>NC_072398.2:126077500-128577500 GCF_028858775.2 Pan troglodytes
AAACATTTTAGGAGTTTTATATAAGTTCTGAATATTAATTCCTTATCAGATAAATGATTTACAAATATTTTCTCCCATTTTGTGAAATGCTTTTTTACTCTGTTAATAGTGTCTTTGATAAAAACAATTGTTTAATTATTTTGAAGTCCAATTTATGTATTTTTCTTCTTTTGTTGTCTATACTTTTGATGTTATATCCAATAAATCATTGCCAAATTAAATATCATTAAACTTTTGCCCCTTAGCTTTTTTCTTCTTAGAGGATTACAGCTTTAGCTCTTCTGTTGAGGTATTCGATCCCTTTTCAGTTAAATTTTTATGTAGTATGAGATAAAGGTTCAACTTTATTCTTTTGTCTGTGAATAGTCCATTATTCCAGCTTTATTTGTTGAAAAGACTTTTTTCTCTATTAAATGGTTTTAACATCTTTGTTGAATGTTATTTACTATATACTAGCGTCTATTTCTGGTCTCTACTTTGTTCAATTGGTCTATATTTATGTCTTGTTTATGTCAGTACCACACTATTTTGATTATTCATTTTAAATTGAGCTTATATAACACTCAAAGAGTTGGAATAAAATTTGATAACATAATCCATATACAGATTATCTAGTAGTACTACAGTTTTTATAATGAATCAATAAATTAAAACTTTCTATTTATACAAAATATACAACATATTTTTCACATTTTAGAATATTTGAAGCTGATGTGCCTATTCTAATAAATACTTTTCATGCATCTTGAAATTATATTATGATGCTAAATACAATAAGGAGGTCAAGAATAATTTGGCAATTCTATAAAAACTTTTAATAATTATAATACACAATTTTAAAATAAAATAAAGCTTCTAGAAAGGATTATGTCATAAATTGGCAGATGATGTGAATTGTGTTTGATAGGAATTTAAATGACATACAGTATTACTGTTACCAATTATACTATAATGTATAAAATGTCTTTCCTACTGTCCAAAACTACTATTCTTAATAAGCAGTTAATGGAAACCTACTATATCGAATAGGGCCCTGAGCATTGATTGACAGTTTATCATAGTGGATAAATCTAGCTTCTCTGGGTCAAAATCCCCCCTCTTTTATTTCATACTTGTGTGAACTTGGCACCTAACTTAGCTTCTGTGCTTCAGCTTCTTGTCTATAAAATAGTGATAATTTTACTCATCATAAATGGTTTTAATAAAATTAAAAAGAGTTTATGAGATTTTTTTCACACTGATGATAAAGACATACCCAAGACTGAGCAATTTACAAAGGAAAGAGGTTTAATTGACTCACAGTTCCACATAACTGGGGAGGTCTCACAATCATGGTGGGAGGCAAAATATATGTCTTACGTGGGGGTTGACAAGAGAGAGAATGAGAACCAAGCGAAGGGGGTTTCCCCTTATAAAACCATGAAACCTCACAAGGCTTATTCACTACCAAAAGAACAGTATGAGAGAAAACGCCCCCAAGATTCTGTTATTTCCCACTGGGTCCCTCCCACAACATGTGGGAATTATGGGAGTTACAATTAAAGATGAGATTTGTGTGGGGACATGGCCATACCATATCATTACACCCCTGGCCCCTCCCAAATCTCATGTCCTCACATTTCAAAATCTGTCATGCCTTCCCAACAGTCTCCAAGAGTCTTAACTCATTTCAGCATTAACTCAAAGTCCATAGTCCATAGTCCATAGTCCAAAGTCTCACCTGGGACAAGGCAAGTCCCTCCCTCCTACGAGCCTGTATAATCAAAAACAAGTTAGTTACTTTCAGGATGTGATGTGGGTACAGGCATTGGGTAAATAAAGCCTTTCCAAATGGAAGAAATTGGCCAAAACAAAGGGTCTAAGATTTCATGTAACTTCAAAATCCAGCAGGAGAGTCAAATCTTAAAGCTTCAAAATGATCTCCTTTGATTCTATGTCTCATATCTAGATTGTGTTGATACAAGAGATGGGTTCCCATAGTCTTGGACAATTCCAGCCCTGTGAACTTGCAGGGTACAGTCTCCCTCCCAGCTTCTTTCACAGGCTGGAGTTGAGTGACTGTGGATTTCCAGGTACACGGTGCAAGCTGTCAGTAGATCTACCCATCTGGGGTCTGGAGGACAGTGGCCCTCTTCTGACAGCTCTTCCAGGCAGTACCCAAGTGGAAAATCTGTGTAGGGCCTTCAACCTCACATTTCCCTTTCACATTACCCTAGCAGATGTTCTCCATGAGGTCCCCACCCTTGCCGCAAACTTCTGCCTAGACATCCGGGCATTTTCCTACATCCTCTGAAATCTAGGCAGAAGTTCTCAAACCTCAATTCTTGACTTCTGTGAACCTGCAGACTCAACACCTTGTGGAATCTGCCAAGGCTTTGGGCTTGAACCCTCTGAAGCCATGGCCCCAACTGTCCCTTGACCCCTTTTAGCCATGGCTAGAGTGGCTGCGACACAGGGCATCAAGTCCCTAGGCTGCACACAGCAGAGTAGCCCTGGGCCCAGCCCCTGAAACCATTTTTTCCTGCTAGGCCTCTGGGCCTGAGATGGGAGGGGCTGCCACAGAGGTCTCTGACATGCCCTGGAGACATTTTTCCTATCTTGGAGATTAACATTTGACTCATCATTACTTATGCAAATTTCTGCAGCCAGCTTGAATTTCTGCTCAGAAAACAGGTTTTTTATTTTTATTTTTTTCTATTACAGCATCAGACTGCAAATTTTCTGAACTTTTTTGCTCGTTTCCCTTTAGAACTGAATGCTTTTAATAGCACCCAAGTCACTTCTTGAATGCTTTGCTGCTTAGAAATTTCTTCTGTCAGATACCCTAAATCATCTTCCTCAAGTTCAAAGTTTCACAAATCTCTAGGGCAGGGACAAAATGCCACCACTCTCTTTGCTAAAACATAGCAAGAGTCATCTCTACTCCAGTTCCCAACAAATTCCTCATCTCCATCTGAGAGCACCTCAGCTTAGATTTCGTTGTCTATCTCTTTATCAGCATTTTGGTCAAAACCATTCAATAAGACTTTAGGAAGTTCTAAACTTTCTCACATTTTCCAGTCTTTTTCTGAGCCATTCCCAACTGTTTCAGCCAGTTACCCAGTTCCAAATTTGCTTCCACATTTTCAGGTATCTTTACAGCAGCACCCCTCTCTACTGGTACCAATTTACTGCATTAGTCCATTTTCATGCTGCTGATAAAGACATACTAAAGACTGGTTAATTTATAAAGGAAAGAGGTTTAATTGACTTATAGTTCCACATGGCTGGGGAGGCCTCACAATCATGGTGGAAGGCAAAATACACAACTTACATGGAAGCAGACAAGAGAGAGAATGAGAACCAAGTGGAAGGGGTTTTCTCTATAAAACAGTGAGATCTCGCAAGACTTATTCACTACCAGGAGAACAGTACTAGGGAAGTAGCCCGATGAATCAATTATCTTCCACTGGGTCCCTCCCACAATTATGGGAGCTACAATTAAAGAAGAGATTTGGTTAGGGACACAGCCAAATCATATCAAATAGGTTATCTATCTATCTATCTATCTAGCTATCTATCTATCTATCCACACTTAGAATATTTTATAGTTCATAATAACCTTACAATGAATGTTAGTTACATATATCATTCAGTAAGGTGGAGATTTATTAATGCATAGTTTCTATAATCATCACCCTCTGTCCATCTTACATAAAACTCTAGTACTTTAATATTATTCTTGACAAATGAAGCTCTTATGTCTTTTTTCTGTTGTTAGTGCTTGGTCAGTATTAGATGAATAATGTCTTATATCCTTCTTCAGTACAGTGATATCAAAGGTTTGGCATCTGACTAGATTAAAACACTATGCTATAAAATATATTTGATGAATACCTTAATATTTTTCTAGTATGTCTTTGAATCTAAAGCCTTTAAAATATATAAACAACTGATTTAAAATGATATCCACTTGATTAATTAAAAGTGGCACTTTGAAATTTCATTCAAAGTAAATGAAATATTTTATGTGATTACATCAAGATAAGTGAATTACATGTGTGCTCAGGGTCTGCCAAGTTTCTATTTTTAATTTTACTTAGTAAGTAGAAAGGAATACCTAAAATGAGCAGGTTATATACTTACGTTACTCTGTATATTTTCAGAGCACAATAAAATAGATAAATCTGATTTAAGCTATTATTAATATAACAGCATGGAATTATACGTATCTTTTGATTATTATACAGTAAGCAAAAAACATGGATTTTATGAATATTTCAAAAAGCTCTCATCATGTCATATTTATTTTAGTAGTCAAACATGCCTCTGTGAAAAAGAAATAATATAGTTTAGTCACCAGCTGTATTGTATACTGGTTAAAAGGACTCTCAGATCATCCCTGCTGGTTTGAATCCACCTAAAGAAAAGACAGTCCAACATCATGCCACATTGTTTTGACAGGGATGCTGTAATGTGGAAGATGTTTTAACAAAGCCCTTTCAATAATGTAAAATGCAATATTTTATTAAAATCAGTGTGACAGGCATCTCTGATACATCATACCTGAGAATCTCTCTTTCCTGAATTTTAATTCTTATAATGAGCCAGGGAATAGGGTTATAATATAACAATTCTTATAATGAGCCAGGGAATAGGGTTATAATGAGCCAGGGAATAGTGTTATAATATAATTCTTATAATGAGCCACGGAATAGGGTTATAATAGTGTGAGTGAAATAAAATTGTAGAATTTATTTTACATGTAGAACATGTAAACATGTAAACATTACATGTAGAACATGTAAAATATTCCTGTATTGTTTAATGGATATAGATATGTTTTAATTATAAAGAAAAATATTATATTTACAATTGTTCCTCAGTATCCACTAGGGATTGGTTCCAGACTTGTGTGGGTACCAAAATCCACAGATGCTCAAGTCTTTTATATAAAATGGAATAGTATTTGCACATAACCTACATATATTCTCTCCTATACTTAAACCATCTCTAGATTACTTATAATACCTAAAACAATCCAAATGCCATGTAAATAGATGTTATCATGTATTGTTTTTAAAATTGCATTATATTTTCTTGGATTTTTTGTTATTTTTATTTTTTATATTTTTAACCCACAGTTGCTGGTTGAGTCTACGGATGTGAAACCCCGAAAAATGCAGGGCCAACTGTATATATGCTATAATTGTTGACTTAATCCATTAAATAAATGTATTCATCAGAGATCAGGTTATGAAAATTATTTACATTGGCAGCAGCATGGGAATGGATGTTCTTTAGCCATTATCTTTCACACTTGTATGTCTTCAGGAGAAATTATCTGATAAATGTAGCTTGAGTGTTATATCCACTACTTGGATAGAAGAGGGCAGGATACCTAGTTTGTAGAATCACAAATGCTATATGCAATACATAAGAGATAATTTCCACAAAGTTAATTAGGGTTGCTATAGAGAGGGGAAATTGATTCTGGATAAGAACATAAGCACACAAATAACAGCAAATTATCACTAAAACTTCTCAGCTTGTCTACAAACTTAAAACCATAAATAAAATAAATGACAGGTATATAACTAGCCAAAATAAACATAAATATACAGAACCCCACCACCATAATTGACAGATAAAATATTAATACTTTAATAATATTCAAGGGCTTTTGCAGTCTAATTAACCAGTCTCTTGAATCTCTTGCAGTCCAATTTCATTGCCAATCTATGAAGAATTACTAAAAAAATTAATCTTACAGTAATTTTAGAAATAGAGATAATTGTTAAGGTGTAGGAAAGTCAAATAAACATGGCCAGCTCAAAAACGTATCAATTGAGTTTTTTATTACTCCATAGTCACTAAGGCCAATGTCCCTGAAATAGACATCAATCGTCCTTTTGGTTGAGTGAAATTTCCCTTTCTCAGACATTGGCAAAATCTTAACTATTAATATTTCTAGTAATGAGTATTAACATAAGTTTACACATTGTATTTTGGTTACTTCACAATGGGAAAGTGGGAAGGAACAAATCAGGGATTGTTAGTTATTATAAAAATCTTTTCAAAAGTACTTTTGATGTATTTTATCAAATACTGGATCCCTGTAATCTTTCATATTATCAGTTTTTAGATATTGTTTTCCCTTAGTTATCTTTACATTTTATTGACTACTATAATTTCAGATTTAGTAATCTTTATTGTAAAAAGTTAAGCAATACAGATTGTATACAAGAGAAAAAAATCTTTCCTTTTTACCTCCTTTAATAACATTCCTTAGCTTTAGGTATATTTATTACATATGTTATGTATTATAACTTTTCATAATATCTCCACTTATACTCCCAAATATCCATATATATATATGTGTATGCTTGTGTCCTTCTGTGTGAGTGCATAGAGAGAAAGGATAGAAAGGGAGGCAGAAATGGAGAAAAAGAAGGAGTTTTTTTATTTATAGATACAGAATTCTATAACTTTACTTTGCAACATTTTAATTCAATACATCATGAACCATGTTCTGAGCTAATATGCAGATCTAACTAATTGTTAGTAACTGCTTAATGCATACAAATAGGAAAACATTATATGTTTCTTTTCCTTATGATATCTTATGATATACATAAGGTTAACAATTTTTGTACTATTCTGTTCTGCAAAAACAAATATTGCTATGATAAACATTTTACCAATATGTCTCTATATGCTATTGCTTTTACTTTGGTAGGGAAAAGGTTTTAAAGTATAATTGCATAATAAATGGATAGAAACTTTTAAATTTTTGTTAAAATTACCAGATAAATTTTGTAAAATTTTTAAAATTTTCTATCTTACCAGAAATAAAGAGTGTAACCATTTCTCCATATCTTTGCAGTTACTATATTTCATCAGCATTTTTTTGCCCATATGATTTCTGAATAATTGTATTTTATTTTAATATGGTTTTAGACAGCATTGCCCATTGTGCTTATTAAATCTGCTAAAACATAAAAATGTAAAACGTAAAAATGTAAAACATAAACCCTCATTTCCTAATACACTAAGCCAAAATTACCATCGTTAAAATTCTCTCTTAGGTTAGAATTCAAGGATGGATTTTATTTTCCAGAACTCATTTTAAAAATCAACACCAATTATGTAAGTATTAGAACAGTGTTTTCCTTGATTGTCAGTGCAAGGTTTTTTTAGCTGTTGAATGGGTTAAGAGATTTCCTGTATCTTGTGGAGACCAGGAACAAGATTTAAAGAGAGGCACATTTGGGGGACATAAGAGAAAGTCCTGACAGGTGGTAGAAGCATAACAGGTGTATTCTACATGTACACAGATGTGCCAACAGACAGATAAGGTGAGATCACGAAAGCATAACAGAAGACACCAAAAGCTTATCAAACAGACACCATCTAAAACTTCTTTCCAGATATCCTTTGTAACATCAAAAAACAATACAAAACAAAAAAAATAAGGATTAAAGCATGATAGTTGGTGTAGGTGTATATGGCAAAAGAATGCCAGCTTAGCTAGTGAATTGTGGATTCTGGAGCAGAACTCCAGAACTCAAAAAGACTTCAAAAAACAAGAGACACTCACCTAAGGCAATTTTTAATTTCAGACAGAAATGAAGACAGGAAAGCTTCTATTGAAATCAAGGTAAAATTGTATACCCTGGTCTTTAATAATAAGGGGAAAATTTAATTTCTGGAATGGGATTCAAAGACAGGAATCCATCTTGTGCCAACTAAATAATTATGCTCTGCATTAAATACAGAATGAGGGTGCCTTATATTTAGTAAAACCTGCTCCCCAGGAGCACACTTAAAATAATTTAAAATAGAGTAAGTAGCAAGAAATTAGTTTAAATGAGTTATTCACATAGTGCCATCTGCTGAACAATTCCGACAATGAGAAATTTAGGTAAGAAGAAAACTTTTATGATCCGTTGCCTTTTCTAATATATGACAGTTTGTGATTTATTCCTAAGAAAGTAAAAAAAATTTAGGAATATGCCTGTGCTATACAATTAATAGTCTCAAATCTGTTTTGATGAAAAGTATTATTTTGATTTTTTTAAATCACATTTGGGAATCTATTATTTTGAATAAACTAAAATTATATTTTTCTCCTATAATATTGTTTTCTTCACTAACCACACCAAAACCATCACCTAAAATTATTATCTCCAGTCTTGTATTTCATTAGCTTTTCTATGTGTACCTTATATAGTCATATAAATTCCGCAAGATTATTGTGTTGTAAACAAAAGAAGAAACATAATTCCAACAAGGTATATAATTAACGCTTAATTGGAGAGAAAAGTTAGGCAAATGTAAAATGCTGGCTAAATAATAACTTAGAGATTAAGAGGAAAAATATAAGTGCCAACTGAATTTAAAGTGGAAGTGTTTAAAACAATCAGAGAGCTTAAATCTCTGTCACATATGCATACTCCAAGAAAACTGATGAAAATCCCGAGTTAATATTGGGTAGTAAAATAATGCATGAACCATAATAGACATCTACAGAACTCTCCACCCCAAATCAACAGAATATACATACTTCTCAGCACCACATTGCACTTATTCCATAATTGACCACATAGTTGGAAGTAAAGCACTCCTCAGCAAATGCAAAAGAACAGAAATTATAACAAACTGTTTCTCAGAACACAGTGCAATCCAACTAGAACTCAGGATTAGGAAACTCACTCAAAACCACTCAACTCCATGGAAACTGAACAACCTGCTCCTGAATGACTACTGGGTACATAATGAAATGAAGGCAGAAATAAAGATGTTCTTTGAAACCAATAAGAACAAAAACGCACCATACCAGAATCTCTGGGACACATTTAAAGCAGTGTGTAGAGGGAAATTTATAGCATTAAGTGCCCACAAGAGAAAGCAGGAAAGATCTAAAATTGACACCCTAACATCACAATTAAAAGAACTAGAGAAGCAAGAGCAAACACATTCAAAAGCTAGCAGAAGGCAAGAAATAACTAAGATCAGAGCAGAACTGAAGGAGATAGAAACACAAAAAACTCTTCAAAAAATCAATGACTCCACGAGCTGGTTTATTGAAAAAATCAACAAAATTGATAGACCGCTAGCAAGACTAATAAAGGAGAAATAGAGAAGAATCAAATAGACGCAATAAAAAATGATAAAGGGGATATCACCACTGATCCCACAGAAATACAAACTACCACCAGAGAATACTATAAACACCTCTATGCAAATAAACTAGAAAATCTGGAAGAAATGGATACATTCCTGGACACATACACCCTCCCAAGACTAAACCAGGAAGAAGTTGAATCCCTGAATAGACCAATAGCAGGCTCTGAAATTGAGGCAATAATTAATAGCCTAGCAACCCAAAAAAGTCCATGACAAGATGGATTCACAGCCGAATTCTACCAGAGGTACAAAGAGGATCTGGTACCATTCCTTCTGAAACTATTCCAAACAATATAAAAAGAGGGAATCCTCCCTTATGAGGCCAGCATCATCCTGATACCAAAGCCTGGCAGAGACACAACAGAAAAAGAGAATTTTAGACCAATATCCCTGATGAACATTGATGCAAAAATCCTCAATAAAATACTGGCAAACCGAATCCAGCAGCACATAAAAAGCTTATCCACCATGATCAAGTTGGCTTCATCACTGGGATGCAAGGCTGGCTCAACACATGCAAATCAATAAATGTAATCCAGCATATAAACAGAACTAAAGACAAAAACCACATGATTATCTCAATAGATGCAGAAAAGGCCTTTGGCAAAATTCAACAGCCCCTCATGCTAAAAACTCTCAATAAACTAGGTATTGATGGGATGTATCTCAAAATAATAAGAGCTACTTATGACAAACCCACAGCCAATATCATACTGAATGAGCAAAAACTGGAAGCATTCCCTTTGAAAACTGGCACAAGACAGGGATGCCCTCTCTCACCACTCCTATTCAACATAGTGTTGGAAGTTCTAGCCAGGGCAATTAGGCAGGAGAAAGAAATAAAGGATATTCAATTAGGAAAAAAGGAAGTCAAATTGTCCCTGTTTGCGGGTGACATGATTGTGTAGAAAACCCCATCGTCTCAGCCCAAAATCTCCTTAAGCTGATAAGCAACTGCAGCAAAGTCTCAGGATACAAAGTCAATGTGCAAAAATCACCAGCATTCCTCTACACCAATAACAGACAAACAGAGAGCCAAATCATGAGTGAACTGCCATTCACAATTGCTTCAAAGAGAATAAAATACCTAGGAATCCAACTTACAAGGGATGTGAAGGACCTCTTCAAGGAGAACTACAAACCACTGCTCAACAAAATAAAAAAGGACGCAAACAAATGGAAAAACATTCCATGCTCATGGATAGGAGAATCACTATTGTGAAAATGGCTATAGTGCCCAAGGAAATTTATATATTCAATGCCATCCCCATCAAGCTACCAATGACTTTCTTCACAGAATTGGAAAAAAAACTACTTTAAACATCATATGAAACCAAAAAAAGAGCCCACATTGCCAAGACAATCCTAAGCCAAAAGAACAAAGCTGGAGGCATCATGCTACCTGACTTCAAACTATACTACAAGGCTACAGTAACCAAAGCAGCATGGTACTGGTATCAAAACAGAGATATAGACCAATGGAACAGAACGGAGCCCTCAGAAATAATACCACACATCTACAACTATCTGATCTTTGACAAACCTGACAAAAACAAGAAATGGGGAAATGATTCCCTATTTAATAAATGGTGGTGGGAAAACTGGCTAGCCCTATGTAGAAAGCTGAAACTGGATCCCTTCCTTACACCTGATACAAAAACTAATTCAAGGTGGATTAAAGACTTAAATGTTAGACCTAAAACTATAAAAACTCTAGAAGAAAACCTAGGCAATACCATTCAGGCCATAGGCATGGGCGAGGACTTCATGACTAAAACACCAAAAGCATTGGCAACAAAATCCAAAATTGACAAATGGGATCTAATTAAACTAAAGAGCTTCTGCATAGCAAAAGAAACTACCATCCGAGTGAACAGGCAACCTACAGAATGGGAGAAAATTTTTGCAATCTACCCATCTGACAGAGGGCTAATACCCAGAATCTACAAAGAACTTAAACAAATTTACAAGAAAAAAAATCAAACAACCCCATCAAAAAGTGGGTGAAGGATATGAACAGACACTTCTCAAAAGAAGACATTTATGCAGGCAACAGGTACATGAAAAAATATTCATCCTCACTGGCATCAGGGCAATGCAAATCAAAATCACAATGAGATACCATTTCACACCAGTTAGAATGGCAATCATTAAAAAGTCAGGAAGCAACAGGTGCTGGAGAGGATGTGGAGAAATAGGAACACTTTTACACTGTTGGTGAGACTGTAAACTAGTTCAACCATTGCGGAAGACAGTGTGGCGATTCCTCAAGGATCTAGAACTAGAAATACCATTTGACCCAGCCATCCCATTACTGGGTATATACCCAAAGGATTATAAATCATGCTGCTATAAAGACAGATGCACACATATGTTTATTGCGGCACTATTCACAATAGCAAACACTTGGAACCAACTCAAATGTCCTTCAATGATAGACTGGATTAAGAAAATGTGGCACATATACACCATGGAATACTGTGCAGCCATAAAAAAGGATGAGTTCATGTCTTTTGTAGGGAAATGGATGAAGCTGGAAACCATCATTCTCAGCAAACTATCACAAGGACAGAAAACCAAACATCACATGTTCTCACTCATAGGTGGGAACTGAACAATGACAACACTTGGACACAGGGTGGGGAACATCACACACTGGGGCCTGTCATGAGGTAGGGGGTAGGGAGAGGGATAGCATTAGGAGATATACCTAATGTAAATGACGAGTTAATGGGTGGAGCACACCAACATGGCACATGTATACATATGTAACAAACTGCACGTTGTGCACATGTACCCTATAACTTAAACTATGATAAAAAATAAAAATAAATAAAGATAAAAAGGTTTACATTTTAAAACAAAACAAAACAAAACAAAAATTCATGAACCTGAAAAGACTCCAGTTCATCCCACTGTAAATGTCTGAAACATACTTAACAGACACTACTCTTCATTGGTCACCTGAGGTTGGATGTATAGACAGAAGATGAGACACCTTTGAAATAAATGTGTCTGCCCCATTTATTTTTGGCTACATTTAATGCCTAAAATTCTACAAATATGTCTTAATTTGATATCAGCTTTTCCTTATTGTTAAATCACATGTATTTTAGGAAGATTAAACACTATAGCAGTTATTTCTCTCTTATGTAAGTAAATTAAACAGAATATGAATTTGAAGTAGGAAGCATATAAATGTGATAAATTTGTAAAGTATACCTATCTCAAAAGGTGTGATGAATACTGCAAATATAAAGCTAAAAGAGTGCATTTTAGGAAATTAAATAGACTCCACATCTGTTTTCTACATAGGCAATAAAGCCCATCTCAACATTCTTTAAATCAAATCAATATTTTAAAAATTAGATTCAGGGAGGAGGAAAGGAAACTTAGTGTAATTGTGAGCAACCATATTTTCTACAAATAGAGCTCTTATTCTCCATCCATTGATTCAAGGTTTTCTGACCAAGAAAGGTTAAGAACCATAGATCTGAGGGTTCACAAGACAAAATATTACAGGTATTTTATTCAAAAACATATTAAAATATTAAAAATGTCAAATATTGTTAAAGTGGAATGTTTTAAATGTTAAAAAATGCCTAAAGTGTCTCTTCATACAAATACAAAATGAGCACTTTGAAATCATTTATTATAATACTTCATTAATGAGAGAACTAGTAAGCTAGTAAACCTAGATCAAAGGAAAATTAGATGCATCTGGGGTTATATATTTAATCAGAAAAGGTATTCCAAGTTGGAGACAAAACTAAATGATATCCTACCAGCAAATACAATCATAACCTATGAATTTATTTTTTTAGTTGACAAAACATGCTGCTACAGGAAGAAGTACCAGATACTCTGCAAACTCACAGAACGAGAGTCTTCACTTAACAGCAAACAGCAAAATAAAATAAAAATTCACTCCCCTAGGTAATTAAATAGATAATTAGATAACGCTTAGATGGAAAATTAAGCAACACACAGCGTGAGAGCAGAACATGCTGTATTCTTGGCATTCATTGTAAATTTTGGATAATTTATCTTATTAACAACACCAACATTTTTTCTTTATTCTTAATAATAAGTACTGTGATTAAATGTGGTTTAATCTAAATGATATATTTTACTAATACTTGTCACATACATTGTCTTAAAGCATCTTTTATTTTATGTATAGTAAATTAAATTATTTCACATTACAAAATTGTCTTATTCAGGTAGAACTGTTATCTATTTATATTCAATGTGTGTCATTCTGAATTAGCATATCATAGCTCATTTAACTGACCGCCTGTTTTTGTAAATAAAGTTTTATAGGAACACAGCCATGTATAGATTATCAATGACTGCATTGAAGCCACAATAGAAAAATTAAATAATTGCAGCAGAAAATGTATCACCCACATTCTTCAAAGATTGACTGTCTAGCCCTTTAACAAATCATTTGCTAATCCTTAAAAGAATGGTTGAAAATTTATGTATTAGAACTTTGAACTTTTTCAATTAAAAAAATAAGCCAATACTTAAATAATTCTACCAAAGCTATGAAAGTTTTTTTTTTTTTTTTTTTTTTTTTGAGAGGGAGTCTTGCTCTGTTGCCCAGGCTGGAGTGCAGTGGTGCGATCTCGACTCACTGCAAGCTCCACCTCCCGGGTTCACGCCATTCTCCTGCCTCAGCCTCCAGAGTAGCTGGGACTACATCCGCCTGTCACCACGCCCAGACAAATTTTTTTTTTTTTTTTTTTTTTTTTTTTTTGTATTTTTAGTAGAGACAGGGTTTCACCGTGTTAGCCAGGATGGTCTTGATATCCTGACCTCGTGATCCGCCCACCTCGGCCTCCCAAAGTGCTGGGATTACAGGTGTGAGCCACCGTGCCCGGCCAAGAAATTTTTTAAAAATCAAACGTTATGTGAAACAAAAACATTCTATCAGCACTAATTAGATAATTGAAGAGGGTCTTATAAATTATTTTATCTAGAACAACCCCCCAAATTTTTGTGTGTTATACTCAATTTCCCATTCAACAATGTGAAGTTTTACTCTTGATTCACTTTTCTTACTCTATATCATGGCTACTGTTTAAAATTAGATTATAAAGACTCAAACATATTTCTGCCATGTAGAGTTTTCTGAGCTTCAGTAAACCATTCACATTTTAAAATTTCAATTTAATAAAATATATATTATGAAGAAGATATGTATCTAAGGAAAAACATTATTGTGATGTTTGAAAGTAAAGCATTTACATTGTGAATGGCAGATAAAAGTGGTAATGCTTGTTATTTATTTCTATTGAATTGCCCCAGCAAATGTAAACACTATTACCTCTGCTATTTCTTTTAAATCTCTTGAGCTATATAAATACTTAATTACACAGATACTGCCTTATATAAAGGATTAATCTGGCTTCCTTTGGTTACTGCGGTTTTTTAAAACTGTAACATTATATTTATTTATTTTTCTTTTAATATTTATAATGTATTTTCTACTCTGCAGACATAACGATGTGTTTAGATATATATTTTTGGCATAATATCTCAACATATTTGCCTATTAATATTCACTTAATTCTTACTCTTCCTAATATTCAAAGTATTAATTATGCCTATAAGGCTGCTCAGTTGTATCAATTACATCTTAATGTATATCTCCAATTCTCTGCTTATAGCTTCTTAAAACTCTCCAAGTTCCAAATATTATAACCTGACAACCTAACCCCCTTCTTCAATCCACAATTTGTTTTCGTATTTCATTTTTTAAATTTATTTATTTTACTTTAATTTCTTCAGGGTACAAGTAGTTTTCTGTTACATGGATCAATTATATAGCAGTGAATTCTGAGATTTTAGTGCATGTATCACCTGAGTAGAGTACATTGTACCTAATGTGTAGCTTTTTATCCCTGGCCCCCTTCTCACCACCCCCTTTATGAATCTATAAAGTCCATTATATTACTCTTCATGCTGCTGTGTACTCATAACTTAGCTTCCACTTATAAATGAGAACATACAGTTTTTGGATTTCTACGCCTGTGTTACTTCACTTGGAATAATGACCTCCAGCTCCATCCAAGTTGCTGCAAAAACATTATTTTGTTACTTTTAATGGTTGAGTATTATTTCATGGTGTATATATGCCACATTTTCTTTATCCACGTATTAGCCAATGGGCACTTACATGGCTGTAAGGGCAATAGGTTGGTTCCATGTCTGTTCACTTGTGAATTGTGCTTCTGTAAACATATGTGTGCAGGTGTCTTTTTCATATGACTTCTTTTTCTTAGGGTGATACCCGGTAGTGGGATTGCTGGATTGAATGGTAGTTCTACTTTTAATTCTTTAAGGAATCTCCACACTCTTTTCCACAGAGGTTGTACTAATTTACATTCCCACCAAAAGTGTATTAAGTGTTGCCTTTTCTCCATGTCCATGGCAATATCTAATGTTTTTTGACTTTTTAATAATGGTTATTCTTGCAGGAGTGAGGTGTGATTTTAGTTTGCATTTCCCTGATGATTAGTGAAGTTGAACACTTTTTCACATGTTTGTTGACCATTTACCTTTTTTGAGAAATAGCTATTCAAGTATTTTTGCACTTTTTATTGGAATTATTTGTTTTTTCTTGGTGATTTGAGTTTTTTTGTAGATTCTCGATACTAGTCCTTTGTCGGATGTGTAGTTTGCAAATATTTTCTCCCATTCTGTGGCTTGTCTGTTTACTCTGTTGACTATTTCTTTGGCTGTGCAGAAACTTTTTAGTTTAATTACTAGTCTCATTTATTTATTTTTGTTTTTGTTGCATTTACTTTGGGCATCTTAGTTATGAATTATTCGACTAGGCCAATTTCTAGAAGAGTTTTTTCAATGTTGTCATCTAGAATTTTTGTGGTTTCACATATTAGATTTAACTTTGTTTCATCTTGCATTGATTTTTGTATATGATAAGAAATAGGGATCCAGTTTCACTCTTTGACACGTGGTTTGCCAGTTTCCCAGCATTATTTATTAAGTAGAGTTCCCATTTCCCAATATATGCTCTTGTAAGCTTTGCCAAAGATCAGTTGGTTGTACTTATTTGCCCTAATTTCCGTGTTCTGCATTCTGTTCCATTGGTCTATGTGCCTAGTTTTATATCACTATCATGTTGTTTTGGTAACCAGTGTTGCAATATAATTTGAAGTCTGGTAATCTAATGTATCCAGATTTGTACATTTTGCTTAGGATTGCTTTGGTTATTTGGATTCTTTTGTGGTTCCATGTGAATTTTAGGATTGTTTTTCTAATTCTCTGAAAAATGATGTTGGTATTTTGATGGAAATTATATTGAATCTATAGATTGCTTTGGGCAGCATGATCACTTTCAAAATATTGATTCTTCCAATCTGTGAGCATGGAGTGTATTTCCATTTGTTTGTGTCACCTATGATTTCTTTCAGCTGTGTTTTGTAATGCTCCTTGTAGAGATTTTTTTACATCCTTGATTAGATATATTACCAGGTATATTATTTTTATATTTATTTAAAGCTCTTGTAAATGAGACTGAGTTTTTTATTTAATTCTCAGATTGGTTTTTGGTGGTGTATAGCAGTGCTACTCTTTTGTGTACATTGATTTTGAAACCTGAGATTTTACTGAATTTGTTTATCAAATATAAGAGTCTGTTGAAGGAGTCTTCAGGGTTTTCTAGGTATACAATCATGTCTGCAAACACCAATAATTTCACTTCCTCTTTTCCAATTTGAATGCTCTACTTTTTTTTTCTTTCTCTGGTCTTATTGCTCTAGCTAGTTCTTCTAGAACTATGCTGAATAGAAGTGATGAAAGTGGGCATCCTTTTCTTATTTCTGTTTTCAGGGGGAATGCTTTCAATTTTTTTCACATTCACTAAGATGTTAGCTGTGGGTGTGTCATATATGGCTTTAATTCTTCTATGCCTAGTTTGTTGATAGTTTTTTATTTTAAGCAGTGCTGGATTTTGTCAAATGCTTTTCTGCATCTATTAAAATGATTCCATAGTTTTTGTTTTTAATTGTTTATGCGACGCATCACATTTATTAACTTACATACATGAAACCATCCTCGCATCCTTAAGATGAAACCAAGTTGATTATGATGAATTATCTTTTCTATGTGCTGTTGGATTCAGTTAGCTAATATTTAGTTGAGGATTTTTACATCCAAATTCATCAGGAAAACTGTCTGTAGTTTTATTTTGTTGTTGTTGTGTCCATTTCTGGTTTTGTATCAGGGTAATGCTGGCTTCACAGAATGATTTAGAGAGGAGTCTCTCTTTCTCAATTTTTTGGAGCAGTTTCAGTAGGATTGGTATCAGTTCCTTCCTTGATGTCTGCTAGAATTCGGCTGTGAATCCACGTGGTCCTGTACTTTTTTGTTGGCAATTTTTAAATTATTAATTCAATTCCTCTGCTTGTTATTAGTCTGTTCAAGGTTTCTATTTCTTTCTGATTTAATCTGAAAGAATTGTATATTTCCAGGAATTTGTCCATTTCCTCTAGGTTTTCTAGTTTGTGCATATAAAGATGTTCATAGAAGTCTCAAATGATTTTTTTGTCCATCGTAATGTCTTCAGTTCTATTTCAAATTGAGCTTATTTGGGTCTTCTCTCTTCTTGATTAATCTAGCTAACGGTGTATCAATTTTGTTTATTTTTTTAAAGAACCAGCTTTTTTTTTCATTGATCTTTTATTTTTTGTTTGAATTTCATTGACTTCTGCTCTAATCTTTAGTATTTCCTCCACCTTTAGGTTTAGTTTGTTCTAGTTTTTCCAATTCCTTGAAGTGTGACATTGAGTTGTCAATTTGTATTCCTTCAGATTTTTGGACGCAGACATTTAGCACTATAAACTATCCTCTTAGCACTGTTTTTGCTGTATTCTAGAGGTTTTATCACTTGTCTCACTATTTTTTATTCAATTAGGAGAATTTTTCAATATCCATCTTGATTTCATTGTTAACCCAGATATCAATAAGGAGCAGATTACTTGATTTCTTTGTATTTTTATAGTTTTAGGGGTTCCTTTTGGAGTTGATACATAGTTTTTATTCCTGTTGTCTGGGAAGATACTTGATATGATGTCATATTTTAAAAAATGTGTTGAGACTTGTTTTGTAGCCTATTATATGGTCTATCTTGAAGAATGTTTCATGTGCTGATGAGAAGATTGTGTATTCTTCAGATTCTGGGTAGAATGTTCTGTAAATATTCATTAAGTCCACTTGTTCTAGCTCGTCATTGAAGTCCTTTGTTTTTCTGTTGACTTTCTCTCTCAAAGGTCTGTCTAGTGCTGTCGATGGTGTATTGAAGTCTCCCACTATTATTGTTTTGCTGACTATCTCATTAATTATGTCCAATAGTAATTGTTTTATGAATGTAACAACTCCAAATTTAGGTACACATACCTTTAAGATTGTAAAATCTTCGTGTTGAATTGATTTTTTTATCATTATATAGTGATCATCTTTGTCTTTTTTACTGTTGTTGCTTTGAAGTCTGTTTTGTCTAACATAAGAGTAGCTAATCCCCCTTGCTTTTATTTCTATTTGCATCAAATGCTCTTTTTCACAATTTTAGCTTGAGTTTCTATTAATCCTTCTGTGTTTGGTGAGTCTCTTGAAAGCAGGAGATATTTGGATTTTGACATTTTATCCATTCCAAAATTTTGTGTCTTTTAAGTGAAATGTTTAGGCCATTTGCTTTCAATGCAATCATTGAGATATGAGGCACTGTTCTGTTTATTTGATGATTGTTACCTAGTTTTTTTTTTCTTACTATGTTATTGTTTTATAGGCCTGTGAGTTTTATGCATTTAAAAGGTTTTGTTTTGGTGCATATCAGGCTTTTGTTTCAAGTTTTAGAACTCCTTTTAGCATTTCTGCTTCTGCTTCTTTTTATTTATTTATTTATTTTTAATCACTCTGTCACCCAGGCTGGAATTCAGTGGTGCTATCTTGACTCACTGCAATCTCTGCCTCCCGGGTTCAAGCGAGTCTCTTGCCTCAGCCTCCCGAGTAGCTAGGATTACAGGTGCATGCCACCATGCCTGGCTAATTTTTGTATTTTTAGTAGAGATGGGTTTTCACAGTGTTGGCCAGGCTGGTCTCAAGTTCCTGACCTCAAGTTATCCACCCACCTTGGCCTCCCAAAGTGCTGAGATTACAGGTGTGAGCCACTGTGCCCGGCCTAGCATTTCTTATAGTGTGCTGCTTTGACAGTGACAAATTCCCTCAACATGTGTTTGTCTGAAAATGACTTTATTTCTTCATTTATAAAACTTAGTTTTGCAGAATACAAAATTTTTGGCTAAGAGTTGTTCTGTTTAAAGAGGTTGAAAATAAGACCCCAATTCTTTCTGTATCTTGTATGATTTTTGCTAATAAATCTGCTGTTAGTCTGACAGGTTTTCCTTGTAGGTTATCTGATGCTTTTGTTTTACTGCTTTTAGAATTTTTGCCTTCATGTTGACTTTAGATAGCCTGATGACTGCATGCCTTGGTGAAGACCTTATTTATTTATTTATTTATTGACTAATTTATTTATTTATTTTTTGAGGTGAAGTCTCACTCTGTCACCCAGGCTGGAGTGCAGTGGTGTGATTTTTGCTTACGGCAACGTCTGCCTCCAGGGTTCAAGCAATTCTCCTGCCTCAGCCTTTGGAGTAGCTGGGATTACAGCCTACATCTAATTACAGCCATCACATGCAGCTAATTTTTGTATTTTTCAGTAGAGACGGGGTTTTGCCATGTTGGCTGGGCTGGTCTTGAACTCCTGACCTCAAGTGATCCACCCACCTTGGCCTCCCAAAGTCCAGGTATTACAGGTGTGAGCCACCAGACTTGGCTGGTGAAGACCCTTTTACAATAAATTTCCCAGGAGTTCATTGAGCTTCTTTATTTGGATATTTAAATCTCTAGCCAGACCAGGGAAGTTTTTCTCAAGTATTCCCTCAAATTGGTTTTCCAAATGTTGAGACTTTCTACTCCCTTAGGAATACCTGTTATTCTTAGGTTTGGCCATTTTACATAATTCCAAATTTTTCGGAGACTTTTTTCATTTATTTTTATTATTTCTTCTTTATTGTTGTCTGATTGTGTTAATTCAAAAGGCTGCCTTCAAGATTCTACTTGTTTTAGCCTTTTGTTAAAATTTTACACTTCATTTTGTAATTTCCTCAGTGTGTCTTTTATCTCTAGAAATTCTGATCAGTTTTTCTGGATGATAGTTATCTCTCTAGAATACTTGTCATTCATATCATGATCTGATTTTTAAATTTACTTATAATGGTTTCCATCTTTCTCTGATATTTTCTTAAGTAGCTTAATAATTGACTTTCTGAATTCCTTATCCGATATTTCAAAGGTTTCATTTCGGTTTGGGTCCATTGCTGGAGAACTAGTGTGATATTTTGGGGTGTTGAAGCACATTGTTTTGTCACATTACCAGAGTTATTTTTCTGTTTCCTTCTCATTTAGGTAGAGTGTTTCTTCTAATTATTCTTTAATTTATGTTTGATTTGACTGTGTGTTTCTTTTGTTTATTTTTAAATTTCTATTTTCCCTTAAGGATGAGACTTTCATGCTTACAGTTAGTTATAGGTTAAGTTTGTTCTTGGTGTTTTCAGGGGCAAAGACTCTTCAAGAGTTTCTTCGTTTTAGAGAATCTTTGTATGAAGGCTGATATGGTTTGGCTCTGAGTCCTCACAAAAATCTCATATAGAATTATAATTCCCATTGTTGGAGGTGGCGACTGATGGGAAATGATTGGATCACAGGGGTGGTTTCTAATGATTTAGCACCATCCCTCTAATGCTTTCTTGTGGTAGAGTTCTTACAAGATCTGGTTGTTTGAAAGTGTGTAGGACCTCCCCCTTCACTATCTCTCTCTCTTGCTGGCCATGTGAAAATGTGCTTGCTTCCCCTTCACCTTCTGCCATGATCGTAAGTTTTCTGAGGCCTCCCCAGAAGCAAAAGCCTGCACTGCCTGCAGAACCATGAGCTAATTAAAACTCATATCTTTATAAATTACTCAGTCTCAGATATTTCTTTATAGCAGGGTGAGAATACACTAATACAATGGCTTTCTCATATACTGGTTGTAGTAGCAATGTGCTCAACGTGTGAAAAAGTTAACTATCCCCATCAGATTGAAATGATTGAGATCTCTTAAAGCTTAATCTCATTCTCCTGTGGTTTGCCCACTTTTATTTATTTATTTTCCCCAATTTGATGATTCTGGCTTCAGGCCAGTAGGGGAGGTATCTCTGAGTAGGAATAGCAGGTGGGTAAATGAAGTCCCAGCCTTGACAGATGGCTGGAGGAGCTGTCAGTGAGTTGCACTGAAGTCTTATTAGGGGGAAGAGTTGGAGCCACCTCATCAACCCCTGCCAGGGCAGCAGGAAAGTTATCCACCTCTTAGACATGTTCCTGTGTCTGGGCTCCTGCTGTTTAGATTAGAAAGGCACCTCTTTTCATCTAAAGTAATGTTGCTGTTCCAAATAGGGAGGAATTGTGACTCTGTTTCTCATGCAAGCCTGAACCTTGAGGACGCTCCTCATGTGGGGATGCAGTCACACTGATGTATTCCCGAAAGGCTGTCTATAATTGCACCTGTGCCAAGCTCCTATGGGAGAAGCCCCAACTGTGCCTACAGTGGTGGACAAGGTGGAAAAGACTTCCGCTTCTTCAAGACCCTTTATGCACACAAGGGCTGTCTGACTGTTGAAACAGAGCTGAAGACTTTCCCTGCTGAGCCCAGAACTTCAACTTTGCCTCTGCTGAAAGAAGCTTTCTACCAGTAGATAAACCTGGTGCTCAAGGCCTGCCATCTAAATTCTTTTGTCCCACGGGGTGTTCTTTTGATAGGGTGCACTCCACCTAGGAGTAGGAGTCTCTGGGAGCCAGACTACTGTTAGTGTTGTTGCTCATCTGGGTCTAGCTGCCCAGCGAGGTTGCCACATCCAGGCTGCCATTGGTGAATGTCTGCAAGGAATACGGTGATGTGATCTGTCCTCAAGTTTCCCAGCAATGGGTAGCAGCACCAGCTCTAATGGAGTGGCAGGAGAGTGACACAGCCTCTGTGAAATTCTTTGGTTATTGATAGCCTTAGTGTGTTCCTTTCTTGAATGCTGATTATAGTAGTAATAAACTGATTGTATGACAGACTCAGGACCTTCCAGTTAGTGAGAGTGGTGCAGGTGGTGGTGATAGCTGAGACTGTGCACCTTTTTTCTCTTCTTTGGGCACAGTGTTATTTTACCAGGAGATATTATAATGAACTGTTTTGATTGTCCTCCATCCATGAGATGGTGCTTGCAAAAGAGCACCAGCTGTGGTAGTAGCAGTGGGATTTTTGCTTGCCTTAAGTTACTCAGACTGGGTACTGTGGTTTCTCAGGCAATTGGATTGCGGGGGTGGGTGTAGCTCCCAAGAGATTCTGTCCTTTGTGTTAAGCTACCAGGGTGGGTGGTGGGGAAAAGCCAGGAGGGGACTGTATAGGGTGGGTTTGCACTCTGAGTCTCTTTGTGCAGGGCAAGCAGCAGCACCTCTGGGTGTTGGGGGACAGGAGTTTGTCTCAGACCACTGGGTTGATGTTCCAGAGAGGAGCGTTGCTGCCTCTGCTGCACAGAAGAGTTTGTGCAGGGAGTGAGGAGTAGCAGGCTGTGGTAAGTCCCACAGTTGTAATGCACTTGGGGAAGCAGATCCGCTCCTACAGTTTTCCACTGTCAGCAGCAAGCCGACTTCCATTCAGCCTATAATCAGAACTTGCTACTACTGCTGGGAATCATAAGCTTTCCCTGCAAGATAAGGACCACAACTTTCACGTCACGCCCCTCCCTGTCTGCTGCAAAGCTTGGCCACCTGCTCTTGTACTCAAGGTGCCTGAACCCACAGTTCCTGCACTCATGCCTTCTGCACTTACGGCCCACTTTTCACTCTCCCCAACCCTGGCCTGGCCAAGTGAGTTCTTCCCTACCCAAGGTTATATAATGAACTCCATTGTGAGATTCTTTCTACCTATGACAACTACTGAACTTTTTTTGCTGTCCTCTGCAGGGTCTCCATGACAGAAACAGCAAGGAATGGCTGCCCTTGGTCATTTGGGATTTCAGAGTACAGCAAGGTTCTTCCCACCGTTGCTCCTACTTTTATATTACGCCACCCTCTGCAAGTCGGTTCCTGAACTGGGTGGGGTCAGGGCCTTCTCCCATGTTCTGGACTTTCAGGGTCCTTGATCGGAGTATGTATCCCAGAGGCAAACTCTTTTTTTTCTTACACTCTTGGGACTTGCAGCCCTTCATGTGACTTACAGTGTAGGCTACAACCACCTCCTTCCTGTAAAGGGTCTGTAGATTCCTTTGGTTTTACTGTTCAGTTCCTGTGTCCTTTCTTGAAAAAAAGTTCAGAATGTGAATCTCTACACAATATTTTCCCTTTCAAGTGAGAGAGGTATGCTAGCAATGCCTCTAATCCACCACCTTAGGGGAAAAAAAGGCCCCAATATGTGGGTTTAACTTGGGGAGCATTCTAGATAAGAGGCACAATCTGAAAAGGCTCAGAAACAAAGAGTTTGACAGACACAGAGGCATATGTGTGCAATGTGGCTGAATTGTAAAGGCTGGTGTGGCTTCAACTGAGGCTGAACAGGAGCTATAAGCCAGAGTATGTCACGCTTCATATGTTACATTAAGATTTAATGTTTTCTACACTCCAGCCTGGGTGACAGAGTAAGTGATTTTTAATTTTTGTTTCTCCTGTCAGTTATCTGATCCAAGTAATACATTAGTAACCATTTCTTTTCATATGAGTGTTAAGTGAAAGAGCATTAAACCAGTAGCAAAGACCTTGTTTATATTATGTCATGTATAGGCCTTGAAATTATTACCTTTTTTTTTTTTTTTTTTTGAGAAGGAGTCTCACTCTGTTGCCCAGGCTGGAATGGCTGGAGTGCAGTGGTGCGATCTCGGCTCACTGCAAACTCTGCCTCCAGGGTTCAAGCGATCCTCCTGCCTCAGCCTCCTGAGTAGCTGGGATTCCAGGCACGTACCACCACGCCCAGCTAATTTCTGTATTTTCAGTAGAGACAGGGTTTCACCATATTGGTCAGGCTGGTTACAAACTCCTGATCTTGTGATCCACCCACCTCAGCTTCCCAAAGTGCTGGGATTACAAGTGTGAGCCACTGCGCCCGGCCAAAATTATTACTCTTACAAGCATACTTTCATAAATCTCATTTCCTTAGGCTTATCGGAGATTAAATAAGGAGTCTTACAAAAGAACAATAAATGTACTTTAGAGTTATTGTAGTGTTCACAATTGTGACAAAGGTAATTTTAATCTGAGAAAATGTTAAAAGAATGAAAACATGTAAACCATTTGGTGCAGCACTTATAAGCATCCAGTGGATGTTAACTATTAGTAGTAGTTGTATAGTTGTATTGTAAATACATTCTTTCTATTCCTTCTAATACTCTATTACTGGATTTCTATTAAAATTTTTGTCTACAGCAACCACCAAGAAAGAAACAACCATTTTGTTATCCTGTTGATAAGGTACAGAGAAATAAATAATGGCCACCTGAGAAGTAAGGTGTCAGTCTTAGCATATTTGGAGATACATCAAAATTTTATTATTAGATTCAATATTGTTCTCCATAGGTTTTTTGAAAACTAAAAGGAAACTCTGTGAAAATACAAAGGCATACATGGGAAGGGACTGACGGTATGTGGAGTGACTCCAACTGATTCCACCTTTAGAGCTATCGCCTTGCTTTTTCCTTTTTAATAATATCCCCTAAACCGAGCTTACTAGGCTCACAGCAGGCGGCAACTCTGTCTGCCTAATGCTTCCCAAGGGTTCAGTTGAGTTTAATTAGTGCCTTTGAGTGGTAATGGTACTTTGCATGGGGAAAAAAAAAAGTTGCTAAATCAATCCCCAATATTTTTTAAAGTTAGCACCTTTTCAAACTATGGAAAAGAAACCTAGACTAGTAATTCAGAATAACGAATTTTTTCAAAGACATTGTTTGAAAAAGACAGTATTCTTGTGTGTAAAGAGCCACATTACTTCCCACTATAAGTTTTATTTACATATTTCTTTCTACACATATTGACTAAGCATCTGACAAAAATGACTTCTTACCTCTCATCATCTCAAGGAGCTTATAAGCAATGAAAAGAGTAACATTTATATATAAATGGTCACAAAATAAAACACATTATGTTGCACTCAAATAACAATTACAAAACCAACATATGTAGTAATAATTCAAATACAAAAATTAAAATTTCACTATCTGTTCTAGTAATTAGAATAAAAATAATTATAGATTCATAAATACAAGTATAAATATTTAATGTAAGTTATTTTATGTGTTTTTAAATGGTCAAAGACATATCTTTGATGTCTTTGATCACTTAAAACACATTTAAAGACATCATTTAAGTTCATTTAACACATTTAAGTTTACTTAAAGACATCTCCTTATTCATTTAAGTTTCATTTATTGTTGTTCATTATATTTTCTTGATGGCTTTGAGCATTTTGGTAAGGTTTATTCTACTACAAATGCATTTGTTTTTATTGTTGCATAACAAAATTAGTGGTTTTAAACAGCATGCATCTGTTATATTGCAGTTTTTGTGGGTCAAGAGTCCATGCATGAGTTACTTAGGTCCTCTTCTTTGGTCTCCCCAGGTTGAAATGAAGGTGGCAATTATTTCTTTCTGAAGCTTAGGGTTCTGTTCCCAGCTCAGGTGGTTGTTGGCTCCATTTTCTTGCTGGCTGATAGCTGAGGGCTACTCTTAAGTCTGAGAGGTTGCTCCCAGTTCTTTATCATATGTCACTCTCACAGGCTTTCTCAGAACATGGCAGCTTCCTTCTTCAAGGTCAACAGAAAAATCTCTTTCCAGCCACCTAAGAAATTATCAGTGTAATGACTACGCCAATACTTTTGCCAAATTCAATTGGTTTGATACAGACATATGCTTAGCTATTACATAGAGGAAGGGAATTATGTAAGGACATTACTCATTAGATGAAATCTTGAATTCTGCTTACTGTGGTGGATGACATAATAATGTATTTTACTTCTCTTTTCTTTATTAGGATTCTTGTTTTGGTTTGTAAAAATCTCAGAAAGTAAAGATTGTAAACTTTTGTAATTTAACTTTTAATCTAGCATTTGCTTTATTATTTATTATTATTTTTGACCTCCAAATGCTTTCATTATTAAACATCCTAATAGGTTTTACAAGTTTTGTTTTTGGTATGATGTTCAGAAAGCTTCATTTGCCACCAATAGATTATAGTAATCTGACTTCTTTCTTACATATAAACATAGTTTCCAGTATTGTTTCTTGATGTACTTGTATAAGATACAAATATATTGTTATCTAACATCCTATTGCTCTGAGATATGGTAAAATTTTCCAAATAGGATGTGCACACAGATGGAAAAAAAAGAAATAAAAAAATTTTATATTTAACCATAATAATCATATTAAATGTAAATTGTTGAAGCCATGCTTCATAAATGCAGAGATTACCAGGTTTGATTCTTTTAAAAGCAAGAACGAACTATATACTGTCAACAAGGAATCCATTTTTCATGTAAGGCCAACTTTTAAATAAGCTTAAATATACAAGGAATGAAAAAGATACATCATGCTAACACCAAAATAAAATGAAATAACCATATTGATTTTTAGAAAAAAATAGGCCGGGCGCGGTGGCTCATGCCTTTAATCCCAGCACTTTGGGAGGCCGAGGCAAGCGGATCACGAGGTCAGGAGATCGAGACCATCCCGATTAACACGGTGAAAGCCCGTCTCTACTAAAAATATAAAAAATTAGTCGGGCGTGGCAAGCGCCTGTAGTCCCAGCTACTCCGGAGGCTGAGGCAGGAGAATGGCATGAACCCAGGAGTTGGAGCTTGCAGTGAGCCGAGATCGCGCCACTGCACTCCATCCAGCCTGGGCGACAAAGCGAGACTCTGTCTCAAAATAAGAAAAAACAAGAAAAAAACAGATAAAGAAAAGAATATTACCAGAGATAAAGAAGATCATTTCATAATGAGTAAAGGGTCAATTCATGTAGAGGACACAGCAATAGTATATGTTTACGCATGTAATAACAGATTTTTAAAATACTTGAAATTAAAATTAAAAGGAGAAATGAATAAATTTATAGTGCTAGTAAGATTTCAACACTCCCTCCTCAATAATGCATGCAAGTAGAAATTCAACAAGACTATTGAAGACTTGGCAAACACTAATAATTACCTTGACATAACTGATATGTCTAGAAAATTTTACCCATCAACAGACAAATCAACACATTTTTTTCAGTGCACATAAAATATTTGCTAAAATAGACTGTATTCTATACAACAAAACAAATACTAAAAATTTTAAGGGGTTTAAATCACACATAGAATGTGTTCTGACGATAAAATAATTACATATTTCAAAAATACAAAAAGACTCAAAATCCTCAAATATTTGAAAGCTGAAAAAACACACAGAAGATTGATTTCAAGCGTAACCAGTATAAGCCTCTCTCCAGTGAAACTCAGAAGAGCTGTATATAAAAAAAAAAGGAACCACCATTTGAAGTCTCTAGAAATGATCTTAGGGTAAACAGCAAATGAATATATACTCCAGAACATCTATGCAAATTCAGTAAGAAAGGCAAGAGTCTGGTATTTGAACCAAGGCTCTCTCCTTCACCGCTTGTAGCTCGGAGAGATAAAGACTCCATTTCAGTCAGCTGTAGTAATAACACAGTTAACACAGACAGAGGAATTTCTTCCAAGGAAGAGCAGAATGTGTTTCTCATCATGCCTACTGCTACACGTTGCTGAGGCTACTTCCCCATAAGCGTAGTTAAGAGATGAAGGATCCCTTTTCTTGTCCAATTTCCACTTGCATGATGGAGTTATTACCTTGAGTGTGGTGCACTGACAATACTGGGGCCCTGATCATTTTGCCATTTTCACAATAGGAGAGGCAACTGAGATGACCCCTGGATCCTGACATCTGTCCAGTAATTTCTTTACTCCTATAGTAGCAGTGTCACTCAGAAAAAAAAAAGTTTTCCATTGCCTCCACCTCCAGCTACAAAGCCATGGCTCAGAAATTTTGCCTGGGGAAGAAACAGACCATAAAACAGAGTGTTTATAATATCCTCCCAATAAACTAACCTCAGTTGAAAGAGAATGAGGAGATGAAGATTCTGGTGATAGGCGATAAGAAAGAGATTTAATTTATGAGATAAACTATAAGCTACCCAGTTTTCTAGAAAAAAAAGAAAGAAAGAAAGAAAACAGGAAATAATACAGCTAGGAAGAATCCTCCTAGAGTCAGAACGAAAATAAAACATTGATCTCAGAAATTATACTTTCAAAGAAGCCAGAATGTAAATGGATTAGTGTGTAGAGTAATTTACTCCTGAGGGCATTGTTGAAAATAATAAAGCAATGAGTTTCAATTAGTGAAGTATCATAACTAAGTGTGGTGAGGGAAAGAAGTTATCCCTACCTAGAAATTATCACATCAGGATGACTCTGGGATGCTTCCCTTCTCAGAGGAAAAAAATCAAAGTCTAAACATTGTAGGCGGAAAAGTAGACTTCACTAGAATAATTCAGTTAGTAAGTATACAGATAAACAAGCAAAACAACAAGTCCCAAAGGGGTGGGTTTGTGTTGCTACAATATATTATCTAAAATGATTTTCGACAAAACATTATCAGGCATGAAAAGAAACTGGAGGGTGTCCAGGTTCTTGGCATCTTGAACAAAGAATTGGACAAAATGTACAAACAAAACAAGGAAGGAATGAAGGGTTTTATTGAAAATGAAATACTTGCCACAGTGTGGGAGCAGGCTTGATCACAGAGGCTCAAAGGCCCTGTTACAGAATTTTTACAAGTTTCAATACCACCTAGCAGATTCCATTAGTTACTTGGGGTGGGCTGTATGTGAATGGAGAGGATGAAGTAAAGTTACAAAGTCATTTACAGCATATGCCCTATGGAGAAGATATTTCCTGTCATAGCTGAAGTGTAAATTGGCCTTATGTTCTCTGCCTCCAGACCGTATTTTCCTGCCTCACCACGGAGACAAACAAACAAACAACAACAACAACAACAACAAAAAGGCAACATAAACAGCGTTAGAAAAACAATATGTCAGATTAACATATATATAAATTATATTTTATACACATAAACATGCTAAAGTAGTTATAATAAACAAGACAAATGCAAAATGATCTACATAGACACATGATAATAAAAATGCTAAAAGTCAAAGACACACTACAAATAATCCAAAAATAAAATTTAAAAACAAATTCCATTTTTAATAGCACCAAAAAGGTTAAAATATTTAAATGGACAAATTTAACAAAAGAAGTGCAGTACATACTCTTAAACCACAAAATGTTTTTCAGAGAAATTAAAAGAAAATCTAGGTAATTGGGAAAATCATTCCGTGTGCATGCATTGGACAATTTAACCTGTTAAAATGGCAATACTCTTCAAACTAATCTACAAATTTAACATAATCACTACCAGAATCAAAGATGATGTATTTATAGAAATTGACAAATTGATTTTAAAGTTCATATGGAATTGTAAGGGTTTCAAAATAGTGGAATATAGCTTGATAAAGACTAACAAAGAAGTAGGACTCACACTTATCATTTCAAAACTTAATACAAAGCAACAGTAAGCAAAACAATGTAATGCTGGCAAATGGACGGACATATAAATCAATACAACAGAATTGAGAGTGTTTTTAAAAAGAAACGTTATGTTCAAAAAATTGCAAAGTAATCAGGAAATATTTCAAACAATTAAAACTGCAACCTGGCCTGGCACGGTGGCTCACGCCTGTAATTCCAGCACTTTGGGAGGCCGAGGCGGGCAGATCACGAGGTCAGGAGATTGAGACCATCCCGGCTAACACAGTGAAACCCTCTCTCTACTAAAAATACAAAATAATTAGCTGGGCGTGGTGGCGGGCGTCTGTAGTCCCAGCTACTTGGGAGGCTGAGGCAGGAGAATGGCGTGAACCCGGGAGGCAGAGCTTGCAGTGAGTGGAGATCACGCCACTGCACTCTAGCCTGGGCGACAGAGTGAGACTCCGTCTCAAAACAAACAAACAAACAAACAAACAAACACTACAACTTAAAATATGTCATGGGTTGGGATGTAGCAAAAGAAATCCTGGGAGAGGTGCTTATAGTGTTAAACAACTATTAGGTTAGTGCAAAAGTTGTTGTTAACACAAAACTGCAATTACTTTTGCACCAGCCTAATGTTTTAGAAAATTAGTTTAAAAAATAAAACCAGTCTGTACCTTAGGAAACTAAATAAGCAAAAGACATAAAGTAAGCAGAAAACAAAAATGAAAATAAGAGTAGAAATTGATAAAGCAAAAATAGAAAAAAATTATAAAAATAAAAATATTAAAAATCAAATGTTCACACAAATATCCTACACAAATGTTCATAGTAACTTTAGTTGTAACAACCAAAAACTAGAAGAAAAAACAAACAAACAAATAAAGTTCTTCAACAGCTGAGTGGATAATTTGTGGTATGCTAATTTAATTGAGTATTTTTCAGCAGCAAAAAGCACAAACAATTGACAAACAAAACAACATAAATGAATCCCTGAATCATTGTAGTGAGAAAAGCAATCAAATACAAATAATACAGACTGTGTGACTCCAGATACAATTCTGAAAAAATAAAATGGAATCTATAGCAACAGAATGCAATAACCTCGCTCTGGACATTATGTAGGGTAGAATGCATTGCAAAGAGACAAAAGGGATCCCTTTGAAATGATAACAATGTTCATTATCTTGATTGCAATGATAGGTTCATGATTGTATCAATGTATCCATATGTCAATGCCTGTCAATTTGTACACTTTCAATATGTATGGTTTATTTTACTTTGTTTTTTTCTTTTAGAAAGAAACTAGGTATTTGAAATCTAGTAAAGAAATAATATATATGTATATATATTTACTCTATTTAAAATTACAGAACAAATGTAAGATTGTTTTTACTATAGTGTCACAACTATATCATAATGATTTTACTATGTTTGTTGTTGTAATCCGAAATTATCTAGAGAAATTTCTCTTCCTTATTCCACCCTTCATACAGTATCATCTGCCCAATGTTCAAAGTTGAATTAGCACAGTAGTCTGTCTTTTCTTAAATTGTTATCAATTTTTCCATTCAATTGTAGCATGACCAGTCTTCTTCATTTCCTTCTATAAATTTTTCCTCTATATACCTCTCTTTGATATGATTTACAGGATAGATATCCATTCCAGGTGTAGTCACAATTGCATTGTATTTTTAATTAATTACAGAATTACCTCTAATACTACAACAGTTATTTCCTAACATTTCCAATGAGCATTTTGAAGATAGGTGAGACCAACCAAGCAAGTGCCAGATTAAATTTGATATTGAATTTTTACTTATTGCAATAAAGTTTAAGCTCTACCTCTAATTTATACAACAGATAAAATAAACTCAATTTTAATTTGGATTCCACGGACTACTTCAGACGTCCTATAACAGCAGTTTTGAGTATCTTAAATTAAGACCTTCTCTGGCTATTAACTGCAGGAGCCCTCAATACCTCAGTGCTCATTCATTACTCTCTGTCCCAAAAGAAGCAAAAGCAACTCACTAACAGTAGAAACATATTAATATGCTTTTAATTTTCAGCATTTCCACTGGAAAAATAATTGCGCTAAAGAAAATTGTTATTTTTATTTCACAGGGTATCAGAAGACATAGTGTTCTTTTGAAACTGTACAATACCAAAAGATTGCAGCAAAAGTCTATTACAATAGCAGCAGGGTATAGACCTAATATTTTATAAAGTTATTACTTAAGTTGTCAAAAAAGAAAGATCTTTGTATAGATATCTATTATATTTGAAATTGGAGGAATAGCCAAAATATTAATTTTCACCAAAGCCAGCTTTATTATATCCTTTTAACCTATGACATTGAAGTGTAGTTTCATTTTTAGTCTAGGAAAAAGAAAGATTGCCACTTGCCAATGTGGTAGAGAGGACACTGTGGTATAATCATTTTAAAAAAAGAAAGAAAGAAAAGAAAAAAATAAAAGAAGAATTCAAGAGAATTGAGAATTGGGTTCTAGCCAACTGTTTTTGATTCAACTTTAAACTGCATTTACCTATGTAACTTGGCTTTTTGACTGTCTTTTTACAATAACACAATGAGGACATTGTACAAAATGATTCTTATAATCCCTTTTAGCACTCAATACTTATTGTCACAAAAAGCAGATTTAACACAATATCTCCCTTCCTGATGATGGCGTGGATCTGTTACATATAAATGGCTAAAAGTGTAGTTAAGAAAAAATAAAACTGTTTTTCAGTACCTGTATTAGTTCATTCTCGCTATAAGGAACTGCCCAAGACTGGGCAATTTATATTTAAAAAAACGATATTAAATTGACTCACATTTCCCCGTGGCTGGGGAGACCTCAGAAAACTTGCAATTATGGCAGATGGGGAAGCAAACACATCTTACTTCACATGGCAACGGGAGAGAGAGGTGCAAGCAAAGTGGGGAAAAGTCCTTTATAAAACCGTTAGATCCCTGAGAACTCACTCTCTATCATGAGAACAGTGTAGGGAAAACACCTCCACGATCTAATCACCTCCTATGAGTTCCCTCACCCAGCATGTGGGGATTACAATTCGGATTACAATTCAATATGAGATTTTGTGTGGGGACACAGCCAAACCATATCAATACCCATCTTAGGTTTATTGTTTGGGAGCCTGTGAATTAGATTGACAAAAGACAGATTATCAAGAGAAAAATAAACAGTTTATTATGTTTAACACATATCACATGGGAGAAACCTCAGTGATAAGTAATTCAAAGGAGTGGTTAGACCTTCGGCTTATATAACATCTTAGCAAAGAACAATAAATATGTAGACAAATACGACGATAAAGTAAAAGGCTTTTAGGATTTCAAGGCCGTAAACCATCATGGGGTAAGCATATGTGGGAGAAACTAATGAAGTATTTGTATAGTCCACCTTGGTGCCTACTTTGTTTTTTATGGCCATAAAACTTCCCTAGGAGAGGGGATTTTATAGCAGTCATCATTTTTTGGAATTTTCTGATTTTAATCAAATAAGGAAAGCTTTGGAAGGCTGCTTTCTGCATCTGTTAAATCTTATGTATTTCCAGTTCAAAGTAATCTTATGCCTAATTGGCATATTTGAGGATGGCATATTTTGATCCCCTACGAAATGTAATGTGTGTCTACTTAAGAATTTTGCAATCAGCTACTGCTGATCCACTGGCCCAACTGTTTACTGTGACCAAATAAATCTTCCCAGCTGAGAAACCAAACCAATTTCTCTGAGATTGAATCTTCCTCTTTAAAAAGTGTAGACATTATTTGAAGTAAGATCTGAACATTGTTTTGGTAATAACATCTTCTAGGTTACTGTGATGTTTGTATTCATTCATTTGCTTCTTGTTGCAGCTTCTTATTTTATTATTGCTCACTTGGCTTCTGATTGCTGTTTTTAGATAAGAATACTTAATGCCAAGGCTTCTTTTGTGGCTTCCAAATGCCAGTGTGTCACATTAATATTGTCCTCTAGTCTCTTGAAAATAGATACCTGCACTTGTCTTGCTCTTTGTTTACTATTCCCCTGTGAGATTCTTATGGTATGGTATGTCTTTTTAATTTCATTCTTAGAAAATTTTCAGCAGAACAAATCATTTTGCAGTGAAACAAACAACATTCACTTGATTTTCAGAAAAGTTGATAGAAAATATTAAATGAGACTCTCAGAGGCTATATTTTGTATTGACAAAGAATAGATGCATCAGCCAAAGAAAAAATGAAATAGTCAAAAAGTAGATGACCTGATTTTCAGACATGCAAATGAATTATATTGCATGTTCTGATAGTAGCTAGGTTGTGGCTATAATAAAAATTTAAAATATACAAAGCTTACGCAACTAGAATTGTGCCTTTAAGTAAATAATGTTTAATAGGTTTGTTTTCTTTAATATCTCATCCATCCTGTATATGTAGTTTTCTTTTAAAACTATATTATGCAAATTATAACTTGTTTTAAAGTATTTTCTTTATGGTCAGCTAATGCATTATTGTGCTTATCTTTTGGTTAGAGATAATTTTGTTTCTAAATATAATTTCTTGAAAATGTTCTTTTCAAATGCTAGCATTTTATTCCAGCTTTTAATGAGTACAATTAAACAGGAAGTTCAGTAACTTATTAGAACTCCTTATTAGTTAATTAAGTTGAGCAATTATTTAGATCTTCTGCTTTGGAAAAATATTTTAAAATTATCGGCAATTAGATAGAATATAATGTATATCTAGAATAGCAGATCTTAAATTTGGAACACATATCATTGTAGAAATCATAAAATTGTCATATTTGATAAGTTTTATGTTGTATGTGATTGTTACTTGCAATATTCCATTACTTCATTTTCAATACTAAAACAACACATTCTTTAGGGGCAACTTATCTGTTTTCATATGTTTTAAATGTTTGCAAGTGTTAAAAGTTAACGTTTCTTTGTGGAGTTTTATTTTTCACTAAAATCTTCAGTTAAATAATCTTCCTTTTTTCTTCATTTTCTTTCTTTTTTTTATATTTTTTTAAACATACTGGGATCTGAAAAGTCTATTTGTTGTTGCCTCCACTGTCCTTTAACTTAGCATTAGGAAAAGACTCAGAATCTCACATTGGGTAGAAGATAAGCCATGTCCATTGAAATAATGCCAAACTTACCAAACTTATTTTTTTCTGTCAGAACATTTGAAGAAGTATGAATTATAGTGAGAATGAAATAAAAATCCGGAAACTAATCTTGCTCATCTCATGACAGAAGTTTGTGGTACTAATCTGATTTGGAGCTCACAGGTAGGTAAATAATTAAATGGGCTGAGGGTCCAAATTTCAAAATTTTGGGTCAGCTTTTGGTGGGAGATGGGAATGAGTCCTTGCTGCTGATGATGTAGGGACTCAGGGCCAAGCACCATCTGTGTTTTTGTTTGCTGTTTTTTTGGTTTTTGTTTTTTATTTTTTTCCTTGGTTGATTGTTTTTATAAGCAGAACAAGCCAGGAGAGCAAATGAAATGGTACTTTGGTAGGTTAAAAACAGTTCTATCATCAAAATGCCCTGATCAAAGCTGGTTAAATGATGCCCAGATGCAGTGTCTAAATTTTATTCCAGGGAAGTAACTTTTAGCGGACTGTTGATCACTTTTTTCTCCAAATGTCATTTTTGCCCAAATGATCTTTCAAAGATCTTGAGGAGCTTCAATTGTGGTAAACTCTCTCAATCTTAGAGGTACAGTTGTCTTTAGTTATACTGAACTGGAAAGTTGCACATAGAGGAAAAACAATTCAATCTGACTACTTTGGAGTTGTATCCATATTCATCAAACATCTATATATAAGTTGCACTACTTCTATTTGCCTTAGTTTCTTCAGCAGTAATGTAGAGATAATAATGGTATCAATCGTATAGAGTTGTTGGATGAATTAAATGAGAAATAATTATAAAGAACTTAGTGGACAAGTGTTATCACAACTGTTAATCAGTAGGTATTATTGTATGTTAGTAGTTAACATCTATAGTTATTGTATTAGTCATCACAGGGTAATGCACATCAGGCTCTGTGGTGCGTGTTAAGGATATAGCATTGAATAAGAAAAAACTTCTGCCCCCGCACAAATTCATAGAAACTTGGGAAAGTAAATTGCATTATTTTATGCAAAATATACTTATGCAGAAGCTTGAAAGAAACATGAATGTGTAGTAGCTAATCCTACCTAATGAAAGCAGGCACAGATTTACAAAGAAAGTAATGTTTAATGTATATTTCAGAAGTATGTAAAGCAAAGAGAAAATTAGGAGCAAAGTCATGGGAGTACTGGAGTATGTACTATACTGGGGGAATATTGGGTAACGTTGAGTTCAGAATGTAAGTTTTCTGGAGTTGAATCTGGGAAGCTGATAGATTTATGATTAAGCCACAAGGAAATAATGAGCTGTCAAAAATTTCTTAAATAATAATGAAAATATATTATTATTGTTAAGGACACCACTACTAGAGTTTGTATACATACTTTATTTCTAATGCCTGAATAACTAAGTAACTTGAAATACATTATCATTAACAGTATTATACTTCCTCTATTTATAAGAAAAAGATGAGGGACATTTGTCAGGAATTTTTCTCTCAGTTATTTTACACAATCAGCTTTCTAAAAAAAAATAAAAACTGTAAGCATTCCGTTTGAAAACTGGCACAAGACAGGGATGCCCTTTCTCACCACTCCTATTCAACATAGTGTTGGAAGTTCTGGCCAGGGCAATCAGGCAGGAGAAGGAAATAAAGGGTATTCAATTAGGAAAAGAGGAAGTCAAATTGTCCCTGTTTGTAGATGATATGATTGTATATCTAGAAAACCCCATTGTCTCAGCCCAAAATCTTCTTAAGCTGATAGGCAACTTCAGCAAAGTCTCAGGATACAAAATCAATGTGCAAAAATCACAAGCATTCTTATACACCAATAACAGACAAACAGCCAAATCATGAGTGAACTCCCATTCACAATTGCTTCAAAGAGAATAAAATACCTAGGAATCCAACTTACAAGGGATGTGAAGGACCTCTTCAAGGAGAACTACAAACTGCTCTCAATGAAATAAAAGAGGATACAAACTAATAGAAGAACACTCCATGCTCATGGGTAGGAAGAATCAATATCGTGAAAATGGCCATACTGCCCAAGGTAATTTATAGATTCAATGCCATCCCCATCAAGCTACCAATGACTTTCTTCACAGAATCGGAAAAAAACTACTTTAAAGTTCATATGGAACCAAAAAAGAGCCCACATTGCGAAGACAATCCTAAGTCAAAAGAACAAAGCTGGAGGCATCATGCTACCTGACGTCAAAGTATACTACAAGGCTACAGTAAACAAAATAGCATGGTATTGGTACCAAAACAGAGATATAGACCAATGGAACAGAACAGAGCACTCAGAAATAATGTCACATATCTACAACTATCTGATCTTTGACAAACCTGACAAAAACAAGAAATGGGAAAAGGATTCCCTATTTAATAAATGGTGCTGGGAAAACTGGCTAGCCATATGTAGAAAGCTGAAACTGGATCCCTTCCTTACACCTTATACAAAAATTAATTCAAGATGGATTAAAGACTAAAATGTTAGACCTAAAACCATAAAAATCCTGGAAGAAAACCTAGGTAATACCATTCAGGACATAGGCATGGGCAAGGACTTCATGTCTAAAACACCAAAAGCAATGTCAACAAAAGCCAAAATTGACAAATGGGATCTAATTAAACTAAAGAGCTTCTGCACAGCAAAAGAAACTACCATCAGAGTGAACAGGCAACCTACAGAATGGGAGAAAATTTTTGCAATCTACCCATCTGACAAAGAGCTAATATTAAGAATCTTCAATGAACTCAAACAAATTTACAAGAAAAAAACAAACAACCCCATCAACAAGTGGGTGAAGGATATGAACAGACACTTCTCAAAAGAAGACATTTATGCAGCCAAAAGACACATGAAAAAATGCTCCTCATCACTGGCCAGCAGAGAAATGCAAATCAAAACCACAATGAGATACCATCTCACACCAGTTAGAATGGCAATCATTAAAAAGTCAGGAAACAACAGGTGCTGGAGAGGATGTGGAGAAATAGGAACACTTTTACACTGTTGGTGGGACTGTAAACTAGTTCAACCATTGTGGAAGTCAGTGTGGCGATTCCTCAGGGATCTAGAACTAGAAATACCATTTGACCCAGCCATCCCATTACTGGCTATATACCCAAAGGATTATAAATCATGCTGCTATAAAGACACATGCACATGTATGTTTATAGTGGCACTATTCACAATAGCAAAGACTTGGAACCAACCCAAATGTCCAACAATGATAGACTGGATTAAGAAAATATGGCACATATACACCATAGAATACTATGCAGCCATAAAAAAGGATGAGTTCAAGTCCTTTGCAGGGACATAGATGAAGCTGGAAACTATCATTCTCAGCAAACTATCGCAAGGACAAAAAACCAAACAGCACATGTTCTCACTCATAGGTGGGAATTGAACAATGAGAACACATGGACACAGGAAGGGGAACATGACACACTGGGGCCTGTTGTGGGGTGGGGGGAGGTGGGAGGGATAGCATTAGGAGATATACCTAATGCTAAATGACGAGTTAATGGGTGCAGGACACCAACATGGCACATGTATACATACATAACAAACCTGCACGTTGTGCACATATACCCTAAAACTTAAAGTATAATGAAAAAAAATTAAATTAAAAAGAGCTTCAAAAGGAGAGAAAACATTTAAGATGCTCCTGATATATTTTTCTTAATCATGTGGGGCTATATGGAAAATGTATATTTTCTTATTCTTTAAAAAAAGTTTCTGTCTTCGTGGAATCTTCTGTCTTTTGATTCCTATTTTAAAATATCTGAAAGTAACTATTTTCACTTCACTAAATAGTCTCAAATATATTATTGATACTAATTTTCTTAAGTTCATGAAAAAGTCTGATCTTAAAAAAAAATTCTAACTTGTGTCTACATTGTTTTTAGGTACATTGGCAAGTATTCATCTTAATTTAGAATTTCAATTGTGAACTTCTCTTCTACCCACTAACAATGTTTTTTGTTGCCTGTACATGTTCCATGTGCCTATATCATTTATCCCAATTGATCATGAAAGTCTCTTTGTTTGACTCAAGCACTATTCCCATATTTTTCCACTACCACTTAGCTAACTTATCTTTATGCCCATATATCTCATTGGACTTATTGTCTTTGGGTTATTTACATCCTGAAAAGAATATGAAAGCTTTCTACCTTTTTCTTTTTGTATATGGTGACAGCCATAGATCATTTTTATTCATAGTTTTCTTTTGTACTCATACAGATAAGACTCAAATATACCTGTTAGATTTAATGATACATTTTTTATAGCACTAAGGATTCACTGATAGTTATTCAATGTATATAACTTTATTGTAGCTTCATCGACAAAAAAATGAATCATAATTGATGGCTCTAATCAAAATATTATTGAAAGAAAAATTTTAAACGTTTATTAGCACATAGTGGTATGTAAATAATCTATTACCTCAAACTGTAAGAAATACTTTGATTTGCATTCAAATAGTCTAAAATAATAAAGACTTTGGCAGAAAATAACATGAGATATTCTAACCTTCTGCCCTTGAGATTTTGATACTCAAAAATAAGTATATAAATAAATACATTCTTCAATTTTTATTATTTAAAATTCTAACGTTTGTGTTCATACCATAATTTTTACTATTTCCAATGTCATACATTTAAAGCTTATTTGAATTTAGAGACAAACTTCATCTATATTTGAATTTTTTTAATTTGTTGATACTTTTTCTCTTTTCATATTCTTCACTGGAGATTTATTTTTGAGATTAAGTTTAAACAAAGCTCTTTGTCAGCACTATAAACAAAAATCATCTTGTTTCGACTAACTAAGCCTTACATTTTTTCTGTTTGGTAATCTCAAATTTTATGTTTTTGTCCTGTATAATACTCATAGAACAATTTTTATGATTAGTAGATTTCCTCTAACCCTTTATTAGACTTGATACTGAAGGTTAATAAATGCATGCATACTAGCAAATTGGCTCTCTGGATGCTACCTCTATTTTTCTAACTTGTGAACTATTATTTAAATTAAAAACCTATTTTAAGAATGTTTTTATTATGGAGCATACATTTAAAGTATTGATGAAATTGTGAGTAAAATTTGATCAGGTGGCCAGGTGCGGTGGCTCTCGCCTGTAATCCCAGCACTTTGGGAGGCTGAGGTGGGCGGATCACGAGGTCAGGAGATGGAGACCATCCTGGCTGACATGGTGAAACCCCGTCTCTACTAAAAATACAAAAAATTAGCAGGGTGTGGTGGCGGGCAGTTTTAGTCCCAGCTACTCAGGAGGCTGAGGCAAGAGAATGGCGTGAACCCGGGAGGCGGAGCTTGCAGCGAGCCAAGATTGCGTCACTGCACTCTAGCCTGGGTGAGAGAGACTCCCTCTCAAGAAAAAAAAAAAAAAAAAAAATTGATCAGGTTTTTCTAATATTTTATTCATAATAGTCATTATATTGACTGTAGATTAAAATACTTTTAATACTCATCAGTTAAAATTTCACAGAACTATGATTTGAAATAAATAAAAGTGTAACTGCAGAAGCTGATAATCATGCAATGTCCATTTACAATATGTTCTCTGTATTTCTTAAAATGTTCGTAAATATTTTCTACCAAATATTGTTTTTAGGATGTCATAAATACTTTTAAAATACCAGCACCTTATTGTCCCTTACCTGGTATTCCATACCAATACAATATGATCTCCATTATAATGACCTACTTTACGAAGATTAAATGCTTTTGCAATTCAAACACAGTAAAATTGGCTTAAAGCAAAATCAAACACTAGTTTGCTGGTTCAGAATTTAAATAGTGGAATGAGAAATCTCTCTTATATTGCTATTGTGCACTGGTCAGCTAAGAAGTAATTGCTTTTTATAAGGCAAATTTGCTTTTACTTTTCTAAGGTAATGAAATGAACCTGAAACATTTCCTTTGAAATCAAAGTCACTATCCCTGAAATGTCACCAGACAAATTCCATCATATAGTTTCAGCAAACACATAATGAGAAAGTTTGGCCTGGAGTTGATTGACAGAATTCTATTAGAGAGCCTTCTCACACATTCATCTATAATTATCTGTGGTGTAAATCAATACTGACTTGATTTCTTCATATTTGTGTGCTTGTAACATGGAGGGAAACCAAACCATGTGTATTTCTGAGAGAAATAGATAATGCAGAAGTGTACCGGTATGTTAAGATGCCCAGAACTAGATTCCTGACCTGCTTGTGATATAATACAAAATAGAAGATGATCCAGTGTGACAATTGGCAAAAAGAGCCCTTAGCAATAAATATACACATAATTATTAAATGTGTGTATATTTAATAAAATAAAATGTGTGTATATTTATTAAATGCTCTATATGTGCTTGAGTCTGTAAATTACAGTTCACAGAGATATTCAGTGGGGATATGATGATACGTAATGTGAATTTAGTCGTAACAGAATAAAAAGTAGGATTGAATATTTCTAGAATGAACAAAAGATACAGGTAAATAGTAAAAGTTAGATATATTCTGTATTCAAACATTCCTACGAAGTGATATCTAGATAATTACCAATTTTGTTCTTTTCTTAAAAGCACATACACTTTATGATAGTTTTATTAGATAGATTTTTCAAAATAGAAACATCATAGTGATGTTTTAATTGACAGCTTTTCAGTATATGGTTTTGAAATAACTCCTTTACTTGAGAAGAAGTATAGAATTATTTTGTGGGCTACTAAGGAATTTTTTCTTGGTTCTTGCAATGCCCCCATCTTAGTAAGCTGATTTAGAAAAGCATGACATTATCATGTATCAAAGGAATCCATCAATGGAACACTATAAATCAGTATAATTGAAAAGACAGTACAAAAGCACATGACACTGGGCGATGGAAACTCTTTAGCTTATGTGAAACCATTACTCGAGTCACATTTTATACTGTTATTCAATTTTCCATTACCTCATATTATATAAAACTAAAGCCACATGCTAATGTAGACATCCCTGGGGTACTTCATTGGCTGTTGGGATTCAAGCTCTGTATATAAATCATATATATTTTTGTTTAACACCAGGACTCATTTGGTATTTAGAAAGCTCTATTTTATTGTTTTAATTCATACCTTGATATATATACCTTATTACCTATGTTTTCTTCTCAGGAGGACTTCATAGAGGTTAATTGATCTTCACAGAGCCTTTTATACATTGAAAACATACTTCTTTCTCATTCTCCCTAACGTGACATTTATAATCACGATTTATTGGCTATAAACAGTGATATCAACAATTATACTTTAAGCTCTAAATGTGTACATCAGTGGCAGAAATAATACATCCCTATGAAAGATCACTTTTTTGGATAACTGCTTATTATAGAAATTTATACAAAATGCATATGTACCTAATTTGCTCTTTTTTATCATCAGTTTATTCTTCAAGAAGTGCAAGTACATGGAATAAGCACTGTGGGGTGAAGAAGAGAGCCCTGAAAGAATAGTTGACATACGAAACATAGAGTATGACATTACTGAAAAGAGTGTTGTGATACTGACCCCGCTCAGTTTTTTGTATTTAAAAAAATAGTGACATTAGCAATAGTCTCAGTTCAGCTTTCTTGTACTGCGTTATTGGCTACAGGCCAACACCAAAAAACTACTAGATATAATTGGGGTTGTCTGTGGCTAAGCCTACATTAAAAAAAGGAAAAGAAAAGAAAAGAAAAGCTATGGCATGGCCTGCACACGATCTGTGCAGAAATTTTAAAGAATTGACTTTAAGACAATTTTTCAGCCTAAAAGAGGTGAACAAATTGCACTCTAAAAAGCAGTGAAAATATCTACTGTTTAAGTAATTTCTATTGTTTATATAGATGTATATAAAATTATAACACCAACTGTTTCAGAACTTAAAGTATCTAAAAGTATAAAGGTTTTGATTCTAAGTATAATAAGAAAATTCATAGATAATAAGGTGCTAAATACTAGGTTGTTGAATAAAATTAGACGTTTTCCTTTGAGAAAAAAATACAAGGCTATTTCTAGACAGCTCAAAGTTTTTAAAAATTTTTTCAAGTCAATTGTATTATTTAGCTCCCTGATTCCCATCTAAAAAAGGGATACTGATTCAGAATGTTGAATGTTTTCTTTAAAAGGTCATTTTTATGTTGAAAATAAAAGTGTCTCCTGTATATACTCAAGTGCATTGTTGAAAGTAATAACCTCATTTAAAACACTTGAGTATCAGTTTTATTTCCGAATGAGATCAGTCAGTAATATTGTCCAATGTGTTGATCTTAATTCTCCTTTACCAAGTTGATATTTAAAAGAAAAGGGTGGTTAGACTACCTACATGGAAGAAAGCTAAAGTAAAATTCAGTTTAATTCTAATTCCCAATCCATTGCATCATGCTTTCAGTGTGTAAGAGGCTCTGTGAAGATCAATTAACTAGTATGAAGTTCTCACGTGATAGAAAGGGCTGGATTGACCCAAAAAGGAAGGATTGCATTAGCCTAAAAGACATCCTACAGTAAAAAATCAGATTTCCACAATCTAGGAGCACTTTTCCTCATCTTCATTGGGTGCCCTCTTTGTAGAAAGTTGGGTTTTTAATAATTATATTTATATCACATTCCATTTTGCCCCTAAGTCAAGATGTTCAGAATTATTATTCGTTTAAGAAGGTTAAGCATTATAAACCCCAGAGCCTTTTTTTAGCCCAATTGAGCTTGATATTTATGCAGATTTTAAAATTTGTATTTTGATCCTTTGCTAAGGAAATAAAACAATCTTTCATATTTGAAATACAAAAAAATGACAACTACAATGTACAGACAGCTTCATAATAAAGGCTATCAAAATTTATTGAAAAGATTTATCTACTTGGGTATTTATGAACACATACTACTAATACATTTCTAGGATAAATACCTTTACTATACAGTTATTAATATGGAAATATATTATTAATATATAAATATATAAGTAGTATGTGTTCATAAATACACATACGTGGGAATTGAGCAATGAGAACACTTGGACACAGGGTGGGGAACCTCACACACTGGGGCCTGTCGGGGCATGGGGGAGGAGGGAGAGATAGCACTGGGGGATATACCTAATGTAAATGACAAGTTAAGGGGTGCAGCACACCAACATGGCACATGTATACATATGTAACAAATCTGCACGTTGTACACATGTATCCTAGAACTTAAAGTATAATAATAAAATAAATAAATAAAAAAGAGCAAAAAAAAAAAAGAAAAATTCAATACATTTTCTACTCCAAGCAGTGGATCCAAAAAAGATCAGCTTTAGACATTTTCATAGTTCATTCCTTCTACAAAAAAATAGTTAGCAATAAGATAAAAAAATGAATAACTTATTACAGAAAAAAATCTATTAGCTTTATATAGTAATGCAAGAGAACCAGTGTCAAAAAATATCCACATTAAATGATATTATCCAAGTATATAGTTCCCAACCTCAATAAGAACACAAAGAAAGTGAGTTTGAAGAATAATGGGTTAATAGAATTGAATGAGAAACAGGGGTATATTTCAACTAAACCAAAAATACAGAAAAAAGTGTTCCTCCGAGCAATAAGAATAAAGAAAGTCATCTGCCAAAAAGAAACATGTACTTGCGTATTCATTGCACCACTATTCACAGTGGCAAACATATGGATTCAACCTAGGTGTCCATCAATGATGGGCTGGATAAAGAAAATGTGGTACATATACACCATGGATTATTGTGAGGCCATAAAAACTAACAACATAATTTTCTTTGCAGCAACATGGGTTCTGCTGGAGGCTGTTATCTTATGTGAATTAATATAGGGACAAAAAACCTAATAACACATGTTCTCACTTACGTCGGAGTTAAGCATTGGATACTCATTATATGAAGATGGCAACAGTAGAAACTGGGGACTATTTGAGAGGGAAGGGTGGTAGAGAGTCAAGAGTTGAAAAACAATTAGGTACTAGGCTAAGTACCTGGCTGATAGAATCACTCATATCCCAAAACTTAGCATCAAACAATGTACCCAGGTAACAAACCTGCACATAGGTACTCCCTGAATCTATTTTTTTTTTAATGAAAGAAAAGTTGATAACATAAGAGAAAAAAAAACACATCAGGAAATTTTATTAAAAATGTAAAACATAGTAAATAATGGGAGAATTTGAAAAATTGATGGAGTATTAGAATAATACATATGGCAATGTTACTTACATGCCATAAAAAGTCATAATACCTAAGGGAAAATTATCAAAATACTTGTGCTGCGTACTTTATGTGATTAACATATTTAATATAAACTACTGACTGTTCAACAGTTTACCAATTTTAGGATTACCCTGTATACATAGCATAAAAGAAGATCTATGGTAACAAGCTGAAATACAGAGTTTACAATACCTAAAAATCCAAAATAAAGAAGAAAATTTAGAGGTAAAGGAAAGGCAGGGGTGATACAGTAAAAGATAATGAATATTTGATTACAATGTAGATTATAAAATACTGACAAAATCTTATGAAACAGTAGCAGATGTTGAAATTTATTATTTAAAGATACAAAGTAACCCAGATCAGAACCAAAAATAGCTAGTAATTATATTTGCAAAAGAGGTGGGAAAAGAAATAAAAAATAGTTGAAAGGGTGGGTAGGAAAGAGTACAGCCCAAGAGATTTATGTTTGCATTGCAAGTTTTATTTCATTCTTCTTGAATCTTTAACCATGAGGACTTACCACTTTGACAAATAATTGTGTGTGCGGTGTGTATATTAACTTAAAAAAAATACTTAAGTATTGTTAGCAAAAAATCAGACAATTATCAAAAATCCACCCTGCATCTAGTTCCCAAAAGTGTTTGAAAACAAACATCAATTTCATATTTTTAATAGAACAAAAATGGTTAATGAACAGCTTTTCAAAAGAACAGCTTTTTTAAAGAACAGCTAAGTAGGATATGGAATGTAGGTTACGAATATAGTATAAAATGGCATTACCTACATTTTACTTTGAACTTCATTATTTGAGATATCTCATAACACTTCATGAATAAAATTTTTTTCTAGGAATATAATCAGCTGTAAAATCGAACTGGTTCGTCATTATTTCAAAGGAACATAGACTCATACGTATAACCTGTTTGTTGACGGTGGTTCATGTGATGCGGAATTAGTTACTTAAAGCCAAATCTAATGCTTAAAGCCAGTATATAGGATCCTCTATCTGTGGATGCTTTGCAAATCTGATTGATGCTCATGACTTTAGAAGTCTGTTTAGAAATTTATATAATACATAAATTTGATAATTAAATTACACTCTAAGTGTCCCATAAATAAATCATATTTCTGAGATACTCATTTTCATTTGTATACACTGCTGTGTGTGTTAAAATAACCACATATACTTTAAAACTATTATTTTTTTCATAATTTTAGTAATGTGTTTTGATAGGATTAGAATCAATTGTGAGTAACAAAGACTGAAAACAGCAGCAACTTAAATAACGATAGAAATGTATTTACCTGTTATGTTAAAATCCAGTTGAGACTTCCATTTATAGTTATTACATAGTTGCTGATAATTGGAAAAATCCTCACATTAAGAAAAAAATGAGCAAGCTGGATTAAAATAAAACAAAAATATTTTTGGAAGTATTGTGATAAATCAAGCATGCAAGACATAAGAAATCAAACTCTCAGAGAGAATGGAGGAAGTTGAGATGGCCCAACATTAGAAGCCACTTTTTTTTTCCTTCTGAGCCATTTGCTAAGTGAGCATATAAATCATGGATTCCAAACAGAAAGTAATAGACTAGAATTTGAGGCAGTATGACTGGGCTGGAAAGAGAAATATTGGTGTCCTTTTTAAGTACTTGGAAATTTTCTAGTTATCTTCATTTTACAAATTGACATGGGGGCCAAAGAATATACTCTTCATGTTTTTAATCATGGCATAATAGCTGTTGTTTTCCTTATGAGGAATAAAATTCTGCACATATATAATTGTTCTTTGAGCATCTGACAAATTATTATTTCCTTAGTTCATATATCTCAATCATGTCAACCTTTTAAATTGTGCTGTTCATGATTTATATACATATTGTTTTCCCTCTATTTTTTCTAAGAGGCATTTTTAAATTACTCTGACTATGATTATAGATTTCCGTAGATTTACCTTTAACTTTGTCAATTTTGTCTTCATATATGTTGACGCTTTTGTATTCATATAGATTTCAGTTTACATATTTTTGTCATATTGGCTCACCATTATATTATTACAAAATGTTCCAATTTTTGTCTAGCAATAACACGCACCTCCAAATCTATGTTGTCAATATTACTATAACTATCTCAGTTTTTTTTTTTTTTTGGTTGGCAAGTGAATTTTATATCCTTTGTGTATCATTTTTTTGTATATCATTTAATCTTTCTGCTATCTTAATTTTAAATTAAGCCTCTTATAAACAGAATGCACTGGGTTTTGTGTACTTGTATCTTATTAAAAAAAACCCTTAGTTTTCTGGTTGCATTTTAAAATTTTACATATATTAAATATAATTGCTTATTTATCTGGGTTGATAAGTCCACTCTCTTTGTTTTCTGCTTCATATCTTCTACTTAAAAATAAATAAATAAATAAAGATGAGGTCTTCTTCTGTTGCCCAGGCTTGAATGCAGTGGCATGATCATAGCTGTGTAACCTCAAACTCCTGGGCTCAAGTAATCCTCTTGCCTCAGCTTCCCAAGTAGCTAGGACTGAAGGCATGGGCCACCATACTCTGCTCTGCTAATGTTTTATATTTTTTAGTAGAAACAGGGTTTCGCTATGTTGCACATGCTGGGATGGAATTCCTGGCCTCAAGCAATTTTCCTGCCATGGCCTCCCAAAGTATTGGGCTTACAGGTGTAGACCACTGTGCCCAGCCCTTCTGACTTTTTAAGTGCCTTTCTTACCTTTTCAGTCTTTTTTTCTTTTTTTGATAATTGAATAATGTATTATTTATAATTTCTTTATTAAGTGTGTATTATTTTCTTTTTGATGTTCACTCTAGAAATTACAAAATGGATACTAATCTCATAATAGTCTAATATAAACTATAACATTTTCACACACACCCTAATAAATTGCTTAAAACAAAATAAAATAAGTTATTATAAGGAGCTCAAAAAAGATACCTCCAAAGGAGCAAAAATAAGACTTACAATGAATTAACAAAAAAAAAAGCCATAAGAGAATAATAAGACATCTTTAAAATACTAAAAGAAAATTTAAAATGCCAATCAAGAGTTAAGCATTTTGGGAGGTGAAACGGGTGGGTCATTTGAGGTCAGGAGTATGAGACCAGCCTGGCCAACATGGTGAAACCCTATCTCTACTAAAAACACAAAAATTAGCCAGGTGTGCTGGTGAGGTCCTGTAATTCCAGCTACTTGGGAGGCTGAAACAGGAGAATCACTTGAACCAAGGAGGTGGAGGCTGCAGTGAGCCGAGATTGTGCCCCTGCACTCCAGCCTCGGCGACAGAGTGAGACTCCGTCTCAGGAAAATAATAATAATAATAATAATAATTTTATATCCTGTTAAGCATTCTTTAAAATTGAAGGCAATTTTTTTTTTTTTTTTTTTTTTTTTTTTTTTCCGAAACGGAGTCTCACTCAGTCTCCAGGCTGCAGTGCAGTGGCGCGATCTGGGCTCACTGAAACCTCCGCCTCCTGGGTTCAAGTGATTCTCCTTCCTCAGCCTCCCCAGTTGCTGGGACTACAGGTGCACGCCACCACACCCAGCTAATTTTTGTACTTTTAATAGAGACAGGGCTTCACCACGTTGGCCAGCATATGAAATTTAAAAAAAAAAACAAACAAACACCAAGACCAACGTATAAAGAAATAGTAAATTATATTAACCCTTTGTCAAATATATGGTTTGCAAATATTCTCTACCAATCCATTGGCTGCCTTTTTATTTGGTTATTTTTCATTTACAGTGCAGAAATAAGCTTTTTACTTTGATGTAGTCCCATACATTTATTTTTGCTTTTGTTGTCTGAATGATATCACAAAAATCATTGTCAAGAATAACATAAAGAAGCCTTTCCCCTATGTTTTCTTTTTAAAAATTGACTCATAGGGTACATGTGTAGGTTTGTTACGTGGATATATTGTATATTTAGGGATTTGGACTTCTAGTGTACCCATCACCAAAATAATGAATACTGGACCCAATAGGTAATTTTTCAACATTCACTCCCCTTTTACCCCCACACTCTTTTGGAGTCCCCAGTGTCTATTATTTTTCTCTGTTTGTCCATGGGTATGCATTGTTTAGCTACCACTTATAAGTGAGAACCTGCAGTTTTTTATTTTGTTTCTGCATTTTTCACTTAGACTAATGGCATCCAGCTCCATGCATGTTATTGAAAAAAAAACATGATATCATTATTTTCTGTGGCTACGTAGTAGTTCATGGCATACATATTCCACATTTTGTTTATGCAATCATCCATTGATGGACACTTAGATAGATTTCGTGACTTTGCTATTGTGAATAGTACTGCTACAAACACGTGAGTGCAGATGTCTTTTTGATATAATGATTTCTTTTCTTTTGGGAAGATACCCAGGAGTGGGGTTGTTGGATCAAATGATAGTTCCATTTTTAGTTCCTTGAGAAATTCTCATACTATTTTCCATTGAGGTTTTCCTGATTTACATTTGCACCACCAGTGAACAGTGTATAAGAATTATTTTTTCTGTTCATCCTTGACAAAATCTTTGTTTTTTGACTTTTTAGTAATAGCCATTGTGACTGGTGTGAGATAGTATCTCATTATGGTTTTGATTTGAATATCTCTTGATTAGTGATGTTCAGCATTTTTTCATTTTTGTTGGCTACTTTTATGTCTTCTTTTGAGATACGTGTGTCCATACCCTTTGCCGACTTTTTAATGAGGTTATCTGTTCTTTTTCTTGATGGGTTATTTGAGATCCTTTTAGATTCTTGATATTAGTCCTTTGTCAGATGCATAGTTTGTGACTATTTTATCCCATTCCGTAGGTTGTCTGTTTACTCTTTTGATTATTTATTTTGCTGTGCAGAAGCTTTTTAGTTTAAGTCCCATTTGTCTCTTTTGGTTTTTATTGCATTTGTTTTTGAGGTCTTAGTAATAAATTTATTATTTTTGATCTTGTATTTAGGTATTTCACCCATTTTGATTTGGCTTTGTGAGATACAGTTCCAATTTTCTTCTTTTGCATGTGGATATCTATTTTTTCCCAGTATTATGTATTAAAGAGACTATCTTTCCCATTTTATCTTCTTGGTGTCCTTGTTGAATATTAGTTTGCCATATGTGTTTCAAATTATTTCTGGGTTCTCTATTCTGTTCCATTGCTCTTTATGTCTGTTTTATGCCAGTAGTATTATTTTGATTACTATAGCTTTATAATATAATTTGAAATCAGGGAAGTATAATGCTTTGTTTTTCCTGCTTTGGCTATTTTGGGTCTTTTGTGTTTTTACATAAATTTTAGAATCATTATTTTTAAATTTTCTGAGAAGAATGCCATTGGTGCAGTGGGTCATGCCTGCACCCATGCACTTTGGGAGGCTGAGGAAGGAGAACTGCTTGAGTCCACAAGTTCAAGACCAGTCTGGGGAACAGAGTGTGAGACTCCATTACTTAATTTTTTTAAAAAAAATTAGCTGGCTGTGGTGGTGCTCACCTGTAGTGCTAGTTACTCAGGAAGCTGTTAGGAGGATCACTTGAGCCCAGGAGTTTGAGGTGTCAGTGAGCTATAATTGCAGCTCTATAACAGCCTGGGTAACAGAGTGAGACCCTATCTCAGAAAAAAAAAAAAAAAAAAAAAAAAGGAAAGAAAAACAAATGCCAGAGGCCAGAGGAATTTTGATATGGATTGCACTGAATTAGTATATTGCTTTGTGTAATACAGATGTTTTAACAACATAATTATTCTATTTTTTTGTTTGTTTGTTTGTTTTGAGACAGGCTTTCTATTGCCTGGGCCGGAGAACAGTGACATTATCATGGGTAACTGCAGCCTCAACCTGCTGGACTCAAGTAATCCTTCCACCTCAGCCTCCCAAGTTTTCAATGTACGGGTATTTTACCTCCTTAGTTAAATTTATTCCAGAGTATTATATAAGTTTGGATATTATTGTAAATGAGATTATCTTGACTTAGTTTTGGAAAGGTTGTTATTGTTATATAGAAATTCAACTGATTTTTGTAGGTTGATTTTGTATTCTGCAACCGTATTGAATTTATTTATTAATTCTAGTAGTTTTGTGGGATTAATCTTCGAAATATAGAAAGAACTCAAATAATTCAGTAGCATAAAAACAAGTAATTCAACTTTTTTAAACAGAAAAACACCCTGACATTTCTCAAAAGAGGACATATGGATAGCCAATAGATTTATAAATTAGTCTATGCAAAGAATTTTTGATTAATATGACAAAAGTACCGGCAACCTAAGCAAAATTTAACACATGGGATGACATCAAGTAGAAAAACTCTGCACAGCAAAGGAAACAATCAACAAAGTGAAGATATAACCCACAGAATGAAATAAAATTTTAGCAAACTACCCTTCTGACAAGAGATTATTAACCAGAATGTGTATGGAGCTGCTCAAACAACTCAACAGGAAAGAAGAAACAAATAATCAATTAAAAATTGAACAAAAGGTATGAATAGACATTTCTCAAAAGAAGGCATACATGTGACAAATATATGAGAAAATGCTCAATATCACTAATCATCAGAAAAATGCAAACCAAAACTACAATGAGATTGCATCTCACCCCAGTTAAAATTGCTTTTATTGAAAAGACAGACAATAATAAATGCAGGTGACGATATGGAGAAAGGTGAAATCTCATAGAGTATTGGTGGGAATGTAAATTATTACAAGTATATATATTACTAAAAAATCTGAAAATAGAATTATCATATGATCCAGTAGTCTCGCTGACGTGTAGATATCCAAAAAAAAAAAAAAAGAAAGAAAATCAGTTATTGCAGTACTATTTGTAAGACCCAAGTTATAAAGTCAAATGTCTATTAAGAGATGAATGAATTTAAAAATATGATATATATTGCACAATAGAATACCATTGAGATGTTTTTAAAAAATGAAATTCTGTCATCTGTAACAACATGCGTGAAACTCAAAGACATTGTGTTAAGCGAAGTAAGCCCAACACAGAAAAATGAATATCTCATTTTCTCACTGTCTGGAAGCTAATAAAAATAAAAATAAGTAAAACTAAACCATGGAGACAAATAACAAATGATAGTTACCAGTGTCTGGGAAGAGTAGTGAGGATGGGTACAAATATATGCATACACAGAATAAGATCTAGTGGTTGGTAGCACAATAGAGGGATAATACTTAAGAGTAATTTATTGTATCCTTTAAAATCACTAAAAGAGTGGACATGAAATGTTCTAAACAAAATGAAATGACAAATGTTTGAGGTGATGGATATCCCAAAAACCCTTAATTGATTATTACCCTTATATATTTGTATCAAAAAATATCACATGTATCCCATAAATATGTATAGCAATTATATATCCATAATAATTAAAATTTTTTAAAATAAAAAAAATCACGAATCGTGACAGAAATACAAATTACAACCACAATAAGATATCGCCTCACACATGTTAGGGTGTGGCTGTTATCAAAAAGAGAAGATATAACAAGTGTTGACAAGAGTGTGGAGAAAAGGAAACACTTGTACACTGTTGCTCAGAAGGTAGATTGGTGCAGCTATTGCAGAAAATTATATGAAAGTTTCTAAACAAACTAAAAATAAAACTACCGTATGATCCAGCAATCCCTGCATAGGTTTACACCCAAAGGAATTCAAATTACCACCATATAAAAATATCTGCACTCCATGTTAATTGCAGCACTGTTAATAACAGCTAAGATATGGAAACAAATGATGTGTTTGTTAATGAATGAATGAAGAACTATGATAGATGATATAGATAGATAAAGATATATTTTCACAGAAATATCCTAAACACCAAGAACATTGCCTGGTACATAGAAGATACTGAATAAAAATGTTTGTAGAAACATGAAACACTTTTAAGCTCACTCTGAGAAAATTATTATAATAAATTTCAATTTATTTTTAAAATTATGTTAAATGAGAAATGATATCAGCAATGCTATGTTCTTTTCATTAACAAACTAAATAAAATAAATATTAATTGTAGTAAGTTCAACCTAAATAGTGGATTTAACTAAATCTTACAAGACCTGCAGTACAAAGACTATTATTACAGAATAATAATATTATGTACTTTTGCAGTATTTGAACACGATATTTAGCATAGAAATAAGCAGCGATATGCGGTCATAATTATAAAGAGTTACCTAGTGAAATGAGTGACACTAGTTATGCTACTGAGACCAAGTTTATTATTTTCTCTTTTCTGTGCTACCAGGAACAAATGCCAAAATTAAAGGTTTTATTTAAATAAGCAGTTGAGGTATAGTGAAATGATCTCACTTAAATTTTGTTAGCATTGCTCTCAACAGGAGTCTAAGTATTATTACAAAATTATTTACTCTGACTCTATAGCTTTCCAAAATCAAGTCAACAAGCTTAAAGATCTGCCTCAATTTTTATTTTATTTTTGAAAATATTTCTGACTTCATCTTATATGTTGCACTTAGCTTCCTACTCAGTAGAAAAGTTTTACTTTTCATACAAATTCTTCTATTTATTATATTTATAAACATTAATTCATAGACATACTCCATTCTAACCATTCTTCAATATTATAGTTGATTTTACCTTACTTTTAGGGTTGTGTGCAACTCATACCACCATCTTGTTCTTTCTCACCTTTGAGTAGCCCCTTAGAGAACATACTGCCTGTACTGATCATTTTAAAGTTCAGCATTGAAAGATCAACAAAATGAAATTTGGTAATAATGCGTATTTATAAAAGTTTAATTGTTATGTGAATTAAAAATAGGTGAATGCTAAAAAAAAGTTTTTTTTTTCTTTTTTTACAATTTATTTGTTCTAAGAACAAGGCAGTTTCTCTTATTTGAAACTCAGAGTAACAGCCACTCTCTTCAGAAGTCAAAATCTACAAATCTAAATTTAATTTAAGTAATAAAGACTCAGTTCTTGTTTAGTAATAAGTAAAATTACATGAGTAAATCACTATAATATTTTAAGCCTCCTTTGATTTCTACAGAAGACAATTATTGCTGCTTTTTTAGGTCGTCACAACATACATGAAAATACGTAATTTGCATTTTAAATCACTTTCATCTAAAAGAATGACAGTGCTTTTTCATGATTTATAATTTTGTATAATAGAAACAACAGTTCCACCTATCTTAGAATCAAGTATTTTTGAGATATCATAAAAATAATTTGATCCGTTAAATTATATAATAACTTATCCATTAAAACAATGTTAATATTACCAATCTTTCTAAAGAATTTCCACATATGTGCCCATTGGCCTGCATTTTCTTTATGTGAATATCAGTTTGGATGCAAGAGCACAAGTTGACAAGATTTTATTAAGCTAATGAAGGTTTGTATGCCTTTATTTTGTTAGTACATATTTTACATATTTAGCTTTTGAGTTAGTCATGTCATTGTGAAAAGGTAAGGGGCAAGTTTATAATGACAATACTGACTATACTTTCTTTTTCTTCTTTAAAAATTGTGTGTATCAGAAGGCACCTAAAAATAGGCTACTCTATAATTACCACTGAGGTCCTGGGCAGCCTGCCATTGTCACAGCATATTTTATAGACAACCATAAATAACACTCCCAGCAGCATATCAGAGACAATTATCCCGCACCATCGGCCTCATTGTTTTGACTTAGTGGGGTCTTAGAAGCAAAAGCAATGCTTACTTGTCACACCTAACGGCAGGACTCTAATGTTAGGTATTTTTCTCAGGGTTCATTATGTTTGGCTTTGTTTCTATTATTTTAATGCTCGTTTTGTGTTTCAAAGGTGAACACATAAAGACGTATGAGTTTTCTGTCTTTTCATGAATGAAACATGTACAAGGAAATTGTGGAGGGTGCTAACTAGTGTTTATAATCTGATCCTTTTCATTTTTTGGATAGCAGAGTGGAGAATGGGAAGATACACACTTTTTATAAGCATGGTATCCATAATTTGTATTTCTAAATAATTTTATCATTTAAATATCCAGTCCTTCTCTGAATTTTTATATGTAAAAAATAGTTTTGTTTCCCAGTCTTCTGCTCATCATTTATATTTGTTCCATTCCTTCCCTTCAGCCCTTAATGTGTTGTATTCTTCAAGCAACTCAAATTTCTAATATCTGTACCTATTTATATTTGTCAAGTTCACTGTGGAATTTGTTATGATAAAAGAATAATAGATGGTTTAAATATCAAATGAAAGGAAAAAAATAAAGTTTCATATAGAATTTAAATATCTATTTTCCTGTTACACTGCACTTTAACTATTTGCCTGAGGTTCCTAGACACGAGCCACACCCTAATGGAACATAGGGATCAGTGCAATATTTCTGAAATTATTCATGTGAGTCTAAATTGTATAGAGGGAGAAAAAGCTTATTTTTCAGGAAAAATCAATTTATTTTATTTACAATTAATCTTACTCTATTGTGCACATTTTAAAAATAAAATGTCATTTTAAATTTTCTTCTGTAGCTTTAAAAATAATTATACAAAGTTTAATCTATCAAAATATCTAGTAATTTGCATTTTATTTGAGTGTAATATTGTGTGAAAGTGCCGGTGTTCACCTATACTCCTAAAATAGTGAAATCTTACTATCTCTTTATAATCTTTACAACTAAAACAAAAGCTGTTGACTTTTTTAGTGATTTTTTTCTAGTTTTCTTTCCCTTCCTTCCTTTCCTCTTTCCTTCCTCCCTTTCTTCCTGATAGGAGTTTTATCTGTAAGACATAATAATAAAAAAGGTGCCTGCTAATTTAGGACAGAAAATCTTTCATCGATCTATATTGTACTCAGTTGAATGCACACCATATGTTGGACCTTGTAATGGGTGCAAATATATATCACACCTACTCTATGCCCACAGAAAGCCTATGATCTATTAAGGATATGCTAATTTGCAAGTTCAGTGGAAGATAGTATGTTCAATAAGTCATAAAACAGAATAATGGCTGTTTAAAGGGGAAAAGCTCTCTTCTGAAGAGGAAATCAAAATGGTTGCGTAAATAAAGTTTTATTTAAGCTGAGCCTTGAATAACTGGCAAGGTATCAAAGGAAATAATCTGGCTTTAGGTATATAAGAAAATAACAGTGTAGGCTGGGTGCGGTGGCTCACACCTGTAATCCCAGTACTTTTGGAGGCCTAGGTGGGTGGATCATGAGGTCAGGAGTTCGAGATGAGCCTGGCCAACATAGTGAAACCCCGTCTCTACTGAAAATAGAAAAATTAGCTGTGCGTGGTGGCACGTGCCTGTAGTCCCAGCTGCTAGGGAGGCTGAGGCAGGAGAATTGCTTGAACTCAGGAGGCATAGGTTGCAGTGAGCCAAGATCATGCCACTGCACTCCAGCTTGGATACCAGCAAGATGTCGTCTCAAAAAAAAAAAAAAAAAAAAAAAAAGAACTGTCTAATAATTTGCATATAAAACCACAGAGAAATATCTAAAAGTATGTAATGTATGGATAAAATGTCACTATGAGTACTAAATGCATATGAAAATAAAACATCAGTTTTATAAAAATATTTTATGGTTTTACAGTTGTGTATATGTCAATACTTATTTAATTATACTTTTTAAATATTTTTAGTCAATTGTAATATAAATTTGTTTTTTTAAAAAAAATACAATATCTTTCCACTTTAACATTTAAAATTTACGGATTGGTTGTGAAACTACCATATAAATGAAAAAATATATGTATATGTATATATTTTGTGGTGCTTCAAGAGGTCAAAGCTACTAATAAATTTCATCAATTTAAGAACTTCCATCATCAAGGAAGAATACGTATGACATTGGTAAAATTCAACCAGTGTATATAAAAGTTTTAGTCTGTGATCATCTGGAAAGCAATGCATGACATGTAAAAAAGTAAAGGACTTGTTTAAGATGCTAAAATAAATGAACTTTACAATTTATTTCTCCAAAGAATTTCTCATTAAGTATAACTGTAAATATCAAACAGTGATGTTCTGCTATTAATTGATAAGATTATAGTAATGCATTTTCTAACATATCTAGCAGCAGCAAAATATAATAGCTTTAATAATGGACAAAGTATTAAGCTTTCTCAACACTGAAGCATATTTCTTAGCTGATATTAGAGTATATGGATATCTTTGATATAGTTGAATGTATGGGAAATTAAGCAATTCAGAAAAAAATGATTTTTAGAAGTGAAAACAATTGTTTATTTTACAACGTCAGGTACTATGCTTCAGTTTACTCAATTGATCAATCAAATGTCACAATACAGTTTATTTTCACTTGTGTGTATTTAATTTTTTTCCTCACTGTCTCTGTTTTTGCATATGTTGTGTACACTTCAAGTAGCATTAGATTTTCTTGGGGATTTTTTTTAACTTCCAGAATGCCTATTATATTAATGACTCTCCTTACAAATGATTGCAATGTTATATGTGTTGTGAGTTCTCTGCAAACCAGAACTGAAGCATTTATTTGTGCGATGAATGTAAAGATTTTCATGGTTCTACTATATTGATGCTTTCCTTTTGGCAGTGATGTTCTTACGCTGGGAGTTAAAAGAAAAAGATGGAAGAAACGCTTATTGTAGGCAGGCTGTAAATTGAGATAAATCTTCTTTTGATGACCAGGGTGTTTTTCTTATTTCACTAACTTCTATCCTGTGAGAGTCATTTCTCCTATCTTAGAGGGATTATTGTCCCAAGTTTTCCTAAATTAACCTGTTTCTGCAGTTATAAAAATGCCCTTGCCTTTAATTTTATTATCTTATCAATCAGTTGTAAGGGGAAACGATTTTCAATTTTGACAAATGACAGATAACTAATGGTGTTATACACCATTCTAAGCACCTTTTTAATACGTTAACTTAATTCTCACAAGTATCATATGTAGTAATTACTTTAGTTAACCCAATTTAAATGGTGAAGTTAAGATACCTAGACTACTTAAGATTCCTGTGCTCATATAGCACATGAGGCAGAGCTGAGATTTAGTGTCTATTTTTTAATTTGATCACATACTACACAACCTTTTAATAAATCAGAAAATGTAAATAAATATGTTCATTAACTATCACCTCTTATATATGACATAATGCTTTTAAATCAAGATTAACGTAATTTTATCAAAAGGTTGAAAAATTATCACAACAGAAATGAAGTGAATTATTTTATTATGCTATAGCTTTGGTTTCAGGATATGTTTAGGTTAGTCACATAAATGTAAAAATATCTACTCAGTCTACAATAGAATTGCCCAAAACTCTGATATGTTTCTTTCATTTTTCTTTTTAATTTCAATAGGTTTTTCGGTAACAGGTGGCCTTTGATTACATGAACAAGTTCTTTAGTGGTAATTTCTGAGATTTTAGTGTACCCATCAACTGAGCAGTGTTCACTGAACCCAATATATAGTCTTTTATCCTTCATCTCCCTCCCACCATTTCCCCTGAGTCCCCAAAGTCCATTGTATCATTCTCATGCCTTTGCTTCCTCATAGCTTAGTTCCCATTTATGAGTGAAAAAATACAATGTTTGATTTTCCATTCCTGAGATACTTCACTTAGAATAATGGCCTCCAATTCCATGCAGGTTGCAATGAATGGCATTAATTAGTTCCCTTTTATGGCTGAGTAGTAATCCAATACGCACACACACACATACACATAGATATTACTTTTTTCATGTTATATATATATATATATATATATATATATATACATTTTATTTATCCACTCATTGATTGATGAGCATTTGGGCTGTTTTCATATTTTTGCAATTGTAAATTGTGCTTCTATAAACATGTGTGTGCAAGTATTTTTTTCATATAATGACTTTTTAATCCTCTGGGTAGATATCACGTAGTGGGATTGCTGAATTAAATAGTAGATCTAATTTTAGCTCTTTAAGGAATCTCCACACTGTTTTCCATAGGGGTTGTACTCATTTACCCTCTCACCAACGGTATAAAAGTGTTTCCTTTTCACCACATCCATGCAAACATCTATTATTTTTTGATTTTTTTATTATGGCCACTCTTTTTTTTTTTTTTTTTAGTTTCTGGTCAGTTGTTAATTTTAATCATTTTTCTTTTTTTAAATTACACTTTAAGTTCTGCGATACATGTGGATAACGTGCAAGTTTGTTACATAGGTATACACATACCCATCAACTCATCATCTACATTAGGTATTTCTCCTAATGCTATCCCTCCCCACTCTCCCAACAGACCCTGGTGTGTGATGTTCCCCTCCATGTGTCCATGTGTTCTCATTGTTCAACTCCCACTTATGAGTAAGAACACGTGCTGTTTGTTTTTTTATTCTTGTGTTAGTTTGCTGAGAATGATGGTTTCCAGCTTCATCCATGTCCCTGCAAAGGACATGAACTCATCCTTTTTTATGGCTGCATAGTATTCCATGGTGGATATGTGCCACATTTTCCTTATCCAGTCTATCATTGATGGGCATTTGGGGTGGTTTCAAGTCTTTGCTATTGTGAACAGTGCCACAATAAACATACATATGCATGTGTTTTTATAGTAGAGTGATTTATAATCCTTTGGGTATATACCCAGTAATGGGATTGCTGGGTCAAATTGCATTTCTAGTTGTAGATCCTTGAGGAATTGCCACACTGTCTTCCACAATGGTTGAACTAATTTACACTCCCACCAACAGTGTAAAAGTGTTCCTATTTCTCCACATTCTCTCTGGCATCTGTTGTTTCCTGACTTTTTAATGATCGCCATTCTAACTGGCATGAGATGGTATCTCATTATGGTTTTGATTTGCATTCTTCTAATGACCAGTGATGATCAACATTTATTCATATGTTTTTTGGCTGCATAGATGTCTTCTTTGGAGAAGTAAATGTTCATATGCTTCACCCACTTTTTGATGGGGTTGTTTGTTTCGTTTTTGTAAATTTGTTTAAGTTCTTTGTAGATTGTGTATATTAGCCTTTTGTCAGATGGATAGATTGCAAAAATTTTCTCCCATTCTATAGGTTTCCTGTTCAACAAAAGCCAAAATAGACAAATGGGATCTAATTAACTAAAGAGCTTCTGCACAACAAAAGAGATTATAGCCATTCTTGAAGAAGTAAAGTGGTATCACATTGTGGTTTCAATTTGCATTTCCCTGATAATTAGTAATATTGGACTTTTTTCATATATTTGTTAGCCATTTGTATATCTTCTTTTAAGAATTGTCTATTCATGTCATTAATCAAATTTTTGAGGGGATTGTTTGTTTATTTCCTACTGATTTGTTTGCGTTTGTTGTAGATTCTGAATATTAGTCCTTTGTCGAATGCATGGTTTGTGAAGATTTTCTCCCACTTTGTGGGTTTTCTGATAAATCTATGGATTATTTATTTTGTTGTGCAAAAGCTTCTCTAGTACAATTAAGTCCCATCTATTTATTTTTGTTTTTGTTGAATTTTATTTTGAGGTTTTGGTCATGAAGTCTTTGCTTAAGCCCATGTCTGGAAGGGTTTTACCAATGTTAGAATATGTATGGTTTCAGGTCTTAGATTAAGTTTTTGATTCATCTTGAGTCAATTTTTGTATAAGGTGAGAGAGGAAGATCCAGTTTCATTCTTCTACATGTGGCTTGCCAATTATCCAAGTACTGTTTGTTGACTAGAGTGTTATTTTCCCACTTTATGTTTTTGTTTGGTTTGTCAAAGATCAGTTGGGTGTAAGTATTTGGCTTTATTTCTGAGTTCTCTATTCTGTTCCATTGTTCTATGTTCCTTTTTTTATACCAGTACCATACTGTTTTGGTGACTATAGCCTAATGGTATAGTTTGAAGTCAGGTAATGGGATGCCACCAGATTTGTTCCTTTTGCTTAGTGTTTGCTTTAGCTATGTGTGTGGGCTCTTTTTTCGTTCACCTTAAGATAATAAAAGTCATCTAAGACAAACCCATAGCCAATATTATGCTAAATGGGGAAAAGTTGAAAACATTGCCCGGAGAACTCTCACAAAAAAAGAATGTCCACTTTCACCACATCTATTCAGCATAGTAATGGAAGTCCTAGCCAGATCAATCAGACAAGGGAAAGAAATAAAAGGCATTCAAATCAGTAAAGAGGAAGTCGAGCTGTCACTGTTCCCTGATGATATAATCATACACCTAGAAAGCCCTAAAGACTCATCCACAAAGCTCCTATAACTGATCAATGAATTCAGTAAAGTTTCAGGATACAAAATTAATGTATACAAATAAGTAGCACTGCTATACCCCAACAGCAACCAAGCTGATAATTAAATCGAGTACTCAATCTCTTTTACAATAGCTGCAAATAAATAAAATAAAATACTTAGGAATATACTTAACCAAGGAGATGAAAGGTCTCTACAAGGAAAATTACAAAACACTCTGAAAAAAATCGTAGATGACATAAGCAAATGAAAACATCTCCCATGCTCGTGAGTGGATATAATCAATATTGGGAAAATGACCTTACTGCCAAAAGCAATTCAATGCAATTCCCATGAAAATACCACTATTCTTCACAGAACTAGAAAACACAATCCTAAAATTCGTATGGATTCTTCCATTTTTCAAATTAAAAACACATATGAGAAAAAAATCCTATTCTATTTGTTATTGGGATTATAATTACTATTATTATTGGTGAGAATATTATTTTATGATCAGTCTTTCATTACATTGCTCCATCTCTAATACCAACTTATTTTGTTGAGTATCAATTTCATGCTAGAAATCCTATGTATATTCAATGTACGAAGTATCATAATAGTCATTTATATTTAATGTCAATATGTCAAAATATACAGATAAAAGAGTTGAGGCTTATGCATTACAAGTAAATTTTAATGACACTCAAGTTATTTGGATTATGTTAGAAGAAAAGAACCGGCTAACGGCACTATTAGAAAAAATAAAAACTTGAGCATTTACCTGTTAAAAGGCCATAATTTTGTGACACATAAAAGCCATGTTCTTATATTTATTTCTTTTTACTTATTAAGAAATTTAATCATTTTTATTTATTTTTTAATTGATAAATAATAACTATACATAGTTATGGGGTACATGTGGTATTTTGATACACGAAGACATTGTGTAATGATCAAATCAAGGTAATTAGAATATTCATCAACTCAAATATTTACTATTGCTTTGTTATGGGAGCATCTCCTTATCTTTTAGATTCCCACTTTTAACACTGAGGGAAACAACACTTTTGCTTCACTTAAACAATATTTTGAACTGCTAGTCCCCTAACAGTTAAGACTAGTTACACAATAAATAAAGGATAAGAGTAGTAAACTGTTAGACAGTTTATAGACTTTTCATATTAGATAGATAAAGTAGACCCTTCACATGTTGTTGGTATCCTTAGTAGGAACTTTTCTGTCACTGTTGATTAATGAGTCTAGTAAAACTCTAATTGTAGTGAAAAAAAAATCAAGTCTTTGCAAGAATAAGAACAAAAATAAGGAGAAGAAAGAGGAAGAAAAGAAATAAAAAGAGAAGGAAAAGAGGAAGAGTTCTTAGAGGAAGAAGAAGAAAAGAGGAAAAAGATTAGGAAAGCAAATGGCATAACACTGAAAATTTCCTATGTTCATAAAAAGTGTCTCATGAACGAGTACCAAAATAATACTGGGACAATGCACATTCAAAATACAAATACACGATTATCTCTCCTAAAAAGAAAATTACTACTTTAGAATTAAATTAACAATTAAATAAAACGTTAATCTTATATATCAGAATATATATTTCATAGTATCTATAATCTTACATAATATCTAATATATATTTTGGACACATTAGATAGTATGAGTTTGATGATAATGAAATTTATGACATGGTCAACCTCAGAGAGAAGTCCACAGTTAAAGTGGTGAAACAGAAACACAGAGAATGTAGTAAATTTTATCATGGACTTTGACTCGTATATGCAACAGCAAATACTGTCAGCAAAGTGCCGCCCATCTGCAATCCTGCCTTACCACTTTACCACTACACCCTAGGTTAAGCCTTCATCATCTCTTATTGGGCATTTATATCTCAGACTGACCTCATTTTCTCGTATATATCTCCCTACCATCTCTGCACTACCGTAGAATTGTCCTGCCATTGCTTTGCATCTTCTTTACTATAAGAATCTAAACTGTTTTCAAAGTCCTCTAAGCATTTATCTGAATTACTCTTCATCTTCACAGTTTTCTTCTCTCATGTTGTTCCAACCACACAAATATTTTTGTTATTTTGTCAAGTCAGACATATGCTTACTTCATAGCCTTCACACATTATTTCTTCTCATCTCCTGTATCTACATCACTCGCTCTTTCACATCATTTAGGTCCTCCAACCATGCATTTTCAGATGAGGGAAGCATATCATATAACTTACTAAAAGACAGAAATTACATATGAAAATTTGTGTCACAGGCTATGTTAAGATTCAACTTTCACAGACAAGTAACTAATCAACAATAATGTAACAATTTGCAATTATGTTACCTGATATTTATTCCAATGTGACTTTTATACGTGTATTTTATGAATACTCTCATTTTTTTATTACTGCATTTTCACTTAATTTTTATTCTCCAATAAATAACGTGTAATGATGGAAAAGAATTGTAGAGATTATCTAGATCGACTGATTACAAGATTTAAAATCCAATACATAGCACCTCCTATAAATATCACAGGGCTTATCTTCATGAATAACATCAATGATGAGAAAATTGTCGTATTTAAGGACATTCTAGAATAAGAAAACTAAACCTGACCTTTCAGCTGACTTCAGATACGAGTGAGCCCATCTGAAATTGGTTTAATCAGTCCCAAATCAAGATAACTTCTCAGTCTACCTATAGACCTCTGGGGTTGAGGATTCAGTATATTCTTGATACTACTGAGGTTTTCTAGTTTTTCATTAAATAACATTGTATAACAACAAAAAACTAATACAAGTAGTTAAGAGTTTAATTGGTTAATATATTTGGATGTGGTGTACACCAAAATGTAATATCAAAACTAGACTATATGTACATATATAGAAATTTTATGCTGAAATTATGAATTTCATTATACAAAATTTAAAAAGCAACTAGGTAAAACTATTCAGCAATCAGCTGGAATTTAGAGTAGGACACAGGTTACAGCTCTATGTAGAAATTATTTGAAAGTCTTTCAAGTTTTAATTTACTCAATAGAGATTTATTATGAATCCGTGGAGAGGCAAAAATGTCAACATATGTGTGCAGACAAAGCCATGGAAAATAGATTCAATGGTTTTTTCATTAAAAGAAGTTGTTTTCTAATTTATTTTGCATAGGCATCAACTTGAGCACTTGTTAATAATTGGGTATATAATAAATAATCTTTAGACTCAAAGTTTTGTGTGCAGTTCAATAAATTGCTATGTTAAAGTGTTCTCTGGGTTATTCTAAAATATTTACTTGTCAGATAACACTTTGAGAAACATTTATATAAAGAGTACAAATAGACATAAAAAGTAAAAAAAAAAAAAAAGACCTTAAAATCCCTAATATTTAAAATATAAGAGACTCAGGCAAAAATGAAACTGAACAGAAGCCTTAACACTATTATTCAAATGTTATCTTCCCTAGAAACAATGAAAAATTTCAACCACCAGCTCTCAGTGGCAGTTTCCAGCTGTTTTTTCCTGCTTAGTTTTTAACCTCAGTTGTCATAAATATCTGACATTTTATAATAGCTATTTAATTCTTATACCAATTAATATTACTTTAAATATTTATCTTGGGTTCTCTCTCCCACTACTGAGCTCTGAGTGGGCTGATGTCTTATCCGCTCACTGCTTTAACCTCAGTGCCCTGAAGATAATCTGGCACAAATTAGGCTATTAGACTCTCAATATTTAGTTGTATAATACTAGATAGAAAAAACAAATTTTTTTTTTTTTATTTTCTAGAAGATCCCACAACTATTAGTAATTGTACCTAATTGTCATCAGAGCAAACTTCCACACATAAGGGATACTTCTCAAGCAGAGCTAAAGATTAAAGGCAGTGGGAAGGCCGGGTGTGGTGGTTCATGGCTGTAATCCCAGCACTTTGGGAGGCCAAGATGGATCATTTGAGGTCAGGAGTTCAAGGCCAGGCTGGCCAACATGGTGAAACCCTGCCTGTATTAAACTACCAAAAAAAAAAAAAAAAATGGCTGGTCTCAGTGGCTCATGCCTGTAATCCCAGCACTTTGGAAGCTGTGGCGGGTGGATCATGAGGTCAGGAGTTTGAGACCAGCCTGGCCAGCATGGTGAAACCCTGTCTCTACTAAAAATAATAATAATAAAAAATTAGCCGGGCATGGTGGCATGTGCCTGTAGTCCCAGCTACTCGGGAGGCTGAGGCAGGAGAATTGCTTGAACTCAACAGGCAGAGGTTCCAGTGAGCCGAGATCGCACCACTGCACTCCAGCCTGGGTAACAGAATAGGACTCCCTCTCAAAAAAACAAATGAATAAAAAAAGTAGCCAGGCGTGGTGGTGGGCACCTGTAGTCCCAGCTACTCAGGAGAGGGAGGCAGGAGTATCACTTGAACCTGCTAGGCAGAGGTTGCAGTGAACTGGGATTGCACCACTGCATTCCACCTGGGTGAAAGATCAAGATTCTACCAAGAAAAAAAAAAAAAAAAAAAAAGCAGTGGGAAATAGCAAGATTAGCAGTGCTTGTAATTCTAAACTCAAATGGCTGCTGCTTGTTATACTTATGTAACTAAAGGGCAAATTCATGATTTTTTTGAAATACTTTAGTTATTGCGGTAGGCTGAGTTCCAAAATGAACCCCATATTTTCATGCCCTAATCCTCAGAATCTGACTGTAATAAGATTTCATGGTCGTAACATTTCAAGTGTTATAAAGGTAATAATAATTTGGCTTTGATTTATGGGAAACAGAGGTTCTCTAGATGGGTGAAATCTAATTGCATGAGAGTTTTAAGACAGAGAGCTTTTTTTCTCTTGGAGCAGAAGAGGAATCCAGAGAGAAGTGGTGGATGGGAAGATGTAAAAGGCACAGTTTCTATTTAGAAGATGTAAAAGGCAATGTAAGAAAATATGACCTTATGGGTCAGATGCTGTGAGACATATCTGGCTCAAACTCATAAAATGAGAAAGGGCAGATACATTTTTACTCACCTTGTTAAAGGCACCAAAGACTTTTGAAAACGGTGAAGAAGAATAACTAGTAACCATAAATCTGTGGAGCTGAGACATTTCCAATGTTGAGTTGACAATATTCAGCCATGTTTTTGGTAGTGGATGCATTTACAAATTATGGACAAACACAAAGAATCTGGATGGAAAATTGAAAAGCAAAATTGGAAAAGGTTTTTAATGGTTCAGCAGGGCTAATAAAAATCTGGAAAGTTAGGGGGATACAAATAATAGCTTGCTGCATGGGATAAAGTGCAAAGTACACATATCTCTTAAAAAGCAGAGTACAATTGCACTCAGTCTTGTGATACTTATTGCTGTGGTGCACATATAATTTGTTTGCCCCCATCAAAACTTATGTTGAAATTGCATCACTAATGTGGTAGTGTTGAGAGGTGGGGCCCAGTGGGAGTTATTTGGGTCAAGGCGGCAGCTCTGTCATGAATGACTTGTTGCTATTCTCACAGTAATTCGTGAGTTTTTTATCTCAGAAAATTGGAGTAGATTTTGCAGGAGTAGAAATGGATTAGTTTTCTTGAGAATAGATTGTTATGAAGCCAGAATGCCCCTTAAGTTTTTCCTCTTTCCACGTGTCCAGATCTCCTTTGACATTCTCCACCATGTTGTTAGGCAGCAAGAAAGTCCTCACCAGAAGCCAGAGACATGCTCTTAAACTTCACAGTCTGCAGAGCTATGAGCTGAAAGTAGATTTTTTTCTTTATAAAAAAAGTATTTTTTATATTAATAGCAACACAAGACTAAGAAAAAAAGTAACAAGCATTTACAATGTAGTATCTATGAAAATAAATTGAAAATTAAAACAATGTACTAATCACAAGTTAATCACATAAAAAATGAAATAATTTTTAAAAACTTGTTAAACCAAAAAAAGACAATGCTAAAAACGTGATGATCTTTAAAAAATTAGAAAAGGCATGAAAAAATTCTACGCAGATTCTTGACAGTATTCTAAGACAGTATTTCTGTGATGGTATTAATTGTCAACTTGATTAGATTGAAGGAGGCAAAGTATTGTTTCTGGGTGTATCTGGGTGTTTCTGGGTGTTGCCAGAAGAGATTAACATTTGAATCAGTGGACTGGGAGAGAAAGACCCACCCTCAGGGAGACCCAATCACAATGTGAGTGGGCACTATCTCATTGGCTGCCAGCATGGCTGGAAAAACCAAGCAGGAGAAGTTGGAAAGAGTTGACTTGCTGAGCCTTCTGGCCTTCGTCTTTCTCCCGTGATGCATGCTTCCTGCCTTCGAACATCAGACTCCAAGTTCTTCAGCTTTTGGACCCTTGGACTTACACCAGTGGTTTGCCAGGGGCTGTAAGGCCTTTGGCCACAGACTGAAGGCTGCATCGTCGACTTCCCTACTTTTGAAGTTTTGGGACTCTGACTGGCTTCCTTGCTCCTCAGCTTGCAGGTAGACTATTTTGGGTCTTCATCTTATGATCGTATGAGTCAGTACTCCTTGATAAACTCCCTTTCTTTTTTTTTTTTTTGAGACGGAGTCTTGCTCTGTCTCCCAGGCTGGAGTGCAGCGGCACGATCTCGGCTCACTGTGCAAGCTCTGCCTTCCGGGTTCACGCCATTCTCCTGCCTCAGCCTCCCGAGTAGCTGGGACTACAGGCACCTGCCACCACGCCCAGCTAAATTTTTTTTTTTTTTTTTTTTTTTTTTTTTTTTTTTTTTTTTTTTTTTTTTTTTTTTTTTTAGTAGGTACGGGGTTTCACCGTGTTAGCCAGGATGGTCTCGATCTCTTGACCTCGTGATCCGCCCGCCTTGGCCTCCCAAAGTGCTGGGATTACAGGCATGAGCCACCGTGCCCCGCCAAACTCCCTTTCATATATATATCTACCTATTAGTTCTGTCCTGTCAGAGAACCCAGACTAATACAATTTCTGTATATGTAAGAAATCTTAAAAAGTTGACAAAATTCTATAAGAACAATGTGAATCTAGCAGTTATGCAGAATTAAAAGTAAATATACAAAAATTAATTGTACTTATATATTGCTGTAGCCTGAATATTTGTGTCCCTCCAAAATTCATATGTTGAAATTCTAACTGGGGCAATGCTTAGTAAAGCATTGGGACTGGTGGAATGGAATTAATATATTTTGTATATAATAGTGACATGAATTTTGGGGCCAGAGGTGGTATGCTAAAGTTTAAATTTGTTCTTTAAATAGCATGTATTGGAAACTTAATCCCCTATTCAATACTACTGGGAGATGAGGTCTGATGGAAGATGTTTAAGTCATGGAGGCTCCACCTTTATGAACAGATTAAAAATGGGAAAGTTGTTGACCCTGTGAATTTCATCTCTTGCTCTCTCTAGAGCTCTCTTGACTTCCATCTTCCAACATGAGATGATGTGGCACAAAGGCCCTTGCCTGATGTGAGTTCCGCAAGCTTGATCTTTCCTTGTCCCTGAAACTATAAGAAATAAATCTATAATTTTGTTAAATTACTAAATATTAGATATTCTGTTATAGCAACACAAAAAGGACTACTACTGAGTTTAAACAATTCAATATTTATGTGACAAAAAAAGAACATGGACCCTTCCTTTACTATATATATTGAAAATTATCTGACATGTATGAAAAAGCTAAAATTTAGAACTTCTACAAGATAACATTAAATAAAATAATTACAATATTCTGTAGAAAATTATCTGAGGACACAAAAGTCACTAACCAAATATGAAAAAGCATGAAATTGAACTTCATCAAAATTAAATGTTTATAATATTCAAAAGATATCAATAGAAAATAAAAAAGATAGTCTCAGAATGTGAGAAAATTATTGAATCCATTTCCAGATTGCCAAATAATGTGTATACAGTGTACCTAAAATGTTTTTAAAATACTCAATAATAAAAAGATAAACAGAAATATCCCCAAGATGATGGGGTAGGAGATACTAGCATTCATCTTCTTACAAAACAAAATTATAAATAGCAATCTACAAATCAAAATACCATTGGAAGAGTTCATGGGCACAGTTAAGAATCTACAGCAACACTATAGAAGAAAATAAAAACATAACTAAGGATATCCATACAGAAAATAATTCATGGTGAGATGGACATACCTGAGATGCCTAGAGATGGCTAGAAACATAAGAGAAAACTGAAGGCTATCAGTGTGAGCCATGCAGTGAGACCCACCATAGTTTCCAGTGGCTGTTCCACAGGGGAAACTGATACCTTTTGTCAGTGAGGTAACCAAAGCCATTTCTGCTGGGGAGCCTCAGGAAGGGAGATATGGCTACTCACTCACTCCCCTCTCAACAAAAACAGCTGCTATTGTGCTGCCCTGGGAATGAAGCCATGACTTCTACAAACTGCACACATTTCCTGACTCCCAAACTGTGCCTGATCCACAAGGGCACATATTCCAGACTCCAGCTTTGTGGTTGCCCTGTAATCACTCAACCCTCAGACACTAGGGCCACCACCATAGTGGGCTAGTGTATACCCCAGAACCCAGAGCTAATTTCATCCATTAATGCCCGTGTTTTAAAAACAGTAGCTTAGCTACCAATGAAGGGTAGCCTATGCCGCAGATTAAGGAGGTGCTATACATCTGCACATGCCTATGCTCTTGAACCTGGCTCTCTGGCTACTTCACAAGCATCAACACATTTTGCTTGATTACCAATGCAATAGTGGGGGTGAAGGCCTCTGGTTTAGTATTTCCAAATGTGTCCAAACTTCAAGCTTTAGCTTCATGATCACTGCCAGAGCACCACTCATTAGACATTGGTGCTGCAACTAGTATGAGTGAGTCTGCAAGCCATATCTAGTGCCAAGAAGGATCCTCTTGGCCACAAGTTACCTGATAGAAAAAAAAAAAAAAGATATCAGGAGGACCCATGTGGCTTTTGCCACTGAGGACCCCAGTAGGCTTTGCACCTGATGTGGACACTCAAATGGTTGGCTGCTGAGGAATCTCACAATCTTTAGTAATTGAAGATTGACAGAGCTGCACAGAGACTACACTACTGCACCCTCACTGAAGCCAAAACTGCGGCACCTCACCCAGCCATCAGCCTTACAATCTTCCATAGACAAAGGCCTTCCCCACCAAGATCAAACAGTAGTGCTTAGAAAAAATAACCTCACCAAATGCACAGATATCAAAATAAGACAATGAGAAACATGAAAAATACGAAGTATCACTAGCAAAGGATACAATAATTCCCCAGTCACTGATCATAAAGAAATGGAGCTCTACAAACTGCCTAACAAAGAACTCAAAATAATTGTTCGAAGGAAGGTCAGTGAATTTTGAGGAAATACAGATAAACAATTAGTATAAATCAGGAAAACAAGAAATGAACAAAATAAATAATTTACAGAAATTGAAATTATTAAAAAGTTGGAAACTGCAGAATAGAATAAATGAAATGAAAAATTCAATAAAGAGCATAAAGATTCTTCCTACCCATGAGCAAGGAATGTTCTTCCATTTGTTTGTATCCTCTTTTATTTCCTTGAGCAGTGGTTTGTAGTTCTCCTTGAAGAGGTGCTTCACATCCCTTGTAAGTTGGATTCCTAGGTATTTTATTCTCTTTGAAGCAATTGTGAATGGGAGTTCACTCATGATTTGGCTCTCTGTTTGTCTGTTGTTGGTGTATAAGAATGCTTGTGATTTTTGTACATTGATTTTGTATCCTGAGACTTTGCTGAAGTTGCTTATCAGCTTAAGGAGATTTTGGGCTGAGACGATGGGGTTTTCTAGATAAACAATCATGTCATCTGCAAACAGGGACAATTTGACTTCCTCTTTTCCTAATTGAATACCCTTTATTTCCTTCTCCTGCCTGATTGCCCTGGCCAGAACTTCCAACACTATGTTGAATAGGAGCGGTGAGAGAGGGCATCCCTGTCTTGTGCCAGTTTTCAAAGGGAATGCTTCCAGTTTTTGCCCATTCAGTATGATATTGGCTGTGGGTTTGTCATAGATAGCTCTTATTATTTTGAAATATGTCCCATCAATACCTAATTTATTGAGAGTTTTTAACATGAAGGGTTGTTGAATTTTGTCAAAGGCTTTTTCTGCATCTATTGAGATAATCATGTGGTTTTTGTCTTTGGCTCTGTTTATATGCTGGATTACATTTATTGATTTGCGTATGTTGAACCAGCCTTGCATCCCAGGGATGAAGCCCGTGTGGCGATTCCTCAGGGATCTAGAACTAGAAATACCATTTGACCCAGCCATCCCATTACTGGGTATATACCCAAATGACTATAAATCATGCTGCTATAAAGACACATGCACACGTATGTTTATTGCGGCATTATTCACAATAGCAAAGACTTGGAACCAACCCAAATGTCCAACAATGATAGACTGGATTAAGAAAATGTGGCATATATACACCATGGAATACTATGCAGCCATAAAAAATGATGAGTTCATATCCTTTGTAGGGACATGGATGAAATTGGAAACCATCATTCTCAGTAAACTATCGCAAGAACAAAAAACCAAACACCGCATATTCTCACTCATAGGTGGGAACTGAACAATGAGATCACATGGACACAGGAAGGGGAATATCATACTCTGGGGACTGTGGTGGGGAGGGGGGAGGGGGGAGGGATAGCATTGGGAGATATACCTAATGCTAGATGACGAGTTAGTGGGTGCAGCGCACCAGCATGGCACATGTATACATATGTAACTAACCTGCACAATGTGCACATGTACCCTAAAACTTAAAGTATAATAAAAAATAATAATAATAATAATAATAATAAAAAGAAATTACCTAATATAAACAACAACAAAAAAAGAGCATAAAGAACAGAATTGATCAAGCCAATGAAAGAATCTGTTACTCAAGGATAGGTTATTGAAAAAGGTAGAATCAGATGAGAATAAAAGAATGAAAAGCAATGAAGAAATCTTGAAAGATTTATAGAATATTATCAAGAGAGCTAACATTCATCTAATAGGATTTAGAAAGGAGAAGAGAAGAAAATGACAAAAAAAGAAGAAATAATAGCCGAGAACTTGCAACATTTGGAGAAAGATATAAATAAATATCCAGGTAGAGGAAGATTAAACAGTTCTAATCAGGTTCAATCTATACAATACTGTACTATGACATATTATAGTTAAGACTGGCAAAATGTCACAGAAAAAGAAAGATTCTGGAAAGGCTCAAGAGAAAATAAATATAGCACATACCAGAAAATTCTAATACGGCTATTAATAAATTTCTCAGTAGAAATCTTACATGCTAGGAGAAACTGAGATGATGTATTCAAAGTGCAGAATGAATAAAAAACTCCAAAAAAAAAAAAAAAAAGCAGACTTTTCCGGGCAAAGAAGTCCTTCAGAAATAAAAGAGAGATAAGGACATTCCCAGACAATTATTAGGTAGGTGCAAAAATAATTGCTGTTTTGCCATTGTAAGTAATGGCAAAACTGCAATTAACAAAATAGCAATAGTAACTCTTTATCAATCAGTCATTGCTTTGAATATAAATTGTTCAAATTCTCTAATCAAGACATGTAATGACTAAACAGATTTTTTTCAGAGACCCAACCATATGCTACTTAAAGGGACTCACATCACTTTTAAAGACACAGATAGATTACGAATTTAAAAAATGAACAAAAAGATATTCTATGCATATGGTAAGCCAAAGGAAGCAAAGGTAGCTACACAGATAAAATAATAAAAATCTTATAAAAGAGTTTTTAGACAGGAAATGTGTAAAGCAAGACAAATAAGGCCATTATATAATGATAAAGGAGTTAATTTATCAACAGGATATAACAATTGTAAATATATGTACCTATGATTGAAGTAACAAAATATATAAAGCAAACGTTAATATATTTAAACAAAAATATATAATGCTCTACAATAATAATATGGTATCTCATTGTTCCACTTTCAACAATAGACATATCGTCTAGGCAAAATATTAATAAGAAAACATTAAACTTGAACTATACTTTAGGTAAACTTGACCTAACAGTCATATACAGAACATTTCATCTGAAAGCAACAGAATACAGTTTCTTTTCAAGTGCACATAGAACATTCTTCAGAATAATTCAGTTTTTAGACCAAAAAGTAAGTCTTAACACATTTAAGAAGATTTGAAACGTATCAAATATATTTTCCAAACATAACTGTATGAAACTAGAAATAAAAGGAATTTTATGAAAAGTAATAAGTATGTCAAATAATAAACTTGATACATGGTCTTAAACATAATAAAAGACAAAAATCATACAACCATCACAATACATGCAGAAAAATTATGCAAAAAATTATACATCCTTTTATAATACAACCTTTTAACAAATTAGGTATAGAAGGAATATACCTCAATAAAATAAAGCCATAGATGAGTAGCCCAGCTATGCCTGTATAAAGTACCATAAGATGGTTCTCAGTGGTGAAAAGTTTAACTCTAAGATCAGATACAAGAAAAGGATGCCCACTTTCCCCACTTCGATTCAACATAGTACTGAAAGTCCAAGTCAGAGCAATTAGGCAAAAGAAAGAAATAAAAAGGATCCAAATTGAAAAGAAAGTTGAATTGCATACATTAATAATTGTTAAATTATTAATTGTGTATGTTTGACATAGTCTTGTATATAGAAATTCCTACAGATTCCATCAAAAAACTGTTAGATCTAATAAATAAATTCAGTAAAGGTGCAGAATACAAAATAAACACACAAAAATCGGTAGCACTTTTATATACTAAAAACAAACTCTTCAAAATAGAAATAAAGAAACAATCACTGGAGCTGTATTGTCCATGGAGTATATAAAAGAATTCTACTTACGATAGCTACAAAAACCATAAAATACTTAGGAATAAATTTAGTTAAGGAGGTGAAAGAGCTGTACAAACTATAAAACACAGATGAATGAAATTGAAGAAAACATATATAAATGGAAAGATATTCTGTGTTATCAATAGGAATAGTTAGCATTTTACCCAGAAAGATGTCCAGAGTCAATGAAATTCCTGCCAGAATTCCAATGACATATTTCACAGAAAGAGAAAAAGAAACTCTGTAATTAGTATGTACCACAAAAGATGTTAACAACCAAATAAATCCTTAGCAAAAATAGCAAAGCTAGAGGTGTGACTCTATCTGATTTCAAAATCTACTACAAAGATAAAATAATTTAAACAGTATGGTACTGGCACAAATATAAACACATAGACCAATGAAACAAAATAGAGCCCAGAAATAATTCCATGCATTAACACTCAATAGAATTTTGACAAAAATGTCAAGAACACACAATAGGGCAAGCATAGTGTCTTCTCCTCAATACATGGTGCTGGGAAAACTGCATAACCACATGCAGAGAAATAAAAATAGAACCTAATCTTACATTATGTATGAAAATCAACTAAAAATAAAGACTTAAATGTAAGGCCTGAAACGGTAAAACTACTAGAAGAAAACATTGGGAAAATTTTTCTTATAGTTGGTCTAGGCAATGATTTTTTTTGGTACCATCCACAAACCACAGGCTACAGAGGCAAAAATAGATAAATGAGATTACATCCAACTAAAAAGCTTCTGCACAGCTAACTAAACAATAGCATGAAGTAACAACTTATAGAATGGAAGAAAATAACTGCAAACTATATATCTGTTAGGTAATTATCATTCAAAATATGTAAGGAACTCAAGTCAATAGCAAGAAAACAAATAACGCAATTTAAAAATTGTCAAAGGACCTGAACAATTTAAAAAAAAAAAGATATAAAAATGGTCAACAATTATATGTAAAAGCACTTAACTTTATGGAAATGCATTTTAAAACCACAACGGAATAGCAACTCATGCTTGTTAGTTGGTTTTACTGAAAACAATAAAAGATAACAAGTGTTAGCAAGGATATGGGTATGAGACAATTTTATAGTTTTGGTGGATATATAAATGAGTACAGACATTATGGAAAATAATGTAGAGCTTCCTCATAACGTTAAAATAGAACTACTGTATGATCAAGCAATTTTACTACTAGATATGTATCCAGGGAAAATTATTCAGTATCTCAAAGAGATCCACACTCTCATGTTCATCACAGCATTATTTGCAATAGCCAAGTTATGGCATCAACTGAATTGTCCATCAATAGATGAATGAATAAAGAAAATGTGGCATATATACACTGATATGGTTTGATTGTGTCACTAAATCTTGAATTGTAGCTCCCACAATTCCCACCTGTCATGGGAGAAACCCAGTGGGAGATAATTGAAGCATCAGGGCAAGTCTTTCCCATGCTCTTCTCATGATAGTGAATAAGTCTCATGAGATCTGATGGTTTTACAGAGATGAGTTCTCCTGCACAAGTTCTCTCTCTTTGCTTGCTGTCATCCATGTAAGACGTGACTTTCTGTTCTTTGCCTTCTGCCATGATTTTGAGGCCTCCCCAGCCACGTGGAGCTGTGAGTCCATTAAACCTCTTTCCTTTATAAGTTACCCAGTCTTGGGTATGTCTTTATTAGTAGTATGAGAACAGACAAATATATACACAATGGAATAGTATTCATCCTTAAAAAAGAAAATTCTGTCACTTATAACACATTGCAGGATGAACCTAGAAACTATCATGTCAATTGAATAAGTGAGGCACAGAAAGACAAATACTCCATGATCTCACTTCTATGTAGAATCAAAAAATGTCACATCACGAAAGAAGAAAGTACAGTAGTTATTATTAGAACTGGTGGTGATTGGGAAAGTGTTAGTCAAAAGACACAAAATTTCAGTTAGGAAAAATAGGTTTAAGAAATCTATTGTACATCATGATGACTATAGTTAATAATAATTTATTATATAACTGAATATGTTGAGAGTAAATTTTGTGTTCTTACTACAAAATAAGTGATAAGGATATAAGGTAAATATATGAAGTAATAGTAATGTGTTAATTAACTTAATTTATACATGGCAAAATGGCTATATATAAATTTTTTACTCATCAATTAAAACAAATAAATAAAAATTAATGAAGTTAAAATATCCAAAAATTGGGTAAGAACAATTTGAAGAAAAGCATTTCACTAAAGGAAATATATGCATCCCCAGTAAACACATAGAAAGATATTCAGCATAATAAGTTATCAGGGAAATGCTAACTAAGACTACGTTGAAAGGCTGCTTCCTTTAAAATGTGATTAAATTTAAAATAAATAAAATTAATGATATCAATTGTTGATGGGAACATGAGATAATAGAATCTCCCACTTTGTAATATGAGTTTAAAATAACAAATGACTAATATACACAACAACATAGGCACATCTCTAAAGTATTGCGCTGTGTGAAAGAAGCCAGACAAAATAATGCATGCTCATATGAAAGTCAAAAAAAAAGACAAATCATATCAAGAAAACACAAAATAAGTCTATATTGACAGGAAGCAGATTTGTGTTTCTTGCTGCCAGAAGTGTAGATGAATGATTGTAAAGGGGCATGGTGGTACTTTTTAGGGTGAGAGAAATGCTTTACATCTTGATTTTGGTTAAAGTTATACAAATATACATGTATGTATTTTAGAACTCATAAAACTATACACTTAGAAAGGGTGTAATTTTAATGTAAATTATATTTAAACTAAGCAGATTTTTAAAAAGACAACAGATTTATCCAGTAGGAAACAAGTAATAAAATAGCAACTATAAACCCCATTACATGAATTATTTCATAAAATATGGACTACATACTGTAAATAAAAGGTTAAGACAATCAGGCTATACTGATAGTAAAATATTTTAAAACAACCTTGACAAATTTAAAATAACTGAAATCCTTCAGACTTAAAAACATTTCACAAAGGAGTATATTCATATGGTCAATAAAATATGAATAAGTTTTTAATGGCATTAACCATTAGAGTAACTCAAATAAAAACTACAATGAGACAGCACCATACATCCACTAGAATGAGCAAAATGCAAAAGGTAGAAAATAGTAAGTTTTGGTAGAGGTGGGAAGCAACCGAAACTCTCACACACTGCAAGTTAAACTGTAATTTGATCAACCATTTAAAAAATATGTTGAGTGCTACATAGACTGAACATACGCCTATTCAATCACCTAGTGTATTCATTTTCAATTATTGTTATTAAATGTTATCACAAAATTAATGATAAAACAACATAGATGTATTCTCTTACAATTCTGTAGAAGTACAACACAAATTTTATTAGACTAAAATCAAGGTTCTTTAACAGAGGATCTTGAGTAAAAGCCATTTCCTTGTTTATCCAGCTTTTAAAAGACATCTCTTGGCTTTTGGATCCCTTCGTTCATCTTCAAAGCCAGAATGGTTGCAGCTCTCTTTAATTGATCTTCTGTAATTGTAGTTTACTTTCACTCTGAATTCCGCCAGGACACTTTCACAGATTTTAAGAACCCATGTAATTAGGTTGGGCCTACCTAAATAATCTGAGATAAATTCTCCATCTCAAAATCCTTAACTTAATCACATACACAAAATTCCTTTTGCCATATAAGATAATAGGAATACAGGTTCCAGGAATTAGGATGTGGACATCTTGGGTTGGGTGGGGGGCATTATTTTGTCTAGCACATCCAGTAAATCCAGTGTCACAGTTATACCTAACAAAAAGCATACATATGTTAACAAGAAGATAAATACTGTAGTATCCAGAACCACACTATGTGTAATAACCAAACACCAAACAGCCCAATGTCTATCAGCAAAGAATATATTTAAAAATTTACCTTCACACAATGAAATTTTATACTGGAATAGTATAGAACAATGAAAAGAAACAGCTGCAACTACTTCAAACCATATGGATGAGTTTTAGAGACATAATCTTGAGCCAAAGAAGTCTAACACAAAAAAGTATCCACTGAAGCATTTCATTTATATAAAGTACAAATACAGTATTAGACATATTAGACATAAGTCTAATTTATGCTGTGAAAAGTCAGGATAGTGATTACCTAAGAAGTAGCAGAGTACAAGCAAAACTTGTGTTACCCATATTCTTTCTTTTTGTTCAGATATGAGTTGTACAAGTATGCTTAATTTATAAAATTTCTGTGATCTGTATACTTAATTGCACATTATTATGTATGTTACGGTTAAAAATATTTATGCAGCTTTGTAAAAAAAAAAAGCTTTAGAATAGTATTCAGCACAAATAATAATGTGACATTAATTAAGCTTTTACAATGTGTGAACTGCTGTGATAAAAACTTTACTTCCCAAAATTTAGTACTTCCCGGCGATTTAGGTAGTTTTGTCATTTTCCTGAGTTTAAGTAACATGACCAAGGTCAAACAGAGAGCAATTGAGCCTAATTAAAAACCTAACTCATTCTGTTTCAAAACTCATGATTGCCAGAAAACACACACACACACACACACACACACACACACACACACACACACAGGCATCCTTAGAGATACTGCAGGTTTGGTACTAGACCACTGTAATAAAGAAAATACTGTAAGAAAGCAAGTCACACAAAACTTTGGTTCCCCAGCACATATAAAAGCTATGTTTACACTATACTGTAGTCTTTTATGTATGTAATAGTATTTTGTCTAAAAACCATAATGTAAATACTTCAGTTTAAAAATACTTCATTGCTAAAAAATGCTAACAATCATCTGATCCTTTAGGGAGCCACAAATAGTAGAGGATCTTGCCTCAGTGTTGGTGGCTGCTGATTGACTGAAAGTTGGGTAGCTGTAACAATTTCTTAAAGTTTGTAAATGGATTTTACAAAATATTTCCTTTTACAAAATATTTCTCTGTAGCTTGTGATGGTGTTTGATAACATTTAATCCCCAATAGAACTTCTTTCAAAATTGGAGTTAACCCTTTCAAATCCTGCTTCTGCTTTATCGACTAAGTTTATGGAATTTTCTAAATTGTTTTTTGTTATTCTAACAATGTTCACAGCATCTTCATCAAGAATAGTTTTTTGTTTCAAGAAACCACTTTCTTTGCTCATTCATGTGAAGAAACTTCTCATCTGTTCAAGTTTAATCATGAGATTCTAACAATTCAGTCACATCTTCAGGCTCCGCTTCTAATTTTAGTTCTCTTGCTATTTCCACCACATCTGCAATTGCAGTAGTGACACCAAAGATCACTGATGACAGATCACCACATCAAATATAACAGTTTGGAAAGTTTATACTGTTGTGAGAATTACAAAAATGTGACACAGAGAAACAAAAGTAGCAATTGCTGTTAGAAAAATGGCACTAATAGACCTGCTCGACAAAGGGTTGCCACAAACCTTCAGTTTGTACAAAACTCAGTATCTGTGAAGCACAATAAGACAAGGTATGCCTCTGTGTGTGTATGTATTTTAGATGTATTTTAATATTGTATATATTTTAAATATAAAAGATTATTAGAAATCTAAAAGTTTAAATATAAAGTCTAAAATATAAAATCATTACAGACCATTAAGTTTCATATATTTCATAAATACTTTTAGAAAGTAGTGTAAAAGAACATTTGGCCTCCTAGGAAGTTCATGTTCTAATCCCCAGAGCCTATGAATATGCTATGTTACATGACAAGGGAGGATTAATGTTGCAGATAGAGTTAAGGTTGCTAATAAATTGACCTTAAAATATACCGAGTGTTCTTGTTTATCTGGGTGGACCTAATGTTATCATCACAAATACCATTAAAGTGAAGAAGGGAAGAAGAAGAGCAGGTCAGAGAGAGATTTGAAGATGCCACACTGCCGACTGAAGAAAGGGCCAGAAATGAAAAGAAATAGAGAAAGCCTCCAGAAATTGGGAAAGGGAAAGAAATAGATTCTCCCTAGAGCTTCCAGAAAGAACAAAATTCTGTCAGCACCTTAATTTTAGCCCAGAAAAACCTGTTTCAGATTTTGGCCCCCCAGAATTGTAAGATATAGTAATATTAGTAATTGTGTAAGTTACTAAATTTGTGATAATGTCTTCTAGCATTGATAGGGTAAACTAATGCACAAACTTCATGTCACATACAATTTTAAGTTGAAGCTTCACTGTACTGGCATTGGCCTACTCATCTGCATGTTTCTATCTAATACACGAGGCAGTTACCTCTGGAGAAGAAAGTTTGTAACTCAGCATTTTAGATAACCCCTTATGAAAATATGTGAACATTAGTAGTTTTCTATGCTATGTGACTTGTCAAAGACAGTCAGTCCACTATCCTTTTTTTTTTTTTTTTTTTTTTTGAGACGGAGTTTTGCTCTTGTCACCTAGGCTGGAGTACAATGGCATGATCTCAGCTCACTGCAACCTCCGCCTCCCGGGTTCGAGCGATTCTCCTACCTCAGCTTCCTGAGTAGCTGGGATATTACAGGCATGTGCCACTATGCCCAGCTAATTTTTGTATTTTCAATAGAGACAGGGTTTCACCATGTTGGCAAGGCTGGTCTCGAACTCCAGACCTCAGGTGATCCGTCCGCCTCTGCCTACCAAAGAGCTGCATTTACAGGCATGAGCCACTCCTCCCAGCCAATTTGTCCTTAATATCAAGAAGTAGTTCTTAGTTGGAGTTTGCTTTATGAAGACAATCCTAAATTTTGAAAAAAAAATCTAAAATTGTAAAAATTAAAGTTGATAACCAAATGCACTGGAGCAGGTGCCAATGATAATTAGAACCTTATTAGCAACAGATAAAAATTAAAAATAAATATTTATTTAAAGAGGATATAATAATCAGTGAATATTTTGTGATTCGAATAGCAAGACCCTCAAATTACTTGAAGTCCAGAGTTGTAAAACTGTTAAATATTACTAAAGCACAGTACTAACTGAGTATTTTGGATACTAAGTATCTGAATGACCTGTAGGTTTATAAAATGTAGTCCAAAGTCCTTACGCCCATTAAACATTAGACGTCTTTAGACTCCAAAGTTGGTCAAATTGGGATAGGAAGGCATAGATATCACTGGTGAGAAACAAGACAGTTCTATTCCAGGGGTAGCAACTCTCGGAAACATTGCCAGTATTAGAGCTATTGCTCATAATTTTTGAGCTGTCAACTTTTACCTATTGCCATAGTCAACCTAAATAAGAAGCCAGCCTTGTAAAAAGAGCTGAAGTTGTAGATTCTGGAAAAAACATATAAATAATAGAGCTTGCTCTTAAGGTCTGAAAACAAAGTGAAAGGTAATGTTTCAAACTGAAATATCTTATTATAGAATGAATAATTTTATAGAGTAGGAATAATTATTAATATATAACATGATAATAAAATATATCTAGAAGGAATGGCTTACTTAGTTCCATGTTGTAATACTATTTAAAGTCCCAATGGTACGTGAAGTGCAATCTGCCCAACAGTTACAATGTCCAGATATGACCTTCACAAACTTAATTTATTTTATTCTTCTGAGAAACTGTCTTAAATTTTTAACTGCCCTACTTGTCAGCACCACCTGTCTGTACACTCTTAACCCTCAGAAGGTTCATTTCACTGGTCAATGTGGGAAACCCAGCGTCTGATTCATTGAAAGAGATTTCTCTTCTCTTTTTCTTAAGAAACAATGGCAGTTACACCTAACTGCCTTCTGAAGCTTGGATAAAGATAAACCAGTTCTAACCCTGGATTGAGGAATCACATTTAATTTAAATATGCAAAGAAAGATTTGAACAGACACTTCGTAGAAAAATTAAAAAAAAAAAAAAAACCATAAGACCACAGGCAGCAAACCTAGGATACTTTAATTAATAGAGCACCTCATACATTGAATGAAACTGGCAGGCCTGAAAAAGAATACAAGATTTAAGTTACAATTTACGTGAAGCAGAAACATAATCCTTGGACTGCTATGGTTAATTAGGAATTGACTATAATGAATGATTTTTCAGGTTGGGTCAAACAAATGGTATAATTGTATCTAATGCCTTAGAATACTGTTATTATTGAACTTGAAGTAATTGTGCGCTTTTTTTTTCACCAATTCTTTATTGTTGCTGAGCCAGATAGAGGCCAATCCCCTCTTTCTCCTATCTTTGAGAGTTAACAAAGCCAATATTTTAATATGTCTTAAATACCAACACTCCCGCTATTTTTCTTTTGACAACTCTTAAGGAGAACTGAAGAACGCCACATCAGCTGGGGTTGAGATAACTTTATTTTTCCACCAGATAACTTTTTAAAAAAATGAAATCTGAGTGTAAAATGTGCTAAAAAATGTCCGCCTCTCAGTAATAATTTATATAATAATCTAAAAAAGAAGCGATCATATAAATGATATGCTACTACTGCATAAGAGTTATTCTGTATAGTTTGCTCTATGAGATTAAAAAATGCATTCTTAATATATATTTCTTGTAATTACTAGAGAAGGTTTAAGTCTCAATGATTTGAATGGTAAAGAAAATATTACAATCATATACCATTAGTATCAACCACCTCAATATAAAACGGAAGCAGATAAATTCAACCCCAGGATAGTACTGACTAGCTAGCTTTCCTGAAATTTAAGTTTGGGAGAAACTCTCTTTTTCTATTCTTCTTAGGATTATGGAAATAGTTAAAACAAAGGATCGTTACTAGTAGTGGAAAATCATTCTTTATATTATCTAATAATTAATATAATCTTTGGTAGAAAGTGTACATAAAGAGCTCAAATGTTAGGAAGCAGAACAAGCTGCCCTGCAACTCTGGAGGAACCAAGAAAATTGTGAGACAAGTTCTGCATTGATATGTGATATGAGGCTGGAGGTTTTGTCCTGGGCTAAGAAGCGGGCTATGGAAGGTAAGAGAGGAGAGGAGTTGGAGTTTTGTTTGCTTCCCCTGGACCATGCTCTGCAGTAAAAAAGTTACATCCAGTATTAGTAATAACTCAACTTTCCACCACTGGTGTACTCGTGTAAAATCAAGGCTGTAGGAAAACTCTGTGAAGATGAAAAGCTGAGAAAAATCATGGGGCTAAGTAGATTAGGGTATTTTATTCTCCTCCATCTCTAAATTTTTAGGGCCTGTAAATTTTAATTTAAGGAGCATCTGCTCCTAAACTGTGTGTCCTTTAAGAACAGAGATCTGATCTGAGGAGTTATTTTGCAGTATTTGAAGTGATAAACTATTCTGATGCTAGTGTTCTAGGTTCTATATTCTAAGGTTCATATATAGTTCTTTGACTCTTGAGTTTATCAACCCGGGCTGTAGTCTGACCTACCTAAGACCCACAGATCCCATCAGGATAATCCTTGCTTTCCCTTCAAATACTTGAAAGGCTGCTTTGGGCAACATAGTGAAGTTTCTTAGAAGGTCTGTTGTTGGATAGAGAGATGTGTCAGTGGTACCTTTCGACAATCATTCTCTAAGGCACTGCTTATGCCTTTCTGACATTTCATGGAGGGTTACATATTCTCATCTGGCATTTCACCTTTGCGCCAATGCCCTTTTTTCACCTGAAAATAGTGGAAGGCCTGAGAATAAGAAACATAATTTTAATTTTGAAACTACCTAGTACTGGTTCCTTTCAATTTTTTGACAATTTTACTTAAAAATTGAATAATTAAATTTTCAGTCTATTTCTTCTCCCTTTCATTTTATTATAGGTAGTGGATAAAATCCAGGTGGTACATTGATGGTTCTATTTTGAAATATCTTTAAATAAATTACCCATTTCTTAGGTACTTTTTTTTTTTTAATTTTTCAGGTTAACAAAGCTGACACTTTTAATTCCTAAGGTACATAATGAAAATCCCACTACCTCTAGCTTCTCACATGTTCCTCCTGTTCCTCTAAGCCTCCACTGATATTTTCTTCAACAACATTAGGCTACAGAAACTGACTCCTTGAAGCCTTTTAGGCTTTGATCAACACTCTCTAAACATCCTTCAAGCTTCATCTAACCAGCTGGTCCTTAAGACACTTGCACATGTTTTAAATGTTTTCTACAACAAAACGCTTCCAGTCACCATGAAAACAACCCCAAAATTTAGAGCCTTAAAAATAGTTTTTCTCTTAAATATGCAACTTTGGAAGAGATTAGCAAGAAGTATTTCGCCTTTACTCAACATCAGGAAAGATATTAAAGTATATGATTATAGTTGTAGATTTGCTTATTTCTCCTTCTAGTTTTGTCAGTTTTGCTTCATGTATGGTAAGCTCTCTTCATATGTAACAGCATTTAGTATTGTTACATCCTATAGATGAATTTATCCCCTTTATCTTTAGAAAATGACTAAATTCCTTTATCTCTAATAAATGCCTCTTATAAACTCTGCTTTAATATGAATACACCCACTCCAATTTTTACCTTAGAACTTTTTGTGTCTTTATGTTTTATCTTACTTTTTTCTTCAATCCAATTTTAATTGAGGTGTTTAGACTTTTATAATTTTATGTGATTATCAATACGGTTAGGTTTAAGGCTACTATCTGCTGTCATCCTTCTTTGGAATTAATTTTTAATATATTTTCTGATTCTATTTAGTTTGTTTTCTTGGCATATTAGTTATAATTATTTGTTTCTTTATTTTAGTGGTTGCTATAGAGATTATAGTACACATTTTTAACTTATCAGTCTACATCTAAATAATATGATACCACTTCATGTTTTCACCTCATTGTTCTTTTTACTATTTTTGTGGTTGTTACAGATTTTATACATGCATATGTTATAAATGCCACAGTATATTGTTTATATTTAATATTTATTTATTTTTTTAAAGAGTCAATTATGTCAAAGAGATTTAAATAATGAGAAAACAATGTTTTTTATTTATCATCAATGTAGTTACTATTTCTGGTGCTCTTTTTTCTTTTGTGTAGAACTATTTGCATCTAGTGATATTTTTCATCTTTCTGCAGAATTGTATCTACATTTCTGATTGTGTGAGACTACAGCTAATATAATCTTTAACCTTTCATATGTCTGAAAATGTTTTTTAAAAATTATTTATTTCTGAAATATATTTTCAATGAGTATGAAGTTCTAAATAAGCAGGTTTGTTTCTTTTTTCTCTCTCTCTCTCTTTTTATTTTATTTTATTTTTTTGAGATAAAGTCTTGCTCTGTCACCAGGCTGGAGTGCAGTGGCGCAATCTCTGCTCACTGCAATCTCTGCCTCCTGGGTTCAAGTGATTCTCCTGCCTCAGCCTCCCGAGTAGCTGAGACTACAAGCATGCACCACCATGCCCAGCTAATTTTTGTATTTTTGGTAGAGAAGGGGTTTCACCATGTTAGCCAGGATGGTTTCGATCTGTCGATCTGTTGACCTGGTGATCTGCCTGCCTCAGCCTCCCAAAGTGCTGGGATTACAGGCGTGAGCCACCATGCCTGGCTTCTTTCAATGTTTTTAAAAATAGCTCTCCACTGTCTTATTTACAAAATTTTGATTAAAAAAAAGTTGTCATTCTTATACGTATTCTTCACTATGTAATATATATTTTGCTCTGGTTACTTTTAAGATTTTCTACTGAGCACTGATTTGAAAGATTTGACTCAGTGTCCTTTTCTTTGTTTCTTGGGCTTAGGGATCATTGAGCTTCTTAGACTCATGGGTTGGTGATTTTTATCAAATTAAATTTTTTTTCTGTTATATCTGCAAATATCAAACCTTTTCCCAGCTGAAGGACTCAGATAACTTATTAGTCCACTGGAGTTGTTCTACAGCTCACTGATGCTTTTATTTAAATTATTTGAAAATTCCTGTTTATCATTTTAGATAACTTTTATTGATGTGTTTTTAAATGCACTAATTTTTTTTATTCTGCTGTGTTCAAGCTGCCCTTAAACCAATCAAGTTCATGTTTAATGTAATATCATGTAGTTTTATGTTCAAAAGTTTTATTTGGGAGCCCTTTTTATATTTTATTTTTCTTTACTGAATATGTTCAACATTTTATCTAACTTTTCTCACACATAAATACAGTTAGAGTATTTTAAAGTGTTTGAGTACTAAATCAGTCATCTGTGTTATTTCTGAAACCATTTCTATCAGTGGTTTTAATCCTCATTATGGCTCAAGATTTCATGCTTTTTTACAAAGCCAGGAATTTTTTATTGAATTTTACCTTGCTGAATGATAGGCATTTTAAGGTTGTATAAATATTATTGAACAATTGTTCAATATTGTTATAAATTTCGTTGGATGCAATTAACTTACATGGAAACAATTTGATCCTTTCAGGTTCTCATTTTTAAAAAAAAAATAGGTAGAACTTTCTACTACGGATGTAAAACCTTTATGAGTACTCTACTTATATCTACTCTCCTCCATGAATTATGAGGTTTTACAGTTTGCCTGATAGAATAGGCATCATCCCCAAACATATGTGAGTGCTGAACTCTGTTCTCTCTAATCCTCTCATTTGGTTCCTCCACTGGACGTGAGTAGTTTCCTCACACATATGCACAGATCGTTACTCAAGTGAATGCTTGAAGAGAATTCTCAACAGATATTAAAATTTTCTGTATGGCTCTCTTCAGTGGAGCTCTGTCTTGAAAACAGTATCTGCCTGGCTTTCTCCAGTCTCTCAGCTCCATCTCTCCAACTAAGAAAGTTCACTGAGCTTTTCCTGTGCCATTTCCTGGAAACTAAAGGCAGTGACCTGAGGCAAGAGTAGGCCTTATGTCATATTTCTCTTGTCTCTCAAGAATTAATGTCCTTCGTTGTCTGATATTCACTGTTTTGCAAACCATTGCTTTATGTATTTCATTTACTTTTTATTGTTGTACTTGTTGTTTCAGGAGACAGAGTAAATCTAGTTCCTTTTATTTCATCTTGTTTGATAGCTGAAGGCCTGTTTTCTTTTTAAAATATAACCCTAAAAAAACAGAAATGCAAACAACTTTTCTCAGACTTTCCATAAACCTTACTTATTCCACTAAATTCTAAATCTCTGTATTCACCAGAAATTATTGGATTTTTCTTTTTCTTTTTTTTTTTTTTTTTGAGACGGAGTTTTGCCCTTGTTGCCCAGGCTGGAGTGCAGTGGTGTGATCTTGGCTCACTGCAAGCTCCGCCTCCCAGCTTCAGGCCATTCTCCCGCTTCAGCCTCCGGAGTAGCTGGGACTACAGGTCCCCTTCACCACGCCCGGCTAATTCTTTGTATTTTTAGTAGAGACGGGGTTTCACCATGTTAGCCAGGATGGTCTCAATCTCCTGACCTCGTGATCCACCTGCTTCAGCCTCCCAAAGTGCCGGGATTACAGGTATGAGCCACTATGACCGGCCAATTCTTAAATTTTTTAATGGTCACTTTCATTACTTTTTCAGTTTCATAGCATCCATGGCCATCACTCTACTGAAACAATCATTTCCAAGTTTATCATAGAGTCTCGTCACAGAGCTTACTTTTTGCGAGTACTTCCCAATAACTGAAACAATTAATCACTTTTTAAAACAACTATATAATCATTTTAACTTCCCTGCTTAAGACCATTCAGTGTGTCCCCACTGCTGTAGGTAAATGCCCAAACCACTATTTCTGGCCTACAGAGCTCTAAATTGCATGGACATTACACACATCTTCACCATGTCTCATCACTGACCTCTCTTTTCAATCTATATTTACTAAATTTAGTGATTTCTAAGACCATACTTTGTCTTCCCTTCATTCCTGTGTACTTATTTTTGATATACCTGAAATACTCTTCACTGTCTCATCGTGTCATCATTTTTGTTTGTTTGTTTTAAAGACAGAGTCTCACTCTGTCACCCAAGCTGGAGTGCATTGACACAATCTTGGCTCATTGCAACCTCCACTTCCCAGGTTCAAGCAATTCTCCTGCCTCAGCCTCCCAATTGTAGCTGGGATTACCGGTGCCTACAATCATGCTCAGATAATTTTTGTATTTTTAGTAGAGATGGGGTTTCACTGTGTTGGTCAGGCTGGTCTTGAAATCCTGACCTCAAGTGATCTGTACACCTTGACCTCCTAAAGTGCCGGGATTATAGGCATAAGCCACCTCGCCTGGCCTTCATCTGGTTATTTTTTATCTTGCAAATATTCTTTCATGTTTCATGTTGCAGTCATCTCCTCAAGGCAATCCTCACTGATGTCCTCCAAAGCAGTAAAATGCTTTTTCTATCTGCTCATGTAAAAACTTGGCTCCACATATAATGATACTCATAATTTGACTAATTGCCTTTTTTTTTCCCTGCCTGTTTCCTTCAGGCAAGGTAGACTATACTTATTTTATATGCATATAGCTCATGGTACAGTGCTTGCTACATAGAAGTCCCTGAATTAATCTTTTTATTAAAAATAATTCTGTAACACCTTGTTTATATCAAACATTGTTCTAAGCACTTATGCCACTTTCATGACTAGGTTTGCTAACCTTTTGGAATTTATGTTCCAATGGGCTTCACAGAAAATGAATGATAAGCATAATAAATATCATTTTACTATGCAATAATGTGATAAATGCTACAATGGAAACAAAAGCAAACAAACCACAATTAGAGCAGAAACATGTCAGGGAAAGAAAATAGGTGGCAGAGGGATAGATTTCATGTAGTCTTCCTTGAAGTGGTGAAAATTCGGCACATCTTTGAAGGAGGTGAGGTATTCATCTAGGTATATCTAGGGGGAAAGTGTTCCAAGAAGAAAATACAAGAAGAAAACAAATTCTTAAAGTAAGAATGTGCCTGATATGTTTGAGAAATAGTAAGGAGTTCATAATTGTTGAAGTAGAAGGAGCAAGGGAGAAAATCAGAAAGGTAGCAGTGTACCTCATGTAAAGATTTCAACTTTTACTCTGAGTAAAACAGAAAAACATTGCAGAATTTTCACCTGATAAGGAACGTAATTTTATCTTTGTGTTAAAAAATTACTCTGACATTTATATTGAAAATAAATTTCAGAGGTGCAAAAGGAAAATGCAGGTTTCCATCTTAGAAGATGTGTTAGCTTCCTATTGCTGCTGTAACAAATTAACCCAAATTTAGTAGGTTAAAACAACACAAATATATTCTTGTATAGTTCTGGGTCATAACTTAAAAGTACATTTTACTAGGCTAAAATCAATGTGTTGCAAGGGCTGTATGCTTTCTGGGATCTCTAGAAGGAAATCTGTTCAACTCTTTCGAGCGTCTACAAGACTCCTGGTATTTCTTGGCCTGTGGACCCCTTCCAAGCTATGACATCACTCTGATTTCTGCATCCATCATAATATCTCCTTCAGAAGGAATAATGCAGGGGTAGTTAGATAACAACAATGAGGGGTAATTAGGTATATAATCTAATTACATGAAATTCAAAATTGAAGAATTTACTAATGATAAAAGGAGGAAACTTAAAAAGTAGACTTAAGGATTAAAGAAAGATGCCTACCAATTCTTCAGGTCTATTAGAATAAATGATATGGGAGGAAAAAAATCACCAATTCTTTAGAGGGTTTTGGGAACACATTTTCATTATGGGAGAGCAAGATAGAAAAGGCTAGGTTTCTATTAGAACTAGAAAGTTAGAACAAAGTTTAGAAACGAATTTAATGATGTAGGGATTTGGCAAACTGTGAATTTTAGAGGGCATAGAGAACAAGATTGAGGTTTGAGTGTGAGGTGAATACAATGGACAAGATTGAGGGTGTGCAAAGCTTCATAGGGGTTGGATTAGAGCAAGAGGTAAAAAACCTGTCTGGAATTGTGGGGTTGCATATATTTATAGTCAAAAATAGGAAAAAAGAGCATAATGATATTAGTTCTGGTGGATCCAAGGCAAATTTCAGTGATGAAACTCTTGGCATTGGAACTGATGATGACAGTGGTGTCAGGTTCAAGCCCCAGCTAAGGTCCCAGGGGAGTGGGTGGACAGGGGGGCAGGAAGCTGAAGAACACTTGAGAGACAGCAGGTAGATGGGACATGGTTTTATTCAGCAGCTCTCTCACACTGTCTGCCTTTGTCTCGGCTGCCTGCTCTGGCTCTCTAGCTGCAGCCTCTCTTAGCTGCCGGCTCTGTGGCTCCTGTCACTGTCACACTTACAGCTGCACTCACTGGCACACTTGCTAATTCCTAGCTCCCCTTTCCCCCAGTCCATCTGCAAGACAGCTGGCTCTCCCTACAGGGTCAGCAGCTTCACTCTCTGCCTCTGGGTGCGCACCTCATGTACAGTGTCAGCAGGACAGTTATACCATTTATGGACAATGGTGGCTCAGAGCCAAGTTTAAGATTGCACAAACTGGTTATATAACAAGCAGAGTTGTGGGCCTGCGCCCAAAACTCGCAGAATCACGCTGGCCGGGATGTCTGCCTCGGCCTATTCTTGACCAAAGCATATCTATTTTCCTTACACTCCATCCCCTCGGACCCCAACTAGGGCTGGAACCTGACATTTGACAGAGTCAGCAGGATGAGGTGAGTGGGTCTTCAGCCCCTGAGGGTCCCAGGTCGGCTATGTGGCCACAGCATGGGCTGTGGTACCTAGATGCAGTGGTGCTTCTAGGATGGGTCCCAACAGAAATGTGGGAAGAAGTGGAAGGGCCTCCCATGAGTGTGAAGAAGGCAGTGAAGCAGCTGGAAGCACACAGCACCAAGAAGGAGCGCAGCTTTGCCAGCAGCGTCGGATTGGAGTTTCTGACTGTACTGCAGGAAGTACATGCTCAGTATCTGAAGGATGCTGCACAAGCAAGGGACCTCCAGGCACAAGATGTGCACCTGGGGGCCCAAATGCACAGCTTGGAGCAAGACCTAGAGGTAAGGGACCTCCAGGTACAAACAGGGCACTTAGAGGCCCAGATAAACAGCCTGGAACAGTAGTTGGAGATGGCAGTCAGTGCGACCTTGAGCCCATCCTTCTGGCTGGAAACTCCCATTCTGTCTGATGCTGAGGAGGAGGAGGAGGCTTCTCCTCTGCACTCCCCATGATCACCCAGAAGATAGAACATGAGCAGCCCATGGGGCCCCAGGAGTAGGCCGAGGGCACCCCTACCGTGGTGGAACACACTTCTTACAGTGCTTATACTCCCGCTGAGTTGCAGGAGTTAGGCAAGCAGTGCTGGCGTGCGCCCAGAGGGAGAGAGTGAAACTGCTAACCCTGTGAGAGAGAGCTGTCCATCTTACAGATAAGCACTGGTGTGTGTGCCGGGGTGAGGGGGTGGCGGGCGGGGGGCAGGGGTGGTAGCCAGGAACTAGCAAGTGCGCCAGGGAGTGCAGCTGTAAGCTTGGGAGCCGCAGGAGCTGCAGAGCTGGCTGCTAAGAGGGGCTGCAGCCAGAGGAGGCAGCAGAGACAAAGGCTGACAATGTGAGAGAGCTCCAGAATAAAGCTATGTTTTATCTACCTGCTGTCTCCCAAGTGTTCTTCCAGCTTCCTTCCCCTGTCCACCCACTTCCCTCAGACTTCAGCTGGTGCTCGAACTTGACAATTGGGAAGGCTAAGACCACTCTACATAGTCACCTTTGACCCCACTCACACCCCCAATCTTTAACCCTCCTAAGGGTTGAATGGAAAGAGCATAAAGCTTAATTTTAAATTAGCGGATAATTGTTAAGAAAAACTTACCTTTGAAGAAAACACCCTACACGGTATTGCCCAAATCAAACTGAATATAATTTCTTATAGGGAAGTTGGATGTTTTAAAGAGACCAGTGGTTTTCAGGCTGTTTGTTGAATGCTTATTACCTCCCACTTACTTTAAGAAAAGGTTTGTAGTAGCGTATCCTTGGAAACCTCCATGAATAGGTATTTCAGCAATAGCAGTTACCTTAACAAGCCACAGTATTGCACAGATAATTCTTATAGAAAACATTTGTAGTTGATAGAGCTCAGCTCTGTTTCTAAGCAACACATTCTTCTTGATACCTAATCATGACCAATAATTTCTGCTTTTCTGATTAGTGATAAGAAGAAGCAGTACATCCTATGACCAGGCAGAAAATATAACTTTGGAAGATGATGTCACATAGTGATGCCAAAAATACATTTTTTTTTTCTAAATGATGCCTTGGAGGTGAGCTCTTCTGTCACCTCTTAAATAATTATTTAAAATATTACTTAAAAATATGATCATTCTCTTTTAAATGTAATAACATAAAGAATAAGTAGAGTAAGACTATAGAAATAGAAATCACTGTGATATTGAAGTCTCCATGGAAAGTGACAAAGCCCTTATCACAGTTGGATTAAATCACAAAATTCTAGAAACTATAGAAGTCAACTGAGATTAAATGAATGGCCCCAAGCGGTGTTAGTCAAGGAAACAAAGAAAAAGGGATGTCTATATGTGAAACTGTCAGACTGAAAGAAAACAACATTATTATTGGTTTCCAGTTTTTGTGTGAGTATAAACAAAATGCCAAAGTCAAAGCAAACAGTCAATTACAGACTACATACAGAACTTGAAAGGGAAACAATTTTGAAAAAGTTTGTTCTAAAGAGACTCTTGAAAAGTTATCATTTACCAGCAAAAAATTATCTTCAGGGCAAATATCAAAAGACGGGGTAGATATCATAAAAAAAGAAAACACTTGAAAAGGTGAGATAAATTTTTTATCTATGTTATTACTCCCTTTATTATTTGTGAGAATTTTATATGCCTGATGTAGAATGGAGAATTTAAATATTAACAAGTAGAGCATTCATAAAAAAATTCTGAAAATAGAAGAAATACCCCGAAACAAAGACACAGCAAGAACAATTGAAACTATATAATACATTTTAAAATTAAGCTTTATGATCTTTCCATTCAATATAATGATACATGTTACTATAAATTTAGAAAAAATTAACTAAATTAATACTATGTTATAAATATATAATACTATTGATTTCTGAGATTAGAGAGTTTGACATCTCACAATGAGAATTCTAATGTTCACCACATAACAGCTTATACATCATTTATAGATTGCTGTTAACATTATTTAATTTGTTATATACATTATATTTAAATTATTATCATATAATTTAACCAGCAAACAAATGTGTTTCGATAACTTTTTTGTTACTAGTATTATTTGAGGTACAGCAAAAGTAACTAATTCTAGGAAATTTTTAATTACTATCATAAAACACATTTGCAGCTCCAAAATAATGAATTATCTTATGTTCAAGCTTGAAAATAAGAGTACAAAATTTTAAAAATTAAAGTATAATTGTGTGCATAAAATGAAAGATAACTAGGAGATCTAAAATTTAATGGGTCTTGGAAAATAGCTTAAGCAAGCACAGGCAAGAGGACACGCAGCTGTCCAGAAAAAAAAGATGTTATGTTACAATGTATGAGAGAATTTGTATAGCTCAATATATGTAGTACACATCATATGAGGAACGGAATGAATAAAGTGTAATATATTTGTATTTCAATCCTAATTACTCTTTTTCAGTCATATTACTGTGTGATTTTAAGAAAACTATTCACTATACTCATTAAATATGCATTGATCTATTTAAAATTTACGAATAATATAGTAATTAACTGGAATAAAGTTATTACATATAATAAATTGTACATATATATGTATAAGTAATATTATATTTCAGTAAAATTAATAAATGATATCTCTGTGCCTCAATCTGAGTAATTATCAGGAATATAATGCCATTAAAGTAAACAAACAAGTAGCAGAAGGATATGTTCAGAATAAACCCACAGGGTTTAAAAGCAAGAAAAAAATGTAGGGACTACAAATACATAGGTAGTAAATACATAATGAAAACGAAGAAAATTATTAAAACAATTTATAATAGAGATTTCCTTTGTAGAAGGGAGAAGCAGGTAAGAGGATCAAGAGAGACAAAAAATATCTAAATTTTATTGTAATACTTCATTTCTTGAGCTGGATATTGGGTACGTATTAATTTAATTGTAATTATGTATCTTCTGCACAAGCTCTGTGAATATCCTTTTATGCATTCATATTTATTTAAAGAAATTTAAAATTAAGTCAAAGATTTCACAAAGTCTGACAGCATAATAAAATGATCAGGTAAAGAATTCACCAAATGATTATATAAAAGTACTCAATATAAAAATAGAGATGTAATATTTTTCAAGGATTGGGGGCAGAGCTGGAGGATAAGCTTTAATTTAAGTAGATAGAATTTACATTTTTAGAAGATTTTGTAACAGTGGGTATATACCTTCTACCAAGCATTACTGTCTTGTAAACGATAGGTTTGGATAGCATTATATTATGCCACTTAAATAAACCTGTAGCTTTAAGGAAACTAGAACTCACAGAGACTTCTATAGATCATTTGTTCTAGAAATATTTAAAACCTGACATTAAGAGTGCTACTATGCCTAATGGTACTTACACAGATGTTAGTTCTAGTTTAGACACTATAAATAAAAACTTCCCCAGTCAGTCTCTCCTAAGTTTTAAAATTTTCTATTCAATAAGGTTATCACATTAGATTTAATCAAATGATCTCTCTAGCTTAAACAGTAAGTGTATTTATGCCCTCCCAGGGTAGAACCTGTGTCTTTTGTGACTACCTTAATTTTTAATTACTCTGCTGGTACTACACTTGTACAGAATGCTATTAGGTCTTTATCTGAATCATTCATCGATAAAATGCAGTGTTAAATACTGATTGATGCATGTTCTAAAAACCTCTTGACTAATGAGGCTAGTAACACAGAAAATTATACAGCTGAGGGAAAACAATAGATATTCTGTGTAATACAAGGACTTAAAATGTTTTTGATGATTTATTGCCCTGCTATATTCATAATATTCATCTTAAAGTTATTGTCTCAAACCACTATATATGCATCTATAATTCACTATTCAGAAAATGTGCTGGCTAAGTTTAATAATTTTCACAAGAATGCTGGAAATATAAATATCTTTATTTTGTGTAGTTTCTATGGTTTAGACTTGAAAATATATTGTCTATATTTTGTTTTCATAGCTTCTTTCCTGGACAAAAAGCAAATGAACATGTAAATGAAATTAATTATACAACATAAAAAATTATACTTTCATTATTCTAAAAGAAAAAAAAACGACGTAATTGCAGACTTGAATCATATACATCCACAATTACACATCAAGAAATCACACTGAAACCTATAGGTAATATGGTTAAAAAAAAAAAGTATTACCTAGATTCTATTTGTCTATAATTTCTTTAATAGTAGGTGAATATTAAATCAAATAAGTGTTATTTTAAGTTCATTATTACTTTTCTATAAGCTCCAGTTTGTTTTTTGAATTGTTTCTATTAATTTCAAAATAAAATGTTTCAGTAGTCCAAATGAGTTTATATTAGCAGGAATAAACATTTAATTTAATTACAAAATATTGCCATTATTCCAAATATTTTCAACTGGTTTCTTATGATAATAATTCTCTCATTTCCCACATTTTGCTTAATACTTTGAGTAGTTGTCTTCTAGGAAAGAAACAATGAGAACTAGAAATATTAAAATAAAAGGTTAATGAAATTGATTCACCCAAATATATATATATATATAATTTTATTTATTAACATATATACATATACATAGTTAATTTATTTTCAACAAAAAACATTCAATAGGGGAAGACTACTCTCTTCAGCAAACAGTGCTGGACCAAATGCATATCCAATTAAAGGAATGATGTTGCACCCATACCTCACACTATACACACAAAATAATTCAAAGTGGATATATCTACACGTAAAAGTTAAAGCTATAAATTGTTAAAAGAAAACACAAAAGTAAATCTTCATTTCCTTAGGTTCAAAAATGGTTTCTTAGATATGACACCAAAAGCACAACAACTACAACAAATAAATGGGACTATATTAAAATGTTAAAATTGTGCACTTCAAATGGTGCCATCCAAAAAAGTGAAAATATCCAAAATCCCACAGTGTGAAAGAAATTATTGGAAAATTGTATATTTTATAATACATTTGAATAGAGTATCTATAATATTATAAATATACACTGATATATAATATATAGGGGTGTGTGTGTGTTTGTCATTTCTTAGCCCACTACATCTTGGGCTACTATTTATACTATTTGCATGAGTCTGGTGAGACAAAACACTCATGCTACAAGTTAAGCAAAACAAATTTATTACTCATAGATAGGCAGCAAGGGACAGTAAAAGCTTAAGATTTATGTTGAGCCAATCCCCCAACACTGAGGAAAGCTGCCCGAGACAGGTAACATCTTGTCTTTATGTGCCCCACTTCCATCATAGCTGAGGGACCACAAAAAGCAGCCAGTTCCGGTTTGTAAAAGGTTCGTGCAAAAGTAATTGCAGTTTTTGCATTGTTGAAATTTGCCGTTTGATGTTGGAATACATTTTTAAATAAATGTGGTTATGTTATACATCATTTTAACGTACATTTCTTGCTTTATGGTTTTTTTTTTTTTTTTTGCTAATGACATTACTAGCTGTTTATTTTTTTCTATTTTAGACTATGGAAATGATGTTAGAGAAAAAGCAAATACGAGCAATTTTCTTATTCAAATTCAAAATGAGTCAAAGCAGCGGAGACAGCTCAAAACATCAACAACGCATTTGGTCCAGAAACTTATAATGAATGTATAGTGCAGCTGTGGGTCAAGAAGTTTTGCAAAAGAGACGAGAATCCTGAAGATGAGAAGCACAGTGGCCAATCATCACAAGTTGACAATGACCAATTAAGAGCAATCATCTAAGCTGATTCTCTTGCTACTACAGGAGAAGTTACTGAAAACTCAACGTCGACCATTCTACGGTTGTTCGGCCTTTGAGGCAAACTGGAAAGGTGAAAAAGCTCGATAACTAGGTACCTCATGAACTGAGTGAAAATCAAAAGAAACATCTTTTTGAAGTGTCATCTTTTCTTATTCTATGCAATAACAACAAACCATTTCTCGATTGGACTGTGACTCGTGACAAAAGGTGCGTTTTATACGACAACTGGCGATGACCAGCTCAGTGGTTGGACTGAGAAGTTACAAAGCACTTTCTAAAGCCAAACGTGCAACATAAAAAGGTCATAATCACTGTTTGGTGGCCTGCTGCTGGTCTGATCCACTACAGCTTTCTGAATCCCAGAGAAACATTTGTGTCTGAGAAGTATGCTCAGCAAATCAACAAGATGCACTGAAAACTGCATCGCAGGCGGTCGGCATTGGTCAACAGAAAGGGCCCAAATCTTCTCCATGACAATGGCCAATCAGACATAGCACAACCAAGGCTTCAAAAGTTGAATGAATTGGGCTACAAAGTTTTGCCTTATCTGCCATATTCACCTGACCTCTTGCCAACTGACTACCACCTTCTCAAGCATCTCAATAACTTTTTGCAGGGAAAACGCTCTTGTTCACATTTTTATCTCTTTACCAGTATATGCTGCACCTGGATAATTTATTGAAACATAATTTCTAGTTCCCTTTCATACTTTCTGTCTTTGCTGTTATTGCTGCTAATTAAAGTATAATGTACATCAGGAAAAGTTTTCAAAAAGATACAAAGTATACAGCTCTATGAATTATTACAGAATGAGTAAAAAGATTCAACTAACATCTAGATTTAAAAAATATAACTTCACCATTAATCAGAAGTCCCTGCCCTACCCTTACCCATATATCTCATCCCCTTCTTCCACATCTTTAATTACTATACTGAGTTTTTGCACCATAAAATGGTATTAACAGTTATAAAATTTATTAAAAATCAAATTTAAAAAATTGTCAAATTTTATTATTTAAAATACTTATGAAATTTATCCACATTTTAGTTTGTATATGTGCTTTACTTTTTTGTTGCTATATAGTATTCCCTTATATGAATAAATTATCATTTATCTATCCGTTTTACTGTTGATGGGATTTGTTTCTAGGATTTCTGTATAATAGATGATGCTGCAATGAGCATTGTTATACTCACACTTTGGTGCACATGGAGATACTTTGGGGGGCATAAATCTAGGACTGAAATTGCCAAGGTCAGTAGTGACATTTTTCTGAAGTCATTGTCCAGTTTACACTCTTTCTAACAGTTCCTGAGAATTCCTTTGCTTTTATATACTTGAGAACACTTGTCTAACCAGTCAGTCTTTTTAGTGTTTTTTCTTTCGCCTCATATGTAGTTGTGTCTCATGAGTTTTAATTTACGTTTCCTTGATTATAACACTAAGGCCCATTTTATGTATCTATTAATTATTTGGATATCCTCTTTGGCAAAACATCTTTTTAGTTCTTTTGCCAATATTTTTGTTGCATGTGTGTACATTTTTTAGTATTAGTTTTATTGAAGTCTATTGTCCTTTATACATGTTGCAAATATCCTTTTATTATTCCCATGCTCTTATTGATTCCATTTCAGAAGCGTAAGTTCTTAATTTTACTTTTAGGGGCCTTGTTGGTTTTATGTTCCATGCTTATATCTACAGTCAACCTGGAATATTTACAAATATGGGTATGCAATTTATCATTAATCATTTTTCAAAGAGATCATCTTTCTTCATTGGTTTTAGTGACATCTTTCACTTAGATCAAGTAAATTAAATATGTGTGGGTCTCTTTTTAAATATTCTACTTCATTCACTTCATACTTTCCAACCTTACATAATACTGAGCTAAGCTCAGTATTATATTATCTTAAACACTGTATATTTGTAGTCTTCAAACCTTACAGAGTAACTTCAACTTAATTTACTTTTCAAAAGTGTTAGGACTATCATTGGATTTTTGCAATTCTTTTTACATTTTAGAATCAATTTGTTAAGTTATCTGTTATATATTTTCTTTTGTTTTCCCTGAATCAATTAACTAATTTGGGGAAAAATAACATGACACTTTAAATATTTTGTTTTTAAATCCAAGTATATGGTATATCCTTCCATTGATATTTCTTCTCCAGTACTATTCAATAATATTGTTTTCCATATAGCAGTCTTATGTATTTTTATAATATTTATTCCTACTTAATGATTTTAATATTATTCTAAAGGATATGTACATAGTTCAATTTCTAAAATATTGATTGCTGCTTTAATTTAGTTTTGTTTAAGCACACGAACACACACATATGTAATTTCCAGATATTTTATTTTTCCAAAACTATTTGACAGTTTTTGTCTCCTTTTTTAAAATTTCCTTTTCATTTTTTTGCGTCTGATAATTTCAAGATCTAAATTTTTTGTTTGATGTGTCTGTCTATTGTTCTACTGACTGTCATAAACAGTGCATTATTTAGATGTGATTTTTTTTTATTTTGGATTGTCAGCTTATTTTTAACAGAAATATTATCTGGGAGACTTCAAAGGCTAGGTTGAACTGGAGTTTTCCCAGAAAGTATTTGCTTTTGCTTCATATCAAACATCTCGGAGCACTAAAATTAATTTAAAACAAATTTTGCAACTTGTAGTTTCAGGAGCATTCAGTCAATTATACAATAACTTTGTTAAATTTTTAACATGGTAAGTAGCTTCCTTCCTTCCTTCCTTTCTTCCTTTTTTCCTTTTCTTTTCTCTTTCTTTTTTTGACGGAGTTTCGCTCTTGTTGCCCTGGCTGGAGTGCAATGGCACGATCTTGGCTCACTGCAACCTCTGCCTCCCAGGTACAAGCAATTCTCCGGTCTCAGCCTCCCAAGTAGCTCAGATGACAGGCATGTACCACCACGCCTGGCTAATTTTTTTCTATTTAGTAGAGACTGGGTTTCACCATGTTAATCAGGCTGGTCGTATGGTAAACAGCTTTATATTTTTCTTAAGTTTTTAATAATGTACTATTTCTTAAAATGTGCGTAAATCTGTACCACCTCTGCATTAATAATTATCATTGTTGATTTATTCCATTAATTAGATCGAACTAGATCAAAGATAGTTAACTGGCATAGCTTTTCCCCGTACATGAACATGAAGACAAAGAGTGCATACTTTTTAAGTTCTAGATGACGATTTGCTAATATAAGAGATAAAACATTTTATTTACGATTGTAATCTTACATTTCTTTAATTAATATATAAGTATTTATTATATATTAAATTACTTTCCCATATATTAATTTTCTCACTGTATTTCCCCTTTGATGAATTGTGTATTTATTTTGACATTACATCTATTGTGCCCTTTTAATAGTGTTTTTTGTAAATCAAGATGCTTTTAAAAAGTAGCTTTTTCTGCAGGTTGTTTTTAACAACAAATGCCCCATGTTACATTACAATTTCATGCTTTTCCTTGAAAAGCCTAAACCAATTTTCATTAACAATTACTTTCTCATCTTTTGATACTTTATTTCACTGTTAATCCCTAAAGCATTACATGTCAAGCTTTAACAATTTAGCAACCACATGTATTTTGCTTTTCAAACTTGTGACCATTTAAGGACATTTTACAGATAAAAAGATGTTTGGTTTTGCATCAAAAAATAAAAAAACTGATCTTCTGAGTCCAAAAACATCTCTCTGTGAATTTTAACTCTACCACTTACCATCTTCATAGATTATAAATTGTTCTATCTTTAAATTTTATTAATAATAATAATAATAATGCCGCCAGATGCGGTGGCTCATGACTGTAATCCCAGCACTTTGGAAGGCCGAGGCGGGTGGATCACAAGGTCGGGAGATCAAGACCATCCTGGCTAACACGGTGAAAATCCATCTCTATTAAAAATACAAAAAATTAGCTGGGCGTGGTGGCGGGCACCTGTAGTCCCAGCTACTCGGGAGGCTGAGGCAGGAGAATGGCCTGAACACGGGAGGTGGAGCTTGCAGTGAGCCGAGATCACGTCACTGCACTCCAGCCTGGGCCACACAGTGAGACTCCGTCTCAAAGAAAAAAAAAAATGCTGGCTAATAATATTGTGTTCCTTCATTTGTTCAGAAAATACTTATCATGCATAGACATGAACAAAACATACAAATAGCTTGTTATTATAAAATTTATATTTTTAGTAGTACTAGAAAGATAATGACAGATTAGTATGTAATATATCGCATAATAGTAGTGTTACAAAGGAAAATAATGCAAAAAAAGAAAAAGATATGGGAAGAAATGGAAGTTACCATTTTGGTTGGAATGTCAGAGAAAACTTTTCTGAGGAGTTGGTGTTTGAGCAGATCTCTAAAGAAGTGGGCAGTGATACCAAAGAGGTATCATTAGAAGATTTGTCTAGTGGAGGGAACAGGAAAGCAGCAAGTATAAATTCCCTGATGTGGAAATGTGGTTATCCTGTTTGAGGGAATGCAAGACAACTAGCATGACTGGAGTCAACAAGGATAGCATGGTAAGAGCTTCCAAAGGGCAGCTGCAGGTTTAAGGAGAGGTAACAGATACTTAGCTTGAGAACAGTCCTCTTGAAAATTGTTAAAAAAAAAAAATACAAATACAAATTATGAAAGAAAGTGAATATTTATTTATATATATATATATATATATATATATATATATATATATATATATATATATATATATATTTAGATGGAGTCTCGCTCTGTTGCCCAGGCTGGAGTGCAGTGGTGCTGTCTTGGCTCACTGCAACCCTCACCTCCCGGGTTCACGCAATTCTCTGTATCAGCCTGCCCAATGGCTGGGATTACAGGCGCCCGCCATCACGCCCGGCTAAGTTTTGTATTTTTAGTAGAGACGGGGTTTCACCATCTTGGCCAGGCTGGTCTTCAACTCCTGACCTTGTGATCCACCCGCCTCGGCCTCCCAAAGTGCTGGGATTACAGGTGTGAGCCACCATGCCCGGCATAAAATAGAAATTTTAAAAGCTTAGGATAACACAAATATTCTTCTATATAATATACATAAAATAAAAATAGTCTTATTTTGCTCTGTGGCATCTTCAAAATATTTTGGGATTTTCCATATATTTATCCAGTTTGTAACTCTATCAGATGTAATGTATTTCTTCTTGGAAATAAAAATCAAAGAATATATTCAAACTTTGGTTGTGAAAAAGAATGCTAGCAATATCTAAGTTTGACTGTTTTTATTAAAAATCATCTGTTTAGACATATCTGCTTGTTTTATTATGTTTGTTTTGGTTCTCTGTAAATATAACTGCAATAGCATTAAAAAAACTTTATATAAAATCATTGCTTATAAGAGGTCATAACAAAACAATTGTAGTTCTTAATGAATTCACATAATTAAATTGCTGATGACCTTCATCTATACTCTGTTGATGAGTCTAGTGATATTTTTGTATTAATTTTATTTTCCTTCTGCTTACAATTTTTTAGTTTGAGTGTGTCCTAATTGCTATTTTTTGGCCAATTATCATTTTATTAACTATAATTTATGGGCTATAAGGATGATTTTTCTTACTTTTATGAGCTTGACCCATGAGAAATTTTAGTTGCAGTATAATGCTGAAAAAGAGACTTGATATTTTATAATTCTGGGTATTTTTGTTTATGCTTTTACCTTCTGCGTACACAATTCCTTTCTATCGCATTCACATTTTGGCATGATTATAATTGTGAAACACATAAAAATTAATATTAATATGTAATCTAGATCCTTTAAAATTTCCACCACTCTGTACTGAACTATGGAACAAAATTCTTTTTATATAATATACCCTGATCTATTGATAAATAAGTATTGAGATCTTATTACTGATAATGTTTTATAGACAATTTCACAGCATCTGTGGTAATTTAGTATGCCGTACATTGGAACTACAGGATTCTGTCAAGAGAATTGGTGAGTCAAATATGCTAATGTTCAGGTCTGTATTTGGGGATCTGTGAAATGAGATTTCACATACAGTCATCTTATTATTTGAAGTATTGTACAAGACTTGTGTCCCATGAGCAAAGTATATTTTGTGAAAATTCACTAGAAACTCCCCACATATCTACGAGGCCCATATAGTTATAAATACTGCATTATCCAGTGTGTTTTGATGGATGAGACTTTCATTTTTGCTAGGCATTGATAGAATTAAATCTCCCGTGAATCATTTTATACATACAATATAATGATTTGAAAAATTTCCATAGCTGGTCTCTGGCTTCATGCATTAAATATTTTGATTCTTTTCTACCCTCCCTGTATCTTAACTGTCAGAGACCTGAAGACTTGTTTCCATTACATAGAATCTGATGTTGCAACCTTGGGTCACTGTGCAAGGTGAGTCAATTTGGTGAGCAGCAGAATGTTATTCTCCTGCATGGTATTTTCTCTGGGGATGACCAGGAACATCTTCAGTATGAATGGAGGTATCTTTGCACACAAAGTTAAAAAAAAGTTGTCTGCTTCCTGTAACTGATTCCAAAAATGCCCATGAGCACTCCAACAGCATCATAAAAAAAAGTGTTTGGAGGGAAAGAGAAAAATTATCTAATGCTAATAAAATGTTTACAGAAATGTTTAGTAACTGTTCAATACATTCAATACATAGGTAATGTATGTGTGCATACACACAACTATGAACATAGACATATATATTCTGTAATATGAGTTTTAAAGTTTCTTTTCTTTTATTGTTATCTGTTTCTATGTGTCTCTGTCTCTCTTCTCTCCCTTGCTCTTGTTCTCTCTCTCTCTCTTTCTCCCTCCCTCCCTCCTTCCTGTTCTGTCTCTCCACATACACAGACACATTAATGTATGTACGTATATGCTGTGGTCTGAATGTTTGTGTCCCAGCATTTAAATGCTGAAATGCTAATGCCCAAGATAATGCTATTAGAAGGTGGGGCTTTGAAGAAGAGATTGAGTCATGACGATAGAGCACCCATTAATGGGATTAGTGCCCTTAAAAACGAGACCCCAGAGTGCTAGCTATCTGCTTCTTCCAGGTGAGATCAGAGCTAGAAGTGGCCATCTATGAAGAACAGAGTCTCCCAGACACCAGTACCTTGGTCCAGGACTTTCTATTCCCCAGAAGTGAGAATTAAATTTCTGTTGCTTGTAAGTTCCCTGGTCTATGACAATTTATGTAGTAGTGCAAATAAACTAATATAATATATAATCTGTAATATGTATATGTGTTTATGTATATATAAATACACATGTATATATGTATGTTATATTATACATACACACACACACACACACACTTTCTAATAAACATTTCAAACTGCCTTTATTTCTCATAGAATGCTACATATTCATCCGATGATACTTCCATTACTCAATGTATTTTTAAAATATCACTTTAGAATGCTCTCAGAAAGGATTAAAATGTTAACTTGTACATTCATTTGTTCACTGCCTTAGCAAATATTCTTGATATAATAATACCAGGTAATTTTATTAGTGTTCATAGTAGTGTTGAATAAGCTAAATTCATTAACTCATGAAACTAGCATTCTAGTAAAAGAGTAAAATAAAAGCAATTTTAGTTAACATACATGATAAATTTTATGAAAATATTATAATAAAGCATATTTAAACATACACAGTTGAATGGAAACTTGCAAAAAAAAGTATTGTGATTGTGGGATGTTTCTCTAATACAACTGAATAAAATGAAATGCAAACATTCTTTATAATCACTGGACTTCCTCTTTTAGATAGGAAACTTGCTTATCATTGCCCTCTTACCATGCTTCAGCTTAACTTCACTATTTTCTTTTTCTATGAACTTACATTTTGAATTTATAACAGTACTGTCCTAGAATTGAGAATATGATTAAAGGAGAAAGGACCTGAGAAAATCCTCCCCACAGAAAAAAGAATCTTCAGACTGACTGACGTGATGAAAGTTGATAATATACATGTAACTTGCTTAGTGCCATAAGTGTAAATTGATGTAAGTTGAATTCTGCCCATATGATATATAAACACATTTTGTGTCTTTCCACATTTGAATTTTGGGAAAAGTGAAGTTTTAATATTCTTAGATGAAATATTAAACTATATATCAAAGTCAAAATGATATTCTGGTTTATGTTGTGCTGTGTGGGAGGGAACTGAGAGTTATTTATAAACTGTGTAGGTCCCTAATCACATTGTTTCCGCACAATTTTTAAATTAATCAAAATTTCCTCGTAGATTGAGTTTGGATAGAATTTTTTAATTAAAGTCTAAAAAAAAAGCCCCAGAAAAATAAAATATCAAAAGGAAGATCTATGGAATCTGCTAGAAATATAGTCCACAAAAACACACACACAAATGTTTAAAGCAATTAGAGCTTAATTTTGAATTGAAAGAAGCCAGTTCTTGTATAAATGACCATCTTCTCTATATTTTCATTGTATTAGTACCATGTTATAATGGCAAATGTGTTCTTTCAGATGAAACCTGAGCCTAGATATAGGCGAAGAGTGAAACATTTGGGTTTTAAAACTTATTCAGGGAAGATGGCATGCTTCAAGCTCACATAAGCTGGGACCATATAAGTGTAGAATCATTAGTAAAAGGAGGCCAGGAAACATGGCCTATTACCTCGAGTAGAAGGATTGTTACAGCCAAGTCTCTGTTTAAAGAAAAACACCACATTAGATATTAAAGCTTCAAACTTAACCCTATTATAAGTCTAAAGAAAAAGAAAGTCATGATCTAGGAAATGAGGGACTCCCCAGTATAATAACAGGGTAGTGATATTCTTAGAGCTGAGACTGAATAAAAGTGATAATTAAAAAAAAAATGTTTGTTGGAAACTTAATCCCCAATGCAACAGTATTGGGAGGTGGGGCCTTTTGTGAGGTAAACAGGTCATGAGATCCCTGCCATCATAAATAAATTAATGCTGCTATAAAAAGGGGAGTGGATTCTTTGTCTCTTTTGCTCTTTGGCCATACGAGGACACAAGGTTTGTCCCCACTTGCCCTTCCACCTTCCACCATATAAAGATAATACAGCAAGAATGCTCTCACCAAGCACCAGATATTGGTGCCTTGTACTTGGAGTTTTCAGACTCCAAAACTGAAAAATAACCTTCTGTTCTTTATAAATCATCCAGTCTCAGGTAGTTTGTTATAACCACACGAAGTAAACTAAGACACATTGATAAAACAAAACATTCTTAAAATAATACATTTTAAACATTTACATTTAAATGTAATTTAAATTTCAGCTGGGTGCGGTGGCTCATGCCTGTAATCCTAGCACTTTGGGAGGCCGAGGTGGACAGATCACGGGGTCATGAGATCGAGACCATCCTGGCCAACATGGTGAAACCCCGTCTCTACTAAAAATACAAAAATTAGCTGGGCAGGGTGGCGTGCACCTGTAGTTCCAGCTACTTGGGAGGCTGAGACAGAAGAATTGCTTGAACCCGGGAAGCAGAGGTTGCAGTGAGCTGAGATGGCGCCACTGCACTCCAGCCTAGTGATGGAATGAGACTCCATCTCAAAAAAAAAAAAAAGAAAAAACAAGCAAAAAAAGCTTAAATTTAAAACACTTCAATTAAATATGAAATCGATTTTTGAATCTCAGAGAATCTGTGGACAATTCCATAATTAGAAAAAACAATGCTCAATAAACTATTCAAAAGATTATCATCCCAGAAGCACTATGTGTATAAAATTTTTATAGAGTTATAGTTGATATATGGTGTATTAACCCATTTTCACGCTGCTGATAAAGACATACCTGAGACTGAGTAATTGGTAAAGAAAAAAGGGGTTTAGTGGACTCACAGTTCCATGTGGCTCACATGGAGGAGAACTCACAATCATGGCAGAAGGCGGAAGGCACATCTCACATGGCAGAAAGCCAGAGAAGTGAGAACTAAGCAAAAGGGGAAACCCCTTATAGAACCATCAGATCTTCTGAGGCTTATTCACTACCACAAGAACAGTATGGGGGAACCGCCCTCATGATTCAATTATATCCTATCAGGTCCCTCCCACAACACGTGGGAATTATGGGAGCTGCAATTGAAGATAAGATTTGGGTGGGGACACAGCCAAACCATAAAATATAGCTATTGAATAATGTTACGGTAGTTTTACAAACACACGATTAGTTCTTTTACAAACACATGATTAGTTCTTCAAAATTATCTGTGTTGGAAGAGTATACATGTAAGTCAATTATGGTTTCATTGATTCAAAATAATTTTGCATTTTATATTTTCACAATAAATTTATAAAAGAGCTTAACTGCTAGTATTAATGTCTTTATTTTTCCGTTGGTAAATTTTTTTTATGTTTATTTTATTCTCACATTTATTTCTGCAAAAGAAAGACAATATGTTCGGCTATAAGTTTAATGTAAGTCATATTTTTATTCCCATTCCTAAGAGTTAGCTTGATCTTAAATAGCAGTATAATAAGAATTGCATCAAAAACAAGGGTAGTAAAATTGCCACCGTCATCTATATTGATCAAGCCCCACAATCCATTCATTCTTTTAATAAATATTTGTTCAATTTCATGTGCTGTGCTAGGTTTTAGAGATAAAATTAAAAACAAAGCCACTGGAGATAGTGCATAGAAAATTACAGTAAGTCATGTTAGTCACTACATGGAGAAATGCAGGGATATGGAATAGAGTTCAGAGAACTGACCTCTCAAAAGAGGTGTGAACAATTTTCTTGTAGGAATGACTGTGTATAATTTAATAATAAGTAGAGAATAGACAGATGAAGGAAAAAAAGATAAGTAGATTATCCCAAGTAAAGGAAACATCATGTTTAATGTCTTAAAGATGAGGGAACTTAGCATTCAAAGCCCCATGGAGTATACCTGCAATACAGAAATGGAGGCTGTTTGGAAGATAAAAATGCTAGAATTTCTACTTAGGAATAATAGTAATGAATTTAGACCTACTTCTAAGAGTTATGTGAGGCCATATATGTGATGTTGTGTTCCTATCAGGCTCTCACATTCTTAAAGTATTAAGTATACAACTATAGGTTTGTTTCCTTTCTTTTTTTTTAGGTTTTTTTTTTTTTTTTTGAGACGCAGTCTCACTCAGTGGCCCAGGCTGCAGTGCAGTGATGTGATCTCGGCTCACTGCAAGCTCCACCTCCCGGGTTCACACCATTCTCCTGCCTCAGCCTCCCAAGTAGCTGGGACCACAGGCAGCCGCCACCAAGCCTGACTAATTTTTTTTTTTTTTTTGTATATTTAGTAGAGAAGGGGCTTCATCGTGTTAACCAGGATGGTCTCGATGTCCTGACCTCGTGATCCACCTGCCTCAGCTTCCCAAAGTGCTGGGATTGCAGGCATGAGCCACTGCACCCGGCCTAGGTTTGTTTTCTTAACACTCTCCTCTCTTCTCTGGAGAACTAACAGCTATTACCATCTTGCTAGATATCTACGGAGCTGATATTTTTTACATTATGTCACTACCTAAAACAATAGAATTCTTCCAGGGGCAGTCTGCTGACTCCAACTGGGCAAATTATAGGACCTCCCTCCCATGCACAGTCACTGTATATTGACCAGTAAGTAAGTTACCACTCACCCAAAGATACTGCAGCAAATCTCCGCTGCAAGTGACATTGAAGGGAGATTAAACTGGTGTCTTTAAGTTCTTTGCAAACATATAGGAGAAGCTGTTGTGTAGTAAAAAAGAATGAAATTTTCATACACATAATGGCAGAAACCACAATTACTTTTGCACCAACTTAATAGTTGTCCCGGAGACATGACTGCATCTCTGCTCTTTCATTATTTTGCTTTCTTTATCCATTATTGTTTTCCTTAGTCACATAGTTTCCGAATTTGTAAAAGCTGGCTTGGGCCTTAAGGGGTGAAGCAGAGTTAGTAGGGCAGTGTTAAAATAACTGAAGCCCAGTTATTGTTGGCTATGGGCAGGTCTGCTGCTAGAAAATCTTGACCAAGGCTTATGAGCCTGGAAGAAACAGACAGTGAATGATGCAAACCTAGCACAGAAAAAAGTTCCTACATGATAAGAGAATGAAATCTTTAAGGTTGGTATACTTCCAGGCTACCCCACCCCTTCCCTCCAGAGGTATAAAACCTTACAGAAGATTAAGTGGCTGTGGTTCTGGACTCTGCTATTTCCCTTACTTTGCACAGGCTACCAGGTTTTGGGCGCAGCTCCATGAAAAACAAATGTAATCACTGAATAGCAAAATATGGTCTTTGTACTCTTCAACTAGTATTTCTCCTACATTGTGCCCTTGCTGTTTCAATAGTAATCTCACATAAAAGTATTCTTGGCCAGGCGTAGTGGCTCACGCCTGTAATCCCAGCACTTTGGAAGGCCGAGGCGGGCGGATCAGGAGGTCAGGAGTTTGAGATAAGCCTGACCAACATGGTAATACCCTGTCTCTACTGAAAATACAAAAATTAGCCGGGTGTGGTGGCACACACCTGTAATCCCAGCTACTCAGGAGGCTGAGGCAGAAGAATTTCTTGAACACGGGAGGTGAAGGTTGCAGTGAGCTGAGATGATGCCACTGCACTCCAGCCTAGGAGACAGAGTGAGACTCTGTCTCAAAAAAAAAAAAAAAAAAAAAATTATCTCAAAAGTTCTTTAGGTATAGAAATATTTATATACAAACTAACTCCATTGTCCTAAAGAGAAAAGTACAGATTTGAAATTGTTCTGCATATGCAGACAGAACTAGCATCAATATTTAGATATTTTAGTTAAATGATACAATATAAGGAGCTCTTTATGCTAATTAAATGTCTGAGTTACAGAGAGGTGATTGATAAGGCTAAAATATATCATCCTTGTATGTTTATTTAATCAACTTATTTCTTATTTCAATAGGTTTTTGCAGAGCAGGTGATGTTGGGTTACATGAATAAGTTATTTAATTATTCTGAGATTTTGGTTCACCCATTTCCCAAGTACTGTACACTGTACCCAGTGTGTAGTCTTTTATTCCTCAACCCCTCTTACTTTTTGTCCCAGTACCCAAAGTCTATTGTATTATTTGTATGCCTTTGTGTCTTCATAGCACTTATGAGTGAGAACATACAATGTTTGGTTTTCCATTCCTGAGTTACTTCACTTAGAATAATAGTCTCCAATTCCATCCAGGTTGCTGCAGGTGCCTTTATTTCATTCCTTTTTATGGCTGAGTAGAATTACATGGTATATATATACCACACTTTTTTACTTGTTGATTGATGGCCATTTGGGCAGTTTCATATTTTTGCAATTGCAAATTTTGCTGCTATAAATATGCATGTGCAAGTATCTTTTTCGTTTAATGACTTTTTTTCCCTCTGGGTGGATACCTCTAGTAGTGGGATTGCTGGATCAAATAGTAGATCTACTTTAGGTTCTTTAAGTAATCTCTACACTGTTTTCCAAAGTGGTTGTACTAGGTTACATTCCCACCAAGAGTGTAAACATGCTCCCTTTTCACCACAACTATACCAACATTTATTTTTTGATTATGGCCATTTTTGCAGGATTAAGGTGATATTGCATTGTGGTTTTGATTGGCATTTTCCTGATAATTAGTGATGTTGAACATTTTTTCATACGTTTGTTGGCCATTTGTATATCTTCTATTGAGAATTGTGTATTCATGTCCTTAGCCGACTTTTTGATGGAATTACTTGCTTTTTTCTTGCTGATTTGTTTGAGTTGTTTGTAGATTCTGGATGTTAGTCCTTTGTTGGATGTATAGATAGCAAAGATTTTTCTCCCACTCTGTGGGTTGTCTGCTAAGTCTGCTGATTATTTATTTTGTTGTGCAGAAGTGTTTATAGTTTAATTAAAGTTTCATCTATTTATCTTTGTTTTTGTTGCATTTGCTTTTGGGTTCTTGGTCATGAAGTCTTTGCCTAAGCCAGTGTCTAAAAGGGTTTTCCTGATGTTGCCATCTAGAATTTTTACAGCTTCAGGTCTTAGATTTAAGTCTTTGATCCATCTTGAGTTGATTTTTGTATTAGGTGATAGATGAGGATCTGGTTTGATTCTTCTACAAGTGGCTTGCCAATTATCTCGCACCATTTGTTGAACAGGGTGTCCTTTCCCCACTTATTTATTATTATTATTATTTATCTATAAGTATTTGGCTGTATTCCTGGGTTCTCTATTCTCCGCCATTGGTATGTGCCTATTTTTATAGCAATACCATACTGTTTCGGTGACTATAGCTTTATTGTTGGATTTTCTCTTTTTCTGTTTCCTCCTTGATTAACTTAATAATCGACCTTATGAATTATTTTTCTGGCAATGCAGAGATTTCATCTTGGTTTGGATCTATTGCTCATGAGCTAGTGTGACCTTCTAGGGGTGTTAAAAAACCTTTTCTTATATGACCAGAATTGTTTTTCTGTGTCTCTTTATTTTATTTATTTATTTATTTATTTATTTATTTTCATTTGGGTAAACTATGTCAGAGGGAAGATGGAGGACTCAAGGGCTGCTGTTCAGATTCTTTTGTGGCATGGGGTGCTCTATTGATGTATCGATGTGGTGTTCTCCCCATTCCCCTTGGGATGGGTCTTTCTAAGAGCTGAATTACAGTGATTGTTTTTGCTCTCCTGGGTCTAGCCACCCAGCAGAGCTACCAGGCTCTGGGCTGGCACTGGGGAGTGTCAGCCAAGAGTCCTGTGATGTGATCCATCTTCAGGTCTTTTAGCCGTGGATACCAGCATTTGCTCTGGTGGAGGTAACAGAGGGGCAAAGTGGACTCTGAGGGTTTTTAGTCATATGTTTGTTTAATGTGCTGGTTTTGTGTTGGTTGGCTTCCAGCCAGGAGTTGACGCTTTCAAGACTGCATCAGCTGTGGTACTGCAGAGAGAATGGAAACTTGCTCTAGAGTTGCTGGGTTAAGTATTCAGATTTCTCAGGTGGTGGGCAGGGCCATAGAGCTCTCAGGAGATTATGTCCTTTGTATTTGGCAACCAGGGTGGGTAAGGAAAGACCACCAGGTGTGGGCAGGGTTAGGCATGTCTGAGCTCAGACATTTTTTGGGCAGGGCTTACTGCTGCTGCTGTGGAGAATGTGTGATTTAATTGCAACATTTAATAATTAAAATGAGATAAAATAATATAATTTAGTTCCTAGGTTGCACTAGCTAGATGTCAAGTATGTACTAACCATATGAAAATAGTTGCTACCTTGTTGGACAGGACAGATATACAAAGCATTTCCATTTTTACAGAAAATGTGTATGGATACCATGGAGGTTTGAAATAAATGCTGAGTTCATTCAAACTATAGTGAAATATAGCATGTGAAAAAGTAATTACTTATTGACTATAATAAATGCTTCATAAAATATAATAGATGCTGATTCTGGCCAAGATGGACAAAATCTAATGCAGCCTACATGTCTCAGTGGTTAATACTAAGACTCTGAATAAAATACAAGCAAATAAACACCTTTGAGGACTTTGAACAGTAAATAACAGAGGGCAGGTTTAAGGGTAATCAAAACTTGAAGAAACATCTATATAGTGGTGGTGAATTTATTATATTTTTCTTGCTTATCTCCTAGGCTGTGACCTAAAGACTATCTCAATGGGAAAATGTGTAACAGGCAAATTTAGCAAAACCTATGGGGAACCACATATTTCTTGGCTATAGGGCAAAGAAAAAGGCCCCTACTAGCAGGAGAAAGTAGGAAGAAACCTTTTTATCTTTTCTTTCTCTAGCAACCATGTGCCATTGAGCTGTACTTCTCCTCCTAACACAGTGGCACAGGCACTAAGACTGAGAGAAATATAGATATTTCTAGATAGAAGAATGGATCAAAAGAGGTTTCTATTAGGTAAAGAATATAGGAGAAAAGAGTACCATTATTTATTATTTTTTTATTCTCACTACTGTGCCATGTTGAAAATTCCCAGTCATGTAGAATTTTAGGACAGTGCTTGAGACTAAAATCTAAAATAATACCCTTTTTTTAAGCCAAAATATTGTAAAATTGGGCCATTGGGAAGCAGAAAAAAATGAGAGAATTCCTAACATGAATGAGCTAAAGAAAGAGATCCTTAAATCTATGTATGAACTGGTGCACCCATGTCTGAAATACCCTGAAGCTGCCCTAAAGTATAAGTAGAACAAAGTTTAAGAGAACTGAACTAGGCCAGGCACGGTGGCTCACACCTGTGTGTCCAGAATTTATTCCTTCCGGTGGGTTCTTGGTCTCACTGACTTCAAGATTGAAGCTGCAGACCCTTGCGGTGAGTGTTACAGCTCTTAAAGATGGCGCGTCCAGAGTTGTTTGTTCCTCCCAGTAGGTCCATGGTCTCACTGACTTCAGGAGAGAAGCCGCATACCTCTGCAGTGTTACAACTCATAGAGGTAGTGCAGACCCAAAGAGTGAGCAGCAGCAAGATTTATTGTGAAGAGTGAAAGAACAAAACTTCTATGGCATGGAAGGGGACCTGAGCGGGTTTGCTGCTGCTGGGCAGGTGGCCAGTTTTTATTCCCTTATTTGGCCCTGCCCACATCCTGCTGATTGGTCCATTTTACAGAGTGCTGATTGGTCCATTTTACAGAGTGTTGATTGGTGCATTTTTACAGAGTGCTGATTGGTGCGTTTACAAACCTTTAGCTAGACACAGAGCACTGATTGGTGCGTTTTTACAGAGTGCTGATTCGTGCATTTACAAACCTTTAGCTAGACAGTAAAGTTCTCCAATTCCCCACTCGACCCAGGAAATCCAGCTGGCTTCACCTCTCAATCCGCCGTCTAAACAGGACACCCCAACTCCTGTTGGGAATTGAGTGATGACTGCTCCAGCTACTTCCTGCTGGATGGGGATGAAGAAGGAGCCCTGCAATTGTAGTGTCCTCCAGAGGGGAACTCTTTAAACCAGTGAAAAGGCCAGCAGGTTGGTCTAGGGGTCCTTGGTAGAAGTTGTTAATTGAGTTCATTTGGGTTTCCATTTGTAAGACCATCTGTAGCGTGATGGCCTTGATCCTAGAGGAAACAAACTTGACAAGGAGGTTAAAAATACAGGGCCCGAAGGTGACTAAGAGCAAGATGGCTGCCATGGGACCTAGAAATGGGAGAAGCCATGTCACCCAACTGGAGAGGTTGGTATAAGAGTTTGAAAGGTGTTGTCTGATTTCAGAAGCCTTTTCCTGTAAATGCTGGGTGGCATCTCATACTATTCCTGACTGGTTAGCGTAAAAACAACATTCTTCCCCTAAGAAGGTGCAGAGTCCTCCTTTCTCAGCAGTGAGGAGGTCTAGGCCTCAGTGGTTTTGGAGAGTCACTGCTGTCAGAGTCTATTTGGGATTGTAGAGTAAGGATAGATTTCGTTATTTCTTGCAAACTGTCTGATAGGCAAATATAGGTTGAAGTTCCACATAAGAAGAATATGCCTTGGCAGGGTAGACAGAACTTTATCCTGGCTTTTAAAGGAATAGGGTACACTATTTTTTCTTTACTATTTCTATCTCTCTCTTTCTTTCTCTTCAACTTCTTCTTTGTCTCTCTCTTTCTCTCTTTCTGACTCCCTCTTTGTCTCCTCTCTCTCTTTGACTTTCTGTCTCTCTCTTTCTCTCTCTCTCTCTGACTCCATCTTTGTCTCTGTGTCTTCCTCTCTCACTCTCTGATTTTCTTTATCTTTCCCTCTTTCCTTTCTGCTGGTCTTTCCCTGCCTCTGCCAGCTGCTTATGCTGCTGTTCTCCCCTCTCTTTCCCCTTTTGATGGCTTCTGCAGTATAAGACTGCCACATCCTTGGGTTTTTGTGCTGCATGCAATAATTCCATAGTTTCCTTGTGATATTTAATTGGGGTTCCCCCAGAGATTAGGAACTCCCTTTCTTTCCATATTGCAGCATGGGCATGTAGGATTAGATAAGCATACTTGCTATCTGTATACACATTTATTCTTCTTCCCTTTCCCAGTTCTAAGGCTCAGGTAAGTGCCACCAGTTCTGCTAACTGGGCACTGGTGCCTGGGGGAAGAGGCTTACTTTCAAATAAAGCTACATCACTAACTATGGCATAAATGGCCCTTTGTAGCCCATTCTCCACAAATAAACTTCCATCAGTATATAGGTTAAGGTCAGGATTAGCTAAGGAGACTTCTAAGAGATCATCTCAGGCAGCTTAAGTCTGGACTGTAATTTGTTGGCAGTCATGCTCGATTGGTTCCCCATCCTCTGGGGGAAAACTGGCAGGGTTGAGAGCCACACATGTGGGTATTAGAAGCACTGGTCCCTCAAGTAGTAGTGCCTGGTATCTAAGCAGGCAGTTGTCTGATAGCCATAAGCTTCCTTTGGCAACCAGTATGCCATTTACATCATGAGTATACCAGACAGTAAGATCCTTTCCTTGTAGCTTATGACACAAAGACAGCCACTGCCACAACTACCTGCAAACAGTGAGGCCAGCCTTTTGCTACTATATCAATTTCTTTACTTAGGTATGCCACTTGTTGTGGGGTTGTCCCATGAGTCTGAGTAAGGACCCTAAGAGCTATCCATGCTCTCTCTATGACATATAAAGAGAAGTTTTGTCCTGTGGGAAGGCTTAAACCTGGAGCTTGTACTAGGGCCTGCTTTAAGGTTTTGAAGGCTGTTTCTGCCCCTGGTTCCCATAGTAGTAGATGAGTATTTGCCCTCTGGGTCTCCTTGATTAGAGTGTAGAGGGGCCTGGCTATCTTGCTGTATCCGGGGATCCATAGTCAGCAAAAGCCAGTGATTCCAAGGAACCCATGCAACTGTTTTAATATCTTAGGGTGAGGATAAGCCAGTATAGGCTGTATCCATTCCTTGCTGACGGCCCTGGTCCCTCTGGCTAAGATTAGGCCTAGATATTTGACTTGCTGTAGGTAAAGCTGGTCCTTTGACCTAGAAACCTTGTACCCTTGATTAGCTAGAAAGTTCAAGAGATCTAGAGTAGCCTTTTGGCATGAGGCTTCTGAACTGGTAGCCAGAAGTAAATCATCCACATACTGAAGGACCAGAGTGCCTGGACTTGAGAAGCGGCCTAGATCTTGGGCCAGTGCCTGACCAAACAGATGAGGGCTATCCCTAAACCCTTGGGGCAACACTGTTCATGTAAATTGGGACGTGTGGTCTGTGGGATCCTCAAAGGCAAAGAGAAATTGGGAGTCAGAGTGCAGGGAAATACAGAAGAAGGCATCCTTGAGGTCCAGAACAGTGAACTATTCTGCTTCATCTGGTATTTGAGAGAGCAGGGTATAGGGGTTGTGTACAACTGGATATAGAGGAATTACTGCCTCATTGATGAGTCTAAGATCTTGCACTAGTCTCCACTGACCATTTGTTTTTTGTACTCCTGGAATTGGGATGTTGCAGGGACTGCTGCATTTCCTTACTAGGTGTTGAGCTTTTAAATGTTTAACAATATCCTGTAATCCTTTATGAGCTTCAGGCCTTAAGGGATATTGACTTTGATAAGGAAAAGTGGTGGGTCTTTTAGCCCGATTTGAACTGGGCAGGCATTTTTTGCCCTTCCAAATTGTCCTTCCAATGCCCAGACTTCAGGGTTGATTCCCTCCTCAAGTATGGGACAACAAATGGGTAACTTGTTCCCCATATTCATGTAGAAAATAGCTCTAGCTTTGGCTAATATATCCCTCCCTAATAAGGGTGTGAGACTTTCAGGCATAACAAGAAAGGCATGAGAAAAGAGCAAAGTCTCCCAATTACAACTGAGGAGGTGGGAGAAATACCTAGTTACAGGCTGTCCCAGGATTCCTGGGATGGTAACGGACTTTAAGGACAGTTGTCCGGGACAGGAGATTAACACTGAGAAGGCTGCGTCAGTGTCCAGGAGGAAGTCAATTTCCCGGCCCTCAATGGTTAAACGTACCCGGGGCTCAGTGAGGGTGACGACATTAGCTGGCGTTTTCCCCGGGCACCCTCAGTCCTGTTGTTGGATCATCTGGTTGGGGGCTTCTGACCCAGAGAACCATTGCACTCTGGGTCAGTGTTCCTTCCAGTGATTGCCTCAGCATTGCAGACATGGACGAGGGGGCAGCTTATTTCTTGTTGGACAATCTTTTTTAAGGTGTGCTTGCAAATCACACTGGTAACAAGCCCCACTGGGTGATTGGCCTGCTCCATTTTCTGTCCTCTCTGAACCACCAAGGTTTGTTTGTCTGAGGGCCATGACTAAGGCTGTGGCCTTTCTCTGATCTTGCTTTTCCTTTTGGGCTTGTTCCTCTTGGTCCCTATTATAGAACACTTACAGTGCCAGGTTTAATAATGCCTCCAGATTTTGTTCAGGGCCCAGGGCTCACTTTTGGAGCTTTCTCCTGATATCTGCTGCTGATTGGGTAGTAAACTTGTCTTTGAGGATCAATTGACCCTCTAGTGAGTCAGGTGACAGGGGAGTATATATTCTTAAGGCCTCCCATAGCCGCTCGAGGAAGGCAGAAGGATTTTCTTCCTTTCCCTGAGTTATGGTAGACATCATTGAATAATTCATGGGCTTTTTCCTAATTCTCCTAAGTCCTTCTAGAACACAGGTCAACAGATGTTTATAACTCCAGTCCCCATGATCTGAGTTGAGGTCCCAGTGGGGATCCATACTGGGGATGGCTTGCTGACTGGTAGGGAATTTGTCCCTTTTGGCTGTCATTCTATCATTTTCTTGACTAAGATACCAGGTATCTCCAAACTCTCAGGCTGCAGCTAAAGCCACATTCTTTTCATTAAAGGCCAGGGTTTGATCTAACAATAGCATGACATCTCTCCAAGTGAGATTGAAGGTTTGCCCTAGACCCTGTAGGACATCTATGTACCGATCAGGATCATCTGAAAACTTCCCCAGATATACCTTGATCTGCTTTAAATCAGAGAGGGAGAAGGGGGCATGTACCCAGGTTTGGCCAAATTCCCCTCCCCCTACAGCTTGAAGGGGACATAATTGATAGAACGGGGGGTTTTGTGGTCCTTTGGAGATTTCTTTGCTTTTCTCCCTCTGGGCAGGGGAGAGTAGAGGAGGCTTATCATTAATAGGAAGGGGAGCTATAGGGAGGCTAGGATATGGGGGTAAGTTGAGAGGTCCTCCTGTGGGATGCAAATTGCAAGCTTTGCATAGTTGTGTATTCTCCTTCAATGAAAAGAAAGCTTGGACATAAGGTATTTCACTCCATTTGCCTTCCCTCTTACAGAAAAGTTCAAGTTGCAGGATAGTATTGTAATTTATACTTCCCTCAGGTGGCCATTTTTCCCCATCAGAGAGGGAATATTGGGGCCAAGCTGTAGTGCAGAAAAAAATTAGCCAGCTCTTTTTCAGGGTTTGTGGGTCAAATTGGTCCCAATGGCTTAGGATGCATTTCAAGGCTGAGCCTGTTGATGCCTGAGTGTTTCCCATCTGAAAGACAAAACTGCCTGCACGTTTGGTTTGTTTGTTTCTCCCCCTGCCCAAGAACCCGCAATTGTTCCTGGACCCTGCTGATTGGAATAGTTGCGCTCACCCACACAGTAGCAGAAACACTAGTTTTCCTCCTAGACCACAAGGAGGACCAAGGAAGGCTGGATTTAGTGGCCCTTACAATGCATTCTTGAAAACCTGCACCCTTGCCTGTCCTCCTTGACCACAAAGAGGACTGAGAAAAATCGGATTTAGAGGCCCTTACCAATGCATTCTTGAAAACCTGTTAGAGTCCTAAGCATTCTCCTGTTAGTATTGGGACTTTATCCCTGTCCTATAAAGATGTTATGCCCCAAAAATGAAGTGGAGGGCCATACCCTGAGGGAGGGAAGGGATCTCCAGGGTTGGAAGCTTAATGCCTTTTGTCCTCACTTGAATAGGAAGGATATCATTTCTGAGCCTCCCCCTATCCTATCTTCAGGAATAGCTTTTGTTAGGCCTGCTAGTCTGAGGAAGGATCCTAAAATTCCAGATAAGATAGTCCCCTACCCCAACAGGGCTGTGGGCAAAAATTTTGTGCCTAAAGAAGTGAATAGACTCCTGTAGTTTATACTAGAAATCACTCTTAAAGGAGAAATTAGAAAAGCACCAGAGACAGGGTGTGGGTTTTAGAAGTGGGACTAGCCTCAGAGAAGAGAGGTGAGAGGAAGTTTGTCTGACAAGCATTAGGACTCAGGAGGCAAGGGTCAAGATAGATAGGCTAGATGGGCGAGTCTTGTTTGGGCAATGTGACTTTCAGAGTTCTGCTCATGGCTGCAGGTCAACGAACTTGTCAGGACCCCGAAGCTGAATGGCTTTCCTCTCTGTCAACCCTTGGCTCAGTCCAGAAGTATAGGGAAAGTGGAAGCTGGTTCCAGGCAAACCAATGCTCCAAACTCCAAAGATTTGGGGGTTTTTAGAGAGCCCTTTCCCAGAAAGCCTGTCACCCATGTCTTTAGTCTGGCAGCCATGCTAGTCACTTTTAACTGGCCGACAGGTGCCTGGTATTTAGCCCCTGAATTCTAAGGAAAAATAGGACAGAATAGCAAGTGAAAGTGGTCTGATGGTACTCACCACTTGGTGATAGTCCCTGTTCAGGCACCAAAATGTGTCCAGAATTTATTCCTTCCAGTGGGTTCTTGGTCTTGCTGACTTCAAGAATGAACCCACAGATCCTCACGGTGAGTGTTACAGCTCTTAAAGGTGGTGCGTCCAGAGTTGTTTGTTCCTCCTGGTGGGTTTGTGGTCTTGCTGACTTCAGAAGTGAAGCCACAGACCTCCACAGTGAGTGTTATAGCTCATAAAGGTAGTGCAGCCCCAAAGCGTGAGCAGCAGCAAGATTTATTGTGAAGAGTGAAAGAACAAAGCTTCCACAGCATGGAAGGGGACCTGTGGAGGTTTGCTGCTGCTGGCTCTGGTGGCTAGCTTTTATTCCCTTATTTGGCCCCACCCATGTCCTGCTGATTGATCCATTTTACAGAGTGCTGATTGGTGCGTTTTTACAGAGTGCTGATTGGTGCATTTACAAACCTTTAGCTAGACACAGAGTGCTGATTGGTGTGTTTTTACAGAGTGCTGATTGGTGTGTTTACAAACCTTTAGCTAGACACAGAGTGCTGATTGGTGCATTTACAAACCTTTAGCTAGACACAGAGTGCTGATTGGTGTGTTTTTACAGAGTGCTGATTGGTGTGTTTACAAACCTTTAGCTAGACACAGAGTGCTGATTGGTGCATTTTAACAGAATGCTCATTGGTGCATTTACAAACCTTTAGCTAGACAGAAAAGTTCTCCAATTCCCCACTGGACACAGGAAGTCCAGCTGGCTTCACATCTCATCTGTAATCCCAGCACTTTGGGAGGCTGAGGTGGGCGGATCATGAGGTCAAGAGATTGAGACCATCCTGGCCAACATGGTGAAACCCCATCTCTACTAAAAATACAAAAATTAGCTGGGCGTGGTGGTACATGCCTGTAATCCCAGCTACTTGGGAGGCTGAGGTAGGAGAATCACTCGAACCCAGCAGGCAGGGTTGCAGTGAGCTGAGATCATGCCATTGCACTCCAGCCTGGGTGACAAGAGCAAAACTCAAAAAAATAAAAAATAAAAGAACTGACCTAAATTGTATCACTGCTCAAGTTCCATAACAATGCCTAAGTAGAACATGCAAAAAAGACACATGACAAATGTGTCACTGTTTGAAACTATTTCAATTATTACACATTTTTCAACCCACACAAAAAATGTAAAAAACAACTTTAAAATATGGAAGAAAAATTACTGTCAACCCATTATTCAATATCCAGTAAAAATATTTTTCAGAAATGAAAGTGTTACAAAGATACTATAAAATGAAGAAAATTACAACAGATTTATTCTAAAAGAAAAACTAAAAGAATGTCTTTAGGGCAAAGGAAAATTATATTACAGAGAACCTCAGAATTTTAGAAATAAAGGAAAAGCAACAGAAATGACAAATAACTGGGTGAATATAATATTTTTCTCTGCCTACGTTCTTCAAAGTATTTACACCCATTGAAAGAAAACTAATATGGCATAGTCAGGGATTTTAATATACATCATATAATACATAACTGTGATACAAAGTAGTTAGGTTTAAGGAATTATCTGTCTGAGAGATTTCTTTTTTTTTTTACTTAAAGTGGTAAAAGCTTACCTAAATGAACTACAAAATGTTATATATGCATATTATAATTCCTTTAAGTACTAAAAATCATAGTAGAGATATAGCCAAAAAAGAAAGCAGATAAATTAAAATATAATAATGAATTTATTCAAATAATCTAAAAGAAGGAAACAAAGTAGGAGAGGAACTGAAAACAGAAAATCAAAATATAATAAAATGATAGCCTTGAATTACACCAAATATAAATAGCCTAAACATAAAAATTAATTAATTAAACTAAATATGATGGATTAAAAAAATACATCATCTAAATACTATTCAATGAAAAGCCAAAATACCTGCATTAATATTGTAACCACCCAATGGATTCACCTTGCCACTGCGTAGACAGAGCCAATTGATCAAGATGGGGGAATTGCAATAGAGAAAGAGTAATTCACACAGAACTGGCAGTTTTGGAGATGGAAGTTTTATTATCACTCAAATCAGTATCCCTGAGCATTCAGGTGTCAGAGATTTTAAGGATAATTTTGTGGGCGGGGGAATGCCAGTGAGTTGAGAGTGTTGGCTGATTGGCTTGGAGATGAAATCATCGGGAATTGAAGCTGTCTTCTTGTGCTGATTCGGTTCCTGGGTGGGGGCCACATAATTGGAGGAGGTAGTTTACAATCTGGGTGGTGCCAGCTGATATATCAAGTGTGGGGCCTGCAAAATTTCACAAGCACTGATCTTAGGAGGAGTTTAGGGGGGGCCAGAATCTTGTAGTCTACAGCTGCATGACTCCTAAGCAATAATTTCTAATCTTGTGGCTAATTTGTTGGTCCTACAGTCAGTTTAGTCCCCAGGCACAGAGGGGATTTGCCTTCTGAAAGGGCTGTTATCATCTTTGTTTTAAACTATAAAGTTCCTCCCAAAGTTAGTTCAGCCTACACCCAGGAATGAACAAGGACAGCTTAGAGATTAGAAGCAAGATGGAGTTGGTTAGGTCAGATCTGTTTCACTGTCTCAATTAAAATTTTGCAATGGAAGTTTCAATATCAGAAAATGTAAACTTAGGAATTTTAAAAAATTACCAGAGAAAAAAGGAACATGGCATACTAATAGGATCAATTCATTGAAAATGCTTTTGCAAAAATCTTAACAGTAGAAAAATTATGACAGCGAAAGAGATGTGATGTAACTAACTCCTCCATCTTGCTTCTAACCTCCAAGCTGTCTTTGTTCATTTCTGAGCATAGGCCGAATTAATTTTGGAAGAAATTTAGATTATAGTTTATTTATTTAATTTAATTAATTAATTTATTTTTTTGAGACAGAGTCTTGCTTTGTCACCAGGCTGGAGTGCGGTGGCATGATCTTGGCTCACTGCAACCTCCACCTCCCAGGTTCAAGTGATTCTCCTGCCTCAGCCTCCCAAGTAGCTGGGACTACAGGTGTGCACCACCACACCCAGCTAATTTTTGTACTTTTAGTAGTGAGGGGATCTCACCATGTTGGCCAGGATGTTCTCTATCTCTTGACCTCGTGATCTGCCCACCTCAGCCTCCCAAAGTGCTGGGATTATGGGCGTGAGCCACCACACTTGGCCCTATAGTTTAATTTTGAAACAAAGCTGACACCAGCCTTTTTACAAAACAAACCCCCTTCTTGCCTGGGGACCAGACTCATTTTGTAGGACTAACAAATTAGCCATAAGATTAGACATTATCTTAGGAGTCATGCAGCTAGAGGCAACAAGATTCTAAACCTCCCCAAATTGCGTCTGGAAATAACATAACTATTGTAAAGCCTAAGATTGGTGCTTGAGATGTTTTTCATACAATTCATTCAATCAGCTGATCAGCTGGTGCCACCCAGATTGGTAAACTCTGTCATCTGAGCCTGTGGTCCCCATCAAGGAACTGACTCAGAGAAAGAGGTCAGCTTCGACTCCCTATTATTTCAAACCTGATCTGAATAATCAGCACTCCCCACTCCCTTGACCCTTACCCACAAATTGTCCTTAACAAACCACAGTGTCCCGAGTTTTCAGAGAGACTTATATGAGTAATAATAAAACTCTGGTCTCTTGTTCAGTCAGCTCTACATGAATTAAACTCTTTATTGCTATTCCTCTGTCTTGATAAGTCAACTCTATCTGGTCAGTAGACAAAATAAACTCATTGATCAGTTACATCATCAGGAATACACACTAATCCCAAATGTGTATATACCTAACAAAATATCTTAAAACATATGAAAAAAATGAAGGAATTGAAATGAGAAATAGATAAATTCATAATTATATTGTTGACTTCAATAATTATCTCAATGATTGATAGAATAAGTAGTCAGGAATCAGAAAATGCATAAAATATCTGAACTGTGTCATCATTCAATTTGATTTAATAGATATTTATAGAACAAGACACTTGAGAACAGTGTTATGCATAGAATACATATTCTTGTCAAGTGTGCATGAAACATGTACCAAGATAGTGTGCTGGTCCATAAAGTCAACCTCAAGAAATTAAAGATTTGAAATCATACAAACTCTACTATCTAACCTCAACAAATGATATCAGAAATCAAAAATAGAAAAATATGAAGAAAAATGTCCAAATACCTGAAAGTTGCAGAAAACAATTGTATTGTAAATAACCCATGGATAAGAATGGAAGTCATAAAGACATTAGAAAAAATACTTTAAACTGAATGAAACTGAAAATACCACGTATCAAAATGCGTGTAATGCTGCTACAGTGCAGTTAAAAGAGAAATTCAGAATGGCCAATGTTAGGAATTTAAAAAAGAGACTTAAATCAATAATCTAAATCTCAACTTACAAAAAAAATGAAACAGAAGAGCAAATCAAATGAAGAATAGAATCAGTAAGATTGAAAACAAAATAACATAGCCAGGTATGGTGGTGTGTGCCTGTAGTCCCAACTGCTTGGGAGGCTGAGGCAAGGGAATCACTTAAACCTGGGAGGCGGAGGTTGCAGTGAGCCGAGATTGTGCCACTGCACTCCAGCCTGGTGACAGACCAAGACTCCATCTCAAAAACAAAACCAAACAAAACAAAAAAATAGCAATATAGAAAATAAATGAAAGCAAAAAAAAATTTCTTAAAAAGATCAGTAAAATGGATACACTTCTATCAAGAATAATAAAGACGAAGGCCCAAATTACCAATATCAGAAATGAAATAAGATGTATTACTGCACCCCTGACAGATATTAAAAGAATAGGGGAAAACTACAAACAGCTCAATGCCAGTAAGTCTGACATTTTAAATCAAATGAGTCTGTTCCTTGAAAGACAAAAACTACCAAAGTTCATGGAAGAAAGGATAACCTGAACAATTTGTCTATTAAAGAAATCAGATTCATAGATTAATCTTTTCAGAAAGAAAATGCCAGGTCAACAAATTTTATCTGGGTAATTCTAACAAACATTTATAAATAAATATTTTAATTCTTCATAATCTTTTTTGAAAAAGGAATACTTCCCAACAAATTTCATGAAATCAGCATTACTCTAATACCCAAACCAAAGACATTACAAAGAAATAAATCTACAAACCATTATATGTCTTATGTTATTGAACAAAAACATTCTCAACAAAGCAAAACAATTATTTATCCAGAGATAAATCTACAGACCAATATCTTTTATATTACTAGAAATAAAATTCTGAATTTAGTTTTTCTGAAAATCAAATCCAATAATATACAAAAAGGATAATATATTCTGGTCCTGGAGATTGGAGAGGTTAATCCTGGAATGCAAAGCAAGTTCAACATTTGGAAATAACAATCCTCAGTTGCCCTGTTAACTTATTAAGTAGAAAATACCACATAGATATATCAGTAGATGTAGAAAAAGCATGTGACAAAATTTAACACTAATTCATAATTAAAAATTAGCAAATAGTAATAGGAGAAAATTTTCATAATGTTGTAACATCCAAAAAAAAAATCCTGCAACTAAAGTCTTAATAGTGAAAAGCTGAGTGAACTCTCATTAATATTGTGGACAAAGCAAGTATTACCACTCTCACTGTAACTGCCCAACAGGTCCTCCCTGTTCAATGAACAAACAAAATCAATTTACAGAAATCCTGGCATTGCTGTAAATAAATAATTTAATTAACGCGAGGCTGGACACGCCACACAGGAGACAGAGTTATTACTCAAATCAATCTCTCAGAACGCTCTGAAGTTAAGGGTTTTTCAAAGATAGTTTGATGGGCAGGGGTCTAGGGTATGGGGAGTGTTGACTGTCTGAGTTGGAGATGAAATTATAGGAAACTGAAGCTGTCCTCTTGCACCTAGTATCTTCCCGGTGGGGCCACAGGGGCAGTTGGCAGGTTCAAGTAGAGCCATCAGTCATCAGAAATGCAAAAATCCTGGGAAGATCTCTCGAACGGCCAATTTAGGTTCTACAGTAGTGATGTTATCTATAAGAGGAATTGGGAAAGTTGCATATCTTTTGACCTCTGGAATAATGGCCAGCCATAGTTTATGTCTACACCTTAGCAGGATTCAGGCTCCTCTGTCCTCCTAGACAGATGGCCTCATATTACATATTAGCTTCACAAAGGCAGTCGAATTTTGGGGAAGGGTTATTATTATTTAAACTATAAACTAAATGTCTCTAAAGTAAGCTTGGCTTAAGCCCAGGAATAATAAAAGACAGCTTGCACACCAAAGGCTAGAAGATTGGCTAGATCAGATCTCCTGCACTGCCATAATTTTTTCACTGTTACAATTTTTGTAGAGGTTGTTTTACCACCATTCCTTTTCAACATTGTAGTGGAAATTTTCATAGAGCAAGGAAGCAAGAAAAAGAAGTTAAAGGCTTACCAATGGAAAGGAAGAAATGAAACTATCTCTTTTCAGAGATAACATTTTCTAACAAACAGCCCAAGGGATTTTAAAGTTACATTTCTCATAGAAATGTTACTCAAATGAATAGAAAATCCATATACACAGAACTACATGCAAATAATTATAGCAGGTTTATTCATAATCATCAAAAACTGGAAACAATCCAAATGTTGCTCATGTAAAGAACAGGTAAACTGTGGTTCAGCCACACAATAGAATCTACTCAGCTGTAAATAAGAACTATCAATGTACCCAACAAAGTAGATGATTGTCAAACACAACACATTAAGCTAAGGCACAGAAAGTGTGATTTATTTACGTGACTTTCTGGAAGACCCAACAATAATAGGGACTTAAAGGAGATCTGGGTTAAGGGTAGAGTAAGAGTTTGACCACCAAGTGAAAGCATCCAATGTACAACAAAAATAGTGAAATTTGCTATATGTAAACTAAAAATTCATGAAGAAAAGTAGTAAAAATATTTCATAATTTAACCAGTTATTTTTATTTTTATTTATTTATTTAATTTTTCTAGAGTGAAAGGGAGAAGGAACAGAACAGAGGTGGCTCAGTGGCAACACAGGTTTATTGAGAGAAAGATCTGCGGTGTGGTGTTGGGGGGAAGCAACTAGCACCATGTCCCCCTTCCTCCCTTACAGGCATGGACCCCAGAGGTCTGGGATTGTTGTGGAAATGGGGTGGGGGTCATGCATTTGGCCACTGATAAGGAAGGAATTTACTGTGGTTAGGGTTAGGCCTGGGACCTGTCCCACTGTATGTTTTTCATGGTCCAGGCCCTGGTGGAATTTTCCACTCTGAGCAGAGTTTGTAAAATCGTGGGGGTCTGCAAAATGGCATGGCTTGGATTAACATTTCTGCCTTCTTTTTTCTAGTAGATTCCAAAGACAAATATTAATTAAATGATTCTTTAAGATCTGTTGCAAGTGAACATAGTGCATATTATTTAAAATTGTCTAAACTATTGTGGACATTGAGTCAAAATTTAAATCAAGAATACGTAGTAATAAAATGGTTTATATTTCTATTTTTAGTATTCTGAATCTTGTATTCTTTATAATGCTAGCATTAGAGCTGTTCTACAATAAATGAGGTCAAGTCTTTGAGGTATATTTATTTAGATGTTAAAAAGCTGAAGAATATAATTTGTAAATTTACAAAGTTAAATCATAGCTGAATTAAAATAACTTCTCTTAGTAACTGAAACAAACCTGAATATACAGAAAATTCATGTGTTTAATTCAAGTAACTGAAGCATAAATCTGACAATAAAAATAATAAATTTGTAATGAAAATTCAAACCTAAGAGGAGCAGTTCCTTCTGCTTCCACTACTCAGATATTATCTTCGCAGCCTTTCTCCTTGATTTACATGAGAAGCCAGATGTCATTAATGGTTAAACACAATGGCTTTAAAATAGTTTCGTTGACTTTTTCAACATTTTTTGTATGTAGTAAGCCAAAGGAAAACAGAAATCAAATTATTTCTGTTGAGAAAATAACAATAATACATACAGTTGCTTCATATACAAAAAGAATACTTTCAAAGTATATTCAGTGACGAGTATTAACCAAAGTCCAAGTGTAAGATATATTATGCCCACCAGAGATGACAAGGCAGTTTACATTTGCTGTTGTTACTGAGAAAGGAAAATAAAAACGAGGGACCCCAGTTCATTCTGCCAAAAAAAAAAAAAAAAAAGAAATTAAGATGTGAGCTGAGTCATGCAAAAAAGCTGTCTTTTCTTTTATTCCTAAGCAGATAGCTACAGATGAACTGTATCTCCAAAGATAGCTATTCTACTCTGTGTTCACCTTATCTTATAGTGGGCAGGAGACAAATACATAATTATTTCCCTACTGTTACTTTTGTCTTGCAACATGTAGATTCAGTTTCCCCTTTAAATATTGAAGCCCTCAAAATCATTCTGGAGAAAGGCACAGACGTTTCTCCCAGGCATGCGCATTTAACCTTAGCAAAATAAACTTCTAAATTTATTGAGACCTGTCGCAGGGAGTTTTTGGTTTATGTTACAAAATATGTTCAAAGATTATGAACAAAACAAAATTTATAAACACGAAGCATCTCCAGGATTTCTACTTTATGTCACAAAAGAGAAATAGCTTTGAACCTCACTTATTTAGAAATAGCAGAGTTTTGTATATTTTCCTTCATTACTATTTCATTAGTTATTACAAAAACTGTGACCATTTTCACATTATAGATCAATTATAATTGCATAAAACTTAAGGAATCCAAAGTATGATATCTTTTTTAAATGTTTTCTCTCGAAAACCATAAACATTTTATTTTAGAAGCCTGGGTCTAATTATCTTGACTTGTATTATTTTAGTTTATGTTACTACAACAAGATTAGATAAAATCATTTTCATTTATTTTGAAATGAGAAAACATGACACTTTTTTTCTGTACCCTTATCTTTCATATAATTTTAATATGTAAATTTAATATTAAGGGCCAAGTAATCTCAATCTATTGATCAAAACTATACACAAGTACACCTGCTCATTTAAACACATGTAGGTGTGAATTTTATTAAGGTAGATGTAATTACAATATTAATTACCCCTGAAACCAAAAAACCTCAATACCACATCCTTGAAAGACCAAGAATAATAAATGCAAACTTCTAAAGGCTGGCATACTGATAGAATGTGCATATGTGCCAAGAAATTTAATGATTATCATTAAAATACCCATTACAACATAAAAATGTACTATTTTAGAAGCAAATAGAATGCCAGCAGATGATGTATTTAAAAGTTGCTCCTGTTGTTTTTAGGTTGATTCTGACAACCATTATTTGGCTGATTGAAAGATGTATATTTTGCTAATTTGTGTCAATGTCATATACAGAGATCTGTGATTGTTCTAACCTTGTATTCCTTGTTGACCCATATCTGGTATCACACACTTACAAATAATCCTCAGACCATCTGGCTACTGAGAGAACAGGGCACAGGTCAAGGACTGTTTGTACATGAGGGTAGTATGCCAGCTGCCTTCTCACAATGCCCTTCATTGTATGTTTCATCTTTGCTTAAAAGACCTATTCTTTGTAATATTAAGATGTCATTTTCTGTCGCTTAGAAATATTTGAACTATAACCAGCCTTTGTTTTATAATGTTAATACAGGATATTTGAGCTTTTCAATTGTTTCATGAGTGCAAAATAGCCCATTTAAATAATGGATATGTGCAAAGAATGGTATATATTAATATTCCCTAGGTCAACTGTAATAATTCTCCAAGTGTCACTTTCTTAAACTACATTTTTTAAGTACTATCATAAGATTACTGTCTATCCAGCAGAATATTAACATACAGTGTAAGCATCAATCAAGGGTTAGGTGTTTTTCAGATATATGTATGGCTATGAATAGCAGAAAAGGTAAAAAGGAAATGTGAAGTCACTGACTTATCAGTACATGGAAAGATATCAAACTCTGAAGAAACAGTAAGGTTAAATTAAACTTTTGTCAGTAGTTATGGTTAATCATGTCTAAAACCTACAAATTTTATTCTGATTGCAACACAAGTGGAATTACATATCATTATAATGAAAACATTATTACTACAGTACCAAATTAGATGTATTAAATTTTAGTGATGCCACATGTATGAATAAGCAGTCTTTTTTTTTTCGAGATGGGCTTTCACTCTGTCACCAAGGCTATAGTGCAGTAGTACAGTCATGGCCAAACTGCATCCTGGACCTCCCAGGCTCAAGTGATAATCCGACCTCCTGAGTAGCTGGGACTATAGGCATGAGCCAATAAGCCAGACTAGTTTTTTGGTTTGGTTTGGTTTGGTTTGGTTTGGTTTCATAGAGATATGTTCTTGTTCTGTTGTTCAGGCTGGTCTTAAACTCCTGTCCTTAAGCAATACTCCCACCTCAGCCTCTAAAAGTGCTGAGATTGTAAGCATGAGCCACTGTGCCCAGCTGAAATCAATTTTATAACCAAAGATAATAAAACACATTTTAAAGGAATTTAATAGCTTATTTAGAACTAGTCTTTAATGCCAGCTTTATTGAGGTTTGCTATTGAATTAAATGTGTGATGTCATGTATCTAGCCACATTCTAAAGTGTTATATTAATGCTAATAAAAGAGTAATAATAAATAAGAAATTTGATACTTAGTTTTCAAACTTTGCATGAAACATAGCATTATAATGTAATGTAATATATGTATTTTTTGTAAAGGGTATAAAATACAATGGTGGGTCCTAAAATCACCCTGCCTCCATTATTTTTTAAATTTATTTGTATTTAATATATTTTGACCGTTTGTGCAGTATCCTTCTAAATCCTTTGAATCCATGTCAATAAAATGCACCAAAAATTAATGGATAGTAAAATTATTTTGATATAAGGAATTTATCTTTTATAATAGTGAAATGGTTCATTTCAATAAAAAGCAGAAAATTGATATACAAAAATAGCAGAAAAAAGAATTCATCATTCTACTATAAAAATGACAAGAGTTAAATACAGTTGAACTTTGAAATAAGTAATTTAAAAGAATGGCATATTAACTAAAACACATAGCTGAAGAAAATAAAAATTATGCAAACTAGATAAGACATGCATAATTAAATGCGTGAAATCTAAATATTCTTATAGGGAATCTATGTATCACACAAATACATGTGCATAAAATTTTATATATTATCTATACTTCTGAAGCCTCGTATTCAAATAATATTTTTATACATTTAATCATTTAAAATATTTGACAGGGCTCATTCATCTGAGTAGAGTTGTGCAAATTCTCTCTCTCTTGTCTATTTCTTTCTTTCTTAACTTTATGATACTATTTCTGTGTATCCTGATTTGTCAGAGAAATTTTTCTTTGTATATTTATTTACTGTAGCTAATAGTGTTTCACATTGGTGCATCATACTTTTAAAAAGTCATTTTAGATAGGCTTTCCTCAGTTCTATAACTTCAGCCCAAAGGAAGATGGTATGTCCTGTGATACCAATGTCCTGTGATAGCATGTCCTGTGACAGTGAGAGGTGAAGCTGGCTAGGCTTCCTGGTCGGGTGGGGACTAGGATAACTTTTCTGTTCAGCTGAAGGTTTGTAAACACACCAGTCAGCACTCTGTAAAAACGCACCAGTCAGCGCTCTGTGTCTAGCTAAAGGTTTGTAAACACACCAATCATCATTCTGTAAAAACAGACCAGCCAGCACTCTGTAAAATGGACCAATCAGCAAGACGTGGGTGGGGCCAAATAAGGCAATAAACGCTGGCCATAGGAGCCAGCAGTGGCAACTTGCTCGTGGTCCCCTTGCAGGGTGTGGAAGCTTTGTTGTTTCACTCTACATAATAAATCTTGCTGCTGTTCACTCTTTGGGTCCACACTACCTTTATGAGCTGTAACACTCACCACAAGGGTCTGCAGCTTCATTCTCAAAGTCAGCTAGAGGAACCCACCAGGAGAAACAAACAACTCAGGACATGCCACCTTTAAGAGCTGTAACACTCACTGCGAAGGTCTGTGGCTTCACTCCTTAAGTCAGCAAGACCACGAACCCACCGGAAGGAAGAAACTCCAGACACATCTGAACATCTGAAGGAAGAAACTCCGGACACACCATCTTTAATAACTGTAACACTCACCATGAGGGTCCGTGGCTTCATTCTTGAAGTCAGCGAGACCAAGAACCCACCGGAAGGAACCAATTCCGGACCCAATAGTGATAACTCAGATACTTTAGGTATCTGAGCTTTACAGCTAGTATGGTCACCACTATTACTCTACCATGCTGTGAAGATTAATTTTGTGTGTCAACTTGGCTAGTTTATAGTAGCCAGTTATTTAGTCACACACTAGTCTAAATATTGCTGTGGAAGTATTTTTTAGATGAGATTAATATTTACGACTACTTGACTTTAAGCAAAGCAGATTCCTTTCCATAATGTGAATGGGCCTCATCAAATCAGCTGAAGGACTTTGGAGCAAAGACTTAGATTTCCTAATGAGAAAATATTCTGTTTCAGAACTGCGACATACAAATTTTGCCTTAATTTCCGGTCTGCTGCCCTGTATGATCACTCAAGATTGCAACATCAACTCTACCTGAATTTCTCATTTGCCAGACTGCCCTGTGCCACTCCCATGATTCCATGAGCCAGGTTTTAGAAATCTTTTACCCCCTCTCTCTCTGGAGGCTGAGGTGGGATAGTCACTTGAGCCAGGGTGGTCAAGGCTGTAGTCAGCATGGTGGTACCACTGCACTCCAGCCTAGGTGAGAGAATGAGACCTCATGTCAAAAAAAAAAAAAAAAAAAAGTTATAAATCCTGCATATAAATTGTAAATATATATGTGTACATATTTACAATATTTTTTGTGTTTTTGGATAACCCTAACATAGATGGTAAACAGTAGAGTAAAAAAGTGAATTCTGGCCCTACATATTAATGTGTGACTTTGAATTGCATTCGACAAAAATTTTAGTCTTCATTTTCAAAAAATTTGAAGACCTTTTTACCATTGAGATAATCAAGTCATGTCCTTGTCTCCTATTCCTTAAAAATTGTTTAATATATTTTTTATTATTCTGATGCTGTTAGATGAAATAACAAAAGTATGCAAACTTGGTAAATATTGTTATTTTTTAAATTTCTTGCAAGCTCTTTGCTGAAGTGCAAAGAGAATATATATATCAACTAACATTTATATTCATGTTTTCCACTAACAAGTTATCAAAATAAACTGCCTATTAACATGTGATTGTAGATTTTAAAACTATTTTACAAACCAGATTTTCTTTTTTTTTTTCTTTCTTTTTTTTTTTTTTTGAGACGGAGTCTTGTTCTTTCGCCGAGGCTGGACTGCAGTGGCGCTATCTCAGCTCACTGCATGCTCCGCCTCCGGGGCTCACTCCATTCTCCTACCTCAGCCTCCCGAGTAGCTGGGACCACAGACGCCCGCCATCACGCCTGGCTAATTTTTTGTATTTTTAATAGAGACAGGGTTTCACCGTGTTAGCCAGGATGGTCTGGATCTCCTGACCTCGTGATCAGCCCGTCTTGGCCTCCCAAAGTGCTGGGATTACAGGCATGAGCCACCACTCCCGGACACGAACCAGATTTTTTAAACCATGACATATTAATAGTTTTCAATGGGTGGATGAAGGAGGAAAAATCTATCTTTCTGGAGAACTATAATCAAGCAAATATAACTATTTTTAATAAGTCCTATAAAGTTACTCGATCTATATTAATTTGACCTGGAGTCACCTCCCATCTTGGTATCTATATTAAGGCATTTCACTCTTTATTTTTCCTTTTTTTTTGGTGAGAGGCCAAATTGCCTTTAAATTATTTCTATTTACCATGCAAAAGTATATTTATTTATTCATTAGTAAGAATTAAGTGGTAATAAGGGCACGTTGGATATAATTCTCATTTATAAAGAGTCTGAATGTGATAATTTAGTCTAATGAAAATTGTTTAAGAGGACAGACATTTTGGAGGAAGCCTTGTTTAAAATTAGCTCTGTGTCTACTGCAGCAGATGGGCTATATTCTTATCTATTTCAGAGACATAAATATTTTTATACTCTTCTGTTAACATTAAGGCAAGACCTATTTTGCAGATGATATGGTTCAATCAAATGACATGAATAAAATATTTTTGCTTGTTTGATCACTAATCAGTAGAAATCAAAACAATATGTGCCATAGCTTCGATTAGGATAAGTATAATTTGATAGTTTACCAAATAAACTGCCTACTGTAGTTTTATTTTTTCAAAGCCAGATTGAGATTATTATGATTGTCTAAATAAGCACCAGAAAGCTGTGTTGTAATTTTTAAATGTTTTCATGTTACCTGTAATTTTATAAAATAAAATTATTATGAGATATAATGAAAACTCATAAAATATGCCAGCAATATAAGGAACACATTAATTTTAAATTATTAATGTAATTATTTTAAAATTGTTTATAATATTTTGGACAATGCAGTGAAAAAGACATGCAATTTTACCTTTGCCCCTCACTATAACATCTTGGGCAGACTATTCATCTGGGCTTCATATTCGTCTGTGAAATGAAGCATTATTATAATATATTCAAGATATAGTCTCAATTTTTTAAAAAGCTACTCACTATTCTCAAAATACATAAAATAATGTAAACAAACTGGTAACAACAGCAACATCTGTGTTACTGATTGGCTACCCATTGTCAGTTACTTCACCTGGAGCTACTCATATATTATCCTCATTTTAATACTAACAACCACCCTGATTAATTCACATGATTGTGCTCATTTTACGCATTAGGAGGATCATTTGTCATTTTTCTATAAACTTGTGTATTTCTAGTATTGAAGACACATTGGATGTCTTACAAATATTTATGACATAGGTATGTAATCTGTTTCAGAGGCTAATTTGTGCCCTATAAAAGACAACACATTGTATTTACTCATCTTGTGTTCTAAGGACCCTCAGTTCTATGAGGGAAAGAACAGACTTTCCCTGTTTTTGACAACTTAAAAGCTTTGGTAAGTAAAGTATGATACTTTGTAGGGCATTACTAAGTTCGGATATGTATAAATATTTGTTTTCTAATCATTACCCAGGAGGGTGGGTTTTTGAGGAAAAGACCACAAAAGTTATATCATTCTTATCACATTATATCAAGTGTGCATGCTACCAAAATATGTACAGGATCTAATTATGGTAAACTAAAATTCTGATAAAATGAATCAAAAAAGTGCTAAATATGTAAAGAAATATTCAACATTTTCTTGGTTTGCCTGGCTAGAGATTTATCAATTTTAGTAATTTTTCCAAAGAACCTGCTTTTAATTTTGTTTATTTTGCTTTTATTTTATTTTGTGTATTTTTTTATTTTATTTGAAGTTCTAGTGTACATGTGCAGGATGTGCAGGTTTGTTACATAGGGAGATGTGTGTCATGGTGGTTTGCAGGACCTATCAATCCATCTCTTAAGTATTCAGCCCAGCATGCATTAGCTATTTTTCCTGATGCTGTCCCTCCCCCTACACTCCCAGCAGTTCCCAGTGTGTGTTGTTCCCCTCCCTGTGTCCACGCATTTTCATTGTTCAGTTTCCACTTTTAAATGAGAACATGCAGTGTTTAGTTTTCTGTTCCTGCATTACTTTGCTGAGGATAATGGCTTCCAGCACCATCCATGTCCCTGTAAAGGACATGATCTCATTCCTTTTTATGGCTGCATAGTATTCCATGGAGTATATGTACCACATTTTCTTTATCCAGTCTATCATTGATGGGCATTTGTGTGGATTCCATATCTTTGCTATTGTGAATATTGCTGCAATGAATATATATGTGTATGTATCTTTATAACAGAATGATTTATATTATTTGGGTATATACTCAGTAACGGGATTGCTGGATCGAATGGTATTTCTGGTTTTAGGTCTTTGAGCAATTGCCACACTGTCTTCCAGAATCAAACTAATTTACATTCCTACCAACAGTGTAAAAGTGTTCCTATTTCTCTGTAGCCTCACCAGCATCTCGTTTCTTAACTTTTTAATAATAATTGCTATTCTGCCTGGTGTGAGGTGATATCTCATTGTGGTTTTGATTTGTGTTTCTCTAATTATCAGTGATGTTGAGATTTTTTTCATGTGTTTTTGGCCAAATAAATGTCTTCATTTGAGAAGTGTTTGTTCATGCCCTTTGCCCACTTTTTAATGGGGTTGTTGGATGCAAAATTTTTGGATGGATAGGATGCAAAAATTTTCTCCCATTCTGTAGGTTGTCTGTTCACTCTGATGATAGTTTATTTTGCTGTGCAAAAGCTCTTTAGCTTAATTGCTTTTGTTGCAATTGCTTTTGACATTTTGATCATGAAATCTTTGCCCATGCTTATGTCCTGAATGGTATTGCCTATATTTTCTCCCAGAGTTTTTACAGTTTTGGATTTTACATTTAAGTCTCTAATCTGTCTTGAGTTGATTTTTGTATAAGGCATAAGGAAGGGGTCCAGTTTCAATTTCCTGCATATGGCTAGCCAGTTCTCCCAGCACTATTTATTAAATAGTGAATCCTTTCCTTACTGCTTGTTTTATCAGGTTTGTCAAAGATCAGATAGTTGTGGGTGTCCAGTATTACTTCTGAGTTCTCTATTCTGTTCCATTGGCCTTTGTGTCTGTGTTTGTACAAGTACCATGCTGTTTTGGTTAATATAGTGTGGTATAGTTTGAAGTTGAGTAGCATGATGCCTCCAACTTTGATCTTTTTGCTTAAGATTGTCTTGGCTATACAGGCTACTTTTTGCTTCCATATGAATTTTAAAATAGTTGTTTTCTAGTTCTGTGAAGAATGTCAATGGCAGTTTAATGGGAATAGCATTAAATCTATTAATTATTTTGGGCAGTATGGCCATTTTCACAATATTTATTCTTTCTATCCATGAGCATGGAATGTTTTTATTTTCTTTGTTTGTGTCCTTTTTGATTTTCTTGAGCAATGGTTTGTAGTTCTCCTTGAAGAGGTCCTTCATTCCCTAGTTAACTGTATTTCTAGTTATTTTATTCTGTTTGTAACAATTGTGAAGGGGAGTTCATTCATGATTTGGCTCTTTGCTTGTCTATTGTTGGTGTATAGCAATGCTTATGATTTTTGTACATTGATTTTGTATCCTGAAGCTTTGCTGAAATTGCCTATCAGCTTAAGAAGCTTTTGGGCTGAGATGATGGGGTTTTCTAGATATAGGATTTTTTCATATGCAAACAAATGCAATTTGACTTTCTCTCTTCCCACTTGAATAGCTTTATTTCTTCCTCTTGCCTGATTTTCCTGGCCAGAACTGCTAAACTGCTAATACTGTGTTGAATAGAAGTGGTGAGAGAAGGCATGTTTGCCTTGTGTGAGTTTTCAAGGGAAATGCTTCCAGGTTTTGCCCATTCAGTATATTGGTTGCGGGTTTTTTATAATTTTTTTTTTATTATTTTGAGGTAAGTTCCTTCAATACTTAGTTTATTGAGAGATTTTAACATGAAAGTATGTTAAATTTATCGAATGCATTTTCTGCATCTATTGAGATAATCATGGTTTTCAAATTGCTTCGTTTTTAACTTATTTGTGTTAATTGTTATTATAGCTTTTCTGTGCTTGATTTACATTTAGATTGTTGTTTCATTAATCCTTAAGACAGAATCTTATGTTGATGAACTCAGCTCTTTCACATTTTCTAATATATGCATTTAGTGCTATAATTTGCCTTTAGTAATTGTTTTCAATGCATCTCATAAATTTTAACAAGTTGTATTTTCACTTTTTTAAAATTCACGATATTTGTATTACTTAGAAGTGTTTTTTTTAATTTAAAATATTTGGCAATTAACCATGTATCTTTAAATTATTGATTATTAATTAATTCCACAGTGACATCTTTTTTTGGTATTGCATATTTGTTTTATGGTATAGAATATGGTTGATCTTGGTGAATGTTCTATGTGGTCATGAGAAAATGTATTTTCTGCTGTTGAATGGGGTAGTCTATAATTGTCAGTTAGATCAAGTTGATTGAATGTTGTTTAGGTCAACTACATCTTTATTGGTTTTCTACCTGTTTGATCTGTCAATTACTGAGAAAGAAATGTTGAAGTCTCCATATAATAATAGTGAATTTGTCCATTTCTTTTTTCAGGAGTACTTTGACATTGTGTTAGGTGCATACATTTGGGATTATTATGTTTCCATAAATAATTGGCCCACTATTCCTGATCATTTCCATAGTTCTTCAGTTTACTTTTGATTAATGTTAGCATGATATATATCTCTTCATCTACTCACCTTTAAACTGTTTATATTTAAAGTTTTTTTTTTTTTTGTAGACAGCATATATTTAGAACTTTTAAAAAGTACTCTCTGATAATCTCTGTACTTTTTTTCTTTTTTTTTTTTTTTTTTTCAGACAGAGTCTTGCTCTGTTGCCCAGGATAGAGTACAGTGGTGTGGTCATGGCTCACTGGATCCTTGCTCAAGCAATCCTCGTGTCTCAGCCTCCCAAGTAACTGGGAGTACAGATGTGTGCCACCACACCCAGCTAAGTTTTTACTTTTTGTGGAGAAGGAGCCTTGCTATGTTGCCCAGGCTGGTCTTGAACTCATGGCCTCAAGCAATCCTCCTGCTTTTGTCTCTCAAAGCAGTGGGATTACAGGTGAACCTAGCCAACCTCTCTATTTTAGTTGTTGCATTTAGATGATTCACATTTAAGTGATTACTTAAATATTTTTATTACTGTCTTTAATCTTTATTAACTATCTGTTATATTGGTTCTTTGTTTTCCTCCTCTTTTTCTGCCTTCTTTGGTTTTAACTGAACGTTTTATGGGATTATATTTTTTCTTCTTCCTACTAGATTATTTATACGTATTTAAAAAATTTTAGTGGTTGTTGAAGAGTTTAGAAAATACTCCTTAATAATCTAAACTCACTTTCAAATAACTTTATAGCACTTCATTTGTAGTACACATACAGAATAACCCCAGTTTCTCGTCCCATCTCTTGTGACATTGCATCAATCCTTTCACTTATCCATATGCTATAATCACCCAATATACTCTTACTTCTTAACACGACTAGTTATCATTCAGATCAATACAGAAAAAGAAAAATAATTATCATCATATTGCCTTTCTCCAATTGTCTAGGATTCCTTATACAGATCAGTATTTTTTTTTTCTGTGTTATTTTCCCTCTTCCCCTGAGATTTCTTTTAACAATTCTTGCAGGAAAATTGTGTTGGGGATGAATTCGCTCTGTTTCCTTTGAGAATTTTGTTTCTTTTCTTTTCTTTCTTTTTTTTTTTTTTTTTGAGACGGAGTCTTGCTCTGTCACCCAGGCTGGAGTGTAGTGATGCCATCTTGGCTCGCTGCAACCTCTGCCTCCCGGGTTCATGCCATTCTCCTGCCTCAGCCTCCCGAGTAGCTGGGACTACAGGCGCCCACCACCAAGCCCGGCTAATTTTTTGTATTTTTGGTAGAAACGGGGTTTCACCGTGTTAGCCAGGATGGTCTCGATCTCCTGACCTCGTGATCCGCCCGCCTCGGCCTCCCAAAGTGCTGGGATTACAGACTTGAGCCACCATGCCCGGCCTGTTTGTTTCTTAACTCACTTTTAAAAGATAATTTTAACGAATAGAGAATTATAGGCCGATGAATTTTTTTCTTTTAACATATTAATATGTCACTTCATCTTTTCCTGCTTTTATGGTTTCTAAGGAAAAGTATACTGTAATTATATACGTAGAGTGATTTCCTTCCCCTTTGGTTTTAAAATTTTTTCTTCTTTGCCTTTGCATTTGGATATAATATGTTAGTGTTGTTTGCTTATTTGTTTGCTTGCTTTTTTTCTCGATAATGGTATATTTAGTATACACATATATATTTAGTATACATATATTTTCTTTTTTCTTTTTTTAAATTAATAATGATGCTCACTGAATTTTAAGAATCTGTAGCTTGGTGTCAATCATGAATTTAGTCATTATGACTACTATTTTTTTCTAATGCTGTTTTTGTTTTTTCTTTCTGATATATTAAATTTTGGTGCATAAAGAATTGCGGTTTTGGAAAGTGAATTTTAAGTCATTATAACAAGGCTCAAACACATCTTTATTAATCAAAATAGGAACCATTACAATCAACATTTTTTTTTGCCAATGAGAAATAAGTTTGTTTATTCTTGTAGTGTAAAAATCTGTGCTTCGGGATTTGATTAATTCTTGGAAAGGATTTTCTGCATCCTGCTAGTTGTGGAAGCATTTTTCTTGCAAAAAGTTGCCAAGATGCTTGAAGAAGTGGTAGTTGGTTGGTGAGAATTCAGGTTAATATGGCAGATAAGGCAAAACTTTGGAGCCCAATTCATTCAACTTTAGAAGGATTGGTTGTGACAAGAAATTTTGTGGAGGGCCCTTTCTGCTGACCAATGCCAGCTGCAAGCGTTGCAGATTTCAAGGCATCTCATTGATTTACTGAGCATACTTCTCAGATGTAATGGTTTCACTGGGATTCAGAAAGCTGTAGTGGCTCAGACTGGCTGCAGACCACCAAACAGTGTCCTTGATCTTTTCTTGGTGCAAGTTTGGTTTTGGGAAGTGTTTTGGAGCTTCTTCTCTGTCAACCACTGAGCTGGTCATCACCGTTTGTTGCTTAAAATCCACCTTTTGTCTCATGTCACAATCCAATTAAGAAATGGTTTGTTGTCATTGCATAGAATAAGATGATTTTTTTGATTTTTACTCAGGTCATGAAGAACCCACTTATCAAGCTTTTTTGCTTTTCCAATTTGCTTCAAATGTCAACAACTGTAGAATGGTTGATGTTGAGTTTTTGGCAGCTTCTTGTGTAGTTGTAAGAGGATCAGCTTGGATAATTGCTCTCAACTGGTTATTGTCAACTTTTGATATCTGCGCACTATATTCCTCATCTTCAAGGCTCTCGTCTGCTTTGCAAAATTTCTTGACCCAACACTGTACCATACGTTCATTAGCAGTTCCTGAGCCAAATGCATTGTTGATGTTGCAAGTTGTCTCTGCTGCTTTATCACCCATTTTGAACTTGAATAAGAAAATCACTCAATTTTTTTTTGTCTAACATTATTTCCATAGTCTAAAATAAACATAAAACAAACAGCAAATAATAATTAGCAAAAAATAAAATGAGGTAAAAAATGCCCATTAACATGATGTATAACATAACCACATTTATTTAAGAATGTATTTCAATATCAATGGTCAAATTTCAAAAATACAAAAACCACAATTACATTTGCACCAACCTACTATCTAGTACACATGTGTTATGACTTTCAAATGTGTCACACAAGTTTTGGATGTTTTGCTTTTTTCATGTTCTCTTTATTTATTTATTGCATTTCAGTATGAGAAGTTTCTATTGACTCATCTTCCAGGTCATTGATAGAGGTCTATTATTTTTTTTGTGTGTGTGTGAGACAGTTTCCCTCTTGTTGCCCTAGTTGGAATGCAATGGCACAATCTTGGCTCACTGCAACCTCTGCCTCCTGGGTTCAAGTGATTCTCCTGCCTCAGCCTCCTGAGTAGCTGGGAATACAGGTGCCTGCCACCACGCCTGGCTAATTTTTTTGTATTTTTAGTAGAGATGGGGATTTCACTATGTTGGCCAGGCTGGTCTCAAACTCCTGACCTCAGGTGATCCACCCACCTTGGCCTCCCAAAATGCTGGAATTACAGGCATGAGCCACTGCATCTGGCCTCAGGTCTATTACTTTTTAAATCAAAGGGCAAACAACGATGTTGTATGAAACAGGTTTTCCAGTTTCTTTGTCTAATGTTTTGACATCTGGAGCCTTGAAGACTAGGAAAAGATTGCCCATCCCAGAGTTAGAAGACTCCTACATGTAACGAAGGATTCTTCCTAAAGTGTGTATTTTATATGAAAATTACCCAATCTAAAGCCCAACCCCCCTACCAGCCTCTATTTTATTTACTCTTAACGCTTCTGAGACATTATTCATCTGCCTTAATCACTCTGGCACCGGGCCTCAGAAAACTTACAGCCTGAAATCCATTATAGTTATTCAAACTAGCCAGTCATAAAACCTGTTTAGCCATTTATCCCGTCTCACTCATTCCTTCCTGCAAAAACCACAGTAAAACTTTTCCCACCGTTCTCCTCACTCTTCACCTATGACCACCCTTGACGTGACTCTGAGTGGTGTGGTGAGCACCCCTTTTTTTGGTACTTTGAGTAATAAATTATCTTTTTAATGGCAATCATCTCCTCATCTGTTGGCCTCACCATACCTGAACAAAAACAAAATCCAAGTATATATTATTTTTATTCACTATTTTACTGAAGTTTCTCTGTTGACTATCCAGTACATTTCTAACTTTGGCTCATGTTGCAGTTTAAAAACACAAGTTATTTCTCTTCTGGTTAAAATTATTTTTAAATGTAATTTTGTCATCCATAAGATTCCCTATAATTCTTGAACTTGCATTGTACTGATTGCCTTCAAGTGCAAAACAACTACATCGCTATTTCTCAGATTTAAAATTTTGTTTCTATTTTAACATTTTGAACATTTGTTTTCAATCTTTATACAGCTAGTATTTTGGCATCATTATTCCTAAATTTCATAAACTTCACATGGAATATCTGACCTCCCAATCTGATTCTCCACAACACGCTACTGAACTAGTCATTATCATTTAAGCCGAACACATTGTTTAATGTTTAAATGCTTTTCTCAGCCCCTGTAATAGATAAAATATTACCATGTTGTTGATTTTTTGTTTGTTTATATCTTTGCAACCCAGAAGGTAAACCTCAAGACCGAAAGAAATGAGTATGTATTACTTAGTTTTGTATTCACACTGTATTGCCTGTATACTAAATATACATTGGTGTAATTAATGTATTCTATGAACTAATTAGGTCATTATACTTATAATAACTAACATTTGCATCTACTATTAATCAGATATTATATTAAACACTTAATATCTATTATCTAACCCTTAGATCTCTAATTTAATTTCCATATAGGGAGAATATATGACTACTCATGATCATAAAAGAAGGAAGAATCCAGCTGGATGTAAATCTGTAATTTTTTACATCTATAATCTATACTCATACTAAATTTTAACAACTCTCTTAGAAATTAGATTTAGGTCATGATTCAGCACAGAAAAGTCACTGTGGGCCAACTGTTGCAAAACAAATTTTCTGTTTTTGTACGGAAAGAAATGTATTTTTTCAAGAGAAAATTAAGTCAAATGATATAATTTTGTAAAAGCATTTGTCAAAATCAATATTTCTGAATTGAGAACATGAAAGTTTCTCACTAAAATATTTAAATTAAATTATAAAGGTTGTCTAATTTGTTTAATAAATAATTTCATTTTTTCCCAGTTTTGTCATATAAAATAGGATTGCTTCTGTTGGTATTAGTCTATTAAAGCAATAAAAAATTATTGTAAAATATATTAAAGTTACTATTTTAGCAACAATTGATTGTTATTGCTGTAACCTAACACCTATCTAATGTATTTGTTTCTGTGAATATAGGGTTATAATATACTTCATAAAATTATTGAAATTATTATTTTGCTTTTGCCATGTGAAACCAGATTAGAGTTTTTAGAATAATTCTACTTTAAAATTTTTAACAAAACCACAAGAAACTAAGTAATATGCAGTGTAATTTTCTCATATCTTATTAATCAATAATAAAGACACAAAACCTTGTAACATATTTACCTAAAATATTTTAAAAACTCATATATATGATTCATCAATAGTAAATAGGGCAAAGTCACTATTGATTATCTTGTCAATACCTAAACTTACAATATGCTTAATTTTGCAACTTCATGAAATATAATATGAAAACTTTACGATAGATGTGAAAAAAATTAAAATCATAAATAAAAATATTTTTATTCACTTTTCTCACATATTGTGGAAGTTGCAATAAAATGTTTAAAAAAAGTTTAAAAATCTAGTGTCTCTTATGAGAAACTACTGGTACTTGACTCCATATAAATAGTATTTATAGTAATGAAAGGCATATTTTTTATAATAATCATACCTTACTCTACTTTAGAAAAGAATTTTTAGAAAAAAAAACTTTTCAATGTTCACTTTTATGCTCTTTCAGGAATGTATAAATGCTGTTTACACTGAGGAGAAAATATTAAAAAATGAAGTTGAGAGTTGCTAAATATCTGAATATTTCTAAGCAGATGATACCAGTGTAATGTTTTCTCACACTGGCTTTCCATGTGTGCCTATTTCAGCTATCTTTTAATCCATCACCCACACTACTCTTGCTAATATTTTCCATTCATCCATTATTAAGGTAGTTGTAATTTGCTTGCTCAATATTTTGACTCTGATAAAGAAGCTCTCCTTTGCTTATGAAATTTAGTTCTCAGCTTTGCTGCCATTAGTCTAATTTAGATTTTATCTGAAAGAGTAAATGAGAAAATGCCACCCACACACACACAAAAGAATCCAACATAGTTCTATGAGAAACATATTATATTTGTAAGATAGCGGTATCAATCAATAATACAGAAAATTCAAACAATTTAATTAGAATAAATGTTTATACATATATAAATGTTTATATATATCAGGTATATATATACCTGATATATACAGCATATATATATATAGATACAGCATATATAGATAGATACAGCATATATATATATATATATATATATATATATGCTGTATCTCTAATATTTTCCTAAGGCAAAGGCAGGCTTATAATAAAAAGCGTAATACAAAGTATGCTAGTTTTGTCCTATATATGCTTGAGATTTGTGTTTGATATGTAATATTTATTTTCATATAGATATACACATATATACATTTATATGTTTGTACATACACACATAATTATTTTAAAAACAAACTTGCTAGTATGTCATTCTCCTAAAACTTTTATTTTCCTTCATAAGGGATAATGCCATTTGAGGTTCAACTTGCTTTATTAATAATTTCCTTTGAAGGGAAATGGGAAGCATTGACGTTCAAGTGAAAATATAACAGAACACTAATTATTTTCATTCCCCTGATATTTTCAAAGACTTAAATTGAAGAAAACTGTTGGCTTATTGTTTTGTTTGTACAAAATTAAAAATCAATTATGACTGATTTTTAGAGCAAATTGGATAGGTCTCTGCTATTGTCTAAACATTATTTTTGTTTAAACACAATTGAGAGACTTGTAATCTGAAAGATTAGGAAAACATGACTGCGGCATATAATTTTACTACAAAAATTAATTATTCCCTGATTTAAATTTGAATCTTTATCAATGATCTAAGCAAATTGGCAATGAAAAATGGAAGTTTGATTGATCTCACACACCTAGGTAATTACTGCATTAATTATCTATTACTGGGTACCAATATTAACACAATACTAGCAACTAAAAATAGCACACGTTTAGTAATTCACAGTTTTGTGGATCAGAAATGGTGACTACTTTAGTTTACTCATAAGGGCACAAATCAAGGTGTCAAAAAGGGCTGTGTCATATGAGACTCATACAAAAAAGGATCTGCTTCTAAGTTTATGAAGATGTTGGCAGGCATCTGTTTGTGTTGAACTGAAGTCCACTGGGGTGGACAGAGGCCTTCATCTCCTTGAAACAAGGGTCTCTGTATGTGGCAGCTTACTTTGTGAAAACCAGCAAGGAAGGGCATCAACAGAATTGGCTAGCAAGAAGTTACAATCTTACCTATTGTACTGTCAAAAGGAACATTCCATCGCCTTTATGTATTGTTTGGTAAGAAGCAAATCACAAGCATCACCCACTATTCAAGAGAAGCGGATTACATAAAGCTATGAATATCAAAATATGGAAATAACTAAGGGAAAACACAGAGTCTTTCTATCACAGTAATCCAGCTAATTCAGTAAAATCGTTGCCAGAACAGAAAAGCCTTGGAAGAAATCTAAGTAGAGAATTGCTTGCAGACAATACTTCAGGAAACAGGAGAAAAAAAAGTACCCATTTTCTCCCTAACTTTTCACTTGCACGAATAATTTTTCCTGCTGATGTCTAATATCTTTTAATGGAAAGCAATTTGTTTATTTCAAATTAACTCCATTAATTATAGAAAATTGTTACAGATTAACAATTCTCTCTTTAAGCTAATATTACATACTAACTGCTGTTCTAATTGCTGATATGACATGGTTAATGAAACAGAAATAAAGAATAAAAGTTAAAATATTCAAGACATTTGAATTAAAAGGATATTAATTATTTTGCTTAAGATCTTTTATGTTAAAAGTAACTAAAAGCTACTCATTTTATGTGAAAATACTTTTTGGACTGTCCAAGATAAAGAAATTGTCAGTAATCAAAGGAATAAGAAAATAGCTGTTCTCTCATTTTTGTACAGTAATTCTATTTTCTCTCTTAAGAATGTATTTCCTCCTATGTTCTTATTATTCTAGATTTTCCTCTCCTGTAGTATGATCATCAGGCCCTGATTTTCCCCCATATATATGTGTGTGTGTGTGTGTGTGTGTGTATGTGTATATATATATGTTTAATTAATAAGTAAGGGTATTAGAGGTCCCCTTGAAATACTGAAATTAAAAGACATAGATTTTCCTCCATATTATGGCTCCACGTTATTTACATAATATGGATGGAATTACATAAAATTAGATAATTACATGCCTGATTGAATTCTGGAATTACCAATGTTTTAAATTATTTTGTGTTATGAATTAACCATATTCTATTTTCCTTTACACAAATATCTAGTTAATTTACTTTGTCAACTTATTCTCCAACTTTTACCCATATCCAATAGTTGAATTTCTAAAATTGGTAGAAATCATTCTATTCATACATTTTCTGTCATGATGATCAAAGATGTCATTATTCCACCTAATAGAAAATAAAAGAACATTTACAGAAAAATTCATTTTAATTAATTTCATTTAATAATTTATGTTCATCTTTATGATATAAATAATATATAAACATATATAAATTTATGCTTAGTTTTTATAGCAGAAATATGATGGTAGTTTTTTTGTGTGGGATAGCAGTACTTGAAGGACTCTATTACTTTAAATTTTCATGCTCATTTTATTTCATTTATCCATAAATAAAAAATTCCAGTTATGTACTCTTAATTAAGGCTTAAAATAAGTGGATTTTTCAAAATGTTTCTGCTTTTATTTTATTTGACCTGACAAAATTATCTGAATAAGTATGTACCTATTTTGTGAGGTTTCCTTATTTCCTTCCGTTTTTAAGCTTTTTATTTCCTGCAGATTAACAGTTTTTTTATTGCTTTTTGTGTTGGTCTAGCAAAATACATTGTACATCTAATTAGCTATATTATAAATATTTACTTTAAAAACTATACAAGTATTGCTGACTTAAAAAGCATTAAACTTTAATAGTGCTAAAATCAAGATAAAATAGTCTGTTGCTAATGGTATATTCATTGTTTTGTTAACATAACTTTTAGCGAACTTTACATTTAGATATAAAAATCTGTGTATTAACACTTTACTCATAATTCATCAAAGAGCGTTACTAGACTATCTTGCAAATCAGTAATTGTTTGTTGAAATTTTTTACAGTGGATAGCTACACTTACATAGAGCTAGGCTATTTGAATGAATAAATCCTGTGGAAATATGAGTTTCTGCAGTTGACTTGTCATGAAGGAAAGCCAGCAAGCTCTCCTTAATCTTTTGCAGATGATATTTCAATTTATTTTCTAATAAAAAATGTATGTGAGCCATATGTAGAAGAATAAAACTGGACCCCTAACCATTCACCACATACAAAAATTAACCCCAGGATGTCTTAAAGATTTAAATGTTATTCATCAAACTATAAGAATCATAGAAGAAAACCTGGGAAACACCATTCTGGACATTGGCCTTGGGAAAGAATTTATGACTAAGTCCTCAAAATCAATTGCAGCAAAAACAAAAGTTGACAAGTAGAACCCAATTAAACTAAAGAGCTTCTGCACAGCAAAGGAAACTGTTCCCAAAGTATGCATCTGATAAAGGTCAAATATCAATGAATCTACAATGAATTTAAACAATTAAAGAAATGAAAAAACAAACTCATTAGAAATGGACAAAAGTCATGAACAGATATTTCTCAAAAGAAGACATACACATGGTCAACAAGCATATGAAAAAATGCTCAGCATCCCTAATCATCAGAGAAATTCAAATCACAAATCACAGTGAGACACCACCTCACACCATTCAGAATGGGTATTAGTAAAATTTAATAAATATATAAATAAATAAATAAAAAGAAAAGAAAAAGATGCTAGTGAGCTGTGGAGAAAAGGTAACACTTATACACTGTTGCTGGGAATGTAAACTAGTTCAGCCACTGTGGAAGATAGTTTGGAGATTTCTCAGAGAACTTAATATAGAACTACCATTTGACCCAGGTATCCCATTACTGGGGATATACCCAAAAGAAAACAAACCATTCTACCAAAAAGGCACATGCACTCCCATGTTAATCGTACCACTATTCACAGCAGCAAAGACATGGAATCAATGTAAGTGCCTATCAACAGCGGATTGGATAAAGAACACGTGGTACATATACACTATGAAATACTGTGCAACCATGAAAAAGAATGAAATTAGGTCTTTTGCAGAAACTTGGATGCACCTGGAGGCCATTATCCTAAGTGAATTAACACAGGAACAGAAAACCAAATACTGCATGTTCTCACTTATAAATGAGAGCTAAATATTGGGTACTCATGGACCTAAATATGGCCACAACATACACTGGTGACTGCTAGAGAGGGGAGGAAGGGTAAGAGGCAAATGTTGAAAAACTAACTATTGGGTACTATGCTCAGTACTTGGGTAATGAAATCATTCATACCTCAAACCTCAGCATCACTCAGTATACCCATGTAACAAACCTGAACATGTCTGAATCTAAAATAAAAGTAAAAAATAAAATTAAATAATAAAATGCTAATATTGGTTTTGTATAGTTGGTTTAGCACGTTTATGCCATTCTTTAGGTGTTGAATGTAGAATATGATTGGGCAACGTGACACAGCAAATAACATTATGCAAATGTGGAGAATGTCCTGAGGTAGTTTGAGCTTAATGTAGCTCTCAAGATATCCTTTCCACTGCCTCATAACAATGTACAGATAGAAGCATTTCTTGATTAAGCTGCAAAAGCAGATGTTAAAGAACAGTAAACTTCCCAACTTTCCTAAGTTGAAGCCATTGTGCAGTAAGTGAAATCTATATAAATAGATGATTAGGAACATTTGAACACTATGTACATTATCATGAAATTCCTTATTAAATAAAGTGGACATTTTCTAGTAGTTTAATGAAGGTGTATTTCAGTAGAAAATTGAGTAACACAGACAGGGTAATGTCAGAAATGGATTCTTAAAGGGGTAGAAATAAACCAGTCTTAGTTTTAAGTAGCATCTCTCAGATCCCTTCAAAATTAGTCTTTAAAATTTTCTGTCAAAAATTATTTTTTTTATGCTAATACATGCTATATTTAGAAGTGGCTTTTAATTCTGTTGTTTAATATTTATCCTGAGAAGGAACACAGACTCGCCTAACACAAGAAAGAGAATTCTCACACTAATAAATGTGTATTTTTCTAAAATGTTATGAGTAACCATCTAATGTTGAAGCAATTTTTAAAACACTTGCTAAATAAGCATGTTATTTTATTAATTGTGAAATGGAAAACTGATTTTACTATAAATATAAAAAATAAAGACTTGGTTGGTTATGCTACAAGACACTCTGTATTTCTGATTTTTAAAAATCACATATTTAAAAAAAATCACATACTTTAATTTGTGATTTTGAATTTTCAAAGTATGATGAGGTTGAAAATTCTTGGCAATTATGTATGCACACTATCTTAGTTTGGTATAATTATAGGACAAATCCATGTAGTGTTATGGAATGGTGTCATATATGAATTTTAAATAAACATCCCTAAAATTAATTAGAACGAGATTTAAAAATACACCTTTATAGTAATTTCCAACTTGCCCAAGAAGGAGTTAAATTACAAAATACTTCACTTTCTCTCTCCCTTAGATTTAGAATATAATTAAACCACTCATTTCTTTTATTATTATTACGTACATGAATTTCGAATGTATAATTTAGGTTGTATCCAGTTCTCTGAGCTTCTTACTGGATATGGCTTGAGTATTACTACACCTTAGAAATAAATAAATAAATTATTAAAGACTAAGCTGTCTGTGTTCTATCAACTTTTTGGGGATTAATCTTCCATGAGGTGTATGCCTTTTTCTCCCTTTTTGTCTCTTCTTTCTTCTTTATACTGAATTATTGAATATAGTTAAACTTTATTTTATAAATAAACTGTGTATAAAAAGAGTTGTAACACATGATCTTCTACAGTATAAGTTAAATGAGAGCAGGAGAATGTGATTGTCTTGGCTGTATTCTCAGTGCATAAAATAGTGCCTGGCACATCATAGTCATTCAAGGATTGTTTATTGAATTAATATAATACAACATTTAACCATGCGCCTATCATATAAGCTTGCCATTCCTCTCCTAGATATTTCACCAAATTATTTATGTTAGGTAGTTAGCTAGGAGGAATAAAACCATAAGGTCAGGCACCATGAGTGGCTCACAACTGTAATCTCAGAAGTTTGGGAAGCTAAGGCAGAAGGATCTCTTGAGTTCAGGAGTTTGAGACCAGCCAGGGCAACATAGCGAGACCCAGTCTCTACAAAAAATAAAAAAAATATTAACTGGTCATGGTGGCAAGCACCTGTGGTCTCAACTACACAGGAGGCTAAAGTAGGCAGATTTCTTGAGCCCAGAAGTTCGAGGATGCAGCGAGACATGATTGTTCCACTGCATTCCAGCCTGGGCAACAGCGGAACCCTGAATAATGATGATGATGATGATGATGATGATGATAATAATAATAATAATAATAATAATAAAGAGTTACATGAAAAGGTTCACAGCAACTTCATTCATTTGCAGTAGACTCAAAATGGAAACAACGCACATATCCATCAACAGGTGAATGAAAAGATAAAATGTCTCATATCCAAGCAGTTTGAAAAGAATGATATATTTTACAACACGGATGTATTTCAAAAATAATTATGCCAAGTGAAATAAGCTAAGAAAATCAAAGATATTTTATAATTCTTTTAATATAAATTTTAAAAATTTATACTCCTCTATAGCGATAAAAATAAATTCACTGGTTAGCTCTGGATGCGACTGTGAAGAGAGAATATGTTTGGGGAAGTTGATGGATACATTCATTATCATGATTGCGGTTACGTAAAAATTTATTAAATGTATGCTTTAAGTATCACGGTATATGTCATTTATTCCTCAATTAATTAAAAAATGAGAAAAGCAAAATTAATAGTAAGAATTATCTGGTGTTAATTGTTATTGGCTACTAATAGCCAAATCTTGATTTTTGTGGTTAAAAGTGAAACCTTCGAGATCTTCAAAATAATTCCTTTTTTACTTGATAGTCAAAATTATTTATCAAGCCATGAGTAAAGTTTATTTGTTAATACAGTTGAGCTGGAGAATAAAAACAAGTTATATACCACTGAAAAGGCTAATTGGCTACCAATGCATACAAGCCAGGGATGATAACTCTCCTAAATGAGTTGGTTCATGCTCTCTCAGTCACATCTCTCATGGTAATAAGCATCCCACATATGAAGAAAATATGGGACATTCAGGCAATCATGGAATATCCATTATGCGAAGTTGTATTCTTTCTTTACACTATGTAAACTCTGTCCAGCATAAAGTCTATGGTGTCTCATGAGTTTCAATTTCCATTCCAATCCAAAACTACTATTTCTGGTTGAGTAAAGGACACCTTGTAGGGTTGTATATTCTACAGGCGAGTATTTTTCATCCAGTCTTTTCAAGTGTGTTGGATAAAGCTGAAGTGCTCTGGTTTACACCTACAGTTCTTTTAGCTTCTGTGAATTTGAGTAGTAGTAAGATCTAGGACTATCTAGATCCATTTGTGCACCCATTTATAATTAATTCATTAATTCTCTCATTTTTCTTTAATTCAACAAAATATTTATAGAAATGCCTAACATATTGAGGCACTATACTAAGTGTCAGAAGGAAATCATAATTAAAGTAACACACTTGCAATACTTCAGGGCTAAAAGGAATCTTATTTTAAAAGTGATGGCCAAAATTTTTCCCTTTCAGTCATCATGGATTTTACTTTAATTTTTACTGGTTATGTGTATGATTTTCAAATACCTACATGAAAAAACGTTATAATCAAATTATATTAGGTAATTTCATATAAATGAAAATAAAAGCACTGGCCATCAGAGAAATGCAAATCAAAACCACTATGAGATATCATCTCACACCAGTTAGAATGGCAATCATTCAAAAGTCAGGAAACAACAGGTGCTGGAGAGGATGTGGAGAAATAGGAACACTTTTACACTGTTGGTGGGACTGTAAACTAGTTCAACCATTGTGGAAGTCAGTGTGGCGATTCCTCAGGGATCTAGAACTAGAAATACCATTTGACCCAGCCATCCCATTACTGGGTATATACCCAAATGACTATAAATCATGCTGCTATAAAGACACATGCACACGTATGTTTATTGCGGCATTATTCACAATAGCAAAGACTTGGAACCAACCCAAATGTCCAACAATAATAGACTGGATTAAGAAAATGTGGCACATATACACCATGGAATACTATGCAGCCATAAAAAATGATGAGTTCATATCCTTTGTAGGGACATGGATGAAATTGGAAACCATCATTCTCAGTAAACTATCGCAAGAACAAAAAACCAAACACCGCATATTCTCACTCATAGGTGGGAATTGAACAATGAGATCACATGGACACAGGAAGGGGAATATCATACTCTGGGGACTGTGGTGGGGAGGGGGGAGGGGGGAGGGATAGCATTGGGAGATATACCTAATGCTAGATGACGAGTTAGTGGGTGCAGCGCACCAGCATGGCACATGTATACATATGTAACTAACCTGCACAATGTGCACATGTACCCTAAAACTTAAAGTATAATAAAAAAGAAAAAAAAAAAGAAGAAAATAAAAGAAAAAGTGATTTTGCTCTTCCTTTATCATTTTCTGTTTTGCTGCATTTTTATAGTACATAAATCCTTTTTATTTCCATCAGTATGCTTTTCAAGGTAATTGATATGGAAAGTATTCAAAGATTTTTAAAAAGTGAATGGATTGATATTAATCTATTGGTCTGACAGATAATGTTAGCATTCAAAAATAATACTTTGGGTTTCAAAATGACCTATTTGGCTATATCCTGAATATTATTTCTGTGTGTGAGATGTCTGTTAAAATGAAATTTACTGTGCATGCAGAGGAGAGATAAAAGCTTTTTAAAGTCCAAAGAAATTGTCTAGGCAAGTAGAAAAATGTAAAAATGCAATAAAATACTAGAGTAAATATTGGATTAACAACCTTATTAGTAAATAAAGTTTCTCACGCTTTCCTCTTTGTCTGGAAAAACTAGTCTAGATTATTCAGTGGTGGTTTTTAATAGAATAAAGTATAAGTTTAGAGACATAAATGTGGAATAATCTTAATTGCTAATATGAATATCAGGAAATTCTCTTGGCAGAAGTTATAACTAATAAAACTAATTAAACTTAAATAAAGTTAAAACTAATAAAAATAGTTTTATTTTTGTTGGAATGTGTAAAAATTGGTACATTTATTATTTTGTTTGTACATCATTTTAAGAACTCTAAGTGTAATTGTGAGAATGTATCATATGGTTTTTTTAATAATAAGTATGCAATATGAACTGTATTATTACACATATAATAACTTAGTACATAGTAAATACTCAGTAAGTATGTAACATTTTTTACACAGAAGCCAGGCAGGTAAAATAAATAATGCAGATAGGTATAATTAAACAAGAAGTGGTAAGATACTCCTTTGACAATGGGAGAATGCAGGCCCTATCTAAATACATTTAAAATCCAAATTACTGCAAGCACCATGCAGGCTTCAAATAAATAAATAAATAAGCATGTACATACATATATTTGTACATGTGCATTTGTATGACATGTATGTAATACATACGTTTAAGTATATGCAATTAACTACAAGACCAAACAAGTATGTACAATTAACTACAATACAAGTCCGAACAAGTATGGACTTAAATATATAAGTACATACTTAAACAATTTACTTTTGCTAAATATTTTTTCCTGCTCATTAGTGTGCACACTCTGGAAATTTCCTGCTAAGATCACCCAACATCCAGATGGATCCAACTCCATAATTTTTATAACCCTATAAGATAAAACTTCCTAGTTATGTATCTGTTGAGCAAACTTTATTTCATTTTACATACCTCAAGCAAACCACATGTAAAACCAAATTCACTTAGTCATTCCTCTTACCACCTCAGTGGACTCAGTGCATATTTCATTTTTCTTTTGTATTTTCTATCATTTTAGTGGTGCCATCACCTTTCCAAAAATCTGATTCAGAAGCTGAAGGCTTGGGAGTAAATCTAAAAGTTCACCTTACTTCAAACTCCAGCATCTAGATGTTTATTAATTCCATGATGTTGGCACTTACTCTGCCCTTTTCTCCATTCACAGTGCTATCTTATTTCCTATTCATCTTTCATGTAAGTATAATATTCTCTTATTCAATGTCTCGGCCTCTTATTTTGTTTCTCTTCTAATTTATCTTCTAAATATTTGAGTATCATAAAACCTTTTAAATTAGAAATAAATAATAGAAATATTTTGGCCTAATTAATATTTTGGATTAGAGTAATCAAGTTCCAGCTGTAGGGCAGTGGTTAGCCTTCTCACATAACTTAGGCAGAAACAGTTTCATTTAAGTTAAGTTATTGTGAAGAGTCATAAAACTAACTAGTGGAGCAGAAAGCATAATGGATTTGATTAAGAAAACCAATGATACTAGTCACAGGGCTAAGCAACTACAATATTTCATACAACCTTCACAAAACCCCGTGAAACTGTACTATTATCTCTCTCTCTATACATATATACATATAAAACAATATATATAATATATATAATAACATATATATGTTATATATAACTATATATAACATATATAGTTATATATAATATATATATGTTATATATAATATATGTATGTATACGTATATGTATACATATACATATACATATATACATATATACACATATATAGTGTATATATACATATATGTATACATATGTGTGTGTGTGTGTGTGTGTGTATATATATATATATATATATAAAACAATAATTATTCTTTTGAGACAAGTCACGCTCTGAAGCCCAGGCTGGTGTGCAATGGTGCAATCTTGTCTAACTGCAACCTCCACCTCCCTGGTTCAAGTGATTCTCCCTCCTCAGCTTCCCGAGTAGCTGGAATTACAGGCACACACCATCATGCCCGGCTAATTTTTGTATTTTTGGAGAGACAGGGTTTCACCATGTTGGCCACGCTGGTCTTGAACTCCTGACCTTGGGTAATCTGTCTGCCTCGGCCTCCAAAAGTGCCGGGAATACAGGCATGAGCCACTTTGCCCAGCCATAATATATTTCTTAAGTAATGTTATTTTTTCCATCACACCAGAGAGTCTTGTTTAATAAAATTAAAATAAATAAACATTTTATGAGAAAAATTTTATTTGGCATTTATATATATACAACCCATTAAGTAGAAGTCTTCTAGTCAAACCAAGAGAGAGCTCTTAGACACCAACTTCTGTATCTCCATTTCAGGCAGTGAACAGAGCTTGAGTTATTAAATAGACTGTACCGGTCTTTAGGATGTAGATTAGTATTCCAAATGTGCTTGTTTTCATTGATCATTTCTGCTTATCATTTATGGTTTTGTATCTCACTGTTTTAGGAAGAATTCTAAGGTGTAATCTGCACATTCAGAGAGTTTCATGATCAGTTATTGAAGTCTACTTTAGCCACGCATTGCATACAATCTATGTTTGTGTCACTGGGCTCTAAGTTGGTGAATTTTAATTCTCCAAAAGATCTACACATTTAATAAAACATTCAATAAACATTTATATGGCTACTCCTCCACAGAATAACTACATATTAGGAATAAAACTTAATTTAACCCTAATTCAAATCCAAGTGTAAGAGAATTACATACATTTGTATTTTTCTACATTGTCAGTCACCAATTTAATTGAGCATACTTAGTTATTGGTGAAGATTCCTGCCTTGTAAGTATTCACATAAATATATTGAGGATTTAGTCTCTGCCCCCTATTTTCTGCTTTTGATTGCATTGGCAGAACAAAACCAGCTTTTTTGAGTAATTTCCATTGCACACATTGTGAGTCATAAAATGTGAACCTGCTTATTCTTACTCTGCTGGCTTGGCTGTTGCAATGTTAAAGTGTAGAGCCCAGGGACCTATGGAGTGTTACCTCTCTCCAGCCAGGTTGAGCCAATGGCAGGAATAAAATGGTCTACAGAGCCATACAAAGTGTACAATCATCACTCTACTCTTTTAACCACTTAATGTTAAAACAATACAAAACGTAAAAAAATGGAAAGAAACTATCCTAGAAATTAAAGGGAAAGAAGAGAAAACAGTGGGCACAGACTTATAATTTGGGAGACTCAATATATTGAATACTTTAAATATATTTAAGCACATTGCTATAATCTGGTTCACTTAAAATAATTTGGTTTCATGTAAAGTTTTTCTAAGATGCAACTAGAATTTCAACAATTACATATTGACATGATGTGTTGTCCCACTGCACTTCAATTTCTAAAAAACAAAATAAAAACTTAATGCATCATTAGTATGGTCCTCCTTTATACCACACTTTCTGTCTCCAAACATACACAAGATTCTCAAGACCCTAGTCATGATGATCTAGGTTAATGGTAATAGTTAGCATAAAAATGATAACGGTTGTTGCCATAAAAAAGCCGGTCTCATCTGGAGAGTGTAACAAGATGGTGGAATGCCTTTAGCGTTCATTCTTCCTGCTGGAACATCACATTTTAACAACTATCTGCATACAGAAAAGCACTGTCACAAGAATAAAAAATCAGGTGAGTAATTACTGGATTTAACTTCATGTTGCTGAAACAGACACTGAGGAGGGCAGGCGTGACAGTCTTCCATCACAGATACTACCCCTGCTCCATCTGCTGGCAGCAGCCATGTAGTGCAGAGAAAGAGTCTGCATTTTGGGAAGGAAGAGTGCAGTGACTGAGGGACTTTACATTGAATTCACTGATGCCCTGTCATAGTGGAGAATAAAGCTGTGATGGGCTTAGCTACTCCCCGTGCATGGAGGGAGCATTTGAATGAGCCCTAGGCAGAGGGGAATTGCCCATCCCTGCAGTTAGAACTTGAGTTTCATGGCAAGACTTCCCACCACAGGCTGAAGTGCTCTGAAGTCCCAGGTAAATTTGAAAGGCAGTCGAAGACACAATGACTGCAATTTCTAGGCAACTCCCAATGCTAGGCTGGGCCTACAGCCAATAAAGTAAGGTGCTGTGTGACCTAGGGAGACACCAGTTGGCCCAACTAAAGAAGTGGTTGTGCCCCAGGCAGTGCAGCTTACATCAACAAAACTGACTCCTTCCTTCTGTTTAAGGAGATGACAGCAGAAAGTAAGGACTTTGTCTGACATCTTGGATACCAGTTCAGCCACAGTAAAATAGGCCACTGAGCAGAGTCCTGAGGCCCTCATTCCAGGCCTTAGCTCACAAACAACATTTCTAGACATATCCTGCGCCAAAATGAAGCCTGCTGCCTTGAAGTGAAGGACCCAGTCCTGGCAGGAGTCATCACCTCCTGGACTAACGAGCTTTTGAGCCCTAAATAAACAGCATCAATATGCAGGCAGTACACCATGGGCCTTAGATTTGGAGACATGCTGGCTTCAGGAGTAACTCAGCACATTCTCAGCCATCGAAGTCTCTCTTTGTTTGAGAAAAGCAGAGGAAAAAGCAAAGGGGAATTCATCTTGTACCTAAGGTACCAGCTTGGCCACAGTTGGGTAGAGCAACAAGCAGGCTCTTAGGATCCCCCAACAAACAGGCTTTTAGTGTCCTGTGCCTAGGCCTGAACTTGAGTATCCTAAGCATAGGCCTTAACTTAAGGATCCCAAGAGCCTGTCTGTTGCTCCGGACATGCCCTGGAGTCAGAGGGCAGCCCATTGCCTTGAAGAGTGAAAACCAGGCCTGGCAGAATTGGCCACAAGCTGATGAAATAGCCCTTGTGCTTTAGGTGAACATTGACAGTGGCCTGGTAGAACCCCTTGTGGAACAGTGGTGATGATGGCCACAGAGACTCCACTGCCTATGGGAAGGGAAGAGCAGAAAGGACTTTGTATTATAGTTTGAGTGCCAGTTTTGAATCCCAGTTTAGTCACAGTAGAACAGAATACCAGATAAACTGCTAAGATTTTTGACTCTGATCTCTAGCTCCCAGGCAGCATCTCTGGCTACACCTGGGACCTTGGGGAACACACCACCCAGAAGAGAAAGGCCTTGGGCAAGACCCAGTGATGTGCTGGCTTCAGATCTGGCCCAGTGCTGTCCCAGTGGTGATGTCCACAGTGAGCCTTGCATCACCATGCCCCCAGTTCCAGGTGGCTCAGCCAAGAGAGTGAGAGAGAGAGAGAGAGAGAGAGAGAGTCTCTCTTTAGGAGGAAATAAGGAAAAAGAACAAAAGTCTCTGCCTGGTAATCCAGAGAATTCTTCAGGATCTTATCTAAGACCATCAAGATGGTACCTCTACGAGTCTGCAAAAAATAAAATAAAATAACAAAATAAAATGAAATAAAGAAAAAGAAAAACAAAACAAAACAACAACAACAACAACTGTTATTGGGCTTGAAGCCCAAGTCTACTGGAATACCTGGAAAGCTTTTTCAAGAAGTCAAGGATCAAACACCCAGACTGTGAAGACTACAATAAATACCTAATTCTTCAATGTCCATATATTGACAAACACTTAAAAGCATTAACACTATGCTGGAAAACATGACCTCAGCAAATGAACTAAACAAGGCACCAAGGATCAATCCTGGAGAAATAGAGATATACTACTTTCAGACAGATAATTCAAAATAACTGTTTAGAAAACACACAAAGACATTCAAGATAACACAGGAGATTAAATTCAGGTTCTATCAGGTAATTTAATAAAGAGATTGAAATTACTAAAAAGAATCAAGCAGAAATTCTAGAGTTGAAAAATGCAATTGAAATGTTCAATAATGCATCTTTCTCTTAATAGCAGAACTGACCTGACCAAGGAGAAGAATTAGTGAGCTTGAAAATAGGCTATTTGAACATAAATAGAGAAGACAAAAGAAAAAGAAATTAAAAGCAATAAAGCATGGCTACAAAATCTAGAAAATAGTTTTATTTATTGATATATTTATTATTATTATTATTATTTTGAGACAGAGTCTCACTCTGTCACCCAGGCTGGATTGCAGTGGTGTGATCCCAGACTGCTACAACCTCTGCCTCCTGAGTTCAAGCGATTGTCCTGCATCAGCCTGCCAAGTAGCTGGGACTATAGACATACACCACCATGCTTGGATAATTATTTTGAATTTTTAGTAGATACAGGGTTTCACCATGTTGGCCAGGCTGGTCTCAAACTCCTGACCTCATGTGATCTTCCCGCTTTGGCATCCCAAAATCCTGGGATTATGGGCGTGAGCCACCACGCCTGGCCAAAATCTGGAAAATAGTAACAGGCAGATTTAAGAGGTATTGGTCTTAAAAGGAGGTAGAGAAAGACATAGTGGGAGAAAATATATTCAAAGGGATAATGACAGAGAAGTTTTCAAACCTAAAAAAGAGATCAACATTAAAGTAAAATAGAATACCAAGCAGATTTAATTCAGATAAGACTACCTTGAGGCATTTATTTAATAATCAAACTTCCAAAGGTCAAGGATAAAGAAAGAATCCTAAAAGCAGTAAGAGAAGAGGAACAAATAACATGCAACGGAGTTCCAATACCTCTGGCAGCAGGCTTTCTTGTGGAAATGTTATAAGCCAGGAGAGAGTGGCATGACATATGGAAAGTGCTGAAGGAAAAAACCCTTTTACTTTAGAATGCTATATCTGGTGAAAATATCCTTCAAACAAGAAGGAGAAATAAAGACCTTCCCAGACAAACAAAAGCTAAGGGATTTCATCAACACCAGACCTACCTTACAAGAAATGCTACATGGAGGTCATCAATATGAAAGAAAAGGAAGTTAATAAGCAAGAAGAAATCTGAAGGCACAAGATTCACTGGTAAGATTAAGCACACAGAAAAACACAGAATATGATGACAATGTAATGGTGGTACATAAATTACTCTTGTCTTAAGTAGAAATAACAAATGATGAGCCAATAAAAAATAATAACTACAGTAACTTTTTAAGATGAAGACAGTACAATAAGACATAAAAGGAAACAACACAAGATTAAAAAGTGGGGGACAGACAAAGTAAAAGTGTTGAGTTTTTATTAGCTTTCTTAATGCGTGTTTGTTTATTCAATCAGTGATAAGTTGTCATCAATTTAAAATAATGGGTTATAATATTTGCAAGCCTCATGGTTACTTCAGATTGAAAAACACACAACAGACACACAAAAAGTAAAAAGCAAAATATTAAAGCACAGCACAAGATAAAATCACCTTCACTAAAAAGAAGGCAGAAAGAAAGGAAAGAAGGAAGAAAAGACTCCAAAATAAACAGAAAACAAGAAAATGGCAGGAGTAAGTCCCTATTTATCAATAATAACATTGACTGTAAATGAACAAAACTCTCCAATGAAAAGACATAGAGTGGCTGAATGAATTTTAAAAAATGACTCAATTATTCATTGACCAGAAGAAACACATATCTCCTATAAAGACAAAAATTGGACTGAAAACAAAGGGATAGAAAAAAATATTCCATGCCAATGGAAACCAAAAAAAAAAAAAAAAGGAGTTACTTAGAGAAAATAGATTTCAAGATTAAAAACTATAAGAAGAGACAAAGAAGATCACCATGTCTTGATAAAGGGGTCAATTCAGCAAGAGATTACAAGAATGTAAATTTATGTGCACTCAATTTTGGAGCACCCACATACATAAAGCAAATATTATTAGGGCTAAAGTGAGATACAGACCCCTAATACAAAAATAGCTGGAGACTTCAACACCCCATTTTCAGCATTGGACAGATCTTTCAGAGAAAAAGTCAACAAAGAAACATTGGAATTAATTGGCATTATGGATCAAATGGTCTTCATAGATATTTACAGAACATTTTGTCCAGTAGCTACAGAATACACATTTTTCTTCTCAGCAAATGGATCATTCTCAGGGACAGACCATATGTCAGGTTACAAAACAAGACTTAAAACATTTTAAAATGTTGAAATAATATCAAGCATTTTTCCTGATCACAATGACATAAAACTAGAAATTAATAACGAGGAATTTTGGAAATGATACAAACACATGGAAATTAAAAACTATTCTCCTGAATGCCTAATGTGTCAATGAAGAAATTAAGAGGAAAATTGAAAAATTTGTTGAAATGAGTCATAATGGAAACACAGCATACCAAACTTAATGGGATGCAGCAAAAGCAGTGCTAAAAGAGAAATTTATAGCTATAAATGCCTGCATAAAAAATGAAAAACCTCAACTAAATAACTTAGCAATGGATCTTAAAGAACTAGCAAAGCAAGAGCAAACCAAACCCCAAATTAGAAGAATATAAATGTTAAGAATCAGAGAAAAAATAAATAAAATGTTAAAAAAGAAAACAATCCAAAAGATCAATGAAACTAAAAGTTGGGTGTTTTTATAATTGAAAAACAAAAATGACAAATTTCATCCAGATTTATAAAACAAAAGAGAAGACTCAAATAAATAAAATCAGGGATGAAAAAGGAGACATTACAACTGGTAACAGAAATTCAAAGGATTATTGTTGGCTGCTATAAGTAACTATATGCCAATAAATTGAAAAATCTAGAAGAAATGGATACATCCCTAGAAACATACCACCTACAAAGATTGAATCATAAGAAATCCAAAACCGGAATAGACTAGTAACAAGTAATGATTTTGATGCTGTAATAAAAAAAGTCTCCAAGTAAAGAAAAGCCTGGGACCTGATGCCTTATCAGCTGGATTTTACCAATTATTTAGAGAAGAACTAATACCAACCCTATACCCAAACTAGAGAAAATAGTTTCAAAATAGAGAAGGAGGAAATACTTTCAAACCCATCCAATGGAGTCAGAATTACCCTTATACCAAAATCAGACAAAGTCACATAAAAAGGCCAATATATCTAATGAATATTCATGCAAAAATTCTCAAAAATACTAGCAAACTGAATTCAACAATGCACTAAAAAGGTCATTCATTATGATCAAGTAGGATTTATCATGGAGATGCAAGGATGGTTCAACATATAAAAATCAATTCAGGTGATACATCTAATCAACAGAAAGAAGGACAAAAGCCATATGACTATTTCAATTGATGCCGGGAAAGCATTTGATAAAGCTCAACATCTTTCCATGATCAAAGCTCTCAAAAAACTGGTTATAGAAAGAACATACCTTAACAAAAGTCATCTATGACAAATGCACAACTAGTATCACACTGAATGGGGAAAAACTTAAAGCTTTTCCTCTTAGATCTGGAACATGGCAAAAGTGCCCACTTTTACCACTGTAATTCAAAATAATACTAGAAATCCTAGCTACTGCAATCAGACAAGAAAAAGAAACAAAAGGCATCCGAATTGGAAAGGAAAAAGTCAAATTATCCTTGTTTGAAAATGTTATAATTTTATATTTGGAAAAACATAAAGATTCCACAAGAAAACTATTAGAACTAATAAAGAAATTCAGTAAAATTGTAGGATTCAAAATCAACATACAAAAATCAGTAGTATTTCTATATCCAAACTGAACAAACTGAAAAAGAAGTCAAGAAATTAATACCATTTACAATAGCCATAGATAAAATAAAATACCTAGGAATTAAATTAACCAAACTGAAAGATCTCTGTAATAAAAACTATAAAACATTAATAAAAACTTTGAAGACAAAACACAAAAATGAAAAAGATATTCCATGTTCATTAATTAGAAGAATCAATATTGTTAAAATGGCCCTATGGCCAAAGGCAATATTCAGATTTGATGTAATCTCTATCAAAATATCAATGACAGTCTTCATAAAAATAGAAAAAAATCATAGCATTCATATGAAACCACAGAAAACTGGAGGAATTACATTACCTGACTTCAAATTATACTACAGAGCTATACTAACCAAAACCACATGGTATTGGCATAAAAATAGACACATAGACTGAGGGAACAGAATTGAGAACCCAGACACACATCCACACACTTTGAGTAAACTTATTTTGAACAAAGGTGCCAAGAACATACACTAGAGAAAAGACAATCTCTTAAATAAGTGGTGCTGGGGAAACTGGATATCCATATGCAGCAGAAAGAAACTAGACCCCTATCTCTCACCATATACAAAAATCAAGTCAAAATGAATTAAAGAGTTAAACTATAGATGTTAAACTATAAAACTACTAAAATAAAACATTGGTAAAACCCTGCAGAACATGGTTATGGGCAAAAATATATAGAGAAAACCTATAAGAATAGGCAATCAAAACAAAAACGGACAAATAGGATTACATCACATTAAAAAGCTTTTGTACAACAAAGAAACAATCAACAAAGAGAAGAAATAACCCAAGGAAAGGGAGAAAATTTTTGCCAACTACCTCTCTGTCGAGGGATTAATAACCAGAATATATAAGGAGCTTAATCAACTCTACAGGAAAAAAATATGATATTCCAATTTAAAAATGGGCAAAATATTTAAATAGACATTTTCCAAAGTAAACATACAAATGGCAAACAAGCATATGTAAAGATGTTCAATATTAGGGCCATCAGAGAAAAGTAAATCAAAACTACAATGAGATGTCCTTTCACACCAGTTATAATGGCTTTTATCCATGATAGGCAATAACACATGCCAACAAGATGTTGAGAAAGGGGAAGGAACCCTTTTACACTCTTGGTAGGAAAGTCAGTTAGTACAACAACTATGGAGAACAAGTTGGAGGACCCTCAAAAACCTAAAAATAAAGTTACCATATGATCTAGCCATCCCACTGCTGAGAATATACCCAAATGGTAAAAGTTAGTGTATCAAATAGATATCTGCACTCCTGTGTTTGTTGTTGCACTGTTTACAATAACTAAGATTTGGAAGCAACCTAAGTGTCCATCAACAGGTGAATGAATAAAGAAAATGTGGTACTTATAGACAACAGAGTAGTATTCAGCTATAAGAAAGAATGAGATTCTGTCATTTGCAACAACCTGGATGGAACTGGGGGACATTATGTTAAGTAAAATAAGCCAGGCGCCCATGAGCATTTCCCCCCCACCCCCCCACCCCCGCGCCACACACAAACATCTCATGTTTTCACTTATTTGTGAGATCTAAAAATCAAAACAAATGAACTCATGGAGATAGAGAATAGAAGGCTGATTATGAGAGGCTGGAAAGGCAGTTGGGCGGGATGGTGAGGAGGAGATTGGAATGACTAATGGGTACAAAAGGAAATAATTAGGAAAAATGAATAAGACCTAGTATTTAATAGCATAAAAGAGGGGGGTATAGGCAATAATAATTTAATTATACATTTTAAAATAACTGAAAGTGTATAATTGGACTGTTTGTAAAACAACGGATCAATACTTGAAGGAATGGATACTTGATTTTTCATGGCATGATTTTACACATCTCATGCCTGTACCAAAATATCTCCTAACCCCATAAATATGTACATCTACTATGTACCCACAAAAATTAAAAATAAAAAACATTGTTTAAAAAACCCAGTCTCAGTATCACCTCCACCTTTTACTTTTTCTTTTTAACAAAACTAATTGCTTTACTTTTATGTTACATTCAAATCTTTAAGCATCAGTTTTTTCCACTTTTGAACCCTCTCCCCAATATCTCTAATATTTTAGAATTAACAATGCCTCCTCACTTCATATATACACAGAACATCCATGTTCTTGCTTTTTGAGAAAAAGGTTGAGAGAAAAATTTTTGTTTCATTTGATCTATTTTTTGATGAAACATACCAGCAGAGTACTGTATTCCTTCAGTATTCTTCACAGTAATACTATGGTGTCTCTGTGATATTCTGCTCGTTAGTTTTATTACCTTTCTTTTAATTCCATGTCTGTGAGTTTCTATTTTTAGAAAATATTTTTTGGACCAGGGTGTGCAACTATTGTGAGCAATCATTTCCCAGAGGTTAGGCTTCCTGATTCTCAGCCATGTATAAACATATTCCTCTGAGAGATTCAGAGTTCGAAAGACCTCAGAAAGACTTTTCATCCAGATGTAGAAGCAGGAGGCTGCACTGAAACTATTCATGTCATATCTCTCCTCTTATATCTCCTTTTGAAAGTGATCCCTATCTTCATCAGTTCCCAGGTCTATAGATACTTCTTGTTAAAACTTCTGCCTGAAATAAAGTATAAAATCTCTAATAAAAATCTGAAAAGAACTTCTGACATAGTTTCAAAGAGAGGTTGGGACTACATTTACCATTTTTATTACACTAATATTTGACACATTTAAAGCCAGTACAACTTCTCCTCAGAAATACTAAGTTTCCATGTTTTAAGCCAATTTATTGTTAGCATCATTTTATCGAAAACTGTCCTAATCTCTCCTAAGCCTAACAGAACACATGTAAGTTAGAAGCAAAAAGTCATCTGAAGGATTAAAGGAAGACACGTGCAAAAAATTATTCGCCTGAGCTGGTTTTACTGTTAAACAGAATGAAAGCAAATATGAGACACTGAATCAAATTTCTATAATCACAACATACCTCTAATGGGAATATTGGGTGAAAAGTTTGCAGGGCAACAAAGCAGTAGTAGTCAATGGAAAAAATAAAACTAAAGTGCTAGTTAGCAGGATAACTAAGACAAAGTTCACTAGCTAAAAACAATGAAATAAAAATGTATTTTGTTATTAATTCAATGAGAATAATTTTGAAATGCAAGTTTGAGCTCTGGGAATTGGTATTTTGTTGCCCTTTTGAGGGCAACACTTTGCTTCCTCCCTGGATACTACATAATAACTTTAAGTGTTAGAAAGCCTGAGGATATTCAAGCCACCTTCACCATGGCCTTACGGCATTTTTTGGATGATAATTAATATTTCATATTTGTTTGCCCATTTATAGAAGAACTTAGAAAAGCACAACATTGAGTTTTATTAGGGCATATCAAGGTACCTAGAATAGACTGATGAAATATATATGTGTATGTAGCCTATATTTCATATATTTCATATATGTATGAAATATATATGTAGCCTATATATATATGTAGCATATATATATATATATATATATATAGCCCATTTCAACTGACAAATCTACTAGCAAGCTGAATAAATTAATGGAAAAATAAATTACTTAGATATTGTTACTTTTTACAATTTAGAGTTAATTAACTTACAAATATGATACTCCTGGTCTAATATTTTACATCAAATAATTACTACCCCAAATAATTATAAACAGCTTTTTCAGAAGAGACGCTCAATCATGAACACATGTTTATGTGTAAATAAAAATGCCAGCCACTGTTCTCTCACTAAGGATACAGCAATAAATAAGGCTTTTGTGATTCCTAACTTCTCAGGGCTTACAGTCCAGCAAAGAAGACAGACACTTCAACACATTATCTTCATCATGATACACCAAAACTTATTAGAATAAAATATAAAAAAAATGTTTTATAGATGAAGAAAGCTTGATGCAGATCATGGAAAAAATAAGGTCAGGGAAGACTTTGCAACAGGCATTAAAGCTGAGAACTAAGAAAAATCTCAGGAAGAGTTAAAATCAAGCTATAATTTGTTTTATTTTATTATGCTTGATTTATATTCTTAGAACTTATGATTGAGTCAGGGTAGTAAAGATTAAATCAATAGTCTTTGGAATTCTTACCTAATAAGATTCAAAACTTGCCAGACTTAAAAAGTAGGTCAGTGTTGATACACGCTGTAGGACAGCATCTTTAGTCCACCATCCACATTGATCGAGCTTCTCACATTTCTGGACATGACATCTCAGTAAGTTGTTATTCTCTAATAAACATAAGCATTCCAGTTCTTCTACCAGGAAGAAAAACAGTTCTTTTGGCTTACTAAGAGTTGGTTTCTAAGTTCTCTAGTTCTATCTGTAAAGTCAATAGCATTATTTGTAATAGAAGTAAATAGAACCACTGAGCAATTTTTCTACAGCTACCATAAAGAATGTTATTTTCTAGAATTATTTGATAGATCTTTGAACAGGTATTTGGGGATAGCACTAAGCCAGGTGTCTAGTATGGTCTTAATCTCCATGGTATATGGGTATAGTTCATTTAAGAGAGCACATAGGAACAGGTAATGCATTATTAAATTGGTTGAACAATGCTGAAACCAAGTAAAATGACAATCTTAATTGTGGAGTAATAGGTATATATAAATAGTGATTCAGTCAAGTCAGAGGTGAAGTCTTTTTATGTATGGATGGTTGGTTGAAGACTTTTTTAGGTATTCCTATTTCAATAGCACCCACATTGAAGGCTAATTAATTAATTATCATAAAACAAAAAACCCTGCTATACGTAAGTTGCAGGCTGCTTTGTCAGAGAAGATATAAGTAGCTATATCTACTTGTCTAATTATATATAGTACACAATGGGTGTGCTTTCATTTAACTGTTAACATTTTTAAATTTGGGTTGTTCAAATATTCTAGTCACTGTTTATAAAGCATCATTTTGTCCTTGGTATTAGACAAACTATTTTTGGAATCAAAGTTAAACACATTCCTGTCTCTTTTAATATTGATATGACTTGGATCTGTGTCCCTACCTAATCATATGTCAAATTGTAATCCCCAGTATTGGAGATAGGGCCTAGTGGGAGGTGACTGGAACATGGGGACAGAGTTCTCATAAATGGCTTAGCAACATCCCCCATTGGAACTATATAGTGAGTGACTTCCCACAATATCTGGTTTAAAAATGTATCACAGTGTATCCCACCTGCCCCCCCGCCACTTTATTTTTCTCCTGTTCCAGCCATGTAAAGTGCTGGTATCCCTTCACTATCCAACATAATTGTAAATTTCCTGAGGCATCCACCGAAACTATAAAGATGCCAGCATTATACTCCCTGTACAGAAAAGAGCCCATGAAACTTCTTTTCTTTATAAATTTTCCAGTCTCAGATATTTCCTTATAGCAATTTAAGAACAAACAAAGGTAGAATATTGGTAGCAATAATTGGGGCATTGCTATGAAGATACCTGAAAATGCAGACGTAACTTTAAAACTGGGTAACAGGCAGAGGTTGGAAGAATGTGGAGGGCTCAAAAGAAAAAAAAAAAGGAAGATAAAGGAAAATTTGGAACTTCCTAGAGACTTGTTAAATTGTTATGACTCAAATGCTGATAGTGATATAAACAATAAAAGTCCAGGCTTTCTGGATTCAGATGGAGATAGCTTTCTCTCAGATGGAGATGAGGAACTTACTGGTAACTGGAGTGGAGGTCACTTTTTAATGCATTAAAAAATAATTTGGAGGCATTGTACCTCTGCCCTAGGGATCTGTGGAACTTTCAACTTGAGAGAGATAATTTAGGGTATCTGACAGAAGAAATCTATAAGCAGCAAAGCATTCAAGAAATGGTCTGGCTGCTTCTAAAAGCTCATATGCATGAACAAAGAAATGACCTGAAGTTCAACTTATATTTAAAAAGGAAGCAGAACACAAATGTTTGGAAAATTTTCAGCCTAGCCACACTGTAGAAAAGAAAAGCAAATTTTCAGGGGAGAAATTCAAGCAGGTTGCACATATTTGCATAGCTAAAAGGAAGGCAAGTGCTGATACCTAAGACAATGGGAAAATGGCCACCAAGACAATGAGAAAAAGGCCTCCTAGGCATTTCAGAGACCTTTGCAGCAGCCCCTCTCAACACAAGCTCAGAGGCCTAAGAGGACTGAATGATTTCCTGGGCCAGGCCCAGGGCCCACTGTCCTGCAAAACCTGGGGACACTGTTCCCTGCATCCCAGCCATTCTAGCTCCAGTTGTGGCTCAAAGTAGCCCAAATAATCCTGTGGCCATTGCTTCAGAGGGTGCAAGACATAATCCTTGGCAGCTTTCACTTGGCATTAAGACGGTGAGTGCACAGAGTGTAAGAATTGAGGCCTGAGAGCCTCCACTGAGACTGCAGAGGATGTATAGAAAAGCCTGGATGTCCAGGCAGAAGTCTGCTGCAGGGGCAGAGTGCTAACAGAGAATCTCTTGTAGGGCAATATGCGGGGGAGCGGAAATGTAAATGTTGGAGTCCCTTCACAGAGATCCCACTGGGGTACTGCCTAGTGGAGTTATAAAAAGAGGGCCACTATTCTCCAGACCCCAAAATGGCAGATACACCAGCAGCACGCACTCTGTGCCTAGGAAAGTAATAGGCATTCCACACCAGCCCATTAGAGCAGCCACAGGGGCAGAGCTGCCCAAGGTATTGGGAGCTCACCCCTCACACCATTGTGCCCTGGATGTGAGACATGGAGTCCAGGAAGATTATTTTGGAGCTTTAACATTTAATGAATGCCCTGCTGGGTTTCAGACTTACATGGAGCCTGTAACCTCTTCCTTTTGGCCAATTTCTCCCTTTTGGAATGGGCATATTTACCAAATCCATATATCCCCATTATATCTTGGAAATAACAAATTCAATTTTGATTTTACAGGCTTATAGGCAGAAGGACCTTAAGTTGTCTCAGATGAGGCTTGGAACTTTGGACTTTTGAGTTAATGCTGAAATGAGTTAAGACTTTGGGGGAGTATTGGGAAGCCATGATTGGATTTTTCAATGTGAGAAGGACATGAGATTTGGGAGGGGCCGGGGCAGAATAATATTGTTTGGATCAGTGTCCCCACCCAAATATTATGTCAAACTGTAGTTCCCCAGTGTTGGAGGTAGGCCCTGGTAGGAGGTGACAGTATCATGGGGGCAGAGTTCTCATAAATGGTTTAGCATCATTCATCATTGGTACTGAACAGTGATTGAGTTCTCATGAGACGTCATTGTTTAAAAATAAATAGCACCTTCCCCCTCTCCCTCTTCTTTCTGTTCTAGCCAACTGAAGTGCTGCCTTCCCTTTTACCTTCTTGCATGAGAAAAAGTTTCCTGAAGTCTCTCCAGAAGCTTAGCAGATTCCAGCATCATGCTTCCTGTATAGCCCATAGAGCCATGAGCCAATTAAATCTTTTTTCTTCGTAAATTACAGTCTCCATTATTTCTTTGTAGCAATTTGAGAACAAACTAATACAAATATATTTACCATTATGTTGAACAAATAAAACAATAAAATGTGATTATAAAATGCAAAACAACCTTATCTTTTAACATTTGGCATTGCTAAACTGTTATGAGAACATCTATCTTCATTCAGAACACCTTAAAATTCTAAGCAGTTTTTATATTTTTTAAAAATTTACTTGGATAATTAAAGTATCTTGTACACTTTCAACCACAGAACATGGTCATAACTGTCTTCTTCTACCTTGGATTTACTTCCTACAAAAATCTTGGAGTAGAAATATGATCTGGGGACATGATCGGTTACTGTACTTTTTTCTCCAGCTGTCAATTTTTCTTTTCTCCTCAGTTTGTTGGCAGAGAATGCTGACTTTCCCAGTATCAAAGGGATTTTTTCTGGAGCTGGGGAAGAGAAGGAATCAGAAACTCAAAAAAAATAAAATAAAATAGGGGTGAGGGAAGATCTTACCAAGGTCTTATTTGACTGGTGAATTTGTTTTCTAAGATTGGTGCTTACTGGGCTTCATAATGTTCACAACTCTTGTGGTGTGTTTGTAATTTCAAGGTCCCCTATGGTGACCTTGATACAGTAAAGTTAACCAATTCAGATAATATACTCTCTTGCTCCTCTTTAGAGACATCCACTCTTATTCCCCTAAACAGTGTATGCCACAGCCTCTGATTCCTGGGTTCCCTTTACCCCAGAAGGCTGAGGTTGGTCCAACCTTGGCTATGTTACTCAGCAACCACTTGGCTTTTGAAACACTATATTTATGTAAGTAACTGCTTTGCCCCTTACAATTCTGGAAGCAGACCATTCTCAACACAGCTACCTTTCCTTGGTGCTCTTTAGCCAGCTAGCCAGCAATAGTTTCTTTCTTTTAAACTTTCTACCATATTGGCCTGGCAATAGCCTAAGTGTACCACTGACTCCAGGTGACACAAGTAACTGTCTCCCTTGAAGCTTCTTGTTTTAGGCTTGTGTTGAATCAGTTTTTGTCACTTTCTAACCAAGTTTTGTCAAAGCAGTCTAGCACTAAACTTTCAAATAGAAAAAAATTCACATTGATGTTTTATACTTAATAGCTCCTACATTATCACAAACTGACACATAAAAAGCCTCATTCTAACATCTTGTACATGTGCCTTCCTAAAATCCCCAAACTTTCTGACCCAAATGATTATCTATTTTTTTTTAGCTAACCAGTTGTGAACGTTTGCCACAGCTAGACTTATTATTGCTTAGAGATGTTTAATAATGTTAGATTTGGGGGAAAATGGCAAATCATGTATAAACACAATAGTTTTTTCTTTATAAAGATTTACTTTAAGGATATGAGTTGATCTACTAATCCAAAGAAGTAACAGTATGTTATTTCTCATAATCAATAATAATTGTACAAATATTAGAATAGATATAAGCAATATTAAAATACATACATTAATTGTAAAGTAATTAATAAGTGAAAGTTCTTTGTAAGGAAACATTCTATTATTTATTTTAAATTTAAATAGAGGGACTGAAGCAACCACAATAAATATTAAATTAACAGAATATTTTAAATTGATAAAGTATTTTCATTTTTATCTCGATTGGTCAGGGATGGGCCAGTCAAATCAAACAAACTGTAGAGTAGATAATTTTTAAAGAATATCATTTATGATTAAAGAATATCATTTATGATTAAAGAATGCTTGAAGAGATAAAATATAATAAATTACCATTAAAATAAGTCTATATTAAATGTAATTTTATTTTTCATTGAATCAAAAAAATGAGAATTTTGACATAGAATTATGACTTTGAAAATAAAATATTGTTGTCGGAAAATACCAAATTATCACTGATGAAAAGCTGTTTACTAAATTACAAAACACTCTCTGTAATAGTATTTAAACTTCAACAAAATAGCACATGCATTTGAGTTGAAATGTGATACAGAATACCAAATTAAGCATTTCAGTTTAAAAAACTGTCAGTGAGAAGAATTTACCTAAAGGATAACGTGATGACAAAAACAATTTTGGAGGAAGTAAAATTCATGTCATTGATTTCTAAACTTCTTCTCTTTGCCTTACCTTGAGAGGGTAGTTTGTAGGCTTACTTTAGTTTCTTTAAAAAGCAATCAACAAACCAAGCAGGAGAAAAGTGGGCTGTATACCAATGAAGAAGATGATTGGGTTATAAATGCTATTTCTCCTTAAGAAGTGTTTCTTGAGTCATCGATCATGAAAGTGACCTTGCTGCTCAAAGCTGACTGAGTCCTTAATTGTCTGATTTCAGAAAGCAGATGAGTTAACCCAACCATGCTATCAATGTCATGTGAATTCTCATGTTCATCACAGGTCAGTGATAAGGCAATGTCAAGTTCTATCTTCCACTAGAAACCTCTTTGTGATCTTACATGGCTTTATTGAATTTCTGTACCTTGGGTGAAATTTTAACTGCACTATTACCCATATAATTGCAACTAAAAATACGAAAGGTAGAATTTTTCTTTGTTTTGTTTTCTCAGCTATTGAAAAAGTTTATACCTTATTCAATATTCATTTCTTGCTCAGTTGTTCATTTCAGGTTAAAAAAGTTGAAATTAAAGCAGTTTGTTTAATATATTTTTTAAGCTGCTGGTTGTTTGGCTATCAATATATCAGCTGGTAAAGCTTTCTCAGAGATTAGTTTTTTTCTCTGTGTTAAGGAGAACCCAGTTTTAATGTTTTAAAAATTGTAGCAACTTTTTAAAGGGGCCAATTTGTATAAACTCGAAATGACTTTCAAAAGTATGCATGCAAACAATTTAGTAAGAAATCTAACTATTCCATTTAATTTACACATGTAAATTATATTTTCATACAGAAGGTTTGTATATGAAATTATAGAGCCCGCATTAAAATTCAGTCTGAAATGTCAAAACTATTAATCTACTCATCCTAAAAACTTTGTATTTTAATTAGAATGAGTATTTTAATTATTAGGGATGTTTTTATTTATTAAAATATGACAAGTATATCAGAATAGTATAATTACAAATGACAACTGTAATTAGATTTCTTCATAACTACTACTTTTAGGAAATTATCTTAAATGAAGCCTGCTACAGGAGTAATCCTTTATCAGTAAAACAAACAAAAAGCTAAACAAAATAAACTTTAATGCCACTGCTATAAACAATACAATTAAGTTAATAAAATATAAAAGTGCAATGATTCTTTTAGTTTTTTAATTTACTCTGTGAATTATTTTTACTGAGTAACTAATAGATATCACTTATCATGCTGTAATCTGGATATACAAAGATAAATACAATTTGTTTTCTAATCCTGAGATGCACAATTTGTAAGATTGCAATCAAATCATTATAACAAAATGTTATATTGATGTATACAATTATTAACATAATTATGTAAAATGCCGTGAATAACTCAGACTAGTAGATAAATCTGGCAGAGGAACAAAACTTGGGCTAGTTCATTCAAAATGAATTGAAGTTTAACATAAATAGATAGATTGATATAAGAGAGAGAAAATTCTAAGTTAAAAGAATAGCATGAGCAAAAGAAAAGAGAGAAAAAGAGCTCAATGCATTTGAGTAGTGTGCATATTTCAGATTTGCTGCTGTGTAGGACATGTGGATGCACTTGACAAGAAAAGTCAGGACAATCTGATAAATTGTATACGTCCATTTTTATCAAGAGAAATATTTTATACATTGTTCTATATGTACCTAGAAGACAAAAAATCAATCAACTCTGATGTGATCATCTGTGTGTCTATGTGTGTGGGTGTTTTGAAGGGGCAGTTGGGGAAAGAAGTAGGAGCAGTCATCTATCATCTTAGATGCCACCAGAATGCAGAAAAGTACATATTGGGAGGGGGAAAATATAGAAAAAGATCTATTAAAGACTTTTCCTTTAACAAATTGGTCAAGTAGACATTTTTGTGATCAGCATAGATGAGGCTATGCAACATTCTAGAGTTAAATGTAGAATGTAGGCAGCCAGTGTACACGCAGCTCTGAAAGCACCTCTTTATCCCTCTGCTTCGTACCCAGCTTGCTCTTGGTTATCTAGGGCCTTCAATTTTGTTTCTCCTTGACTTAATTAATTATCACATTATTTTCTTTGATGTCTGACCCGGTTCAACTGTTGTAAATATTCAACTTGATGTTTTCTGAAAACTCTGTGAACTCTTCTATTTTTGTGACATTGTTTTCACAATGTTTTCATTTCTGATTAATAATCCCAGAATGTTTTTCTTCTTGCCTGCCTATCATATTATACTTGTTTCAGATCAGAGGAGTGTAATTGTTTTATGGGATGCCTAACCTACTTTAAATTAGAAAATTGACACTACAAAGATTACTGAGTACGGTAATAAAAAAAATCCCCAGATGTGATTCCTTGCTTACCACTGTTTTCATTCTCTTTATATTTTCCTATGTTGGAGTTGCTGTTCTGGTTCATTGCTGCTTGATAAGTGTATTTTTTCCTGAACTTTGCTCTGATGTAGTACAAATATATACCACATCTGAGTTGTATACTATCTGCTCCTTGCTATATTTTGGCAATGCAAACTCTTCCCAGACCTTTGTAAACTGTTTTTGAGTTCTCTCTTTTTCACTATGGTCTAGAAAGTACCTCTATTAATAAGCTGAATAAATTTTATAATATAATACCTCCATGTTTTTTTTTTTCTTTCTCTCAAGGATCACAGTCCCGTGGTGCCTATTGCTCTATATTGGAATACTAATATTTCATATACATTAACTAGTTACTCAATTGTTTCTGGTAGTTACCTATTCTAACAGTGTTCAATGGGCCAGTAATAGAGAAATCTATGTTGCCAACTTATCTGTGTGTATAGCCAAAGTGAAAGTACTATCCTCGTTGGACTTATGGTGGGAGTTAAGGCGTTATTTTCCTGGCTTTGGAGAAGTTCTGATGATTCTATAACTTAATCAATATCATTTGAATTAAGATTTTTTTACCCAAATTAGCAAGTGTTGATTAATTTTCCTTTCAACTAAGAATCCTAAAATACATAAACGGCAGTAATAACTTTGTTAAATGTATGTTGCAGAAAAATCTGGTCCTCATGCCTATAGGCTCAGAAAAAACTTGCCCCAATTTCTGGCAAATCAGTATTGAATTTTATATATAAAGGACATTTTAGCATTATTCAATGTCCTAAGGCTACTATATAAAATCATAAAGCTAAATTATTAATTTTAATTAAATATATAACTCAAACAATATGCAAAATAATTTGTTCTACATTGTTGGTTATTTGCCTTTAGGAATCTCTGAAATATTATATCATAATCTGAAGAACCCATTGTAAATATGTTCAATTAGAAAACCATAATTATTCTATTCAAATATTGATCATTAATAGACTAATTCAGCCTGATGTACCCATATCCCATTAATGATTATAACATTCACATGTATTGTATTCAAACCCTTTATACACAACATTGAATTGAGGAGTGCCTTGCCTGTGGAACCATAATATCTAACCTATTGGTCAAAGGCTTTTCTTCCCTGGATACTGTGTGGAGAATTCCCACAGGTGTTTTGGTTAAATTCTTTATTTTGTTGTGCCCCCTCTTGTTCTCTGATTGTATAGTTAATTAATTCACATTTGTTTTGATTACATTTGTTTTTGGTATGTTAACAAGCTCTTAGAATACAACCAAGCCTTTCAGACTTTGGAGCTATTCCCTCCCTATATGATTATTTTGCTTTTGTTGTTTTAATGTCTTTTTTCTTACTATTGATCTTTCGTAACCATTGTTCTAGTCCATAAACAACAGTAATTGTTGCTAAAGACAATGATATAATTTATTTTTGTTCCTGTTATTGTTTGTTTTTGCCTAAAAGGAGAACACAGTGAAATAAAGTTAGAGAAGTTGATAGAGTCGTTAATTTTGACGTTAATAAAACATAGCCTCAATCGGTAAACTGTCTGCATTTAAACAATTTTATTGGGAAAGAGAATCAATTGAGGGATTTATTATTAAAACTAATCTAATTTTTTAGAGTCTCTGGTGGTGCTTGGGAAGTTGGCATAAACATGGTATAGTCAGAAAAACTGAGTAAGCGAGTAGTAAAACACAGTAATAGGTTATAATTAATAGCAGATAACCATAGCTGCAGAAAGAGAAAAGTGGAAATGGATGGAAAAAATATATATATTTATTGAGCATCAGAAATGTGTCAGATATGACCCTACATTCTTTACATGCAAGTCACATTTAGATAGGGTTGTTTTTATTTCCATTTTGCAAACAAGTGATGAAGAAGCGATGGAACTTGCATAAAGCTACGGAACTATAAGTTGTGCGTGCAGTAACTAGACTCAGGCAATTTTGCCCCAGAGGCCACTATCCAACATCACCTTAGCATAAAATCCAGGGTTATTTGTTACTCCTTCAATTTCTTATTATCCTCTAAGGACAGAAGAAATAGGTCTTAGTTACCACTTTGATTTTTTTAATCATAAAAAATTGAAAGAGTAAAAAAATGACTCTGGATATTATACTAAGTTAATATTGCATAGTGGCCTTTGCAGCAAGATTGCCGACATTTAGAACCTGGGTGCACAACGTACAGCTGCACGACCTTTTGCAAGTTCCATAACCTCCTCATTGTTCATATATAAAATTGAGATAATAATCAATCATATCTGAAATTATTTTTATATATAAATAATGTAAGATAATACGTAACACTTCAGGTATTCAATAACTGATGTGATATTTATTTTCAGACTCAGGGTCACTTGAAAAAATGTGGGAATCATGGAAAAAAGTAGAAAACAAGTTTTGTGGGGGAAATAATATATTCAACAATGTAGAGTGAGTTTTAATTGGTTGATAAAGTTCTAAGAGAAGGTATAGGAAAAATGTGGAAATATGAGCCAAGAATATAAAATATCAAGCTTAAATTTATTGTTTTTATAGTTGTCTCCACAGAGGTGATGGATACAGCTTAAAGAAGATAAAAGATCACTAATGGAACAAAAATAGAAAGAAGAGGAACAAAAAGAAAGGATTTGTGGTACAACAGCCTTATTTTGACTTAGTCATGATATTTATCATCTTGCTATTTATTACAGCTAGCATTGCTATCTTCAAATAGCATGAAATACTTTGAATTACAAAATGAAATTATTAGTGCCTGTATTTCTATGTTCTTAAACATAATTTTAAAAAATGTTGCTTAAAATTGTACAGAATGCTAAGAAACAAGAGACAGGGAAAATTTTATTTGATATTTAATGATAATCATTAGCAAGTAAAAGTAATTAGTAAATTAATACATAAAAAACAAAAAATGTTATATGTTATGGAGATTGGATGTGAATATATATTATATATATTTATATGATATCTTTATATGTCTATGATCTATCTATCTAATAAAGAGGAAAGAAAAATCAGCAATCTAATATACCATGCAGATGACAATTAATTAGTATGCTTATCTGAGATTTTGAGATGATTTTGACTATGATTTCATATGCTCTTATATATACAAAGTTATGCTAAAACTGGAAAACAGAGATACAATATATTTGCTGAATTTCACAAAATTCCTATGGTTCCTTTCCTCAAGTTAAACAACACAAGGATTATAGTCTGGTGAAAAATGCTTGAAATTTGAAGTAATATTATCAGATTATCAGAACTTGAATAACCATTTCTCTGATATTCTACAAATTAATGAATTCTGTAAGCCTCATGGTTTTGTTTTGATTGTTGCTTTATACAAAAGGACCTAAGAATATTAAACCCAGGCTTATTGTGAGGAAATAATTTAATAAGAATTAGCTATTATCTAACCCTTATTATGTACTAGTAACTTACAACTTTGAATAGCCTTTTCTAATAATTTCTAAAAATCAGTTTAACAGGTATTTACTATTCCTATTTCTATTATGCAGATAAAGAAAACTAAGAACATAGGAGTTAAGTAATTTGCCCAATATCTTACAGCTAATTTGTTTGAGCGAGGATTCTAATCTCAATGGTCTAATTCCAAACCTTATCCCCTCAATCATATGTATAATTATTTGTAAAATTGTTTTGAAAAATATAAAAGTTCCATCTGAATGTTACATTTTTGAATTTTTAATTAAAATTAATCCAAGATTAGAACAGTATAAAATTCAAGTATACATACTTAATTACCAAATATATTTATCTGTGCCCACATCAAAGTATTATGTGATCTCCAAAATTAAACATTAACAAGATTTACAGCCTCTAATCAGCATTTGAATTTATTTGGCCTTTGCTTTATATTTATGCTTACATTTAAGCATTTAATAAATAAAGAAGTAAGGTGACACCATTAAATAAAATAAGCTCGGAGAAAAATTTAATCATTAAAAAAATTCAAATGTTGGAATGAATTAGTTTATGAAGAAAGTAATTCAAGAAATATACAGAAGAAAATATAAACATGTATACAATTATTTAGTTGGCATATTTCCTATATTTGCAAAAAGAAGCAATTCTACAATATTGTGATGAGTCTGTAAGGAGTCACTATTTAGTGTGATAACTGAATAAATGTGCTGTAATAGCTTATCACTAAAGTTGAAGCTACAGCCAATAACATGTGAAATTACACTTAAAAATAATTTAAAATTCATTCTTTTGTGTCACTATATAGTATTCCGTTGTATAAATATATCATATTTTTTCCACTTATTTCTTGATGAACACTTCAGTTGATTCCATATCTTGGCTATTGTGAATAGTGCTTCAATAAACATGTGAGTGCAGAAATCTCTTTAACAACCAATTTCATTCCCTTTTGGATATACACTTAGTAGTAGAATTGTTGGATCATATGGTAGTTCTATTTTTAAATTTTTTTAGGAACCTCCACACTGTTGTCCGTAATGGCTGTGCTAATTTACATTCCCATCAACAACGTATGAGTTCCCTTTCCTCCACATCCTAGACAGAATTTGTTGTTTTGTTTTCGTCTTTTTGATAATAGCCATTTTAATGAGAATGAAATGATATCCAATAGTAGTTTTGGTTTGCATTTTTCTGATGACTAGTGATGTTGAGCATTTTTTTTTTCACATAACTCTTGGCAATTTATCTGTCTTCATTTAAGAAATGTCTATTCAGATATTTTGCCCATTTTTAATTGATTATTGTTTTTTTTCTGCAATTGAATTATTTGAGTTTCTTATATATTCTGGATGTCAACTCACCAGAACTATAGTTTGCAAACATTTTCTCCCATTTTATAGGTTGTCTGTTCACTCTGTTGATTGCTTCCTTTCCTGTGTAGAAGCTTCTTAGTTTGATATAATCCCATTTATCCATTTTTGCTTTTGTTTCCTGTGTTTTGAGATATTATTTAAAAAATCCTTGCCCAGACCAATGTCAGGAAGCATTTATTCAGCCATAAAAACAATAAAATTATGCCATTTGTGACAATACGGATAAACCTAGAGGACATTGTTAATAAGCCAAGTATAATAGGGAAAAATACCATATGGTCTCACTTCTATGAGGAATCTACAAAAGTTGACTTTATAGAAGTAGAGAGTAGAATAGTTGTTACCAGAAGCTGGGGAGGGGAGGAGGGAAGGAGATTGGTAAGAATTTGGTCAACATGTAGAAATTTACAGTCAGATGAGTGAAATAAGCTCTGGTGTTCTATTGTAAGGTAGAGTGATGATAGTTAGCAATAATGTGTTGTACATTTAAAATTAGATAGAAGGGAAGATTTTGTATGTTCTTACCACAAATAAATGACAAGTGTTTGACAGGATAGATATGCTCTTTATGCTGACTTGATCATTACACAATACATATATGTATAAAAATATCATACTGTACCCACAAACACATACAATTATTATGTCAATTAAAAACAAAATCTACAAAGCTAATAAAAAATAAATAAATATTCAACTTCAAAAGAATATTTAAAGAAACACTTAAAGAAAATTTAAAGGAAATATTTGACATTTAAAGAAAATCAAATTTAAATATTTGTTTTAAAAAATAAGTGCTTTTAAAGACATTTCCTCATGTATATTTTGACAAGCATCGATATGGTTAAAATAGATAATTGGCAGTAATAACTATGTCAAGTTATTCATTTGTGGGCAAATTGGAAAGGGTCTTATAAATCCATTGATACCTTTTTGTAGCACTTGGCAATCTACAATATTCCCATAGACCGAGATCACTTTCCCTTATACATCATGTAAAAAAAAATAATTATAAGAAAAAGAAGAATCTACAATAAAATGGAAATTTTTATAATAATTCTTAAGTAATTTATAGAGAAATCATTGATAAAGAAAATAATACAAACTATAACTATTTTAACACTAAAAATAACCTCAATACAATATTTTTGTTAGGTATATATTTAAAGTGCATATTGAGTATTTACCAAACAAACAAATAAACAAACAAAACTCAGGAATTGCCTAGAGCAAGTGTCTACAACAAATTTCTAAAGATTGAAAACATCCGAAGTACAATCTCTGTCTGTAGTAGAACCAAGTTACAAACCAAAACACAGACCATGAATGTATTTAAAAGCCAAGCAGAAATTTCTAAGTAACCAAAGGATCAAAGAAATCACTATGAAAATCTGAAAATATTTTGAATTAAATAAATATTGAAATATAAAAGTTAACCTTATGGAATGCAGTTAAAATCATGCTTGGTGGGAAATTAGACTTTAAAGCATTTATTTTACGGTAGGTAAAAATGTGAAAATTAATTCACTAAGCATTATGTCAAGAAGCTGCAAAACAAATGGAAGTTAAATTCATCAGGAAGTAGAAAGTTTTTAAAAGTGAAATAAGAATTTATTAGAATAGAAAAATAAAATTGAAGAAATTAATAAAACAAATTTGACTATTTAAAAAAATCGATAACTTTCTACCATTTCTGATCAAGACAAAATGCAAGTAAGCATAAATAGCCATGTTAATATTCAGAGGGGGACATTACTGAAGATATTATAGTAATTTTAAAATCATCCAATAATAGACTTTATGTAGATTATTTTTATAATTTAAATAAATTTTCAGAAAACCACATTTACCATAATTAAGCAATGGAAAACTAAACCTAGTATTGCTATAAATATTAGAAACACTGAATATGTAATTTAATATCTTCCCATGAAACTAAAGATTCATAGGACATTAGCAGTAAATTTGATCAATTATTTAAAAAATCCCAATATTTCTAAAACTCTTTCACATGACTTGTCTTATGAGGACAGTAAAGCAAGATCAAACTTGACATTTCTATAAGAATAGAGGAAAATTTCTTTTATTAGATGGGAAATTGTAAATGAAATATTAGCAGTCAATGATACATAAAACAGATAATAGAATATGCTCAAATTAGATTATTCCAAGAATAAAAAGGTGACTTAACATTAGAAATTCAATTTTTTTATTTTAATTAATTAATTTTTTGAAATAGAGTCTTGCTCTGTCTCCAGACTGGAGTGCAGTGGTGCGATCTTGGCTCACTGCAACCTCCGCCTCCTGGGTTCAAGCAATTCTCCTGCCTCAGACCCCTGAGTAGCTGGGACTACAGGTGCACGTCATTATGCCCAGCTGATTTTTGCATTTTTAGTAGAGACAGGGTTTCACCATGTTGGCCAGGATGGTCTTGATCTCTTAGCCTCGTGATCCGCCTGCCTAGGCTTCCCACAGTGCTGGGATTATAGGCGTGAGCCACCGCGCCTGGCCAAAATTCAATTATTTTAATGCAGCACAAGACAAACAAAAGATAAAAAACAAGTAAAATTTCCACATGAAAAAAGAAAGTACTTCTCTGTTCAGCCAATTCTATTATTTAGCATAACTTTCACAAGAGGATTTAAAGTATCTGTGTAGCTGCTAGCACTTATGGCCTATGGAGAAAACATCAGGTACTATAGAGATTCAGTTGTATGGGATTAATGAAGAGACTGCTTCGTGGATTTAATAGACTCTTTATTTAGCTCATTCTTTGATCTATTTGGCTTTAGGTGGTTTGGCTTATGGGGACCCTGGTAATGAGCATATGCCAAACTCTTGGTATTATCCTCCCACTAGTCATAATAATAGCCTCCCTTGTATGCTATATTCTCTCAAAGGTTATAAATGTTTGTATATAGCCATCTCAAGAATGTCAAATGGTCTCTCTTCAACTGGATTGACCAGAGCTGAAAGAAATGTACAACCATGAGGACACTGTAACCAATGAATGACATGCTGAGACCAGCAACCCGAGATAATGGTACCTGAGAGTGGTGCTAAGGCCCCAAGCTTTGGTCACACTCTCACTTAAGTGAGAATCTCAGCAAAAAGGGTGAATTTTTTAAAACAAAATTATGGGAGGCCATTTTTGGGGGCTGAGCTCATGCACAATGCCCCAACAGACCAAACCAAACAGAAATGGAGCTGCTTATGCAAAATGTGACATAATCAAACTAAGACTTTAAGGAAATACATAGATCCTTAAAGATGTGTTCAACAAACCAGGTTTTGTTCTTCTCCTGTAAACAGGACCTTCCAGCATAGGAGATAACCCTCTACTCAGTCCTTGTTCCTACCTTTGCAAAACTGACTGTTCTACTCTTTCCCAGTAGGTTTCAAGACCAAGTAAGTACATTTATGATGGTAATAGTGACATCAATGACTAAAGTTTTGGTCATTCTCTCAAAACAGAAAATGACCCAAAGGGGGGAACTGTTAAAGTTAATTAATATGGCCTGAGTAGAACTCTGTACTTCTATATTTGAGACCTTGCGGACAAACTGTAATCTAACATAATAGACACACAAGATTGGAAACCTAATTTAGGAGTATTCACCTGTAACAGTAGCTGAGTCTTGTCCAATCTCAGCAGCCATACCTCAACCACTCATGCACTGCTGAGTGTTCAAACTGCGTTCAAATAAGGCAAATGTTGAGCTGTAACCAATCCATTTGTTTCTGTACCTCACTTCTGATTTCTGTACCTCATTTCCCTTTTTTTCATCTATAAATTTTATTCCATGACATGGCTGTGCTGGAGTCTGTCTGAATCTTCTGTAATTCAGGGGGCTGCCTGATTTGCAAATCATTAATTACTCAAACTTATTTAAATTAAAAAAGTGAATATAATAAAATTCAATGACCCCTCATGATTTAAAAAACCTAGCCAATAAATATATGAAAAATGCTCAACATCACTAATCATCAGGGAAATGCAAATCAAAACCATAATGAGGCATCTTCTAACTTCAATTAGAATGGCTATTATCAACAGAAAGTTAAATAAAGAATATTCTTACTCATGTGGAAGTTTGAAAAAGCAGATCTCATAGAAGTAAAAATAGAGCCAAGGATATTAGAGGCTGGGAAGGGTACTGGGAAGGGAGGAATATACAGAGGTTTGTTGAAGAATACAAAATTACAGTTAGACAGGAGAAATAAGTTCTAGTGTTCTATACCACTTAAGAATATTATAGCTCACAAAAATACATAGTTTCAAATAACTGGAATGAGGATATTGAATGTTCCCAATACATAGAAATGATAAATATTTGAGACGATAGATATGCTGATTACCCAGATCTGATCACTATACATTATATGTATCAAAACATCACCATGCACCCCATGAGTATGTACAGTTGTCAATTAAAAATAAATTCAAAATGATACCCTAGTAAAATATATGTAGAAAAAAATTTCTAAATCTGATAGTGTCATTAAAATAAACTTACAAAAACTGCGATCATTAATAGTAAAATCTTTAAAAACTTTCACTCTGATATCAGGAACATGATAACGATTTCTGCTGTCATCATTTCCATTCAAAAGCATACTGGACATCTTACTTGAAGTACTTAGACAAGAAAATGGTAAAATATCTAAAAGTGATAGTTAAACTTTTGCTATCAGCAGAGCTTTGAGTGCACATGTTCAGTATTTTAATTATGACTATACAATATATAAAATAATCTACAGACAAATCACTGAAATTAATATATGAGTTCATAAAATTATCTGAATGAAAATTTAATGTTTAAGATTATTTATATTTCTGTATGGATAGAACAAATACCATTGTCTCATCACTTCATTGATTGTTTATTTTGTTGCATAGATGATTTTAGTGTTGATGCAATCATATTTGTCTATTTTTCCTTGTATTACTTGTGCTTTTGAGGTCTTGCCCCCAAAATATAGTTTTATTATTCAGGTTTTATATTTAAGTATTGAATCCATTTTGAGTTGATTTTGGCATATGGTGAGAGGTAGGGATCTAGTTTCATTCTTCTGCATATAGTTACCTCATTTGCCTAGAACCATTTATTGAAGAAAATGTCCTTTTCTTGGTGCACATTCTCGGCACCTTTAGAGAAAATCAGTTGACTGTAAATGCGTGGACTTATATATATATTCTCTATTTTGTTGCTTTGGGTTAGGTGTCTGTTTTTGTGACAGTGCCATGCTGATTTGTCCACTATAGCTTTGTGGTGAATTTTGAAGTCAGTGTGATGCCTCCAGCTTTGCTTTTTCTGCTCAGGATTGCTTTTCTATTTGGGGTCTTTGGTGGTTCCAAATAAATTTTAGGATTTTTTTAGTCCGTGCAGAATGTCATTTGAATTTTGATGGGGATTGCATTGAATCTGTAAATTGCTTTGATAAATATTATTATTTTAACAATATTACTTCTAATTCTAAGGCTATCTTCCATTTATTTGTAGCTTCTTCAATTTTTTCATTAGTGTCTTATAGTTTTTTATTGTAAAGATCTTCCACTTCTTTAGTTAAGTTGATTCCTAGATATTTTATATTCCATGTTTGCTATTGCAAATAGGATTGCTCTCTTGGTTTATTTTTCAGTTGTGCACTGTTGGCATATATGAATGCTACTGCTATTTGTATCTTGATTTTGCATCCTACTACTTTACTAAATTCCTTTTCCAATTTTAACAATTTTTTGAAGACTAAGTTTTTTTCTAATTTAACATTATGTTCTCTGAAAACAAGGCTAATATGACTTATTTCTTTTCAGTTTGTATCCCCTTTATTTTTTTATCTAGCCTATTTTCTCAGGCCAGGACTTCAAGTATTATGTTGAATAAAAGTGGTAGAAGTGAACACCCGTGTCTTGGTACATCTTTAGAGGAAAGTCTTTCAATTTTCTGTTGTTCAGTCTCATGTTAGCTGTGGACATGTCATATATGGCCTTTATTATTTTGAGGTATGTTCCTTCTCTACCCAGTTTGTTAGAGGTTTTATCATAAAGGAATGTTAAATTTTATTGAATGATTTTCAGTACCAATAAAAATAATCATATGGTTTTTGTTCTTGGTTGTTTGAATGTGATGTATTGCATTGATTGATTTGTGTGAGTTAAACTATATTTGCATACCTGGGATGAATCCCACTTGATCATGGGGAATAATATTTTTAATGTGTTCTACAATTTGATTTTTTAGTACTGTGTTGAGGACTTCTGCATCTATGTTCATCGGGGATATCGCCCTGCAGTGTTGTTGTTGCTCTTGTTGTTGTTTTATGTGTCCTCTGATTTTGGTATCAGGGTAATGTTGCCCTCACAGAATGAGTTTGGAAGTATTCCCTCCTCTTCACTTTTTTTGAAGGTTTTGTGTAGAATTGCTATTAGTTCTTCATTAGAAATAATTCAGGAGTTAAGCCATTATATCCTAGGCTTTTCTTTGTTTGTAAACTTCTTATTATGGCTTAGGTCTCCTTATTTGTTATTCGTTTGTTCAGATTTTCTATTTTTTATTATATTTATATTTTTGTGTAGTTGTACATTGTAGTCTCTATTTAACTTTTCTCAGTTGTTTAACTCTTTTTAGTTTCTGATTTTATATTTTGGGCCTTCTTTATTTATTTTTTTGTTGTTGTTGTTGTTAGTCTAGATGAAGGCTTGTTAATTCTGTTTATCCTTAAAAAAAACAACTTTTTGTTTCATTCTTCTTTTTTATAGTTCCAAATTTATTTATTTCTGCTCTGATTTTATTTATATGTATATTTATTTATTGCTTCCACTAATTTTGAGTTTGGTTTGTTCTTGCTTTTCTACGTCTTGAGATGCACTGGGGTTGTGTTGTTAGGTTGTGTCTTTCTACTATTGCTATAAAGTTTCCTCTCAGTACAGCTTTTGCTGTATTTGGTAGATTTCTGTATGCAGTATTTCCATTTTTATTTAATAAATTTTTAAATTTTATTCTTAGTTTCTTCATTGTCCCATTCATCATTCAGGAGCATGTTGTTTAATTTCCAAGTGTTTGTGTGGTTTCCAAAATACTTGTTATTTGTTTCTTAGTTTATTTTATTGTGGCCAAAATGATATTTGATATGATGTCTACTTTTTTGAATTTGTTGAGATTATTTTGGGGCCAAAGATATGGTCTATTCTGAAGCAGGTTCCATGTGTTGATAAAATGAATGTGTATTCTGCAGCAGTTGGGTTACATGTTCTGTAAATGTCAGGCCATTTTGTTCTAGTGTGCAGTTTAACTCCAATTTTTTTGGTTAATTTTCTGTCTGAATGATCTGTTCATTACTAAAAGTGGGGTGGTGAAGTCACCCACTATTATTATATTTTATTGTATTTCCTGCTTTTGATTGGTTAATGTTTGCTTTATATACTTTGGCACTCCATTGTTGAGCATATACAATATTTAAAATTGTTATATCCTCTTGCTGAGTTTACCACTTTACCATTATATGGTCACATTCTTCTTCCCTTTTTATAGCCTTTGACTTGGTGTTTAATTTATCTGATACAAATATAGCTACACCTATTCTTTTTTTATTTCCACCTTCATGGAATATCTTTGTCTATTCCTTCACTTTTAGCCTATGTGTCTCATTATAAGTGAAATGGATTTCAGTAGGCAGCACACTCCTGGGTCTTGTTCCTTTATTTATGCAGCTACTCTATGTCTTGCTTTTTTTTTTTTTTTTTTCCCAGGGTCTCACTCTGTTGCTCAGGCTGAAGTGCAGTGCTGTGATTATGACTCACAGCAGCTTCAACCTCTCTGGTGTCAGGTGATCCTCCCACTTTAGCCTCCTGAGTAGCTGGGAGTACATGTGCATGCCACCAAACATGGCTAATTTTTTCTTTTTCCTTTTTGTAAAGACAGGGTTTTGCCATGTTGCCAAAGCTGGTCTCAGACTCCTGGGCTCAAGTCATTCATCTACCTCAGCCTCCCAAAGTGCTGGTATTACAGGTGTGAGCCACCACTCCCTGCCCACTCTATGTCTTTTAATTGGAGAATTGAGTTCACATCCATTCAGCAGGGAGTTGCTGCTATTTTGTTGTTTATTTCCTGATTCTTTTGTAATTCCTCTCTTTTTCATTTCTTACTACCTTGCTTTGTGGTTAAGTGGTTTTCTGTGGTCTATGTTTTAATGTTTTGCTTTTTATTTTAAGTGAATCTATTATAGGTTTTTTGCATTGTGGTTAACCAGAAGCTTACAAATAATATCTAATAGAAAAAAATGTTTTCAAAAGAGATGACAGCCTATCTTTAATCAAAAAGAAAATAATAGAAACAAAGAAAAAAATTTTAAAAACACATCTATAGTTTAACTCCATATCCCCTCTCCCATTTTGACTTTTTATTATCTCACTATATTTATTTTTATGTTGTCTATATCTTAACAGGTTGCAGTAATTCTTACTGTTTTGATAGATTTGATTTTCGGGATTCATCCTAAAGTTAAGAGAGGATTGCACACCACAATTATGGTATTAAAGTATTCTAGGTTTGTCTGTGACCTTGGTTTTACCAGTTGGTTTTATATTTTCAAATGTTTTCCTTTTGCACACTAGTGTTTTGTTTTGTTTTGTTTTGTTTTTCCAGACTGAATAACTCCCTTTAGCATTTCTTGTAAGATATATCTCATGGTAGTGAACTCTCCGGTATTGTTTATCTTAAAAAAAAGGTTTTATTTCTCATATATGAAGAATATTTGAGGAATATTTGAAGGAGTGCTTTGCTCGGTAAAGTATTCTTGGATGAAAATTGTTTTCTTTCAGCACTTTGAAAATGTCATCTCATTCATTCCTGACCTATTGGTTTCCATTTAGAAAGCCTGTTGCTAGAGGAATTGGAGCTCTCTTTTATTTTATTTGCTTCTTTTTTTCTTACTGCTTTTAGGACCTTTTTTTTGTCCCTGACTTTTGAGAATTTTATTATTATATGAGTTGGGGCCTTATTTGGACCAAATCAATTTAGTGTTCTCTGACCTGGACACTTATTTGTGTCTCAAGTTTAGAAAATTTTTATGTGGTTATTTGTTTCAGTAAACTTTCTACTCCGTTTTCCTGCTCAATTCCCTCTTGAATATCAGTAATTTTTAGATTTGGTCTTTTGAGGTAATTTTCTATATCATGTAGGTGATTTTCAATTATTTTCATTTTTTCTCTTTTTTTCTCCTCTGTTTGTGTATGTTCAGTGTCATTAAGCTCAGCCATTATTTCCCCTCTCCTATCCATTCTGTTGTTGACAGCCTTTAATGAATTTTTCCGTTCAGCAAATATATTTCTCAGTTCTCCAATTTTTTAAAAAAATTATTATTCCAATTTCTCCATTAAATTTCCAAATTTCATTTCTATGTTATCTTGGAGATCACTTAAAACTCCTATATTTGAATTATTAATCAGAGAGCTCAAATATTACCATCTCATTGTCATCAGTCAGTGATCTCTTGCTTTGTCCATTCTAGGACATTATGATTTTCTGTTTGCTGATGTTTCTTGTGAATGTCCATCTATTTATTTACACTGAATTATTATTTATTCTACTCTTTATGATTTGTTTTGGCTTTTATTGGCTATATTGTTAGATATCCTTTATAATTTATGTGTTGAATTTTTTTCCCCAAATTTTCTGTTAGTTTGCTGCTCCCTTTTCAGTAATAGATGGTGCCTTAGGACCAGGTTTGCCTCAGTTATACTAAATCATCAAAGAACTGCTGATATCAAATTGGGGATATCCCAAAGGGGATATCCTTACAGTTTGAAAAGGCTGGCTAGGGGTTCATGCCCAGGGCACCTATAGAACATATCTCCTTCAACATGGTGCTGCCGAATAGCCATTCTGGTTTGGTGTTTCCTTTGGCCAAGTTACACAGTTTCTAGGGCTTGGGAAGGTAGTTTCACTTCTTTTCTTTGTCTTCCCTTTTGCTGTCCTCTGAGATTTATCTTCCTTTTAAGGCACTTGCAATGCTTCCTGTGTGTTGAGACAGAATCAGATATCTTGACAGGGAACCAAAGGTGATGGGAAAGCTGGTTGTTCACCTTAAACTCTTATTTCCTAGTGGAAATAGGAAACGGTGAGTTGGGGAGACATTTTTTATGTACTTGGGTGACAGACGAATTGGGAGAGTAGCATCATAGATATGGAATTTTTATTCTTCTACCATCTCAGATTTTTAAATTTCTCTGTGGCCCTAAGAACTGTCTCATTCTCATATTTGAGTTGTGAAATATTGCTGGTGATCATCTCAATGCTGTGTATTTGTTTTGGTTCACTGTGGTGGGGGGAGGGTTAATAAATCCAACTTTCTACTCTCCCATTTTGCAACTGAAAGTCATCACTTTTAGTTTCTGGAAGACATTCTCTATAAAAAGAAGCTTAGTCTAGACTCCTGAATGCTACTGGCCAAGCAGATTGGCAAACTGGATTCTAACTAAAACCAATTTGATTCCAATATGTCAATAGCCAATAAGAAAAACTGGGTTCCCAATGCAACACAATGGAGGAAGAAGGACTATTTTGGCAATTCCAGGGTTGACTACAGTGCCTCTTAGTTATTCTTTGTTTTTTTTATTTTAGTGAAAATGTTACAACACATGCACACAGACACACAGACACACACACACACACACACTACTAAAACTCATATCATGTCATCAAATAAAGAACATTGTAGAGTTGAAGTGCTTAGATGAGTCAAAGGGAATGTGAGATGAGTAGTGAAAGAAGGCATCTATAATGACCTGGCTAGGCCTCTTTGCCAGCTATAAATTTTAGGCTTCATGTAGAAGTGTGAGATAATTGATATCACCCCAAATTATAAGCTGGCCCATCAGACTTGGCTGTTTTCTGTATCGGGAATATAAACTTTTCACCCAGATGAAGGCAGCCAAACTATTGAAGGATAGAAGGTATGGACAGTGTTGGGTAGCTTATGTTTAATTTTTTATTCTAGTCTTCATCGCTTCTTATGCTGCCATCTGTTCAAGGATGATGACCTCTATAAATTGCATCAATAGGTTCCTTTGCCTCATACTTCCAAGTCCAATGTTGTCAGAGGATTTCTCAGAATATTTGGAAACAAACAAGTGAGACAGGGAAATTTTTCTCTCACTCTTTCCCTGCGGGATTGATTTTGGCTGGTTGTGTTCCTTGACTGCAAGCCACGGCCTTTTTAGTGCTACTTTTCTATAGGACTTTCTCCTTCCCATTTACAATACTCTGTACCCCTTTTTCCCCCTTCATGGACCTAGGGATAATAACTGTAACTCTAATGTTAGCCCTTGTTTATAGTCCTATTTTTCATGTTTGCCTTCATGTTGTGCAAAGCTTTGCAAATAACTCTTTTATTACACCCTCCTTACATATTGTAATTAGTGTGTGTTCTCTGTTCCCTGATGGGACCCTGGCTGGTATACTAGTTATCTCAGGGAAGAAAAATTAAGGCAAAGTGAAACTACTCAAGTCGATAAAGTGATTGGTAATGTCCTCGATTCTCACAATTCCTTCATTATCTCTAAGAATCAAAGTGTTTTGTATATCACATGACAACACACTACAAGAAAATACTTTTTAGACTGTATCCTAGTCCTAAAATTCCATCGGTAAGTTCTTTAATGAGTTTTTTTAATACTCATCGTTACCAGCTTCTCTCCTACCCTTCTTAAGCCTAGCTTACCACTGTTCACTTAGGTTTGCCATATTATAAGATGGTTCTCTTACTCACTGATCACCAACATTCTCCAATCTTTACAATTCTGTGGCATTCTTATTCAGTGTAATTAATTTTGGTACTTTTTTCATTAGTCAATGTCAGTTTAACTAATAGACCCTAAAATCTTAAACATCATAACACAGTAATAATGTATCTCTTTCTATTTCGCTCTCACAAAAAATCTGATGCTGACTGGATCACCCTCCAAAGCAACAATTTTCAATATAGAAATTCTAGCATCTAGGCTGTTTCTATTTTGTTCCAAAGTCATATCAACACGTGACATTCATGTTCATTATTAAAAAGGAAGAAAAAAATGAGGAGGGACACCAACTCTTCTCTGGAGAATTCTGTCTTCTCCAAGCCTTCACATATAAACAGCAAAAGGAAGACAAAAATTGTACAACTCTATTACTTTCTCTGGTATTCATGTGTTAATAATTAGGCACATATTCTTTTCCTATAAATTTCTGAATGTGAACTGATTGCAGTCTATAAAAAGAGAGGGCCAGTGAAATTAACTAATCTATATATTAAGGTAGCTAGTTATTATCTCCTCTTTAATTTTTCTATAATAACCCAATTGTTAAATAAAATAGTTGGTTGTCAAAAGAATAAAGAAACTGAGTATTGTTAGTTTCTCTAATAAAAAAGAGCATTACTCCAAATATGTAAGTATTAATTATATTTGGTAATTATTTTCTAAATACAAATATAATATTCCTGTGTTTGCTTGCATTTGCATATTAAAGGACATGATTAAATTTTATTTATTATAATAACAAGTTGAAAATAGATAAATAAACAAATCAGAAAAATGAAATAAAACAAAACAAACAAACATACCTAAAACCTTGTTATACTTCCAAATCCAGTAGCCCATCTTGTCATCCAAATCAAAAACTGTGACTGCAGGATACTGACATTTCATTCAGCTTTTGGGAAAGATATCAATTTATCAGACATTTTCCCTCCAAACTGCATCAGCTAAAATCTTTCCTTACCATTTCTATTAGACTATTCTAATACAACTACTAGCCAGTTATCAGAACCTTTCCATTTAAAGTTTCTATCTATTTAATTCTATTTTCTAAATCAGACAGTGACATGATCCAGATGACCATAATAGAATACCAATCTTCTTAGGCAGTCCTTCCACTGGCATGGCTACACAAATTGTATGACATTTTCTATATTTCCACAATGCCTCCATCATTTGAATCCTGAAGCTTTTCAAGAAACAAAGAAACAAAAAAATCAAAGGAAAATGTGTAACTTCTAGAAATTAAAGTGGCTTTATTAGATAAGAATATATATATATATCCTAGATAATGAATAATTAGTGCTTTTCACAGTACTAATATAACATTTTGTGCTTTTCACACATATATTATGATTTTATAGCATGTAATCTTTAAAAAAATCTGATATAGACATCAATTTTAAGCACAATTTAAGAATGCTGGATATTACAATTAGACAAACAAGTACACATAATAATCATTTTAACATAAAAGCAAACAGGTCTTAAATATATTAATTGTACATGCTTGGGATTACTGGTAATTTATAAGATATTTCTGAATGTCATAGATTGTAAGGTGATAGTGCTTTTTGTACTCTTGTATATATTTAAGAGAAAGACAATAAAAGTTCAATTACATATTTTACTATTTAATAGCTAAGTATGCTTTTAATATTTTCCTACTGATACTTTTAGAAAATCTTATTACAGGCTGACATACATGAGGCAAATCTTTATTTCCAGGAACATGACAAGGTTTTATTGTTTTAATTAGAGAATACATGTGAAAAATCAAGGTTGTAAAATAAAGTGCATGGTTTCTATTAGTGTGACATTGAGTTTCAAACTGAAGTATCTTCTTAAAAAACATAATATTCATGGTAAACTATGATAGATAAGCATGGCATATTATCTTTCCCTTTTTACTATCACAAATGTACATGAACCAAAAATCTGTAAAATAGAAAGTCTAGCCCTTTTTATCTTCCCAGACCTGCAAAGAGCCCAAAAGGTTCCTGTAATTTTATTTATTATAAATTTTGTCTACTGATGCTGATTACCATGGTGGTTTCCATTCATCTAAACAAGAAATTTTATTGTTTTAAATAAATCCCTTGTAAATGAATACAGCATTATGAAAATAAATGGCTCTTAAAAACATGTAAGAAATAGAAAATAATGGCAGCAAGTTAATTTATGTCTAAAATGTTGTTAAGCATTTCTTCTCAAACTCAGATATTCTTAGGCTTTAAGGTATGCTGACTTTTGACTTTCAAAAGGTAATATGATGTGCAGGATGTTTATACCTTTAATGTGAACAATTTGTTTAAAGATCTGATATGGATGGGGAATAAAAGGGGATTATCTTTTTATTTTACATGGTCACTCTCATTACTTCCAAAGTCTATTAACACAATGGTAGATTTTGGTTTGAGTAATTTTCATTAATTGTCTATTCTAAAAAGCTTTTAATATGGCTAAAAACAGTAAACTTGTTTTCACACTAGTGATGACTTGCTCATGAGATTATTTCTCATAAAGTATTACATATATATATATAAAAGAGGCAAAAATATAAATACTGTTTTGAACATTTGTCCTTTTTACATATCTAAGTCATTATTGATTTTGACTGGCTTTAATTCTATTGTTTAAAACTGTCATGATATATTTTAGCACTTCTCTTCTACGGGACATTTAATTTTCCAATATTCTTACCTATTTATAAAAATGCTGCAATGAAATGTTATTACACATATCCAGGGTACTTGTTTGAATACTTAATGGCAAATCCTAGAGATTTACGTCTGTTATAAAAGAGATAACACTTTTTTTTTTTTTTTTTGAGACAGATTCTCACTCTGTTGCCCAAGCTGGAGTGCAGTGGCAGTGATCTCTACACTCTGCAGCCTCGACCTCAAAAACTCAAGCAATCCTTTGACCTCAGCCTCCCAAGTAGCTAGGACTACAGGCACGTGTCACCATGCCTGGGTAAATATACATATACTTTTTTTTTTTTTTTTTTTGAGAAGGAGTTTCACTCTTTTTGCCCAGGCTGCAATGCAATGGCGCGATCTCGGCTCACTGCAACCTCCGCCTCCCAGGTTCAAGCAATTCTCCTGCCTCAGCCTTCCGAGTAGCTGGGATTGCAGGCATGCACCACCACAGCTGGCTAATTTTGTATTTTTAGTAGAGACGGGGTTTCGCCATATTGGCCAGGCTGGTCTTGAACTCCTGACCTCAGGTGATCCGCCCGCTTCGGCCTCCCAAAGTGCTAGAATTACGGGCTCAAGCCACCGTTCCCGGCCAAGTATACACAATTTAATGATTTAATATATACATACATTTTCCTGGCCAGGCGTGGTAGCTCACGCCTGTAATCCCAGCACTTTCGGAGGCCAAGGCGAGTGGATCACCTGAGGTCAGGAGTTCCCAGACCAGCCTGGCCAACATGGCGAAACCCCATCTCTACTAAAAATACAAAAATTAGCTGGGCATGGTGGCGGGCGCCTGTAACCCCAGCTACTCTGAAGGCTAAGGTAGGAGAATCACTTGATCCTGGGAAGCAAGGTTGCAGTGAGCCGAGATCCGCACCACTGCACTCCAGCCTGGGTGACAGAGGGAGGCTTTGTCTCAAGAAAAATAATAATAAATAAATAAAATAAAATAAAATAAAATAAAATCTACATACATTTTGCTAAAAGACGCTGGAATAAAGTTCCAAAGGAGTATAAATATTTATAGACGTGCAGTAGACAAGACTCCCCATATAACAATGCTAGGAATACTCATCAATATTACATATTGTCCTTTTTTTAATAATGGTTTATCAAATATTCTGGATAAGATCTTGTAAGAGAAAAATGCATTGCAAATATTTTTTCTTGTTGTATGGTTTTTATTTTCTCACCTTTAGTGGTGTCTTTCTATAAGCAAAATTTGTTTATAAGTTATTCTTGTATTTTTTAGAGACAGAGTCCCACTCTGTCAGCCAGACTGGAGTACAGTGGCACAGTCATAGCTTGCTGTAGCCTCGAGCTCTTGGGCTCAAAAAATCCTCCTGCCTTGGCCTCCCAATGTGCTTACAAGCATGAACTACCACACATGGCCTTATAACTATTTTAAGAGCTTAATAGAGGTATAATTAGTACACAACAAAATGAGTGTATCTAAAGTCTACTATTTGATAAGTCTTGGGATATGCATATACTCAGGAAAATACTCCCAAAATTAAAATAATGAATATGTTCATTACCCCTAGAAGTTTCTTTATGACTATTTGTAATCTCTCTTGCCATTGTTCCCAAACCCCCAATTCAGCACATCTATAGGCAGACACTAATTTCCTTTCTGCACTATAGACTAGTTTGTATTTTCTAGAATTTTCAATAAATAACATCATACAATAGACATCCGTGTTTTTTGTCTTGCTTCTTTCTCTCACAAGAATTATACTGAAATTTTTCCATGCTGTGTATATCAATAATCTACTCCTTTTTAGTGCTGAATGGTATTACATGAATGAACATATCGGAGGTTGTTAATCCATTTCCTTGTTAATGGATATTTGAATTATTTCCAATTTGATTATTAGAAATAAATATTTTAGGAATATTTGTGTACATGTTCTTTATGAACTTATGCTTGGGTAAATATCTAAAAATAGAATGACTGGAAAAATATAGTAAGTAGATGATTCAATGTTAATAATCTGCTGTCTTGTTTTTCATCAGGGTTGTACCATTTGCCTTCTCAACAGAAGTTAAAGAGAATTCCAAGTCCTCAGCACATTTTATAGAGAGTCTTTTTTTAATGTTGAGTACTCTAAGCCATATGCAGTTGTATGTCATTGTGGTTTTAGTTTGCATTTCTCTAACGACTAAAAGATGTTGAGGATCTTTTTATGGATTTATTTACAATCACCTGCAGTATTCAAATATTTTGCTCCCTTCTTTATTGGATTTTTTTAATTATTGGCTATAATAGGCTGATAATGGCTGCTCAAATATGTCTATATTCTAATCTGTAGGACCTATGAATATGTGATTTACATGGTGAAAAGAATATTGCCGAAGTTATGAAATTAAAGATCTTAAAATGGGAGATTATTCTGAATTATCTGGGTGCTCCTAATGTAATTACCAATGTTCTAAAAAGTGAGTGGCAGGAGAATCAGAATGTGAGAGAAAAGATGTAAAGACAGAATCAAAGGGCAGAGAAGATTTTTTTGTTTCTAGCTTTGAAGATGGAGGAAGGCACCAAGAAACAAGGAATGCTGGCAGCTTCCAGAACTGGGAAAGGCAAGAGAATGGATTCTCTTTTTGAGCTTCCAGTAGGAACCAGCCCTGGTGAAATCTTGATTTTACTCCAGTGAAACTGATTTCAAGTTTTTGGTTGTCAGAATTTAAGAGCATACATTTGTTTAAGTCACTAAATTTGCAGTAATTTGTTACAGCAGTAATAAGAAACTAATACAGATTATGAAATAAGGAATAGGTTGCTGCCCTAAAAAATACATAAGACATGGAACTTATTTTTGGATTAGACAAATTGGAAGAAGCTGGAACAATTTTAGGAGTATCACATTAAAAGCCTAGATTGCTTTCAACAGACTCTGAATACAAGTTTGGAAGTAAATGACTCTGCTAGGAAGGCCTCAGAAAGAAGGGTGGAACATGGTAGTAAAAAAATTATCTTAGATAATATTTAAATAATAAACACACTGTAAAAACATGCACATTAAAGATGCTTCTGCTAAGGGAGCAGAAGGATGTTAGGAACATGGAAGCAAAAACATATATGGTCTGAGAGAATACATAAGTCACCTTTAACAGGCTATTTATAAAAATAAATATATCAAAGGGGTGTTAGGGAGGACTTAGATGAATATGAGGAACATGTTACTAGAAAATGGAAAATAGATACTCCTTGATCTGTAGTGGTAAAATGTTTAGCTTAATTGTTTTCTGTAATTGTGTAAAAAGCAAACTTTGTAGATAACGAACTCTGATATTTAGCTCAGGAAATTTCTAAGTAATGTGTTAAAGATGGAATTGATCATTTCTGGCTGATTATAGTAAGATAAAAGTGGAAAGAGATGAATTAAAGAAATAATTATTAAGCAAAAAAAAGAAGCAAGACTTGATGATTTAGGAAATCATTTACTATCCTATCCATTTGGTAAAAAATCAGGAGATTCACTGTTAAGAAAACCTGCTTCCGAGAGAAAGCCAAGGGTGTGGCTGGACAACCTTTTGTGCAAGATGGAAGGATGGAAGCAGAGGTCAGAGAGAACAAAAGATGCCTAACTATTGGTTTTGAAGATGAAATAAGGAACATGAGCCAAACAATGCAGGTGGCCTCTACAGACTGGAAAAAGAAAGGAATTTAGACCTTAGTGCTGCCTGAAGGAACACAGTCCTGCCTATACTTTTACTTTACAGCCAGTGAAATTGATTTTGGATTTCTCTACTGCAGAACTGTAAACATTTTTTTAATTGTTTTAAGTCACTAAGTTTACAGCAATTTGTCAGAGTGGAAATAGGAAATTAATCCACTAGTTTTGGAAAACTATTTGTTCTGAATACAAGCTTTTTATCCAATATATGCTTTACAAATGTTTTCTTCTGGCTAAGGCTAGACTCTTTTCTTGCTTTCAACAGCATGTTTTGAAGACCAGGTATTTTTAATTTTGATTAAGTCCAACTCAACATACTTGTTTTTTGAATAAGTCCTGTTTTTGATGTAATTTTAAGAAACATTAACCTAACTCAAAATTATGAATGTACTACCTTTAAAACTATATAATTTGGGTGGTTACATTTAGGTCTATGAACCACTTTTAGTTAATTTTTGAAAAAGATAGTATCAATATATAAAACAGTATGAGGGAAAATACCATGACTAATATATCCCTTTCCCCATTATTTAGTACTTAAACACTTTTTTCTAAACAATGTTTCCAAATTTCCTGTGAAAAAGTCTAATATATCTTTTGCTAGAACATACATTTTATGACTTTTCAATGTATTGCAACTTGTTTTATGGCTCAGAATATGGACTATCTTAAAAAGGCTTGTGTGCTTTTGAAAATCATATGTATTCTGCTTTTTTTTTTGAGGTGATTATTCCATAAATGCCATTAGGTTCGGCTTTGGTTGATAGCATTATTCAAACTTTCTGTATCCTTACTTATTTTCTGTATATTCCATCGACTAAAAGTAATTAAATCTCTTATAACTTTTATTTCACTTATTATATGTATTCTGAATTTCTGTTATTAGGTTTGTTAACATTTATAATTATATTGATAGATTCACATTTTATCATTAAGAAACAACCCTTTATATCCCTGATATTTGTTGCTCTGAAATCTTAGTCTGATATTAATATAGTCATTACAGTTTTTTGACTAGTGTTAGCATTTAATATATTTTATAATTATTTTACTTTTAATCTATTTGTATCTTTAAATTTATTTCTTACCAGAAAAGTAGAGTTCTTTCTTTTTTACTTAATGTGCTATGCACCACTTTATCACTTTTATTTGAGTTATTACATCGTGTTTATTCTGTGTTTTCATTGATTGTGTTTTGATTGTGTTCAGGTTTAAATCTATCATCTTACTATTTCTTTTCTGCGTGCAACATTTTTGCCTTATTGAGATTATTTGAATATTTATTTTATTATTTTTGTATGGCCACTATAACATATAAAAACAAATAGTGGCTTAAAACAGAACAAATTCATTATATGACAGTTATGAAGGTTAGTAGTTGAAATTGAGTAGCAGTTGGCTAAAATGAAAGTGCTACCATAGCTGCGTTCCTTTCTGGAAGCTCTTAGAAGCCATTTTCTTGACTTTTTTTTTAACTTCTAAAGTCTTCCCTCAGTTTTTGGCTCATGACCCCTTCCATCTTCAAAGCCACAAATAGTTGATTCTTTCTCACATCATATCACTCTGGCTGGCATTGACTTGCTGCTGCTTCTCTCTTCCATATTTACGGACCATAATAACTGCAATGGGACACCCAGATATCTAGAATAATTGCCCTGTCTTAAGGTCAAGTGATTAGCAATCTTGATTCTATATGACACTTTAATTTTCCTCCATCGTGTAACATAACATATTCACGACTTCCCGAGTTTAGGACATGGGCAGCTTAAAAAGGATATTACTTGGCCTACCACAGATTCCATAGTTTCTTATTTTTGGCTTATGCTCTAAACCTATTTGTTTTGTTATAAAGTCATAACCTTGGATTTATAGTGGATATATTTAACTTGCAGTTCACCATCAAGTGATATATGTCACTACATAGAGATTATAATAAACTTATAATAACAGAATTCAATTTACCCCTTTGGGACCTTTGTATAACCGTTGATATCCATATATTTACCATTTAATTTTTATTTTTATATTTGTTAAAAACCTCACCTACATTGTTATATTTTGTTTAAACTTTCAATTTTTTTATTTTTAATTTCTGTGAATACATAGTAGGCATATATATTTATGGGATACATGAAATATTTTCATACAGGCATACAAATAATTTTTATTTGTATAAATAAAAATAAATAAATAAATAAATAAAATAATAAATAAATAAATAAAAATTTTTATTTGTATAATTATCTCCCACAATAAGTGAGAACATGTGCAGTTTGCCTTTCTGTGCCTGGCTTATATTATTTCACATAATGTCCTCCAGTTCCAACCATTATGTTGCAAATGACAGGAGCTCCTTCATTTTTATGCCTGAATAGTTCTCCATTGTGTATCATATCTTTTGATTGGAGAGTTTAGTTCATTAATTTTAAATGTTATTATTGATAAGTAAAGACTTACTTCTGCTATTTTGTTTGTTATTTGTTTTCTGTTTGTTTTGTGATTTTCTCCTCCGTCTTTCCTTCCTTCTTGCCCTCCTTTTAGTGAAGGTGATTTTCTCTGGTGGTATGTTTTAATTTCTGTTTTTTTTAAATTTTTTGTGTGTATCTGTTGTATATTTTTTGATTTGAGGTAACCATGAAGCTTGCAAATAATATCTTATAACTCATTATCTTAAACTGATGAAAACTTAACACTGATTGCATAAACACACAAGCAAGCAAAGAGAAAACTAATAAAAACTCTACTCTTTAACTTCTTCCCCTTAACTTGATTTAACCTTTTGTTGTTGCTATTTATATCTGATTGTATTGTCTATGTCTTAAAAAGTCGTTGTAGTTATTATGTTTTATTGGCTATCTTGCTGTCTTTCTACTCAAAAAAATAAGCAGTTTACACAACACTTTTCCAATATTATAAAATTCTGTGTTTTTCTGTGTACTTACTATTACCAGCGATTTTTATACCTTCTGATAATTTATTAGGCTCATTAATGTCTTTTTCTTTCAATTTGAAAAACTCCATTTAGCATTTCTTGTAGGACAGGACTGGGGTTGATAACATCTCTCAGCTTTTGTTTGTGTGGAAAAGTGTTTATTTCTTCTTTATGTTTGAAGTATATTTTCACCAGATATAATAGTCTAGCATAAAAGTTTTTTTTTCTTTAGCACTTTATGTCATCCCAATGTTTCCTCATCTGTAAGTTTTCCACTGAAAAGTCTAGTGCCAAATGTATTGAGCTCCCTTGTATTTTTTTAAAATTTATCTTGCTATTTGTAGGATCGTTTCTTTATTCTTGAAATGTGGGAGTTTGATTATTGAATGTCTTGAGACAGTCTTCTTCAGGTTGAATCTGCTTGGTGTTCTATAACCTTCTGGTATCTGTATATTGACATCATTCTCTAGGTTTGGGAAGTCTTTGTTATTATTCCTTTGAATAAACTTTCTACTGTATCTCTTTCTACCTCCTCTTTAAGGCCAATAACTTATATTTGCCCTTTTGATGCTATTTTCTAGATCTTATGGGCATGATTCGTTCTTTCTTATGCTTTTTTTTTTCTGTCTCGTCTTACTGTGTATTTTAAAACGGCCTATCTTTAAGTCCTCTAATTCTTTCTTCTGCCTAATCCATTCTATTTTTAAGTGACTCATGTATTCTTCCCTATTTCAACTGCATTTTTTATCTCCAGAATTTCTGCTTGATTCCTCTTAATTATCTCAATCTCTTGTTTAAATTTATCTGATAGTATTATGAATTCTCTCTCTCTGTTATTCCAAACTTCATTGAGCTTCCTCAAGACAGCTATATCAAATTCTTTGTCTGAAAAGTCACATATCTCTGTTTCTCTAGGATTGGTCCCTGATAAATTATTACATTTATTTAGTAAGGTCATGTTTTCCTGGATAGTCTTGAAGTTTTTGGAGGTTTATTTGTGACTGGAATTTGAAGAGTTATGTATTTATTGTAGTCTTTGAAATCTGAGCCCATTTATACCCATCCTTCTTGGGATGGCATTATAAGTTTTCTAAGGGACTTGGGTGTTGTGATCTAAGTTTTTGGTCATGCAGCCATATCTGCATTAGGGGGCACCCCAAGCCCATTAATGCTATTGCTCATAGAGGTACTGCCTTGGTGGTCTTGGATAAGATTCAGAGGAACTCTCTCGATTACCAGACAGAGACTTTTGATCTCTTCATCATATAGAGTCTTTCTCTATGTGCTGAGCTCCCTGAATCTGGGGAAGTGGTGACAGTGGTCCCCTGTAGCTACCACCACTGGGACTGCACTGAGTCAAAGTGGAAGCCAGCACAGCTCTGGGTCTTGCTCAAGGCCCGCAGTAACCACTGCCTGGCTACTGCTTATGTTCCCTCAAGGCCCTGGGGCTCTACAATCAGCAGTCAATGAAGTCATCCCCACTTGTGTCCTTCACTTCAGGGTAACATGTTCTCTCCAGATTCAGGAAGGTCCAGAGTTGCCATTCAAAAGCCAGGGCCTGGAGTCAGAAATCTTAGGAATCTACGTAGAGCTTAATTCAATTGTAGCTGAGCTGGCACTCAACCATAAGACAAAGTTCTCATTCTTCCCTCCCTTTTCCGCAAGCAGAAGAGTCTATTCCCAAAGACACCACTGTCCCAGGCCTGTGGCAAGTAGTGCCAGGCTACCACTGAGCTTTACTCAAGGACCAAGTACTCCTCAGTCAGATTGTGGTGAATGCTACCAGGCCTGGGACTTTCTCTTCAAAGTAATGGGCTCCCCTCTGGCCCAGTCCAGGTACAGAAATGCCATCTAAGAGCCAAGGCCTGGAATGCAAGACCCCAAGAGCCTGCTTGTTGCTCTACCCCAATGTGGCCAAGCTGGTACCTAAGCTGCAAAACAAAGTCCCCTTTTCTGTTCTTTCTCTTTTTCTGAAAAAGAAGGAGTCTCTCCCTGTAGCCACCATACCTGGTAATGTGCTGAGTCACACCTGAAGCCAGCACTTCTCTGAGTCTCATTCAAGTCCCATGAGAAGTAATGCCTAGTTACCACTACTGATTATTTGGGGCCCAAAAGCTTTTTACTTGACAGGTGATGAATCCTGCAAGAACTTAGCCCTTCCTTTCGAAGCAGTGGGTTCCCTTCTGGCCCAGGATGTGTAGAGAAATATTTTCCAGGAGATAAGGCTTGGAATGGGGAACTCAGGTCTCTGGTGCCCTATCCCACTGTGGCTGAGTTAGTATCTAAATTGCCATACAAAGTCCTTTTTAGTCTTCCTTCACTTTTTCTCAAGCTGAAGGAAGGTCTCTCCCAAAGCTGTGAGTTGCTGCCTGGGGTTGTGGGAGGGGTGACACAAGCACTCCCTTTGCTACCCCAGCTGGTGTGTCACCAAGTCACATGTCCTCCAAGTCCACTGGCTGTAAGCCCACTACAGCACCAACTATTGCCCCCAAACTGCTGTCTCTTTCAAAGTTATCTAGGACTCCAGAGCAATTTAGCCCTTTTGATGAGCCTTGCCAGAACTCACGTTCTGACCGCTGGAATGGGCAATTTCCCTCTGGCTAAGGCTGGTCTAAATGTTCCTTCTGTAAGTGCCAGTTGATTTCTACCCAGTGTTGCTTTCTGCTGTGACAGGGCAGCACTGAGTTGCAATGCAAAGCTCCAGTCACTAGGCTCTCCTTCCCCCAAGAAAACAGATTCTCTCTCCATGCCATGCAGCTGCTGCCAGAGAATGAAGGATGGTGTTAGCAATTCAAGACTGTCTTTTCTACCCTCTTCCGTTCTGCTTTCAGTGATATGAAGTTAAAACCAGGTACTGTGATTGTTCACCTGATTTTTGGTTTTTATGAAAGTGCTTTTTCTGTGTAGATAGTTGTTCGATTGGATGTGCGTGTGGATAGGGCAATTAAGGAGGGCTTCTGTTCAGCCAGCTTGCTCGACCTTCTTCTTCTCTATTTTTTTAAAGTGATGTAAATAATGAGAAGAATTTGTCTGTGCAAATTTGTATATCCATCTGGTAAAATTTTATTATTGCCTGAAAAACTTCCTTCAACATATCATGTAGAGTGGATCTACTGGTAAGTTATTTAAGCTTTTGTCTGCATGGAAAGATTTTTACTTTGCCTTCATTTTCAAAAGATATTTTACCAATTATGGAATTCTGGATGGAGAATTGTTTTGCATGCTTTTTTTGTTTGTTTTCTTTCAGTACTTGGGAAATGTTGCCCAACTCTCTTCAGACTTGCATTGTTTAAGATATTTGTTCCTCTGTCCATAACATGCCTTTTTGTTTTGACTGATTTCAAGATTTTGTTTTAATCATTGGTTTTCAATGATTTCATTATGACGTTCTTTGGTGTAGCTTTGTTTATAATTCTTGTGCTTGGAGTTTGCCGAGTTTCTTGGATCTTGTGAATGGCACTTTTATTCAAACTTGTAAACATTCTGGCCCATGTTAGATATTTCTTGTTTACTGTTCTTCCTTCTTTTCATCTTTCATCTTCTATGAATTCTATTTGCGTATGTATTAGGCAGCTTGAATTTGTCTCACCATTCACTGGTGTTCTGCGTATGTATTCTATAATTCTATTTATTCTCTGTTTATAGATAGATAGATTTTTTTTCTATTGCTATATCTTCAAGTTTACTAATATTTTCCTCTGCGAAGTGTAATTTCCATTCTGTGTTTTTTTTCAGCATTATATTTTACACTTCTACAACTCTGACTTAAAATATATCTTTCATATCTCCACCTAAATTTTGAGTATGGAGAAAACATTTATGGGGGGGAAGGAATGCCTATGATTATGATAGCTTTTTAGATATCCCTGTATAGCAGTTATACCGTTTGTGCCACTTTTGAGTGTCTTTCAAGTTGTTTGTTGTTCTCCTTATTAGTTATTTCTATTTTTTGCATGCATAGTAATTTTTGCTTAGCTACCAAGCAGTTTTTTTATCTTGCTGAGTACTGGATATTTACATATTTCTATAAATATTGGCTTGCAATCTAGTTTAACTACTTAGAAAATGTTTACTGGGAAGGGGAGTCCCGTTTGTAAGAATTGTTTGATAGGAGTAGTGTAGTGTTTCGTCCAAGATTAATTATACCCCACTACTGACTCAAGACCTTCTGAATACCCTACCCAATGCCCTGTGAATTATGAGAAATTCACTGTGCCTTCTGAGAACAGACACTATTTTTGGCCATGTGTTGGTACCTAATCTATTCAGGTGGTTGTTATTCTGACCTAGGATGTTTTCCTTACAGGTATGGACTTATCTGTACTCAGCCAACTGTAGAAGAACAACCCTTCAGAGGTATCGAGAAATTTTTCCCTTCGTAGAATTTTTTTCCTTAGCATTCTGTTCTGAACTCTCTTGATGTTTAATCTCCCTGGACTCTCAGCTTCGTCTCCTAACTGCAAGTTTTATTAGGACATTCCTGAATTTCTCCCTCCCATATCTTGCTGCCAGGAAACTCATACAAGGAAGTGAATTAAAACAAACCCAGTGCTCACTTTATTTGTTCCCAGAATCTCAGGGACCATGGTCTTCATTGTCTGATGTCCATTGCCTTTAAACTGTTTCATATGTTTTATTCATTATTTTGGTTTTTTTTTCAGAAAGGAGTGTACATCTGATCCCTATTACTAAATGTTGATTGAAAGATCAAGATTTTTAAAATTTATTTTCAATTATTTATTTTTATTATTTATTTTTAAAATTTTATTACTTTTAAAATTTAATATCTTGTTAAAGATATATTTGTTTACTAAACTACATTAGAGATACTACTAAAATATTCAAAATATTTTTGAGAGAAATAAGTAATCTAAATAAAAGGAAGGATAATGACAGTGGTCATTAACTGGAGGACTCTAGCTAAAAACAAAAATTATAAAACATTTTGAGGAAAACATATCAACTATCTTTAAGATATTAGTAAAAACATACAGCCTTACCACTGGCTTTTCAAATAACTTGTTAATACTCTACTCTTACACATCATGTTGCTAGCTTTTTCTCTGCTTTCAGCCAGCAATCCAAACAACTATTTCTTTAAAAGGCCTTACCTAAATATGTTAGCATACAAATTGTCATTTAAATCTGTATATTTCTTTAACACTAATTCTACTTGATAATAATATACTTGTTATTTATATGGTTTTCTCTTGTTTACTCACTGACAGGAGGTTCTGTGAAGTCAAGACTAAGATATATCTTCTTTACCATGGTGTCCCAGGGACCTAAAACAATTCCTGCAATAAAGTACCACTTTTAATTATGAGTCCAATCATTTATTAAATACTCAGCACTGAGTAATACTTTTACATTTTTGATACATCTTGAGCTTTCCTTTGAACTGTTTTCCATTTTCAGCCCATATGTGCCTTCCTACCAGGCACTTTTCTTTCTCTAGCTTGGCTTTATTTGCCAATATATGTTGATGATTTCCAACTTATTGCTGCCAACTCATCATTTTTTCTAAAGACCATAAAAACATATCTGTTTATTTGAAATTTTAATTTGAAATATTGGTTATTCTACGAAATACTATAGTTAAATATGATTAAAATTAATCTAATTATCTTTCATTCCCTTACCATAAACTTTGTTTACCTCTTGTAATCTGTTGCTTTCAGTGTATGAAATACATTGTTTCCTAGATGTCATTCAGAAATCATGTCACTCTGGCCTACCCTTTCTTTGACCACCTCCATACAACCAATCATAGACAATATGATCTTCCTGAGGAACAAATATGATCAGCCACAACTCTTCTCAAAACTTTGCTCATCCTTTTCTATAGCTTAAAGGCCAACTCAATCGGTAGTGTTAGAACTATCTAACAGTCTGCTCCTCATTGTCTATCTGGCTGCTTTTTTCCTGCTGTTCCCCTTTTTTTCTATTCCACAAACATATAGAATTACTCTCCCAATTACAGAAAAAAAAAATTGATGATATTTTTTCTCTTAAAATGTTGACCATAATGTTTGTAGTGTCTAGGATGCTCAACTTGTACTCCCAATACTACCATTTGTCTTCTCCACTCAGTTCTTTATCTCAGGAGGCTAAGACTGTAATTTGTACCAGTGAGTTCTTTTGCACTTTATCTTGTTGGATTTGGCCAACAGGAGATATTTTCAGGAGAACAGAGAAGTGGAGGAAAGATAATTCAGGATATTGTTTCTCCTGATTATCTTTCTGACAGGTTAACTTCAGTGGTCTGTGTCTTTCTCACAGCTCCTGACAGTTGGTCCTCTTCATACAGCTACTCTGGATTTAGGTAACTGTTCCCTCCTCTTGCCCAGAGGTGCCCAATGGTACCTATCATGTAAACTCAGGAGTGCTCTTCCTATTTTGTTTTCTTTGGTAAATATTTCTTTTATTAAACTTTCTGAAATTTACTCCTTCTAGGATCCTGACTGATCTCAGTACTAACATGCACATAATTGTCAAATAATTTTAAGGGAAGCAGCAAGTTTAAAAAGTGGTAAAAGTTATGAATCTAAATAATCCTGAACTTATTGTAGGTCCTGGGAGCCAAGTTTGGTTGTACAAATTCCTAAAATATTTTAGATATACAGAATTCTACGTACTTAAAAATTAACCTACTTTGTTAAAAGTGTAAGTGTGAAACTCCTTTTCTACTAAGAATAAGGCAAATCTTTCCTTAATTTGGAATTATATAATGTTAATGTCATTTTTTATCTATACTATTAAGCCACAGAGCCCTAATTAAATATACTATTAGATGATTGACAAAATAAATTATTGGAGAAAATAGAAACAAAGATATGAGATAGAAACTGTTACTCAACATTATCAAATTTCAAAATATATTACAAAAATTTACAGCTTCATAGATATTATTTAGGAAAAATATAATAAGTATGTTAATAGATTTATTATATATCAAATGAAATTTTATAGTAACATGCACTTTGACTAGCCATAAATTGTTTAATTTAATATAAAATGTGGGAATTAATTTATATCCATTTTAGAAAAGATACCGGCATGATTATTGTAGTTCTCATTAAATTCATTACATGTACATTACAATCCTAAAGATAAATTTAAAATACAATGCATGATTAATATTATTATTACTAATACACTATTAACACATTGCATTTTAAGTTAATCTTTTGATTTAAAAATTAACACAAAGAAATGTTAATAAAAATGGTGACTGTCTCATTAATAATGCATATATTTTACCAAAATAAGATACAGCAAAATGTTATTTATAGAAAACTAAGTATATACTTTTTGTGAAGACTTACATTACATTTATCTGTGTAAAGAGTACTCTGCTTATGTAATACTAAGGACTTATTTCTCTATGGTTCATATTTTCAATGGGGTTTAGTCTCTCTTATATAATTTTATCACAGCTTTTATTTTGTTTTCTCCTTTCACAGTAACACATAAAATTAGGTCTGTTTCCACAGGGTTGTAAAGATAATTTCAAGTCTTTTCCTTTCAAATTGATTTTTACCTTAGCTGTTTTCTTATTTAATGAGGTCATAAAATCATATTAATAATATATTTACCAAACTCAGACCTGCATGTACATATTAATGTTGTTTCTAGCCAAAGTAGAATAAATTTAGGCAATGTAGACTCAAACATAGTTAAGCAATTATTACCATATTGTATTGTGATATTTGTCTTGAGAGGACATTTCTCCCTTTACAAGTTGGTGATAAATGTTTCCCGCCTTTTTTGCTCTCTAGTTTCTTTGCAGTGACTCATTGCTCTTAGAATATTTAGAAAAATTATCTTTCAGTCAAGCTATCAAAGACATTACACCACGTCTTGCTGTACCTTATTTTAAGTGGCAATTATGAGACATTATCACACAGCAATATCAAATAACAATTAACATCCTACAGGTTCCTATTATACTTTTAGCATTGTGTCTTGATTTTCATTCTCATTGCATCCTTCGAAAGAAAATAGACGCAACTTTTTTTATTACTTAGAAGTGATATGAATATACTGAGTAAGGTACAAATAAATTTATATACAAAGGAAAAGAGAGTGTGTTTTATAGTTTTGTTATATTTTTAGAAAGTGTTTTCAGGATATCTGAAAATATGCATAAACCTGTAAAATTCAAGCCCAGTATATTCTCTAGTGTAGTCCACTGTACTGTAGAAAATAGCAGCGTCAAAATGCAATAAAAATATTAAATCATATAAAAAGAATTAACCTATAATGTAATAAGCTCAGTAATGAAAATCTGGAATGAACATAGAAACAGGTTGTAACTCCCTATCCCCCAAGATGCAGATTAAGTTGAAAGATAATATCATTTTCTTTGACCCAAATATATTCTTCATTACTCTTATCTAAATTCTCTTCATTATAATTTTATGGGTAAAATACTTTATGGCAGAGAACAGATATTCTTTGGTTCTTTGTTTTGTTCACGTTTTTCTTTATGTAAATAATATTTTTGTAATCATGAGAGTAAGATATAGGGGCATCATTTTAATTAATTTTTTCTTTTTGTTAGATATTTTTAATCAATTCTGCAAAACTGAGAGGAGAGAATGTATCATTAAACCCAGTTGGATGAGCATATTTTTTGACATGACAGCACTAAAAAGCAAACAAATACCATGAAACAGAGACAAGCAAGCAAACCCAGTATAATAGAAATAAAAGCATACTGAAAAGTCAATAAAACCTTAGAAAATATAAAGAAGATAGACAAAATAACTTAACGTATCAATTTAAAATGTGTTCAAAAATGAAAATTAACTGTTCTCACATTCTAAATAAAAAGCAATGCCCTGTTGAGATTCCTGACAGATAATTAAAGCTTTGGGTAATTTTAAATAATAATCTGAAAAAGAAGTAACTGGTTAAGTAGAAGGTTAATCCCCAGGTTCACTTTTCCAAGCCTATTATCAAGTGACTGGGCCTCACAAATGTAATGTTTACTTCCTGATACTAAAAGAGACAAGTGCTAGAACATAAATACCAGACACATCTGAGAATGAAAGTGAGGTGCCACACTGAAAACAGGTAGATTATATGAAAATTGGCAGGATGAATTTGAACAACCTCAGTTTGTTTTTTTGTTTCTATTAGATTGCTATCAGAATACTAGAATCTAAGTTTACAATCCCCCAGAAAGGATACTGAAAATTGCCTTCTTGAGAAACTAATTTGACCAGGAGAAAAAAAAATGTGTATATATATATATGTGTGTATATATATATATATATGTGTGTATATATATGTGTATATATATATATATATGTGTGTATATATAATATATGTATATATACATATATGTATATACATACATATGTGTATATATACATATATGTATATACATACATATGTGTATATATACATATATGTATATACATACATATGTGTATATATAATATATGTATATATACATATATGTATATACATACATATGTGTATATACATACATATGTGTATATATACATATATGTATATACATACATATGTGTATATACACATATATGTATATACATATATGTGTATATATACACATATATATACATACATATGTGTATATATACATATATGTATATACATATATGTGTATATATACATATGTATATACATACATATGTGTATATATACACATATATGTATATACATATATGTGTATATATACATATATGTATATACATATATGTGTATATATACATATATGTATATACATACATATGTGTATATATACATATGTATGTATATACATACATATGTGTATATACATTTTCATATATCACATGTCTTACATGCATTTTCATGTATCATATTTTCATATATCACATGTATGTATATATATATATGTGTGTATATATATGAATTTTAGTAAATTCTCCAAAAAAAGACCCAGTTTTTTGACTTATCAGTCTCTATGGTAAGAATGACCAATGCTCAGAGAGCTTCCATACAACTTATTAGTACTTCATTCATAAACATTCACAATTACCACAAAAAAGAATAAAATTCCTAGAAATACAGCTAACAAGGAAAGTGAGGGACCTCTACAAGAGAAACTACAAACCACTGCTCAAAGAAATTAGAGACGACACAAACAAATGGAAAAATATTCCATGCTCATGGATAGGAAGAATCAATATCGTGAAAATGCCCATACTACCCAAAGGAATTTATAGATTCAATTCTATTCCCATTAAACTACCATTGACAGTCTTTGCAGAACTAGAAAAAAAAAACTATTTTAAAATTCGTATGGAACCAAAAAAGAGGCTCAATAACCAAGGAAATCCTAACAAAAAGAACAAAGCTAGAAGCATCATGCTACCCAACTTCAAACTCTACTGTAAGGCTATAGTAACCAAAACACCTTGATACTGGTACAAGAACAGACACATAGACCAATGGAACCGAATAGAAAACCCAGGAATAAGACCGCACACCTGCAATCATCTTATCTTTGACAAACCTGACAAAAACAAGCAATAGGGAAAGAACTCCCTATATAATAAATGGTTCTGGGAAAATTGTCTAGCCATATTCAGAAAACTGAAACTGGGCCCCTTCCTTACATCATACACAAAAATCAACTCAACATGGGTTAAAGACTGAAATGTAAAACCTAAAACTATAAAAACCCTGGAAAAAATACTAGGCAATACCATTCAGGACATAGGCATGGGCAAATATTTTATGATGAAGATGCCAAAAGCAATTGCAACAAAAGCAAAATTTGACAAATGGGATCTAATTAAGAGCTTCTGCATAGCAAAATAAGCTGTCAACAGAGTAAACAGACAACCTGCACAATGGGGGGAAATTTTTGCAAACTATGCATTTGACATATCCAGGATCTATAAGCAACTAAAACAAATTTACAAGAACAAAACAAACAACCCTAGTAAAAAGTGCAATAAGGACATGAACAGGCACTTCTCAAAAAAAAAGACATATGCAAATATCAACATCACTGATCATTAGTAACATGCAAATCAAAACCACAATGAGATACCATCTCACACCAGTCAGAATGGCTATTATTAAAAAGTCAAAAGACGCTTATCATTCATGCTCTGTAAGCCAGCTGGAAGCCCATGGTCAGTACTCGTTTATCAAGAAGGAATGCTCTGTAAGTTCGCCAGCTGTCATGTGGAAATCCTGAAAACGGAGGGGAGTCTGGTAGTGGTGTCATGAGGTTGGTGAAGTTGAAGTCGCTGTAGGACTCTTACATTCTTTGTTTTCCAGGGCTGGATTCTGTTTAACTATTAGGAAAAATATTCTGTTAATGGTTAGTGAGGAAGAGGGTATCCTGAGGTGCAACTGACCTCTTGTCTTGTCATGGATGGGAAACTTTTGAAAGTTATTCTGTGGTCTCCTTGGCCAAGAGGGATCTGTTCAGTCAGTCAGAGGGATAAGAATTTTACTTTTATGTTATAAATCTAGGATATTTTCAGAGTCAGCCTATACCAGACATGTGATATATGAAAATGCATGTAAGACTATGTATCAGACTAATTCCTGAGATTCAGCAAAGGATAACTTTCATTGATGCAATGAAGGCATTCCAGATAATGGGGGTAATAACATTTCTGAGGGAGGTGAGTGAATTGCAGGTGACAGTTAGTTACATGCATTGTGTGAATTGTGTGGCTAACTAGGTATCAATGCTTAAATAGCACTGAAACCATCATTGCAAAATTGTAATTGGGACAGTGAAAGAGATATTACCTAACCAACTCTGTCTTGCTTCTAAACTCCAAGCTGTTCTTTTTTATTCCTGGGTGTAGGACAAACTAACTTTGGGAGGAACTTAGTTTATAGTGTAAAACAAAGATGACAACAGCTTTTTCCCAACAGAAACCTCCTTCTTGCCTGGGGACTAGACTGCCTTTGTAGGACTAACAAATTAGCCACAAGATTAGAAATTATGTTTTAGGAATCACGCAGCTACCAAGGGAGGCTGTAAACTGGCTCATCTGATCTTGTGTGCCTCCCAACCGCCCCCCGGCCCCCGCCCCAGGAACTGACTCAGCACAGGAGGACAGGTTCATCTCCCCGTGATTTCATCTCTGACCGGACCAATCTGCACTCCTGGCTCACTGGCTTCTCTCCACCCACCAAGTTGTCCTTAAAAACTCTGACTCCCAAATGCTCAGGGAGACTGATTTGAGTAAAAATGAAACTCTGGTCTCCCGCACAGCCAGCTCTGCATGAATTATTCTTTCTGTATTGCAGCTCCCCTGTCTTGATAAGTCAGCTCTGTCTAGGCAGCAGGCAAGGTGAACCCATTGGACAGTTACAGCCCCAGAGCTAATTATTTCCCTGAATGGAAGTACCTATATGATGTGATTTGAATATTTGTCTCCTCCAAATCTCATTTTGAAATATAATCCCCATTGCTGGAGGTGGGGCCTGGTGGGAGGTGTTTGGATCATGAGATGGATACCTCATAAATGGCTTAGCACCATTTCCTTGGTGATAAGTCAGTTCACGCGAGATCTGGTTGTTTAAAGTGTGTGGCACCCCTTCCCTCTCTTTCTTGCTCACACTCTCACCATGTGAGACACCTGCTTCCCTTTAACGTTCCACCATGACTGTAAGCTATCTGAGACCCTCACCAGAAACAAATGCCAGCCAGCACAGTGTTTCTTCTACCGTCTGCAGAAATCTGAGCCAATTAAACCTCTTTTCTTTATAAATTACCCAGTCCCAGGTATTTCTTTATAGCAACACAAGAATGGCCTAATACACCACGCACATTCACATCGTTTTATGATCAAGGAAAGTTGTACCTTAAAGACATGACATATGAATTATACCATGAATGCTATGTTATTTCTTAACCTGCATGCTTTTTAATTTATTTATTTATATTTATATTTTTACTTTATAAAAGTTAGGATCTTGCTATGTTGCTCAGGTTGGTCTCGAACTCTTGTGCTCAAATGAATCACCTGCCTTAGCCTCCTAAAGTGTTGAAATTACAGTCATGAGCCACCATGCCTTGTCCCTGCACAGTTTTTTAAACCTAAATAAAATTGTGCTGGGTGAAGCTCATGAATTTGAATTTTACTCAGTCCCCAGGAACTCTACTAGTAGAGTGAACACTTTAGAATAGAACATTAATCTCAATAAATAAGTAGCAGCCCTGACACATTTGGAAGTTGTCATCCTATCCTTACAAAAAAGACCAAGCTGAACAAACCAAAGTAAATGACTTCTTGGACTCATCAGAGATGGGAGCTTGCAAAGCAAACCACCACACCCAAACTTGGAGAGATTGCCAAAGGAAAAAAGTAAAAACACAGCCAACATCTGCTTACCTGAAGTAGATCTGCTCCAGCAGCTTCTGAGTTTTTGAGCTGCTGGAACAATAAACTGGTAACACTTTAATAGTGATTTCGATGAATTGCTGGAGGCTGAGTATAAAATAGCTTCAGGGTGGGAGCCTTATTTATTTTCCCCACACCAAAATTAATACAGTGAATGAATGATACCTCCAGGAACATTACCAGATTCTCATCATAAAAAGCCAAGAAAGAGTCCCTGTTACCTCTGGCATAGGAAAGAAGAAAATGACCATGATGAAATGCATCCAGAGAGTTAGCCATAAGAAAACAGGGGGAAAGACTTTATCGGGAGAAGAAATATTACCAAAACCCAGATCTTCTTGCTCTCCTGTCTAACATAAGGAGAGAAATTGGAGATAAGAAATGCTTGAGAATATCACAGCCTAGGGACACTTACCCACTAAAACATTGAGATAAACACATATAATTATCTTATAAAATCATTGAATATTTCCCCTTCCCCACACTTTACCACCATATAAACAGGGCTCCACTATAGTGGATTATAGTTTTAAAAGATGCAAAATAGCAAGAACAATACTTGATAGAAGTTCTTAGGAAAACCCATACACAAGGGAGACAAAAATACTAGACATTAGAATAATTTTAAGCACCTACAGCTACAGAAAATATGAAATAGAACACAACTTCTAGCCATATTAGCATAAAATCACAGTAAAGATCTATTTTTCTCAGTTCCTATTACTCAATACATCATGCTTATCTTTAAACAAAAAATGCTAAAGGCAAGACAAAAATACTGTCTGAATAGACAAAGCAGGAATCCCAACCAAACTCAAACATGAAACAGATTATAGAATTATCTCACAGTAATATAAAATACCTATGGTTAACCTGTTGAAGGCTTTAATGGAAAAAGTAGACAGCATGCAAGAATAGATAGACAAGTAAGCAAAGGGTTGGAAATGATAAGACAGAATCAAAAGGAAATGCTAGAAATCAAAAACACTGAAATGGAAACAAATTATGCTTTTGATGGGCTCATCAGTAAACTGGCAGACCAGAGAAAAATATTAGCAAGAATCATAGAAATCTCCCAACCTGAACTGCACAGAGAAAAAGGAATGAAGAAAAGCTGAATGTGAGACAATTTCAAAGGGCATAACTTATGCAAAAATAGAGAACCAGAAGAGAGAAAAGAGCAGAAGAATAGCTTTAGATAATAGTGGTCAAAAAATTGAAAAAATCAATTACGCTAAAAAAAGTCAATTACAGACAAAAAAAACAAAAACAAAAACAAAAACACCAGATCCAGAAATCTCAGAGAACACAAGGCAGGATAAGTCCTCAAGCATCTATACCTAGGTATAGCATATAAAAAGTGTAGAAAATCAAAGACAAGGAGGAAAATCTCAAAAAAAAAAAAAAAAAAAAAACCTAGATGGAGCAGGGACAGAGGACACATTTTACATGTAAAGAAACAAGGATAAGAATTACATTGTACTTTTTCTTAGAACCGTGCACACAAGGAGAGAATATAGTAAAATATTTATGTGGAAAGAAAAAAAAACTCTATGAGCCTAGAATTCTATATCAGGCAAAATTATCCTGTAAATGTGAATGGAAAAGCCTTTCTTAAACAAACAAAAATCAGGAAAATCTATTGCCAGCAGGCATGCCCAGAAAGAAATGTTAAAAGAAGTTCTTCAGGCAGCAACAATCAAAGTCAGAAACTCAGATTGACATAAAGAAAGAGAGTTGAGAAGGGATAAATAAAGGCTGAATAAAATAATTTACTTATTCTGTTTTTAATTGATCTACATGATAATTTTTTTAAAGTAATACTAAAACAGTTATTCACACAGCTTTGTGTGATTATAACATAAGAATAAATGAATGACAACAGTGTTGTAATGTATGGGAGGGAAGTATTGAGAATGATCTGCGTTAAGACAACTGCAGTATATGTGAAGTGGAATAGTGTTATTTTAAGAGAGGTTTAGATTAGTTTAAGATGCTTTTGAAAACTCTAGAAAAAAACTAAAAATATTACAAAGTAATTTATATTATTGATATAACTGAATAGGGGTTAAAATGAAACTATATAATACACCCAATTAAAACCAGAGAAGGTAGAAAAAGAAGGGAAAAAAACAAAGAATAAGTGAAATGAATGGAAAACAGTTATAAATGTGATTGATATTAATCAAATGTATCAATGCTCACTTCAATAGTAATATGACTTAACTGCTGAAAAATAAAATAAAATAAATTGATTGATAGTATTGGCATTTATCCATATGTAAGGCAATAAATGTAGCTCTATAGCTCATACAATAAAATACAAATATCTGTATGTGATATAAATTTAAAAACCAAAGCAGGACAGGCACGGTGACTCCTGCCTGTAATCCCAGCACTTTGGGATGCTGAGGCAGGTGGATCAACTGAGGTCGGGAGTTCAAGAGGAGCCTGACCAACATGGAGAAACCCCGTCACTACTAAGTAAATTACAAAATTAGCCGGGTACGGTGGGGCATGCCTGTAATCCCAGGTACTCGGAAGGCTGAGGCAAGAGAATTGCTTGAACCCAGGAGGTGGAGGCTGCAGTGCCTCCCGCCATTGCACTCCAGCCTGGGCGACAGAGTGAGACTCCATCTCCAAAAAAAAAAAAAAAAAAAAGTAAACAAGAACAAGAAAGACTAAAGACATTGTTTTTAGAAAAAGTACAATAAGTACAATCTAGGGATCACGGAGCACAACCTTACCAGGATCAGTGGCTATCTCATTCATCACCAATAGAGATGTAAAATAATGCAGACATTCTAGAAAATAATTTGACAGTTTCCTTTTGTTTTGCTCCATTTATTCCAGCCTTGGCCACTTGGAGCTCTTTCAGTAGGCACATGTATTTGCTTGACATATCGTTTTCTTTTCTTTTCTTTCTTTCTTTCTTTTTTTTTTTTGACAGAGCCTCACTCTTTTTGCCCAGGCAGAAGTGCAGTGGCTCAATCTCAGCTCACTGCAACATCCACCTCCCGGGTTCAAGCAATTCTCCTGCCTCAGCTGCCCAAGTAGCTGGCATTACAGGCACACACTACCACACCTGGCTAATTTTTGTATTTTTAGACAAGGTTCTGCCATGTTGACCAGGGTGGTCTCAAGCTCCTGACCTCAAGTGATCCACACACTTCAGCCTCCCAAAGGGGTGGTATTACATGAGTAAGCCACCACAGCTGGCTGACATACCATTTTCATTACATTTTGCTTATATGTATTGCATGAGAAAATTTATAAGACAGTGGTTTCTTAATAGGCCCTAAAGGGCAAATTACTTACAGAATTTTCACTTCAAAATAATTTAATCTAAGTTTAAAGAATTACTATATATATACTTATAGTAAATGTAAGACATACAGATGAAGACACAGATGGGCATGTAGATATAGATAGATGATAGATAGATAGATAGATAGATAGATAGATAGATAGATATTGATCTAGATATATAAAATATATAATATACGTGTGTGTGTGTGTGTGTATAAAGGATGCTTTTCCAATGTTAAATGATAGACATATCATATCAGTTAGCACTTGAAGAAGTACTCAAGGATGGTGCGGTAGCCAAGATAGGAAAATGCTTGGTCAAAACAGGAGAATGCTTGATGTGTGTTCAGAATAGTGAAAAACTGAAGTTTTTGGATAAGAGGTAGAGCAATAGGTGACAAGGTCACAAAGATAATGAGAGAATAGATGTCTTGCAGGAACTTTTGCTTTTATTTTAAGTGTGAAGCCTTTAAGGAGGTTGGAACAATGGTGTGACATTATAAGACCTACCTTTCTAAAAGATCACTTTGTCTGCCTTTGGATAGGAGAAAGTAATATGACAAGGTCAAAAGGTGACCAGTTAGGCTATTGTAAAAATTTTGAGAAATTATGGTGCTTGAGCAAAAGTAATGGAGACTGTGAGAAGTGATCAAATTCTACAAACATATTTCAAGTAGAGTCCACAGAATATATGGAGAGATTGAACATATTCAATTAGAGTCCACAGAATATATTGAGAAATTGTATGAAGTGGAAAGAATGGGTCAACTATAGCATTTGGGTTCCATTTGTGCAACCAAAATAATTAAATAACCATAACTATTTAGTAAAAATGAGGAAATCTATGACAGGTTTTGGGGGAATGTGCAGAGAGCATCTAAGTGGAGATCTATATCAAATCATTAGGTTTACCTGTACGGAGTTTAGGAGAGGAAACTTGACTAAGGATGTACATCTAGGAGTTTTCATTGTGTAGATGGCATTGAATCTGATGAGACCACCAATCAGGGAGAGAGACCTATTTAGAGTTCAGAGTTAGAATCATTCGTAGGCACTATAAAATAATAACAATGAGGGTTCATACTATCTTATCAATAATCTTCTTTTCCTACTTTTTACAACTATTAAATGACTCTGGTTGACAGGTTGTTGTATACAGATTTAGAGTTGTTAGAAAATAAAAGTGTGGAGAAGTGCAAGCTTAAAAAATACAAATATAACACATCTTTTGGGTATCTCAAAACATTATGGAACAATTCTTGTCAAATATTATATTGCTTTTCAAAGGCTCTTTTTTATACTTGAGAGTGCTGAAAATTAGTCTTCGTGCTATTATGTACACACCTGTTTAAAATAGCAATACTTTCAGGTTTTCTATCAGAATCAAGTGTTTAAATCAACACTTTATAGGGAAAGTGTTGGTAGGGCAGGGGGAGAAAAATTAACATTGCATGTGGAATAATGTATTGGTAAAAGTAACTAATGTTTGTTATGTCTGTAATTATGTGTAGTTTTTTTTTTTTCAATTTTCTTTGGATACCCTTTGGCCTTTATAGGAAAGTTTGTTGTTACTTTTCTGATGGAATTTTTTTCAATATTAGATCAGATGTTTAAAGAGATTTAGATTTGAGGAAATGGCGTTTTCTGTATGCCACATCTAGTTTGCATTTATATGAGGAGATCTGCAACTTTCAATTTTGTTAAACACAAAGTTCCTCTTGGAAAGAGCAAGATATTAGAACTTTAAAAATTATTTTTAGCCTATTCAAATTTTCTTATAAAATTATCAGTTTTATAAGTGAATTACATTTATCACCCCTAACTTTTTGTCATTATATAACTCAATGATTAAGAAAGCTTGAAGCATTTCTTAAAAGAAAGAAATGTGGTTAAAAATATATATTTGTATCATCAAGCATGAAAAAAAATTCTGTGGAAAACATGGATTTGGTATGATGTGAATTAAATATCTACATAACATATGTATTTATTTAATTGGTTAATTATTTATGATCTCAAGTATAAAGTTGAATTATGCATAGTTTTTCTTTTATGAGAACAATTCCAGTATTTTTAATGCCTGGACATTTACTCATGCAGGTATGTAAAAACACTGTCAAACAAAATTAGAATATATCCAAAAGTGTACTACATAGGTAATAACATCTTATTTATTTGCTTGTTCTCTTTCCTTCCATCAATTTTTTATTTTGTTTTTATTTTTGAGTTTTAATATTCTCATTCTTTAAAAAATATTTATCATACACTCACATACATTTATAAAGTTTTATCATATCTTTTTTTTTTCCCCTTAGTGACTGAGTTTTACTCTGTTGCCAAGGTTGGTGTACAGTGGCACAATCATAGCTCACTGTAACCAAAACTTCCTGGGCTCAAGCAACCATCCTGCCCCAGCCTCCCAAGTACCTAGGACTACAGGTACACGCCACCACATTCGGCTAATTTTTAAATTTTTATAGAGAAGGGAATCTTACTTGCTCTGGCTGATATCAAACTCCTGGCCTCAAGTGATTCTCCTGCCTAGGCCTCATGTAGGCCACCATACCCCCCAACCCCATTATCTATTTCTGTCTATATACTTACCAATTTGTATTACTTGCTGAATTTTATGAAACACTCTTATATTATATTTTCATTTCTGGGGCTTGCTTTTTTGACTTCATGATATGATATTAAAATTTTATTCTTGTCATAGCTTATAGTTGAGATTCATTCCTTATCATGACATAGTATTTCATTTTGTGACTATTACACAATTTATTGATCCATTCTTAAATCTATGATTACTTTCATTGCTTTTCTTTTTCTTTTCTTTCTGATAAATGGTTCTGTAGACATTTTACTATGGTTATCCTAGTAACTGTGTTCTGAAATTCATGTTGAATTTGTTATAGCTAGTAGATTGCAGGCTTATTAAGTGTGTGATATTCAAATTTAAACACTAATGTCAAAGGCCAGAAATAGCAAAAGGAGACTAAAATTCATTATGAAGCCTTAATAATTTAGATAGTATGATATTGGTATAAAAATGGATAAATAAAACAACAGAACTGAATAGATAACCTAAAGGGGTACATGAATATATGTTTATCTGAATTATGAAAAACAAAGTTGCAGTGGCAATGGAATCATCTTTTCATTAAATTGTGCTGGATCACTGGCTACCTACTGGAAAAAATTACTTAGAAATTTACCTCATAGCACACTAAGTCTACATAAATTTTAAATCTAAATGTGAAAGCCAAATGATAAAGTGCTTTGAAAAAAAAAACAGACGATACTATTTTCATGACCATGGAAGTTAGGCAAAGGTTTCTTAACCAAGGTGTGAAGGATAAAAGTGATAAAACTAAGAACCTCTATTTATCAGTAAGCACCTTTAATGGATTGAAAAGCAAGCCAAAATGAGAAAAGTTGTAAAAGAAATTTTATATCTGTATCACACAAATCAATTATAAAAATTAACAGCCAACTAAATAGATACTTTATAAATACACAAAAGACCCATTCAGATATTTTAAACAATGTTTTAAAAACCAGTGATATTATGAGAACATGTTCAGATTCATTAGTTATTGAAAAACTGCCAACTAAACCACAATAACTTATTCCTACATATTAATCAGAACATCATTTCGTGTATCTCTGTGTATCTCTGCAGGGATGGGCTGCTTCTTTTGTCATTCTCTAGTACCTTACCTTCTTTCTATAATCCATGATTAACAGCAGAGTTAAGTCATATAACAGCTTTCTAACCAAAAATACATTTTAAACTTCTACATAGCACCAAGCTGAGCATATATCAAACGTTTTCTGATGTATTGCTATGGAAATTTCCATGATTATCAAATAGGTTTGAATTTGTCTCCTAAAACTAAGAGCTCATGCCTGGGTTGTCAGAAGACGAAGTCTTCTTATTTCCGGTTAATTATATATATATATATATATATTAACATCATGCCCCACATTCTTAAGTAAAAATGTGTAGGCCCCATGTTGTTTTTTAGAGACTTGCCAACTCCTATACTGTATTATCATAGTCATGGGGATTTTTGTTGTTATTTGTTCCATAACTCTTTTCTCAAACTATTTCCAGATGATTTTACTGGAAATGTTTTTTTAAAACTGGCAATAAATTTTGGCATAAAAATTTTAATCTTTTATGACACTCATTCTATTCTTCATTTAAATCAGAGATCTAAAATTATGCTCTGACAAAGTACATGTAAAATTAAATGAATATTCTAGTGTATTAATACTATTTTATAAATAAAGTAGGATCAACGGTATATTGATATGAATGATTATTGATGTGTTTGCAATAGTTCTTGGATTTCATCTGAGGAACTACTCCCTTCAGTAGGTGATATAAATAATAATGTATATTAAATATAGGAGCAAGGATATTAATCAACAAGTCAAAGTTCTGTTAATTAATTAGTTATAAACTAATTAGTTTAGAAATTAATTTATAGATAAATATTTTCTTTGGGGGAGGCAAGCCAAACACATTCTCTATTATTAGACAAAAATTTTCTTAAAAAATGAGAGAATGTTTGTGTTAATGCTTTAATATTGTATAATCAAAACACATAGTTAATAATCATGAGATTCTGTGCTTATTTATGGTAAATTCACTCTGCTCTACACAAGCACATATTTTCCTATATCTATGGCCAACTCTATGTCTTAGTATTCCATATTACTTTGTCTTATTGTTTTCTTTTAAAACGTGTTAGAAATATCATATATGACAATATCTTTTCTTACATTTTATATTATGGTATAATGCATTTTTAAAGCTTAATTATAGACTTTCTTCTTTGTTTCCATATGTCAATGGGGGAAAATTTCCTTGCTAAAAAAAAAATACTCTGGCACTTGCTAAAATAGTAGGGAAAACTTTAGTCAAGACTACTGCGATAGGGATATTGCAATACGAAATAAAGGTGAGGCTCAGCTTTGAATACGGCAAAAAAAAAAAAAAAAAAAGAAGAAGAAAAACAATGTAACTGACAAGCAGGATGAGGGAATCAATGGATGGAAATTACTAAAAGAAGACATCAAGGAGAGAGGATTTTTGATAAACCCACTTAGAATCTTTGCTTAAAGCAGGCCAGGATGATCAGATATCAACAGTGAAGATTTCTTGTTAAACGGGCTTAGGATTCTTGCTGTCAATGAATTTGATAAAGATGAAGATGGAAGCCCAAGGTTGAGACCTAGTGGAGCAGAGGGCTCACAGTTACCTGACTAAATTTTGGTCAGAGAGGAAGTCTTTGTCGCAGTGAAGGCAGAGTTCTTTCAACCACACTAATATACTTTTAACAACGAGACTTAACAGTTTTACTCTTCAGCACCAGGCCTAGAGGTATTCCGTCAGAAATAGCATGATGCTGTTGAATATAAGAAACTATAGTAAGGTTAAGATCTTCTGATCCAATAATTTGCCTTTTCTGACTGCATGTGTGAGACATACTGCTTATAAAAAATACGCAGAATAAAAGCTTATGTTAGATCTCCCTGGTTTAAAAATCTTTGTTATTCACTTAGTAAACAAATGCAATGTTTTCCTATGCATGGATTAAAATGATCACCTTGGTGTCCTTCTCAAGTATCCATGGAGAATAGTTTACACATTTCAGAAGATACTCTACTAAGCAGATGACAGAATAATAAGTAGTCTTTTTTCTCTCTTAAATTTCTGTAGTGTTTTAACTTAATGGGTTGTGTCTTTCAAGATAACTTTCCCTCCCTAAAGTCAGTGATTATTTGGTTGTGTATTTTAAGGGTGAAAAGAGATATCTCAAAACATAAAGCTACAACTAGATCTGTAATTTTCTAGTGGAAATATAGGCTTCACATCCTTTTTGTAACCAAGAATTTTGTACAAAGTTGTTAGTATCTGCTGCTTGATTTCATTAAAACTTAACTTGATCAATTGTTTTCTTAGCCTGGGAAAAAATTATATCCACTCTCTGGAATATATAACTCTTAAATTGGTATTTTATCAAGTAGATATAAAAAAGAAAAAGACAAAAATGGTTATTTTTAAAAATAAATAATCTGTTTTGATACATTAATTGAAGCACAACATTTTTGTGTAAGAAGCATGAAAAAGGATGACAATAAAATACATTATCCTTGGCTTAATATGATAATAACCTACAAAGCGTAGAAAGCAAACATGTTAATATGATCAAGGTGATCATATAGTGTAATGTTTTCTTTATTAATATATATTATTTAAATAATCAAAGGAAATATTTTATCTTAAAGACAGCATTTTAAGTTTACCTGTTTATCTTATTTTGCATTATGCAGCACTTTAGAATTTATTTTATATTTATGTTGTAATTTAATCAATTTGCCAAGAGTTAAATGGAGATGTTTTGCAAATGACCTTGTCAAAATATTCAACTATATCTAATTACGGACTAACTGAATGAAACAGAGATTAGCAACCTTATCCAAATAATTATTTTTATTTAATTATAAGAGAATAATGTTTCTTAAGAAGGCAGTATTGAAGAATACCTTGAATATAAATCACATAATATACTAATACTTTGCCTTTATCCTTGATTATAAGTCTCTCTGAACTTTTTACACCCATTATTTTAAGAACTAATTATCATTAATTGATATATTAATTTATTAAGCATTTATTTATTCAGCATTTATCATGTACAAAGCTCCTAATCTTGGGACATTCACATAAATGTTAAAATGTTTAGTGGGTCTGTATTTCACAACTGTATGAAAAATAATGTATCATTTAAAGTCTCTCCAAAACATATTCCCTTTTCCAGCTATGCCTCAGGATGTCTGCTGATACTTTATAACTTTTATAAATTGCTATAGGGGGCCTTGGTATTATCCAAAATTGGCATTCTCTCAATAAACTACTAATTGCAAGAGTGGCCCGTCTGGTGCAGCCACTGTGAAAATGCTGGCTGCAGCGGGGGTTTAGGTGCTACTCAGAGCCAGTGGGAACCGAGAAAAGTCAGGAGCCCTGCCCTCTACTGAGTTGGTGGAGCAGAAGCCCTGCACTCCTGGGTGTAGCTGCAGCTGCCCAGCTGTGGCTCTGGACCAGGGTATAACTGTCCTCTTAGAGACCCTGGAAGGCCCCTGCTCTGGTGCACTCGGAAGTACCTGCTCCTGCTCACTGGCCTCTCCCCACTCTCAGTGCTTGCTCTGGGGGCACAGTGAAGTTGTGGTTTAGCTTGAGTGCTATTGCAACCTGGCAGGGTGTGTGCATGCTCAGGCTGGTGTTGACATGCCAGCCCCCTGCCTTATTGGCCCTCTCTGGACTTTGGGCACTGACAAGCATGGGAGGGAGCCCCAGGTGGGGCTGAGAGTGGTTTGGCATGGGCCTTCAGGCGCTTCTTGACACAAACGCATGGGCACCGTGGATGGCATGTTTATGGTGGCAGGAGGCAGACAGGATTCTGGGTCAAAAGGGGCGGGTTCCTGGTAAAACTGCACCTTCAAACCAGGGACAGCCTGAAGCCTTGGGTCCAAGCTGCCAGTTCCAGGTGGAGTCCATGGCCCAGAGTGAGAACTTATGGCACTTTTTCCAGCCCCACCCATGATCACCCATGGATCAATCCACATGCACTTCCTCCCTTCTGAGCCCATAAAAACCCCAGACTCAGCCAGACTAGGACAGACATTGGGATACCCTGCTTGCAGAAAGGAGCTACCCACTGAGGGTCTCCTCTCTGCTGAGAGCTGGACACTCACTGGGATGACTTGCTTGTGGAAAGAAGCTACCCACTATGGGTATGCTCTCCACTGAAAGCTGGACGCTCATCAGAATGACCTGCCTGTGGATAAGAGCTACCCACTGTGAGTTTCCTCTCTGCTGAGAGCTGGACACTTACTGGCATGACCTGCCTGTGGAAAGGAGCTACCCACTACAGGTCTCCTGAAAGCTGTTTCATCACTCAATGATGTTCCTCTCTACCTTGTTCACCCTCCAGTTGTTCACATACCTCAATATTCCTGGATGCAGGGTAAGAATTTGGGTTCCACTGAATGGCAGGACTGAAAGAGCTGTAACACAAACAGGGCTGAAATACGCCCTCCCACCCCCAACTGCTCTCTATCTTGCAGGCTACAAGAAGGAGAGAAGACCTTTTGGAGAGCCCAGACCTAGAGGATCCTAGAGCCAAGGTTGTGATGCCCTCTTCAGGGCTCTGTGGTTCCTGGTGTCTCCAAGCTTTTAGGAACCATCACATTCCCCTTGTCCAGATGCAGATGCAGATGCCTGCAGCAGAAGCCTCATGCAGTACATCTTGTCCAGCCACAACCTTCAGAAGCCTCATGCAGTACATCTTGTCCAGCCACAACCTTGCACAGAGCCCACACCTGTGCTGGCACCTGGAGCTGGCCTGCCCTGCTGCAGCAGTGGCATGCCTGGCTGTGTGCAGTGGCCAGACCCTGCACTTGCTCAGCCACACACCCCTTGCCATTCTGTGCCTAGTTCCACCTTGGCAGGTGTGGAATCTGGGTCGGTAGTTCAAGCTGAGCACAGCCTGCTTGGCTGTGTGGGAGGAGCAAGCCCAGCAGGTGTGAGCAATACTCAGGCAGAAGGCGCCACCAGCCACAAAAGTTTCCAGCTGGCCAAGCTACACTCCAAGAATCCTGTGACACTAATATATGTCCATATAAGCAGTAGAGGTGCTACTTTTCAATATCATGAGTATTTCTTTCTGATGGATTACATCTTCAAATTTTTTAGGTATTACTTTTTATGCTGAATACCTGCTGCATAACCTGCTCCCCCTTGAACCAACTTCATAACTTTCTGGCTTAGTCATAAACCCTAATAAATAGCAAAAGATAGATGTAATTTGCTTGTTTTTAGATTATGTGAAGTTGCAAGACTTTATTTATTTTCAAAATTTTGACACTATTAAATTATACTAGCTACTAAATATTTTACAAAATTACTATCTGAAGAGCTGCAAAATTTTAATATGTAAAGTTGTTAATGGAAGTAATATTGTTTTTCATAAATTAATAATTTTAAAAATATTATTTTGAGCTCAGGATGAATGTTTGCTTCTTCATTTAACAATTACAGTGTGCCTTTCTGTGCTTCTGTCTTCTTTTCTCAAGACTGTTTAGAACATATAAAACTCTTGTGGAAAAATACTTATTAATCTCAAGGTGCATTATTACTTATCTATTGGATAAAGCACAAACTTGAGAATATTGTTTATGCCTCTGCAAGTTTTGTTTTCTGTGTGACCTTTGTTACAACTCATTCTTGGAGGCTGCTTGGATAAATTACAGAGCAATTACTAAATTTTCAGTTTGATTTTTTATATATGCAGAATTGCATATATGCATTCTATGCAATACATAGAATTGCAGAATTGTGTCATACCAATGATTGTCTTTCTCATAATTTTTCATATATATTTCCTTAAAGAGAAAATTAAAATATGAAATTTAGACTTATAAGATGGTTTAATTTGTAGAAATATTAAATTGGGGAGATATTTAAAATATGAATATTGCTGCTATTTTCTAGAATCACATTGCACCAGTTAATTTGATAACCAAGGTGTTGAAGGTACATTAAGAATTGAAATATAACCCCCAAAATACAAGCTCCAAAAACATGAATATAAATACCTGATACTTGGAAGCACTGAATAAACTAGAGTTTGCTTGCAGCCAAACTTGGACACATTTATGCCTATCTCCAAAGATGTCCAGAAGTCTTGTATTGGCTCTTGGTCAACATAGGATGAAACAGGATAATTTCATAGTCTTAGTCTTGACCTAGCACCGAGTTTAGAGGAAAGGTAGTTTTTTAGGTTTATAAAAGGTACAATACAGGATCAGCATGCCAGAGGTCTCACAATTCCCAGGCAAAGCTACCAATACTTCTAGACACACACACACACACACACATATACACACACACCAGAACCACAAGAAATAAGCTTAAATGGGTGCAGTCCACATTAGCACAGTGAAACTATCAGCTCTAGGTCTCTCCAGCCTTTATAACTTGCTAGTCAAATAACCCCCTCAGAGATATATGACTAGCTTGTACTTGTTGATTCAGCTATAGGTCATCAATTATAAATTAGTACACTGAACAATGTCGACAAAAAGTAGAGTATTATATACAACATAAATTCCTGACAGTCCCATATTGATCCATATTTTCATTCCTGTAAATGAATTCAGTACACCTAATTAAGACTCTTTCATTTTCCTTAAATTAAATAGAAAGCAGTTCAAACAAGGGTCAAATCCTAAAGATGTCTGTAGCTGAAAAAACATTATACTTCATTATGTAACCATTTTCTTACAATAAGAAAAAAATAGCAACATAACTTCAAAGAGAAAAGTAGGAGAATATATCACCCTTTGTAGATAAAGATTTCTTAAACTGAACATAAGAGCACCATTGTAAAGAAAATTTCAATTTAAGCTATATTAAAATTGTAAACTTCTAATTATCAAAATATTCTATTAAGCATTTGATAAGATTTCTACACATTGTGTGCCTGTATCAAACTATCTCATGTTCCCTGTACACACCTACTACGTACCCACAAATTTTTTAAATCAATTTTAACCTCCCACAAAAATACATTGATAAGGAAAGATATAATGTAAAAATGTATTGTCAATACATATCTTAAAAGATACATATGTACAATAAATAAATACTAATAGAAACTGTGAAAAAGACAGAAAAAATAAATATGGAAGAGTCTTAAACATATTTCCTGTAAACGATATCCAAATTGTCACTAAACCTATGAAAAAATGTTCAAAATATGCTTAAAATTTGGTAATTAAGCTAATATATACTATTTTAATTATATACTATATCCTACCTTCAATAGTTGGAAAATATTATGAGAAGAACAACACCAAGTGTTGTCAGTAGTGTTCACTAACTAAACCTTTCATACACTGCAGATGGAAGTAGAAATTGACAAAAATATTTTGAAAATTGATTAGCAGTATCACTAAAGTTGAATGTGGACATAGTTTATGACGTAGGGGTTATATTTATAGGTCTATACCCCAGGGAAATGTACACATAGGTACACCAAATTATCTTTACAGTTGGCAGCATTACTCAAAATATTCCAAACCTAGAAACAGTCCATATATCCATAAACACTGTAATAGATACTTAAAACTACACTATATTCTGACAAAGAGAGTATTACACAGTAATGGAACAAACAAGCTAGTAAGTACAACATCAAAAGAGATCCTAGAGACAAAATGTTAACCAAAAGAATAAAAAAAAAAAAACCTTAGGCCTTTGATGATAATAATTTTTCTAGAACAATATTAATTGTTTATGGAAATGAAAAATAATTTTATCAGTCAATAGAAAAAAATATTGCCCTTGTGTCTCCATAGTCATATGTTTAATTTAATGCTATTAATTAAATTAATAACCCATCTTCATTATTAGATTTTATTCTTAATGGGTACTGACAGTTTCTAATATATAAAATGTACCTTAGAAAAAATATTATAATTTGACATGCTAATAAATATTCTTTTATCTCTGAAAGCAATTCTAATGGAAAAATTTCCAAAATATTTCAGGAAATATTATCATCAAAGGACTAAAGTATTATTCTCATCTAGACATATATTTTGGGATATTTGTTAAAATAAAAAGAGAGGGGAGGAGTGCAATTCTTTCTCACCAGAAAGCATGCATCAATTTTGTAGCAACTGTCCCACATAAGAAGAAAACATTTCATCAATAAAAATATTTCTGTATACCACAATTTTATTTCATGAAATTGATTTTATCAAATTTGCATAAATACGCTGTTTTTATTGCTTTGATAAAGTACATTTAGTCTGATTTTATTTTGATGGTTATGAATAACTTTATGAGTAAAACATTCTTCCAATTGAAAGCAAATTTCAAAAGGAATAGAAATTGTAAAGAAAATTCTGTTGTGTCATTATTAGTAGAATTGTGCTGTGGAAAGGATTAACTGAATGAGTGCATTTTGTCAAGAGCTATGGATAATTAGAGATTTTATCAAACTTTCTAGCTAATAACTTGGCCTGCCAGAGTCTCATGGATCTGGCAGAAGACATGAAACTCCTGGGTCAGAAGAAAAGGATTTTATGACTCACAGTACAACAGGCAGCTCTTACTTCGTCTTCACATCAGTTACCTTTCTCATCTAAGTCCCGCAAGGGTGATGCTGAGGTCATCCCAGATGGATGCTAAACACAAAACATGTGAGTGTCATAGCTGAGGAACCCTAAGCTTAAGAAAACCCTAATTTGATAACAATGCTACTAGTATACCTGCTAGACTCTTGCCTTGAAAACACTTTTTTTTTTTTTTTTTTTTACTATGTCTATCAGGAAACAAAGCTACCCTCTGCCCTGGTAGTGTTTTCTTATAGGAAAACACTATTGCTATCTTTCAGGATTGCTTGCTACACAAATGTTCTTTGAAAGATAGCCCTGGAACAAACACAGAAACAAAACTTGCAGAAATGACACGATGAAGTGTTTCCCAGCGTATGTTTGTACAGTGTTCTTCCTGCTGAGATGTGACCCTAAGTTTTAGGAATATTCTCTCCTTCTTCCACTGTCCCAGGTACAATGACTGCAGCTAAGTTCATAAACATTACCTCGTATATCATCCAAATTGAGCTAATAATGGCCCTCTGCCCAAATTTGCTCTATGCTTTGGTAAACAGGGAGAACTGTACACCACAAAAACTAATATGCAACTGTACACCACAAAAATGAATATGTATATTAGGAAGTTGCAAGTACCATTTTTAAGTCAAATATCAAAGGTTAACATACAGGCATAAGAATGAAAGAGATAGGCAGGGTAGAGAATAAATAAGAGATAAAAACAGGAAACTAGGACTTGAGCCTTGAGCAGTGGCCCCAAATAGGCCCAATTGCTTGCTTGACTTTGAGTATAACTTCCCCATGAGGTTCTCCTTTTTGCCTAAATTAACTCGAATACATTATTTTTATTTACATATGCATATGAAAAAAGAGATAACTAAGGCAAACATAGTATCATTTATCCTTGGAACATTTTTGAGCTCCTTATCTGTGCTAGACATGAGAATAGGTGCTGAGATGGGAAGACTATTCCCTCTTTCAAGTGCCTCAAAGTCTAGATGTTACTTGCAGGACAATGTGGCCAGTTCTGTGAGAGAGATGTAGTCAGATTGTATTTGGAACAAAGAACAAGGATAATTAACACAAACTGGAATTGGATATTGAATTATTTCAACTCTCAGGTTTAATATGTGAATTGAGAATTTGTGGGTTGAACCATTTCACTAGGCATGCTTGGCCTTTGGAATAGTTTGTAATTAATTATTTTATTATAATACTAGCTTAGTGTCAGAAGAATTATATATAATTCAACACCCTTTATAGAAAGTAAAATTAGTCTGAGATTACAGAAAAGTTTAAATACTAAACTGAGTACATTATTTATCCTAATATAAGAAACTGTGTTTTATCATTTTACTAATTCAGTTTACACTTCCAAATGTATTCAGTCTTTATACCCATTTACAGATGTGTGTATTGAGGTTTTTTTTACAATTTTACATGTCAAGAGTTTTGTCCTTCATGGAGCCAATTCCCACGCTCCTGAGCTATTAAAAAAGAAAATTCCTCATGGGAATTAAACCAGGTAGGGTTGGTCTTATCTAGAGGCAAACTTAGACGCTATTAAATGTGTATCAGTGAATAGACAAAGGGTTAACTAGGATAGTTAGCCAGGTAACAACAAGACGAACGGGTACATTAGACTTTCTGATGCCATTAACGCAAGTGGCACTTGAATATCAAGTTGGAGGTGGCCGAGGTCCCATGAAACTCTTGGAAAACAGATGATGCTTGAACATTTTCTTGATTCCGCCACCTTCATATAAGTGACATTTCCTTTTCTGAGAATTACCTGTTAAGACATTTTGCATTTTTCTTATCATGTTTCTTTATATTTTTGTATTGTTTTACAAATGTCTTTCAATATACTTATTAATAACCCCTTTACATTTATGTCTTACAGTGTATTCTAATTGTAAATTTGTTACTTTTTAAAAAATCACATTTAATATCTCTTGATGTATAGAATTTTGAAAATGTAATTTAATAAAACATATCAACATTTTTCTTTATGGTTTTTGCTTTCCATTTATAAGTATATATTATTTATAAAATCTGTTTAATTTGAGATCTTAAAAATATGCACTGATACTTACTTAAAATGTTTTAAAATTCTAAGATGCCAACTTTTATATAGAGGATTTCTGTATAAATGTATGTCTCAGTTCCAGTCTTTTTATTCTATTATTTTGATCTATCTCACCAAACATGACCACCCTATTATAATGCTATAATTTTAAAATGTAAATTAATATGTGTGAGAAACCATTTTTTCTACATTTTTATTCTATTTAAGTTTTGATGAAATCTTCTTTGCTATTTATCTTCTCACATTATTTTTACATAAAGTTTTAGATACAATGTATCAATTTATATCAAAAATTGGGATTTTAAAAACTGACATTGATTTAAATGTATATGTTGATTTGGTGAACATTAATTTTTTTATGTTATTATATACCTTTTGCATAAACATGGATTATTTCTCCATTTATTAAAGATGTCTTTATTGTCTTTCTGTTTTTTTTTTTTTTTTTTTGAGATGGAATCTTGCTCTGTCACCCAGGCTAGAGTGCAGTGGCGCCATCTCGGCTCACTGCAAGCTCTGCCCCCTGGGTTCCTGCCATTCTCCTGCCTCAGCCTCCCGAGTAGCTGGAACTACAGGCACCCACCACCACGCCCAGCTAATTTTTTTTGTGTGTGTATTTTTAGAAGAGATGGAGTTTCACCGTGTTAGCCAGGATGGTCTTTCAATAGCTTTGTCATATTTTTCATAAAACCCTGCAAATCTTTAAATACATTTAATCATATATACTTTTTCTAACTTTAATTTTAAATTGTATCTTTAAAATTCACTTATTAAACTCTTCTGTTCATCTTGACATAGAAAGTGACCATATGACTATTTCAAATTTGAACATACATTACTCTGATAAAACTAAAAATCATTTTAAAGGTTTAAACAAGTTATATCTTAATACCATTAAATTATAAATGGTGATGAAATCCATGGCTAAGACATGTGGTCTCATGTAAAGAATAAATATAAATCTCATAATTGAGCCCCTAATCCAGCCTGTGGTGTTTTTGTTTTTGTTGTTGTTATTGCTGTGGTTTGTTGTTTTCCTTTATTTTATTTGCCTGGTATCTGTTTTACTTTTGATTTTATTTTCCAAACTGAATTTTTACTCAACTTTTTCTAACAGTACAATGAATACTTTGTGCAGTGTGTGATATATGTTTCAAATTATAACAGATATATGGCTTTAATCTAAATTATGACACTATTTTATCACTCTTTTTTAAGGTAAAGCTCTTCCACAAATCTAGTTGATCTGGTGAGTGACAGAAATTCAGATACTCAGGCTTCTAGAATTCCATAAATATTCTCTTTCTGCCAATGGAATTATGTTCTGCCATATTTTCATAAAATTTTTGCTGCTTCAAGGCTGAGACACACCACTAAAATTAAAAAAGATTGTGATTTTTTCTTTATATTCTTAAATACTGTAAATTTAAAAAATGATAGTTTACTTTATGTATACCAAAACAATGTCTTAAAATTAAAAATTACCATAAAAACAAGCACACATATACATATATACATGCATATTTGTGTATGTATATATATGTGTATGTATATATGTAGAAATATATTCCTTTTTGTTACATCTATGAGGATTAATAAATAATGCTGCTGTTGATAAGCCATGTAAATATTTATTTTCGATGGTCTATATTTATTTAAAATGCTCTCCTTAAAATAAGCATTCATGATAAGGTAGTTGGTAAATTTTTAATGCCGTACAATTTGACTGTTATTGACAATTCTTTCATCAATGTGCATTGGCAGTGCCTTCTGTCTTCTGCCTTCAGTGTTCAACACTCTGAGGTATGTTGAATCACAAAGAGGCACAAATGGAACTGCATTATCTCCGTATTGATGCACATTGGGCTGTGGTTGAAGGTAAAGGTGAAACCATGTGTTCCAGCAAGAAGCCAGATGCCCCTGTGAGAGCAGATGTATTTGTTCCTACACATTTGGGGACATTTGCCAATTCATAAATATAACGTTAATTAGATTAAACACAACACTTGAACTAAAATTCTTATAGTACAATACTGCAAACTCCAGAGCCTGCAACTCAATAACTGTAATGATCAAACTTCTACTTGAACAATGTTTTCTTAGTACATTTTCATTTTAAATTCTGACTGCAAAACCAAAACTTAGAAACTACTTTTCCTTGGAGGAGGTCAAGTGGATTTTTGTTTAATCTCAGAATGATTTTAAGAATCGTTAGTGATACAATCAAGTTGTATATTAATATAAATATTCAGGGTACACTATAAAACATCAAGAAGTAAGAACACAATTTACTCAGTATTTCAAGGTAATACTGCTAGGATACAAGAGATTTGGGTTTCTCATTGTTCTTGTACAGTATCCTAATCTCTTAAGACTATATATATATATATATATATATATATACATATATATATATATCTGTGTATATATACTGTAAAATTAGTGACTGTTTGCTTTGACTTCTCCTAGAACATGTATACATATGATAAAGTTCAGATTTGCAGTTATTTGTTTACATTTTTCTTATCTCCTCAAGAGCCAAATAATGACATCTTGGGATATGTAGCTAAGTTAGTGCAGAAGGTAACTGGGAGACTGGGGAATTGTCTTCCTACACATGCAAATTCCAGGGAGACATCTAGTGAAAATACTTGGGGCTCTGTTGTTCCTGAGGATATTTTATTTACGTTTTACCTACAAAAGTACTGGAGTCAGAAAGAGATCCCTTCTGGAGAGTGGGGGTATAGGTGTCTCCTATACCTTAATAAACAGAAAAAAATTGTTTCCTCTTTTCTAGCCTGTGGAGTGTCTTGCAACTTGCCTTGGACAATTGACTAGTCTCTCATCACATCGCCATAGGAGTAACTCCCAGGGCAAAGGGAAACAGATGCACTCATAATTTACTGTGTAGTATTTAAAAACAGCTCTGTCTCTGACCCAGAACACCTAATGGACCCATTTAGGATAAAAAATATAAATACAGAAAATTAAAAAAACAACACAAATAAATATTTGGGTTCAAATAATTTCAACAAAGGGATTATAATTTACTGTCAGTCATTCAAAGATATTCAAATAGAATTTGAATAATGGTAACAATTACAAAAATAATATAATATACCCCAATTTTAGTATTTATGCCAAGAACTGTGCTATACTTATTATTAGAACCTTTTATCATACATACAACAAATCTCTATTTCGCAGATGCAGCAACTTTTAATTTTTGGATCTAACGTGAGTCTTCAACTCCCTCAAAATGTTTTAGCTAAACATTCTTTTACATAGTGCACTGCAGCTTTTTTTCTATAATGATATTCTATCTCTTCTCTTTGCTAATACTTACCAAAGTTTACATTATTTCATTAAAAGGTTGATTTTTAATTGAACATCAATACCTCCCCCAAAATAATGCGAGGTCCAATAAGTAAAAACCTTATATGACTTTTATAACATTTTATTCTCAATAGCTAGCACTGTGGCTTTGTCCATTCTACACTCATTATCCTTTTGAATGAATGAATGAATATATAAACGAGACCTACAGGTATTAAATAACCTTCTCATATTCCCACAACTACCAAGAGACAAAGCAGGAATGCGAGCCTGTCTCACTACAAAGCCTGCTTCTTCATCATTTTACAAAATGGTTTTGCCCAAACATTTTGTAATCTTGGGTTTCAAATATGAGTACCATCTTAAACTCTTACTCTTTTGGCTTTCTTAGGGAGTCTAAATGACTCCCTCACTTTTTTTCTGGCAGTTTTCTATGCTAGCCATGATGTAAAAGTGTCCCATACCACCTCAGCTACTCACACATACATTTCAAGATTTTCTCCACTGGGATAGCTGACTGGAACATGAGAGGCATTCTTTGAGAATTACAGTAGAGTTGAAGTTTTCCTCATTGACAGTGAAGTGACAAACTGGTAATTTACATGTCTTCTGTTTTTTTCTTTCTTTTTCCTTTTTTTAAATTTCCATTTTATTGACAAGTTTTTACTCTAAGAGAGTGCAGGGGTAACATATGCTGGGCCTTGCATGTGACTTTCCCTTGGGTGTTTTCTGCTTGATTTTGCATGGTGACATGGAGTTCTGGCAATGAATGACAGTGGTCCTTGGAAATATGAGAAAATGGTACAAATACTTTGCAACTAACTAAAAATCTGTGGAGTTGACATCTGCTTAATATAGGTAGTAATTTCACAAGTTGGTAGCAGACCACCTCTAAGCAGCAAGGGCATGGTGCTGCCTCTTTAAATAATTATGAAGTGTAGTGGCATGGATATAAACTTGGAGGTTATCCAAATAGAGTCATAAAATGTGCTAATTGGTACTGAGGATTAGAATGCAGTAAAACAAAATTTACAATGCTATTTTACAATGGAAGTAACTTTTCTACTCCAAAGCCTAAAAATGCCCCTGAATATTAGGAGAAAAATGTTACTAGGTTTCGATTATTCTTGCAACTTTAAAATATTATAGGTTGTATTCATATTTAGGAATGTTATATAAGTGACTTTTAATTCACATATTTAGTTAACAGATACAAAGGAATAGTATCATTGTACAATTATTAACTATTTGAGGATTCTATCTAAAAATGGAATAGTGACTTATGAAAACACTCAGAAATTACACTGAACCACTGTCATATAAATCAAGATACTGGCATAATAAATATTACAACTTTTATGTGTACATGCATACATTTTTGTCCGCCATAAAAAATGACTAAAAGATTTTAACAGATCAATAAATAGTGAATGTAATGTTAATATAATTGTAATTATATTTGTTTGCACTACATCATAGAAAAGTCTATGAGCTGAGGTTTTAAAATTATTATTAGGGTAAATTAACAAAAAACGAGAGTTAATTTTATTGTTTCACAACACATACAATTTTGAATCCATGAAATCCTGTGTTTAAAGGGAAGTTGAGAAAGATGTTTAATTAAGTATAATTTTGAAAAAGATAAGCTAAATTAAAACTGATGATAGAAAATCAATATGATTTTCATGGAATTCTACTAGATACTAATGAGAATTTAATACTTCAAATTGTCATACTAAAAATCTAATTTTACATTTGAATTAGCAATAAAAATCAAGATGATTAAAATTATAAAATCTGTGCTTCTGTAAAAACTTGAATATATTACTTCAGAAGTAATAGTAATGAGATACTTTATTCATAAATCTTAAAAGAAATACTTATTTTCAGACTGTTAGAGTTTCTGATACATAATAAACGTTATATAAAACTAATTATTCATTCATTAGTAGATGGAAATTTGGGTTGTGTTCACTTTTGAGCTACTGTGAATAATGGTGCCATTAATATTTGTGAGAATATTTTTATATGGACCTATGTTTTCATTTCACTTGAGTATATAACTACGAGTGGAATTGATGGTTCATGTGGTATCTCCATATTTCACATTTTGAGAAAGTGCCAAATTGTTTTCCATTTCACAATTTTACCTCATAAACGTTACCAGAAATTTATGAGGGCATCAAATTTTCCACATTCTCACTGGTTATCATTTGTATTTGAGTTTTAGTCATCATAGTGAGCATGAAATGATAACATATTGTTGTTATGATTTGCATTTGCCCAATAAATAATGATGTTCATGTGATTGTCAGCTATTTATGTATTTTATTTGAGAAATGACTATTCAAACCTTTTGCTCATTTTTAAATGAGTTTTTTGGCTTTTTATTATCCAGTTATAGAGTCCTTAACCTATTCTGGATAACAGTTTCTCATCATATATCTGATTTGCAAATATTTTCTTCCACTCTGTGGTTGATTTCTCACTTTCTTTATAGTATCATTTACAGCAAAAAGGTTTTAAATTTTTGATAACGTCTCTACTTTTTTCTTTGTCCTTATGACTTTGGTATCATGTCTAAGAAATCATTGCCTAATTCAAGTTCACAAATGTTTACTGCTATGCTTTCTCCTGAGAGTTTTATACATTTAGATCTATGATCCATTTTGAGTTTATTTTTGTGCATTGTGTAAGGTATAGTCCCCACATCAGTCTTTTGCTTGTGATACCAGTTGTCCCAAGACCAGCACCTGAAAATACTACTATTTCTCCAATTGAATTTTCTTGTGAAACCAAAAGACTGGCAGCTGGTGTACATCTTTTTCCTTCAAGGCTCAAGGGTTAGCTTTTTAGAGAGAAAGGCAATCCTAATCATAAACCTGACTGAATTTGTATAAAACCTTAGAGGTAACCAATCTCTGCATGTGTTAAATCATAGTACTTACTTTTCTTCCTTACTAATACATGACTTTTGTGGCATATTTTTTCCAGATTAGGGTACTTTTGTTTGCATTAAATACTCATTCAGGCAAATATTCTATCTTCTCAATGACTTTCTTAATGACATATGGAAACTCGTCTGTTACTCTTGGTTAGCAGGAACTGCTTCTCCTGTTATATTGACATTTTTTTCAGCCAAACCTCTTTCTAAAATTATCAAACCATCCTCTGGGATTAAATTCTCCAGCTTTAGATTCATCTTCTTTTGCTTTAACTTGTCACAGAATGACTTTGCTTTTTCTGGAATTATACTAGAGTTTATAGATATACATTTCTTATAGCAATACTGCATCCACATTATAGCTGCAATTTTAATACAAAATAAAAAGGTATTTAGCAAAAAGAGCAAGATTTTTGTGTCTGCTAGCATAGCTGCAATGACAGCTACAAAAATTGTTTTCTTTTCCTTTTGTTTTTTTAAGTAGTCCTTATGTTGAATTCATTTCTCTTGAAATGGTGGGCAAGTGCGTTTGTAGGCTTCAATCTACAGTACATATTAAGGAATTCAACCTTTTTTTTGTAATGTCATGGCTTTTCTCTGCTTCTTGGGAGCACTTTCATCATCGCTAGTGGCACTTTATCTAGGTCTCATGGTGTTGTTCAAGGTTTACAGTACTGGATTAAATAGGATGAAAGATACGTGAGAACTGTGAGAGATCACTTTTTATTGTGATAAGTAATTTACTAGAGAGAGACTGATCATGCAGAGATGATTAGTGTCACGTGGTGTTTAAAGTGAATCATCAGAGCACTTGAGCTCACTGCAGTAGCAACAGAAGTGACTATAAAATCATAGTAGTACAGTATGTACTGCAGTTAATTTATGCAGTTATAATTCAATACTGCATCTTTATGCTTGTTTACATTTCTTCTCAACCAAGAATGGTACCATGCATGACCTGTGTTTGTGTGTATAATTTTTAATAAATTATAACTTTATATAATATCTATATTTTATATTACATAAGAAAATAGACTAGTATTTACATATATTTTATGCATTCATGACATCTCAAACTTCTCAATTTTTTTGATATTTCTATGACACATGATTTTTCTATAAAAATTTTTCAAACAGCTGAAACCTCCCAAAATTTTTCTACATTTTTAAAATTTGCATATAAGTAAACCTAAATATAATAAGCTCAAGCCCCCACCTTTTTTTGCCATAGCCATAATCTCTTCCCTAATTTTTTTGATTGGCCTGTCATAAATCCTGCGAAGGCCTGCACAACATCTGGACACAGGTTTCTTTAGCAGAAGTTTATTGTTTTGGGCGTGATGGCTTTCACAGTTTTCCTGTAACAATGGCCTCTTCAATCGTGTAATTGTTCCTGAATTTCAGGTTCAAGAGTCAACTGTATACTGTATTTTGCTGTAAGTTCAACAATATAAATATAAATATATATTGCAATACTAATGCAAGTAAATATGTAAATTTATTTTAAAATCATTTAAGAAAAAAGATATGTATGAATTAAAATACTGTATCTGTGATTAGTGACATAATTTCTATTGTGTGATATTTCTAAGGTTCTTTTTCCTCCGTGTGTGTATGTGTGTGTGTGTGAGCGTGTGCACACACATGCATATGTGTATGTAATCAAACTACTGTCTGGTGTCACTTGGTTTTAACCTGAATAAATTATTTCAGCATTCCTTATCTCTAACACTTCTAATACCAGGCTATTTCACCTTTTGATTAATTAGGGATTTCTTTATTTTGGCTTCATTTTTGAAGATAGTTCAGTAGATAAAGTATTCTTGCTAGGCATTGTTTTTTGTTAGTTTGTTTGATTGTGTTGAACTTTTTAGCACTTTGAGTATGTTATCCCTTTGCCTATTGGTCTCAATTATTTATGTGGGAATATCAGCTATGGATTTTATTTAGCACTCCTTGTATGTGGTGACTAATTTTTCTCTTTCTGCTTTCAAGATTTTCTCTTTGGCTTTTAACATTTTGACTACAGTATAATGTAGATGTTGACATATTTGCATGTGCCTTATTGAAGGCCATTGGTCTTCTTGGATGTGCAGATTAATATTTTTTATTATATTAGAGGGTTTAGAGAAATTAATTTGAATTTTTTTCTCTAATCTTTTCTTTCTCTCTTTCCTTTTGGTGTACCATGTGTGTTGGTCCCCTTAACAGTGTTTTACATTAATCAGAGGATCTATTCATCTTTCTTAACTTGTTTACTCTGTTCTTCGGATTGTGTAGTTGTTCTATATCATATTTGGTGACTTTCCTGTCAGTTCTAATTTTAAGACACTATCAAAATTTTTATTTTTGTTATCATACTTTTCAATGGTAAAATTTTCATTCAGTTCTTTCTTATAATTTATATGTTTGTATTTATATTCTTTTTTACATAAGATATTGTCATCATATATTTTTACTTATACATGGTCTATTTTAGTTTTCTGATTATACTAATATGTATAAAGCTACTTTAAAAATCTTCTTCTACCAAGTTCAACATCTGGGCCTCATCTAAAGCAACTTTTATTACCTGCTTTTTTCTGTGTATGAATCACACTTTCCTCCTTTTCATAATTTTTTGGTTGTTAAAAATCTTTACAATTTTATATTTTGTATCATTACTGTTCTGGATACTTCTCCTCCCTCTCCCCATGAAGGTTAATGTTTTTGCTGCTATAGTTTTTGTTTGCTTTGCCTTTTATTTATTTGCTTAATGGTTTTGCATAACTCAGTATGCAAAATTTGTTCTTCCACAAATACGAAGTCCTTGATACCTCTGTTTAAATTCTGTTTTTGTTTCATGTTTTACCTAGCAGTCACTGTGGGTCAATGTAAGATACATATTGATGAAGGGTTGTATCTAAGACCCTTTGGTTCATTCTTTCCATTTTATTTTTACTAGTTGTACTGTATCGACACTGGTAGAGTATATAGCCATCATATTCTTTATCGTATTCCCCATAACCTTTAATTTTCTTAGATCTGTGGGAAAACGTGTATTTAATTCTCACTATTAGTATTTTGTGCTTAAGTATTTCCAGGCCTTATATGTTTCTCTAGTAGATTAGTGATGAAAGACCCATGGAAAGAATACTTCCTGAGCTCTTGTATGGTCATCACATATATTTTTAGTAATGTTTATACATAGAGCTTATCATGAGGATTAAAATGCTTGTTCTACATTAATTTATCCATGGATGTATAAATACTGCTACGTTGTCTTGTATCACAAAATATTGCTATGAAAAACTATAATGAATTAAATTTACTTATCTTTTAATGGCCTGATTGTAATCCCCGAACATCGAAAGTAATTGTCTTTTTTATTATTTAAGAGTATTTTAAATAATTAAGATAATTTTTTAAACTTAAGTTTTAAAAACTAATTTTTATACAAATTTTAATATTTTTATCACAAAATATTCAGACTGATTTTCCCCTCATATGTTCTTCCAATTGGTAGTTTCAAGTTCTTCTCATTTCAGTAAAATTTTTCAATTGTTGCCTTTATGTTTGCTCGTATTGTATTGCTTTTGGCATCTTTGTTTTTCCAGAGGTGTGTGATCTTCTCTATGATTCCCACCTCCTAGTATCCATTTTCTTATTTAATCCTATCTGCTTGAGTATGGGTGAGGTTTGTGATGTACATCTAACAAATACATGGCAAAGGTGATGAGATATCATTCCCATTATTTTATTTATTATATTATATTAATTTTATTGTATTATATTTATATTCTATTCTATTGCAATAAAGATGAAATGTCATTACATTATATAAGGAACCCTCTTACTAGTAGAATTACCTTGGAATCTTTGAATAAGCAAGTTTCTTTGAATCCTACGGCCACAAGGAAATAAATTCTACAAACAGCTTGAGTGAGCTTGGAAACAGACCCTTTCCCAGCCAATCCTTTAGTTGAGAAACTAGCTACATCTAATACCTTGATTGAATTCTTGCACAAGTCCTGCACAGGACCAGCTAAGCAATGCCCAGACTTCTGACACACACAAAAAAACTGTAAGATAGTAAGTGTATGTTGTTTCAATTCTCTAAATTTGTTATGCAGTATAGATTACTTTCGGCAGGATAGGTAAGAAGCTTTTATTAAACATATGCTGTGTTAATTCTGCCTGCCTTCAGTAACTTTGTCTTTTTAAAAAATGTTTTAAATATCTAGAAACATCTTTTTTATGTATATATATATATATATATATCTTAAATCATTATTCATTGTTTCATTATTTGCTATTGCATTTCTTATAACTTGGTGTTTATTTATGAAATATATCTATTACTTTAGATATACAAATTTTCTCTCTTCTAACAATTCTTGCAAAAATCTTTCATTTTTTCAAATGATCTCATTAATGCTTTTTTCTAATTATGATTTATACTGTTTTGATTTTTCGTAGCTTCTATGAATTAATTATTTTATGTAATTAATTATTTTTAACTTGCTTTAAAATATCAAAACAAAGTTCTGTTTACTTGCAGGCATCTTATTTGGCATGTATTTATAGTCTGAATTGACATTAGTCTGCACTTATTTCATTTTTTAAAATAATGTTTATGGGATTCATTTCAATCTATGTTGCTCAGGATGAACTAAGAGTTTTCCAGTACTTTTAAAATAGTAGTTAGGGCAGCTTTGCTAATTTCAAAAATCTAGAACTCTCTCTTCTATTGTTTTCTCGAAGTGTTGATGAATACAGTGTTCTCTTCTCTGAATTCACTGACTGTATCACTTATAAATTTTCACCTTGACAGTCTCCTTTTAATGCTTCTATTGTGCTGTCTTGCTCAATCTATATTCTATTTTTAGCAGTTTCTCCTCCATGTAGATCTTTGTCCTGGAAGGGAGGCTTAGTTGGTTAGTTAGATTCTGTGCTCCTGTGGTCCTCTGCTCATCTGCACCTGTTCTCATTGGGAAATCCTTGCCCAAGTTTTGCTGCCATTCCCAGATTGGTGTGCCAAAGTTTCCTGTGGGTATGTGTTGAAATATATGTCATTTTAGGACATTCAGGACTGTTGAAAATTCCTTTCTCTTGCTTTATCTTTGACTTCTTCCTGCGCAGTTGCTGATCACACACAGTACACAGAGCTGTCAGTTTGCCCACTGACTCTTGACTCTTATTTTTGGCTTTGTGGTCATTATGTTCCTGATACATGTTTTCCATTTCTGTGAAAGTTTGTGTCTGAGCATGTTTCACCTGCTATCTTAGTTTCTCTGTCGTTACACATTTGATCTAACAAATTACTTCAAACTTGGTGACTTAGAACAAGAGAAATTTATTATCTCACAGACATGAAAGGAAAGCCACAAGTCCAAAATCAATGTGTCAGTGAGGCTGTGTTCCCTCCAGAGGCTCTATGGAAAATTGAATTGTTTGCCTTTTCCAGTTTCTGGTCACTGTCTGTGTTCCTTGACTTGTGACGGCTCACCAACCTCATTTTACAGAATCTTCTAAATTATCAGTTATTTGAGAACATAAATCATATGTTATGATTTTTACTCTTTTGCAGGCTTAATAGCTTCAACATATTCCTCACTCAGGGGATAATGTTTAATAAATAATCATTAAGTTCTATGAATGTAATTGTCAATGAGTTCTTATAAAATATCGAGCTAGAACCCATGGAGTTTTCAAATTAAGAAAGAATGCCTTATTTCTGTGTCATAGTTGTTTCTCTTATTAACCTAATTTCCTAAATTCCTGGGATATGAATATCAATCAATACAGTTCATATAGTTTCAAAAATTGTGGGTAGTGGGAATTAGGGTGCATGTCATGCATAAGTAGAGGCCTATGCAAAAATCCTAAGGGCTTCCTCATCTACTCCTCTCGGAATAGGGAGAGTTTCTAAATGAGACAGGGGACAAGTAGAGCTCACAGTCATTCTTAAATTACTGTACTTTATCAAAGTGAATATCGATTCTCCTGTGTTTATATTTGAACTCGATCTCAAAGTTATCATGGCTATTTGAAAACTTATAATATTATATTGTATTTTCTAGTGTATCTTCAATACATTTGATATGTTAGTCTCTGGTTTTCAGGGTATAGCGAACAGATATATTATAATTTATTTAACTTTCTCCCATTTTTCCCACCTGCCTATAAAAAAATGGGAAGGGAGGCTGCAAGAGTTTCTTCTTAAAGTGAATGTGTTACAAAGATCACTTGGATTAGAGTCTCTGATTTTGAAATTAATATTGTATAAATATTTTATGTCATACATTTCTTTATATCAGATTTCCTGCCAAGATAGCTAGTAAAATATTCTATAAGAGAAACACTGTATGTTAAGTACATAATGTTTATTACAAACATAAACATGCATTGCTTATACTTAGTTTTATTAATCTTTTCTTTTTTTTCCTGTGTTTTATTCATGAGCTAGGTTATCGCTAAGGGCAATAAATACTAACAGAATAAAAGTAATTAATTGAAGGTATTATCTTGAATACATATAATGTCTTTGTCTAAGTAAATGTTTAAAGTGAATCTTATCAAATTCATTTTAATTAATTTAATATTTATGTACTTCCATTGTGCTATAAGTACCTACAAAACACTTGATAAGAAAAAAGTAACAGATTTGGCACTTGTTCTCATGGTATCAAAATTATGTAAGTATTTGAGGCTATTACCTCTATTGCTTGTACATATGTCTAATTTACTAAAGGAAATAATTAAAATCAATAGGTAATATAATATACCCAATTCTTAAGGAATATATTTTAGGAATAACAAACAAAAATCAGTAGCAATTTATGTATGTCAAGACCAAACAATCTTAAAAGAAATCAAGAAAGCAACCTCAACTACAATAGCTACAGAAAGAAAAAATACCTGAAAATAAATGTAACCTAAGTAGTAAAAGATCTCTACAAGGAAAACTATAAAACACCAATGAAAGAAATTGAAAAAGATGCAAAAAAAAATGGAAAGTTATCCCATGCTCATGGATTTGAAAAATTAATTTTATTAAATAATGTCAATACTGGCCAGGCACCGTGGCTCACACCTGTAATTCCAGCACTTTGGGAGGCCAAGGTGGGTGGATCACCTGAGATCAAGACTTCGAGACCAGCCTGGCTAACACTGCGAAACCCCATGTCTACTAAAAATACAAAAATTAGCCAGACATGGTGGTGGGTGCCTGTAATCCCAGCTACTTGAGCAGCTGAGGCAGAAGAATCGCTTGAACCTAGGAGGCAGAGGTTGCAGCGAGCCGGGATTGCAGCATTTGCACTCCAGCCTGGGTGACAAGAGTGAAACTCCTCCTCAAAAGAAAAAAAAGTCAATACTACACAAAATGATCTAGCATCAATGGGATCCCTGCTATATTATCAATTATAATTTTTAATATTAATATTCATTCAATATTCTTCACAGAAATAAAAAAGCCAAATTTCACATGAAACCACAAAAGACCCCAAATAGACATAGCAATCATATGCAAAAAAAAAAAAAAAAAAAAAAGCTAGAGGCATCACACTACCTGACTTCAAAATATACTAAAAAGCTATGGTAACCAAAACAACATGGCATTGACATTAAAAGAGATACACAGAGAAGCAGAACATAATGGAGAACCTAGAAATAAACCCACATATTCACAGCCAGCTCATTTTCAACAAAGACACCAAAAACACACATAAGCAAAAGAGTAGTATTTTCAATAAATGGTGCTAAAAAAAACTGGATAACCATATGCAAAAAAAAATGTGTATCTCTCATCATACACAAAAATTAACTTAAAATGGATGAAACACTTAAATATAGGACTTGAAACTATGAAAGTACTAGAAGAAAACATTGGTAAAACATTTTAGGATATTGTAAGTAAAGAATTTGTGTAAGACCTCAAAAGGACAGACAAAAAAATAGACAAATGACATTACTTCAAGCTAAAAAGCTCAGGACAGCAAAGGAAACAGTCAATAATGTTAAGAAACAACATCATAGAATGGGAGAAAATGTTTGCAAGTTACCCATCTGAAGGAGCATTAATAACTAGAATATATAAGGAACTCAACCAACTCACTGGGAAGTAATAATAATAATAATTCAGTTTTAAAATGGGTAAAGTGTATGAATAGATATTTCTTAAAAGAAAACACACAAATAGTCAGCAGGTATATGAAAACTGTTCAACATCACTCATCATCAGGAAAATGCAGGTCAAAACCACAGTGAGATATTATTTCACTTCAGTTGAGATGGCTTTTATCAAAATGTTTTAGGTAATAGATATCTCAATTAGCCTGATCTGGTAATTAAGAAGTGCACACACATATCAAAATATCACAATTACCCCAAATTATGTGCAATTATTATGTATCAATGAAAAACTATATTCTGTTAATATTAGATGGTTAAATGCAGCATATGAGAAGCTATTTAAGAGTATATATAGGTTTTCCCATTCCTACTCTTGATGTATTTCTAACATTAATGGAGAAATGACAGAGGTAGAGAATTGTTAGGCAATACAAACTGTGTTACTTCAGTGACATTTTCAAATGCATTAGTTGTGGGTAAATTTATTAAATGACCTAATATTTGTATTAGTCCATTCTCACACTGCTGCTAAGACATATTTGAGACTGGGCAATTTACAAAAGAATGAGAGGTTTAATGGACTTAAGTTCCACATGGCTGGGGAGGCTTCACAATCATGGTGGAAGGCAAGGAGGAACAAGTCCCATCTTACATGGATGACAGCAGGCAAAGAGAGAGAGCTTGTAAAGGGAAACTCCCCTTATTTAAAACCACCAGACCTCGTGAGACTTATTTACTATCATGAGAACAGCACAGGACAGACCCACCCCCATTAGTCAATTATCCCCCACTGGATCCCTCCCACAACACATAGAAATTCAAGATGAGATTTGAGTGGGAACACAGCCAAACCGTACAAGTATTCAATGTCAGTTATCACTGCCTCATAAGCAAAATAGGAATATTTTTGGAACTTGATAGAGCTATAGAATTCTAATTATTTACAATGTATCTTATTATTTCCTTGTTTTTAGGAACAAAACACATTTAATTTTTTAGCTGAAAGTTTGCTAGTTAGAAGTAATAATCACTAACACAAGAGTAATGGCAGTAACATAATCACTTGAAAAATAAAGAAGATTTGGAGAACTAAGTGAAAACAAAGTGTTATTAACTCAGAGAGAAAATGATTTTCATATCCCTGTAGTGAGCATGTGGTTTAATTATATGCCTTTGAATCATTCAGATGCTGATACTACAATCTCACAATAAATAAAATATAGATGTATTTTATTTTATATTTATTTAGGTTTTACTTAAAATATGGATATAGAAAATCAAGTTCTGAAAAAAAATCCCAAATGTGTCTCAGTATAATAAATTTATTCCAACTTAAGAAAATATAAAATATTGTTCAAGATTATGACAGACACAGGTGGTATTTAATTCCAGTTAAATTATTCTCTCTATAAGAAATAAAGTCATCCAAAGCTAAATTTCCCATAGGGTTTTCTTGAAAGAAGATTTGTACAAGGTATATATAGTTAAAAATATTGCTAGTTGAACATGTAAAGTAATGATTTATTTGCTGAGAAAAAAACACATTAGTTTTTATTATGACTTAAATGGTGAAATGAGTTTGGAAGCCTTTTGCATTTCTATTAGACAGATTGATATGAAGTTGGTTATGAAGTAACTTATTCATATTTTTATCTCATTTTCATATTCTTAATTGTACCTTAAAGTTACAATCTAGTACTATTGATAAATCTGGCAATTTAGTCAATTGTGGAGAGTATTATTTTTAACCATTCTAAATGAAAACCCAGATCTTGGAGTTAGACCAAATCTAAAACCTATTCCATTACTTTAAAGGACATCTATATTGTCATTCTTGGAATTTTTCCATACATCTTACAAAACCATCTTTGAGGAATTGCTTTTTTCCAACTTAAGCTACAGGACTCTAGTGGGGACTGCTAATTGGTTTACATTACATCTCTGGACACATGAGTAGCTGTATGATTTGATAGGGGCCACCCAAAATTCTTATCCAGTTCCTTTCAATTCTTATCCAGTACTAAACTAAAGAAAAAAGAATTCATCCACTTGTTAGTGAAGCTGGAAAAACGTAAGTCTGGCAGCCATCAGTGCCCATGATTCAGGCTTCGGTTAAAAAGACAGCATGATAAAAACCAAACCAGGGGAAAACAGAAAAGAAATGAAAATAAGAGAATCATATTTTATTTATTTATCTATTTATTTACTTATTTATTTATTTTGAGACAAAGTCTTGCTCTGTCACCCAGGCTGTAGTGCAGTGGCGTGATCTTGGCTCACTGCAAGCTCTGCCTTCCGGGTTCAAGAAAGTCTCCTGCCTCAGCCTCCCGAGTAGCTGGGATTACAGGTGCATGCCACCATGCCCGGCTAATTTCTGTAGTTTTTTAGTGGAGACAGGGTTTCACCATGTTGGCCAGGCTGGTCTTGAACTCCTTGCCTTGTGATCCACCCACCTCAGCCTCCCAAAGTTCTGGGATTACAGGCGTGAGACGCTGTTCCCTGCCAAGGATCATATTTTAATTCCACTGGGCAAAGGAATCTATGCCCCTACCCTTCCTCCCGTTGATTATGCAAGTTAGTAATTGTTTCCGAATTTGTTTTATTTTGTTTTTGTTTTAAGTTGGTTAAAGTTTAGTTTCTTTCTCTTTACAACATGTGACTTCTGACAAAAAACTTAATGTCTCACTCTTTCACTTACACAATTATTGTAATATTTGAATCAGTAAACCTGTTTTCCTTTTTTTCATGTGTTTCGGCTCTCAGAAAACTTGATTCTTTGAAGTAACAGAAAATTTGGCTCAAACTGGCCCAAATAATTTGGAGTATCTTTGGATCACTGCAGATTCCAGAGGAGGGCTGCTTCAAATAGATAATCCAGCAGCTCAATTACATCATCGAAATTCCATTTTCTTCTTTTTTGTACTCCAATCTTCATAGGGTCAGTTTCATCCAAAAAAAAAACATCTTGTTACTGGTTGTAGCATTCTTTTTTTTTTTCATGTGCAGTACAGAAAAAAAAATGCATCGTCATCTGTGAATTTTCTTAATAAAGGTCTGAAAGTCCTATCTCTACTTTTGTAATTCATTTTTCTCATATTAAGTTATTCTGTATATATAAAATATCCTTTTCACATGAATTAAAAAATAGTTAAAAATTAGTTTTCCACCACAGATTATTTCTTTAGATCACAAACTAAATTCAGAAAACCAAGCTCTGAGGTAGAGTGGATGAGATATGCTGTTGTTTTGTCCTTCATCATCTGCCTCACTTACGTGCTTTCATAATTTTTTGAAGGGGGTGTAAAATACTGTAATAATGGAAATTATTTAGCCTTTAAAACATGTAACTTTTTGTTAGTTACCTCAATTGCTATAGCAGTCAACAATATGCTCAATAAATTGCCAAATCATCTGGTCAAAAATATAAAATTGCCAGTTGACTTTTTCTTTGTTTCTAAAGCATTAGTATTCTTTTCTCAATTGTTTAAGTTATCTCAATATTTTGATATCATATTTAGTTCAATGTGTGGTGAAGAGAAAGATGCATCAATCCAAATAACCCTTTAAGAGAGACTTGCTGTTCCAGCTATCAGCAGACTGCTTTCAGATCTCAGCTCTTCAGGCCTTGCCTCAGGTAAAGAAAATTACCTTGTAGAAGGGCACACCCTCATCCAATGACCAATTAAGGTGGATACATAAAGGGCTAATAATTTCAGTGAAACATGGGACATCTCTAATGGCCACATATTTTTCAAATCTGTCTGTGATGTTGGCTGAATCTGCATTGAGCCTGTACTGATCAAGGGAACCATAACAAAAGTTTGGATAGAAAAATATTTACTGATATGTGAACTTTCTCCCAAAATACATGATTTAAATAGCTGGTAAAGACTCCTGGAGATAATGAAAACTGACTACATAAAAACATGATGGTTCTTGGGCCAGTTTCTGTACTCCATTCACTTTCCAAATTCAGAATCTACTGACAGAAAAGGAGCTAGGTCCCATGGAAGAAGAATGCAGCACCACCATTGAGAGTATGCCACTAATGAATACCCAGTGCTTGCACAAACATATCTATGGTTATTTACTTGAGTGCCTTCACAGGGCAAAATAAAATAAATATTTGGAGGCCTGTTGGACACACAGATAGACCTAATCATTGCTTTAGTATTTATGGCACATACTAAGTATGGCAATCCCAATTATACATTTAGGGATTGTAAAAATGACCACCAGGTAGATTCATGGCTTTAGTAGATCCACAATAAGCTGAAGCTTAAGCAGGAATCAATTGAGTCATGAATCCACCTAGTGGTCAATTTCACAATCCCTAAATAATAATTGGTATTGGCATACTTAGTATTTGCCATATCTCCCAAATTGATGACTTGATCTGTTGGGTAAGATCTCTCACAGTGCAGAAAGTAAAATGAAGGCATGGAAAATGCTACTCTGCCAATATAGTAAATAGAAACCAACAATGCATCCTGGGACAGACAACATAAATTAATACGGATTTGAAGGATTTAGAGATGATGGTTTCCATCATATCTTCATTAGATTCACAGGTCTGGCCCATCCAGAAACCAATAATGCATCCTGGGACAGACAACATAAATTAATACGGATTTGAAGGATTTAGAGATGATGGTTTCCATCATATCTCCATTTGATTCACAGGTCTGGCCCATCCAGAAACCAGATGGATCCTGGAGGTTATCACCAACTCAGACAGGCAGCAGCACTCACTGCTGGGCTAGCTAGGTATTGTTTGCTAGAACAGATTGTTAAGGACTTGGGTGTGGGAAAGCAGCTTTGATTTGGTGAGTGCATTTGTTTGTATTATTATCAGAAAGGAGAATAATTAGAAACAATTCTTATTTACATGGAATACGTAATAACGCAGATGTACAATTTTGTCCCAGGGCTATATTATCTCTTTCGATCTCCATCATTTTAGAGTACCAAGAAATATGGACAATATGGTTATTCCACACAGTGTCAGATTGAACAACTATATCATATTACTAAAGTTGAGTAATCAAGAAATACCAGCTGGGCACAGTGGCTCATGTCTGTAATCCCAGCACTTTGGGAGGTTGAGGCGGGCAGATCACAAGCTCAGGAGTTCAAGACCAGCCTGACCAACATAGAGAAACCCTGTCTCTACTAAAAATACAAAATTAGCCAGGAGTGGTGACACAGGCTTGTAATCCCAGCACTTTGGGAGGCTGAGGAAGGAGTATCGCTTGAACCCGGGTGGTGGAGGTTGCGTGAGCCAGGATGCACCACTGCACTCCAGCCTGGGCAACAAGAACGAACCTCGGTCTCAAAAAAAAAAAAAAAAAAAAAAAGAAAAGAAAGAAATACCTAGCAGCACAATAGAGGCCCTAGTAATGCAAATTAATTCACAGAGAGTGAGATAAACTATATGAAGATCAGCATCCTGACACATCGCATTTAGTGGAAGTAAACAGCATTTTTTTTCAAGCTCCATAATCATATAGATGATAAACAGACATCCTTAAATTTGAATGTAATGCACATATATTTGAAAAATTAAGTTTCAAGAGAGAATGCTTTGTAAGGGAGCAAAAATAACTTGAAATAACAATATTTGCATAATTTGCTATTGTTGTTTTAAACAGAACATTAAGATCTGATCTCTTTGGTTTTTAAATGAGTCTCTATTGAATTACACATTTTAATGACTTAGAAACATAGATTCTTTTAGCAGTTGAATTTGATTGCTTGTGGTATTAATCAATGTATGAAATCAACTTTAAATTTTACATAATTAGAATTGCTTGAAGGAATAGCACTGTTAGAATTAAAGATTTTCCAAAAAGAAAATAATTAAACTGTTAAAATCTTTGGCAAAAAAATTAACACAGTGAATTATTCTAACTTTGCTGGTATTATATGATATGATTTGATGACAGCTTTTGTGCATGACAGAAATAATAGACTAATATATGTAGAATATATACTTTTAAAAACCTAATTATTGTCAGTTTGATTAGCTAGGCTAATCTCAGAAAACAATAAGGTCGATAATTTAAACGAAAACAATTCCCAAATAATTAATATTTTGCTTTCCAAAGTTGCTTTTCCTTGCAGATTTAACATTCCAATTATTCTTTCTACCCTTAAGGTAAAATTAAAACTAATTTATAATTGAGTTCAAATGACTTCACCATTAACCTATTTTTAACTTATTTATTTGAAAATATTTTTCTGTTTATTTTATTTTTACCTATCTTCAAACATACAGCATATCCCACTTTTTGCCATATTTATTAACACAAAAATGTATTTTTATCTTACTGTTAAAAAATGTTCTCATTACCTCAATATTGTTCCATTATTCCATTGGTGGGCAAAACTATCATTTTTAAAAAAAACTTTACACGTAACTAAAAAGAAAGCAAGTAAATTACAAGATTAAAATTTCAAGAGTATTGTTTTTTCAATTATATTAAAATATTCAAGTTTAAGTATTTCCTCTTAAAAGCGAATGCTACTGGGATTCTTTTCTTTTCTTTTCTTTTTTTTGAGATGGAGTCTCACTCTGTCACCCAGACTGGAGTGCAATGGCACCATCTCAGCTCACTGTAACCTCCACCTCCTGGGTTCAAGCGATTCTCTTGCTTCAGCCTCCCCGAGTTGCTGGGATAACAGGTGCCCACCACCACACCTGGCTAATTTTTGTATTTTTAGTAGAGACGGAGTTTCACCATGCTGGCCGGGCTGGTCTCAAACTCCTGACCTTGTGATCTGCCTGCCTTGGCCTCCCAAAGTGCTGGGATTACAGCTATGAGCCAGCACATCTGGCCACTACTGGGATTTTTTATGCATTATATTTTTCAGAATATACTTTGGCAATTTCTTATAGAATTGAGAGCATCAAAAGTATTTTTTTGAAGAGTGTTTACCACATATTACATATTATAAAAATGTAATGTAATATAAATGTGCATTCTAATTGCTATATGGTTTTCTAAATTGATAGCAATTAAGTAAAACATTTTCATTATCTAATTTGAGTTGTACTTAATGTGTGATCTTTAAATTATGAAGCATTTATTTGAAAAGAGAAGAGACATAATCTAAGAAATTTTTCTGAACACATGAAATGCTTTTAATAGAGTTATTTTCTTAAATAATTTAATTTCAAGAAAATATAACTTTAAAAAAATAATGGCAATTCTAGTGTTTCATAGTCTTTAATTTTCTTCTATTTTCCTACTGTAGGTGGATTAAAACTCCAATCAAGTACTTTGCAGTGTGTAGTGCAAAAAGTCGTGGGTGAACGGATTTTAAAAAATTTTCATTTTGTCTACAATTAATTATGACTTTTATTTACAAATTTATTATTTTTGCACTTCAAGAAAATCATTTTAGAATTTTTATGTTTTGCATGATATAAATTTTGTTTATTTTTATTATGGGACAACAATAATTTGTAAGTATCGTATCACTCCCATTTGTGGATTGCTGATTACTTTTTTTTTTTTTGAGGCTGAGTTTCGCTTTTGTGGCCCAGGCTGGAGTGCAATGGCAGGAGCTCCACTCACTGCAACCTCCATCTCCCGGGATCCAGCAATTCTCCTGCCTCAGCCTCCCAAGTAGCTGGGATTACAGGCGCCTGCCACCAAGCCTGGCTAATTTTTGTATTTTTAGTGGAGACAGAATTTCGCCGTGTTGGCCAGGCTAGACTTGAACTCCTGGCCTCAAGTGATCTGCCGGCCTCCAAAGTGCTGGGATTACAGGTGTGAGCCACCATGCCTGGCCAGCTGACTACTTTTTAAAGCAACAATGTAACCTGGACCTATTCTCAACTAATTTTAACCTGTTGTACTTAAGAAGCAGGGGAAAGGACAACCCTACAAACCTGGAACAAGGTTTTTAGCAAAAGTGAGCTTACAGCTAGCTATCTTTTAAGTACTTGTTGGAAATTCAGAATTTAAACAACTATTGAATGTTGTCATTGGGTATTTATATATATATATATAACATACATATATAATTTATTGTACCATATATAATTATATATATAAATACAATAAAATTAATACCACTAACAGTTTCAATTATAGACCCTTGGAGTTTCTAGGAAACCGTAAAGGAAATCTGATCTTAACTCTGTATTTGTAGGTTTTTTTTTGTTTTCGCTTTTGTTGTTTCCCTTTCTTCACATTCTAATAGAACACCTTCCATTATAACAAAAGCACCCTTTGAACAATCTTTCTATTATAATTTGGACCATTATGACTCATAAAGATGCTACTAATTGACCTACAAATTAAGCAAAATAAAATATTTTCAAATAACGATCTGCAAATAGTTTAAAAAACATATTTTATATTTATTTCCTTAAAAGTGAGTAAACTGAAGTTTGGTTTCCTAGAATAAAATAATTTAGAAAGAAAAATGTGAGGTATCTGTGATATAGTAATCATCTTTTTGTTTCATTTGAATTGCATGTCATAATTATTTAAATACTTTAATTCAACTATATGCCTAAAATACTTTCAGTCAAATTAAATACACAGATTATCAGATATATATTGCTAAAAATAGCAGTTTTAAAAATAATAATGTACAGGCTTTGTGGGAAAGCAGGAAATTTGTTTTTCAAAGGTATTTATGTTTATCATAAATATTCTGCCAGTTTGAAAAAATTAGAATTCTAATCAGAAAAACAAGGTAAATATTTTAGAAATTGAATAATTAAAGTTGACTGCAATAATGAGCTTGCCTTTACCCTTGTAGAGCAAATTAAATGAAAGGAGAATACGCAGCTTCTTGCATTTTGGTGCTACATTAAGTATTTCCTTATACTCTTTGAGAGCAGCTTGAAGTCAAATAAATAGGTCACTTGCTGTGTGGCTGAGCTTCTGGTTCTCAGCCACTAGGTTTTCTGACAACATCATCCTGTCAAATGTTGCCTTTTTATTGACAAGTATATTGATTTTCTGATTAATGTACAACTCCTTCTCTGGCATTTGCTACAGGAGAAATAATTTTAATGTTTGTATGATCAATAGCTCCATCATCACTAAGAACTCCTACTGTTAGTTTGAATGGCTTTAACTGTAGGGAATTGTGTGTTTCTTGATAAATACAGGAAATACATTGTAAATATTATCAAAGCAAATAAAATGGATGTTCTATATGGGGTTCTATTATATCTTACTCCCAAAGTAAAGGGAAAATATCAAAAACAAAACAAAATTTTTAAAGTAATTCTGTATAGAGGAAGCAACTTAGCAGCTGTTATTTGTTTGGGATTTAAGAGAATATATGAACAGAAAGTATTTATATAATTTTCTTCTAGTCCTTTAAATGCAGAATGTGTAAATACATGTTACAAAAAATATTGTAAATGTGTAAATGATCATAATAGGTTTCAACCGAGTAATGGAATTCAATGATGGTAACAGCATTTTCAGATGTATAACATCTACATATTAAATGAGGTACATCAGAGTGATTGTCTAAAACATTATAAAGTAGTATTTAAAATTGTCATAGATGCTACAATTACCTGAATTTAACTGAATATATATTTTTCTCTATCATGTTTAAAACTAAATGAGTCATCAAATCAAATGGGAATTTATTCCAGGTAAGCAAGATTGGTAAATCAGTGTAATTGATATTATCAGTAGGTTAAAGAGTAAAGTGTCATATGATCCTATCAATGGATGCTGAAAAAGTACTTGAGAAAATTCAATTATCTCTTTATGTAAATAACATGGAAGGAAAACTATGTCTTTAATTTTCAATATTTCGAGAAGACCTCAGATACTGTTATTTATCAATTAAATATATTTAAGTGTATATACATACTGGGGTAAAATCAGGGCCAAGATAGCCATGACAATCATACTACAGGGGACAAAAATATATGAATAATAAGAACTCAGATAAGTTCTGAGTTTATTATTTGCTTATAATAATAAGCAAAAACACAGTTTAGAGAGAAAAAGGAATTACTGTAGGAGAAAATGAGAGAATAATATTCTTATCCCTTTCATTACTGACAATTACGTTATCTGGAAGGGTCCAAAAAGTGTTTTTTTATATAAAATGAGTAGCTGTTATTTACTTTTAACATAAAAGACCTTAAGCAAAATAATTAATATGCTTTTAATCCAAATGTCTTGAATATTTTAACTTTTATGATTTCTTTCTGTTTTATTAACCATTGCATATCCAGCGGTTAGAACAGCACTTAGTATATAATATTAGCTTAAAAAGATAATTGTTAATCTGGAACAAATTTCTTCAATTAATGAAATTAATTAGTAATAAATTTTTTTTCCCATCCAAAAATGTTAGACATCAGGAGAAAAAGTATTCATGTAAGCGAACAGCTGGGGAGGAAAATGGCTACTATTTTTCCCCCTGTCTCCTGAGGTATTGTCTGTAAGCAGTTCTCTACTTAGATTTCATCTAAGGCTTTTCTTTTCTGGCAATGATTTCACTGAGTTAGCTGGGTTACTGTGGTAGAAAGACTCTAAATTTGCCCTTAGTTATTTTTGTATTCTTATATTCATGGCTTCATGCCTTCTCTTGGATAGTGGGTGATGCTTGTGATTTATTTCTTACCAAAGAAAAACACAAAAAGGTGATGGAATGTCCCTTTTGAGAACAAATTTTGTAAGATTGTAACTTCTTGCTAGCCAATTCTGTTGATGCTCTTCCTTGCTGGTTGCCAAAATGTAAGCTGCCACATACAGAGACCCTTGTTTCAGTAAGGTGAAGGACGCTTCTTTCCACCCCAGTGGACATCAGTTTAACAGGAACAGATTCCTGCCAACATCTTCATGAGCTTAGAAGCAGATCATCTCCTGCATGAGTCTCAGATGACACACTCCTTTTTGACACCTTGATTTGTACCCTTGTGAGAAACCTAAAGTAGTCACATTTCTGATCCAGAAAATTGTGAGTTACTAAATGTGTGCTGTTTTTAGTTACTACTTTTGTGTTAATATTGGTACACAGCAATAACTACCTAGGTGTGTGAGACTAGTCAAACTTTCATTTCTTATTGCCAATTTATTTTACAGTTAGATTATTGATAAAGATCCAAATTTAATGAGGGAAGAATTAATTTACTTAGTTAAAATATATGCCACAGATATGTTTTCATACTCTTTAAAGTTTCAGATTACAAGTCTCTCAATTGTGTTTAAATTAAAAAAAAAATGTTTAAACAATACCAGAGAGCTATCCAATTTGGTCTAAAAATCTATTTTAACATTGTACGAACAGAACAATGAATCAACAGTTTTCTTCCATTTAAGCTTTTGAAAAGATCAAGGGACTGAAAATAATTAGTGTTCTGTTATATTTACACATGAAAGTGAATGTTTCTCATTTCCCTTCAAAGAAAATTATTAATAAAGCAAGTTGAACCTCAAATGGCATTATCCCTTATGAAGGAAAAATAAAAGTTTTAGAAGCTCGACATACTAGCAAGTTTGTTTTTAAAATAAGTATGTGTGTTTGTACAAATTTGAAATACGTATGTGTATGTACAAACATATAAATGCATACATATTTGTATATATATTTATATGCTTCCAAGAAAATCAATAGTATATATCAAACACAAATCCCAAGCATATATAGGACAAAAATAGCATAGTTTGTATTATGCTTTTCATTACAAGCCTGCCTTAAGAAAATATTAGGAATACATATTTATAGGAAAAAAAGTTTATTCTAATTAACTTGTTTGAATTTCTTGTATTATTAATTGATGCCCTTATCTTATAAATATAACATGTTCCTCATAGAACTATGTTAGACTCTTTTTTGTGTGGGTAACATTTTCTCATTTACTCTGTCAGATAAAATCTGAATTACACTAGTGGCAGCAATGTGAGAACTAAATTTCATAAGCAAAGAGGAGCTTCTTTGTCAGAGTCAAAATATTGAACAAGCAAATTACAACTGCCTTAATAATGGATGAATGGAAAATATTAGCAAGAGTTTGTGGGTGATGGATTAAAAGAATAGCTGAAATAGGCACACATGGAAAGTCAGTGTGAGAAAACATTACACTGGTGCCATCTGCTTAGAAATATTCAGATATTTAACAATTCTCATCCTAATTTTTCTATATTTTCTCCTCAGTGTAAATAGCATTTACAAGTTCCTGAAAGAGCATAATCTGAAAGTGAAATTGAAAAGAAGTTTGTGTTTTATCTAAAGTTAGTAATGATTATTATAAAAATTAAGCATTTTATTACTGTAAATATTGTTTATATGGAATCAAGTACCAATAGTTCCTCATAAGAGATGCTAGATTTTTGAACTTTCCTTTTTTTAAATTTTATTACAACATCCAAGTGTGAGAAAAGTGAATAAAATATTTTTATTTATACTTTTTAAATTTTATTTTTCCCATTTATCATAAAATTGTCATGTCATAAAATTGCAAAATTAAGCATATTGTAAGTTTAAGTGTTAGCAAATAAGATAATCAGTAGTGTCTTTTGCCCTATTGATAAATCATACATATGAGTTTTTAAAATATTTTAGATTAATATTTTATAAAATTCTGTCATTAAGATTATTAAGATATGAAAAAATTACACTGCATTTCACTTAGTTACTTGTGATTTCATTAAAAAATTCAAAGTATAACTTTTCTAAAGAATCTAATCTTGTTTCAAGTGGTACAACAAAAATAATACTTTCGGTACTTTGTGAAATACGTATTAACCCTATATTCACAGAAACAAATAAATTAGATAGGAATTCGGTTACAATAATTACAATCAATCATTACTAAAATCGTAACTTTGATATATTTTAGAATAATTTTTAATTGATTTAATAGATAAGGTAAGGATATAAACAGAAGCAATCCTATTTTATATGAAGAAACTGGGATAAAAATAAAATTATTTATTAAATGAATTAAGTAACATTTATAATTGAATTTAAAAATATTAGCGAGAATTTTCTATGTTCCTAATTAGGATATATTGTTTTTGACACATTTTTACAAAATCACATCATTTGCCTTAATTATTCCATGATAAAATACATTGCTTTCTGTATAAAAGTAAAAAATTCTTTCTTTAATAGTTGGCCCACAATGACTTTTCTGTGCTGAATTATGATCTAAATCTATTTTCTAAGAGAGTTGATAAAAACAGGAGATTATACATTATAGACATAAAAATTCTGTATTTGCAACCAGCTAGATTCATCGTTTTTATGATTATGAATAGTCACATATTCTCTCTAAATAGAAGTTGAATTAGAAATCTAAGGGTTAGATGAGGTAATAAATATTGTGTTTAGCAAAATAACTGATTAACAGTAGACATAAATGTTAGCTATTATCAGTATAATGACCTCATTAACTAAATAAATAAATTCTACTAATGTATATTGAGCACACCTGCAATATGGTGTGAATACAGAACTAAATAATACATACTGACTTCTTTCAGACTTGAGGTTTACCTTCTGGGATACAAGGACATAAAAGAATACAAAATCAAGCTGTTAATATTTAATATATTACAGGGGCTGTGAAAAGCATTTAAAACATTAAAAAATGTGTTAGGCAATGATAGTGACTAGTTTGGTAGCATGTTGTAGAGAATCAGATTGGGAGATCAGATATTCCATATGAAGTTTATGAAATTTGGAAATAATGATACCAAATACCAGCTGTATAAAGATAGAAAGCAGAATGTTCAGAATGTTAGAATAGGAAGAAAATTTTAAATCTGAGAAATAGTGATGTGATATGTTTTAGGATTGGCTAGTTCGAATAATTACAGTGGATTCCAGGGTGTAAGGGCATCGTCTAGTTGTCTGAGGCCTGATATCAGGGTGATTAGGGCAGACGAATAATGTCTCAAAAGTGTAAGAGATCATAAAACAGGGGCTGGTAGTGGGGGGTTTGTCTTTGAATTGGGTAATTTTCATACAGAAGACACATTCTCCAGAGAGTCCTTTGTTATCTGTAGGAATCTTCTAACCTTGGGATGCGCAGTCTTTTCCTAGTCTTCAAAGCTCCAGATGTCAATATATTACACACCGAAACTGAACAACTGGATTAGTCCAGCAACGTTCTTTTCTCCCTAATTTAAAAAGTAATGTACCTGAATCAGTGACATAGAAGATGAGTCAATAGAAACATCTCATAGTGAAATGCAATAAATGAGTAAAGAGAATGTAAAAAAAGAAAAAAAGCAAAACATCCAAAAATTGTGCGACATTTGAAAAGTCTTAACACATGTCTACTAGGTATATCAGAGAGAAAAGAAAAAGAAAATGTACCAGAAAAAAAAATAGTAGTAATAATTGTGAGAAAAACACACTCACCCTTCCAAACCCAAAGAACGGACTCATACACAAAGAACAGCAGAAGCGAGACTTTTAATGGTGGTCTTTCAAGATCGAGTGTCTGATAGGCAGACACACCCAGGGCAGTTACAACAGTTAATTTATCTCCTACCACGCAAGTCCCTACCCCCACTTCCTCATTGGTTGAGTACTATCGGTTTACAATCATCCCAGACGTTACCTAAGTTTCATTATCCCCCTGATAATGTTATAGCCCAGTCCCCCTCCCCACTAAAGTTTCTTCCCTTTTACGGGCTGACCCCTCCTCTACATTCTGTTCACTTATCTTGACCTTCTAGGTGCGTGAGCCGTGCTGTTTGTAACATCCGCAGCCTGGCTGCCAGTACTTAGATTTATCATGCCTTGAAAATGGACAATTTAAAATGTTTCCTCACAATAATGACCAAGATCTTCCCAAATTAATGATTGACACCAAACTACAGATTCAGAAAATTCAGTGAGCACCACAACCACTTAATGCACGACAAAAGAAAGCAAACAAATAAGCACACGACACTAACATATTATCTTCAAATGGAAAGGCAAAGAAAAAGAAAACAAAAATCTTAAAATCAAAGGGGAAAGGGAGTCACTCTACCTATAGAATTAAAGTACACATTTCCTCAGAAGCCATACAAGCAGGAAAAGATAGAGTGATATATTTAATATGCTAAAAGAAAAAAAATGCATCAATCTACAATTCTCTGTTTATTAAAACTATCTTTTAAAAGTGAATTAAACAGAAATTATCAAAGAAAACAGAGGGAATTTATCCACAACAGAATTACCCTGCAAGAAATGTTAAAAAAAAAAAAAAAAAAAGTCTCAGGGCATGTTGTCACTTGTAAGTAGGAGCTGAACAATGGGAATACATGAACACAGGCTGGGGATCAATACACACCTGGGGCCTTTTGGAGGGGTTGTGGGAGGGAGAACATCATGGTAAACAGCTAATGCATGCAGGGGTTAATACATAGTTGATGTGTTGATAGGTGCATCAAACCACCATGGCACATGTTTACCTATGTAACAAACCTGCACATCCTGCACTTGTATCCCAGAACTTAAAATAAAATAAAATAAAATAAATTTTTAAAAAAAATCTCAGGGGAAGAGGGAAAATGATACAGATGAAAATATTTATCTGTATAAAGAAAGCTAGACAATTGGAGAAAGACAATATGATGATATAATATTTTTTCTTTTTCATTATTGATTTCAATGATAACTAACTCTTTGTGTTAAGAAATAATAGCAAGAGTATATTGGGTAATTATAACGTATGGATAAGTGAAAGGAATGATGCAATTTCAGAAGGGATGGGAAGAGAAACTTGGGTGACCCTGTATCTGCACTACAAATGAAGTTGTATAGAGTTATTGGAAGGTGAGTTTAGATTATTTAAGAGTATGTTGTAAACTCTTCAACAAACACTGAAATTTCTTAAAAGAAGTATAATTAACACAGTAGGGAGAAGATGAAATACAATCCTGTAAAATGTTCAATTAAAACCAAAGAAGGCAGAAAAAGAGGAGGAAAAGAAACAAATAACAAATGTGACAGTTAATAGTTATAAAGATAAAAGATTGTAATAAAAATGTTTCAATAATCACTTTAAATATGAATCATCTAAATACAAAATTAAAATAGATTGGTTACGTGCGGTAGAACACACCTGTAATCTCAGCACTTTGGGAGGCTGAGGCAGGAAGATTGCTTGAGCCAGGAGTTCGCGACCAGCCTAGGCAAGGTAGCAAGACCTCATCTTCACAAAAAATTAAAAGTTAGCTGGGTGCATTGACACACATCTGTACTCCCTGCTACTTGGGAGATTGAGACAGGAGGAAGGCTTTAGCCCAGGAGGTTGGGGCTACAGTGTGCCATGATTGTGCCACTGTACTCTTTATCCTGGGTGTCAGAGCAAGACTCTGTCTGAGAAAAGAAACACGCACAGATTTTCAGAGAGGACTTTTTAAAACTTCTAAATATATGCTGCCTACAAAAAAAATACAACTTTAAATACAAAGACTCTTAACAGTTTAAAGGTAAATATATGAAGAGAGATGTATCATGCTAACATTAATCAAAAGGAAACTGAAGCAACTAGGTAAATCATCAGGAATAATGGGCTATTTATAAAGACATAATAGTTCTAAATGTATGCACCTCACAGAGTATCAAAATAATACTGAAAGGAGAAATAGACAAATTCACTATTATCATTTGAAGATCTCAGCACTGCTCTCTCAGTAATTGACAGATCAAATGAGTAGATAATCAACAAAGATGTAGTTGACCTAAACAACACTCAATCAACTTTATCTAATTGACAATTATAGACTACCCCATTCAATAGCAGAAAACACATTCTTCTCATGACCACATAGAACATTCACCAAGATCAACCATACTGTGTACTATAAAAAGACTGTAACAAGTTAGAAAAAGAGAAGTCATTGTGGAATTAAATTAAAAATCAATAATTTAAAGATAGATGGTAAATTACCAAACATTTGAAATAGCACACTTCTAAATAATACAAATATTGTGAACTAAGTTAAATTAAAATACAGAGTTTTATTTTTAAAATAAAGTTAAAATTGTGAAAATTTGTGATATGCATTGAAAACAGTTATCAGAGGGAAATTTATAGCACTGAATGCATATATTAGAAAACATGAAAGAGCTTAATTCATCAACATAAGTTTCTATCTTAAGAGTTAATGAAAGAAGAACAGTTTAAATATAAATCAAGCACAGAAAAGCTGTAATAACAATTAGAGCAAATAATCAATCCAATTAAACACAGAAAAGCAATTTAAAACCATGTTACCGTGACAGATTCAGAAAAGGCCTTTGATAAAATTCAACCTCCTTTCACATTAAAAGTTCTTAATAAACTAGATATTGAATAATACTATTCAATTGAATATTGAATTGATATTGATATTCAATTGAATATTGAATTGATATTCAATTGAATATTGAATTGATATTGATATTCAATTGAATATTGAATTGATATTGATATTCAATTGAATATTGAATTGATATTCAATTGAATATTGAATTGATATTGATATTCAATTGAATATTGAATTGATATTGATATTCAATTGAATATTGAATTGATATTGATATTCAATTGAATATTGAATTGATATTGACATTCAATTGAATATTGAATTGATATTGACATTCAATTGAATATTCAATTGATATTGACATTCAATTGAATATTCAATTGATATTGATATTCAATTGAATATTCAATTGATATTGATATTCAATTGAATATTCAATTGATATTGATATTCAATTGAATATTCAATTGATATTGATATTCAATTGAATATTTAAGGAACATACCTCAAAATAATAAGAGCCATTTATGACAAACCCACAGCCAATATCATACTGAATGAGCAAAAGCTGGAAGCATTCCCTTGAAAACCAGCACAGGACAGGGATGCCCTCTCCCTGTTGCATATATCCAGTGTAATCACCATATAGAATATGAAATAAATTTGTGAATATGGTGGAACAATTACTTTCCTGGTTATATTACATTATGTAAGATTCCACTGTAGTAGACTGGAGAGAGACACTTTTGCTGGCTTTAACTAATTTTAGCTGCCATGCTGTGAATAGGACATGTATCTAGGTACCTCACATAGCTTCAAGGAGTTGAAAGTATTCCCAAGTGTCCCAAGGTCCAATTTTCTTTCTGAGTTGTTGGCAGAATTCAGTCCCTCGTGGTTGTATGAATGAATGAGGTCCAGTGGAAGGGAAGAGAAGGGAAGGGAAGAGAAGGGAAGGGAAGGGAAGGGAAGGGAAGGGAAGGGAAGGGAAGGGAAGAGGGAAGAGGGAAGAGAAAGGAAAAAGGAAGAAAGGAAGGAAGGAAGGAAGGATGGAAGGAAGGAAGGAAAAAGAAAGAGAGAGAAAAAGAAAGAAAGAAAGAAAGAAAGAAAGAAGGAAGGAAGGAAGGAAAGGAAGGAAGGAAGGGAGGGAAAAGAAAGAAAGAAAGAAAGAGAAAGAAAGAAAGGAAGGAAGGAAGGAAGGAAGGAGGCAGGAAGGGAGGGAGGGGGGAGGGAGGGAGGGAAGGAAGGAAGGAAGGAAGGAAGGAAGGAAGGAAGGAAGGAAGGAAACTGACCCTCACTCATACAGCCACAAGGGACTGAATTCTGCCAACGACTAGTGAACTTGGAAGATAATCTGAAGCATCAGATGAGATCATGGTCCATGTAGAGAACTTGATTCAGTGACATGAGATCCTGAGTATAAGACCCAGTTAACCTGTACCCAGACTTCAGACCCAAATGTAAGAGCATATATTCACATTGTTTTAAAATGCTAAATTTTTACACAACAATATACAACACAGATATATTATTCTGAAAATATATTAATTAAAATCCAATAATTGTGTGTTACACAATTAATATATAGTCATTATATAATATATATTTCTTGATTATATTAATATCCTCTCTCTCATAGTTGCCTGTTTTGATAATACCTTATGGTTAATCTATGCATGCTGCACATCCAATTTACTAATTGTTGTTAGTTCTGTAACTTCCACAGACTCTCACTACCATATATACCTACCTGCAACATTTGCATCTATGGAAGTCTACCCTCCTCAAATTTCAATTACTTTTCTCACTTTTAATGAGCTAAGTTACTGTCATTCTTCAGTTGGATTACTCCAAAAGACTCATAATATGTTTGTGTCTAATCTCATCCACCTCATTCACTTGCATATGTCGATAATGGTCCTCAACACAGATACCAAACATAAGTTAGATCTTGTCATTCTTGTGCTCAAAATTCTGCAGTAACCTCGTATTTCAGTCAGAGTAAAAGCCAAAGTCCTTGCAATATATATCAAGGCCTTACATGGTCTAGTATACTTTCTCTGTAGCCGCCCCCAGTTCTTGAACACACTAGGTTTACTTAGATCTTTGAGCCTTTGTTCTGTTTTTTTTTCTTTTTCTTTTTTTTTTTCTACTGGAATGCTCCAGGTAGACATTTGCATGGCTAACTCTTCCTCAAAACTTGGTTCAAATCTGACCTTAAGTGATGTCTGTCTTGGCCAAGCTTTTGAATGTTAAAAGTTACTATCCCACCATCTCTGGTGTACCTTATCATGCTTCTCACCTGATTTACTTTCCCCTGCTCCACCCCTTTTTAATAACATGTATTGTTTTCTAGCACATAATAGCATTTATCTATTAATTTTTCTTCTTTTTCTCTCACTGCTAGAATATAATTTCCACGACTACATGGAATATTAATTGTTTTGTATCATTACTGCTTATCAAATACCTAGAAATGTGTATTGGACCCTAGTACATATTCAATGAACATGATTTAAATAAATACATTGATATAGCAAAAGTTTCCTCTCTGGTTCCTTCTTGTCTGCAGAAACCCCCTCACATTTCCACCCACTTGAACTAACTCCTTCCCTTTCTGAATGCTTTCAGAGATCATATCACAAAACCTTTATAATTTTATGTTAAATTTAAAACACATAAAAGTAATTATTTACTGCTATTGGACAGGTTTTCTTGATAATGTATTAAATTGGTCTATGAAGAACCTTACCTTTCCCAACATTTGGCACATACTTGGGCAGATGGCAGATAGTCAATTTTTAAATGTAAGATTTTCAGGGAGGACATCAGTGAACATGCTGGTGATTCCTTAGGACATTTTTTAAAATTTGCCTAGAACGTTCATTTAGAAAACTTTGAAAAAGTAGTGGGTAGAATCATATTAGGTGCAAATGAATTGGATTAAAAAATTAACTGTCTTATTTTGGTAATTAATCAAATGAATAATTCACACATGTATAATTGGAAATTGATTTTACTAATATGTATTCTAATTAGTTTGAGTGAGAAATAAAATCACCTTTAAATGATTTCTCACTATTTATAGACAAAAGAAATGCCATAAGTATATTTTGACATACTTCTCCAACTTTGTGTATAAGAATACAATAATATATATCTTTTTTCATTCTACGGAGACTGATTTGGTCTTAAGAAAAGGCCTCGTGGCTTGAACTTCTAAAGGAGATGAAAGAACTTGGTATATATGAATCTACTATTTATTTTGTTCATTTGATATTTGTAGTTTGTGGTTTTTCATGCAAAAAAAAAAAAAATCCAACAGGCTGCATTGTTTTTCAGACTGATCCCTCTGTAAATTAGAATTGTGCTATATAAAAGCACCTATAATTACCATACTCATACTGAATCTTTTCTAGATAAATTAATTTAGATGGGTTTTGCTTTGTTTTGTTTTTGAGATGGAGTCTTGCTCTGTCGCCCAGGCAAGAATGCAATAGCACAATCTTGGCTCACTGCAACCTCCGCCTCCTGAGTTGAAGTGATTCCCCTGCCTCAGCCTCCCATGTAGCTGAGACTACAGGCATGCACTACCATGCCTGGCTAATTTTTGTATTTTTAGTACAGACGAGATTTCTCCATGTTGGCCAGGCTGGTCTCAAACCCCTGACCTCAGGAAGATCTGCCCCCCTTGGCCTCCCACAGTGATAGGATTACAGGCATGAGCCACCACGCCCAGGTATTTATATTATTTAAAAATAGTAATATGATGTTATTATCAGACTTATCTTGCTAAGTTATTTTAACATAAGTAATACTTTGTGAATCACTTATTGGATATAAAACAATAAGTGAGTCAGATGACAAAAAAGTGTTAAGCTATCTTATCTGTCAGAGATATATTATTGACTATATTTCAATGGAACTATAATAAATATAAAGTTAAGGGTAACTGAGCTCTGTGGGGTTTATGTTTCTACAGGAAATAATGGACAAACCAAAGCACATCAATCTTATTATCATTAAATAAGTCTTCACTAAAGGGAATAGTGATGAGGCAACAGAGAAGAAAAAAGTCATTGCAAATTCAAATATTAGCCTCTATATATTAAAAAAGAAGAAGAAAAAAAGCAAAGAAAATGCAAACCTAAAAAAATGTCAGAAGTGTTTATAACTTGGAGTTCAAATTCAACCTAAAAAATCCAATATAATGTGATATAACCTATGGAAGAGTTGGGAGATAGAGAAAGTGAGGGTGGTTCCAGTTGGGGCAGATGGCATGGGGTTGCTACAGGCAAGGAATATTATTTCAGCCTTAGGCATTTTGAACTGACAGCTGGGTAAGCAGAGAAAATCTAAGGCATTTTGGTATCTTATTAAAGTTATGAGAATCAGCCAGTAAAAGTTTCTATTGACTTGAGTGTCAAGAAACTGACTGGCTAATACTTTTATAAAAAGTTATTGGTATTGTAAAATGCAGGCTGTATCTCAATATATGATCACATGCAAAGTTGTTGTCAGGAGAGTGAACAATAAGTATATTAAATAAACACTTTTTAACTATATAAACAAATCGAGTAACTCTAGGTCTAGCAGGGAAATGTCATAAATTAACATTATTATGTATAGTTTCAAGATTATCTGGTAACTATCTTTGAAGTAAATTGAGGACAAATGAATGATTATGTGATAATTTCCTCGGCATATTTGTTTAAATTCTTGACATACATATCAACCCTCCCTCCCAACCTTCTGTGAAATTTTCATAATAATATATACACAGGAAATACTATAAAGGTAATTTATATCACAAGTGTTTAAATATTAATAAATGAAATTTAAAGCAAAATCAGTTTGTGAGAATAGTCTTTTTTAAAACCAATGTCAGTTTGTAAAATGCTAACTCTTCTAATAATAACTTTAACAAAAGAATCTAAACTAAATTTCTACTGGATTTTAGAATAGGTAAAAAATGTAATAGAAAATACAATTATAAATATTGAACTGAAACTATCCTGTATATTATTAAAACATTTCCAAACTTCTACTTGGGAAATAATCTCCAAATTTAAACTTAAATTTTTAGTCAAGATGATGAGTTTACATATGGAAATCTAACTCTTTGTGCCAAAGCAATGACAGAATACATGTACACAGACACACACACACACGTGCACACATAGAAATGTAATGTTCATAAATAATAGGGAATGATGAAATAAATATAGCCAGGTCTGAATAAAAAACTGTTGTATACGGGAATAGTAAATCTGTGTGTGTGTGTGTGTGTGTGTGTGTGTGTAGAAAGAGATATACATGGATCACTATGTATACATTCAGACATAATTATTTAAAAATACCCTCAAAACTGGGATATACTTTAGGTAAGCCATAGCAGATAAATAAAGGTATATAACAAAAAAGTTCAGAGATACAGAAGTTCAATTGTGGAGTTCCATCTCCCATCTATCAAGAAAATAGTGAAGGGCAGAATTTATAGGGAATTCCTAATATCCTGGATAACATGGATTTTTTTTTTACAAATTGATAAGAAATAAATGATTTTTTTGTCTTCCTCAGATGGAGAGCACACCAAATCACATCGTTATATCATAGTGAAATTACACAACACCAAGATAAAAAGACAAATTTTAAAAGCTAAGAGAAAAACTATTATACAGCAACAACATTAGAATAATTGAAGACTACTATTCAGCAAGTATAAGATTCAGCTAACAAAATACAGCTAAATATAAATATTTAAGAACATTTAAAATGTGGGCTATTATCACCCATACGGAATGTCATAGTTGTCTCTGAGCAGGGAAGAAATTAGACCTCACAAGAGTAAAAGCAACACATGTCAACTTTATCTGTAGTCCTTTTTGTTTATTGTGGTAAGAAAATTTAAAATCTACTCTCTTAAATTTTTAATTGCACAATACACTTTTGTGTGCACTATGGGCACAATACTATGCAGAAAATCTCTAGAAATTATTCATCTTGGACAACTAAAACTTTATAGCTATTGGATAGCAAACCCTCCATTTCTAACTCTTCCATCCCTTTTAACTGCTACTCTACCATTTCTTCCCATGAGTTTGACTATTTTAATGACCTCATATAAGTGAGATTATGTAGTATTTGTCTTTTTGTAAATGGCTGTTTTTCACTTGACATAGTGTGTACAAGGTGCATCCGTATTGCTGTATATAACAAAATTTCCTTCATTTATTTTAATAGAGCAATTTTAGGATCACAGTAAATTTCAGTGAAAGGCACAGAGATTTTTCATATATTCCTTGCTCCCACACATGGATAGCCTTCCCCATTATCAACATCCTCCACCAGAGTGGTACAACTGTTAGAACTGATAAGCCTACACAGACACCTCACAATCAAGCAGAGTCCACAGTTTACATTAGGGCTTACTCTTGATATTACACATTCTATGGGTTTGGAAAAATGTGTAATGCCATGTAGTCATCATTATAGTATCATACAGAATAGTGTCACTGCCCTAAATATACTCTGTAATCAACCTTTTCATTCCTCTCACCTTCGTAACCATTATCAACCACTGATCTTTTCATTGTCTCCATAGTTTTACCTTTTTCAGAATGTAATACAGTTGGAATCATAGAGTATGTAGCCTTTTCAGATTGGCTTGTATCACTTAAGAGTACACATTTAAGGTTCTTCCATGACTTTTCATAGCTTGCTAGCCCATTTCTTTTGAGTGAAGAATAATATTCCATTGTTGGATTGTACTACAGTTTATCCACCCACCTACTAAATAACAGCTCATTGCTTTCAAACTTTGGCAATTACAAAGAACGCTGCTCTAAACATTTATGTGCAGGTTTTGTGTGGACATAAGCTTTCAATTCCTTTGAGTAACCACCAAGAAGCTTAACTGCCACATTGTATGTAAGGTAAGAATATGCTTAGCTTCTTAAGAAACTGCCAAATTGTCTTCCAAAGTGGTTGTACTATTTTCCATTCCCATCAGCAATAAATAAGTTTGTGTTAATCCACGTCCTTGCAGGATTTGGTGTTGTCAGTGTTGTGGATTTTGGCCATTCTAATAGGCATGTAGTGGTTCTTCATTTTTAAGGCTAAATAATATTTATTTGTACATATATTCTACATTTGCTTTTTGTTTTCATCCATTGATGTACACTTTTGTTGCTCCCATATGTTTACTATTGCAAATAATACTGCAGTGACTATGAGAATGCAGATATCTCTGAGATCCTGATTTCAACATTTCTGAATAAATACCCCAAAGTGGAATTTCTGGATCACATGGTAGCTTTATTTTTAATCTTTTGAGAAATCACCATACCGTTTCCATAACAGCTGCACCATTTTACATTCCTACCAACAGTGTAAAAAGATTTCTTAGTTTTCACAGGCTCACTACTGCTTTTTTTTTTTCAATACCCATTCTAACAGGTGTAAGGTGATATTGTGGTGTTTATTTGCATTTCTCTGCTAATTAATGATGTTAAGCATCCTTTTTATATACCCATTATCAATTTGTATGTCTTCTTTGGAAAAATGTCTATTGAAGCCCTTTGCTTCCCCACCCCATTTTTTTGCTATTGAGTTGTAGAAATGTCTTATATATCTTGGATATTAACCCTTTATCTGATATATGGCTTCTAAATGTTTTTCTTTCTGACTCTGTAGGTTGTCTTATTACTCTGTTGATTATTACCTTTGCTGTGAAAAGACATTTTAGTTTGATGTAGTCCCATTTGTCTGTTTTGCTATTGTTTTCTATGTTTTTGGTGTCATATCTAAGACATCATTGCAAAGACCAATGTCATGAAGATTTTTCTCTTCTTTTCTTCTGGAAACTTAACAGTTTCAGCTTTTATGTTTAAGCCTTTAATCTATTTTTGGGATAATTTTTGTGTATTATGTGAGATAAGAATACAAATTTATTCATTTGCACATTGATATACAGTTTACCCAACACCATTTGTTGAGGACACTATCTTTTCTTTATTATGTGTTCTTGCCATACTGTCAAAAATTAGTTAACTGTATATGCATGAGTTTATTTCTCAGCTCTATATTCTATATCATTGGTCAGTATGTCTGTTTTCATGCTAGTGTCATATTGTTTTAATTACTGTAGCTTTGTAATGTATTTTGAAATGAGAAAGTGGTATGCTTGAATATTTGTGGTCTTTTGTAGTTTCATATGAATTTCAAAATTATTCTTTCTAATTTCGTAAAAAATGCCACCAAATTTTTGATAGAGATTTCACTGAATCTGTAGATTAAGTAGTATAAATATTTGAACAATATTAAATTTTCTAGCTCATGAGTGTAAAATATATTTTTATATATTTGTGTTTTCTTTAGTTTCTTCCATTAAAATTTTGTAATTTTCAGTATACAAATGAAGGGTGGAGTTGCCAGAACACATAGAGAGCAATAGCTAAAGTTATATAGAGAAAAGGACCACTAGAAAGGAGCTGATGCCTTGCAACAGAGCCGCTAACAATCTGTATAACTGTAGGGAAGGATGTGGGGAAATAAATGTTCTCGTCCTTTCCTTTATACAATATCATACAGGTACCTACCATTGGCTGAATCAAATTAGATGATGGAGGGCAAGAGGATAAGAGGGTTACTTTGGTATAGACCATAAGACAGACTTCTGTAACAGAGAAACATGAGTAGTGAATAAATCTATGGTGGCTAATTGAGAAGATCCAGCACACTACAGTTAAGCAGTGGAGAGGGAGAATGGTGAACATAGAAATGCTTAGTCCAACTATAAAAGTTTATGGGTGAGAAGTCATTGATTAATGTGTTCAGAGTCTTCAATGTGTTAAACGCAGGTAAAATAATCAAATGTGTAAAAACATAACTGAAGAAAATATTAAAATTACACATTTCCAAGGGATCCTAAGATATTGTGGGCTATAGGCACTGTGGCAATTGTGTGTGATGAATAAGTTAACCTTAGTGGGCAGACTAAATTTCCCATGTAGTACAAAATCCTGAGTTTTCTAATATAAGGCCAGTTTAGTAATATGCAGCATAGATGCCTCAAAATAGCAAACAAAAAAACTACACAACAAAATGGAATTCAAAGAGAAACAAAATTTTGTATAACATAAGCTCTCAAACAAAAATTGGAGCACTTATAACTTATCAAACAAAAATTACTTTTTTTCAACAGAAAATGTGAATTAAGGAGAATACTTATTAACACATAGAGATATAATGAGAAATTCCAAGAGGACCATGAAAATAGTAGTTACAAATGTCTAAAAATATAAAGAATAGCAACCATGACATGAATAAAGGAATTTATTAAATAATATGGTAAACACATTATACACAATCCCCAGTCAATCACACTTTTGTGTACCTCCTTCTTTTGAGCACAGGTGGAATCTGTGACTTGCTTCTAGTCACTAAAATATGAAAAAAATATGGAATGTCACTACCATACATGTTTGTTATATAAGACTGTAATCACTGGAAGAACAGATTCTTCTGCTGGCACTGGAGAAGTAATTTACATGCTGTTAAAGGGTCTGTGGGAAGACCACATGACAGGGAAATGTGGGCAGCATCTAGAATCTCAGGGCAGCCTCAAGCTAACCATCAATAAGAATCAGAGGACCTCAGTTATACAGTCACAAGGGGATGAATTTTGACAACCAGCTAAATTAACTTGGAAGCGTATTCTTTCCCAGTCAATTCACCAGATTAAAATGCAGCCCGGTAATTATGCTTCTACCCTCAATTATTATGCATTCATTGCATACCTGTATCAAGGTTTCTCATGTACCCTATAAATATATACATCTACTATGTACCCCCCAAAATTAGAAATTAAAATAATGATAATGAAAAATATAATAATAATAATTATTATTATTTGAGACGGTTTCTCTCCTGTTGCCCAGGCTGGAGTGCAATGGCACAATAATGGCTCACTGCAATTTCCACCTCCCAGGTTTAAGCGATTCTCCTGCCTCAGCCTCCCAAGTAGCTGGTATGCACCAGCCCGCCTGGCTAATTTTGTCATTTTAGTAGAGACAGGGTTTCTCCATGTTGGTCAGGCTGGTCTCGAACTCCCGACCTCAGGTGATCTGCCGCCTCAGCAAAGTGCTGGGATTACAGGTGTGAGTCACTGCACCCGGCCTAAAATATATACATTTTTAATGCAGCCTGACCCACACTTTGACTGTAGTATTGTAATATGTCAAGCAGAGTCTAAGTATGCCATGCCAGGACTTCTGGTGCACAGCAACTGTGAGAAAATAAATATGGATTGTTTTAAGCCGGTAAGCTCTGATAATTTATTACACAGCAGTAGAAAACTAATACAAATAAGAAATAAAAGGTATGAAATAAAACTGATTTGGGAAATAAAAATATTCAGATACTTAAATAAAAGTTCACTCACACTCTATCGTACGTAGATTAAATATTAGACACATTTCAGCAAAAAGTAGAATAAATTGGGGGAATAAATATAAATAAATATCCCCAAATAAAGTATCTAGAGATGTAAGTGAAAAACATTTTTTTAAAGTTCAGAAATAGCATGACTAGAATGAGTAGTTCCATCCTATATTTAATTTTTTTTTTTTTAGGAAATGAATAAAATTTAACAAGAAAAAAAGTAACATTTGAAGACTATTTGGGGATGAATGAATATTGTGGCTGAATATCCTCTCATACCAATTAATATTTTGAGTGTTTGGGCCAGAAGTATTATCAAGTTAAGAGCAGAGCTAGGAAATTTTAGAAAATAATCACCAGCATGGCACATGTATACATATGTAACTAACCTACACAATGTGCACATGTACCCTAAAACTTAAAGTATAATAAAAAATAAAAAATAAAAAATAAAAAAATAAAAAAAAAAGAAATAAATCGTTTAAGGGTAAAAAAAAAAATGTCAAAAATACACCAAGTATATACTATATACTGTAAATAAGATAACAAAAATTACAGTAAATATATTTTATATACTGTACATAAAATGTCAAAAAGTACACCAAATATATAATATACTGTAAATAAAATATCAAAATACAGTAAAAAAAAAAAGAAAATAATCACGATTTTACCATTGCATATTGAAATTGCAGAACATCATATATAGAGACAAAATCTGAAAATCAATCAAAAAGAAATGACAGATTTCTTTCAAAAGAACAGGAGTCAAATTAATAGAGATGTTTTATGAACAGAAAGAAATACATAAACTTTGAAGTAATTGCTGTAAAGCGAAGTAGAAAATAGCAATAAATTGGAATTAAGTTATTCTCTACTCTTCAAACGAAAGGGTATACAGTAGTCCCCTAGTATTCACAGTTTCAGTTACCCACAATAAACTGCATCCTAAAATATTAAATGGAAAGTTCCTGAAATCTACATTGCTTTAAGTTGCATGCCATTGTGGGTAGCATAACGAAATCTTTTGCTGTCTTATTTTGTCTTGCCAGGAATGTGAATTATCCCTTTGTCAAGTGTATCCACTGTATACACTGGCCTTCCCATTAGTCCCAGAGTTGCTGTCTCAGTTAAATCAACTGTCATGGTGTTGCAATATGTTCAGGTAGCTTTTATTTTATTTAATAATGGCTCCAAAGTACAGCAGTAGTGATACCAGCATATTGTTATAGTTATTCTATTTCATAAGTCACTGTTAATTTTTTCTGTGCTTAAATTTATAAACTAAATTTTATCATGGGTTTGTATGTATGTATACATGTATATAAAGGAAAACAACATAGGAAATACAGGGTTTGGCACTATATGCAGTTTCAGGCGTCCGCTGAGTTATTGGAATGTATATCCAGAGATAAAGCGAAACAACTGTACTATCAACATTTTGGGAAAATGATGCAGAAATTTACTACTTATAGACCCTATGTGAAAGAACTACTAAATTCTATCCTTCATTAAAAAGAAAAATTAATTCCGTAGAAAAATAATCCAAAATGAAACAAAAAAGTGGAAAAAGCTATAGCGATCAAAGAAATTTATAGAATAAATCTAAAGGTATGCAATACCTTTACAATAAATAAGAATTTATTGTAAAGAATAGATGATAATAAATAAATAATAAAAAAATACTAAAAATTTGACATTCAAAGCAAACTGGAATTAAAAGTGCAGATAAAAATACAGAAAAAACGAAATTCAAAGGAAAATTTAATGACTAATATTCTTTCTCATTCTACAAGAGGTCATAGTTTCTAATAAGTTTCGGACTTAGAAAAAAATATTTATGCTAAAATGTTGTGTGCTAGTGAAAAAATAAAATTTGTATTTTATAAACCATTAAATTTAAAAAGCCTATATGAAAAGGACTTTATCAATCCTACGAAAATCAAGAGGTTGTAGAAAAGTCAAAGAACAAGCATGGTGAATAAAAAGCACAATTTAAGATGATGATAAATGCAAAGTATGTTCATAATCACTAATGTTAAACTCGTCTGTCAAAAGTGAGAGAACTTTGTGTGAAACTATGAACTATTTCAAATAATTAAACTACGGACAAGTTTACAGAATAAGTGGAAATAAATTGTTGGGGGGCTATACGCCTCAAAAAGAGTAACCCCCCTTCTCTAAATAGATTGTGCCTCAGTATTTATATTAAAAATGAGCCTAAGCCCTAGTTATTATGTGAGAAAATTCTTATTAATAAAAGTAAATATATAAGTAATATTTTAACAAGTTATATTATTGAGATATAAATTACATGGAAAAAATACAGATAAACCCCACATATTTATAAGAAATTCACAACTGCAATAAGAAATTATAACACACTTTTCTTAAAAACTGATCTTCAAGCAGTCAAAAAAATATTTAATTTATAAAGATTGGTATAATATAATTTAAAGGCTATCATATGCATATAGAACACATTAATAGATTTAGAAACATAGTGTGCAACAGTACTCTTTTTTTTTTTTTTTTTTTTTTGATACGGTCTTGCTCTGTCGCCCAGGCTTAGAGTGCAGTGCCGTGATTTCAGCTCAGTGCAGCCTACGCCTCCTAGGTTCAAGCAATTCTCCTGCCTCAGCCTCCCAAGTAACTGGGATTACAGGCGCCTGCCACCATGCTCAGCTAATTTTTATATTTTTAGTAGAGACGAGGTTTCACCATGTTGGCCAAGCTGGTCTTGAATTCCTGACCTCAAGTGATCCACCTGCCTCAGCCTCCCAAAGTTCTGAGATTACAGGCATGAGCCACTGCACCTGGCCTGCAACAGTACTCTTGAGGCCCAACTTTATCTGCTGATGAGGATGTGCCATCTAGAAAGTTCTTCTTGCATTTCACAGGGTTGAGAAGTAAATATATGTTTTACAAATATATTTAGGGAAACAACAATGTTTTAACATTAACCAGTATCAAGCTATCATATACTGTATCTATAATTTAGAAAGAAAAGAATGAGCTTAGTTAAGATAAATCTGAATTTAAGACTGAATATTTATTATGTAATATCCTTCTCAAGATATTCTTAATTAAAATAATTTATTGCTTTATCATCTGCTTTTAAAGGCAAACATAGTAGTGTTTTAGTCGGCTATAATCCTGCTATTGATTAAACTCAACTTTTCAATGATGATTTAGAATTTTAGGAAAATGCCAATTTATAAATAAAGCCCATGTGATAGATTTTGAGGCACAAATTAAATTTCTAGTGGGACCGTAAAAATACCAACATCTTTATGTCCCATTTGAACAGTCAACACTAGAGACAGAAGAGATCTTTGTGGGTGATACAAACCTCACTAACCAACTGCTTATATATATTTTTCAGCAATGTCAATATAAAAAAAAACTGATTAGGGCTTTCATTACACACAGTGAAATTTATAGATATGCCTGGAAGGCACAACACTTGAATTCCTACTATTTGATTGATCCAGAAAGCATCTATTTTGAAGCAAACATCCCAGCACCTAGGAAAGAGGTGACATCACTTCATATCATTTATTAACATATTTCCAACAAACTAGTCACACAATATAGATAGGTATATTTCAAGCAAAGTGGGTATATTCATTTTAATGTGGGAGAGGCGGTAGTGAAATTGTCTTGTTATATGGATGCCAAGCCATAAAGAGATTTGTAAACAATCCATGGTAAGGAAGCTTCTTAATTAAATATTTGACTAAAGCCAAGAAATGACTCATTATTCTTTGAAGTAAAAATATTGCTGAAATGAAAGTGATAAAAAGAAAGACAGCAAAATTATGTATTATTTTTGAATGTTAACTTCTATTCGGTGATTAATTTATTATTGGTAACTATTAGTTAATCTTTAAGCAAGTTATTCTTTACTTCAAATTCTGATTGAAGAAATTCAAGCTCACATACTATTGCCAGTGATTATACAGATGGAAATTTAGAAAACAGATTCTAATCCAGTATTGAAGAAATTCAAGCTCACTTACTATTGCCGGTGATTATACAGATGGAAATTAGAAAACTGATTCTAATCCAGTTAGACTTGAATTAAAAGCCTGAATTGTTTATAAGGATACTTGATACCTCCATGAAGAAATAGATATTGAATATAACATAACATACAATCTAGTTTTGTATTTGAAAATAGACTAAGAAGAATTTATTTTCAGGTCTTATGAACTGTGTTAGCTTGATAAGAAATTGCTGTTTTTTTTTTTTCAAATCCTTCTCTTAAAAATAAATGTTTTCTAACTGAAGGAATAAGAAAAGAGATAATTAATATTAAATATCTTTTCAAAAATTAATTGAAGATGTTTATTTTGGTTCATATAATTAATTTGCTAAGTATTCTATTTTAAAGGATAAGAAAGAAAAAATATACAGGAGAGAATACCTTACAGAAACTATCAATTAGAGCAAAATTATTGGTAGATTAGTTGAGTACATTGATTACTGTAAATTCAAGTTCCTATAGTTACCAGTAAAGGCTAGACTGATCCTTCGTGAGACTCCTAATTTCTAAATGTTCAGTTATTCTTAATTGTACTATAATGAACTATTTAATAGGTAGAGAATATTTGTTAAAGTGTTGAGTATAGTAGTACATGTGTGTGTTTCTATATATATATACAGTTCTTAACATTTCAACAGAAACTGTGTGATATACCTACTCAGCAAGAATAATTCACAGGTGGAATATACGTCTATTTTATTTGTGTTTGTCCAACTATTCAGTTGACTTGGTGACACTAAGAAGTTAATATGGAAAGGCCCTGGGGTCTCAGTTGCTCAGTTAGAGGACGGAGACCCTTCTAACTTTAAAGGACAATGCATTCATCTAGAATTCTTCCTATTTATTATTTAAATGCTCCCTGGAACAATTCATATATATGTTTACTTGATAAAATATCAGATTAAAAATAACTAGGGAGTAATTTTTTACTTCAGCTTGAGTAATTGTGGAAAGACAGTGTGGCAGTAGAAGTTTAAATGATTCATCTAAATTACTATCCTTTAGAGAACTGCAGCAAGGAATTCAAAGTATAAAACAACTAACAATCTAAATATTGTCAGCTAAGCAGAAGCCTCACTCCATTCAGTTGATCACCTACACCTACTGAGAATTGTCTTGTTATGTGTCTCTTGCTAGTTTTCCAATGACAAACTTCAGATTTTAAACTATATTATTCTTTTTTTATATAATTACATTACTCTATAGGACTGTTAGAATAATTAAAAGGACAAATGAATTATGCGCTGTGAAGCAAAAAGAAGGTAGTTGAGTTCATTAAATGAAAATTCATGTTAATGTAGAAATTAGGTATGTATGCAGCCAGAAAAAGCACAGTATTACATATGGTAAATACTGCAAATTTTAAAAAATCAAAACAATCAATTTATGTATACGGTGCATTCTTAGTGCAGTAAGGTAACTGTTAAGAAAAGAAAGTAAACCATACTATCTTCCTCTGGTTCCACATCCTTTCATTATCTTTATTACTCTCTAATTTTTTTTCTGTTGCATCCATTCAGATTTACTGAGATTACTTGCAATCTTGGCTCAGGCTCATAGCCTACTTGATTAGAAAATTATTAACAAACTGCCGGAAAACCACAGAGTTCCCAAATAGCAAATCAAAGGTCTTTATCTGTACTGTGTAATTTAATTTACTTTAATGTTTAATGTCTTCATTTTGTACCATGTAACTTAATTTACTTTAATGCCTTTTCTGCACTTATACTCCATCTCCTCATTCTCTTTCTCCTCTTCCTTCTCTACCTCCGTTTTCTTTCTGGTTTGGGTATGATGTAACAGAATTAATCAACATCGAATAGAAGGGAATAGAAATGTTTCAACAGAGTGATAGAAAGAAAATAGGCATTGGCAAACAAACAACAGTAGCTACTTTTCTTGGACACAGTCTATAATTTACATATAAACAAAGCTGCTAAACACACGTTACCACCAAACATAGTCATTATCAGAAGTGGTACCCAATTACCTACACTTTATAATCTTTATGACATTTGTGGTGTGAGCTTCAACTTCTATCCTGGCCAAGGACTATTATTTAAGTCTCAGACTTGTCTACTTTTCTCAGGTAATTTTTCTCTTGATTCATGGCAATAAACACATACCTACATATTCTGTCACCAAGCCATAGAATAAATGCAGTTCCTAGGAAAGGAGACCCTAGACAGAGGGCAAGCACTGGAATCAATAGAAGTCAGTTGCTGGATATTAAAGGAAGGTAAATGGTGGTTGTAGATCCCCCTAAGTTTGGCGGGGGAGAAAATATCTTAAACATCAAACCTAGTAAAGGTTATACAATTGCTATTAACAATATCAATAATTTTCAAGGCTAAAGGGTATACAATTGCTATTAACAATATCAATAATTTTTCTTCTTTTTTTTTTTTTTGAGACGGAGTCTTGCACTGTTGTGCAATGTGGCGATTTTGGCTAACTGCAACCTCTGCCTCCCGGTTTCATGCGATTCTCCTGCCTCAGCCTCCGGAGTAGCTGGGATTATAGGCTAATTTTTTGTATATTTAGTAGAGACGGGGTTTCCCTGTGTTGGACAGACTGATATAGAACTCCTTACCTTGTGATCCGCCCACCTCGGCCTCCCAAAGTGCTGGAATTACAGGCGTCAGCCACTGTGCCTGGCTGAATTTTCCTTTTTATAAGACTTAACGTGTGTAGTGGTCAATAGCAAAAGTATTCAGCTGATTTACCTTTCTACTTGAAGCAATCATGATTATTCAGTTATAAAACAAATTTTACATCATCTTCGCTATTTCTTTTACTTTTTTAAGGGTATATTTTATGGAAAAAAATTATCTTTCCACACTTTGTCTTCACAATCTTGTTTCCTTGTATTCATTCTTAAAGCTAACCACTTTTATGAATTTGGATGTATATGGCCCTTTAAAATAGCTTAATACATATATGTCTATATAGTGTGCAATGTTTTAATTATTTAATTAAATTTTCAAAAATGGTATATTATGGAAGCTTGTTTGTTATGAAATACTATTAATTTTGAGAACTATCCAGAAAGAATTTAGATTCAGTTCTTATATTTTAACCACTAAAGAATAGTCCTCTAAATAAATATCCAAAATGTATTTATTCCCATAATAATGGATACTTAAATTATTAACAAATTTATAAAATTACCACAAAAAGCTATGACAAATATCCCTGTAAATTTATTTAATTTAACCCACCAATGTCTCCAACATCTATTTGTAATTGGAATTAGTGTGTACGGGTTTTCACAGTGTAAAATAGAACTCCAATGTGAATTCACCAACAACTTACTCTCTCAAGCAAAGTTCAAAAGTTTTTATTTTTGGAAGGTTTTCAAAAAATAACCATAGATTTTCTACATTTTCCTTTGCCTGTTTTTTTATTGTGCTATTGATTTTTCCTTAGATATTTTATTGGCTATTTTTGTAATTGTGGATGCTAATCCTTTGGCTGATATGTGAAAATATTACTTAAAATATTAAATATTTTTGTTTTCTGTACTTATTTTTGATCAATGTTGCTGTATTTTTACATTATTTGTTGTATCCTAAAATAATTTTTTGATATTTTGATTCCTATTTTATTCCATTTTAATAGTTTTTATTACTTTTATAAGGTTAATATTGCTATTATTTTATAGCCTCTGATTTAAACACTGAGCTTATTTCAAATATTATTATTTTCCATAAATGGATTTAAAATTTTAATTTAAAATGTATTTTAAGTTTCACTTATATTGTAATACATGTTTATATGTAGTGCTTCCTTTGTCAATCATTGCTAAGTACTTCAAACAAGTTAGTATGGCTTTCTATTAATCCATGAGTTATTTAGGCTTTGTTTAATAGTTACTTTTCAACTATACTGCATTTTTAGTCAGGCTCATATATCTTAATTATAATGTATGCTATTTTATGGCCTATTTTATGGCTTGATTTTATCAATGTTCAATTTGTAGCATGTTGCAGGTGAAAGTTTCTAAAACATATTTTAGATAAATTTTATTCATTGAATATGCTTAAGTCCTATGAATCCTTAAAAACACTTTGTCAGTTTTATCTTTCAGTTTCTAATTGAGAACTTTAAAAATCTGTTACCACCTATTTGTAGTTCTTTTAGTTTGTGGGATGTGGCTTATATATTCCAAGTCATTGTTTAAGTGAATGGAAGTTTGTAACAGTTATACTTTTTTTTATTGGCTGTATTATTTTGTAGTACTCCTATGCAGCCCCATTAATTATTTTCCACTTAAGTGGCAATTACCTTTTGATTATTTTGACATGATTTTTTACATATAGACTTTTTATAGGTGGAGCAGAGTCATAAGATTTTTCACGTTAGTTATGTTTCAGAAGATATTTTTATTCAAAAAGTACTTATAAAATTATGTCTTTATGAGAACAATATAATATTGTTCCCCTCAATTCCACCTCTCTCTCCTCTAATCTTATTTGCTTGCAACACTAGAAGTTTTGTTACTTAGTTATCAATGAAGAAAAATAACTTCTAATCATAATACTGTCTATGAAGGCAAAGGGAGCTCCAACAGCCTTGGGAAACTCTGCCCTTGTGGCTTTGCGGGGTACAACCCCTATCAGGGAATCTGCCGATATTCACATAGGTTCTTTTCTATTTTCCTTAAGCGTCGGCCAACTTGAAAAATAAAAGGACAGAGTACAAAAGGGAGAAATTTTAAAGCTGGGTGTCCGGGGGAGACATCACATGTCGGTAGATTCCATGATGCCCCACAAGCAGCAAAAACCAGCAAGTTTTTATTAGGGATTTTCAAAGGGGAGGGAGTGTGCGAATAGGTGTGGGTCACAGACATCAAGTACTTTACAAGGTAATAGAATATCACAAGGCAAATGGAGGCAGGGTGAGATCACAGGACCACAGGACGGAGGCAAAATTAAAATTGCTAATGAAGTTTCGGGCACCATTGTCATTGATAACATCTTATCAGGAGACAGCGTTTTGAGATCAACCGGTCTGACCAAAATTTATTAGGCAGGAATTTCCTCTTCCTAATAAGCCTGGGAGTGCTATGGGAGACTGGGGTCTATTTCACCCCTGCAGTCTCTACCATAAGAGACGGGCACACCCGGGGAGGGGCGGGGGCCGTTTATAGGCCTATACCTCCAGGCTCGTATTCTCTTTCCCAGGGATGTTCCTTGCTGAGAAAAAGAATTCAGCGGTATTTCTCCCATTTGCTTTTGAAAGAAGAGAAATATGGCTCTGTTCTGCCCGGCTCACCGGCAGTCAGAGTTTAAGGTTATCTCTCTTATTCCCCAAACAATTGCTGTTATCCTGTCCTTTTTTCAAGGTGCCCAGATTTCATATTGCTCAAACACACATGCTGTACAATTTGTGCAGTTAATGCAATTATTACAGGGTCCTGAGGCAACATACATCCTCCGCAGCTGACAGGATTAAGAGATTAAAGTAAAGACAGGCATAGGAAATCACAAGGGTATTGATTGGGGAAGTGATAAGTGTCCATGAAATCTTTACAATTTATGTTTAGAGATTGCAGTAAAGACAGGCATAAGAAATTACAAAAGTCTTAATTTGGGGAACTAATAAGTGTCCATGAAATCTTCACAATCTATATTCTTCTGCCATGGCTTCAGCCGGTCCCTCCGTTTGGGGTCCCTGACTTCCCACAACAAGCCCCCTTCTGGCTGCTTTTGTTGAGTGTCTGTGGCTTTTCCAGACACACAGTGCAAGCTGTTTGTGGAGCTACCATTTCTAGGTCTGGAGGTCAGTGGCCGCCCTCTCACTAGGCAATGCCTTAGTGTAAGCTCTGTGTGTGGGCTCTGAACCCACATTTCCCTTTCACACTGTCGTGGCAGAGGTTGTCCAGGAAGACTCCACCCCTGCTTCAAAATTCCTGGACATCCAGGCATTACCTTACATCCTCTAAAATCTAGGTGGAGGTTTCCAAACCTTGGTTCTTGACTTCTGTGCACCCACAGGCTCAACACCACACCATGGAAGCCATCAAGGCTTGGGGCTTGCACCCTCTGAAGCAATAGTCTGAGCTATACCTTGGCCCCTTTTAGCCACAGGTGGAGTGATGCAGCTGGGACACAGAAAACCATGTCCCTAGGCTGCACAAAGCAAGGAGGCTTTGGGCCCGGCCCACAAAACCATAATTCCCTTGTAGGCCTCAGGGACTGTGATGGGAAGAGCTGTTTTGAAGGTCTCTGACATGCCCAGGAGACATTTCCCCCATTGTCTTGGCTAGTTTCTTGTTACTTACGCAAATTTCTGCCTGTGGCCTCCACAGTTTCTGATGAGAAATTGGCTCTGCTTAAGGATCTTTTGTGTATGATGAATTGCTTCTTTCTCATTGCTTTCAAGATTCTCTCTTTGTCTTTGGCTTCTAACATTGTGAATATTGTGTATCTTGGGGTGGATCTTTGAGTTTATCCTTCCTGTAGTTTATTGAGCTTATTGGGTATGTAGATACATGTTATCAAAATTGGAAGATTTTAACCATTTTCTCTTTCTTTGTCCTTCTTTTATTTCTGACTTTTTTGTGTGTGGGTGGGGGGATTCCCACATTGCATGTATCGGTATGCTTAATGTGTCTGGTAGTTTCCTTAGGCTCTCTTTATTTATTCATTTTATCTTTTTTTTTTTTTTTTTTTGAGGGGAGTCTTGCTCTGTAACCCAGGCTGGGATGCAGAGGCACAATCTCGGCTTATTGCAACCTCTGCTGCCTGGGTTCAAGCAATTCTCCTGTCTCAGCCTCCCAAGTAGCTGGGATTACAGGCATGCACCACCATGCCTGGCTAATTTTTGTAGTTTTAGTAGAGACAGTGTTACTCCATATTGGTCAGGCTGGTCTCGAACTCCTGACCTTGTGATCCGCCCCCCTCCCCAGGCCTCCCAAAGTGCTGGGATTACAGGCACGAGCCACCACACCCAGCCCATTTTCCTTTTTTCTTTTTCCTTTCTGCTTCTCATACTAGGTAATTTTAATTATTCTCTCATCAAGTTCACTGATTCTTTCTTCTGCCTGTTCAAACCTGCTGTTAAATCCATTTGATTTTTTTAATTTTAGCTATTGTGCTTTTTAGCATCAGAATTTATATTAAAATACATTTTCTACTTTCTATCTCTTTGTTGATATTCTCTACTTGTTCTTACATCATTCTCCTGATTTTCTTTAGTTTTGTCCACAGTTTCTTTTAGTTTTTTGAGCACTTTAAAGGCAGCTGAAATCTTTGTCTATGAAGACCCATGTCTAGGCTTTCTCTTGGTATTTGTAAATTTCTTTTCTTTCACCTATGAATAGGCTTTACTTTATTGTTTCTTTGTATGCTTTGTAATTGTTTTGTTTATTAAGTGACCATCTAAATAAGTAATGTAATTCTGAAAATAATTGCTATTGTTATTTTCTGCAGGCTCCAGTGGTCCATTAATTTACAGACTTCTCTACACTATTTTATTTCAAGAACTACATTTCTTGTCATACGTTGTCACTGAGGTCACTGTGCCATTATCTCCATGGTCAGCCAGTGATCTGACAGAGATTTAACTTTAATGCCTGTATCCATTAAAAAAAAATGAAAAAATTTGCTCTGTGTCTTTAAATTCCTTGGACTGATGCCTCTGAGGAAGCTGATTCAGTTCATAGAGGTGTAAACAACGGTGCTGGCTTCTCAGTGATCAAAAATAGAGAATAAAATAAGCAAGCCTTATTTTTGGAGGACAAAATGCCTATTGTGCACCCTGGCATCAAGCAGCCATGTGATGAACATGGGACACCATCTTCATGGCTGACTGCCCCATGGGGATGGCAGCAAGTACACAAAAAAGCCAAAATTCACTCAAATTTACTAGCCTCTTTCTTCATCAAGTAGACCCCCAAACGGTACAATGTTTGCCTAGGCTTAAGATTTCTTAAATAGTTGATCAAACAGTTCTTGGCAGCTCAATAGTTGTTTTGTAGAGGGACTGATTCCTGGAGCTTCCTATTCTACTATCTTTCATGATGTCATCTCACGTTATCTTTCTTTTTCCTTTGATAATGAAAACCTTATTTTAAATGTTCAGTGTCATTCTCATATATCTAGTTGTTTTATTAGCTGTTTTTAATAGTATGCAGTTTGAAAGAAAAAAGACATTTTGCTATTTGTTGAATATTCAATAATTTTATAGAAGCAATTGCTATCTTAATTGCAAAATGCTTTTACTTTTATTTACCGCTGTTTTGATTGCTTCTCAAAAACCTATGAAAAAAAAGTTAATTATACATTATCATGGCCAGAAAAACCTCTAGGTCTTAGTTGTAAAGAAAAAAATAAAAAAGAACAAATTTTATTTTTAAAACTACTCCTGGTCAGAGGTCTTAGATGGATTACACTTCTTGATGATTCAAACAAGTCCTGTAGCTATTCCTGTATTTCTGTTGCTAATTTCAAAAACTTCTCCTAACCAACATGGAGAGATTTACATATATAAAATTTCTACTGATGGGCATTGGCCTATGTTTTGTTCTTCTTATCTTTTATTTTCAATCATTCGGGTCACATAAATATTGTGTATGTCTACATCTATGCTCTTCATATCATATAAACTGAAAACAGAAAACATTTTAGATCTTAAGAAGTCAACAGTTTTTACATTATTTTAAAGCAGTGAAAACTTTTCTATTCCAGAAAATTTATCTATATATATACATATTTGAATTGTGTGTGTGTGTGTGTGTGTGTGTGTGTGTGTGTGTGTGTAAATGCAAGGATATCTGATTGCAAAAGAGCCCCACCAATTTACTCCCTGTTACCCCAAATTAGCCTCTTTAGGCAATATTTAAGAAACCACTATGTGCCTTTCTGACAAGGCTAAACAAAATTCACATAACTTATATGGCTTAATATCTACAGGAACAGTTTAGAAAACTAGAAAACGAACACACAAAAAGTGGTAAGGGACTTATTCTCTGAATGTTGGCTATCCTGGTTTTGTTTGCTGTTATCTTTATTATACTTTTACTTCGGACTGATTAACTAAAATCTACTTTGGGGCACAATGCTAAGTTAGCTGAAATGATGGGAACAGTATACATATGAACAGACGTGCTAAATAATGATGCTTTAATGACGGACAATATAAACCATGGTAGTCCCATAATTATAATACCATATATTATTGTATATTTTAATGGTTACATAGACAAATACCATTGTGTTACAATTAACTACAGTATCCAGTGCAGTAACATACTGTACATATTAGTAGACTGAGAGGAACAGTCTATACCATATAGCTTAGTTTTGTAGTAGGCTATACCATCTAGGTGTGTGGAAGTACACTCCGGGATGTTCACACAATGACAAAATTTTGTAAAGCTACATTTCTCAGAATGTATTCTCTTCCATTAGTGATGCATGACTGTGTGTGTATGTGTATGTATGTGTGCATGTATGTACAGCTAATCAAAATATTAGCTTCCGTGAAAGTTTTGTAGAATAAAAACAAGAGAACCAAAGCTAAGGTAAGGGAGGAAAACATATGCTTAAATATCTCATCTAATTGAAATACAGCAGATTCTCACAAATGACAGAAACTAGAAAATCATCAGAAACCTAGAACCCAGACTATTTTTTCTTATGTATTTTATTTTCTCTGCTTCATTTCTCCCATTATCCATAATTTTTTTTTGTTTGTTTGTTTTCTTTTTCTTTCACAAAGGAAAAACATAAATGGGCCAGATGTAGTGTCTGGTAACTACCCCACTAGGTTTTATCCTCTGCTCTTGCAATGCGTCCCAACCCAATTCCAGATCCCCTCCCCCTTCTCCCCCCCAAAATCTCTGATTGAACTTGTTCAGATGATGTAACTTCCCCTAGCCAAACAAGTATAAACTGAGGAATTTGCTAAATAAGATAGTTCATTGAAAATTCCTAGTTCAAGGTTTGTTGAAAAATAATGCATCTTTGTTATTATCTTTATTGCCACCATGATGTATACACTTATGGTAAAGGACAACCACTCTAACTCTAATTCACATGTTTATTCTAAGGTATATGTGCAATCTCAGTATTCTAAATGATGTTATAGGAAAATACAAAAGATATTCGTCCAATACAATACTCCAAAAAGCAAACATGAAAATATGTTCAGAGGAGAAAAATTTCAATAATGATAATATATAGATCATTTCAGTTTCTCAAATGTATGTTAGGATACATTAGAGAAAGGATAATTAGAGCTAGAATAATACGTAATAAATAATATCCATACTTCCTGCAAAATTACATACAGGAGTTCAGTCTTGCTTTATTTTTATTTTCTTATTTCTTGGATTTTGGATTCTGGCTCATTGCAGTCTTTTGAAAAGCCTCAGCAGAAGTGTTTATATGTGACCCAAAACAAGATCTGCATATGTTATGTGTCATAGGCAACATGCTATTTAAAAGTTTAGAAATTGCTACTTATTGGAGACGCTCAGATGGTTGAGCCTGAAAAGGAGAGCCAATGCTGCTGCTCAACAAAGCATTGAGGCAGTTTAACAATTTTGAAGGATAAAACTGAAGGACTCAAAGTATTCTGAGCCTAAGGCTATGGCACAGAGCAGCCACAATATTACCTTGCCTAGAAACCAGAAAACAGTTTAAAGTATCGTTGTGGGAATAGAAAAAAAAAGTGCTTAGAAGTGTTTTATTTTTAATATTTCTGAGTACACAAAAGATAAAAAGTATTGAAATGTAACATTACCATATCTGAACCTATTTAATGTCTGTATTATAAAATCTCTTTGGGTTTTTATAAGAAAAACAGTGGTGGAAACATCAAGGGAAAATAGTACCACTTTTCCCACATGAGAATATTCTGAGACTTTACAACTGAATATGTTTTTTCATTGTCATTTAGAGACACATAGATATAGGGAGAAAGACTAGCTAATGGCTTGCTTTCAAATTTAATGACATGGTTAATAGACTCACACATAATAAAACAAACTGTGAAGTTTTGCTCTTCTGAATTGCATTTTTGTATCTCATTAATCCATAGGGCTCAGTTGCACTTTCTTTGTATTTGCGGCTTTAGTTTTTTCAATGAGTTTCTGGCACCACAGGCTCTGTCACCCGGGAAGCTTTCTTAAAACGATTGTTGCCTAATAGTCGTCACGGTGAAGTTGTTTACTGCCAATGGTTGAAATTAACTGTAGTGCCTGTTTGCCCAAGAGAAACAAAAATTTGAAATGACAGCCTCAGCACTTCTGATTTCTCATGGAGTCCTTACATCAAACATATTCACAAACAGCTGGTAGAAAGCAATAAACAATTCAAATGACAGTCAAGTTTTAATATGATATATTGCTGTATCCTTTCTGTAAGTCTAACTTAAATAATAACAGCAAGAACATCAAAACCCAACCCTCCTTGTGTTAATATTCAATCTGGTTGGTAATCTTGAGCCTCACAAGGCAGAACAGCTGTTTTAATTTATTTTTTAAATAAGAAAACAATGCTGGCATTTTTTCACATACAGTGAGAAAATTATTATAAAAGATGGGAGAAGGATATTAGATCTATCTCCATGTTTATTATAGGGAAAAATAAAACAAACATTGATGTGGATTCAAAAATCCAGTTATATTTTCCTAGCTGCCAAAATATCTCTGACAGATCTTATACTGTTTGCTGAATCCTTACTATTTCCCACAAAAGATGTGATGCGTTTTACATATCTTATCTCATTTGGCTTATTTCAACAATGTGAGATGGGCATAATATTTTCAATTTATAAATGAATAAAATAGGACACAGAGAATTTAAATATAGTTCAAGCTTATATAGCCAATAGATAGTGAAGCAGTGCTTTGAACCTAAAGCCACAAACCAAGTATTCTCTTTTTATATCACATTATTTTACATCGAATTTCTTTAGCAAAATAACCATGCTTAGAAAATGCAAAAACTATGATTAGAGTTATTATTTTATAGAATTATTTTGAATTATGTTATATATCGATCTTAGAAATAAATGCACTTGAAGTTTATTATATTTTATTACTTTAGGGTTTCCAATGTCTGTTTTAATTGTTGTATTTTAGATAGACTCTCTATCCTGATCTTCAGTCTACTATCAAATATTTATAACTAAACTTCCCTAAACAATTTCAGTAGCTTTACTGAGATATATTTTATATCTCACACAATTTATTAATCCATTTTAAATGTACAACTCAATAAATTCAGTATATTCATAGAATTCTATAACACATCATCACACAATACCCGAATCTAATTTTAGAACATTCCAATCACCCTAAAAAGAAACCTTGTGCCCATTTACAGTCACTCTGTATTCTCATCCCTCTTCCGAGGTGACCACTAATCTACTTTCTGCCTCTTCAGATTTGCTTTTTCTTGTCAGTTCATACAAGCGAAATTATGTATGTATTCTTTTGTGTCTGGCTTCTTTAATCGAGCATAGTGATCTAAGAATAATTGAAGGCTAATTTATTATTAATATTATTACTGTTCAAATATCTCAAAGAGCCATACTCAATATTGAGTTCAAAGAACATTACAGCCACAGTCCTTCATATATATACATATACAATTTAGTCTATGTGGGAATATAAAATAATGTGTACCATTACAATTTAAAGATAGGGTTTACTTATTTCTTCTCATATTACAAGCCTATACTCATATTTAGTTGGTAATAGATTTGAGTGAAATGTATTAAACACCAATGAATCCCTAAAAAAATTAGATAATTCTAATTTTTACAGGTTAATACAGGTTAGAATGAGCAGAAATTACATAAGACAATACTTTGAATATTCCCATTACTATAAGTCATGTGAAGGTCCTTTCAATTTCTAAAATTCTACATTATTCCAAAAGGCCTTTCTTTTATTATCAATTTCTCAACTTAGAAAATTTAGAGGGGGGAGGAGCCAAGATGGCCGAATAGGAACAGCTCCGGTCTACAGCTCCCAACGTGAGCGACGCAGAAGACAGGTGATTTCAGCATTTCCATCTGAGGCACTGGGTTCATCTCACTAGGGAGTGCCAGACAGTGGACGCAGGTCAGTGGGTGTGCGCACCGTGCACGAGCCCAAGCAGGGCGAGGCATTTCCTCACTCGGGAAGCGCAAGGGGTCAGGGAGTTCTCTTTCCTAGTCAAAGAAAGTGGTGACAGACGGCACCTGGAAAATCGGGTCACTCCCACCCGAATACTGTGCTTTTCCGACGGGCTTAAAAAACGGCGCACCAGGAGACTATATCCCGCACCTGGCTCAGAGGGTCCTACGCCCACGGAGTCTCACTGATTGCTAGCACAGCAGTCTGAGATCAAACTGTAAGGCGGCAGCAAGGCTGCGGGAGGGGTGCCCGCCATTGCCCAGGCTTGCTTAGGAAAACAAGCAGCCAGGAAGCTCGAACTGGGTGGAGCTCAACACAGCTCAAGGAGGCCTGCCTGCCTCTGTAGGCTCCACCTCTGGGGGCAGGGCACAGAAAAACAAAAAGACAGCAGTAACCTCTGCAGTCTTAAATGTCCCTGTCTGGCAGCTTTGAAGAGAGCAGTGGTTCTCCCAGCATGCAGCTGGAGATATGAGAACAGGCAGACTGCCTCCTCAAGTGGGTCCCTGACTCCGACTCCTGAGCAGCCTAACTGGGAGGCACCCCCCAGCAGGGGCAGAATGAAACCTCACACGGACGGGTACTCCAACAGACCTGCAGCTGAGGGTCCTGTCTGTTAGAAGGAAAACTAACAAACAGAAAGGACATCCACACCAAAAACCCATCTGTACATCACCATCATCAAAGACCAAAAGTAGATAAAACCACAAAGATGGGGAAAAAACAGAGCAGAAAAACTGGAAACTCTAAAAAGCAGAGCACCTCTCCTCCTCCAATGGAATGCAGTTCCTCACCAGCAACTGAACAAAGCTGGATGGGGAATGACTTTGATGAGCTGAGAGAAGAAGGCTTCAGATGATCAAATTACTCCGAGCTACGGGAGGACATTCAAACCAAAGGCAAAGAAGTTGAAAACTTTGAAAAAAATTTAGAAGAATGTATAACTAGAATAACCAATACAGAGAAGTGCTTAAAGGAGCTGATGGAGCTGAAAACCAAGGCTCAAGAACTACGTGAAGAATGCAGAAGCCTAAGGAGCCAATGCGATCAACTGGAAGAAAGGGTATCAGCGATGGAAGATGAAATGAATGAAATGAAGCGAGAAGGGAAGTTTAGAGAAAAAAGAATAAAAAGAAATGAGCAAAGCCTCCAAGAAGTATGGGACTACGTGAAAAGACCAAATCTACGTCTGATTGGTGTACCTGAAAGTGACGGGGAGAATGGAACCAAGTTGGAAAACACTCTGCAGGATATTATCCAGGAGAACTTCCCCAATCTAGCAAGGCAGGCCAACATTCAGATTCAGGAAATACAGAGAACGCCACAAAGATACTCCTCGAGAAGAGCAACTCCAAGACACATAATTGTCAGATTCACCAAAGTTGAAATGAAGGAAAAAATGTTAAGGGCAGCCAGAGAGAAAGGTCGGGTTACCCACAAAGAGAAGCCCATCAGACTAACAGCAGATCTCTCGGCAGAAACTCTACAAGCCAGAAGAGAGTGGGGGCCAATATTCAACATTCTTAAATAAAAGAATTTTCAACCCAGAATTTCATATCCAGCCAAACTAAGCTTCATAAGTGAAGGAGAAATAAAATACTTTACAGACAAGCAAATGCTGAGAGATTTTGTCATCACCAGGCCTGCCCTAAAAGAGCTCCTGAAGGAAGCGCTACACATGGCAAGGAACAACCAGTACCAGCCGCTGCAAAATCATGCCACAATGTAAAGACCATCGAGACTAGGAAGAAACTGCATCAACTAATGAGCAAAATAACCAGCTAACATCATAATGACAGGATCAAATTCACACAGAACAATATTAACTTTAAATGTAAATGGACTAAATGCTCCAATTAAAAGACACAGACTGGCAAATTGGATAAAGACACAAGACCCATCAGTGTGTTGTATTCAGGAAACCCATCTCATGGGAAGAGACACACATAGGCTCAAAATAGAAGGATGGAGGAAGATCTACCAAGCAAATGGAAAACAAAAAAAGGCAGGGGTTGCAATCCTAGTCTCTGATAAAACAGACTTTAAACCAACAAAGATCAAAAGAGACAAAGAAGGCCATTACTTAATGGTAAAGGGATCAATTCAACAAAAAGAGCTAACTATCCTAAATATATATGCACCCAATACAGGAGCACCCAGATTCATAAAGCAAGTCCTGAGTGACCTACAAAGAGACTTAGACTCCCACACGTTAATAATGGGAGACTTTAACACCCCACTGTCAACATTACACAGATCAATGAGACACAAAGTCAACAAGGATATCCAGGAATTGAACTCAGCTCTGTACCAAGTGGACCTAATAGACATCTACAGAACTCTCCACCCCAAATCAACAGAATATACATTTTTTTCACCACCACACCACACCTATTCCAAAATTGACCACATACTTGGAAGTAAAGCTCTCCTCGGCAAATGTAAAAGAACAGAAATTATAACAAACTATCTCTCAGACCACAGTGCAATCAAAATAGAACTCAGGATTAAGAATCTCACTCAAAACCGCTCAACTACATGGAAACTGAACAACCTGCTCCTGAATGATTACTGGGTACATAACGAAATGAAGGCAAAAATAAAGATGTTCTTTGAAACCAACGAGAACAAAGACACAGCATACCAGAATCTCTGGGACACATTCAAAGCAGTGTGTAGAGGGAAATTTATAGCACTAAATGCCCACAAGAGAAAGCAGGAAAGATCCAAAATTGACACCCTAACATCACAATTAAAAGAACTAGAAAAGCAAGAGCAAACACATTCAAAAGCTAGCAGAAGGCAAGAAATAACTAAAATCAGAGCAGAACTGAAGGAAATAGAGACACAAAAAACCCTTCAAAACATTAACGAATCCAGGAGCTGGTTTTTTGAAAGGATCAACAAAATTGATAGACCACTAGCAAGACTAATAAAGAAAAAAAGAGAGAAGAATCAAATAGACGCAATAAAAAATGATAAAGGGGATATCACCACCGATCCCACAGAAATACAAACTACCATCAGAGAATACTACAAACACCTCTACGCAAATAAACTACAAAATCTAGAAGAAATGGATAAATTCCTGGACACATACACTCTCCCAAGACTAAACCAGGAAGAAGTTGAATCTCTGAATAGACCAATAACAGGAGCTGAAATTGTGGCAATAATCAATAGCTTACCAACCAAAAAGAGTCCAGGACCAGATGGATTCACAGCTGAATTCTACCAGAGGTACAAGGAGGAACTGGTACCATTCCTTCTGAAACTATTCCAATCAATAGAAAAAGAGGGAATCCTCCCTAACTCATTTTATGAGGCCAGCATCATCCTGATACCAAAGCCGGACAGAGACACAACCAAAAAAGAGAATTTTAGACCAATATCCTTGATGAACATTGATGCAAAAATCCTCAATAAAATACTGGCAAACCGAATCCAGCAGCACATCAAAAAGCTTATCCACCATGATCAAGTGGGCTTCATCCCTGGGATGCAAGGCTGGTTCAATATACGCAAATCAATAAATGTAATCCAATATATAAACAGAACCAAAGACAAAAACCACATGATTATCTCAATAGATGCAGAAAAGGCCTTTGACAAAATTCAACAACCCTTCATGCTAAAAACTCTCAATAAATTAGGTATTGATGGGACGTATTTCAAAATAATAAGAGCTATCTATGACAAACCCACAGCCAACATCATACTGAATGGGCAAAAACTGGAAGCATTCCCTTTGAAAACTGGCACAAGACAGGGATGTCCTCTCTCACCACTCCTATTCAACATAGTGTTGGAAGTTCTGGCCAGGGCAATTAGGCAGGAGAAGGAAATAAAGGGTTTTCAATTAGGAAAAGAGGAAGTCAAATTGTCCCTGTTTGCAGACGACATGATTGCATATCTAGAAAACCCCATTGTCTCAGCCCAAAATATCCTTCAGCTGATAAGCAACTTCAGCAAAGTCTCAGGATACAAAATCAATGTACAAAAATCACAAGCATTCTTATACACCCATAACAGACAAACAGAGAGCCAAATCATGAGTGAACTCCCATTCACAATTGCTTCAAAGAGAATAAAATGACCTAGGAATCCAACTTACAAGGGATGTGAAGGACCTCTTCAAGGAGAACTACAAACCACTGCTCAAGGAAATAAAAGAGGATACAAAGAAATGGAAGAACATTCCATGCTCATGGGCAGGAAGAATCAATATCGTGAAAATGGCCATACTGCCCAAGGTAATTTGCAGAATCAATGCCATCCCCATCAAGCTACCAATGGCTTTCTTCACAGAATTGGAAAAAACTACTTTAAAGTTCATATGCAACCAAAAAAGAGCCCGCATCACCAAGTCAATCCTGAGCCAAAAGAACAAAGCTGGAGGCATCACACTACCTGACTTCAAACTATACTACAAGGCTACAGTAACCAAAACAGTATGGTACTGGTACCAGAACAGAGATATAGATCAATGGAACAGAACAGAGCCCTCAGAAATAATGCCACATATCTACAACTATCTGATCTTTGAAAAACATGAGAAAAACAAGCAATAAGGAAAGGATTCCCTATTTAATAAATGGTGCTGGGAAAACTGGCTAGCCATATGTAGAAAGCTGAAACTGGATCCCTTCCTTACACCTTATACAAAAATTAATTCAAGATGGATTAAAGACTTAAACGTTAAACCTAAAACCATAAAAACCCTAGAAGAAAACCTAGGCATTACCATTCAGGACATAGGCATGGGCAAGGACTTCATGTCTAAAACACCAAAAGCAATGGCAACAAAAGACAAAATTGACAAATGGGATCTAATTAAACTAAAGAGCTTCTGTACAGCAAAAGAAACTACCATCAGAGTGAACAGGCAACCTACAAAATGGGAGAAAATTTTCACAACCTACTCGTCTGACAAAGGGCTAATATCCAGAATCTACAATGAACTCAAACAAATTTACAAGAAAAAAACAAACAACCCCATCAAAAAGTGGGCGAAGGACATGAACAGACACTTCTCAAAAGAAGACATTTATGCAGCCAAAAAACATGAAAAAATGCTCACCATCACCGGCCATCAGAGAAATGCAAATCAAAACCACAATGAGATACCATTTCACACCAGTTAGAATGGCAATCATTAAAAAGTCAAGAAACAACAGGTGCTGGAGAGAATGTGGAGAAATAGGAACACTATTACACTGTTGGTGGGAGTGTAAACTAGTTCAACCATTGTGGAAGTCAGTGTGGCGATTCCTCAGGGATCTAGAACTAGAAATACCATTTGACCCAGCCATCCCATTACTGGGTATACACCCAAAGGACTATAAATCATGCTGCTATAAAGACACATGCACACGTATGTTTATTGCGGCATTATTCACAATAGCAAAGACTTGGAACCAACCCAAATGTCCAACAATGATAGACTGGATTAAGAAAATGTGGCACATATCCACCATGGAATACTATGGAGCCATAAAAAATGATGAGTTCATGTCCTTTGTAGGGACATGGATGAAATTGGAAATCATCATTCTCAGTAAACTATCGCAAGAACAAAAAACCAAACACCGCATATTCTCACTCATAGGTGGGAATTGAACAATGAGAACACATGGACACAGGAAGGGGAACATCACACTCTGGGTACTGTTGTGGGGTGGGGGGAGGGGGAAGGGATAGCATTGGGAGATATACCTAATGCTAGATGACAAGTTAGTGGGTGCAGCGCACCAGCATGGCACATGGATACATATGTAACTAACCTGCACATTGTGCACATGTACCCTAAAACTTAAAGTATAATAGAAAAAATTTAGAAAGATATACTTGAATAATGACAGCTTATAATCAAAATTTCATGAATTTATTTGAAATGTAGGTGCATGGGATTGAAAATATGTAGGGGATGGTATTGAAAATTGACTTTTATAATCATGGAATCTGAAAAAAGGACACATTTGTTTTTAGTCAAAAATATTGGTTAGTTGTTTTTTATAAAAAAATGTGTATAAATCTCAGTTCCTTCTAATTCTCCATTTACAACACTTCAATTACATGGAGGTTGTATTTCTGATAATTACTGACAAAAATAATCATTATTAAATATAAAAAGATAAAAAATTACTGACAAAAAAAATCAATGGAAAACAAAATATAAGAGAGATTTTAAAAAATTCATTTTTAAAATAAAAAAATCTGCTAAATGCATAAAGAAACACAAAATAATAAACAGAAATGCCTAGAAGTTTTATATTTCAGGTCTGTCTTAGTCCAGGCTGCTATAACAGAGTACCACACACTGGGTCAATTATAATGAACAGAAACGTATTGGTTCACAGTTCTGGAGGCTGGGAAGTGTAATATCAAGGTGCCAGCATCTAGCAAGTGCCTTCTTACCATGTTTTAATATGGTGGGAAGCATCACATGGCAAAGGGCAAAAAGAGTGCCACAGAGATAGCAAGAGGAGGTGAACCTGCACTCACAGAAAGGAAGCCACTCCCTTCACAGTGCTATTAGTCCATTCATGCAGGCAAAGTTCTCATACCTAAACACATTTTGAAGATCCTGTCCCTCAATACCATTAAAATGGCAATTAAACTTCAGCATGAATTTTGGCCAGGACAAGCAGTCAAACCATAGAAACGTTCTAAAGCAAACAGAGGTAGCCAAATGCTAGATTCCTTTTTTAAAATATGCCCCCAGCTAACAGAAGAAAATGGACTGCCCATGGCTTACTGATGTGCTTATTAAAGTAACAGGATCCGTAGGGTGTCACTTCACCAGCTGGAAACCTCTTAGGTCCGCAGTGCCTCTGCCTGGGTTTTGCTCCTTCCCATTGGGCTTGTTCTACCCACTCGGCCCAGCAGGCTGTGCTCAGCTCATGCTACCAGCTTGCATCCTACACCTGCCGATGGCGAGCCAGGCACTGTATAGCTAGAGGTGTATGAGCGAGCAAGTATGGAGTCTGGCCAACGCATACAGCCAGGCACAATGGCTGCTGTAGTGGGGAGGCAGCTCTAGCCACTGGCACAGGCATTGGCTCCATGCGAGGCTGCAGCTGGACCAGATCTGCTGCAAGCAGCTTCCACTATGGGCACTGGTGTGTGGATGAGGGGAATGTGGTGGTGCCAGAAAGCTTAGAGATGCCAGGAACTGCAGAGTCCCAAAGAGGGGGTTAGAGTGTGTCATAGCCCTGGCTTGGGAAGCCCCGAGGTCTGAGCTCCCAGAAGGTGGCCACAGCTCTTCTCCCCTTCTCGTCACCTGCAGCATGGTGAGCGGGGAGGAAGGTGTGTTTCAGGGGGGGCATGTTTCTGCCCATTTGTGTTACAGCTCTTTTAGTTCTACCGCCCTGCTCTGGCTCATGGCTCCTAGGCTGGCCCAGCCTTGCTGCTGCTTTCTATTGCATGGGGCAGCTGCCCCGTGCTGGCAGAGGGCGGGAGGGCTATAGTGTTACAGCAGCTGTGGCTTGGGGAAATCTCGAAGTCTGGGCCCCCAGAAGGGTTGCTGCTCTTCACCCTTGCAGTCCAGGAGCGTGTCACTACCCAAAATTTGCTGAGCTGGCCAGGAACGTGTAACGGTTCCTTTAGTTCCTGCCGTTTGGCAGGTCCCGAGTTCTTGTCCGGAGTCCAGGAAAAATGAGGTTACATAGACAACTGGAGGGTGAGCAAGGCAGAAAGGAGCTTTATTGACTGACAGAACAGCTCCCAGCAGAGACTAGACCTGCAGTTGGTAGTTTGTATCCACAGGCAGGTCGCTCCAAGGAGAGTATGAGTGTGGTTAAGTCTGGGGGTTTTAAGGGCTCAGAAAGGAGGAAGTGCATGCTGATTGGTCCATGGGTGGCCCTGGGTGGTCCTGATAAAAGCACTACTCAATTGGCTGAAAGATATCCAGAAAGTTGTCACTCTGGGTCACAGACTTCACCCTGAATTTTCAGCCCAGGCTCCATGCTTCAGGTCTCCCTAGCTTGAAGGCTGGGTTTCACCAGGGACCTGCTCCTTCCCTCCTGCTCCTTCCCTCCTAGGCTGCCTCCCACAGCCATTATCATGCTGCCCACAATGCCCAGGTTGTCAGCACCAAGGGGCATCTGCAGGCCCACACTGAGCTGCCTTCAGCCCCCTGGCCTCCCTCCTGTGCTCAATGATGCCCAAAGTCTGGAGGGGGCCAAGGCAGCATGGATGGGGCTGGCATGTCAGCACCACCCCAAGTATGCGCACACCGGTCCAGGTTGCAACAGCACCCGGGCTCGACCACAACCTTGCTCTGCACTGGAGCAGGTGCACAGAGTGAGAAGAGGCCAGGAAGCAGCAGGCACTTGTGAGCATGTGGGGGCAGGGGGCTTCTTGGGCCCCCAAGAGTACAGGGATGCCTGGGTCCGGAGCCACAGCTGGGTGGTTGCAGCTGTGCCCAGGAGCACGGGTTCCTGTACTGCCAGATTGGTAGGCACGGTGTTCCTGCTTGGATCAACTATTCCTGGACCCCGCTTGCTCCATGGGGCTTGAAGCCCCGCCACGTCTCCCCTACTGAAGCTGGCAGCCGCCCCAGATGGGCTGTCACCGCCATCTAGACATTAAAACAGACAGAACTAGGCAGCCACAGCTGAATAAGAGAATGAGCATATATTCTGTATTCTCAGAAAAATGTAGAGATGTTACAGGACCTCCCTTGGGACAAGTCAAACTAGTTCCTGTTTTCTGTGCCAAGATAGACTGCAGCTGGAAATTCCCCAACTGACCACCAACAGACCACCTGAAGCCAGCCAGTAAATATAATTGTGATGTCTTGTTTAAAGGCCATCCAATCCAACCTAGCAACTGATTCCCTCATTCTATGGTTTTTGCATTTATAATCTTCTACTTTCCTACTCCTGCTCAGGGCACACTTAAAAGACTGCATCCTCCCAATCTGTAGATTGCTTTTAGAAAACAGAATTTCCCTTTTGTCTCTGCACATCTCAGGTATTTTATTAACATTTCATGGTGACAAGGATTGGATCTGAAGCAGCCCCAAGCTCATTCCCAATGCCAACCAGACCAATACATTGACCCCTACGTGAGCTCTTTATGTTCAGTTGTTTCCCTGCTGCGTTGGGGAGGAATCAGGTAGACCCTCTCAGATCCAAGATCTGTTTTAAGCTGAGGTCTCAGCGACTTTATTTTCTTCAGACAGCCTTCCCATCTGGCTCCACAGGGTACCCATTTATGTACTACACTTGCACTTTGCAGGGTTTGCTCACCCTTTTGGGGGTACACTCAGGCTTTGTGGGGTAAGCTAGTCAAAACTTCAGTTTTGTGAGGATGCTCACACTTTGTTTGGACTTGAAGGGACATCTACATAAGTTGAGTGCTATGGGTAACCTGGGTTCTAAGGGAAAGGTCTCTAACCAGCTGCCATTTCGGTGGCTCAGTCTCTGACCAACCACCATCAGGTACTCTGGCAGTTTTTAAAATGTAAAACTTTAAAATCAAATTAAAACAAAGAGGAGTCTGCACGTCTCAAAGACAATAAGGGGATTTCAGCACTTCTGAAAGCTCCAGTTACAACTGGGAATCTGTCCAAGTTTTTTTTTGTTGGTTTGTTTTGTTTTTGTTTTTGTTTTTTTTTGAGACGGAGTCTTGCTCTGTCACCCAGGCTGGGGTACAGCAGCGTGATCTCACCTCACTGCAAGCTCTGCCTCCTGGGTTCACACCATTCTCCTGCCTCAGCCTCCCGAATAGCTGGGACTACAGGCGGCCACCACCATGCCCGGCTAATTTTTTGTATTTTTAGTAGAGATGAGGTTTCACCATGTTAGCCAGGATGGTCTCGATCTCCTGACCTCGTGATCTGCCTGCCTCGGCCTCCCAAAGTGCCAGGATTACAGGTGTGAGCCACCAAGCCTGGCCTCTGTCCAAGTTTTTAAAGGAGACTAATCTAAAGACAAGTAATATCTCCAAATACTTGAAAGGCTCCCAGACACTAAGATGGAAAGCCCTATACCTCCCTGCCCCACCCACACCCTGCATTCCACTTCCACTTTTTTCTTCTCACCACCACCTTCATCATCTGGAACACTGTGGGAACTCAATGCCCTAGTTACAGCATAGGCCTTTTGAGCCCTTCTGACTCCTCCATGCTTGCAAACAACTGGGTGAGTCTTTCCTCGATTTCAGACCTCCCACTTCTTTGATGGTCCTGAGTTTTATTCAACTACTTGCTCTCCTTGGCAAAAGGGTAAGTTTTCCTTGTGATGTTTTGTTTTCTAAGAAGGGGATAATTGCTCTGTGGTTCTCCCCCATAAGCACATTAATACATTTATATGCTATTTCCCCCATAAATCTTCTTTGTGAGTTGGATTTTTCATCGAATCTTCAGAGAGCAAGGGGGAAGCTTTCCCTTGGCCTTTACAGTTTTGGCACTGTAATCAGGACGAACAAAGCCACTCCGTTTTTCTTAAAGCCACAGTGAAGGGGACTCAGGACCTGACAAGCCAGCAGAAGATTAAGATTTTCTTACTAGTCAGGCTCCCAGACTCTAATACTCTGGGTTCTAGTCAAGCAGAGGGTAAAAGTCAGTATGTCTTCTCTACAGTATCTTAATTAGTGGGAGAAAAGGATTGGTGTGAATAATCATGGGTATAGCAGCACTTGTGTTTTTTAGTAAGTTTTGTTATGAATATTCATATTGTTTAATCCCTTTGAATCTCAGACATAGTCTATCCCATTGTCTTTGTCTTCCTGTTTTGTCCTGTCATAATGAGGTATACCACAGCATAGAACATGAGAGTACAACTATTATAAGACCATTTTTCAAGCCAGCCCTGAAGAATGATCAGTTTGCAGACTTGATCAGACTGGTGTACAAACTTTGCTTTGGGTCCTCAAAAAAAAATTAGATGAGGTTCTTCTCTTTTCTTGATTTATGTCCTTGAGGGCTTGACTTGTGGCCAAGTAGGAGCACTTTCTTTCAGTGTCTGCCATCAGGGGGAGGGAATTATTTTCAGGTTATGTCAGGTGGCCAGTCTGAAAATGGCTGGGAAGCCAGGGCATGTAAGATTGTAAGCAACATGCTTTTTGTTCTGAACGTGTCATACTTTGGGGGCAGCCTGTCCTAAGAAACGCCATCCCTGAGGGCTTTTGTCATCTCAACGTTTTTTGCCCAGTTAGTCCTGGGAAAGTCCAATCCCAGAAGGACCTACATGGTGTCACAGATTAGTGGATCTGTGACTGGCAGCCCCAACCCCCCTTTTGGGTTGCAAGAGGTAATATAGTTTGGATATTTGTCCCCCCACCCACCCACCCAACACTCTCTTGTTTCCGCTTTCACAAAGTGAAGTGCCTGCTCCTTTTTTGTCTTCCAACATGATTATAAGCCTCCTGAGGCCTCACCAGAAGGAGATGCCAATGCTTCCTGTACAGCCTGCAGAACCATAAGCCAATTCAACCTCTTTTCTTACAAATTACTCAGCCTTAGACATTTCTTTATAACAATGCAAGAATGGACTAGTACAAGAGGTAATGTATGCATAAATGCCATTCTTAACCATGTGTGCCAACAGGAGCCTTTTGCCATTTTAGCTATTTTGGGGAGTAAGTTTTCATGGGGGAGATCTTTGGAAATGCCACTTCTATGCCCTCTCAAGGAAATACCTTATTTCAACTTGCAAGAACTTATTCTAAAACTGGAAAATTACATCCTGGGCTTTTCATGAAGAAAGTATTGGAGTCTTCATTGAAATAAATATACCATTGAAAATTCCATTGTCAATGGCTAGAAGATTCTTTAAATTAGACTCTTAATAAAAAGATTTTAGAGCTCTCTCATAGTAAACAGTTCATTTATTTGTATTTATATAAAGTCTAAGTTGAATAAAAGGCACATAAATGTTATAGCTTGCCCTAGAAATTATCTTGGCAAAATTAAAGAGCAAAAATTTGACCTAAAACAAAGTTAAAATCTTTTGTATGCTTAAACTCCTTGCCTTGTATTCTCTGCAGGATTTATTAGAAAGCACTCCATCCTATAGTCTAGTCACTAAGACTCTCTACTCTTATTGCTGTGGTCTTAGTTTGAGTCCCCATCAGGGTACCGATCCCATTTATTTTAAATTATTTGCATGACCCTTAAACTTTTGGGGTATCCATTTGTTTTTCTTTTCCCTTCTGTGGACAGCTTTTGATTTCTTATCTTTTACTTTCTGTAAGGCATGTGGGGACTTGGGGCCTTTATGATTAGACACTCAGCTGAGAAGCTGAGATGCTAGAAAATATGGTTGGACAGAAACGTGGGTTAGAATTCATCTGTGGAAGAAGAATTTTATTTCTTTGAACTGCCTGTAGGGTGGTTCTGGATCTTGTGAGGACTGTTTTGCACATCTTTAGAGATGACTAGTTTGTCATAATCTTAGTTGAGGCTTATTAATTTTCATGAATCACTTGAAAAGGTATTTTTGGTTTAAAAGAAAAAAGCCAAAGAAAGTGTTTGTAAAAGGCCCTCAGGTAAAGTAGTCGTGCTTAGTTTTCAGAGCTATTCATGCTAAGTTGAGGCATGAAAAATACCTTTTCTACAGTGAAATAAAACCAGTGAACCAGTTCCTGTTGTCCATGCTGAGATAGACTGTAGCTGGAAATTTTTCAAATGAACACCAACAAATCACCTGAGGTCAGCCAATAAAAAGAGACTTGTAATGTCTCTCATAAAAACCATCCAACCCAGTCCTAGAACCTGATTCCCCTCCACATACCCATCCATCCTGTAGTTTTTGCCTTTATAATAATCTACTTTCCAACCCCTCCTCAGAGCACACAGTTTTTGCACTGAAGGCTGTGACTTATTTCAAATCTGCAGATTGCTTTTGAAAAATAAAATTTTCCTTTTGTCTCCATTGTCTTTTCTTAACACCTTTATGATAAAAACAACAAGAAATGGTTAACATATTATAGAGGCTTACTGAAAGAAATTGTAACAAGACTTCTTACCAATGAAAGGAGGCTGAATAAAGCTGTGACCATTGCCCCAGATTATGGGGTATATAATACTGCCGTTAGAGAGAGTGAAATAAACCACATTGAATGTCAAAACAGGAACTCAAATATTCCTAATAGTTTTCAGGCGTTCTGGATCTCTCTGCAAGACACTGAACATGTTGCAGTGATGAGTAGATCAAACTGTCGAAGAACTTGATAGGATGGAAATGCCTTGCTTATTCTGTAGCAGTGTGTGAATGTAAAATAAGACAAAATAGTTTGGGACTTAGCACCAAGGAGGTACTCAATATCTGTGTTATTGGTATCAGGAGTCACCTGAGCTGGGAGAGAGCTGAGCTGCCAAATATTAGAATAGCCAATCAAAGCAACAAGCCAATTAATGACTTACTGCAATGTCACAGGCAAGAATTTAAAACTGAAAAATTGCCAACTCCGCTGTCCCATTTCCTTCATGGAATGTGAGGCTGGTCCAGGGTCAAGTGGGTCAGCACAGACACGGAGGCTGCCTCACTTTTGAGGAAGTCTCAACAAAAGACTCCAGCAGTTCTATGGAATCTGAGTTGAGGGTAGGGTAAGAGGGAGATATAGGAGTAGAAAAGTACTAAGTGCTGGGGAAAGTGTCCTCAAGGTTTCCTCCCTCCTCCTCCTATTAACAGACTTTGGGAGATACCTGAAAATATTTTTGTGCAAGGCCTCAGATAAAGAGACCTATAAACGAAAGAGGCATGTAAATATGTGAAAGAGCATGACCTACCAGGGGGTTCAGAGTCCTTGACTGCAACTCCTTTCAGAGATTATAGTGCACTGGCTGTTTACCCCAGCTGGTGAGGGAGGGCAAGGTTTCCTGAGGAGATACCCTGCAGTAAAGCCTTCATCATTGCCTAATGTCAGGCCTGAAAAATCACGCCTAGGTTTTTGTTGTTGGCGTTGTTGTTTTTTTTAACTTTTATTTTATTTTAGGTGAGATACCATCTCATACCAGTCAGAATGGCTATTATTAAAAAGTCAAAAAAATAACAGATACTGGCGAGGTTGTGGAGAAAAGGGAAGAAAAAGGACACTTATACACTGTTGGTGGGAATGTAACTTAGTTCAACCTTTGTGGAAAGAGTGTGGTGATTCCTCAAAAACCTAAAAACAGCACTACCATTCAACCCAGCAATCCCATTACTGGGTATATACCCAGAGGAATATAAATTGTTCTGTCTTAAAGACAAATGCACGTGTATGTTCACTGCAGCACTATTCACAATAGCAAAGACATGGAATAAACCTAAATGTCCATCAATGGTAGACTGGATGAAGAAAATATGGCACATATACACACCAAGGTTTTTAACCAGAAGCCAGATTGCTCAATTATATAAGGAGGATGGGAAAATCTTAATAATGCTAGCTTTTACCTGTGGAATAAAATAGTTACTCTTGTAGGTAATAGGAGCATGCAAGGTGTGCTCTTGCAAGGTAGGATAATAAAATAATCCATTGGATTAAGTTTTTAAGGGACTCATAATGCTGTCTCATTATATATAAATTCGGTAGTTATATAATGAAAAGGGAACATCAAAATGTGGAGGCAGCACATGTATTTTAAATCTCAAAATCAAGAAGACTGTGAAATATAAGTAAAAAAAATGATATGGTGGCAGGAATAATAGGAAGATATGAGGTAAGCTATTTATTATTATAAGGTTACTAATGTGTTGTGGGTTTGTGGAAGAGATAAATATGTGGAATAAGTCATAATCAGAGAGTATAGGACATGGAATGAATTTGCAGAGAAAGTAAATAAAATAGAACAAGCTCATTAGAGAAGAGAGTCTAAAGGAGAGAAATGATACTTTTCTGTCTAAGATGGAAGAGATGAAGCAAGAGGGAGAAAGAGGAAACTGAGTGAAAGATGTATCCAGTGGCCTCATATTTTTTGAAATAATAAATACTATTTACAAAAAAAAGGAAGCAAGTTGGAGATGCAAGGCTAAGGAGATTTAACAACAACGTTAAGAGGATTACTTCAGGAAATGGGATTGACAATCAATTATAGACAAATAGGATTATTGATCATCAATTGGGAAAAAGTGAGACTCACATATACTATTAATGCATTGCATATAGAAATTATAAAAGTGGAATTTTTATTAAAAGCTGGGGCAGAGGCCTGGCGCAGTGGCTCATGCCTGTATTCCCAGCACTTTGGGAGGCTGAGGCGGGCGGATTACAATGTCAGGAGATCGAGACCATCCTGGCTAACATGGTGAAACCCCATCTCTACTAAAAATACAAAAAAAAAAAAAAAAAATAGCCAGGCATGGTGGCGGGCACCTGTAGTCCCAGCTTCTCGGGAGGCTGAGGCAGGAGAATGGTGTGAACCTGGGAGCGGGAGCTTGCAGTGAGCCGAGATAGCACCACTGCACTCCAGCCTGGGTGACAGAGGGAGACTACCATCTTAAAAAAAAAAAAAAAAAAAAAAAAAAAGCTGGGGCAGAGAGTAGGATACAGTTTTGAGACTTTCCCAAAATAGCACTGAAATCGAAAATTTTTCATTTTTGTAATATATGAGAAAGTATGCATATTTGAAATAAAAGAATAAAGTTAAATTATTTTGCATACAAGGCAATTTTTCTTTAAGTTTAGGGTTTCTTCAGAAAAGTTGTATTTTCTTTATATATATAGAAATGTGCAATCATTTAGAACAAAAATAAACCTATTTTTTATTTTATGTAGATTCAGTCATCTATTGAATATTTGTATGTTTGTTTATGTCTTTTATGCACTTCGAACATTTATTTCTCTGAAGATGTTACAAGGATGGTTTGTTAAAAATGTGAATTTTTGAATGCTAATAATAGCAAACATTTACTGTGGTTACAATGTGCCTTATGATGCCGTTACTTTTTTTATTCCCATTATAAATCTGGAGAAACGGAGGTTTAGAGTGTGTTTATGCCATATGCTAGTAATTATAATTCTGACTTCATCAGGAGTTTTGTTTTTATTATTTAGTCAGCTCACAAATGTTCGAGAAAAAAATATGTAGTTTACTTTTAAATCTCTTTTTCTCAGTGTAACAAAACTGAAATGGTACATGTGGGACTCAAATTAAGAGCCATTTTCCTCTCTTTGTATTTTTAACAAACATAATAGTTTCCTCCTATGTGGCAATAGTCTTTGTACTACATCGTAGCTTTTTGCATAATTGCTGATTCCCTTCCTTTTTTTCCCACAGGACATTTCACCCACAACTATAAACTGGGCAGAGAATGGGAGAAGAGCATGAGGAATCATATAACAGCAATGGATGCCAAAGAAAAATAATCCTCTGCAGAGATTTATGGTGGGCACCAAAACCAGCACAATGGGGGAACTCATTTATTCATTTATTCCTTCTTGACTACTCCTTAGATATATACTGAGCCTCATCTTGAAGGTCAGAAAAGTGTAGAAAGTGACTAAGACTGAACTTATTCCAGATGCTTCTCAAAATATTTAAAGCAGTATATGTCTATCAATTGCTTTCTTCTAATGTTCAGGCAATTTTTCGATACAATCAACTTTTAAAGAAAATATATATATATAAGTTTTTTTAAAAAACTGAGAGAAGAGAGTGCTACAAGAGGTGTCACGTCTAGATAAACACAGCATGCTAGTGTTTTGGTAAAAATAAATGTCATTAAAAGAGAAAATAATTTGCTGCAGAACACCGAGTGTTGCAATTCTATTAACCAAGGTTTTCCCTGTTTCCTTAAAGTGTCATAAAATAATTTGGATGCTTCCAATCTTAAAAGATTTGTATGCTATCTCATAAGAAAGAATCATGTGCATTGTTTCTTTAAAAGATATATATCTTCATCCTACATTTGTAGAGAAAAATGTTCATAGTTAACACAGTGTTTTATAATTTTCTCTACATAGAGGAGAGGATAAAGTCTAGTGAAACTCAACAAGTACAAAACAAAGAAAATCCTCAAACAGCTCCTAAATAATTATTTGTAGGTTTTATTTATTTTTATTGACAAATAATAATTGTATATATTTATGAGGTACAATGTGTTTTATTATATGTATATGCTGTAGAATGATTACATCAAGCTAATTAACATATCCATCACCTGACCAACTTTTTTTGTAGCAAGAACATTTAACATTCATTATGTTAGCAATCGTGAAATACAATCTCACTTATGTCTGGGATCTAAAAATGTCAATTTCATAGAAACAGACTAGAAAGGTGATTACCAGAGGTTGAGAGGTGAGTGTGGAAATAGGGGAGGGGTAGATGTTGATCAAATGGCGCAGATTTCAGTGATATGAGAAGAATTAATTTTTTTGTTTTGTTTTGTTTGTAGGGGGAACAGGGTCTCGCTGACTTACTGTCGCCCAGATTGGAGTGCACTGGAGCAATCATAGCTCACTGCAGCCTCAAACTCCTGGGCTCAAGTGATCCTCCCACCTCACCCTCTGGAATAGCTGGGACTACAGGCATGCACCACCACCATGCCTGCTAATTTTTGTATTTTTGGCAGACGAGGTTTTGCCATGTTGCCTAGGATGGTCTCAAACTCCTGGGCTCAAGAGGTCTACCCAACTCCCTCTTTCAAAGTTCTGCGATTATAGGTGTGAGCCACAGCACCCGACAAATTTTAATGATCTATTACATTGCATGGAGACCACAATTAACATTTGCAGACTTTACATAGTTCACGTTAAGTTTGAGAAATCTGGCTCCTAGTTAAAAAATCTACAGATGATTTCTTACATCTGGCCATAGACAATTACAAAGGCTTTATTTAACTGACAGGCCTGATGGGGAAAACCCGTCCTCACATCCCCATACCAGACACGGTGAACAGACGATACCTTCCAGTGTCAAAGGGGAGCTGCAGTCAAACACTCAAGCCCCTCTGTGTGTCTGCCTTACACATATTCGCACTTTCAGCCCTAGGTATCTTTATTTGGGGTCTCCAGAGACCTTTTTATAAAATTCGAGTAAGGAAGGGGAAAAGTTGAAGATACTTTTCCTCACTCTAACTCAGTACTTTTCTACTCTTTGCCCTTTGCTTTTCTCTCATCCCGTCCCAGGTCCATAAAACTGCAGGATTTTTTTTGTGGGGGAGCTCCCTGGGCATTGAGATGACCCCCGTGTCTGTGCTGAGCCCCTTGACCTTCAACTGGTGTCCTTGGGGAGAAAATGGAATAGGGGTGGGGCTGGGGGTTCAGCATAATCTCTGGTATTAGCCTTTTGCTTATACTATCTCAATCAGAAATTAAAGGTTTGTTTGTTACTTTTATTTTGGGTTTGTTGCTTTGATTGGCTACTTGAGCATCTGAGATTTCAGCTCTCCTCAGCTCAGCGGAGCTCCTGACACAGTTACATAAGTTTTCTTCAGAGTTTTCAAAAAATAATTCTTAGTGTGTTAGTCACTCATTTAGATTCTGTCTCTTCACTTAGCAGATATTTAAGGAGCAAACCCACCGCCCTGCAGTATGCTAAGGTGCTAAGTTGTGTGCTGCAAAACAGGAGAAACCAACATTGTTACCCTTGAGGAAGTGTAGAAAGTGGAGAAAAGACTTCACAAAGGAGGAGATGCTTACTAACCCCATAGAAATTTAAAATAAATTATAATGGAGAATTAAAGTCAGAAATGTAATGAAGGGAAATGCAGTGTTATCCCACAATCAGAATTGGGATACTTAGCCCAGAGAATGTGTTACTTGTACACAAAATAGGTGATGGCTTACCAGGCTAAAAAAGTCACATCACACTATCTCCATGTTCTGACATGGAGAGAAGAGTATCTGGGCAAAGAGTGAACTGATTGTAGAAGGCTTGCTTAGATAGAGAAGTCTTGGAAAAAAATGGGCAAGGGAGCTGGCACTAGACCCCAGTATTTTGAGAACAGTCAGGATGCAACAGGAAAAACATGGGAGGCAGGCATCCATGGGGAAGAGACAGAAACCAAAGGAAATTCAATGCCCTACCATTTTAGTAGGTCTTTCATTGTTTGCAGCAAAGAAAATGCGTGAAAAATGTCAGTTATTACAGAGCTGAAATCTGAAAAGCTGCACTATTCTCATAGCAGTTAAATATTCAGTGTTAAGTTTGCTTATATGCTACATACAAACGTGTATTATGTATCTATATGTGTATATACATATACATATTTAATATGTGCATATACATAAATATTTATGTACATTTGATGTATGTATATACATATACATAAATATTTAATTATGAGTAGTCATAGGCTTACAATGAGATCCACTCAAAATAGCAGTATCATACTGGTGCTTGTTTTCCTATAAAGCAAATCTCTAATTGATGAGTCATAACTGACTGAAATTCTCAGACTATTGTGATCCAAGGAAATTTTCTGGAGTTATGTGTTTGAAGGCTTATGTTGCCAATATTTATAACTCCTGTAACATCTGCTGTATTTCAGCTCTCCCAGACACACTGTCAAAATAATGAGATGGTGAAAATGTGAATACATCTCAATGTTCAAGGCCCAAATCTGGCAATTCAGCTTTGCACATGTCAAAGGGAAGATAGGTCTATGGGATGATTTTGATTTGGCAGAAATCTCCTACCTGCTTATCTATCACAATTTAAAAAATACAAGTCCACTCTACGATATTTAAAACTTCTAGGTCATAGAACACAATTTGAGCATATTCGTGGACTCTAAATAAATATCTACAATTTTATTTAATTGCCAATGCACCTTTTTAAAAATTTAATTTTTATTTACTTTTTTTATTATACATTAAGTTCCGGGATACATGTGCAGAACGTGAAGGTTTGTTACATAGGTATACACGTGCCATGGTGGTTTGCTGCACCCATCAACCCGTCACCTACAATAGGTATTTCTCCTAATGCTATCACTCCCCTAGCCCCCCATTCCTGGACCAGCCCTGGTGTGTGATGTTCCCCTCCCTATGTCCATGTGTTCTCATTGTTCAACTCCCACTTATGAGTGAGAACATGCAGTGTTTGGTTTTCTGTTCCTGTGTTAGTTTGCTGAGAATGATGATTTCCAGCTTCATCCATGTCCCTGAAAAGGACATGAACTCATCCTTTTATATGCCACATTTTCTTTATCCAGTCAAGCATTGATAGGCATTTGGGTTGGTTCCAAGTTTTTGCTATTGTGAATAGTGCTACAATAAACATAGATGTGCATGTGTCTTTATAGTAGAATGATGTATAATCCCTTGGGTATATACCCAGTAATGGGATTGCTGGGTCAAATGGTATTTCTAGTTCTAGATACTTAAGGAATTTCCACACTGTCTTCCACAATGGTTGAACTAATTTACCCTCCCACCAACAGTGTAAAAGTGTTCCTATTTCTCCACATCCTCTCCAGCATCTGTTGTTTCCTGAGTTTTAATGAGCACCATTCTAACTGGTGTTAGATGGTATCTCATTGTGGTTTTGATTTGCATTTCTGTAATGACCAGTGATGACTAATGTTTATTGGCTGCATAAATGTCTTCTTTTGGGAAGTGTCTGTTCATATACTTCACCCACTTTTTGATGGGGTTCTTTTTTTCTTGTAAGTTTGTTTAATTTCCTTGTAGATTCTGGATATTAGCCCTTTGTCAGATGGATAGATGGCAAAAATTTTCTCCCATTCTGTAGGTTGCCTGTTCACTCCAATGGTAATTTCTTTTGCTGTGCAGAAAGCACAACAATTAACTCTAAAATTTAGTTTAATTAGATCCCATTTGTCAATTTGGCTTTTGTTGCCATTACTTTTGGTGTTTTAGACACGAAGTCTTTGCCCATGCCTATGTCCTGAATGGTATTGCCTAGGTTTTCTTCTAGGGTTTTTATGGTTTTAGGTCTTACGTTTAAGTATGTACTCCATCTTGTGTTAATTTTTGTATAAGGCGTAAGGAAGGGATCCAGTTTCAGTTTTCTGCATATGGCTACCCAGTTTTCCAAACACCGTTTATTAAATAGGGAATCCTTTTCCCGTTGCTTGTTTTTGTCAGGTTTGTCAAAGATCAGTTGGTTGTAGATGTGTGGCATTATATCTGAGGTCTCTGTTCTGTTGCATTGGTCTATATATCTGTTTTGGTACCAGTACCATGATGTTTTGGTTACTGTAGCCTTGTAGCATAGTTTGAAGTCAGGTAGCATGATGCCTCCAGCTTTGTTCTTTTTGTTTAGGATTGTTTGGCTATACGGGCTTTTTGTTTCCATATGAAATTTAAAGTAGTTTTTTCTAATTCTATGAAGAAAGTCAATGGTAGCTTGATGGGGATAGCATTGAAACTATAAATTACTTTGGGCAGTATGGTCATTTTCACGATAATGATTCTTTCTATCCATGAGCATGGAATGTTTTTCCATTTGTTTGTGTCCTCTCTCATTTCCTTGAGCAGTGATTTGTAGTTCTCCTTGAAGAGGTCCTTCACATCCCTTGTAAGTTGTATTCCCAGGGATTTTATTCTCATTGTAGCAATTTTAAATGGGAGTTCACTCATGATTTGGCTCTCTGTTTGTCTATTACTTGTGTATAGGAATGCTTGTGATTTTTGCACATTGTTTTTTTATCCTGAGACTTTGCTGAAGTTGCTTATCAGCTTAAGGAGATTTGGGGCTGAGAGAATGGGGTTTTCTGAATATACCATCATGTCATCTGCAAACAGACAATTTCACTTCCTCTCTTCCTATTTCAATGCCCTTTATTTCCTTCTCTCTCCTGATTGCCCTGGCAAGAACTTCCAATACTATGTTGCATAGGATTGGTGAGAGAGGGCATACTTCTCTTGTGCTGGTTTTCAAAGGGAACACTTCCAGATTTTGCCCATTCAGTATGATATTGGCTGTGAGTTTGTCATAAATAGCTCTTCTTATTTTGTACCTCTGGTAGAATTCAGCTGATCCTGGGCTTTTTTTTGGTTCGTAGGCTATTAATTATTGCCTCAATTTTAGAACTTGTCATTGGTCTATTCAGGGATTCAACTTCTTCCTGGTTTAGTACTGAGAGGGTGTATGTGTCCAGGAATTTATCCATTTCTTCTAGATTTTCTAATTTATTTGTGTAGAGGTGTTTATAGTATTCTCTGATGGTAGTTTGTATTTCTGTGAGATAAGTGGTGATCTCACCTTTATCATATTTTATTGTGTCTATTTGATTCTCTCTTTTCTTCTTTATTAGTCTGGCTAGTGATCTATCAATTTTGTTAATCTTTTCAAAAAAACATCTCCTGGATTCATTGATTTTTTGAAGGATTTTTTGTGTCTCTATCTTCTTCATTTCTGCTCTGATCTTAATTATTTCTTGTCTTCTGCTAGCTTTTGAATTTGTTTGCTCTTGCTTCTCTAGTTCTTTCATTGTGATGTTAGGGTGTCGATTTTAGATTGTTCCCGCTTTCTCCTGTGGGCATTTAGTACTATAAATTTCCCTCTAAACACTGCTTTAGCTTCGTCCCAGAGATTCTGGCACATTGTGTCTTTGTTCTCATTGGTTTCAAATAACATCTTTATTTCTGCCTTCATTTTGTTATTTACCCCATAGTCATTCAGCAGCAGGTTGTTCAGTTTCCATGCCGTTGTGCGGTTTTGAGTGAGTTTCTTAATCCTGAGTTCTAATTTGATTGCACTGTGGTCTGAGAGCCTGTTTGTTATGATTTCCATTCTTTTGCATTTGCTGAGGAGTGTTTTATTTCCAATAATGTGGTCAATTTTAGGATAAGTGTGATGTGGTGCTGAGAAGAATGTATATTCTGTTGATTTGGGGTGGAGAGTTCTGTAGATGTCTATTAGGTCCACTTGGTCCAGAGCTGAGTTCAAGTCCTGAATATCTTTGTTAATTTTCTGTCTTGTTGATCTGTCTGATATTGAGAGTGTGGTGTTAAAGTCTCCCACTATTATTGTGTGGGAGTCTAGGCCTCTTTGTAGATCTCTAAGAACTTGCTTTATGAATCTGGATGCTCCTGCATTAGCTGCAAATATGTTTAGGATAGTTAGCTCTTCTTGTTGCATTCATCCCTTTACCATTATGTAATGGCCTTCTTTGTTTCTTTTGATCTTTGTTGGTTTGAAGTCTGTTTTATCAGAGACCAGGATTGCAATTCCTGCTTTGTTTTCTTTCCATTTGCTTGGTAAATATTTCTCCATCCCTTTATTTTGAGCCTATGTGTGTCTTTGCATGTGAGATGGGTCTTCTGAATACAGCACACTGATGGGTCTTGACTCTATCCAATTTGCCAGTCTGTGTCTTTTAATTGGGGCATTTAGCCCATTTACATTTAAGGTTAATATTGTTATGTGTGAATTTGATCCTATCATTTTGCTGCTAGCTAGTTATTTTGCTTGTTAGTTGATGCAGTTTCTTCATAGTGTCGATGGTCTTTACAATTTGGCATGTTTTTGCAGTGGCTGGTACCAGTTATTCCTTTCCATATTTAGTGCTTCCTTCAGGAGTTTTTGTAAGGCAGTCTTGGTGGTGACAAAATTTCTCAGTATTTGCTTCTCTGTAAAGGATTTTATTTCTCCTTCGCTTATGAAGCTTAGTTTGACTGGATATGAAATTCTGGGTTGAAAATTCTTTTCTTTAAGAATGTTCAATATTGGTCCCCACTCTCTTCTGGCTTGTATGGTTTCTGCAGAGAGATTTGCTGTTAGTCTGATGGGCTTCCCTTTGTAGGTAACCTGACCTTTCTCTCTGGTTGCACTTAACATTTTTTACTTCATTTCAACCTTGGTGATTCTGACGATTATGTGCCCTGTGGTCGCTCTAGTTGAGGAGTATCTTTGTGGTGTTCTCTGTATTTCCTGAATTTGAATGTTGGTCTGTCTTTCTAGGTTGGGGAAGTTCTCCTGGATAATATCCTGAAGAGTGTTTTCCAACTTGGTTCCATTCTCCCACCACTTTTAGATACACCAACCAAAAGTAAGTTTGGTCTTTTCACATAGTCCCATATTTTTTGAAGGCTTTGTTTTTTCCTTTTTATTCTTTTTTCTCTAATCTTGTTTTCATGGTTTATTTCAGTTATGTAAGTTGATCTGCCTCCTCAAATGGGTCCCTGACCCCTGTGCCTCCTGACTGGGAGATACCTCCCTGCAAGGGTAGAGAGACACCTCAAACAGGAGAGCTCCAGATGGCATCTGGCAAGTCCCCCTCTGGGACGAAGCTTCCAGAGGATAGAACAGACATCAATCTTTGCTGTTCTGCAGCCTCACTGGTGATACCTGGGCAAAAAGTGTCTGGAGTGGACCACCAGCAAACTCCAGCAGATCTGCAGCAGAGGAACCCGACTGTTGGAAGGAAAACTAACAAACAGAAAGGGATAGCATCAACATCAACAAAAAGGACGTCCACACAATGACCTCATCCGAAGGTCACCAACATCAAAGACCAAAGGTAGATAAATCCACAAAGATGAGAAAAAACCAGCGCTAAAGGCTGAAAATTACAAAAACCAGAACACCTCTTCTCCAAAGTATCACAACTCCTCGCCAGCAAGGGAACAAAACTGGACGGAGAATGAATATGACGAACTGACAGAAGTAGGCTTCAGAGGTGGGTAATAACAAACTCCTCAGAGCTAAAGGCGCATATTCTAACCCAGTGCAAGGAAGCTAAGAACCTTGAAAAAAGGTTAGAGGAATTGTTAACTAGAATATCCAGTTTAGAGAAGAACATAAATGACCTGATGGAGCTGAAAACAAACAAACAAACAAACAAAAAACAAACAGCACGAGAACTTCATGAAGCATACACAAGTATCAATAGCTGAATTGATCAAGTGGAAGAAAGAATGCCAATGCACCTTTACATAATAGTAACACATAAAAGAAAATTTTCAGCAATTATTGTACACTTTGGAAAGTATTACAAACCATAATACTGCAGGCCAAATTATTTTGAATGCCTCAGGTTTTTATTTTCAAGAAATACATTTTCATATACATAAAAATATTTAGGTTAATGCAGACATAGTTATTTTTATATTGAAGATCAGTGCATAACATTTCGTTTAATAAGCAGTCAAAATTGTCCTTATTTCTTAATTACTTTTCTAAACAATTTTAACGAAGCACAGTAGCTTGCACTACTTTTCCTTTATTTTTTTATAAAAACTAAAATTGCCCCTCACCTTTGCTTTAGTTATTCCTGCACCTGTGTTCTCATTTTAAACAATGACAATTTTCATTATTTTCTTTCTTAATATTATTTCACACTCACATCTTTATAACTTACAGTAATACTTATATAAAAACACAAAACTCCTTTAGTAGTTCTTTCAAAATTGGCTTGTATCTTCCCATATTCTTTGAGACAGGAATCTATTTGTTCTCGGTCTACATTTTTTACTGGCCTCTTTCCAGATTCTTCCTTTAAATTTTGAATTTTATTCATAGTACTTTGACTTCCTGATAGTTACCGTGTCATATCTACTTAAAGACAAATTTCTCACACTTTTTAGCTTTTCTCTGATATATCATAACATTATAGTACATTCAATTCTTTTGAAAATAATATTTATTTTTTACTTTCTCCTCTTTATCACATTATGCTGCTTCTCCCATCTTTTAGGTAAACTGTCCCTTATTTCTAATTAGTACAGGGTTAGCGCATTGTTACCACTCTAACTCTGACTGTTAAAATGAATCTGTTTTTCTATACATTACACTTCAGTAAAACACACACACACTGTGACCCTTCAGAGGTTGGAGCATGTGAGGAGGGAGAGGATCAGGAAAAATAACTAATGGGTACCAGGCTTAATACCCGGGTGATGAAATAATCTGCACAACAAACCTCCATGACAAGTTTACCTATGTCACAAAACTGGATTTGTACCCCTGAACTTAAAAGTTAAAAGAAACAAAAAGAATTAAAATATATATTTTTATATTTATATATAAAATTATATATTATATATTAAAATATAAAATAAAATATATATTATGAATATATTTACATATACATATATAAATATATCTTTATATAAATAAATATATATATTTTATATATATATACACACACTGATAGTTAAAAGTATCATAATGAAAATAAAAATAATTCACTCCAGTGGCTAAATAGCAAACTTAAGCTAGCAGAAGAAAAAAATCAGCACATTTAAAGACACATCAAAAGAGATTTTCAATCTGAAGAACAGGAAAAAAATAAACAGTGTCTCAGAGACATGCTGTACACCATTAAGCATGGCAACATAATGAATATATCTGAAGGAGAAAAGACAAAGAGAGGAGCAAAAGAATATTTGAGAATATAATGACTAAAAACTAAATGTGAAGAAAACTTAATTCACATATCTAAGAAGGCCAAGAAACACCACATAGAGTAAACATGAGATCCACAACTAGAGATCACAGTCAAACAGTTGAAAACCAAAAATAAAGAGAAGAATCATTATTGTCATTATCGTACTTTTATATTCAGAATTTTCATTTGAATCTTTTTAATGTAATTTTTACATCTTATTGATATTCTCTGTTTCCAAGAGTTCTGTTATCAAAATAACTTTTAAATTTTAAACGTAGTTTTCTTAGTACTTTGAACTTTTAAAATAATAGCTGCTTGAATCTTTTTGTTTGTTCGTTTATTTGTTTTTGAGACAGGGTCTGGCTTTTTTGCCCAAGTTGGTGGGGCAATCTTGGCTCACTGCAACCTCTACCTCCAGGTTCAAGTGATTCTCCTACCTCAGCCTCAAGAGTAGCTAGGATTACAGGCATGCACCACCATGCCTGATTAATTTTGGTATTTTTAGTAGATAGAGGGTTTTGCAACATGGGCCAAACTGGTCTCAAAGTCCTTGTCTCAAGTTATCTGCCCATCTAGGACTCCCAAAGTACTGGGATTACAGGCATGAGCCACTTTGCCCAACCACTGCTTTGAATCTTTTTTGCTAAGTTAAACATCAGCGCTTACTCTGGGCAGCTTCTCAAGTACAAAAAAACTATCTCAAAAAGTCATTTTAGAGATACCTAAATGAACATAAAGTCATCTATGCTAAAATTAGAGATAATAGGAGTAGTATATTTGTGGGACAATCTTTTAAAAACAATTTTAGGGATTCTTTCTCAGCATATTTTATGTATAGAGTCTCTCTTTTCTCCTACTAATAAAATAAAAAAAAAGAAATAGAAATTATCTTCTGTAATCTCCAATCTCCTTCTCAAAACTTTTCTCAATGACCCCCTCTACTCTTTTGCAATCTTATTTTGCAAATGATTCTATGATCAAATATTACACTGATTTTTATATGTCAATAGTTTCCAGACATTTTACTTTGGATCAAGCAAATATACAACTGAAAATAAGAAACAAGTTTTCAAAGTCCAAGATGTATAATGTCTACATATAGGAATGCTTTGTGTATTTCAGATAATTAAGCATAAGCCATGCAACACTCTTGGCTGCAGTTCAGGGAACCAACAGTATTCAATTTTGCTTCATTATCAACTACTGGATAGCACTACATTCCACCCTCTAGTCCTAGACACACCTTCAAGTATAAAAGTTAGAGTCTATTTTCAGAATTATTTTCCCTAGTAGGGCCAAAGTTTCTGTTTGTGCCTTAGTTCATCTATGATAAGTACATTATTATAAGTACTCTTGTATGGATTTTATCATAAATTCATCTCTGACAAGTAAGCCCTAGAGTTGCTTTTTCTAAAGAATTGTATCCAAGGAGTGGATCTATCTTCAAATTCCAATTTTGCACCATCTAAGTCTTATTATTGTGTTATCCTGTTTGACCTTTTTTTTCCCCTCACTCTCGAGGTTGACAGTATGATTTTACACTTTTTAAATGTAATACTGTGAACGTTTTTGATGCGTCCTTTATTTTTCCATCCTTTAGATATTTGCGGTATCTAAAGAATTTTAAGAGTATTTTAAATTACAGGAGTATAGGGAGTGGGTGAATTTTTGAACATTGTGGATTTATTCACCAGCTAAATTGAATACTTAACATATTTGTATTTTAAAAATTAATTTAAAAAACTACCTTGACGCTATAATGAACATTTGTGTACATATTGCCATGTCATGTATTTTTATACATATCTGCATATACATATGTATATATGTTTATAGTTATATACAACTATAGATTTAAATTTATGGAATTGAGAATAAACTGACATATACAGTTTTATTTCTCTGCATTTTCATATGATTTGTACTTTTGACAATTTGCTTATCATAAATTATTGTCCATAACCTGATTTCTACTTAATACCTATATAATCATTTGACTATGTGTATTTTAGTCAAACATTTCCTTAGTGTTCACTATTAGTTTCTTTCCTCCAGAATTTGCATTCACAAATTACACTCAGATAAACAGCCTTGAACACAACCCTTACCTTGTATCTCTGATTATTTTTAGCAGTAGTTCTAGGAAAAATAGTTGATTGGCTGTTAAAATAAATTATTATATATAATTTGAATTTTGGTCAGGTAGTGTTTTATACTCCTAGTGGAAGATTATGTGAGAACTATTTTCCTCTCCTGGTTTTCCAAGATGTTTGGGTTTTATATAATACAAAAATAAAACAGTAGAACAGATCTACTTATTAATACTTTACACTACAATTAACTCTGCTTTCTCAAAAGAACTCCATATTCTCAAAAGAAATGCATTTAAGTCAAACAGGAGAAAAGTAAGAAATGAAAGCTCAAATTACTAATATTTCTTTTCCAAAAGGCATGTAAAATTCTCTGCTGTTGTAAATTATGTAATTACATCTACTATAATCAGCAGTGGTTTATTAATTACACCAGGGATGCTGTCAAAGGGATAGCAGAGCAATTGGGGCCCACTGGCCAGATGGCCTGGGAAAACAGAATAGCCCTAGATATGATATTAGCTGAAAAAGCTGGTGTTTGTGTTATGATTAAAACTCAGTGTTGTACCTTTATCCCAAACAACACTGCCCCCACTGGGAGCATAACAAGGGCCTTACAAAGACTTACCACCTTATCCAATGAGTTAGCTAAAAATTCTGAAGTCGATAACCCTTTCTCAGGGTGGCTAGAAAGGTGGTTCAGTAAATGGAAAGAAATAATAGCCTCAATTCTTACTTCTCTTGCAGCCATAATAGGTGTTTATTACTCAACATTCTTGTTGAGTGTTGTGTCATACCATGCATCCGTGGGCTAGTATAAAGACTTACAAGCAGCACTTACTAAAACCTCCCTTAGCTCTCCTCCGCCTTACTCAGGTCAATTTTTTTTCTTTTAGAGAATTAAGTCAAGCAGCAAAGCCAAGGTATGTTAGAAAAGTTTGAAGAGGAAGTACTATGAAAATTGAAAGGGGGGAAATTGTAGGATATAATAAATTCCTCTTCAAAGGTTTTAGCCTGTAAATTGTTCTGTACAATTTACAGAATTCTGTACAATTCTGTAAACTGTTAAGTACAATGAGTTCTGAGATCCTCTCCAAAGAACCAGTGTATCAGTATGTTCAGCTCCCCTGTTCTTTGTTGTTCCTTTTAAAGTTTAACTTCCTCATTCCTCACATTTCCTTGCCCCTAGTTTCAGTAAACAACCCCATCCTAGCCTCTATCACTTGCTCTGACCTTGGTCACTCTTGGTCACCAGCTCTGACCTTAGTTATCCTTGGTCACCTGCTCTGTTCTTAGCCATCCCGAGTCGCCTGTTCTGTAACCATCCTTCCCACCAAACTACTCACCCCGCTACTCCTGCTCGTACCCCTTTTCTCTTTAAAATAGCCAATCAGAATTAGTTTAGACTGTGTGGTCCAACCCTAGCCAATAGGGGAATGACACAGCAGTAGAAGCTACCTGAATCAAATAGAGAACCTCTTCCCCTCCCTTGTTCAGGTGTGCTCTTGCCATTGCTCCATCCATGAGACACACCCTTCTATAGAAGTAAAATTGCCTTGCTAAGAAAAATAAAAATTCTCTGCTATTTGTGTTTAGATTAGAAAACATCCATCTTAAATGTCAGTGAGCATGCCTGTCAATTGCATTTACTTAAGCATTCTTATTAATATTTCTAGTGTTAGTTTAATAAAACATACTTAATGTATTTTATATTTAACATAAATATTCTAGACAAATCAGAATATACTGTCACATACAAGCTTTCAGAAAATTAGAAATTGTAGAGGTACATAACTATCAATTTATTGAGATATGTCAGCCACCAAAATAAGCAAGTAATTGAGATCAGGTAAAATAATGATTCTAGGTAAATTTTAGTTCTATTTTAAAAATTATTGTGTCGAAAAGTAAACATACACAACTGTGACAAACTAATCTTTTTAAGTAGAGCAGGCTCGGATGTGTTTAAAATATTTACATTTTGCTTTAAATTTTATTTATACTTCTTTATAAAAAGCAAATTTTAAAATACATTTTGGTTCCATTGTTAAAGGAAAACAATCATCAAGTGAGATTATTTATTTATCATTCTATGTTTCTGTTAAAATGGCAGAGACACATTGAGGCTAACAAATACTGTAAAAGAGTTCATGCTTTTTTAGTAACTAAAGATATTTTTGAGTTCTGTTTTTTTTCCCTTGGGTGGTAGTGAGATGTCACTTTTGGGAAGCAATTTCTAACTACATAGAAATATTTATTATTTATAATTTAATATTTAGTAATAATTTACATTATACATTTATAGATTAGTACATTATTACTATATAATAAATATCTATATTACTAAGCACTTGTATATAATGTAATTATATATATTTTATTTGCATAGATTTGTTTTAACCTCATTGAAATATAACTTCCTCTGCCATTTATTGAACTGAAGAAAGTAGTAAAAATATTGAAAACATTGACTGAAGGCAAATTACAGAATCTAATTTAATACCTCTACTTTATGACCTGAATATTTTAAGTTTTAATTAAATTGATACTAAATAATGTGTTCTTTACCATATTGAGCTGAGCATACTCAAACTTAATATATTGCCTACAAAACACATATTATTCGCCCTTATAAATCTGATTGTGGAAAAATGAGAAAATAGGTGTGATTATTTAGATATAAAACCAAATAAATATGACTCTTTCATTTGTTGATTGTAGATTTACTAAGTGAGGTGATTAGGGCTAGAATTATAAAAGACATAATCCATATTTTCTCTTGCAAAATATTATCTAATCTAGAAGATGGGGTAGAGAATAATAACGTTTGCATAAAGATTATAAAATGATTTCAACTAATATTATTGCATATATATATGTATTGAAAGGGGATATATATATATATAAAGTAGCTATAATATATATGTTTTATATAATTTGTTTTCTGGTGATATAAGGGTGAATATGAAATAAGAGAAAGAATGATTTTAGAAATGTACATTAAGAATCATAAATTGCTCATTCATAAAATTCTCATTTTTTTACCTCTTCTCAATTCCATCTATTCCCCTGCCATTATGATTAATTGTGCAGACACACTAGATTGACAATTAATTAGCTACATTCTTAGGTTTGTCAGTTGCACAGACAAGAAATTAGACATTGCTTAAGCAACACTCCAACAATGCACCAGATCAAACAATAAAACAAAAGTATGTATCGACTGCTTTGGTATCAAGTTGACGAAATAAAATTGTTAATTAGTTGAGTTTTTCACTTATTTGTTAATTGGTTTTTCCTTTATTTATTACAAAATTATAATTTTATAATATAGTTGTATAATCAAATAACATGAATCTTTTGAGTATTCACAATGATAACTAAATAAACCCTAAGAGCATGTTGAGTGTGTGTAGCAATTTCAAGTTTTAAACATTTTTATGCATTTTATACATTTCATAGTTTCTCAAAACCTTGCAAAATTAGCTTAAAATTAATTTTCAAAAATATGAGACACAAAGATGTTTATTTTATTAGATACAGTCAAATTAATATACATTATGATGAACCCAGAAAATCTCTAAGACATGACACTGGACAACGCCTTTCATAAGTGTACGGGTAATTCTGAAGACACCGCTTTCTAAAATACATCATTTTCTTACCAGGTGCTAGGCACTCTTATGTACACTTTGTATAATATACATAGGAGAAAAAACTATGAAATATTTGAAGTTTTTTGAAATTATGTGTTAAATTGAGTGATAAAAACAACAAACAGTGTTTTGAAGAAATGGATAATTTGGGTTGGAGCCAGTAGGGAAGTCTTGGTGGAAGGGGGAGGCACCCAATTTTATAAGAATGTCTGGTGATGTGTGAAAGTAAAGATCAGTGAAGATATCAAACCTCTGTACATATAAATGTAAAAAGTACCATTGAACACATGAGGAAGTCAGAAGAAAGAACTAGATTGGAACATATTGGCTGTGGAGTAGTGAAAGAAAATATAGGTTAATAAACTCACGACTGAGTTGAAATGTTCTCATGATACAAATAAAATGTATCTGCAAATAAAAGGTATTATTATTTTATATATAATGAAGATTTGATCTCAAGATCAGCCTACACATGCTGGATAGAGTAAAAGGGAGCATTAGAAATACATAATTTCAGTCTAATCTATTAAGCATATTGAGTTTAAAGGTTGATCTAAACAATGTTCATTCTCTCAGACTTATGAATCAATCTTTATTCCTCTCCACAGTGATGTCTTTGTGTATGGAATGTTGACTTTATGTTCTGCTAGCAGCAGAAAAAAGAAAAAAAAAGAGAATCTCAAACTCACGCACAGTCCTCATGTTGCCTGATCTTTGCTGTGGAGTCACTGATCTAATATGGTCTGTAAACTGGTAACCCCTTAGATGGAATTAGTCTTGACCACAAGCCTTTGCATGGGTTTTGCTATTGCGCCACTGCACTCCAGCCTGGGCAACAGAGCAAGACTCCATCTCAAAAAAAAAAAAAAAAAAAGAAAGGAAATTCTGACACAAGCTACAACATGCATGAACATTGAGGACATTATTATAAGTAAAATAAGCAGTCACAAAAATATAAGTACTACATTATTCCACTTATATGAGGTATCTAGAGAAGTTAAATTGATAGAAACAAAAAATAGAATGGTGGTTGTCAGATGCTGATGGGAGTGAGAATGGAGAATTATTTTATGGGTATAGAGTTTCAGATCCGCAAGATAAAAAAAGTTCTGCAGTGGCTATACAACTATGTGAACACTGTTAACAATTACTAAACCATACGCTTCAAATAGTCAAAATAATAAATCATATGTTCTATTTATTTTATCACTAATTAATTAAAGTACAAAATATTTTTGAAATAAATTTAAAAATCTGAACATAAATGGAGGAACATACCATGTTTATGGATTTGGAAGCCTCTATCCTATAATCATGTCAATTCTTCATAAATAAATTTAAATACAAGGCAATCTCAACCTTAATCTCACTAATGCCCTTGTGGGTGCATAACAAACTTTTCAACTTTTCAAATTTTCAAACTTTTGAAAATTTGTAAAAAACCTGAGGAGCTAGGAATAGTCAATATGTATATTAGAAAATGAACAAAAAGATCATGATAATACTGTACTATTGCCACAGCATAAGTAAATGATACAGTGGAATAGAGAGAACAAAAAGAGAGCTACATGTGTATGAACAACAAAGAAGGTAATATATTAGTTTGTTGCAAAAGTAATTGAGGTTTACTTTTATGGCAAAAACCACAATTACTTTGCACCAACCTAATAGATTAGTGAGAAACAGTTAAACATTTGTTTTTGTCGAAACAAAAAATAACAATTCACAACTTATAGAAACACGTATATGAAGTGAACCACACAAATGCAATTAGCTCCTAGTTGATTATATAACAAATTGTTTCTCAGTTTCCAACCTAATAGTAAAGAAAAATTTGAAAAACAGGATTTAAAAAGTACTAAGTATAATACAAAATGAATAAAGCAGAGTGCACTAAAATTAAGTTTCTCTTCATAAGAAAAAAAAAAAAACACTATTGAGAGGAAAACTCCAAGCCACCAAGTCAAAGAAGGATTTGTATAACAGAAATAATCACAAAAGCTTTTCTCCGTAATAATAATAATAATATAGGTCAAGAAGAAAAAATAGAGCCTGTAAAAGAAGAGTGAGATACTTGAAAATGTACTACACAAAAGACTATATTCATATGGGCAATAAACGTATGAAAATGTGGTAAATGCTATTATCATTCGAATTATGGACTTATACTATAACACACCTTTATTATCCAGCAGAAAGACTAAAATTTAAACAGTGAAAATAGAAATTGTTCACAAAGTTGTTGTTGTAGTCCATTTGTGCTGTTATACAGAATACTAAAGAGTGGGTAATTTATAATAAACAGAAATCTATTGGTTGGCATTTCTGGAGGCTGGGAAGCCCAATATCAAGGTGCTTGCATCTGTTGAGGGCCTTCTTGCTTTGCCTTGTGGCAGAACAAAAAAGAAGTAAAAGGAGGCTGAACTCGTTCTTTTATAACGGCATTAATCCTACCAAGCAGGGCAGAACCATCATTCTTTCAAAGGCCCCACCTCCTAATACTGATAAAATGGCAATAAATGTTAAATATGAGTTGGAAAGAACAAACATTCTAACCATAGCAGTTGTTGAGCTACCAAATCCTGAATCATTGCTGGTCGTCATGTACATCGGTATCACAATTTTGAAAAAAGTTTTGGCATTAACTATTATAGTTGAACTCAACCATAGAGTCTATATCATAGAACAGGGGTTAGCAAACTGTAACCCACAGCCTTTTTTTGAAAATAAATGATTTTTTGGCACACAACTTTACTCATTTGTTTGTGTATTGCCTATGGTTACTATGACACTACAATGGGAAGTTTGTGTAGTTGCTACAGAGCATGTATCATGTAAAGCTTAAAGCACTTACTATCTTATAATTTAGAGAAAGTTTAATAACGTCTATCATAGACATAAATCAGAAAATAAAATATTGTGTAAACATCAAAATAATTGCAAAAACTAAGGAATACATACAGCAATAATCAGAGCAGTATTGTTTATAAAATATAAAACTGAAGAGGATCAAAAGATCATTCATAATAATCAAAATCTGAAAATATATATAATAGTGGTATGTTCATATAATAGAATGTTATTGAGTCATGAATAATGAACAACTATCTGTTGCACAACAATATGCTTTTCTTCTGTTAATTTGCCTTATTTCAATTAAATTCTCAGGCTTAGCTGGGATCTCTAAGAGGATAAAGGTAAAGTTTTCTTCCCCTATGCTGCCAATGTTTCATTCATATATACATACATAGATATTTATATAGAGAGAGATATAGATATATAGAGATATCTATAGATATATATAGATATAGATATATATAGATATATAGATATATAGAGATATAGATATAGATCTATATAGATATATAGATATATATAGATATAGATATAGATCTATATAGATATATAGATATATAGATATAGATATAGATCTATATAGATATATAGATATATAGATATAGATATAGATAGATATAGATAGATATAGATATAGATATGTATAGATATATAGATATATAGCTATAGATATATAGATATATAGCTATAGATATATAGATATATATAGCTATAGATATATAGATATAGATATATATAGATATAAATAGATATATAGAGATATATTTATAGATATATATAGATATATATATCTATATATATATTCTGAGTGGTGCTTACATTTGTGATTCATTTATGATTTGCTGCTTACCTAAGTGAACGTTTACATTTTGCATTATGTTCTGTGCGTTTGTTTCTCTTGAATGGTCTGTTGGCAATTCACCATCACTTTGGTCCCCTCTAAATTTTGTCAAAGAGAAGTAGTCACAAAATTTGGAAGATGAGAGAGAAAATAAGAAGTGGCTATTGAGGCAATAACAGATGTGAAACTCACAGTTGGCTACCAAAAACAAAAGCACACTTTTGTGGTCCAAACTAAAAAATTGGTGAAGACTGGTCAGAGATTCTTGTAAACTGCAGCGACTTTCTAGAGAGTGATTGACAACCATCTGCCTTCATACTGCAGGGTGAAATTTTTGTTGGTGGCTCCTCTGACCTTTATTCCTGAAGTCATTCGATTGATTACACTAATTTCTATTAAAATGTTTATACTAGGAATATACAAAGTGGCTTCTGTATTCTTAAAGAAATCTGGACTGATTATATCTACATATATCAGATATTGATATGGTTTTGCTGTGTCCCTACCCAAATCTCATCTTGAATTGTAACTCCCATAATCCCACCAGTCCTGGGAAGGACACAGTGGGAGGTAATGGAATCATAGGGGTGGGTTTTTCCCATGCTATTCTCACGATGGTGAATATGCCCCAAAAGATCTGATGGTTTTATAAAGGGCAATTCCCCTCATATACTCTTTTGTCTGCTACCATGTGAGATGTGACGGTGCTCCTCCTTCACCTTCCACCATGATTGTGAGGCCTCCCTAGCCATGTGGAACTGTGAGTCCATTAAACTTATTTTCCTTTATAAATTACCCAGTCTCAGGTATGTTTTATAAGCAGTGTGAGAACAGACTAATATAGTAAATTTGTACTGGTAGAGTAAGGGACTGCTATTAAGATACCCCAAAATTTGGAAGAGACTTTGGAACTGGGTAACAGGGAGAGATTGGAACAGTTTAAAGGGCTCAGGAGAAGACAGGAAAATGTAGGAAAATTTGGAGCTTTGTAGACACTTACTGAATGGGTTTTACTAAAATACTGATAGTGGTATGGACAGTGAAGTCCAGGCTGAGGTGGTGGTCTCAGATGGAGATACAGAACTTACTGGGAACTGAAGCAAAGGTGATTCTTACTATGCTTTAGCAAAGAGACTGGAAGCATTTTGTCCCTGTCCTAGAGATTTGTGAAATTTTGAGCTTGAGGGACATGATTTAGGGTATCTGGTGGAATAAATTTCTAAGCAGCAAAGCATTCAAGAGTTGACTTGGATGCTCTTAAAAGAATTCAGTTTTATTAATTCACAAAGATATGGTTTGGAATTGCAACTTATGTTTAAAAGGGAAGCAGAGCAAAATCATTGGGAAACTTTACAGCCTGATGATGTGATAGAAAAGAAAAACCCATTTTCTGAGAAGAAATTCAAACAAACTGCAGAAATTTGCATAAGTAAAAAGGAGGAAAATGATGAACAAGACAATGAGGAAAATGTCTCCAGGGTATGTCAAAGGTCTTCACACCAGACCCTTTCATCACAGGCCTAGCAGCCAAGAAGGAGAAATATAGTTTCACAGGCCAGGCCCAGAGCCCTACTGCTTTGTGCAGTCTCAGGACTTGGTACCCTGTGCCCCAGCCAGGACTAAAAGGGACCAACATATAGCTCAGGCCACTGCTTCAGAAGGTGCAAGCCCTAAGCCTTGGTGGCTTACATGTGGTGTTGTGCCTGCAGGTGCAAAGAGGTCAAGAATTGAGGTTTGGGAACCTCTGTTTAGATTTCAAAGGATGTCTGGAAATGCCTGGATGTCCAGGCAGAGGTGTGCTGCACAGGCAGAGCCCTCATGGAGAGCCTCTGCTAGGACAGTGCAGAAGGAAAATGTGGGGTTGGAGTCCCCAATCAGAGTCTCCACTGGGCCACTGCCTAGTGGAGCTGTGAGAAGATGGCCACCGTCCTATAGACCCCAGAATGGAAGATCCACTAGCAGCTTGCACTGTGCACCTGGAAAAGCCGTAGACACCCAATGCCAGGCCATGAAAGCAGCCAGTAGTGGGGCTGTACCCTTTAAGGCCACATGGGTGGAGCTGCCCAAGCTCATGGGAGCCCACCTCTTGCAGCAGCGTGACCTGGATATGAGACATGAAGTAAATGGAGATCATTTGGAGTTTTTAGATTTGACTGCCACACTGGATTTTTGACTTTCATGGGGCCTGTAGTCCCTTTGATTTGGCCAATTTCTCCCAATTGGAATGGGTGTATTTACCCAATGCCTGTACACCCATTGTATCTAGGAAGTAACTAACTTGCTTTTGATTTTACAGGCTCATAGGCAGAAGGGACTTGCCTTGTCTCAGATGAGACTTTGGACTGTGAACTTTTCAGTTAATTCTGAAATGTGCGAAAACTTTGGATGACTGTAGGGGAGGCATGATTGGTTTTGAAATGTGAGGACATGAGATTTGGGAGGAAGAAGGGATAGAGTAATATGGTTTGGCTGTGTCCCCACCCAAATCTCATTTTGAATTGTAGCTCCCCCAATCCCCATATGTCATGGGAGGGACTCAGTGGGAGGTAATTGAATCATGGGGCTGAGTTTTCCCCTGTTGTTCCAATAATAGTGAATAAGTCTTATGAGAGCTGATGGTTTTGTAAAAGGCAGTTCCCCTGCACATGCTTTTGCCTGCTGCCATGTAAGATGTGCCTTTGCCCCTCCTTCACCTTCCACCATGATTGTGAGGCCTCCCCAGCCATGTGGATCTGTGAGTTCATCAAACTTCTTCTTTATAAATTACCCAGTCTTGGGTATTTCTTCATAGCAGTATGAAAATGGACTAACACAAATATATACCTATTTCTCTACATATATAATATACAGTCTATTGTGTCCCCCTAAATTCATGTTCAAATCCAATCTCCATTGTGGTGATAATAAGAGGTGGGATCTTTAAGAATTTAGTAAATCATGAGAGCACCACCTTTACAAACAGGATTAATGCCCTTGTAAAAGAGGTTGAAGAAAGCTATCTTGCCCCTTCCATTATATGGGGACACAACATTCACCATTCTGCTATGTGAGGAAACAGAGAATGAGCTCTTGCCAGACACTGAATCTGCTAGCACCTTGTATTAGTCAGGGTTCTCTAAAGGGACAGAATATGATAGATGTATATATAAAGGTGAATTTATTAAGGAGTATTAACTCACACAATCACAAGGTGAGGTCCCACAATAGGCCATCTGCAAGCCGAGGAGCAAGGAAGCCCGTCCAAGTCCCAAAGCTGAAAAACTTGGAGTCTGATGTTAAAGGGCAGGAAGCATCCAGCATGGGAGAAAGATGTAGGCTTGGAGACTAAGCCAGTCTAATCTTTCCAGTTCTTCTGCTTGCTTATATTCCTGCCACACTGGTAGCTGATTAGATTGTGCCTACCCAGATTGATGGTGAGTCTGCCTTTCCCAGTCCACTGAATCAAATGTTAATCTCCTTTGGCAACCTCAAAGACATGCCAGGAACAATAATTTGCATCCTTCATTCCAATCAAGTTGACATTCAATATTAAGCATCACACAGCTTGATCTTAGACTTCTCAGCCTCCAGGCCTACAAGATATCAATTTATGTTGTTTACATATTACTCAGTCTAAGATATTTTGTTATAGCAGCAGGAATGGACTAATACAGTCAGGATTATATATGAGTTATATATCAGTATAAAACGTGAAAATATTTGTAGCATGTTGTTTATTTGGAAATCATGGAAATTACTGAGAAAGTGAAAAAGGAAAAGTAATTCACACACATGGTTCTTTATACAGGCTTTCCTGTTATATTGTACTTATTTTCTCATGTGGTAAGAAAAATACATGCATATAGGCAGTGCAGTCTATTTAAGTAAATAATAAATACATATCTAAAATACATGTGTATGTTAAAACAATTTTAGGTTCACAGAAAAATTGGATGGGATATACATGGAGCTCCCATGTGCCCCTTACCCCCATGTATCCCCTACCCCCATGTATCCCCTTCCTCCATTATCAATATCTTTCACCAGAGTGGCACATTTCCTACAATTGATAAACCTGCACTGACAAATCATTATCATTTAAAGTACATATTTTACATTAAGCTTCACTTTTGATGTTTTATATTCCTTGATTTTTTAAACCACTGTATTCTGTATTCTAATTAATTATGCAATCTTTGCTAGTTGTTTCAAACACTGGTGAAAAAGTGGGTTCTTTCTGAATTGTCTAAACCAGATAATATAAATTGGTAATCTATGACATTTATTTAACTGTCACATTGTTCTGCATGTCTTACATACCATTAGAAAACTGTTATAAAGTGAGGTCTTGTATGAGAATTTAAGAATTTATTGATTATACATACCAATCCAGAGATTGTTTCTCTGAGGGGGGAAAAAAGAGATGAAGAAGAAAAGTCTATAAGCACTGCACCCACATTGCCACAGGTTAGTAATATATTGGAGCTGAATGTTTACAGTTTAAATGGCACCTGTATTCTTTAATTCACTGTGGTCTGCACCATTTGCTACTGTCTCTCTGTTATTTTCTCTATTAATATTTATTTAATCCCATTTCTATTGAAAGAAAAAAATGAAACATTACCATGATTTTTCTAGTATGCAAATATCTTAAGTCATTTTGATCACCTTCCTGTACGTGGTGGGTAAATGTTATATAATAAATAAAAAAAAGTAGTTTGAAACTTGCTAATTTAAACAGAAGAGGTATGTAGTCTTTTTCTATTAAAAGAACCCATGAAATAGAGCATGTACTGTACTTTTTAAAAAGTTATTTCTGTTTTGAGAAAATGTAGCTTAAAGATATTCACTTCAGAAGTCTTTTTTTTTTAACACGTTAATAGTGGCAAGGACTCTTATTATAGCACAACTGAACTGAAACCACAGAAATAAAATATTTTAGTCAGTATTTGGTATACAAGCCAAGTACATAGTGCAAGATTATGTGGGTGTCCTTACTGACTTCTGAGAACTCTTTCAAAAGCTGTTTCTTTGTTTCTGGTATGTTACGGCTGAGAATCTGCTGTCCTAATGCTTTTGACCCTGAACTAAAGACCAATATTACAAGAAATTGAACACATCTTTGATCAATAGTTAGCATTAGTTTAAATAAAAAGTCACCAGGTATTTGCTGTAAATATCTAAAAGGTTACAGTTGAAAATATGATAATTATCTTCTCTTTTACTCATTGAGACTTCCACACTATAATTAATTAATAAAGACAGTTGTAATAGTCTATTACACTGCTTACAAAACCAAAAAGTCCAGGAAGCTAAGGGAACTATGTTATTGACATAAAACTTTAATTCAGAAAATATAATGTTGGGTTAATATTTTCAGTTTTATAAAATGAACTGATCAAGTTGATGCTCATTTTAATGTGGTAAAACTAATTTTTCTGTATTATTACAATCCTGGGAATAAGATCCTAAATGAATTCATTAATTTCTAAAAGAAAATTCAATTAACTGAACTGTGTATTTCCAGGTGATATATATAGTGACATTTAATAAAAATAATAGATGAATAAACAAAATTGTGCAAGATATATATACATCTATATTTTATTTATTTTATATATTTTTCTATATGTATACATATCAAAAAACTTTATTCTAGGTTAGGAAGATTGATAAAATGGAGAAAAGTGTTTTAATTTTGAATGTAAGAAATATTTTCTAATAATCATTTTTTATTTCTATTTTAGTAAGGCAGACATTTGTTATAGAGTGTTATGGGTTATATTTCAACATTCTAATCCTGTTTACTTTTGGTTATAGAGCCCCTTGAATTATAATCAAAACTATTACTCCATTTCAATTCAGGCTGTATCCTTGACTTTCTCACCTGAGGAAACAACAACAGTAACAGAACCAACTGCTATATACTTATGGGATAACCTGAGTTTTTCTTCCTTTTGAATTTTTTTTTCATGAGTTTTACAAAATCTTGTGAAGTAGTTGTCATATGAAAAAAAAACTTTTTAATTCTTTGGTATTAGCGCCTGGAGAAAAAGCTTCAAAACCTCATAAAAAATAAAAGATTCTTCCAAAGATTTGATATTTTTAAATAGATCCAGTTCTTTTAAATCTACAAATCTAGTTCCAAGATGCAGCCATTTTCTTCTAGTCTCATAATTATTCTCAAGCATTGGGATATTGAATGCAAATGGAAAGTTTCCAGTTGTGTCTTAATTTTTTCTCAATTAATTTGTATGAACTATGGCTTAGTTTGTGTATGTAGTAGCTACCTACATTTTAGAGTTTTTAAATTAAATGTTGAAATTATATTTATTTAGTGAAAGAGATGTGTTTGGTAGTTCAGTGGTGCTTATGAACAACTTGCTATGTTAAAGTGAGAGGGTAATGATTAATATATTGTAATGTTTTACTATGTCTTCATCCTCAAATTGATAAATTAAAGCAATTGATCACTAGCAAAATAACAATCTTAAGCATATACAAATAATCATTTAAATACATTTAATCTAGCCCAAGCAATTAGGCAAGAAAGAAATAAAGAACATCCACATTGGAAAGGAAGATGTCAAGTTGTCCCTGTTGGCAGACACAATCTTACATACAGAAAAATCTGAAGACTCTACCAAAACAAATTCAGTAACGTTGCAGAATACAAAATCACATGCAAACATTCTAGAATTTCTATACAAGAACAGCAAAATAGCTAAAAAAAAAAAAAAAAAGAAATGAAAAGAAAAGAAAAGAAATCAAGAAGGCAATCCCATTCACAATATCTACAAAAGAAAAAATCACCTAAGAACAAATATAACCAAGGGGATAAAAGACTTCTATAAGCAAAGGTACAAAATGCTAATGCTCATGAAAGAAACTCAAAAGGATACAAACCAATGGAATGGCATCCCATGCTCATGGATCAGAAGAGTTAATATCATTAAAAAGACAATATTACACAAAGTAATATATAGATTCAATGCAATCCCTATCAAAATATCAGTGACATTATTCACAGAAGTAGAAAAAAATACTTAAAATTTTTATAGAACCACCAAAGACTCTAAACAGCCAAATAAATCTTGACCAAAAGGAATAAAGCTGGAAGCATCACACTATCAGATTTCAAACTATACTACCAAGCCATGCTAACCAATATAGCATGGTACTCACATAGAAATAGATCAACTAAAGGAACTGGATAGAGAGCCCAGAAATTAATCTATATATCTATAGCTAACTGATTCCTGACAAAGTCGCCAAGAACATCCACTGGGGAAAGGATTGTCTCTCTAACAAAGGGTGTTGGGAAAACTAGATATCTATATGCAGAAGAATTAAACTAGACCTGCATCTCTCATCTTATGCAAAAATCAACTTAAAATGGATCAAAGACCTACATATAAGACCTAAAACAATATAATTCTTATAAGAAAACACAGGGAAAACATTTCAGAACATTGGTCTTGGCAAATATTTTGGGGGTAAGACCTCACAATTATAGGCAATAAAAACAAAAACAAACGAACGTGATTTTATCAAACTAAAAAGCTCTTAACGGCAAAGGAAACAATGGAGTGAAAAAAAAAAACCCTACAGAATAGGAGAAAATATTTGCCAGCTATTCATTTGACAGGGGATTCATGTCCAGAATATACAAGGGACCAAAACATTGCAATAGCCAAAAAAGGAATAATCTGATTAAAAAAGGGCAAATAATCTGAATAGACATTTCTCAAAAGAGATACAAATGATCATCAAATATATGAAAAAAATGTCCAACATCACTAATCATCAGGTAAATGCAAATCAAAACAACAGTGAGGTACCCTCTCTTCCCAGTTAGAATGGCTATGATCAAAGAACCAAAAATAACAAATGCTGATGAGCGTGAGGTGAAAAGTAAACTCCTATACACTGTTGGTGGGAAGGTAAACTAGTAAAGCTACTATGGAGAACAATAGGGAGGTTCTTCAGAAAACTACCAATGGAACTACCATATGATCTAGCACTCCCACTATTGAACATTTATCCACAGGAAAAGAAATCAGTATATCAAAGAGACATCTGCCCTCACCCCCATGTTTGTTGCAGCACTATTCATAATAGCCAAGATATGGAATCAATTCAGCTGTCCAATGAAAGATGAATGGATAAAGAAAATACGGTGTATATGTAAAATGGAATACTCTTCAGTCATTAAAAAAATGAAATCCTGTCATTTGCAGAAATATGGATGGAACTAGGGGACATTATTTTAAGTGAAATAAGCCAGGAACAGAAAGTTAAACACTGCATATTCTCACATATATGGAAGTTAAAAAATGTTGATCTCATAGAAGTAAAAAGCAGAACAGAGGATACTGCAGGCTGGGGATGGTAGGGGGAAGGAAAGAATAGCGGGAGATCTGTTAGAGGACATAAAATTACAGATAGGAGGAATAAATTCTAGTTTTCTATACCACTGAGGGTATAGAACTATGACCATAGTTTATAATAATATATAGTTTTAAATAGCTATAAGGAGAATACTGAATGTTCCCAACATAAAGAAATAGTAAATGTTTGAGATGATGGATAGGCTAATTACTCTGACCTAGTCGCTATGCCTTATATGTATAAAAACATCACTATATACCCCATATGTATGTAGAATTATTATATGTCAATCTAAAAAAATAAAAATATGTTAAATCATTTTCATTAACTCAAACACCTTCAGGATTCAGGTAGGTAAAAACTAGGTACAGGAATTATTTATTATAAAAGCAGTGATAATTAATAGTCTCACTCACTGAGGGTCTCACATTAGCAGTGAGTCCAGTGACATAGGGGAGTCCAAGGTTTCATACGACCAACAGCAGTGGTATTGTCTATACTGGCTTGTGGTATAATGTTTCTTTGTTTTCAGCGACTTAAAAAATTTTCTTGGTTTCTCTTTATTCTCTGAGCTTCTCTAAGTTTTCACTTATTCTGAGAACTATCTCTGAAATAAGATCCTTTTATCCAAAATTATTAATTTTCTTATTGACTCCCAAAGACAATGCCAAAAAAGAAGCATTCCATCGGATAATCAAAGCTTTATATTCTTCCATTTATAATACTGATTTCATTATGTAAAAAATACATATCAGTGCAAAGATTACAAAGATTATGAAAATAATTCCTTAAGGTGGCGAATGAGAGTCAAAGAAAAAGAGAATATGCATAAATCTGGGTGGATATTTCAAGTTATTTTTAATAGAGTACCATATGAACATAAATTTTTTTGGAAGTCTGCAGTGTTTAAGTTTGCACTACTGTATTCTTCTTTGAATTAATCAACTACAGGTATGAGAGTTAGCAGAAAGTTTCTTTATCTTTACTGTGATACTGGAAAGAGAGTGGGAAGAGACTTGTGTATGTTGTTAAAGGTAGGAGTGGAGACAGCCAGCACACCGAACAAATAAAAGATTTACAAAGTCTTTGTTTAGTTTTGTTTTGGCAGTCAATGTAAAATCCACATAACATAAAATTAACAATTTTAAAGTGAATACTTCAGTGTAAATTAATCCATTCAAAATGTTTTATCATCATGACCTGTATCTAATTCCAAAATATTTTTATCACCCAAAAGGAAATATATCCATGAAGCAGTTGCTCCCCATTCCCCCTTTTCCCACTGGGTGGCAACCACCAGTCTACATTAATTTTTTATGCTTATACCTATTCTGGTTATTTCATATAAATGGAATTGTACAATATGTGAACTTGTGTGTCTGCCTTCTTTCACTTAGCTTGATATTTTCTGGGTTCATCTATATTGTAGCAGGTAATCATGTAAAATAGTTCAATTAGTATGGAAAAACAGTTTGGGGATTCCTCAGTTAAACATAGAATTACATGTAACTCTGCAGTTCCACTCCGAGGAATATACTCTAGAGAATTAAAAACTGGTAGTCAAACAAATACATGCACACACATATTCATATCATCACTATTAATAATAGTCAAAATGTGGAAACAGTTCACATTTCCATCAGTGTATGAGTGGGTAAACAAACTGTGGTGTATATACATATAATAGAAGTAAATGACTTTATTTTATGATTTTTTGTCAGGTGATACAGGTTTTCTTACTATTTGTTGGAGACCCTTGCATAACATCAACTGGAATCCAATCTCAGTTCTTAGAAAGTTCTTATGGTTCTTTGTGTCTTAGGGTCTCCCAAAAAGGTCACTTGTTTTCTCAAAATCGGCAAAAGACAGAGGAGCTCCAGGAAGATGGACACTACAATCTTATTTAATGTAAGCACATAATCACCTACATGAAATAATATACTAGATCATCTCTGACATATTCTATTTGTTAGGAGAAAGCCACAAGTCTTATACCCACTGAAGGAGAGGATCACACAAGAGCATGAATGCCAGGAGGCAAAGATGACGGGGGCCACCCTAAGAATCTGTTCACTGCACAACTGAATGCCAGTAGCTCTGTGAAGTTCAGAAATGTAGCTCTGCTGGAGAGCAGGGCTCTGAACTCAGATTTGAGCTCTGTCAGGAACCTGATGGATGACACCGGGGAAGTTTTTTTCTTTTCCTTTTTTTTAACTTTCCCTAATTTCCTAAGTTTTATCGCTTATAAGAATAAAAATATAGAAACAGATTTCAAAATGTTAACATACAAATACATTTTTCAATGTAAATTACATCTAATAAAGGAAATAGTGTGAAAATGTTTATCAGGCAAATTGTATTTCAGGTAAATCTGAAGTCTGCCATCCTTCCTTTTGTTTTCTGTATGTTTTCTGTATTTTTGGTTCCTCTATTCATCTTTGCTGGCTTTTCTTGCATTAGTGAACATTTTCTAGTGTAGTTTTTTAAATGATTTTTGTCATTAAATATTTTTAGTTATTTTCTTCATGTTGTTCTAAGGTTTCTCCTCATAGACAACAGAATTGACTTCAGATTTATCACACCTTAATTCAGTGATTAATGGATTAAATTAGTGATTTTTACATAGAAAAGTTACACCTATATATCATTATTAACTCTTCACCCTTTTTGTGAAAAGAACCCCACAATATTATATATGTTTATATGTATACATGTTTAAAGAAGCTGAGAGAAGAAAGTAGAGCAAGAATATATTTATAGTTTGCTAAAATAATCTTCTTTTAAGTATTAACCTTAATATTAACATTAATGGTTCTCTACTCTCTATGCAGTGTCCTTGGCAGAGTAAAATTTTTAATTTTAATAAAATCTAATGTTTTTTTTGTCTGTTTGTTTTTGGTGGCTTATTTAAAAATGTATGCCTGGCCAGGTGTAGTGACTCACTCCTGTAATCCCAGCATTTTGGAAAGATGCAGCGGAAGGGCTGCTTGAACCCAGGAGTTAGAGACCAGACTGAGCAACATAGGGAGACCCCATATCTACAAAAAAAAAATTAAAAATTAGCCAGATGTGATGATATACACTGTGGTCCCAGATACTTAGGAGGCTGAAGTGGGAGGATCACTTGGGCCCAGGAGAGCGAGGCCTCAGTGAGTCATGATTGCACCACTTCAGTCCAGCCTGGGTGATAGAATGAGACCCTGTCTAGAAAAAAAAAAAAAAAAAGTATTGCTAATCCCAAGATTACTTTGATTTTCTCTGTTATCTTCCAGAAATAACAAAATTTTGCATTTTACATGTTGGACTAGGATCCATTTGAGGTTAATTCTTGTGAAAGAGGTAAGGACTGTGTCTAGAATGATTTTTGTTTTGTGCATGTGAATGTCCAGTTATTCTAGCAACATTTATTAAAAGACTACCCTTTCTCCACTTAATTGCTTGTCAAAGATCAGTGGATCTATTATTTCTGGGCTCTCTATTCTGTTCCCTTCATCTGTCCATTCTTTTGCCAACACTTTGATGGTTTTTGCATCTGTGTTCATGAAAGATGTTGGTGTGTATTTTTCCTTCATAACAATATTTAGTTTTGTTATTAGAGGTTTCACAGCATGAGTCAGGAAAAGTTCCATTTGCTTATATTTTCTGGAAGCCACTGTACAGAATTGGTATAATTTATATTTTAGATGTTTGGTAGAATTCACCAGTGAAAATACCTGGGCCTGGTGTTTTCTATTTTAGAAGGATATTAGCTGTTGATTTAGTTTATTTAATATATTTATAGATTTATTCAGATTATTTATCCTTATGTGGGTTTTGATAGATTTTGTTTTTCATGGAATTGATTCAACTTATGTAGACCATCAAATTTATGGGCATAGAACTGCTCATGAAATGCCTTTGTTATTCATCATATCAATAGTGATTTCCCTCTTTCATTTCTGATATTAATAAATCTTTTCTTCTTCTTTTTTCTTGATTACTCTGGGGACCAAGTAGGGGCTTCTAATTAAATTTTTTTTAATAATCCGATTTTGGTTTTCTTATTTTTAATTTTACTGATTTTTTCTCTGGTATTCTTTCTCCTATTTTGTTTATTTTGAATTTAAATTGCTCTTGTTTTTTGAGTTTCCTGAAATAGAAGCTTAGATTGTTAATGTAAGATCGTTACCCTTTTGTGATATATGCATTCAATAAAAAATATCTCTTTAAGTACCACCTTTGCTGCATCAAAATATTTTTTAATTTCTCTTAGGCCTTTTTTTTTAAAGTGTTATTTATAACTGTGTTATTTTATCTCAAGGTATTGGGGAATTTTCTAGCTATCTTTCTGTTATTTATTTTCTAGTTTAATTCCATTTTGGCCAGAATTTCTACTCTTACATTTGTTAAAGTGTATCTTCTGTTTCTGCCTGTCTCAGTGGTTTGTCCTGTAACCTCAGGGCTCTGACAGATCTAAAGAGAGTTGTGGATTTTCAGCTTTTCAGATATTTTCTTGTAGCAAAAATAGTAATGAGAAATTTCAAACTCTTTGCATGTCGGATTCAGTTATTTAATTAGTTTGTTTTCCTACTGTTGAATGTTAATAAATTTAAACCACTTTGAACCATTTACATTATTGAAAGTTTTGCTAAATATAACATATTTGATTGACCTTTTATTTTTTTCAGTACTTTGAATATTTCATCTGTCTCTGACTTCCGTTGTTTCCGGTGGAAAGCCATATGTAATTTTTGTAGAGGTTCCTTTGTACATAAAATTATTTTTCACTTCATTTTCAATATTTTCTGTTTATCTTTGGTCTTAGTTTTGCTATTATGTGTCTATTATGGCTCTTTTTGTGTTCATCCTACTTATCTATTGAGCTTCTTGGATGTATAAGTTTATGTTTATCAAATTAGGGAAGTTTTCAGCCGTTATTTTTTCAAATATTTTTTCTGCTCCTTTTTTTATCTCTTTCTTGATACTCTTCTTACTCATACGTTACTGTGCTTAGTCGTGCTCCACATTCTGATGCTCTTCTTGTTTCCCCTTATTTTATTTTCTCTCTACTTTTCAGGTAGTAAAATAACTGTCAATGTATATTTGAGTGCCCTGATTTTTCTGCTGGTTTAAATCCACCACTGAGTCTTCTGATAAATGTTTTATTTCAGATATTCTACTTTTCAATTCTAGAATTTTTATGTGATTCTATTTTCTAATTTTTATTTATTATTCTATATTTGCTGATATATTATCGTGATACCTTCTATTACTTCTTTAATCATGGCGTCTTTTAGTTTTCCAAACATATCCATAATGGTTGCTTTGACATCTTTGTTTGCTAACTCAAACATCTGGTCCTCTCACAGTTTTCATTTTCTACTCTTTTTCCTATGCATGAGCCACCGTTTTATGTTTCTTTATATATCTTACATATCTATTTTTCAGTAAAAACTAGACAGTTTGGATAATATAGTAACTCTGGATACTGATCCCCCTCACCCTTGGGTTTTGCTCTTAATTTGTATTTGCTTGTTTATTAGTTTAATGACTTGGATTGACTACTTTAGTGATGTATATTTTCCCCACAGGATAAGGCCTATGATGTCAATCCTTAGAGGATACAACCTTGCCTGTGCACATGCTAACTATGGAAAAACAGTGATTTTAGCAGAACTCTCTTTGTCTCTTTTCCTAATCTCTCTGTTAGGCTGTCTGATTCTTTTGGTATCACAGCCAACTATTAGACACCACTAATTGCCAGTTGCTTGCCTTATTATTTTAGACACAATTGTAGAGCATAAACTAAATTTAGGACCCTTTATGTAAATATTTTTAAGGTCAATATTTACTCTGACCACAGGAGGGTTCTTAGCTGTTTCTATCCTTAGATTTCCTCGGCAAACTGCTGACTTGTGATTTATTTTGTTGCTCCCATAGAACTGCCGGCTTTATTTTGATTTATCATCAAAATCTCCCATGTTTTTTAATAGTATCCTAAGCTTGAACTTTATTACACTATGTTTCAACTACAGACAGTTTCTCTGAGAAGAGCTTTGATGTTCTTTATTCTTATGATTTATTTTTTCCCCTAAGCAAAAATCTTTCTTCTCTGGATCTGGCGATGGGGACAGAGGCCCATTTGTGTTCAGAATGACTGCTGTCTTTTAAGCAATGTCGAACACAGGTGGTTAACTCTGCTCTTCTCCAGCTGCCTTTCTTGGGGCTGTTGGGGTGAGGAAAATGATTCCCCAAAATAGGGCATATGGACATGCTGAGTGCTTTTGAAAATTGAAAGGTTTCAGAAATAAGCCTCAGGATTAAGGTGTCTCACTCTAACCTTGTCTTGTTCTTGTTTTCTTGTTTCTCCCTGCCAAGTGCAGGGAGGAACTCTCTGGGATTTCCTTAACTGACCAAAAACTTTTTTTTGGTGGGGGGTGGGGGGAAGGGGACTGTGTCTGGCTCTTTCGCCCAGGCTGGAGTGCAATAGCTGATCTCAGCTTACTGAAACCTCCGCCTCCCGGGTTCAAGCGATTCCTCCGCCTCTGCCTCCAGTATAGCTGGGATTACAGACACCCGCCATCATGCCTAGCTAATTATTGTATTTTTAGTAGAGACGGGGTTTAATCATGTTAGCTAGGCTGGTCTTTACTCCTGACCTCAGGTGATCCGGACGCCTTGGCCTCTCAAAGTCCTGGGATTACAGGTGTGAGCCACCGTCCCCGGCCCGAAAACTTCTTACCAAAGAAACACAATTGCCTTTTATCCCCTCCCTGGAATTTCATTATCTATTGCAGAAAAGAGGACTGAGGAATGCAACCATATTTTTCACCGATATATAAGCATTGCACAAGTTTTAGGGGTACATGTGATGTTTTGATAAATGTATACAATATATAATATTCAAATCAGGTTAATTGGGACATCCATGACATCAAACATTTATCTTTAGTTTGTGTGGGTAACATTTCAATTTTTCTCATCCAGCTATTTTGAAAAATACAATCAATTATTGATCGTTATAACCTCCCTACTGTACTATCAAATGCTAAAACTTATTCCTTCTATATAATTGTATTTTTGTACCCATCAACTAACTTCTCTTCATCCTCCTTTCTCTCCCTACCCTTCCCAGGATCTGGCAATCAACTCTCTTCTCTCTACCTCCATGAGATCCACTTTTATTGCTCCCACATATAAATGAGAGTATACAATATTTGTCTTTCTGTACCTGGCTTATTTCACTTAACATAATGACCTCCAGTTTCATTCACGGTGCTGCAAATGACAAGAATTTTATTCCTTTTTATGGCTGAATAGTATTCTATTATATGTATATACCACATTTTTAAAATCCATGCATCTGTTGATGGACTCTTAGGCTGATTTCATATTTTGGCTATTGTGAATAGTGCTGCAATAAACACAGCACATCTGGGGGTGCAGATATCTCTTTGATATACTGATTTCCTTTCTTTTGGATACATATTTAGTAGTGGGATTGTTAGACCACATGGTAGTTCTATTTTTAGTTTTTTTTGAGGAACCTCTATAGTGTTTTTCACGATGGCTTTACTACTTTACATTTCTACTAACAATATATGAAAATTCCCCTTTCTGCACATTCATTTGAATTGTTTCAGTTGCTTACGCATTCTGGTTTGTAATGCCTTGTTGAATGAATAGTTTACAGATATTTTCATCCATTTGTAGTTTGTCTCTTCACTTTGTTGATCATTGCCTTTGCTGTGCAGAAGGTTTTTAGATTGATGTAATCCTATCTTCCTACTTTTAATTTTGATTTTTGTGCTTTCAAAATCTTACTATAAAAATTCTTTGCTCAAACATCCTACAGTGTTTCCCCAAAATTGTCTTCTAGTAATTTCATAGGTTCAGGTCTCATATTTAAGTCTTTCATCCATTATGAGTTGATGTTTATGTATAGTGAGAAACAGGATCTAGGTTCCTCCTTTTGGATATTGGTATCCTGTTTCCTCAGCACCTGTTGTTGAAGAGACTGTCCTTTTTTCCCCAATGTATTTTTTAGTAACTTTGTCAAAAATGAGTTGGCTGTAAATTCATGGATTCATGTTTGAGCTATCTTTTCTGTTTCTTTGTGTCACTGTTGTTTCTTTGTGGTACTGTTTTTTATGCCAGTACCACACAGTTAAGTTACTACAGCTTTCAGTATAATTTGAAGACAGGTAGTGCGATGCCTTCAGTATCATTCTTTTTTTTTTTTCTTTTTTCTTTTTTTGTCGAGATTGCTTAGTCTATCGGGATCTTTTGTGATTCCAAATGAATTTTAGGATTTTTCTCTTATTCTATGTAGAATGTCATTGCTATTTTGGTAGGGATTATATTGACTCTGTACATTGCTTTGGACAATATGGTCATTTTAACAATATTAATTATTTCAATACATAAGTATGGGATATTTTCCTATTTTGTGTGTGTCCTCTTCAATTTCTTTCATAACTGTTTTATAATTGTCATTGTAGAAATCTTTCACTTACTTGGAAAATGAATTTCTACATAATTTATTTTTTAAGCTAATATCAATGGGATTGCTTTCTTGATTTTATTTTTCAATTTATTGCTGTTAACATATAGAAATGCTACTTATTTTTGTCTCTTGACTTTGTATACTGCAAATTTATGAATTTATTTACCAGTTTTTTTTTTTTTAGTTTTTTCTAAATATAAGATTAGCTCATCTGCCAACAATAATAATTTTTTTCTTTTCAACTTGGAAGCCTTTTTTCTTTAGCTTGCCTAATTACTCTGACAAGGACTTCCAAGACTATGTTGAATAAAAGTGGTGAAAGTAGACATTCTTGTCTTGTTTGAGATCTTAGTAGAAAGGTTTTCAGTTATTCCCTATTCAGTATGATGTTAGATGTGAGCTTTATTGTGTTGAGAAATGTAACTTCTATGCCTAATTAATCAAGAGCTTTTATTAGGAAGGGATGTTGAATTTTATCAAGTGCTTTTTGTTTGCATCTATTTAGATGATCATGTGCTATTCATCCTTCAGTCTATTGATGTGATGTATCACATTTATTGATTTGCATATTTTGACCTAACCTTGCATTTCTAGAATGAATCCCATTTGATCATGGCACATGATCTTTTTATTGTGTTGTCAAATTATGTTTGCCAGTATGTTATTTTTTGAGGACTTTTGCATCTATGTTTATGAAAGATATTGGCCTGTAGTTTTATTTTTTGTGGTGCTTTTATCTAGTTTTGGTATCTGGTGAGTCTGGAAATATTTTCTCCTCTTCAATTTTTTGAAATAGTTTGAGAGAATTAGTGTTACTTCTATAATTGTTTAATAGAATTTAGTAATGAATGCATCAAGTCTTGGTCTTGGGCCTTTCTTTGATGGGAGACTTTTTATTAGGTTGGTGCAAAAGTAATTGCGGTTCTTTCCATTACTTTTAATGGCAAAATTACTGCTTCGATTTTTTTACTCATTATTTGTCTGTTCAGGTTCTCTATTTCTACATGTATCAGTCTCGGTGGATTGAATGTGTCCAGCAATTTATTTATTTCTTCTAAGTTTGTAAATTTGTTGTTGTATAGTTGTTCATAATAGTCTCTAATAATGTTTTATATCTATGTCCTGACAGCTGTATTTGTTTTTCATCTTTGATTTTACTTATTCAGGCCTTTTTTTCTTAGGCTAGTTAAAGGTTTCTTGTTGTCTTTGGACAGGCTTCTTTTTGCTTCAAATTTATCAAATTAATTAACTGCACCAAAATTTTGCTATTTGTAGTGTAATTTCTAAAAATATTGATGTGTACATATAAAAAGTGGCATCATTATTTCAGTAGTCATATATTATAGGAATGATTTTTTATATTATTCTTGTTACTTTTTATAGTTTTATTTTGGCTTAGCTTATCCCAGATATTTTCTCTAAAACTGTATCTCCTCTATACATAAACAGATAAAAATGAGGGCTAAGCCACAGCGGTTCTTTTAAGATGCACAGAGAATCTAACACTGACCAATGTAATCAGCATGTAATTTTTGAAAAAATAAAAAAAACTAACTATAAGAAAGATCCGAGAAGTAGGTTCTTTGAAGAAAACAAAATCAAAAACAGAAAAGACTCAATGAAAGAAGAAAATATGAAAATTTAGCCCAACCCACCCCTTCCTCAACTGATAATACACACTTAAAGTAGTAATACTGTTCCAGTCTGTAGCATTGGTTAGCTCTAGAATTTGTTACTGTGCTGAATATTAGCCAATTTAAGAAACCACATAATGTTAGATTTTATTTTTTTATTTGAACATTTAGTGGGGGTAAATATTTTATTTCTTTCTCAGGTCCTTTATAAATTTTTATATACATATTCTTACTGAAGGAACAGTGTGGCAGTAAATACAGACAACATATAACAAAGCTGGAAATATTGGGGGTCTGATTTAGTTATTAGCCTATTAGAAGACTAATGAAAAACAAATTCAAATTGTTGTTTTAGTTATTAAGCAATAGCATCAACAAACTTTTGCTACAGTATTATTAAGTCACCTTAGTTATTATTTTTTTCAGTGTATTCATTTCCTAAGGATCCCATAGCAAATTTTCACAAAGTGGATGCCTTAAACAGTAATTTATTGTCTCAAATTTCTGGAGTTTAACAGTCTAAAAGCAAGGTCACTGCAGGGTTGGTTACTTCCAAGGGCTATAAAGGAGAATTTCTTCCATGTATTTATCCTAGTTTCTAGTAGTTTGTTGGCAATCTTTGACATTTACTAGCTGGTAGATGAATACCTTAGATCTTTGCCTTCATCTCACTTAGGTCTCTTTCTTCATCTTTATATGGCACTCTTCTGATAAGCATCTGCTTCAGTTTCAAAATTTCCCCTTTTTATAAGGACACAGTTATATTGGATTAGAGCCCACCGTAATGACCTCTTCTTATTTTGATCATCAGCAAAGACCTTATTGTAAAAAAAGGTCACATTCACAGGTACGCAGGTTTAGGACATCCATATCTTTTGAGAAACTTGATTCAACCTTCAGTCCTTAAGAATCTTGGCATGACTAACATAAGTGAATTTGTATTAACTATGAGAAAATATCAAGGAAAAGGATTATAGATGTCCATGTTAGACAATCGGAGCTCATGTTTTTGTCTCTAATGACTCATTATTCTTTACAAATATTCATAACTAATTTATCTGTGACCAAAAACTATATTTCATCAATTCTAAGATGCATAATTTTTACATTTTAAAATATCTTAAATTATAGTGCATATGAAAAAGCAAAGGAAAATATCAACAGAGTAAACAGACCACCTACAGAATGGGAGAAAATATTCACAAACTCTGCATCCAACAAAGATCTAATATCCGGAATCTATAAGGAACTTTAACAAATCAACAAGCCAAAAAAAACAAACCATTAAAAATGGGCAAAGTACATTAACAAACACTTATCAAAAAAAGACATACATGGAGCCAACAAGCATAGGAAAAAATGCTCAACATCAGTAATCATCAGATAAATGCAAATCAAAGCCACAATGAGGTACCATCAAACACCAGTCAAAATGGCTATTATTAAAATGCCAAAAAAATAACAGAAGCTGGTAAGGTTATGGAGAAAAGGAAATGCTTATGCATTACTGGTGGAAATGTAAATTAGTTCAGCCACTGTGGAAAGCAGTTTGGAGATTTCTCAAAGAATTTAAAGTAAAACTACCATTCGATCCAGCTTTGCCATTACTGAGTAAATACCCAAAAGCAAACAAAGCATTCTACCAAAAACACACATGCACTTGCATGTTCATTGCAGCACTATTCACAATAACAAAGTGATGGAATCAATGTAAGTGTCCATCAGTGGTGGACTGGATAAAGAAAATGTGGTACATATACACCATGGAATACTTTAAAGCCATCACATAGAATGAGATCATGTCTTTTGCAGCAACATGAATCATCTGGCTGGTATTATCCTAAGTGAATTAACACAGAAAGAAAAAGCTAAATAACACAGAAAGAAAAAGCCAAATACCACAAAACTCTTTAATCATGGCTGGACATGGTGGCTCATGCCTGTAATCTCAGCAATTTGCGGGGCTGAGACAGATGGATCACTTGAGGTCAGGAATTCGAGAGCAGCCTGGCCAACATGGTGAAACCCTGTCTCTACTAAAAAATACAAAAATTAGCCAGGCATGGTGGCACACACCTGTAATCCCAGCTACTCAGGAGGCTGAGGCAGGAGAAGAGCTTGAACCCAGAAGGCAGAAGTTGCAGTGAGCCAGGATCACGCCACTGTATTCCAGCTTGGGCATTATTTATTACCATTTTTATATGACTCTATGTTTTGCAAATATGAATTTCGTTCTCAAATTATTTTCTCAAAAATACTGAATTTGACTTAGAATATTTGGAAATATAGTCTGTTCTTCAGCTAGGTAACAAGTCAACCATGTGTAAACTATCTGCCATGTTTCACTTTCAAATCAGATTAGTGCATACTATTTCCACAAGCATCATTCCTTTGAAAGGAAGGTTAGACAAAGTACAAATAGGGAATTGTAATTTTCACTATATTCGTCTCCATTAATATTAGTTCACAAGTACATGTTTATTTTGTCTTGTTCTGGTAGATTAAGATCCTAAGAGGATTGATTTCTGAAAAAGTTGGGGTATGTTTTGTCAACACATTTCTCTCAGGGACACTTTGTTCTTAGTTAAGTCCAGAACAATGAAGCCAAGAACACTGTATTTTTTTGTTGTTGTTTATTTCTGTGTTTGTGGAAGTGCTCTTTATGGTTGATGGATATTCTGCTACAGCCCCATTCTTATCTGGGACTGAAATTTTAATTCGTCCTTTGAGTTTTAGCCAGTTGTCTTTGGCAACTCAATGCACATCTCTAGTCATTCTCTTCGACATCAACTTAAGATGTCCTAATACTCTCCTCCCTAATTAATCAACTTTCATAGTTTTAAATAATTACTTTGCCACTAACATGAAGCTATATTTATAAAATTCTTAAGATTCACCTTTTTGTTGTCATTAGACTATTTGCTTTTAAAGTTTACTATTATTCAATTATGTTACACTTCATCATCATTTAATTAACTATTATTTCATGTAGTACTTTATTGCTTAGCTTGTTCATGTAATTCTTCTTTATGATAGTTACTGAAGTGTTAGTCTGTGGTTCAAATGTTCTATAGATAACTGATATGATTTTTTTCCGTAAGAAAAATAGAGAATATTCCGTCAGTTTCAGTATAAAATGTTACAACAGTTCGCATACTACTCTGTTGATCAGTGAGACCCTTTCTTAAGAAACATAGAATTCCACTAAGGACATAATTAATTAAGTTGGTTTCTAACTTTGGAGTAGATGAACCATGAAAAGTAAGCTCTCAGGTCTGCTGTAAGAGTCATACTGAAGATGCTTCAATCAGAAGCATTCTAATTCTGAAGCAAGGAAGAAGGACACACATATACATGTACACACACACATACACACACACGCACACACATACACACACACGCGCGCACACACACACACACACACACACACAGATCTAAGACCTAATCTGGGGTGGAATACCAGCAGATAAATTTTGCTTATTTAGATAATACTTTTAGATAACAAAGAGTATGCAAAAGTCTTTTCTAGAAATTACATATTAAAAAAGCTAAAAAGAGATAATAGCCATGCCATGGTCCACAACAGGGAAATGCTTGCTAAGCAATAACATCTGAATCATAATTACATCCTACCAGGGGACAGGGTTGGGAAGAGAAGCAAATTAGCAATTTATATCATATTTCTTTATTTTTGCCACAAGATTCAATTAATAAATTGATAATCTTCTTACTCTTTTTTTTTCTTCAATCATATGTCAGTCAGGGTTCTTCAGAGAAACAAAGCCAATAGGAGGGAGCCTATATGTATTTAAAATAATTTCCTTACATATTTATATGCAAAGAAGGTGATAAGAGAAGGAATAAGTCAGTACACATACATAATAAATATATATGTATAAGCCAATTCATATATGTTCAAACATATATGAATTAGCTTCTGTATTTTGGAGACTGGAAAGTCTGAAACCTATAGAGCTGGACATTAGTTTGGAAACTCATGGCCCAGAGCTGATGTTGCAATCTTGAGGCACAATTTATTCTTCCTCAGGGAAACCTCAGTTTTACAATCAAGGGTTTTCAACTGATTGGATGAAGCTAGAATCATAAAAGATATTTTACTTAACATCAATTCATTGTAAGTCCATACCTAAAAAGTACATTTACAACAGCATCTAGATAATTGTTTAATTGACAAACTGGGTATACTATTGCCAAACTGACCAGTATCACAGTTCACCCCTTGTCACCTTGGCACCTGTACATATGGCCTTAAAACATATTTGATCTCCAAATAAACACAATAACAAAGTCAAACTTGTAGCTAAAATAATATACTGAAAACTTGCTAACCTTTTCCCAGAAAAGGATGTGAAGTTCATGGGCCAGGTTTATTATTCTCCTTAATACTTCTGTAACTTAAATAATGTGATACAAATTCAAATAATATTAATATTTCTTATTTAAGATGAGAACAAAATAAGAGAAGGAATGTAATAAAACATGGATAAATATAAATAATATATACAAACATATTTATAACAAAATAAAAAAGAACTATGGATAACAATTGCAGAATTACAGTCCTCATTTTTTTCAACTTGCCATCTGGTTGTCGCTGATATTTATAACTACATTATTCTACTACTAATTTCATTTTCACTTTGACCCCACCAAGCACCTTAGTTGGTCATTGCTTCTTTGCTTCTTGTGATATTCATTACCGAAGGGTCAGGGCCATTAGCAGCCCTCTTTGACTTAGATTGTCATAGTTTTCCATTACCTTTAACCATAAGACATGACAACCTTAGAGATACCTTAAGACACCTCCTATATCCCAGATTTACTCCCCATTACCTCTGTTGTGTAATAGCAGTTCAATTTTCTTTTGGCAGTCAGTATCAATCACCCAACACACTACAGTAACTCCCTTCTTTATCAGATTCAGAGGCACAAGGGATTCAAAGTGGCCAGTAATTTAACTAAATTAATCAATAAAATTAATAAGATTAATTAGTTAATAATTTTCATTTCGAGACGGTAATTCTTGTGTCTCCTAGCAGAAACATTCCTCTCTTTGGAACTAACTGGAGCAGTAAAGTAAAATGTTGCAGGCACAGAGACAGAAAACAAAAAGATTGCTAGTGGGTCACTAGGAGAAATAGTAAGTGATCCTTCTCTCATTCCCACTTATTGATTACTAAACCACAAAATCCTGGCTATGACAAAAAGAGTACCATATATAGGATACATATTTAGAACATAGGTATCCAGTGGTAATTGCCTTAGCCTTTTAATTACCACCTGGCTGATACATGTACCAATACTTGTTTCTTAGTTTTGATAAATCTTCCATGCCAATGTAAAATATTAACAATAATGGAAACTGGGTAAAGAACATTGGGGGACAATCTGTGCTATCTTTGCAACTTTACATGTCCAAGTTGACACACGAAACTAATCATGAAGTGTAAAGTCTCAGCTTGGTGGTATGAGGTAGTTGAACAAGGGTATCCTGGATCCTCATATCAGCCTAGAAAGCATTCTGAGGCAGAATTGTGATATTATCTAGACTTACCTCCAAATGTAGGATGGCTAGGTTAAATCTTCTTCCTACTAGTTAGGTGGTGTGAGAACTTCAACAAATTACTAAGTTTAGTCTCCTCCAAACATAAGTTTTCTTATCTCTAAAATGGAAGTATTAATAGCATCTACTTTATAGGGTTGCTACTGAACCTATACTAGTTAAATGCATGGGATATAATTTAGAACAGTGTCTGACACATATTAAGTGCTCAATCGACATTAACAATTATTAATATTATATCATGACATAAACTCTCTGAAGTCCGCAGATTAAAAAGTATAAAGAAGTATATGATATAGAAGAACTAATATGCCCTCAGGAGTGGATCATATCTCCCTTTTTTGCTTCCATATTAACACTACTTTTGTGAACTTAGACAAGTACTTAACGTTTGTAAAATTTAGTTTCACCATCAGAAAAATAATATTAATACTTTTCTTGATGAATAGTTATAGAAATAAAAGCAAATATATTTATAGTGATATCATATAATATTACAAAAATATACAGGCATATGTCATAATATTATAATATATTATTATTAGACAAATTTCATTTGTTTAAATTACTGCAGGCAGATTGTATAGCTTGCTTTATCCTTCTTTGGAAGTCTTTATCTTAAATATGTAGTCAAACCATAAACAGTATAATTTTATTGTTAGATGCTTGTATTATTTCCGAATTAGGCTTATTCATGAATAAAATATTTTAAGAAAAAAGTCCACATGCATTTTTGTAAAAATGGAGAAATATGCATTTCAGAATTGAAGTCACATTATAATCTGTCAACCCTGTTAAGAGGATACACTTCTTCTCATGAATAAGAACTAGACAATATTTCTTAGGCTCATGGGACCAAACTTAACTTGACAAATTACTTTGATAATATTTCTACACAATCTACATAATTTAAAGAGATTCTTGTAGAAAAAAATAGATTAATATGGTATAATTGGATTTATTCTCAAGTGTATATTCTGATACAGGACCAATTTACATTACATTTAAAAGCTAGATAAAAACATGTATTATCTATTTTTTACATAGTTCTTCAAGTAGAAATGGAAATACTAATTTAAAACAGTAATACTTTTTTAATACTGTCTGAATATGCCCAAAATACCAGTGGAATATTTTTTACTTTTAAAGATTCTAATTGTCTAAGGCATATTGTTAACAGGTGTTCAGCAGTAACATCAAAGTACACATATATATTAATCTCAAACATTCAGTGAATAAAGTTGTATCAATTGTCTTATTAATAAAAAGATGGTAAATTTAGGGAACAATATTTTGATTATTAGTTAGGCTTTTAAAAATGTTTATTCATGTTTTAAAGATGTGGAAATTAATAACTAACCATGTAGGGAGATGAATTATTTTCTGCCTTCTCACCCGCCCCCCAACTTTTAGTTTTTTTAATATAGGGAAATAGAACTATTTGAATCTCACCATCAAATAATTTTCAATTGAATTACTTCTTCTACACTACTACTACAGCAAAACTATTTGTTCTTTTTCTCTTCTCATGTTGAGATGTTGATAAAATTTGAAACTAGTAGTTTTTACTGTTTTGATATGTATTTTTCCTCTTAAATCCTTCCTCATGTATTCAACAATTTCCTTGCACAAGAAGTTACTCTGTAGTTATGATTCAATCTTTTAAAATTTTTATTATAGCAGATCATGAAATAATATAAAAAACCTGTGCTCGCTCTCCCTCTCTCTCTCTCTCTCTCTATATATATATATATATGCATATATATAATTTAGTTTGTTTTCACACTGCTGATACATACATACCCGAGACTAGGCAATTTACAAAAAAAAAAAAAAAAAAGAGGTTTATTGGACTTACAGTTCTATGTGGCTGGAGAGGCCTCACAATCATGGTGGAAAGTGAAAGGCATGTCTCACATGGCAGCAACGAGAGAGAGAATGAGAGCCAAGCAAAATGGGTTTCCCCTTATTAAATCATCAGATCTTGTGAGACTTAGGCACTACCATCAGAACAGTATGGGAGAAACCACCCCCATGATTAAACTATCTCCCACCAAGTCCCTCCACATATGTGGGAATTATGGGAGTTACAAGATGTGATTTGAGCGGGGACACCGAGCCAAACCATATCATTCTATCCCTGGCCCCTCCCAAATCTCATGTCTTCACATTTCAAAACCAATGATGCCTTCCCAACACTCCATCAAAGTCCTATCTCATTTCAGCATTTTCTCAAAAGTTCACAGTCTGAAGTCTCGTCTGAGACAAGACAAGTCCCTTCCACCTATGAGCCTGCAAAATCAAGACCAAGTTAGTTACTTCCTAGATACAATTGGGGTACAGGCGTTGGGTAGATATAGCCATTCCAAATGAGAGAAATTGGTCAAAACAAAGAGGCTACAGGCCTCACACAAGTCAAAAATCTAGTGGGGCAGTCCAATCTTAAAACTCCAAAATGATCTTATTTGACTCCACATCTCACATCCTGGTCACGCTGATGCAAGAAGTGGGCTTCTATGGTCTTGGGCAGTTCTGCCCTTGTGGCTTTGCAGGGTACAGGCTTCCTTTCAGCTGCTTTCACAGGCTGGCATTGTCTGCTGCTTTTCCAGGTGCATGGTACAAGTGTTTCTACCATTCTGGGGTCTGGAGGAGAGTGGGCCTCTTCTCACAGCTCCACTAGGTGGTGCCACAGTAGTGACTCTGTGTGGGGGCTCTGGCTCTGCATTTCCTTTCTGCACTGCCCTAGCAGAAGTTCTCCATAAGGGCCCCACCCCTATGGCAAACTTCTGCTTGTGTATCCAGGCATTTCCATACACCTTCTGAAATCTACGTGGAGGTTCCCAAACCTCAATTCTTGACTTCCGTGCACCTGCAGGCTCATCACCACATGGAAGCGGTCAAGGCTTGGGGCTAGCATCCTTTGAAGCAACAGTTTGAGCTTTACCTTGACCACTTTTAGTCATGACTGGATTGGCTGGGACACAGGGCACCAAGTCCCTAGACTGCATACAGCAGAGGGATCCTGAGCCTGGCTCACGATACCAGGTCTGTGATGAGAGGGCCTGAGGTGAAGACCTCTGACATGCTCTGAAAACATTTTCCTTATTGGCTCACTGATTAACATTTGGCTCCTTGTTGCTAATGCACATTTCTGCAGCTGGCTTAACTTTCTCTTCAGAAAATGAGATTTTTATTTTCCATCACATTTTCAGTCTGTAAATTTTCCAAACTTTCATTCTCTGTTTTCTTTATAAATCTGAATGCCTTTAACAGCACACAAGTCAGCTCTTGAATGCTTTGCTGCTTAGAAATTTCTTCCACCAGATACCCTACATCATCTCTCTCAAGTTCAAAATTCCACAAATCTCTAGGGCAGGGGCAAAATGCCACCAGTCTTTCTGCTAAAACATAACAGGGGTCACCCTTGCTCAAGTTCCCAACAAGTTCCTCATTTCCATATGAGACCACCTCAGCCTGGACTTTATTGTCCATGTCACTGTCGGCATTTTAGGCAAAGCCATTCAACAAGTCTCTAGGGAGTTCCAAACTTTCCCACATTTTTCTTTTTTTAACTGGGCCCTCCAAACTCTTCCAGCCTCTGCCTGTTACCCAGTTCCAAATCACTTCCACATTTTCAAGTATCTTTTCAGTAATGCCCCACTCTTGATACCTATTTACTGTATTAGTTTATTATTATTATTATTAGTCACACTGCTGCTAAAGACATACCTGAGACTGGGCAATTTACAAAAGAAAGAGGTTTATTGGACTTAACAGTTCCACGTGGATGATGAAGCCTCACAATCATGGCAGATGATGAAAGGTATGTCTCACATGGCAGCAGCAAGAGAGAGAATGAAAGCCAAGCAAAACAGGTTTCACTTTATCAAACCATCAGATCTCATGAGACTTATTCACTACCATGAGAACAATATGGGTGAAAATGTCCCTGTGATTCAATTATCTCCCACCAAGTCCCTCCTACAACACATAGGATTTATAGGAACTCCAAGATGAGATTTGGGTGGGGACACAGAGCCAAACCATTTTATATATACAGTGTATATAGTATCTATACATTATGTACTAAATATGTATATAAGATATGTATACATTATATCCAATATGTATTCAAAAATACATATTGGAGACATATGTATACAATATATACATATATACTAGTATATTATATATACTCTACATAAGGTACATATAGTATATGTATAATATTTATTTATATATATACAACTATATTTAGATATATATACAATATCTATATAGACTTATACAACTATATATATTCACATATAAATATGCATGTATTATGTGAATAATAGTGTATATATAATATGTAAATATATATATTTATATGTATGTGTATATATATGTATATATATATTCACAGCTAAATCATGAAGGGTGTTAATCTGCATAGGTAAATTTCAAGAAAAATTTGCCAAAACCAAATATATATTTTTATCATAATTGAAACCAAAATGTCCTCTGAAAACATAAATTCAAGGGAAAAAAGCCACATCAATCATATCAAATTCTCTGATTAAAAAATTGAAAAATAAGAAAATACACTTTCTAACCATATACAAATTTTTGGTACACTAATATGTGTTTGATATTTAGTTAGATGTTCTGGGAGAGTGCTAAGGATAGAAAAACAAATAGTAATGGATTAAGTATTACTCATGGTAATGCTCTTAAAGGAATTTATAATTAAATAGAAAAGGTGGATAGAAATGCATGTATTTAGAAGAGTATAAAGTATTGATCATGCTAAATTAAAACAACAAAGTATTGCTGTGTCTTATTTCAGAGGCAACAAAGAGATAGCCATGCTTGTAGAAAGCTGGTAAACAATAGGGCTATTGCTTGCATGTATTGGGAAAGACTGAAATTCACATATATGGAAAGTTTGTAATATATATTTCAATTACTTTGTTGTGAATAGTTAGCAGGGCTTGGGATTTGAATGCAAATTAGTATAATCAATATAAGCTATCTGTAGTTTCTGTCACTACTGTGTGTAGTCTTCTAAAATGATAAACCACTTAGGACATTCCGTTTCCCTTTTACTCAAGATTAGTGTTTAAAGTACAAGATCACAGTTGCTAAAAGAAACGTTCAATGCACCCCTCCACAGAAATAAAAAATATATAAAAACATGATTGTGCCTCTGGGAAATGGAAATACTTATATCAGTTTTTCCCAAAACTTATTGCACAAACCAGAGGAAGAGAAAAATACTACAAACAAAAATATTTGGTTTTCAAATAAAGAGAAATAGTGCATAGTATATTTTTACTTATAATGAATGATGAAACATGACTATATTAAAGTCCTAAGAAGTTCTGCAGTACAGAATTCTGTTTTAAATTTTTGAACTAAATATTTTCTAAACTTATTTGACTGTGGAATATATCGTCCTTATGTTTGGCTTTACAAGTTAGCAAAAATATTTTCTTGTTTTATTACAAAAATCTGTTGCCATCATCACATCATCATTATATTTTGTTTATATAACAGTACATATGAAAAAAATAAAAATAATAGAATTTTGTTAAACGTATTAATGACAAATTCTAGAAATTAAAAATAGATTAATTAGCGATAAGCATATACAACTTATATGTAGACAATCTCTTATTTCACAGGCTCAGGCTCATGGTAAATTACTAAATTTTCCATTAACAGAATCGTGAGAATTTCAGCATCGTCTAGGTTCAGGAAATTTTGTTTGATCAATTATATGAAATATAACTATATAGTTATATATAACTGATATAAATAATATATTATTTGTAACTAAATATAATTATATTATATTAATATATAAATTATATTTCATAGAATTGATATGAGTTATATCAGATTAATTCATATCAAATGACTCAAAAGAGTCATCAGATTGATTAAAACATAGGTAATAATTGTTATTTTAAAACATAATTTTTTTATTTTTGTAAAGTTTTCTAAAATCAATTCCATGGGTGAATCAACATAAAAATATGTACCAATTAGTTTTCACAGCTGTATATACTGAGCTAACAATGGAGACACTCAAGATAGAGAACATTTCAATATCCCAGAAAGTCCTTTTAGATCCTTTTAGTTAATCCAAACATCAACGCAGCCCCAGACGATCCATGACTAGAAAAAAAATAGTAAACACAGGACTTGATTTAAAACACGAAATTCCTTCTATAAATCATATACATTAAGAGCTTGTATCTATTGCAATGACAGCAACAAATAAGTAAAACAATGTGAATATTGCTAAGAAGTGACATTGATTTCTACATAACCTTAAGTAAGACATCCATCTCTTTTGAGTTTTCTGAATATTTTAGAATGAATTCTCTGTCTTCACAGACTACAAATTCATGTAAAAGTGGTACCTGTAAGATTTGTACAGTCTCTTGTATTTGAGTATACTTTTCTCTTTATGTCTAGAAAAGATTGGATTCAGGTTAAAAGATTGTAAGAGTAAAATGTTAATCACATGTTTTAAAAAGTTAAGAAATTTAGAGATTTTTCTTAGTGGGAAAGCATGAGAATGGTGAAGAGTTTTTAATGGGGGAAAAGTAGATGAAGTATTTATTTATGCATGTTATAGTTAATTGGAGATTAAATAACCTCAGAATTGTCTTTCTCTTTTTTATTTGAGATATTTAGGCTATTTATACTTTGATTTTGCTTCATTTTTGTTTTTTCTTCTAAGAAATTAAGTATTGATTCCTTCTCTCTAACCTCTAGAAAATTCAAATATTATAAATATCCCTAAATTTCATTATTTCTTATCAATCTTGAAACAGGTGTTATTCACATCTTTGGCTCTAGTTTCTCATAAAAATTGTTATAATTTCCTTGAATTTCTCTTTTCCTGTATGTTGTCACATAAAGGGTTACACTTAATTGAGTAAACAAAAACTCTTGTTTTTCTCCTCAAATGATAATGGTATAGAATATCATCTCCTGTAATGTTATTTTACCACCAAATATAAACTGATTTTAAGTATAATGATGGCATCAAATATTACAGGGAGACCTATGATTCCTCAGTTAGAGTGGAGTTGTGTTCTCAGTAATTGCATCTCGTATAAAGAATCGACTGTTATTCAGGAGCACTCTACTATGACTAAGCATGAAGTAGATGTGAGGAAGTTATCTGTTTCATATCTTGAAAATGGTAAGTTCCCAACTGTCAATATAAGAAGTGCATCATGCTGGGATTAATACCTACGTGATGGCTTGATCGGTGCAGCAAACCACGTTGGCACACGTTTACCTATGTAACAAACCTGCACATCCTGCACATGTATCCTGGAACTTAAAATAAAATAAAATAAAAAGTAGTACTCAATGCAAATAGTGCGAAAGGATACCTTTTAAGTCAAATTATTAAACATTTTGAACGTTGATTTAACATTTAATGAAATTTAGATTGGTGGGAGTATATCCATTGAAGCTCTATGCCCAACCATCATGAAGAAAACAATACTAGATTGTCTAGAATCAGAAAATTCAGCATTCATCTTTGACATATTTGTAGTCTCAAAATTACTCCAAAAAATTAATATTTAAATTAATTTAAATTTAATGAAATTTTTTAAAAGTGTGGAAGAAGATACTAAATGTTGAGTATGTTTTTGCAAAAATAAAGTGACAGTTGTGAATAAAGATTTAAATTTTTATAAATTAAAGAATTTTATTTATTAATTTATTTTAGTTTTATTTTTACAGGAAAGTTGTAAATATAGTACAAAGATTTTTTATAAACCTTATACCGGTTTCCCCTATTTAACATATTAATGTTGTAGTTTGTCACAATTAATGATCATATACTATTATTAGTTAACTTCATACTGTATTCAGATTTCCTTAGTTTTCACTTAATGTCTGTTTTCTATTCCAGGATTCCATCCAAGTTACCACATTATATTTAGTTGTCATATTTTCTTAGGCTTTTCTTGGCTGTGACAGAATTGTTTCTCAGACTTATCTTTTCCTTCCTTCCTTCCTTCCTTCCTTCCTTCCTTCCTTCCATCCATCCATCTTGACAATTTTGAGAGTACTGATCAGGTATTTTGTAGAATATTCCTCACTTGGAAATTTTTTAATGTTTTCGTCAAGATTTGACTGAGGTTATATGTTTTGGGGAGGAAGACAACAGAAGCAAAATGCTGGTCTTACTACATCTTATCAAGATTACAAACATCAACATGATTTATCACAGTTAGTGTTAACTTTGGGTGACGTAGTGTTTGTCAGGGTTCTCCTCTGTAAAGTTACTCTCTTTCTGCCTTTTCATACTGTACTGTTTGAAATGAAGTGGCCAGACCCACTTACACAGTGGGAAGTTATTCCCCATTTCCTTGAGGGTAGAGTATCTACATAAATGATTTAGAATTCTCCTGAACAGATATTTTTGATTCTCCTCTATTTATTTATTTATTCAATCATGGACACATTGATATTGATTATATATGTTGGGTCATAATTCAACACTACTTTATTTACTTTGGTGCTCAAACTTTCCCATGTTGGCCATTTGAAGCTCTTTCAGTTGCCTCCTTTTGTCCCATTGACATCCACATTATCATGGTTTTTATATGATTTATTTATTTAGGTGTGTTAGTTGCTACTGTGTTGTCTTTTCTTCTAGACTCTCTTAGCTGATGGAGAAAGAAAATACTAACCAGTATATAAAACATATCTATAAATATTTCTAATGCATCCATATCTAGCTGCATTAAGCTAAGCATGAGTTCATATTACGCCAACCCTAAACACTTGGATCATTCTAGCTTTCTCACCATGTTTGTCTGAAACTTTCCACTCAAAGAGTGAGAAACATTCCCTCATTATCTGCCATCCATTTATTTCATTGTTTAATTGTAATACATATGCATATTGGCTTCAGAATTCTTTACCCATACCCGTGCAGGAAATAACTTTACAAAATATAATAGTGTGCTTTTGTACTATTCTGTTCATCTTTTGTCTTATAGTTTTTCCTCATTTCCAAAGTTACTTCAGTCAACACCTTTTTCCACTACTCCATTGTGTTTGTTTACTTTATACACTTAGATTATTTGTATCTAAATGTATTATAATCTGCATTTTAACCTGGGAATCTCTGAAATCCTAAATGCTTTACTAAAATTTTCATACATTAAGGTTTACTTTTCATATTTTAAAATTCTATGGACTTGGCATTCATAGTATTATCAATCTACCATTTCAGTGTCATATAGAATAGTTTCACTGCCCTATAAAATTCTCCTGCATTGTAACTTTTCAACCCCCCACGTTTTCCCCAAGCCCCAGGCAACCGCTGATATATTTACTGCCTCCATTGTTTTACCTTTTACACAATCTCATAGAAATTAAATCATGTAGCTTGCAATGTTTTCAATACTGGCTTCTTTCATATAGCAATATGCATTCAAGATTTACCCATGCATGTAATTTTGTATCTTGAAAACTCATTTTTTAATTGCTGAGTAACATTCCATTGTAAGGGTGTACACAGTTTCCAGTTTGCTTACCCATACATTTTTGAGAAACATCTTAGTTGCTCCTAGCTTTTGCTAATAATGAGTAAAGCTTCTATAAACATTCACACGAAAGTTTTTTGTGGACATGTTTTCAAATCAGTTTGGTCAATACCTAGGAACACGGTTTTTGAGTGGTATGATAAGAATATGTTTAAATATTGTAAGAAAGCGCCAAACTGTCTTCCAAAGCAGCTGTATAATTTTGCATTCCAACCATCAAGAAATGAAAATTTCTGTTGCTTTTCATTTTCACCAGAAGTTGGTATTGTCAGTTTTTTTTAATTACTTCAGCCATTCTTTTAGATGTGTAGTTATATCTCTTTGTTGTTTCATTTTACATTTTCCTAATACCAAAAATTTTGAGTACTTTTATTTTTTATTAGTATACAATATATTCATTGGCAAAATGTTTGTTGGGATATTTCACTCGTTATTTAATTTTTTTGCTTTATTTTTGAGTTTTAATCATTTTTAAATATATCTTAGATAGAAATGTGTATTGCATATATGTTTTGCAAATATTTTCTTCCTATCTATGGCTTGCCTTTTCATTCTCTTAACAGTGTTTTTATAGAGAGATTTTTAATTTAGATTATTAATATGTAAAATTAAAATTCTACACTATCCAATTTTTATCTGTCATGTGTTATTTTGACTAAATATAAAGCATGCAATAAAAGAAATATTTTAAAATACTTTGCTAAATACTTCAATGCTAAATTATCTTTGTGTAAATTTTTGTGTATATTTCCATTATATATTTTTAATTTCATGGTGGTACATAATGCAAGTTGTGGAGCTTTCATGCACGGCAAGAAATATAAGAAAATTTATGAAGCAAACAGCATCTAAGCAACTTCAGTCATTGTGTGAAATATAAATATGGAGTTTGCATGCAAATTTTTATATTTCTAGTACACATATCATAAAAAAACACATTCTATGATTATTAATATAATAACTAAATAAGAAGTTTCTTCGGTATTAATTTTCCTCTTTGGTTCAACACAATTTTAGAAATAGTGGTTTCAAAGTATTTCTAAGCAGCATCTTTTGCATTGAGAGCTCACAAATTTCACTTTCATGTACTTATAATTTTCTATTATTAACCACACTATAAAAAATTCTGATATGCTCAATGACAGAAAATATATAAAATTTTAAATTGATATATAGGTTTTTATCACTCAACTAGAATATGCCTAGCTAGAACCTTCAAATATATATATATTTATATATTATATATAACATATATTATATATGATATATATTATATATATGATATAATATATAATATATAACATATATTATATATGATGTATAATTATAATATATAATTATATATTATATATCATATATTATATATGATATATAATTATAATATATAATTATATATAATATATATGATATATTATATATGATATATATGATATATCATATATGATATATTAAATCTATATTATATATATATAATTTTTTTTTGAGACGAAGTGTTGCTCTGTCGCCCAGGTTGGAGTGCAGTGGCTTGATCTCAGCTCACTGCAAGCTCTGCCTCCCAGGTTCAGGCCATTCTCCTGCCTCAGCCTACCAAGTAGCTGGGACTACAGGAGCCCACCACCACACACGGCTAATTTTTTGTATTTTTAGTACAGACAGGATTTCACCGTGTTAGCCAGGATGATCTCGATCTCCTGACCTCGTGATCCACCCGCCTCAGCCTCTCAAAATCTTATTTTTCTGAGTTGTAGCATGCTATGTAGAAAACCTTATTATCAGTGTTTATGCTAACTTAAAAAACAACATAAAAACATCTGTTAGAATTACCCTATTTTCAAAATTTCAGACATGTTTGTTTCTAAATGCTACAATTTAAATATACTATTTTCATTCTGGGACTGCATACTTTATAGATGTCTTCTGTGTATATGATTAATGTGCGTAAGTATCAAAGGTGAGACACTTCTACTAAATATAATTACTGTGCTTCACAAACCTTGAAGAGCTCCAAAATGTCACAGTGCTGTAACCTCGGGTAGTAATTCTACATCACAAATGTTTCCTATGAGAGAGTGAGTGAAGCCTTAAGTACAGAAATTATAGGCAATTGAAAGTTAGACTGAAATCTCCACTGAAGTGATAAAAAGCCGTTACCAGTGATTTTTGTTATGCTTCAATTAGTTACATTTCAATTACACTTGCTGTCCCTTACTAGCTCTCCTCTTCTTCCTGTTAAATACACATTTCCATAGCTGTTCTTTTCTTACTAACCATGTACTGGAAATAGCAAAATATTTTCTCAAAGGCCTGTATAGTTAAGAGGAATGATGGTAGACTAAAGTGATGCTTATATTAGTAGAGTATTTGAAATCAATCTCAGACCCTTATAGATACTGAATAGTTATCATTGTTTATGTGAAACTTATTTTGAAAGATGTTTCCAGTAAAGTAGTTGTATCAGTTTAGGAGAAGCAAGGATTTGTCCAAAGCTCATTGCCCTGCAAAGCAAATTAAAATAAACATGCAGATCACAATCATGATCTGGGAACATTAACCAAGCTCAAAATATCCAGTACCATTTATGTCAAGTCATTTAGTGTATATCTTTTATTCTTCATATTTTAAAAACTGTAAGGTAATACCTAATTTTCATATGTATGAGATGTGATCACTCATATAAAAATCTTTAGAAAAATATTTTCCTACCATTATTTCTCAAGAATAGTTCTAGAACTACTTGAATCTGTATTACCTTAGAGAATTCTAACAAAAATATCTGTGCCTCTAATAAAATATCTGATTCCCACGGAATCAGAAACAGGTTTTAGTGACCTTAGAGTCTGCATTTTCACTAGTTTGCGACTTATATAAAACAGATTGGTAACCATTCTCCTAAAAACTCTGATTGAGAATGTGTTTTTAAACCTAAGTTAGGTAGTGCAAATGTTACTTCACTTGTTAATGTAGTTCATTGTATCTTAAAGGTAACCAATATAATATTACCTATTACAGTAATAAGTCCTAATTTAAAAAGGAAAAAAATTATTTCAATTCCTTTTTTCATTGTGGAATGTCCTGGGTCTGTTGAATATGAAAAATAGATTTTTCATAACTTCCCCATATTTTCTTTAATTCATAGTCATTGTCAAGAAGCAAACAACAAAGCATTTTATAAGCAGCTGTGAGATTTTTGAAAATAATTGTGCAGTAGCATATGCTAAGCTCAACACAGATTCTTTTTATTTTAATATTTAAGAAATGTGCTATTTTCTTGATAAAACCGAGGTTACCCCAAAATTACACTCACAGGTATATGCATTTAATACAAATATTCAGACAATGTACTTAAGTATGTGCAATTTGTGACACAAATTATGCATAGATAAAATTAATTTAACTAAATGACCTCGGAATATTTTGTGAACCTGAACATTTCTAGTATTTTTCTGTCATTTCACAGGCTACCAACCATTTGAGTAAAGTAAATATTAACTTAATAGTTATTGACAGTTTGATAAAATATATCTCACCAAAACATATTTGGATTTTGTTAAATGCAAGTAATACATGTGTATATAATCTGTAAAATAAGAAATTTTCTATTTTAAAAAAAGCTGGAAAGTTTGTGGCTTATGCTTTTTCTCTTATATTTTACTTGTGATTAATAGTTATTTAATATTTATATTTTTAAAATATTGTGGAAAAAATTTTAAATTTTTGCAAAGAATATTTCCAGCCTCAAAAGGTAATTTAGTAATACACAAGTATTAGCACCAGTGATGCCCACTGCTGCCAACAGCATTTTCATTTTATAGTATCACATATTAAACTTTTGATTTCAAATGAATAAAATGTCTGCAGTTAGCATAATAAGTCACTTAAACTTATACTAATTATAATGTCTAGGATCCAAGAGGTGGCAGGAGATAACTAAATAGACCAAAAATTCTCTCTGCGGATTTGCCAGCAAAACAGGCCTATCTTGAATAAACAGGAAATAGTTCAAAGATATTGAGTTGAACCTAGGACCAAATTAGATCATGGTAAGAAATCTAGAAAATGTCAATCCAGAGTCCTTAAGCAAAACATCTTGAAACAGACCAAAGATCGGTTAACAGAGACTAGGGGAGAAGAAGCTGTTGATAAAGAAAATAGTCAAAATCCAAATCCTTTTTATAATAGTGCCTAAAATTGAAAGCAATCAGATTGAAATAAGGTATTCGAATTAATCACCAATTGCTAAGTGTTTCAATACTTTGCATTATTTTTATGCCATCTTGAAAGATGCTTATTTTATATTGAGTTTAGAATCACTTATCAATCTTTTATACATAAAAACTTAACAAGTCTACTCTTCTTTTAACAAAAACAGCATGAGTTCTTATGATTAGCTCAGCAATGTAATTTATGGTGAGGAAATAAAGTTTTATTATTTTTAGATGAATAACTTTAGATTTCAAGCATCACTGGGAATACAGTAGAAAATATTTTGACAAACAGTTAAATTTGTGTCACCATCCTAAAAATTGTAAGTATAGATATCTGAAAATCATATCAAAATAATTAAAGATGTAAAATGCAACAGAAAATACTGAGGAATATAACATTATGGTATAAAATTTTAATATATTTTCTCAGATATTGATTGGTTAAGCAGAACACAATCAGAAAATATAAAAAAAAATAAATGAGCTTTTCTTAATGCATGCATATAGAAGTCTACAAACATATATAAAAATAATTATGTGATCGGCAATAAAGTAAATCTCAATTATTTTAGAGAATTGGTGTCATGTAAATCTATTATCTTATGCAACAAAAGGAACTTAAAAGTTAATAAAAAGAGACCAGCCTGGAAAACATAGCAAGAATTCATCACTAAAAAAAATGTATTATTTTGAGCTTTGTTCCATCAATACCTAGTTTATGGAGAGTTTTTAGCATAAAGGAGTGTTGAATTTTATCAAAGGCCTTTTCTGCATCTATTGAGATAATCATGTGGTTTTTTGTCATTGGTTCTGTTTATGTGATGGATTACGTTTATTGATTTGCATATGTTGGACCAGCCTTCCATTCCAGGGATGAAGCCAACTTGATCATGGTGGATAAGCTTTTTGATGTGCTGCTGGATTGGGTTTGCCAGTATTTTATGGAGGATTTCCCCATTGATGTTCATCAGGGATATTGGCCTGAAATTTTCTTTTCTTGTTGTGTCTTTGCCAGGTTTTGGTAACAAAAATTGACTAATATGGATTAATGACTTAAACGTAAAACTTAAAACCACAAAAACTCTAGAAGTAAACCTAGGCAATACCATTCAGGACATAGGCACTGGCAAAGATTCGTGACTAATACACCAAAAGCAATTGCAACAAAAACCAAAATTGACAAATGGGATATAATTAAACTAAAGAGCTTCTGCACAGCAAAAGAAACTATCATCAGAGCGAAAAGGCAACCTACAGAATGGGAGAAAATTTCTGCAATCTATCCATCTAACAAAGGGCTAATATCCAGAATCTACAAGTAACTTAAACTAATTTACAAGAAAAAACAAACAACCCATCCATCAAAAGGTAGGCAGTGGATATAAACAGACACTTCTCAAAAGAAGACATTTATGTGGCTAACAAACATATGAAAAAAAGCTCATCATCCCTGGTCATTAGAGAAATGCAGATCAAAACCACAATGAGATACCATCTCATACCAGTCAGAATGGCGATTATTAAAAAATCAGGAAACAACAGAAGCTGGTGAGGCTTTGGTGAGATAGTAACGCTTTTATGCTGTTGGCGGGAGTGTAAATTAGTTCAAACATTGTGGAAGACAGTGTGGATCTAGAAACAGAAATACCATTTGACCCAGCAATTCCATTACTGGATATGTACCCAAAGGATTATAAATCATTCTACTATAAAGACAAATGCACACATATGTTTATTGCAGTACTATTTACAATAGCAAAGACTTGGAACCAACCCAAATGCTCATCAGTGATAGACTGGATAAAGAAAATGTAGCCCATATATATCACGGAATACTATGCATTCATAAAAATGAATGAGTTCATGTCCTTTGCAGAGACATGGATGAAGCTGGAAACCATCATTCTCAGCAAACTAACACAGGAAGAGAAAACCAAACACCACATGTTCTCACTCATATGTGGGAGTTGAATAATCAGAACACACTGACACATGGAAGGGAACATCACACACTGGGGCCTGTTGTGGGGTGGGGGGCAAGGAGAGGGAGAGCATTAGGACAAATACCTAATGCATGCAAGTGCTTAAAACCTAGATGATGGGTTGATGGGTGCAGCAAACCACCATGGCACATGTATACCTATGTAACAAACCTGAACGTTCTGCATATGTATCCCATAACTTAAAGTAAAAGAATAATAATAAAAAAGAAACCATTATATCAAAAAGACACTTGCACACATTTGTTTATTACAGCACAATTCACAGTTTCAAAGATATGGAACCTATTTAAGTGCCCATCAACTGATGAATAGATAAAGGAAATGTGGAATATACGTACCAGGGACTGCTCCTGAGCCATAAAAAAGAATGAAATAATGTCTTTTGTAGCAATTTGAGGCCAGAGGCTGGAAGCCATTATTCTAAGTGAAGTAACTCAGGATTGGAAAACCAAATACCATATGTTCTAACTTATATGTGGGAGCTAATCTATGGGTGAACAGAGGCAAACAAAGTGGTAAAATGGATATTGGAGACTCTGAAGGGGGAAGGATGGGAGACAGATAAAGGATTTAAAACTACATATTGGGTACAAAGACACAACTTGGGTGATGGGTACACTAAAATCTCAAACTTCATCACTATAAAATTCATCCATGTAGTCAAAACACTTGTACCCCTAAAGGTATTGAAATAAAATAAAATAAAAATTACTGGTTTCAAAAATTGTATGTTTTTTAATTAAAAACAAAAAGTTATAAAAAATTTTATATATTTGTAATTCTTAATATATACTTAAAACAAGTCATGGTTAAAGAAGCATTAATGGAGATAAGGAAAAACACAATTGCATGGCAATGAAATAAAACACATATAAAATCTGCAGACTAAAGGAATAGTTTAAAAAGAAATATAAAGCCATAAACACTTATTTCATATCTATCTTAATTTATTACTGAATAAATGTTAATCTTTATAAATCAAGGTGACATTCTATTTAATTTCTGATGATATTCTTGATGTGTTATAAAATAATCAAGTTTTACATATCACAGAAGTTTGTTCCTACGTGGAAAATTAAAATATATACTGTTATCAAAAGAAGCACCATTGAAGTTAATATAATAAAAAACAGGCAGGGCGTGGTGGCTCATGCCTGTAATCCTATCACTTTGGGAGGCCGAGGTGAGCAGGTCACCTGAGGTCAGGAGTTCGTGACCAGCCAGGACAACATGGCGAAACCCCATCTCTACTAAAAATACGAAAATTAGCCTGGCGTGGTGGCCTGTAATCCCAGCTACTCAGGAGGCTGAGGCAGGACAATCCCCTGAATCCAGGGGACAAAGGTTGCAGTGAGCCGAGATCGCACCACTGCACTTCAGCCTGGGCAACAGAGCAAGACTCCGTCTCAAAAAAAACAAACAAAAAAATTTCTCAATTCAAATAGAGTATCTCATTGATAGAAAATTCCTTCTGATTTCAAAAATGTAAAAATTTTAAAGACAAATGTTTCTTAAAATTGATAAAATACAGCAAACTTATATACATCTGTAAGGGCTATCCTTTTGCTTTTTAAACTGTTTTACATTCAGAGGGAATTAAATATTATTTGTTAGTAATCAAAATGTCTAGCCAGATATCCAAACGCCCAGGATAAAAAAAAATTAACATAATTAGTCTGTATCAGGTTGAAAAGTCAACAAAAATTCACAGTTTTCTTCAAATGGATAAAGATAGTATAATCTAAACATTTAAATCTGAAATTAATAATTAATAGCTGGAAAAACTATCAGTTATATATTTTCAGTGTATACTATAAAAATAGATCTGAAAAATAAATACTAGGAAGGCCTCTAGCATTACAAGTTTACTTATCTGACATGTAAACCTAATATTAATTATTATTTCACAATTTGCATGCTATTATTTTCTGTGGTGAATTGGACATTTGTGATTGCTTATCAGTCATCATTTTTCATTTTTTCTCATTCTTTTTTTTGTTTGTTTGTTTTGAGACGGAGTCTTGCTCTGTCGCCAGGCTGGAATGTAGTGGCCGCTTTCGGCTCACTGCAACCTCCACCCCCCAGGTTCAGTCCTATTCTCCTGCCTCAGCCTCCCAAGTAGCTAGGACTACAGGTATGTGCCACTTTGCCCAGCTAATTTTTGTATTTTTAGTAGAGACAGGGTTTCACCATGTTGGCCAGGATGGTCTCGATCTCTTGACATCATGATCTGCCCACCTCAGCCTCCCAAAGTGCTGGGATTATAGGCGTGAGTCACTGTGCCCGGGCCATTTTTTCTCATTCTAAATAACATGCATATTTTTCTTTGCAGTCATCATCCTCATGTTGTGTTGCAACAGAAGTATATGGGTATGAGATTTATTAGGGAAACCAAGACTAAGTGTAACTGCTAACAGCATTCCTTGCTCACGGAAACTCATTTGATGAAGTTCACGCTTTATAATTCTCAAATTTCAATCATGAACTCTTAGGTATTACAGACATCATTTTTTTCTGTGTGAAATTTAAGATAGTTTTATCCAAAAATTGCATTGAAATCATATTTCTTTGTGATTGATTTTTTAGTGTTGGTTTTTTAAACCAATGTCTAGGTTTTGTTTTATAAGCTTGACTGAAATTGTATAGTTTTATGAAACTATTTTATTAGATACATAGTTTAAATTAATGCTTCTTATAGGACTTTTGGTTCTACATACATTTCTAAGTAAATTATATTTGTTAATTTTAAATGTGAAAAAATATTTAAATATTTGAAAATAATCTCCTTGGCAATCTATATATTGTCCTGTTGATACAGTACTATAATCAATAAACTCTTACTTTATTTAGATTTTTTTACTTCTATATTTATAAATTAGTCTACAGTTTTGACTTTCATTTTTCATTGTCTTATCAAGTTTCAGTGCTAAAGTAACCCTAATAAAAACATTAGAGGAAGCTTTGTATGATTATCAGCCAAAACTTATGTTTTAGATTAGGAAAAATATCTTCAATGTTAACTGTATCTAGAACTTTCTTCATTTCACTATCTCTTTAGGTTATTCAAACTTAGTATTTCTAACTGGGTCAATTTTGACATTTTGTATTTTGTTGAAAAATTACCTAATTTGTCTAGATTTTCGAATGTTCATACTGGAATATCAGTGATATCCTCAATATTTTAAATTATCTTTAGGATTTAAGTTTTTATTTTATAATTATTTATTTATTTATTATTTATTTATTGATACAGAGTTTCTCTCTGTCGCCCAGGCTGGAGTGCAGTGGCAAGTTCTTGGCTCACTGTAACCTCCTCCTCTCAAGCGATTCTCCTGCCTCAGCCTGCTGAGTAGCTGGGACTACAGGCATGCACCACCACACCTGGCTAATTTTTTTGTATTTTTAGTAGAGACAGGATTTCACTATGTTGGTCAGGCTAGTCTCGAACTCCTGACCTCAAATGAGCCGCCTGCCTCAGCCTCCCAAAGTTCTGGGGTTACAGGCACGAGCCGCTGTGCCTAGCGTATTTTAATATAAAATGTCATGTGTTTTCTTTTTTATAAATATTTTACTGATTTTTATATGTTCCAGTATTATTAAAAACAAATTTACTGATCTTTGTATTTTTTAGTATTATTTAAAAACAAATTTTAAATGTGCTATTTATGTATTTACAAATTTTTTATTCTGTTTATTGTTTTTATTATAAATTTATTATAAATTCTTTATCTCCATTTCTATTTGTCATGTCTTTTCTAAAATCGAATGATTATTTATTTTTAGACTTTTCTTATTTAAAAAATAGCTCATGAAAGCAAAAGGCATACTCTTTGTAAATAATAACTTATTGAAGGGCTTCAAGATGGATGACTAGAGGCATCTGATAACCACCCCTTCCACAAAGAAGAAACAATATAGTGAGTAAATAACCACGCTTCAAGTAAATCTCATAAAAGAAAGCTAAAATTCAAAAGAAATGACAGGAAACACCTAAGTCAAGGGAGGAGAGGGAAGTTAGTCAGCCTCTTCAGACAGAATTGGCTGGGAGCTTGGAGAGGCTCCATACCGTGGGGAAGCCTCAGTATGTTAGTGGCCCACAGCGTCCACGTTTCTACGTGGACTCCTCCAATTCTAGCCAGGAGAGAGTCCCAGGACCCTCTTGGTCCCTGAGACCATATAGAAAGTTTCCTGAATACCACATAAAAGAATTGCTCCAGACAGGGAGCTCAACACCCCGCAATGAGTTCTAAGCAGCTGCAGCAAGACACCATCTTGAAAGCCACACCCTCATCATATTGCATCCTTACCTGGAGTCAAATAGCCCCAGCATCTTCCCATGCCTCGAGCCCCAATGACATCTGTCATCTGCAGCCGGGCACTGCTGCTGGCTGCCTCCAGATCCTAAGTGTGAGCTATTGGAAGCAATTCTGCCATAACCAGGAGAAGGTTTGCTACATATTTACAAGCACCCTGAGAACAGGCTACCCTACTTGCAGCAAGCACCTGGGGTCAAAGTGCGTGCTTCTCATAGATCTGTTTACAGCTGCTACCTAGGAGAGCAATGCCACGCTCTCTAGTAGCAGGGATGCAGCACAACCACTATACCCCTACCCAAGCATTCTATCAGGATGTGGGTATCACCTTACCACTGTCTATCACAGGCACCCTGACACACAAATGGCTGGCTGAGGCCAAGCCTGTCCAGGTCAGTTCCACACCCGAATACCCAAGAATGTCACCTAGAGAACTGGGGATTTTCCAGGTCTACTTACCATCCTGTTTACCAGGATGAATACCACCTGAGCATTCATCCAAGGGCCTGAGGCCAGGCTCACTCAACCTGATGCTACCACCATAACTGGCACAAACACATGTCCCACATGCGGGCCAGGAGATTGGAATATGGAGCCTGTTGCAGTCACTCCCAGTACCAGCACAGACCACACTGAAAGCCAGAGCATTACTTTGCTACTGCTACTGCCATCACCCCATCACCCACACCAAACCTGCTGCCCAAGGGCCCTAGGATCTGCCCATTCACTCAACCCACGGCTGCAACTGCTGGCACTCTAGCAAGCTACCTCAAGGGCCAAGAATTGGCCCTCCTAAACCTGGTAACATTAGCGCTAGTGTACAGTCCCCCAGGACCCAAGAATAGGTATGCTCAGCCTACCGCTGCCACCACCAGGGCCCAAGGACTGTCCCACCTGACATCTCCATCTACAGTAAAATTTTACCACAGCCTCCGCTAACAACTGTACCCCAATGAAATTACAGGCTCCACTAATGCTGTTAATAGTCAAAGAAATCATATGAAGAATACACTACTGAATCCACTCACTCAGAATCAAAGCTAAAGTGCCTTACCAAACCAATACCATAGATATAACTTCCCTATATACTCCCCTGTAGAAGCAAACTCAAATATTGGAAGATGCATCTTTATGTCAGATATGCAGATATCAAGGTAAGGCCATAAGTAACATTAAAAATAATAAAATATGACACTTTCAAAGGAACATAGTAATTCTCCTGCAACAGATTCAAATGTAAAAGAAATTATGAGGTCTCAGAAAAATTTTAAATATTGATTGTAAAGAATCTCAGTGAGACATAATGAGAATTCCAAAAAAAAAATACAAAGAAATTAGAAAAACAATCAGAATATAAATTAAAACTTCCCAAAGAGTTAGACATCATCAAAAAGAACAAGACATTCTGGGACTGAAGAATTCATTGAATTAGCTATAAAAGGCTTTCAATATCTTCAACAATGCACTAAATCAAGTAGAAGAAAGAATTTCAGAAGTTAAAGATAGGTCTTTTAAAATAACCCAGCCAGACAAAATTTAAAATAAAGAATAAAAAAGAATGAACAAAGCTCATGTGAGATATGGGACATCATAAAGTGAGCAAATATTTACCATTTGTTGTCGCAGAAAGAGAAAAAAATGAAAGGGATAGAAAACCTATTCAACAAAATAATAGCTATTAATAAAAACTTCCAAGTCTAACAGGAGATTTAAACATCTATATACAAGAAACTCAGAGATTCCAAAATACATACAGTTTAAACAGGTCTTACAATTTATGAATAGATAATATTCTATTTTTTAAAGGATAAAATGAATTTTCTTATTAATGTCAATAATAAATATAGCAGATGTTACGAATTCTAAGGGAAAGATGTTTAACATTTTTCATTTTAGTTTTGATTCAAAAAATAAGATAATGTAATTGACAATGTTTCAACAAAATTACATTTTATATAACTTTCTGTTATAAACGTTTTAACAACCATCACATTTATTTTTAATTTTTATTTCCATTTAACTATATATGTTTAATACATACAATACAGTTTGGCTGGGTTCCCACCCAAATCTCATCTTGAATTGTAGCTCTCATAACCTCAAGTGTCATAGGAGGGACCCGGTGGGATGTGACTGAACAATGGGGGCGGGTTTTTCCCATGCTGTTCTTGTGATAGTGAATAAGTCTCATGAGATCTCATGGTTTTATAAAAGGAATTTTCCCTGCACACACACTCTGATCTGCTGCCATGTAAGATGTGCCTTTGCTCCTCCTTCACCTTCCACCACGATTGTGAGGCCTCCCCAGTCATGTGGAACTGTGAGTCCATTGAACCTTTTTTTCTTTATAAATTACCCAGTCTTGGGTATTTCCTTATAACAGTGTGAGAATGGACTAATACAGTAAATTGGTACTGGAATTGGGGCTGTACCCTGCAAAGCCACAGGGGCAGAGATGCCCAAAGCCACGGGAGCTGACCACTTGCATCAGCATGACCTGGATGTGAGACATAGAGTTAAAGAAGATAACTTTGGGGCTTTAAGATTTGACTGCCCTGTTGGATTTTGGACTAACATGGGGCCTGTGGCTGCTTTGTTTTGGCCAATTTCCCCTATTTGGAACAGGTGTATTTACCTAATGCCTGTACCCCCATTGTATCTAGGATGTAACTAACTTGCTTTTGATTTCGCAGGATCGTAAGTGAAAGAGACTTGCCTTATCTCAGGTAAGACTTTGGACTGTGGACGTTTGAATTAATGGTAAGATGAATTAAGACTTTGGGGGACCGATGGGAAGGCATGGTTGGTTTTGAAATGTGAGGACATGAGATCTGGGAGGGGCCAGGGGCAGAATGATATGGTTTGACTGTGTTACCACCCAAATCTCATCTTGAATTGTAGCTTTCATAATTCCCACATGTCATGGGAGAGACCTGGTGGAGGTAATTGAATCATGCTGTTCTTGTGACAGACTCATGAATAAGTCTCATGAGATCTGATGGTTTTATAGAGTGCAGTTTATCAACACACACTGTCTGGCCTGCTGCAACGTAAGATGTGCCTTTGCTCCTCCTTTGCCTTCTGCCATGATTGTGAGGTTTCCCCAGCCCAGCCATGTGGAACTGTGAGTCCATTAAACCTCTTTTTCTTTATAAATTACCCAGTCTAGAGTATTTCTACATAGCAGTATGAGAACAGATTAATGCACATACTGATTATGGAGGAGGTTAAAATAAATTTTTCAAACAGAAAAATACAAAGAAGAATGTTACCATTAATACATTTTCTATGTAAACTGGATAATTTGTAGAAATAATAATAAATAAGCATCCCGATTAAATGAAGAGTCTTTCTTTACTTCTAGATAACTTTTTTTTATTTATTCATTGTATTTTTATTATCTTTTTTGAGAAATTCTATTAGGTAGATTTCAGCACTTCTGAATGATATCTTCATTTATTTAACTTCTGTCTGGTAATTTCCATATTTCTATCAATTTACTCCTAATAGAAACAGGAGTTTTGGACGGGCATGGTGGCTCACGCCTGTATTCCCAGCATTTTGGGGTAGATCACTTGAGGTCAGAAGTTTAACACCCATTTGGCCAACCCGGTGAAACCCTGTCTCTAATTAAAAAAAATACAAATATTAGCCATGCATGTTGGTGGGAACCTGTAATCTCACCTACTTGGGAGACTGAGGCAGAATTGTTTGAACCTGGGAGGCAGAGGTTGCAGTGAGCTGAGACTGCACTACTGCACTTCAGCCTGGGCAACAGAGTGAGACTACTTCTCAAAAAATTAAATAAATAAATAAATAAATAAATAAAGACTTAATGTAGAGTTCCCCTACAGTGACTCTAGTTATTATAAACAAAAGTTCTAGTTATTATGACGAAACAGAAAATTTCCCCAAAACTCACTGGCAAAAACCAGTTATTTACCATGCTCATGGATTTTGTGGATCAGGAATTTGAACAGATCATGACTGGGAAAGCTTGTCTCTGCTCTATAATATGTATGACCACAAACTGGGAGGTTCAAATGCTTGGAGCTGGAATTATCTGAAAGCATGCTTACTCACACTGATACGGGAGGCGGGCAGGGAAGTTCTGGGTACAGAAAGGCAAGGTCCCTGGGGAGGGCTCCACCCTCGGGCCTGTGCCCACAGACCTAAGTGAGGACAAATGTTGCATTTTCCAGGACCACTCTGGCCCGCCACGGCCCATTCTAGGCATATATAAAAACCCCAAGACCCTAGCCGGCACACACACAAGTGGCTGGACGTCGAGAGGATCACACCAGCGAAAAAACACACAAGTGGCTGGACATTTGAGAGAAACACACCGGTGGAAAAACACACCGGCAGATGCGTGGAAGGATGTGGATGCCGAGGTGAATTGGATCAGAGGAGGGCCGGGCCACTGAGCGGCCCGATTCCAGGAAAAGACCACCTGGCTCCCATCCCCCTTTTGGCTCCCATCCATCTGCTGAGAGCTACCTGCACCATTCAATGAAACCTTGCACTCATTCTCCAAGCCCACGTCTGATCTGATTTTTCTGGTACACTAGGCAAGAAATCAGGATACAGAAAACCCTCTGTCCTTGCAATAAGGCAGAGGGTCTAATTGAGCTGATTAACACAAGCAGCCTGAAGACAGCAAAATCGAAAAAACACACTGTAACGCACGCCCACTGGGGCTTTGGGAGCTGTAAACACTTAACCCTAGACGCTGCCGTGGGGCCAGACCCCAGCAACCTGCCCATCTGCATGCTCCCCTAGGGGCATGAGCAGTCAGGCACTGTAGAAGCAAGCCACACCCCCATTGCATGCCCTGCGAGGGGGATAAGGGAACTTTTCCCATTACAGCATGTCTCTAGGATGAAACTGGCTGGGGGCTGACATTAGTTGGGGCAAGTTGATCTCTTGCTGTTTCCACATACCCTAGGCTTCCTTACTGCAGGGTGGCTGAAACACAGGGGTAAGTAGGTAGGTAGGTAGGTAGGTAGGTAGGTAGGTAGGTAGGTAGATAGATAGATAGATAGATAGATAGATAGATAGATAGATAGATAGATGATAGATAGAGCATATATATAGATAGATATGGACAGATATAGTGTATATATAGATATATAGATAGATAGAGTATATCTCTGTCACACACACGTACACACACACACGCTCTCTCTCTATATATAATCTATATATAGGTAGATATAGTATATATATACTATATATAGATATAGTATATATCTATATAGATATAGATATCTATATATACTATATCTATCTATATAATATAGTATATAGATAGATATCTATCTATATAATATAGTATATAGATAGATATCTATCTATATCTATCTATATAGATATATACTATATCTATATATAAATATATACTATATCTATCTATATCTCCCATCTTCCACAGTAATAATAAAAAACAGAGAGAATGTTGTTACAGTTACATATAATCTGTATATACTATATAGATAGATACTACATCTGTCTAAATAGATAGATAGATATAGTATATATATAGATATCTATATCTATCTATAGATAGATATATCTATCTATAGATATATATATATATATAGAGAGAGAGCATGTGTGTGTGTGTGTGTGGGTGTGTGTGTGTGTGACAGAGAGAGAGAGAGAGAGAGAGAGAGAAAGAGAGAGAGAGAGAGAGAGAGAGTCAGGTGAAACCATATCACTTTTTATTACCTACACAGAGAAGTCACATAACATCACTTCTTACATTCTCCTCACAGACGCATTAACAAAATACCACTGAGTTCAAGTAGAGGTGAAATAAATCTATCTTTGGATGGAATTAGTAACCTTATGTAGTTGCAAGTGGAAGCAGAAATATTGCTGTGGAAATTTTTAGAAAATGCCACAACTAATCTTTAACAACTAATCTCTTTTTAGGAATTTGTTGTCAAGGAGAAAATATAAATGAGTTGGTAGGTGGAGGGAACATAGAGTGACAACACACTTTTTTATTAATTTGAGAAGCAACAGAGAATATTTGTATACTAGCAAAAATTATCAAGAAGAGTGGAAGAAACATGATAGTGAAGAAAGGGAATGAATGTAAAAATGAAGCTTTTATACCCCAACCAGAACTAATCCAAAGCCAAGAGCAGGAGTTGGCCTGTGAAAGGGCCACTTCTTCCATCTTCCACAGTAATAATAAAAGAACAGAGAGAATGTTGTTACAGTTACAAATAATCTTCATTTAACAAACACTAATACTTATTACATGTCACACCATTTTTTAAAGTGTTACACATGTATTAACTTAATGTTTACTATCACTCTATGAACTATGTATTATTTCTATTTTACAAACAGAAAAACTGAGATACAGAAAAAAATAAATTGCTGAAGATTACACAGCTCTGATGATTAGCAGAGCAGGGACTCAAACCCCAGCAGATGAGCTCCAGAAAACACACTTTCAAGCACAAGGTTAAACTGCTAATGAGCAGTTTAACGAAACTACTAGGGGTATGAGCAGCATACGAAATTAAAGAGACTAGATTTGGTAGAAAAATAATATGCAAGTTTCCAAAGGGTTGTTATTATTTCTTACTTTTAACAGTAAAAATTGTTGTCATCCAAGGGCATTATGAACACTTGGCTGAATAGAACAGATATAATGTATCATTTATTGGGGAAAATCTTATAAGCAGAAACATGTTAGACTGCAGTAAGTCCCCAAACCTCTCATTCTTCCACAGGACAGGCTGAGTAAAGTTCAATACACAGCATGGCTATGGTTCCAATAGAGAAGCCTGTGAGGGTGCAGGTGGACCCATGACAGAGGGCACTCCAAGACAGTGACTATGCCCGCCGCCCCCCCACTGCCGCCCCCCCAACACACAGTGCTACATTTTTAGAGGTGTAGCCTAAGGCGGACTACAGAACATCTATTTTCTCTAAATAACAAGAAAGTTTTCAAGGCAACTTGAGGAAGACTGGGAGGTGCACAAACTGAGGTCTAAGTTGTGTATACCAAGGGCTCTGGGTGAAGCCTGGCCTGCCAGAAATGCTGACATCAGCCAAAGGCCTTCCTTGCTGCCCAGCTAAGAGAGCTTCCTGTTGAACTGCGAAAAGGGGAAAAAATGAACTTCCAGATAATCTAAGCTTGTCAATGACCAGAGATGATATTATTATCAGAAAACAAAAGTGAGACTGTATTGAGAAGTGGAAAATGTGAAAGTAAATATATTAAGGATGTTTAGTTTTATAATGTTTTAGTGCTGAATGCCAATATGAGACTGATGGCCATGAAATTAAAGAGACTAACTAATACTGTTTTAATATGTTCTTAGCTAATATCTAGTTTATTGGGAGCAGATTGTTGGGCTTAACCTAACTTAAGGCTTTGTCAACTCAATATTATTAACTAACAAGGGTCAAAAGTATTAATAGTATTTGTAAGAAAATGTTACATCATAGAATCTAGGAAGAGGAAATATGAAGGTAATGATGAACAATGAAAGAGAAGTAATTTAGCATTAGTTTAGTGGCTTGCTGTGAATTTATTTTGGCACTATTTTTCCCCTAAAACTTCAGAAAACTTAATTTTAAATAATTACCCTAGATTATTTTCGGTGAAATTCTTCTGAATTATAGTCAAAGACTTGTCAAATACTTCCCTTGTTTTGACATCAAATCCTAGAGAGTTTGGAATGAAATTAGTACATTCACACATTGCTAGTGGCCATAATGATAATAAGTAGCAAGTTATTTTGAAATCTCACTCCTTGAAATTTGCTTATTCCAAAACAATAATATATTTTAAGAAAAAGTAGTATCGCAAATGTAAAGGAGAAACATAAATATGTCTAAATATTTGCTTAGAGCTCTCAGGTATCTTTCCAATTTTTAGGCTTATAATTAATCCTATTTCTAGTTTTCTCACTAACCTCAAATGGAGAGATTATAGCACATATGCTGACATCTAGATTCTGAAACCAAAACATTATTTATTGGAACAATGTGATCAGAAGAATAAGAAAAAAGGTGGATAACCCTCCTTTACATGTCCTCAATAATGTAATCTTAGAAAAGGACATTGGTTAGAGATTGAATATTTCTGCATCCCTTTGATGCAAGCAACGGATACAATGTAATTAGCACCTTATAGATTGGTCCCAGGTTAACACCTTGGACAGCAGCAGGGAGAGCTCCCCAGTAATCTGGGCCCAGAAGAGTTTTCTGCTCCTTCCCCAAAACTCCTTAACACTTCTATTCTTTAGTGGAAGAGGTACGTAGGTAGCAGAGATTCCTCTCCTCATCCAGCCCTGTATCACCAAGGAAAGAATTGACTTGTATCTTGTGTTGCCCCAGTCTTCCTTGAGAGAACTCTGAGTTCCATGGAGAAGAGCCTGTGAGGTTCTACAAACTCCCCTTGCATCTGAATCACTTAGAGATAATATATTCTCATGCTCTTCTCCCCTCAGCCTTTAGTAATTCATTTTAAAAATGCTGAATTCTTACAATCTACTTTTATAGAGACCTTGTCTTCCTCCTATTGCCACAGACTAGTTAATTCTCATATCCCATATCTCTTTTGACGTTTTTTTTTTCATTCTTTAGAGTATAGAGTAGTCGGTTGCATGGTTGCATTGTGTCTTCAGCTCTTAATGATTCTGTATATTATTTGGCTGTTGTTGTTAGAGTAGATGTGACACTTTTTCCAACTTTTTTGTACAACATGGAAGCCAGAAGCCTTGTATCATTTGGTGGTCACAGGGGAGCTTTAACTAACAACATATTTTAAAAATTAACTTTTGCTTATTTAATAAAGATCATTTTATTTATATTTGAAAAGAACTTCCGGATATATCCTTGGATAGCATTTTGGGGAAGAGCTATTGCTCTTCCTATTACATTTTTTTTTTTTTAAGAAACAGTTTAAGACATACAATTCCTCCTAGTTAGGAGTGGCCAGACTATATTTACATGAGAAGGGTTGGAACCTCTTTAAAAAAGGCTTATATTACACTTTTGAACACTGAGCAATGTAATGATAATAACTAAGGTAACACTTCTACTTTATTTGCTTCCAGGATATATTTCAACTTGTTTAGTTTTTAAATAATTTCATGGCATCGATACTTTCAATATTCTCTTTTTAGATAAACAAAATTAAGGAAGGTGGAACTTAGGTTACTATGCCAGCATTCAAACAAGGAATGCTGGATCAAGAAGTAATATTCTTAATCTCCATAATAACTGCCTCCTGAAAGAAATTATTAGACAAAATAAACAAGGAATGTTCTTACAAGTTTTTGCTTGTGTCAAGCCTGCAGTAGGAGCTGAGAACACAACATTATCCAAAGAAACCAACGAAGACTTTTTAAGATATATATAAACTTACGTTTCCTAGGTAAAATATAATGTGCTTTTACACAAGCCTCTGGTGATAGAATGTTTTATAGCATAAGACAGAAGATAAAACTGGATGAAAAGGTAAATTTTGATGAACATTGTCTACCAGGACTAGAAATGTCATTCTATATACCACTGATAATAGAAGTTAATTATCTCTATAATGATATAGAGATACAAAACTCATTTCCTAAAAATAATACATGTTCATTAAACATGTATTATTAATGTTTGTCCGTCAATATAAGTTTCTAAAAACAATTAAATACTCAGGATCTTTCCTATAAGATCAGTATCAATTTCTCCATCTTATTGATAAGGAAACTGGATTAATTGGGGTTAATATAATTTAGTAAAGATTACAGAGGTTATCCTATGTTAATTTAAATTCAGTTGATTAACCCCTTAATAAAAAGCTTCCAAACTTGAGAAAATTACATGTTGATTTGTGTTAGCAAACATACTAAATGTTAACAAGCATTGCTCAGAGGCTAATATAAATAATTACAGTCTTAAAGGCCAATAGGTAATAGCTCTGACAAAAAATGTGTAAGCTCATTTTTACTTTATAAATAATGTATTCCTGTTTTTTCATGTCTGGACAGGAAATTCTGGAATTACATTCTTTTATTTTAATAACAGATTGACTACAAACAATAGGATTGTAGCAGAAATGTGAATATGGTAAAATACTAAATTATTCAAAAATTATATTCAGTAATGTTCAGTAGTAACTGGTTTGGGACTATTTACTGGTAGAATAATAGATAGAAGTAATAAAACAACCACAAATGTTTCTTGTGTTCCTCGGATCAACTCTTAAGGATGTCGATTAAAAGACACAATCAGCTTTGTAACCTCACTGCAGGGAAGCTTCTGCTATTACACAGTTTCTTTCAGATACTCAAATATAAATATCTTTTAATACTACATATATGTAGAGAAACAGACAAATAAATATATGCATACATTTTTGAGAGAATTCGTATTACTTTTATTGTATTGACTCAGTCAAGGTTTATTTTTAATTTTTTAAATTTTATTTTATTATGCAATTACTAGAAGAATTTAGAGTTTTAGAAATTTCCTGCTTTAACACACGAGATCTTATATACTTCTAAATCACCTGGAAAATATTTAAAAAAATATTTTCCAATCATGGCCAGCTACTTGTGTGAGCCTAAGTGCAATGACAGGCTAAAATGCAAATATAAGTAGTAGGGTTTGGGGATAATCATTCATTAAGGAACAAATAGAGTAAGATTCTGTTTGTTAGAATACTATGTATCTGATAAGAGTTGCTTTATTGTGAGCTTGAGTATAATAGTCTTTAAAAATTTAATCAAGTCAGAATTAGATGGTAAAACAGCACAATTAACTTGTAATTATGAATTTAGTATTACTGACATTGGCAAGGTTCAGGAAGATTTATTTACCTTGATGTATCTGCTTTTGTGTCCTCAAGCCATCTATGGTCTACCTTGGGATAGTGTTCTAAATCTTTCCAGTTATATTTCATCTCTCCTGATTAATTTTTTCTGCTATTTTTTTTTTCTCAGCATGCTCATATGTTTTTAAATCTCTTTTTTTTTTGGCTAAGGGGATATAGCTCCTCTTTAAGTTAGGTGATAGTTTAAGTATTATTATTAGAAAGATTTTTTAAAACTGGGCAACTTAATGCTTCACACAGTGAGGAGAAAGCATAAAATACAAATATAATAACTACAACTTCAGTGAAGCTGGACAGAGCACATTTTGTTTATAGCACAGGCACTAATCCTTATGTCTTTGCATCAGTCATTGAAATACTTCTTTTCCATTTACTCTGTAAAGGAAGGAAGTGACTTACTGAGCTAACAGCATTCAACTTTACTAATTAATTGCGAGGTTGAAAATAGAAATCGTTTCTTGCTCTGTACTGCAAACATAGTAGATTTCTTCTTGGAGGCAGAGCTTGTTTATATCTAAACTTCTCCCTTTTGATGCCTGCAACAATATAAGACTTAAAACAAGAGAGATGTTTGCCTGACAAAGAAACAAGACTAAGAATCAGATTCACCTGTGGAAGCAACCTACTGAGGGGCTTACTCTGAGTTTTGAATGGAGCTGTGTGCCTCTGTTTCTAGCAACTCCTTGTAGAATGACCTTCATGCCAAAATTTCAGGGGTGTTGAGAGCATCAGTCTAGTACTATAATCATTAAATTCTTCCCCTGGAGTGCACTTTATATGAAGGATATTCAAGTATAGAACAGACTTTCTATTCCTAATGACTTTGAAGTTGCAGCTTTATATTTTCAGATACGGTAAAATAGAGACAAGTAGAAGTAAACAACAGTTTACTATGCAGAAAGGGTCTAACTTTGCTCAAGGCTGTTTTCTTCTGAGAGAGATTTACCAGAAGACAATAAATCTATAATATATAAAACAGTGATAGGACTAATTAGTTATATTTTAAAGGTGTGCATCCCCTGCAATTATTTGACCTGAGAAGGGTCTAAAAAATTCCATCTCCTGTAAGTAGAATGAAGTGAAATGCAATTGGCCATTCACCATATTTCTACACATGATAATATTACTTCAGAAGGAATGAGTCTCTGTTGCCCAGGTAATAAAGCACAGACTCCATGACCTCCATGAAGTGCAATCAAACATTCTTTCAAGCTATTTTTCTACCATTATTTTCTTATACAGACATTCTGTTCTAGGACAGGCGATTAGAAACATCACACATCGTGTTGCCATACCTATCCTTTTTTTTCTTGTCTTTTATTTTCCTCCTTTACCAAAGTTATCTTCTTTCACTAAGACCCACTCCACTACTTTTATCTCTAATTTCAGATCATGAGGTCAAGAGATTGAGACCATCCTGGTCAACATGGTGAAACCTCGTCTGGATTAAAAACACAAAAACTAGCTGAGTGTGGCGGTGCACGTCTACAGTCCCAGCTACTATGGAGGCTGAGGAAGGAGAATCGCTTGAACCCAGGAGATGGAGGTTGCTATGAGCCGAGATCACACCACTGCACTACAGCCTGGTGACTGAGTGAGACTCCGACTCAAAAACAAAACAAAACAAAACAAAAAAACAAAACAAAAAAACCCATAATTCTGTCGTATAATAACAATAGCCAGCAATTGTACAAAATTGTGACTGTTTTATATGCATTATTTTTAGTATGCAAAATAATCTTATATATTTGGTGTTATTATTTCCCTGTTAGATTATAAACTCCACAAAGTCATTGGAAGTACTCAATAAATATTGAAAGAAAAATGTCCTTTTTAAAAATTTTATTATTATTATTTTTGAGACGGAGTCTCTCTCTGTCGCCCAGGCTGGAGTTCAGTGGCCTGATCTCAGCTCACTGCAAGCTCCATCTCCCGGGTTCACGCCATTCTCCTGCCTCAGCCTCCCGAGTAGCTGGGACTACAGGCGCCCGCCACCACGCCCGACTAATTCTTTGTGTTTTTAGTAGAGACGAGGTTTCACCGTGTTAGCCAGGAAGGTCTCGATCTCCTGACCTCGTGATCTGCCCACCTCAGCCTCACAAAGTGCTAGGATTACAGGCGTGAGCCACCGTGCCCAGCCAAAAATGTCCATTTTACATATAAGAAAACAGTGATTAAAATATCAACTAATTTGGCAAAGACACACAAACGTCTTGGGACAGAGTGGGTTCTATTTGACAATGGCAAGCAGGTTCTGGATCATCAGGTTGCTGTAGTAACCCTAAAATTGGGAGCACCTCAAAAGTGGGAGTAATTATCTCCACTTTACAGATCAAGACACCAAGATTTAAAAGGCTTCTGAATAGTCATAGAACCAAATTTTATATGCAGAGAGATCTGATTTCAGAATATACGTTATTTTTACTTTGATGTTTTGCATCTCACAATATGAAATAAATAGATAAAATATCTTACAGTATTTAAAGCACTCACTAAGAAGTTACCATTCTATATTTGAGTGTTAATTCTGCCTAATATCCTGAACAGAAGTTTGGACATTCAGAGACATGTTGAAAAGTAGAATACACTGGCTGCAAAACAAAACATCACTGTCACTTTTCATGACTTAGTGACTGCATCAAATCAGCTGCAGAGGTGATCACATTGATCATGAAAAAGAGGTTATTATGACATAGAAATAATATTAAATAGCAAAAAACAAATTTGACAGCAACTCAGAGATATAATCTGGGTATTTTCCAATCATATTTTGAGTACATTTGCCTGGCGTTATGTATGTTTTATGACAATTGTCTTTCTTATTGTATCACTGGAATGAAAGACATTTCTTTCTGTTGCCATGACGCAAATTTCCTTAGTGAGCAATTGGATTGATTTGCTGGTTATACCCTTTGTTAAGTGATGGAAAATGCTAAATTAGGCTCAGTAAAGAAATGGCCATAAAATGCATTGTGTCTTATCTTATAGCTAAGATAAGCAAGCAGTAAGAAAACAACTAAATTATAATATCTGGAGGAGAAATATCTTTCAGCAGCCTTATCATTGATGCTTTTATCAACTAGTTTTTCATTTGTGAAATTAAAGTCTCTGAATAGTAACAGATGGTATGGGCACAATGTATTCCATTATCATTGATATAATTTCTGTAAACTGCCAATGTAAAAGTCCATAGACCTAAATAACTCTATTTTGTTGAAATTGCTGGCCTTATTTTATTAAATACATATTCAAGGAACTGTATATCAACTGACATTCTGTCAACTAGAAATCTCAAATACCATAGTCCATCGCATAGTTAATGTTAATACCTGCTTAAATACCTGCTGACTTAAATCTTTACAGTGTATACACTGCAAATTCAGATATTCCCTGTATACAGTCAAATAAATATAAACAAGATATATATTTATAACTTTTGTTCTTTGTTTTTTAAATCTTTCATTGAGTCAAATCATTACATTTTTAGGTAATGGTTCTTTTTCTAAAATAAAAACCACCTCGTATAAGCCTTTTAAACTGCTGTGAGACATAAACAGCTGAGACTACAAAGGCGATCCTTGGGCCCTAAAAAGATTCTGAATTACAGCATTCTGACTATTCTAGGTTGCTCCAATTCTTAGAATACTTGAGTTGTACAGCTCAGGATTTTTATCTTTCTGACCTAGATTTTTAAGGACACTTGAGTATAGCTATACTAAACTACTATCCTTCCTAAATATGACATCTTCAAGCATGATTTGCTTTTTTTCTCCACCCAAATTATCCTTTCTCTTTCTGTATACAGATTACTACTTTTAGTACAACATTTTAGTGTTATTCCTCAGTTTAATCATTCCTCAATTGAATTCTTGCTCTCAGCCTTAATCAGTCCTGTGACTTTTAGAAATCACTTAATATTTCTGAGAAATTTCTTTTACCTTCAATAGGAATTATAATGTTACTTTACAAGTTTATAAAGCTTAAATGAGATAATATGTTAAACTACAGTGCTTGTTTGGCATATAGTAAGCACCCAACAAATACATATATGTTTTTCCTTTTTAGCACAGTAAAGGCTTAAAGATTTAGACATCATGACAGAGTCGAATACAACTTCCTCTACACTTCCAAAGCACTTTGTACAATCCTCTGGTATAGTCCTTATTATACTAATCTGGACACAGTAACTTGATATTATAACTGTTATATTACCTTTGTGTCTATCTCCAGCCATAACATAAGTAAGACAATTAATAATCCATAATTATTTATTAAATATGCATGCCAGGGTTAAGGGAAAACTAGGTACACATAAAACTGTTAGAATTTTTACTTGAGCAATTAAATAAATCATTGTGCAATTTAATGAGTTGAAAAAATTAAGAAATTGACAGATTTGTATTTAAAGGACATGGAATTCTGCTATATTCATGCTATGTGTAAGTTAGCTATTAACAGATAAGTGGAGATAGAGGTCTAGGGTGATCGAGGTTAGATTATTGTTAGGAAGAATTTTTCTACTTATGAACCCATTTGTTAACTGTGTGCAAAACAAAAAATCAAAAACTGCTCTTTTTCTCTTCAGACAGGAAAACTCCTTTAGTTGCATATGTAAGTACAAGTCATTCTATTTCATAAAATGTGTTTATAATGTGTTGTGTTAAAATCAGCATTATACTCTGATTACTTATATTTTGTATTAATTTAATGGTCTGCCTGACATTTTGAATTTTACCGCATTGCATTTTGATATATCCATTATTTATTCTATTCATTCAACAATACATATAAATATGAATATGATATGGCTCCATGTATTCAAAGACCTCACAGATTAATGTTGGAGACCAATTACTGCAGTGTAGAGGGATAAGAGTAAAAATAAATCAAAGAAGTCTTTCAGAACCATGTAGGAAGGACATGTAATCAAAAATGTGTTTGTTGGGGGAGAAAAGGAGGTAGAGAGAATAAGCAGTTCCTTTGCAAAAAAGATGATACTTGAGCTGATCTCTAATAAAATATTAAGGGTGAGAAAAATAAGCTAGGTAAAGGAAATTTTATTTAGAGGAAATTATGTACAAGGATCTAGAAAATTAATTTTAGGCACTGGAAATATTTGTGTGGCTAGAAGACACCAACACTACAAAGATGAAAAGTTTAATTATGAAGTTTCTTTATACTGTGCTGTTTCATTTATATTTTTATAAATATAAATAAATATAAATAAATTTATATAAATAGGGTTTTTATGGTTTTAGGTCTAATGTTTAAGTCTTTTATGGTTTTAGGTCTAATGTTTAAGTCTTTAATCCATCTTGAATTAATTTTTGTATAAGGTGTAAGGAAGGGATCCAGTTTCAGCTTTCTACATATGGCTAGCCAGTTTTCCCAGCACCATTTATTAAATAGGGAATCCTTTCCCCATTGCTTGTTTTTCTCAGCTTTGTCAAAGATCAGATAGTTGAAGATATGTGGCATTATTTCTGAGGGCTCTGTTGTGTTCCATTGATCTCTATCTCTGTTTTGGTACCAGTACCATGCTGTTTTGGTTACTGTAGCCTTGTAGTATAGTTTGAAGTCAGGTAGTGTGATGCCTCTAGCTTTGTTCTTTTGGCTTAGTATTGACTTGGTGATGTGGGCTCTTTTTTGGTTCCATATGAACTTTAAAGTAGTTTTTTCCAATTCTGTGAAGAAAGTCATTGGTAGCTTGATGGGGATGGCATTGAATCTATAAATTACCTTGGGCAGTATGACAATTTTCATGATATTGATTCTTCCTACCCATGAGCATGGAATGTTCTTCCATTTCTTTGTATCCTCTTTTATTTCACTGAGCAGTGGTTTGTAGTTCTCCTTGAAGAGGACCTTTACATCCCTTGTAAGTTGGATTCCTAGGTATTTTATTCTCTTTGAAGCAATTGTGAATGGGAGTTCACTCATGATTTGGCTCTCTGTTTGTCTGTTATTCGTGTATAAGAATGCTTGTGATTTTTGTACATTGATTTTGTATCCTGAGACTTTGCTGAAGTTGCTTATCAGCTTAAGGAGATTTTGGGCTGAGACAATGGGGTTTTCTAGATATAAAATCATGTCATCTGCAAACAGGGACAATTTGACTTCCTCTTTTCCTAATTGAATACCCTTTATTTCCTTCTCCTGCCTAAATGCCCTGGCCAGAACTTCCAACACTATGTTGAATAGGAGTGGTAAGAGAGGGCATCCCTGTATTGTGCCAATACCGGAGCACCCAGATTCATAAAGCATGTCCTGAGTGACCTACAAAGAGACTTAGACTCCCACTCAATAATAATGGGAGACTTTAACACCCCACTGTCAACAATAGGCAGATCAACGAGACAGAAAGTTGACAAGGATACCCAGGAATTGAACTCAGCTCTGCACCAAGTGGACCTAATAGACATCTGTAGAACTCTCCACCCCAAGTCAACAGAATATACATTTTTTTCAGCACCACACCACACCTATTCCAAAATTGACCACATACTTGGAAGTAAAGCTCTCCTCAGCAAATGTAAAAGATCAGAAATTATAACAAACTGTCTCTCAGACCACAGTGCAATCAAACTACAACTCAGGATTACGAAACTCACTCAAAACCGCTCAACTACAGGGAAACTGAGCAACCTGCTCCTGAATGACTACTGGGTACATAACGGAATGAAGGCAGAAATAAAGATGTTCTTTGAAACCAACGAGAACAAAGACACAACATACCAGAATCTCTAGGACATATTCAAAGCAGTGTGTAGAGGGAAATTTATAGCACTAAATGCCCACAAGAGAAAGCAGGAAAGATCCAAAATTGACACCCTAACATCACAATTAAAAGAACTAGAAAAGCAAGAGCAAACACATTCAAAAGCTAGCAGAAGGCAAGAAATAACTAAAATCAGAGCAGAACTGAAGGAAATAGAGACACAAAAAACCCTTCAAAAATTTAATGAATCCAGGAGCTGGTTTTTTTGAAAGGATCAACAAAATTGATAGACTGCTAGCAAGACTAATAAAGAAGAAAAGAGAGAAGAATCAAATAGACGCAATAAAAAATGATAAAGGGGATATCACCACCGATCCCACAGAAATACAAACTACCATCAGAGAATACTACAAACACCTCTACGCAAATAAACTACAAAATCTAGAAGAAATGGATAAATTCCTCGACACATACACCCTCCCGAGACTAAACCAGGAAGAAGTTGAATCTCTGAATAGACCAATAACAGGATCTGAAATTGTGGCAATAATCAATAGCTTACCAACCAAAAAGAGTCCAGGACCAGATGGATTCACAGCCAAATTCTACCAGAGGTACAAGGAGGAACTGGTACCATTCCTTCTGAAACTATTCCAATCAATAGAAAAAGAGGGAATCCTCCCTAACTCATTTTATGAGGCCAGCATCATCCTGATACCAAAGCCGGGCAGAGACACAACCAAAAAAGAGAATTTTAGACCAATGTCCTTGATGAACATTGATACAAAAATCCTCAATAAAATACTGGCAAACCGAATCCAGCAGCACATCAAAAAGCTTATCCACCATGATCAAGTGGGCTTCATCCCTGGGATGCAAGGCTGGTTCAATATATGCAAATCAATAACTGTAATCCAGCATATAAACAGAACCAAAGACAAAAACCACATGATTATTTCAATACATGCAGAAAAGGCCTTTGACAAAATTCAACAACCCTTCATGCTAAAAACTCTCAATAAATTAGGTATTGATGGGATGTATCTCAAAATAATAAGAGCTATCTATGACAAATCCACAGCCAATATCATACTGAATGGGCAAAAACTGGAAGCATTCCCATGAGATCTACTTTCTACAGCAAAATGTTAAGTGTACGATATGATATTGACAACTATTGGCACAATGCTGTACAGCAAATCCCTAGAACTTATTCATCTTGCATAATTAAAAATTTCTACCTATGAAACAGGAACTTCCTATATTTCTCACTGCCTAGTCCCCAGAAACAACCATTCTATTTCTTACTTATATGACTTTGACTATTTCAGTATCTCCTATAAGTGTAATCATGCAATATTTATCTTGCTGTGACTGGTGTATTTAACTTAGCATAATGTCTTTCAGGTTTCTTCTTGTTGCCAAATATGATAGAATTTTCCTCTTTTGTAGGGCTAAATAATATTTCATTGTATGCATGTATATGCCACTTTTTTTTTTATCCATTCATATGTTTGTGAACACTAGAGTTGCTTCTACATCCTGGTTATTGTGAGTAATGTTGCAATGAACATGAGAGTGCAGATATTTCTTTCACACATTGATATAAATGTCTTAAGATATATACCCAGTACTCAGAAGTGGTGTTGTTGGCTCATATGGTAGTTCAATTCCTAATGTTTTGAGGAAACTTCTATACTGTTTTCTTTTTTTTTTTTTTAACTTTAGCATTATGTCTTTTTTTATTTTTATTTTTTTCTCTATACTGTTTTCTATAATATCTCTACCGATATACATTCTCACTAACAATGTACTAGGGGTCCCTTTCTCCACATCCTCACCAACACTTATCTTTTGACTTTTTGGTAATAGTCATCCTAACAAGTATAAGTTGACATCTCATTGTGGTTTAGGTTTGCATTTCACTGATAATTAGTGAACTGAGCATCTTTTCATATATATTTTGGCAAGTTGTATCTTCTTCTTTAAAGAAATATGTATTTAAATCCTTTGTTTATTTAAAAAAATCAGGTTTTAGTATTCAGTTGTAGGACTTTCTTCTATATTTCGTATGTTAATTCTTATTAGATATATGATTTGCAAGTATATTCTCCCATTGCATACAGTTTTAATTTTGATAAGTTTTTTGCTATGCAGAGGTTTTTAATTTAATGTAGTCCTACTTGTCTATTTTTGCTTTTGACGCCTGTGCTTTTGGTATTATATCCAAAAAATTATTGCCAGATCAATCCCATTAAGGTTTTTGTTTGTTTGTTTGTTTTCTTTCAGGATTTGTATAGTTTCAGGTCTTACATTTCAGTCTCAATGTTTTCTTGTTGTTGATAATTTTTGTATATGATATACGAGTCAAATTCCATTATTTTACATGTGGCTACCCAGTTTTCCTGATACCATTTGTTGCAGAGACTATCATTTCCCCATTGTATATTCTTGGCCTCCTTGTCAAAGATTATTTAATCGTACATGTATGGGTTTATTTCTGTGTTCTCTATTCTGTTCTAATAATCTTGTTGTCTATTAATATGCTAATTCTAGAGAGTTATAATTATTGTAGCTTTGGAATATGTTTTGAAATCAGAAAGATTTGATCATCTTTGTCAATTTTGTTTTGACTATTGGTTTCCTAGGAATTTTAGGATAGGTTTTAAGTAGTAGTAGTACTTTTTTAGTAGTAGAATGTGGTATATTTGATAAAATTTTAATCATCAGATTCTAGGTTTGCTTTTTATGAGCAATTTTAGACAAACAAGATAGCTGTTAAAAAAGTAGTCCATAAGAAGACTCCCCAGCTAGTGAATAAATGTGTATTTCTGGAGTTCTGTTTTTAGTATATTTAGTAATAAATTAATCTAGGTCACCTTTCTTTGTTTAAAATGTTATATACCAGTAAAGAGAGAATAAAATATAAGGTTGGTATTAAATTTTTATTTCCCATCATAAAAATTTATAGTGTAAACTCAGAAAAAATTTTACTTTGTTTCTCCATAGCTTAATCAAGGGTTTATTCCTGGAAATCCATATTGTCTAACACAATATCAACCCAGGTAGTTGAATGACAACTACAAGTCACCTTTATCAGTCTGCATTTGCAGCTCTCAGAATCATGAATGGTCCTGTATATTGGCCCACGCATACAAACACTTCATTGCCTGTTAATGTAGTTAAGCCTTGAGGATGTAACTACTAAGATGCGTATTATTTTATTATAAATTACTTTCTTTAATTTTTCTATTTTTCCCCTCTTAGGACATTATATCATTTCTGTTTTATAGTAATTTGGGGGGAAGTTTATATTACCTATTAATTTAATACAGAAAAATAAAGGAAGTCTTATTATTTAAAAAAGGTGCATTGTGCCTGATACGGATGAGAAATATTCATAATCTTTGTAAATCTTCTCTTTTACTATGTGCAGTTCTATTCCCATCTCCCACCCCACCTTTAAATCAAAGGTACTTATCCTTCAAGTATCCACTTTGTGAAATATTTAGTAATTTAGTCCATCAGAGAAGTAGGTAATTTTTTTATGTTTTCCTCAATTTATTAAATGCTTCTACTGCTGAATTTTTTTTTTACTATTTTGTACTAGTTGGTTGCCCATCTCCTATTGGAAACCCAAGAGTCTAGAGAAATGAATGAGACATTTAAATCTTGCTTTTTCTTGAATGTATAATTTTTTTGGTCAAAGCACTTAGTGATAAGTGAATGTTTGTTAAATAAATGATATTTAATAAAGAAAAATCTGTTAATTTAATATAAATTTTTGGTTGTGTTTTTTCTACATTATAAAATACAAATATCTTTATTGGTGTATTAAAAAACCTTCAAATATATTGAAAATATATTTTGTTAAATTTAATCTGGGAAGTTAGGATACGGCAACTTTATGCATAAAACCTGATCTTGGCTGGGCGCGGTGGCTCACGCCTGTAATCCCAACACTCTAGGAGGCCAAGGCAGGCAGATCACAAGGTCAGGAGTTCGAGACCAGCCTGGCAAATATGGTGAAACCCCATCTCTACTAAAAATACAAAAATTAGCCGGACGGGGTGGCGCACACCTGTAGTCCCAGCTACTCGGGAAGCTGAGGCAGAAGAATTGCTTGAACCCAAGAGGCGGAGGTTGCAATGAGCAGAGATCGCGTCACTGCACTCCAGCCTGGGAGAGAGTGAGATTCCATCCAAAAAAAAAAAAAAAAACCCTGATCTTAATCATTTAATCCTACCTTTAAATACCTTAATTCCATCTTAGATATCCTATATCTTAGTTCCATCTTAGATATTCCATATCTTTGGTACCATAATAAAACTCTGGGTGCATAATTACATTCTATGTAAAACAATTATCAAATTAAATAGTAAGAATATTTTTCTCATATTCATTTGCTTTTATAAATGTAAGTGACATGCAATCACTTTAAGTGTATATGTATCATCTTTCACAAATGTCTATCATTTTCTAATCTGACATTTTTATATTGATATTTTTATATTCCATAGTTTCATAAGTTTCAAAAATGAAGTGCTTATCTCATAAATTATAAATACATTAAATATTTCTTTTTAAACTATGCTTTATTCCTAAAACTGAGTCCTTGTATTTTAACATGAATAAGCCCTTAGTCTTCATAAATATGTGATAAATAATGTACGATGACAGCGTACACTGATAAAAATCTCACCTTTAACAACCCACATTTCCACTTAGAGAACTACTAAATTGTTAAGTGAGAAGTGATATAATTGATTTTAACATTGTTTCTGTCTTGTAATGTCAGAAACCTAACTTGCTTCAACCCAAGTGCATCTTAATTATTATATTCAAAGACAATTGCTCGACTCCCCCACCCTCAAAGCATTCTTGGCTTCCCTCCACTTTGTTTCTTTAACACTGTTAGTTATTTTCTAGATCCTCTTGAGTAAAAATCTGTAGTTAATATGCAGATCATCTCTCTTTCTAATCAGTACTTCTGAAAGGTTATTACCATTGTTCTCCAAGGACCGTACAAATCCTGAATCAGGAGGAAATACCATGCCAACCTAATTATTCTTTGCCCTCAGCCTCACTTCAATGACAAAATAATATACCATTCACTATCAGTGCAATCAATAATAGTTCACTAATTTATTGTTTCGAGTTTTTACAATAGCACATACACATAATATATACAGCTGTATATACTTTTGAAGACAGACATTGATATGCAATATTTAAAATATTTATACTATATTAAGTTCTGCTAAATTGGTTAGCTATGCATGTTTCACAAAGAGATACTCTATTTCATTAGGCAGTCCTTCTGGGAAAGCCTGTTCATATATTTTTTCTCTAAAGAATTGCAAGCCTGATAGCTCTATAACATGTGCAAGATGCTCCATATTATTTAAAATACTGTCACAGGGAAGTACAACCTGTTCAAAATCCTCTGTGTCCTGCTCAAGTCATTAATTCGTTTATTTTTAAAGGAACATTAAAATCAGAAGGGAAGAGTAGAATGCACTGATAGGAAATTTCTAAACTCTTTTTAGGAATTTAGAGTTCCTTCTGTTTATAGTAATAGTCATTAAGTGCTATAAAAGCATAGCAACCTTACAAAAAGTGTTTCATAGACTATTAAAGGGTTAAAGACTATAAAATAATAAGCAGAAGTTTGTCACATAAATTTGAGCCCAATATGCGGTGATACGTAGGCTAAATCTAACCAAAGAAAAATAAAAGTGTTTCTATATATAGATAAATTTGTAACATTCTCTGGCTCAGAAAATTCTTGATTCTATATTGTGGGTTATTTAATATGCTATTTACTCCAATTTGCATAATAATGCTACATGGTGTTTTGTACTAGTATTTAACAGTTACAGGAAAAATGTTTAATATATCTTCTTACACAAGTTGGTGGTATCCTTATGCTATATTTCACATTTTGCAAAAAACAAAGCACTTTAATAAATCCTAAATGCTTTATACAGAGGAAAAAACACACTTGAGAGGCAAAAAGGAAAATTACTAGTTAGAAAAGGTCAAGAAGTTAACTCTGTTCATAACAGAAATAGTGCAAGTAACCTGTTTTCTCACCATAGTTAAAGAAAACGAATCATATCATCAAGCTAGTGGGAAAAAGGGCACTGAAAACCCATCATACTTGACATTAATGTTTTCTTGTATTATTTAAAATCATTTTTAATAAGATAATGATATTTTAAATGATAAATCAGAATTTATTTTGGCTGTAACAGTCTAATTAAGTTAGATTTTTATGAATTATTTGTTTTCAAATTGTTGTCTTTGCAAAAATGAATTCACTTAAAATTGAGCACTCACTTATTTCAACTTAGACCTCAAAAATAACCATCCTATACAGTGGATATATTAGCTTAGAGTTTATGTTTCTTTCGTGCTTTTCAACAATGTGGAAAACAACTTTAATATAGGAGACAAGAGAATCTTGGTCGTTTTCATTCCTGTTAAAATTGGTGAAAGGCAGAGAGTTTCACTGTAGATTAATTCCCTTGCCTCCCTCCTTCCTCCCTTCTTTTCCATTTTTCTTTTAATTTCCTTTTTTCCACCCCTCTCTCTTCTTTACATGCTCCATAGTATCTGCCTAAAATAACTAATTTACTCTCATGGCTTCACTGATCACATCACAAAATCTATGTCTCAAATTCTGATACTTCTCCATTGACTCTTGTTTTCTCTACTGGTTTTCAACATTGAGACTGTTTATTGTAAGTGCTATAGAAACTTTGTTTACAGCTGCTAATTTTGAAATAAAAAATTTTAAAGTTTAAAACTAGTATGGAATTAAAACCCATATTAGGACTCAGACATCACATTCAGGCTGAGTTACATTAAATTTCAAGATGCTTGTTTTATAAAATGTACAAGTTTGAAAGGGTTTGCATGTCCAACTGAAATATGTGAAAGAAAAACATGTTACTCATGTAAGAATATGTCAAATTTAGATATGTAAATATACTTTAATATTTAGAATATTTAATTACATAATTCAGTATTCCTATTTTCTCAAATCTTTAAAATTTTGATAAAATATTATTCCCATGAAATATTCCTATTCAAATGCACAATCCCAATAAATAAATGAAATTGCTTTCCATAATGTCAAAGTAATAAAAAATAATTATTTAATATTACAATCCAGGTACTTACCATATTGTTCTAAAATCAAAGGTGTTCTCTGAGTAAAACTTGTTAATTTAATTCATCATTAGGGACATTATTTTGAGTAATTTAATATTACAAAGTGAATAGTATGCATAAAGCAGTAAAGTTCTCAAAACTTTCAACTAATCTGCTTCCTTATTTTGATACATTATAATGAAAGGAAGTCTGGTTTATTCATTGAAAAAGTTGAAAGTGTACTAGGAAAGAACTAATGCTAGTTCTTTTGAATACACCCTTAGGGACATAACTGTGACTCCATCATATGTCTACCTATTAAAAAATACATTATGGATATTTTTGAGTGTTTCATGGAAGTCGTTATATCAAAAAAAGTAAAAGTAAGGCTCAGAGATGGTAATGTATCAATTCTATACTACAAAGTGAAGATATGTCTGCCATTAAGTAATATGGACTTACTGAGGCTAACATTAGTCTTAGTCACAAGGTAAAAAGGATAGAAGCTTAGCACATAAAGTACAGCATGCCATTAACTCTCTTAAAATAAATAAATAAATAAAAGCCTGGACAAAAAAAGGAACCACAGAAAGGCATTAATGGGTAAATTGGAATATATTGTAAACATGTGGCTCTGAATCTGGTTAATTTTACATTTCAGTGCCCATCTATTAAATATCTTGACTGATGGCTTAACTGATTTATAAAAATTTATTTATATTTATTTATAAATAAATAATATATATAAATTTATTTATAAAATATATAAATTTATTTATAAAAATTATAAAAATTTCAGATAGTTTATTCCTTAAATAGCTTATTGAGAGAAGTTGCAATGTTTGTGGAATAGTTACATAATGTATTTTTTTGTTAAGTTACCAAGCACGATAGCCTATGTTAAATCCATTGCAGACAATTAGATGTTTCTTTAGATGTTGCTGTGACCTCAATTTAGCAGATGGTATAGAACCTGATAATCATCTCAATAAATGCAGAAAAAGCATTTGATAAAATTCAACTCCTCTTCATGACAAACACCCTCAACAAACTAGGACTGGAAGGAACATACTTCAAAATAATAAAAATCATATACAATAATCCCACAGCCAACATCATATTGAACAAGGAAAAGTTGAAACCATTCTCCTTAAGAACTGGAACAAGACAAAGATGTCTACTTTCACCACTTCTATTTCCCATCGTACTGGAAGTCCTAGCCACAGAAATAAGGTAAAAGAAAGAATTAAAAGGCATTCAAATTGGAAAAGAGGAGGTCAAATTATCTCTGTTCACTGATGATATGATCTTAGACCTAGAAAACTCTAAGGACTCCTCCAAAAGACCCATAGACTTGATAAATATCTTCAGTAAAGTTTTGGGATACAAAATCAATGTACAAAAATCAGTAGCATTTCTATATAACAGTAATATTCAAGCTAAGAATGAAATCAATAATCCGGTTTGCAATAGCCACACAAAAAATAAAATTAAATAAAATACCCAGGGATATACCTAACCAAGGAAACAAAACACATCTACAAGGAGGACTACAAAACACTGATAGAAGAAATCATAGATGACAAAAAGAAGTGGCAAAACATTCCATGCTCACAGATTTTAAGAATTAATACCATTACAATTACCACACTGCCCAAAGCAATGTACAGATTCAATGCAATTCCTATAAAATTACCAACGTCATTTGTCACAGAATTAGAAAAAATTCTAAAAATTCATATAGAATAAAAATAGCCAAAGCAATCCTAAGCAAAAATAACAAAGCCAGAGGCATATCACCTGACTTCAGATGATGCTATGAGGCTATACTAACCAAAACAGCATGGGGTACTGGTACAAAAATAAAAACATGGACCAATGGAACATAATAGAGAACCCAGAAATAAAGCCACATACCTAAAACCAAATAATCTTGAAAAAAGCTGACCAAAATATACAAGGGGGAAAAGACATCCTGTTCAATAAATGGTGCTGGGAAAACTGTCTAGCCACATGCAGAAGAATGAAACTGAACCCCTATATCTCACTATATGCAAAAGTTAACTTAAAATTAATAAAAGACTTGAATGTAAGTCCTGAAAATATAAAAATTCTAGAAGATTATCTAGGAAAATTCTTCTAGACATTGGCCTAGGCAAGAAATTTATGACTAAGACCTCAAAAACAAATGCAACAAAACCAAAAATAGACAAATTGGACCACAATCAAACTAAATAGCTCCTGCACAGCAATAGAAATAATCAAGAGTAAATGGACAACCTACAAAAATTAGAGAAAATATTTGCAAACTGTGCATCCAACAAAGGACCAATACCCAAAATCTACAATGAACTCTACTCAACAAGACAAAAATCATATAACTACATTCAAAATTGGACAAAGGATATGAACAGACATTTCTCAAAAGAAGACATGCAAACAACCAAAAAAAAATACAAAAAATTCTCAACATCATTAATCATCAAAGAAATGCAAAGTAAAACCACAATGAGAAAACCATCTCACATTAGTCAGAATGGCTATTACTAAAATCAACAGATGTTTGTGAAGATGTGGATAAAAGGCAATGCTTATACACTGTTGGTTGGAATGTAAATTAGCACAACCCGTATGGATGGAGATTTCTCGAAGTACTAAAATAACTAACTAAATCCAGCCATCCCACTACTGGGTATCTACTGGAAGGAAAATTAATTGTTATATCAAAAAGACACCTACATTCATATGTTAATTGCAGCATTATTTCTAATAACAAAATCATAAAAGGAATCTAAGCATCCATCAATGGATGTTTGAATAAAGAAAATATGGTATACATACATCATGGAATACTATGCATCCATAAAAAAGAATGAAAACAAGTTTATTGCAACAGCATAGATACAGCCTGAGAGCATTATCTTCAATAAAGTAACTCAGAAACTGAGAATCAAATAGCACATGTTTTCACTTATAAGTGAGAGCTAAACAAAGGGTACACATGGACATAAAGATGGAAATAATAGACACTGGGGACTCCAAAAAAGGGAAGATAAGAGGAGTTTTAAAAATTACATGTTGTGTACAATGTTCACTATTTGGGTAACAGGCACACTAGAAGCCCAAACTTCACCCCTGGGCAATATATTTTTGTAAGTTAGCTGAACATGTATCCTTTGAATCAATTTTTTAAAATATTAATTTACTTTTAAAATCTATAGTTAGTATGATTGTTATGATATTCACTGCTAGAGTTTTATCACACTACCAAAATATAAACAATGCCCATAAGAGGGAACTAATGACATTGGAAAAGGACTAGCCTTGAAGTCAATTGATCTGAATCTACCTCCTAGCTCTGCAGGTACTAGTTTAATGTAACTTTTAAGTTTACTTCTATAGATCTCAATATACTCATCTGTTGAATAGCAATTTCAATTAAACATCTCTCCTCTCCCCCTGCATAACACCTGTAAATTTTAAGTTAGATAATTGTGTAAAAACACCTAAAATAATACATAGTAAATCATTTAAAAATACTGCATCTTTGGCCAGGGATGGTGGCTCATGCCTGTAATCCCAGCACTTTGTGGGGGCCGAGGTGGGCATATCGCCTGAGGTCAGGAGTTCAAGACCAGCCTGGCCAACATGGCGAAACCCAGTCTCTACTAAAAATACAAAAATTAGCTGGGTGTGGTGGCACACGCTTGTCATGATAGCTACCCAGGAGGCTGAGGCAAGAGGATCACTGGAACCTGGGAGGCAGAGGCTGCACAGAGCCAAGATGGCACCACTGTACTCCAGCCTGGGTGAAAGAGTAAGACTCCATCTCAAAGAAAAGAAAAAATAAAGTACTATTTTTTAATTATAAATATTTCTTTTTATTTAATTTTAGCATATAAAAAATAATACTGGAAGTGGGTATCCTTGTTGTTATGGCACAAGTAAGGACTGTCAATTCCTAAATCTCTCATCTATATTTCTGGGTTCTAGATATTCATCTATATATATCTTTAGCTTACTGTCCTGTATTAGTCTGTTCTCACAGTGCTCTAAAGCAATACCTGAGTTTGAATAATTTATAAGGAAAAGAGGTTTATTTGCCTCACCATTCTGTAGGCTGTACAGGAAGCATAATTCTGGCATCCACTTGTCTTCTCTGGTTGTCTCAGGACACCTAAAATCATGGCAGAAGGCAAAGGAGAAGCTGGAATGTCCTACATGGCTGGCTCAGGAAGAAGAGAGATGGTGGAGGTGCTACACACTTTTAAACAACAGGATCTCGTGAAAATTATATGATGAACACAGACTAGGAGGATGGTGCTAAACACTTAAAAACCACCCCAATGATCTAATCACTTCCAACCAGGCCCCATCTCTAGGACTGGGGATTAAATTACATCATGAGATTTGGGTGAGGACACAGATACAAACCATCTGAGTTCCTCAGGCATGTCAAACCTAAGTATGTCTGAACTGAATTCACAATGTAGTTTTGATATTGAGAAGCATTTCTGATCCAGACATCAAGAGAGAAGTTTTGGATCTCATGCAAGAATTTGGGGTGAGTCCATAGAGTAAAGTGAAATCAAGCTTCAATAGCCAATTTGATCAAGTGGAAGAAAGGGTATCAGTGATTGAAGATCAAATTAATGAAATAAAGTGAGAAGACGACATTAGAGAAAGAAAAAAGAATAAAAAGAAATGAACAAAGCCTCCAAGAAATATGGGACAATGTGAAAAGACCAAATCTGTGTTTGATTGGTGTACCTGAAAGTCATGCAGAGAATGGAACCAAGTTGGAAAACACTCTTCAGGATATTATCCAGGAGAGCTTCCCCAACCTTGCAAGGCAGGCCAACGTTCAAATTCAGGAAATACAGAGAACATCACAAAGATACTCCTCAAGAAGAGCAACCCCACGACACATAATTGTCAGATTCACCAAATGAAGGAAAAAGTGTTAAGGGCAGCCAGAGAGAAAGGTCGAGTTACCCACAAAGGGAAGGCCATCAGACTAACAGCGGATCGCTTGGCAGAAACCCTACAAGCCAGAAGAGAGTGGGAGTCAGTATTCAAAATTCTTAAAGAAAAGAATTTTCAACCCAGAATTTCATATCCAGCCAAACTAAGCTTCACAAGTGAAGGAGAAATAAAATCCTTTACAGACAAGCAAGTGCTGAGAGATTTTTTCATCACCAAGCTTGCCTTACAAGAGATCCTGAAGAAAGCACCAAACATGAAAAGAAACAACAGGTACCAGCCACTGCAAAAACATGCCAAATTGTAAAGATCATAGATGCTATGAAGAAACTGCATCAATTAATGGGCAAAATAACCAGTGAACATCATAATGACAGGATCAAATTCACACATAACAATATTAACCTTAAATGTAAATGGGCTAAATGCCCCAATTAAAAGACACAGAGTGGCAAATTGGATAAAGAGTCAAGACCCATCACTGGGCTGTATTCAGGAAACCCATCTCACATGCAAAGACACACATAGGCTCAAAATAAAGGGATGGAGGAAGATCTACCAAGCAAATGGAAAGCAAAAAAAGCAGGGGTTGCAATTCTAGTCTCTGATAAAACAGACTTTAAACCAACAAAGATCAAAAGAGACTTAGAGGGCCATTACATAATGGTAAAGAGATCAATTCAACAAGAAGAGCTAACTATCCTAAATATATATGCACCCAATACAGGAGCACCCAGATTCATAAAGCAAGTCTTTAGAGACCTAGAAAGAGACTTATACTCCCACACAATAATAATGGGAAACTTTAACACCCCACCGTCAGTATTAGACAGATCAATGAGACAGAAGGTTAACAAGGATTTCCAGGACCTGAACTCAGCTCTGCAACAAGCAGACCTAATAGACAGCTACAGAACTCTCCACCCCAAATCAACAGAATATACATTCTTCTCAGCACCACATCACACTTATTGTAAAATTGACCACATAATTGGAAGTAAAGCACTCCTCAGCAAATGTAAAAGAACAGAAATCACAACAAACTGTCTCTTAGACCACAGTGCAATCAGATTAGAACTCAGGATTAAGAAACTCATTCAAAACCACAAAACTACATGGAAACTGAACAACGTGCTCCTGAATGACTACTGGGTAAATAACAAAATGAAGGCAGAAATAAAGAATTCTTTGAAACCAGTGAGAACAAAGACACAATGTACCAGAACCTCTGGGACACATTTAAAGCAGTGTGTAGATGGAAATTTACAGCACTAAATGTCCACAGGATAAAGCAGGAAAGATCTAAAATTGACATACTAACATCACAATTAAAAGAACTAGAGAAGCAAGAGAAAATAAATACAAAAGCTAGCAGAAGGTAAGAAATAACTAAGATCAGAGCATAACTGAAAGAGATAGAGACACAAAAAAAACCCTTCAAAAAATCAATGAACCCAGGAGCTGGTTTTTTGAAAAGATCAACAAAATTGATAGACTGCTAGCAAGACTAATAAAGAAAAAAGGAGAGAAGAATCAAATAGACACAATAAAAGGATAAAGGGGATATCACCATCGATCCCACAGAAATACAAACTACCATCAGAGAATACTATAAACACCTCTAACACAAATAAACTAGAAAATCCAGAAGAAATGGGTAAATTCCTGGACACATACACTCTCCCAAGGCTAAACCAGGAAGAAGTTGAATCTCTGAATAGACCAATAACAGTCTCTGAAATTGAGGCAATAATTAATAGCCTACCAATGAGAAAACCAAAACCAGACAGATTCAGAGCTGAATTCAACCAGAGGTACAAAAAGGAGCTGGTACCATTCCTTCTGAAACTATTCCAATCAATAGAATAAAGGGAATCCTCCCTAACTCATTTTATAAGGCCAACTTCATCCTGATACCAAAGCCTGGCAGAGACCCAACAAAAAAAGAGTATTTTAGACCAATATCCCTGAAGAACATCGATGTGAAAATCCTCAATAAAATACTAGCAAACTGAATCCAGCAGCACATCAAAGTGCTTATTCACCACAATCAAGTCGGCTTCATCCCTGGGATGCAAGCCTGGTTCAACATACACAAATCAATAAACGTAGTCTATCACATAAACAGAACCAGTGACAAAAACCACATGATTATCTCAATAGATGCAGAAAAGGCCTTTGACAAAATTTAACAGGCCTTCATGCAAAAAACTCTCAATAAACTAGGTATTGATGGAATGTATCTCAAAATAATAAGAGCTACGTATGACAAAACCACAGCCAATATCATACTGAATGGGCAAAAACTGGAAGCATTCCCTTTGAAAACAGGCACAAGACAAGGATGCCCTCTCTCACCACTCTTGTCCTGGCCAGAGTGTTGGAAGTTCTGTCCAGGACAATCAGGCAAGAGAAAGAAATAAAGGATATTCAATTAGGAAACGAGGAAGTCAAATTGTCCCTCTTTTCAGATGACATGATTGTATGTTTAGAAAACCCATCATCTCAGCTCCAAATCTCCTTAAGCTGATAAGCAATTTCAGCAAAGTCTCAGGATACAAAATCCATGAGCAAAAATCAAAAGCACTCCTATACACCATTGACAAACACAGAGCCAAATCATGAGTGAACTCCCATTCATGATTGGTACAAAGAGAATAAAATACCTAGGAATTCAGTGTAAAAGGAATGTGAAGGACCTCTTCAAGGAGAACTACGAACCACTGCTCAACAAAATAAAAGAGGATGCAAACAAATGGAAGAATATTCCATGCTCATGCATAGAAAGAATCAATATCGTGAAAATGGCCATACTGCCTAAAGTAATTTATAGATTCAATGCCATCCCCATCAAGTTACCAATGACTTTTTTCACAAAATTGGGGGAAAAAAAACTACTTTAACATTCATAGGGAACCAAAAAAGAGCCCGCATTGCCAAGACAGTCTTAAGCAAAAATAACGAAGCTGGAGGCATCACGCTACCTGACTTCAAACTATACTACACGGCTACTGTAACCAAAACAGCATGGTACTGGTACTAAAACAGATATGTGGACCAATGGAACAGAACAGAGGCCTCAGGAATAATGCCACACATCTACAACCATCTGATCTTTGACAAACCTGACAAAAACAAGAAATGGAGAAAGGATTCCCTGTTTAACAAATGGTGCTGGGAAAACTGGCTCACCATAGGTAGAAAGCTGAAACTGGATCCCTTCCTTACACCTTATACATAAATTAATTCAAGATGGATTAAAGACTTAAATGTTAGACCTAAAACCATAAAAATTCCAGAAGAAAACCTAGGCAACACCATTCAGGACATAAGCATGGGCAAGGCCTTCATGACTAAAACACCAAAAACAATGGCAACAAAAGCCAAAATAGACAAATGAGATCTAATTAAACTAAACAGCTTCTGCATGGCAAAAGAAACTACCATCAGAGTGAACAGGCAACCTACAAAATGGGAGAAAATTTTCGCCACCTACTCATCTGACAAAGGGCTAATATCCAGAATCTACAATGAACTCAAACAAATTTACAAGAAAAAAACAAACAACCCCATCAAAAAGTGGGCAAAGGATATGAACAGACACTTCTCAAAAGAAGACATCTATACAGCCAACACACACATGAAAAAATGCTCATCATCACTGGTCATCAGAGAAATGCAAATCAAAACCACAATGAGATACCATCTCACACCAGATAGAATGGCAATCATTAAAAAGTCAGGAAACAACAGGTGCTGGAGAGGATGTGGAGAAATAGGAACATTTTTACACTGTTGGTGGGACTGTAAACTGGTTCAACCATTGTGGAAGTCAGTGTGGTGATTCCTCAGGGATCCAGAACTAGAAATACCATTTGACCCAGCCATCCCATTACTGGGTATATACCCAAAGGACTATAAATCATGCTGCTATAAAGACACATGCACACGTATGTTTATTGCGGCACTATTCACAATAGCAAAGACTTGGAACCAACCCAAATGTCCAACAATGATAGACTGGATTAAGAAAATGTGGCACATATACACCATGGAATACTCTGCAGCCATAAAAAATGATGAGTTCACGTCCTTTGTAGGGACATGGATGAAATTGGAAATCATCATTCTCAGTAAACTATTGCAAGAACAAAAAACCAAACACCGCATATTCTCACTGATAGGTGGGAATTGAACAATGAGAACACATGGACACAGGAAGGGGAGCATCAAACTCTGGGGACTGTTGTGGGGTGGGGGGAGGGGAGAGGGATAGCATTGGGAGATATACCTAATGCTAAATGACGAGTTAATGGGTGCAGCACACCAGCATGGCACATGTATACATATGTAACTAACCTGCACATTGTGCACATGTACCCTAAAACTTAAAGTATAATAATAATAAAATAAAATTTAAAAAGTAGATCTCATGTTCTTACCAAAATAAAAAGAATTGAACTGTAGTATATTCATTGACTATATCACATTTTATTTATCTGTTTACCAGCTTATGAATGTTTTAGTTCTTTCTGGTTTGGGAACAACACTATGAATAATGATGTTATAATTATGAATGTATAATTCTTTTTGTGGACATATTTTACCATCGCTGTTGGGCAGATATCTAGGATTAAATTACTAAGAAACATGGTAAATATATGTTTATCTTTTTACGATACTTACTGTTTTTACACTGTCATCAGCAATGTAAGATAGTGCCTTAGTCCGTTTGGGCTCCAATAACAAAATACCTTAGACTGAGTAACTTAACAACAGAAGTTTATTGCCTACAGCTCTGGAGACTGAGAAGTCTGAGATCAAGGCATAAGCAGATCTAATTCCTGTTAAGGGCTTGCCCTCTACTTCATACATATTATGTTGTTGCTACATCCTCACATGGTGGAAGAGGCAAGGAGGCTCACTTGAATCTCTTTTATTAGGTTACTCACTATAATCATGAAGGTGGAGACCTCATGAGTTAATCACTTTCTAAAGGCCCCACCTGTTAATACTGTTACATTGGGTATTGGGTTATAAAATATGAATTTTATGGGTAACACCAAGATTCAGATCATAACAGATGGTTTTAGCTCCTCCATGTATTCTGCAACACTTGATACTGTCTTTTTTATTATTATTCTAGCATTTGCAAAGTAGTATCTTACTGCAATCTCCCTGTTAACTAACAATATTGTATTTCTCATGACTAATGAATTGCACTTGATTACATGTGCTTATTTAACATTTGGATATGTCCTTTGGGGGAATATACATTCAAATCTTTAGCCTAGTTTTAATTGGGTTACTCATCTTGTTATCATTGAGTTGTAAGAATTCTTTTTATGTTCTTGATGCAATTGCTTTATAAGATACATGATTTGTAAATATTTTCTCTTACTGTGTAGCTTGCATCTTCCCATTGTATTGATTCCTTTTAAAGTATAAGTTTTTATAATTTTAATGAAGACCAATTTTATGATATTTCTTTAATCTGTGATGTTTGTGTCCCAAGAAATCTTTGCCTAACTTAAGATCAGAAAAAATATTATGTAAGATTTCTTCTAAATAAATTTATAGCTTTATTACTTAGGTTTGGGTCTGTGATTCATTTTTTTTATTATACTTTAAGTTCTGGGATACATGTGCAGAACGTGCAGGTTTGTTACATAGGTATACACGTGCCATAGTGGTTTGCTGCACCCATCAATCTAAATAATTTCAGAGTAATGTTTACATGAACATTGGGTCTTCTCATCTTTAAACATTGAATATGTCTGCATTTAATTAGATCTTTACTATCTCTCAGCAATGTGTTATAGTTTGCAATGTACAAACTTTGCACTTTATTTGTTGAACGTATACTTAAATATTTGTCTTATGCTATTGTATGATTGCTTTTTAAACTAATTTTCTCTGCTTACTGGCACATAAAAATAAAAATATATATTTGTATGTTGATCTTTCATCCTGTACAATTATTAATTATAGTTGTTTTCTTGTGTATCTGTTGCAGTTTTTAACATGTGGAATAGTGGTATTGGTAAATACAATTTTTCTTCTTTCTTTCCAATTCTAAAGCTGTGGATATGATTATTTTTCTAGTTTATTACACTTGCTAGTTTTGAAAGATTTTTTGTCTTTCATCATTAATTAAAATTTAACATTAGGCTAATTCAAGTTGAAGAAGCTTCTTTCTGTTAACAGTTTCTGAGAATCTGAACTACAAATGGATGTTGGGTTTTTTCAGATGCTTTCTTGTTGCATCAGTTGACACATTTGTGCTAATTTTGTCTTTGTTCTATTAATATGGGTTATCACATTAGTATATTTTAGATAGCAAGAAAGTGATGTATTCTTTTGATAAATCTCACTTGCTTTACATATATAATAAATTTTATATATTGGTAAACTTAGGTTGCTACTATTTTGTTGATAGCTTTTATATTTATATTTACGATGGATATTGTCTATTATCTCTTTGCTTGTGATGTCTTTCCCTAGCTTCGGCATAATGCTATTACTGTTCTCATAAGATGAGTGGGTATGTATTCCCTTTTCTTTGGTTTTCCAGAATAGTTTGTGAAAGAATAATAATATTTCTTCTTAAAATGTCTAATACAATAAAACCATAAAGCAATTTGGGCCTGGAATTTTCTTTGTTAGAACACATTAAACTGCCAACTTAATTTCTTTACTTGTCATCAGCCAATTCAATTTTCTATTTTTTCTTGAGTCAGTTTCAATTTTTGTCTTTTCAATTATTTTCCTTTGATTTAGATTTTGCAATTTTTTATATAAAGTTGTTTATAGTATTTCTTTATCATCTTAAATTTCTGTGAGGTCAGTAGTGACATTACTTTTTTTGCTGATTTTAACAAATTGTGTCTTTTTATTTTTTTCTCGGTCAGTCTAGCTAATTTAACAATTTTGTTGATCTTTCAAAAATCAAGTTTGGTTTTATGGACTTTATTGCACTATTGGTTCTAATTTTGAGATTTAGTTGATTTTTTCTCACTTTTTAAAGTGAAAGCTTAGGTTTTGGATTCAAGGCCTTTTAAATTTTTCACTAAATGTGCTTTTACTTTTAAATATTTTATGTGTACTATGTTAGCTTCTCTTGTGAATGTTAATATTTTATTTTTATTTTCATTCAGTCCATGATATCTTCTAATCTCACTTGTGATTTCTTTTTTGGATTATTTAGACATTTATTTTAATTTTCTAAATATTTATAGATTTACTCTTGCTTTCATTTCTTATTGGTTCCTAATTTAGTTCTTTAGATATTAAATTGATTCCTAATTGTTTATATAAATTAAATTCTTTTAAAATTTTGGCCTACAGCATGATATACCTGGAAAATGTTTCAAGTATAAGTGAAAAGCATGTCCATTTTGTGGTTGGTTGAAATGTTTTGTAAGTGTCGTCAGTAGGTCACCTTTCTTGATAGATTTGTTTAAGTCTTCTATGTCATTCCTGACTTTCTATCTAGTTATATGTTCTGATGTAAATGGAGGTTTCTATTACCTTAATATTTTAATTGAACTAATTATTTCTCTTATTCATTCTGTCGGATTTTTTTCTTATGTATTTTTGGGTTTATCATATTTTAAACATTTGCTTGATTTTTAGAGCAGTTTTAAGTTCCCAACAAAACTGAGCGGAAAGTACAGATAATTCCCATATATTCCCTGCCTCCATACATACATTGCCTCTCCCATTAACAACATCCCCCACCAGAGTATACATTTGTACAATTCATGAACCTACATTGACATGTCATCACACAAAGACCATAGTTTACATTAGAGTTCATTTTGGTGTTGTATATTGTATGTTACATATACTTGTTTAAACAAGTGTATAATGATATGTATCCGCCATTACAAGACTATACAGAATAATTATTACTGCACTGAAAATCCTCTATGTTCTGCCTGTTAATTCATCTCTTCCCCATTACCTGGCAAACACTAATCTTTTTACTGTCTCCATAGTTTTGCATTTTCCAGGCTGTTGTATTGTCGGAATTATAGAGTATGCAACCTTTTCAGGTTGGCTTCTTTCACTTAGTAATATGCATTTAGGTTTCTTCCATGTCTTTTCATGGTGTGTTAGCTTATTTCCTTTAATGTTGAGTACTAGTCCATTGTCTGAAATAGTATTGTTCTTTTAACCTAGTTATTCATCTTTTATCATATTACAGGACAATAAGTTATTCATTATTTAATGGTTCATTCATCCTTTAACCTAGTAAATGACATCTTGGTTGTCTAAGGCTTCTTCACAGCAAAATAAATAATCAACAGAGTGAACAATCTTCAGAATGAGAGAAAATAATTGCAAAATATGTGTATGACAGGAAAAACATCCAGAATTTACAAGAATCTAACACAATTCAACAACAAGCACAAACACAAACAAATAAAAAAAAACCATTAAATAGTGGGCAAATGACATGAATAGAGAACTTTCAAAAGAAGATATGCAAATAGCCAACAGGCATATGAAAAATGCTCAACATCACTAACCATAAGAGAAATACAAATTAAAACAACAGTAAGATATCATCTCATACCAGTCAGAATAGCCATTATTGAAATGTTAACAAACAAACAAACAAAACCAAAAAGATATTGGTCAGGATTCAGAAAAATGGGAACTCTTAAACACTCACTGTTGGTGGGAATGTAAATTAGTACAACCTCTATGGAAAATAGCATGGGGATTTCTCAAAGATCTAAAAATAGAACCATTACTTGATCCAGCAATACCACTACTGGATATTTACCCAAAGAAAGATAAATAATTATATAAAAAAGATTCCCGTACTCATATGTTTACTGTAGCACTATTCACAGTAGTAAAGGTAGAATTAACCTATGTGGTCGTCGATGGATAATTAGATAAAAGAATATGGTATATATATGCAATGGGATACTATTCAGTCACAGAAAATAATTAAATCATGTCTTCTGCAGCAACATAGATGAAACCTGAGGCCATTATTGTAAGTGAAACAACTCTGATTCAGAAAGTCAAATACTGCATGTTCTGACTTATTGGTGGGAACTAATGTAAGGTGAGAACTATGGACATAGAATGTGGAATAATAAATTCTGGAGAATCAAAATTGTGGGAGAATGAGAGGGAGTGGTACAATGTACATTATTTAGGTGATAATTACACTAAAAGTCCAGACTTCACCAAAACTCAGTATATTAATGTAACAAAAGTGCACTTGCACCCCTTAAATTTATATAATTTTTTCAAAAAACAAGTTTTTGCAATTATGAGTAAATTGTAAACAAGTTTTACAACCATGTAAAGCTGCTATAAATATCTTCATGCAAGATTTTGTGTAGACATACATTTTAAATCCTTTGAGTAAACACCAAAAAGCAGGTTTGCTGAATGATATAAGAATATGTTTAGCTTTGTAAGGAAGCATCAAACTGTCTTCCAGCATGACTATATCATTTTTCATTCTCTTCACCAATGAATGAGAAAGTTTCTGCTGCTTTAAATCCTCACCGCCATTTGGTGTTGTCAGTATTCTGGATTTTGGTCATTCTAACTTATATGTAATGGTATCTCATTGTTCTAATTTCCATTTTCTTGATGACCTATGAACATCTGTTCCAAAGATTATTTATCATCTGTGTATTTTCTCTGGTGAGCTCTCTGTTAAGGACCTTGGCCCACTTTTAAATTTTTTCTTTTCCAAAATGGTAGATTAGAGGCATTGCTGGCACACCTCTCCAACTTGGAAGAACAAAATAGTTGTGTAGAGATTAACACCGTGAACCTTTTTTTTTCCAAGAAGCTATGCAGGAACTGAACAGGAAAACCAAAAGAATATACAGACACTTTGAAGGAAGCAGGAAGCTGCACGCTACATAGTAGGTCGGGCTGAGAGTCCCAGAATGTGAGGAGGGGAAACACTGCCACCAACATATGCATGCCCACTGGGGACCCTAAAAGTCCACGCCACAGGGAAAAGCCTCAACCCTATGCACTGCAGGAACTGACTTGGGGAGTTTCGTGGAATATAATAGTAGAAGCAGCAGCAAGAAGATACTTGCATGCACTCCTAGGTCCCTGGGCAGACTGAGATCAGCCATTCCTTGCTGTTCCTCACAGGGGACATTTTGGAGGACAGCACAAAAATTCAGGCAGTGGTCACAGATTGAAAAAAGTCCCCAACTGGGTCTCACATTATAACCACAAGTGGAGACAAATTCCCCTGGCCTGTGCTGGGGTGGGGGTAAGTAAAACGTGGGCTGCAGCTGTGAGTGCAGGAGCTACCACTGCAGGAAAATTAACTCTAGTAACATGACAAAATAGGGTTCTATAACACCTCCAAAAGATCACACTAGGTCTCCAGCAATTAATCTAAATGAAGATAAAATATTTGAAATACCAGATAAGGAATTCAGAGGTTGATTATAAAGCTACTCCAGCAGACATCAGTGAAAGGTGAAAACCATTATAAATTAAAAGAGTAGTTCAGGATACAAATGACAAAATTTCTAGAGAGATCGATATCATCAGGAAAAAACAATCAGAACTTATTGAAATAAAAGACAGAAGGAATTCCAAAATGCAGTGGAAAGTTTTAATAATAGTCTAAAAAAATAGAAGAAATAATTTCAGAGCTTGAAGACAAGGTTTTTTTTTTAATTAACCCAATCACACAAAAATAAAGAAAAAAGAATCAAAAGAAATAAACAAAGTCTTCAAGAAATGTGGGATTATGCAAAATGGCTAAACCTGAGAAGGGTGTTCCTGAGCAAGGAGAGAAAATAATAAGTCTGGAAAACTTATCTGAGAGATGGTTGAGGAAAACATTCTAAGAACAGTAAGACAAAGGCATCAGGTAACCTAAAAAGGAAAACCTATCAGAATAACAGGAGACTTCTTAGCAGAAACTTCACAAGCCAAGAGCTACATAATTGAGAGAGAAATAAAGTCATTTTTTTCAGACAAATAAATGCTGAGGGAACTTGTCACTATGAAACCAGCACTACAAGAAATGCTAAAAGGAATTCCAAACCTTGAACAAAAGCTTAATATGCACCAAAGTATAACCATTGAAATCTTAAAACTCTTAAGGCCTCTAAAACAATAACACAATGGAAAAAACCTATCTAGTTAACAATTAATATAGTGAAGAGAATAGTACCTTACTTCTCAATATTATCACTGAACTAGGGACATTTCAACCAACACCACGGAAATATAACAGATTATTTTAAACTGCCATGAACACCTTTATGTGCAAAAACTAAAAAACATAGAGGAAATAGATAAATTCTTGGAAACATACAACCCTCCTAGATTAAATCAGAAAAAAATAGAAATTTTGAACAGACCAATAACAAGCAATGAGATTGAATCAGTAATTTTAAAATATCCAATGAAAAAAAGCCCAGGACCATGTGGATTCAGAGCTGAATTCTACCAGTCATTCAAAGAAGAACTGGAACCAATCCTACTGAAACTATTCCAAAAGACTGAGAGAGGGAGTCCTCACTAAATCATTCCATGAAGACAATATCACCCTGAAACCAAAACCAGGAGAGGATACAAAAACAAAAACAAAACTACAAACCAATTTCCCTGATGAACATAGATGCGAAACTTGTCAACAACATACTAGCTAACCAAATCCAACAGCACATCAAAAAGATAATTCACCGTGATTAAATGGGTTTTATTCCAGGGATGCAGGGATGGTTTAATGTATGCAAGTCAACAAATGTAATACATCACATAAACAGAATTAAAAACAAAAACCATATGATCATCTCAATAGAGGCAAAAAGAAGCATTTGACAAAATCAAGCATCCCTTCATGATAAAAATTCTCAACAAACTAGGCATAGAAAGGACCTACCTCAAAATAATAAAAGCCATATATGATAAACCCACAGCCGATATCACACTGAATGGGGAAAAGTAGAAAGTATTCTCCCAGATAAAAGAAACAAAACAAAGGTGCCCACCTTCCCCACTCCTATTCAACATAGTTCTAGAAGTCCTAGCCAGAGCAATTAGGCATGTGAAAGAAATAAAGGGCATCCAAGTTGGAAAAGAAGAAGTCAGACTATTGTTGTTTGCAGATGATATGACTGTATACCCTGAAAATCCTAATGATTCCTCCAGAAAACTCCTAGCTTTGATAAATGTATTGAGTAAAGTCTCAGGCTAGAAAATTAATGTATACAAATCAGTACTTCTATTCCCCAACAATGACCAAGTTGAGAATCAAATCAGTAACTCATTCTCATTCACAATAGCCACAAAAAGAATAAAATACTTAGGAATATACTTAACCAAGGAGGTGAAGATCTCTACAGGGAGAACTATAAAGCACTGCTGAAATAAATCATAGATGACACAAACAAATGGAAATGCATCTCATGCTCATGGATGGGTAAAATCAGTGTTGTGTAAATGACCATTACACCAAAAGAAATATTCAGATTCAATGCAGCTCCCATCAAATAACATAATTTTTCACAAAATTAGAAAAAAAATCCTAAAATTATCTGGAACCAAAAAAGAGCTTGCACAGCCAAAGCAATTCTAAGCAAAAAGAACAAATCTGGAAGCATCACATTACTGGACTTCAAATTATACTATAAGGTTATAGTTACCAAAATAGCCTTGTACTGGTATAAAAATAGGCACGTGCACAAGTGGAACAGAATAGAGAGCCCAGAAATAAAGCCAAATATGTACAGCCAACTAATCTTTGACAAAGCATACAAAAACATAAATTGGGGAATGGACACCCTATTTAATAAATGGTGCTGGGAAAACTGGCAAGCCACATGTAGAAGAATGAAACTGGATCCTTATTTCTCATCTTATACAAAGTCAACTCAAGATGGATCAAAGACTTTTATATAAGTCCTAAAACTTTAAAAATTCTAGAAGACAGTGTTGGAAACCCTCTTTTAGACATTGGCTTAGGCAAAGAATTTAATAGATGGGACCTAATTAAACATAAAAGCTTGTGCATGGGAAAAGAAATAATCAGCAGAATAAACAGATAATTTTCAGAATGGGGAAAGTATTTGCCACCTATACATCTGACAAAAGACTGGTATCCAGAATCTACAAGGAACTCAAACAAACCAGCAAGAAAAAGCCCAAATAATCCCATTAAAAATTTGTCAAAGAACACAAATAGACATTTCTTAAGAGAAGATATACAAATGGCCAACAAATACAGGGAAAAAATGCTCAGCATCATTAATCATCAGGGAAATGCTAATTAAAACCACAATGAAATAATACGATATTCCTGCAAGAATGACCATTATTAACAAGTCAAGAAACAATAGATGTTGGTGCAGATGTGGGGAAAAGAGAATGCTTATACACTGCTGGGGGTGAACGTAAATCAGTACAGCTTCTATGGAAAATAGTATGGAGATTCCTTAAAGGGCTAAAAGTAGATTGCCATTCAGTCCAGCAATCCCACTCCTGGGTATCTATGCAAAAGATAAAAAAAGTCATTATATATATATATGTATATATAAAAAAAACTTGCACATATTTTTATAGAAGCACAATTGACAATTGCAAAGGTGTGGAAACAAGCTTAGCACCCATCGACTAATGAAAGGATAAAGAAAATATGGTATGTGTATATCTCTATATAAATACCTATATATCTCTCTATATATATCTCTATATAGCTCCCTCTATATATCTATATATATATCTATTTATCTCTCTGTATATATCTCTATATATCTCTCTATATATCTCTCTATATATACATATACATACACACACACACACACACCATGGAATACTATTCAGCCATTAAAAGGAATGAAATAATGTATTTTGCAGCAACTTGAATAAAGCTGGAGGCCATTGTTCTAAGTGAAATAACATAGGAATGGAATATCAAAAAGCTTATCTTCTCACTTGTAACTGGGAGCTAAGCTATGAGTACACAAAGGTATCCAAAGTGATATAATAAGCTTTACAGACTCCCAAGGGGAAGGTTGAGAGAGGGGTGAGGGACAAGAAACTGCACATTAGGCACAGCAAACACTACTTGGGTGATGGGTGCACAAAAAATCTCAGAATTCACCACTATACAATTCATCCATGTCACAAAAACTACTTGTATCCCAAAAGCTATTGAAATAAATTTTTAAAAACTAAAGTATAAATAAATTGCATTTTTTGTTTTCTTATTGTTGAGTTTTAAGGGTTCTTTGTGTATTTTGAATGAAAGTCTTTTATTAGGTATGTTTTGTGCAAATATTATCATAGTCTGTTTCTTTTTTTTTTTAATTCTTTTGACAGTGCCTTTTATAGAGAAGAAAATTATAATTTTAATAAAATCCAGCTTGTGAATTATTTCTTTCATAGATTATACCTTTGATGTATCTTAAAAAGTCATCACCAAACCCATGGTCATCTATAATTTCTCCTATGTTATCTACTAGTAATTTTATAGGTATACACTTAGTTTTAAACATTTTTTATTATTATTTGTTTGTTTTTTAACTAAGACTGTCTTTCTAGCTACCATTTCTAGGTCAGGATAGCTTAGTCATCAGCCAGGATTGCCCAGAAGTTGTGTTTACCTTGAGCCAGTAAGGGTTCTTTCTGTGCTACTATACTTTTTTTTTTTTAATTTTTTTATTTTTATTTTTTAATTATACTTTAAGTTTTAGGGTACATGTGCACATTGTGCAGGTTAGTTACATATGTATACATGTGCCATGCTGGTGCGCTGCACCCACTAACTCGTCATCTAGCATTAGGTATATCTCCCAATGCTATCCCTCTCCCCTCCCCCCTCCCCACCACAGTCCCCAGAGTGTGATATTCCCCTTCCTGTGTCCATGTGATCTCATTGTTCAATTCCCACCTATGAGTGAGAATATGCGGTGTTTGGTTTTTTGTTCTTGCGATAGTTTACTGAGAATGATGGTTTCCAATTTCATCCATGTCCCTACAAAGGATATGAACTCATCATTTTTTATGGCTGCATAGTATTCCATGGTGTATATGTGCCACATTTTCTTAATCCAGTCTATCATTGTTGGACATTTGGGTTGGTTCCAAGTCTTTGCTATTGTGAATAACTATACTATACTTTTTGAAGGACGGTGATTTATTCACAATTTGGTAACTTAAAATTTTCTCTTGTCTTTCACTGTCTCTGTGTATAAGCTTTCGTGTTCAGCCAAAAACTATAGACAGAGTATTTTCTTTGGTGACTCATGAACTTACTATGTGTCCTTCTACATTTGCACAGTTTCCCAGACTAACAGAGATATATGGAGGTTTGTTAAGGTCCACTATAGTTTTCAAACTTCTTAGATCTTCCTGTGAAATTTTTGGCCAGCATCTTACAGTCCCTACTAAATATTGAAAATTAAATAAATTGCAATGTTGGCTCTTCCCTGATTATTTGATATCACATATCTGATGCCTGGATAGGAGAGACAAGACCAGCTTGGGGGCTGGAATAGCTGTGTGTCCTTTGGCGTCTTTCATTGCCTCTCTATTGTCTTTCCACCTAATCTTTCCTGCTGGGCACATTCAGGATAACTGGACTTCTCAGATGTTGGCTTTGAGCTTTCAGGGCATGAGGTACATTAAGAGAAGCCAGGTGGAAGCTTTTACAAATTAAATGTAACAGAGTTTATTGTTTTTTTTTCATTATAATCTATACTCGAATATTATAAAGTGCCACATCTACCATATTCTATTTATTAAGATAGCCACCCCGGGTGTGGTGGCTCACGCCTCTAATCCCAGCACTTTTGGAGACTGAGGTGGGTGGATAGCTTGTGCCTAGAGTTTGAGACCAGCCTGGGCAAGATAGTGAGACACCGTCTTTACAAATAATATAAAAATTAGCCACGCGTGGTGGCATCCCCCTGCAGTCCCAGCTACTTGAGAGGCTGAGGTCTGAGGAATCGCTTTTGCCTGGAGAGGTAGAGGCTGCAGTGAGCCACGTTCATGCCACTGCACTCCAGTCTGAGTGACAGAGTGAGACGCTGTCCGAAAAAAAAGAAAAAAAAAGTCACAAAACTCCACCCAGATTAAAGGAGAGGAGATGTAAAACCCACATTTTAGTGAGGGAGCAGCAAGATTCTACAACGCCATGTAGGAACATAAGTATTGCTTTGGGGAAAAATAGTACTGAGATGTCAATAACAGTGGCCCTAACTTTATATAAATGTTGCTGCTCCAAGATGTACCAGTTTCTTGGTTCTGGGATCCAGAAGCAAGCAATTAATTAAAAAATTTGTACCAGGCTGATGATATGTATTGTTATGGGCTTTTATAAGTTCCTTTCACTAAATGGATTTTAAAGAGTGTCCAAAAATAGGAACAGACCTAAAACAGAACTCTTGTTAAACATTATCTAAGACAAGTGGAAACAATACACCATCATGGAATGATAAATACACAAAAATTAAGCCCTTATAAAATGACCATACAAAAGGAAAAACAAAATGAAAATTAGAAAAAGTGATTTAAATTATGCAGCAAAAACAGGAGAACAAAATAGTGAAAACAAAAAAACAAAGATATTTAAGTACGATTAAAATAGAATCCTAGTAATGAAAACAAATTTTTATTGAAATTAAAAGCACTAGTAAGATGTTAATAATAAAAGAAACTGTGGGTCAAAGGAAGGTATTTAAGGGACTCTCAATACTTTCTACCTAACTTTTATGTAAATCTAAAACCACCTAAAAATAAAGTCTATCATAAAATAAGTAATATTAATAAAATGTCAATGGAAATTAGCTTAAGAAGAAATTCAACTGAAAGATTGGCTTGCATTAATGAGATAAAAATCTAATTGATGGAAAGCGTGAAGGTGATGTTAAGAAAATAATCAGAACGTAATGAAAACATTAAGCATATATATGAAAGCCTTCCAGAAAGATATAATAGAGTAAAATATAGAGAGCTAAAAATAAAGGTTAAATGGTGAGAATTTTTTATTTAAACAATATAAATTTATAATGATGGGGGAATCTCCAAAGGATGAATAAAGCTAAATAAAAACCTAGACATATTGTGTTGAAACTACAGAAAAATACGACACAGAAAAAAGAGACTAATTAAAAAGAAGCACATAGAAAAGTGAAATATTACTTAGAGAACACATAGAAAATGGAAATATTACTTTCAGAACATACAAATACAAAGGCTTCTCAAAAACAGTAAATATAACAGGCTTGGCTTGATTTATAAAAAAACAAAAAATACAAAACAAAACAGACAAGCAATCTCATATGGACGTATTATTTTAAAATATAAATTATGAAATAAAGAAATAATAAACATTGAATGAGAAACTAAGACAGCAGCAAAAGAACAAACTAGTGCTTGCCTCATACTTCAACTCTGCAGTATTAACTATGTTGAACTAAAAAGAACATAGTAATTCTGGTTCTACCTTTTTAAGTTTCTAGACTTTTATTTTCCATATCTGATAAAAAATAGAGTTGAAACAAATATATGTTTTGGAAATATTGTTTCTATTATCAGTTGTAATTGGGGGGCTCTTCTTTTTACTGAGCTAATTGGCCCAATATGGTATGCATTTTTTCCCACTATGTACAGAAGTTGAGGATACCTCATTAGAATGATGTTACTCATTTTTATATAGAATGATTGCCATTCAGATTTGTTACATTTTTGCTAAACTCACTTGGTATTGATTGTGTAGGGTATAGGATGTGTTAAAAGAAGATGAAACATAAAAGATACGAAATAAAATGGTTTTAGTTGTTAATACTATTAATACTGATAAAATATTTTTAATTAAATAACCCTTCAAAAATAATATAACAGGTAATTATATAGTCAACACTCAAATTTAACAGATATTAAAATATTGTCATATTTGTTTTTAAAAAATAAAATGTTGAAATCAGAGCTAAGGCTACCTTACTTCTCCTGTTTATATGGATACCTGTTACATTATTTCCTGAATGGTGAAAGTATGTAGTTATTAATGATTCTATTTTATTAAGAAAATAGCTACACTAGACCACTTTGTAAACATGTGGATGTGATATAACAGCCATGAGATACTTGATGGAGTGTCTGTATAAAATATTTTTAATAGAACATATTTAATTGATTTTGGTTATTTACTGTAAATAAACCTGGAATGTAGATTCGTGTGATGCAGCTGTTTGGAAATTCAGTGTGTCAACTAAGAAACCCCAATATTAATATATCCTCTAATCTATCTTATGTCAGACAGTTATGTCATTGATTCTGTTATAAAGAACAACTTTGACAAATTAAATGTAATAGAGTTTATTTGAGCAAAGAATGGTTTATGAAACAGGCAGCACTCAGAAACAGAAGTGGTTCAGAGGGGTCTACACAGTCATTGAGCCTGGAGCTTTAATAGGCCTCATAGGGAAGCAAACAGAGGTATCATTTAATTGGCTACAGATAGACATTTGCCTTGTTCGAACATGATGCGATGAGGCATTTGCCTTCTTTGGGCATGGTCTGATAAGTTGGATGCTCAACTGTTTTCAATTGGCTGAAAGTCAGCTGTTACAAAAATATACTCCTACATTAGGTTTTTGTTTGTTTATATATTAACTTAGGTTTCAGTTTGATAGAGAGGAACTTAAAGTACTGAGATAGCTTCAGGCTTATGGCCTCCTGCTTATTTAATTTAGAAACTCCAAAATCAAAATGTATACCAATACAGAGAAAGAGTATTTTGGAGGCTGCATCTGACAATTCAGAGTCTTCCAGAAACAGATTGTAATATATCTGTGCTTTCTTTTTACTGGCATTCTTCATTATTCATTAGTAAAGTTTGTTTTGGGTAAGATCTATGATTCATGTTGAGTCTGCTCTGATAATTCAGCCTTTTGTGACACTGCAATATACAAGCAGCAGCCACCAGCATGTGGATTTTGATGAAACAGATCCTATCCATGATAACGACAATAAAAACCGTAAATATTTGGAAAAGATTGTAATATAAAATATATAATATTCAAATAATCAACCTACAAATATTTCCTGACAAACGTAAAAGTCTTGAATAAAAAGTGAGATAAAGAGATTTTTAGAATGAGAAGATTGAATATTATAAAGAGTCATCTCATGGTAAATTATTTAGAGATTAATGCAATTCTAATAATACTCCATGCTGGATATTAATTTTAACCTGAAACAACTATCAGTGAATGCAAATAGAAAACACAATAGAGAAAGACAGCAAAGACATCTTTAAAAAATAATTTTTTACCATTTCCTACCAAACTGTCAAAACTTGGCAGGACATTGGCCATTCTGGCTGTATCTAGCTTACATTTTTAATACAATGTCCAAAAAACGATACAGTCTAAGGAGTTATTAAGGAAAGACACTGTCAGTAGCCAGACTAAAGTAAAATTGTGAAGTATAGGTTTAAAATTGAAAAACACAAAATAAGGATATTTGTAAAAATAATATCAACTTTTTTTCACACTACTTTACCTAGAATTTACTGTCAGAGTGTTGGCAGTGTACCTTAGAATGAGGCCCCCTAAAATAGTAGTGTAATCTAGTTAGACTGTGCATGTCTTAAGGCAATCTTCAGCTGTTTTAGAACACACCCTTTTGGAGACCCATAAATTATATTTTTTGTACACGTTTTCTTTAACAAATACATATATGCCTATCTTAGCAGTTATCAAGCAGTATTGTGTTTGTTTGTTCTTCCCTGCAAAAACCATCTGACATCTTAGGAAGCAGGGCAATTTCTTTAAAAAATGCTTTTGCTAACATATTCTCAATGCCTGGCAGAGTGTCTGAAACTGAACAGGCACCAAACAAATTTATATTCTATTAAGCAGATTCATGAATGGATGAATGGTAAGAGATTATCACTCCTTGATTCTGATAGTGAACATAATATAGATGTACGGTTCATTCTCACAGTAGGATTTAAATATAACTATGATAACACTTTTCAAAATAGAAAATTTAGTTATATCAACTAGCTATGCAAGTTTACTCAAGTGTCAGCCCCATGGTGATTTGGGTTTCAAACTAATGATTTTATTGAAACCCTTGATAATATAGACAAAACAGAGGTGTTGAACAAATAAACTCACCAAAACATATTTTATTTTTTAATTTAGTTTTTAATTGACATATAATAAGTACATATTCATGGGGTACATAGTGATGTCTTCATACATATGTATAGTCATCAGATCAGGGCAAAACAGATTTAGAAAATATAATAACATGATAAAGGAGAAATAAAAAATTAATAGGGATGAAAGGTGATATTTATTAAATAGCAGAAATATTGGCTTGAGATTTGAGCAAAAAAAATTAACAAAAATTAGTTTTGATTTAATTAAAAATTACATTTTAAAACAAATAAGCAAATTAAATGCTATGGGTCTCAAATGTTTGGATGAGAAGGTATTAAAAACTAGAAGTGATCAAAATTATAAAGGAAAATATAAAGAATTTATACATATGCTTTTCAATATCTGCCCTATTTTTTCTTTTGTATTTTAAAAAAATAAAATTCTAAAGAGAGTAAAAATGTACAATGTAAACATGTTGGTACAAAGAAGCTGAGAAGAGGATTTATTTTATATGTTATGAAGTATGAAATTTAGATATGTAAGTAAGGCCTTGGAGAGAAGTTGTACCTAAAAAGAAGGTATGAATTTAGGGCCAGTGAAGAAAAATCTCAAGGGTATGGTTTGAGTGAGCAAAATCCTAGAACCTTATTACTGTGTAGATGTATGAAGTTATGAGGAAATGTTCAGACCACCAATTCATAAGTGTTAAATGAAATGCCAGGGCTCAATTATAAATTTTCTTTTCTTTTTTGCTAAGAGGTTTAGATTGATTCTGTGAACTAGACCATGAAGATTGTGAACTTTATAATAACAAACAACAAAATATACTTGTGAAGTAATTAACATGAAGATAAATAAAAATGGAAAAATAAAAATGAAAAATCAGTAATCATATAAGGAATGTATATAAATGTATGAAGAATGAAGGATAAAGTAATGTCTATTATAAAACACTAAAAATATAGCTATGATAATCTGTATCATATCATATATCACTTAATTTTGAACTATAGGTAAGATGGAGAAAACATAAGTATTGTTATAAGCAGATTCTTGAATCCTCTTCAAATATTTTCAATATATTGATGAAAAGATAAATAAGACAGAGATATTTTCTCTGAAAGTAACAGATTCTGTTGTCATAGCTCATTTATCATCTCAAGTTCTCTACAAGCAGTCAAAGCAGAAAATCTATTTCTCTCTTGTGTGAACCATATTCCGTCTACCTCTGTCTTTCGTCTGAAGCCTCGGCAAATTCATTTGAAAAGATGTTTTGTCAGTTTTACACTTCTGTGGGCTGATGCTATGAAAGGATAGGTAATTTGCTCAGAGAAGCAGTGGATTCTGTGTCAGTACTTATCATACTAATGGCTAATTCAGAAAACCTTACATACTTCAAAACAGAAGTCTCTGATACAGGTCATCATTAGTAGTAAGCAAAATAGAGAACATACATCAGAGTTCGTTAATAAACACTGTTTATGCTGGGCGCGGTGGCTCACGCCTGTAATCCCACCACATTGGCAAACCGAGGTGGGCAGATCACGAAGTCAGTAGTTCGAGACCAGCCTGACTAACATGTTGAAACCCCATCTCTACTAAAAACAAGAAAATGAGTCAGCCATGGTGGCGTGTGCCTGTAATCCCAGCTACTCAGGAAGCTGAGGCAGGAGAATCGCTTGAACCCGGGAGGCAGAGGTTGCAGTGAGCCAAGATCGCACCACTGCACTCCAGCCTGGGCAACAGAGTGAGATTCCGTCTCAAAAATAAATAAACAAACAAACAAACACTGTTTATTATTCTGATCAGATATTCCATGGCTTTCACATTCAATTACCTGTCTTAGGTCAGTTTCCTCAGAGAACATCCAGAGACTGAGCTTAACATGCAGAAAGTTTATGAGGAAGCACTCTCCTTAACAACATTGGAGAAACCAAACAGGGAGATTAAGGAGAGAAAGAAGCCGAACTGAGAAGTATTGCAACAAAGACCTCAGCTAATAGCATATGAAGTTACTAGATCTGGTATGGCCTTTCATAGTTATCCTTCCCTGAAGAAATAGTTCTTCCAGGCCTTCATATTCTATATGCTCTAGTCTTTAGATGGAGGCAGCCTTTGAAATTGGAGTGTGAGTTTGAGTAAAGTAGTTTTCATCTCCTGAAGGCAATGTCTGGACAGGGACTCCCGAGTGGTAAGGAAAAGGAATTATAAGAGGAATACAAGGCATCACCTGTATGCCAAATTTTTCCCTATTGTAAAACAACAGCCTACCTGCTGGAATGGTGTGATGGTTAAATTCATGTGTTAATCTGATTGGGTTAAGGGATATCCAGATAGCTGGTGATATGTAATTTCTGAGTGTATCTGTGAGAGATTAGCATTTGAATCAGTAGACTCTGTAAGAAAACGCACTCTCATGCCAGGCATCATCTAATCAGTCAACAGCTCAAAAAGAACTAAAAGGCAGAGAAAGCACAAATTTCTTCTCTTTCCTGGAACTGGGGCATTCATCTTCTCCTTTCTTTAGACAACAGAGCTTCAGGTTCTCAGGACTTCAGACTCTGGGACTTATACTAGCACCCCACTCACGATTCCTTTCTCAGGCATTCAGCCTTGGACTGAGAGTTACACCATTTAATATTCTGATTCTCAAGCCGTTTGACTGAGACTGAATTATACCACTGGCTTTCCTGGGTCTCCAGCTTTCCAAACAGCATATCGTGGGACTTCTTGGCCTTATTGCATGAGCCAATTCCCATTATAAATCGCCTTTTATCTATCTATCTATCTATCTATCTATCTATCTATTCTATATCTATCATCTATTTATCATCTATGTATTTATCTCTATCTATCTATCTATCTATCTATCTATCTCTATATATCATCTGTTTATCCTATTGGTTTTGTTTCTCTGGAGAACCCTGACTAATACATTAATACAGGTGATAACATTTTTCCTTGCTTGAAGTGATCAAATGGCAGCTCAATGTTTAGTGGGGTACTTGATTTGCCTGGTAGAAGTATTCCTTATCTGGGACTGGAATATCTAAATCTGCAGAGATCAGTGTTTTAGTGTCATAAACTACAAATTTTCTGAGATGGATCACTGAGAATAAGAGACACTCTTACTCCATCCCTTGGTTCTTGTTTCCTAGAGAAACAGCGTCATATCAGGATCATTAATTAAAGGTATAGTCTGTGTCCTGGAGGATGGCATTCTATCCTTGCATCACAAAACAGGGCAACTCAGTTGTAGCTTCAACACATCATTTTATGAGGTTGATATTTTGAATGGTGCTGTATGTGCTTGAACCAGCATATGTAATCATGTGTTGATTGCTGCACCTTCTTGGCTATAAAATAGACCATCTAGTCTTTTACATTTTAAGGGATTTTTGTATTGGGGAGTGTTATGAGAGATTCTATGTCAATGAATCAAATTCTTCATAAGCCAGTGGTTAACAGTGCTGGACAAGGTCTTGTGGGCCAAAAAGGTTGTGTTATTGGAATATATGTAAGTTCTAGTCAAGATGAATCCTTGTGCTGTTAAGGGTGGAAGAGATCCAATGTAATCTGCATACAATCAAGTAGCTAATGGATCTCACTAGAGAAGATGTTAAATTACAGACAGTAAGAGTGAAATCAACCTTGGTCAATGGGAGCCCATGTAAACCCTCTGTATTAGTTTGCTAGCACTGCCACAATAAAATATCAGGCTGCTTGGCTTAAACAATAGAAATTTAATGTCTCACAGTTCTAGAGGCTAGAAGTCCAATATTAAGGTGTCTTCAGGTTTGGTTTCTTCTGAATTTTCTCTCCTTGCCTTGCCTTGCAGATGGATGCCATCCTACTACCTCTTCACATGGTTGACCCTCTGTGCACACATGTCTGTGGTGTCTGCCTGTGTCTCTTAATTTCCTCTTTTAATAAGAACACCAGTCAGACTAAATTAGGGCCCACCGTAATGGCTGCATTTTAGTTTGGTCATCTCTTTAAAATCTCTGTCTCCAAATACAGTCACATTCTGAGATACTAGATGTTAAGACTTCAACAAAAAATTTATATCCTGCCTCCCAGAGCTCCATCTACCTTATCCTTACTACCCAGCAACGTAAGCAAAACTTCTCTAGGAGAGGAGGGAGACATTTTCTATCTTTTACAAGGTAAATGAAGCTGAATAAATGGGTTACTAATGCATGAGCATAAAGAAAGAGAATTTCATGGAGAATTATTTTCTACAAGATACAAGTTGGATTTGACGGTTAATTTTGGCTAGGGTTTCTGTGGCAAAAGATTTTTCTTGGCAATCCCCCAAGTAATAACTCTTTCCTCCCAGGGCAAAGAAACAATGTGGCGTTTATAATAATTACCAATATGTCCATTCTAGTTATACATTTTGAGTTACTGTGCCACATAAACTCACTGTGAGTTGTAACTGGGCCAAGTCCTCATTATGTACCTTGTCCCCATGTTTTCTCATTTATAATATAGGACAGGAAATCACTTTGAGTCTATGGGTATCAATGTTAAATTGGATCTTGTGTCTAACAATCCTTGAAATATCTGGGTGTGTTCCATTCACAGGTGAATGATTAACTAAATATAGGGCTGTAGTTTTGAGGAAGTAATGGAAAACACATCACCACGCAAATTGTGGTGTGACAGGATTCCTCTTCCTGCAGTGTCTACAGCAGTCAGAGATTCCCAGTTCTTTAAATTTTTCAGCTTGAAAACTAGACTTTTTAAAGTGATTATCCTCAGCCTCTTCATCATCTTTTCATTTCTTTTGATTGATTACATTGAGCAATGCCCTTGTCAGCTTCCCATCGACCTTGACCATAGAGATATTACATTGCTTTAACCATCTCCTTAGCTCTCTTTGGGTCATGTGCTTCTGAGTGTCACTTTGATTTTTACCATTTATTATGATAATAATGTTATTTTTGCTTCTGATAGTTAAGTACTCCCACCTAGATTCTACCACTTGAGATATCATATACTACTTTACTATTGGAAAACCCAGCCCTATAGCAGCAGCATCTACCACCATCAACTTTGGCTTGTAGATGACACCCAATAGTAAGTTTCTCAGTGAGGCTGGTGTCCTTCTTACCAGTGCATTCCTTACTGCTTTGGTAAATAGCATGTCCTCACAGCTCTAATACAGAACACAAACTGCAGGTTAGTTTTCTGGTTTTATCTAGTATAGCAGCCATTCTAGCATGCCAATATATTTGAGATATTTATTTCCTTTCTCAGAATCTGACATGGAAATTATGACATTCCTGCTTCACTTAAGAGTTCATTACTTTCTCTAAACGTCCAAAAACTAAGCTGACACTGTGTTAACACCAGCTCTAAAGTTTTTTCAGGTGAAATCCCATGCAGAGGAAGAATACTCACACATCCATAAGTGCTTCCATATATCATGTTACTTCTTGATCCAATAGTACTTTCTTTACTCCTGTACAGCTTGGTTAGATTTTGCAGCTTCTTTGAACAATTACTTATTTCCTCTTTTAATATACTCAGAAATTCTTCAACTGGGTTATACTGTAATTTTTTTTTTTTTACTTAATAGCCTGTGGGTGTAGATCTTGAGAAAAGTAGGTTTGGCTTTCAAAACAGAGACCTTTCATCATCTGCAACAAGGAGATAATGCTTGCCTCAAACAATGAACCACCTCTGCAAGGCCTGAACATTCAGAGTGATATGGGGTTTTAAACTTTTCAGTCAATTGTCCCAGATTTCCTAGTCTCACTCATTCCCAATTAGAGGCCTGATCTTTGCATAGCATATGTGCAGGGGTGAGTAGCCAACCTGCTTCAGAACCTTGCTACCTACAAGTGCACGTGAAACATTCTCTGTGATTGATCACCTATTACGCCATAAAAGAAATGTTAACAAATTTAAGAAAACTGAAATCATATCAAGTATCTGAACACAATTATATAAAACTAGAAATCACTAACAGAAGGTAAGTTGGAAATTCATAAACATCAAAACACATCCCCAAACAGACAGAGAGAAAAATAAATCAAAAGGGAATTCAGCAAATATATTGAGGAAAATAGAGATAAAAACACACAATATACCAAAACTTATGAGATGCTGTAAAAGCAGTACGAAGAAAAAAGTTTATAGTGATAAATACCTAAATTATAAAACAACTCAAACAACCTAACTTTAAGTCTCAAAGATCTAAAAATATGTAGAAAATAAACAACATTAGCAAAAGGAAGGAAATAATAAAGATTAGAGTAGAAATAAGTGAAATGGAGACTAACAAAACAATAGAAAATTCAACAAAACCAAGAAGTGTTTTTTGTTAAGACAAAACTAGCAAAACTTTATCTAGACAAAAGAAAAAAAAGTGGAGGGCAAAATTAAGAAAATCAGAAATGAGAGAGGAGGCACATGATGCTGATGCCAGAGAAATATAAAGGATCATACAAGAATACTGTGAATAATTATACTCCAATAAACTGGATAACCTAGAAGAAATGGATAATAAATGTCCAGATACATATAACCTATCAAGACTGAATAATAAGGCAGTAGAAAATCTGAAAGTCACTAACAAGTCAAGAGGCTGAATCAGTAATCAAAAATGTTCTATGTCATTCTATTCCAGCTGCTATGAAAATGCCATAGGGCTGGGCACAGTGTCTCATGCTGGTAATCCCAGCACTTTGGCAGGACGAGGCAGGTGAATCATCTGAGGTCAGGAGTTCGAGACCAGCTTGGCCAACGTGGTGAAACCCCATCTCTGTAAAAATACAAAAAAAAAAAAAATAGTTGGGAGTGGTGGCGGGTGCCCGTAATCCCAGCTGCTAGGGAGGCTGAGGCAAGAGAATCACCTGAATCTGGGTAGAAGAGGTTGCAGTGAGCCAAGATCGTGCCATTGCACTCCAGCCTGGGTGACAAGAGCAAAACTTCGTCTCAAAAAAAAAAAAAAAAAAGCCATAAACTGAGTGGCTTATACACAACACAAATTTATTTCTCATAGGTCTGATTTGTTTCTCATAGTTCTGGAGGCTGGGAAGTCCAAGTCCAAGGCATCAGCAAACTAGGTTTCTAGTGAGGGCCTACTTACAGTTTCACAGTACTGATGCCTTCTTGCTGTGTCCTCACATGGTATAAGGTAAATGAGCTTCTTTGGGCCTGTTTAATAGGGGCAGTAATCCCATTCATAAGATCTTCTCCCTCATGACCTAATCACCTCCCCCAAAACCCCACTTCCTAATACCATCATCTTGGAGTTTAGAATTTCAACATATAAATTTGAGGGCACACAAACATTCAAAATTTAGCACCTCTCAACAAAGAAAACCCCAAGGACAAATGGCTTCACTAGGGAATTCTACCAAATGGTTGAAGAAGAATTAATGCTAATCTTTCTCAAACTTTTATAATTATAATTAAAGCAGGGCCAAGTACTCAGATTTTCTGGCCTCTAAATAAATGATTCTCATCTACCAAGAAGGCTCTTTCAACTTTTATATTTGTCTCCAATTGTTGATAAATCACCTTGGTTTTCTGTGTGTGTGTGTGTGTATGTGTTTAATATACCAATGAAACTCAGTAAAAGCCATCCAATTCCACTGGCCTTCTGATCAGTATCAACTTACCTCCCTCAAACTTCACAATAAATATTTTTTATTACAGTAAATCTTTTTCAATGTGTTCTATTCAAGTTCAAGCCTAGCAAAATTTTTAACAATTGCACCATCACTTCATGGTAAGCTCTACCATTAGTGATGGAGTCTTCATTGTCAGCTGGCTGGTGGATGATTCAGCTCCAAATCTCACATTAAATTTGGTTTCTTCCGACTACTTTTAATTTAGGTCAAGTTTCCTAGGAAACTAATTTTGAAAAGGACATTTGAATCAGGAGCATAACTGGAATGCTTTTACGCATCGATAATTAGAAGATTATAGTAAGTAATCACTAGCAGAAGAAAGATATACTAGTTTCCTATTACTGTTATAATAAATTATAACAAATTTAGTGGCCTAAAACAGTACAAATTTATTCTATTATATTTCTGGAAGTCAGGAGAGCCTCCCGTAGGTTCTCGCAGACAATCAGCTTTCTTGACTCATTTAGCTTATAGAAGAAATTTGGATTCCTTGGTTCCTGTCCTCATTCTCTGTCTTCAAAATCAGAAGCATAGCATCTTCAAATATCTGTCCTGCTTCTGTTATCACAATGCCTTCTGTATCTATGACCATCCTGCCTCCCTCTTATAAAGACTCATGATTCAGTTGGGCCTACTACATAATCCCAAACAATGTCCCCATCTCAATATCCACAAAATTTCTTTAATCACACATGATAACACATTTATAGGATCTGGGGATTAGAATATAGACAGCTTTGATGGACCATTATTCAATGTATCACAGTCTACCCTCTATGATATTTTCAATGTATAACCCATGGAACCATTGAAGGTTAATGACATTTTTGTGATATCCCAAATATAGGATATCCCTAAGAAAGTGGATGATCTCTGCAACATGAACACAATTTCCTTACAGATGAAGTAATAATGCATCTTAGCATGTGGTTTAATGCCACAAAATTCTTTAAACATGTGCCATTTATTACTGTTTGAATTTTGAAATGTTTATATTATTTTAGTTTCTGAAAATGGCTTATAAAATATTTACTCAAAACACAATTTTTACATTGTGTTTGTGCTAAAATTTATTTTATATCTAAACTTTAACAATAATTATATTTTTACATATTTTTCATAAGTAACAAGGGATTAATTTTCCCTTAACGTTTAGAGCCTTTGAGTCTCTTTTCCTCTTTATACTTCCAATAAACTTTGTATTTTGCTGGATTACAGAGTAAATTATGAAGCAGAAATACTGTATAAATATCAGAGTTAAACAGAATTAGGTAAAAGCATATTTGGGGATAAGTTGTTTATTTTGTAAGATTAACCTTTCACTACAATTATCTACTTCTTAGTAACTTTTTATTTTATTTTTATTTTATATATATTTTTTGAGACAGTCTTGCTCTGCCACCCAGGCTGTAGTGTAGTGGCGTGATCTCAGCTCACTGCAACCTCCACTTCCCAGGTTCAAGTGATTCTCATGCTTCAGCCTCCTGAGTAGCTGGGATTGAAGGCACATGCCACCACACCCTACTAATTTTTTCTTTTTTTTTTTTTTAAAGTAGAGAGGGAGTTTCACGATATTGGCCAGGCTGGTCTCAAACTCCTGACCTCAGGTGATCTGTCTGCTTTAGCCTCCCAAAGTGCTGGGATTATAGGCATGAGCCACCTTGCCCAGCATGATTTTATTTTTTTTTAAGTGTTACAAATGTTACATTTTAAAATAGCATGTAAACAATGGCCAAAGAAATGGAAAATTAATTTTAAAGCAGTTTTCAAAACAAGCATTATTTTTTCAGTCATTCTCTATTCTGAACCATTAAAGTATAAGATTAAATAGATTCACTATATGAATGACCCACATAAGACCATATTATCCTTGTCATATGCTCCAGTGAGATATGCAAAATATACTATCAGCTGAAAGGCATACAGATTGATGGACGGTCTGATATATTGATATTAATACCTTCAATATTGATTTTAAAGTGACAGTGAAAGAGACCCAGAAATTTCATAAACTTTTGCACTGATGTTCATGTTTATAGGTTTAACTTTTTGACCCTTGAATTTTAGTTTACACAAACTAGAAATATTTCCTGTTTTTTTTTAACATTTTGTTGAAATCTGAGGTTATAGAATTGGCCCTTGTGGCATTTAAAGTAATGTCGTGGGAGAGGGAAACTTCATTTTCAACAAAGTGTGGCACTGAGAGAATGATATCAATATAGATCTAAACTAGAATAAATGTATGTTAATTGTCACATCCTCACCTTTAATAAAGTAATATATTTACCATCTTTATTTTTATACATGAGAAGGACCCATAAGCAATCTTTTGAACATATGGCCTCAAAATTGTCAGCAAAAATGTAATAACGTTCAGACCAAAAACACTGATAAAGATGATATCTTTTAGATGCAAAGTTTGATTTATATTATCACAAACAACCACATGTAATGGAAAATACATTATTTTGCATCTGCCTAGAGATTCAGTCTAAACATATATTTTAATGGTTTTACTAATTTATTAATCAAGGCTTATAATGATCTTAGAATAATATAGTAAATAGTTTTCATTCCTATATGACCACCATATCTGTTACCTGGGACAGTGTTTATGACATTGCTGTATTTTACAGCCAGTCCTATTCTACACATATTTTATGAACATTAAGTGATCACTTCTAATCTAGATATGTTTAGAGAGTGTGTGCTTTGCCTCATGGAACTGAGACCAAAGCTTTCAATAAAAAGCCATTGGAGAACAATACAACATAAATGACAATAAAATAATATTTATTGAATATTTGAATTGTTCACATATAAATTGCTTTATAGAGGCTTTATAATATAGTATTCAAAAATTATAATGGGCTTTTAAGTCAAACAGAACTTAGATTAACTCTCTGAGGTATGCAGCCGAAGCTGTATTGCCTTGGGCAGGTCAATTATTTTTTCATATATTGAAGAGGTTTAATATTAGTATCTATACCATAGATTATTTGTGAGGTTAAATTTGATGAAGCCCATAAAGCACTTTTGGTGTTATACACTATTTAGTACTTGCAGATGATTTAGTACATATTAAGCATTCCATATGTGTCAGATCTTTTGTTACTACTATTGCCTCTTTTAGGATATTTTTGTTAGTGTTAGTATTTACATTAGTATTATTTTGACTATTGGTTTATCTGTTATCTGAATTGAAAGAGACAAATATCTGAAGATCTCTCTTGGCAATGTATTCATAAAAGTGGTTATATGATTCTTGTAGCACACATAAGACTAGGGTAAGAATATGGGAGGTAAATATATTTTATTAATCAGTTAATTTTTTGAGCATGTATCACATAGGAAGAACTATGTTAATTCCTGAGGAAATAGAATCTCTTCATGTGTAATTTTGCTTTCAAGTAATTTATAATCTGTGACTAGAAAAATATAAGTAAATCAAGGATTAATATGCCTAAGAGTATATTCAGAAGCACAGAAAAAGAGAATTAAAATTCAGATGGCTGCTCAGAGAAGACTTCAAGAAGCAAAAGAAATGGATTGTGTTCTACTTAGGTGGGGAAAATAAGCCTGTCATGTACACATGAGGCTAAAGAGTCCAAAATGATGGGAATCAAGTCAGGAGATGTGTTTTACAAAGAATTTGGTTTGACAGATGAAGTAGAGCCAGTTTGCACATGACCTGGAGATCGTGGAGATGTGGGGTTCTGCAGATAACAGCGTGCTACTGGAAAATTGGAGCATGGGACTAATAAGACTAACGCAAACAAAAGTTATTTGGCAAGGTATATGTGCATTTTACTACCAAAAGCTTCTAGTATTTTAAAAATACATACTAGATTGACTGCGAAAGATAAACGGAAGCCCATTTACTGCCCTCTACCTTTGCAACTGCCTTCAAGAGAAGTTGTCCGAAAGTCACATCTAACCTAATTGGGCTTTGTCAGCAATATTGTCTATGTAAAAATGCCAATAAGAAGTCTCATCTTCACTCAAATGACAGCTTTCACCTGGTCATTGTCCTATAGCTTGAATGCATTCTTTGTGAATTAATCACTTAGCTAATAATCTCTTTGAGATGTAAAATAAACATTCTTATAGTCAATATTTCAGAAAAAAGTGTTAGCTGTTTTGATCTTGAATATCAATACAATTTGAATCTTTCTGCTTAGTGTCCCATGTAAAATACAATAAAATATTTCCTCTTTTCCTTTGCATCCTCATATGTCTAAGAGACTTTAAAAAATAAATCTCTTATCACCATCATCAAACTTTTATGAACAAAATTGCAAGAAAAATAAATGCTAGTAGATACTATAATGGTGAAAGAATTTAGGGTAAAAATTGCCCTGAAAATCAAACACACACACACGCATACACAAATATGAGCCAAAATACAATTATATAACTTAAACATAGATTTGAAAGAACAGGAAGAATTTACATTTCTCTTCAAACAGATAACATTTTATCCGACTGTCTCAGTGCTTTGCCTTATAGAAAATCTGACAAAGTGAGGCTTTTTTTTTTTTAATAAATAAAGGATTCTTCCCTTTACTGGCAACATTATGCATTATAGGCTCCACACTGAGATACTGAGCTTCTTACCTCATAAAGTGATTTATTTATGGAGCAATTGTAATCTGCTGATATAAATTCCATTTTTAGTGGCTCATAGAAAATTATGGGCTATGTTCCTGACAGATAGGAAAAGGTCTGGTGAGAACTCTGACTTTAAAATTATGGGGAATGTGGCAAAAATGATACTCAGATAAGTGGAGACATTATTTTATTAAAGTTTTAAATTAACATTCAAAAATGCAGAAAAAGCTTTATGAAATGTTTTATAAAATTTAGTTCATGCTGGAAACTTTATTTTTATTGTAATATTGCATTTTGCTTAATATTTTCTAAGATCTTAGCCCCAAAAATGATTTTAAGTAAACATGTACAATATATTTACTTTCTAAAATTACTACAATTTATATTATGCTTTATTTCAGCTTATAACTGCATACAATTCTTTATTTAAATGCAAACATAAAAACATATATTATTTCATAGAGAGAGTATTCCAGTTACATAGCTACAATCTACAAAACTTCAAAACTAAAACTGTAAGTAGCACTTTAAAATTTGAATAAAAGATAATAGAAAATAATTTTGGTAGATATAATTATATTCTAAAATATGTAAATGACTTGATGAATCTACAATTTTTTTATGTTTCTACTTTGTTTGTGGGACTTGTGCATTATATCTTCTAAATTTATATTTCCTTTGGGCCTTATTTTATTTTTATTTGAAACCTGAAAATACAGATTATTTCAGTTGAATGTCATGTTCTTACTTTTAAATGATGAAGAATTAAAATATGAACTAGACTATCACCTTACACATTAAAACATATTGCATGGTAAGACATTATTTTTGTTAATTTGATTGTTATTAAAAGGTTGACATGAAAAAGCAAGATGTTGATTGCTCAAGCAGGTTCTTTGGGAGACAGCAGAAGGGAAGTCATGGACTCAAGTTTAGTAGTTCACCTAGTAATAACCAGGTTGATCTGTTATCCAGAAGGGTATTTGGGACTATTAAGATTAATTTATTTAGCTGTATTGCTTTCCATAGATTCAACATGAAGGACATCTACTTTATTATTTAGTGACTTTAGGAACAAGTTAGTAATTCAATGGATTCAGTGAATATGAGATTGAAGGAAAAAAATTGGCTCATCCTATGAACCTTTCCACCTATGTATTGTAGATCTTATTATATTATTTCTATTATATGAGAAAATAAGTGAGCAGGACACCTATATCACTGGTAGAGAATATTTATTTTCCCTGGACAGGTTTGGGTGCCTGTTCTTAAATTATTTTATTAAATTTTTACAATGTCTTTTATCTGTCAATAGAATCAAATTTTTGTATCATTTGACACTTCCACTGAACAACCATTTCACAATTCACTGCATCATTTTTACCTTTATAATATTTTAACTTAATAGCACTCTCTCTTGGAAGACATAATAACTATCTTACTAAGTTTTAAGTAGTGTTGTCTACTCTTTTTCTGGGATCTAAGTTCCTCTATGTGATGGCAGCAGGAAACAGACAAGTTCCTAGGTGGGAAGGGGCAGATCCCCAGTGATGCCTGACCTTCAAGCCAGGGATAGGCTGAAGCCTGAAATCTAGGTTGCCAATTCCAGGTGTAGCCCATGACCCAAAATAATTACTTTCTTGATGCCTTTCAGCCAGTGGGATGGTGCTTTTTACAGGCCCAACCGTGAACCAACCAGCACATACTTCTTCCCACCCATGTGCCAATCAGCATGCAGTTTCTCCGTACTGAGCCCATAAAAAAACCGAGACTCAACTGAACTCAGACACACATGGAGACTACCTAACTGAGGGTAGGAACTACCTACTTTGGATTTCCTCTCCACTTACAGCTGTTCTGCTGCTCAATAAAACTGTTCTCTGCCTTGCTCACCTGCCCGTTGTTCATGTAACTTCATTCTTCCTGGATGTGAGACAAGAACTTGGGACACACCAAATGGCAGGTGAGAAAAGGGCTATAACACTTTCCTGGCTGGCATGCCAAGCTGGCGGCAGTGAAAAGAGATGTAACATATTCCTGGCTGGCTTGCCGAGCTGCAGGTGGTGACAGCTCCTGTTTGTCGGACCACAGGAGTAAAGACTGGTGACCCTTCAGGCAGCCCACACCTTGGGATCCCCTGAGCTAGAGCTGTAACACTTTAGCCCTCCTTCCCTCCACCAGCATCAGGCAGCTGTCCCACATTATGGGAAGCAGCTGCATGGCCGGACCAGCCCAGGAACCGCGGGCCAGAGCAAGGGAAAGGGCTGAAAGAGCTGTTAACATGCCCCTGTCTGCCGAGCTGCAGGTGGCAGGAAGGAGAGAGCTGTAACATGCCTCCCTCAATCCCTTGGATCTCTGCGGTTGCTAGCATCTCTGAATTTTCAGGCTCCACTGCATTCCCCCCATCCAGGTGCCAGTGTCCGCAGTGGAAGACACTTGTGGCACACCTGGCCCAGTCACAGCCTCAGATGGAGCCAGTGCCTGTGCCAGAGCCTGGAGATGCCCGCTGTGGCTCAGCATCTGCTGCACCTGGCTGTGTGCAGTGACCAGACACTGCGCTCACTCATTCACACAATCCTTGCTACTCACCTGGCTCACCTGGTAGTGTGAGCCGAGTGCAGCCTGCCAGGCCGAGTGGGTAGAAAAAGCTCAGTAGGTGAGAGTGAAATTCAAGCAGAGGCACCACCACCCACAGAGGTTTCCAGATGGTGAAGCCACACCCAAAGGATACTGTGACATATGCATTAACCTTAACAGTAGTACGCTTTTAAAAATATGTTGATAGTAAAGAGATTAGCCATTCCTGAAATTACACCAGTATATGGATATTTATTTTGTTTACCCACTAATGCTTTGAGACTAGATAAATGGTATTCAATTTTAGGATAAGTTAAAAAAAAATCCAAACTAAGAATAAAAGCCAGTTAGAGGGAGAGTAAAATCCAAGTATTATAATCCTATTTTTTAAAAGTGATTATTAGTTAGCTTTTTATGTAGAAATGTAAAAGAGGCTTTATTATTATTTGCCATTCTTGACTCAATAGAGACTCATATATGACAGACATTAATGGGCCCTTCTCGCTTAAATTTTTTTTTGTTAATGACTTATTACTTGCTGTTTAAGTTTATTTTAGATAATGGAAATGATGTTAGACAAAACACAAATTCGAATGATTTTCTTATTCAAGTTCAAAATGGGCCGTAAAGCAGCAGAGACCACTGGCAAGATCAACAATGCATTTGGCCCAAGAACTGCTGTCAAACATACAACGTAGTGATGGTTCAAGAAGTTTTTCAGGCCGGGCGTGGTGGCTTACGCCTGTAATCCTAGCACTTTGGGAGGCCGAGGTGGGTGGATCACGAGGTCAGGAGATCGAGACCATCCCAGCTAACATGGTGAAACCCCGTCTCTACTAAAAATACAAAAAATTAGCCGGGTGTGGTGGCGGGCGCCTGTAGTCCCAGCTACTCGGGAGGCTGAGGCAGGAGAATGGCATGAACCAGGGAGGCGGAGCATGCAGTGAGCGTGATCGTGCCACTGCACTCCAGCCTGGGTGACAGAGCGAGACTCTGCCTCAAAAAAAAAAAAAAAAAAAAAGTTTTTCAAAGGAGACCAGAGCCTTGAAGATGAGGAGCATGGTGGCTGGATATTGGAAGTTGACAATGACCAATTGAGAGCAATTATCAAAGCTGATTCTATTACAACTATAGGAGGAGTTGCTGAAGAACTCAGTGTTGACCATTCTATGGTCATTCAATATTTGAAGCAAATTGGATAGGTGAAAAAGTTTGATAAGTGGGTGCCTCATGAGCCGAGTGAAAATCAAAAGAATTGTCATTTTGAAGTGTCATCTTCCCTTATTCTATTAAACAACAATCAACCATTTCTCAATCACATTGTGATGTACGATGAAAAGTGGATTTTATATGGCAACTGCTGATGAAAAGCTCAGTGGTTGGACTGAGAAGAAGCTTCAAAGCACTTCCCAAAGCCAAACTTGCACCAAAAAAAAAAAGGTGATGTGACTATTTGGTGGTCTGCTGCCAGTCTGATTCTCTACAGCTTTCTGAATGCTGATGAAACCATTACATCTGACAAGTATGCTCAGCAAATTGATGAGATGTAATGAATACTCAATGCCTGCAGCCAGCATTGGTCATCAGAAGGGGCCAATTCTTCACAACAATGCCCGAACACACATTGCACAACGAATGCTTCAACAGTTGAAAGAATTAGTTATGAAGTTTTGCCTTATCTGCCATACTCACCTAACCTCTTGCAAACCTACTACCACCTCTTCAAGTGTCTCAACTTTTTTCAGGTAAAATGCTTCCACTTTCAGCAGGATGCAGAAAATGCTTTCCATGAATTTGTCAAATTCTGAAGCACAAATTTTTATGCTACAGGAATAAACATTTCTCATTGGCAAAAACGGGTTGATTGTAATGGTTTCCACTTTGATTAATAAAGATGTGTTTGAGCCTAGTTATAATGATTTAAATTTCATGGTCTAAAACCGCAATTACTTTTGCACCAACCTAATATAAGCTCCATCTGACAAACTCTGGGCCAAGATAAGAATAAAATAATATGTATTAATGATCTATTCTGTGGTATTTAAAGTCCTGAAACTCCCCTGGTGGCCTGGCACCATTCTTTATGGAAAATGTACAGACAGATGAGTTGAACTTGATTTAACTGGTTACCAAGGGTGGTTTTGGCTGTATGACTAATAAGGTATTAAAAAGAAACAAGCACTCTCAGTAAGCTTTGCCTCAGTTCCCCTGACACCAAGATACACCTTCAAGGTTTCTGATCATGAGATGTAGCATTTTTCAAGAGAATGAGATATCTTGAAAATTTTTGCCTGAATGTCTGGGAACTCCATGATATTTGTCTGTGTTTTCCTTCTCCTGTTTTATCATACACATTGTCGTTATTAATATTTCACTTGAGTATACATTGTGTAGTCATATAAGTCCTTTCAATAATCCAAAATACACATATAATAATTGCTAAAATGCTATAGAAGTGATCCTTAGAATGTTTTTATTACATAAGTGAATCAATGAACTAATGAGTAAATAAAAGAAGTGTCAACTTAAATAAAAGAAGTGCACAAATGAGCTTGATTCAGTGATTTCATGGGGAAATTTGTTATTATTAGCATTTGGGTGATTAAAAATCTTTCTGCTTGTTTCAACAATCTCTCATCTACATGAAAGATTATGTACAGGTTGAGTATCCGTTATCTAAAATGCTTAGGACCAGAAATGTTTCAGATTCCAGGTTTTTTCAGATTTGGGAATATTTGCATATATGGCGTATCTTGTGGATGGAACCCAAATCTAAACACAAAACTCACTCGTGTTTCATATACAAGTAATACAAATAGCCTAAGGGTAATTTTATACAATATTTTAAATAATTTTGTGTATGGAACAAAGTTTTGACTGTGTTTTGACTGTGACCTGCCACATAAGGTCAGGTGTGAGATTTTCCACTGGTGGTTTCATGTCAGCACTCAACAACTGGAGCATTTCGGATTTTTTATTTCATATTAGAGATGCTCAACCTGTAAAAGTGATTTTTGTATTGATTTCCTAAGTTTTATTTATATGTTCAGGAGGATGCTGCAGTATTTTTTTTAATTTAGTACAAACCATGTAAAAATGTTTTAAGGCACATAAAAAGTAATATGAGCCATCTGTCTTTGCTGCTGTTTATGTAGGTTAGTTCTAGATGAAACCAGAACCCTGATTATTAAATGTTACATAACCGCATGCTCAAAATCTTTGCTGACCCAGTTATCGGGCTAACATATATTCTGTCGAACACAGGTAACTGTCCTTAATTGAGCTCATTAAATGATTTCCATGCCTCTCCTCTACCATTCATTCTTAGTCTTTAACCTGTCACATGCCAATCCATAAATTATATACTATTTTAGGAAAATGAAAGGCATGTTTTGGAGCTTAAAAATAAGGGCCCATCAAATTCTGTTCTGAAGCAAAGTAACCCTGCTTCTAAGTTTCCCCAACACTGACTGGCTCCTTGAAATTTTTAAATATCTCAGTGTGTTGACCTGCACAAGCTCATATAAAGGGCACCTCTTCTGTTGAACATGATCACTGATGTCTCTGACTTGCTCTACTTGGCTTCCCTGTATATGTACCCTGAATTCTTGGACTCTCACAGATTATGTAGTCTTTCTCCTTTGCAGAAAGGTTTAAATCTCCTTTTTTAAAGAGGAGGAAATTTAAAAATATCTTCTTAAGACCCACATTGCTGTCAGAATGAACGGATTCAATCAGCTCCTACCATTAATGTGAATTTTTATTTTCAATATTATCTCTTACAAGGTGACTACAGATACATTCCTAAATAATTTTATGAACAAAGTTTATTTATTCACAGTTTAGGAAAGTGTGATCTGAGTGAGTTCTTTCTAGTTTCTGATTTGTAAGTAAAATATCTCTTTCTAAATTGGATACAAAATGGTGCAAATATAGAGGTTAAGGTGGGGATTTGAACCAAAACAAGGAAGAAAGACCTGACAAGTAACCCTCAGAGAAATATCCAGTAAAAAACAAATAGCCAGACAGAATTCAGTAAATAGGTGTGAACCTAAAATCAGGATTTAAGCAAGAGACTAAATATTATTGGTGGAATAGAAGTTCTCTTTTCCTCTTTTTGATGACTGTTGATGTACTTTGTCCTGATACAGTCAGAAACTTGCTTTTCCATAAAAAGAAATGAAACTGTTGAAACTCTATTACAGAGCAGCTTATGCATGCTAGAAAATGAACTGCATAGTATTAAAGCTTTAAACTATAGAAAAATAATACAGACCCTTCCGTATGCAAAGCTTTGCCTCAAAATCTACGTAATTAACAAAATCTGGCCTTAGCTTTGGCTATTGTCTGGTATAATGCTGCAACAAATTCAAGATAACAGGGTCCCATTTATCTTTTCTCCAAAGCTGGGGAAATCTGCCTGTGTAATTTCATCCTAGCATGAGTATCTGAGACATATGACTGAGAGTTGACTTTATTATTCTAAATATAGCTTGATATTTAAAATAGAACCAAGTGGAGATTAAAGCTAGGATTTACTTTATTTTAAAAACGCTTAGTGAAAATATGTAATCAGGACAACTATAGACCTACAAAACTGACTGATATCCTGATTCCAATAATACCTGATTACAAGATACCAATAAATTTCTCAAATATACAGAATGAGTACAAATCTAATTTTATCATAACATCAAATGTTGAATGTATCGCTGCATTGCTAAAAGAACCATAAAAATAATTAGGTCTCTAATTTACCAAATATCAATTTCTCTTAGATCTCAATTATATTTAGGGGTCCTTAAATTATCTACATGTGTGCGTCAAATGTCAATGATATATTATCATGTTTTCAATAATACCTTGGTAGAATAAATTGGTAGATTGACTATTTAAACTTGGAGTTTTCTTCCATTTTGCAATTATATGTAAACACTTGATAAATACATTTGAGTGGTTTTCAGATAGAAATATGCCACATACAAAGGGCATGTACAAAGGACATCAGTACAAAGAGCATCAAACCTTTGGGGAGTGTTGGCATCTGACTTCAAGGACAGGAGTTGGCAAACAGTATGCAAATGTATTTCAGAAAGCAGGAGTAGCCTTCACAAAGACACAAGAGAAAAATCTGATAATTAAGAAAACTGAGATATTTGGCATATAGTAAATACTCACTAAATGTTTGTATTATATTAAAATTATTGTTAATACAGCTGGAGAGAAGCATATAAGAGTCAGAGAGGTGAGAGCTCTGAGAGTTTTTTGAAGAGTGCAAATAATAAAATTTAAGAACTTTATACATTTTTGCATACATTCTGTGGAATAATTAAAGAGAAATATATGGGTAGTTAATTGATTAGATGCACATTGTGGATGATTGGAGAAGAATAGATAAAAATAGGGTAAAACAGATTATTGAAGTTTCATTGTAGTAATCTAAGGGAGATACAGTAAGTCCTAACAGCAATAGAGATGATGGGAAGAAGAGTATCATTACTTTTGGAGATAAATGAAGGGAATGGGACTTTTTGTGAGGAATGAAAGAAGGAGAGTAAAGCAAGGAATTTTAAATGACTTCATCATTCATGCTTGTAAAAGTAGGGGAATAATTCTGTAACCAGAGTGTCCAATTTGAGAAATATATCATGGTTAGGGAAGAAGATGCTACATTACATCTTGAGCATATTTGAGGTACCTGATGACTTTTAAGTGAAGACATCCATTAAACATGTAGAGATAGATACAAATTTGGGGAGTCTTAAGCTTGTAGATAGAAGGTGAAATCGTGAGAATGATCCCAGCACCTAGAGAGAGGAGGAAGAGAGAGAAGTAGGAAGACTGACATCAGAACTCTCCTAAATATCAATATTTCATTATTTACTTGTAGTCAGAGAGGACACAGAGACAGAAGTAGGAAGATTGAGAAATGAAATCTCCTAAATACCATTGTTTCAGAATTTTCTTATAGTCAGAGGAAGCTGACAACACACACACACACACACACACACACACACACACACACACACACACGAGAGAGAGGACATGAGAGAAAAAAAGAGGATGGAGAACTTTAAATGCGGTAGAAGAGAACATTCTGAGGAAGATGAGGTGAGTAGTTTCAAATACCGCAAAAACAAAGTATATCGGAAAGATTCACTGGACTTAGTAAAGAAAGGCTATGTCATAGAGAATGTTAGTTTCCTTGGAAGAGTGGGCCTGAAAACCAGGTGCCAGTGACTCGAGGACTAAATCATGGGCAAGCAAATTGTGAGAGAAGGTGTAACCTAGTCTATGGAAAACATTAGCAAAAACTCTTGGTTGTATCTATTTTTAATTACTAATGGTTACACTCTCCAAGGTTAGTATCATTGAAGTCTTGAGGCATGAACAAAGCAATAAGGCTATCACATTTCCAGGTTGAGGTGTCATTTATGAACTAAAATTAATGGGGTTAGTAACAGCATCCAACGTTGGCAGATGGTGTACAAGGAATCATGATTAACCAAAAGAGCAAATATAGAAGTCATATTTTTGGTGAAAGGTAATGAGTTTGGTTTTTGACATGTCTGCCACATATTCTAGTGTACATGACTGGTTGGAAGGTAATTACAGAGTCTTAGTATTGGACTGTTTAGTGATGGGTATTTGTGAATTTCTAACATAAAACCATGTTTATTTTATTGGTTTGAAGTCTGTGCCTTTGCCTAGGGGAAAAGAAATGAGACTGAAGACGGTCATTGGTTTACCCAAGAGGTTATTAAAGTCTATTAGGGGCTGGAGAAAAAGAAGCAGATTTAAGTAAAAATAGGGGTAGTTACTTGAAATCATACAATAAAAGGTGGCATGATTTCCTAACTCTCACCAAGGCTGTCTAATGTGCTAGCAGAGGCTCTCTCTCAGAATGTTCATGGTAATTATTACTGTGGAAGTGGATGAGAGAATATACATTAAAATAAAGAGACGGCAAGTATGGAAAGCAAGAATAAAGTAGATGAAGACCAGAATCCTGGAAAACAAATATATAATTGTTACATAGAGAAAAGAGAAACAGGCAAGAAAACTAAGACATACTCAGAGAGATAGGAAGAAAACCAGGGCAAAATAACATCTAGTAGGTCAAAGGTAATCTGGGTCCATGACTCTGATGGGTTTGACACCCTTTTGGAAGAGCATTTTCTGTGTAATTTAACACAAGGTAATCTTCTTTGGCTACTTTTCAAATTGGATCTTCTCTGGCCCAGATAGCTCTTTGCTGCCCCCTTCTGATTTTTTCTTGCTACAACGCCTGCAAATTAGAATTAACTGTGAATTTAGATCAACGTTATAAATTGAGAGCCTGACAGCACGTTACTACTAGAGGGCCTGATTTCTATACGCGACCCTTCTAAAATACGAAATTTAGTTGATGCATCCCTGGCACCTATGGTTATGCTAAGCCCATCTTTTACTAGTTCTACCCATTTTAATTACTAGTAGTTATCCTCAATGAGGATATCCTCATTGAGGCTAACCTCAATGAAGTCCTGACTGACATAAGCAAAGCAATGAGGTTATTAGATTTCCAGTGAAATTTGTGGTCTAATTCTATAGATCTGATGTCTGTGCACTTGAAAAGAGCTCTGAATATCTTAGTGTCCACTTACCTGAATCGACTCTAAAACTAACTCCTTGTTTTTATAAGAATGAGATTCTGCCTTGGGTTCCTGTTCAGCAATTTAAAACCTGAATGATCTGATGTTAGGCACTCTGTTATGCACTTCTAAATGGTTGGGCGAATCAAAACTACATTGCAATTACTTTTTTAATCATCAGTCTTTAATGATAGCCCTTGTTATACATGATCTCAATTCTAGCCATTCTTGTCCACAGCTGTATTCCTGATGCACTAGAAAATTTTAGAAAATACTAGGCTTTAATGGTATTTAAGTGAATTAATGGGTAAATGAATTTGGTTAAATACATACAGTAAAACCTAGACCCTATGTCTGATGTGTTTTCACTGTTGATATTAGATCTGTTCTGAAATAATTGTATACATTATGGTGTTTCACACAGACTTCAAGTGTCATCCAATATCAGAATGTCCTCTCTCTAAACTGAAATCTAAGCTAAATACATCGAATTTTTAATGCCCTTTTACACAACGTTTGGACTTCAGCATATCTCCAAAGAGCCAGCACTCAGCTGGGTCAGTAGCTTCTCCATATCCAGTCAATTTCCAAATCCTCTCCTTCTACCATTGATCACAGTGGTATGGTCCTGGCATTCCTAGCAGCTGAACACATGAAAATTTTTCTTATCAAGTTTGCTCTCCTTGCAATGTAACAAAATAGTATACACATTTATCAGGATGTGTATTTTTTTTAACTATTTTTGTCTCTTCCTATTGCTAACTTTGCTCTTTCTGGACCTTCTATTATGGTTCTGTCCATCCCTACCTCCTAGTAAACGTGAAGTGTCAAATGTCTACATTCTCTGAATACTTATTTTCTGGGTGTGTGCATTCTGAATTTTACATATGAATTAAAAATCTTAATTCCTTTCTTAATCTTCTACAGATTGTGAAGAAACAAGCTGCTCTAAGTCTCAAGATTTTGTGAAGTCAGTGGAACTCTTGTAGATAATGTGGACTCCAACAAAGACAAAGCAAAAAATAAATAGACTTGAAACATCGAATCAATAAATCAAGATGTATTTCTGAAATATCCCAGGGAAGGAAAATACGTGACTAATTCTATTTTTTCTCTTTGTAGTATAATTCTAATACCATTACTAATACTGCCAGTATTACTAGCTAGCATGTGTGGAGCTTGTAGTATGCAATGGACTGTCTATATAGAAACACAATTTATATATTATTTAATGTCTTTCTCATAAAAATTCTATTCTGATATGAAATAGAGAAAGAGCAAGAATCTTGCTGAAAATCAATGACCTGGGAAGTGGTGAGCTGGGATTTTCATCCATAAGTGAATAATATTTAAAGTTCTATAGAGCAGTTTTCTGAGGTTTGACAGAGATAGATAGGGTCAGGAAAGGAGCATGCATGGGGCTTCAAGGATTATGTTTTACTTTGTAGCGTGGCTGGTGGGTAAGTGAGCTCTCATATTTTTAGTCTTCACATTCTAGGCATACACTACAAATAGTTGCTGTATTATTTGTAGATACTGTGTATTCAGTTTGTAATAAGACTATTTAAAAAGGAAAAATTAATATTCCTCTAAGCAACAAGATATGCTCTACTTGGCAGTTTTAATTGACATCATGTGAATTTATAAAGAAAACATAAGTGTGCTCTTTTAATGATAGGTTTGCCAACCCCAAATTTCAGCTTACACCACAGGAAACATTGTAAAATATGAGACGGTATTTTAAGTGCATATTCACAGTTGTGATGGCCTGAAATTCACTTTTGTAAAAACGATATATTAAGCAAATATCACACATAGTTATGTGAGATTTTTTTTTATCATGTGCTGGGGAAAATCTGATTAAAATAATGCAGATTACTATATCAAGATAATCATTCATGATATAGAGATCTTATACTAAATTACCCAATGAAAATATAAGAATTAACTGTTAAATGAAGATATAAATTTAGAACTTATTTAGCTCAACAAAACTGCACAATTACAGCAAGTGCAATAGTTAAAATTAGAGTACATACCATTAAAATCATTTTCTAGTAACAAGTGAACTTGAATGTCATTTCATGTTAACTGAATATTAGTATTTCTTCATCTGTAATGTGCCAGTTTATATGTTTTGCCAATTTTTTTCTATTACATAGTTCTTGATTTTTTAAAATAGGTGTTTGATATGGTTTGGCGGTGTCCCCACCCAAATTTCATCTTGAATTGTAGTTACCATAATTCCCATGTGTTGTGGGAGAGACCTGGTAGGAGGTAACTGAATCATGGGGGCAGGTCTTTCCCATACTGTTCTTGTGGTAGTGAATAAGTCTCATGAGATCTGATGGTTTTATACAAGTTTCCCCTTTTGCTTGGCTTTCATTCTCTTTGCCTGCTGCCATGTAAAATGTGCCTTTGTTCTTCCCTCACCTTCTGCCATGATTGTGAGGCCTCCCCAGCCAGGTGGAACTGTGAGTCCTTTAAACCTCTTTTTCTTTATAAATTACCCAGTCTCGGGTATACCTTTATCAGAAGCATGAAAACAGACTAATACAGTGTTTTATGTATCTTGAACACTGTTATCCAAAAATCTCCCTCATGATCATTCTGAGATTTACAGCATCTTTCTGAGGCTCTGGCTCATCTGTTTTCTAGATCTCATGTCTTCTCTTTCTTGGGCTACGCTCTCATCTGGGAAGTTCATACTCCCTTGAGGCTTCCTGGAGGGAGGAGTTTGATAGAAAAATATATGAGAATATACATGCATGAAAATGCCTTAATTCTCATATTCTTTTAACTTTGACATCAGAATGAAAATGTCTAGATTGGAAATCCAAATTCCATTTTCTTTGCAACCTGAATGATCTAGGATATCAAATCTAAATTAACTATTATGTATCCCTTTGTCCAAATGAAATTGTTCAAGAAAGGGCATGTTACTCCAAACAGACATAATTAGAAAAAGAGAAAAGTGCATTAGGAATTTCTAGAAAGCATGGTTTTTCTTTTCCAGTAATTGATGGATGCCAGCCTTCTCCATCCCTCTGAATAGTATGCTGTGCAGAGTGAATTTCTCTGGCCATTTTCCCTTGAGGGACTTGAAATCATGGAAGGCAGAGCTCACAGGAAAGAAAGTACCAGCTCATCAGTGAGTCAGTGAATAAATACAACCCTGAAACCTATTTTGTGTCTGGACTATCTAATAATGCAAACCAATAAATGTCCCTTATTATTTAAGTTGATATCAATTGTGCTGTGTGTTAATTTACACACAGAGAATCCTAAGTAATGCATTGGGCATTACTATTTATTCTAGGAAGAAGCTGATATTTGATTGCCCAAATCTCTATCATTTACAAGGGTTATCTTTAAGATGATAATCTAATTAGAGTAATGGTTTCAAGTAGAATGGAATGGGTAAAAGAAAGAAATTAGTAACCGTGGTATCTAGGCAGTAGAACAAAGACTCAGACTTTGAGTCAAGTTGAGCATCCTAAATATTTAAGCTATTTAAGACTCTCAGAATGCCATGGAAAAATGATTGTCTGAGTGGTAGAATATTTGTCATCACCAGATATTCTCGGCTAAAAGTGGGTTGGCCAATAATCAAAATGTAACATTTCTGGAGCAATTTGTTGTTCATAAATTTTAGAAGATATTTTTGCTGTGGGCACTATTTTTTTTTTGAGACAGAGTCTCTCTCTGTCACCAGGCTGGAGTGTAGTGGCACAATCTCGGCTCACTGCAACCTCTGCCTCCCGGGTTCAAGAGATTCTCCTACCTCAGCCTCCTGAGTAGCTGGGATTACAGGTACCCGCCACCAGGCCCAGCTAATTTTTGTATTTTTAGTAGAGACATGGTTTCACCATGTTGGCCAGGATGGTCTAGATATCCTGACCTAGTGATCTGTCCACCTCAGCCTCCCAAAGTGCTGGGATTACAGGCATGAGCCACCACGCCTGTCCATGGCCACTCATTTTAAAGCTCTCTTGGGCTTGTGGTGTGTTTTAAAAGAACTTGGCAAGTAATATAGCATCAATCAAACTATTAACATTAAGTAACATCCTGGAACTAGCCTGACTTAAGACAAAGAGATGGAAAAATTTATTGCATAATTGACATATATTGACTTTTTAAAATTATCCTAATAACTACCTCCCTGGGAATTGCATACAACCAAAGGGTGAGAGGATGTTCCTGATAATATCTTATCTGTAGACTTATTTTTTTCTCACATTCTACAATTTTTAACATCAACAATAGGTTTAGCATTTGGCATTCAAAAACAAGTATATGTATTTGGAGAGATAAATATATCTATATATGTGTGTATATATAGTATGTATAGATATACACATATATGCACATACACAGCTCATGTAAATTTCTCTAAAATATCTAGAGATAAATATATCTATATATGTGTGTATATATATAGTATGTATAGATATACACACATATATGCACATACACAGCTTATGTAAAATAAAGACAATAAATACCAAGTATATATATGCTTGTGTTTTTGTGATGGTTCTGTGAATGTATTACAAGTTCAAGTAGAATGGATAATAAATTTCTATGAGTAAAAGGAGTAAAGTTTGATGACATTGAAGATGATACTTTGAGATTTATTTTTAATTTATTAGTATTTAATTTTATCTGAGAATGTCTTCATGTACGCCATACATAAAAATTTATGCCATCTATAAACAAAAAAAAATTACACCGTGTATAAACAACAACAAAAAATGTATGCCATGTATAAACAAAACCATTACAGCTCACTGCAGCCTCAAACTCCTGGGCTCAGGTGAACCGCCCAACCTCAGCCTCCCAAGTAGCTAAGACTATGGTCATGTGCCACTAGCCTGGCTAATTAAAAAAAAATTGTAGAGATGGTGGTCTCACTATGTTTCCCAGGCTGGTGTTGAACTCCTGGCATCAAGCCATCTTCCTGCCTTAGCCCCTCAAAGTTCTGGGCTTACAGGTTTGTACCACTGTGCCTGGAGAAGTTTCCTATTAATGGTATTTTTCTATTGCATATGTATACAATTATTATCCGTCAGTGTTTACAGGCAGTCATTTCATGTAATTCTCACAAAAGCCTTGGTATGTATTCTTATGTCACAATAGACTAAAATCTATGGGGACTTTCCCAAGCTGCACAAATATCAAGCATAATCCTGGGAACTTTTATCCAAGGCTTTAGGTTCAAGCTCATTGCCCTGTTAAATTTACCACACTCCAATGCTACAAAAGGAATTTTACACATTACATATGGAATGAGAGATGTAGATCACCTTATGACCTGGATGATTGTACAACATGCTTCTCTAGATCCTCAGAATGACTTGGTGATGCAACTAGAATGAGATGAGACATGGCACTTGCAAAAGATTCCCATGCCCTCTTTGGCAAAGTGCTGAGCTGCTATCTAACTTCTAGTATATATGCTCCTGTTGGTATGACAGGAATAGAAACAAGTGCACATACACTGAAGGAAATTGAATTATTGAAAAATGTGACAAGCTCAAAGCAAAATTTTCAGGTTGAATCATGACATGCTAATCATTTACAAGAGTGTCTACAACAAAAGTTATAGTTGAATCATTAGTAAGCCATAGCAGAACCGAAATAGTATTTTAGTTTAGCAGGGTGAATGTTTAGGAAGTAAGCCTTTAAAATTTTGAAGTCAACATTTTAATATAATTTGAATAAGTGTTACAACCTAAATGAAATGATTAATTCTATATCTTGCTCAATAGCTGATTCTTTCTCAATGCTAAATATGAAATTTTCAAATTCATTATTTTTGGAGGATTATGGTATTTATATATATAACATAAACATATGTTTCACATTCTTAGTGGTTTTTTTGTTTTGTTTTTTGTGTTTTTTTTTTTTTAAGACAGAGTCTTGCTCTGTCGCCCAGGCTGGAGTGCAGTGGTGCCTCGGCTCACTGCAATCTCCACCTCCCGGGTTCATGCCATTCTCCTGCCTCAGCCTCCCGAGTAGCTGGAACTACAGGCGCCTGCCACTACGCCTAGCTAATTTTTTGTATTTTTAGTAGAGATGGGGTTTCACCATGTTAGCTAGGATGGTCTCAATCTCCTAACCTCGTGATCCGCCCACCTCGGCCTCCCAAAGTGCTGGGATTACAAGCCTAAGCCACCGCGCCCGGCCCTCTTTACTTCTAATTTGAATCAGTTTTGTATTTTGTGCAGGCAAAATAATGTGTAATATGCATTATAACATTTCCCAGAAATATGCCTATGGCTTTCTCAGTAACTCACAGTAAGAATGGTAATGCAACATACACATACAAAGGAGGGAACACTCTTTATTGACAGATTTATTTTTAACATTGAGAATGACACTGAAAACAGAATATCTTGGAAATTTCCTCATAGTTTAACAAACTAACAATAAAATTATAAAAAGTGTCCAATCCTTATTTTATGAATGAGAGCTTTATGTTTATTTCACATGGACCTATAGAAGGCTGTAAAAAAAAGTCAGCATTATATCAGTTGCCAGTGCTATACATTTTATTTCTTATTACTTTGATTTCCTATATGTTTTGTTTCAAAAAGTAAAATGGAACTAAATTTTCTAATACTTACACTTAAAATAGTAATTTCTTGTGCTAAAAATAGCAATAATACTTGTACTGAAAACAGTAATGTTAAAAATAACAATATTTTAATAGATGTTTATATGTAATAGGTAATACACTAAAATATTTGTGTATTATCACTTAATTATATAATCGATAATGACTTTTAAATTACAAATATTTTCTTGATCAATATAAATTCAAAACCCTATACAAATAAACAAGTACTGCCAACCTTTTAAGTCTTTATTATTGTATAATTTAACCTATACAGTCTAGTCTAGTCACCATGTTCTTTTCCAAGTTGCACTTTGAAGATTATTTCTCCTGTGTTCCTTAATCTAAGTAGCAAATACTTTTAATACACGTGGAATCAGAATATGTCTTTGCTTTCCTTAGATTTTCAGAAGCTCTTCTGAATTTCTCACAGATTAAATTAAATATCCTTTTCCACTGAAGAAATAGGTTTTTAAGAACAGATTTTTAATGTTCTTTTTGTTTTGTGGGTCTCGCTCTGGCTGGAGCTCAGTGGCGTGATCTTGGCAACCTCCGCCTCTTGGGAGGGAATATGATTCCCACCACATAAACCACTTTCCGAAGAATAACTCGGTCCCTGAATGAATTTGGTTCTCACGTATCTCTTTATTACCAGAACGTTTTCGGTTTTAATTCTGTTCTTGAAAGATTATTATTATTCTTTTAGTTCATAGCAATATGTTTCTTAAGAAAGAAAATGGCCGCTTTATCTAACTAGAAGGGAGCAAGACCAAAGAAAAGAAGTTGCCAGACTGTGTGATTTCTTTCACCTTCTCTGAGCTCTGCACAGAAGTTTTTACCCTTGCTTTAAGTTATCAGAGCTAACAGAACAAATTTTTAAATAGTCTCTCTCCAGCTGTCTCCTTGTTTGAGTCCCTGGATGATTTCTCTGTGTGAAATTGTCTTTCATCTTTTTTCAGGTGAAAGGTTTACTTATAGGTTTTCCACAAATGAAACCAACTAAAATCTCCTAAGCTCAGAAATGAAGCTCAGAGTCTTTGATGGAGGCTGGCTCATCAGAGCTGCTCAGCTGCAGAGCATACACTGAGGCTCTGCCACCTACCACTTGAACAAGGGGCAGGTTCCAATTAAAAAGAAGCCAAGCAGGTAGGATGCACATAGGCAACGAGATACCTAATGCTTCATCTTTGCCAAATAGACACAGTCTGGCCAATGAAACATGTCAGATGGAACTATGAGACTTGTTTTCACAGGTTACCAGGGCATATTGAGCCAGAACTAACACATGTGACCTATTTTGTCTGTGGTACCCTGGATTCTTATTTCACTCCTATCTGAATTGGCATGGCCCTCTTTTCCCATTAGACTTCTTCCAGCTTACCAATGCACTCGTCATTTTTTCTTTCCTATTATAACCTGTTATTTGTTAAAAAAAAAAAAAGTGGCATTTATTCATTTACTTTAGGATGAAAATTATGGATAAGGCTTAATCTCTTTTATGACTATTTGCCATTTTGTATGCTACAGAATCTAAGGCCAAAGTAAAACATGTTGAAATGATAAACTATGTGGCAACAGCAACAAAGAGAAGAATAATATTTGGAAAGTTAGTGAATCCTGAATGTCCTCAACATTTAAGAATTATTTATTTATTCTATACATAAATCATATACACGATAGTGCAAAGTAGGGGTGTGTGTTATGTATATGTGTGTGTGGTAGTGATGGTAGTGGTGTTATGCAAGAAGAGCAGCATTTGTCAATTTGTTTTGGTAAAAATAGTCCTAATACTCTGATAAGATAATACAAGCGGTGTCAGTTAGTTTCCTTGTCTCTCTACATTACTGTTCATTGACTTTCATCCCAGACAGTGTGACATATTACACCTCATAAATGACCTACCCACTGAAAGCATCTAGAACTGCTCAATAAAATATTTTTAAAGTTTTTTAGAAGAAAAGCCGATATGGCAAGGAAATAAGAAATTCTAAATGGTTAAAAACAAAGAAAGTAGGAAACTTGGAAGGTGAACGGGAGGCAAGTATGTTTTGAAGGTGGCTTTTGCCTTGAGGGTTTCTGCCAAATGCTTGTGCAGCAATTACTTAGGGTCACATAATTGAAAGGGCTTGCGATACTCCATAGGGTATACACACATAAGGCTTTAATAAAGGTAAAATATATGGTTCAGCAGAGAAGAAAAGTCAAAGGCAAACATCACAGAGGTCCAAGACTTATAGACACAGCTCCTAGGGACTGTCCTTAGTTGCACAACTCAAACATACTTGGTCTTCAGATCATTAATCACCACAAAGTGGGAGGAACCTAAGTCTCAGGGGAAACTGTGTCTCATCAGAGGAAAACCCCAACCAGTGTGCATTAATGTGCTCAATAGCAGACGCCAAGAGAACAAAACAGCAATCCAGTGCAAACTATCAGCCTGTTCATATTTTATAAACAATGCTGATAAACTGATGTCAAGTTGCCTCCCAGTCTGTCTCACATCCTAGCACAGGACTACACTAATCATTAGTTAGTACAATGTATTCAGGCTTGGCTAAGTTTCCCAGAAAGCTCCAGGCAGTCTGGATGTAAGCACAGGGTTGCAATATATTAGCTGAGATTAATCCTACACTTACACAAATCACAACTTTTTGAGGGGCCTATGGAATTGAAGAGGTGGAAGGTAGTAAAGTCTTGGGCTCCACAAAGTTGGCAAGGAATCTAATGGGGGAAAAAAAAATGTGTTTTTACATGAAATTCCAAATGCTATATTCCCATTGTAAAGATGAAATAGAACTTGACATACAAAAAAAAAAAAAAAACAAAAAAAAACACAGCCAAAAAGAAAAAAGTTTTTATCTCAACCTGGGTGTTTGACCGAAAGGGAAAGGTCTTTGTTGAGGACTCCTAATTTCAGGACTCTCATGTGAATTCATGGTCTAAATTAGGTGAAATGAATTAGATTAAATACAAGAATCATTATTGAATACAAAAATCAAAATATAAATTCTACAGTTCATGAGCTCTAAAATCACAAAGCACATAAAGATACAAAGAACAACAAACGTTTGGCCAGCAGAAAAGCAGCAGCAAACATAAAATATGTCAGACACAGATGCAAAGTAAATATGTCTCTCAAATTTTGTTTAAAGAAACAAAACATAGCTACTATTTTAAAAATAAAACAATGAAAAATAAAATGGCACACCATATTGTGGATTAAAAAATATAAAAGTGTCTAAAAAAAGGAGATAGAAAAAAATAATCAAGGGAATTGGGAGAGTGAAAATACACCTTCATATGGGGGAGAAGATTTCAAGGGAAAAATAATATTCCAGGATAGATGAGGAATTTTCTCATATTTGGACATCCTAATGAATTCCAAACAGATTAAATAAAAGCAAATGTATATTATGGAAATGTAGGTGGCCAACGACAAGATATTTTCTAAAAAGACAAAACATTGATTATCTAAGAAGGGAAGAAAGGACACTGATAGCCTAACTTTTTAGTGTGATAATGGAGGCCAAAATAAAATCATAAAAATATATTTGATAGGCTGTGACAAAATGACTCTGATATAGACTTGTATGCCAGCAAAGCTGTCTTTCAGAAACGAGGTTAAATTTTTAACAGTTCAGATAAGCAAAAATTGAAAAAAGATTGCTACCACTAGATACAAAAGCTTGTAAAGAATGAATTTTAGTGCCTCTACCACCCCCCAGAAAAAAGATCCGAATGGAATTGTTGAAATGCAAAATATAAGTTAGTAAAGATATCAATAACTATATTGGTCAATCAAAATATTAATTTATCAGATCTATCAAATTTAGTTAAAAAGCTAAGACAACTAAAACATGTGATGTATTGAAATACACAGTATATCTAAGTTGGGGAAATTTGCAACTAGGAGTCCAGAGAATTTCACAGATACATCATTGTTCTATTACCGAAGTCTAGATGGTGAGTATTTAATGTTAGCTATCTTAACAAAACATTTCCTAATAAACATATAGGTTATACACATGTTGAGGTTGTGTAGCTAACAAATTTAAAATAATGTATTTTGTTAGTCTTAGCTGATCCTCTTTCCTGCTTCCTATTCTTAGAACCTTTGCTTCTTATTTTTGTTCCTAACAATCAATTGAAAAAAAATTAAAAAGCAGGTATAGGGGAGTCTGCTCAAGTAAAAATATTTCCATGGCTTTCTTACCAATATTTCACTTCTGTTGTAGGGTCAAAGACTTTTATTCTCATAACGCCGCGAGGAGACAATATATATTTTTTTAATTCACACCGATGTGGAAATGACTTGTCATTTATCTTCTCCACAGAATGGGTTTGATTTAGAGAAGAAAAGCATGATTTTTCTAAATGTCTTAAAGGAAGTTAGAGACCAAAGGCAGTTAAGTAGTAGGAGGTGGGGCGGGTTAGAAGAGGGAGGAAGGGATAGAAAATGAAAACAATTTTGCCTAGGAGGCAAACTCTTTTCAAATGTTGGCCTGGAGATTACTTGATCTACAATCTTAAAAACCTGATAGCCACTGAACCTCAAAGCCGTGCATGCTAGGTTCTCAGGAATGAAGCTTGTATATTATCCTAATATAATCTTTGTCTCGGTCAAATAACAGAGAAACCCTACTTTTAATGCCTTGACTCAAAGGGAAATAATCTTTCCAATCAGTGTTTTTTCATAGCAGGTAATGTCATTGTATCACATAAGTACCAAGAGTATCAGTGATTCTCTTTGCATATTATAGACTGTTAAAGCATTCTTTGCTTGTCAAGTCTAAATAGTGTCATAGTACTGTCACCACATATTATTAATTTACCTTTCAACAAGACAAAGGTACCATATTTACTAAACACAAAGCTAAACTGAGTTTTTGTTTTTTTTTTTTTGCAACCCAGATAAATATATCACTGCCATTTAGCAATCATCTGTGTTCAGTTGAACTTTTTCCAGCGCTACTAGAAAGTTAAAGGATGGTGAAAATAGAGAGACAGTTCACTGACTTCCCAAGCATATATCTATACCACTTTAATCTTGCACATAAAAGGTCAAGCATAAAATTATTTTCTTGGAGCAGCTGTCCTCAGAGATTTGAATTAACATAGATGGAGAGTACCACGGGGAAAAAAAAGTTAATTTTATCTTAATTGGATTAAGACAGGTCCCATCCATACTGAGGGAATGAGGTTACAAAAGACTAGAAACTGCTAGGTTGACAGAAAGGGATTAATTCACGGGCTAGCGTCAGGATGTTGACTAATAACATATTGATCGTATCTGTAACATATGCAGAATGTCTGTCAGGAGCAGAGGAACTTTGGAATTGAAGATGGCTAGGATATCTGACACGATCAAAGTCAGATTAATATTATTAAAGAGCTGCAAGTGAGCTGTCAATTACCTTAGCAATCACAGACATTTTCTACATGTGCCTGTGATTGACCGTCCTAAACAGTAGCAGTACTTGCTGCTTAGAGGGAAGTGACGGATTTGTGTAGCTGCTTCTCCCTCTGCCCCTTCTTTCCTTTAATGTGTTCCATCAGACATATTGAACGGCCACAGTTTAATCCCAGTGGAGCCTGCAGGTGGTATTGTCCTTGCATTGAAGAGTTATTAAATTCTTAAGGTCACCATAAAAAAGGCTCCATTAAATTGAGTTAATAAAAACATTGAGCAAAGGTTTGCAAAGAGCACAAATGTCAAAGCTACGGGAATTGGAATCTATCATAATATCAGACTAAAATAATAATTTAAATCATACTATAATATAAAGATAAAACTTCTGCATTATTTTAAAATATATGAAATGTTTATACCTAATACACATGTGTATATGTGAATACTTATATGAAACACCCATTTCTTTAGTTTTTTTGATTTTTTACATTTCACTTTTTTTCAGTTGAGACTGACTGTTTAAAAACTGACATAGCAAGAAAATAGTACCCTGATAGTGAATACCCAGTGAATTTTTTGGATGTTTTTGTGTATGTGAAAACTCTTTTTTTTAAGAAAACATATATAAAAGAAGGAAAACATGGCACTTGATTTAGGATGACTTTTGTACTTGCCTAAATGGAGTATGTGAATGTGGATTAGGAAACAGTGTTTAGTACTTAGGTGGAAAGTTGCAGCTACTGAGATTCTTCGTTTTACATCCTATACACAAGACTATGCTAATGGCATAAAAAGTATGGAAATCCAGTTATGCCCCACGCACACCACTTGCCTGCAGTTTGCAACAGGCTGTTTCCCTTCCACATTTCATGGAAGAGGAAGTAGGATACATTAGTTTGACAGTACTGTGATAAACATTCTAAAAACTGCTTGTTACCAAATCTTTCCACATATTAAATTTTAATATTCTAAATTTTCAGGAAAAAGTAAAAAGGACTCTTACAGAGATTCATAACTTGTAGCTTTCTAGAATGAATTTACCAAACTCATTTTATGACCTGCTCAAGAAGTAACCACTATTTCTTAACTAAAATCTCATGTACTGTTTTTTTCTGGAGCACAAGCATGTTCAAATACTCTATCTTCCTAGGGTTCATTGCATTCTTTAATAATATGACTATGTTCTCCTTTGGGGATAGCTCCACATTTGTGAGGCTCCGCGTAATATGAAAATATGTAGAGTTGGGAATGGAGAAAAGGATGTGTTGAAGAAGCAGGAAAAAAAAGCTCCATTAAAGGTACTGTTAATAATTTATAAGGCTTTCATTTATCTGTTTCTTCCTCTCAACTTATCACATATTTGTATTTGCTAATTAGTGTCTTTTAAGAAAAAAAATAAACAAGATTATTATTATGTCTTGTGACAGGGCCTCACTCTGTCACCAAAGCTGGAGTGCAGTGGCACAAACACAGCTCACTGCATCCTGGACATCCTGGGCTCAAGCAATTCTCCTGCCTCAACCTCCCAAATAGCTGGGACTACAGGCACATGACACCATGCCTGGCTATTTTATTATTATATTTGTAGAAACAGGGTCTTACCTTGTTGCCCAGGCTGGTCTCCAATTCCTGGACTCAAGCAATCCTCTCACCTTGGCCTCCCAAGTTGCTGGGTTTACAGGCATGAGCCACTATACTCAGCCATAACAATTTTAATTATTAATACTAATTTTTCTGTTTACATTCATTTTGTTCAACTCCAGCTTTCAATGTAAGTATTAGGGCATTTAATGCTTATGAAGAATAACAGAAATTACAAAATTCATGTTTCATAGTCTATACATATGTATTTCATTATTATCAGAACAGTGGAAACACTTCACAAAATCAACTCAACTGCCTTTTTTTTCACTTCTTGATAAACATGCATACTCTCAATGCTCTCTATTTTTGGCTTACTGATGAGTAAAAAAGGACTGAAATGAAAAGAAACTATAGGTTGCTTTTTTACTTCCCCTTCCTTTCATCTTCAGTGTAAGTGAATACAAGGAAGTAAAACTGGTAAGAAAGGATAAGGTAGACTTGCTTGTTGTTCCTGTTTCTTGAAACACCATAGCCTTCATTCTGCATATCAAGAAAGTCCTGGTTCAATAGAAAAATTTCTCAGGGCTGAGTGCTCCCACTTAACTCAGTCTCAGAACCACATGTTAACCTTGCTCTTGCCCTGAGTCTTGCTGAACTCGCCTCCGCCCAGGGTCCATTGCCATTGTGTGCTCATGGACTGTTGCACAATTTATCTGTGAATGGTGCAGCAAGAAACAGTAGACACACATATTGTTTATCTCCTCTGCTCACATGCATGCTCAATTTTCCCAAGAGCATGCAAAAAGAGTCCAAAAATTTAAGAATTTCAAAAAAGTGACAGAAGAGCATTAATTCCAGCATGGGGCCCTTCTAAGTGTAGCTTCCTTTGGCACTGCAGAGGTCACATGCCCATAAAGCTGCTCTTGTTTTTAATTAAAATAATGTGAGTGGAAATGATACACGCATTTTAGCCTAAGTCTTAAGACATTAGGCAAGCTTCCATGAAATTTTGCTCCTTTCACTGAGGTGGCAGGAAAGTAGACTAGACAGACATGGCATTGTACATGCAGATGAATATAAGGCTTAAGGAATAACAAGCAGGAAATAAAAATATAAACCTAAGCACTTTGGCCGGGTATGGTGGCTCATGTCTGTAACCCCAGCACTTTGGGAGGCCGAGGTGGGTGGATCACTTGAGGTCAGGAGTTCGAGAGCAGCCTGGCCAACATGATGAAACTCTTGTCTCTACTAAAAAAAAAAAAAATATACAAAAACTAGCCGTGTGTGGTGGCACGTATCTGTAGTCCCAGCTACTCTCAAAGCTGAGGCAAGAGAATTGCTTGAACCCGGGAGGCGGAGGTTGCAGTGAGCTGAGATGTTGCCATTGCACTCCAGCCTGGGTGACAGAGTGAGACTCTGTAAAATAAGTAAATAAATAAAAATAATAAGCCTAAGTACTTGAATAACCATAATGAACAGAGCTGCCCGCCCTAAAAAAGTGACATATTGCCATTTGCCATAAAATGAATGAAACTGGAGGGCACTATGCTAAGTGAAACAAGCCGGGTGCAAAAAGAAAAATATTTCATGATCTCTCACTTATACGTGGAATCTGAAACATAAATCAAATATACAAACATAGAGAAAAGAACAGTGGCTACCTGGGCAGGATTGGGGTGGGACTAGAGCAAATGGGGAAGTGTCAGAGGATAAAAAGTAGCAGATATGTAGGATGAACAAGATTAGAGATCTAAAGTACAATACAAGGAGTCTAAGTAATAAAATTGTAATGTATATGAGATTCCTGCTATATGAGTAGATTTTGTGGAAATCTGTTGTTTCCACACACACAAAAAACATAAAATGGGTAACTATTTGAGATAATGCATACATTAATTTGCTTTACTGTAGTAACCCTTTTACTATCTGCATATAATTTGTAAAAAATCATGTTGAACACCTTAAATACACACAACACTATCTACAAAAGAAAATGACAATAACTTAGAAATGTTAATAAAAAAAGAACAGATCTTTCTACTACAGGGACTGCCCATATTGGGAAATTTTTATGGAACAGACATAATGATTTACAAAAGGAAAATCTTAGGAGGTAATATAATCCCCCAGGGCTACTAGCCCTGGGATTATTAGCACACCAGTTCTGAAGGCCAAGGAGAAGTAGAGTAGTAGATGGAGACAATGTTTAACATGAATCTCTTTTCTTTAGTTGAGGAATCCAGCAAGCCTAAGGTGCCCCTGCTGAAAAGGAGTCAGGGAAAAGCCATTGGCCACATTTTATTCCCTTTATTCAATTTCCTACCCAGATTCCAGACTGCAGACCTCGCCCTGCACACACACCCCCCTCCCCTCCTCCCCCCATTCCCCCCCACCCCCTCTCTCCCCCATACCCCCACGCTGTCCCCCATACCCCATCTCCCTGTCCCCCCATCCCCCCACCTCCATCCCCCATCCTGCCTGCCTCCCTGCCCCATCCCCCCACCCCCTGCCTCCCCACCCCCTCCCCCCACCCCATCCCCCACCCCCTGCCTCCCCACCCCCTCCCCCATCCCCCATCCCCCTCTTCCCCCTCCCCCTCCTTCCCCATACCCCACCTCCCCCATCCCCCTCTTCCCCATCCCCCATCGCCCACCCCCATCCCCCATCTCCCCCCTCACCCCACCCCCCGCAAGAAAACAGAAGCAGCAGAATCGCAAGGAGCCATATTCATCAACCATAATAAGTAGAGGAATGGTAAAGGGTGGAGTGTGGATATGGAGAAAAAAGAGTAAAGACTTCCCACATGTTCTGTTCCTTTTGGTCCACAGCACTGGTCTCATCTATTATCTAACTAAAGATAATTTGTCCAAACGAGGAACCACGTGTCCCAAAAGCTCTTCTGCTATCATAAGATGTTGTCAATGTGTCATCATTCTTCATGTGAACTTGAAATGTTAGCCATCACAACTGATTTTTCACTAGAGAAAAAGTATTAGGGGCAGGGGACAAAACAAGTAACAGAACTATCATTGTTCCTGTGTCCATAGCAGTTTCTATAGCCTAAGCAGGTAATCATTGCTTGATAGTTTTACAAGATTCCCTATCCTCTGCCAGGCATTCAGCTGAACCTAATTCCAAACATGATGAGTGACCCAAATACACATTCGTGTAGGAAATTAATACAAGTATGATGGTCGATTATGCATTGGGTTGCTGAAGTTTTGCATTGACCAGGAATGTTGAGCAAATGAGAAAAGAGGTGTTGGTAAATCTCCTAATCTCCATCCTTTCCCCTACTTTGTTGTGGTGAGACACTTTCCCCAGGCAGTGGTGTCATAATCAGGAATTCAGCATTAGAGTCAGTTGTGTGAAGATTGAGTCTTCAGCAGTGCTAGATGCTATAACAGCTGTGCAGAGGAAAAAACCATACTAATGATTAAATAGATACCTTTTATGCTTGTGATCATTAGTATTTTGTGAACAACACTGTTAAGCACTGGGAACCTGTGGAGAAAGAGTGTAGTGCAGCTACAGATTGCATTCCCAACTAATATATATATTTTTTGATTTTTACAATTATTAATTTTCAGACAGGCTGTCGCCCAGGCTGAAGTGCAGTGGCCATGCAATTATGGCTCACTGCAGTCTGGACCTCCCAGGCTTGATCAAGCTATATTTCCACCTCAGGCTTCTGAGTAGCTGTGACAACAGGCACATATCACCATGCTTGGCTAATTTTTTTTTTTTTTAGCCGGCACGGGGGTGTTTTGCCAGGTTTAAGCAATCCCCACACCTCGGCCTCCCAAAGTGCTGGGATTATGGGGGTCAGACACCACGCCCTGTCTCTCAAATTTTTGATAGCTTGCTTCGCAATACAAATCTTCTGGTAGTTTTTATACAGTACAATAATATATTTCACTCTGAAAACATTCAGAGGAGTCCATCTACATAACTCTCCCTTGTAGACAGCGTAACTAATTTTCTGATTTTATTTTATCCAAGTTCTGACCAGCTGGACAACACATGAGAAAACTTCACAAGAATCAATGTAGATTCTTACTACCGACATCTGTCTTTCTCCAACAAATGAACAATCAGATATATCACCCAAAGTTCCAATCTGAAAATATAATTTATCTTCATTATGTTTTCTGGGCCAAGGTAACAAACACTCTGTCTAGATCCATCCATTAAGTAAACTGAACTATTTCTCCTTCCATGAACTGATCATTGGGAATGCTACATGAAGGCAGAGATGTGAGTTGAAAAAGAAATGGGAAAACAATGGAAGGGGTTTTCTTGAGAGTGAGTCACCTGTCTGTGCAGTTTCTTCAGGTGTTCCAAATCATTGAGCGAAGGTTCATATATAATACTTCTATATTAAAAAAATTCTCTACCTGAATTGACTGTAGATCGGAGAACAGACTAATCATAACTGGCAATTCAGGTTACTTTATCACCTACAGTATTGTGACAGGCATAAAGTTTCAACCAAAACCAATCACAAACCAGGATCTGCTTTTTAAATGGAGAACAGCAGATGCTGTAACTTTGATTTTTCATGTTTGTACTATTATTTTCTCATTGGGAATTTCCAAAAGCCTATACAGTATTTCTGTCTACTAGAGAAACTCACAGTAGTATTCAGCATGCTGAAATTATAGAGCCCAAAGGTAGAACATGAATTGCAGCCAGGAACTAATGTAGAGCTCTGTCGTTCTTGAGGCTCAACTGGAATGTGGAAAATTTATTTTATATTATCTCAATATTAGATAAGTTGGTTAATGAGAGACCATAAAATATGATATGCATTGCCAGCAAGATATGAAGAAGCATATTAAGTATGTGTCCCTTTTCATAGTTTGCTATTAAACCTACCTTTGACTGCATGTTTCAAATTATTTTTTTTAAATTACGGAATTTCAGTTTATTTTTTAAATTCTAGTTTTTGGCAGAAATCTCCATTTTACCATTTATTACCTGATATTATTACTCATATTTTAAACTTTGTGCCTGATAATGCCAAAAATGTAATATCTGGGATTTCCTTGAGTGTCCTTCTATTGTCATAGGTCGTGATGTTATATTTATCCTTAGAGAATTTATGCATTATTTAATTCGTTCATTTTGGTGGCAGAAAGCTAGCCTTGGCAAAAAGACAATATATTTTGATCTTCAATTTATATTAATTAAAGGTGGGCTTCAGTACTTGCTAGAGATAACCAAAATTATTTCTATATATTTTTTCACACAGTGCTTAGTACACAGTGAAAAATGACCTAGTACATAATGAAAAATACCTGACTGGACATCAAAAGAAAAATATGTTGGTAAACGTAAGTAAATAGTGACTATATAACACAACTATAGTAGTAATGTTTTATGTGGTATACAACATAAATAGAATTAAACAACATAAAAACAATAACTCATAATGTGGCAGCAGAGTGTGAATGAAATTTCAAGTTTTCTAGTGCCCTTGCTTTATATGAAAAACAAAAAATATTTCTTTGTTTTAGATGTTAACAGATTAGGGTTGCATGTTGTATTCTATAGAATAAAACTACAGAATATTTCAGGAATATTTACTTCACTGGAAACAGGATAATTCCATAAACAACTGTTTCAAAATGCAAAGGAAGAGGGTGAAAGAGAAAAAAGTATATAAAATAGTTTGAAAAAGTAAAAACAACTAGTGAGATAGTAGATTTAAATCCAAATTGAGAAATAGTTATATTAAGTAAAAAGTGGCTGAATGGTGCATAGTAAGATAGTAGATTTAAATCCAAATTGAGAAATAATTATATTAAATAAAAAGTGGCTTAATGTTTCAACTAATATTACTGCTAAGTGGATAAGAAAATGAAACTTGTAGCTAAGAAGTGACACCCTTCAAATGTCAAGTTGAAATTCTATGAATGAAAACAGAAATATGTGAAAAAATTAGCCAAGAAATGGTGGTGTAGCTATACTATTACTAAATGAAGAACAATTTAAAGAAAACAGCATTGGTAGAAATAAAATATGAATATTGTATTATAATAGATGAACTTGCCACACATATATACCAGTTCTACAAATGTCAGAGCAAAAGATGATATAAGAGGGAACAAGTCAGTTATCACAGTGGGATATTTTAATTTACCTTACAGTAACTGATAGAACATACAAAAACAAATCAGCAAAGACAGAAGATTTGAATAACAGGATTACCTGACTAGATGGACATATTTACAACATTGCACCCAACACCTGGAGAATATCTAGTTTTTTCAAATGCAATTAGAGCATTTAAAAAAGGACAGTAAATTGCAGGGATTACTATATGCTATAAAAACAAAATGGATAGAAATCAATTTTTAAAGCAAATTTAGCAATCTTTATGTGTGTAGATAACAATAAAAATCTAAGTAACCTATAAGCCTTAGAAGTAATCAAAGATTTTGAACATATTTTAAAATGAAATATATAATTAATATATGCTAAATCCTGTGAAGTATATGTAAAAATATTTGGGGACGATTTCTTTTTTCATTAAATGGCTATAGGAGAAAGGGAGGCTGAAAAATTGATGATAAAATCATCTATTAAAATAAAGTAATAACAAATTAAGCCCAACTTTGTTGAAGATGTGACATAATAAAACTAAAAACAGAAATTAGTAAAATAAAATCAAACAACTACAGAGAGAGCCATTAAAGCCAAAATAGTTGGTTCTTTGTAAAAACTAAGAAAGAATTGATCAGCTCCCAATAACCTAGATCAAGACACATGAGGGATGATACAAATAATAATTATCAGTATTACACAAAGGCTGTCAATAAAGATCCTACTTTTTAAAAATAAATTAGTCTGGGTGTGGTGGCTCACGCCTGTAATCCCAGCATTTTGAAAGGGCTGCAATGGGTGGACTGCTTGAGCCTAGAAGTTCGAGACCAGCCTGAGCAACATGTTGAGATCTATCTCCACTAAAAATACAAAAAATTAGCCAAACATTGTGGCATGTGCCCGTAGTCCCAGCGACTCAGAAGTCTGGGGTGGGAGAATCACTTGAGTCTGGGAAGTCAAGGCTGCAGCGAGCCATGATTGTGCCCGTGCACTCCAGCTTGGGTGATGAGAGTGAGACTCTGTCTCTAAATATATAAATAAATAATAAAGTATACATTATGAAAAAAATATATGATAATACATTTGAAATGCGGGTAGAACAAACTCTTAAAACTTTGTCTACCATACTAATATGCACACAAAATATGAAGACCATGTTTACCAAAAAGCAAATTTCTAATTAAAATCCTTAACACAAAGAAAATTCCAGAATCAGGCAGCTTTAACAGAAACAATGAAAGTTCAAACATCAAAATAAAACACCAATCCAACAAAAATCCTCCCAGGGAGAAGAAAAAAATTGGGCACTATGATACTTATTTTATAAAAAAAGAATAACCTTGGCACAAAAATTGACAGGCATATTATAAGAAGAAAGAAATAGGCTGGTTTCCTTCAAAAACAAAAAGTAATCAGCAAATTAAATCTAGCAATACATTAAAATCACTATACCATTCCAAGTTGGAACTATTCCAAAATTATAAGATTATTTTAGTATCCAAGTATCAATGAAGGCATTTAATCACTTTAACAGAATAAAGGAGGGAAAATTATCCAATCATTGAAATAGATGCAAGATAAACAAAAAAATTTAACTTCTGTTCTTTAAGAAATCTCAACAAACTGGAAATAGAAGTTTAGTTTTTAACTTTCAATGAGACTATTTATTAAAAAACTGTAAGATTAATCATAGTTAATGAATTATTGAAAACTTTCCATATAAAATTGAGAATTAAACAAGGATGCTGCAGTCACCATTTATTGACCAAAAAGAGACAATTCCAGAGTCACCGACAGTTACTACATGCAGCTCAGTGACTGAATAATAGCCATTCCAGTCCAGATATGGCTCCTGGAATGTGGTGAATTACAAAGTAAGACATAAGTAATATCCCCACTTACCTATACAACGAATCTAAAATATAAAATATTGAAACAAACATTTCTATAAACATATTCATACATAACAAAAAAGAATCATATGGCAGACATTGATCCATAGCAGATTTGAAATCATCACAGGCAATGATTTTAAAGACTATGTGGTGTCTGATCCTGACCTCTGGCAGGAACTCATTTTTTCTGTTTCTTATTAAAACCTGACCTCTGAAGGAAACTTCCTTTTGTCTGCATAGGAAATGAATCTTGAAGTGTTTATTCTCTTTCTGGGCTGCACAGTTTTTCAGTCTCTTATCTGAGGATGGACTTTTGAGAACCCACATTAATGGTTAAAAAATCACAAGCTTTTTCAGAAAATTTATATAATTTATTTCTCAAAACACACAAGCTTCTGTTCTCTTTTCTTGTAGTCTGTTCTGTGCGTAAGTTACTACAAGGAAAAATGTTGTCTAGATATAGTCCTTACTTTAGGAGAGGGATTTGGGGAAATAGCCGGGTAGGTAAAGTGAGTTTGTGACATAATTCTTTTGAAGTGGCTATAGAACATCCAGAAAAGCCTAAATGTCCTTCATCTATGCACAGCTGGAACTCAGGAGAAAGACTTGAGTTGGAGGGATAGATTTGTTAGTCCTCAGAGAAATCAAAGTCTATTTCAATTGTTTAATTTGAATAAGGCATTCAAGGAGACTGATAAAGAAGAACACTAGAAAATACTTATATAGGCTTTTATAAAACAATATCAAAAACCAAGTATGACATTAACTTTTAGCTACTTTTCAACAATTACTGTTTTTTCTTATTACATTAAACTTTTCATTTTGACAGATGTTCTCCATGATTCAAAAACACCACATTTTCTAATAGTTATTATTTTAGCTCTGGTATAGCAGTGTTCATTTTACTCAGCAGCAAAAACAGATGAAGTAAAGAATGTTGTTGGATCCTGGTTAGCAGCTTTTATACTAGAGTCAAAAGGAACTTTTCCGTCTACTTATTTGTACAGGCTCAGAATGAAGGACAGAAATTTATGATTTTAAAAAAAGGTATTGGCAAATTCAGGTAAATTGACTAAATATTGAGCTCCAATTCATCTAGTAAGCAGTATGGACCATAATTTATCAGTCATAGAATAATTTAACAAGTTATCTCTGAACTCTGCACCTTAAAACAATACATATAGTCAGTTTTCACATTAAATGGCAATGCAGGACTATAAAAATGACTGTGCAAACTGAAACTATGAAAAATAATTTTAAGAATCAACAGGAGAAGTTACAATTTTTCACTAATGTTTTAACATTTTTATCAAAACATTAAAGACTCTTATTTTGACTATAAATGTAAAGGGAAACGAAAAAACAAGGTAAAGGTAACGTTTAATATGTTAACATAGAATCAGTGATAATGCTTATTTGCAAAAAAAAAAAAAAAACTTGACAATAGTAGGTTGAATAGCATTTGCCTTTTGAGTTTATAACATATTTTCTATACATTGGCAAATTGTTACATTCCTTTCTAAATATGGATACACTTGTATTTTATTCTTTGTTGTTTTAACATTGTAAAGTATCTGAGAGTTACCTTAATGTGAAATATTTTGCTCCCATCACTTCCTCTAGGGCATCTCCATTCTTTTCATCAAAATAACTTTCTAAATTTAAGTTGAGAAGTTCACCTTAACTAAGTTTCCCTGGCTGCATATATATTCTAAATGACAGCAGTGTCAACATTTCCATGGTAAACTGTTTCTTCTATAACTCTATTACATTTTATTTTTATTCTGCAGTTATTTGCACAGTGAAATAAAATATTCAGTTTTTTCTTTGCTGCACTTTCATCTTTGTTGCCAATTATCTCCTAAGTTTATTCATTTTTGTAAGACGTCACATGATTTGATCACTAGAAGACAAGAAGCAACACAACTACATGCTTTGCTGTGTGTGAGTGAAGAACAGATGTGCACTGGCCAATCAGTGACAGACACACAAAAAAGTGACAAGATTAGTCACTGAACCTGATACACACTTCTTAATTACACATAGATTTCTGTGCTGAAGAGCTAGCAGCAAAGTATGTATTTTATGTAGTAACCCATAGCTAATATCCTATGGTAACTGAAACTTAAACGGTGTTGTAAGCCTGTTGTTATTTAACTAAATTGCAGTTACTGATATTTGTACGTATTGGAACCATGCAAAATGCAGACTGACTATATTTGTCTCACATTTCTATGGTGTCAAAATCTGTAAATGGCTTACAATTCTGGTCCAGGGGTGGTTATGAGGTTGGAGTCAAGATGTTGGCTTGGACTGTGATCAAGTGAAAGTTTACATAAGCTTAGATTATTTTTGATATGGTTTGACTGTGTCCCCACCCAAATCTCATCTTGAATTGTAGTTCTCATAATTCCTAGATGTCCTGGGAGGGACCCGGTGGGAAGTAATTGAATCATGGAGGCAGTTCCCCCCACACTGCTATTCTCATGATAGTGACTGAGATGTCATAAGTTCTGATGGTTTTATAAGGGGCTTTTCCCCCTTTTGCTTGGCACTTCTCCTTCCTGCCACCATGTGAAAAAGGAGGTGTTTGCTTCCCTTTCTGCCAGGATTGTAAGTTTCCTGAGGCCTCCCCGGCCATGCTGAAATCTGAGTCAATTAAATCTCTTTCCTTTAAAAATTGTCCAGTCTTGGGTATGTCTTTATTAGCAGCATGTGAACAGACTAATATAATTTATTTGCTAGCACTTCTGGAAATTTGGAGCTGGTTGGCAGGAAGACCCAGTTCCTTCCATGGACTGTGAGGATATCCTCATGATGTGTCAGTGGGCTACTACAAGAATAAGAGATCCCAGAAAGAGAAGATAGTATAAGGTAGTAGTTACATTGTCTTATCTGCTCTGAGAAGCCACACCATCACTTCCACAATATTCTACTGTTTACAAAGGTTAACCCTACTCAATATAAGAAGGAAGTCTAGTTCACTGGGGAATCATCTTGGAGAATAAATCCTATACACAGCAACTGAGAATTTAGGAGATGGTTTAGAAAAATTAAAAAGACCAAAAAATAAGCAATATGATTCAAATGGGTTAGATTGAAGGTTATTTTTATTTTTATAATATTAATACTCTCTTAAGGCTTTTAGGAGACAAACTCATCTTCATTGCAGACATTTAATAAACTTAATTGAATATAGTATTATTCACCCCTTTCCTCACGTATACTAAATTTAAAGGCTCCTTGAATCACAAGCAAAATATTACTTGCCTTTGTATGTATAGAATTTAAAATAGGACCTAGCAAACATACCTAATAGATACTTTGCAATAAGGCTGTCAATTGGGGAGAAAAACTTTTAAGTTCTTTCAGTTGTTTGGATAATGCTGGTGACTTCATACACTTTAATTATTTAATATTGTTGTAGCATATTTTCCCACAAGAGAACTTTTTATACATAAAAGATTTTGAGAATATCAATATATTTTTTCTTTATAAAGATTGTTTCCCACATGAGTGTACAAAGGTGTTCATTTCCACGTACATTCACCAGCATTGGTCATTAGTATTACTCTTTATTATAAAAATCTGCAAAGTGAAAACCGATTAGCATATGTTTATTTTTCAGTTGTTTTATTACTGGTAAAGTTAAGTATTTCCCTAATGTACATTCCATGCTTTTTATTTTGTAACTTGCCTAAAAATATATTGTTATATTGAATAAAAAACAGTTATCTTATAATAGCATTATTATATATTAAAGTACAAGAGTTTGTCTCTAATACATGATGAATGTGTTTTTATAGTTTGACTAACTTATTTTCAGTTGTGGAAAAGATGATTTTGGAATTTTTTTTTTTAATTTGTATGTAATAAAATGTATTAATCTGTTCAAAATTTTGTTTATTTTTACAAAGTTACTCTAATAGTAATTAATCTGTGTAAATATTCCCATAACATTCTTTTAGTGTTTATATTAACACTTTTAATGAACATAGAATGAATATTGATGTGTGATTTTCATCAGGCATACACATTTATTTTTTGTCTAGAATGTCAGCTAGTTTCCTTACCAATTGAACAATCCATCTTTAATATTTCAGAAATAAGTATGATTTTTATCTGAATGTATATTGTACACCAGTTTCACACTTTTATAATTGTTTTTAGTTTTTTTTTAATCAATAGTTTCCTAAATTAGTTTTAGATTTAATGCCTCTTATGGGTATAATTGGCAACTGACTTTTACGACATTTGAAGAGTGCTGAAAGTGAAAATCAATAATACTTCTTCCTTACAAATGTGTCACTGACCTTGAAATATTCACTGTTAAATTCTTTCTGCCAGGCTCATCTCTTTTTACAATAAACATTTTCAAATAAAATTATATCATCTAGAAAGAGTGTGAAGATTTCTTTAACTATATTTAATTTTATAAAATTGTATTTCTAAAGATACATTCTGATGCATGTCAGTGTAATTTAAAAAAAAATTTAGGTGGTGGGAAAGAGTAGTACTGTATATAAAACAGTTTAGAGAAGTATATATACCATTTAATCAGAATACCTCACTAGCCATGTGAAGATGTAGTGCTGGTATAAGAATGTGCATAGGAAAAAATTAGACTGTTTGATGTTATCAAAAAACAAAGAAAAAAATGTGCTAAATTTGAAATATATTTTTCCAGAAAATTATAATACTAATTGAAAATTTATAACGTGTGGGGATCTCTCTCTCGATCTCTCTTACTGGAAAATTATAAAGAGAATAAGAAATTAATGGAAACAGCTTTCCAGAATTTTGAAAATTAGGAAGCAGACACATGCATTTTGATCCTGCTTTATCCCACCAGCTGAAGATCTGAAATTGTTAACTCCACGTTATGTGCAAAAAAAGGAAAATCTTATATTTGTAAACAATGCCTTAATCATATAATATATACAGAAAAATTGAAATTGATATTATATATAATTCATTTCATTCTTGTAGAATGATGTAAACTTTAAGTATAAAAGGGTAGTGTCATTTACAAATGGAGCTTCAGAAATCCAAAAAGACACAACTTCATTTGTACAGTGTCACTCGCAAATTAGAGTCCGCTCCCACTGCTATCCCCTCATTCTGCTATTACAAACCTTTGAAACCAAGAAAGTTAAACTAAAAAGTCCTGTAGTTTTTTTAGGTCTATATTATTTCCAAGGTGATTTTGTATCCTTGGCTAATTAGTTATACTTACTCTAAATTTACAACTGTGCCTACAGGTTTTCCTCTTATGTAAATATCTAAAGTACCAGAAATACTATAGCTGGCATCAGAAATGAGATGAGAAACACTACCAGTGTCATTAGAATTTAGCTTTATAGCCCTGTCAACATAATTAAATACTAAACGTTCTGACAGTTAAAAGAAGAACTGAAAACTGATTCCTTAGCAATTTAGGGTAGTTTCTTTAGGGGATTATATGAGAGATTCACGTACATTCTTCTACTCATAAAGGAAGACTCAAGGTTAGAGGTGCCCAAGGCTCAATCCTTTGGTTTCTCAGGTTTCCAAAGGCAGAAAAGTCCAGAGGATTGCAGATGTTTAGGTGGCTTTGCTAGATGTTAGAAGCAATGCTCTGGCATAAAACTAGTCAACAACCAAGATTTTAAATGTGGAAGTGAGAAACAGAATTAAGAAACAGTTTAATTCTTTATAATCACATTTACTTGCTAAGCAGAATATGAAAATATTTTTAAATGTCATTATTTTCCCTTTCCAAATGCAAGAAGGTGTCATTTTATAAAATAAACAGTTTTTCAGTTACTCTCCTTTTCTTGAAAAACTTACCCCCAAAAAAGAACTATTGTAATTTAAAAATTTTAACGGAATAATTATCTTTTAACATATATGTGTTCATTGCTTTTCCCTTGCAAACATCTTTGGTCTTGCACTTTAGCAACTAGGGCAAACACATTGTGAACAAATAGCAATAAAATAAATAAAAAGCGCTGACAAATATTACTTAAATGGAAACCTGGTAGTTCTGGTTTTACAATGATCTTAGTCCATTTGGGCTGCTAATAAGTTACCTTAGACCAGGTAATTTATAAATAGAAATCTATTGTTCACAGCTCTGGAGGCTGGGGAGTCAAGGCACCAGTAGATTCATGGTTTGGGAAAAGCACACTGTCTGCTTCAAAATGGTGACTTGTTGCAGCACCTTACATGGCACAAAGTGCAAGGCAGCACACTTCAACCACTTTTATAAGGACACTAATCCCATTTATGTACCCTCATGACTTAATCAGTTATCAAATACTTCGCCTCTTAATAGCATCCAAATGAGGACTAGGTCTAAAACATGAATTTTTGAGGGACATATTCAGGTAATAGCAAGTGGCAATGTACTTCTTTATGAAATTTCTGCTTGAAACAGCTAAATGATTCAGCTGAAGTAGAGTGGTTTACATTTTATCATTTCCTAGATAAGGCATAGTCCTCAGATATTTGATTTTTAAGTAGTATGTGGTGATTCTACTAAAAAGTTAAGTGACTAATTTCTGAGTTTCAAAAAAGATAATTTTAGAAGAGTAATGAACTTGAAACTGAACAAAAGGCTGTCGAGCTACTGGCCTTCTCAAAGTTTACAAGGCCTGACTCCTTTTTCCTTTCCCCCACATCAATTTTTGAGCTTTAAATCTCATTGTAAGATTATGTTACGTTACCACAGAGTTCTTAGATTCTTCCATCTTTAATATAATCAGGTTGGGGGGAGGAGAGGAATCTGCAGAAGATTTTTTAAAAATCCAGAATGAAGACAATGGGGAACCTCGAAATGGACAGAAAAGTAATATATGGTATTGTGAGAAAAAATGTATCTCTGTAAGTTCACAAAGAAAATGGGACCCAGCAGAACTAAAAGGAACTATCAGGAAGAGCAGGAATGAAGTAAAATACCCAGAAAAAGAAGGATCTGCCCTCCTCACCTTCCAGACAAGTGAAAATCTATAGAATGGAGATGGAAAGCGAGGCTTACATAAGGATTGGAAAGAACAGCATGCCCCCAAGTGATAAATCATTGATTACATCTGCATCTGATGGCTGAAAGTCAGGAGTTTACCAATTTTCTTGCATCAGGAAAAAATTGTTGACATTATCCTCTTTACCAATAATAGATCCTGCATATTTCAAACTCACATCTGCTGAATGGCCAGGGCACAAGAAAGCAGGAATTTTTCTATAAGGATCAGGTGGAGTCAGTTCTTCTACCTTAATAGAGTTGTAACTTAGAAGTTTTTGTTTTGCTTTATTTTTTTAAAGAACGCTTTAAAATTATCAGCCCTCTAAGCAGATAATCTGAAGCAGTTGAATAATTGAACAAAGTATGAGTGGCTATGGAATCACTGGGAATTTTTTTCTGTCAATGAAGAATAAATTACTACCTGTGAACCAAATCATGTACAAGCAGGAAGTCAAAAACCACTAGGGTAGTTTAGATATTCCTGAAACTATGTATCAAATGTGGGGGTCTTTTTTTTTTTTTTTTTTTTTTTGAATCCTAAAAACTAAGCTACCAAAACACAGAGTGATTCTGCAATTTCTTCTCTGGGATAAATACAGCTACTGTAGAAAGCAAAATTGGAAGGATAGACAAGAGGCCTTTAATTTATGGAAAATTTGGATTTTTACAGTAAATTTGAAATGGCTACAAAGCCATATATCTGTGCTGTGCTGTCTTTTCTGAAAAAGAAACAAAAAATAAAGGACAGAGCTTCTAAAACCACTTTGTCCATTGACATGAAGGTGAGGACGGTGAAGTGAAGAGAGTGTTATAGAATATGACCATAAAGTTTAACGTGCAGTAGATTATTAATCAAATGTTTTGGTGTATTTTATTAAATTTGTGAACTCCAGAAAAACCATGTGAATTATTTTGACTTTTCCTTTAAACTTTATGTGAAGAATAAAGAATATGATAAAATCTTGACATAAATGTCATGTATTTTCTGACATTCTTTATTGGTGTTGGAAAGTTTAATTACTGAGGTAATATCTGTATATTTATAATACCTTCTCACAATTCAAGCTCTAAAACCGCCTATAATAATTATAAATAATTAGTAGTAAGGGAAAACTTTAGACCTAATTTAGACAAATGCTAAGCAAGCCCTAAAATGTCTGTATTTCATTTTTGACCATTGCTTGGATTTTCCTTTCTTGAGCGCATTTGTGCATAAGTCTTGGTCTTATTTTTTATTTTTGATACATGACTCTGGTCAAAATTATAAAAATGATCTTAAAACCTGAACCTCATAGACCCAATTTTAGAAGACTTTAGAAATTGTTAAAATGGGTAAAAAGCAAAGGAAGCCTTTCACCTTTGAGGATAAATTGATTTGATCACATTTGGAATAACAAAGCATACAGCATTATACAATGAGTTGTAGACAAAGCAAAAAACAAAGACAGATTCTCATTTGAGAATAGCATGAGGTAATTTGAATTATTAAGATAAATTACTGCAAAATTAAGCATTGTTCCCTGGTTTATATAAGTGTCTAGTAGCCTTGTAGTCTGCTGCACTGCTGTTAGTACTCACATACACAAGGCATGCTTCTGATATCTAGATATGGGTTTAGTCACCCAAATGCATCAATTCTGTTTTGATAGTAACTAGTTCTAGGTTTGTGGTAGGTCTGGAGGACCTTACACCACCTGATAGGTTGTAAGAACAAAAAAAAATTAGCTAGATTAGATAGATACACACAAATGTTCACACACTCGTACAATTATGTGTATATTTACACAAACCCAAATGCATATATATTTATAAATGGCTCCACTAATCAACCTGTGGTAATTTAGTAATTACATAATCTAATAAAATATGATTTTATACTATTAAAAAGTTGTTTTTGAAAGTGTAATTCCATAATTTTCAAAAAGGTCCAATACTGTACAACTTGCCAAAGTTGTTAATTCCAAGTACAATGACTGATGCCTAGTTGTAAAATATTATTTAGCTAATATTGCTGAGATAAAAGACTACCCACTGGTCAGAGATTGAATTCTAGGGAAATAATTTTGTGATTGTTATTGTCAAACCAAATGACATTCGAAACAACTAAATGGAAGAGTTTTGCCTCACAGACTGAAAAAAGAGACTTTCTTATGTATTAAAATCCTAGAGACTGATGAACAACTTTCTACGTACAGATTCTATTCCCTCGCACCACCTCAGATGAGAATCAGATCTTACTAATGTCAATCCCAATTCAGAACCTGGAAAGTTTAACATCCAGAAATACATGTTGTAAACTCTAAGAAGGGCAGTGGCATAGCTAGATAAGCATCTCTCATGTATGCTGCACCCTTATCTCATGTGTACAATATCACTGATAGATGCATGACTCCCGTAACAGAATATGGTGTATAAAAGTATCTACAGGTGTTTCAACATCTGCTTTTGTGTAAAAAAATAAAATAAACATTAATTGATTGATAGAACAATTAAATGTGTAATTCAACTTTAGCGTATGTGTTTTCTCTTTTGGTTAATCTGTAATGTACCAGAAATGTAAAAGTTTAAGTAATCAAAATCTAACCTAAATAGTAGAGAGATTTTTAACATATAAGATATTTAAGGAAAAGAAAAATGAAATATATCAAGAGGAATTCATACTCAGAAATTTCAAAAACAGAAGGACTCTACAAAGCTGCATAAAATTTTCAGGAAAAAAAATCTGGTTTACTCATGCTTGTTAGTGGTATTATAGAGAAAGAGTTGGATAGAGGACAAGACTGAAATTATTTAAATGTAATCTCATATTATTCTTTCTAAACTGTAGTCCCATTCAATACGGTACCAGAAGGGGGCTTCTGCTTCTGTATAATTCAGGGAATATTAGAAAATAGAATCTTGAGCAAGATCAGTTCACATATACAAGGATCACTAACAAAGAAAAATTAAAAGTTACCCTTTGGCTCATTTCTATCAAGGCTGGTACCAATGAAAATTCACCATCTATATTTTCCTATTGTCTGATAGTATGTAGGACCTGTGATAAATGAGGGAGCAAGAAGGAGAAAGAGATGGGGTCTGGGATAAGTGAGGGAGAAAGAAGGAGAGAGGAGATATGTACTCTCTGTATGTCCTTGGCAGAAGAATTTGAGGACAAAAAAATAGAATTTGTCTTTTCTCTCAAAAGCTTCTGGAACACTACTTCAAAAAAAAAAAAAAAGTTCATAGGATTTCTTCTGACCATCAGAGGCAATATATTAATGCCTCTTTGCTTTTAAAACCATCTTGGAAGAAGAGCAACAAAATGCTTTAAACTTGTATTTCAATTTGTACTTTACAAGATTTTTATATGTATAGTTCCATCTTTTTACTACAAAGTATGCTTATGATGTACGTAAGAATAATTCATTTTTATTAATCTACTTGAACTAAAGGATGAAACAGTATAAAACAGGTTAAATGCTATTTCCCAAACCACAAATCTCAGAGGTAAAAGCTCCTTAACATCTAAGTTTTCAGACTCCCCCGCTTCAGGATGATTGTTTTTATTTGCTCACATTATTTCCTATATGATTTTCTTTGACAATTCTTTTGATCTTTTTGTGTGTGTGTTTGTGGTGTGTATCTTCATGTGAAATGAGAAAGAAAAACCCTGACGCATTATTTTTCAAAAATATATTAGCTACAATTAAATGTATCGTATAAACCACTATTACTTAATAAGTACTTACATTGTATAGAGAAGCGAGCTGTAGCAATTACTAAAGACAACATATGGCAGGTGTCTCAAAGCTCTAGGGTGACAACAAAAACATATGACTTCAGCTCATTATAAGTATTTTCTAAGATCTTCTTAATTGCCGTAGTAATTAAAATGTACCAATATTTGTGAATATGCCAACTGACTTGAATATATGGAATGAATATGTTTTGTACTATTAAATTTACATGAAATATACATCTTAAGAAAATGTAGTCTGAACCTATACATGTATGCATATATTATCATATAAAGAAAACTTAGAAACTGAATCTCTTATAAAGCTGTCATGTATCATTTCTATTTTCTTCACATGATAACATTGTCTCTGAACATTTTCTGATTAGTAATACATACTGTGTGATGATTGCGTTCTGGTGGAATAGAGTAATAATTAGCATTAAGAAAATGTATTCTTTCAAATCAACATGACAGTTTAGCTTTCCAGATCACACAGTACTGTTAGTAACACCACTGTGATTAAAAGAAATGCTTGCTGGATTAAAACACAAATGAAAAATAATATGTAATAACATTTTAATTCTGGGATCCCACATAATAGAGAAAAATACTTTCTAAGGGAAATTGGATTTTTTTTCTTTAAACCTTTTATGTTAGATATTAGAGGTTCTTGGATACCCTTGAGGAAAGTTATTTTTAAAAAAATATATAATTTTAAATTCATGACAACATAACCACTTGAAATTACCTTTCAAGTAAGGATTTAATTTTTATTTGTTTAATCAATCCAAGCTTTATGAAACACTTGAAGGTATATAAATAGCTAGAAACTTTAAGAAAAGAATATTAAATATCCTAAGAAAACTGTTTTTCATAAATTCTGTTAAATTTAAACAATGGTTCTAAGTTACAGGTCAAAATGGATCAGGTTAAAAATGTAAAATGTTTTAGAATGTAATGTAAAATATAATATGTTAACCTAAGGTTAATTTCTTTATTTTTAAACACTCAGATTGTATCCAGTAGGATTCAATGTGGGAAGAGACTCTACTTTAGGTTTTTTATTTATTTCCTTTGTTTTTTCCACAAAGAGAAAGTGCTTACAAAATCAGAAGTCACCACTGGAAATACGAAGTTTGAGAACATATTCTCTTAGATGCCTTGTATATATCTGAAAACTGAGACCAAAAAGCTGCTGCTAGATCTGTAGCTCAGCATCAACAAAATAATGACTATACTCTGGAATTCTGAGCTTAGCTAGTTCAACTGATTCTTGCTATAAATTAAGCTACAGACACTAAACACTCAGTTCAGTTGTAGCAACATCTATCTACAATTCAAATACCTTGTTTGATAGCAGAAATGTCAAACAAATACCAGAAGTGTTTCAATGTAATCAGGAATACAAAAACCAATCTAAGTACCTAAAATAGTGGAAATTTAATTAAGGCAATTTGATTAATGCTGACACTGACTCTTTCAATGTAAGTTGAAACTCAGGTTTACTGTCTCAATATTGAATGAAATAACTCTTTAGAAGAGATACTGTACTAGATCACATAGCAGGCATGAATCTGTTATCATTGATATCAGTAAAAAAAAAAAATAAAGGAGAGTGTTAAATACATCCTGCTTTTAAATAATTGACAGAGATCAATGATTGTCAAAGAAGGATGATTTTTTCCCCTTATAGGACATTCGGCAATATCTGGAGATACCTGTGATTGTTAAACACCAGAATGGAGTGGGATGATATATAGTGGGGAGAGGTTACATTGAAAGAGTCAATGTCAGCATTAATAACTAAGTATGCCAAATTTTAAAATATCACTAGCATGCCACTTGTGGTAGATAAAATTGTCCTTTATTCTTTTTCTTTATTTTCTCTCTATATTGGTTATGACTTCCCTGTGGGCAATTTATACCTCTTGGCACCTATGTCTTTGGTCCTGGATCTGTGAAATGCTTTGTTTTTTAAAAGAGTGTGTGGGAAAACTTTGCAATATACCAGTTTCCATCTGAGGCCTTAAAATATATGGCAATTTTTTATCAGCACTCAGACTTTCTAACTTGTGAAATGTTATAAGCATATTTCAAAAAGCCATTGCTCTGTCAGCCTTGGATCTGTGGAACAGACATGGACCCAACCAAAACTTGGAGTCCTGCCTAGCCCATACAAGGCTGGGGAAGTGTAACCAAGATTATCAAACTGCAGTCATGCAGACACTTGAGTATAAGATAAATTATTGTTGTAGTAAGCCACTGAGATTTTGTTATTGTTTTGTACTGAACTTCATCACAAAAGAATGCTTGGATATACAACATAGTCACTATTAGCTCTCTAACTTAGGGGAAGACATTATTTTATGTGTTGTAAATAACTATCTACAAAATGAGGCAGTTTGAAAGATATTTTTAAATGTTTTCTAACACAAATATTATACTTTCTCTGATTCTAATTCATTTATAACATTATTGATTTATATCATCACCTCAAAAAAAGTATGTAAACTGTGAGTTTTAAACATTCTCCATCTGTGAGTGAAAGAGTGATACATTATTAGTGTTATTTGAAAAGAGAGAGCCTGCAACTGCCATTATAAATTAAAGAAATGGGTGGTTCACAGGAGTATCCACTGATATCCTAAGCTAAACTGTCAAAGAATTAGAAAAAATTTACTTTAGGCAGAATTAGTACTGAGAGCCACAGGAGGAGAAGAGAGAAGGAAGACAGGAGAACCTATTCATCTTCTTTGGAAAGGGGGAACAGTTGGCGGAAGAACCACAATTATAATTTTGTAGGACATAGATTATGAGAAAGACTACCTGAAATATCAGATGAAGTAATCCAAGAAGTGTGATACTATCACATAAGCCCTTAGGATAAAATAATTTTGAGTGTATTTTCTACAGGAAAAATGTATATATAAGAGAAAATGGAAAATCGTAATAATGTATTTCAAGGATATTATCCTCTTTGCTATCTTCATAAAGGAAACAGGGGTTATAAATGTTACATGGTTTGTTTGAATATCTAATATTGTAAAGCCCATACAAATAAAGATTTGAATCTAATATATTAGGTTACCTTTATGTATGTTTGCTCTCTATTTCTCAAATTCCTAGATGACTATATCATATTTTCACTTCTTCATTCAAATATCAAACACCTCTTATACCATCTCCACTCTTAACTGAACATATTGCTTTCAAGTTCACATAATGATTGAAGTGGTCATATTCAACTGTGGCCAAATTGAAGGTCTTTCTAGGGAAAGTGTGGGATCCCAGAATTAGAATAGGGTATCTTTGTCAATAACTTATAAATATTAAAACCTCTTCATCTACTTTCCTAGCTGTATATGTCCTAAAACATCCTATACTCTTTTAAAATGGGTGACCTGAATGTGCTTCCAGCGAATCACAGAACCTCCATCTATGTCCATCTATGTACCAGATCACACAAATATTCTCAGTTTTGTCTGCATTATGCTTTGTTTCTCTCCACTAAATTTTTCTCATTAGCCTACACTTCATTGTTCAGTCGTTGCCTAGTTTTGCCCTTTGCTTTATAGCATTATCTTTGAAATCATTGTCTATACTGTATCAGATATTTTTCTTGCATTTTCTCTCAAATCCACTAGAGTCTGGTTTGGTTGTCCCACCAAAACTGTTTTTCTTAACGTGATTAATAATCTCTATTATCAGTGAAAATTCATCTCTCCTGTTATTATTTGCAACATCAACAACAAACGTATTTGATTTCTCTCTTCTCTCAGACTCACTTTCATCTTTCTGAGCATAAGACTTCCTGATTTTCCTCCTACCCTGTAGTTGCTCATTCTCATTTTCTGCTCAATTTTCCTCATCTCCTTGACTCTGATATGTGGTAGTATCCCAGTAACATTGAACTTCTTTCTTAATATAAAATCTGCCTGAGAATGTTGTCTTTAAAAACTCTATTGAGATGCAATTCATGAACATAAAATTACTCAATGTATGTCTCAACTTTTTTCCTGTATATTTAGAGTTGCACAACCATTGCCATCACAATCTAGTTTTAAAACATTTTCTTTGCTCCCAAAGAAATCCCATATGAATTCACAGTCACTTCCCATTCATCGCCCTTTCCCCAAGCTCTATTTTCCTATTCTGGAAATTTAATATAATTGGAATTCTAAATATAGGGCCCTTGTGAATTGTTTCCATTGTTACATCTTTTTTTTTTTTTTTTTTTTTTTTTTTTTTTTTTTTTTTTTTTTTTTGAGACAGGGTCTCCTTTCTCTGTCGCCCAGGCTGGAGTGCAGTGTTGTGATCTTGGCTCACTGCAGTCTCAAACTCCCAGGCTTAAGTGATCCTCCCACCTCAGCCTCTGGAGTAGCTGGTACTATAGTCATATGCCACCACACCTGGCCAATTTCTGTATTTTTTCCTAAATACAAGTTTTCACCATGTTGCCCAGGCAGGACTTCAACTCTTGAGCTCAAGCAATCTTCCTGCCACAGACTTCCACATTGCTGGGAGTATAGCCATGTACCACCATGCCCAGGCCCAGCTGGAACTATTTTCTAAATATCATTTTTACAATGTCTATTTTAAGCATATAATTATATAATTCTATTCTACATATCCTTTATCCTAAAACTCATTGAATTTCTTCTAAGTTCCAATTTTGCTTTAGTTAATTACCTAGCATTTGTGTATATGGTCATCCCTAGGTATCCATGGTGGATTGGTTCCAGGACAATCCTCTCCCCTGCAGATATCAAAATATAAAAATACTCAATTTCCTTTTAAAAACTGTCATAGCATTGAATGCCAGATTCCACTTCAAGAAGGCTGACTAGAGATATCAAAAACCCATCCTCTGTAGAAATGAGAACGAAAATTATAAATCGGTAATGATTCCTTGAATAGAAGGTCTAAGAGAGAACACCAGAGTTTAACCAAGAACTCATGGGAAACACCTAAGGCACAGAAGAAGGAAGCAAGCAGCCAGCTTGGCCTAGATCAGGCTGGAGCCATGAGGAGCTCATGATACTGTGGGGAAAGAGTAAATGAGAGTGCTTCGGTTGTCCACATACATTCCATGGGCTGCTGCAATCCGAACCATGAGAAAACTCCTTTACTCTTACAAACCCTGAAGCTAGCAAGGCTACTGATTTCAAAACCAGTGAAAGCATTAATCAGACTGGGAACTTGCACTGGGTCATTCAACATCCCTCCAGACTTGAGCAGCTGTGGCAGAGCACCATTTTGGAAGCATATCTGTCATAAGATTACAATCAGCACTGAGAAGGATAGACCCCATGTCTCTACATCCCAGGAACTCCTGCTGATATTGCCCTGTGTCCACTTAGACAGCTGCAGCAACACAGCACTGGCTGGACCCAGAGGTGCTGCAGGCTCCTCAGTAATCTAGCCCATAGGGAGTGTTATTCTCCAGGGAAAGGATTATGAAGTGCAACAAAAAAGCAGACCTCAGGATAAAATAAACCAAAGGGCACTTTCATCAGGTCTGCAAGCTATTTGTCTGTAGCTACGTAAAATTATTTTCCATTCCATCCCTAGAAGCCATAAAAACTCTGTGTTCATCTTTGTAAGCAAACGGTGAAATTCCCTCCCACCAGCAAAACAGCCTCTGTGCTAAAACACACACATAGAGAACAGGATACCTCCTGTCCTACTGCATACTTGCTCCTACTGCCACTGAAGTCTGGGGTGGGTGAACCTGAGGGCTCCCTCTCTGAGTCTGTGAGTGACAACTGTTACCCTACTGTTGGTGTGGCCTCTGTGCTGAAGCTCAGGCTTGAAGAGTGGGATCCCTCAACACCATGTGTGGTGCTACCGCACTGTTGCTACAGAGAGCAGGAGAATCTGAGGGTACTATGTCTAGGCTGTGGGTGGAGGCACTGCCATCACAGCTACCACCAACACTGGCCTGCAATTCTCAAGGCACAGAGGGTTGTCCCACAACTGCTACTGCCATCACCAACAATACACCAGCTTCGCAGGGACTTGAGAACCCACTCGCCCATCTAGGCCACTTCTGCCACTACTGATATCTGGGCAAGCCACTAGGAGGCCCGAGAATCAGCATTCTGGTAACCACCAATACAGGTGCAATTGGTGAATAAAATAGGGGCATAAAATAGGCAATGCTCAACCCACCACTGCCACTATAGGGCATAAAGATTGGCTCACCTTTCCTCCCAGTTCCCAGCACAAGTTCCTTATAGCTTCTACTGACAACTACATCGTAATACTCAGGAAATCACAGAAAGTACTAACAAAGTTTACAGGCAAAGAAATATAGAGACTACACTAATGCACATACTCAGGATCAAAGCCAAAGGGCCCTACCCAGCCCAAAACCAAAATACATTTATAAGGAAAATCCTACTCTACAAAAGTAAATTGAACCATAGGAAGAAGTGGCTGTTACACCAGAGGTACAGATGTCAATGTAAGACACAGAAAACATAAAAACACAGAAAGATATGACACTTCCAAAGGAAACCAATAACTAACCAAGAATAGATCTTAATTAAAAAATCAATTTTCTAAATCACAGATAAAACATTTAAAATATTGATTTTAAAAGCCACTCCGATACAAGATAATTCTAAAATAAATACAAATTAATCAAAAACAATTCAGGACATGAATGGTACATTTACCAAAGAGAAGATATTAATGAAAAGGAAACAAATAGACATTCTGGCACTAAATAGTTAACTGGTAAAACACATTGCAAAGCCTCTAAAGTAGATTAGATCTGGCAGAAGAAAGAATCTCAGAACTTATAGACAGGTTATTTGAAATAAACCATTCGGACAAAAAGGCAAAAAAAAGTAAAAAGGAGTGATGAAAGATTTCATGACATTTGAGACAACATAGAACAGTTAAACATTCAAATTATCAGCATCCCAAAGTGTGTAGAGACAAAAAGGAGTGGTAAAACTATTTAATGATATAATAGATAAAATTTTTCCAAATCTAGCAAATGATTTAGATGTTTAGATACAGGAGGATCAGTGATCCCTAGTAAGATACATTGAAAAAATATCTCTTTATAGCACATTATAGTCAGACGGTATAAAGTCAAATATAACCAGCAGATCCTAAAAACGACAAGAGAAAAGTCCCTAGTCACCTATAAAGGATTATCAGATTTAAAGCTTCTCAACAGAAACTTTAAGGGCTAGAAGAGAATGTCACTGTATATTTAAAAGGCTGAAAGAAAAAAAATAAAACACTGCTAGTCAAGAATATATTAAAGTCTTTCCCACACAAGCAAATTTTGAGGGAATTTATTATCATTAGACCAGACTTACATGAAATGTTCAAGGGAGTCCTAAACTTGGAAGCAAAAGGATGACATTTATTATTACAGAAACACATGAAATTGTAAAACTCATGGGAAAATAAATCACACAAATGAAGGAAAGAGTCAACTGGTGCCACTACAGAAATCCACCAAACAAAAATGACAATCAGTATAAGACAAAGAAAGGAACAAACAATACATAAAACAATCAGAAAACAAATATGACAGGAAAAAAGTCTCACATCAATAAGAAACTGGAACATAAACAAATTATCTATTTATAAGATAAAGAATGACAGAATGCAAAACATATCATCCCACTATATACTGCTAAAAAAGAAACTCAATTTACTAGTAAAGACACATATTGACTAAAAGTAAAGAGATGAAAAAAAAAATAATCCATGCTAATGGAAACCTAAAGTGAGCGTGAATAACTATACTTAGAACAGACTTTAAGTCAAGAACAGTAAAACAGGACAAGGAAGCTTGTTATGTAAAAGGATCAATCCAGCAAAAGTATGTAGAAATTATAAAACACACACTCCAAATACTGGAGCACCCAGATTCATAAAGCAAATATTACTAGAGTGTTGGAGGTTACACAAGTGTTTCTTATGATTAGGCGTAATTGAAGCCTGTTAACAATATGAACCTGTGATCAATTAAGCAGCTGGCCACTCGTTACCTTCTCCTCCTTGCTCTTGTTACGTAGAGAAGGGTACCATTTACAGGGAATAATCATCAAATGAGCAACATATTCTCCTGGTTCAAAAACCCAAGGATCTTGCGACATTACCACTACCTGAATTTCTCCTTCACAATCAAAATCAACAACTCCTGGGCCTGTAAGTTAAGACAGCTTTTACCAAAATCAATCCCATGTATCTTGTTGGCAAAGATCTCTGAACACCAGTATAAATCTTGGTCAGTTTGTTTCTTTCAATTAACATAATTTGTTCTCTAACTTGGAGATCTAATCCTGCGTTTCCAGGTGTTCCTAGGGAGAGAGAATCAATATGCAACGAGGGCAAAGTCCCGGTGTTTCTATTGAGAAATAGGGAAACTGTGTTATAAGATCCCTTTGGCCTAGAGTTATAGAGGTATTTTTTTGAAACGTCCAATTTTTCTACACTTATAACACTTTCCCACTTTAGGGCTCAAACCTTGGCTTCTTTTAGATCTGTCAGTTACCAAATTAGCAATTGCCTGAGTCAATACTGCAGAGCAATGAAGCTCAGTTCCCACATCTTGACAAGCTCTGAGAAAACCTCCCAAGTGCTCTGCACATCTCACAGGTGCCAGTGCACGTTTACAATCCACGAAAGCCAAAGCTAAAGTTAGCCTTTCTGTAGCCACAAAAGACAGTACATCCAATTTCCATTCTCTCTCTCCTGTTCACCACATTCGATAGGTGCTGTAGGTGAGGCAAAAAATTCTCCCAAACCCTGAACTAATGATAAAAATATGGTAGGTAACAAACTCCAAACAAAACAGAAAAGAAATAGCCAAATTCTTTCCCATGTTATTCTGATTCAAAAAGTTCCCATTCTTTGTACCTCTAGGGCACTGATCAGTACCTTTTTAAAGCACTCACCTCTTGTTGCTGCCGGCAGACTTGTAGAGGCATTTCTCATTCTTCTAGTTGGTTTTAGTTTTTTCTGTTCAAGCAGACCTTCTTCGTTCAAGTCCATATCAGGTCCCTCCAGGTCTCTGTCCCTGTTAGTCCCTGTTCAGGTGCCACTTGTGGCTGACTGCCACTGTTAGTAATTCAGACTGTCGTTACGGCAGTTACTACTGTTACTACTTGAGACCATCATTACAAGACTGAATGAAGGGACGAACATAGAAATAACAAAAAACGAAAGTAATCATTTTAAGGAAAGGCTAGGATGCTGAAGAAGAGAGCTCTCTGCTCCTAGTGAGCAAAGGCAGCCACCCGACCTTCTACAGCTCTTCCTATTTGTTAGGTAACAAGAGCAAGGAGGAGGAGGTAACGATTGGTCAGCTGCTTAATTGATCACAGGTGTGAACAGGCTTCAATTATGGCTAATCATAAGAAACACTTGTGAAGCCTCCAACACTACAGCTAAAGAAAGAGACACACTGCAATACAATGATAGTGGAGTCAATGGGGGAAATTAAGATGGCAATAAAAATATTTTGAAACAAATGAAAATGGAAACACAACATAAAAGAAAAAGCCTGTGGCAGACAGCAAAAGCAGCGCTAAGAGTTAAGCATATAGCAATAAATGCCTACATCGGAAAAGTGAAAAAAAATTGCAAACTAACAATCTTACAATGTGCCTTAAAGAGCTAAAGAAACAAGAACAAACAAAACCCCAAATTAGCAAAAGAAAATCAGTAAAAAAGATCAGAGCAGAATTAAATGAAATAGAGACCTAAGAAGCAATACAAAGGATCAACACAACAAATACTGATTATTTGAAAAGATAAGCAAAACTCATAAACCGCTAGCTAGACCAAGAAGAGAAAGGAACCAAATAAAATCAGAAATGAAAAAGGAGATATTACAACTGATACCACAGATACACAAAAGATCATCTGAAACCATCATGAAAAACCATACGGGAACAAACTGGAAAACCTAGAGGATCTGGATAAATTCCTGAAAATACACAACCTACCAAGATTCAGTGAGGAAGAAATAAAAAACGTTAATAGACCAACAATCAGTAGTGACATTGAATCACTAATAAAAAGTCAACAATGAAAATTCCGCGACCTGATGGATTCACAGCCAAAATCTACCAAACATACGAAAATACTAATCCCACTGAATTTATTTCAAATAATCACAGAAAGAAATTCTACCTAACTGATTCTACAAGACCAACATCACTCTGATATCCAAACTAGATAAGAACACACAGAAAAAACTGCAGGACAATATCCTAGATTAACAGTCACAAAAATCCTAAGCAAAGTACTCTCAAGCTGAATCCAGCACCATATCAAAACTATGATAAACCACAATTAAGTAGGATTTACATCAGGAATGCAAGTATAGATCAACATAAGCAAATCAAAAAAAGTGATACCTAATATAAACGGAATGGAAGACAAAAATATGATTATCTCAATAGACATAGAAAAATCATTTGATAAAACTTAACACCCATACATGATAAAAATTCTCAACAAACTACGCGTAGAAGAAACAGATTTCAAAATAATAAAAGCCATATATGTCAAAACCTCAACTAACATTGTACTGAATAGGTAAATAATGAAAGCCTTTCTAATAAGAACTGGAACAAGAAAAAGATGTCCACTATCACCATTCTAATTCAACATAGTACTAGAAGTCCTTCCCGCAAAAATTATTCAAGAGAAAGAAAGAAAAGACATCCAAGTTGAAAGAGAGGAAGTCAAATTATCCCTTCTTGGCTGATGATATGGTTTTATATCTGAAAAAATCTGGTCTCCAACCAAAGTAAATCCTAAATTTAATAAATAAATTCAGTAATGTTATGGGATACAAAATCAAATGTGCAAAATCAGTAGTGTTTCTGTACACCAATAACGATCTAGCTAGGAAAGTAATAACATTTACAATAACCACAAAAAGAATTATCTAAAAATATATTTAACCAAGGAGGTGACAGATGTCTATACAGAAAATTTCAAAACACTGATGAAAGAAATTGAAGATGATGCTACCAAATGGAAAAACATCCCATATTCATTGATTTTAAAAATTAATACCACTAAAATAAACTATTGAACTTTGGGAGGCCAAGGCAAGGGGATTGGTTTTGGCCAGGATTTGAGAACAGCCTGGGAAACACAACGAGACATCATCTCTACAAAAAAATGTTTTTTAAAAAAGTATCTGGTGTTGTGGCACAAACCTGTATTCCTAGTTATTTGAGAGGCTTAGGTGGGAGAATTGCTTGGGCCTAAGAGTTTGAGGCTGCAGTAAACTATGATTGTCCCAACTGTACTTCCACCTGGGTGAAAGAATGAGATCCTGTATCTAGTTTTTTTTTAATGACCATATTGCCAAAAGCAATTTACAGATTTCATGAAATCTCTATCAAAACACCAATGCCATTTTATGTAGAACTTGGGAAAACAAATGCTGACATTTATAAGAAACCAAAAAGAAGCCCAAATAACCAACCCAATTCTAAGCAGAAAGAACAAAGCTTGAAGCATCATGTTACCTGAAATAAAAATATATAACTAGCCTATAGTAACCAAAACAGTTTAGTATTGGTATAAAAATACACATATAAACCAATGGAAATACACATATAAACCAATGGCCACAGACTTGTGGCCAACTGATCTTTGACAAAGCTGGTAAGAACTCACATTGGGAATAGAATATTCTGTTCAATATATGATTCCAGGAAAATGAGATACTCACACACAAAAGAATGAAACTGGATTTGTATCTCTTATCATATATAAAAATCAACTCAAAATGGACTAAGGACTTAAATTGGAGACCTGAAATTGTAAAAAGCTAAACCTAAACAACAACAACAACCAACAAAAAACAGGGGAATCTCTTCTGGATTTTGGTCTGGGCAAACAACTTATGACTAAAACTACAAAAAACACAGGCAACAAAAATAATAGACAAATGAGACATAATTAAACTAGAAAGCTTAATTACAGCAAATGAAATAATCAACGGAATGAAAAGACAGTCTTCAGAATGGCAGAAAATATTTGCAAACTTTTCAGCTGAACAGGGGATTAATATACAGACTCTACAAGTAACTCAAAGAACTCAACAGGGAGAAAGCAAATAATCTCATTACAAAGTGGACCAAGGGCATAAATAAACATTTCTAAAAAGGAGACATACACATGAACAACATATATATAAAAAATACCCAACATCACCAATCATCAGATAAATGCAAATCAAAACCACACTGAGGTATCACCTTACACCAGTCATGATGGTGATTATTAAAAAGACAGAAATTAACAGATGTTGGTGAGGATGCAAAGAAAAGGAAACTCATACACTGTCGGTGAGAATGTACCTAGAACAGCCACTGTGGAAAAGAGTATGAAAATTTCTCAAAAACCTTAAAATAGAATTACCATTCTATCCAGCAATCCTATTACTGGGAATGCATCCAAAGTGGCGGGAATATACATATATATGGAATGCCTGCAATCACATGTTTATTGCAGCACTATTGACAATAGCCAAGATATAGAGTCAACCTAGGTGTCCATCAATGGATGAATGGATAAAGAAAATGTGGTTTATATACATAATGGAACACTATTCAGCCATAAAAAGAGTGAAATTATGTCATTTGCAGCAATATGGATAAAGTGAAATAAGCCAGACATAGAAAGATAACACATGTTCTAACTCATAAGTAGAAGTTAAACAATTTGATCACATGGAGGTAGAGAGTGGAAACATCTATAACAAACAAAGGAAAGGGCAAGAGTGTGGGGGGAAGGATGAAGAGAAGTGGGTTAAAAGGTACAAGCATACAGCAAAATATGACTAAATTCTATGTTTGATAGTAGAATAGGGTAATTGTACTTAAAAATTTACTGTACTTTGGTGATAAACACCCTAAATATCCTGATTTGACCAGCATGAATTATATACATAGAAAACATTTTATATGTAACCCATACATTTCTACAAATAAAAATTCCATATCATTTGCATATAACCTATGCACATTTTCTCACATAGTTTAAGCCATCTCTAGATTACTTATAAAACTTAATGTAATGTGACCGTTATACTAATTTTTAAATTTCCATTACTTTATAATATTTTGAACTACTATTAAACTTTGCTGAACACTTTTAACATGAATGGGTGCATGATTTTTCCAAATGCTTTTTCTGCATCTATTAAGACTTTCAAATATTTCTTTATCTTAAATTTATGTAATGTATTACACTGATTGATTTTTATATATTAAGTCAAATTTTTTATCCTTCCATAAATCCTACTTTTTCATAGTGTATGACCATTTTATATGTTGCTGGATTCAGATTGCTAGTATTTTATTAAGGATTTTTGAATCTATATTTTTAAGGGATATTGGCCAATAATTTTCTTGTCAAACCTTTGGTTTGGCTATTAGGGTAATTTCAGCCTCATAAAATGAGTTTGTTAGTGTTATTAATCTTTTCAAACAATAAACTTATGCTTTCATTGAGTTTTTATATTGGTTTTCTGTTTTATTTATCTTGCTCTTTTTTTTTCTCATTTCCACAGGGAGAAGATTAGATTATTGATTGAAATCTTTTTTAACGTACACGTTTACAGCCGTATATTTTCCTCTGAAGACTTGTTTAACTGCATCCCATTATTTTTTGCATGCTATGTTTCTATTTTTGTTTATCTCTAAATATTTTCTATTTTCCTTGTGAGTTTTCCCCGGTTTCATTGGTTATTAGGATTACATTGTTTAATTTTTACATAGTTAATAATATGCATTTTCACTTTCTTTCATTACTGATGTCTAATTTAATTGTATTTTAATCAGAAAACATACCTTGCATAATTTCAATATTTTTAATTTTGGGGGGCTTGTTTTACGTCTTAGCATATGATCTAGTCTGGAGAATGTTATGTGTACATGAGAAAAAGGTGCATTCTATTGTTGTTGAGTGAGGTGTTTTGTAGTTTATTTTTCATCTTTTTCTTTGGGTAAAAGGTTTTTCTTATGTTCATAGTCCCAGTGAGGTTCTGTTCTTTATTGATGATTCTGAGCATAGCTTTGAGAATGTTGTCAAGTCTGCTCCACATCTGGCTTACTCTGCTCCCAAACAGGTGTAACCTGGCATTTACGTGCAGCCTTTCTAACCACAGGGTTGACTGTGATACCAGGAGTATTATTCTTGGCTCTTTTCTTTGTTCTCTCTGATTAACTTCTGGTTATTCTGAAGGCTGCATATTCCTACTAATTGTAGAGTTACGAGGGCCCTCTTAATTGCTTTCCCACTTTCCTTCTGTTTTTTGTTGTTTTTTGTTTTTGTTTTTGTTTTTGTTCTTTGTTGTTGTTGGTGGTGGTGTTGCAATTTTTTGATTGACAAATGATGGGATTTTTTTCCTATATTTATGGTACTCACCATGATGTTTTTGTGTATGCATACATTGTAGAAGGGCTAAATCAAGCTATTTAACATATGCATTACCTCATACATTTATCATTTTTGGAGGTGAGAACACAAAAATCAACTCTTACTTTCAGAAATTTTTATATATAGACTATATTGTTATTAACTGTAGTCACTACTGTTATGAACAACAGATCTCTGGAACTTATTCTTTCTGTCTCATTGACATTTTGTGTCCTTTGACTAACATCTCCACAATGTGCTCAACCCCCAGCCTGTGGTAATTACCATTTTACTTTCTGTTCTATGAGTTTGAATATTTTTACACTCCAAATATAAATGATATCATGCAGTATTTATTTGTTTCTGTGCCTGGCTTGTTTCACTCAACATAATGTTCTCCAGATTCATCCACAGTGCTGCAAATGACAGGATTTCTTTCCTTTTAAATAATGAATAGTATTATGATGTATATACATACCACATTTTCTTTATCCATTCATCCTTTGATGGAGACAGGGTGAATCCATATCTTGGTTTTTGTGAGTAATGCTTCAGTGAACATGGGAATGAAGGTATCTCTTCAACTACTGATTTTATATCCTTTACATATATACTGAAGAGCAGGATTGCTGGATTACATGGTAGTTCTATTTTTAATTTTTTGAGGAACCTCCATACTATTTTCCATAATGGCTATACTAATTCACATCCCCACCAACCATCTATACGTGTCCCTTTTCCCCCTACATCCTTGCCAATATTTTCAATCTTTTATGTTTCTGTGATAAAAGCCATCCTGGGCAGGGTGCGGTGGCTCACTCCTGCAATCCCAGCACTTTGGAAGGCTGAGGAGGGTGGATCACCTGAGGTCAGGTGTTTGAGACCAGCCTGGTCAACACGGTGAAACCCCGTCTCTACTGAAAATACAAAAATTAGCTGGGGGCGATGGCAGGCACTTGTAATCCCAGCTACTCGGGAGGCTGAGGCAGGAGAATCGCTTGAACCCAGGAGGCGGAGGTTGCAGTGAGCCAAGATCATGTCATCGCACTCCAGCCTGGGCGACAAGAGTGAAACTCTGTCTCAAAAAAAAAAAAAAAAAAAAAAAAGCCATCCTAATCTATGAGGTGGTATCTCATTGAATCTCATATGAATTTCCCTGAATCTCATATGAATTTCCCTGAAGAATGTATAAACATTTTTTCCATATATCAATTGGCTATTTGTATGTCTACTTTTGATATGTCTATTTAGGACCTTTGTCCATTTGATAATTGTGTCAGTTTCTCACTATTGAGTTGTGTGAGTTCCTTATATAGCTTGGATATTAATCCCTTATCAGATGTATGGTTTGCAGATATTTTGTCCTATTCTGTAGGTTGCCTTTCCACTCTATTGATTGTTTTCTTTGCTATGAATAAGCTTTAAAGTTTGATGTAATCCTATTTGTCTATTTTTGCTTTTGTTGAATGTGCTTTTTGGATCATATCCGAAATACCTCTGCCAAGACCAATGACATGAAGCTTCTCCTTTAGGATTTCTTCCAGTAGTTTTACAGTTTTGCATCTTATATTTAAGACTTTAATCCATTTTCAGTTAATTTTTAGATTTATTTCTATATTTTTAAGTCGAGATGGGGTTTTCCTATGTTGCCCAGGCTGGTCTCTAGCTCCTGGGCACAAGCAATCCTCCTGCCTAGGCCTGTCAAAGTGCTAGTATTAAAGGCATGAGCCAATGTGCCTGGCCCATTTTCAGTTATTTTTTAATATGATATCAAATGAGAGTTTAATTTCCTTCTTCTGCATATGGATATCCAGTTTGTCCAGCACCATTTATTGAAGGCCCTCTCCTTTCCTTGTGTGTTCCTGCCATTTTTGTTAAAAATCAGTTGACAGTAAATGTGAAACTATCTTTCTGGGCTCTTTATTCTGTTCCGTTGGTCTGTGTGTGTTTTTATACTAGTGCCATGCTGTTTTGATGACTATAGCTTTGAGGTAGTGTGATACCTCTGGCTTTGTTCTTTTTTCTCAAGATTGCTTTTGCTATTTGGCTCTTTTGTGGTTCCATACAAATTTTAGAATGAATTTTTTATTTATGTAAAAAGTCATTGGAATTTTGATAGAGGTTACTACATATGTGTGTGTGTGTGTGTGTGTATATATATATATATATATTTTTTTTTTTTTTTTTTTTTTTAAGGCAAAGTCTCTCTCTGTTGCTCAGCCTGGAGTGCAGTGATGTGATTTTGGCTCACTGCAACCTCCACCCAGATTCAAGCGATTCCCTGCCTCAGCCTCCTAAGTAGCTGGGATTATAGGAGTGAACCACCACACCCGACTCATTTTTGTATTTTCAGTAGAGATGGGGTTTCACCATGTTGGTCAGGCTGGTTTCGGACTCCTTACCTCAAGTGATCCACCTGCCTCGGGCCTCCCAAAGTGTTGGGATTACAGGTGTTAGCTCCTGCACCCAGCCAACATTGCATTTTTTATACTGCTTTGAGTCATATGGACATTTTAACAGTATTAATTATTCCAATACATTAACATGGATTGTCATTTCACCTAATTGCGTCTTCTTCAACCTCTTTCATCAATAATTGACAGTTTTCAGGGTACAGCCCTTTCACCTCCTTGGTTACATTTAGTGCACATTCTTTTTAATGCTATTGTAAATCAGATAATTTTCTTAATTCCTTTTTCAGATAGTTTATTGTTACTTGACAGAAATTCTGGTGATTTTTAAAGCTCATTCATTACCTCGCAACTTTACTGAATTTTTATTTCTAACCAGTTTATGGTAGGGATTTTAGGGTTTTTTATATATAATATCATGTAATCTGCAAACAAAGACAATTTTACTTCTTCCTTTTTAATGTGATGCCTTTTATTTCTTTCTCTTGCCTACTTGCTCTGGCTAGGACTTCTAGTACTATACTGAATATACTTGTTTCTGATCTTGAAATAAAAAGCTTTGAACTTCTACCAGTTAGCCATGGGCTTGTAATATATGGACTATATTTTGTTGAGGTACATTCCTTCTATGTCTAATTTGTTGAGAATTTTTATCATAAAAGTATATGTTAGTTTTTGTCCTTCATACTATGAATGTGATATGTCACATTTATTGGTTTGTATATGTTGAACCAATCTTACATCCATGGGATCAATCTTACTTGGATGTGGTAAATGATGTTTTTAATGTGCTGATGAATTCAGTTTAATAATATTTTGTTGAGAATTTTTTCATGTAAGTTCATCAGGAATAATGGCCCATACTTTTCTCATCCTGTAGTGTCCTTTCCTGGCTTTGACATTAGCATAAGCAGGCATAGTAAAATGGGTTTGGGTGTTTTTTCCTCAACTTTTTGGAAGAGTTTAACAATGATTAGTATTAGTGTTTCTTTCAATGGTTGATAAAATTCATCTGTGAAGCAATTAGGTCCTGGGTTTTCCTTTGAGGGGAGAAATTTTTTAAATTACTGATTTGCTCACGTTCTCATTATTTTTCTGTTCAGACTTTCTATTTTTTTGTTTTAATTTTTCAGTTATTCTTTGGTTTTAGTTTTTCAGTTTTTGGAGGTTGTATTTGTCTCAGAATTTGTTCATTACTTCTAGATTATCCAAACTGTTGGTGCGTAATTTTTTCATAGTAATCTCTTATGCACCTTTGTGTTTCGTTAGTATCTCCTCTTTCTTTTCTGATTTTTATGTGAATTTCCTCTCTTTTCTCTTACTCCTGCACAAGAGTTGTTAGTATTGTATATCTCTTTAAAAAAACTCACTTTCATTTATGCTTTCTACTGTTTTTCTAGTCTCTATTTTATTTGTTTCAGCTCTGATATCTATGATTTCCTTCTTCTACTAATTTGGGCTTAGTTCATTTTTATTTTATTCTAGTTCCTTGAGGTGTAATGTTAGGTTGGTTGTTTTACATCTTTTTTTTTCCTTTTTGACCTAGGCATTTATTGTTGTGAACGTCTCTTAGAATGGCTTTTGTTGTATCTCATAAATTCTCTTATGTTGTATTCCCTTTTTTGTCTGTTTCAAGGTATTTTTAGAATTTTCCTGTTTAATGTATGACCCATTAGTTGAAGAATGTCTTTTAATTTCTACATACATAATTTTTCAAATTTTCTATTATTTATTTTTATTATACTATTTGTATTTAGAAAATATAGTTGATATTACTTTTAATTTTTCTAAATTTATTAAGACTTGTTCTGTGAACTAACACGTGATTCATCCTTGAGAAGGTTCTGTGTATGCTTGAGAAGAATGTACATTCTGCTGCTGTTGGATGGAATGTTCTGTATATATCAGTTAGGTCCATTTTGTCTAAGTGCAGCTCAAGTCCAATATTTCCTGATTGACTTGCTTTTTGGATGATCTCTCCATTATTAAAAGTGGGGTACTGAATTCCCCTATTGTGTTGCAGTCTATTTTTTTCTTCAGATCCTTTAGTATTTGTTTTACATATTTATGTGTACTGATATTAGGTGCATATATATTTACAGTTGTTATATCTTTTTGATGACTTTATCCTTCAATCATTATATAAGATTTTTCTTCATCTTTCGTTTTGGAAATCTCCTCTCTGAAGTTCTCCTCTCTGATTACCTCACTGTCAGGATATACCAGGGTCTTCTTGCTGAACAGGCCACTGGGGCTGCAGTGGTTTCTGCCACATTGCTAATACTGACATCCTCCATCTTTCTTCTTTGCTTCTGGCCATCTTCAACAGTCTTAGGTGTGTGGATCTTACCAGTGATCTTTTCTATGTAATATTCTTTTTTTTTTCTCTCTCTCTATGTGTTGCTCCCGATTATCTGGTGAAGTCCCTTTCTGGGCTCTTTTTATTAGTGAATAACTGTTTGTTTGTTTGTTTGTTTGTTTATTTTGCACAGGATCTGACGATGTCTTCAACTAGTATTGAGAGATGAAGCCAGCTGGACTTATGGGTCAGGTGGGGACTTGAATAACTTCTCTGTCTTACAAGAGGTTTGTAAAATGCACCAATCAGTGCTCTGTAAAAACACGCCAGTCAGTGCTCTGTGGCTAGCTACAGGTTTGTAAAATGCACCAATCAGCACTCTGTAAAAGGGACCAACTTGCACTCTGTAAAATGGACCAATCAGCAGGACATGGAGGGGGGAACAAAGAAGGGAATAAAAGCTGGCCACCCCCAACCAGCAGTGGCAACTCACTCGGGTCCCCTTTCACGCTGTGGAAGCTTTGTTCTTTCGCTCTTCACAATAAATCTGGCTGCTGCTCACTCTTTGGGTCCGGGCCACCTTTAAGAGCTGTAGCACTCACTGCAAAGGTCCGCAGCTTCATTCTTGAAGTCAGTGAGACCACAAACCCACTGGAAGGAACAAACTCCGGACACAGTATTAGCAAGACAATGAGAAAGTGCACATTATTGAAGAATGGAGAATGACTGTGTTGCTGCTGCTTTAAGGAGGACACTATAATTGGAAAAATAAAAGAAAGAAAGAAATGAGATTTTTATTTCATTGAATTTATGGGAATATATAATGTGAGTAAGCATTTCACCAGTTTAATTCTATCTTAAGTGTTTGGGAAAAATGTAAATTTTTATCACTACATAAATGAGATTATAATACATAAGCTCAGTGACACAATTTTCCATGATTCTTTCATTTGTAGAAGATTCGTTCAAGGAATACACACATGATAAAACCTCAGTTAAGATTTACTGATGAAAAAGAAAAACAGTAGAAATAAACAGAATGTAGAAAATAAAGCCAGAAATGCCGAAATGTCAAGTGTAAAACATTTCTGAAATAAAGTTTAATTTCTAAAAGTATATTCTCTGAGGCCAGGTTGCCTAGATTTGAATCAGTTACCAGTGTGATATTGTCCAAGTGTATTTACCTTACCTTGCTTGGTTTTCTCAGCTATAAAATGGGAATTCTCACTATATCTCTCTTATAAAGGTAATAACATAATTTAATTAAGTAAAGCAGCTAAAATACTTTTCAAACTGACTGTAAAACTGTTCAATAAACATTTGCTGTAATTAAATATTCTATTATTACTAAATCTACCTCAAAACTTTGAAGGTAATATTTTAATGTTATACTTTTATTAATAAATAATTCACAAACCATAAAATTTATCAATTGAAAGTTTACAGTTTAGTGGTTTCTTGCATATTTACAGATCTGTACAACTATTACTACAATCTAATTTTAAAACATTTTCAACACCCTCAAAAGATAGCCTATAAACTACATTAGCAGACATTCCCAATTGCCACTTCCTACCCCTACCCCAAACCTCAGCAACCACTAATCCAAATCCACTTCCTCGCTTTTACAGACTTACAAATTTCACATATGGAATTCAATAACATGTGGTCTTCTGTAACTGCCTCCTTGTATTTAGCATAATGTTTGCAAGTTTCACCCATGTTGTATTATGTATCAAAACTTTATTCATTTTATTACCATATAATAATCCATTGTGTGAACATACTGTTTTATTTATTCATCAGTTAATGGACATTTGGTTTGCTTCCACTTCTGTGCTGTTATGAATAATGCAGCTATGAACACTGTATGAATATCTGTTTTCATTTCTCTTGGATATATACTTACAATTGGAATCGCTGAGTCATACGTTAACTCTACATTTAGTAATCATAGAAACTGCCAAACGGTTCTCCTAAGTGACGGCATCATTTTACATTTCCAACAGCGACAAATGGAGAATTTTAATTTTTCCACATTTTTGCCAATCCTTGTTATTGTAAGTGGGAAGCAGTTTTTCAGTGTTCCAGTTTAATTTACATTTTCCTAATGACAAATTAGAGTGAGGATATTTTCATGTGTTTATTGGTCATTTATATATCTTGCTTGGAGAAATGTTTATTCAAATCCATTTTTAATTGGATAATTTGTCTTTTTATTATTGAGTGGTAAGTATTATTATTATAATATATATTTTTTGAGATGGCGTCTCGCTCTGTCGCCCAGGTTGGAGTGCAATGGTGCAATCTCGGCTCACTGCAAGCTCCGCCTCCTGGGTTCACGCCATTCTCCTGCCTCAGCCTCCTGAATAGCTGGGACTACAGGCGCCTGCCACCACGCCCAGCTAATTTTTTGTGTTTTTAGTAGAGATGGGGTTCCACCGTGTTAGCCAGGATGGTCTCGATCTCCTGACTTCGTGATCCTCCCGCCTCGGCATCCCAAAGTACTGGAATTGTAGGCGTGAGCCACTGTGCCCGGCTGATAAGTATTGTTTTTATAGTCTAGAATTATAAGTCCCTTTTCAGGTATATAACTTGGAAATATTTCCTACCATTTGTGTTTTTCTCCTTTTTTAAACAGTGTCTTTCGAAGCTGCAAATTTTAATTTTTGATTAAGTCCAATTTATTTTATTCATTTGTCATTTTTTCAGTTGGTGACATATATAAGAAACTATTATCAAACTCGAAATCACAGATATTTACTCCTATTGTTGAATTTTGTGAGTTTAACTCTTACATTTATGATTCATTTTGAGTTCATTTTAGACATAATATCAGTAGAAAGTCATTATTTTGCATGTGACTAGTCATCCAGCACCATTTATTAAAAAAAAAAAATTATCCACTAAGTTTTCTGGGCATTCATGTTATAAAGGAATTCATTGTAAGTGTAAGAATGTATTTCTTAACTCCTAACTCTACTCCATGATCTACATGTCTATCTTGATGTCTATCCAACACTGTCTTGGTCACAACAGATTTGTAGTATCAATCAGAAAGAGTGAGTCCACTAATTGTGTTCTTTTTTGTTCAAAATTATTTTAGTTCTTCTAGGTCCCTTAAACTTCAATACAAATTTTTGAATCTGTTTACCAATTTCTGCAAAATACCAACTGGAGTTATACAGGGATTGCTTTGAATCTATACATCAATTTGGGGAGTATTTCTATCTTTGCAATATTAAGTCTTCCAATTTGTCATTTGTGGGATGTCTTTCCATTTGTTTATATTCTTTAATTTCTCTCAATATGTTATAAAAATTGTTGGTGCACAAAACTCACATTTTTTCTTAAATTTATTCCTAGATATTTTATTTTTGTTGCTATTATAAATGAATCTGTGCCTTTAATTTTATTTTTACATTTTTGATTTCTAGTATATAGAAAGACAATTTTTGTAAATTGATCTTATATCTTGCCACATTACTGAACCTCTTTATTATTTCAATAATAATAATATGGTCTTATATCTTGCCGCATTACTGAACCTCTTTATTATTTCAATAATAATAATATGGTGTTTATGTGTATATGCATGTGTGTGTTTTCCTTTGGATTTTCTGTATCCAAGATTATGTCATCTGCAAATATAAACAGTTTTACTTATTTCTTTATAATCTGGAAGCATTTTACTTTATTTTTCTTAGCCAATTACCATGGTTAGAACCTTCAGTTCAGTGTTAAATGGAAGTGGCAAGAGTGGGTATTCTTTTCTGATTTCTGATTTTAGGAGATCGTATTCAGTTTTTCAGTTTTTCTCTATTATATATCACGTCAGTTGTAGTTTTATTTTGTTTGTTTGTTTTGGATACACTTCTTTGACACTTTGTTAGGGTAAAGGAGGTACCTTATATTTCTAGTTGCTGAGTCATCTTATTATGTTATATTTTTTAAATGATTTTGCTGTGTCTGTTGAGATAACCATGTAGTTTTTATCATGTATTTTATTTGATATGCTGTATTATGTTGTTGGGCTTTTGTATGTTAAATCAACCTTTCATTTTGGGTGTACATCCCACTTGATCATAGTGTATAATCCTTTTTACATGTTGCTGGATTCAGTTTTCTAGTATTTCACTGAAGATATTTTACATATATACTTAGGGCTATTGATCTATAGTTTTCTTTTATTGTGGTGTCTTCTAGTATTGGCCTCAAGGAATCAGTTGGGAAGTGTTTTCTATTCTTTGGAAGAGTTTGTGAAGGATACATATTAAATCATCTTTAAATGTTACTAAGAATTCATCAGTAAAGTCATCTGGGCCTGGACTTTTCTCTGTCTCTCTTTTCTCTTTAAGTAATAATTTAATCACTTTGCTTATCTACTCAGATTAGTTAGTTCTTTTTGAAGTCAGTTTTGGTAGTTTGTGTTTTTCTAGAAAATTGTCCATTTCACCTAAATTACCTAATTTGATGGCATTTCTCCATATTATTCCTTTCTATATTGTTTTCATACTATCCTTTTTTTATTCCATAAGGCCAGTAGTGATATCCTTGCTTTCATTCTTAATGTTTGTATTTGCTTCCTGAGTGTATGGTACCCACCTCTACACTACCGCCCCTCTTGGCTGAGCTTAGTTCTTTGTCAAATCAAAGTCATAACTCTCTGAACATACAAATTTCCCAGGGAGGAAACTACAAATTGGACAAAATATTGACTATGCTCTGGGGATGATGCTTTTAAACAAGCTCCTTAAACAGTTAGATATTTCCATTGACTGCAGTGTTGCTGGCTTTTGGCTACTGTACAACTGAGCAGGGAATAGAGAAGGAATTTCAATAGCCCTAAGTTAAAGAGTCGTAGATTCTGCTGTTTTGACAAGGTGCAGTAGTTCCTCTTGGAGAGATTATTTTTATCTTGTTCTGTGGCTTTAGTTAATTGCTAGATTTTTGAAATAGTGATTTTAGTTGATTTACCATATTTTTATCATTTTACAGGGAGTTTACTGACCTTTTCACTCACTATTCTGTAAGTCAATCTGGGCCAGCAGAATTTGGTTCTGCTTTATGGCTGTTTTGAATTTTGAGTCAGTAATAAGTTATTGAAAAATTTCTGTAAAAAAAGAGTGTAATATTTTTGAAATATCTAATAAAAAAGTTAATTGATAATTATCAATGCAAATAGAAAAGTATAATAACTTTAATTTTATCATCATTTAATTATTGCAAAGGAAGACAACAATTAGATAAATAATTGTTGCTAAAATAATGAAAATCCCTTCTAAAAAATAAGATGGTCACAAATGTTTGGCTACCTTAATTATTCTATTAAATATCTAAACTTTTCATATGACTTTTTATAGGTAAACATAAACTTATCCTAAAGCTTTCAGCATCAGCTTTCTACTGCAGATGATAAATTAATGCAGCTTTGATTACAGATTTAATAATTAATTTGCCTATTAGTGCCACCATAAAGTCCCAGAAGCTCTTTACAAAATTTGCAGTGAAATAGAGTTAGCAGGTGCTATTAAGAAAATATGCAAGTGTGCTTGACAAAATACCAGAAGTTGATTGTCAACCAACTTGGGAAGACCTGTGAGATCTTTCCAGTACACACAAAAGAAATGAATTTATAATTAAATTACAGTTAATCACAGATGGTTATTTTACAGCAGGTGCTCAGCTTTGAAAGTATAATTCCAGACTACTTTTGTTCCAACATGGTGCTTAATCCTTGTTGATTATCTGGCAATATTTTACAGTTAGAAAATGTTGATTTTGTGGTTAAAATATTATTTATTTCATAAATATAGTAAATATTGTCTAATATTAACTTTCATGTATGTTTTGTGAACATGTGCACTTTTTTGGTATTTAAAAATCTCACAGAAAAGACTCATTTTAAATATTATTTATCATATTTATAAACTACCTTTATTTAGAAATAATTGCCTTTCAATGGTATTCATGGAATGACATGAAAAAGCAGCCAAATTTTAAGAATGCTAAATTACTAAAACTTAGACAAAAAAAATTACTTTTATTAATAACGGCACATTTAGTGGCAAAATACAGGCTTATTCTGATCACATTTCACTTTCAAAAAAGTTAATAATAGAATTAAAAGATAACATTTAAAATGTATATTAGTCATCACAATGTCCGAAGGGAAAGAATGGAATAGAGTATATACACATATTTTATTTTTACAGTGTTGTGGGATACATGAGAAATTTTGTGTAATGCATAGTGATTAAGTCAGGGCTTAGTGTCCATCACCCAAATACAATACATTTTTGTTACATCTAGTCTCTCTAATCTGCTATATAGCATTGAATTTTTTCCTTCTATCTTACTGTATGTTTGTAACCTTTAAACCAGTTCTCTTCATTCTCTTCCCTTATCCCCATTTACTCTTCCAAGCCTCTTTTAACTCTATTATCTTTCTACTCTCTACCTACATGCCACCAAATTTTTTAGTGCCCACATATGAGTGAGTACATGTGGTATCTTTCTATGCCTGGCTTATTTCACTTAACAAATTTCACGTCTGCAAATGACAAAATTTCATTTCTTAATGCGGAATAGTATTCCATTGTGTATATATACCACATTTTTCTCATCCATTTATGTGTTGATGAACACTTAGATTATATATTTTTTTACATCTTTAAAATTAACCTTTAACCTTCTCACATTCTGTAAACATCTTTGCCCTGCAATGCTCTTCCCTCTTCAGAATATCATAAATATAAAGCTTATATAAGTACCTATATTACAGTGTCTAATTATTAAACAGCTATTAAATGCAAGAATCTGGAGTAGATGCAAGTTACAGTTAGCTCTTTTAGTTCTGGCATTTTATTGTGGATGTATTAAATTTCTACATTCTTATAGATTACGGCTAATATCTTTCAACTCCTTATATATGCCTCTATTAACTCAGTTTGTAGAGTGGAATAGAATACCCCTAATGGCTTTGACATTGCTTTCTGACAACACTGCTTTCAAACTTATTATTTTATGCAGTGATCCAAATAGGCATTTCTCCTAAATAGGGGATGAAAATATGTGTGCATACGCACTCACACACACACAAATATGCAGATGCACACACAAAATAAGAAATGAAATATGGAATGTCATCCTCAGTACACCAAAGTAGGACAAAGGCCTTGTTTAGATTTTTGAAAAAAAATTGTAATACCTATTTATAGGCACAAAAATAGATAGAATAATAAAGATACTATTATATTTCAGATCTAAGAACATAATTGCCATATGTGAGAAAATGGTTGGAATTCAGTTGAATAAACAGAAACAAATGAATCGCATGTATGATCAAAATGTATAATTCAGCAACTACAAAATAAAAGATTCATGGAACTGATAAACGTGTTTCGAATCAAGACTTTGGTGAAAGTTCAAAAACAATGGTTTTAGCCTCTGACCTCCTTTCCCAAAAGGAACATTCTTGGACCAGCTAAACGGAGCCATAAACATTCCATTATATAGGCTATTTTTTCGCACTTTCTTTACCACTTAGCATTTGCACAGTTTTTCTTAGGGTCTTCTCCTTTCTCCATCCTACAACTTGACTATCTCTCTGCTTTCCCCATTCCCAGTTTAGCTTAATACCTCTAACACCTGTTATGCCAGTTACAGGTTGTATCCAGCATTCCTCGAAAACATTTTTATTCAATATTTAACTATGTGATTTTCCTGTGCTACTTGTAAAGTACTCTGTATTTATACTAAAATTACACTTTTGTTCCGTCTTGAAAATGTCTTTGTATTCGATCAATGTGTGCTCCTAATGCATCCTGTGATTACATTAGATCCCATGGTGCCTGTCACATAGGCACTGAATAACTTTCTGGTTTCTTTGAATGAGTAAATATGATCTAAGAGGAAACACTTCTGTGGCTTTAAAATTTTTACATAAGAATATGTCACTTGTTTCCTACCCTTAATTACAGAAAATAAATGCAAAGTAAGAATACTACATTATTAATTGTGAAATAACTACCACTTGAAAACCTCAAGGTCTTTAATATATTTTTAGTGGGCACTCATACATTTTCAAATTAGATCAAAATGTTGAAAAAAGCATAGCTTATCTAACTCATACCTAATGGTTAGTTTATTGCCTATGCCATCTTAAAAGCTATTGAAAAGGGTTATTTAACACCTTGTTTATAAATCTACCTGCTAGAATTATGTATCATGTCTACATTTTATAGCGTATGTTTTAACAGTAAAAAACACATATGGAATCTTTAATAGATTCAATGCGCAAAAGTAGTTACCACAACAGGGTAAATTCTATACCTCAAAGAAATCTCATACAAAAGCAAGTGAATATGATGAGATTTGACATCACCAATTTCACATGACCTACCTTTGAAGAACACCCTAGTGAGTTACATGCTTTGAAGACAAATATTGTGTCTCAAAAAAACCACCATGGCGACTGATTTCCTATTAGAATACATTTCATTTATTTATAGAGTGTGTTTTATAGGAAGTATCCTAATTTTTAAAATTGCAAACCTATTAGTCATCGTGGTGATTGAGATGTAAGCAGATCTACCTGTAAGTTTGCAATGACGAAATTATTGAGGTGTAAATTAGTAAAACACTTTGCCTGTATTTCATCAAATATGGTGGAAATTGTCAACTTATATTTAAAATTTAGTCACTAAACTGGTGTGTGGGGTGGCAAGGGAATGCTATGATCATGCAACAGAAGCACAAACTATGGAATAGTATATATAGAACTATTATATAGTACTCCGGTCCTCAGGAGTTTTCATGTGACTGGGCAATGCAGCATTCTAGTCTATGAAGCAAGGATTGTGACTAAATTATATCCAAATGAGTTATTTTTAATGGAGTTTTAAAGCTAGTATTTTGGACATAATTGATAACATATGGTTCTCAATATGAGAAAGTTCAACTATACTTGGAAGAATTAAAAAATTAAAAGGTGTACATATTTTTAAAATAGATATATTCACTTTTATAAAATGTGAGAAAAATGAAGATCTTGAGTTATAATCTCTTAAATACAGTGTCTCTTGATTCTCTTGCTCCTCTTTTACAGAAACTCTTAATTTATGGATTTTTTTTACTTATTTCTTAATGAAAAGCTCACAAATTGATGGCCCAATGGACAAATATTAAGGTGATTTTTTTAAGAAATTAAGCCAAGAGAAAAAGAATTAGAAAACTAACAGAAACATGTAAATTTATTCCTTCTTTTGAGGAAGAAGATTAGGTTTGTGTCTCTTTTATTGAATATTCATTCTGTGGTTTATAAACTATTGTCTATCTGACACGAAGAGTAATTATCATTGCCCATTCACTACAGCTCTTTCTCTATTATGTTTTTCATACATGATAAATATTTTTCTAACTTATATCTCTACTAAGAGTTAGAAAAAAAGATAGTCAAAGAAAGTCATAGTTTTTTAAAGTAATTTGCATAAAATATATCTTTACAAAAATGAACAGTTATACTATAGGTTTTGGAAAATGTTAAGTGGGTTACCTGGGGTATAGTGAACAGAGTAAAAAATGAAAAGATCAAGAAATTTCTTGCATAAATCATTACAAAAGTAGATAAAAATATTTTTTAAAGAAAAAAGCATAACAGAAATTGTATCATAAGTAAAATTAAATTAAGCAGAGAATCAGTCCTGTCAAATATTAAATCAAGTATTGTAAAGTGTAATCTCAAGAAAATCTTAGAAGCTGTGAAAAAAATTATATCAAAAAATTTAGAAATAAAGACAAAGATGATAGTTATAGAGTCCACACAATGGAAATATTATATGGATAATATATCTGAAGACCGAAAATAAAACAAATAATAGATAAAGATTTTAAATTATATTACAAAAATAACATTTCTGTACAGATCTGTTTATGAAAACCGAGACATACAAAAATTAAAAGCAGAAATTGCAAGTATACATCTACAAGTATGTGTTATGGATAAGCATGACAGTAGTTTTTATGTAAATTTAAATCTAAGAAACTAGTCACAGGTGGTTATAAGTTTATAAGTTACGGGTGGAAACATACAGAACATTATAGAGTATTCAAAATTACTAAAAATAACAAACTGCTGACCCAAATTAGAAACTAGAAATGTGAAAGGTGGAAAAAGGTGATAAGTTGGAGACTTTCTTTATTGACAGAGCTGAGATGCAGAATTGATTCTAACTAGGAAAAGTAAAAGATAATTAAAACAATACATATCTAAGTATTCTTAGCATTTGACAAGAGCCACATATTATTTATTTATTTATCTAATAAAGAAAAATAGTTTAAGCCGTTATTATGTGCCAGAACTCTTCTATGTTCTGGATAAACAATGATAAAATGTGTGTGTGTATATATGTATATATATAAAATATACATGTTACACACATATATGTATATGTATACATATGCATAACATGTATGTTTTATATATATGTATTTTTATATATGCATAAAATGTATATTTTACATTCTTCAAGAGTAGTATATGTATATATGTATATATGCATATGTATATATGTATATATGTATATATGCATATGTATATGTATATATGCATATGTATATATGTATATATGCATATGTATATATGTATATATGCCTATGTATATATGTATATATGTATATATGCCTATGTATATATGTATATATGCCTATGTATATATGTATATATGCCTATGTATATATGTATATATGCATATGTATATGTATATATGCATATGTGTATGTATATATGCATATGTATATGTGTATATGCATATGTGTATGTATATATGCATATGTGTATGTATATATGCATATGTATATATGTATATGTATATACGTATATACGCATAGGTATATGTATATACGTATATACGCATAGGTATATGTATATACGTATATACGCATAGGTATATGTATATACGTATATACGCATAGGTATATGTATATACGTATATACGCATAGGTATATGTATATATGTATATATGCAAAGATCATTATTGTGTTTAAGGATACAAGATTTCTAGGGATCAGCTGGAGAATGGGTGAGTATACGAGATGAGAGCTGAGGTTCAAATCTAAATGTCATGCCCTTGGTTCTGACATTTAAGGCACAAAAAAAAATCAAAACAAATTCAGCTCAAAGTGATTGAAAGGAGAAGCATATGAAGTTAAGGAGTCTGGGGGTATGGGTGAGAGAGAGGGGAAGACAGAGGAAGAAGGGGAGAGAGAACGCCGGGGAAGCTAGGGATGCATATTTCATCTGAATGTGGAGGATAAGAAAGGACATAAAAGACTTATTGAAGTAAGTTCAAGAGAGAAAGAGAAAAGAGGTAAAGATAGTGGATACAGCATCTAATTATAAAGATTAAATTTTCCTGTAAGATGAACAGAAAATCAGGCCGGTTGTGGTGGCTCATGCCTGTAATCCCAGTTTGGGATTATCTCATTTTGGGAGGCCGAGGTGGGTAGATAACCTGAGGCCAGGAGTTTGAGACCAGCTTGGCCAACATGGTGAAACCCTATCCCAACTAAAAATACAAAAAATTAGCCAGACATGGGGGCACATGCCTGTAATCCCAGCTATTCTGAAGGCTAGGGCAGGAGAATCACTTGAACCTAGGAGGTGGAGGTTGCAGTGAGCCAAGATTGGGCCATTGCACTCCCGCCTGGGCAACAAGAGCGAAACTCTGTCTCAAAACAAACAAACAAAAAACCCCAGAAAATCCAGTGTGTGGAGGGGACTCTAGTTACAAGATGTTTTGTTGCCTGTTTTTAATTTCTCAGTATGAGCGACATTGAAGCATGCTTTTAGCTGATGAAGGTAAGCCAACCATGAGTGTTAAAAATGGTGATGTAGGACAGAGCAGGGATTGATCCAGCAATGAAATTCTTCTGTGAATTCAAATTCATGGATCCATTGAACAAGTGGAGAACAGAGCCTAAAATAGGATTAGGAATGATGTATAGTAACAAAAACAAAGGCAAAATATATCTTACACATGGAGAGTCACAGATACTAACATGGACCATCATTAGTGACATTTGAAATTTCTAAGAGAATCATGGCTCTGTCATAGAGCCAACTGGAAAGGTCATGTAATTCTACCATGGCCTAGAAAACCATTTATACTATGGTAGTTCATAATGAAGTAAAGATCTTTGTAGTTGGGCTATCAACTCCCGAATTATTTTTATACATCAAATTAATGTTTTAATTAATGTTTGTGTATCTTTTATAAATGCTTGAAAGTAATTTCTATTTCAATTGAAGTGATGACAGAATTTCTTTTTAAATTGAAACTCACAAAAGCAAGAGAAAGAAAAGAAAGTAGAAAATGTTATTAAACTATAAATGTAAAGATATAAATCAATCAAGAATGCAAATGAGACATTTGCCTATTTTTAAAATGGCATGAGTTAAAACTCAATTGTTCTACAGCTGAAATATACTAAGAAGTTTTCAAAAAGTAAAATCACTAAATTTAATGGATGGTCCAATATCTATGAAACAAATAATAAAAAAGAAAACAGTTTATCTTAGAAATAATGTATTTACAAGAAACAGAATCCACTCAAATCAGCTATAAAAAGAAATGGGGAATAATTATACTAAAAAGTGATGTTATTAATGTTTTTAAAATATATAACATATTAAAAAACTGATTTTTTGGGAAAAATGAAACTCCTAAAAAGTAATAAAGAAAAAGCGGTCACATTGCGATTTATGCATGAAAAGCATATATAACCACAGATGAAAATTGAAATATTTAGAAGATTATTTTTTATAAATATGTGGTAACAAATTTGCAAATCAGTATAAACTTTTGAAGGGAAGCCTACATTGCAAGAAGTAATAAGAAACCCAATTAAATGAATAATAATATGGTAACATAAAAATATTTTAAATTTAACCTCATTAAGCATAACCAAGTCATCATCTACACAAGTAAGTTATTTGAACACTCAAAAATTACTAGATCTGTATTCTAGCTGTTTCAATGCAAGGAAAGAGAGAAATTCCTTCACTTAGTTTTGGAATGTTAATATAAATTTTACATCAAAACTCAGCTATAAGAATAATTTTTAAAACTTTGCATACTAATATTACTGAAAAATATGCAAAAATTTAAAATAGGAATTTAAAAAATTAAAACTTGAAACACATGGTAAAAATGATATTGATAAATGTTATCCAAGTGGCAGAATAGAAAGCCCTGGAACTTCCTTCTGATTAAGAACACACAGATTGAACAGTAATACATGGACAAATTCCCATGGTAAATTCAAATACTAGTTGAGAGATTTCTGCGCTTTGGGTGAGTGTGAAATCAGATTCATCATAGTTGGTAGAAAAACTTCAGAATTCCTTTAGCCATAATCCCTAACCCCATCACAATGCCATAAGATCAGAAGGAAAGCTTTCAGATTCTCCCTAGAGAAGAAGGACATTTGACGACATGACCAATGCTCAGATCTTTCAAGGATGTGCCCAAGGTACTGATTTCTGTCTCTGGTCTCAGAACACTGATGGATCCTGACATGGGGCTAGTAAGAAGAAAGAAGATGGTTGAAAGTAGAATGCAAGCAGTAGCCATAATCCCTGCCCCGCAGCTCAACCTCAGATTCCACCTTTTCTCTGGAAAAGTAAAGAGTTGGACTGAGCATAGAACTCTCCAACTTTTCTAGTGACTACCCGAGGGATTGGCTATTGTCTCACCTGTTTTGAAGCACTGACTGATCAGCATGCCTAAGAATAAAGACAGTGGTTTAGACTAACACAAAGGTCTGCCAGACCCCAAGAATCTCTGGCTAGGCTGATTGGTGAAGGTCCTACATGAATGAAAACTGGGAAAGATGGCTGTTTTTTACTAGTGCACAGATACCAACAGAAAGAATCAAAGAAAATGAAGAAATAGGGAGTGACATCCCAAACAAAGTAACAAGATAAAACTCCAAATCAATCCTAATCAAACAAAGTTATGAAAAAAGAATTTGAAATAACACTCATAAAGATGCTCAATAAGATCAAGAGAGCAATGTGTGAGCAAAGCGAAAGTTTTAACAAAGAGATCAAAAACCTACCAAAGAAAAATCTTGGAAGGAACCATTAATCCTACTTTTTGTCTCTGAAGATAGTCTTTTTCTCATATTTCTATAATTATAATCATACAATATGTGTTCCCTTGGAACTGCTTTCTTTCACAGAGCATACTGTTTTTAGTATATTATAACAAATCTTTTTTATAGCTGATTAAAATTCCACTGAATATGCCACAGTTCATTTATATATTAAGAAACAATTCTAAAATTTGTATGGAACCACAAAAGACTGAATAATCTAAACAACCTTGAAAAGGAAGAATAGAGCTTCCTGATTTCAGAACATATTACAGCACTACAAAATTAAAACAGTAAGGTGCTGGCATAAAAATAGACATTTCTAGCAATTCAACAGAATAGAGAGCCAAGAAGTAAACTCATACATATTCAGTCAATTTATCTTTTACATGGATGCCAAACATACATAATGGGAAAAGGATATATCTTCAACAAATGGTATTTGATAAACCACGTATAACATGCAAAGAATGAAATTGAACCTTTATCCTATACTATACACAAAAATCAACTCAAAATAGACTAAAGACTTAAACACAAGATCTGAAACTGTAAACCTCCTACAAGAAACAGGGAGGAAGCTTCCTGACATTGTTATTGGCAATCATTTCTTGGATATACACCAACAGCGCAAGTAATGAAAACAAAAATAAAGTGAAGCTATATAAAAGGAAAAGCTCTTCACAGCAAAGACAAAAAAATCAAAATGGTGAAAAGGCAATCTAGGTAATGGGAGGAAATATTTGCAAACCACACATCTGATAAGAGGCTAATAGTAAAAATATATAAGAAACTCACACAACTGAAAGAAATAATCCAATTAAAAAATCAGCAAAAGTCTTTAGTAAATATTTCTTCTAAGAAGACAGGCAAATAATCAACACATATGAAGAGATACTCAACATCGCTAATCCTCAGGTTAATACAAATCAAAATTGTAATATCATCTCACATCTGTTAGAATGACTATTATAAAGCAAAGAAAAACAGGAGAAAATATAAGTTTTGATGATGTGCAAAAACTAGAATCTTTGCACAATATTGCTGGAATGTGATCTGGAGCAGCTGTTATGAAAAATAGTGTGCAGGTTCCTCAAAAAATTAAAAATAAAACTACCAACAATCCCACTCTGAGTATTTGTCCAAAGGAATTAAAATCAGGATTGTGAAAGATATTTATAATCCCATGTTCATTGCACCATTATTCATACTAGCCAAGATTTAGAGGCAACTTCAATGTTCAGTAGCCGATAAAGATAATATCATGTAAACATACAAAAAAAATATTATTCAGCCTGGCCAGTTGTGGTGGTTCCTGCCTATAATCCCTCCCCTTGGGAGGCCAAGGCAGGAGGATTGTTTGAGCCCAAGAGAGTGAGACAATCCTGGGCAACAAAGGAAGACTGTGTCTCTATAAAAAATTTTAAAAAAAATTAGCTGGGCATGGTGGCTCACACAGATCCTCCTGTCAGCCTCCCGAGTGGCTTGAACCTGAGAGGTGGAGACTGCTGTGAGCCATGATTATGCCATTGCACTTCATAGAGTAAGACCCTGCCTCAAAACAAACAAACAAATAAAAAAACCCAACTGTCTGGCTTTATCAACAAGAAGAATAAACCGGGAGGAAGTTATGCTAAACAAAAACAGCCAATCACAGAAAGACAAATACAGCATAATCCCAGTTATATGAAGTATCTAAATAGTCAAACTCATAGAAGAAGAGAGTAGAATGTTGGTTGCCGGTGCCTGGGGAAGGGGGAAATTGGGAATTGCTATTCAACAAGTATAAAGTTTTAGTTTCATAAAATGAATAAGCTCTAGAGATCTTCAGAATATGAATCATGCATTTCCAAGTTTTAAAATTGTTTAGTAACATAGTTTAATTATTTTAATAACCAAATTGAAAGCAAAATCTTTTTACTAATTGTCAGTGTCATATTTCAGGACAAATATTGAGAAGGCCTCTATTGAAAGCAGAAAGAAGAATATCATTACTAGTAAGTTTTTAAATTATTGTAGTGCTGGCCAATTCTATTAGGTTTGTGTAAATGGCATAATTATTGCAAATATTTCTGCCTAAAAATTAAAAATCTCTTAATATTATTGAGGGTCTAAGTGGCTAAGTTGGCTGGACTTCCTGGGTCAATAGGGACTTCCCTAAGGGGACTTTCCCCTAAGCCAAAATGAGTGCAAGCTAAAGGATTGAAACTTCAACCAATCAAAGGGGACTTTCCCCTGAGCTAAAATGCGTCACGGCTACAAGCTAAGGGATTGAAACTTCAACCAATTATATAGGGAGTTTAAACTCTAGCTGCAGCCCCATGTTTTTAACCAATCAGGCCCATCAACTCACAAGCAGTTAGACAATAAGCTAATTCTATAGGACAGAAAAAGGAAAAGGGGAGGGGTCATAAGATGATATAAGCAAAAGACACCCAAGCCAGAAATGGCAACCCTTGGGTCCCCTTCCAGCAAAGTTTTACTTTCGCTTTCGCTTTACTTTTGCTTTCGCTTTACTTTTGCTTTGGCTTTAATAAATCTTGCCGCTGCACACTCTTTGGGTCCACGTGTTTCTCTAATCGAGCTGTAACACTAGCCTCTGCGGTCCATGGCTTCATTCCTTAAAGCCCATAAGACTTACCAACCCTTTGATCGAGAAAACCCTTTGATCAGGAAGCAGACTCGGCATCTCATTTCGTCCACGTGTTTCTCTAATCGAGCTGTAACACTCGCCACTGAGGTCCACGGCTTCATTCCTTGAAGCCCTTGAGACCACGAACCCTTTGATCAAGAAAAACCTTCAATCAGAAGAAGACTTCTCGTCCCATTATTAGCAAGAAGCATTGTGTAATCCTATAGAAAACTCCATTCACAATATCAAGAGTATGAATTAACTAGTATTAACTTAAGAAGGATATAGAATTTATATTATTATAACCTATTGTGAACTGAATTAAACATATATAACAAACAAACAAAAAAACAAAACAGAGTAAACTGTGTGACATATCATCTTTTGTATGAGGACACACATTTCTAATAAGCTATAATTATACATTTAATACAACCTAATAAAATCATAATTCTATTTTTGTGTGTGTTAGTGCTACTTGAGTCTAAATAAAATATTCCAAATTTCATCTGAAAAAATAAACATATGACAAGTTTCAGGATAAATGCTTTCCATCCAAACATTAACATATCCTTAGTATTCTTCTATGAATTATGGATAAACCTCAAGGAATGTAAACATACCCCTCTATTTTCAAAGAGCTTAAAATATGTATTGTGAACTCAGAAAATCTGAGATAGGTCTCAGTTAACTTAGAAAGTTTATTTTTCCAAGGTGGAGGACGCACCCGTGACACAACCTCAGGAAGTCCTGAGGACATGTGCCCAAGATGGCCGAGGCATGGCTTGGTTTCATACATTTTAGGGAGACGTGAGACATCAGTTAATATAGGTAAGAAATATATTGGTTCGATCCGGAAAGGTGAGACAACTTGAATTAAAGGCAGGAAGACTCAAAGGAGGAGGGGGGGATAAGTGTGACAAAAGGGTTGCATTCTTTTGAGTTTCTGATTACCCTTTCCAAAGGAGGCAATGAGATATGCATCTGTGTAAGTGAGTGGGGAGAGAGGGATAACTTTGAATACAATGGGAGGCAGGTTTGCCTTAAGCAGTTTACAGATTGAGTTTTCCTAAGTGATTTTGGAGGCCAAAGATAGTTTGCTTTCACAGTATTATAAATGAAATCAGATAGAATTATGTAAATTCTGTGCTATAATCAATTATTACCTATAATGTTTTTCAAAACTTAATGCCAATGAGAGAAAATTAATCATTCACTTGTTTTTTACAAGGTAGAAAAGATCACCTTTAGACTCTTACAAGGTATGTATAAATAAAGATTTAAGGGTAAAACCAGAAAATACGGAAATACTGAAACAAAATGCAGGCTTATCCAAATTATGACCCAGATGAAAAAAAAATTAAGAAAAGTATCTAGAAAAAAATGAAAAGAAAATTTTAAAGTAACGTAATAAATTTTAATGCAAAAGACAGAAGCTACTTTCCAATTGGTTAAATTGTATAATGTTTTAATACATTCTTCAAACTAATAAGAAATAAGCAAAAGATAAAAGACACTTGCCAATTGGTTAAATTCTATAATATTTTAATGTGTTCTTCAAACTAATAAGAAATAAATTACATAAAATAAAAGGAAAATGAACAATTATTGTTTTGCTAAAAATGAAATACAAACAACTGACAAGTAAAAATGTTCTTAACCTTCATTCTAGGTGAAATAAGAATGGGTTACAATATATTGTTAGAAGAATGTATTTCCAATCTATTCCTGAAAATTTACTATATTTTCCCCTTACAACTGGGGTGAGATTATACCTCATTTTAGTTTTGATTTGCATTTCTGTGATTATCAATGATACGGTTTGGCTGTGTCCCTACCCAAATCTAACCCTGAATTGTAATAATCCCCACATGTCAAGGGCAGGGCCAAGTGGAGATAATTGAATTATGTGGGTGGTTTCCCCCATACTGTTCTTGTGGCAGTGAATAAGTCTCAGGAAATCTGATGGTTTTATAATTGGGAGTTTCCCTGAACAAACTGTCTTGCCTGCCACCATGTAAGAGGTGACTTTGTTTCTCTTTTGTCTTTCACCATTATTGTGAGGCCTCCCAGCCATGTGGAACCGCGAATCAATTAAACCTCTTTCCTTTATGAATTACCCAGTCTCAGTTATATCTTTATTAGCAGTGTGAGACCAGACTAATACAATCAATGATGTTAAGCATCTTTTAATATACTTGTTTTCCATCTGTATGTTTTCTTTAGAGAAATGTCTATTCTGATCTTTTGTTCATTTAAAAAATTGGATTATTAGATATTTCTTATGGAGTTGTATGAGCACCATATATTCTGATTATTAATCCCTTGTCAGACAGGCAATTTCTCCCAATCTGTGGGTTGTCTCTTCACTTTGTTCATTGTTCCCTTTGCTTTGCAGAAGGTTTTTAACCTGATGTAATCTCACTGGTCCACTTTTACTTCGGGTGCCTGTGCCTGTGGAGTATTGCTCAAAAAGTCTTTGCCCACTCCAATGTCCTGAAGAGTTTCCCCAATTATTTTTATTAGTAGTTTTATGGTTTGCAGTCTTATACTTGTCTTTAATCCATTTTGATTTGATTTTTGTATAGGGTGAAAGATAGGGTGCTAGCTTTATTCTTTTGCATATAAATATCTAGTTTTCCCAGCACCATTTGTTGAAGAGACTGTCTTTTCCTTCAGTGAATGTTCTTGGAACCTCATCAAAAATGATTTTACTGTAGATGTATGGATTTATATATGAGTTCTTTATTCAATTCCACTGGTGTCTGTTTTCATGCCAGCATTATGCTATTTTGATTATGATAGCTCTGCAGTATAATTTAAATCAAGTAATGTGATTCCTCCAGTTTTGTTTTATATGCTTAAGATAGCTTTGGCTATTCTGGGTCTTTCGTGGTTCCATGTAAATTTTAGTCCTGTTTATTCTATTTCTGTGAAGAATATCATTGGTATTTTGATAGTGATTGCATTAAATCTGTAGATTGCTTTGAGTTCTATGGACATTTTAACAGTATTGATTTTTCCAATTCATGAACATGAAATATCTTTCCCTTTTTTTTAAAGTTTGTCTGGCTAAAGGTTTGTGTCTAGCTAAAAGTTTTTGTGTCCTTTTCAATTCCTTGCATCAAACTTTTATAGATTTCATTGTAGACATTCTTCGCTTCTTTGGTTAAATTAGTTCCTAGGTATTTTATTTGTAGCTATTGTAAACGTGATAATTTTCTTGATTTATTTTCCAGATTGTTTGCTGCTGGCATATACAACTTCCCCTTATTTTTTATGTTGAGTTTTTATCCTCAGCCTTTCCTAATTTGCTTATCAATTCTAATAGGTTTTTGGTAGAATCTTTAGGTTTTTCCAAATATAAGATCCTATTGTCTGCAAGCAAGAATAATTTTATTTATTTCTTTCCAATTTGGATACACTTTATTTCTCTCTCTTGTGTGATTGCTCTAGCTAGGAATTCCAAGACTACACTGAAGAACAGTGGTGACAGTGGGCATGCTTGTCATGTTCCATATCTCAGAAAAAAGGCTGCAGTTTTTCCATTTCAGTGTGATACTAGCTGCAAGTCTGTGGTATAGGGCTCTTAACATGTTGAGATATCTTCTTTCTATACTGTTTTCTGATGGATTTTATTATGAAGGTATGTTGCATATTATCAAATGCTTTTTCAGCACCAACAGAAACAATAATATGATACTTGTTACTCATTCTGCTGATATGATGTATCACACTGATGGGAGTTGTGTGTGTTGAATCACCCTTGCATCACTGGGATAAATCCCACTTAGTCATGATTAATGATTTTTTAAACATGTTGTTGAATATAGTTTGCTAGTATTTAGTTGAAGATTTTTGCATCAATATTTATCAGTGATATTGCCCTGTAGTTTTTTGTTTTTTGTTTTTGTTTTTGTTTTTTTGATGCGTCTTTGTCTGGTTTTGGTATCAGGATAACACTGGACTTGTAGAATGTCATTGGAAGTATTCTCTCCTCCTCTATATTTCACACTGGTTTGAGGAGGATTGATATTTGTTCTCTAAATGTTTGGTGGAATTCAGCAGTGAAGCCATTAGGTCCCAGGCTTTTCTTTGCTTGAAGCCTTTTATTATTATGTGTTCAATAATATTACTTGTTATTCTTCTATTCAGGTTGTGTTTTTTGGTTTCTTCATGGTACAATCTTGGTAGGTTGTATGTGTCTAAGAACTTGTCTATTTATTCTAGATTTTCCAATTTATTTTCAAATGTATTACTTGTTTATAGTACCCACTAACAATCTTCTGAATTTCTGCATTATCAGTTGTAATGTCTCCTTTTACATCTCTGATTTTATTTATTTGTATCTTCTCTTTTTTTTTGGTAAGTTGGTCTGGCCAAAGGTTTGTTGATTTTGTTTAGCTTAATACTTTCTGTGTTATTGATACTTTGCTTTTTTTTCATTTCAATTTCATTTATTTCTGCTGTAATCTTTATTATTTATTTCAGGGAGGACCATCAATGGAGACTTTTACTTCACCATCTTGCTCTACCTCTCTCTCCCTTTCCTCACTTTTGTAGGAGCCCATACCCACTGATTCTGATGTGTACGTGGTTATGCCAATTTACCTGTTTCTAGTTACTGAAATATTGCTCTACATTGGATATCTTAAAGTGTTGTAGAGTAACAATATTCAATTAAATTGAAATATATAAATATACATATGACTAGATCATACAAAGGTAGACTTTCAAGCTCCACTTTAGCTATTTCAGGAGCCAGGTTACTAGAATTACTCTCTAGAGTCATGAGGATAATAAAGAACTGTAGTCCCTTTTTATTCATATGATCTTGACAGTTAATATTGACTTGAATCCTTTGCTGTGCACAGGAGATCAAAGTATGCCCTCTTTAAACCTAGCTCTGTATATTTTGAAAGATTTCCAGTGGTCTAATATTAAATACCTTCTCCAGGCTTCTCTGAGTGGTGTCTATTCCCATTTTAATTACATTCCACATAAAAAAGAATGACCATACAATTTATTTTCTGAATTGAGACACATGAGCATAAAAAGAGACATTATAGTCTCACACCAGATATAAAACAATACATAACAAAGAGGTGGAGGATGATCATAATACTGGATTATATCCACAATTTGGTTAGTCTATGACTTTCTATTATATAAAACTCTCCCTCATTTCCCATTACCAGTTCAAGAGCTACTTTTGATAACTTCAAACTACCTAAATATTAAATATCAGAGAATCTGTGTTTCTCTTAGATGGATAGGGAAGTGGGGAATAACACTGTTATTTTAAGCCATTATATTTGAAAGCAGAAGAAAAAAATATTTAAAATATTTTTGAACATTTCCATCATCAAAATCTAACTAATTTTATCCATAATCTTTGATTTTTTGCAATGAAGTGGCAGGGGGATTGATTAAAAACTTTTGCCAATTTGAGTTCACTTAAAATCTATATAAAAATTAATCTTCTCTGAGACTAATAATAGTGCTCTGTAGTATATGGCTCAAGAGAATGTTCACATTAATAATTCTCAACAACATTTAACTAATGCTATATATACATATACATTGCTTAAATGAAATGTAACATGTTTTGGTTAAATCTTTTGAATTACATATATAGCTATAGTAAATATTATTTTGTATAAAATCCACTAAAATGCTATGAAACACCAATTAAAACAGTGTATTGCAATGCAAATAGCTACAGAACAAATATTAATTTAATAATTTGAACTGCTAATTTGTTTTGTAGCTTCTAAGTTTGTTGTTTTTGTTTTTTCTCTAAAACAAAATAGCATTTCCAAAACTTAGGGTCATTTTTTTAACGTGCATTAAAATTAAATATTTGTAAGACAATCATTTGTAAATATAAGACCATGAGTAAAACACTTAGGATTATGACTGTTTCATAGAAAATATTTATTAAAAATTAATCATAATTATTTTCATTTTAATTATCTACTGCTGCCTGAATTTACAACAAAAATACAAGTAACTCAAATAAAAATTCTTATAAAATATTGTTTTTATTTTAGAATGGCAATTAAATAAAAAAGTGTCAATAATAATAATAAATAAAAAGTGTCAATTAAATAAAAATGAACTGTCCAATGAATGTTATTAGCTATGTCTGACATCATATATTTCTATGATGAAATTTTTATTGGCTCTACTTGGTTTTAGCATCAGAATTTTTAATGTGAACCTGATTGCCACTATATATATAATTTTTTAAAATTTTTATGTTAAGCTCATTTGTTGCCCAGCAAAAGACACGTGTGCCAATGAAATGAATGAAACATCAGGATTAGTCATACAAAATTATTCTTCTAGCACAAATATTAACAGTAGTATTATCAAAACATTTTAGGAATTTGGATCCTGCTGCTTCTTATCATAAAATGGTGCTTCATTTCTGGGATTGTTAGTGAAGCTAATTTAATTTTGAATATAATAATGGTGATGTACTTTATAAATACACAAACACACACACGCACACACAGCGTTGACCCTTGAACAATTCAGGTGTTATGAGTGCCCACCTCCACTCTGCTGAAAATCTACCTATACCCTTTGACTTCCCCCAAACTTAACTATTAATAGCTTATTTTTGACTAGGTAGCCTTATCTGTAACATAAATAGTCAATTCACACATATTTTGTATGTTACATATAGTATATTGTATTGTTACAATGAAGAAAGCTAGATAAAAGAAAATGTTATTAAGATAATCATAAGGAAGAAGAAATACATTTACTATTCATTAAATGTAGTAAATGGATATAAATGGATTTATGAATATAAATTATATTCATAAATGGATATAGACTATCATAACAGTATTCACCTTCATGGTGTTCAGAATAAGTAGGCTGAGGAGAAGGAGGAAGAGAAAGGCAGTCGCCTTGCTGTCTCAGGGCTGGCAGAGACTACCAAAAGGTGGAGGAGGTGGAAGGGGAGGCCAGAGAGGCAGGCACACTTGGTTTAACTGTATGGAAATACACTGTCATTTCCAACTGACTCTTTTGCTTTCTCTTTCTCTAAAAATGTTTCTAGATGGTGCCCATCCCCCTTCCACTGTTTGCTTTGGTTTCAGTGCCCATATCATACAAGGATCTATGTCTTAAAAGAAATCAAAATCAGTTTTGAATAATCAGACTGCTTCTGACAGATTGTCTAATGTCAATTTGTTTTCTGACACTACTTCTAAGTTTTCTCCTCATCCTCTGGCACTGGTTCAGAAGCACTTATTTCCATGAAGTAATTTATGTTACTTCCTCTGGTGTAGTGTCTATGAGCTGTTGAATTTCTTCAAGCTTCATATCTTTTTTTTCTTTTTTGTGAATTATTATTGTTATTATTATACTTTAAGTTCTAGGGTACAAGTTCACAACATGCAGGTTTGATACATAGGTATACACGTGCCATGTTGGTTTGCTGCACCCATCAACTCGTCATTTACATTAGATATTTCTCCCATTGCTATCCCTCCTCCAGCCCCCCACCCCCTGACAGGTCCTGGTGTGTGATGTTCCTGGCCCCGTGTCCAAGTGATCTCATTGTTCAGTTCCCATCTATGAGTGAGAATATGCGATGTTTGATTTTTCTGTTCTTGTGATAGTTTGCTGAGAATGATGGTTTCCAGCTTCATCATGTCCCTGCAAAGGACATGAACTCATCCATTTTTATGGCTGTATGGTATTCCATGGTGTATATGTGCCACATTTTCTTAAACAAATCTATCATTGATGGACATTTGGGTTGGTTCCAAGTCTTTGCTACTGTGAATAGTGCTGCAATAAATATATGTGTGTATGTGTCTTTATAGTAGCATGATTTATAATCTTTTGGGTGTATACCCAGTAATGGAATTGCTGGGTCAAATGGTATTTCTAGTTCTAGATCCTTGAAGAATTACCACACTGTCTTCCACAATGGTTGAATTAATTTACACTCTGACCAACAGTGTAAAAGCATTCCTATTTCTCCACATCCTCTCCAGCATCTGTTGTTTCCTGACTTTTTAATAATTGCCATTCTAACTGGTATAAGATGGTATATCATTGTGGTTTTGATTTTCATTTATCTGATGACCAGTGATTATGACCATTTTTTCATGTGTCTTTTGGCTGCATAGATGTCTTCTTTTGAGGAGTGTCTGTTCATATCCTTTGCCCACTTTTTGATGGGGTAGTTTGTTTTTTTCTTGTAAATTTGTTTAAGTTATTTGTACATTCTGGATATTAGCCCTTTGTCAGATGGGTAGATTGCAAAAATTTTCTCTCATTCTGTAGGTTGCCTGTTTACTCTGATGGTAGTTTATTTTGCCATGCAGAAGCTCTTTAGTTTAATTAGATCTCATTTGTCTATTTTGGCTTTTGTTGCCATTGCTTTTGGTGTTTTAGTCATGAAGTCCTTGCCCCTGCCTAGGTCCTGAATGGTATTGCCTTGGTTTTCTTCTAGGGTTTTTATGGTTTTAGGTCTATGAGTTAAGTCTTTAATCCAACTTGAATTAATTTTTATAGAAGGTGTAAGGAAGGGATCCAGTTTCAGCTTTCTACATATGGTGAGACAGTTTTCCCAGCACCATTTATTAAATAGGGAATCCTTTTCCCATTTTTGTTTTTGTCAGGTTTGTCAAAGATCAGATGATTGTAGATGTGTGGTGTTATTTCTGAGGTCTCTGTTCTGTTCCATTGGTCTATATATCTGTTTTGGTACAAGGACGGTGTTGTTTTGGTTACTGTAGCCTTGTAGTATAGTTTGAAGTCAGGTAGCATGATGACTGCAGATTTGTTCTTTTGGCTTAGGATTATCTTGGCAATGTAGGCTTTTTGTTGTTGTTGTTGTTCCATGTGAACTTTAAAGTGTTTTTTTTTTTTTTTCAATTCTGTGAAGAAAGTCATTGGTAGCTTGATGGGGTTGGCATTGAATCTATAAATTACCTTGGGCAGTGTGGCTATTTTCACGATATTGATTCTTCCCATCCATGAGCATGGAATCTTTTTCCATTTGTTTGTGTCCTCTTTTATTTTGTTAATCAGTGGTTTGTAGTACGCCTTAAATAGGTCCTTCAAATCCCTTGTAAGTTGGATTCCTAGGTATTTTATTCTGTTTGTAGCAATTGTGAATGGCAGTTCACTCATGATTTGGCTCTCTGTCTGTTATTGGTGTAGAGGAATGCTTGCAATTTTTGCACATTGATTTTGTATCCTGAGACTTTGCTGAAGTTGCTTATCAGCTTAAGGAAATTTTGGGCTGAGTTGATGCAGTTTTCTAAATATACAATCATGTCATCTGCAAACAGGGACAATTTGACTTCCTCTTTTCCTAATGGAATACCATTTATTTCTTTATCTTGCCTGATTTCCCTGGCTAAAATTTCCAACACTATGTTGAATAAGAGTGGTGAAAGAGGGCATCCTTTTCTTGAGCTAGTTTTCAAAGGGAATGCTTCCAGTTTTTGCTTATTCAGTATGATATTGGCTGTGGGTTTGTCATAAATAGCTCTTATTATTTTGAGATCTGTTCCATGAATACCTAGCTTATTGAGAGTTTTTAGCATGAAGTTCTGTTGAATTTTGTTGAAGGCCTTTTCTGCATCTATTGTGATAATCATGTGGTTTTTGTCATTGGTTCGGTTTATGTGATGTATTATGTTTGTTGATTTGCATACGTTGAACCAGCCTTGCATCCCAGGGATGAAGCTGACCTGATTATGGTGGATAAGCTTTTTGATGTGCTGCAGGATTTGGTTTGTCAGTATTTTATTGAGGATTTGGCATCGATGTTCATCAGGGATATTGGTGTAAAATTCTCTTTTTTGTTGTGTCTCTGCCAGGCTTTGTTATCAGAATGATTTTGGCCTCGTAAAATGAGTTAGGGAGGATTTCCTCTTTTTCTATTGATTAGAATAGTTTCAGAAGGAATGGTACCAGCTCCTCTTCATACCTCTGGTAGAATTTGGCTGTGAATCCATCTGGTCCTGGACTTTTATTGATTGGTAGGCTATTAATTTTTGCCTCAATTTCAGGGCTGTTACTGTTCTATTCAGACATTCAAACTCTTCTGGGTTTAGTCTTGGGAGGGTATATGTGTCCAGGAATTTATCCATTTCTTCTAGATTTTCTAGTTTATTTGCGTAGAGGTGTTTATAGTGTTCTCTGATGGTAGTTTGTATTTCTGTGGGATCGGTGGCGATATCCCCTTTATCATTTTTTGTTGTGTCTATTTGATTCTTCTCTCTTTTTTTCTTTATTAGTCTCGCTAATGGTCTATCAATTTTGTTGAGGTTTTCGAAAAACCAGCTCCTGGATTCATTGATTTTTTGAAGGGTTTTTTGTGTCTCTATCTCCTTCATTTCTGCTGTGATCTTTTTTTTTTTTTTTTTTTTTTTTTTTGAGATGAAGTCTCGCTCTGTCGCCCAGGCTGGAGTGCAGTGGTGCGATCTCAGCTCACTGCAAGCTCTGCCTCCCGGGTTCACACCATTCTCCTGCCTCAGCCTCCCAAGTAGCTGGGACTACAGGTGCCCGCCACCAGGCCCGGCTAATTTTTTGTATTTTTAGTAGAGACGGGGTTTCACCATGTTAGCCAGTATGGTCTCGATCTCCTGACCTCGTGATACACCCGCCTCGATCTCCCAAAGTGCTGGGATTACAGGTGTAAGCCACTGCACCCAGTCTCTAGTTCTTTTAATTGTGATGTTAGGGTGTCGATTTTAGATCTTTCCTGCTTTCTCTTGTGGGCATTTAGTGCATGAATTTCCCTCTACACACTCCTTTAAATGTGTCCCAGAGGTTCTGCTACATTGTGCTTTGTTCTCATTGGTTTCAAAGAACATCTTTATTTCTGCCTTCATCTCGTTATTTACCCAGTAGTCATTCAGGAGCAAGTTGTTCAGTTTCCATGTATTTGTGCAGTTTTGAGTGAGTTTCTTAATCCTAACTTGTAATTTGATTGCAGTGTGGTCTGAGAGACAGTTTGTTTTGATTTCTGTTCCTTTACTTTTGCTGAGGAGTGCTTTACTTCCAATTATGTGGTAAATTTTAGAATAAGTGTGTTGTGGTGCTGAGAATGTATATTCTGTTTTTTGGGGTGGAGAGTTCTGTAGATGTCTGTTAGGTCTGTTTGGTGCAGAGCTGAGTTCAAGTCCTGGATATCCTTGTTAACATTTTGTCTCATTGATCTGTCTAATATTGACAGTGGGGTGTTAAAGTCTCCCATTATTATTATGTTGGAGTCTAAGTCTCTTTGTAGGTCTCTAAGGACTTGCTTTATGAATCTGGGTGCTCCTGTATTGGGTGCATATATATTTAGGATAGTTAGCTCTTCTTGTTGAATTGATCCATTTACCGTTATGTAATGGCATTCTTTGTCTCTTTTGATCTTTGTTGGTTTAAGGTCTGTTTTATCAGAGGCTGAGCTTGCAACCCCTGCTTTTTTTTTTTTTTTTTCTTTTCTTTTGCTTGGTAGATCTTTCTCCATTCCTTTATTTTGAGACTTTGTGTGCCTCTGCACATGAGATGGGTCTCCTGGATAAGCACACTGATGGATCTTGACTCTATCCAATTTGCCAGTCTGTGTCTTTTAAATGCAGCATTTAGCCCATTTACATTTAAGGTTAGTATTGTTATGTGTGAATTTGATCCTGTCATTATGTTTGCTGGTTAGTTTGCCTGTTAATTGATGCAGTTTCTTCATAGCATCGATGTTGTTTACAATTTGGAATGTTTTTGCAGTGGCTGGTACCAGTTGCTCCTTTCCATGTTTAGTGCTTCCTTCAGGGGCTCTTGTAAGGCAGGCCTGGTGGTGACAAAATATCTCAGCATTTGCTTGGCTGTAAAGGATTTTATTTCTCCTTCACTTTTATGAAGCTTAGTTTGGCTAGATATGAAAATCTGGAATGAAAATTATTTTCTTTAAGAATGTTGAATATTGGCCCCCGCTCTCTTCTGGCTTTTAGGGCTTCTGCCGAGAGATCTGCTGTTAGACCGATGGGCTTCTCTTTGTGGATAACCTGACCTTTCTCTCTGGCTGCCCTTAACATTTTTTCCTTCATTTGATCCTTGTTGAATCTGACAATTATGTGTCTTGGGGTTGCTCTTCTTGAGGAGTATCTTTGTGGTGTTCTCTGTATTTCCTGAATTTGAATGTTGGCCTGCCTTGCTAGGTTGGGGAAGTTCTCCCGGATAAAATCCTGAAGAGTGTTTTCTAACTTCGTTCCATTCTCCTCGTCACTTTCAGGTACACCAATCAAACACAGATTTGGTCTTTTCACATAGTCCCATATTTCTTGGAGGCTTTGTTGGTTTCTTTTTACTCTTTTTTCTCTAAACTTCTGTCTCATTTTATTTCATTAATTTGATCTTCAATCACTGATACCCTTTCTTCCACTTGATCAAATTGGCTACTGAAGCTTGTGCATTCATCACGAAGTTCTCATGCCATGGTTTTCAGCTCCATCAATTCATTTAAGGTCTTCTCTACATTGTTTATTCCAGTTTGCCATTTGTCTAATCTTTTTCCAAAGTTTTTAGCTTCCTTGCGATGGGTTTGAATATGCTCCTTTAGCTCAGAGAAGTTTGTTATTACCGACCTTCAGAGAAGTTTGTTATTACCGACCTTCTGAAGCCTCCTTCTGTCAGCTCATCAAAGTCATTCTCCATCCAGCTTTGTTCCATTGCGATCCCTTGGAGGAGAAGAGGAGCTCTGGTTTTTAGAATTTTCAGCTTTTCTTCTCTGGTTTCTCCCCATCTTTGTGGTTTATCTACCTTTGGTCTTCGATGTTGGTGACCTACCGATGGGGTTTTGGTGTGGATGTCCCTTTTTGTTGATGTTGATGCTATTCCTTCCTGTTTGTTAGTTTTCCTTCTAACAGTCAGGTCCCTCAGCTGCAGGTCTGTTGGAGTTTGCTGGAGGTCCACTCCAGACCCTGTTTATCTGAGTATCACCAGTGGAGGCTGCAGAACAGCAAATATTGCAGAAGAGCAAATATTGCTGCCTGATCCTTCCTCTGGAAGCTTCGTCCCAGAGGGGCACCCACGTATACGAGGTGTCTTTCGGCCCCTACTGGGAGGTTTTTCCCAGTTATGCTACTTGGGAGTCAGGGACCCACTTGAGGAGGCAGTCTGTTCATTCTCAGAGCTCAAACACTGTGTTGGGAAAACCACTGCTCTCTTCAGAGTTCAGCTGAAAATGCAGAAATCACCTGTCTTCTCCGTCGATCATGCTGGGAGCTGCAACCAGAGCTCTTCCTATTCGGCCATCTTGAAACAGATCTCAAGTTTCATATCTTGAAACCTTTCATCCCTTACCTTTTTTGACATATCAGCAATGTTTTCCATAGTTTCCATTTTTGGCTCTGTCATAAATCCTGAGAAGTTATCAACAATATCTAGACTCAGTTTTCCACGGTAGGAATTTATTGTTATGGGTTTGATGGCTTTCACAGCCTTTTCTATAACAATGATGGCATCGTCAATAGTGTAACCTCTCCAGATTTTCATGATGTTCTCTATTGGAGTTTTCTTTCATAATATTGACAATCCTTTCCATAGAATACTGTGAATAATATGCCGTAAACATTCTTATGAGCCCCTTATCTACAGGCTGATTTTGAGACCTTGTGTTTGGGTGCAAGGAAACCACTTTGATGTTTTGGTGTTAAAATCATGGGATCCTGGGATGCCAGGGGCATTGTCTAATAGCAAAAGAATTTAAAAGTCAATTCCTTACTGACAAGGTAATTTCTGACTTCAAGGACTAAGCATCAATTGAAACAACTTAGAAAAACAGTTCTCATTGTTCAGGACTTCTTGGGGTACAACCAAAAGATTGGTGGCTGGTGTTTTTCATTTTCCTTCAAGGCTCCAGGGTTAGCCACTTTATAGATAAAGTCAGTTCTGATCATAAACCTGTTTGTATTTGCAGGAAACAGTAGAGTTAGCATGTGCTTTCCTGCCTTAAATTTTATTGCTTGCTTTTCTTCCTTACTAATAAGTGTCTTCGGTGGCGTTATTTTACAGAAAAATGTTCTTCTGTCTGCATTAAAACTTAGTTAGGCAGTTATTAGTTACACTTTCTTCTCAATGCTTTTTTATGTGGCGTCTAGGAACTCATCTGCTTTTCTTTTTTTTCTCTCTCCAGCTGCTTCTCTTTTTATCTTGACCTTTTTTTAGGTCAAACTTCTTTCCAAAATTATCGAACCATTCTTTGCTGGCATTAAATTCACCAATCAGATCCTTCACCTTCCTCTTGCTTTAAGTTGTCATGTAATAATTTTGCTTTTTTTTTTTTTTTTTTTTTTTGAGACAGTGTCTCTGTCGCCCAGGCTGGAGTGCAGTGACGCGATCTCGGCTCACTGCAAGCTCCGCCTCCCAGGTTCACGCCATTCTCCTGCCTCAGCCTCCCGAGTAGCTGGGACTACGGGCACACGCCACCACGCCTGGCTAATTTTTTTGTATTTTTAGTAGAGGCGGGGTTTCACCGTGTTAGCCAGGATGGTCTCGATCTCCTGACCACTTGATCTGCCTGCCTCGGCCTCCCAAAGTGCTGGGATTACAGGCGTGAGCCACCGCTCCCAGCCAATAATTTTGCTTTTTTTGTCTTATTATCATCTATAAGTATGCCTTTCTTATAGGAATCATGCACCCACGTAAAGGTGCATATTTAATATAAGTTAAAAAGGTACTTAGCAAAAAGTGCAAGGTTTTGATGCATGCAGCTGTAGCTGCAGCAATGGCTTCACAAATTTTCTTTCATTTTTTTACAATGGTCCTTGTGCTGGATTCATTTATCATGAAATATTGCCCAACTGCAGATACAGACCTCAATCTACAGTACCTATCAAGCAGTTCAACTTTTATTGTGATGTTGTGACTTTTCTTGCTTCCTGGACCCACTTCTAGCATCACCAGTGACAGTTCCTATGGGTCTGATGGTATTATTCAAGACTCACAGTATTGCATGAAATGTTATGAAAACATGAGAATGGTGAAAAATCCTTTTTTACTGCAATATGCAATTTACTGGAGAGAAGAATTGCTTATGTGATAATAATTAGCATGACTTGGCATTTTAAGTGGATAGTCTCAACACTTGAGCTCACTGCAATAGCAACAGGAGGTGGCTATGAAATTAATATTGTAGTATAGTATGTATTACAATTAATTTTATGCTGTTATGATTTAATCCATCCTCATTAAATTTCTTTATATTTGTTTTGATTGTGAATGGGCCATATAAGACCTGTAAATATTTGTGTGAATACATTTTGATAAATTTTAAATAGGTTTATATACATTTTGATTAGTGAATAACATTGACTAGTGTCTACATATACTAAAATTTTTTATGCATACACAACATACCAAACTTTTTAATCATTATTTTCAATATTTATAGGCTACATCATTTCTCTGAAAGTGGTTTTCAAATTATTGCAAACCTTGAAAAATATTCCAATTATTTATTTTTAAAAAAAATTATGTGTTAGTAGGCCCATGTAGTTCAAGGGTCAATTGTTTGTTTACAAACACATACACACATATGTGTGTATATATAATAGCTAATATCTAATACATAGTTTTTTAAGTTCTGCCACTTATGCCATAATTAAGATATTAGAGAAAAATATATAAATTTATATATTATATGCATATAAAGATATATGTAACATATAAAAATATGTTATATGTTCTCAAATATTTTAATTAAATAATAGCATAAGTGGCAGAACTACCAAGGTGAAATTATATCCAGGCATATTATCACTAACTATATCATCTAAAAGATTTATGAGACAATTTTACTCTCATATTTATTAATGAAGGAAAAGAAAATGAATCCCTCATGTACTTTAAACGTGATTGACATTATTAATCAAAGTATAAGGTTGCTTCACAACTACTTTTAGAATATTCAGGAAGCAAAGTAGTCATTTATTTGAAATAAATAGATTCGGACACATTCAAACAATCTAAATTATGATTTATAAAACTTTCCTCTGTTTTGGAGGAAATAAAATTTTTATCAGAATTTGATAACCTATAAACTTATGTTTGTTTTTCATTTATAATACTTTTTCTTAATCATTATGTTGTATAAGAAAAAAGTCTATATCTAGGTCTGTATTGTTGTACATTCAATATATTAGGGTGCATTAAGGTAAATAATGAATGAAGAATATGTGACTAAATAAAATACAGTAACTGTAACAAGCTGAAGCTAGAGTTGTACCCATAGCAATACAAATGGAACCCACTGAATATTCAATAGACTCAAATCGTCACAATACAGACAATCAAACCCCTGCTAAATCAAGATTGCAAAGAATTTTGAGTATGGAATAATATTTAGTGTGGAATTCAGTGTATTTATTGATTTAGTGATGTCAATTAGTTTTCACTTCACCATAAACAGATATTTCCTGCCCTCTTCAACTGTGAACAAATATTTTCCAAGATTGAAAAAGTTGAGGATGATATGTAATAAAAATTAAAATATATACTAATACAAAACTGTGGTTCAATCTTTTTATTTTGTTCATTAAATAATCACTGATAAATTATTCAGGAATTATCTTTAAAATGTTTTGAAATTAGACTTTAATTACCAATTTTAATGTAGTAAAGAATTTTGCTTTGATAGATCAAAATTCAATGTTAAAAAAATTACTGTAATATACATTTATATTATGCCACTATTAGAACTAAAATTTTGAATTTATAGTTAAATCAAAGTTTACTAAGAATAACTTAGGGCCAAACATGTTTTTTTCTAGTTGGTTAAATAAAGCAAGTGAGCTTTTATATGCATATAATTTAATTAGCATGTAATTTGTTAACAGTTAATATACTTTCTTATAATAGTATTTTGATGCTGTGTGCATTAGTCAGGTCAGGCTGCCATAACAAGATACCATAGAGTGGCTTGAATAACAGACATTTATTTTCTCACAGTTCTAGAGGCTATTCAAGATCACGATGCCAGCATGGTGAGGTTTGGATGAGGGCTTGTAAGATGGCTATTTTCTTCTTGTGTGCTCACAAGGCAGAGAGAGGGCAAGAGCAATACCTCTGATGCCTCTTCTTATAAGGCCACTAATCTCATCCTAAATCCCCCATTCTCATCTAAACCTGATTACCTACCAAAGACCCCATTTCCAAACATTATTATATTTGAAGTTAGGGATTCAGCATATGAATTAGGGTGAGTGGAACAATTCAGTCTATAGCACTGTGTATACAGTTTATCTGTAAGACTACAATAAAATATATCCTCCAAGTTAGAATACTTTTTGAGCAAGAAATGCATGCTGTTAATAATCATAATAGGAAGAGTTGCAAACCTGAATATTTCCAGGCAAATAGCTGTGATTATCCTTTTATATGTTATTACACTATAGTTAAAAACAGTTATATGGTTTGGCTGTGTTCCCACTTTAATCTCGAATTGCAGTTCCCATAATTCCCAGGAGTCATGAGAGGGACCTGGTGGGAGGAAATTTAATCATGGGGGTGGTTTTTCCTGTGTTGTTCTCATGATAGCAAATAAGTCTCACAAGAACTGATGGGTTTTTTTTTTATTATTATTATACTTTAAGTTTTAGGGTACATGTGCACATTGTGCAGGTTAGTTACATATGTATACATGTGCCATGCTGGTGCGCTGCACCCACTAACTCGTCATCTAGCATTAGGTATATCTCCCAATGCTATCCCTCCCTCCTCCCCCCACCCCACAACAGTCCCCAGAGTGTGATATTCCCCTTCTTGTGTCCATGTGATCTCATTGTTCAATTCCCACCTATGAGTGAGAATATGCGGTGTTTGGTTTTTTGTTCTTGCGATAGTTTACTGAGAATGATGATTTCCAATTTCATCCATGTCCCTACAAAGGACATGAACTCATCATTTTTTACGGCTGCATAGTATTCCGTGGTGTATATGTGCCACATTTTCTTAATCCAGTCTATCATTGTTGGACATTTGGGTTGCTTCCAAGTCTTTGCTATTGTGAATAATGCTGCAATAAACATACGTGTGCATGTGTCTTTGTAGCAGCATGATTTATAGTCATTTGGGTATATACCCAGTAATGGGATGGCTGGGTCAAATGGTATTTCTAGTTCTAGATCCCTGAGGAATCGCCACACTGACTTCCACAATGGTTGAACTAGTTTACAGTCCCACCAACAGTGTAAAAGTGTTCCTATTTCTCCACATCCTCTCCAGCACCTGTTGTTTCCTGACTTTTTAATGATTGCCATTCTGACTGGTGTGAGATGGTATCTCATCGTGGTTTTGATTTGCATTTCTCTGATGGCCAGTGATAATGAGCATTTTTTCATGTGTTTTTTGGCTGCATAAATGTCTTCTTTTGAGAAGTGTCTGTTCATGTCCTTCGCCCACTTTTTGATGGGGTTGTTTGTTTTTTTCTTGTAAATTTGTTGGAGTTCATTGTAGATTCTGGATATTAGCCCTTTGTCAGATGAGTAGGTTGCAAAAATTTTCTCCCATTTTGTAGGTTGCCTGTTCACTCTGATGGTAGTTTCTTTTGCTGTGCAGAAGCTCTTTAGTTTAATTAGATCCCATTTGTCAATTTTGGCTTTTGTTGCCATTGCTTTTGGTGTTTTAGACATGAAGTCCTTGCCCATGCCTATGTCCTGAATGGTAATGCCTAGGTTTTCTTCTAGGGTTTTTATGGTTTGAGGTCTAATGTTTAAATCTTTAATCCATCTTGAATTGATTTTTGTATAAGGGGCAAGGAAGGGATCCAGTTTCAGCTTTCTACATATGGCTAGCCAGTTTTCCCAGCACCATTTATTAAATAGGGAATCCTTTCCCCATTGCTTGTTTTTCTCAGGTTTGTCAAAGATCAGATAGTTGTAGATATGCGGCGTTATTTCTGAGGGCTCTGTTCTGTTCCATTGATCTATTTCTCTGTTTTGGTACCAGTACCATGCTGTTTTGGTTACTGTAGCCTTGTAGTATAGTTTGAAATCAGGTAGTGTGATGCCTCCAGCTTTGTTCTTTTGGCTTAGGATTGCCTTGGCAATGCGGGCTCTTTTTTGGTTCCATATGAACTTTAAAGTAGTTTTTTCCAATTCTGTGAAGAAAGTCATTGGTAGCTTGATGGGGATGGCATTGAATCTGTAAATTACCTTGGGCAGTATGGCCATTTTCACGATATTGATTCTTCCTACCCATGAGCATGGAATGTTCTTCCATTTGTTTGTATCCTCTTTTATTTCCTTGAGCAGTGGTTTGTAGTTCTCCTTGAAGAGGTCCTTCACATCCCTTGTAAGTTGGATTCCTAGGTATTTTATTCTCTTTGAAGCAATTGTGAATGGGAGTTCACTCATGATTTGGCTCTCTTTTTGTCTGTTGTTGGTGTATAAGAATGCTTGTGATTTTTGTACATTGATTTTGTATCCTGAGACTTTGCTGAAGTTGCTTATCAGCTTAAGGAGATTTTGGGCTGAGACAATGGGGTTTTCTAGATATACAATCATGTCATCTGCAAACAGGGACAATTTGACTTCCTCTTTTCCTAATTTAATACCCTTTATTTCCTTCTCCTGCCTAATTGCCCTGGCCAGAACTTCCAACACTATGTTGAATAGGAGTGGTGAGAGAGGGCATCCCTGTCTTGTGCCGGTTTTCAAAGGGAATGCTTCCAGTTTTTGGCCATTCAGTATGATATTGGCTGTGGGTTTGTCATAGATAGCTCTTATTATTTTGAAATACGTCCCATCAATACCTAATTTATTGAGAGTTTTTAGCATGAAGGGTTGTTGAATTTTGTCAAAGGCCTTTTCTGCATCTATTGAGATAATCATGTGGTTTTTGTCTTTGGCTCTGTTTATATGCTGGATTACATTTATTGATTTGCGTATATTGAACCAGCCTTGCATCCCAGGGATGAAGCCCACTTGATCATGGTGGATAAGCTTTTTGATGTGCTGCTGGATTCATTTTGCCAGTATTTTATTGAGGATTTTTGCATCAATGTTCATCGAGGATATTGGTCTAAAATTCTCTTTTTTGGTTTTGCCTCTGCCCGGCTTTGGTATCAGAATGATGTTGGCCTCATAAAATGAGTTAGGGAGGATTCCCTCTTTTTCTATTGATTGGAATAGTTTCAGAAGGAATGGTACCAGTTCCTCCTTGTACCTCTGGTAGAATTCAGCTGTGAATCCATCTGGTCCTGGACTCTTTTTGGTTGGTAAACTATTGATTATTGCCACAATTTCAGCTCCTGTTATTGGTCTATTCAGAGATTCAACTTCTTCCTGGTTTAGTCTTGGGAGAGTGTATGTGTCCAGGAATTTATCCATTTCTTCTAGATTTTCTAGTTTATTTGCGTAGAGTTGTTTGTAGTATTCTCTGATGGTAGTTTGTATTTCTGTGGGATCGGTGGTGATATCCCCTTTATCATTTTTTATTGTGTCTATTTGATTCTTCTCTCTTTTTTTCTTTATTAGTCTTGCTAGTGGTCTATCAATTTTGTTGATCCTTTCAAAAAACCAGCTCCTGGATTCATTGATTTTTTGAAGGGTTTTTTGTGTCTCTATTTCCTTCAGTTCTGCTCTGATTTTAATTATTTCTTGCCTTCTGCTAGCTTTTGAATGTGTTTGCTCTTGCTTTTCTAGTTCTTTTAATTGTGATGTTAGGGTGTCAATTTTGGATCTTTCCTGCTTTCTCTTGTGGGCATTTAGTGCTATAAATTTCCCTCTACACACTGCTTTGAATGCGTCCCAGAGATTCTGGTATGTTGTGTCTTTGTTCTCATTGGTTTCAAAGAACATCTTTATTTCTGCCTTCATTTCGTTATGTACCCAGTAGTCATTCAGGAGCAGGTTGTTCAGTTTCCATGTAGTTGAGCGGTTTTGAGTGAGATTCTTAATCCTGAGTTCTAGTTTGATTGCACTGTGGTCTGAGAGATAGTTTGTTATAATTTCTGTTCTTTTGCATTTGCTGAGGAGAGCTTTACTTTCAACTATGTGGTCAATTTTGGAATAGGTGTGGTGTGGTGCTGAAAAAAATGTATATTCTGTTGATTTGGGGTGGAGAGTTCTGTAGATGTCTATTAGGTCCACTTGGTGCAGAGCTGAGTTCAATTCCTGGGTATCCTTGTTGACTTTCTGTCTCGTTGATCTGTCTAATGTTGACAGTGGGGTGTTAAAGTCTCCCATTATTAATGTGTGGGAGTCTAAGTCTCTTTGTAGGTCACTCAGGACTTGCTTTATGAATCTGGGTGCTCCTGAATTGGGTGCACATATATTTAGGATAGTTAGCTCTTCTTGTTGAATTGATCCCTTTACCATTATGTAATGGCCTTCTTTGTCTTTTTTGATCTTTGTTGGTTTAAAGTCTGTTTTATCAGAGACTAGGATTGCAACCCCTGCCTTTTTTTGTTTTCCATTGGCTTGGTAGATCTTCCTCCATCCTTTTATCTTGAGCCTATGTGTGTCTCTGCACGTGAGATGGGTTTCCTGAATACAGCACACTGATGGGTCTTGACTCTTTATCCAATTTGCCAGTCTGTGTCTTTTAATTGGAGAATTTAGTCCATTTACGTTTAAAGTTAATACTGTTATGTGTGAATTTGATCCTGTCATTATGATGTTAGCTGGTGATTTTGCTCGTTAGTTGCTGCAGTTTCTTCCTAGTCTCAATGGTCTTTACATTTTGGCATGATTTTGCAGTGGCTGGTACTGGTTGTTCCTTTCCATGTTTAGCGCTTCCTTCAGGAGCTCTTTTAGGGCAGGCCTGGTGGTGACAAAATCTCTCAGCATTTGCTTGTCTGTGAAGTATTTTATTTCTCCTTCACTTATGAAGCTTAGTTTGGCTGGATATGAAATTCTGGGTTGAAAATTCTTTTCTTTAAGAATGTTGAATATTGGCCCCCACTCTCTTCTGACTTGTAGGGTTTCTGCCGAGAGATCCGCTGTTAGTCTGATGGGCTTCCCTTTGTGGGTAACCCGACCTTTCTCTCTGGCTGCCCTTAACATTTTTTCCTTCATTTCAACTTTGGTGAATCTGACAATTACGTGTCTTGGGGTTGCTCTCCTCGAGGAGTATCTTTGTGGCGTTCTCTGTATTTCCTGAATCTGAACGTTGGCCTGCCTTGCTAGATTGGGGAAGTTCTCCTGGATAATATCCTGCAGAGTGTTTTCCAACTTGGTTCCATTCTCCCCATCACTTTCAGGTACACCAATCAGACGTAGATTTGGTCTTTTCACATAGTCCCATATTTCTTGGAGGCTTTGCTCATTTCTTTTTATTCTTTTTTCTCTAAACTTCCCTTCTCGCTTCATTTCATTCACTTCATCTTCCATCGCTGATACCCTTTCTTCCAGTTGATCGCATCGGCTCCTGAGGCTTCTGCATTCTTCACGTAGTTCTCGAGCCTTGGTTTTCAGCTCCATCAGCTCCTTTAAGCACTTCTCTGTATTGGTTATTCTGGTTATACATTCTTCTAAATTTTTTTCAAAGTTTTCAACTTCTTTGCCTTTGGTTTGAATGTCCTCCCGTAGCTCAGAGTAATTTGATCGTCTCAAGCCTTCTTCTCTCAGCTCATCAACCTCATTCTCCATCCAGCTTTGTTCCGTTGCTGGTGAGGAGCTGCGTTCCTTTGGAGGAGGAGAGGCACTCTGCGTTTTAGAGTTTCCAGTTTTTCTGTTCTGTTTTCTCCCCATCTTTGTGGTTTTATCTACTTTTGGTCTTTGATGATGGTGATGTACAGATGGGTTTTCAGTGTGGATGTCCTTTCTGTTTGTTAGCTTTCCTTCTAACAGACTGGACCCTCAGCTGCAGGTCTGTTGGAATACCCTGCCTTGTGAGGTGTCAGTGTGCCCCTGCTGGGGGGTGCCTCCCAGTTAGGCTGCTCGGGGGTCAGGGGTCAGGGGTCAGGGACCCACTTGAGGGGGCAGTCTGCCGGTTCTCAGATCTCCAGCTGCATGCTGGGAGAACCACTGCTCTCTTCAAAGCTGTCAGACAGGGACACTTAAGTCTACAGAGGTTACTGCTGTCTTTTTGTTTGTTTGTGCCCTGCCCCCAGAGGTGGAGCCTACAGAGGCAGGCAGGCCTCCTTGAGCTGTGGTGGGCTCCACCCAGTTCGAGCTTCCTGGCTGCTTTGTTTACCTAAGCAAGCCTGGGCAATGGCGGGCGCCCCTCCCCCAGCCTCGCTGCGGCCTTGCAGTTTGATCTCAGACTGCTGTGCTAGCGATCAGCGAGACTCCGTGGACGTAGGACCCTCCAAGCCAGGTGTGGGATATAATCTCGTGATTTGCCGTTTTTTAAGCCGGTCTGAAAAGTGCAATATTTGGGTGGGAGTGACCTGATTTTCCAGGTGCATCCGTCACCCCTTTCTTTGACTCGGAAAGGGAACTCCCTGACCCTTTGCGCTTCCCAGGTGAGGCAATGCCTCGCCCTGCGTCGGCTCCCGCACGGTGCGCGCACCCACTGGCCTGCGCCCACTGTCTGGCACCCGCTAGTGAGATAAACCCGGTACCTCAGATGGAAATGCAGAAATCACCCGTCTTCTGCGTCGCTCACGCTGGGAGCTGTAGACCGGAGCTGTTCCTATTCCAAGAACTGATGGTTTTACAAAAAAGCAGTTCCCCTGCACAAGCTCTCTTGCCTGAGGTCATGTAAGACGTGCCTTTGCTCCTCCTTCACCTTCCACCATGATTGTAAGTCCTCCCCAGCCACATGGAACTGTGAGTCTGTAAAACATCTTTTTTTTATATAAATTACCCAGTCTCGGGTATTAGCAGTGGAAGAACAGGTTAATACAAACAAAGATCATATTTTTCAGTTTGATATTTCTACTAAAATTTCTGTTTGACTATCCAGAGTACCTGGTACTATAAACTTGAGTCTCTCCGCACAGAAAGCAGATACTATTTTTGCATACAGTAGGACAAGATAAAGGTAAAAGAGGAACTAGTTGAGTGTTTATGCTAGATGCTGTGTTATGTGTTTTATAAACATCATGAACTAGAGAGATAGCTCATGATGTCTAAGCAGTCTCTGTTTCTACTTATGAGTAATACAGAAAAATATAACATGCTGTTTAAAATTATGGATCATGGAAACAGACTTCCTGGGTTTAAATCATAGCTATACTTCTACTACTACTAGTGATGTTACTGGGTTTAAATCATAGCCCTACCTCTATTACTACCATGTGACATTATTCAAAATACTGTTACCTTGATAAAGTGCCTTAATTTTTTTTGCTTCAGTTTCATCGTTTCCAACATATGGGTGGTAATAGCACCTATACCACAAGATTAAATCAATTAAGTGTGTTTGTGTGGGGGGATGCATTTTAAAGAGGGCCTGACAAATGCAATAGGTGTTTCCTATGAATATTACTTTTGTTTTCTCTTAATGTAAGCATACCTGTACATACTTATCCTTGGTTTTATTTTTGTTTCACCTCATAGTACCTCATGCCAGAGCTGATTTTTGGGGTCTTTATCAATTATTTGTTCTGGCTGGAAAATAAAAACTGGGTTAATTCATTTCACAGTACACTGAATAAGAAAACACCTAAGGATTGTTGTAGAATAAAGGATACCTAACAGTATGTTACTTGTTGTAGCATGTGTAAACATCATTGTCATACAGTTATTTGACACAAAAATCAGATGTCTCTATGTGGAAATTATATATGAGAACCAATTAAAAGATACATTAACTTAGAGTGAAATTATCATTGTGATTCATATGGTCTACCTCTGTATTTAGATTCACATATAGCTGAGTGAGATTTTTCTAGTTTCGCAACATATTAATATTGTTAAAACTTTCACAGTGTAGAGAACTTATATATAGAAGACTTGAGATGTAGACATATTGTTTCAAAATATAAATTGACTTAATGAATTTTATGACCTCACATTCATCAAATAAAACAGGAGGAAGTAATCACATATTAGCTTCAGAATGTTAATGTTTCCAAAGCCTTGGACAGTGAAATTCCATATGTGCTGATGTGCGATATTTACATAATATAGTGTCGAACCTGGGACAAAAATAGTATGTTGAAAAAAAAGAAGATAAAGTTATTTAAGCTTAGCAAAAGGAGATGTAAAATAGTAAAAGCAAAAAATATACAATTAGGGAACAATTTTGTCTATTAATCTGTTTAAACTACTTACTAAATGTGTATTAGATGACAGTTATTCACTGTGTTTGTGGAGAGCCTCATAATATATACTATGAACACGCTCTTGGGAAGAGACTACAATAGTAATACTCCTTGTAAACTGGGGGTAACTCAAAGATACTAGGTAACACAACTATGTTTTAAATCGCATATGATTTTTAAATAGTTCAAAAAAATAAGATATAAATATTAAAAATATAAATTGTTCTACCATAAAGACACACGCCTTCATATGTTCATTGTGGTACTGTATTCATTGCAGCACTATTCACAATAGCAAAGACATGGAGTCAACCTAGATACCCATTAACGATGGACTGGATAAAGAAGGTATGGTACAGGCCGGGCGCGGTGGCTCACGCTTGTAATCCCAGCACTTTGGGAGGCCGAGGCGGGCGCATCATGAGGTCAGGAGATCGACACCATCCTGGCTAACACGGTGAAAACCCGTCTCTACTGAAAATACAAAAAATTAGCCAGGCGAGGTGGCGGGCGCCTGTAGTCACAGCTACTCCGGAGGCTGAGGCAGGAGAATGGCGTGAACCCAGGAGGCGGAGCTTGCAGTGAGCCGAGATAGCGCCACTGCACTCCGGCCTGGGCGAAAGAGTGAGACTCCGTCTAAAAAAAAAAATAAGTATGGCACATATACACTATAGAATACAAAAGAACATAATCGTGTCTGTTACAGCAACATGGATGCAGCTGGAGACCATTATAGTAAGCAAATTAATGCAGGAACAGAAAACTAAATACCTCATGTTCTCACAAGTGGGAGCTAAACACTGAATACACATGAAGCACAAAAAATAAAGCAATAGACACAAGGGCCTACTTGAGGGCAGAGAGTGGGAGGAGGGTGAGCATAAAAAAATTACCTGTCAGGTACTGTGCTTATTAATGGGATGATAAAATCATATGTATACCAAACCCCTGTGACAGGCAATTTACCCATGTAACAAACCTACACATGCATCCCCTGAACCTAAATTTGGAAAGCAAAATAAATAAAAAATAAATTTTAAAAATAAAATATGTAGATTATTAAGATGTACATTACCTGAAAATTGTACCCAGGGTAGAGTAATAAGAAACAAAAAATAAGTAAGTTGCAATAAATTATCTTCTCTATCAAGAAAACCGTTTGAGAAAAACAATATATGATATTATATTCAGATAGTCAGAGGACTTATTAAAATACATTTGAAATTAAACTTAGTAAGGACTCTCTCCAGAAGCAGAATAATAAAAAGTTAACTAGGAATTATTTTAATGAATAAATTGTATAATATAACAAGTGCCAGGATGGGAATTGTAAAAATGACCATCCTCTATGAATTAATTTATAGACTTAATTCAATTAGGTGAAAAGCCAGTGGGATTTTCTTATAAAAAGATAAAATAACCTCAAAGAATATAGAAATAATGAAGATGTAAAACCATCCAGAAAAAAATTAATTTTAAAAATGTTTTTATTTAAATATAAACAGTGAAAAGTACACATATTATGTTTGTCTCACATTTATCTCACACAAGTCTATTTTTAAAATTATTTTTTTCTGTAGTTTCCCAGGATTTTTTTTTTTTTTTTTTACTCACTCTGCCTTTCATGTAACTAATCTTAGCTGCTTCTTTGGCCACCATGCTGTGAAACAAATCCATTGGCTGCAGAGTTTCAAATACAATGTTTATTTTTTAAGGTCTTCAATTTCTAGCATGATTATTGATTATTTCAAAAGTGAACATTCTAATAGTTTCTTCTATTTTGTCACTTTTTAAAGTTTTCTGGAACATATGTGTCATAGTAATTTTAAAGTCTTTGTGTGGTAACTCCAGACACAGTCTCTAAAATTACTAAAATTACTTATTTTGGTCTGAGCATGGTGACTCGTGCCTGTAATCCCACGACTTTGGGAGGCCGAGGCGGGCGAATCACCTGAGGTCAGGAATTTGAGACCAGACTGACCAACATGGAGAAGCCCTGTCTCTACTAAAAATACAAAATTAGCCGGGCATGGTGGCGCACACCTGTAATCCCAGCTACTCGGGAGGCTGAAGCAGGAGAATTGCTTGAACCTAGGAGGTGGAGGTTGCAGTGAACCGAGATTGTGCCACTGCACTCCAGCCTGGGCAACAAGAATGAAACTCCGTTTCAAGAAAAACAAACAAACAAACAAGCAAAAAACTTATTTTGTCATTTTTTCCCTTGGTTACTGGTCACATAGTCTGCCCTCTTGTATGTATAATAATTGTTTAATTGTATGCCAGCTGCATAAAATGTATGTTTTATTTTGTATTAAGGTGGTATGGAGGCAAAATTCCCAACCCTAAAAAGGACAGAGCTGCATCAGGGCTGATTTGAAGTTTCATTCTTTCTAATTTATTCCTTGGTTCTGGGGTTTGTGCTCTGAGCTCATTGCTTAGATTATGGGAGATTTAATTCTACCCCAACCAGTGATCTTACGCAGCTGCAAATTTTGACAAATGCCTTACGATGGAGCATGCCATGTTTTGGGGAAGGCCTCTGCCTTGACAGATCTTTGTTTCCAATTGACACTGTGTTGTAGATGAAATTACTGTGTGTAGCTTTTCAAAGCTTTTGGCCTAGCTCCTCTGTCTTCCAAATAGGCCCTGAACTCGGAAAATGTTCTTTTGAAAGAACTGGAAAATATCCATTACGAAAACAAACAAAAACAAACAAACAGAAAACCAACCAGCTATACATTATCAGTTTACATCAAAACAGTTCTTCCCCCTCCAGAAGTTTTGATCATGTTTCCCATTGTTTATGCAATGCTCCCTGATGCCTTTCATAATATATTTTTTGTAACTAATCTGTCTTTCTTTTTTCTAGTTGTGACATCAGAAGTTTCAAGCTGCCATAATATACTGTATTTTATCAAGAAAGGGCACCCACTCCCTTAATAACCAAATGCAGTAATAACTGACTCCATAGTAACTTATGATGAGAAGGCTTCTATTCTATCACTTCTTTTCCTGAGGTCTTTTTTCTCATTAAGAAATGATTACAGGTTCAAGAAGTTTATCTTGTCTTGGTTTATTTGTTATTTAGTTCTTTGCTCAACATTAAACATTCCTGCAGGATACTCCTCTGCGCTTCAGAAAAACTGTCCCTTGTGTGTTGTATTTCCATCAGACCCTAGGCTAATGCCACCCATTTCTATACACTTTTGTCCCATTTGACACATAGGCCCTTCTCAATCTTCCAAATATAATTAAAGTTTTAAGGGATAAAAAAAATTTTAATGACGATTTAAGATTTGAGTATAACAGAAAACGTGACAAAGCATAAATAAAATATAAGCCACATCTAGACGTAACTGTTTCCACAGTGCATACAGTAATCTTTTACATGGTATTTCTCACCAAATATCATTGATATTTTTCCTGTCTTTGCTATTTTTTGTTAGCTTGTTTTGTTTTTAATATGTTCTTTTTGATTATATCTAAACTTCCTAAAGCCCAATACCTACTCCAGTGTTTTAGGCTCAGTGAGAGGTTTTGTTTTCTTTATTTTTTTTTCCGCTTTTCATTAAATACTGAAGACCATTTTTCACAGTCAACATGTTTTCCTTGACGTGTTTCTTTAGCCAAAACAATTTACATTATCAGGCATGAAAGATGTATTTGCCCTATCTTAACACTCTGCATTCTAGAACAGTGTTTCCTTTTTACTGTGGTGTAATCAAATTTCCAATGGAAACATTGTTGCATAAAATAAATTGTTTTATAATTAAATCAAAACTTTTTAAATCAGTTTTAGAAAGTGGAAGATTGCTGCAATTCCCCAAAATATTAAGGATTCAGTCACATATCCTCAATTCTAGCCACTCCTTGTACATAAACCTTTGTTGAATTATCTGTTAGTTTGTGTTTCCCAAGGTAGAATTAGAATTGAAAAATAAAACTATTTTCAATAAAAATCAGTACAATAATATTCGCCATATTCTTCTGTTAAAAATTACATTTTCACAGAGGAATATGAGGGTACCAATCCAACACAGAATGCCAAAGTTGAGTATAGTAATACTTAAGTTCATTTGAAAATTATGCTTGCTGTTTTTATTATTTTATTCACAGTTGGATTAAATGTATTAATATATTTCTCAGTCACTTGTCATTCCTCTATGATTTTGTGTGCATTGCATTGCCCGTTTTATTGAGTTTAGTTTTATGATATGTTTGTGAGATACTTAGATATAAAGATTCTAATTTCTTCTGTAACTTCTGAAATGAATATTTAACTAATTATTTATTGTTTGTATATGTATTTCAGTATTATAAGATAAAGTTTGTTGTGTTATTGTGTGTGCATGCATTTGTATTTAAAATAAAATAGCTCTATCATAGAAAGTTTAAGTTTTCTTTAGAAATTGTCTGGAGGTGAAGTGAGAATCAAATTGCATATACATGTATATACACACATATATAAATTGTATATAATTATATATACTTTATCTTGTGTCCATATGTACATATAAAATTATATATATTTATACATAATTGTATAAATATGTGTATATATACATGTAAAACTACATATATTTATGTATAATTATATACATATGTACATATGGACACTTAAAAAGAAAATTATATATGTGTGTATATATATCTTAAGTGTCTGATTTTGCTAGTGTCAAGTATTGAATAATGTTCTCTTTCATTAGTGATTATTACACAACCTTTTCCCAATACTAGGTTATTATTGTGTATACCTGAATCTGAACTGTTCTGTACCATTTACCTGTCTATGCTTTCTATGGTAACACTCTTTTTATTTTAATTATAAAATACTTCATATAGAACAGAAGATAGTAAAAATGTATCATAAAATATGGATTAATACTCATCATAATTATTAATTTATATTGAGAAGGTAATATACTATCAGTTGTCTTTTCCAAAAGTGTGTTGGCTTTTATCCCCTTATTATTTATTTTTGGATTACTTTCTTTTCATTTCTAAGAAAATACTATACTGGATTTTCTATTGGACATAAAGAAACCAGAAATACTCTCCATATTTCTTATAACCAGTGTTGACTGTAATGTGTAAGTAATGAGCTGAGACGTAGAAGCATTTTTCAATTGTTGACTTCTACTGCCTTGACCTATAGGTTTGAGTAGGTTTAAATTTTCTCATAATCTAGCTATCAGATCACTGCTATTTCAAAGAATTCAAATCCAGCTGATGGGTTGATAGGTGCAGGAAACCACCATGGCACATGATTACCTATGTAACAAACCTGCACGTTCTGTACATGTGTCCCAGAACTTTCAATTATGTTTTAAAAAAGAATTCAAATCTAATTTCCAGCCACTATCCTAGGAAATGTATTTCATCGATTTATATTCACATGGTAAAAGTCACTCATAGAGCTTGGTGGCAACTGGAACGCACAAACATGTAGTTTATGTCATCTTTGGACATGTTAGTGGGAGGTCTGGGGATTTTGCATTAGACAAGTTGTTTCAGAGCATGGAGACCTAATAAAATTAATCTTATGTACAACCCCAAATCAATCTCTCAAAGTCTCTTTTCTTGGTACTATGAACATCCTTTCAAAGAATGAACCAGTCAATCTTGCCAGTTATTACTGTTTACTCTAGTTTTCATAGATGTGGGAAGTTATCCTTCTTCAAAGGTAACTGGGAATGACATGTGACTTCTGGTCTTTTTTGAGATTTTTGTCCTGCATCTGTTCTTACTTTATTTCATTCTTGTTTTAATAAAATAAACCTATTTGTTCATACAAATTATGATTATGATTATTATTATATATCTGTAACCAACCCCCAATTCTTGTTCTATCTCTCTGACTGACTTATACATATTTTTCTGAATCCATGGTCTTATCTTGTTTGGTTCCTACTGAAAAAAACCAATAAAATACTACCCCTGATACAGTAGATTTGCCTCATGAATAATATCACACAAAGGAATAATTACAACTTGATATAAGAACGTATGCTTGTTTCATCAAAATGTAGGCCTACTTTCTTATTCATTAATTAGGAAGCCAGTGTTCAGATAAGTTATTTACTCTGGATATACTAGCTGACAATATAGAACCAGAATTTGAACTTGAAGACAAGATTTTTATTTCCAATTCTTTGCTATTACTAGCATATTTTTAAATGTAAAAACATAATTTAAAAAGAAGAGGTTCCTTAATGTTGCACACATAAAAATTAAGATCAACTGTTTTCTCATCATATAATATTCCACTGCTCTCTGTTCAAATGCCTGTTATGAGTAACCAAAGTTAATATTATTTTATTGTAATATTTGTATAATAACATCCTATTATTTTCATTCCAATGACTTTTAAAAAATTATTTTAACTGACAAGTAAAAGTTGTATACATTTTTGGTGTACAACATGGGGTTTTCATATATGTATACATTGTTGAATGGGTAAATCAAGCTATTTAACATATGTATTGCCTCATATATATATTAATCACCATTCTACCCTATTTCCATTGCTTCTACTTTTTGAAATTTCACTCATAAGTGAGATTATGCAATATTTTCTATGTCTGCTTTATTTCATTTAGCGCAATGCCCTCCAGGTTTAGGCTTCTTGTGGTTAATGACAGGATTTCCTTATATTTTAAGGCTATTATTCCACTGTGCATATGTATCACATTTTCTTTATTAATTGACCCAATGATGATACAGTTTGAATCCCATGTCTTGGATATTATGAATAATGCTGCAATGAACACGGAAGTGCAGATATCTCTTCAACATACTCATCTTACGTCCTTTCAGTGTATACACAGAAGTGGAATTGCTGGATCATATGATAGTTTCATATTCAATATTTTGAGGAACCTCCATACTGTTTTCTATATTGGCAGTACTAATTTACATTACCACCAATAGTGTATAAGGGTTTCCTTCTCTCCACATCATCTCCAACATATGCTGTCTCATCTTTTTTGATAACAGCCATTTTAACATGTGGAAGATGATAACTCATTGTGGCTTTAATTTTTATTTCCCTGATACTTAGTGATCTTGATCATACTTTCAGATACCTGTTATTTACTTGTATTACTCCTTTTTAGAAATGTCTGTTTGGTCCTTTTCTTCCTTTTAAAATCAGGTAATTCATTTTCTTACTATTGAGTTGTATAATTTTCTTATATATTTTGAAAATTAACCTCTTATCAAATGTATAATTTGCAAATATTTTCTCGAATTCTATAGATTGCATTTTCACTCTGTTGATTGTTTTCTTTGCTGTGCAGAAGCGTTTTTGTTTGATGTAATCCCGCTTGTCTACTTCTGCTTTTGCTGAATGTGCTTTTGGGACCATATTTAAAATTATTTGCCAAGACCAATATCATAGAGCTTTCCCCCTATGTTTTTATCTTGTCTTTCTACAAATTTGGGTCGTCCATTTGAGACTTGATCCATTTTTAGTTGATTTTTATATATTATGTGAGATGAGGGCATAATTGCATTCTTTTGCATGTGGATATCCAGTTTTCCTACCACCATTTATTGAAGAAACTGTGCTTTCCTCATGGTGTAATTTTGGCTTCTTTGTTGAAAAACAATTGATAGTAAATGTGAAGATTTATTTATGGGCTCTTGATTCTGTTCTATTGGTTTATGTGTGAATGTTGTGTTTTTATGCCAGTATCATGCTGTTTAGATTACCATAACTTTGTGGTAGATTTCTAGGTCAAGTAATATAATGCCTCTGCCTTTGTTTATCTTGCTCATGCTTGCTTAACTCTTTAAGGTTTTTTTTCTGATTTCATCAAAATTTTAGAAAATGTTCATAGATAATTTATCTAATTACAATTTGATCAAGATAGTGTCACTAATATATATATCCCTTTTACCATTTAAAATGAGTTTATGTATATTTTAAATTTTACTCTCAATAATGCTCTCTACCAAGAATTTTATAAATATTTTGTAGAGGGACAAATGAGGCTTTAAGAATTTAGATCTCTTGCTCATTATTATATTCACAGCATTTAAATAAAAATTTTCCCCATGTTTAGTGTTTCTTCAACTAAGGAAGTCATATAATAAAAATTTAAAAATAAAATTATTGCTCTGAAAAAAAGCTCATTGTGACATGTAATAATAGTTTCTGTCAATAAGTCCTTTTTTAAAGCTTAGGGCAATGTTTATAAAAACACAAATATAATTGAGATAACACTAAATTTAGAAAGTAAGGAATCTAAGATTTCATGAATATTCCCTATACTATATTTTAAAAAGTTCACAACACTTTCTATTATATTTTACTCCTATCATGGTATGTCATATTTAAATACATATATGTTTTTTATAATTTATATTGAGAATAACTGTTTTTAAAAATAACGGTTTTAACAGAATTAATTTATCATTCCAGATACAAAGACTTGAGTAATATAGCTGAAATTGGCATTGAGTGTGTGAATTAAAAACTGTATTTAGGCACTGAGATACAAACAAGATGATAATAGAAAATAATTACTTTTCTTTCCTTTTTCTCAGTAATATTTACCTCTGATAAATTTCGAATGCAATGAGTAATTTATTTTTAGAATGTTTTGGTACTGTAAGTGCCTTGCATCTCAAAGAAAAACAAATAGAAATAATTGTATAAAGGTACAGGAGGTAAGAAAAAAATATAAAATTGATTTCAAAATTCTGGCATTATTTACTCTTAGTTTTTATTTATAATCAGTAAAATATTAAGCAGTTACTTTGACACTGATATTTAGGGATTTATGTAAGAGAAACAGAAAGGGGAAAATATGGTTCTACCTTGCTAACATTATCAGATAATATAAGATGGTCTAAATTATTATGAATCCCTTATGTTGCATGCATTTGCAAGGCAGTTTAAAACCATGACCCATTTAAATATCTTTACTGAATTCAGAATTGTTTGCTTTTTCTTGTATATATTCAACAGCAGTGTGCATTAGAGAAATGTATTCTAATTATTATTTACTTTTCCCTGTGAGATTTTTGAATCCTAGAAGAAATTCATCAGTCATGCTTTTATCAGTCTAACTTTGAAAATTCTCTTGTGTAATTTTCTTATTTATTTTCTGTTTTCTGTATTTATAGGAATAAATTTTAATAACAGCCAATCTCCTACCAACTCTTCATACTAGAGTATTACAAAGGACAGAGGGAACTATATGCCATTCTCTTGGCATTTCAGGAAACTACTACCTGTGGCGTTAAAAAATAATAACACAACCAACCAAAAGTTAGTCTATTTATTATTACTACCATACATTGACATTTCTAGACAACATCGGTAATAACATTGTGGCAGAGAGATGCCAATATTCCTCCCCTGTTTGTGAAACAGTGTCATACAACTACCAGATTAATATTCTTGTAGTATATATCTAGTCTTAGCATTCCAATACTTATAAAACTTGCGTAGACTTGTTTTACTCTTTCTATAGCATTTTCTTCCAACTGTAGTCCCAATTATTCTTTTCTTCAATCTCATATTCGATATCCTGTACTCAAATTAAGAACAAACATAAAACCACATATTTAGAGAAATGTATATCATTTCTAACTATCCAATTTTTTATACTGGTTTGGTATTCTTGTATTTTCCTAAATAAAGAGAATGTTCTCGTCTTAAATAAATTTAAGACCAATATAAAATTATCAGCAATCTCCCTAATTGGTAATAATAAGATTAATAGTGATAATGATAATATGCACATGTATTAAGAAATTAAGAGGCAAAAGCATTGTGCAAAAATCAGTATATAAATTGTCTCATTTAATCTTCACAGAAGATTTAGGGGTGTAGACATTATAGTTGAGAAAACAAACTCATAAATTTAATAATATACTCACAGTAAAACAGCTAGCAAATATAAAAACAAGAATTCAAACACAGATATGCATGAATCTGTATTTGAGAGTTCGTGCCCCTAATAAAGAAGTTTTATGTACTACCTATTTGTAGCAAAACATTATGTTCTTGATCATGGTAAAATGTAGAGATGAATCTATTGTGGTACTTATTACAGTGTGCCTTATGCCATATTCTGTATCTGTGTCTCTCCCATATATTGTACAGAAAGCAACTGGAGGACAAGACTTTGTTATCTGTTTTGTGTATGTCTAACATCAGCTCAATTTCTTATATTCGTTGATGGTATAATGGATGAATGAACATCTGTAGGACACCTTTGATATTTAGATTGCTTGTTCAATAGGAATAAACATAGAGACAGATTTAAAATTAGTTATAAGACAGGGAGCCAGAAGGGGTAGATAGTTTCAATAATCACTACCAACCGAGGTAAAACTCTGCAGATGAAAAGTGGAAGAGAAGGTAAAGACAGACTAAGACTGTTACTGAGACAGTTTTACAAGTCCACATGAGAAATCAGGTGTTCTAAAAGTAAACGTAGTACAATTTTAGCCTTTTAAAAATGAATCAGGAATAGATTCTATTTTAAAACTGGAAGAAATTGCCATAAAAATATTTAATTATGATTGGTTTCACAATTCTCCAAAACTTCTGTCTCATTGAAAGAACAGATCACACAAACAGATGACAGTCATAGATAAATGGTGAGCTGGTTCAGAAGGGATCTGCTATTTTTAATGTAAAAGTTTTAAAAAGGAACATGCATAACTTTCATTATTAGTATTGTTACCTTAACAACACATTTTATAAGCATGGACGATTACAATCCTTGGAGATTTGTTGCTATTACTATTTATTACGAATATTTGTTACTACCAATAGTTATCTGTATATATCTAACTAACTAGCTAAGATTCATAATATGGTGCTTTGCACTGGGACTTTTTGTTGAAACACAGAAGAGGGGCAGAGCTTGCCTCTAAGGTAGTTGGCTGGTGAATGCGCATGGTCAAAATTTTTGAATTTTGTTAATGATATTAGCAAATAATTAGCATTTATTTGTACATATAATATCATTCTTTACATGTCTTACATTGCAAGCTTATTTTGAAGATAATATTTTATGAATATAAAAGCATGGGTTGAAGTAAAAACAACTTTATTTTCTAAATAATGTGAAAGAATGGGGGATTAGAATTGATTGAGAATTGTTTATTCAAGTGACAACAGTTTATTTTAAAAGAAAATAATTTTTTATATATTTCCCTATATTTTAAAACAACTTAAGAAAAGTAATACTGAATAAATATTAATAAAAGAGCTTGAAAACTAAAAAAATCTACAAAGTTGCCTATATCTTACTAACCATTTTTAGTTTAATAGCTAATTTTCATATGATTTTTTCCCTAAAATACTAGGCCATATGTATATAGACAGTACATAAAAGTTCAATACCCTTCTATTAAAATCAAGTGGCATTTTCTATTTTTCCTTTTTTGAGTGATAAGAAGTCAAGTGTTCTTGTGGTTTAAATAAGTGGAACAGCAATTTCCACTCATTTAAAACTTACCATAGTGTAAAAGAATATAGTAGCTAAAAAAAAAAGTTTGTTTCCAAATAAAATGGAAATAAAAAACAAAATCTATAGCTCTCATGCAAGTTATATGTAGCAAAAGTCATTTAAAAATAAAATTTTCAGATTTAGTCATGTAGCCAACATATTTCATGTATTTCATTATGATAGAGTGCTAAAATGCTTTTGTAGAATAAAAAAACTTTTTTTGTTGCTGTTTGTTTTGTTTTGTTTTGTTTTTTAGAAGGAGTCTGGCTCTGTCGCCCATGCTGGAGTGCAGTGGCGCGATCTCGGCTCACTGCAAGCTCCGCCTCCCGGGTTCACGCCATTCTCCTGCCTCAGCTGCCCAAGTAGCTGGGACTACAGACTCCCACCACCATGTCCGGCTAATTTTTTTTTTTGTACTTTTAGTAGAGACGGGGTTTCACCGTGTTAGCCACAATGGTCTCGATCTCCTGACCTCATGATCCGCACCCCCTCGGCCTACCAAAGTGCTGGGATTACAGGCGTGAGCCACCGCACAGCCTCAAAAAACTTTTGTCTATTATTTCTTATAACCACCACTATTATGAGCAAGGTGAGATAATGGAGAGGAAACTGATACTGGACTGATTCATATATGTATTTGAGATGGAGTCTTGCTCTGTTGCCCAGGCTGGAGTGCAGTGTCATGATCTAGGCTCACTGCAACCTCTGCCTCCCGGGTTCAAGAGATTCTCCTGCCTCAGCCTTCCGAGTAGCCTGGATTACAGGCACACACCACCACGCCCAGCTAATTTTTATATTTTTAGTAGAGACCGGATTTTACCATGTTGGCCAGGCTGGTCATGAACTCCTGACCTCAGGTAATTCGTCTGCCTTGGCCTCCCAAAATGCTGGGATTATGAGTGTGAGCCACCGTGCCCAGCCGTGATTCCTATATTTGGAATTACCATCACCACTAATGAACCACCACCACCATTAGGAGCAAGGTGGGATAATGGAGAGGTGGGATACTGGACTGATTTCTTTGCATTTAATAGATGTGCAACATTAGTCACTTACACTCATTGCCTTTGTCCTACTTTGTCTTTTATTAGGTGAGCATAAAATAACACCTGTTCAGTTGACGTCACAAAGAAGTTGATAAAGTCTGTAACTATCTTGGACAATAAAATTTTTAAGACCGAATGAATTTGTCAATTTAGGGTTAAATATACTATTTTTGGACAGCTGTAATGGGCCATATATAAGCAATACAGAGTAAAAGTGTACATAGAAGGAAAAAGAAAAAAGATACCACATTGAGCCAAAGAGATATAAGGTAAATTCTGACCCAGTTGCAGCCAGCTACACTTAAATCTTTCTTGGACTTTAGTTTTTAAATTGAGAATGCTTAAAAATATTTCTTTATATTTTAACAAAAAATTATCTCAATAAATAAGTACTAGTAAGAATCCATAAATAATTGAAATTTATTTCCAGACTTGAATTTGGGAGAAAATTACATCTGATAAACTAAAGCATTAAAAGTATTTTCTCCAATAATGTTAATTTGAATGTATATCTTGAACAGAAGCTGATTTTATGTTGATGTTGTCCCCAAGTAAAATGAGTAGTTTTATTCATCATTAAGCTACTATTTTTTAAACATAAGTTTTTCAAAAATTCTTCTTCTATTATCTCAGGTAGTCAATTATATTCCTAATTATTCCATTCATTATTCTTTTTTTAAATGAGGAAAAGTACACTCAGAAAGGCCAAGGAACTGGTCTAAGATCACACAGCCAGTAATGAAAAGATGGCCCAGAGCTTTCTGAATCCCTAATGCATATACTCTTTCAAATATAATTAGCTTTCATTTAGTCAATTTTGGTGTACAAAATAATGACCTAAGATAATCCTAATTAATCTAGAAAAAAATAATATTCTTCAATAAGCTGTACTTAACCAAGATTTCACATTTTATTGAAACTATTAAGATTTGTAGCAGCAAGATGTTTTCTAAAATAGTTTTCTACACAAAAAAGTTCATATATAGAAAATCCAAACAAAATTACTAATTATTTTAACATGCTACTTAGTTAACAAAATGGGTGCTTTTAAATATTGATTAAATTCTGTATATTAAATACTCCTTATAAAAATGCACAGTCTTATGACTATGACCAACTTTATAATTAGAATTCAGAAAATCAGGGGTGGGATACTGACATTTAAATTATTTTAAAGGTCCACAGATGATTCTCAGTTGCAAACATCGAGGACCATTGATTCTGTTGTTTAAGAAAAGGAGAAAGTTCATAAGACAATTGTACACACATGAGGTGAACTATGTGTGCTCATTCTATTACTTTATTTTTGTTTATTTAACACCCTTGAATTATCTCATTATTTAACTGTGAAAAGGACCCTTGGAGATACCGTCTTAGTCTGTTTGGGCTGCTATAACAAAATACTATAAACTGGGTAACTTCTAAACAACAGAAATTTATTTCCAATAGTTCTGTTAGCTGAGAAGTTCAAGATCAAGGTACGAGCTAATTTAGTGCCTGCTGAAGGTTCACTTTCCTGTAGATAGCACCTTCTATGCCCTCACATGATAGGGCCAAGCAAGCTTTTAGAGAAACAAATGTCATTCATAAGGGCACTAGCCTCATGACCTAGGCATTTCCAAACAGACCTCACGGCCTAATATCATCCCATTTGCGATTAGGTCTGTCACATAAATTCTGGGCTACACAAACATTCAGACCATAGCAGATACACACTAATATTATTTTATTCCAATTTTATAGAATAGAAAATTAGTTTGAAGAGGTTATGACCTTGCCCAAAACTCAGCTAGACTCAGCTAGAAAGCTAGAATGTAGCTTTGAACCAGGCAGTCTTATTCTAGATTGCACATTCTTAATCAATATAATAAATAGCACCCCTCACTTCCATTGCCCTCACATACATAAGAAATAAGTGATTCATAAATGAAAATTTCCTAAGTTTCTAATAAATTTCCCAAGTTGCCTCCTGGAATATGTTTCTCTAGAATATCTTCTGGGAGAAAATGCTCTGATTTCTAGATAACTAGAATTTTCTATTTTGACATAAATGTCCTACAGTGGGCATTTCTCTATGAAGAAATTGACAATTTCCATAATCATAAAGAAGTTTTTTTTTAAAAAAAAAGGTCTCACTTAGCTTTTATCTTTTCAAATCTATTGCCACTGACATAGTTCTTTTTTTTTTTCCTGGAATTAAATTCAAAATTTTATCCTGTAAGTTAATTTCTAAGTCATAATTCTCATGTTGTATAAAATAATAAAGTAGACAATGACTTCAGTCATGCTGGTAAAACAAATAAAGAATCGTTGAACACTTAGAACTTTTTATCCCTGAGGTAAAAACTTAATGCCTACTGTCTATCTTTTCTTCATGACACAACCCTAGCAGTTAAGTGATTTGCTCCAGACAGGAAGCTAGGTAGTGATGGAGCTTGATTTGAACCTCAGGCTGTTTGGTGTCAGAGCTGGTACTACTAGATTGTGACATGTTTGACACAGCTTCCATTGTAACCCCAGGGCACAAAGAGTCATTCTTTATTATCTTAATGAGTGTTGTTCCTCTGTATCCAGACATCTTTCCATGAGTTTCTAGAATTAATGTACAGACAAAAGCCAAGCCCCAGAATTCAGGCAAATATGCCTAGGGATTGTCATTCTAGTTACTTTACCCAAACCACCCTGTCAAGCAGCAGTCAGTCTCACGTGGTGAATGTTTATCAGCTTCAGTCAGTTCTGCCTAAAGAGCAGATCTAGTGGTGGCATGGTCATTGAGCTGTTGCTCTCTTTGTGGCAGTGTCGTGTTCATGAGGCTGTGCTTCTCAATAGACACGCCGTATTTTCTGCTTCCTGCTCTGTGATCCTGTGGAACGCACATCGTTCTTGCTATGATTAGGTCTAGCCACTGTGAGATCCAAAATCCTTTCAATAAATTCCTTTTGTAGGTTAGTCTGTGTTGCTTTCTGTTTTTTGTAATCAATACTTCTAAAGTGATAGACTCTGCTTGCCCTCAGCAACAACTTGGAATGTTATGATAGCGATGTGTCTCACGTAAAGGGCCTGATTTACAGGGTCATAAAGAGGCTAAACACAATCCGTAATAGATTTCTTACAGGCTTCTGGCTAGGTGCCCAAGTTAATAAAGGAAGCTTGATGAAACAGAGGGAGAAAAGATAACGGGTCTAGATTACTTGCTAAATTCTTATTTATCTACTTATTGGGAAGAGTACATAGTGAGACTGATAAGATATTTTTACAAACATTGGAACAGTCTCTGGGTGTTACATGCATTTGGCCTCACAGGGCTTCAGGATATTTTATCACCTTAGCTAAATGAGAAATATTAATAGCTATACTAGAGTAGACCGTTGCCGAAATAGGCACCCAAACAACTAGACTATTACCTTTGATACCTATATGTTTGTTTCAATAAGTCTTTATAAGTATCTATATTTCAAGATGGTAACAAAATTAATTGCTAAATTGGAACTGTCTGAAGCTAAGAAAAAAACTGATTAAATAACATTTAAAGATATGCTAGCCACTTCTGTGTGTCTAGTGTTTCTAGACTGTTAGGTCTTTGAAAGCAAAGCAGTCATCTCACCACTACAATTCAGCTCTGGCACATAGGAGATATTCAATAATATATTGTTCAATGGATTCTGGAGAAGCTTGAATAATAGAGTCCTGTTCAGTCTGTTCAGTCTATTAACATTTATTTTTTTGAGACGGAGTCTCATTCTGTTGCCCAGGCTGGAGTACAGTGGCGCGATCTCAGCTCACTGCAACCTCTGCCCCCAGTTCAAGTGATTCTCCTGCCTCAGCCTCCCGACTTGCTGGGATTATAGGCACCTGCCACTGCACCCAGCTAATTTTTGTATTTTCAGTAGAGATGGGGTTTCACCATCTTGGCCAGGCTGGTCTTGAATTGACCTTGTGACCCATACTCCTTGGCCTTCCAAAGTGCTGGGATTACAGGTATGAGCCACCACACCTGGCCTACCATAAAATATTTTATGTGGCTCATAAATATATCTCAAATCCATGCACTGCTCCAGTTTTAACAAAATCATCCTTATCCTAGGTGAACTTCTAAAATATTTTAAAATTTATCTACCTGCAGCCATGTTTGCTTTTCTACAGTCTGTTATTTTTACTACAGCCATAATAATTTAAAAATATAAATGTGATTATAATACCTCCTTAATTAAAAGCCTTTGAAACTTTATAATTAAAAAAATAAAGATGAAGTCTAAAAAAGCTGTTCATCTGACTGAATATCCTCTTGAAGCTTCACCTCTCACCACATTTGACATTACTCTCTACCCATCATTCCTACCAGCCTTTTGAGGAAACTTGGAGTGCCCCTGCCTGCCTCTACCCCATCACATATGCTGTTCTGTACCTCTCATTCTCTTTAGACACCAAATTTCTTTCTTTTTTTTTTTTTTTTTTTTTTTTGAGACGGAGTCTCGCTCTGTCGCCCAGGCTGGAGTGCAGTGGCGCGATCTCGGCTCACTGCAAGCTCCGCCTCCCGGGTTCACGCCATTCTCCTGCCTCAGCCTCCCGAGTAGCTGGGACTACAGGCGCCCGCTACCACGCCCGGCTAATTTTTTGTATTTTTAGTAGAGACGGGGTTTCACCGTGTTAGCCAGGATGGTCTCGATCTCCTGACCTCGTGATCCGCCCGCCTCGGCCTCCCAAAGTGCTGGGATTACAGGCGTGAGCCACCGCGCCCGGCCTAGACAACAAATTTCTTTTCCTCATTCTGATTTCAGTGCAAACATTATTTCCTCATAATCATCTTGCACCTATAAAATTATGACATCTCTGTAATTGTTTCTTCACAGTACTTTTTAGGGTTGGAAACTAGATGATAATTTGTGTGAATAGTTGTTGATAACCCTCTTTTATCACTCGAATTCAGGTGTAATAAGTTCAAGAATCATATCTATTTTTGTTCCTCATTAGATACCTAGATTCTGGTACAGTACTTTGTATATATAATAATTTTGTCTGAAAAAAAATTGAATGAACAACCTTCTAAAATGTTTCAACTAAACTAAGCATTCTAAATAGACATCTCAAAAAAATGTCTTTTTATTTGAACAGAGAGGCAAACAGCATCAACTTTCTAAATCCACTTTTCTTTCATGTCTGGCCCCAGAGTATGAATATTATGAACAAGTTTTTCCTTTATATGGGACAGATATGCCTTAAAGTAGATGAACTATTAATGGTTCTTCAATGACAACAACTTACCTGGCTTTATGTCTTTTTTTTCTCTCTCAGAAATACCAGAGGAGTAGTAATGAGTTTTAGAAGATTAATCTAACCAGTATGAATTTAGCATCAATTATATAAGCCTACATCTGTGATTAGAGTTCAATCCTTTTGTAGTACTCTCTTCAAGATTTGTTAAAATCTTCTAATAAAAAAAAAAAAGATGAGGACTGGACATGGTGGCTCATGCCTGTAATCCCTGCACCTTGTTAGGTCATTGTGAAAGGATCATTTGAAGTCAGGAGTTTGAGACTAGCCTGAGCAATATAGTGAGACCCCCCCACTCCACCTCTACCAAAAAAAAATTAAAAATTAGCTGGGCATGGTGGTGTGAACCTGTAGGCCTAGGTATTCTGAAGGCTGAGACAGGAGGATTGCTTGAGTCCAGGAATTTGAGGTTACAGTGAGCTATGATCATGCCACTGCATTCTAGCCTAGGTGACAGAGCACTACCCTGTCTTTAAAAAATAATAATAGTGATGAACAGTGGATTCAGGCACTGAAGGAGGCCAAATTTTAAATATACAATGTAGCAATTTTATGGGGAATTATACAAAAAGCTACATAATACATATGAAACATACTCAAAGATGTTTTGGAGGAAAATTATATTTAATAAACATACATATGTTGTGAAATAGATTGCAAAGTGGCATGATTAATGTATCCTTTTAGACAGACTTTTTACTTTTTCTGCAAAATATGTCTTTAGCTAAGTTTAGGAATGGGAAAATATTCTACAATATATCTGGTTTATACTCTTCTAAAGATAGAAATCAAGAAAGACAAAGGCTAAGTAATCATTTCAGAATAAAGGAGACTACAAGGAAGTAATAACTAAATGTGTGGCTTTGGATTCGATTATATGGAAGAAAGTGTAAAGGACATTACTGAGCAGTTGATAAACTGTAATTATGAAGTATGAATTAAAATACAGTATTAGATTAATAGTAAATTTTCTTCTTTTAATTAGTGTGTGATCAGGTAACAGAATATTCCATTTTTGTATTGTTAAGCATTTAAGTATAAAAGAGTTAAGGAGCATGATATCTCCAAATTTCAGTATCTATAAATTGATAAACACAGAAATAAATAGAGAGAAGCGATCAAAAGACAAGATGGAAGGGAAGAAAGAGAAGGGACAGGACAGAAGAAGAAAGTGAATAAGGCAAAATATAAGTAGTGGGTGAATCTGGATCAACGATATAATTGTATATATTTTGCAAACTTTCTTTAAACTTAAAATTATATATAATCAACAAGTTACAAAAAATGCATAGCATACTACCAGTCCTATGATATGCATATAATAAAGAAAGCTCTCAATAAGTAGGTTTGTTATGTGCCGCCTGTATTTTCTGTAATTTTAATTAAGCAACAAAAAAAACTAAATCATCACGTGAAACTTTTCATTCAAGTTTGTTCACTAATCCCAAAGTACTATTAAATATGAACCTACATATTTATGACTATAATTACTTCTGCTTCTGTCTTTCTGTGTTTGAACATTTATTTTAAGACACTGTTGTGTTGAAACACAGCTATATAAAATTATATAAAATATTCTTATTTAAATGAGATTTATATATAACTAATAACATGCATTTTGCTATATTAAAATAATGACTATTATAATTAATTACGTATTTAATTACAGATCAGATCATCTATTTTTATTGTAATTAGGTTCAAAAATACATTAAAGAATAATGGGCAATGATTTTTCTCCTAACTTTAGGAATTTATAAGTAATTTCTAATGAATTTCCATGTATAATAATTAATCAAACAGTCTATAAGAAATAGGTGTCTTTACACATACAAATACAGAAAATTCACCTAATTATTTTGATAAACAAAAAGTATTTACTTTAAATAAATTATTACTTCTTTTTAACTCATGATCATGGCATAAGTATTTACAAAAGATATATACTTGTCAAAGTATAAGATACATTTTCTCCCATGACTTGACTATTTCTGTTCCTCTCAATTTATGTGCTTCGTTTGTTCTTCACAATGAATTTGAGATTTGAGGTGGTTTTGAAAAATATGTTCTAGAGTATTTCAGCCCTATTACTGAGGTCAGCCCTATAATACTGCTCTTTATGTTAAGGATGATGTTCTATTTTTCCTTCTACCTGAAGGTTATTTCATCCATAGTTATCTTTGAACTTTTCTTTCTTAAAGAAGCATGAATTTTAATGCTGGAAATATTCCTTGGGCAGATTGTGGATATTAGACATATCTGATATATTGAATATTTTAAATAAAATTTAATTAGTCCTTTAACCTTGAACTTTAGTGCCTTCCTTATACAAGGCAGTTGACAAAAAGAGGCATAACCATATTATTTAGGACAAAACCATTTATACAACAAATAACAATTGCTATCCCTTTTACTATTAGCTCCCAAGTTAGAAAACAATATATCTTATGTAATTTATAGCAACTATAACCAGGCAAGGTAAATATATGACCCATATTTTAATTTTTTAATTATTCAAGTAGCAGTTTAATAATAATTATTATACCAAGGTGGATGGATCACTTGAGGTCAGTAGTTTGAGATCAGCCCGGCCAACATGGTGAAACCATTTCTACTAAAAATACAAAATTTATCTACTTGGGAGGCTGAGGCAAGAGAATCATATGCACCTGGGAGGCAGAGGTTGCAGTGAGCCAAGATAGCACCACTTCACTCCAGCCTCGGTGACAGAGTGAGACTCTGTCTTAATAAATAAATAAATACATACATAAATACATATTTTCATATATATTTTTTCAATAAAATATTTGAGGTTAAGCATATGTAAGTATAAATAATCTGACTCAATGTGATTATAATAGATACTAAAATGTCAGACTTATTACAAATAGATGAAATAGTGTATATATACATATTTATACATTTTCATATATAGTATGCTATCTATGTAAAAGTATATATAGTATATATTTGAAAAATACAAATAAAGAGGTAATTAGATGATACAGTGTTTTATACATGAACAGGAAATTTATAACATAACTCTAACATGGCTTCTTATAAAAATATTTAGATTGAAATTGAAAAGGTAATAAGAGGGAAATTATTATGCTTTTTGAAAAAGCACTCTTCTTAAACCAAATTTTCAGAGGAAGTAGTTTTCCTGAACATTTATTTTATTACATATGGGACTCATATTGAAATAGTGCTCAATAGTAAAAATAATACTTTGGCTCTTGCTCATGATTGGATGGCTATTCACATAATATTCTTTGGCTACTTACCCTGCAGAATTGTAGCCCACCTGTGGGACAGATTTTATCAGTCTTTAAATTTCATATTAAATCATAAAAATCACATTAGTAATATGTTTGCTTTTCTGAGGTCAGTCACGGTTGACTAGAGAAACAGTCTCAAGGTAGATTTGGGCATAACACAGTTCACTGCTGGTTATAATTAACAAAAATGGTTGCTTGTGTTTCATACTAGTTTAGGGAAAAGAGAGGTATACCTTGTGTCCACATTTAGAGTGATGCATTAACCCATAACATATGACCATGGGCCATTATGGACAGGCATGATGGGCAACAGTGCAAAATGCATCATATGAAACTGATTCCCAAAAGATTTTTAGGATAGAGTCCTTTAGGTAGTAGGCATTTGAGATCGTACATGTGGATAAATTAGAGTTGATCCCACCAGAAGAGTTCCTGGAATTGTAAAATTGTATTATATATCAGTGTAAGTACAAGAAAATGTAAAGTTATGCTTAATGGAGCCAGCAAATGAATACTTTTGTTTTTCTCAATTCACAGGCAACTTCTTTTTCTATTATGCAGTATAGGTCTTTATAAGTTTTGCTTTGCATAACTTATATTCAACATTATGAACTTACCAAAATGCAGGAGGACAAAAATGATTTTTTTAAGGGTCAGTTATTCAAGCAGAAAAGAAGTTAAAATCTAGAGCGAATGGAACGATAATCGTACTTTTAAAGGATAATTTTGTTTCCAGACATGAAGAACTAATTCCTACAGAACTTTACTGCCTAAAACAACTAGAAAACATGGTAAAGTTTATGAAAGCTCTTTTCAGTCACTGTGAAACAGACATTTTAATACTGAGATACATCAGAAAATGAGCCAAAAAATGCCCTCAAATTTCTTTCTGGAGAGAATTTCCAAACCATATTTTAAGTTGGAAAAATACACATGCACCAAGTGGTCTTTCTATGTTGGAGATAATGTTCTTGGATTCTAGAGATGTCAACATGTCTAAAATTTGGGGATAGTGTACAGAGAGAAGGAAATGCCACAGAGAAAGAGCTATAGAGTTAGTCAAAGGGATGCTGGAGTCTTTGAATATCAATATGACAATGGGTAACATACAATTCCATAAGGCTAAACATAGAAAAGCTACTAGAGAAGGAGATATTACTGGATAGTTATAAGCTGCAATTTTTTTTCAGTTCTCACAGGACTAGGAATCATTTGGGTTGCTATGAGTCAGAGTGAAAACAGCTCACTGAATATACAGAGTATTAAGTAGATTTCTTAAAAGCCTTATGATATTTTGTTTGGGCTAAAGAAGCACTAGAATCAAGGGTACTCTAGACTCAGTCTGATAAATCTTCTCACAAAACGATCAAAGTATTTTGTGAGGCAACTGTGTGATGAACAAAGATCAATAATTTAAAAAGGAATAAAACAAGACCTTTCACTCAAAAACATAGAATTCACAGTGCCAAAGATACAATAATATTAGGTATGAAAAGAAGTGGAAAATGTGACCAGTAATACAGGAAAAAAAAAAACAAGTCACAATACAGTCAGAATATTTAAAAAAAGATAATGAAATTAGAAGACAAGGGTGTTAAGTATACTCATTATGCTTAATACTTTAAGGTTGACCATAATAATAAAAAAAAAAAAAACAAATGGAAGTTTTACAAACATACCTAAGAGAAATAATAAAGGTGAAACTAAGATTATCCATAGTGAAAATTTTCTGTAAGTAAATAACTGCAGGCAGCAGATTGGATGATCTGGAAGAAAACATTAGTCAATCTGAAGAGGGGCAATCAAAACTATGAAAAACAAAAGACAGTAAGATAAAAAGAGTGAAATAGGAGGAGGAGCCAAGATGGCCGAATAGGAACAGCTCCGGTCTACAGCTCCCAGCGTGAGCGACGCAGAAGACTGGTGATTTCTGCATTTCCATCTGAGGTACCGGGTTCATCTCACTAGGGAGTGCCAGACAGTGGGCGCAGGTCAGTGGGTGCGCGCACCGTACGCGAGCCGAAGCAGGGCGAGGCATTGCCTCACTTGGGAAGCGCAAGGGGTCAGGGAGTTCCCTTTCCTAGTCAAAGAAAGGGCTGACGAAGGGCACCTGGAAAATCCGGTCACTCCCACACGAATACTGCGCTTTTCCGACGGGCTTAAAAAACGGCGCACCACGAGATTATATCCCTCACCTGGGAGATTATATCCCGCACCTGGCTCGGGGGGTCCTACGCCCACGGAGTCTCGCTGATTGCTAGCACAGCAGTCTGAGATCAAACTGCAAGGGGGCAGCGAGGCTGGGGGAGGGGCGCCCGCCATTGCCCAGGCTTGCTTAGGTGAACAAAGCAGCCGGGAAGCTCGAACTGGGTGGAGCCCACCACAGCTCAAGGAGGCCTGCCTGCCTCTGTAGGCTCCACCTCTGGGGGCAGGGCACAGACGAACAAAAAGACAGCAGTAACCTCTGCAGACTTAAATGTCCCTGTCTGACAGCTTTGAAGAGAGCAGTGGTTCTCCCAGCACGCAGCTGGAGATCTGAGAACGGGCAGACTGCCTCCTCAAGTGGGTCCCTGACCCTGAACCCCGAGCAGCCTAACTGGGAGGCACCCCCCAGCAGGGGCACACTGACACCTCACACGGCAGGGTACTCCAACAGACCTGCAGCTGAGGGTCCTGTCTGTTAGAAGGAAAACTAACAAACAGAAAGGACATCCACACCAAAAACCCATCTGTACATCACCATCATCAAAGACCAAAAGTAGATAAAACCACAAAGATGGGGAAAAAACAGAGCAGAAAAACTGGAAACTCTAAAAAGCAGAGCTCCTCTCCTCCTCCAAAGGAGCGCAGTTCCTCACCAGCAAGGGAACAAAGCTGGATGGAGAATGAGGTTGATGAGCTGAGAGAACAAGGCTTCAGACGATCAAATTAGTCTGAGCTACGGGAGGACATTCAAACCAAAGCAAAGAAGTTGAAAACTTTGAAAAAAATTTAGAAGAATGTATAACCAGAATAACCAATACAGAGAAGTGCTTAAACGAGCTGATGGAGCTGAAAACCAAAGCTCGAGAACTACGTGAAGAATGCAGAAGCCTCAGGAGCTGATGCGATCAACTGGAAGAAAGGGTATCAGCCATGGAAGATGAAATGAATGAAATGAAGCAAGAAGGGAAGTTTAGAGAAAAAAGAATAAAAAGAAACGAGCAAAGCCTCCAAGAAATATGGGACTATGTGAAAAGACCAAATCTACGTCTGATTGGTGTACCTGAAAGTGATGGGGAGAATGGAACCAAGTTGGAAAACACTCTGCAGGATATTATCCAGGAGAACTTCCCCAATCTAGCAAGGCAGGCCAACATTCAGATTCAGGAAATACAGAGAACTCCACAAAGATACTCCTCGAGAAAAGCAACTCCAAGACACATAATTGTCAGATTCACCAAAGTTGCAATGAAGGAAAAAATGTTAAGGGCAGCCAGAGAGAAAGGTTGGGTTACCCTCAAAGGGAAGCCCATCAGACTAACAGCGGATCTCTCGGGAGAAACCCTACAAGCCAGAAGAGAGTGGGGGCCAATATTCAACGTTCTTAAAGAAAAGAATTTTCAACCCGGAATTTCATATCCAGCCAAACGAAGCTTCATAAGTGAAGGAGAAATAAAATACTTTACAGACAAGCAAATGCTGAGAGATTTTGTCACCACCAGGCCTGCCCTAAAAGAGCTCCTGAAGGAAGCGCTAAACATGGAAAGGAACAACCGGTACCAGCCGCTGCAAAATCATGTCAAAATGTAAAGACCATTGAGACTAGGAAGAAACTGCATCAACTAATGAGCAAAATAACCAGCTAACATCATAATGACAGGATCAAATTCACACATAACAATATTAACTTTAAATGTCAATGGACTAAATGCTCCAATTAAAAGACACAGACTGGCAAATTGGATAAAGAGTCAAGACCCATCAGTGGGCTGTATTCAGGAAACCCATCTCATGTGCAGAGACACACATAGGCTCAAAATAAAAGGATGGAGGAAGATCTACCAAGCAAATGGAAAACAGAAAAAGGCAGGGGTTGCAATCCTAGTCTCTGATAAAACAGACTTTAAACCAACAAAGATCAAAAGAGACAAAGAAGGCCATTACATAATGGTAAAGAGATCAATTCAACAAGAAGAGCTAAGTATCCTAAATATATATGCACCCAATACAGGAGCACCCAGATTCATAAAGCAAGTCCTAAGTGACCTACAAAGAGACTTAGACTCCCACACATTAATAATGGGAGACTTTAACACCCCACTGTCAACATTAGACAGATCAACGAGACAGAAAGTCAACAAGGATACCAGACAAGCAAAAGTTGAGGGATTTCATTAATACCAGATGCATCTTGCAAAATATGCTAATAGGAGTACTTAAATCAGAGAGAAAAGGACATTAATGAGCAATAAATAATCACCTGAAGGTACAAAACTCACTGGCAATAGTAAGTGTGCAGAAAAACAGAATATTATCACACTGTAACTATGGCATATAAACTATTCTTATCCTGAGTAGAAAGACTAAATGATGAACCAATAAAAAAATAATAACTACAATTTTCAAGACATAGACCATACAACAAGAAGATAAATGAAATAATAAAAAGTTAAAAATTGGGGGAGACAAAGTTAAGAAATAGAGATTTTCTTAGATTCCTTTTTGCTTCTTTGTCTGTTCATTCAAATACTGTTAAGCTGTCATCAGGTTAAAGTAATGAGTTATAAGATAGTATTTGCGAGTCTCATGGTAACCTCAAACCGAAAAACAATAATGGATACACAAAAAAATAAAAAGCAAAGAACTAAATCATATTACCAGAGAAAATCACCTTTACTAGAAAAAGACATGAAGGAAAGAAAGAAGGATGAGAAGATAAAAACACAAATCAACAACAATCAAAAACAACACAGAAAACAAAAACAAAATGGCAGGAGTATGTTCTTACTTATCAATAATAACATTGAAAGTAAATGGACTAAACTTTATTCAATCAAAAGACATGGATTGGCTGTATGAATGAAAAAAGAAGACCCGTTGATCAGTAGCTTATAAGAAACACACTTCACCTATGAAGACACACATAGGCTGAAAATAAAGAAACAAAAAAGATAGTCCATGCCAGTGAAAACATTTTATCCAAGAGCTGCAGAATACACATTCTTTTCCTCAGAGCATGTTTTATTCTCAAGGGTAGATCATATGTTACATCACAAAACAAGTCTTAAAACATTAAAAAAATTGAAATAGTATCAAGCATTTTTTCTGACCACAATTGAATAAAACTAGCAATTAATAACAAGATGAATTTTGGAAACTGTACAGATACGGAAATTAAACAATATGCTCCTGAATGTCCAGTGAGTTAATGAAGAAATTAAGAAAGAAATTCATAAATATGGGATATAGCAAAAGCAATACTAAGAAAGAAGTTTATAGTTATGTGTGCCTACATCAAAAAAGAGGAAAAATTTCAAATAATCTAATGATGAAACTCAACCAGAAAATGAAAAGCAAACCAAACCCAAAATTAGTAGAAGTAAAGAAATAACAGGGCAGAAATAGATGAAACTGAAATAAAGAGAATAATATCAATGAAACAAAAAGTTGATTTTTTGAAATGTTAAACAAAATTGACCAATCTTTAGTCAGAATAATTAAGAAAAGAAAGAAGATCTAAATATAAAAAATCAGAAATGAAATGATACTACATAAATTCAAAGGATCAATAGTGGCTACTATAAGCAACTATTTGCCAATAAGTTGGAAAATATAGAAGAAATGGACAAATTCCTAGGTACATACAACCAACCAAGATTGAACCAGGAAGAAATCCAAAACCTAAACAGACAAAAACAAGTAACAAGATCAAAACATCTCTTATACCCCATAAATATATAAACCCACTATGTACCCACAAATATTTTTTTAAAATTTAAAATATAAAAAAAGAAAAGTGAAATAGAAGAAATATTGCTTAATGAAATAAAGTACATCAAGGAAAACCTGAAGCCAACATCTTATATACTGCTGAATGACACAATGCTTTCTCTCTAAAATTATGCCCGTTTCTATTCAGCACTATACTAGACATCCTAGCTAGTACAATATGGTAAGAAAAAGAAAAAAAAAGAGTCTTACAGATTGGAAATAAGGAAGTTAAATTGCCTGTTCTTCACAGACAACATAATTATATTTGTAGAACATTTGAATCTTCCAAAAATTACTTGAATGAATAAGCTTCTTTAGCAATGTCTTGGAATATAATTGTTAATTAAACAAAATTTTAATTTTATATGTTAGCATTCAACAATCAGAGGGTTAAACTTTAGAAAATGTAGAATATCATATAATAAATACTTAGGTAGAAAGTTAAAAATATATTTCTAAGAACTTTATATAAAGAAGTATAAAGCATTATAATAATAGGTAAAAAAAGAGGTATATGATGTTCATGGATCAGAAGGGTTAATCCTAAGATATCAGTTCTTTACCAATTAATTTTCTTGTTCATTGCTATCTCAATCAAAATGCCAGCAGATATTTTGACAAAATTGACAAAACAATTCTAATAATTTTAGAGAAATGTGAATAACCTAGAATAGCAAAAACCATTTTGAAATATAAAAAGAATAAGCTGGAAGTCTGTTTTCAAGACTTATCACTACTATAAAGACATAGTAAACAATTAAGTCTGGTATTGTCATAAGGGTAGGTTTACAAATAAAATAGCATAATAAAGAAACCTGAATTATGCCATACGCAAAAGCCAATTGATTTTTCAACAGCAATACTAAGGTAATTCAATGGATAAAGTCCTTACAACAAATTATGTTGTAACAACTGCAGATTTTATATATATTTCAACAGTTAATTCAAATCATGCTTTAAAAAAAACTTGAAATGTAACATACACCTAAAAGTAAAAGCTAAACATTTGAAAATTCTAGAAATTCAGAAAATTTACAAAAAAATAACCTAATATATGATTCAATTCGAATGAAACCCTATGAAAAATAAAACTAGTTTATAATGGCAGAAGGAAGATAGTTGTTTTTCTGGGACCAGATATTTGGTGATTAACTGCAGAAGGGCAATGGAATCTTTTTGGAATAAATATAAGTATTGTGATTTTGTTTGTTATATACACTCATGTTGTTATATGAATGTATAGTTTTAAAAATTCATCAAATTGCACACCAAAAATGAATACATTTTATTTTATGCAAAATGTATCCCTGTAAAGACAGTTAAAAAAAATAGAAAAATAGTTTATAAAATTCCTACAGAAATATGGCAACATCTAGAGCAATGAGGTTTTAAAAGTAGGTCATTTATATTGATTATGGTCAATATGCAATATTCCTATATGCACTATTTCCATATTTATTTTCAATATGCAGTATTTATATATGCAGTTTCTGTATGCAGTATTTTGGAGCTTAGTCAGAGGAAGTGACCAATTTGAGGGAAAGATTGATGCAGGTGAATTTGTCCTTCTTTTTATATGCAAACTTCTAACAAGGGGATGCTTTTTGGTAAATACTACATCATGGAGAAAAATGCAAGGGGCAAAGAAATGACAAAATAAGTGCAGAATCAAGAAGAATCTTACTAACATGTTTCTTTTTATGGGAAGTTCAAATTGGAAAGTAGTACATGAAAATACAAAGGTGTATTTAGAGAAATATGTGTAATTTGGAAACACAGAAATGTAATCTATTATATAGACGGAAGCAAGTGATTTAATTTTAGCCACAGGAAAATAAAAGAACAACATATTTGGGAGAATTTTTTTTTAGCCCCACCGGTTTTTTTCCTCGGAAAGAGACTAAACAAAATTAGAAAGCAAGACAAAGTTGGAAAATTTTACATGTGTAAAATTAGCCAAAACCAAACAGGAAGCACAATCAAGGATAAGTAAAAACCTGCTGCTTGCTGCTTAAAAGGAAATTCAAAAACTAGGACAACACTACAGAAATGTGAATACAAATTGTCTTGTTGCCCTGTTAAATGGCTCAATGAATTAATGTCAATAGGTTTTTATTATAATATTATCAATAGGTTATTATTATGGTATAATCACTCCAGATAATTACAGAGAGGAATCAGAACGCAGGCAAAATAGAAAGGCCAACAGAAGATAGTGTGACAACTTAAAAATAAGAAACACAAGCAAGCTTCCACTATACCTTGGTTTAGAGAGTAACAGTAAAAGATGGTGTTACTGGACCCCAAGACTTGTGGTCACTCATTTGGAACTGTAGATATGACAAAGTGCTTCCTGGTTGGAGCTGGAGCTATACAGGAGAGGGTTGTCTTGTAGGCAGTGGAACCCCAAAGGAGATTCAACCCCTGCTGGAAATATTGCCCAAAACAAGGGGACAGAGTATGGTTTACTTAATGTCCACGTGTATAGAGTGATAAGTCTGTGCCTGAGCTCAACTGCATGAACTTCAGTTCTCCGAGATTGACCTGGCTACCACTATTGGTGAAACCTCAGCCTGTCAATAGCACCTATCAGTTTTTAGTGGAAGAATGGCTTTATTTCCCTGGAAGATTAGGCGTACACCTGATAGCAAGTTAATTACAACAAACCAGTTCCGTCAAGGAGGTATCCATGATTGGTTATCATTGAAAAAGCCACTTCATCTGAATATGGATTTGCCTTCCCTGCAACATCATCTACAGATACCATCCTGATGTTGTACAATATGTTGATTTTGATGAGGAACTCGGATCACAGAATTGTAAATGCAACTTAGTGTTTCTTCTCATGAGAATCTAGTCTCCATGGTACATTGATGCAATAGCTTATTGAAGACTCATTTACATTACTAACTAGCAAAGTAAATTTCTCAGATGTGGAGATGTTCTCCTTCAGCATGCGTGACATTCTTTGAACCAGAGCTCAATAGGTGCGTTTTGTTTTGTTCTGTTCTGTTTTTGCCTTCTCTCTCTAATATTTACGACGTACTTATTCAGCTGCCACCCAGCAACTTGTTTAAAAGTGCTTTTGCTTCCTATCTCCAGAAGAGTTAGAAGAGAAACCCTTGAGAGCTCCCAGAGAAGAGACCAAACAATACTTGAAGTGGCAAAAGTAGGAGAAAAAAATTCTGGCAATTAGAGGACCACTTTAGGAGGACTAATATTTGAATAATAGGGAAATATCAAAGCAAGGCAATAACCAAGGAAACACATTTTTCTTTCACACATTTTTACAACTGAAGGATAAGGGTTTCCAATATGAAACTGCCTACTGAGTCACATCACAATTCATGAAAATAGAGCAATGTATTATCATGAAATTAAAAATTAAATTAAGGCTAGAGGCAAAGATAAGCCATTAATAAGTTCCAGAAAGTGGGAAATATTAGGTCTCATGAAAGACCATTAATCAGAATGGCTTTGGAAATCTTAGCACCTTAAGTTATACTATAATACAGATTTTTTTTTCTCTCTCTCTCCCCCAGATGCATACACACACACACACACACACACACACACACACACACACAACTTTCTGAGTATTCAATTTAGTTCCATTGTAAAATCAACTTTTGCCATAAAAATGAAAGCAGAGAAGCCCCTCATATATTTGAATCATGTGGATGAACCAGAATAAGAGAGAGCAAGGAGGCGGGGGGCAGGCACAGAAACTAGGTCATAACTAGGTCTTAGTAACATTATTTGTCTTGGTAACATTATTTGTACCTCTGAATCAATTAGAAGTCAGAATCAATACCTACTCTTTTCTTTTATTTACATTTAGTTAAATGAGTCAATGCAACTGATATTCTTTGAGCTATTTTGTTTTCCTGTTAATTGAAATAAAATAGTCCTAAATTATGTAAGAATTTTGTTTAGAGCAGGTCAGCCTCAGTTAATGTCACGATGCATATCCTAGAACAATAATAAAATGTAAAATTAATTACAAAAATGTGAGGGATAATAATTCCATATCTGAGACACTATAGCCAGGTTTAATCACAATGCGGTAAGACATAGAGTAATGAAATGTGTTGTATTCATAGAAGTTAGCATATAAAATGATAAGTAGGGCAACATAATATAAATTCGTGGCATATTTAATATATGCAAGGCACTAAGATAAAGATTTTTCATGAGTAACATGTTAATAAATTCTCAAATGAAACTATAAGGTAGGTAATAATAAACATCTCATTAATACCAGGTGATATTGCTATAACTGGAAATCTATTACAATAACATGATTGCTGTTATAACATGTTGAAGTATTTTGATGTGAAAAATGTATTTTGTGTATCTACTAAGTCCATATCTGGGGCTACATTGAAGTAGCAAATGGAAAGCATGTTTTAAGTCAACGTTACTAGGATAAGTATAGCTGGTCAAAAATAGAAAGCTGTTTTGTGAGGTAGTGAACTAGAAATGCTCTGGTAGTATATCACTTCCATTTTTATAAGATGTTAAAGTGTGTAAACTAGCAATTAATTCTAAATTAGGTAGGACAATAGAATAAATAACCTTAGGACATCTTCCAGCTGCATAATTTATTGTTAATATTTTATTGGAATGACTAGGCTGTGGCACGTGTGATCATTATCAGTGGCCTCCTTGGGAAATTCAAGTTACTTAGGGTGAGAACTAAAAAGTCTTTTGAGATTCTAAAAGTTCAAAGTGCCGTACAATTTCTTTTTTATATTACTTTATTTAACCAATTTAATTGTTCTAAGATATTGGTGTTTTCTTATTTCTAGATTTATAAAAAGCTGTATATAAGAGAAGTTATGTAGTTTAAGCCCACAAACTTAATGATTTGTAGAACTGGTATTTGAACCCAGGATTTCTCTAATTTTATTAGTTTCATTCATAGTTTTGTCCAAAGGAGGTGTGACCAATCCCATTAATATAATAAATTATTTACCAAAAGAAGAATTTTACCTGAAGAATAATGATAGATTCTTATGTATTCACTATATGACAAACTATTAATATGTGTTTCATTCACTATATGACAACTAATATGTGTTTTATACCCAACTAACAAGAATTTGATATTTTTTTCTTACAGAGTATACCATATATATGAGCATGTGGTACACACACATGCACCTTATCTCTCTATATATACATTCCAGATATAATATCTTAATTCCAGACATTTATTTTTTAAATTATTTGTTTGCTTCATAAATATCTCACATCAGTAACATTTCCAAAATGTTACACTCTAAAATATTATGAATGCTTTGAGTAATTAAAGGTAGTAAATTAACAGGCCTTGTCCATTCTTAGTTGATCGAACTCTAGTTTCATAAAAGAAAAAAAAAATCATTCAAAAATTCAGGCTTAATTTTCTCACTGTCTTCTAGATACTCTATGTATCTTCTAAGAGAAATAAATGGCATGAATTATCAGCCTAATTATAGTAATGTCAGAGCTTGGTTTAGCTTACAGCAACATTTATTTTCTGTGCCTGGCTACATCTCTGTAATAATTACAGAGATTTGGCAATGCTGCTTATATAACCATTGACCATAAATTATAGTTAGACCAAACAGCTTTGGAAACTGATGGCAGAGCAGCTGACATTTCTAATTTACTGATTCTGTTGTCATTAGTGTAAAGTAGGTGGTGAGGTGAAAAGAGGGTCAGGGCTTAATCCTTCACATGTTGAAATTCTGCCCACCACCATAGGGGACAATTACCCTTCAGGAACGATTACTCAGTCTTTTAACAAGAGTGACATCTGCTGGCCCACATATGCAATTCAAACTATTCCATTTTTATAATTCTTTGCAATAGCCTAGCTTCATTTCCACAGATGGCAAATTAGCTGAGTTTATAATTACAAAGGACAATATTTAGCACAATGGAGTCTTATTTAGTTATTTTAAATGTGTGGTTTAAACAAGATGACTCTAAATTTGTTTGCTTTTCATTGTGACATTTTAATTGCAATTTTTTTTTCATGTGTTTTTCTCTTCTTGCAAATGCTAGTTTTTTTCAAGTTTGAATGTAAGATACTTATGGTCTAGATATTTTCTGGAATTTATTTTTAAGATGTTAACTGTAATACTCCAAGACAATATTTTTAATTGAATGAAACAATTAAATTGCAAAAATGTCATGTGTTTATTTTTGTTTGTTGTGTTATACATTTTTTCTTTTTTTAAAATGTGTATTATATTTTCATTTACAATGCAGTATTCTCCTGATTAGTTGGTCTCTCTCAGGTGAATGTGGGTGTGCATACTTGAAAATGATATTTTTGTATTAGAGTCAATATGTAAATATTGTGTTATTTATTGTGAATACTTGTATTCCTTATATCTCTATAAACTGGTTGCTTTTATTTCTAGTAATCATGACCAAAAAACTTTTTTGTTGAAATAAACAAGTAAATATTTATCGTAATGCATTTTACACTTAACGATGATTATTATGGAGTTGTATTTTTAATTGACAAAAGTATTTTTAAATTTCTAAATACAAAATTCTTACATCAGGCAAATATATGAGCAAGTACTTAAAAAAGTAAAATAGTTGTTATAGGGATATTTAATTCTGGAATGTATTCCTATGTAAAATTATAGAAGTGGAAATATATTAGAATTTTTAGTTTTACATGAAAATAATGGAATTATAATGTTCTGTAACATTTTTAAACTGATTAAGACTGTATCAGATTAATAAGCATTAATATTATTATTTTGTGATCCATACCTTAAGATGCTGTATAAAATAATGGAGCTATCTTTTAAGTACAATATATACAAAGACATACACACTAAAAGCATCTAGGCATTTACAATGATTATGTTCTTATGCCTCTCCAATTAAAATTAAATATGGCATCTCAAAAAAGTCTTAACTTCCATATTTCACATTCTTGATTTTCTGTTTATATGTTACTTTATTTCTATTAGTCTAAACAATTATGTTGGAAACATAATTGAACAAAGAAGTAAAAATTGGTATGATATCCTTAGGTCTATTATTAATTATCTGAGTCACTCAACCTTTTTCGTCTCTATTTTCCTACCTGTAAAGCTCATAATATCTACGCAGAAGATTCATGTAAGGAACAATTTTAATATACTATATAGAAAAGTGTTCTATATACCATTAAGCACTTCTAGAAGTTGGTAGTAATTATTAATTGATCTCATGGCTATGTACATTTCCTCATTTATTCTCCAAAATAACATTATGACATAAGTAAATCTATTTTACAGGTATTAAAAAAATCAAAACCTATAGATCACACTCAGATTAAAAATTCAAATGATGGAACTAAGAGCCAAATCCAAGTAATTTTGTCTCTAAAGCCAGAAAGCCATGTGGTCAAATACTTTTAATATAAACTTACTCAGAAACATGTAAATAATAACAAAAAATCCAATCAAGCAACATTAAAAAAATTCTAAGTAAAATAAACATGCAATATACGCCAAAATTTCTATCCTATAAATAATCCACAGTTTAAAATATGCTTTCAGCATCATTAAGTAAAGTGTCTAAACACTTTGTCTTTTTCTATTAAAAATACTAAAAAAACTGCACAGCATTTACTTGCAGGTACATCTCAAATATATTGTGGATTCAGTTCCAGATCATTGCAATAAAGGGAACATTGCAATAAAGTGAGTCGCACAAATTATTTGGTGCATTGTCAATGTAAAATTCATGTTTACATTATAGAATAAATAGACTGTAGTCTATTAAGTGAGCAGCAGCATACATCTAATAAAACAATGAACATACCTTAATATAAAAATACTTGATTGCATAAAAATGCTAACAATCATCTAAGCCTTCAGCTAGTTGTCATCTTTTGCTGGTGGAGACTGATCAGGCTAGTGGTTGCTGAAGAGTGGGGTGGTTATGGCAATTTATTAAAATAAGACAACAATGAAGTTTGCTACATTGATTGGCTCTTCCTTTTTTTTTTTTTTTTTGTTGAGACAGGTTCTCACTTTGTCACTCAGGCTGGAGTGCAGTGGCACAATCTCAGCTCACTGCAGCCTCTGCCTCCCAGGTTCAAGCGATTGTCCTGCCTCAGCCTCCCGAGTACCTGGGATTACAGGCAACTGCCACCGCGCCTGGCTAATTTTTGTATTTTTAGTAGAGATAGGGTTTCACCATATTGGTCAGGCTGTTCTTGAACTCCTGACCTCGTGATCCACCCGCCTTGGCCTCCCAAAGTGCTGGGATAACAGGCATGAGCCGCCGCGCCCAGACGGCTCTTCCTTTTACACACACGCACGCATGCGCGCGCGCGCGCGCACACACACACACACACACACACACACACACAGAGCATTCGATGCCGTTTGATAGCATTTTATCCACAGTAGAATGTCTTCAAAATTAGAGTCATCTTCTCAAAAACTGCTGCTGCTTTATCCATTAAGTTTATGGAATATTCAAAACTCTTTGTTTTCATTTTTAAAATGTTCACAGCACCATCACCAGAAGACCATCAAGGAAACACTTTCTGTGCTCATCCAACAGGCAACTTCTTATCCATTAAAGTCTGATCATAAGATTTCAGAAATTCAGTCACATCATCAGATTCCACTTCTAATTCTAGTTTTCTTACTGTTTCCACCACATCAGCAGTTACTTCATTCACTGACATTTTGAGGCACTGAAAGTCAATCCTGAGGGTTGGAATTAACCTCTCCTAAACTGTTAATGTTAATATCTTGACCTCCTTAGATGAATCACAAATACTCTTAATAGTATCTAGAATAGTGAATCCATTCCAGAATGTTTTCAATTTATTTTGCGCACATAAATCAGAGGAATGACTATCAGTGGCAGCTATGACCTTATGAAGTGTATTTCTTACATAATAAGAGTTAGAAATAAAAATTAGTTTTTGATCCACGGGCTGCAGAATTGATGTTGTGTTAGGAGGCATGAAAACAACATGAATTCTCATGTACATCACCATGAGAGCTCTTTCTTGGGTTATTATGTGCGCTGTCATTGAGTAGGAATATTTTGAATGAAAACTTTTTCTGAGCAGTGGGTATAAATCGTGGGCTTAAAATATTCAGTAAACCATGCTGTGAATGGAGGCGCTATCACCCAGGCCTGGTTTCATCTCTGAAGAACAGGCAGAGTAGATGCAACTTAATTCTTAAGGACCCTCAGACTTTCACAAGTGTAAATGAACACTGGCTTCAACTTAAAATCACTAGCTTCATTAGTCCCTAATGAGAGTAAGCCTGTCGTTTGAAGCTTTGAACAAACGCTGACTTCTTATCTGTAGCTATGAAAGTCACAGATGGCATCTCCTTCCAATAGAAATTTAATCTATGTTGAAAATCTATTGTTTAGTATTGCCACCTTCATCAGTAGTCTTACCTAAATCTTCTGGATAGCTTGCTGAAGCTTCTACATCAGCACTTGCTGCTTTACCTTGCACTTTCATGATATGAAGGTGGCTTCTTTTCTTAAACCTTATGAGCCAACCTCTGCTAGCTTCAAACTTTTCCTCTGCAGCTTTCTCACGGCTCTCAGCCTTTATAGAATCGAAGAGACTTGGGCCCTTGCTTTGAATTAGGCTTTGGCTTAAGGGAATATTGCAGCGGATTTAACTTTTTATTCATGCCGTAAAAACTTTCTCCCTGTCAGCAACAGTTCTATTTTGCTTTTTTATCATCCATGTGCTCCCTGCAGCACTTTAATTTCTTTCAGTTTGGCTAACTCTGGTGCAGGAGGCCTGGCTTTTGACCTATCTTGACTTTTGACATGCCTTCTTCACTAAGCCTAATCGTTTCCAGCTTTTACTTTAAAGTGAGAGAGACGTTTATCTCTTTTTTTCACTTGCACACTTAGAAGTTACTGTAGGGTTATAAATTGGCCTAATTTCAATACTGTTGTGTCTCAGGGCATAGGGAGGCCCAAGGAGAGACTGAGAGAGAGGAAAAGAGTGAGACACAGGGAGGAGCCAGTTGGTGGGTAGAGTGGTCAGGACAAAAACATTTATTGATTACATTTGCTATGTTATAGAAGTATAATTTGTGGCACTTCAGACCCATTACAATAGTAACATCAAAGATCACTGATCACATATTACAATAACAGATAAAATAATAATAATAATAAATTGAATTGTTAGAATTACCAAAATGTGAAACAGGAACATGAAGTGAGCATATGCTGATGGTAAAATGGAGCCATAGACTTGTTAGATGCAAAGTTGACATAAACCTTTAATTTTTTAAAAAAATCTATCTCTCTAAAGCACAATAAAGCAAAGCTCAATAAAATGAGGTGTGCCTATCTTTGCACACATTAGTTTGAATTAAAAATGTTAAGACTTTTCATATGAAAAACAAATATCATAATAGGAACAAAAATAATATTATTTAGATTTTCCATGCTAGTTGCAGTCAAATTTGTTTTCTGTGTAATTAAGTGGAGAAATATCTACTAATTAAAGAAGCTACAATCAATAAATTGACTTAGTTTCTTATATTTTGAGGACATTTCAAATTAATTTTGGGTTCACTTAGCTTAAAAATATCTGTCATTTTCTTCACATTATATCTCAGGGATGATTTAGACAAATTACCTACCATTTACAGCATTGTATCTAAGAGGAAAAAAAAAACCATATGTTATGGTGTGTGACAAGCATTGAATGTGGTCCTGTCCTTTAACTTTTGTGTCACCCTAGCCACAGGTTTCTTCCAGGAATGAGAGACAATACCTTGTGAAATGTCTCACCTCACTTGGCTTTGGGCACTTCTATGAAACAATTTCCGAAATACATTTTCAATTTACTTTAATTATTTTAATTATTTATTTAATAGTTCTATTTTGTTTTGTTTTATAAAATAGAGAATCTATTTTTCTGATAGTTTAGTATAACTAGGATAATATTTTATAAGCATTTAATAATCTAAAATTGTAAACAATATTATAGGTTTACACATAATATTCTAGATCAATGCTAAGTTTTATGATGCATATAATATAAAGATTTAAAACATATAAAGTGGCACATCGACTTGAAATTATTGAGATGTTTTGAAAATATCCAAAAACATGTTATAGTACAGTTATTCTTGTTTCTTACTTCTCCCACAGATGATTGGCTGGAAAACATTCAGTTTGTACAACTTTATTTGAAGTGACGGCATGTAACACACATATAACCTTCTTCACTTTTTAAATCTAATTTTAAACCATTCTTTTTGGGATTTTTGTACTATTTTCTATCAAACTCTTTTCTTATATTCTGTTCTCGGATTTTTATGACATCTGGTTGGTGGCATACTTTTACTCACTTCAATATGTAAAAGTGATTCTATTTTAAACATACTTTCAGTTAGATAAGTGTTACATATTGACCCAGCAACTTGAGTCCTGTTTTACATGATATTTTTCTTGCATTACATATATAACTATTTTCTATTATTAGCATTCAAACTCCAGTTCATACACTCTAGCCTAGAAACTTTAATATCAATACTCTTCTAATTAAATGCATTAATTATATAATCAATAACATTTTCACATGGAAAAACAAAACTAAAAATATTACATTTCAGAATGGTCTTAGGCTTGATTAATTCACTAGTGCAAGCCAAAACATCTGATTTCATTCTTTTTTTTTGAGATGGAATCTCGCTCTGTTGCCCAGGCTGGAGTGCAGTGGCACGATCTCGGCTCACCACAAGCTCTGCCTCCCGGGTTCACGTCATTCTCCTGCCTCAGCCTCCTGAATAGCTGGGACTACAGGCACCCGCCACCACGCCTGGCTAGTATTTTTGTATTTTTAGTAGAGGCGGGGTTTCACTATGTTAGTCAGGCTGGACTCGATTTCCTGACCTCCTTATCTGCCCGCCTCGGCCTCCCAAACTTTACAGGCTTGTTAACTTACAGGGATTACAGGCGTGAGCCACCACACCCAGCCCTAATTTCATTCTTAAACTTCATGGGAGTCATTAAATTATAGATTTGTGAGATCTGTGCTGTTAAATAGGTGGCCATTTACAGAAGAAGAGAAATCAAAGAAGACACTTGATATAGTCTTTCGTCTTACCAAAACCCTCAAATTACTTGTTTGGTCTTAAAATCAAGGACCTTTTCATAAAGGAGTCTGTATCTTCACAAAAGGGTCAGTTCTCATTAAATGTCACTATAATAACCCATTAATTCCATCACAACACAATTTAACTACCTAGTATTACATGAGGATTTTATGTTTGATGTCCAGTTATTCTCATCTGAGATAAGCAGGTTAAAGTGATTAGATACATGTTAGTGCCAGATATCAGTCAGAGTTTAGTTAAAAGCAAAAAAAAAAGTATATCTGAGTGATTTTACTATAAAAGAAAATTATTAATTCACTAAAAGGATATGGATAGCTTATTGAGTCACCCAAATGGTTGTAGAACAGGCATGGCAACAAGGAAAGCTGTCCAGATTCAAATTGAGAACTGTTCCAGATAGTAATCTGCCATGGCCCTTCCAAGTACTAGCTACTGCTGTGGAAATGATCAACACTGTTAGTAGGGAAGCCTGAATGTTGCAGCTAGTACATCTCCCATTATTGCCTGTGAACTGGACTCTATCTTGTTGCAATTAGTACCATCCCTAGAATTATTTGCATTCCTGATTCCCTGATTCAATAGTCATGTGCCAATAAGCCTGATTACTATTGTTGCATCCTAGGTCAAATGCTTATGCATTACTTTTAAGACAGTCTACAAAAATGAGTATTTACCATTTTGTAATTTATAGTAGAAAATAACTGTCTCTCACAAATACTCAAAAAGAGAGACATTCTCAACCAAGTGGGAGCTTTATATGTTGGAAACTAAGAACAATGACATATGTTTACTACGAGGCACAAAATAAATGGCAGACCATTCCAGATAAGAATACCCCGAGCCATCCATTGGATAAGAGCTGCCAAGGAGAGCAGCCTGATTCAACTAAGACTTTGATATAAGTTAAAAATTAACTTCTACTTGGTTATGTCACTGAGATTTTGATCATTGTTAATGGAGCATTTCTTACTGCAGCATACTTTAGCATATACTGATTAATAGAGTATTGAATATATTGTAACAAGAATACAAAATATATGAGAATCATTTAGTGATTCGGTAATAGGTAACGAGAATATATATATAACAGTCTGAATAACCCTAGATCCATGATAGGCACAATATTTAGCAGAAATTTTGCCTGCTGTATTTTAGACAGCAAATCATGTGTCTCTTCATCCTGCAGGCTGAGATTGGAAAGGCAGAGTTTCTCAAAGCAAGTTTCACAAAACGCTAGTCTTATAAAATTATTTCATAGGAAATCACATATATTTCATTAATTAATTAAACATTTTGCCAAGTTCTTTGTACTGTATCTCCCTCTTATAGATCCACAATGCCTACGTAATAATTAAAAGCTCTGAATTACTCAGTGTTACAAAATCAAAAACAAGCATTTAACCAGGTGTTTCCCAGTATTTAAAATATAATGTAAATTGATAGCTCAACTAACTAATTTTGAGCTGAATATACCTCAGAACATCCTATATTGGTGAGAAAATTATAATGTATAAGGGAGAGAACATGGATTGCTGCTTGCACCAATGTGCTGTTGCATCATTAAGATTTCTGGACTTTGAAATCTTCCGTATCCATTCCCCCAGAAAAAAAGATTAAAAAGAAAGTTAAATGGAGTATGTGGTTGAATTGCATGAACTAAATGATGTAAACTCTCTAATCTCTCTCCATTTTTAAATAAAATCCTCTTTGCTGAATAATATATTTGGTAGAGCCTTTCTGAGGCCTGCAAAGAGGAGCCCCATATACACATTGGTGGACTGGCGAATAACTGCTCAGAAGCAGCAAAATTCTTAATTAAACACAGAGAATAAATGACATAAAATACATCAGGGTATTAATTGCCCTGCTCTCTGTCTGGTGAAATTATTTGCTATTTTAATTTTCTTCTTCATGCTTTTCTAAACATTTCACAATAAAACTGAATTTCTCTTATAACTTTAAGAACACAATATATTTTATAGAGAGCAAGGAAGGTATGCATATGATTTGGGTTTGGAAGGATTATATGGCTATATGCAGAGACAGAATAAATAATTTTGTCATGTAATTCTGATTTAGAATGAGTTATTTCTACACTCTGTAGATACTCAAATGTCATAGTCATTCTGATAATCACTACCTCCTAAATCTAGAATCAAAGTATACAAAATTATCTACCTAGAGATTAAGAACATAGACATAAATCCAACAATTACTGCATTCTAGTTTAGCTGAAATGTAGATTTGCTTTACTGTTTGGTTTGATTAGAAGTAATTATTATTAGAATCTTTATTACCATTCTACCATCTGATGACTACACACAGTATTTTTGGTTTATGTGAAAAGGATCTCAGTTTAAGACCTCAGCTCAGACATTAAAGCACCTTACGGAAATATATTTTTACCATCACGATTAAGAAAATATGACCACTAGAGCTGAGAGAAAGTTTTAGAATAAGTCAAACTTAAAATTTCTAATGGGAAATAGTATCACAGAATTAATTTAAAATAAGGCTGAGCTCTTTTCTCCTAGGGGCAAGAAAAATAGGAATGCTGGCTTTAAAGCTGTTTTCCATTTCCAATTTCAAAGTTCCAAGTTTTACACCACAAAAAGTAACTTTCTGGTTAACTATCCTGTCTTTATTCTACATTTTCAAAATATTAAAATGTTATTCATGTAACCTCCTGAAATTGCTAAGATACTTGCTAGCTTTTTACCCTAGTGATTTCTAAAAGGAAATTTAAATATCTACTCAGGCAAGAAAAAGAAACATTTAGGGAACTGTGCATGGCAGTTGATTGATTACAGAGGCCTAAGATAAGATTTCTAAATTAAGAGATACACTTTTGTTGAGCCATTCATCTGAACAATGAGAAAAATCTATAGAAAAGAAAACATAATTCAACAAAATGGTCACGGGTAGTTAAACCAATAATTTGAAAGTACAATATTGGAACATGTAGTTGCTTTCACTTAAGATTAAAGGAACTCAATTGCTTTACAAAGTATTCTTAAAATCTGAGGTTTTTAAACTTTTTAAAAATAATCTTACTTTCATTTAGCAGTTTGAATCAACAGAACCTTGTGATTATGTACTAACAGATATTAATAGAGAAGGAGGAGTTATGTACTAATGGATATTATGGATTGTGTACGAATGGATATTAATAGAGAAAGTCAGGTAAAGTATTAGGTGACCTGAAATAATTTATTTATTTATTTATTTATTTATTTATTTTGAGACAGAGTCTCGCTCTATCACCCAGGCTGGAGTGCAGTGGCACGATCTCCGCTCCCTGCAAGCTGCGCCTCCCTGGTTCACGCCATTCTCCTGCCTCAGCCTCCCTAGTAGCTGGGACTACAGGTGCCCGCCACCACACCCGGCTAATTATTTGTTTTGTTTTTTAGTAGAGACAGGGTTTCACCGTGTTAGCCAGGATGGTCTCGATCTCCTGACCTCGTGATCTGCCCGTTCGGACTCCCAAAGTACTGGGATTACAGGCGTGAGCCACCACGCCTGGCCTCATTTCTTTATTCAAATACGTGCCACTGTAGAATCATAATGAAAAGCCTTTTTGGGAAGATGACATTTGAGGTGAAATCTGAATGACAAGAAAGGGTCACCCAGAAAGACAAGGGGGAAGAGCATGACCAGCAGAGAAAACAGCCATTTCAAGAACCTTTGGTGGGGCGTGCTTTGACTTTTGAAGAAATAGGCAGATCAGGGTGGATAGAAGGTAGTGGAGAAAAAAAGCAGAATGAGGTTAGAGAGTTAGGACAGATCAAATTCTACTGCATCTAATCCAAGGTGTATGATTTGATTCTAATAAAAGCCATTTAAGGAAGCAGAGAAGCAGAGGAATGCTATGATCTGATGTGGATCTTCAAAAGACTGCTGTGGTTTTGCTTTGGAAATGGCTTGTTGAGAGGCTTGGATAAATGCAAAATACCAGTAAGGAATTTTTTTCTGTGATATTCAAGTGGCCTACACTGCGTAAGACATTGTGCTAAGCACTTCAAAAGCCCTTCTGGGATACTTGCAAGATAGGTATAATTTAACAAGTACATATGTGAGTCAGGGAAGTTATATAATGTGCACTAAGTCACAGAGATCATATTTACTGGCACATTAAATCCTGGTTGAATCTGGTTTCAGGTTTGTACAGCTCTGCTGTGTTGCCAGAGTGCAGCCCCTTTACTTTATGCTGTGACTTATTTACCAAACATTCACAAGATGTATTTGGCGGGTATAATACAAGGTGTGAAGACTGCCCAGATACGCAACTGCAATTCGTGAATTACAGACAATATCTAATTAAGAATGGGATTTTCTTTCTCTTTGCCGTCTTCAGCCTCTGTGATGGTGACTTTCATGTGTCAACTTTACTAGGCCATGGAGTTCTGAGATATTTGGATCAAAAATTATTCTGGGTGTTTCTGTAGGGGTATTTTTGGATGAAGTCAACAGTTAAATTAGCAGACTGAATAAAGCAGATTTCTCTCCCTAATGTGGGTGAGCCTTATCCAATCAGTTGAAGGCGTAAATAAAACAAAGGACTAATCCCACCCCCTGGTAAGAGAGGACTCTTCCTGCTGGACAGTCTTCTGAGATATCAATTCTTCCTCACTCTGCAGCCGTTTCTGGCCTTTGGGCTTGAACTGGGGCATTGAGTCTAGAGATTTTGAACTTGGCAATTTTCATAATCCTATAGGCCAGTTCCTAATAATAAACCTATTTATTCATATATATCCATATTACCTACTGGTTTTGTTTCTCTGGAGAACCCTGATTACTACATCCTGCACAGAAGCAAGCATACAGGTGTGTCTGATCAATTAAGCCTATTAGATGAAAGGAGTACTGAAGAGCAGAGTTTTACAAATTAACACATGAACTTTCTCCAGACGGTCTGATGAGGTCACTATAGAGGTAGTTTCACAGTCCTTGCAATCACACAGACCAACTAGGGATGACCTGACAAAATGTACTCTTAGTCATTTAGGCAGACAACTGTAGTGATGGCATTTATTTTGCACCTTCTGAGCAAGGCTGAACTACAGTTAGAAATTTATGTCCCTGGAAGCAAAAAAGGCCTTTGATTCTTCAGAACCATTTATGTTTCCATCTGAGAGGAAAAATGTATGTTCATCTGTCACTTTATATATTTTCCTGGATTCCAGAACAGACTAAAATAAAATTGTTGAAACCAAAATTGCTTCTTCTGAAAGGTCAATAAAATTAATAAAAGTCTAGCTTTACCAATCATGTAAAAGTAGAAGGAAACCAAAATATCACTATTAGGAATGCAGATGGAGACATCACCATATTTACTAAAGATCTCAGAAGAATAAAAAGAAATGTAAAAATTTTATACCAAATATATTCTACAACTTAGAAGAAATGGACAAATAATATGAAACTTACAAGTTATCAAAACTGAAACAAGAAGAAATTTAAAAATCTGAATAGGTTTATGAGAATTAATAAATTGAATTATGGATGAGATTTTTTCTACAAGAAAAACACTAGGCCCAGATGGCTTTGCTGGATAATTCCATCAAATATTTAAAGAAGAAATAAGACTGATGTTATACAAATTCTTTCAGGAAAGAAAACAGTACACTTCCTAATTCATTTCATAAGGTCGGGATTATCCAGATACCAAAACTAAACAAAGCTGTTACAAGAAAATTGTACACTAATATATTTCATGAATTAGTTAAAAACACTCTCAAAAAATTTTAACTAATTGAATCTAGCAATATATAGCAAAGATAATCACTACAATGACAATGGACTTATTTGTCCAGTTGGTTTAACATTAAAATAATATAACTCACCTTATTAGCAAACTAAAAGAGGTAAATTATATGCTTATATAAATAGATGCATTAAAAACATTTTTAAAAACAAAATTCAACATTCATGCTTAGTAAAATCTCTCAGGAAAGTAATGAGAGATTTCCTCCACAATCTAAGTAGTATCCCTGAACAATCTTCAGTTCATATTGTAACTTAATTGTGAAAGATTGAAAGATTAACCTCCCAAAACAGAACAACTGCGAGGTTATATATTCTTACCACTTCCATTCTATTTTCTACTGGAGGTCCTAGCCAGTGCAAGAAAGCAAGAAAAAGAAAGTTTGGAGCAGAATTAGAATAATTTTCTTCCTTTTTTTTTAGACAATATGATCATGTAAATAACATATTTTAAGTATTTTATGAAAAACTGAAATTAATAATCTAACTTAGCAATTTTGTAAAAAATAAGGTTAAGATATAAAAAGGTACAATTTCTAGGCATTAGCAGTGAATTATTATAAAACAGAATTCTAATATGCATTAGCTTTTACAATAACAGGAAAATATACCTAAGGATAACTTATAAATTTAACAAAATATTTGTGAGACATACGCTGAAAGTTACAATATGTTGCTGAAAGACATATTAAAAGTCCAAACAGATACATTATGTCAATGGGTTGAGAGTCTCAATATTGTTAAGACGAGAGTTTTCCCAAGATGATCTATAAATCAGTGAAATAGCAATGAAAATCCCAGCTCATATTTTGTAAAAATTATTATACTAGTTCTAAATGTTATCTAAATGCAAAAGGGCCAGAATAGTCACAGCAATTTTCAAGATGAAGAAGAAAGCTATCTGATTTCAATTTTTACTGTAAAGGTACAGCAACCAAGAGAGTGTACATTGGCATAAGAATTTTCATATAAATCAGTGGAAAAGAATAGAAAGTACATAAAATGACCCAAATATATAGTTTCAGAGACTCACTCTGTTGCCCAGACTGGAGTGCAGTGGCGCGATCTCTGCTCACAGCAACTCCGCCTCCTGGGTTCAAGCGATTCCCCTGCCTCAGTCTCCTGAGTATCTGGGATCACAAGCGCCCGCCATCACGCCTGGCTAATTTTTGTATTTTTAGTAGAGACGGGGTTTCACCATGTTGGTCAGGCTGGTCTCTAACTCCTGACCTCGTGATCTGCCCGCCTCGGCCTTCCAAAGTTCTGGGATTACAGGCGAGAGCCACGACGCCCGGCCTGGTTCATATATTTTTTAACAAAGATGTCAAGGTAATTCAGTAAAAAAAAAAAATCGATTAATTTAAAGCCTACCTCAAACCATGCACAAAACCAAATAAAAGTGGATTCGAGATATAAATATTAAGACAAAATTACAAAATTTCTGGAGGAAAAATTAAAGAAAATATTAATGATCTTGGAACAGGTAATAAAACACAGCAATTATAAAATACAAAGTTCAAAAACAGGAGTTAACCAAAATTAAAATTAAATCTTTCTTCAGCGATATTGTTAAAAATGAGAAGGCAAGCAACAGGCTGGTAGAGCACTATATATGTGTGTGTGTGTGTGTGTGTGTGTGTGTGTGTATGTGTAGCTATAAAAAATATATAAAACTCTTACAAATAATTAATAATAATGCAGCAGACAACCCAACAGAAATAGGCAAACTATATGAATACACAAATTATAAACATTTATAGCTGCCCAATAAATATATAAATTGATGCTCAATATCTTTAAACATCATGGAAATTCAAACTCAAATCATGAGACACCATTTTATACACTGCAGAATTACTAAAACTACAATGCCTTAGAATATGAAGTGTTAGCAAAGATGTGAAGATTAAAAGCCTGTCATATTTTACTAGTGAGACTGTAAAACTTTGTTACCACTTTGAAAAACATTTGACAGTCTCTTACAAATTAAATATATACTTAACATAATGACCTAGCTTAGCAATGACCTAAGCTCCTAAATAATGATCCGAGAAAAATACCAAAAATACATTCATAAAAATCTTTTAAACAAATTTTTTTATGAATATTATTTATAATACAATAACGAAAAACTAAATATTTACAAACTGTTGAATGGATAAACAAATTTTGAAATGTTGAGAAATGAAATAATTTTCAGTGAAATGAGAAAAACCTACTAATATACACAACAACATAAAGACATTAAGATAAGTCAAAACAGACATAAAAATAACACATTCTCTATGATTCTGTTTATATAAAGTATTAGAGTAGTGAAATCTAATCTATAGTGCTAATAGTCGAATCTAGTGGTTGTCTGGACTGGTGATGTTTGAGGAGATTTCCTGCAAAGCATTATGAAGAAATTTTTGCAGGGAATAGCTTAGATGAAACTTGCCTTACTCGATTTTATACATTTGTCAAAACTCAATGAACTTTATATTTTTAGTAAGTGCATTTTGTCATTTTTACCCAATGCAGAGACTTCATTGAAAATGACCATAGAAATAATCCATCACCTGCCACGTATAAAGAAAATATTTTCCAAGGTGATTATTATTTATTAATTCAAATTTGCTTTTTTCTCGATCACTGTTACTTCTTTTTGTCGTTCAAAAACAAATCTGTATGAATCAATCTCTATTACGGAAAGAGAAAATAAAAGAAACAATTGCAAAATGCTACAGCACGCTGAGTAAATCATCTTTGTATACGAGAGATAGCGTAAGTGTTTCTATGGCCTAAAAAAGAAGCATGCTTATGGAGAATTGAATATATCTGTTGAATATATGATGAGATGAAGAGCCATGGAAGCCTCTTTTTACTATTTTTTTTTACAACATCCAACTCAGAGATATAAATGATCAGAGCCAACATATTTTTTGTGGCTTCTTGTGTAGATATAATTCCTATCCCTTCAATATCTATTAAGGCTTTTATAATCCATGACTGTTTCATAGACATTAATTTATAAACTCCTTGGTTTGAACTCATTACTTCAGTGATATAATTTGGATATTTGTTCTCTCCAAGTCTCATGTTGAAATGTTATTCCCACCCAATGCTGAAGTTAGGCCCTGGCAAGAGGTGGTTGCGCCATAGAGGCAAATCCCTCATGAATGACTTAGTGTTGTCCTCCCAGTAGTGAGTGAGTTCTCACTTGTAGTTTCCATAAGATCTGGTTGTGAAAAAAGAGTTTGGCACCTTCTCTCTTCCTCCCTCTCTGGCCATGTGATCTGTCCGCACAGGCTCCCCTTCACCTTCCACTGGAAGCTTCCTGAGGTCTTCAACCAGAAGGAGATGCTGGCACCATGTTTCTTGTACAACTTGCAAAATGGTGAGCGAAATAAGCCTCTTTTCATTATAAACTGCCAGACTCAGGTATTCCTCTATAGTAACACAAATGGACTAAGACATTCAGGAAAAGCAAATTAATGATTACATTTTATTTCTCTGATTATTATCTCAATTCTTTTTTAAAAACAGGTTATTTAAAAAAAAAGTCATATATTTCTAGACTGTTCTGTATAAAGAGCCTAAGAAATGGCTAAAGTAGAATGGCTACATCAATATCTTAGTATGTAAGCAGAGAAAAGCTTTAGGTACCGAATAGATTATAACTCCAATCAGTTACCTAAGACTGGAATAGTCATGGCCATTATGTTCACTGAACTGTATCCAGTTGGCAGAAGTTAATCTAGGGGGAGAAAGTCTAAATATCAACAAAATGTGTTTCTGGTTAGATAATAAAACCGTGGTGGTGCTGATTAGAGGGCAGTCTTCCAATTCTGAGTCTGTCTCACACCTGCTTCATCTATTTGTTTTATGTGGTCTCTGGTTTACACACTGTCATATTTAGGAAAAGCACTCTGTTCCAGTAATCGAATTGCCAGTGCTGATTTCTTGATTTAGTTCAAGACATTCCAGCAAGTAATGCCAAAGATTCTTATATAAAGTATGATCTTTTGCCAGGACATGCAGGGCAATTAGGAATGTACCAATTTTTCAAACAAAAGGGTCCTTTCTACAAAAACTTATAGACATTTTTTCTGCTATGGGCTAAGCCTGATTTATAGGTTTTATGTTCAACTCAGCAGGTTTGAGATATCAAAGGAAACAAAAATATTTGGGTTTAGATTTGACCTTTTCGTGTGTGATTTATATGTATTTTAAAGAATGTAAAGTAATAGTCTAAAAGCAACAGAGGAGGCTCTTAGTATTTTATTATTTCAACAATTTATTTATGATTATTAACAAGTCAAATATAAATCAAAATTAATGGACAAATTGTATGTAGCTGCAAACCTCAAATCATCATAACACTTCATTATTAAATACCATAATATTATGGATTAGCAACTGTTGTATCTGTATTATGTTATGATACCAAATTTAAAAATATTTTATTTATGGAAATGACTCATTATTTCATCACTGAGCATGATTTCTGTAATTGTTATTTGGAAGAAAATGTGAGGTAAATACTCTTTAAGAAACATAATTGATTGCTTATTTTGCCTTGTTTATCCTGAATAACAAATAAGTGAATGTAAGACACTGACTTAAAGATTAAAAATAAATACAAATAAAATAAATAATATAGTTCAAAATATTTTGTCATGATAGTTCACGACAACTCATTTTATCTTTTTTCATAAATTGAATGGTTGTATTGAACTCTACAGAGAATCAGAGCAAAAAAACAGTGAAATGTTTAAACGATATTCAGTGTGTTCCTTAATATAGACCTGGTCTTCATCATAATATTAGTGTGAATACTTTTCTTCCTTAGAATAGCAGTAAAATTAAGGTAAAATTATTTTTCAAAATTTTTTCTAAAAGGAAAAGAGAAAATACAAGCTTAAAGTTGATTCAACCATTGCTTACGTCTTTTACTCTGGCTCTATTTCCAATCCTAGGATAATTGTTTACTTAACATTAAGGAGCACCTGCAGTGTACTAGATTTTATTGCTGAAGTCTAGAGACAAAAAATGTAAATAAGACACGGTATATGTGACTTTAAGATGTTCCAGATCCAGTTGAGGAATGACACATTAGTGGAAAATTTCAGTGTTATCTGGTAAATGAAGTAAAAATGGATTCCTCTGGGATGTTACAGTAGCGTGGAGGTGGTGAATATTTTCCAGAGGAGAATTCAGCACTGCAAAACGACATTACTTCCCAAGGAAAATTTAAATAATGAGATGGAAAGATATACTATGCAGATGATGGAAATAGCATGAGCCATGTATAAATGTTTGGAATGGCAAAGAAGGGTACAAGGAAATGTTAGCAGTGTAGTACATTAGGTTTTTATTTTTGGACTATACTGTGTTCTTTATGCGTGATTGACACAATGTGTAGGAAGTATCTCTGCCTATTTTACACCTCACGATCAAATATTTAAGAGAATTGACCAAAACTTTTCATCTAATAAATTGGAGATACAGAATGCAAAGCTGTTCTATTTCAACAAATATATTAAACCACATCCACTTTTATAGCTAACCAAATTGAACAGTGATTTGTTTATACAGATTTTAAAATGAGCTTATACATCTACCAAAGTGATAGGTATATATGGGGATTTTGTAATTCTTTTTGAAATATCTCATACACACATTACACCATTACCTCATTAAGGAGGATATACTGGAAATTTCCATTTTTACTGCTAGATTTTTTTTGCAAAATATGGGCAATGTGAAATTCTCTGAATATTAATAATCATATGTCACATTCATTCTTGCAGTAAGTCCTAACCTAAGTTGAGCTATTTGTCTTCATTTTATCTTTAATTGTGTAATCTCAATCTACTCTCCTATCACAGAAGAAATTCCTTCTCCTCCACTATTAAACAATAATGTCTAGAACAATTTAAAAGTCAAGGTGATTTTTACATCGAAAATGAAATGGATTAACTGTTTTCTACCGCATTTCTGATTACTTATTCAGCTAATTGTATATCCATTTGGGAAGATTTAGCATTTCTGATCCAACATTTAGCTTTGTTCTAAATGACTGCATTTGAGTTTAGAGAATGAGAGAAATTGGGAATTACCTTTCTTTGTGATACTATTTGAACTACAGCTGACTGACCACTGAAAGAAAAGGGAAGTAGTTGTCAAGAAGGCTTAAAGTTACTGTCAAGTTTACACAGATACACTGAGAAGTTTGTATGAGGAACGTGATTTTCTTGAAATCAACTACCAACAACTACTGGACCATGGAAATGCACACTGGTTGTTATTAATGTCTGACATCTGCATCTTTTTGGAGATGTCCACATTGTTTTTCTTGTTCGAAACAAAGTGCTCTGTATGGTGGTCTTCATCAATTTTTTTTTTTAATTTAGGGTACCGGCCAAGCGTGGGGGCTCATGCCTGTAATCCCAGCAACTTTGGGAGGCCGAGGCGGATGGATCACGAGGTCAAGAGATAGAGACCTTCCTGGCCAACATGGTGAAACCCTGTCGGTACTGAAAATACAAAAATTAGCTTGTTGTGGTGGTGGAAGCCTGTATTCTCAGCTATTCGGGAGGCTGAGGAAAGAGTATTGCTTGAATCTGGGAGGTAGAGGTTGCAGTGAGCCGAGATCGCACCATTGCACTCCAGCCTGGTGACACAGTGAGACTCTGTCTCAGAAAAAAAAAAAAATCGGTACATATTGTGTCTGTGAACCTAACATTCAACAAGAGTACGTTTCTTTCTTTGTTAACTATTTAGCATATTGAAGATCACAGAGTAGACTGCTGAGTAATAAAATACTTGTGCTTTCTTGCAGTGTGAAATTATTTGGCTTAAATTGGCGATAAAAATTTAAATATATATACACACACACATATATAAGGCTATATATACATGTGTTTACATATATACATATATATATATATATGTGATGAGAGAGAGAGAGCTACCTCTAAGCAATCTTCATATATTTGATAATTTTGTTCTTCTTCTTGGTATTACAGCTATGTATATGAAAGGTCCTAGGAGGCTGGTCAAATTAGGAAGAATTAAAAAGAAATTGAAACTTCACATTTCTATAAATCAATAAGTGCTTATTAAATTCTTAAAATATGTCAACATATTCTAGATTTGGAGGTGAAAAAGATAAATATTTTCTATCTCCTAACTTAAAAGAGTTTACAGCTTAACAGTTGTAAGAGGATTGTTTTTCTCTTTCTGATAGCAGGTGACAAGGATTGTACAAAAACAGACTACTTACCTAGTTTTTATATGTGAAACAGAATGTTCAATTTCTGAAGTAACTGCATCATAAACTGATTGCTAAGGTAAGCAAGAGATTAGATTTTCATTGTAGTGCTCTTTATTTTAGAAATTTGGCCTATAATCTATAAATTTTTTAGATACGAAGCTATAGACCTATTTCTAATTTGTTCAATGGCTTTAGTATTGATTTTTTTAATCTTGTCCTTCTTGGTAGGACTTAGCACTGCTCCCTAGTTTCTCTAATTACACAATAACTACTATTTTATATCTCCAATATATAAATTATTGGGGTGTGCATGTGTCTTTTTTACGTATCTGGCTTGCTTTTCCAATGTTAACTTCTCAAATGACAACTATAGGACATTTGATTAGTATCAGTATGAATATACCTTTAATCTGAACATTGTTCACACCTTCATTTTTACCATCTGTATACCAGTCACAATATCTCATGCCTGAAGCACTGTTACGAGCTTTACAAAAACAACATTACTGTGTAAGAAAACATGAACACAGTACTTTTGCCCAAGTATCTTGGACAGTACCCAGCATATAGTAGGTACTCAAGTAGTTGACAGAATGAAATAATAATAAAAGATTATTCTGCATCTCTACCTATCAACAATGTTTCAGAGCCCTAGAATATCAAAAACTGAAAAACTTGTGGCTCTTCTAAAAAAATAAGAGATCATAGATAATGTTAGAGTGGTCTAATTATGTTCACCAACTAACTTCTATCTCTATTTTGATACATGCAGTAGTCTTTAAAGTGTGAAAATCTAAAGACAAATAAAAGGGAAATGATGCAGATTTGCTTGTCAAATATCTGTAAAGTGCTTAGGTGCTACTAATAGGCAACTTTATATACAAGATGCATATATAACTTATGAGAAGATGTCACTGCCAGCAATTAATGGCTATGGACATTCCTCTTATAAAACCAACTTTTACATAGCTGCTACAAGAGTTTTAAAGGTTAAGACTTTTATATGTGAAATTTGGAGCTTCAGGTTGGGAAAAACAGGGCAGAAGCTCAACTCCAACTGTTTAAAAGACTTTACCAGAAACATAATTACCTGTATTCCTTGATGAACAACATATGTCCCCTTGAGTGCTATCCATCTGGCCCTAATGTACTGTCCATCTTGCAAACTGATGAGAACACAGCCTCTGTATTTTTATAGCAACATAAGAGATTAGTAGCCTTATGTGTAGTCACCAAGCATTCAAAGTATTGCCAGCAAAGCATACTGTCTGATATTTATCTCTGAAAACTTCCCTCTATAGATGCATATAGTTAAGAGTGGAAGTAGTACACTTGGATAAAAACTGTTTTGTTTTGTTTTATATGTTAAAAGCCAAATATGAGCTATCAAATAGAGAAAAATAACACATAATATGGCTTGACATTATATAGTTCAATGGTGCTTGACTCTCTCTATAGTGGCTACATTTTTAGAATGACTATATCCACAAGAATGGCTATATTAAAAACGGACAGACAATAATAAATTTGAGTGAGAATGAGAAGAAACTGAAACCATCATATATTGTTGCTGGAAGTGTAAAATGGTGCAGCCACTTTGGAAAACAGTTTGGCAATTTTTTAACTTGTTAAACAGAGTTTTATGACATAGGAATTCCATTTCTAGGTATTTACCTAAAAGAAAAAAAAAACATATCTCCTACGAAGACTGAGATGTGAATGTTCATAACAATGTTATTTATAATGGCCCAAAGTGTAAACAAATGGATACTAATTTTATGATTTGTCCATACAATGGATTAATATTTGAAAATAAAATGGGAGAAAATACTGGTACACATAAAAATGGATAAATTTCTTAAAATGTTATGCAAAGATAAAGAAAACAGTTGCAAAAGATTACATATTGCCATACATACAAGGAATTGAGGAAAGATAAATCCATACCACAGAAAGTGGACTGGCAATGGCCTGGGCAGTGGTGAGAATAGGGGCTGACTGACAATGGGCACCATATTTTTTGTGGGGGTATGGAAGTGATGTAAATTTAGAGTGTGAGGATAGCAGTAAAACTCAATAAATTTACTAAAAGTCATTAAACTGTATATAATTAAAATGGGATCATTTTATGGTTTGCAACTTACACCTCAGTGAAGCTGTAAAAATCATTACCGTAACTCTTTCTACCTCTTTCTACCTCAATTTTCTACTAGAAATTAATTACTTTGGTAGGTTCATAGTCTATTCACTTCATTAATAGCTTGCTTTCTTTCATAATGATCTTTTTTTGTTTGTATGTTTCTATGCACTCGTGTGTTAGGTTATGGCTAAAATGTACTTTTATACACATATTCCTGTTTTGTGGTATTACAGAGAACATTGGTAGAGGTTAAATACATAGAATTTCTAAGATTTTAATAGATCATTTTATTATCTTAATAGAAAGTTTATAGAAAATAATAAGGAAATTGAAATGCTGTTAGTATGGAAGAAATTAAAAAATTAATATGTTAAAAACTCTAAAAAGCCAGTAAAAACTTATTTTTTAACAGTTTTCACTACTGCTTTTAGTTTTCTAGTGTATTGCGGTCTGATTTAAAATGTCACTTAGTCTTCTACAAAACTCAAATATAATCCATTTATATTTGTCTATGAAGACAGCATTATGGAATGAAATTATAACTGTTCAAGACATTCTCTCTCTAAAATAATCAGTGTTATTTAATGACACAAGGTATACAAACAATATTATCTTCCAGAATTCTCCATGTTAAATAGTATCATAGTAAAACAGGTAGTATGTTAGTCGTAAATGGGTTATTATGTTTCTTCAAGTCATAATTACTATTTTATAGTAAGTATTACAAAAGTATCACAAACATAAAGAGATTACTGGTGACTTGTCCCCGCTTATCAACAGAAGATATGTTCCAAGACTCCCAGTTGACGTCTGAAACTGTGTATAGTATCAACTATACACGTTTCTGTTCAAGTCTTCTACCCACAAATTTAATGTCTTTTCCATCTTAATTAAGTACTTTTCTTGCACTGCGATACCAGCTGTGTCACATCTCAAACTGCACTGTGATACGACGACAGTCGACCTGATAAAAACGAGCAGCCTACTAAGTTACTAGTAGGTGGGTAATGTAGACAGTGTGGACACACCGGAGAAAGGGAGGATTCACATCCTGGGTAGGATAGAGAGGAACAGCATGAGATTTCATCACGTTACTCAGAACAGTGCATGAGTTAAAATGTATGAATTGTTTATTTCTAGAATGTTTCATTCAGTTATTTGTAAACCATGACTGACCTTGGATAACTGAAACCATGGAAAGTGAAATTGAACAAGGGGAGACTACTTGCACATGGTCATTAATCTTGAGAGTAAAGAAAGTTTTGTGGGAACTTAATATAATCTCCACATAAAAATCAGTTATTTTTAATGGTTTTGATTATTCTTCATTCATGATTTTTCACTTTCCATTACAATTGTACTATATTACATCAATCCCTCTATTTGTTTTAATGACATTTTAGTTGAATTTCTACTGTAAACTTGAAAAACATAGTATATATTTTAATAAGTAGTGATCATGGTATCAAGGGGTTATTAAATCAGATCTTGGGAATTTCATAAGAGAATTGAAATTAAATTGAAAATCTCAAATATTTATAGAATTCTTAACTGTGTGCCAAGCACTGTCTTGTACAGAAACGTAAGGTCTCTTTTTATAAATCACATTCAACCACAAAATAAAAGCAGTTTTATTTCTATTAAATATCATACTCATATGATGATGAACCTGATTTTCTTGCAACTAAAAAGTTTTATTCATTCCACAATGATAAGAAATAATTGAGAATTGTTCATCTCAATTGAATAAAATCTGTGAGAAATACTCTGTGAGAATATGTAAAAAAATGAGCAACTTTTGTCATTCAGTTAAATTTAAAATAAAAACAATGTAATGCAAATTTTTATATTTATGTTATTGTGCAATACAAATTTAAGAACTTCATGTATTTTTCTTGCTTGTATTGTTTTTCATAGCTACTTTGCAACACCTCCTTTTTAAGCTTCCTTCTCATGTTAACATTCTTCTTACATGATCACAGTACACAAATTCAGTAATTTCACCCTCCAGTTTCTACTTTCTCATAATCCCATACTTGTATCTTATTTCCCTTTCTTCTGTTTAATGATTATGTGATATTTTCCCTATCCTTTTATTTTCAACCCTTCTTTTTCTGACTATTAAAAGCATGCTTGGCATAAACAATAAGTAGTAAAATGTATTGTATTATAAATAAAAGTCCTGCTTTTTTATGTTGTTTAACAATATCTAGCTTTTAAGTGCAGTATTTATTCCACTTATGTTCAATAATAGTTATTGTTTAGCTGTGTTACATACAGGTCTTGCTATCTGTTCTCCTCACTCTTCATCTGCTTTTTCTCCCTTACGTTCCTGTCTTGCTTTGGGTAAAGTAATTTTTAGTTTTTAGTTACTGAAATTCTATTTCATCTTATCTATTTCCTGCCCTTCTCTACATCTTTGTTTTCTGATTACTTGAAATATTATATGTAGACTTAAATTATCACAACGGACCTTTAAATAATAATCTACTCCACAGTGTAAAAACAAATAACAACAATACAATTCTATTTATCTCTATCATAGTTTACATTCTTACTATTATTTTACTTTTATGTCTGCTCTGAAACCAAAGGTTTATTATTATTGCTCTAAATAAACTTAAAAAAATATATGTTTATGCATACACAGATATTATAAACATAAAATATATTTTAATATTTACTCATGTACTTAAACTTTTAATGCGTTCTTTTCTTCTTGCTTGACCCTGTTTTGATCGAGGATGTTACTCTTTAACTCAAGAATTGTTAGCTGTTTTTATATTGTAGCTATGCCAGAAATGATTACTTTCAGCTTTGATTTTGCAGAAAATGTCTTTATTTTGTTCTTTATACATAATATTTTTACTGGTATAGAATTTTAGTTGTGTATTTCGGTTTTAGATTATTTTCTTCTTTTTTCATTTTCTGGAATAGATTTTGCACAGTTGATATAATTCTTGTTTAAATATTTTGAAGCATCTGGATCTGAAGATTTTGTTTGGGAGATTTTATGTTGTTAATAAGATGGATACTTTTACACAGCATATAGTAGGGACCTATTTTTTCAACCCACTCTGAATCTATGCTTTATAATTGTTATTTTAGGACATTTATACTAAAGGTAGTTATTTATCTATTAGTGATTAATTCTGCATTGTATTAATTATTTTCTCTTTATTTTCTCTGTTTTATCTTGCCTTTCTGTGCATTATGTATCCATTTTTTAGGATTTTATTTTTATTTATTTATTTATTTATAATGTATTTAGATGTATTACTTTTGATAATTTTCATAGTGGTTACTCTAAATGTTTCCATATATATGTGATTATCAAAGTACTAAAATCAAAATGTACGACTTCAAATAAAATGAGAAAGCCTTACTTCTATTCGCCTTTCTTTATCTTCCTTACTTTTAAATATCGTTGTATCAGATGGCATTACATTTCTTTGTCCCTAGAAAAAGTAAGAACAATATAGTCTATTTTATTTACTCACATGTGTATTATTTTTATTTTTCCTAATACTTTAAGATTGTTTTATTTTTCTTTTCCTTTCTGTTTCAAAGAACTTTGTTAAGACATTTCTTAAGGATAGTTACATATTCTGTTTCTTCATGGGATAATGTCTTTATTTTCTCATCATTCCTGAAAAATAGTTTTGCTAAATAAAAATTGATAGCAAATCTTTTTTATTCAACACTTGGAAAATATTATGTCAATTCCTTTGGCCTCCATGGTTTCAGATAAGAAATTCACTGTCATTCAAATAGATTTTTCTCTATAAGTAATGTATCATTACTCTCTGTTGGCTTTCATCATGTCTCCTTTGCCTGTAGCCTTCAGAAGTTAATTATTATGTGTCTTAAAATATATATTTCTTTAACTTTATTCTATTGGGTTTGGCTCAGCTTCTTTCATGTGTAGATTTATTTTTTTGCAAAATTTGGCAAGTCTTAAGCCATTATTTTCTTGAATATTCTTTCAGTCCCATTGTCTTTTTTCTTGCCTTCTTAAACTCTGATATCGAGGTTTGATTTTTGACTGTTGTTCCTGTTCCGCAGGTCTCTGAGGCTCTGTTGCTTTTTTTTCCCAGTTCATTTTCTCTTTGTTTGTTCAGATTTGGTAAACTCTATTGGTTTTTCTTTATGTTTACTGATTTTATCTTTTTATTTTCTCCACTTTACTCCTAAGTCCACCCATCAAATGTCTTTATTAAAACTGTTTTGGCACTGTAGTCGTTTTCAATTGTATACTTTCACTTGCTTTGTTATAACTTCTATTACTTTGCTAGATTTTTCTAACTTTTTATTTATTTTGTGAAAGGAATATATTTTGGGCCGCCAAAATCACTAAGCTAAAGGGAAATGTCAAGCTGGGAACTGTTTAGGGCAAACCTACCTCCCAGCCTACTCAAAGTTACCCCTCCGCTCACTGAGATAAATCCATACCTGATTGCCTCCCTTGGAGAAGCTAATTAGAAACTCGAAAGAATACAACCATTTGTCTCTTATCTACCTATGACCTTGAAGCCCCCTCCCCAGTTGGAGTTGTCTGGCTTTTGCTTTGAGTTGTCCTGCCTTTCCAGACAGAGTCAATGTTCATCTTACATATGTTAATTGATGTCTCGTGTCTCCCAAAAATGTATAAAACCAAGCTGTGCTCTAACCACCTTGGGCACATGTCATCAGGACCTTCCAATGCTGTCACAGGCAGACATCCTCAACTTTGATGAAATAAATAAATTAACTGAGGCCTGTCTCAGATTTTCAGGGTTCATAATTTCAAGAGAATTTGTAATTGCCTACTGAATTGTGTTTATGATGGCTGCTTTAAAATCTTTGTCCGAAAATTCAAGCATTTTAAAAGATCTTGGTGTTAGCATGAGTTGATTGCTTTTGCTCATTCAATTTTAATTTTTCCTAATTCTTATTAATATGGGTGACATTTTTATTTGTATGGTAGATATTTAGTCCATTATGATAGGAGACTTTTGGTTCTACGTAAAGCTTTAGCAGGAAGTCACCCTGTTATGTTTTGCATGTACGTCTTGGCTTTATCTTATGAGTTGTTTTTTCTAATGCCAATGTCATTTTCAGTCTTTGAAGTACTATTTTATCTGCTTTCTTTATCTCATGCTAATGGAGCTCCTAGTTTCCTGTTGGTGCTACTTGAGGGGATAGAAGAATCTTCAGTTGGCTGGGCTGTCTGGTGCTACTAGGTGAGAGAAGGCAATCTCTAACCCATGGGGACAAAGAGCACTTCCTTGGCAATGTATAGTTGTAGCAGAGTCACTCCTGTGGATGCTTCTGAGCTTTGCTTGGTCTTTGGGTGGGAAAGGAAAGCATCAGACCCAATAGGAAAAGAGAATATTTCTCCTAGTGGGTTTATTTTATTTTATTTTATTTCATTTTATTTTATTTTAGACAGGGTCTAGCTCTGTCACCCAGGTTGGAGTGCAGTAGTGGGATGTCTTACTGCTACCCCCGCCGTCCAGGCTCAAGTGATACTCTTACTTCAGCCTCCTCAGTAGTTGGGTCTACAAGAACTTGCCACCACACCTGGCTAAATTTTGTATTTTTTGTACAGACAAAGTCTTATCATATTTCCCAGGCTTGTCTCAAACCCCTGAACTCACACTATCCACCAGTCTCAGCCTCCCAAAGTGTTGAGATTACAGGTGTGAGCCACAGCTAGTGTTCTTTTATTAGGATGTATTCCAATTGATTATTTTTTGACAATTCTTCCTTGCTTGCCTGGTGTTGGCAACTGAATTCCTTCCTGTTTGACCTTGAGTGGGGTGGAAGTGTAGGATGGGGAGAAAGAAATGACCCTATTTGGTCTACCTTCTTTTGGTAGTTTGGGAGTGAGGAAAGCCAAACCTGGTCAGTTCTTCTGTTGGGTAGAGACTTGTAAGAAACTTGTACTGTGTTTTTTGTTGTTGGTTTTCTTGTTTGTGTGTTTATTTCTTGTCCTGGGATCCCTAACCAATATACCTTCCTTTTGAAACCTTTCTGAGTTCATCTTTGGTTGTCTATGGCCCTGGAAAAACATGTCTGTGACATGTTATTTGGATCAGAAGTCTCCATTATTTATTTGTGGGTCTATATTTTGTGTCAAACACTGAGCTAGGCCTATCTCAGCAATATAAGAATGAATGAAACACTTTTCCAAGATCTTGTGGCATTTAAAATTTAATAGGAAACAAATACTAATACATGATTATAATACAGTGTGAAATAGTCTGTGATAATGGTAGTATGAGGTATTGTCAAAATATATAGCATGAACAACTCATCTTTTCACCTGGGATAGTTGAAGATATTCTAGAATAAATGGCGCTAAAAGCAAGAACTAAAGTCAGAAAGTCAGCCAGATAAAATAGGGATTGAAAGAATGTTCCAAACAGAAGAATGATCATGTGAAAAATTTCGGATGCAATAGATTAAAATAGGTTAAAATGCAAATAGTAGATTCAAATCATTGAAATTTATAGTGTGAAAAGAATAGTAGTGGGAGCAGACACTGGATGTCCTTAAAGAACTATGAAGCTAAAGCTAAAGAAATATTTTAAGAAAGAGAATGATATGTATTTTTCTTTTTCTCTTTCTTTTTTTTCCATTCTTTCTCTTTCTTTTTGTTTGTTTGTTTGTTTGTTTGTTTGTTTGTTTGTTTTTGAGAAAGGGTCTGTCAGCCAGGCTGGGTGCAGTTGCATGATCACAGCTAACTGCAGGCAATCTCTACTTCTGAGGCTCAGATGATCTTCCCACCTCAGCCTCCCAGGTAGCTGGGACTACAGCACATGCCACCACATCTGGCTATATATATATATATATATATATATATATATATGACATGGGGAGGTTTCACCATATTGCCCAAGCTGGTTTCAAACCTCCGAGCTCAAGTGATCTGCCTGCCACAGGCTCCCAAAATGCTGGGATTGCAGGCATGAGCCAGCACACCACACCTGGTGATAAGTATTTTTCTATATCATTTTGAATGTCCTATCGATTACTGCAACAGGGGATTGGACAGGTACAGATGATAATAGTGTTCCCTTTTTTTGTTTGTTTGTGTTTAATCAGGAAACATAGGTCCTAACAGATAGTAGGAATTATTGAGTTACTTTGTAATACATTTCATCAAAAAACTTTATCATGAAAGACTGCTTCTACTGAGCCAGAACTTATTCCACACCTTCTTGTAGAAGGTCCATACCATTAACATTTTCAAACACCATTCCTTGTCTGTCTTCCAAAAAAAAACACCTGACCCAACTCTATTTTTCAACATGATTGATAATCCAGAGCTGGCATTAGAGTTAATGACATAGAGTCACCATAAACACTTAATAATAGCACCATTATAAACACATATAACTAAATATCTAATTTAAATTTAATGAAAATTTTTTTATGTTATAAATATTAATGGGCCTGAAGGAAGCATTTTGCTAAATAAAAATGTTAAGTTCAGTAAAATAATACTAAGAACAAAAAATTCAATATTTTCAAAAGGCTAACCATTTACTATCAATACTCCTTTTTATTTATGTGGTCAGTGACTAGATTTTTAAGCTTTTGGTCAAGGAAGCATTTTTATGCTCATCTGGAATTAATTGGCCACTAAAGAGCTTACAGACACATCAGTTTCTGTTGAAGCAGGGTGGATCTAAACCAATCTATATTTGTTTAATGGACAGTATACTTGATGTCACACCACTTGATTTTCCAACTATATAAAGGATGAAATCTACAATTTACTACATGTTTTGTTTGGAAGGTGGCAAGAAAGAAGAGAGGCAGAAAGAGGGTAAAAATGATGTTAGGAAACTAGCATTTGTGAGCAGTCATTTCTAATAGTATATTATATAATTTATTTATGATATTAAAACTAATCCTTATATAAAACTTACTCCTAATTTATAGATAAGGAAATATGTCCAGATCACATAGCTCTTCATACATATTGTAGTGAGAGATTTGAACCTACAGTCTAATTAGTTCTAACCTTCTCTTTTTCACTAAAACATATCCTCCCAAAAATATATATTCATATTTTAAAGAAGTGGGGTGTAATTTGATTATTTTTTATAATGCATTTCTAAAAGCTGATTAGAATTATAGTTCTTCTTGTAGAATAAATGGGATAAGGATAAAGGTATTAAGTAAAAACTTGCTTTTTATATTTATTATTTCTTTCTCCCTTGTATTTTTTAAACTTACATAATGAGAATGTTTATTACTGTGAATGGAATTATAAGGTAGATTAATTGATTGATATGTACTGCAGATTGAGTTCTGTGGCTATGGTTGCCAGCCATTCCAGACAATTCATTCTGTAAATAGGTGATGTAAATCTATGACATTCATGAATCCAATACAGTACTGTAAATGTATGGTATGGTTTGGCTTTGTGTAACCACCTAAATCTCATCTTAGATTGTAATTCCACATGTTGAGAGAGGAACCTCGTGGGAGGTGAATGGATAATGGGAGCAGACATTCCCCTGGCTGTTCTCATGATAGTGAGTGAGTTCTCATGATATCTGACGGTTTAAAAGTGTGCCACATCCCCCCAATATGGTTTTCCAGTGTCCCCACCCAAATCTCATCATGAATTCCCACATGTTGTAGGAGGGACCCAGTGGGAGGTAATTGAATCATGGGGGCACGTCTTTCCCATGCTGTTCTCGTGATAGTAAGTCTCACAAAATTTGATGGTTATTATAAGGGAGAGATTTCCCACACAAGCTCTCATTGCTTGCTGCCATCCATGTAAGATGTGACTTGCTCCTTCTTGCATTCTGTCATGATTCTGCGGCTCCCCTACCCACGTGGGGCTGTAAGTCCAATTAGACCTCTTTCTTCTGTAAATTTCCAAGTCTTAGGTATGACTTTATTAACATCGTGAAAACAAACTAATACATTAAATTGGTACCAGGAGTAGGGTGTTGCTAAAACGATACCTGAAAATGTGAAAGTGACTTTGGAACCGGGTAGCAGGCAGATGTTGGAACAGTTTGGAGAACTCAGAAAAAGACAGGAAAATGTGGGAAAGTTTGGAACTTTCTAAAGAATAGCTGAATGGCTTTACAAAAATTCTGACAGTCATATGGACAATAAGGTCCAGGCCGAGGTGGTCTCAGATGGAGATGAGAAATTTGTTGAGAACTGGAGCAAAAGTGACTCTTGTTATGTTTTAGCACAGAGACTGTTAGCATTTTGCCCCTGCCCTAGAGATTTGTGAAACTTTGAACTTGAAAGAGATGATTTAGAATATCTGGTGGAAGAAATGTCTAAGCAGCAAAGCATTTAAGATGTGACTTTGGTGCTGTTAAAGGCATTCAGTTTTAAAAGGGAAGCAGAACGCAAAAGCTCAGAAAATTTGCATCTGGACAATGCAATAGAAAGGAAAGTCTAATTTTCTGAGGAGAAATTCAAGCCAGCTGCAGAAATTTGCATAAGTAATGAGGAGCCAAATGTCAATCCTCAAGACAATGAGGAAAATGTCTCCAGGGCATGTCAGAGGTACTTACTGCAGCCCGTCCCATCACAAGCCTGGAGGCCTAGGTGAAAAAGGTGGCTACGTGGTCCAGACCCATGGTCCTCATGCTGTGTGCAGCCTAGGGACTTGGTGCCCTGTATCCCAGCTGTTCCAGCCATGGCTAAAAGGGGCCAATGGAGAGCTCAGGCCATTGCTTCAGAGGGTGCAAGCCCCAAGCCTTGGCTGCTTCCATGTGGTGTTGAGCTTGCAAGTGCATTGGAGTCAATAATTGAGGTTTGGGAACCTCCACCTAGATTTCAGAGGATGTATACAAATGGTTGGTTGTCAAGTTAGAAGTTTGCTGCAGGGGAGGGGCCATTATGGAGAACCTCTGCTAGGGCAGTGCGGAAGGGAGATGTGGGGCTCAAGTCCCCACACAGAGTCCCTACTGGGGCACTGCCTAGTGGAACTATGAGAAGTGGGCCACTATCCTCCAGACCCCAGAGTGATAGATCCGTCAACAGCTTGCACTATGTGACTGGAAAAGCTGCAGCCACTTAACACCAGCCCTTGAAAGGAGCTGGGAGGGATACCAGCCACAGAGGCGGAGCTGCCCAAGACCATGGAAACCCACCTCTTGCATAAGCATGCCCTGGATGGGAGACATTGAGTCAAAGATCATTTTCAAGCTTTAAGATTTGACTGCCCTGCTGGACTTTGGACTTGCATGGGGCCTTTAGCCCCTTTGTTTTGGCCAATTTCTCCCATTTGGAATGGCTGTAATTATCTAATGCCCATACCCCCATTGTATCTAGGAAGTAACCAACTTGCTTTTGATTTTAAAGGCTTATAGGCTGAAGGGACTTGCCTTGTCTCTGATAAGACTTTGAAATGTGAACTTTTGAGTTAAAGCTGAAATGAATTAAGACTTTGGAGAACTGTTGGGAAGGCATGATTTGTTTTAAAATGTGAAGATGTGAGATTTGGGAGAGGCCATGGGTGGAATAATATGGTTTGGCTGTGACTCCACCATAATTTCATCTTTAATTCCCACGTGTTGTGGGAGGCACTTGGCAGGAGGTAATTGAATCATGAGGGCAGGTCTTTCCTGTGCTATTCTTGTGATAGTGAGTAAGTCTCACGAGATCTGATGGTTATTATAAGGGGGAGTTTTCCTGCACAAGCTCTCATTGCTTGCTTCCATCCATCTAAGACGTGACTTGCTTCTTCTGGCCTTCCACCATGATTGTGAGGCTTCCCCAGCCACGTGGAGCTTTAATTCCAATTAAACCTCTTTCTCTTGTAAATTGCCTAATCTTGGGTATGTCTTTATCAGCGGCGTGACAACAGACTAATACATCCCCCCACTTCCTGCTACCATGTAAGACCTGCTTGCCTCCCCTTCATCTTCCACTCTGATTGTAAGTTTCCTGAGGGTTCCTAGCCATGCTTTCTGATAAGACTGAGGAACTGTTATGAGTCAGTTAAGCCTCTTTATAGATTATCCAGTTTCTGGTAATTATTTATAGTGGTGTGAAAATGGACTAATGCAATGTATTTTCTGTTTCTTTGATTTTCTTAACATTTTCTTTTGTCTAAGTTACTTTATGGTAATAATACAACATATGGCTGATTGACTTTTTATGTTATTGGTAAGGCTTCTGGGTAAACAATGAATTATTAGGAAAGTTTTGGGAAGTCAGAAGTTATACATGGATTTTCAACTTCATGGGGAGTCATTACCTCTCACCTTCACGTTGTTCAAGAGTCAACTATGTGTCTTAGGACTTCCCTAGACGCTTAGCCCAGTGTCTGTGGACCTATCTTAATAGCTCTCTCAAATGCTGACTTACAGAATTGGAATATTTCTGTATCATTTAACTCTTCTTTTTCTACTCACCTCATTTTACCTTCCCGTCAGAATTTATAAAATGCCACACTCTTTTCTATTCCACTTTAAAATAATAATTATTTCCTAGTAACTTCAGACAAATCTCTACATAATTTTACCTGCATGTGTGGACATCATTCAGTACCCACAGCATATAATACAAGATAGAATTAAATTTACCTTTAACAACTTTAATTTTCACATGAAAATTGTAAGTTAAGAATGAGAATTGTTATTTTCCAGATGAAGAAACAGATTCAAAGATGAGGCAGAATCATAATTTAAATCTAATTTTGTCTCCATAATCTGGACTCATTCCACTTCACAACAGTCTTGCAGCTATAGATGAGTCTGTCATTTGCCACATCCCAGTACTTGACCCATTTCAGTGGAACAATATAGTACTTAGACGAACAGTTATTCAGAAAATTACTATAGTCAAAATGATTTTATAAGAAAGAGAGTTAACATCCGAGTGAAGCCAATGATGACATTTTTCTGGTAATATGCAGAATGGACGAAATAATGCTGTACTGAAGTTGGCTTGTACCAGCTGCAAACAGCCATTTTTTAGTATCTCTTTGCAAGTTCTCATTTAGGGATGTTACCCAGATAGCTTGAAATGGGATATGGTGAGATTATTTATACAACAGATATTGGCAAAGGCTGTAAATATTGAAACATTCTTTTGAGAAAGGTGGTTGTTAAACATTGACTAGGATACCATTACCTGAGGGTTTTATTAGGGTAAATTTATAATAGACTAGTGGTCAAATAGATTTAGATTGCAATGCAGTAAAATAAAATACAGAACAACAATGCAGGTAAAAATTATCAAAGTAAAGAATGTACAGAATTATTAATTAACTTTAGGAAATTAAGAAGCTATAAGGAGTCAAAAACACACAGGTATATATTTAGTGATTAGTGCTAACTCATTCAATATTCAGTGACCTATGTGTATGTAAGTTACTCTTACAAGTATAATCCTTATGAGAGGAATATTGATTGAATTATTCCATGTTCACAAGTCAGTTTATGCCATAAACAATGTGTGCTTGGGTGGTGGAACAGCAATGCCCTTAGAGCAGGCAAGAGAGGCTGTGATCAGAGTCTTAGAAAGGGCCACACATTTTACAAATACATGCAAAATAATATGTATATTAAAGTGTATAGCATATTTCTGTCATTAGATAGCCAGGACTCAGTTTATCCAAGAGAAATGCATAATCATAAATATCTTTTCTTCTGGCTAATACCTTAATGCTGGGAAACATTTCTCTATATGTTGTGCCTTATATCCTCAAAATGGGAAGATTTGTGAATTGCACTGCTGTCAATATGGGAGATAGAAACTGCTTTGAAGTGAGGGAAAGATAAAAGGCAATTGATACAGCTAATTTAATTAAATTATGAAACATCTCCTGTAAGATAGCATGAATCCAACAAATGCTTGCACAAAAAAATGTGTCATTTCTAAGTACTGCCAAACATTTTTCTTACTTTCTTTGTGATCCAACTACATATGAAACATAGAGATTTACATGTATGCATTAGTTTTGTTTCTATAGGGTATATTTATTTAGGTAAGGGTCTAGATAAGTCATACTTAATAGTTATTAGTTTTATTTATATGTTTTGATTTTTAGATATATTTTTCTCTAATTCTGAGTTCCCCAAATTACAGGGGCAGATATTTGTGGCAATAGAGAGTGGAGGGTTAGGTGTATTTATAGTAAATACTGTTGTTCTTATTTAAAAGAAAGGCATTAGCCAGAAAGTTATTATTGATTCAAATCATCTCTCTAGAGCAATGTTGGAAGTATTGCTCCATTCCACACTGCTTTCACATTACAGGAAAAGAATCCTAGTTTCAAGATGTTTCACTGTTTTATTTATTTCCAACTCTTTTATCTCAGTCTTCTACTTTTGCATTTGATTTTTGCAGTAAATACTTACGCAGACTTTTTCTTTCCCGGTGTCTGTATGTGTGTGTGTGTTTGGGTGTGTAACTATACCAGTATCACAGCTTCCTGCTTCCTTTGGATATATCTCTTCTTCCAATCGTTTTAAAATGTAATCTTACTTTTTCAGATGTATTGGGGTATAATTAGCAAATATTATGTATATTTAAGGTGAACAAACTGGTGTTTTGGTATATATATATATACATTATAAAACAATAATCACAACAGTGTTAATTATCATATCTGTTATTTCACACAGTTATGTTTCTGTGTGTGTGTGTGTGTTAAGAGTATTTAACATCTACCATCTAAGCAAATATCAAGTATAGAATACAAACACATTATTACAAACTATGGTCACAATGCTGTATATTAGGTTTCTAGAGCATACTCATTTTATATCTGAAAGTTTATACCTTTATTATTACACATTAAGTTCTGGGGTACATGTGCAGAACGTACAGGTTTGATACATAGTTATGCATGTGCCACAGTGGTTTGCTGAACCCATCAACCCGTCATCTACATCAGGTATTTCTCCTAATGCTATTGCTCCCCTAGACCCCAGCCCCTGACAGGCCACATTGTGTGATGTTTCCCTCCCTGTGTCCATGTGTTCTCATTGTTCAACTCCCACTTATGAGTGAGAACATGCAGCGTTTGTTTTTCTGTTCTTGTGTTAGTTTCCTGAGAATGACGGTTTCCAGCTTCATCCATATCCCTGCAAAGGACATGAACTCATCCTTTTTTATGGTTGCATAGTATTCCATGGTGTATATGTGCTACATTTTCTTTATCCAGTCTATCGTTGATGGGTATTTTGGTTGGTTCCAAGTCTTTGCCATCATGAATAGTGTGGCAATAAGCATATGTATGCATGTGTCTTTTTAGTAGAATGATTTATAATCCTTTGGGTAAACAGTAATGGGATTACGAGGTCAAATGGTATTTCTGTTTCTAGATCCTTGAGGAATCATCACACTGTCTTACACATTGATTGAACTAATTTATACTCCCACCAACAGCATAAAAGCATTCTTATTTCTCCACAAACTCTCCAGCATCTGTTGTTTCCTGACTTTTTAATGATCGCCATTGTAACTGGCGTGAAATGGTATCTCATTGTGATTTTGATTTGCATTTCGCTAATGACCAGTGATGATGAGCTTTTCTTCATATGTTTGTTGGCTGCATAAAAGTCTTCTTTTGAGAAGTGTCTGTTCATATCCTTCACTCACTTTTTGATAGAGTTGTTTTTTTCTTGTAAATTTAAGTTCTTTGTAGATTCCGGATGTTAGCCTTTTGTCAGATAGATAGATTGCAAAAATTTTCTCCCATCCTCTAAGTTGCCTGTTCACTCTGATGATAGTTTTTTTTTTGCTGTGCAGAAGCTCTTTAGTTTAATTAGATCCCATTTGTCAAGTTTGGCTTTTGTTGCCATTGCTTTTGGTGTTTTAGTCAGGAAGTCTTTGCCAATGCCTATGTCCTAAATTGTATTGCCTAGGTTTTCTTTGAGGGATTTTATGGTTTAGGTTTTACATTTAAGTTTTTAATCCATCTTAATTTTCATATAAGGGGTAAGTAAGAGGTCCAGTTTCAATTTTCTGCATGTGGCTAGTTTTCCCAGCACCATTTATTAAATATGAAATCTTTTCCCATTTGCTTGTTTGTGTCAAGTTTGTCAAAGATCATAAGGTGGTAGATGTGTGGTATTATTTCTGAGGCCTCTGTTCTGTTCCATTGGTCTATATATCTGTTTTGGTACCAGCACCATGCTGTTTTTGTTATTGTAGCCTTGTAGTATAGTTTGAAGTCAGGTTGCGTGATGTGTCCAAGCTTTGTTCTTTTTCTTAGGATTGTCTTGGCCATGCATGCTTGTTTTTGGTTCCATATGAAATTTAAAGTATGTTTTTTTAATTCTACGGAGAAAGTCCATGGTAGCTTGATGGGGATAGTATTGAATCTGTAAATTACTTTGGGAATTATGGTCATTTTCACAATATTAATTCTTCCTGTCCATGAGCATGGAATGCTTTTCCATTTGTTTGTTTCTTCTCTTATTTCCTTGAGCAGTGGTTTGTAGTTCTCCTTGAAGAGGTCCTTTACATTCCTTGTAAGTTGTATTAATAGGTATTTTATTCTCTTTGTAGCAATTGTGAATGGGAGGTCACTCATGATTTGGCTCTCTGTTTGTCTGTTATTGGTATATAGAAATGCTTGTGATTTTTGCACATTGATTTTGTAAACTGAGACACTGCTGAAGTTGCTTATCAGCTTAAGGAATGTTGGGGCTGAGATGATGGAGTGTTCTAAATATACAATCATATCATCTGCAAAAAGAGACAATTTGACTTCCTCTTTTTCTACTTGAATACCCTTTATTTCTTTCTCTTGCCCGATTGCCCTGGCCAGAACTTACAATACTATGTTGAGTAGAAGTGGTGAGAGAGGGCATCCTTGTCTTGTGTCAGTTTTCAAAGGGAATGCCTCCAGGTTTTCCCAATCAATATGATATTGGCTGAGGGTTTGTCATAAACAGCTCTTATTATTTTGAGATACGTTCCATCAATACCTACTTTATTGAGAATTTTTCGCATGAAGGAGTGTTGAATTTTTTCTAAGGCCTTTTCTGCATCTATTGAGATAATCATGTGGTTTTTGTGATTGGTTTTGTTTATGTGATGGATGCATGTATGTTGAGCCAGCCTTGCATCTCAGGGATGAGGCTGACTTGATGGTGATGGATAAGCTTTTTGATGTGCTGCTGGATTTGGTTTGCCAGTATTTTATTGAGGATTATTGCAAGGGTGTTCAACAGGGATATTGGCCTCAAATGTTCTTTTTTTGTTGTGCCTCTGCCAGGTTTTGGTATCAGGATGATGCTGGCCTCATAGAATGAGTTAGGGAGGATTCCCTCTTTTTCTATTTTTTGGAATAGTTTCAGAAGGAATGGTACCAGCTCCTCTTTGTACATCTGTTAGAATTCGACTGTGAATCCATCTGGTCCTGGTCTTTTTTTTTGGTTGGTAGTATATTAATTACTGCCTCAATTTCATAATTTGTTATTGGTCTATTCAGAGATTTGACATCTTCCTGGTTTAGACTTGGGAGGGTGTGTGTGTCCAGGAATTTCTGCATTTATTCTTGATTTTCCAGTTTATTTGAGTAAAGTTGTTTATAGTATTCTCTGATGGTAGTCTGTATTTCTGTGGGATCAGTGGTGATATCCTGTTTATCATTTTTTATTACATCTATTTGACTCTTCTTTCTTTTCTTCTTTATTAGTCTGGCCAGTGGTCTATTTTGTTCATCTTTTCAAAAAACCAGCTCCGGGATTCATTGATTTTTGAAGATTTTTTGTGTCTCTATCTCCTTTAGTTCTGGTCTGATCTTAGTTATTTCTTATCTTCTGCTTGCTTTTGAAGTTATTTGCTCTTGCTTCTCTAGTTCTTTTAATTGTGGTGTTAGAGTGTCAATTTTATATCTTTCCTGCTTTCCCATGGGGACATTTAGCACTATAAATTTCCCTCTAAACACTGCTTCAAATATGTCCCAGAGATTCTTCTATGTTGTGTCTTTGTTCTCATTGGTTTCAAAGAACATCTTTATTTCTTCCTTAATTTCATAATTTAATCAGCAGTCATTCAGGAACAGGTTGCTCAGTTTCCATGTAGTTGTGTGGTTTTGAGTGAGTTTCTTAGTCCTGAGTTATAATTTGATTTCACTGTGGTCTGAGAGACTGTTATGATTAACGTTCTTTTGCATTTGCTGAGGAGTGTTTAACTTCCAATTACGTGGTCCATTTTATAATTAGTGCAATGTGGTGCTGAGAAGAATGTATTTTCTGTTGATTTGGGGTGGAGAGTTCTGTAGATGTCTATTAGGTTTGCTTGGTCCAGAGCTGAGTTCAAGTTCTAAATATCCTTGTAAATTTTCTGTCTTGTTGATCTGTGAAGTATTGACAGTGGGGTGTTAAAGTCTCCCACTATTATTGTGTGGGAGTCTAAGTCTCTTCGTAGGTCTCTAAGAACTTGCTTTATGAATCTGGGTGCTCCTGTATTGGGTGCATATATATTTAGGATAGTTAGATCTTCTTGTTGCATTGATACCTTTACCATTATGCAATGCCCTTATTTGTCTCTTTTTATCTTTGTTGGTTTAAAGTCTGTTTTCTCAGAGACTAGGATTGCAACCCCTGCCTTTTTTTTTTTTTTTTTTTTTTTTTTTTGCTTTCCAGTAACTTGCACCCACTGTCCAACCAGTCCCAATGAGATAAATCAGGTACCTCAGTTGGAAATGCAGAAATCACCCGCCTTCTATGTCAGTCTCACTAGGAGCTGCAGACAGGAGCTCTTTCTATTCTTCCATCTTGCCAGCAATTCAAGCAGTTTATGCCTTTTAACCAAAATCTCCCTATTTCCTCCAACCCCTAGCCCATAGCAATCATAATCCTACTCTCTGTTTTTATGATTTCCATTTTACAGATTCCACATATAAGTGAGATCATGTAGTATCTGTCTTTCTATGTCTGGCTTATTTCACTTAGCATAAAATCCGCCAGGTTGATCCATGCTGTTGCACATAATAAGATTTTCTTATTTTTTTGACTGATCAATATTCCATTCATCTATAAATGAACATTAGGTTGTTTTCTTATCTTGGCTCTACGAATAATGCTGCAGTGAATATGAGAGTGCAGATATTTCTTTGACATTCTGCTTTCACATTCTTTGATTATATACTAAGAAATGTAATTTCTGAATTATATGGTAATTCAAATTTTTAGAAAAATTCTTGAGTAACCTCCATAATGTTTTTCGTAATAGCTATGCCAACTTACATTCCCACCAGCAATGTTTAAGGAAGAAAACCCTTTCCTCCACCTCCTTGCCAACACTTGTTTTCTTTTGGCTTTAGACATCCTAACAGGTGTGAAGTGTTATTGTAATTTTGATATGTGTTTCCCTGATGATTAGTGATGTTGAGCACCTTTTCATGTATGTGTTGGCTATCTATATGTCTTCTTAGAAAAAAAATAAAAAGCCTTTCAGGCATTTGCCTATTTTTTAATCATGTTGCTGTTATTATCATCATCATCACCACCACCACAACCACCATTGAGTTGTATGTTTTTTATAATTTTGGATATTATCCCCTTATCAGACATACAGCTTATGAATATTTCCTCCAATCCTGTGCGTTTTCTCTTCACTCTGTTTATTATTTCCTTTGTTGTGCTAGTTTTCAATTTGATTTAGTCTTACTTGCTTGTTTTTGCTTTTGTTGTCTGTGATTTTAGTGTCATATCCAAAAATTATTGCAATGAAAAATGTCATGGATCTTTTCCCCTATGTTTACTTTCAAAGGTTTTATGGTTTCATATTCTGTGTTTCAGTCTTTAACACATTTTGAGATGGTTTTTGTTTATGGTGTAAGATACAAATACAAATATTTTTGTTTTGGTTTCTTTTTTACCTATGTGGATATCTAGTTTTTTTTTTTAACAGTAATTATTAAAGAGACTAACTTTTCCCCATGGTGCACTCTACATTACTTTGTCAAAGGTTACTTAACTCTATAAATGTGTCAGTTTATTTCTGTGCTTTCTCTTCTGTTCATTGGTCTATGTGTCTGTTTATACACCCATACCATACTGCTTTGATTACTATAGCTTTATAATATAATTTAAAAATCAAGCACTGTGATGTTTCCAACTTTGCTCCTCTTGATCAAGATTACTTTAGCTATTCTCAGTTTTTGGTAGTTTCTATTATAGAATTGCGTTTTCAATTTCTATGAACAGTATCATGGAGATTTTGATAAGCATTTCATTGAATCCTATTATTTTAAGTAATGTAGACAATTTGATAATATTCATTTCTCCAATCCATGAACATGGGGAATATTCTCATTTTTTGTCTTCATTTTGTTTCATTAATGTTTTATCATGTTAATTATACAGAATATTCACCATTTTTGTTGAATTTGTTACTAAGTATTTTACCCTTTTGGGTAATAATGTGAATGGAGCTATATTCCATTGAGCCTAATGTTAGCTGTGGATTTGTCATACATATATGGCCTTTATTTCATTGAGGTATATGTTTTCTGTATCTAATTTGTTGAAAGTTGTTAATTATGGATAAAATGCTGAATTATGTCAAATGTTTTTTTTTCTGTATTTTTGAGATTATCATATGGTTTGATCTTTCATTCTGTTAATGGGGAGAATCAATCACATTTATTGATTTATTATGCTGAACCATTCTTGCATCATGGGAATAAACATCACTTGATCATGATGTAGGATCCTGTTAATGTGCTGTTTAATTATGTTTATTACTTGCATCTATGATCACAAAAAAAATGGTTTGTATTTTTTTTTTTCTTGTGGCCTTGTCTGCCTTTGGTATCAGTGTAATGCTGGCCTCACAAAATGAGTTTGGAAGGGTCACCTCCTATTCAAGTTTTTGAAAAAGTTTGAAAAGGATTGGAAGTAATTCTTCTTTAAATATTTGGTAGAATTTACCAGGAAAGCCATCAAATCCTGTGCTTTTATTTGATGGAAATTTTTTTATTATTGCTTTAAGGCCCATTACTGGTGTGTTCATTATTGGTCTGTTCAAATTTTTTCTTTCTTTCCAATTCAGTCTTGGTAGTTTGGATGTTTCTAAGAATTTATCTTTTTTTCTAAGATTATCCAATTTATTGACATATAATTGACCATAGTAATTTACTTTGTGTTTGTGTATTACCAGTTGGAATGTATCCCATTTTATATCTACTTTTTAAAATTGTCTTCTTTCTCTTTTTTTTAGTCTACTTAAAAGTTTGTCAATTTTGTTTATCTTTTCAAAAAATAAGCAATTCAGTTTTGTTTATCTTTTTTGTTGTTTTTCTAGTATCCATTTCATTTATTTATGCTCTGCTTATTATTTTCATTTTTCCACCAACATTGACTTTAGTTTGTTCATTTTGTTTCTAGTTTCTTCAGGTGCAGAGTAAGTATTTTTTACTTAAAATTTTATTTTTCTTTATGTAAGTGTTTATTACTATAAATGTCTCTCCCAGAACTGCTTTTGCTGTATTTTATATTTTGTTATATTGTGTTTCCATTTTTATTTGTCCAGAGATACATTTTATTTTTTGATTTCTTCTTTGACCCATTAGTTATTTCAGAGCATGTTGTTTAATTTCCATGTATTTGAAAAGTGTCCAGGTTTCCTCATTATTGATTTTTAGTTTCATACCATTATGGTCAGAGAATATGCTTGATATTATTTCATCCTTCTAAAGTCTGCTAAGATTTGTTTTGTGGCCTAACATGTGATCTATCCTAAAGAATGTTCCATGCGCTCTTCAGAAAAATGTGCATTCTGCTGCTGTTCAGTGTGCTATCTGTATATGTCTGATCGGTCCATTTGGTCTGAAGTGTTGTTCACATCCAATGTTTCCTGGTTGATTTTCTGTCTGGAAGATACACCTATTGTTGAAAATTAGATATTGAAGTCTCCAACTATCTATTTCTTCCTTCAGATCTGTTAATATTGATGTTACTATTTAGGTTCTCTGAGATATACATAATTGCCCAGAGCTCCTAAATTTATTTATATTTCTATATATAAGGGCTATGAGATATATAAATAGATAGGGAGTTATAGATCTATCTATGTGTCTATGTATATGTGTGTGTGTATAGATAGATATACATCAGAGAACCTAAATATAGATATCTATCTATATACATACATATATGTCTGATATATATTTATGTATACATATAGATAGATATAGAGAGAGAATTATACATAGATATATAGATTTCTCTTTCTCTCTCTCTCTCCCTCTATCTCTTTCTCTCTCTCTCCCTCTCTCTCTTTCTCTCTCTCTCTCTCTCTATATATATGTATTTATATATCTCATTTCATTTCTGATCTTTTAAATTTGAGTCTTCTCTCCATTTACCTTAGTCTACTTAAAGGTTAGTCAATTTTGTCTATCTTGTTAAAAGAGAAGCAATTCAGTTTTGTTAATCTTTTTGCCATTTTTATATAAATTATATATGGATATTATATATACATTTATATGTAAATAAATTATGCTTACACATAATATACATTTTTTATGCACGTATACATATTAAAGGATATATATATGGATATATAGAGAAAGAATGAAGAGGGAGAAAGAGAGGGAGGCAAAGAGAGGGAGAATTGTTAAATCCTCTTGATGATTTACTCTCTAGTCACTATATAATGACTTCATTCATCTCTTTACTGTTTTAGACTAAAGTTTATTTTTCTGATATAAGCATAGCAACCCCTGCTGTCTTGGTTAAATTATGCATGAAATGTCTATTTCTAGTCCTTCTCTTTCAATCTAGATGAGTTTATAAAGATGACATAAATCTCTTGTCTGCAGCATATAATGGGGGCTTGTTTTTCTCTATTTTTAATCCATCTATCCACTCTGTCTTTTTATTGGAGACATTAGTCTATTTATATTTATAATATTGTTAGATAAGGATTAACTATTGTCACTTTGTTTCTTAGCTGTTTTGTAGATCCTTTGTTCCTTTCTTCCTGTTATCATGTGTGATTTTATTATTTTCTATAATGGTATGCTTTGATTATTTCCTCTTTATCCTTTATGCAGCTACTATGAGTTTTTGCTTTTTATATATTATGAGTTTTACAGAAAATATTTTTTAATTATAAGGCTCTGTTAAGTTGATAACAAATAAAATTAGCTTGCATACAAAAATTCTATACTTTAACTTCCTCTACATATTTGATATGTTTAATGTTACAATTTATATTTTTTAGTTGTGTAACCTTTAAAAATTATTATAGTTATAGTTATTTTAATATTTCCTATTTTAAGCTTTATGCTTAAGTTCTAAGTAATTTATACACCTCCTTGGTAGTTTTGGAGTAATGTGAATTTGATTATTAATTTATCTTTACAAGTATTTTTTATGTTACTAATTAGTGTCCTTTTGTTTTGGCTTGAATAAATTCCTTTTTTACTATTTGAAAGGCAGGCCTATTCATGAGCAATTCCTTCAACCTTTGTTTGTCTGGATAAGTCTTATCTCTTCTATTTCTAAAGGAAACTTTTTTTTGCCTAAAATATTGGGTGATGGTTTTTATTTTGGGGAGGGTTTTCTCAGCACTTAGAATATATTATCCCACCCTAATCTGGACAGTAAGGTATTTTGCTAAGAAACCTTACAAGAATACCTTTGTGTATTCTTTTCTCTGATGCTTTAAAATTTTTTCTGTCTTTGATTTTGGAAAGTTTGTAATGTGTCTTGGTAAAGCCTCCTTTGAGTTAAGCTGTTCATAGATACTTGAGCTTCATTAAGAGGGTTGTACCCGTCTCCAGATTTGGGAAGTTTTCAGCCATCATTTATTTAAATAAAACTTTCTTCCTCCCACCTACTTCTTCTCTTTCTGAAATTTCCAAAATGTAAAAATTAGTTCTCTTGGTTGTGTCTCACAAATCCCATATTTATTCTTTCTTTATTTTTATTTTTTGCTTCTGACTGGGTATTTTTGAACAATCTGTAACAGATTTCACAGAATTTTTTTTTTTTTTTTTTTTTTGGTTTACCAAGTCCCTTACTTATATGCGCTATAGCGTTTTTAATTTTTTTTATTCTTCAGCTCCAGAATTTGCTTGGATTTTTTTCTTAAATATAATTTATATCTCTTTATTGAATCTCTCCTTCTGTTTATGTATTTTCTGGTTCTTTTAATTGTTTATCTGTTTTTTATTTGTTTGTTTTCTTTTCTGTAATTCACTGAGCTTCCTTAACATAATTGTTTTAATTTTTTTCCCAGGCAATTTTTAGATATCCAATTCTTTGGGAGAAATTACTGGAATGTTATTGAGTTTCCTTGGTGGTGTCATGCTGCCTTGATTTTTTTGTTTTCCTTGAAATCTTACACTGCTGTCTTCACATTTGAAGAAGCAGTTTTTACTGACTGGCTATTGGAAAGAAACATCTTCACCAATTAGCACAGCTGATGATTCTGCGGCTCTCTCAGACTTTTCCTCTGTTTCCTGTTGTATTAGTCTGTTCTTGCAATGCTGTGAGTAACTGCCTGAGACTGGGTAATTTATGAACAAAAAAGATTTAATTGACTCACAGTTGTGCAAGCTGTATGTCGTGGGTGTCCATGTGAAGAGATCACCAAACAGGCTTTGTGTCAGCAATAAATATTTTTAATCACCTAGGTGCAGGTGGGCTGAGTCCAAAAGGATTTAGGATCTATGAGGTCAGTGAAGGGAGATGGGGTAGGGCCATTTTATAGGATTTGGTTAGGTAGTGGAAAATTACACTCAAAGGGGGTTGTTCTCTGACAGACAGGGGCAGGAGTCACAAGGTGCTCAGTGGGGGAGCTTCTGAGCCAGAAGAAGCAATTTCACAGGGTAATGTCATCAGTTAAGGCAGGAACTGGCCATTTTCACTTCTTCTGTGATTCTTCACTTGCTTCAGGCCATCTAGATGTATACGTGCAGGCTTGGGCGCAGAGGCCTGACATCCCTGTATTTTTATATTAATAAGAAAAATAACATAAAATAGTATTGAAGTGTTGAGGCAGCAAAAAATTTTTTGGGGGTGGTATGGAGAGATAATGGGCGATGTTTCTCAGGGCTGCTTCGAGTGGGATTAGGGGCCATGTGGGAACTTAGAGTGGCAGAGATTAAGCTGAAGGAAGATTTTGTGGCAAGGGGTGATATTGTGGGGTTGTTAGAAGAAACATTTGTCATATAGAATGATTGATGATGGCCTAGATACGGTTTTGTATGAATTGAGAAATTAAACAGAAGACACAAGGTCTGAATAAGAGAAGGAGAAAAACAGGTATTAAAGGACTAAGAATTGGGAAGATCCAGGATATCCAATTAGGGAGTGTCTAAGGGGGTTCAGCATAATTACTTGTTTGGTTGGCAAGTTTTTAGGCTCTATCCTTGAGTTTTTTTTTATGTTGTCATATACCAGGCCAGATTGATTTAGGTAAAAACAACACTTTTCATTTAAAAATACACAAGAGTCCCCTTTTCTTTAGCAGTGAGTAAGTTGAGGCCTTGGCGATTTTGGAGAAAAGAGAAATGCAAAGCCAGAAAATGTTTATTAAAGAATGACTAGAAACAGCTAGGAGACAGTGAGTGACATTGATAGTGTGGTGGAGATAGCTGGGGAGAGGTACAGGGTGGCATAAGAATGGGAATGAGAATAAGAGTGAGTATGAAATTAAAGAATAGGACTTCATCAGGGTGAAAGTATTGGAGTGTACCCTGTCAGCAAAGATCATCTATCTACTCTAAGAGGGAGTGAAGATTGGTGGTTTGGGGATAGCACCAGAAGATATTAGCTGTGATAGCTTGGAGAAACAGTGTAAACTGGCAGCGTAAACAAGGGCAGGGCATTTATGAGTAGTTGAGAACAGTGAATAGGAGTATGACTAGATGGAAGATAGTAGGGATGACAAGTTTTTGGGGCACAGTTCAAGTCGGGCTGGTGTCTGGAATGAGACTGGGGCCTAATGAAAAGGAGTGTTCATACAGGAGCTCAAATGAGCTGTACCTTGTAGCATCCCGAGGACAGGCCCAAATTCTGAGAAGGGAAAGTGGTAAAAGTATTGTCCAGTCCTTTTTAAGTTGGAGGCTGAGCTTGGTGAGGTGTGTTTTTAAAAGACCATTAGTCCGTTTTACCTTTCCTGAAGATTGAGTACAGTAAGGACTATGAAGGTTCCACTGAATACCAAGAGCCTGAGAAACTGCTTGGGTGATTTGACTAGTAAAGGCCTGTCTGTCATCAGACTCTATAGAGGTGGGAAGGCCAAAGCGAGGAATTATGTCTGACACAAGGTAAGAAATCACCATGGTGGCCTTCTCAGATCCTGTGGGAAAAGCCTTTACTTATCCAGTGAAAGTGTCTACCCAGACCAAGAGATATTTTAGTTTCCTGACTTGGGGCATGTGAGTAAAGTAAAGTTGCCAGTCCTGGGCAGGGGAAATCCCCGAGCTTGATGTATAGGGAAGGGAGGGGGCCTGAACAATCCCTGAGGAGTAGTAGAATAGCAGATGGGACACTGAGAAGTTATTTCCTTGAGGATAGATTTCCACAATGGAAAGGAAATGAGACATTCTAAGAGGCGGGCTAGCTGCTTATAACCTACGTGGAAGAGGTTATGGAATGATGACAGAATAGAATGGGCCTGTGAGGCTGGAAGGAGATATTTTCCTTGGTTCAAGAACCATTTGCCTTGTGTGGGAAGAGATTGATGGTGGAAGTTTCAGTGGGGAAGTAGGTGGGAGTGACCGATGAGAAGGAGAAAAACTGGCCATGAGGGGCAGAAGTTGGAATGCTAACTGCTTTTTTGGCTACCTTATCAGCATAAGCATTGCCCTGAGCAATGGGATCTGATGTCTTTTGATGGCCTTTGCAGTGAATGACTCCAGCTTCCTTTGGAAGTGAAGCGGCCTTGAGAAGAGTTTTTATTAAAGAGGCATTAATGATGGAAGACTCTTGCATAGTGAGGAAACCTCTTTCAGCCTATATAACAGCATGGTGCTGCAGGTTATGGGAGGCGTCTTTAGAGTAAGTATAAATATTGATGTGTAGTCCCTTTGCAAAAATGAGGGCCCGAGTTAAGGAAATGAGTTTGGCTTGCTGAGAGGTAGTGGAGGGGAGCAGAGTAATAGCCTCAATGATAGATGTGGAAGATACTGTAGCATAACCTGCCTTTGCTGGTGAGTGGTGATTAGGCCTGGAGAAGGAAATATGGGGAAATGGAGTAAATGCCAGGTGGATCAGAGGGATAGTCATGGGGGTCAAGTGTGGTATCCAGAATATTGTAGGAGGCCGGATTGAAGTCCAGGCCAGGAACAATGGTAATTGTGGGAGACTCAACAAACAGTAAGTATAGCTGAAGGAGCCGGGGAGCAGAAAGTATATGCATCAGGTGTGAGGAAGAAAATAGATTTTGTAAGTTATGAGAACTGTAGAAAGTGAGTTGAGAATATTTTATGATTTTGAGGGCCTCTAAAAGTATTAGGGTGGTGGCAGCTGTCGCATGGAGACATGACGGCCAGCCTAAAATAGTAAAGTCAAGTTGTTTGGACAAAAAGGCTACAGGGCATGGTTCCAGCCCTTGTGTAAGAATTCTGACTGCACAGCCCTGCACTTTGGCTGTGTGTAATGAAAAGGGTTGGGATAAGTCAGGGAGAGTTATTGTGGGAGCAGTCTCTAAAGCTGTCTTCAAAGAATGGAAAGAGAAGTGGGAAAAGGATTTAGGATCTATGGGGTCAGCTAGTTTTCCTTTTGTGAGTTTATATAATGGTATTGTTAGGATGGCAAAACCGGGTATCCAAAGGCCAATGTATCCAACCATGCCCAGGAAGGAAAGGAGTTGTTTTGTAGAAGGGGTTGGGGTTTGGGAGATTAGCCGGAACTTTATCAGCAGGGAGAGCATGTGTGTTTTCATGAAGAATTATTCTGAGATAACTAACAGATGAAGAAGAAATTTCGGCTTGACTGAAGTAATGGGGGCTGTCTGTGAAGCCTTGAGGCAGTACAGCCCAAGTAATTTGCTAAGCCTGATGGGTGTCAGGGTCAGTCTAAGTGAAAGCAAAGAGAGGCTGGGATGAAGGGTGCAAAGGAATAGTAAAGAAAGCATGTTTGCGTTGCAGAACAGAATAATGGGTTGTGGAGGGAGGTATTGAGGATAGGAGAGTATGTGGGTTTGGCACCATGGGGTGGATAGGCAAAGCAATTTTGTTGATAAGGTGCAAATCCTGAAGTAACTTGTAAGACTTGTCCAGTTTTTTGACAGGTAAAATGGGGAATTGTAAGGAGAGTTTATAGGCTTTAAAAAGCCATGCTGTAACAGGCAAGTGATAACGGGCTTTAATCCTTTTAAAGTATGCTGTGGGATAGAATATTGGCATTGAGAGGGGTAAGGGTGATTAGGTTTTAATGGTGTGAAAAGGGGTGCATAATCAGTCACTAAGGCAGAAGTAGAGGTGTCTCATACTTGTGGATTAAGGTGGGGAGATACAAGGGGAGGATGAGAAGGAGGCTTTGAACTGGGGAAAAGGGCAGGAATGAGGTGTGGCTGTAGCCTAGGAATAGTCAGGGAAGCAGATAATTTAGTTAAAATGTCTCGACATAATAAGGGAGCTGGGCAGGTGAGAGTAACTAAAAAGGAGTGCATAAGTTGGCATCAGTGTTGGGGAGTTTTAAGAGGTTTAGAAACCTGGTCATCAATAACTACAACAGTTATGGAGGCAAGGGAAACAGGTCCTTGGAGAGAAGGTAATATGGAGTGGGTAGCCTCCCTGTTAAGAAGAGGACAGACTTACCCTCCAGTGTAAGAGTTACGGAAAGCATCTGTGATGGTCCAGGAGGTTTCTGAGGCGATCAGGCAGCGTCAGTCTTCAGCCTCTAAGCTGAGAAGATCTGGGAAGGAGTCACTCAGAGAACCTTGGGCCAGAGTTCCAGGGGCTCTGGGAGTGGCTGCCGGGCAAGTTGGGCAGTCCAATTTCCAGTGGGGTCCCATACAGATGGACACAGCTTAGGAGGAATCCCAGGCTGCGGGCATTCCTTGGTTCAGTGGCCAGATTTCTGGCACTTGGAGCAAGGGCCTGATGGAGGAGGTCCTGTAGGAATGCTTGACTGCTGCAGCTTAGGCATGTGTGGCTTAGGCATTTTGAAGTTCTTATGTGCTGGAGATGTGGCTGGGGTTTCTCTCACAGTGGAGGCAAGTAATTGTAACTCTTCTCTATTATTGTACACCTTGAAAGCAAGGTTAATTAAGTCCTATTGTGGGGTCTGAGGGCCAGAATTTAATTTTTGTAGTTTTAATTAATGTTTGGAGCAGACTGGGTAGTAAAATGCATATTGAAAATAAGATGGCCTTCTGACCTTTTAGGGTCTAGGGCTGTAATGTGTCTAAGGGTTGCTGCCAAATGATCCATGAATGGGGCTCGGTTTTTATATTTGATGAAAAAGAGTTTAAATGCTAACTGATTTGGGAGAGGTCAAATAAAGAAAAAGGAGCATTAACCTTGACTATGCCTTTAGCTCCAGCCACCTTTAAGAGGAAATTGTTGGGCAGGTGGGGGAGAGCTAGTTGTAGAATGAAACCGTAAGCTGGACTGGGTGTGAGGAGGGGAGGTGATAGAAGGATTATAGAGTGGGGGAGAATTATAGGCTCAGGAAGAATTGGAGCCTGATTCAGTCTGGCAGGGACTGACCTGAGGAACAGTCTGGGGAGGAGGGGAAAGGTCAGATGCGTTGGTAGAAAAGGAAGACTGAAAAGACTCAGCGATGCTTGGGGTTGGGACTGAGGGGACAGGCAGAAGGGAAAGAAGGAAGATTTGGGATAAGTTTCACTGGGAACAGAAACTAGGGAGGTACTGAAGTGTAAAAGAATGCCTGGATGTCAGGCACCTCAGACGATTTACCCATTTTACGACAAGAGTTATCTAGATCTTGTAGGATGGAGAAATCAAAACTGCTGTTTTTTGGCTATTTGGAACCACTGTCGAGTTTGTATCGGGGTCAAGTGGTATTGCAGAAGAAAATAAGGTGTTTAGGTTTTAGGTCAGATGTGAGTTGAAGAGGTTTTAAGTTCTTGAGAACACAGGCTAAGGGAGAAGAAGGAGGAATGGAGGGTGGAAGGTTGCCTATAGTGAAGGAGGTAAGCCCAGATAAAAGAGAGGGTAGAGACTCGGAGATAATTGGTGGGGGGTGCTTGTCCCCAGGAAAGTGGTGCTTGCCACCACGGGTGAAGGATCAAGGCAGGCGTCCCTCTGATCAGACACCTCTGAAACGTCAGAGGTCATCAGTTAAAGCAGGAACCAGCCATTTTCACTTCTTTTGTGATTCTTCACTTACTTCAAGCCATCTGGATGTATTCATGGAGGTCACAGGGTATATGATGACTTAGCTTGGGCTCAGAGGCCTGACATTCCTGTCTTCTTATATAAATAAGAAAAATAACATAAAATAGTATTGAAGTGTTGGGGCAGTGAAAATTTTTTTGGGGGTGGTATGGAGAGATAATGGGTGATGTTTCTCAGGGTTGCTTCCAGTGGGATTAGGGGTGGCATGGGAACCTAGAGTGAGAGAGATCAAGCTGAAGGAATTTTTTGTTGTAAGAGGAGATATTGTGGGGTTGTTAGAAGGAGCATTTGTTGTATAGAATGATTGGTGTTGTCCTGGATATGGTTTTGCATGAATTGAGAAACTAAATGGAAGACACAGGGTCTGAATAAGAGAAGGAGAAAACAGGTATTAAAGGACTAAGAATTGGGAGGACCCAGGACATCCAATTAGAGAGTGCCCAAGAGGGTTCACTGTAATTACTTTTTCACCTGTGGAATTTGCATTTTGATTGTGGTGCTAAATGGCTGAGAAGTTAAGAAACACTTTGACAATTTCACTTGGCTGAGTGGACAAAACTTGGAATTTAGAGTTTGACCAGGAGAAGAAGCTATGTTAATAATGGAGTATATTTGGATAGGTCCCTGAAAGGCAACATAGAGTAAAGAAGTCATAAAAGTAAAGAAGTCACTTTGAATCTTGTCAATTCATGACTGAATTAATGTGATCCAATCCAAGCCTATCTGTCTTATGGGATAAAAAGATAAATACTTTTGGGGGAAGTTAACACCATCCAGAGAATTAAATTTTCTTTACAGTGTTTCTATTGCAATGTCTACAATGCAATTTAAAAAATAATGAAGCATACAAGGAAGTGAGGGCTGATGAGATATTAATAGAAAAAATAAAAGAAACAATGAAAACAGACCTATAAGAGATCAAATAGTAATCACACATTTGACTTTTAAAAAGGTGTTATTAATAATAGGATAAAAAATGGCACATAACTAAAAAAATGAAAAAGAATTTAATGGAAATAAAGGGTTTAATAGTGGATAAGAGGAAGCTGAAGGAGTAATTGCTAACCTGTAATATGGGTCAGAAGAAAATTGCCTGACTGAAGCAAATATATAAAATAATAGAAAGTTAGAAGAATAAGACATATAAGTATGCTGAAAAGGAAAAATGGTGCATAATTGGTGCCCAAGGAAAAGAAGAATAAGTAGAGAAGAACACATATTTCAGATGATAATGATTGAGATATTTTTAAAACTGATGATATCTAGCCACAGATTCAAGAGAATCTTTGATCTTCAAGTAGAACAAATACAAAACAAAAACAATTTTTAAAATATACATATACAATTGTAAAGTCTAAAAACCAAAGGCAAAGAGAAAATTTTAAAAGCATTTATTCAAAAAGGCATACTGATTTCAAAGAGTGACAGCTGACTTCATAACACAAACAATAGAATGTAGGCAGTACTTAGTTAGGTAGATTTACTTTAAAATAATATAATAACACTACGTAAGGGATGAAAAATGATTTTTTTCTCATTCTTTGCCTGATTATTGCTGAGGCTCGTATAATAAAAGACAGATTAATAAGACAATAATGTACATGTTTATTTAATATAAGTTTTATGTGACTTGGAAACTTTCACAGACTCAAAGAAACAATAAAACCTTTGTATTTTTATGCTGTTTCATAAATAAGTGTGTAATTGTGAGGAAATATGATTGAACAAAAAGGTTGTGATATAATCTAACAAACTAGAGGAAGTTTACCTGGTTGTACAAAATTTACTCTGTGTCCCTGTGTCTTCAGAGATAAGGACATTTTTTCTCTTTTGAGTATAGGGAGGGTATCTGTGACATGATAGTCTTGTGACTTACATGCAGGCTTGGGCTCAGAGGCCTAACGCTGTAAAGCACACATGGCAGAGGAGGCCTCAGGAAACTCACAAACGTGGTGAAAGGCAAAGGGAAAGCAGGCACATCTTCATATGGTGAAGCGAGAGAGAGAGAGAGCAAAGGGAGAAAGTGCTACACACTTTTAAACAATCAGATCTCATCAGAACTCACTCACTACCATGAGAACAGCAAGGGGGATGTCTGGCCCATGATTCAATCACCTGTCACCAGGCCCCTCCTCCAACATTGAGGATTACAATTCTAAATGAGATTTAGGTGGGGACACGAAGCCAAACGATATTATTCTACCCCTGGCCCCCCTCAAATCTCATGTTCTTCTCACATTTCAAAACACAATCATGCCTTCCCAACAGCCCCTAAAAGTTTTAACTCATTCCAGCTTAACTCAAAAGTCCAAGTTCAAGGTCTCATCTGAGACAAGGCAAGTCCCTTATGCCTACTTGCCTGTAAAATAAAACACAAGTTAATTGCCTCCAAGATACAATGGGGTTACAGGAGTTGGGTAAATTGGCTAAAAACGGGGGCCACAGGCCCAATGCAAATCCAAGGACAGTCATTAAATATTAAAGCTCCAAAATAATCTTCTTTGACTCCATGTCTCACATCCAGGCCGCACTGATGCAAAAGGTGGGCTTCCAAGGTATTGGGCATCTCCACCCCTGTGGCTCTTTGGGGTTCAGTCCCCACAGCTGCTTTCAAGGGCTGTTATTGAGTGCCTGCAGCTTTTCCATGCACATGGCGCAAGCTGTCAATGGACCTACCTTTCTGGGGCCTGAAGGATGGTTGCTGTTTTCTTACAGCTCCATTAGGCAGTGTCCCAGTGGAGACTCTGTGTGGGGGCTCCAACTCCACATTTCCCTTCTTCACTGCCCTGATAAAGATTTTCTAAGTGGGCTCTGTTCCTGCAGCAGACATTTTCCTGGACATCCAGGGATTTCCATACATCCTTTTTTAATATAGGTAGAGGCTCCCAAAACTCACTTCTCACACTCTGCACACCCACAGGCTTTAAACCACACGGAAGCTGTCAAGGCTTATGGCTTGTATGCTCTGATGCAACAGGTCAAGCTATACATTGGGCCCTTTTAGCAGTGGCTGAAGCTTGAGCAGTTGCAATGCAGGATGACATGTCTTGAGGCTGCACAAAGTAGTAGGACCTTGGGTCTGGCCCACAAAACCATTCTTCTCTCCTAGACCTCCTGGCATGTAATGGGAGAGGCTGCTGCAAAGGACTCTGAAATACTTTGAAGGTATTTTCTCCTTTTTCTTGGCTATCAACATTTGGCTCCTCTTTACATATGCAAATTTCTACAGCTAGCTTGAATTTATATCCAGAAAATGACTTTTTCTTTTTTACTACGTGCTCAGGCTGTAAATTTTCCAAACTTTTACGCTCTGCTTCCCTTTTATATATAAGTTTCAGTTTCAGATCATCTCTTTGCTCATGCATAACAAAAGTGACCTTAGCTTCAGTTCTTAATAAGTTCCTCATCTCCATCTGAGACCACCTCAGACTGGACTTCATTGTTTGTATCACTATCAGCAGTTTAGTAAAAACCATTCAACCACTCTCTAGGAAGCTCCAAACTTTCTCTCATCTTTCTTTTTCTGAACCCTCCCCAATCTTACAACCTCTGCCCATTATGCAGTTAGAAAGTTGCTATCAACATTTTCAATTGTCTTTATAGCAATGCCCCAATTCTATGGTAACAATTTTCTGTTGGTTTGTCCTCTCTTTGCTTTAAAAAACTTAGCAATGACTCACTTCTATGGTAACAATTTTCTATTGGTCTGTCTTCTCATTGCTTTAAAAAACTATCTGAGACTGGGTAATTTATGAAGAAAAAAATTTAATTAACAGTTCCACCAGCTACACAGGAAGTATAGCTGGGAGACCTCAGGAAACTTACAATTATGGCAGAAAGTGAAGGGGAAGCAGGCACATGGTCACATGCAGAGCCGGAGAGATACAGCTAATGAGGAAGTGCTACACACTTTTAAACAACCAGATCTTGTGAGAACTCACTCACTGTCATGAGAAAAGCAAGAAGGTAGTCTGCCCCATGACCCAATCATCTCTTACCATGCCCCTCCTCCAACATTAAAGATTACAATTTGATATGCAATTTGAGTGGGGACACAGAACCAAACCATACCACCTGAAAATGTATCTCTCCATACTTCTTGTTTCCTCTTGGGGGAAAGTTATAAAAATTGTATGCTTTCTCTTGTTCCCACAAAGCAAGACCAGGTGGCAAGAGCCTTCTGTTTGTTTTCCCTAAGGTGAAGTACTGAAATGCTCAAGTTTTGTACCGTCTTTTAGTCTTTCAGAATTGGGCTGGATATCTAAGACACTTGCATTTCCTGTTGATGAAGATGTGCTCAAAGAGCTGACTTGGGGAGACAGGACAAGGTTCGCAGAGAATTTGGGGTGCTCATGGGTCATTTGGGGGTAGTCCACAGGTGAGGAGTTCAAAGTGGCTTGTGTGTGCGATTCCTGATTGAGTTCATGAAACAGTTAGTGGAGTCTGTGGCTTTTCTTTCCTGCTGTCAACCTCTCCCAACTACTTAGCAATGTTGATCATCTAAATATCCTGGGTGGGATTAGAAGAAAGTAGGTTTCTTTGCAGCATTAAACAGAGCTGGATGGAGAAGTTTCTGCAAACTGTTAAAGCAAAAAAAAAAAAAAAAAGAATAGATGCATTGAAGATGGTGGGAATAGTTTTATTTTACTCATGTACCCATGCAGCACAGGTCGGTACCAAGAGAGACCCCTATGGCTTATGACCTCCAGAGGGAAAGTGAAAGTGAAGTGAGTGAACACTGTGATGATTTAACTCTGGAAATATCTCTTTTGATTCAAAATATACTTTATCAATGAAAGCAAGTTCCACCTTACCCTAGAGCATTTATCTGAATATCAAAACATCTTCAAGTTCTTTAAATTATCTTAATGAGTAATAATATTTATTTACTTAATTTGTTTATGTATTTATTTAGCAAATATTTACAGAGTACCTACTTCATGTCAGCTACTTTCTGGGCAGTAAATTATATTTTTCCTACATAAAACTAAGGATTTAATGACTATTCTCACAAATATTTCTCCACCAGACAAACCTTTCCTGATACTAAAACTATATGAGTAGTATACATTTGTAGCATCATATACTTTTTATTTAATTAATCACTATTGCAATTTAATAACTACTTGTTTCATGTTTGATTCCCTAGTGTCATTTTCATCTTTATATCCCTAGACACTAATATTGTTACTTGTGCAGAGTAAAGGCTTAAAAAATTTGTTGAATGAATTAATCATGTAATTTATATTTTTAATATCTCTGTAACAAATGATTACTCACATTTGACATATGAAGAATTTATGTTTTTGAGAGTATTAGTTCAAAGTTGTACCTGATTTCAAGGTATGTGCTCTCATACACTATACACTATTGACTAAATCAGTTGTTAGTTCTATCAGTGTAATGTATTTTCATCTACAGGTTTAAAGTACATCATTATTAATTTTAGAAGGATTGTGGTCTTGTTGAACATATATAAGTACATTATCAAACAAAAAGAGGTGAAAAGTGATAGCACAAGGATACAATAGTTATTTCAATGTAGTATAATATTAATTACAGAAATAGATGAAATCGACAAATTAAAACTTAAATTAATGAATATTCTAGGGTATCTAACTATTCTCATGCATTATATCTTTAATTAAAGAATAACAGTATGTTTGCTAAGTAGAAGTAATTTGTTTTTATTTTGTATGCTTATTTTAACAATTTCAACTCAAGGCTATATTAATGCATAATTATATAACCTAATAAGGTATAAGAAATTAGTGCAAAATCAAGTATTCTAATGTGTTTTAAATTCATTTTAGAAGTTGTATGTTAATACATATATCTGTGTGTGTGTGTGTGTGTGTGTTTGTGCATGTATATATGTAATCTGAATTTGGAAAAGGTTAAACAACTTTTTTAAAATTATACTTTAAGTTCTGGGATACATGTACAGAATAAGCACGTTTGTTACATAGGTATACACGTGCCATGGTGGTTTGCTGCACCCATCAACCTGTCATCTCCATTAGGTATTTCTCCTAATGTTATCTCTCCCTTAGGCCCCCACCTCCCTACAGGCCCCACTGTGTGATGTTCCCCTTCTTGTGTCCATGTGTTCTCACTGTTAAACTCCCACTTACGAGTGAGAACATCCGGTATTTGGTTTTCTGTTCCTGTATTAGTTTGCTGAGAATGATGCTTTCCAGCTTCATCTATGCCCCTGCAAGGGACAGGAACTCATCCTTTTTTATGGCTGCATAGTATTCCATGGTGTATATGTGCCACATTTTCTTTATGCAGTCTATCATTGATGGGCATTTGGGTTGGTTCCAAGTGTTTGCTGTTGTGAATGCTGCTGCGATAAACATATGTGCACATGAGTCTTTATAGTAGAATGATTTATAATCTTTTGGGTATATACCCAGTAATGGGATTACTGGGTCAGATGGTATTTCTAGTTCTAGATCCTGGAGGAATTGCCACACTGTATTCCACAACAGTTGAACTAATTTACATTCCCACCACCAGTGTAAAAGCATTCCTATTTCTCTACATCCTCTCCAGTATCTGTTGTTTCCTGACTTTTTAATGATCGCCATTCTAACTGGCATGAGACAGTATCTCATTGTGGTTTTGATTTGCATTTCTCTAATAATCAGTGATGATGAGCTTTTATTTCATATGTTTGTTGGCTGCATAAAAGTCTTCTTTTGAGAAGTGTCTGTTCATATCCTTCACACACTTTTTGATGGAGTTGTTTGTTTTTTCTAATAAATTTGTTCAAGTTCCTTGTAGATTCTGGATATTAGCCCTTTGTTAGGTGGATAGATTGCAAAAATTTTCTCCCATTCTCTAGGTTGCCTGTTCACCCATGATAGTTTCTTTTGTTGCACAGAAGCTCTTTAGTTTAATTAGATCCCATTTGTCAATTTTGGCTTTTGTTGCCTTTGCTTTTGATGTTTTAGTCATGAAGTCTTTGCCCATGCCTATGTCCTGAATGGTAATGCCTCGGTTTTCTTCTAGGGTTTTTATGGTTTAGGTCTTATGTTTAAGTCTTTAATCCATCTTAATTTTTGTAAAATGTGTAAGGAAGTGTCCAGTTTTAGTTTTCAGGATATGGCTAGCCAGTTTTTCCAACCTCATTTATTAAATAGGGAATCCTTTCCCCATTGTGTGTTTTTGTCAGGTTTGTCAAAGATCAGATGGTTGTAGATATGTGGCATTATTTCTCAGGCCTCTGTTTTATTCCATTGGTCTGTATATCTGTTTTGGTACAAGTACAATGCTGTTTTGGTTACTGTAGCCTTGTAGTATAGTTTGAAGTCAGGTAGCATGATGCCTCCAGCTTTGTTCTTTTTGCTTAGGATTGTCTTGGCTATATGGGCTCTCTTTTGGTTTCATATGAAATTAAAGTAGATTTTTCTAATTCTGTGAAGAAAATCCATGGTAGCTTGATGTTGATATAATTGGATCTATAAATTACTTTGGGCAGTATGACCTTTTTCACCATATTGATTCTTCCTGTCCATAAGCATGGAATATTTTTCCATTTGTTTGTGTCCTCTCTTACTTCCTTGAGCAGTGGATTGTAGTTCTCCTTGAAAATGTCCTTCACATCACTTGTAAGTTGTATCCCTAGGCATTTTATTCTCTTGGTAGCAATTGTGAACGGGAGGTCACTCATGATTTGGCTCTCTGTTTGTCTATTATTGCTGCAGAGGAATGCTTTTGATTTTTGCTCATTAATTTTGTATCCTGAGACATTGCTGAAGTTGCTTATCAACTTATGGAGACTTGGGGCTGAGGTGATAGAGTGTTCTAAATATACAATCATCTGCAAACAGAGACAATTTGACTTCCTCTCTTTCTATTTGAATAGGTTTTCTTCCTTTCTCTTGCCTGATTGCCCTGGCCAGAACTTCCAATACTATGTTGAAAAGGAGTGGTGAGAGAGGGCATCCTTGTCTTGTGATGGTTTTCAAAGGGAATGCTTCCAGTTTTTGCGCAATCAGTATAACATTGGCTGGGGGTTTGGCACAAATAGCTCTTATTATTTTGAGATATGTTCCATCAGTAACTAGTTTATTGAGAGTTTTCAGCATGAAGGGGTGTTGAATTGTATCGAAGGCCTTTTCTGCATCTATTCAGATAATCATGAGGTTTTTGTCATTGGTTCTGTTTATGTGATGCATTCCATTTATTGACTTGTGTATGTTGAAACAGACTTGCATCCCAGGGATGAAGCTGACTTGATTGTGGTGGATAAGCTTTTTGGTGTGCTGCTGGATTTAGTTTGCCAGTGTTTTATTGAGGATTTTTGCAAATATGTTCATCAGGAATATTGGCTTGAAATTTTCTTTCTTTGTCGTGTCTCTGCCAGGTTTTGGTATCAGGATAATGGTGGCTTCAAAAAATGAGTTAGGGAGGAGTCCTTCTTTTTTATTGTTTGTATTAGTTTCAGAAGGAATGGTGCCAGCTCCTCTTTGTACCTCTGGTAGAATTCGGCTGTGAATGCATCTGGTCCTGGTGATTTTTGGTTGGTAGCCTTATTAATTGCTGCCTCAATTTCAGAACGTGTTGAGGGATTCAAATTCTTCCTGGTTTCGTCTTGAGAGGATGTATGTTTCCAGGAATTTATCTATTTCTTCTAGATTTTCTAGTGTATTTATCTAGAGGTGTTTATAGCATTCTCTGATGATAGTTTGTATTTCTGTGGGATCACGGGTGATATCCCCTTTATTATTTTTTCTTGTGTCTATTTGATGGTTCTCTCTTTTCTTCTTTATTAGTCTGGCTAGCTGACTTTCTATTTTGTTCATCTTTAAAAAAAAAAAAAAAACAAAAACAGCACCTGGATTCAGTGATTTTTGAAGGGTTTTTCTTGTCTCTATCTCCACTGTGATCTTATGTGTTTCTTGTTTTATGCTAGATTTTGAATTAGAGAATTGCTTCTCTAATTCTTTTAATTTTGATGTTAGAGTGTCAATTTTAGATCTTTCCTGCTTTCTCCTGTGGGCATTTAGTGCTATAAAATTCCCTCTAAACTCTGCTTTATATGTGTCTCAGAGATTCTGGTACATTGTGTCTTTGTTCTCATTGGTTTCAAAGAATTCTCTGTCGCTTTCAGGTACACCCATCAAACGTAGGTTTGGTCTTTTAACATAGTCCTATGTTTCCTGGAGGCTTTGTTTGTTCCTTTTCATTCTTTTTTCTCTAATCTTGTTTTCATGCTTTATTTCATTAAGTTCATCTTCAATCTCTGATATATTTTCTTCCGGTTGATTGATTCGGCTATTGATACTTGTGTATCCTCTGTTTTTCAGCTCCATCAGGTCATTTATATTCTTCTCTATACTGGTTATTCTAGTTAGCAATTCCTCTAATCTTTTTTCAAGGTTCTTAACTTCCTTGCTTTGGGTTAGAACATGCTCCTTTAGCTAGGATAAGTTTGTTATTCCCCATCTTCTGAAGCCTACTTCTGTCAATTCTTCAAACTCATTCTTCATCCAGTTTTGTTCCTTTGCTGGCAAGGAGTTGTGATCCTTTGGAGGAAAAGAGACATTCTGGTTTTTGGAATTTTCAGTCTTTTTGCCCTGTTTTTTTTTTTTCCTCATGTTCATGGATTTATCTACCTTTGGTCTTTGATGTTGGTGACCTTTGGATGGGGTTTTTGAGCGGTCATCCTTTTTTTGATGTTGATGCTATTCTTTTCTGTTTGTTAGTTTTCCTTCTAACAGTCGGTCCCCTCAGCTGCAGGTCTGCTGGAGCTTGCTGGAGGTCCATTCCAGACCCTGTTTGCCTGGGTATTACCAGTGGAGGCTGCAGAACATCAAAGATTTCTGCCTGTTCCTTCCTGTGGAAGTTTCATCCCAGAGGAGCATCCACTGGATTCCAGCCAGAGCTCTCTTTTATGACATGTCTGTCGACCCCTGCAGGGAGGTATCTCCCAGTCAAGAGGCAGGGGGATCAGGGACCCACTTGAGGAGGCAGTCTGTCTCTTAGCAGAGCTCGAGTACTATGCTGGGAGATTATTGCTTTTTTCAGAGCTGGCAGGCAGGAACGTTTAAGTCTGCTGAAGCTGCACCCACAGCCTCCCCTTCCCGCAGGTACTCAGTCCCAGGGAGATGGGAGTTTTATCTATAAGCTCCTGACTGGGGCTGCTCCCTTTCTTCCAGAGACATCCTCCCCTGAGAAGAGGAATCTAGAGAGGCAGTCTGGCTCCAATGGCTTTGCGGAGCTGCAGTGAGTTCTGCCCTGTTCAAACTTCCCTGTGGCTTTGTTTACACTGTGAGGGGAAAGCAGCCTACTCAAGTCTCTGTAATGGCAGATGCCCCTCACCCCACCAAGCTCAAGCATCCCAGGTTGACTTCAGACTGTTGTGCTAGCAGCAAGAATTTCAAGCCAGTGGATCTCAGCTTGCTGGGCTCTATGGGAGTGGGATCCGATGAACAGGAGCACTTGGCTCTCTGGCTTCAGCCCCCTTTCCAGGGAAGTGAAAGGTTCTGTCTCGCTGGCATTCCCGGCACCACTGGGGTATGAAAAAAAAACATACTTCTGCAGCTAGCTTAGTGCCTGCCCAAATGGCTGCCCAGTTTTGTGCTTGAAACCCAGGGACCTGGTGGTGTAGGCACCTGAGAGAATCTCCTGGTCTGCAGTTTGCGAATACCATGGCAAAAGCATAGTATCTGGACCAGAATACACTGTTTCTCATGGCACAGTCCCTCATTGCTTCCCTTGCCTAGGGGAGGGAGTTCCCTGGCCCCTTGGGCTTCCCAAGTGAGGCAATGCCCCACCCTGCTTCTGCTCTTCCTCTGTTGGCTGCACCCACTGTCTAACCACTCCCAGTGAGATGAGCTAAGTACTTCAGTTGGAAATGCAGAAATCACCCGTCTTCTGCATTGATCTCGCTGGGAGCTGCAGACTGGAGCTAATCCTATTTGGCCATCTTGCCAGTCACCACTAAACAATTTTTATAAAAAAAAAATTCTTCTTTTGTATTCTTTATTTAAAACAACATTTAGGGGGAAAATAGTTGAATAAATGGAATGGGGAAAATTGGATATTCATATGAAAAAGAATGAAATGATTCTTGTCACTCAACATATATAACATCAACTCAAAAAGGATGAAAGACAAATCTAAGGTCCGAATCTATGAAACAACTGGAAGAAAACATTGGAGAAATGCTTTAGCACATTGGTCTGGGCAAAGATATTTTGGGTAGGACTTCAAAAGCACAGGCAACTAAAGCAAATATATTTACATGGGAGTACATTAAGCTAAGAAGCTTCTGCACATTACAGGAAATAACCAATAAAGTAAAGAGACTTTCTGTAGAATAAGTGAGAATATTTGCAAACTCCCCATCTGACAAGGGATTTGTAACCAGAATATTACAAGAACTCAAACAACTCAATAGCAATATAAACAAATGATCTGATTTTTAAAATGGGCAAAAGATCCCAAGATATTTATGAGAAGAAGACATACAAATATCCAACGGACATATAAAAGATGTTTAACATCACTGATAATCAGGGAAATGCAAATCAAAACCACAATAAGATATTATCTTACCTTAGTTAAAATGACTATTACCAAAAGTCAAAAAATAATAAGTGCTGGCAAGGATGTAGAGGAAGAAAAATACTTGTACACTGTAGGTGAAAATGCAAATTAGTAAAGCCACTATAAAAAACAGTATGTGGGTTCCTCAAAAAATTAAAAATAGACCTAGCATATGATTCAGTAATCCCACTGCTGAGTAAATATCCAAAAGAAAGAAAATCAGTGTGATAAGATGATATCTGCTGATATGGTTTCTCTCTGAGTCTCCATCCAAATCTCATCTCAACTTGTAATCCTTTTGTGATCAGGGAGTGACCTACAGGAGGTGACTGGATCATGGGGACAGTTTTTCTTATGATGTTCTCATAATATTGAGGGAGTTCTCATAAGATCTGATGGTTTAAAAGTTTTGGCAGACCTTGGTACAGTGGCATATGCCTGTAATTCCAGCACTTTGATTGACTGAGGTAGGTGTATCACTTGAGCTCAGCAGTTTGAGACCTGACTGGCCAACATGGTGAAACCCTGTCTCTACTAAAACAACAAAAAGTAGCCAGGTGTGGTGGCAGGCACCTGTAATCCCAGCTACTACAGGGGTTGAGTGAGCTGATACTGCACCACTGCACTCTAGTCTGAGCAACATGGTGAGACTCCACATCAAAAAAATAAAGTAAAAGTTTGGCAGTTTCTCTCCTGTTCTCTTTCTCCTGTCACCACGTAATACATGCCTTGTTTCCCCTTTGCCTTTCACCACAATTGTAAGTTTCCTGAGGCTTTCCCAGCCAGGAAGAACTGTGAGTCAATTAACACTCTCACTTTATAAATTACCCAGTCTCAGGTAGTTCTTTATAATAAAGTAAAAATAGACTAATACAGAAAATCGAGAGAAGTCAGTGTTACAATAAAAATAGTTGAATATGTGGAAGCAACTTTGGAACTGGGTAATGGAGAGTGGTTCGAACAGTTTGGAGGGCTCAGAAGAAGAAAAGAAGATGTGTAAAAGTGTAAATTCCTAGAGACTTGTTTAATGATTTTGAGCAAAATGCTGATAATGATACAGACAATGAAATCTAGGCTGAGTTGGTCTCAGATGGAGATGAAGAACTTATTGGGGACTAGAGTAATGGTTGCTCTTGCTATGCTTTAGCAAAGAGACTGGTGGCATTTTTCCCTGGCTTTAAAAATCTGTGGAACTTTGAACTTGAGAGAGATGATTTACAGAATCTGGCATAAGAAATTTCTAAGCTGCAAAGTGTTCAAGAGGTGATTTGGCTGCTCCTAAGAGCATAAAGTCATATGTATTCACAAAGAGGTGATATGAAATTGGAACTTATGTTTAAAAGGAAAGCAGAGTATAAAAGTTTAGAAAACTTGCAGCCTGACCATGTGGTAGAAAAGAAAAAAACATCTTTTGGGGATAAATTCAATCTGGCTGCAGAAATTTGCATAAGTAATGAGGACCCAAGTGTTAATCACCAAGCCAATGGGAAAAATGTCTCCAGGGCATTTCAGAGATCTTCATGGCAGTCCCTTTTATCACAGTCCCAGAGGCCTAGGATAGAAAAATGGTTTCTTGGGGCAGGCCCAGGGCCCTGCTGCTGTGTTAAGCCTCACAACACAGCGCTTGGCATCCCAACCACTTTAGCTCCATCTGTGGCTAAAAGGGGCCACGTTACAGCTCAGATCCTTACATCAGAGGGTGCAAGCCCCAAGCCTTGGTGACTCCCAAATTTTGTTGGGTCTGTGTGTGAGCAGAAGACACGAATCGAGGTTTGGGGACCTCCAACTAGATTGAGGATGTATGGAAATACCTGGCTGTCCAGGCAGAAATCTGCTGCAGGGGCAGAACCCTAATGGAAAATCTCTACTAGGGCAATGCAGAGGAAAAATGTGGGATCAGAGCCCCACAAAGAGTCCCTTCTGGGGTACTGCTTAGTGGAGCTGTGAGGAGAAGACTACCATCTTCCAGACCCCAGAACTGTAGGTCCACCAACAGCTTACACCATGCACCTAGAAAAGTTGCTGGTCTCAATGCCAGCCTGTGAAAGCAGCCCTGAGGGATGTACCCTGCAGAGCTACAGAGGCAGAGCTACCAAGGGCCTTGGGAGCCCACCTCTTGTATCACCTTGCCCTGGATATGAGACATGGGGTCAAAACAGATTATTTTGGACTTTTAAGATGTAATAGCTGCCCTGCTGCATTTTGGACTTGCATGGGGCCTGTGGCCTCTTTGTTTTGGCTGATTTTTCCCATTTTTAACAGGAACATTTATCCAATGCCTGTAACCCTATTGTATCTTGGATGTAACTAACTTTTCTTTTATTTTACAGGCTCATAGGTAGAAAGGACTTGCCTTGCCTCAGATGAGACTTTGGACTTGGGACTTTTCAGTTAATGCTGGAATGAGTTAAGACTTTGTGGGAATGTTGGGAAGGCATGATTGTCTTTTGAGATATAAAAATAACAAGGGATTTGAGAAGGACCAGTGGCAGAATATGTTTTGGCTCTGTGTACTCACCCAAATCTCATCTCAAATTGTAATCTCCTCAGTAGTAGTACCAGGAATGGTTCTAGAGGAACAGAAAATTAAGGATGGAGTTTTTGTGTTAGTTTTGGGGTTTCTAGAGTTGGTTGTTTACTATGATTAGACCCAAAGATGCTATGGACTTTACTTTTAATAGTATGGAAAACAATAATAGTTCTTTGCATGAACTCTTTAGAAAGTTAGCAAGATAAATGCATTTGACACTCCTGATTCACCACTCATGAGAGGCAAGCAGTTTAATGACTCTATACATAATACTTTTGACCATATGTGGAGAACCAAGAAACATAATGAAGCTGGTTGGTTGCTCCTAAGTTCAGTGGTCAAAGTGATGAAAGAAAATGACAAACTTAGGAAATCCAACTCCCGGCTTCAGAAGCAGATACTGAGCTTCAAATCCGCTCAGATTGCCCTGAGTAAGAGTCTTATGTCTTGTAGAGAAAGAGCTGAAATCGTGGGAAAACAGACATAAGCTCTTTTTTTTTTTTTCTTGACGGAGTCTCGCCCTGTCACCCAGGCTGGAGTGCAGTGGCATGATCTTGGCTTACTGCAATCCTGCCTCCCGCGTTCAAGCGATTCTTCTGCCTCAGCCTCCTGAGTAGCTTGGAGTACAGGTGCACACCACCATGCACAGCTAATTTTTGTATTTTTAGAGACGGGGTTTCACCATATTGGCCAGGCTGGTCTCGAACTCCTGACCTCGTGATCCGCCTGCCTTGGCCTCCCAAAGTGCTGGGATTACAGGTGGGAGCCACCACACCCGGCCCAGACACAAGCTCTTATCATGCATGTGGCTGACCTGCAATGAAAGCTGCATGCCCAGCCTCACCAGGTGTCTACTCCTAAAGTGAGGGCATTGATTAAAAATTAATGGGACCCTGCTGCTTGAAATGGCAGTGTGTGAAAGGACCCTGATGAAGCTGGGGACATTGAGTTTGTAAATTCTGGTGAAAGTTGTTTTTCTTTTTTTCTTCCCCAGAAGAAACAAACAGCTTCCCCTTTACCAGAAGAAACAGCTTCCCCATCCCCAGTAGTGGCAACATCTTCCTCTGACCTATGCTGTTATCAGCCTTTCCCTCTTTTTCTGAGGAGATAAACTCTGCACTGCCTGAGGCAATGTGATGGCCTCCCTTGAGGCAGTTGCCAAGCAGAGTGATGTTGATTCTCCTCAGGAGCTACTCCCAACACCCCTGTTTGCTTTTAGACCTATAACTAAAGTCCTAGCAGATCCCTAGAAGTGAGGTTGAGAGTGTGATCCATAAGGAGGCATGCTACACTCAAAAATAACTGCTTGAGTTTTCTAATTTATATAAACAGAAATCTGGAGAATAGGCATGGGAATGGATATTAAGGGTGTGTGATAATGGTGGAAGAAACAGAGTTGGATCTGGCTGAATTTTTTGATTTGGGCCCTCTAAGTAGGGACTCTGCACTTAATGTTGCAGCTTGGGGAGTTAAAAAAAATGTTCTAATAGTTTATTTGCTTGGTTAGCTGGAATATGGATTAAAAGATGGCCCACTATAAGTGAGCTGGAAATGCCTGATCTCCCTTAGCTTAATGAAGAGGAAGGATCCAAAGGCTTAGGAAGATTGGGATAATGCAGTGAATTAGTCACTTTCGACCCACTCATTCCAGCTGGGTGGGTCCAGAAGATACACCCTTTACCAATGCCTTGTGCAACAGATTTGTGAGGGCAGCACCTGCATTTTTGACGAGCCCTGTAATTGTTCTTCTCTGTATGTCAGATCTAACAGCGGGAACCACAGTCACTCAACTACAAAATGTAAATACAATGGAAATAATTGAATCCCAAGGTGGTAGGCATCAAGTGGCAGCACCCAACCATGTAAGGCAAGGTAGGTGTAGTTAGCTACTCTAATGGAAAGCAGAGGCAAAGCAGCAAACAGAATAGTCTGACCCATGTAGAGCTCTGGCATTGATTAATTAATCATGGAGTTCTTAGAAATGAAATTGATAGAAAACCTGCTGCATTCTTATTTAATTCATATGAGTAGGAAACTTTTAGGGCAAGTGGACCATAGACTAATTTGAATTATAAGAACAGAGAATCACAGCCTCTCAATTTCCAGACTTGAGCCAATTTACAGACTCAGAACCCCTTGAATAAAGGGGATGCCAGGTCCCCTTGAGGAAGGATGGAAGGACCCCACTATGTTACTGACAATTTTTTCAATGAATCTTTCTCCCATCCTTCCCTCAGAAGACCTTCAGCCTTTTACCAGGGTAACTGTGCGTTGGTGAAAAGAAAATGATCAGACATTTCAGGGAGTACTGGACACTGGCTCTGAGCTGACATTGATTTCAGAAGACCCAAAACATCATTGCGGTCTTACAGTTAAAGTAGGGGCTTTTGGAGGTCAGGTAATTAGTAGCGTTTTAGCTCAGGTCTTACTTACAGTGGGTCCAGAGGTTTCCCTGACTCATCCTATGTTCAGTTCCCCAGTGTCTGAATGCATAATTGGCATAGACATACTTAGCATCTGGCAGAACCCCCACACTGGCTCTCTGACTGGTAGGGTTAGGGCTATTATGGAGGGAAAGGCAAAATAGAAGCCATTAGAACTGTCTCTACCTAGAAAAAATAGAAAACCAAAAACAATATCACATCCCTGGAGGGATTGCAGAGATTAGTGCAACCATCAAGGACTTGAAAGACGCATGGGTGGTGATTTCCACCACATCCTCTTTCAATGCTCCCATTTGCCCTATTGAGAAGACAGATGAATGTTGGGGAATAATAGTGGAATATCATACACTTAACCAAGTGGTGACTCCGATTGCAGCTACTGTACCAAATGTGGTTTCATTTCTTGAGCAAATAAACACATTTCCTGGTACCTGGTATGCATCCATTGATTTGGCAAATACCCTTTCCTCCATTCCTGTCCATAAGGCCCAACAGAAGCAATTTGCCTTCAGCTGGCAAGGCCAGCAATATACCTTTACTGTCCTACCTCAGGGGTATAGAATTCTCTGGCTTTGTGCCATAATTTGATTTGGAGAGATCTTGATCACTTTTTGCCTCCTCAAGATATCACACTGGTCCGTTACATTGATGATATTATACTGATTGGATCCGGTGAGCAAGAAGCAGCAAACACACTGGACTTATTGGTGAGACATTTGCATGCCAGAATATGGGAAATAAATGCGACTAAACTTCAGGGACCTTCTACCTCAGTATAATTTCTAGAGGTCCATTGGTGTGGGGCCTGTTGAGATATTCCTTCTAAGGTGAAGGATAAGTTGTTGTGTTTGGCCCCTCCTACAACCAAGAAAGAGGCACAACACCCAGTGGGCCTATTTGGATTTGGGGAGCAACTCATTCCTCATTTGTGTGTGTTACTCCAGTCCATTTATTAAGTGACCCAAAAGGTTCTCAGTTTTTAGTGGGGTCCAGAACAGGAGAAGGCTCTGAAACAGGTCCAGGTGCTGTGCAAGCTGCTCTGCCATCTGGGTCATATGACCCAGCAGATCAAATGGTGCTTGAAGGTAGGTGGAAGATAGGGATGCTGCTTAGAGCCTTTGGCAGGTCCCCACAGGTGAATCACAGCAGAGGCCTCTAGGATTTTTGTGCAAGGCCCTGCCATACTTTGCAGATAACTACTCTCTTTTTGAGAGAAAACTCTTGGCCTGTTACTGGGCTTTGGTGGAAACTGAATGTTTGACTATGGGTCATCAAGTCACCATGCCAACTGAACTGCCTATCATGAACTGGGTGCTTTCTGACTCATCTAACCATAAAGTGGGTCATGCACAGCAGCATTCCTTCATCAAATGGAAGTGGTATATGTGATCAGGATCGTGCAGGTCCTGAAGACACAAGTAAGTTACATGAGGCAGTGGCTCAAATGCCCATGGTCTCCACTTCTGCCACCCTGCCTTCTCTCCCCCAGCCTGCACCGATAGCCTTATGGGAAATTCCCTACAATCAGTTGACAGAAGAAGAGAAGACTAGGTCCTGGTTTACAGATGGTTCTTCACCATATGCAGGCACCACCCAAAAGTGGACAGCTGCAGCAATACAGACCCTTTCTAGGACATCCCTGAAGAACAGCAGTGAAGGGAAATCTCCTCACTGGGCAGAACTTCAAGCACTGCAGCTGGTTATGCACTTTGCAAGGAAGGAGAAATGGCTAGATGTGCAATTATATACTGATTTATGGGCTGTAGCCAATGGTTTGGCTGGATAATCAGAGACTTGGAAGAAGCATCATTGGAAAATTGGTGACAAACATTTTGGGAAAAGGTATGTGTATGGACCTCTCTGAGTGGTCAAAGCTGTGAAGATGGCTGGGCGCGGTGGCTCACGCTTGTAATCCCAGCACTTTGGGAAGTTAAGGTGGGCGGATCATGAGGTCAGGAGATTGAGACCATCCTGCCCAACACAGTGAAACCTCGTCTCTACTAAAAATACAAAAACATTAGCCGGGCATGGTGACGGGCGCCTGTATTCCCAGCTACTCAGGAGGCTGAGGCAGGAGAATGGTGTGAACCCAGGAGGTGGAGCTTTCAGTGAGCTGAGATCGTGCCACTGTACACCAGCCTGGGCAACAGAGTGAGACTCTGTCTCAAAAAAAAAAAAAAAAAAAAAACTGTGAACATATTTTTTATCCCATGTGAGTGCTCACCAATGGGTGACCTCAGCAGAGGAGCAGCATAATAATCAAGTGGATAAGATGACCCATTCTGTGGACACCACTCAGCCTTTTTCCCCAGGCACTCCTGTCATCAGGACCAAAGAACAAACTGGCCCTGGTAGCAGGGATGAAAGTTACACATGGTTTCAGTAACACGGAGTTTTTTTTCATTATATATAATTTTTTTTACAATTATATTTTACATAAGTGAATCATTTGTTATATTTATCTATGTATTTCCATTTTCAGTACTCATGATTTCTTTATCCTTTTGAATAGATCCAAATTTCCTTTAGATATAATTTTTCTTACATTAGAAGAACTTCCTTTAACATTTCTCATAGTGAAGGTCTCCTGGTTATGGCTTCTTTCAACTATTAAACATATGAAAACTTAATTTATTTTTTGTTGCCTATGAGAAATATGCTTTGTTTCTCTGTGCCTAATGTGTCTTTTGCTTAAAAAGGTCTGCTTTTAAGACTTTCCCTTTATCATTAATATTAAGCAATTTAATTATGATATGCCTATGTGCAGTTTTCTTACAATTCTAGTGCTTGATGTCAGTTTAACGTTTTTATCAAATTGGTTAATGCTAACTTCTATTTATTCATGTATTTTTCTGCCCCATGCCCTGCCTCTTTTTCAGGGAGGCTCCAATTACTTGTACATTAGACCACTAGAAATTGGGCCAAATCTCACTCATGCTTTACTCATTTGGTTTTTAGGCTTAGTCTTCCCATATTTCATTTTGGATAGGACTAATTGCTATGTGTTAAAAGTCACTATCTTTCTTTTTGCAATATCTCTTTTGCTACTAATTCTATCCCTCATTTTTTCCATATACAGACATCATAGACTTTAGCTGTTTAGGGTATTTTTTTTTTTTTACCTTCAGTGCATCTGCTTACACATGTTCAATCTTTCTGATATTCTCTTGACCATATAAAATACACTTATAATACTTTTAAGGACCTTGTGTAATAGATCCCTTATTTATCCCATTTGTTAATTGCTATTGATTATCATTTTTCCTCTTTATTTGACCTAGTTCTCTCTCTCTCTCTCTCTCTCTGGCAGGTAGAAACAGGAACTCTTCATTGTTGTGTGTTAATCTTGAGAATTGTAACTTCTAATCCTTTTGACTGTTTGTTTTCCCAGCCTTAGGTAGTTTGCTCAAGTTATACACTGATTATCACTTAGCACAAATATCAAGAAAACCTTCCGCAGGTCAATCAAGATCTACTTTTGTATAGCTTCTTTCTCACAATCTGCCATGTGAATTCTCCCTGCCTTCATCTACCTTGTCTCCCATACCCATCTCCACAACTAAAAAGGTCCATTCTGCTCTGTTTGGGTACCCTCTTCTATACACGTAATCTAGAATTTCTCCAGGCAGTAAGCTGGGGAAATCTTAGGCTCACCTCACTTGTTTCTTATCTTTCCGTGTCATTGTTCTTTGATGGCTGATGTTTAATGTTTTGAAAACCATTACTTCATATATTTTGTCTAGACTTTCAGTTTTATATGAAAGGACAAATGTTATCTCTGTTACTCTATCCTGGTCTGTGCATGGCTTTTTTTCTCCATTTTTCATGACCTTATTATATCTTTCAATTCATTTTAAAATTACCTCAACATACATGTTTCGTGCATTTTAAAGATTTATTATTGGGTTCATTTTAGTTTTATTTTTTCTCTTTTCTCATTCTTAGAAATACACACAATCACACTCACATATAATATATAATTACATATTTTAAGTAGTCATGATCATTATTAAAATATCATTTAAACAGGTATCCTATTCAGCCACTTTGTGAATTTTTAATCAAAGATTTTTAACAATAGACTGCATATAAACTTGGCTTAGAAATAAAGACAAACCTTATAATCTGCAAATACTATCATATTGCCTTTTGGATTTTAATTCATATTTTTATGAATATTTTACTTCTCGTTAGAGATTTTCTGCTTCATTTATATTTTTTATCCGGGCTCTCTCTCTCTCTCTCTGTTTGTCCTTCTTTTTTTCACTCCTTTGAAAAAACACTCTAACATTTACACAATTGCTTCCACTCGGATCCTAGACCCCCAATACAGAACTAGATAGAGTATATAAAGGTATTTCAGAACAGCTGTGATATACTAGACATCTAATCACCAAACATGCAGAAAACTTTGTTTCATTTCAAATTATGTTTCATTTCAAATTATGTTTCACAAATTATGTATGTATAATTTTCCATTTTCTTAATAAAATCAACTTAGTTAAAATTCAAAAACTAGGCTTATTTCAAGTTCCTTTCGTTAATGGGATTATATCCTCTGTCTTAAATGGAAGAACTGTAATTGGCATTACTGAAAGCATTAGTCTCTTGGCTGCTTCTGTCTCATTTAGGACTTGAATTCGTAAAGATATATGATTTCAATTTGCTTTATTTTTATATTTCTGGTTCACATAAATAGGGTTTCCTTTTGTTATAAGCAAATCTGCCTTTTGACACATTATATCAATTATTGATTGGTGTTTGAATAAGTAGCAAAACGTGAATGGACATAACTCTTTTGAATGACATTCATGGCTCATTAAAAATTTTGTTTGTGAAGATCACACTTGAGTGTGTGAATGTGGGTCAAACTGGTAAAACAGAAAGCAAATATTTATAATGAAGACACGTATGGTGGAGTCTGGGAGTGACACTGATTTTATATCAGCTAACGTGTGAAGTCATTTCATCTGCCATTTTTTCCATTTGTATTATTTCTATACAATTTGATTTCAGTTGTGCAGTTTTTAATGTAGTGTACCCAAATTGCAATTAATAGAATTCTCAAGGAATATTTGCTAAAATGATTGATCATACTTAAATAGTGTACTTAATTTCCAATGCCCCACATATTATGCTAGAATGCTTTCTTTGTAAAGTGGTAATGACCTATGTAAGGATTCATCACATATCTAAAACCGACTCTGGATATTTTTACTATACTACTCTCAGATTGCAAAGTCTCCAGTACTTTCTTACTGACTTTCACATTACATTATACAAATGCCTCTATTACCGTTACCCATTGAAACTGTTATATTTACTTCACAGGCTAGGAGTTTTTTTGGTCACAGTTTAAGCACATTAAAATGAAAGATATAAATGAAATTAAAGGATCTTAAATATGTGTTTACTGGGCAAGTTAGTTTTATAGGAATCAAAAAGTTTACACTTGCATTTCTTATCTCAGAGAAACTCATTTAACAAAAATAAGCATATTTTATATGCTGTTTTCCCATTGATTATTGTTTATTATTAATTAACTCAGTGTAACTCTTCCCATTTATAAGGGTTATCTGAGCATTAATGTGAAACTGTTGAAATATGCTGAATTATCACTGACACAGCATTTTCCACAAGGTATAAAATACAGGACACAGAAAAACCGATTAGTCACCATGACAGAATGAACACTTGAGAATGACTTTTCTTTGCATATCATTAAAAAAATCAATTAGACAAATGCATAGAGATCGATATTATTTAGTGTAGAAAAACAAAGAAAAAGAACAAAACTCTGCCATCACTGCCTTCTAAATTTTTTGCTTTAGGCTGGCAATCTTGAGAGAAGGCACTTAGAAAAAGATGTAGTAAAGGTCACCTTCAGCTGCAAGAATTACCATTGCCCTTTTGCTTCTTTCAAGAAGCATGATGCTATCAAATCCAATACACAATGAAAAGGTACATCATTGGACTATTGTGATATTTTATAAATAAAATTTGAAGATTGCTCTTTGACAATAATCAAAAAAGGGGTATTTTCTTGTGTCCTTTTTTCTCTTACCTACAATTTATTACTGAGTTGTCTTTTTGGGTTTTTTGTTTTTCTAGTTTTGTGGTTGCTTGTAAAATGTCAAACCCAGCATTTGGAATTTTTTTGAGACCCATAAGTGTCAAATAGTACTATATTGAATCTGTATTTAAAAACATCTAATACAAATTAATTGTATAATTTTATATGTTATTGAGGAGCCAAAGAGAAAATTTTTCACCTTTATTATAAGGCATACTTTTATGAAACTTTAAACAGGAAGTAAGTTTATACCATTTCAATAAGTAGCAGTATTATAAGAAATTATACAGAAAGAGCTCACTTAGTGTTTTGAGTAAAGTTTAGTATTCAAGATTTAAATGTTCCTGACAATTGACTTTGAAGTTGATTTTGGAGTGGTGTGTTCTTTTGATCAAAGATACTATAAATTATTTTTAAATAACAAAAAATAAATTCAGACATTAATCAAAGAAACAAAAACACCACTATCTTAACAGTATTATGTTATAACAAGCTGTCAAAGTCTTGCATTAAACTCTTTGTTATTAATTTAAATATTCTACTAACAATCCAGTTTATGTTATATAATTTCCATTAAAAATAAGGATAATGAAATTTAAAGAGGTTTAGTTACCTAAGTTGGAAATTATATATGGCTAAATTGAGATTTGATTTAATTTTTTGTTTGATTTTAAAATCTAAACTCTTTCAACTGGAATAATTTAAGAAAAAAATATTTAAACCAGAGTCAATTTAAATAGAAAAATTAACTTTATTCACCAAATATTATTACCTGTATTTTAGTCATTACACATCATGGATTTATGACAAACTGCCATAGGAAAGGGTTGAAATATAATAAATAATTTAGAGAAACAAAATTTTTAAAATGTGTGCTTATTTATATAACATTAAAATTTAATTTAAAACAAAAATAAAAAAATTAAAACACTAAAGTCCCTACTCAGGGCTTTTTAAAAATAAATATTAACTTTTGAGACCCAACTCCAAGATTCAGTAGGAGGCTGGTGGGGCCCTGGAATCTATATTTTTATCATAAGTTCCAGCTGATATAGATAACTAGTTCACAGACAATATTTTGAGAACCATTATTCTAGAATACAAATATTATGAAATAAGAACTTCCTTTACTAAACATATGCAAGTATTAGAGAAAGAAATAGTTGCATTGTTCTGTTACTGAAAATCTGATTATCAGAATGTCTGCAGAGTTGAAGTTAGACTTCACACAAATAATTTTTTAAAAATGAAAATAAAAGGGGGCAGTCACTGAAACAGTGTGTCATACTTTATTCTGTCAGATTCTGACTAGAAATTGACAGACATACTTATCTATCTAGGACTTTGAAAGTAGCACAGGTATTTATCTCCATAAAACTTCAATAACAGAAATAGATTGTAACCTTTGTGAGCTGCCTTGGGAGACATGGACATATAAGATTTCCCCTTCCCTCATTGCTCAATAAGTAAAAATGCAGTTTGGAAAATTTCTCCATTACTGACATAAAATAGAGCTTTTGAACCATTTCAGAGTATGTCACTGCATAAATAGAACTGCAGAAACCAAAGAATTATTTGTATAAACACTGCCTACCATAGTAATGGAGTGTTTTTAATTACATGTACAAAAAGAATATAACATATGATTAATCTATCAATTTATTCACATGCTGTGAATAGATATAAGTAAATGTGGCTTTTAAAAAATTTTTGCATAATATAATTTGAAATTAATTATTTATAAATTACCTTTACCTTTTGATTTTTGTTTTCTCCCAACCATTCATATATATGTTATTTCATCAATTATCATAAACAGCAAAATTGGTACATCACCTTTGGTATACATCTTTATTTTTCTTTTTTTGTTATTCATAGTTATAAGTTTGTTTTACTTTCTATTCTATTATCTCTACCTATGATTATAAACTAACATGTGTGTTGAATACCTAAATCAGATCTACAAATGTTATATTTATATTACAATCTGTAATGAGTTAGATTTTGAAATTAGAGTTCACATATAAATGTACTTTTTTCATTTAGTGTTAAGTATAATCTATATTATCAAATTACTATTGTAATTTAAAAATACAAATCTATCACTTTACGCATGAATAATAATATGCAAGTATATACTGCAAAAGACATGCAAAGTTTATATATTTGATGTAGGACTCATTGAATATAGGTGTATAAACACTTTTATATTTATTATTTGATATATGTTCACAAAACAAACTTTTGCCTTAAAGGTAATATATTTTTAAAGTATTTTAATGTTTGTAATATTTTGTGTGTGGAATCCTTATGACATCCTTACTTAAAACTGGATCCCAGAATATAAAATACCTAATACCTGTCAAAGAAGTGATGATATCTACTAATAATTTTGAGTTTGGGATTCAGTTGTTTCTATTGTTGTTTTTAATATCTTTTGTTATCTCTTAAGGTTATTTCAATGTTTTGTCTTATGTTTATCTGTATAAAGGTTTTAATAATATACATTTTTAGTGAAGCAATTGATAAGTCAGCAATTAATCAAGAGGAAAAGCCACTAATTACCTGATTAATGTAAACTGGTATTGGGGAGTGACTAACCTACAGGGCAACATGAATAGAAAGGGAAAATGTGACAAGAATTAAAAAAAGGAAATTAAAAAAGAAGAAAATGATAACAATAAATATTTCAAAAGCAAGAGAAAACCAAATGATAGCAGGGGGCGGTGGGGGGAAGAGTAATACATAAAAACAATGAGGTATATTGACAGAGCTAATAATGTATACATCTGACCAAAACAGCCTTAACATTACTTTCAGTCTGACTAAGCTTTTGGCCAGTAGGTTTCTGACTACAGGGCTCTGACTTCAACCTTAGAGCATTTAAATTTGAAATTGTGAATTTTTTCTGCCCTTTGAGATGTATATCTCTTCCCAGCCTCTTTCCAGTTACAACCCAGCAACCTATTTATCAAGGACCTAGGAGAACCATGCCTTTGACGTGTAATTCATCAAGAGAAAGAGATTGCCCCTTCTCCCAATCTCTATAGGAGGGTAGGAATTGAACTTCCGTAAACATCAATTAGCAAACACAGATGGCATAATCACATTGAGCAATACCTCCCCTAATGTCTGCCAATACTTCTCCACCATCTTCCGATTTTCATTTCAAAGGATTTCAATATCTCTTCCCTATTGGAGTACTCCTGACCTCTATTTTAATAGCCTCGAAGATCTTCCTTGCCTGTTTAACTTGTCTACTGCAAGTTTTCTTTGACAAGTATTACCAATACGATATATCATACTCTGATTTAAAAAATAAAATAAAATACAGGGGGAGTTTTGTTATTTTCTTTCTCCTTTTGTTTTTCTCTTTCTCCTGTATATCCCTCCTCATTTCTTCCCTTTTTAAAATTTTTAATATTTGTGAGTACATAGTATTTGTATATATTTATAGGGCACATGAAATACTTTGATACAGTCATACAATGTATAATAATCAAAGTAGGGTATAAATCATCTCAAACATATATCCTTTTTTGTGTTACAAACAATCCAATTATGGATTAGTTTAGATGTACAATAAATTATTGTGACTGTAGTTATCCCGTTGTGCTATCAAATGCTAGATCTTACTCATTCTATCTAACTATATTTTTGTACCCATTGACATCCCCACTCCCACTCCCACACTACCCTTTCCGGCATCTGTTTGCCATTTGATTCTTTATCTTCTTGAATTCAATTGTTTTAATATTTAGCTGCCCAAAATAAGTGAGAACACACAAAATTTCTCTCTAGGCTTGGCTTATTTCAGTTAACATAATGTTCTCCAGTTGCATTGATGTTGCTGCAAATGACAAAATCTCATCTTTTTAATGGCTGAATAGTACTCTATTGTTTATATATACCACATTTTCTTTATCCATTCATCTGTTGATAGGTTGTTTCCAAATCTTGGCTATTATAAGTAGTGCTGCAATAAACATGGAAATGCAGATATATCTTAAATATTCTAACTCCCTTTCTTTTAGAGATCATACCTAGCAGTGAGATTGCTGAATCATAAAGTAGCTCTGTTTTTAGTTTTTTAAGTAACCTCCATACTGTTCTCCATATTGGATGTACTAATTTACATTTCCACTAACATGTATAAGGGTTCCCTTTTCTCCACATCCTCTCCAGAAATTGTTACTGCCTGCCTTCTAGATAAGAGCCATTTTAACTGGGGAAAGATCATATCTCATTGTAGTTTTGATATGCATTTCTCTGATTGTCAATGATGTTTATCACCTTTTCATATACCTGGTTGCCAGCTGTACAGCTTCTTTGGAGAATTGTCTATTGAGATTTTTTTTTGCCTATTTTTTAATCAGATTTTTTATTCCATTGTGGTCAGAAAAGATTACTGATATTAGTTCAGTTTTTTGGAATGTTTTAAGACTTATATTATAACCTAACACATAAGCTATCCTTGAGAGTGATATATGTGCTGAGGAGAAGAATGCGTATTCTGTAGTCATTACTATGAAATATTTTATAAATATCTGTTAAGCCTATTTGGTCTATACTGCAGGTTAAGAAACATCATTTCTTTGGTGATTTTCTGTCTGGATGATGTATTTTCTGTGTGGACGATTTGTGCAATGTAGAAAATAAAGTGTCAAACTCTTAAACTATTCTTCTTTTGGAGTCTTTCTCTTTAGTTCTAATAATATTTGCATTATATATCTGAGTGCTCCAGTGTTGGGTGCATATATTGTTATATCCTCCTGCTGAATTGACACCTTTATCATTATATAGTGACCTTATTTGGCTCTTTTCATGACTTTTGTCTTACAAGCTCTTTTGTCTGATATTAGCACAGGTACTCCTACTTAGTTTTCCACCTGCATGAAATATGTATTTTCATCCATTTATTTTCAGTCTGTGTATTCATAGTTGAAGTACATTTCTTGCAGGCAGATTGTTGGGTCTTGTGATCTAAGTTTTTGGTCACTGCAGCCACATCTGCATTGGGTTGCACTCCAAGCACAGCGACACTGTGGCTCTTGCAGACTCATAGTGATACTATATTGGTGGTCTTATAGAAGACCCAGAAAAATTATCTGGATTACCAGGCAGCAATTGTTGTTCTCTTCCCTTACTTTTTTCCAAATAAACAGAATCTCTCTCTCTGTGCTGAACTACCCAGAGATTGGGGAGGGATGACACAAGCACCCCAGTTGCCACCACCACTGGGACTTTGCTGAATCAGACCTGAAACCAGCACAGCACTGGGTCTCATCCAAGGCTAGTGGTAACCACTGTCTACCTGCCATATTTCTACCCAAGGCTCTAGGGCTATACAATCAGCAGGTGTTGAAGCCAGCCACGTTTGTGTCCTTCCCTTCAGAGCAGTGAGTTTCCCATGGTTTGGGGCAGGTCTAGATATGCTGCCTGAAAGTCAGAACCTAGTATCACAAAACTTATCAATCTACCTGGTGCTCTATTCTACTATGGCTGAGTGGGCACCTGAGCCACCAGACAAAGTCTTTATCTCCCTTCCCTCCCCTTTCCAGAAAGAAAGAAATCTCTCCCTGTGTCACCACTACCCCAGGCCAATCACATGTATTGCCTGGCTACCACTGATATTCATTCAAAGCCTAAGGGCTCTTCTGTCAGCTGATGGTGAATAGGCTTGGGAAAACACCCTTCAGGGCTATGGCCTCTCCTCTGGCCCAGGGCAGGTTCAGAAATGCCATCTAAGAGCCAAGGCCTGGAATTGGAAAACCCAAGAGCCCACTTGGTCCCATACCCCACTGTGGCAGAGCTGATACTTCAGCTTATTTGAGGGTCTTATGACGGTAATGTTTTGTGTGGATAGTTGTTCAATTGGGTGTTCCTGTGGGAAGGACAACTGGTGCAAACTTTTATTCAGCCATATTGCCACACCTTCACCCTCTCCACCCTTCTTTTTTTATTTAAATTTAGTATATATGTTGAAAAGTCACTATCTGGTAAAAAAAGTGATTGACTCAGCTATGCCAAATAACTGCTGAAAATGACAACTGGGCCTTCGGAATTATCCTTTTTAAATCTCAAGTTCTAGCTCTGGTGAAAAAGTCTTTTCCTGGCAAACAGTCTACTCTATGATATCATAGAAGTAATAGAAATTTTGGATAAAGTCTCAATATTAGCCTCTATTTTATATAAATAAATAATACTTTATGTACTTGAAAGTGATTTTTAAAGAAATTTACTCCTTATTAATTCTATATTCTAAATAACCTCACTGGGACTAATTGCAATGTCTTTAGATTATTTTGAAACAAACTGTTTTTTATATTAGATGTCGATTAAATATGTGTGATTTCTTGAAAAATAATTATAGAAAGTAAAAATTATATGTATTAACATATTCTAATTAATTATAATGGCCAGTTGTTTCCTTTCCTTTAGAACCAATGACTGGTTAATATAAGTATGCTAAAGGTTTGTGAGGTTTTTGAATAAAACATATGTTAGAAAACATTAAAATGTGTCGGAGTTTTATTTTTTAATATTGAAAAATAAATATTCCTGTCGAGCTTAATTTTTAGTGCCTTAAATAGATCAGATTTTTAAAAATGAACACTTCCTTATTATGCTCAATTTATTTTTCAATTATATTGTCCCTTTTTAAAGGAAACATTATACAAATTAAACTGAATAGCATTTAATTGAGCAAACAACAGCTTGTGAATTCCATGGGCCCCAGAACTAGAATAGGTTCAGAGCTACTCCAGGGCTCCCATATAGTTAAAGAATTTGTTTGAAAAGAAAAAGCAAAATAATATACAAAAAAGAAAGTGAGGTACAGAAACAGGTAGTTGGCCACTTGGCTGCTGTTATTGGCTGAGAGTCAGCTACTTTTTGCAAAAACAAATTCCTGAATTAAGTTTCAGTTTGTTTTGTAATAAACTACAACCTAACTCAGTAGTTATTACATAGAACTCATATGGAGGATTATAATACCCACATTTAGTTTAATTTAAGACTCTTATCAACTTGCACTAACATCTTAATCAACCATAAAATTAAATCTATTTTATTCAGTCTTCTTTTTATGTGATTTAAACTTTATCCTAATGACTATTGTTTTCATTTTTGAAAATCTATTCAATTAACTTTTTCCTATTTCTTTAATTTTCCATTGTATGCTATGAAATGTTATAGCTTAACATAGACAAATATTTTTGAACTTTTTACCTGGTTGATCTATTTGTTTTAGGCAATGCTTTTATTATTAATAACTTTTATTGTTAATAAATTTTATTTTATTACATTTTAAATTTTTGCCCAGATTCTATGCAATTATTCCTTAACATGAAGTCAAAGTTGTCATATAGAATTTATGTAATTATATAAAACATGGTTGTCATTAATTTTATGATATTACTCCAGCTCTGTTGTCAAAATACTATTTGTGAATTTGCATTCTTTGTGAGCAATAGCTTTAGAAAAATAATCATCACTCATAAATTTAAAATGTAAAAACTAATATGTCTATAACAACAATAGAAAAAAACTTCAGACACTCTGGAAACGTCACTGAAATATTTATACAAAATAATAAAAAGTTAATATAGTGATAATAGTTATAAAGATGAATCACAGTCTAATGGTCAGTATGTGCTGAGAGCTTTCATATTTCAACTCATTCAATCCTCTAAGTAACACTACAGATTATTATCCTTATTACACGAATATGAGACCTAAGATAATTCTATGGTTTGAATGTTTGCCCCCTTCCAAACTCCAAAACTCATGTGAAAACTTAATCCTCATTTTGGTAGTATTGCAAACTGGGGCCTTTAAAAGGTCATTGAGTCATGAGAACTTTGCCTTTATGAATGAATTAACCTATTTAATGGGTAAATGAATTAATGAGTTATTATGTGAGCGGAACTAGTTGCTTTATAAGAAGAGGAGGAGAGAGATGAACTAGCACACTCAGCTCCCTTGCCATGTGGTGCCTGTGCCAAGAATCCCCATCAGCAAGAAGAGTCTCACCAGATGTGGTCATTTGTTGATGAAATTCTTAGCTTCCATAACTATAAAAATTGCATTCCTTTTCACTATAATTACTCAGTTTCAGGTATTCTGTTATAAGCAAAAGAAAATAAACTAAGACATGTTATGAGAGATAACTTTATGCAGCATAAACATGAGAATAACTATTATAAAAAGTTTATAGGTGATCCTAAGAAATACATGGCACCTTTGATATATATACATATATATGTTTTAATAAATTATTCGTAATATACTTGATTTTTATTAAGTTGAATGATTCTATTAATTGTACCTGGAGTTAAAAACATAATTTTTCTATATTTTTCATTTTTGCCATACTTTAAAAAAAGTTTCAAGCAAAGCCATTAGCTAGGCTTTAGTTGTCTCTTATAACACAAGGTGGCATAACAGTATACCAGAACTTATTATGTGATAGCACTGGTCAACTATCAGAATAACTACTTTATTATTTTCTTTATTTTGCTTTGCAGATTTTACATATTTACAAATTGAAAATTCATGACAATCCAGCCTTGAAGAAATATATCAGCACTGTTTTCCAACAGCATGTGCCACTTCATGTCTCTGCGTCACAATTAGGGATCCTTTATGCTATTATTGTAATTGTTTGGGGGCATCACAAACTATGCCCATATAAGAGTGCAAACTTAATCGATAAATATGTTGTGTGTTTTGACTGCTTTACTGGCTGGCCATTCACCTATCTCTCTCCCACTCAGCCTCTCTATTCTGTAAAACACAAAAAAAATTAAAATGAAGCCAATAAATAACCCTACAATGGCCACTAAGTGTTCAAGTGAAGGGAAGAGTTGTACATTTCTCACTTGCAGTCAAAAGCTAAAATTTATTGAGCTTAGTGAGAAAGACTAGTTGAAAGCCAAGATAGGCTGAAAGCTAGGACTCTTATGCCAATCAGTTAGCCAAGTTGTGAATGCAAAGGAAAAGTTTTTAAAGAAAATTGAAAGTTCTTTTTCAGTGAGCACACAAATAATAAGAAAATAAAAAAGCCTTACTACCGATGTGGTGAAAGTTTGAGTGGTCTGGATAGAAGATCAAACCAGCCACAATACTCCCTAAACCGAAGTCTAATCCGTAGCCAGGTCTTAAGTGCCTTCAATTCTATGAAAGCTAAGAGAAGTAAGGAAGCTGAACAAGAAAATTTGGAATCAGACAGAGGTTTAAGAAAATATGTCATCTTCATGACACGGAAGTGCAAGGTAAAACAACAAGTACTGATGTAGGAACTATAGCAAGTTATACAGAAAATGAAGCTAAGGTAATTAGAGAAGACGGCTACACTAAACAATAGGTTTTCAATGTCGCTGAAACTTCTGTTGGAGGAAGATGCCATCTAGGACTTGCATAGCTAGAGAGAAGAAATCAATGTCTGCCTAGAAAGCTTCAAAGAGACTCTCTTGTTGGAGACAAATGTAGCTGGTAACATTAAGTTAAAGCCAATGCTTATTTGCTTTCCTGAAAATCTCAGGGCCCATAAAAACTATATTAAATTTACTCTGCCTGCCCTTTAGAAATTAAACGACAAAGCCTGTTTGGCAACACATCTATTTACAGCATGGTTCACTGAATATTTTAAGCCTAATGGTGAGACCTACTGTTTAGAAAGAAACAATTTTTTTTCAAAATATTACTTCTCGGTGACAATGTACCTAGTCACTCAAGAAATCTGATGGAGATGTATGAAGAGATTAATGTTGTTTTCATCCATGCTAACCTGTTATCCATACTGCAGCCCATGGATCAAGGAGCAATTTTGACTTTCAAGTCATATCATTTAAGAAAATATTTTGTAAGACTATAGCTACCATAATGATTCTTCTGATGGATCTGGGCAAAGTAAATTAAAACTTTTCTGGAAATGATTAATAAATTATAGATGCCATTAAAGACATTCATGATTTTGAGGGAAGTTCAAGGTATCAACCTTAACAGTAATTTGGAAGATGTTGATTCTAAGGCTTATTGATGGTGTTGAGAGTTTCAGGATTTCAGAAAAGGAAGTAACTACAGATGTTGTGGAAATAGCAAGATAGCTAGAATTAGAAGTGGAGGCTGAAGAGTTGACCAAATTGCTGCAATCTCATGATAAAACTTTAATGTATGAAGAGTTGCCTCTTATGAATGAGCAAATAATGTGGTTACTTGATTAGCTTCTATTCCTAGTGAAAATTGTTGAAATGACAACAAAAAATTTAAAATATTTCACAAATTTTGTTTATAAAGAAAGCATAGAGTTAGAAAGGATTGACTCCAACTGTGTGTAAAATGCTATAAAACAGTGTCACATGCTACAGAGACATCATTTATGATAGAGTCAATTGGTGAAGCAAATTTAGTCTTCCTTTAAGAAATTGCCATGGCCACTAAAACCTTCAGCAACTACTACCCTAATCAGTCAGCACTCATCAACCTTGAGTCAACCTTGAGTCAAGTAATGAAATTATGACCCACTGGAGGCTCAAGTGGTTGTTAGCAACTGATAGCAATAAAGTATTTTTTTAAATTAAGGCATGTAAAATTTTCAGACATAATGCTATTGCACACTTAATAAACTACAGTATAGTATAAACATAACTTTTATATGCACTGAGAAACCAAAAAGTTTACATGACATCATTTATTGAAATATTTATTTTATTGCAGCAATCTGGAACAAAATCCATGATATCTCTCAGGTATGCCAGTATGAATCCACTGCTTACTAATTCATCAATAGGTTACACATAATATGAAAATCTTGTACATTATTTATTTTTCTCCTGCCAAATAAAGGTCTTAGAACTCTGTGGGTGTTGTTAATTTTATAAAAATAAATTTTATGAAAATCTACTACCATAAACTATATTCCTTATAAAAGATTAACTACCTTACACCCTCCCTCCCTACCTGGAATATTAAAAGCTTTCACATAAACAGATGTTTTGATTCCTTCAGTTTATTCCACACCCTGAGAATTCCTTAGTGTCATGGTCTTTCCTTTTGTTTTAACTTTTTTTTTTAAGTTCAGGGGTACATGTGCAGATTTGTTATATAAGTAAACTTATGTCATGGGGATTTGTTTTACAGATTATTTCATCACCCAGGAATTAATCCGAGTACCCAATAGTTATCTTTCCTGCTCTTCTCCCTCCTCCCATCCTTCACCCTCAAATGGACTCCAGTACCTGTTGTTCAATTCTTTGGGCTCATTAGTTCTCATCATTTAGCTCCCACTTGTAAATGAGAACATGTGGTATTTGGTTTTCTGTTTCTGCCTTAGTTAACAAAAGATTATAGCCTCCAGCTCCATTCATGTTCCTGCAAAATACATGATCTCATTCTTTTCTTTATGACTGCATGCTTTTCCATGGTGTAGCTGTGCCACATTTTCTTTATCCAATCTGTTACTGATGGACATTTAGGTTGATTCCATGTCTTTGCCATTGTGAAGAGTGCTGCAGTAAACATTCACATGCATGAGTCTTTATGGTAGAATGATTTATATTTCTTTGGGTATATACCAAGTAATGGGATTGCTGGGTCAAGTGGTATTTCTGCTTTTAACTTTTTGAAGAATTGCTATACCACTTTCCACCATGGCTGAACTAATTTACACACCCACGAACAGTGTATAAGTATTCCCTTTTCTCCCTAACCTCACCAGCATCTGTTATTTTTTGACTTTTTGTTAATAGCCATTCTGACTGGTGTAAGATGGTATCTCATTGGAGTTTTGACTTGCATTTCTCTAATGATCAGTGATATTAAGCTTTTTATCATAGGCTTGTTGGCCACATGCATTTCTTCTTTTGGAAAGTGTCTGGTCATGTTCTTTGCCTACTTTTTAATAGGATTGTTTGTTTTCTCTAGTAAATTTGTTTAAATTTGTTATAGATGCTGGCTATTAGACCTTTTTCACATGCACAATGTATTAGGGATATATATATATATATATATACTATTTAGTATATATATATATACTATTTAGTATATATATATATACTATAAAGTATATATATATACTATTTAGTATATATATACTATATCGTATATATATACGATATAGTATATATATACTATTTAGTGTATATATATACTATTTAGTATATATATATATACTATATAGTGTATATATATACTAAATAGTATATATATACACACTATTAGTATATTATTATTCTATATTATCAGTATATATTATATATACTATTTGTGTGTGTGTGTGTGTGTGTGTGTATATATATATATGTAAAGGAGAGTTTATAAAGTATTAGCTCACACAATCACAAGGTCTCACAATAGACCGTCTGCAGGCTGAGGAGAAAGGAGAGCAAGTCCGAGTCCCAAAATTTAAGAATTTGGAGTCGGAGTTTGAGGGCAGGAAGCATCCAGAATGAGAGAAAGATGTAGGCCTGGAGACTAGGCCAGTCTCTCCTTTTACATTTTTCTGCCTGCTTATATTCTAACTGCGCTGGCAGCTGTTTAGATTGTGACCACCCGGATTAAAGGTGGGTCTGCCTTTCCCAGCCCATTGACTCAAAATGTTCATCTCTTTGGGCAACACCCTCACAGACACACCCAGGATCATTACTTTGTATCCTTCAATTCAATCAAGTTGACACTCAGTATCAACCATCACAAGTCCACCCCTTGTCAACTTGAACCCATACACATCTCCTGGGATCATACATAGTATTTAAATAAAGAAAATAATAAGGTCACAATTACACCTAACATAATAAAACTATCCTTCATACAACCAGAAACGCACCAATCCCCAACCCAAATACTATTGCATAAAGTTAACAATACTTAAATGCTGATGTGAAGTCAATAAATCTTATGTCACATGATAAAAGAAAAATAAAATAAAATGAAGGTATTTTCTTAGTACAAGTCTATACATGCACAAACATGTTTTTAATAAAAGAAGGAGAAAAACTCATGACTATTACAATCCTCATTTCTGTAGCTGGTCATGTGGTCTTAGCTGGTATTGTTGACTACCTTTTACTAGACATTCTGTATTCCCTTTGCTTTCAGCAAGCACCTCAGCAGATTGTGTTTGTGTTTTTTTTTTTTTTTCCTGGTGGAACTAAATCTTCATTCCTGAAGGGTTTGGGTCATTTGCAGTCCTGCCTGGATTGGGCTGTTGTAGTTTCCCATTGACCTTAATCACAGAGCATGGTAATACTAAGAGATGTTCTAATGGGTCTCCTGTATTCCATGCATACTCTTCCTTACTTCCGTTGTTGGTCTTGATAGTCCAGGTCAATCACCACAGCCAACACTGTAACTCCCTTCTTAGCCTGTTGACTTAAAGGTAGGAGGAGCCCAAAGTGCTCAGGTGGCTATCTTAACTTCCATTTCAATGGAATTGTTGTTGTGTCTCCTGGTGGCAGCATTCCTGTCTCTGAGACTAAGACCTCTTGGCCAGCAGAACCTAATGTTGATGGAACAGGAAGGAAAAATTTTGCTAGTGGATCACTAGGGGTGATGATGAGTGGTGCCACTTCCACTCCTTGATTTCTGGACCCATGAATCCTTGCTATGAGAGAAACAGTACCCTATTTTGGACACTGAGTCAAAGCATACATGGCCCTCTGGAGAACTTTGCCCCAGCCCTGCAAAGTATTGTAATCTAGTTGGCATTGCAATTGTGACTTCAAAAGGCCATTCCACCATTCTATCAATCCCGCTGTTTCAGGGTGATGAGGAACATGGTAAGACCAGTGAATTTCATAAGCATGAGCCCACTGCCACACTTCTTTAGCCATAAATTGAGTATCTTGGTCAGTGACAATGCTGTGTGGAATACCATCATGGTGGATAAGGCATTCCGTGAGTGCACGGATGATAGTCTTGGCAGAAGCACTGCGTGCAGGATATGCAAACCCATATCTGGAGTAAGTGTCTATTCCCATGAGGACAAATCTCTGCCCTTTCCACACATAAGAGGTCATAATCAACCTGCCACCAAGTAGCTGGCTGATTATCCCTAGGAATGGTGTCATATCGAGGGCTCAGTGTTGGTCGCTGCTGCTGGCAAACTAGGCACTCAACACTGGCTGTAGCCAGGTCAGCTTTCGTGAGTGGAAGTCCATGTTGCTGAGCCCATGCATAACCTCCATCCCTGCCACCATGGACACTGTGTTCATGGGCCCATTAGGCAATGATAGGGGTGGCTGGGGAAAGAGGCTGAGTTGTGTTCACAGAATGGGTCATTCTATTCACTTGATTATTAAAATCCTCCTCTGCTAAGGTCATCTTTTGGTGAGTACTCACATGGGATACAAATATCTTCACAGTTTTTGACCACTCAGAGAGGTCCATCTGCATACCTCTTCCCCAGATTTCTTTGTCACTAGTTTTCCAATCAGGCTTCTTCCAAGTCCCTGATTATCCAGCCAAACCATTGGCTACAGCCCACGTATCAGTATATAATCACATACCTGGCCATTTCTTTTTCCATGCAAAATGCACAACCAGGTGCACTGCTTGAAGTTCTGCCCACTTGAAAGATTTCCCTTCACTGCTGTCCTTTAGGGATGTCCTAGAAAAAGGCTGTAGTGCTGCAGCTGTCCACTTTCGGGTGGTGCCTGCATATCATGCAGAATCATCTGTGAACCAGGCCCCAGTCTTCTCTTCCTCTGCCAACTGATCATAAGGAACTCCCCATGAGGCCATTAGTGCAGGGGAGGGAAGGCAGGGTGGCAGGAGTGGAGACCATGAGCATTTGAGCCACTTTCTCCTGTGAATTACATGTGCCTTCAGGACCTGCTTGAGCCCGATCACATATATACCACTTCCATATGATGATGGAATGCTGCTGTGCATGACCCACTTTATGGCTAGATGGGTCAGAAAGCACCCAGTTCATGATAGGCAGTTCAGGTCGCATGGTCACTTAATGACCCACAGTCAAACATTCAGTTTCCACCAAAGCCTAGTAACAGGCCAAGAGCTGTCTCTCAAAAGGAGAGTAGTTATCTGCAGAAGATGGCAGGGTCTTGCTTCAAACTCCTAGAGGCCTTCATTGTGATTCACCTATGGGGGCCTACCAAAGGCTCCAAATAGCATCCCCATCTGCCACTGACACCTCAAGCACCATTGGATCTGCTGGGTCATATGGCCCAAGTGGCAGAGCAGCTTGCACAGCAACCTGGTCCTGTTGTAGAGCCTTCTCTTGTTCTGGACCCCATTCAAAACTGCAGCCTTTTTGGTAACTCAATAAATGGGCCAGAGTAACACATCCAAATGAAGAATGTGTTTCCTCCAAAATCCAAACAGGCCCACTAGGTATTGTGGCTCTTTCTTGGATGTAGGAGGGGCCCAATGCAGCAACTTATCCTTCACCTTAGAAGGAATATCTTGATAGGCTCCACACAGCTGGGCCCCTAGGAAATTTACTGAGATAGAAATTTAGCTGGATTTATTTCCTGAATTTAGATTGAATTTTTTTCCCATACTCTGGCAAACAAATGTCTCATCGATAAGATCACTGTGGTGACTTCTTGCTCAGTGGATCCAATCAGCATAATGTCATTAATGTAATAGACTAGTGTGATATCTTGCAGAAGCAAAAAGGGATCAAGGTCTCTTTGAATAGGATTATGACACAAAGCCAGAGAGTTAATATACTCCAGAGGTAGGACAATAAATGTATACTGCTAGCCTTGCCAGCTGAAGGCAAATTTCTTCTGGTGGGTCTTATGGATGGGAATGGAGAAAAAGGCATTTCTCAAGTGTGGGAATCACCACCTTTGAGTCTTTCAAGTCCTTGATGGTGGCACTAATCTGCAGTTCCTCCTGGGATGCAATATTGTTTTGATGTACTATTTTCCTAGGTTGAGGCAGCTCTAGCAGCTTTCATTCGGCCTTTCTCACCATAATAGCCCTCACCCTACCAGTCAGGGAGCCAATGTGGGGGTTCTGCCAGCTGCTAAATATGTCTATGCCAATTATACATGCTGGCACTGGGGAAATGACCACAGGATGAGTCCGGGGACCCACTGGACCCACTGTAAGTCAGACCTGAGCTAAAACTCCATTAATTACCTGATCTCCATAAACCCCTACTTTAACTTAAGGACCACAATGATGTTTTGGGTCCACTGGAATCAACATCACCTAAGAGCCAGTGTCTAGTAGTCACTAAAATGTCTGATCATTTTCTTTTCCCCAATGCAGTTACCCTGGTAAAAGGCTGGAAGTCTACTTGGGGAAGAATGGGAGAAAGATTCTCTGCATACATTGTCAGTAGTGCAGTGGGGTCTGCCCTCAAGGGGAATCAGCCTCCCTGTAATTTATATTAGTCTTTTATCCATTTGACCTAGAAGTTTTTTGCTTATATAAGTTAAGTAGAAATGCAGCAGGCTGCCTATCAATTTCACTTCTAGGAACACCGTGATTAATTAACCAGGACTAGAGCTCTACATGAGTAAGATTATTCTAATTGCTGCTTTGCCTCTGCTTTCCATTAAGGTAGCTATGCCCACCTTGCCTTTGATGGCTGAGTGCCACCACTTGCCCCCTGCCATCTCAGGATTCAATTATTCTCATTGGATTTAAATGTTGAGGTTAAGTGACTGTAGTTCCCACTGTTAAATCTGACATACAAAGAGGAGCAATTACAGGGCTCCTCAATGACGCAGGTGCTGCCCTCACAAATCTATTTCACAAATTATTGGTCAAGGGTATATCTTCTGTACCCTCCCAGCTGGGATGAGTATGTCTAAAGTGACTAATTCTCTCCACCATCCCAATCTCCCTAAGCCTTTGGGTCCTTTCCTCTACATTAAACCAAGGGAGATTAGGCATTTTTTTTAGCTTGCTCACTGTCTCCCATCTTTTAATCCATATTTCAGCTAACCAAGCAAATAAAGTATTAGAACCTTTTTTTTCCTTCCTGAGCTGCAACATCAAATGCAGAGTCTCTAGTGGGCCCAAATCAATAAGTTCAGCCTGATCCAACTTTATGTTCCTTCCATCATTATCCCACACCCTTAATATCCTTCCCATGCCTATTCTTCAGATTTCTGTTTTATCAAGTAGAAAACTCAGGAAGTTCTTTTCAAGTGTAGCACATCTCCTCATTGGTAACACTCTCAACCTTACCACTAGACTCTGACTGGGACTTCTGTCTAGTTACAGGTCTAGAAGGAAACAGGGGTGTTGGGGGTGGCTCCTGAGGAGAATCCACATTATCTTGCCCTGCAACTGCTTCAGGGGAAGCCACCACTGTTGCCTCAGGCAGCACAGAGTTTATCTCCTCAGACAAAGTTGGACAGGCTGATGGCAATGTGGATCGGGGAGGCAAGTTGCCACTACTGGGGATGGAGAAACTGTTTCTTCTGGCAAAAATGGTTCATCAGAGTTTACAAACTCAGTGTCCTCAGCTTCATCAGGTTCCCCCTACACGTTTCCATTCCACGTTGCAAGGTCCCATTCGTTTTCAATCAATGCCCTGGCTTTAACAGTAGACACCTGGTGAGGCTGTGCATGCACCATTCATTGCAAGTCAGCCACTTGCATGATAAGGGCTCATGTCTGTTTTCCACAATTTCAGCTTTTTCTGTACGGGAGATAAGACTCTCACTCAGGGCAATTTTAGCAGATTTGAGGCTAAGTATTTGCTTCTGAAGCTGGGAGATAGAATCCCTGCATTTGTCCTTTTTTTTTTTTTTTAATCACTTTGTCCACTGAACTTAGGAGCAACCAACCAGCTTCATTATGTTCCTTGGTTCTCCACATATAGTCAAAGGCATTATGTATAGCATCACTAAACTCCTTGCCTCTCATGAAAGGTGAATCAGGAGTGTCAAATGCATTTATTTTGCGTAACTCTCTAAACAGTTCACACCAAGGACTATTAGTATTCTTTATATTATTAGAAGAAGAGCCTTTAGCATTTGGGGGCCTAATCATATTAGGCAGCCAACTCCAGAAACCCCAAAACCAATGGAAGAGCTCCATCCTTAATAGTTTTTCCTCTAGAATGACTCCTGGTACTAAAATTTTATTAGTCAGGGTTCTCTAGACAGAACTAATGGAATATATATATATATAGTCCATTATATACATAATATATAAATTATATGATATATATTATATATTATATTACATTATATTATTATATGATATATATTATAGATCATATATAATATATATCATATATAATAAGTAAATTATATCATATATAATATATCATATGTAATATGTAAATTATATCATATATAATATATCATATATAATAAGTTATATATTATATATAAAATATAAATTATATAATATATAGTATATAAATTATGTTGTATATTATACATAATATATAAATTATGTTGTATATTATATATAATATAAATTATGTTGTATATTATATATAATATATAAATTATATGTATTATATACATAAATTATATATAATATATAAAGGGAAGTTTGTTAATTATTAACTCACATGATTACAAGGTTCCACAATAGGCCACCTACTGGCTGAGGAGGAAGGAGAGGCAGTTTGAGTTCCACAACTGAAGAACTTGAAGTCCAATTTTCGAGGGCAGGAAGCATCCAGCACAGGAGAAAGATGTAGATCAGAAAGCTAGGCCAGTTTCTCCTTTCGCATTTTTCTGCCTGCTTATATACTGGCCAGGCTGGCAGCTGATTAGATTGTGCCTTCCTAGATTAAGGGTAGGTCTCATCCCACTGACTCAAATGTTAATCTCTTTTGGCAACACCCTTATAGCACACCCAGGATCAGTACTTTGTATCTTTCAATCCAATCAAGTTAATACTCAATATTAACCATCACACACAGTTTACAAATATTTTATCTAATTCTGTAGGTGGTCTGTTCACTCTGTTGATAGTTTCTTTTGTTGTGCATAAGCTCTTTAGTTTAATTAGGTTCAATTTGTCAATTTTTGTTTTTGTTGCAATTCCTCTTCGTAACTTCATGGTGAAATCTTTGCCCATTCCTGTGTCCAGAATGATATTTCCTAGGTTTTTCCCTAGGGTTATTACAGTTTTAAGTTTTATATTTAAGTCTAACCCATCTTGGGTTCGTTCTTATATATAGTGTAAGAAAGGGGTCCAGTTTCAATCTTCTGCATAAGGCTAGCCAGTTAGCCCAGCACCATTTATTGAACGGAGAGGGTTTTTGTTTTGTTTTGTTTTCTTCCCCCATTGCTTGCTTTTGTAAGCTTTGTTGAAGATCAGATACTTGTAGATGTGTGGTCTTATTTCTGGGCCCTCTATTCTGTTCCATTAGTCTATGCAACAGTTTTTGTGCCAGTATCATGCTGCTTTGGTTACTGTAGCAGTGTAGTATAGTTTGAAGTCAGGTAACATGGTATCTTCAGCTTTGTTCTTTTTGCTTAGGATTGCCTTGGCTATTCAGGCTTTTTTTGTTTGTTTTATATAAATTTTAAACTATTTTTTCTTTTTTTCCAGTTCTGTGAAGAATGTCATTGGTAGTTTAAAAGAAATACCATTAAGTCTATACATTACTTTGGGCTGTATGGCCATTTTAATGATATTCCTTCTATCCATTAGCATGAAATGTTTTTCCATTTGTTTATTTGTTTGTATCGTCTATGATTTCTTTGAGCAGTATTTTGTAGTTATCCTTGTAGAGATCTTTCACCTCCCTGGCTAGCATTATTCCTATGTATTTTACCATTTTTGTGGCAATTATTAATGTTATTGTGTTCCTGATTTGGTTCTCAGCTTGACTTGTTAGTGTATAAAAGTGCTAGCGATTTTTGCAAATCGATTTTGTAACCTGAAACTTTGAAGTTGTTTCTAAGCTTAAGAAGATTTTGGGCCAAGACTACGGGTTTTTTTAGATACAGGATTGTCTGCATACATAAATAGTTGTACTTTCTTTCTTTATATTTAAATGTCATTTATTTCTCTCTTGCTTGGTTGCTCTGGCCCAGACTTTCAAAACTATGTTGAATAGGAGTGGTGAGAGAGAGCATCCTTGTCTTGTGCCCATTTTCAAGGGGAATGCTTCCAGCTTTTGCCCCTTCAGTATGATATTGGTTGCCTGTTTGCTACAGATGTCTATTATTATTTTAAGGCCTATTTTTTTCAACACCTAGTTTATTGAGAGTTTTTATTATGAGGAATTTGAATTTTATCAAAAGGCTTTTTTATTATCATGTGATTTTTTTTCCCTTCTATTGACGTGATGAATCACATTTATTGATTTGAGTATGTTGAACCAACCTTATGTCCCAGAAAAAAACCTACTTGATCATAATAGATTAGCTTTTTGATGTGCTGCTGGATTCAGTTTGCCAGTATTTTGTTGATAGCTTCATATCAATATTAATCAAAGATATTGGCCTGAAGTTTTTTTTTTTTTTTTGTGGGTGTGTCTGCCAGGTTTTGGTATCAGAATGATTCTAGCTTCACAGGATGATTTGGGGAGGAGTTTCTCCTTCTAATTTTTTTTGGAATAGTTTCAGCAGAAATGATACCAACTTTTCTTTGTATATCTGGTATAATTTAACTGTGACTCTGCCTGGTCATGGGATTTTTTTTGGTGGGAGGCTATTTATTACTGACTTTATTTTGGAGTTTATTATTGGTCTGTTGAGCTATTCAGTTATTTCCTGGCTCAGTCTTGGAAGGATGTATGTGTCTGAAATGTAACCAGTTCTTCTAGATTTTGTAGTTTATGTGCATAGAGGTATTAATAATTTTCTTTGATGGTTATTTGTGTTTTGGTGGGGTCTGTGATAATATCTCTTTTGTTATTTTTAATTGTGTTCCTTTGGATCTTCTCTCTTTTTTATTCTAGCTAGCATTCTATTTTATTAACTTTTTTTCAAATAAAAAAAAAAACCTTCCTGGATTCATCGATCTTTTGAATGATATTTTGTGTCTCAATCTCCTTCAGTTCAGCTTGGACTTTTGTTATTTCTTGTCTCCTGCTAGCTTTGGGGGTGGTTTTCTCTTGGTTCTTTAGCTCTAATAGTTGTAATGTTAGCTTGCCAATTGAGATCTTTCCAACTTTTTAAATGTGACCATTTAGTGCTACAAATGTCCCTCTTAACACTGCCCTAGCTGTGTCCCAGAGATTCTGGTACATTATATCATTGTTCTCATTAGTTCCAAAGAATTTCTTGATTTATGCCTTAGTTTTATTATTTACTCAAAAGTGATTTAGTAGCATGTTATTCGATTTTTATGTAACCGTATACAATTCTGAGCAGTTTTCTTAGTGTTTTCCTCTAATTTTATTGCCCTGTGATCCAAGAGAGTGGTTGTTTTAATTTCTGTTCTTTTGCATTTGTTGGAAAGTGTTTAGTGCTGATCATGTGGTTGATTTTAGAGTATACATCATGTGGTAATGAGAAGAATGTATATTCTGTGGTTTGGGGGTGGAGAGTTCTGTAGATATATATCTAGCAGGTCCATTTGATCCAGTGCTGAGTTCAGGTCCTGAATATCTTTGTTAATTTTCTGCTTTGATGATTTGTCTAATACTGTCATTGGGGTGTTGAAGTCTCCCACTATTATTGTGTGGTAGCCTAATTCTCTTTGAAGGTCTCTAAGAACTTGTTTTATGAATCTGGGTGCTCTTGTGTTGGGTTCATATATATTTAGAATAGTTAGGTCTTCTTGTTTAATTGACCCTTACGCAATGTTTTTCTTTCTCTTTTTTAAAATTTTGGTTTCTTTAAAGTTTGTTTTGTGTGAAATTAGGATTTGAAAACCTGCTTTTTTCTACTTTTTATTTGCTCAGTAGATTTTTCTTATCCATTTATTTTGACCCTGTGGGTGTCATTGCATGTGAGATGGGTCTTTTGAAGATAGCATACCAATAGATCTTCATTTTTTAAAATTATTTTTATACATTTTAGTTTATTTTTTGAGATAGAGTCTTGCTCTGTCACCCAGGCCGGTGCGTAGTGCCACAATCTTGGATCACTGCAACCTCCACCTCCTGGGCTATAGTGATCCTCCCTCCTCAGCCTATGGAGTAGCTGGGACCATAAGTCTGAACCAACGTGCCCAGCAAATTTTTGTATTTTTTGTTGAGACAGAGTTTCACAATGATGCCCAGGCTGGGTTTAAACTCCTAGACTCAAGTAATCTGCCCATTTCAGCCTCCCAAAGTTATGGGATTGCAGGTGTAAGATGCAGCACCTGACCTAGGTCTTGGTTCTTTACCCCACTTGCCATTCTGAACCTCTTAAATGGGGCATTTAGCCCACTTATATTCAAGGTTAGTATTGATATGTGTGGACTTGATCCTGTCACCATCATGTTAGGCGGTTATTCTGCAGACTTGTTTGTTTGGTCACTTTATAGCATCTCTGGTCTGCGTACTTTAGTGTGTTTTTGTAGTGGCTAGTAATGGTCTTTCCTTTCGATATTTAGTGCTTACTTTAGGAGCTCTTGTAAGGCAGGCATGGTAGTAATTAATTCTCTCAGCATATGCTGGTCTGAAAATGATTTTTTTTTCTTTTTTTTCTGCTTTTGAAGCTTAATTTGGCCAGAAAGGAAATTCTGGGATGGAATTTATTTTCTATAAGAATGTCAAATATTGGCCTGTAATCTCTTCTAGCTTATAGGGTTATACTGAGACTTCCACTGTTTGTTAGTCTGATGGCCTTCCTTTTGTCGGCAACTTGACCTTTCTCTGTAGCTCCCTTTAACATTTTTTTTCTTTTCTATCATTTTGACCTTGGAGAATCTGACGATTATATGTCTTGGGGATGACCTCGTGAAGTATCTTACTGGGGTTCTCTGAATTTCCTGAATTTGAATGTTGGCCTCTGTAGCTAGGTTGGGGATGTTCTCAAGGATTATATCCTGAAATATGTTTTCTGATTTGCTTAAACTCTCCCCATGTCTTTCAGGGAAACCAATGAGTCATGGGTTTGGTCTCCTTACATAATCCCATATTACTTGGAGGTTTTTTCTTTTTTTTTTTTTAATTCTTCTTTCTCTCTTCTTTTCTTCCTGTTTTATTTCAGAAAGCCAGTCTTTAAGCTGAGATTGTATCCTCTGCTTGGTCTACTCTGCTATTAATACTTGTGATTGCATTATGAAATTCTCATAACGTGTTTTCAGTTCTATCAGGTCAGCTACATTATTTTGTATACTGGCTATTTTGCCTGTCAGCTCCTGTCTCATTTTATTGTAATTCTTAGTTTCCTTGAATTGGATTTCAAAGTACTCCTGCATCTCAATGATTTTATTTTTTATTTCATTTTAAGTTCCAGAATACATGTGCAGAAAATGCAGGTTTGTTACATAAGTATACATATACCATGGTGGTTTGCTGCCCCTATTGACCCATCCTCTAAGTTCCCTCCCCTCACCTCCCCAACCCTCAGGAGAACCTGGTGGGTGTTATTTTCCTCCCTGTGTCCATGTGTTCTCATTGTTCAATTCCCATCTATAAGTGAGAACATGCTGTGTTTGGTTTTCTGTTCCTGTGTTAGGTTGCTGAGGATGATGGCTTCTAGCTTCATCCCTGTCCCTGCAAAGGACATAATCTCATTCCTTTGTATGGCTGCATAGTATTCCATGGTGTATATGTACCACATTTTCCTTAGCCAGTCTATCATTGATGGGCATTTGGGTTGGTTCTATGTCTTTGCTATTGTAAATAGCACTGCAATAAACATACATGTGCATGTGTCTTTATAGTAGAATGATTTATATTCCTTTGGGTATGTACCCAGTAATAGGATTTCTGGGTCAAATGGTATTTCTGGTTCTAGATCCTTGAGGAATCATCATACTGTCTTCTATAATGGTTGAACTAATTTACGTTCCAACCAACAGAGTAAAAGCATTCCTATTTCTCCACAACCTCTCCAGCATCTATTATTTCTTGACTTTTTAGTAATTGCCATTCTGACTGGTGTGAGATGGTACTTCATTGTAGTTTTGATTTGCATTTCATTAATAATCAGTGATCTTGAGCTTTTTTTTCATATGTTCATTGGCCATGTAAATGTCTTCTATTGAGAAGTGTCTGTTCATATCCTTTGCCCACTTTTTGATGTGGTTGTTTGTTTTTTTATTCTTGTAAGTTTAAGTTTCTTGTAAATTCTGAATATTAGACCTTTGTTAGATGGGTAGACTGAGAAAATTTTCTCCCATTCTGTAGGTTGCCTGTTCGCTTTGCTGATAGTTTCTTTTGCTGTGCAGAAGCTCTTTAGTTTAATTAGATCCCATTTGTCAATTTATTTTTTGTTGTAATTGCTTTTGGTGTTTTTGTCATGAAGTATTTGCCTATGCCTATGTCCTGAATGGTATATTGCCTAGGTTTTATTCTACAGCCTTTATGGTTTGGAGCTTTACATTTAAGTCTTTAATCAATCTTGAGTTAATTTCTTTATAAGGTGTAAGGAAGTGGTCCAGTTTCTTCATATGACTAGCCAGTTTTCCTAGCATCATTTATTTAATAGGAGATTCTTTCCCCATTGCTTGTTCTTGTCAGATTTGTCGAAGATCAGATGGTTGTAGATGTATGGTTTTATTTGTGAGGTCTCTCTTCTATTTTATATATATATATATATATATATATATATATATATATATATATATATATCTGTTTTGGTTACTGTAGCCTTGTAGTATAGGGTAGTGTGATAACTCCAGCTTTGTTCTTTTTGCTGAAAATTGCCTTGGCTATACTGGGTCTTCTTTGATTTGATATGAAATTTAAAGTAGTTTTTTCTAATTCTGTGAAGAATGTCAATGGTAGTTTGATAGGAATGGCATTAAATCTATAGATTACTTTGGGCAGTATGGCCATTTTCATGATTTGATTCTTCCTATCCATGAGGATAGAATGTTTTTCCATTTGTTTGGGTCTTCTCTTATTTCTTTGAACAGTGGTTTGTAGTTCTCCTTGAAGAGGTCCTTCACATCCTTTGTTATCTGTATTTCTAGGTATTTTATTCTTTTCATAGCAATTGTGAATAGAAGTTTATTCATGATTTGATCTCTGTCTATTGTTGGTGTAAAGGAATGCTTGTGGTTTTTGCACAATGATTTTGTATACTAAGACTTTGCTGGAGTTGGTTATCAGGTTAAGGACTTTTGGGGCTGAGATGATTTTTTTTTTTAAAGTACAGTAATGTCATCTGCAAAGAGAGACAATTTGACTTCATGTCTTCCTATTTGAATACACTTTATTTCTTTCTCTTACCTGATTGCCCTGGCTAGAAATTCCTGGCCATGTCTAGTCAGCCATTTACACTCTTTCCTGGTCTTTTCCCTTGCTATTATTTTGAGGGGTATATCATATCTTTGAATGGTCAGAGTTGATGTTAAATAAACCACTTTTTTCACTATAATTAATGTAAAATCCATTGGTGAGTACAATGTTTAGGTAAAACACATGTAATATCTAGATTGAAGTGTGCAAATATGACTGAATACATGAATTTATGACATTGTCTATTTAAAGGAAAGCTTGAAATAAACTATAAAAAGATATTCGTATTTCAGAAATATTTCAAAATAGAGCTGAAGTGCTGTAGAGAATTCCTTTCTTTCTAAAATCACAGCTCTGTCTATATGTGTGTAGAAAAAAATTTAACCTTGTACAAAAAGTGTTCAGGCTTTTACCCTTGGGTTCTAGGAGGTAATCTCTTAGCTTTTGAAGAATCATTCTAGTTGGGGTGTGTTTGCTTGCCTAAGAGCCTGTATTGTTTGGGTAGTCTAACGATGTGATTTTGAGTGGGGTTGACTACACCAGATAATCTAACAATATGCTTTAAGGTGGGCCTGTTAGATTATCAGCTTGACCTCCAGAGGAACTGAAGGCTGAGGTCATCTTGAGAATCTATCATGTATATGTGATGAAACCCCAATAAAGTCTCCAAACGTCAAGAATTAGATAAGCTACATGGGTTGATGACACTTCATGAAGTTGCATATTATCACTCATCAATGCCAGGAATATAACACTATCCATTACTCACAGAGATAAAACAACTAAAAGATCCACATTTGGAACTTTCTCAGACTCTTCCCTATAAGCCTCTTTCTTTGATTGTCTTTAAATTTGAAGTTTTAGCTGTAATAAACCTTAACCATGAGTATAGCCGTTTTCAGTGTGTTCTGCAATATTTTCTGGAGAATTATTAAACCTAAGGTTTGTCTGGGGTATGACCAAACTTGCAATTGGTGTCAGAAATAGGAGTAGTCTTTGGACTGTTCCTGAACTTTGAAATATGTCGAATTTTTTTTAACTTGGTAAGAAACAGCCACCAGGATAATTCAAATTTTATATTCTGTGGTATAAATGGGTAAGGTATTCAACAATTCCGCTTTCCTCACTGCATCAATGTTACATATTTCTCAGCCTGCCTGAAAAATAAAGAAGGAAAGCTCTTTTAATGTCTTTCTCATTTTATAACCAGCTGTCAGCTAGATGCCACCAAGGCAGCCTTAACAATACATATGAAAGATTCTCTCTGCTACATGTGGCAGCATGAAAGCTGCATGCTGTCTGGGCCACCACAACCTAACAAGCAATGACTTTGGCATAAGTGAAAAATATGTCTCTATTTTGTTAAATAAGAAATTGGGATCTGTTTGCTACCCAGTATAATGTAGCCTAACCTAATACATGAACATTTATTCTCAGTCAATATGGTGAAAAATGTCAAAAACTTTTCTTTTTATTTGAAAGTTCAGGGAAAGGTACACTGAGTGGATTAGCTTGAGTGAGAAAATGCTCCTCTCATTTCCCACCTGCTGGCAGAGGATGCCAGATCAAGTCATACTAACACAGAGGATCCCACAGTAATTATATATATGAAAGGAGAGGAATGCCTTAAAAATGGGTGTTGGACAGCTGTTTATATTTATGTCTATTATAGTGAAATTTGAGACTTCAAGCTTGTTTCTAAGAATTGCTTCTACTAAAACTTCTTTCTGCCGTGAATGTCCCTTTCATTGCTATACAAAATATGCAATACAAAATTCAAGTTATAGACTTAAATTTATTGTCAAGGTGAAATACACACACACACACACACACACACACACACATATATATATGAGAGACTTTGGTCATCTATGTGTTAATTGTTGCCTAACTTACTTTCATTGATTGTTTTCAATTGCATCTATGTAGGAGAAGTTAATTTTAATCAAAAGTAAAAGCCATGATTGATCCAATCAGCCTGCTCAGCCTGTATGAGGCACTTTAGATCAAAGTGGGGCTTTTAACTTTAATTAAATTCAGCAGTCCTGTAGACTTTAAATTTAGTATGTGCACAACACCCTACCCACAGTCTTGATTTTTCTCCCCTCAATATTGAAGTTACTTGCTGTTTTCAGTTTTTCTAGCTAGAAGATTTAATCCTGAATAGAAGTCAGACATTGCAGCATTTGTTAATGAGGTACGAAGTTTCATTAAAATAATTAGTAACAGAATAGACTCTGAAAATTCTATAAAATGTTTAGAAATGTTTTATGCTTTCTCAAGAACTATTCACAAATGTAAAGCAAACTGTCTCCAAAATGTTAATGGATGTCAACAATGTATAAAGCTTATGAAAATAATTACAGAAATGTTTAGGCTGAAAACTGGTCTTCTTATGAAACTCCAATTCTATGCTTAACAGTCTCACAAGTGCTATCTCATTTAATTATCCCAATTCTGTAAAGTAGATATTATTAACTTTACCAATGAGGAAACTGAAGCTTAAAGAGATTGTATAACTTGGCTACATTTTACACATTTAGTGAAAGTATTTAGATTCAAAATCTTGTCCTTTGAATATAAATGAAATATTTTATATATTATGATTCTAAATAAACTTAAATGAACCTACAGCTATTAGGTTTATGATAAATTATTAAGATTGAGAGCTATACATGTAAAAACATTGTTTTCCTCAAAAATAACCTTAATATCACTGTTTTTTGGGTGTAGAAATTACTGAATTACTGGATTAAGTGGTCATAAATTTGCTAGCAGGACATTAATCTACATGAATAAAGAATTTTTTTTCTATTTTAATGTATTAGAATAAAAGGCTTTTGTTATATGGATTTTTAACAATTCTTGAGTACCATTGAAACACTTCATTCAACTCTGTATATTTTGATATCACATATTACACAGTGCATTTTAGAATCATGGTGAATTTACTAAAATAATTTACTGAGGGAGACTTACAATCATGGCAGAAGGCAAAGTGGAAGCAGCTGTGTCCTACATGTCTGGAGCTGAAGAAAGAGGGAGCAGGCTGAGGTGATACACACTTCTAAACAACCGGATCTCATGAGAATTCACTGTCATGAGAACAAGGGGGAAATCTGCCCCCATAGTCCAATCGCCTCCCACCAGACCCCTCCTCCAACATTAGGGATCACAATATGACATACGATTTGGGCAAGGACACAAATCCAATACATATCCATCATTATTTCCTTTCCTGTGTGCTTTAGAGAAGAGAGAGTAAATTCTAGTGTGTCCTCTTCTTATGAGCACACCTGTCCTATGGAATCAGTGTCTCACCTTTATGACCCCATTTAACTTGAATTATTTCCTTAAATAACTCATCTTTAATACAGTCACATTGGGGGTTAGGGATTCAACATATGGATTGTGGGGAAAACAATTCAGTCCATACTGTCAATTTAATACTTATGAACACCTAATATACGCTAAGCTATATGATAGTAGTTAAAAATATAGATGTACAGTTTCTGTTTTCATGAAGCTTATAGTTTTGTAAAGACATATGCACAAATCACAAGTAATCCACAGAAATATACAAAATTCTAATTGAATTTAAGGCCAGGAAAAATGCCTTCAAGGATAAGACCTGGAAAAAAAAAAGAGTTTCAAAAACTTGTAAATCTCAAAACATTTGAGAAAAAAAGACAAAGTGAGTGGGATGAAGAAGCATAATTTGAGGCTGAAAAGATAGGCAAGAGCCAGATGGTACAGAGTCCCCCAGGTTTTGGTGAAGATTATACATTTTGTCCTATATTTAATGGGGAGTATTTCCAGGACGTACACAGTAAAGGTACATACTCTAATTCATATTTTAAACACATTTTTTCCAGAATGGGGAAATCACATATTAAAGTGCTAAGAGAGGAATCTGAGAATCCAGTTAGGGAGATATACAAGTAGTCAAGGTAAGGAAAGAGTTAAGCACGGGTTAAGTGAGTTATTCTTTTTCTTATATTCAGTTATTTTTATATTCAGATTATTCAGTGAGTTAATCTGAGTTCATTTAGGAGCAAAACCAATTCGGACATATTGAATATGGGGAGTGAGAAAGATGGATATGGCAAAGGTGACACCCAGGTCTCTAGCATGATCTGTAGGGAGCATGGAGGTGTCTTGTGCCAATACTAGAAACACTGGTAGAAAAACTGTTTGGAGAAAAACATAAGACCTTATTCCACACATATAAAGTTTAAAGTCAATCCTAAACCAAAAGAACAAAGCTGGAGGCATCACGCTACCTGACTTCAAACTACACTACAAGGCTACAGTAACCAAAACAGCATGGTACTGGTACCAAAACAGAGATAAAGATCAATGGAACGGAACAGAGCCCTCAGAAATAATGCCGCATATCTACAACTATCTGATCTTTGACAAACCTGAGAAAAATAAGCAATGGGGAAAGGATTCCCTATTTAATAAATGGTGCTGGGAAAACTGGCTAGCCATAGATAGAAAGCTGAAACTGGATCCCTTCCTTACACCTTATACAAAAATCAATTCAAGATGGATTAAAGACTTAAACGTTAGATCTAAAATCATAAAAACCCTAGAAGAAAACCTAAGCATTACCATTCAGGACATAGGCATGGGCAAGGACTTCATGTCTAAAACACCAAAAGCAATGGCAACAAAAGCCAAAATTGACAAATGGGATCTAATTAAACTAAAGAGCTTCTGCACAGCAAAAGAAACTACCATCAGAGTGAACAGGCAACCTACAAAATGGGAGAAAATTTTCACAACCTACTCGTTTGACAAAGGGCTAATATCCAGAATCTACAATGAACTCAAACAAATTTACAAGAAAAAAACAAACAACCCCATCAAAAAGTGGGTGAAGGATATGAACAGACACTTCTCAAAAGAAGACATTTATGCAGCCAAAAGACACATGAAAAAATTCTCATCATCACTGGCCATCAGAGAAATGCAATGAGATACCATCTCACACCAGTTAGAATGGCAAGCATTAAAAAGTCAGGAAACAACAGATGCTGGAGAGGATGTGGAGAAATAGGAACACTTTTACACTGTTGGTGGGACTGTAAATGAGTTCAACCATTGTGGAAGTCAGTGTGGCGATTCCTCAGGGATCTAGAACTAGAAATACCATTTGACCCAGCCATCCCATTACTGGGTATATACCCAAAGGACTATAAATCATGCTGCTATAAAGACACATGTGCACACGTATGTTTATTGCGGCACTATTCACAATAGCTAAGACTTGGAACCAACCCAAATGTCCAACAATGATAGACTGGATTAAGCAAATGTGGCACATATACACTGTGGAATACTATGCAGCCATAAAAAATGATGAGTTCATGTCCTTTGTAGGGACATGGATGAAATTGGAAATCATCATTCTCAGTAAACTATGGCAAGGACAAAAAACCAAACACCGCATGTTCTCACTCATACGTGGGAATTGGACAATGAGAACACATGGACACAGGAAGGGGAACATCACACTGTGGGGACTGTTGTGGGGTGGGGGGAGGGGGGAGGGATAGCATTAGGAGATATACCTAATGCTAAATGACGAGTTAATGGGTGCAGCACACCAGCATGGCACATGTATACATATGTAACTAACCTGCACATTGTGCACATGTACCCTAAAACTTAAAGTATAATAATAATAAAATTTAAAAATAAATAAATAAAATAAATAAAGTTTAAAGTACCTCTGAAACATCTCAGTAAATTTGTTATATAAGCAATGAAATCTACTGGTAAAACGCAAAAGAGTTATGGGCTAGACATCTAGATTTGTAAAACATGATAAAGATGGAATAAAATCCAAGAAAGTTATATGAAAATACGTAAGGAGAGAGAACAAACTAAAAAGAATGGGAGTCCTCTTCAGCTTTGAATAGCTTGAACATTTAGAAAACAGGAGAAAGAGGAGTAACTGCAATAGGAAATTTAAAAGAGATGGCAGAAAGATAGGAGAAAAAAACATCGTGATGAAGTATCATGGAAGAAAAAAAAGGAGGGATTTAAAATTCTCATGGGTTCCACAGAGAATACAGTCAAATTGGGAGGTAAATTATTGTCTTGATTTATCAACAAGTTGTTATACCAGACTATTTATACTACATAATTTATCTAATTTGTTCTCTCACTAGCCCTCTTAAGCATAAGATTAATTACTTGTCAAAGAGAATAAATGACAGATCTGAAATTCAAACTTCATCCTGCATTTGTCATATTCTGGTAATACAATAAAAGTTTTAACTATGTTATCCAAATATCCGCTAAAATACAAGCTTTTGGGGATTGAAAATATTATATAACAAATCATTTTTTTAAAAACTGAAAATGAAGCTACAAAGAGGAGTAACATATTGTCCTACTCATTGTCTATGCCAACTTTTTAGTTGTTTCTTTGGCTTGTGGGTGGCATTTGATAATAGCTTTATTTTATATTTATTTATTTATTTATTTTTTAGAGACAGATTCACACTGTCACCCAGGCTGGAGTGCAGTGATCCAATCATAGCTCACAGCAGCCTTGACCTTCTGGGCTCAAGTGATCCTCCCTCCCAAGCCTCCAGAGGAGTTACTACAGGTGCATGGGACCATGCCTAGCTAATAAAAAAGAAATGTAGAGATGGGGTCAAGCTATGTTGTCCGGGCTGATCTTGAACTCCTGACCTCAAGCAGTCCTCCAATCTCAGACTCCCAATGCACTGGGATGGTAATAGATTGACTATCTCATGCATTTCTTCTTTTTTTGGAAGCTCAAGCAGAAATCTAATGAGAAATCATCTTTTCTAAAAATGTCATTTTGAATTTAAAGTGAAATTTTTATTGCTAAATTATTACATTTATGCCATTAAGGTGTTCTAACAATTAAGTCTACAGATGTTCTATTAAAAATGAGAAAATTGTGTTCCTCAGTTATATTCAATTTCTCACCAATGGTCTGGATCAAGCTGCTTTATTTGTGTTTATAAAAAAAGGGTGAATAACTTTTATTTCCCAAAAGTGTTTTCAATTTTTTTTCAAAGGACCTGTTATATTTTTAAATCAGATGTGTAGGAATGCCAGAGCTTTTTAAGGAAATTTTGTAGTTAGCATATGTTTTATAATTTAGATAGAAATCAAGTCTCTGCAATAAAACAACTCTTTTAATAGTTTCAGTTGATAATAAAATCATGTAATAGTTTGTATATTTTATTATTAGTAGATGTAGAAAGTTTAGGAAACTGAACTTCATTAGTTGTGTTGTGAGGGAAGAATTAATGCAGTATACTAAAATATTATAAGCCCAGTGCTGGGTTTAAATCCTGTCTCCAACAAATGAGATAATTTCAGCTTATCCATTTCTGGCTCTAAAATATAAATTAATTGAATATAACTGGGCAGCAAGTGGTGGTGGGAAATGACTTTAATTGGTGGATAAAGAAAGGCTCTCAATAGAGGTGACATTTTTGCTAAGGAGTAGAGGAAAGTAGAGAGTTACTGCATGTTTGAGAAGAGAAGACATAGTTAAAAAAAATCCTGGTGAGTGACAAACTTAGAATTTGTAACAGTATTTCAAGTCCTTTTATGTTTACTTTAGAAGTTGTGTTCACAGGAAGGGGAACATCACACTCTGGGGACTGTTGCGGGGTGCGGGGAGGGGGAAGGGATAGCTTTAGGAGATATACCTAATGCTAAATGACGAGTTAATGGGTGCAACACACCAGCATGGCACATGGATACATATGTAACTAACCTGCACATTGTGCACATGTACCCTAAAACTTAAAGTATAATAATAAAATAAAATAAAATAAAGAAGTTGTGTTCATAACATTGAATCTATCAGCAAAAGTATAAGCTTTGTCCAAATAGATTCAGCCCTGTGCATGTAGGTTATGTAGAGTAAGTGGGTAGTTAAGTTTAACCATTGTTGTTTCTTTCTTAGTTGAATATAAAGCAGAAAGAAAAAAGTAAAGACCATTAAAGAGCATTTGCAAAAAAATAATTTTAAGTGATGCATGATGAAAGTGAGGGGTCATGAAGAAGGGTGGAGGTCAAAGAATAAGCAGTTTTCTTGATGTCAATGAACTATTTTGCAAAAAGAATTTGAGTAAGTGAATCCATATTCTAAGAAAAAAAATGTATCTAATAACACAGTGACCATCTAGCTGAAGTCCTGTTTTGGTGATTTGAACTTCATAACTTGTCCTTACAAAAACAAAAGCAATAAATACCCCTTTAATAATGAAGCTTAATGTATTTATAGGAAGAAATAAACACACACACACACACACACACACACACACACACACACACACACACACATTATCTATCTATCTATCTATCTGTCCATCTCCCTCTCTAAAGTCTGAAAGTGGTAACCAATTCCCAAGTAGCATTTGGCAAGCTAAAAGGTTACAAGATCACTCTGGGCTTCAAAGACAGGGAAGCAAGGATGCTTGGAAAGAGGAGAAGTTGCGTTGTCTGATTACTAAATTAGTCAGTGTTCTCCAGGGAATCAGAACCAGAATGATAGATAAATAGAAAATAGATAGATAGATAGATAGATAGATAGATAGATAGATAGATAGATAGATAGATAATAGGTAGATTAGACAGATGATAGATGAGATAGATGATGGATGGATAGATAGATAGATAGATAGATAGATAGATAGATAGATAGATAGATAGAAGATATTTATTGTGAGGATTGGCTTACCCAATTATGGAGACTGAGAATTGCTAAGATCTATCATCTGCTAGAGGACCAGGAAAGCTAGTGGTATCATTTGATTTGAGTCTGAAATCTCAAGATCCAGGATCTCAGCTGTCTAAGAGTAGGAGAATATTGATGTCCTAGCTCATAAAGGGAGAAAAAATGTTCTCTTTTTAAAATCTTTTTGTTCTGTTCAGGCCTTCAACAACTTGATGATGTCTGCCCTCATTTGGTGAGTGTAGATTTCTTTTACTAAGTTTACTGATGCAAATGCTAATGTCTTCCAGAAATTCCCTTATAGACAGACACCAGAAATAATATTTTACCATCTATCTAGGATCCTTTAGCTTACTTAAGTGATGCTTGGATTAGACATCACAGCTACATATAATTTTGCATCCCTCACAGGTTCACTGCTGAATTCAACCACTCCTTTCTGCCAGTTTGTTTCTTTTTAAATAATGCAAAAAAAATTTCTGTTTCTATTTAACGATACCTCTAAGAATCTTACAGGATGAAAGACAAAGATAATGCCACAGAAATGTTTTTAAACATGAATATGATAAAACCTGGAAAATAATTGGAAAAGTTTAAAAGGGGAAATGAAAAAATCACAGGAAAAAAGAAAATAATGCAGTGAAGGCATAATTAGGAATTAAATATTTATAAAATCTAAGAGAAGAGGAGTGAAAAAACTCTAATATACATTAGATAATATAAATGAAAACAAGGAAGTCTGTTACTGTGAAAGTAAAGTGACAGATTTGGTTAACTGGACATTTTTTTCTGCTAAAAGAACAAAGGTTGTTTTATGTAGTTTAAAAAATTTATCAGTATGAATAATAGGGTTAACTCTCTTACAAACAAGAAAATTCTTCTGTAGCATCGCATAGACTGGAATGTTATGCAAGAAATATTAAACATACTCATATGCTCACTAACTTTTTAAAATCATAGTTAATAGTTTAAATTGCTAATGAAAGCTCAGCTGCTATGACCTCACTTAATCTAGTAGTACTTGCAACACAAGAAGCGTCTCATGTCTCTTGCCATTTTAAACTCTACTCTGACCTCACCGGCTTATATTTTATTTTAGTGTAAAGAGACCATGTCATTTGGGGGATGGCTCATTTTCTGTCATGTTAAAACCCAGAGTCACCTCAAAATGACATTTTTTCCTTTGACCCACTCCCCCCCCCACTTTTCCCCTCAAAACCGCAAAAATCTAAAGAAACACTGAAATTGCCTTTGTGTTTTCATACTTACTGCCTTTGTACTGTTTAAAACAGTGACCTTGACATTCTAAAAAGTCTAAAATGATTTGGAGAAAACTTTCCAACAGATATTGCTCAATATATTTTCAGACCAATATGTTGCAGATGGAATCTTGAGATAATTGAAAAACTCCACAGGCTCAGTTTTTTTTGTGTGTAATGAACTAAACTGAATGGCCTTTTACAATGATCACAGTGAAGATAATTTGGTAACAGAAATTCTCAAGTGTGACCCGCTGGTTTTGTAAAACTAAATAAATGCCCACCAGACATTGTATGTGTTGAAGCAGATTCTGGTGACAATTGTAATTCCTCTTTCTTTACATGATATTTCACCAGTGAAGACAAATTAGCAGCTTTGTATGTAATTTGCAGAATTAGACAAAATCTCTTCCTTAAATATATCACTGGAAGATTTGTCATGAGTAATTCATTTTCAATTTATAAGTAATACAATTTTTCTTTAAAAATTGATTTATCTAGCAACTACTGGTTAAGTTTCTACTGTAAAACTTAATATCCCCTACTTAGGTCCTGAAGATGTAGCAGTGTGAATCATAGATACTCAGCGTTCCTGAAGAGATTACGTTAACACTTACAAGTTTATTTAAACAGGAAAGCATCAATACTTAGTGCAGGTAAGGAAATAGAAGTAGCAGCAGAAAGAACTTCTTGGGTACTAAACACCCTGACAGTTTTTAATCTACCCATCAAAATTCAAGAAAGCTTATGAACTCCTACCAAAATGATGGAAGGATGAAAATACTATTAAATATATTGACAAGAATTTTCTGCAGGAAGAATTACTCCACCAGGGTATGCTTACGTATTCTTTTCTTTTCTTTATTTATTTATTTATTTTGAGATGGAGTTTCGCTCTTGTTGCCAGGCTGGAGTGCAATGGCACGATCTCGGCTCACTGCAACCTCCACCTTCTGGTTTCAAGTGATTCTCCTGCCTCAGCCTCCTGAGTAGCTGGGATTACAGGTGCCTGCCACACCATGCTCTGCTAATTTTTTGTATTTTTTTAGTAGAGATGGGGTTTCACGATATTGGCCAGGCTGGTCTCGAACCCCTGACCTCATGATCCACCTGCCTTGGCCTCGCAAAGTGCTGAGATTACAGGGGTGAGCCACTGCGCCCGGCCCAGGGTATGTTTGTTACATAAGCGATCATGAACAGCTAGAACTATAGAACCACTATTGATTAAATTTTCAATTAAAATTAAAATGTAGATTCTAGAGACGTTTCTGAAAGATATTAAAAGTATATGGCATTAAAATAACTCTCTCAAGTCTGAGGAAAAATGCTTGGGTAAGCCTAAGCTGTAGATTGGCCTGGCATATAGAAGATAATTAGAAGTTGATGTATCATGCCAAAAATTTAAAAGAGGAAAATTCAGAGAGGATTATGTTATAGTCATTTCTTTAGTTTTTCCTCAATAATGAAACAGATGACAAAGGACAACAAACTGATCTCATTAACAAGGAACATTGTATTGTAAATTATATCATGAGAAAGACAGAAAATTCCTTTGTTACCTTTACATAACAGGAAAGAAAAGAAGAATAAACAAGATGAGAATCTGTAAAGCTTATGTGATCAGTAATGAGAAGGTAGTTTTGAGATTTTTCAGTGGTCTGCAAATTGTTCTCACAACTGTATTCATATGACTTTTACTGTAAAACAAATTCTATATCTATGTCTCTCTCCTTAAGTAATTGTTATACCTCTTCAAAACAAAATGACAACAAAGTGTAAAAGGGAAATGTCACTGAGTGTGAGGGCAAGAAAGTTAACTTCATTAGCTCAACAATGAAGATATCTGTGGCAAAAGCACATATCAAAATGGAAATGATTCAAATCTGAGAACAGAGAAAACTTAATGGTATAGAATGGCCTGTATTTTGAATGATTTTTTTCTTGTTACAATTATATATAAATTTATGAACCCTATGAAGGCTACCAAGTTAAAAAATGAAGTTTAAAATATGAGATGCTCTTTAACTTAAAATGGGGTTATGCCTTATAAACCCATAATAAGTCAAAAGTATCATTAAGTCAAAAATGCATTAGTGCTGGCAATACAGCTATTTAAATGATTTTTTAACTTTACAATGGTGTGAAAGCCATATATATTTAGTAAAAACCATAGCTCCATGGGAAGTCCTTAGGAGCTCCTTGATTTATGATGGGGTTATATCCTGATAAACCCATCATAAAATAGAAAAACCATGTCAGAACATCCTAAGTCAGAAACTTTTGGTATTTAAATGCTGAATTTAGTGGTGCATAGATGTGCCATCTAGATTTTTTAAATGGTAATTACATACCAGTCACATTAACTAAATTCTAATGTATTTAAATTATAAATCTCATGTTTCAATGTTAAAAATTGTAAATATTAAACTTCTAATACCACAGGTATTCAATGAAATCATTACATTCCCAACAAATTGTTTTCTCGAATTGTCTTACAGTTTTCTCCTTTGTCAGCACTATGAAAGAATTCCTGCTTTCATAATGTTCATTGAAAATAGAAATGATTTTGACTACGTTACTTCTCCTTCCAGAATTTTTTACAAAGTCATATTTGTCTTTTGTCAGGTATATTGATATAGAATTGTTTGTATACATCAGATGAGGGGCAACATTACCATAAAAGCAGAAATAAATCACAGGCTGCCTTCTTCAAAGATGCTTTTGTCAAACTAATTTTGCTACAGTAGAAAGCAAATTCATGCACACATATGTGTTAAGGGATTTTTCACAGTATGATAGCATAATATAGTTAGTATTCACTTCTCCCAGCATAATACAAAAGCCAAACATGGTTATTATAGTTTCAGTAAAGAATGAATGCTGTATCAATAGGATGCTATACTGAGGAAACTACAGATCATTTCCAGATAAGTTGAAAAGTAGTAAAATTGAACTGGTATACTTAATTTATCCCTTTTTACAGAATTTTTTTATCTACCATTTAGAAAATAACAGTATGGTATTACAAAAGAAATCACATCATCAACTTTAGTTCAAATACATACTTGCAGCTGCTTGTTGTATAAAGTTTTTTTTAAAGAAGATTCTCATCCTTCATTTTTGTAAGTTGTGTGTTGAATAAATTGTTTTATCCAGTTGTCTTACCTAAAAATGTATTTGCTTTAAAATACATTTTGAAATGTAATTACATGTTTTTCAGTAACTTATGCATTTTATTGAATATTTCATTCAAAAAAGGGTATTTATTTAGTTTTTTTAAATTTATTGAGTCATGTGCTAAGCATTTTTCACATATGTGACTAAAATAATATACCTTCAATTACAATTTGTAAATTATAAGTAAAGGATTTTGCACTATTAAAAAAAGAGTAAGTTACTTTCACAGTAAACCCTATAATGGAATGTTAATTTGTTTCTGTATGAATTCAAAGTCAAGTACTTTTGGACTTCCTCTTCCATCTTTGATGGAGCACTTAAAATCAGACCCATGCACCCCTAGTTCTTGGGGAAATAGAAAAAAAAATTAAATTTTAAAATAAAAATTTAAAAACAGGAAACAAAACAAGGAGGAAAAGGAGCAACCTAAAGGGCACTGAAGAATTAATGAAAAGACAGGTCTTGAGGGGACAAAATCTTGGAGAAGCAGGACAACACTCAGGAAGTCAACCAGCTGTTCCTTTTTCCTTCAGGGCATTTTCAGACTCTTTACCCATTGCAAGAAATTGAGCATCCATGCAAGATACTTGGTAAGCCAGAATTGCAGTGGAAAGAAACAATGAACTTAGTGTCTCACATTCTGCTGAGAATACCTTTAAAATGTCTTCAAATTTCTAAGTACATGAGACGAAGGCAAACAGCAGAAAAGCTCACAAATGTAGAGACGTCTGGACAGTCGAATTGCTGGTGAGACAAGTATGGATATTCTGTTAAAATTAATATACTATTATGAGTTGTGATTTATCCAACAAATATGCTTTAAGCACTATGAATGCAGAGTATTGCACAGAAGAAAGATTTCCGCTGAAAAAGGAAAGTCTGTTGATCAGCAGATAATTTGGGGGTTTCTGATAAATGAATAAGGATTTGAACCACTTTCAAATGTCTTCTCTTAGAAGTCAAGTCCCACATTCTCTCTCAAATGATCCTAAAGTATTGGGCTCCTGCTTCTGTTACATCACCTGTATTAGTACATCTTAATTATGTTTAACTTGCCGGACTCCCTCCTCTTACCAACTTCTGAGTTGTGCTCATTTTGTTTATTTCACTGATGCAAAACAATATGTATAAATGATATGCTTATCGATTTAATGAAGAAGATATTTTAGGTCTTTTAGTAGACAAAAGATTTCACAGATATGGAATTGCATTAGTCAGGGTTCTCTAGAGGGACAGTACTAATAGGATAGACGTATATATAAAAGGGAACTTACTAAGGAGTATTGACTCACATGATCACAAGGTGATGTCCCACAATAGGCCGTCTGCAAGCTGAGGAGCAAGGAAGCCAGTCTGAGTCCCAAAACCTCAAAAATATGGAAGCTAACAGTGTAGCCCTCAGTCTGTGGCCAAAGGCCAGGGGGCCCCTGGCAAACCACTGGTGTAGGTCCGAGAGTCCAAAAGTTGAAGAACTTGCAGTCCGATGTTCGAGGGCAGGAAGCATCCAGCATGGAAGGAAGATGGAAGACAGAAGACTTAGCTGCCAGTCTAGGCCTTCCATTTTCCTTTTCCTCTTTTATCCTAGCCACACTGGCGGCTGATTAGATGATACCCACCCAGATTGAGGGTGGGTCTGCCTCTTCCAGTCCACTGACTCAAAGTTAATCTCATTTGGCAACACCCTCACAGACATACCCAGGAACACTACTTTGCATCCTTCAATCCAATCAAATTGACAATCAATATTAAACATCACAGGAATCGAGGCTCATTCTCATATTATGTTCACATAGAAGATGAAAAGATAGAGAATCTTCCAGGAAAAAAAATACCAAAAGCAAAAATGCAAATGTGTGAGGTACTGTATAGCAGGGGTCCTCAACCCCAGGGCCACAAACCAGTACACACCCGTGGCCTGTTAAGAACCCGGCCTCACAGCAAAGTAAATGGCGGGCCAGGGAGTATTACTTCCTGAGCTCTGCCTCCTGTCAGAACAGGAGCGGCATTCGATTCTCATAGGAGTAGGAATCTTATTGTGAACTGCGAATGTGAGCAATCCAGGTTGTGCACTTCTTGTTAGAATCTAATGCCTGATGATCTGAGGTGGAACAGTTTTATCCCAAAACCACTCCCCACACAAGCCCCGTATGTGGAAAAACTGTCTTCCAGGAAACTGGTCTCTGGTGCCAAAAAGGTTGGGGAATGCTGCTGTATAGGGTCAATCTTAAAGATTATTCACACAGATAACTAAACAAAGTTTGATTTTCCAATAGAAATTAATATAATATGTTTTGGGGGAAAAAAAAGTACAGCTGGGAAATTTTCAAGTTACCCGATTACCAGGCCAAGAAGTTTTGACATTTCCCAAAAACTCTTTTAGGAATTTCTGTTGTCATTAAGATGCTGAGGAAAACAGGATGAATTGAATAAACTACCTTTTTTGTTTGTTTGTTTGTTTTCTAAGTCATCGTCTTTTTTTTTTTTTTTTTTTTGTGATGTCCAAACAGGAGTGAGGTGGCCACATCAGGATTTACTGCAACCTCTAACTCCTGGCCTTAAGTGATCCTCCTGCCTCAGCCTCCCAAAGTGCTGGGATTGCAGGGAGCCATCATGCTAAACCTAAAATAGCTTTAAGTAAACTGATCTAGTTGTGCTCTAAATTGGTTTTGCCTGTAACCTGAGGTCACAGAATCTTTAAATTTTCTTTGTCTAAGATGTTACTTTATCAGTAGATAATGGACTAATTATTAAGCTTTACGCAGACTATTTCTGTTCTTTTCATCGTGTATTTGTGTTGCTAATTCCATGACTAATATATGTATTACTTTAAACAAATTGTTCAATAACATACGACTTTTCTTTTCCAGGAAGATTCAAAAATTTTCTTCATGTCACAAAATGCTACAACCCAGACAACAGTGCCATTATTATTTTTTAACTGGGGCTAATAAAGATACCTTCATTGTTTTGTTTGGTTTGGTTTGGTTTGGTTTTCCTAAATATATGCATTAGCTTGGTGGGTTATGCAATGTTACAATCTTTAGAGTGTATAAAATCTATCACCAACATTTCAAAAAACTGGAATAATCAAACAAGTTCTGTCTCTTTAATTAAAAATACTTTGTTCAGTATAAAATTTATCTTATACATAAGATACTTAAGATTATGTATGAGAAGAATTTAAAATTATTTGAAAATTTAAGAACAATGCTGGTATTTCCAATTATTGCTTTTGCAAAATCTATGCCTGTGTTTAAACAGCTGGTGTAAATACACACACAAACACACACACGCATTTCCTACTTTTTAAGATTAAAGTCTTATTTTCTAACAGTCTGACAGCCCAATAAATTCTGAACTGTTTTTATGGTGCTTTTTCATTACGGTTTTATTTGTTGCTTGCTAATTACTTTTTGCCCAATTTCATTTGCAGTTTTAATAAATAAACTGTAACTTTCTGTCTGCAGGTTACTAGAGGAATAGTCAATATGCAGCTGTAATAAAATCATAAATTTCTTTGAACAGGCAATTTCCAACTTATACTTCCATAGAGGGTTTTTAAATATCTACTGTTAGAGAAACAACTTTATGGGACCTGCAAAGTTTTATTCTAATTTATAAAGCTTAGAATCATAAGATGAAATAAAATGATTGGTGGTATATTTTGACTTAGAAAATAATAATTTCAATGACAATGAAAATGACCCTTTTCCACATTTATCTGATATATGTGCTTTTCAAATTCAGTGAATGAGAGAATTGGTTTTGGTAATCATTTAACTGTATGTTACCGCTGTGTGTCATCCAACTAAAAATTTTGATAAACTTGGCTAATTTTGATAATTGATATTCAGAGTCCAACATGAATTTTGGTTTTGTTTTCTAGCCAGCAAAGCATATTCATTATAGTGAACAATTTTGGCCTTTGCATTTTCTTTAATAAAATGCTGAGTAAACATTAAAGCTCCTGTCTGTATTTCCAGTTGAATTTTCCTAGTACTGAGATTAAATAATAATAAATATATAAAATCTTGTTTACAACATGATAAAATATTCACAGTACTAATTTAATATTAAAATATAAAATCATTTTTGGGAAATACAGTCTTATTTTCACTTGTAACTTTTTAGTGATTTTGTTAAATCTTCAGTTTCATATGGAAGTATGTACATCAAATGGATACTATTTGCATAAAAAATTGTGAAATATTCATTAATGCAGTGAAATATAATTGTAACTTATTTGTTTTAAAAAAAAGGCATAAAGTCTGTCAAATAAAATTTTATTTTTGAAGTATAGGTACATTCTAATTATATTCATATTGTATTCTAAAATATTTTAAAATAATTACTTTCTAGAAATACAAAAGCAAATTCCAGATAACTGACTCCTCAGAAATGATGGCAAAAGCTGATACTTATTCTGTGAATGTCTTCAGAGTCAAAAAAATGACACATACTACCTCTTAAAGTAAGAGTAGGGTTATTTCTCCTCTTTAGAAAATTTAGTATTAAATGTAACATGGAGGTGGTGATGTCGTAGATATTCTTCTTATTCAACAGTTTGGAAATATTTCATCAGCCTCTGCAAAGACTCCCCACTGGTTCTGGTTTTTAATAACATTAAAGCGCACATAAGTTCAGTATTTTCCCATTTACATAGGAGGAAAGAAGAAAGAGGGCTTCTAGAGACTATTAGTACTGGAAGATGTTTATGGACAAGGGTCATACTCCTGGGGTCACCACTCTAAAAACTTTTGGATAATTAGGATAAAATTTGCATAAACATCAGAAATTTGAGATGCTTATCTGAAGTAAGTTTTTTGAGGTCATTTGCACAATTTTACTGTGATGAGCATCAAGGGGCTCTGAGAATGAGCTAGAGTATTGTATCAGTTTTAACAAAAGAATAAAAAGCTGAGAAAAACAGAAAACTACATGTGCAAAAGATAATTTTAAAGATGAAAGAATTGTGGGACATAGGATGGCAGGTAGACATAAACATTAAAAGACAAAAAAGGAATGATTATAAAGAAATGTATTTTGAAAGGTAGATATCTCCGGATCAGGAAAATAAAACACAATGCATCATTTAACTTAACTTGAGTGATTCTTCGTAAGTTACTGACGATGATGAATTATAGAATAATTTGTAAATGTTTTATAAATTTTAAATAGGTGAAATAACAGGCAAATTGATTATTCAGATAGAATCTAAAAAAACTGCTTTAAAAATATTCTGATAGTCGCTTTCATTTAGAAATATTATTTTAATATGAACAATTTATAACAAAATTTTCTAAATAAAAATAAAAAAACTTAAGAAGTTTTATTAAGAAATAAATTAAAAATTAAAAACTTTTAATAGTACCGTTTTTTCAAATAAATACAAAAATAATCTCTAGAGACTTAAAGGTTATAAAATCAATTTACTGGATATTTTAATTTATTCATCTACAAAGGAAGGGTAATATATATTTTAAAAGCATTTATTTATAAAAATATAGGAAACTTTGTAATCTTATATGCAGAAAACAAATGAAATGTATGAAGAAAGTACCATATCCTGGAAAGAGTTTTGAAGATACGAGAAGCAAATATTATTATTTTGCAAAAAATAATAGTTTTACATTTATTTTTCCAAAAAATCTCTGGTAAAACTTCTGTTAGTTTTTACAAAGAATTAAAAAGCATCATAAGGAAAGTTTAGAAAGTTAACTGACTTCATTGTACCATATATCAGATCATTTCATAAGCAACATATTTTGTCAGACCTGAAAAAAGATTCAGAACTTTTGCTTGTTGACTGTGGGCTTTGGCATCATCGTCATATGCTAGGGACAACATTAACTGCTTATCTACTGTGGAAAAGCATTTAGAGTTGTAGACACAATAATGCCTCTCAAAAATGTCCACATTCTAAATTGCAGACACTGTGATTATGTTAGGTTATATGGCAAGGGGGAATTAAGGTTGAAGATGGAATCAAGTTTACTGGTAAACTGACCTCAATATAAGGAAACTTCCCTGGATTATCCAGGTGAGACCAATGTAGTCACAAGTAACCTTAAGAGTGCAAGAGGACGGCCAATGAGGACAGTTAGAGGGAGATGTGAATATGGAATAATGGTCAAAGAGGTGTAACATTGCTGGCTTTGAAGATGAAAAAAGAAGGTCATGTCCCAAGGACTGTGGGTGGACTCTAGAAGCAAGAAAAGACAAGAAAATAATTTTTTTTGGTGGAGGGTGAGACCCTTCAAGAAGAAATACAGTCTTGCTCACACCTGAACCATTAGCCCAATAAAACCCACATCAAACTTTTAACACATAGAACAACAATATAATACTCTTTTATTCTTAATTTTTATGGATACATAGTAGTACCTTTTATAGGGAACATATTATATTTTGATACAATCAAGCAATGTGTAATGATCAAATCAGGGATTGGGATATCCATCACCTCAAACATTTATTTCCTTGTCTGGGAACATTCCAAATCCACTCCTCAAGTTATTTTGTAATATACAATAAATTACTGTTGATTATAGTCACCCTATTGTGCCACCAAACACTAGATCTTATTTATTCTAACTATATTTTTATACACATCACCTCTGTATTACCTCTCCCCCACTATCTTTTCTGGCTCTGATAATGATTATTCTATTCCCTGTTTTCATGACATACATATATATTTAGCTCCCACATGTGAGAAAGAGCATTTGTGGTAATTTGTTGTGGTAGGAATATAAAATGAATACCAGTTTATAGATTTTAAAATATAATTTTCACTTTGAACTTCCACACATGCATACATATACATACATAGTGTTTAAAACATATATTACACAATTTAACAATTAATTGTCAAGAGAGTGTTACCAGCACTCAGATCAAGAAAGATAACGTTGCTAATATTTCCAAAAACTCATCTCTTGTACCTCTTTAATCACATCTTCCTCCTTGTTTCCCATAAAATGTGATAATCATTTCTAGCCTTTTATTTGGTACAGTGTACACTGCTGGGGTGACAGGTGCACCAAAGTCTCAGAAATCACCAATAAAGAAATAATAAATCACCACTAAAGAATTTAACCAAACACCACCTGTTTCCCAAAAACCTATTAAAATAAAAAATGATGTGCTTTTACATTTTATGTAAATAGAATCCACCTAAGATACTTTTTATGTTAGTGTTTTGCAAATCACCCATATGGCATATGATTTTAGGTTTTGCATTTCAACTGTGTATTACATTCCAATCTAGTATAATTTCATAATTTATCAATAATTCTCATAATTTTATACTCCAATGTTACTATCAGTGGACACTGGGTTAATTCTAATTTAGGGATAACCGTCATCTATGACTCTTTTTCTTACAAGCATCATAGTAAATATAGGAGAGAAATTATACGATGCGTGCACAAAGCCCTCACGTATAGAAGATCGCATAGCTGAACTTTTTTTAAGTCACCTGAATTAAATGTTTCCTTTGTTTTGAGTTTGTAAGTACTTTTTATTATTTGTCCATTGGTGGTTTATTTGTATTTACACTACTTGAAAATCATAGAGTTCTCAAATCTGTGGCTCAATGTTGATGTTTCACATCAGTTTTGAAAAACTTTTCAGCCAGTGTTTGTTTTCAGTTACCACATCTGATTCACACTTTTTTTCCTCTAGTGGGAGTACAATGACACCTAACTTAGATCTTAGATTCATGCTGTACATGCCTTTTAAACTTTTTTTGGTCCTTTGTCTTTTCCAAGCTTCAATCTGTATACTTTCTATTAACCTATCATTTATTACAACAGTCCTCTTTACTGCTGTGTTGAAGCTACTGTTACACACATGTATTGACTTGTTATTTCATGTTTTAATTTTAGAATTTTTATTGATAGTTTTCCATGTAAAATATTCTATCTTGTTTTCTTTGGGGAAGGTCTATTAGTTATAATTTGTGTGACTATATCTAGATATGGCTCTGTTTCTATTTTCTGCAATGTCTTTTGTTTTTTGGTCTTGTTTCTTGGCATATAATTTTATTGCATGCTAGATCAATACAGCCTCCAAAAATAATTTAATTTCCTATCTGGCAATAGAGTATGATGAGATCACTTTGATCTCATAAGAAATTTAGTTAGGTAGAGCCTGGACTTTATATTGTGTTCATTTTCTTCTCAGTCCCTCAAAACCAAATGACATATTTTCCTAGAATGTCACGTTTTTGATATTGTTTTATCTTGTACTTTAGCCTATTAATTCATCACCATATTTTCAGCTTTTTGATGCATTTTAGGCTTTTAAATAATATTTTACATTTATGTTTTTATTTGTTTATAGTAGTAGTGTGATTTTTAATAATTTAACTCTCATCAAGGCATGCATTGTTAAATTACTTCTGCTCTCTTTCTAATACACGTTTTCGCATCCATACTTATACTTTTTTGATGTTTCCCATTTTTACACCGACCTTAAAGTACACTGTTAAAATATATTTTGCAGTATAGTCATAAATTCTTATAAACACACATTATAATCCATTCAGGGAAAAATGCGGTTTACATAATATATGTGTTAACATTTATTTAATATAACACAAATGTAAAATTTATGGTTTGCAAATTGTGTAAATGGTAGTTCTGTTCAAAAGGATTTTCTAATCATTTCTTCAACCAGAGTCCTGAGTTTTATGGTGTAATATTTTTGAAATAATAAATAAAAATAATTTTGCTCTTAAAAAACCAGGGAAAGTCTCCTACTCGGTATAAAATACAAGAGATCCAGAAAAGTAGATATCCATGTTTAATCATCTATTTGCTAAGAAAGTACTGAAGAAGTATTGTACAATAAACAGTATTAGAGTGCTAGTAGTCTTTGTCTAAGAACAGATACATACAACTTGTCTTTAAAAAATATAAAGCCTAGAAACTCAATTTGTAATAGCTATCTTTTACTAATTCATTCATATAATTGGATACTTATTGTTTTAGGTTTATCTTTTTGGATTTAGAACATATAAACCTTTAGAATTTTCATCTTATAATTAATTGAGGTGGTGAAATCTTATTCACCTTGGAGACTACTTTTCTGATTTTTTACATTTTTCTAAATACTAAGATTCTCATAATGTCATAACTTACAATTATAAAATAAAAAATGACCATGCCAGGTGACTTCACATGCAAAATTGGAAATTGATAATAAATTAATTTACTTTTGTCTAATTTTTATATCCAGTTAAGCTCATTTGCACTTGTAAAACAAAGCAATAGGTATAGACAAACTATGATAAGCTCTTTTGCACTTGTAAAACAAAGCAATAGGTATAGACAAACTTTGATCTCAAGATATGAAGAATTATCATTACAGAGATTGTAAATGTTAAATACTCAAGTGTATATAATCACATAAAAAATTCTTTTACTCTGCCATGCAGTTGCTTAATATTCCTTAGAGATTAATTTCCTAAGCCATATTTATTATTATAGTTCACAGAGGCATTAAGTAAGACCTGTGAGTAACTGTGATATATGAAATGCCTTATAATCTATATTTGTTAATAGGCCACCAGTGACCTCTAGCTCAAGATTTAAGAATTGGATGTCTCATCAGGAATAATTCATAAGTGGTCAGTGTTCTGCTGATGCAATAACATGACCTTGATCCTTAAACCAAATCATGATTGCAAAATAATTAATTCCATTCAGTTAATCCACATTTGTGGTGATGAATGACATCATTTATCAAGACATTGGGAAGTAATTTAGGAAAATGCCTTATTATATCCCTAACCCCTCTGCTACCCATAGTAAAGGCAGATTTGTAGGGTCAGGTTTTGCTATGTCTAGAAGGAGATTTATAATCATTGTTTTATGCTGCTTGCATAATATATAAGTCTTGGGAATATTCTAGCTATGTGCTTTCATTTCTGCTATAACTATAGTATTAGAAAACATTGAATTCATGTGCACTTTGTCTGCTTGGAAATCTCAGGTCAGGGTCACCCATGACCTTACAATTCTGCCACAATGGGCTTTCATTCATGATGGAACTTACAATTTTTAATATTTAAAAGAAATTTTCCTGAAATAATCAATATATTACAATTCAATGGGCTGTCCTCTGTGAAGCAGAAATGCTTAATGTATTTCTACTCCCATGAATTGGGTCTATCTCAAATTTTGGTACAGTATTTTATTATCTCAAATATTGACATGTATTCAAAAAGAATATGTCCCTGTCCCCATTATCTATATAATGCAAAATCCAGGAATATAAGACTGAAGATAACAGATCACTATACAAAATATGTAACTGTGGGATTTTGAGATCACTGTGGCAGACTAATTGTACAGTGTATCAGGGTCTAAGAATGCTTACCTCCTGAAGGTAATCCAATTTCATTGTTATTACAGATGATTGTACAGCTAATTAGATGTTCTTTCTCTTTGTTGATCGCTTAATACTTAGGTTTTTTTAAATGAGGCATTAAATACATTATGTAATTTTATGCAATACACCCTTTTAAAAAGCCCAAGCTATACCTGCTACTAAAAAAAAAAAAAACTATAAATCATATAACACAGTCCATTTAATTTGTTTCCCTTCCTTTGTTAGGCCCTCAGAAGCAGTGGGTTGTAGTAACTGTAGCTCCAGGTCAAGGAACATAAGCAACATTCTGATTTACTCATTTATTTATTACCCTGTGTCCCAATTTCTTACTTCTATTCTCTTTCATCACAGGCAATTATTATAATTCCTTTAAGGTTACTTTTAATTTATATAAATGTTTTTTGGTTATATGACATTCTGTTCTGTTTTCAAACAATAATAGGTTTTTGGGTTGTATCTGCTTTTTTGTGTGTATATTTGCTATGTTACTTCTAACTGTTCATAGTACTCTGTGGTTTCTATCTAATATATATTAGGCATTTCCACTTTAAGCAATAAACACCAAACTTCCCTACAAATTTGTGTTTCCAGAAATAATACTGAAATAAGCATCTTCCCCCATGTTCACTCTTGTGTGGGATTCTTCGAAGTAAGTACCCAGAAGTGGAATTGTTGGATCATACCATTGTTTTACGCCTAATTTGACTAATTATACACAGTGACAATTTGCCATCTAGAATGGGTGCACCTTCCACACTCACATGAGTGGTGTGTGAGGATTCCACTATCCCTATATTCCAGATCAATATTTGCCTTATGCAGCTTACTAATTTTGCCTTTCTGATTACCTTAAATACATTTGGTATTTCATTTTGAATTTTCCTTATTACAAATGAGATTAGAGGTCACCTTATACATTTTTTTGATGTCTAGTACCTCTTTGAATACTATTCATTTTGTTGTTTTGTTTGTGGGGGTGGTTGCTAGTTTCTGTGCTCTCATTATATTCTACTCTATGTTTTGCCTTTGTCCAAGGCATTCTTCACTGAAACAGAAATATTTAATTTTGATGTTATCAACTTTTTTTTGTTTCAGTCCTTATGTGGTTCTCACTTTGTTTATGAAGACTTTTCTTATGGTGAAATACATTCCATTTGCAAGCATCTAAATGAAGTCAAACATTAATAATATTAGTGGCTGTATTATTTTACTTGAATCTCTATACATTTGGTGACATTGTTTTTTCTATTGTTGCTAATGTATTTTCTTCAGTACAATATATGTATTTTTGAAGGCAAGGACTGTTGCATACTCAATTTGTATGCCCAGTGTCTAGTAGAATGTCTGGAATATAAGAGGTTCTATATCAACATTTATTAAAATAATGCATTTGGAGCCATGACACTAGATAGAGGAGAGATGCCTGAGAGGGGAAAAATCTAAAGTGAGGTAGTTGCTAGGGACATGGGCAGATAGAGTCTGTGCAAATCTTGCAGTGAATGCAGCCTCCAACTAGGTTCACAGAGTGAGTTCATCCCTGTGGTTACCCCAAAGTCGTTTCCTCTCATTCATCTAATGTTGTACTTTCCCATTCCTTCTCATGCAAGGAACAGCTTATACTCTGAGCCATAAAATGACATCTAGGATACTCAAATGATTCTGAATTTATCAGTGTATTTGTTTTAGTACATAATTAAAATTAACTTGAAAGGAAAAAAATTAGTCCCCTCTCTTAAGCATAGTTAAATAATTTCCTTAGTTATTCTCATTCCTAGTTTACTTCATGAGAAACAGATTGAGCATTCGGATTTTAGATAGGTTCTTGGGTTTAAATTTCAAATCTGCTAGAAACTACAAATATAACCTTAGACTTAGGACATTTCCTTAAACACTAACCTTCCCCAGCCCCCTCATCTTAAACTAGGGGATACATAAAAGCCTTTAGCATAGAACCTGGGCATATAGTGAGAGCTCATTAAATGTTGGTTAATAATCATAAAGATAAAATTAGTGAAACCAAAACAAAACTTGCAATCTGAATTGTGATGGACCTAATACCATCTTTACTCCTCTGACAGACACTTCTAGTAGATGTGAATTTTATGAGTGTCTTGGACAAAAAGTTCATTAAGCACTGATGACTGAGCTGTTGTAAAATCTTTAATTAACCAAAACGTCAACTTCACTCATGTTATGTCACTGAATAACATAAATCTTTACTGTTTGCTTCACATATTGGGTATATATCTTCAAAAGTTCCAGTATGTTGTACATTTAAACGATCCTTATTTTTTAATACTTTGAAATTGATACTGCAGAGATAATCTTGTGACATGTTATAATATAAATGTTTAGAAATAAACAATTAAAATAACATATCAGTTTTATGTTAACATTTGTGTCCTTTATCTAGTAACAGAGAATATTTATCTTTAGCCACGGCAATGTGTATATGTTTTATACATATACACATTTTTCTTCAGGCATTTCTTTGCTCCATTCATTCTGCTTTACTTAAATTCAAAACAGGAAGATAAAGAGAGACTTCAGTGTTTGGTTTTGCATTTAATTATTGATAATTTTAAGCAGGATTTTAAAATGATTTATAATAATAAAATATTATCAAAAATGGCATTCAGCAGTTGTCTGGTGTATCTTCTGCATTAGCATCATTTCCATCACAATTGGATCTTAACCATCAGCTTAGAAATATGCCACATTTCTTGTAAAGTGATCCCATTATTTTCTTCCAGTTTCTATCCTAGTTCTCTGTTCTTCTATCTAACAAAATACTTCAAAGAGATGGCAATACTCTGATTTCAGCATCTTCATTTTCTTTCATTTTTCTTAGACTCCTTCTAATCACCTCCATCACTCCATCAAAAGTACACCTGCTAAGGTCATCAATAACATTCAGATTAATAAATCCAATCATGAGTTTCCAGTACTTATCTGCACCTATCAACAACATTGCTCATAGAATATCACTTCCTCTGGAAAAAAAAAAATCTTTCTTCATGTTATCTTCGATGACATTTCTTTTGAGCCTTCCTTGACTTTCCCAGAAGTTTATTCTTTCCTCCTTAACAATCCTTTCCTTTTTTTTACAAATAATTCCTCTAAGATCATCTAGTACTATAAGTTTAAGTATGTACAACCTGATGTTTCCAGAAGTTATATTTCCAGCATAGCATTATCTAAACATAAATAATAGATACAGTTGCCTATTTGATATCTCAATTTGAAAATCCAGAGTGTTTCAAAATGAACACATCTATAATCAAACTTGTCTTTATCTTCCAAACCTACTAATCTTATAGTCTTCAAAATCTCAATATGTATAGCAATTTAGTTCTCTCTATTGCTCAGAGCAAAATCTTTGGAGTCTTTCTTGACTCATCGGGACTAAGAAGTGCCAATTGGGGTATAACTACATGGGAGCTTTTAACTATAGCAAAATTAATAATTAGGGTCCAATTTAATTTTATCCCTTATTTGTTTTAAAATCTGTATCTTTCCTCAATTAACAATATCTGATTTTGTTTTGTTTTGTTTTGTTTTGTTTTGAGATGGAGTCGCTCTCTGTTGCCCAGGCTGGAGTGCAGTGGCGCGATCTCGACTCACTGCAAGCTCAGCCTCCGGGGTTCACGCCATTCTCCTGCCTCAGTCTCCTGAGTGGCTGGGACTACAGGCACCCGCCACCATGCCTGGCTAATTTTTTTGTGTTTTTAGTAGAGACAGGATTTCACCGTGTTAGCCAGGATGGTCTCTATCTCCTGACCTCGTGATCCGCCCGCCTTGGCCTCCCAAAGTGCTGAGATTACAGGCATGAGCCACCACGCCCGGCCTGATTATTTTATATATATAAAATAAGATCCTAAAACGAATGGAGCTTGCCTAGAATTAACTAAATACCAAACACAAAGAGAATTCTTTGTGAAGAGACTTGCAGATAGCATTATTAATCTAAGTATCTGCAGTCCGTGTATGTAGACAGTGGCATATAGCAGATAAAATTGTGATCAAAGGCACAACAGAGATCATAAGCAGGAACATGTAACTCAGAGGAACAATTGTCAGAAAGAAGACTCAAGGGATAAGATAGACTGGCTTACATGTACAAGATCTCTTCAAAGCATTCTAAGACAGATACTGCTATCCTTAGTCAACGATGTTGAAGTCAGTTCATTAATGTTGAATTAAGTGTTCAAAACTATTATTTCAGTAAATGCTAAATTTTTGATGTTGTACTAATTTCTGAGTATATGGCACCTGTCCTCATTGATTGCACATTTTTTTTATAGAAATATGCTACCATAATGTGACCAAGTAAGGGAAATGGCTAACATTATAAATGTAATCAGCACTAATAATAAATAAACATCAAAGTAATTTTTGTATTGCATTTAACAAAACATAACAACAAATTATGAAACTACACAGTTTACCTATAGGAGAAAATGTGTTAATGAATGAAAATGACATATCACTAAAACAAGCAAAAAATTGAAGATGGTGGAAGGTTTTCTCATAGTATATTATTAACATTATTTTAAAGATTATAAGTTTAACAGTAGAGAATAGAATTTGAAATACTTAAATTCAATAAACATATTGTTTTCACTAGAAAAATAGATATTATGATAGTATTTAAAATATTTTAATCCAATTAAATTTTACAAATTACACTACCAAAATGATAGGCCCACAAAAATAAAAGAATTTATCTTAATTATCATTTGTGTAATTAAATTAGTGAAGTAACTATCACAATGGTATGATGTTAATTGTCAAAGTACTTTCTACTTATTTATTTATTGTATTGATAATATGGGTTTCAATAAGAAACAAACCATAGAGTTATAAAATATTCACGTGCCTGCAAATCCCTTTGGAGGTTAACAAGATAGGTTTGCTCATATTAGAAATAACAGAAAACTACTCAGAAACATATGCTCAGTTTACTCTCATGTATTACTGCCATGTAAAATGTTGCGTAGTTCAATTGTTTGTATTTTACTTGTAAATAGGTTTTAGCTGAAATACTTTAACATGACACGTATAAAAATGAATAATGCAGGACCTCTCTGTACTTGGAAACCTCCTCTCTTTTGTCTTACCAGTTAACATACAGAATTATACTGTTTCTTCTGCTTGCCTTTTTTTCTGTTTTGTTATAGAACTATTGAGCAGGAACACTGTCAATGTTTGATTTATTACATAACTGAAATACCGTTGTTCCCCTATAAGGCAGTGAAAATCTATTCTGTGAAAAGAAGTTACACACATTTAAAACCTGTGTTACATCTTCTTCTCTCTAGAACAGCACTACTTACTCTAAGTGTGATCCAGGGACCGAATCCAGACAGCAAACTGCTGTAACAGATTATGTAAGAATAAGATTTAAAAATTTTTATAGGTATTTAACATTTCCATGACATCCAAGTATGTGATCAGTCAACCTGTCTTAACGATAGGCCATAGATGTCTCAAGGTGTTAACTCTTACTTTTAGTCACATGTAACAATTTGTTACAGCACTTTGTCAATTGACAGCTAAAGCGAATAAAAGTCTGAGAAAAAGTACCATTACTGAGTTTTTATTACTAAAAATAATACAATTAGTGAGAAATTAATGAAAGACTAAAACTAAGATGTTTTCTTGGAAACGTCCAAAATCTATGGCAATGAAAGTAGCTTTTCTCCCATTTTGCCGAGAGCGCATAGTACGACAGAATCAGTATGACATGAAGACCAATTTTACCTTTCAGAGGAGTTTTTATATTTCTAGAAAAATTTTAGGTATTATACAGAATTCACATATATCCTATACCCTGTTTCTTCTATTATTAATATCACACATTAGTATATTTGTTATAATAAATGAACCAATAGTGATATAGTATTATTAATTAAAATCTATTCATTTTTCAGGTTTCCTTACTTGTTGCCTAAAATCTTTTTTATGCTTTAGGATCCTGTCTAAGATAACATATTCTATTTATAGTTACCATGTTCTTAGGCTCCTTTTAGTTGTGACATTTTCTAAAATTTTCTATAACAAAGACAGTTTTAAAGAGTACTGCCTAATGCTAGATGACGAGTTAGTGGGTGCAGCGCACCAGCATGGCACATGTATACATATGTAACTAACCTGCACAATGTGCACATGTACCCTAAAACTTAAAGTATAATAAAAAAAAAAAGAAAGAAAAAAAAAAAAAAAGAGTACTGCTTAGGAATTTCTTAGAAATTTTTGTGCTTTTATGTTCCCTATTTTGATGTTTCTCTATTTTTATGTTCTCTATTGTGATTTGTCTCATGTGTCTCTCATGATTGGCCTGGCTATGTGTTTTGGTGAGAAAAACCACAGAGGTAATAATGTGATATTTTTGTTACATCAGATCAAGGATACGAACTTTCAGCAAAGCCTGTTACCTTTTTTTGACACTATAAGGTAATTTAAGATCTTTTAATTTTTTAATCTTTTAAAAATTTTTCTTCATTCTATTTAACTTATTTTTCCATTCTTATTTTTAAACATAATAGATGTACATATTTTAAGGGGTATATGTGACATTTCAATAATTAAATATTTTAATAATCAAATCTGGGTAATTCAGCTATCCATCACCTTAAACGTTTATCTTTTCTTTATTCTTTTTTGTTCCCACGTGTGAGTGAGAACATATGATATTTGTCTTTCTGTGCTTGGCTTATTTCACACCCATGTGGCTGCAGATGACAATATTGTAGATTTTATGGCTGAATAATATTTTATTGTATCTATATATCACAATTTCTTTATGCATTCATCCATTGATGAGCACTTAGGTTGATTCTAAATTTTGACTATTTTAAATAGTACTGCAATAAACATGGGAGTACATACAATAAACTTGAGAGCGCAGATATCTCTTTGACATATTGATTTCCTTGTATTTTTTGATATATACCCAGTAGCGGTATTGCTGGATCCTATGGCAGCTGAATTTTTAGTTGTTTTGCGGAATCTCCACAAAAAAAGGGAAGTACAATCTTCCCTTAGTGATCGTACTAATTTAAATTTTCACCAACAGTATACCAGGGATCCTCTTTCTCCACATCTTCGCCAGCATCCGTTATTCCCTGTAATTTTGATAAAAGTCATATTACCAGAATGAGATCTTATTGTGATTTTAATTTCCATTTCCCTGATGATTAGTGTTGTTGAGCATTTTTTGCACGTATCTGTTAGCTCTTTTTATGTCTTCTTTTGAGAATGTCTATTTAAGTATTTTGCCCAGTTTTTAATCAGACTTTTTTTTGTTTGTTTTTGCTATTGAGTTGAATTTGTTATATATTCTGGCTACTAATCCCTTCTTGGATGGATAGTTGGCAAATATTATTTCGCATTCTGCGAGTTGTCCTTTCACTTTGTTGATTTTTTCCTTCGCTACGCAGAAACCTTTTAGGTTTATGTAATCCCATTTGTCTATTATTGCTTTTGTTGCCTCTGCTTTGAGGTTGTAATCAATAAATCTTTGCTAAGACAAACGTCCTGAAATTTTTTGTTATGTTTTCTTATAGTAGTTTCAGACTTTCAGTTCTTAGATGTAAAACTCTTTTATCCATTCTGATTTCATTTTGGTAGATGATGACAGATAGGAGCCTAGTTTTAATTGTCTGCATATGGTATTCATGTTTTCCCACACCATTTATTTAAAAAACCGTCCTCAGTGCATGTTCTTGGGACCTTTGTGGAAATGAGTTGATGGTAGATATGCGGATTCCTTTCTGGGCTCTCTATTCTGTTCTATTGGGCTATGTGTCTATTTTAAGGCCATTGTTATGCTGTTTTGGTTATTAAAGCTTTGAAGTATATTTTGAAATCACGTAGTGTAATGCTGTCAGATTTATTTTTCTTCGGGTTACTTCTGCTTTTTAGGGTCTTTTGTAGTTCCATATATATTTTAGGATAGTTTTTGTTCTATTTCTGTGAATAAAGGCATTGGTATTTGATAGGGATTGCATTGAATCTATAGATTGCTTTGGGTAGTATTGATATTTTAATAATATTGACTCTTTCACTCCATGTGCATGGAATAGCTTTCTATTTATTTGTGTCCTCTTTCTTTCGTGAGAGTTTTGTAGATTTCTTTTAGATATTTTTTCTTCTTACATTGAATTTATTCCTAGTTTCTTTATAGTTTTGTAACTGTTGTAAATGGTGTTTTCTTAATTTCTTTTACAGATTGCCCCCTATGGATACACACACACACACACACACACACACACACACACACATTTTTAATGATAATTTGTTATCCTACAAATTTACTGAATTCATTTATCAGTTCTAACAAATTTTTTGTTGAGCTGGGTTCGAGCCCCACATATGGGCACCACTTGTTCACAGATGAACAAGTATACATTTTAAAAATATAAGATGATGTCATCTGTGAACAAGGAAAATTTGACTTCCTCTTTTCCAACATAGATGTCTTTTGTTTCTTTCTCTTCCCTTGAATGCTCAAAGACTTACAGTATTATGTTGAATAAAAGTGGTGAAAGTGATCATTCTTGTGTTGTTACAAATCCTAGAGAAAGTGTTTTCAGTTTTTCTCTCTTTTGTATAACGTTAGCTGTGTGTTTGTCATATCTGGCGTTTATGGTCTTGAGGTATGTTCCTTCTATATTTAGTTTATTGAACAATTTTATTATAAAGGAATGTTAAATTTTATCAATGCTTTTCGGCATCTATTGAAATTATCATATGGTTTTTGCTCTTGGTTCTGTTCATGTGATGTATTGCATTTGTTAATTTGCATATGTTGAACCATCTTTGCCTCCCTGAAATGAATATCATTTGATTATGGCAAATAATCTTTTCAATGTCTTATTAAATTTGATTTGCTAGTATTTTATTGAGGATTTTTACATGAATGTTCATCAGAGATTTTGACCTCTACTTTTCTGTAGGGTGATGGTAGAGAAATCAGCTTGCTTCTAGTCTGCCATTTTGATGCTGTCACATTCCCTTATAAGTTTTGATGTATACTTTTATTATCTGGATGAGGTAGAGTCTGTCACATTCCTCCACTGTAACATTGCTCTTTTTCTTTCCTTTCCATGTTGTACTCTTTTGAAGGGAGTCACTATGAACAATCTACACTTACAAACTAGGGAGTTATGCTCCACCAACTTCAGTGGCATTTCTTCATAAAATATATCAAAATCTTCTGTATAGAAAATATATCTCTTTTCCCCTGTTTTTTAAAAATTAAGCAGTTTATGTGTATACATATGAACTCATGAATATCTACTTTATATTTGGATTTTAATAACATTATTTTATTTTTTGCTCAACTTATTCCAGCATTAGTCATTGAGAGCTCTTTCAGTTGAATCCTATGTCCCTTTGACATATTCCATTATTATATTATTGTAGTGTTGTTTTTCTTTTGGGAACAGGCCCCCAAATCTGGCCTTAAACTGGCCCCAAAACTGGCCATAAACAAAATCTCTGCTGCACTGTGACATGTTCGTGATGGCCATGACGCCCATGCTGAAGGCTGTGGGTTTACTGGAATGAGAGCAAGGAACACCTGGCCCACCCAGGGTGGAAAACCGCTTAAGGCATTCCTAAGCCACAAACAATTGCATGAGCGATCTGTGCCTTAAGAACATGTTCCTGCTGCAGATAACTAGCCAGAGTGCATCCCTTTGTTTCCGCCCATCTCTTTGTTTCCTACAAAGAATGCTGTTAGTTAATCTATAGAAACAATACTTATCACTGGCTTGCTGTCAATAAATATGTGGGCAAATCTCTGTTCGTGGCTCTCAGCTCTGAGAGCTGTCAGCCCCCGATTCCCACTCCGCGCTCTATATTTTGTGTGTATGTCTTTAATTTCTCTACCGGCGCTGGGTTAGGGTCTCCAAAACTAAACTGGTCTAGGCATTTTTCTTTTTTTGTTCACTTTCTTTCTTTCTTTTTTTTTTTTTTTTTTTTTTTTTTTTTTTTTTTTGAGACAGAGTCTCGCTCTGTCACCCAGGCTGGAGTGCAGTGGCTTGATCTTGGCTCACTGCAAGCTCCGCCTCCTGGGTTCACAGCATTCTCCTGCCTCAGCCTCCCGAGTAGCTGGGACTACAGGCGCCCGCAACCATGCCCGGCTAATTGTCTTTTGTATTTTTAGTAAAGACAGGGTTTCACTGTGTTAGCCAGGATGGTCTCAATTTCCTGACCTCGTGATCTGCCCGTCTTGGCCTCCCAAAGTGCTGGGATTACAGGCGTGAGCTACCGTGCCCGGCTGATCACTTTCTTATATTCTGGCACTAAAAGATGCTGCAGAATCATCCTGCATCCTTCCTTCTACATACTCCCTGATTCCTAGAATCCAGTCAAAAAGCCCTGGTTCCTTTTAATGAATAACAATATTGGAATCCAGTATATGGATGTTAGGTGTATCCACTGCTACTGGAGTGAAATTACTCCTAGGCAAACTCAGCTGACAGAACAAATAAAATGCTGAGTGTATATTAACTTGTGTATAAAGATAGACACGTAAATATGTCTATGTTTAATCATCTGTATGTATATTAAGATAACATAAGTTCATATTGATGTGTCCAAATTTAATCTATTATAATATGGTTCATTCCAACCTTCTTTTCTGCTTACCTATAAACTCCCACTCCCCAAAAGCTAGAAAATGTTCTAACTACCCATTTATATAATTTTTCAATTCTAATGTGCTTGTATAACAGTATCAAAATTGTTAATCCCATATTTCAGTGGTATATTACCTTATTAAGCAGAATACAGTGCTTATGCACAGTTTCTTTTACCTTTAATTTTATAAACTTGACTAATTTCCAGAGTTACTTAAATTAACACCTTTTTCCTGCCTCTCTTTTTGTGATGTTGCTTCATATATTTGCAATATCATTAGATTGCTCTGTCTCATTCTTCATTTTGTCTGAAATTTCTCTGACCTTGTAAGTCCTTAGTTTGTCGTTGCTGTTGTTGTCGTTATTTGCACGCATTGACATTAACTTTTTATTCTCTACAGTTCTACGTATTTTGGAAAATGCATATTGTCATATATTGATAATCTCACTATTCAACTGGTTAAAAGTTGATGCCCCTAAAACATTCCCTGTGTTTCCCTATTAAAATCTACTTTTCCTCCCCCCAATCCTTTGATACTACCAATATTTGTACCACATCTACAGTTTTGCTTTTCCAGAAAGTCATATAATTGGACTCATACAGTATATAAACTCCAAATTAGTATCTTTTTCAAACGATATGTATTTCAGGTTTGGCCATGTCTGTAGTGGTAATATAGACATGTAATAGTGTAAGAAATTCAATTGGTGGCATCTACTTTCCATTGGGTAACATGAGATAACAAATTAAATAATATAAAAAATATTTTTTTTTCAGAATTAGAATATTGGATTTATTATCTTACTTCTTTTAATACTGTTCTCTGATTCGATATTATGATGGTTTGGGAAGATGTGATATTTGAATTAGTAACATTAAGATGTTACCCATATGTGATTATACATCTTTGTTTAAATGGGTGCGGTGAATATGAAGGCATATGTGATTTGAATTATTAACTCCAAATATGTAATCTATTCATCCTCAACATATATACTGTGGTTTCTAGATTGAAAAATGCTACTGTGATTAACTCTCATTCATTTCAAACAAGAGGAAAAGAAGAAATGGATATAGTAGTTTTATTTTCATATTTGCACATTTAAATGATAATATTGTCCATAACCAAAAACACTAAAATATTGATAGTGTCTGTCACTCAAGAATACAAAATGCAGTCCATTCAATAAACATTTCAAAAGTGTTCAGTGTTTTCTTTAAAGCTATATATCTAGGATTACAGCTAGCATTAAATGTTAAGAGCAAAAAAGTCTATAAATTTTTTTTAAACTCTACTCTATTGACATATAACCAAATGCACCTGTTCCTGATAAGTTACTCTTTATCACTGGTACTAACAATACAATGCTTATTCAGATAAATCTCACAATGTCTCCTCTAAAGGAAACACTGATTTAATAAGATCTTCTAGCTATATTTCTGTTTTATTGGATAAAGATTTATTCTTCAACAGAAAAAAACCCTAGCCACTTAAAATATAGATCCACAAAAACAGTATACTGTGAACATTTTACACATCGTTAAACATAGGTACTTCATAGGAGCAATTTACAATTGAAGATATAAATCTACATATAATGAACACACTGTGGATTTGACACATGTACACTGAACCAATAAATTGACTCTTTTTGACTGGATTATAAAAGCATTTTATCCTCTCTGAATATAAGGTTAAATAAATTTTGTGTTTAGCAGAGAGAAAGAACACTCTTAGACAGGTTAATGCAATAACTTGATAGATTAAAATAGAAGGTAAAGAAGTCACAATAATTTTATTCTACTTAATGATTAAAAAGGAGATTCTTAAAAAAATATGAGTTACAACAACAAGGGGAAAAAAATCCTGGAAATTATATAAAACACTTTTTAAAAAAGAAACTGATGAATTTGATCCTGTTATGATCCATAGCTAATGACACTTTAACATCAATCACATATTGACCTACATGCTATAAATATACTGTTTAAGGATCATTTGACAAATTACATCTCGATATGCTAAATGATTACCAATGACTTAATGGAAAATAACACATTGATTTTAAACATTATTTAATTCACTGTAACTAATAATTAAGGCAATCTTCAATAAACTTACTTTTGTCTTTACCTTACATTTTGTAAAATGAGGTTATTCTGAATACATTTATTGGACAGGATACATAGTATATATTATATTTATCCTATGTTTTTTAATATCTCCCAAATAATGCATCCTCATTTTTACTTCTAAGAAATAACATGTTTGTAGTTTTTTTTTTTCTTTTTTTTAATGAGACAGGGTCTCACTCTGTTGCCCAGGCTGAATGTAGTGGTGTGATCACAGCCCACTGCAGCCTTACTTCCTGGGCTCAAGCAATCCTCCCACCTCAGCCACCTGAGAAGCTGGGACGCTGGGACAATAGGTGTGCACCACCAAGCCTGGATAATTTTTTTTTTTTATTTTTTGTAGAGACGGAGTCTTACTATGTTTCCCAGGCTGGTCTCAAACTCCTGGGCTCAAATAATCCTCCCACCTTGCTCCCTCAAAATGTTAGGGTGAGAGGCTTGAGTCGTTGTGCCTGGCCTGTTTGTAGGCTTTTAATAATAAATTAGGACTTTTAAAATATTCAGTGTATGTATTATACAAAATGCTGAAGGTGTTGACATTTACCAAAGCCTATGCAAAAAGATGCATATCAGTAACATGAGTGCATATTACATCTTAGACAGAAACACACAATAGCATGCATATTCACTGCTATTTTTCAAATGTGCCGAAACTGTATTATGATAAAACAAAATTTGTCTTTAAAGCTACTAAATTTAGAGTAGATCACTGCATTTTCCCAAATAATTGATATGAAAAGTACAAGTATCATAAAGTTTGGTTTTCTTTATTTATTGTTAATGTTATGGATATGTCGTAGTTGCACATATTTGTGGGGTACATGTGATATTTTGATGCAAGCATACAGTGTGTAATGATTGAATCTGGGTAATCGGAAAATTTATCACCTAAAACATTTATATCATTTCTTTGTGTTGGGAAAAACCCAAATCTTCTCTTCTGGTGACTTTAAAATATATAATACATTGTTGTTAATTATAGTCACCCTATTGTACTAGCCAACACTAGAACTTATTCCTCTATTTTTGTACCTAATAACCTACTTCTCTTTCCCCCAAACTTATTACTCTTCCCAGCCTCTGGTAACCCAATTCTATTCACTAATTCCATGAAATCATTTTTTTTTAAGCTCTCACATGTGTGAGAACATGTGCTATGCGCCTTTCCATGCCAGGCTTATTTCACCTAACATAATAACCTCTAGTTCCATCCATCAGGTGAGGTTTGGTAGATAATTTTAATATTAAAGAAGACTTCCTTAAAATACAAAAATTTAGCAGTTATTCAACCACAGTTTATTAAAAGTCAATAATATGCTCTGGTGGACTGTCTTAATTCATATATATGACTTCAATGTTTTGGAAAATTATATCAAATAATTAATCTACAATTTATTGAAATAATGAAATTGTTGAATTAAACACTTTACACATCTTAAGAAGGACAGCTTAGCTGAAAGAAAAAAACCCTAAAAGCCAAAAGCAAAAAAAAAAAAAAAAAAGTTAAAATCAAGGAAATTAATACTGGTGACACACATACATGACTCATATTATGTGATAGATACTATTTCAAGGACTTTCCATGTGTTAATTCCTTTAACCTTCATACAATCCTCTAGTGTATGAACTATTAATATTCCTGTATCATAGTAAGTGAATCATGGCTAGTTTGGATACATTTCTGAAGGTGAAACAGTTGAAAACAGGGCTATTCTTATCATTAAAAAATGAATTTGGTAATTTGTGTAGAATTTTAAAATTATATGTAAGTTGAATAATTTTGGCAAAGAATTGTCCATAATATTTCTCATTATCCACTTAACATCTGTAATATCTGTAGTAATTTCTCTTTTCTCATTCTGATATTGGAAATGTGTGTTTACATTCCTTTTTTTTTCCTGTACCTGATACAGGTTTGTCAGTTTTATTTATCATACCAAAAGTGAGCATTTTAAAAATTTTTCCGGATTGTTTTGCTGTTTTCAATTTTATTAATTTCTGTTCTGAATTACTTTCTTTTTGCTTCAGACTGCATTTGTTCTATTTTTTTAATTTTATAAGGTGGAATCATTGGTCATTTATCATTTATTCTTTTCTAATATAAACATTTAATTGTATGAATTTCACACTAAGAACTCTAAAGTTGTATCACACATTTATTTTGACATATTTTGTTTTAATTTTCATTAACTCTTTACATTTATTTTCCAATTTCTTTCTTGAATCTATAGGTTAATAAAGAATGTTTTGTTTAATTTCAAAATATTTAGGTATATTCTGGATACTTTTTTCTTCCACTTTTATCAGATAGGATACTTTTTACTATGTAATTCTTTTAAAACTTATTCACATATGCCTTATGACCCAAGATACGGTTAATTTTGTTAAAACTCGTGTGTCTATTTTAAAAGCTTATATATTATGTTATTCTATTAACTGGTCTACATAGGTTTGCTAAGTCAAGCAGGTCAATATGACGTTCACAGTTTCTATAAACTTACCGATTTAATTCTTTAATCAATTGATAAAATGAACTATAATTTTGATTTTATTTTTCCTTGTCATTCTATCATATTTATGTCATGTATTTTGAAGCTGTATCAATTTGATGCACAAATGTTTAGAATAATTCAGTTATATTGATAAAACAATCTATTTATCTTTACAGAATGCCTTATTTATTCCATGTACTTTTTCATGCCTTGGAACCTACTTCATTTAATATTAATATAGCCATTTCAGCATTCTATTCATTTTTGTTGGCACAATATATTTCTATCCTTATATTAAAAGTTGTTTTTTGTAAACAATATATGTTAATTCTTACCTTTTTATCCAATTTGACAAGATTTCTAAAATATATTACTTTGAATTTAATATAATTTTCAAGATGTTTGACTTCGAGTCTGCCGTTTAGCTATTTGATCTGATTGTTTATCTGAGATACATTCTCCCTCTGTTACCCAGACTGGAGTGTAGTGGCACAATTTCGGCTCACTGCAGCCTCCACCTCCCCAGTTCAAGCGATTCTCCTACCTCAGGCCTCCTTAGTATATGGGACTACAGGTGCGCACCATCATGCCTGTCTAGCTTTTTGTATTTTTAGTAAAGACGGGGTTTTGCCATGCTTGCCAGGGTGGTCTGGAACTCCTGGCCTCAAGTGATCTGGCCGCCTCGGCCTCCCTAAATGCTAGGGCTACAAGCGTGAGCCACCATGGCCGGCGTAACGATTTGTTTTCTAATTGTGCTATTAATTGTCTCCTTTTATTTCTTGCGTTCTTTTATATTTATTATTTTTGTTTCCATTTTATATTATTTATTAGTTTATTAGCTGTACATATGTCTTCTTTTTTTTTTAATGCTTTACAGAGTATGTATTTAAATGATCTACCTTCAAATAACCCCTTGGACAAGTATACATCTTTACATTAATATACATTTTGTAGTATACTTGTATATGTTGCAACCTCATAACACACTGTCAATTATTCCTTTATCTTTTATAATTATCAATATATTTATCATTTCTTTATTCTAGACCCAAATCTCATCTAGTATTATTTTCCTTCTGCCTGAAAAACTACCTTTGTGTTATTTTTTTGTAATGCTGTTTTGCTAGCAATACATTTTCTCAGCTTTTGTATGTCTAAAAAGGTATTTTCGCTTTTGTTTTTGAAAGTATTTTTATTGGATATAGAATCCCAGCTTGACTTTCTTTTTCCTTCTAGCAATTTCTGAGATTTTCCAGTATCTTGTAGCTTGTATTGTTTCATTCAAAATGTCTGTAAATTTCATCTTTGTTCTGTGCATGATATGCATTTTTTGCCCTAGATACTTTCAAGATTTCAAGAATTTTGTTTTCTTAAAAAGATTTTTAAATTTAATAATGGTGTGATATTTGTTTCTATCTTTGGTTCATTTTGGATAGTTTCTATTGCTTCACTCAAGCTCACTAGTTTTCATTTCTTCAGTTTCTACTATGCTATTAATTGCATACTGTGTATTTTTTCTGTTAAGATGTTGTATTTTTATCTTTATAAGTTGTATGTAAATATTTTAATTCTTCACATTTTTTTCTGACATGCTCATTCTTTCCTTTACATTTCTGTATATATGGGGTGTATTGGTAACATATATTGTTGTTTTCCTATGTTTGTTTTATTTAATGTCTTGCTCAGCTCAATTTTTCATCTGTTATCTGAGTATGCTTCTATTGATTAATTTTTCTCCAGGATGTAGGTGACATATATTTAGCATGCCTAGTAATTTTTTTTTGTGGGGTAGGAAGGCAGGGTGAGAGCAACTTTCAATGTAAGCCCAATGTAACCCCACACAAAATAATATCCAGATGACTCTATTTCATGTCTTACCAAGAGTTTGTTTTGTTTTGTTGTTTTGTCTTACTCTGATTGGTAGAAACACAAAAAAATTCTAATCCTGTGTGGGCTTCAGAGATTGTTTTATTTATTTATTTTTATTTATTTATTTTGAGATGGAGCCTTGCTCTGTCGCCAGGCTGGAGTGCAGTGGCGTGATCTTGGCTCACTGCAACCTCTGCCTCCCGGGGTCAAGCAATTCTCCTGCCTCAGCCTCCTGAGTCGCTGGGACTAGAGGCTCATGCTGCCATGCCCAGCTAATTTTTGTATTTTTAGTAGAGATAGGGTTTCACCATGTTGACCAGGCTGATCTTGAACTCCTGACCTCATGTGATCCACCTGCCTTGGCCTCCCAAAGTGCTGGGATTACAAACGTGAGCCACTGTGTCTGGACTATCTCTCTCTCTCTCTCTGTGTGTGTGTGTGTGTGTGTGTGTGTGTATGTGTGTGTGTTCTTCCTACCCTCTGACCCTGAGCTGCAATAGTTTTCTTACATGCAAATATTTTTAAAAATACTAAAATGTTCTGAGACCATTATCAACATTTTTAGATCTCTCTCTCTCTCTCTCTCTCGTCTCTCTCACTCTATGTAATTCCCTCCTATTATTTTTCCTGCTTCACAAATTCTAACAGCTCAGTGTTACCAGAAGTCTAGGCTCTGTCTCCTGAAAAGAACAAATCTGGCCGGGTGTGGTGGCTCACGCCAGTAATCCCAGCACATTCAGAGGCCAAGGCGGGCGGATCATGATGTCACGAGATTGAGACCTTCCTGGCCAACATGGTGAAACCCCGTCTCTACTAAAAATACAAAAATTAACTGGGTGTGGTGGCATGTGCCTGTAGTCCCAGCTACTCAGGAGGCTGAGGCAGGAGAATCACTTGAACCCGGGAAGGGGAGGTTGCGGTGAGCCAAGATCTTGCCACTGCACTCCAGCCTGGCTACAGAGAGAGACTCCATCTCAAAAGAAAAATAAAATAAAATAACAAAAAAGAAAAACCTATAAGCCTGCAAGGCTGAGCTATGGTTGCACCATTCTGTGCAGTGGCCTGGAAACACTCCAATGTGTTTTCTGCCATTCACAGATCACTCATTCAATGCCCAATAACTATAAACTATATATATATAGTTTTATATATATCTGTTCTCTTTTCCACTTGTTTAAAATGGTCAGGTAAATTTGGATTCTATTTTCCTGACATTGTCAGAGGTAGGATTTTAAATAGAATAAACTGGAAAAAATATGATAAATGAACTTATTAAGTAAATGGAAAGTTTATTAGAAAGGGATAAAGAGAACAAGTGAACTAGAGTTTGTATTTCAAAGACCATCTAGAATGCATTACAGAAAAATGAAAGGATGAAAAATATCAAAGAAAGATTAACAACTACCCAAGAGTTAGTAGTAATGTATGCAACTGCTCTTCAATTTACAATGGGGTTATGTCCTGATAAATCCATCATCAATTTAAAATATCATCTCAAAAATGCATTTAATACACTGGACCTATCAAATATCATAGTTCAGCCTAGGCTACCTTAAAAGTGCTTCACTTCCTTCAGTATTAGCACTTGCTGCCTCACTACTGACATTTACATTATGAAAATTATTTCTTTTGATGTGTTAGAGCTACTCATAAATTGCAATACATATTTACCTATATATAGGATCATTAGCACACTCTTTTAGCATATCAAAAAGACTTTTTGCCTTAGCCTGGATAGTCAGTAGGATAAGCAGTATACACTTCTATGTCTGGTCTTCCATTCACGAGGCAAGTAATTTGTCTGTATCATCAACTGGCCTAACTCACCTTGATGACAATTGATTTAACTGATACTGATGATTTCACTGCATCACCGATTCACTCTTCATTTTTTAAGATGGTTGAGTGTGTAGATTGCACAAGTCCAGACTCATGTGCAATGGCTATTACTGGATTACTTCCTTCATGCTGGGCAATTATTTGAAACTTTATCTCAAAAGTAATTGCCTTCCTCTTTTCTTCTTTACCAGAAGCAAGAAACACAGATGGGCATTTTCTAGACATGACTGGATGCAAAAAACACAAAACTGAATATCCACAAAACACTGGCAACAGAGTACCCTCATGACTGCATGGCATAAAAGAGTATTATACTGTTTCATGGCTAGCCTGGGAAAAGATAAAAATTTAAAATTCAAGGTATGGTTTCTACTGAACACATACTACCTTGCACCATCAAACATTACAAATATTTTAAGTCAAACCATCATAAATCAGAGACCATTTGTATTAACATTTAAAATATAAATTAAACCCATGCAAGAAGTGTCTGCTTAGTAATCCACAATTCTTAACAATTCAAAATAATTAAAATAATTTCAAAGAATTAAACAATTTTAAAGAATTGGTATCATAGAGAAAATATTTGATGATTTCATCTGTATTAATCTACTTGGCCTGCCATAACACGATACCACAGACTGGGTGGCTTAAACAATACAAATTTGTTTTCACACAGTTCTTCAGTCTACAAGTTCTAGATCAAAAAGCCATCAGATTTGGTTTCTGGCAAAAAAAACCTCTCTTCCTGGCCTGCAAATGGCTGCCTTCTAGCTGTATTTTCCCAAAGCCTCTTCTTTGTGTCTGTGTGGAGGGACAGAGTTCTCTTGTGTCTTTCTTGTCTTCTCTTCTTATCAGGAGACCACCCTATTGAACTGAAGCCTCACCCTTATAACTTCATTTAACTATTATTTTCTCCTTGTAGTCCCTGTCTCCAAATACAGTCATATTGAGAGTTTGAGCTTCAACATAGAAACCTGGGGTGGAGGAAGACCCAATTAAGTTCATAACACCACGTAATTAAATAAAAATACAGTAGATATTACAATACTTAAATTCATATTTGGATATTAAAGCACACTTTAGGTACTGGTAAAATTATCTAAATCATCATTACTTTAATAGATTTAGAACACTAGTTACTTTTTTGCTTTGCTAAGGCAATGTGGAAAGATAGTCATAGTTTATATTACTGTAAAAACAGTTGTCATTAACAGAATTTATTTTAATATCTTTAGTAAATTTATTTTAATACTTATCCAAATTCAAGTTTATGCTGTCAGGTTTAAAACTATTGTATTTAAAAATATCTCATCATGAAGGATTCATTTTTTAATTCATTAATACATATATTTTAAATTACACAACCGAGCATTTGATTATTACTATTTGCTAAACTGGAAGTACTTTCTAACTTCCAGAGCATTGCATATTCTCTTTCTATGGAAACATTTTCTCTATTACCCATCCTTTCATGTTGTGAACTTCCCTATGTTATTCAAGTAACAGCAAACATTCTAAGGAGTCTTCTGAATGTATAGATACCTACACCTTTTACATATCATAATACTTTCAAATACTATATTGTAATTGGAAATGTAATTGTTTTTATTCCTCTTTATACTGAAATCTCAGTGAGACAAATGGGCCTCTCTTAGGATGAAATTTATCCATAGAACTCAGCACCAATAAGAATGACATAGATAGGCAATGTTTACCTTTTAAATAAAATATAAATAATTCTTGATTTTTCTTATCTTACTTCTCACTAACTTGAAATGCAGGAATACTGTTTCTGATTGTCAAATTAGCCAGCCAATTAAGACAGTAATCTTTCAGATTCTAGTAGACTCAGGAAAGTCTTGGGATGTTCTGAATAGATGGAAAGAATAATAGCAAGCCAACAAGACAAAAATAATTGGAGTATTAGGTATTCATAATTAAGAGTAATGCATTATGTATATATTTTTATTTTATAATTATTTTGTCATGATAAAATGTATTCAGTTACATTAAATTTACTTAACCATTTTTAAGTGTACAGTTCAGTTTTAAATATATTCACATTTTTGTGCAACAGACGTCTAACACTTTTTCATCTTCCAACACCAAAACTCCTTATCTTCTAGACACTAACCCCATTCCCTAGAGGCCCTTGATAACCTCCATTCTATTTTTTGTTTCTATAATTTGGACTACATTAGATACTTCAGATTAATGCAATGATACAATACTTATCCTTTTGTGACAGACTTATTTTGTTCAGCATAATGTCCTCAAGGTTGACTCATGTTGAATCATATGACAGGATTTTCTTAGTTTAAAGGTTTCATAATATTCCACTGTAGTTATATACATTTTATTTATCTATCTGTCATTACACATGAGAATTTCTTCACATCTTAGCTATAGTGAACGATGCTATGAAAAATATGGCTTTACAAATATCTCTGACATTCTGCTTTGAATTCTTTTTGATTCTATACCAGAAGTGGGATTGCTGGATCATATGGTTATTATTATTTACAATTTTTTAGGACTTTCCATACTGCTTTCCATAGTAGCTACACTATTTTACATTCCCACCAACAGTGCAAAAAAATGCAACTTGTCAACACTCGCCAAGTGTTCATCCTTGCCAACACTTCTTTTCTTTTGTTAGTGGCCATCCTGATGGACATAAAGTGATATCTCACTGTAATTTTAATTTGCATCTCCTTAATGATTTCTGATGTTGATTATCTTTCCATGCACTTATTGGACATTTGTATCTCTTCTTGGAAAACAGTTTAATTTCTGTGCCCAATTTTTAATCAAGTTATTCATTTTTGTTGTTATAGAAATTTCTTATATATACTAGCTATTAACCCATTATCAGATATATAATTTGCAGTTATTTTCTCCCATTCCATAGATTGTTGTAGTCCCATTTATCTATATTTGAATTTATTGTATGTACATTTGGTGTCATATCCAATAAATTATTGTCAAATACAGTGACTTCAATCTTTCTCCTATGTTTTCTTCTAGGAGTTTAATAATTTCAGATCTTGCATTTAAGTTTTCAATCACTTTTGAGGTAGTTTTTGTACTTGGTATGAGGTAAAGGTCCAAATTAATTCTTTTGTCAATGAATATCTATTTTTTCTAACACCATTTTTTGAAGATACTATCCTTTCCCCATTGTTCAGTCTTGGCACTCTTGTCAAATAGCATTTGGCCATTTATATGTGGGTTTATTTCAGAGCTCTCTATTCCATTCCATTGGTCAATATTTCTAAACCAGTAACACATGCCTAAATTATTCCTGCTTTGTAATATATTTTGAAATCAGGGAGTCTGGGGCCTATATATGTTATTTTTCTTTCTCAACATTGTTTTGGCTCTTTGGGGTCCTTTGAGATTCCATATTAATACAAGAGATAAAAACAAATTATTTTGGCAGTAAGTGAGGGAATCCTTGGCAAGGTTTCCCTTTTAACAAAAAGCAGCCCTGATAGAGCAGGAGCCTCGCCATCTTGGACAAGCACTGCCATTTTAAAGTTCCTATTGATCAAAAACCGCCTGGGTCCAACCCAAAGGGCATCGACCTGATGGCTAATGTCAGCATGACCATAGACCACAAATGACATCTGCAATCATAAATATTCTAACCCTAAAATAAACCCCTCCCCAACCAGAGACATGCCAGCCACGAGATAACCTCCCCTCCATCTGAAGAGATGTCAGCCCCAAGATAAACTCCCCTCTGACCAGAGACATGCCAACTCTGCAATAAACTTCTCCTCCACACAGAAATATTCCAAGCCTGTGATAAGCTCTCTCACCCTAAACTCTTAAATACTCAGTCTGTAAGAGAGAGTGCTCCTGACTGAAATTGACCAGAAGCCCCTCTCAGATTTATTCTCCAAAAAAACCTGTTTTTGAGTGCTGAGCCACTTTTTATATTTCTTTCCTCTTTCTTTAACTCTTACAAGTCCCAAAATCATTTCTTTTCTAAAACAGAGCAGCCTGTGAAGTCACGCTGCAAACATAGATAAGCAAGTTGGAAACTTGCATAGGGGAATGCAGGCAGCTGTGCCAATAGAAAAGAGCTACCTGAAAGCCAGATATGTTCAATATGGAGTCTCCATCTTCCCTTTTCTTTGTTACCACGTGTACAGTAGAAAAGCAGGAAACATGGTGCCAGCCAGGTAAAGAACCCATCTGCATAATAAAGGACTAGGGTGGAGCAGCCAGCTTCTTTGTGCACTATGCAAATGGCACACCTAATCTGACCAATATTTCATGCCCTATGTAAATCAGACACTGCCTCCTCAAGCTAGTTTATAAACCTCATGCATTTCACCATGGAACTGGCTACCCATTTTCTCTGGGACCCCTCTCTCTGCAGTAGAGAGAGATATTCTCTTTCTTTCACCTGTTGAACTTCCACTCTTAACCCCACTCTGGTGGGTTCGCGTTCCAGTTTTCCATGGCTGTGGAACAATGAACCTTGGGTATTACCTCTGCCAATGATGCCACTTTAATATGGAGTTTAGAATACATTTTTCTATTTCTGCAAAATTAAGAAAATGTCCTTGTATTTTTTATAAGAATGGCTTTGAACCTGTAGATTGCTTTCGGTAGTATGAAAATTTTGACAATATTAAGTGCAGCAGTCCACAGTACAGAGTATCTTTCCATTTATTTGTCTGTTCTTTGATTTAGCAAAGAAGATTTGTGTCTTTGATTTCTTTCAGTTTTGTACTTTTTGGTGAATAAGTCTTTCACTTCTTTGTTTAAGCTTGTTCTCAAGTATTTTGTTCTATTACAGTAAATGAAGATATTTTCATTTCTTTTTCAGATTGGCCATTTTTAGTCTTTCGAAATGGAACTGATTTCTAAGTGTTATTATGGATCCTGCAACTTTTCTAAATTTTTAAATTTGTTATAATCATTTTTTGTAAAGTCTTTAGAGTTTTCTAAATGTATGATTATGTCATCTGATAACAGATAATTTTGATTCTTTATGTCTAATTTTCATGGCTTTTATTTCCTTATCTTGTCTGATTATTCTGGCTAAAACTTCTAGTACTATGTCCATATATGGCTTTTATTATGTTGAGATAGTTTCCTTCTATTTCTAATTTATTGAGAGTGTTTGTCATGAAAGGATATTGTATTATGTCAAATGCTTTTTGAGCATCAATTGAGATGGTGTGCTGTTGAATTTAGTTAGTTAGTTTTTATTGAGGATTTTTTAATCAATACTCAACAGTAATATTGTTCCATCATTTTCTTGTCTTATGCCTTTGTCTGATTTTTGGTAACAAGGTAATCCTGAGCTTTTTCTGATAGGAGATTTTTAACTACAGATTTAATCTCTTTACTAATTATCAATTTGCTCTCTTTTTTCTTCATAATTCAGTCTTCATATACCATGTATTTCTAATAATTTATTTCTTCTAGGTTGTCCAACTTATTCACATTCATAATAGTGTCATAATTATTTTTATTTCTGTGACATTAGTTTTAATGTTTACTCTTTCATTTCTGAATTTATTTATTTGAGCCTTTTACCTTCTTTTTAGTCTAGCTAAGGGTTTGTCAATTTGGTTAAATTAAAAAAAAACTGTTTTGTTGATTTTTCTTATTGCTTTTCTATTCTCTACTTCACTTACCTCTGCTATAACATTTATTATTTATCCTCTTCTGCTGAGAAAGAAGATACTTTGTGTAATTTCAATCCTAAATTTGTTTGCATTTCTATTGCCTATTTTGAAAAATATTCCATGTGTGCTTAAAAAATATATTTTCCACTATTGTTAAATCAAACATTCTGTATATATTTGTTAATTCCAATTGATCTGTAATGTTGTGAAATATCTCTATTATTTTTCATCTTCTGTCTGATTTTTCTATCCATAACTAAAAGTGGGATATCCATAATTGAAGTCTCCAACAATTTTGAGATTGCTATTTTTTTCTTAAATTCTATCAATGTTCATTTTATATATTCGAGTGTGCTAATGTTGGGTGAATATGTATTTGTAATTGCTATATCTTCTGGTGAATTGACCTTTTTGTCATTCTCTAATGTCATTCGTCGTTTCTTGTGACAGTTTTTTTCTTAAAGTCTGTTTTGTCTAAGTATTGCCACTCTTATCTATTTACATTCCATTTTGCATAAAACATCTTTTTCCACTCTCAATTTTAGCCTTCTGAGTGTCCTTAATCTAAAGTATGTTTCACATGAAGCATACAGTTGGATTTTGTTTTTGTAATTCATTGAGTCAACATCCTTTAATTGTCATGTTTAAATTTAATTAATGTTTATTAATTAAATTTAATGTTAATTTATGTTTACATTTCAATTAACTTCTGATAGGAAAAGACTTAATATTAACATTTTGTTGTTTTCTGTCTGTCTTATAGCTATCTTTTGTGTCTTTTTGTAGCTATCTTGACTAACTTCCTTTGTGTTTTATTGATATTTTTGTAGGGACATTTTGATTCTCTTCTGATTTGTCTTGTATATTTTCTTGTAATAATCATTGCCATTACATAAAATATTTTAACATTGTAACAATTTATTTATTTATTTATTTAAAGAAGGAGTCTCACTCTGTCTCCTAGGCTGGAGTGCAGTGGCGCGATCTTGGTTCACTGCAACCTGTGCCTCCCAGGTTCAAGCAATTCTCCTATCTCAATCTCCTGAGTAGCTCGGACTACAGGCATCCAACACCATGCCCAGCTAATTTTTGTATTTTTAGTAGACACAGGGTTTCACCATGTTGGCCAGACTGGTCTCGAACTCCTGACCTTGTGATCCGCCCACCTTGGCTTCTCAAAGTGCTGGTATTACAGGTGTCAGCCACTGCACCCAGCCTAATAATTTATTTTAAACTGATAACAACTTCACTGCAATCACATACAAAAACTCTACTTCTACATTCTGACTCCCTTCCACTTTATATTAGTGATGAAAGAAATTGTACCTTTTTATACTAAGTATCTATTAATGCAGGCTTATACCTTTTATACTTTATATATACACACATACACATATATGTATATAATATGCTGGATTTACTCACATATTTTTATTCACATTATATAATTGATTCACACACACACATATACACCAGATTTATAATTGATTTACTCACATATTATAACACTTAAGGATTCTACATTTGTCTCTATACTTAATTTTACCAGAGATTTATTTCCATGTGGTTTTTATATTTTTGTTTTTTGTCATTTTACATCAGCTTGTAGGACTCCTTTCAGCATTTCTTATGAGATAATTCTAGTAGTTATTAATTCCCTTTGCTTTTAATTTATCTTTTATTTTTAAAGGAGAGACTTCTAAATGTAGTATTTTTGCTTGATAGTTGCTTTTTCTGTTCAGTACTTTGAATACAACATTCCATTTTCTCTTAGACTACAGGTTGGTAGAGCTGCCTTTTATTTAACAAGTCATTGTTCTCTTGCTTCTTTCAAGATTTTCTCTTTTATCTATGACTTTTCACCATCCGTTTAGGATGCATCTTTATGTGGCTCTCTTTCAATTTGTACTAATTGAAGAGTTTTTTGAGCTTCTTGAATTTATAAGTTCATTTCTGTCTTTAGATTTGGGAAAATTTTCACCCATTATTAATTCAGTTATGTTTTCTGCCTTTTCTCTCTTTCCTCACCTCTGCAAATCCTATAATGTGTGTGTTGTTCAGCTTAATGATATGCCGTAAGTCTCTCAGGCTCTCCTCATTTTACTTGACAATTTTTGTTTCTCTGCCTCAGTAATTTCAAAGTGTTGTTGTCCAGTTCATTGATCTTTTCTTCTGTCTAGTGAATGCTAAATTTTAGTTCCTTCAGTGAATTTTTCAATTTAATTATTATATTTTTTGGTTGGATAATTTTTTATGGTTTCTATCTCTTTGTTTATATTCTCATTTCTTTTTGTGTTTTCCTGATTTCATTTAGTTGTCTGTTGTTTTTTTTTTTTAGTTCACTGAGCATTTTCATTACAGTAATTTTTATTTCTTTGGCAAATTGGGATATCTCCACTCATTTGGCCTTAGTTTTTAGGGATTTAATTGGTGCCTTTAAATGTGACAAGACTGCTTGTTTCCTTTGTGTTGTTACGGAATTTCAGCAACTGAATAATCAGCCATCTCTCCCAGACTTTGCAATCTGGTTTCAGACAAGGAGGAGTTTCCCTACACAACCTGGGTAGAGATTCTGGAGACCTCTCAAGACTTTTTTGGGTGTACATCCTTATGGGCTTATATGTGTAATCTTTTAGAGGAGGTTTACAGGCTTCTATTTACATTTTTCCTCTGGTGTCTGTCTCCAATAATGAATATTCTCTGTTGCTTTATTTAAACGTGATGGTAGATCTCTACCTAGTACCTGTCTTTGGTACTGTAGACTTTGGTACAAGGTTGACATCTTTGTTTTCAGAGACCGCTAACTTGGCACTCCATTTCTGCTAGTACTTGGATACAGGCAAGACAGACATTTCCTCAGGCAGCTTCCCTAAAAGTCAGTTGGATGTACTTTCTATTCATTTCCTTTCCCAGGAAGATAATGGGAGTGGATGGCTTCCTCCCAAACTGCCCCATTCTGCTGGTGGTGGGGAGAGCGGTTCTGACAAGATAGAGTGAAGAGTGTCAGTGATTTTCTACTGGGTTTCCATACGGTTGGCTTCACGCTTACTTGGGGTAGAGATAACATTTCATTGGTTTCTGGATTTCTCATGGAGATATTTTGTGTTTGTTTTTAAATTCATGTCTCCATGGACAAAGGATCATCTAGGTCTTTCTAGTCCTCATTCTTACTCTACTTATTATATTCATGACAGTTAATAATGAACCCATTGCCTTTGTATCCATTAGCTTCTTTAATATGTTTTACATAGTGTAATGCTTTGGTAGATGCTAGTCACCATTATATTGATATGTAGAAACTTTGTTTAGTTGATGGGTGAGTGAGACAGTACTACCTTTCTTTTGTGGCTTCTGGAAACCTTTAAGTGTTTTTTGGGTGTCAAAATGGGCAGAAAATACTAAAGGTAGTTCCTTTAGGCCTGGAGTGGCTAAATGACGCTAAAATGTTTCCTACTCTAAATACCCAAAATGTCTCATCTGAGAAATATTTGAGAGAGGAAGAAAAGGAGAATTTCTATTAATATACATTTTATTAAATGATGATCTGGGAATTGAAATAAATGTTCTCATTATCAGGTTGTCTATGCAAATTGAATTCTATCTTTAATAAACTAATTTAGTAATACCACTAAAAATTATTTAATGTGTCTAAAAGTATTAATTTGTAAAATTACAGAATTCTTAAACTAGGTCTTAAAAGTAACCTATTATTTCTACAAGTGGATATATATTTAATTTACTGCTACTTTAATTTATTGCTACTTTAAATTCAGTGTATTTTGTGCAATTAACTATACTCCGTATAAAATTACTGAATTCTTACCATAGGCTATGTATACCAGAGAATCTCAATTACAAAACTGATGCATTATAGATTTTTTTTTTCAAGTTGTGACACTGTAAGGAGCAGATCCATGATTTTTATTGATTCCACATCAAATGAATGATAACGTATATGTTTAAATCGTTGTACCAGTGAAAATTGCTGATGGACTGGATGTGGAGTATGACAGAAAGGGAAGTATTGAGAATTATTCATACAAAGTAGAAATGTAGGATAAAATTAAATGATCAGTACTGGTGGAGAAATAATTTGCAAAGCAGAGAAATTATTATTTTTGTCTTAGGAAAATTAATTACATTTCAAGTGAAGAGAATTATTGAGGAGTTAAATATACAAGGTTGGAGGTCAAAAGGATACTGTGGCTGGAGGTTAAAAAAAAGTCTCCAGCTTTGATATTTAAAACCATTTTATCGGATGAAATTACTAAGGAGATGCATGTAAATAAAGAAGACACTAAAACCTAGGAGAAAAATAGAGAATAGTACTCTGCAGTTCAAGTGAAAATAATGGCACCATCTCCAGTCTCTGTTATATACAGGACAAAAGAATAAAGCATGTAAAAATGGCCAATGGGTACCATTAATATTTATTTATTTTTATTTTTAATTTCTGTGCCTTCCTAGTAGTTGTCTATATTTATGTGCTACATGAGATATTTTGATACAAGCATACAAAACATTATAATCACATCAGGGTAAATGGAGTATTCATCACCTCAAGCATTTATCCTTTCATTGTGTTACATGTTACAAACAATCCAATTATATTCTTTCAGTTATTTTTTAATGTACAATAAATTTTTGTTGACTCTAGTCACCTTCTGTGCTGTTAAATATTAGATCTTATTCTCTCTATCTAATTACATTTTTGTACCCAAACATCCCTACTTCCCACACAAAACTACCCTTCCCAGCCTTGTTTTGGGTTTTTTAGCTCCCCCAAATAAGTGAGAACATGGAAAGATTTTCTTTCCGGGCCTGGCTTATTTCAACTAACATAATGTCCTCCTCCAGTTACATCCATGTTGTTGCAAATGACAAGATCTCATTTCTTATGAATGAATAGTACTCCACTTTATATATGTAAGACCTTTTCTTTATCTATTTATCTGTTGAAGGATGCTTAAGTTGCTTCCAAGTCTTGGCTATTGTAAACAGTGCTGCAATAAAATGCAAGTACAGATAGCTAGTTGATATACCAATTTCCTTTCTTTTGGGTATGTATCTAGCAGTAAGATTGCCAGATCATATAGTAGTTCTATTTTTGGCCTTTTGAGGAACCTTCAAACTGTTCTTCCTAGTGGTTGTAATAATTTACATTCCCACCAACAATGTATGGGAGTTCCCTTTTCTCCTGTACTCACCAGCATTTGTTATTGCTTGACTTTTGAAAAAAAGCTACTATTACTGGGGTGAGATGAGAAGATCTCACTGTAGTTCTGACTAGCAATTCTCTGATAATCAATGATGAGCACCTTTCATATACCTACTTATCACTTGTATGTTTTCTTTTGAAGAATGTCTGTTCAGATTTTTTGCTCACTTTTAATTGGATTATAAGATTTTTTCCAATAGAATTATTTGAGCTTCTTATATATTCTGGTTATTAATCTTGTTAAATAGATAAGTTTTCCAACATTCTCTCCCATTCTGCATGCTGTCTCTTAATTTCGTTGATCATATCCTTTGCTGTGCAGAAACTTTTTAACTTGATGCAATCCCATTTATCCATTTTTGCTTTGGTTGCCTATGCTTTTGAGGTATTAGTCAAGAACTCTTTGCCTAGTTCAATGTCCTGGAGAGTTTCTCAATATTGTCTTTTAGTAGTTTCATAGTTTAAGGTCTTATTTTTAAGTCTTTAATTCATTATGATCTGATTTTTACTTGGAGAGGGATAGATGTCTAGTTTTATTCCTCTGCATGTGAATACCTAGTTTTCCCATCATCATTTATGGAAAAGACTGTCCTTTCCCCAAAGTATATTCTTTGCACCTTTGTCAGAAACAAGTTCACTGTAGATTTCTGAGTTTATTTCTGGGATATCTATTCTATTCCATTGGTCTGTGTGCTGGTACTGTGCCCTTTTGTTTATTAGAGCTCTATAGTTTAATTTGAAGTAAGGCACTGTGATTCCTCCAGTTTTTGCTTTTGTTCAGGATAGCTTTGGCTATTCTGGCCCATTTGTGGTTCCATGTAACTTTTTTCTTTCTCTAAAGAATGCCATTGGTATTTTGATAGGGATTATATTGTATCTGTAGATTGCTTTTGGGTTCTATGGACGTTTTTACAATATTGATTCTTTTAATCCATGCACATGGAATATATTTTGATTTTTTGATGTCCTCTTCAATTTCTTGCATCAATTTTCTAGCTATCATTGTGGAGGACTTTCACTTTTTTGGTTACTTTCTAGGTAATTTATTTTGTTTGTAGCTATTGTAAATGGGATTACTTTTTGGTTTTAGTTTTTAGTGTTTCATTTGTTGGCATGAAAAATTCTAGTGATTTTTGTATGTTAACTTTGTATCCTGCAACTTTATTGAATTTGCTTATGAGTTCTAATCGTTTTGGTGGAGTCTTTAGGTTTTTCCAAATGTGAGATTGCAGCACCTTCAAACAAGAATAACTTGAATTACTCCTTTGCAGTTTGGATGACATTTATTTATTTCTCTTGTCTGATTGCTCTAGCTAGGAATTACAGTTCTATGATGAATAACAGTGGTGAAAGTCAGCATCCTTGTCTCATTCAAGATCTTAAAGGAAAGACTTTCAGTTTTTCACCACTCAGTATGATACCAGTTCAGGATCTGTTGTATATGGCTTTTCTGTGCTAAGGTATGTTACTTCTACACCTAATTTGGTGAGGGTTTTTATCAAGAAGGGATGTCAAATATTATCAAGTGCTTTTTCAGCATTAATTGAAATGATCTTTTTTTTCTTTATTCTGTTGATATGATGTATCATGTTGATTGATTTGCATTATGTTAAACCATCCTTGCATCCCTGAGATAAATCCCACTTGCTCATGATGACTATTCTTTTTAATGTGTTATTGAATTTGGTTTACTAATATTTTGTTAAGGATTTTTTTTGTATTAATACTCATTGGGAATATTGGCCTGTAGTTTTTATTTGGGAATATGTCTTTGCTTTTGGCATCGGGGCAATACTGGCCTCATAAAATTAGTTTGAAAGTACGTGTCCTCTTCTATTTTTTGGAATAGTTTAAATGAAATTTGTGTTACGTCTTCCCTGTATGTTTGGTAGAATTCAGAAGTGAAGCCATCAGGTCTGAAGGTTTTCTTTGCTGGGCAACTTACTATTAAAGCTTTGATCTCACTGGGAGCGGTGGCTCATGCCTGTAATTCCAGCACTTTGGGAGGCCAAGGCAGGCAGATCTCTTGAGGTCAGGAGTTCGAGACCAGCCTGGCCAACATGGTGAAACTTTGTCTCTACTAAAAATACAAAAAATTGCCGGGCCTGATGGCAAGCACCTGTAATCCCAGCTACTTGGGAGGCTGAGGCAGGAGAATTGCTTGAACCTGGGAGGCAGAGTTTGCAGTGAGCCAAGATCATGCCATTGCACTCCAGCCTGGGTGACAAGAGCAAGACTTCATCTCAAAAAGAAAAAAAAAGCTTTGATCTCATAACTTATTAGTCTGTTCAGGTTTTCAGCTTCTTCAGGGTTTCATCTTGGTAGGTTGCATGTATCTGGAAATTTATAAATTTCTTCCAGGTTTTCCAATTTATTGGCATGTAATTGCTCATGGTAGCCTCAAATGATGTTTTGAATTTCTACAGTAGTAGTTGTAATTACTTCATTTAATCTCTGATTTTATTTGGGTCCTTTCTTTCTTTTTTCTTAATTAGTCCAGCTAAAATTTTGACAATATTATCATTTTTTCAAAAAAAATCATTTCATTGAACTTTTATATTTTTTCCTCATTTTAATTTTACTTATTTCTGTTTCAATTTTTATTATTTATTTTGCTCTACTAATTTGGGTTTGGTCGCTCTTACTTTTCTTTCTGAGACAGCGTCTCTCTCTGTCACCCAGGCTGGAAAGCAGTGGTGCAATCATGACTCACTGCAGCCTTGAACTCCTGGGCTTAGTGGATTATTCCACCTCAGTCTCCTGAGTAACTGGGGCTACAGGCACGAACAACCATGCTGGCTAGTTTTTCATATTTTTTTTTGTAGAGATGGTGTTTCACCATGGTGCCGAGGCTAGTCCTGAACTCCTGGCTCAAGTGATCTGCCTGCCTTGGCCTCCAAACGTGCTCAGAGTACAGGCATGAGCCACTATGCTGGGCTTGCTTTTGCTTTTCTAGTTCTTTAAGATTCATCATTAGGTTGATTATTCGAAGTTTCTCTACTGTTGTTGATGTAGGTGCTTATAGCTATAAACTTCCCTCTTGGTACTGTTTTCACTCTATCCCGTAAGTTTTGGTATGTTGTGTTACCGTGATCGTTTGTTTCAAAGAACTGTTTAATTTCTTTCTTAATTTATTCATTTACCCACTGGTTATTAAGGAGCATATTGTTTAATTCCTGTGTGTTTATTTAGTTTCCAAAGTTCTTGTTATTGATGTCTAGTTATATTACATTGTAGTCAAAGATACTTAATATAATTTCAAAAAAAATTAAGGCTTGTTTAGGCCCAAAACAAAATAGACATATGGTCTACTTTTTAGAATGATCCATGTGTTGAGGAGAAGATTGTGTATTCTGTTCTGTAACTATTGTATAAAATGTTGTGTAAGTATGTATAAGGTCCATTTGGTTTGTGCTGCAGATTAACTCTGATGTTTCTTTGGTGATTTTTTTTTTTTCGTCTGGATAACATCTCCAGTGCTGAAAGTGGGGTGTTTAAGTCTCCAGCTATATTTGTATTGGGGTCTATCTCTCTAGCTCTATTAACACTGGCTTTATTTATCTGGATACTCTATTGTTGGGTGCATATATATTTACAATTGTTTTATCTAATTGCTGAATTGACCACTTTATAATTATTCAATGACTGTCTATTCATAATTTTTGTCTTGCAATCAATTTTGTCTGATATAAGTATTGCTACTCCTGCTTTTTTTAGTTTTCATTTGCAGAGAGTATCTATTTTTATCCCTTCATTTACAGTCTATGTGTGTCTTTATAGGTGAAGTGTATTTCTTGTAGGCAACTGATTACTGGGTCTTATGTTATTTATCCATTCAGCTACTCTATGTCTTTGGATTGGACAGCTGAGTTCATTTGGATTGAATGTTTCAGATAAGTAAGGACTTGCTCCTGTTATTTTATTTGTTTTCTGGTTGTTTTGTGATATCTTCCTTCTTTCCTTCCTTCTTGTCTTCCTTTTAGTGAAGATGATTTTCTCAGGTGGTGTGTTTCAATTTCATACTTTTTATATTTCGTGTATCTGAAACAAAAAGAAAATCAATACAAACTCTACACTTTAACTTCATCCTCTCACTTTTTAACTTTTTGTTGTTTTTATTTATAACTTATTTTCTTGTTTTGAACGTTGTAATTATTTTTGATATGTTCATCTTTTAGCCTTTCTACTGAATATACAAGTATTTTACACATCACAATCACAGTGTTATAATATTCTGTATACTTACTGTTTTTGTGTACTTGCTGTTAACTGAGTTTTGTACCTTCAGATGATTTTTTTACTTGTTAACATAATTTTTATTTCAGATTGAAGAACTTCCTTTATCATTTCTCATAGACAGGCTGGCATTGATGAAATTTCTCAGCTTTTGTTTGTCTGGAAAAGTATTTATTTCTTTGTGTTTGAAGGATATTTTCAGCAGGTACACTATTCTGCAATAAACGTTTTTTCTTTCATCACTTTAAATATGTCATGCGACTCTCTTCTGGCCTATAAGATTTCCACCGAAAGTCTGCTGGCAGACATATTGGAGCTCTTTTGTATGTTGTTTATTTTCTCTTGCTGCTTTTAGGACCCTTTATTTATCTTTGAACTTTGAGAGTTTTATTATTAAATGCCTTGAGGTATTCTTCTTTGGGTTAAACTGATTCATGTTCTATAACCTTCTTGTGCTTGAATATTGATACCTTTTTGTAGATTTGATAAGTTATTCATTATTGTCCTTTTGAATAAACATTCTACCCTAATCTCTCTCCCTCTTCTTCCTCTTTAAGGCCAATAACTCTTAGATTTGTGCTTTTGAGGCTATTTTCTAAATCTTTCAGGCATACTTCATTCGTTATTTTTTTCTTTTTTTCCTTTTGTCTCCTCTTACTGTATATTTTCAAATAGTCTGTCTTCAAGTTCACTAATTATTTTTTCTGTTTGATCAACTCTGCTGTTAAGAGACTCTGATGCATTCTTTAGAATGTCAATTACATTTTTTCACTCCAGAATTTCTTCTTGTTTCTTTTTAATTATTTTGATCTCTTTGTTAAATTTCTCATAGGTTCTGAATTTCTTTTCTGTGTTATCTTGAATAAAGCTTCCTCAAGACAGCTATTTTGAATACTCTGTCTCTCCCTAATTAGTCATTGGTTTTATTCCATTTTCTCAGTAAGGTCATTTTTTCCCGGATGGTCTTGATGCTTGTGGATGTCAGTGTGCTGGCATTGAAGAGTTAGGTGTTTATTGTGGTCTTCTTAGTCTGTGCTTATTTGTGCTTATTCTTTTCGGGAAGGCTTTCCAGGTGTTTGAAGGGGCTTGAATGTTGTAATGCAAGTCTCTGGTCACTGAAGCTATATCTGCTTTAAGGGGCACCTCAAGTCTAGTAACACTGTGGCTCTTGCAGAGTCATAGATGTACTCTTGGTGGTCTTGGGTAGGATCCCAGCTAATTCCTTACATGATCAGGCAGATATTATTCTCTTTCCTTCCTTCTCCCCTTCCACACTCCCCCAAAAAGAGTCTCTTTCTCTGTCTGAGCTTCCAGGAGTTGGGACAGGAATGATACAGGGGTCACCACCACTGTAACTTTGCTGGGTCAGACCTTAAGCCAGCACAGTACTGAGTCTCATCCAATGCCCACAATGACCAGTACCCAGCTACCACCTATGTTCACTCAAAAACCAAGGGGTCTACAATCAGTAGGTGGTCAATCCAGCCAGGCTTGTGTTCTTCCCTTTAGGGTGGTGAATTTCCCTTGTCACCAGGTGGGTCCAGAGATGCTGTTCAAGAGACAGGCCTGGAGTCAGGAACCCTTGTAATCTACTTGGTGTTCTATTCTGCTGAAGCTAAGCTGTCACCCAAGGCTGCAAGACGAAAGCCTCTCCTACTCTTCTTTCCCCTGTCTCAAGCAGAGGAGTATCGCCTTGTGGTCATCACCCCTGGTCTGTGGCAAGTACTGCCTTGCTGCCACTGATATTTACTCCAATCCAAGAGCTCTTCGGTCAGCTTGTGGTGAATGCTGACAGTTCTGAGTGTCTCCTTTCAGAAACTGGGCTCCCCTATGGCCTAGGCTGACTTTAGAAGTGCCATCCAGGAATCAAGGCCTGGAATCAGGAAACTCAGGATTCTGTTTGGTGCTCTAACCCATTTTGGCCAAGCTGGTACCCAAGCTGCAAGATGATGTTGCTTTTATTCTTCCCTCTCCTTTTCTCAAGCAGAAGGGGTCTCTCCCAATAACCCCTACAGTTGGGAATGCACTGTGTCACACCTAAAGCCAGCATGACTCTGAGTCTCACCCAAGGCCCATAGTGAGTACTGCCTGGCTACCACTGCTGATCAGGGGCCAAGGAGTCTTTAGTCAGCAGGTGATGAATTCTACCAGGGCTAGGTCTTTCTTTTTAAGGCAATGCGTATCGTTTTGGTCCAAGTGTTGTAACCACAGGAGTTAGAGAAAACACCACACTTTGAGACGAATTAAGAGTCCTTTATTAAGCCAGCGGCCAAAGAGACGGCTAACGCTCAAAATTCTCTCGGCCCCGAGGAAGGGGCTTGATTAACTTTTATACCTAGGTTTAGGAAGGGGAGGGGAACTCAAATGCAATAATTCTACAGAAGTAAAAACATGCAAGAATCAAAAGAAGCAAAATGGTTACAGAGAGATAAACAATTTAAAAGACAAATGGTTACAAAAAGAGCAAGGGTACCACGTGCAGGGATCTAAATCTATCATTATAATTAGATATAGGGACTATGCCCGGCAGGAACTCAAGCCTCTATGTTGTTATCTCCTTGAGAAAAATCCTGGGAACTTCATACCTTGTTGGTGCTAGTACCTTATCAGTTAATTGGGCTCCTTTGAAATGCTGAGGATCTGTTTACGCAGGTCAACTCCTTGTGGAAGGAGGTTGGGTAAGGAGCCCTTAGTGTCTTGTAAATTAAGGGGTCAATTGGAGTTTATCTGGCTTTCCCAGCTAGAGAGAGTCTTATTTACATAAGAAGCAAGGTTAGGTGATTAAAGAGACAAGCAGGATAAAATTCAAAGTAATGAGTTAGAGTAAAAACAAGGTTAGGCATTTCACAAGGTGTGTTAAGAAACTATGCAGCCATAAAAAATGATGAGTTCATATCCTTTGTAGGGACATGGATGAAATTGGAAACCATCATTCTCAGTAAACTATCGCAAGAACAAAAAACCAAACACCGCATATTCTCACTCATAGGTGGGAATTGAACAATGAGATCACATGGACACAGGAAGGGGAATATCATACTCTGGGGACTGTGGTGGGGAGGGGGGAGGGGGGAGGGATAGCATTGGGAGATATACATAATGCTAGATGACGAGTTAGTGGGTGCAGCGCACCAACATGGCACATGTATACATATGTAACTAACCTGCACATTGTGCACATGTACCCTAAAACTTAAAGTATAATAAAAAAAAAAAAAAAAAAGAAATGCCTTCTAAATGCTAAGGCCTGGAATAGCAGGCCTCAGGACTCTGCCTGGTGGCCTATTCTACTGTGGCTTAGCTGACATCCAAGTTTCAACACAAGGTCCTCTTTATACTCCTCTCTCCTTTCCTCAGTTGAGAAGAAGGATTCTCTCCTGGAGCTACAACTTGTGCTGCCTCTGGTTGAGGGAAGGGTGATGCAAATCTCTCTTGGCTGCTCAAGCTGATATCTCTGTAGATTGCACACACACTGTCCACTGGCTCTTGGGCATGACACTTAGACTTCCCTAAGAATTTCAGTCCTTTTGACCTAGACTGCCTTTCAACTTTATTTGGTACCACAGAGTACTTTAGCACATGGCGGTGCTTGCCAGAACTCAGGCTCCTACCACTGGGATTGGTGATTTGCCTCAGGCTAGGGCTGGCCTAAATACTCCTTCCATGTACACTGTTCTAAAAGCCAGAGTAGCCTATTAAGGAAATTTCCAGTGTTTTCAGTTTCTATAATGAGTTCAGCTTTCTATCAAGTTTTAAGGCATGTATTTCCTTTAAAATTAAACAGAAATTCAAACATGTTGGAATTATCTTTAATGATCACTGTCTGGCAAAGTTCTGAGTTTTCTGCAGAGTTGTAAGGGAAAGGAGAAAGATTTTTGAAACGTAGAAATCATGGCACTGATTTTCAATTACAGCAGTGACAGTGACATAGGACCATATAGGGCCTTGGTAGACAAGTCATATTATCAACACTGATGGTGGTGTAGAAGCAAATGTAAGGGTGACAGAACCAGGGCTCTCTGAGTCTCTCTGCATATTCTTTTATGAACTACTTGGTGGTAGCCTTGCTTTCTTTTTTTTTTTTTTTTTTTTGAAGCCAATGATTTTATTTTATTTCTTTTTTCTTTTTTTTTATTCCTTTTAATTTCTTTTTTTGTAATTATTATACTTTAAGTTCTGGGGTACATGTGCACAACATGCAGGCTTGTTACATATGTATACATGTGATAGACTGGATTGGGAAAATGTGGCACATATACACGATGGAATACTATGCAGCCATAAAAAAAGGATGAGTTCATGTCCTTTGTAGGGACATGGATGAAGCTGGAAACCATCATTCTCAGCAAACTATTGCAAGAACAAAAAATCAAACACTGCATGTTCTCACTTATAGGTGGGAATTGAACAATGAGAACACTTGGACACAGGAAGGGGAACATCACACACCAGGGCCTGTCCTGGGGTGGGCTGGGGTAGGGGGAGGGAAAGCATTAGAAGATATACCTAATGTAAGTGACAAGTTAATGGGTGCAGCACACCAACATGGTAGCCTTGCTTTCTTACAGAAAGACAGCTCTGAAATTCCCAGGTTGGATGAGGCTATTAGAATATCAATATTTTTCATAAATTTTTCTGAACACTTTACATGATATTCTTAGTAAAGCCCTGAAGAATATACAATTTAAAGTGTCAGTATGCTAAATATCAGGAAAGTGAGTGCCTGAAGAGCAGAATATGGCATAGTCAAGATATTGTAGACATGAGCCTTCTGTAGGACACTCCATTATTATTTTTCTTGAGAATCGGATGAATAGTTAATTGGCAATGTACTCTCATATTGTAGTTTCATGTAAACATTTTCTGATACCATGTGTTTCTTTTTTCTTCTTTACTTTCTTTGATATTTTAAATAAGACATCAAAGTACATTTCTATTTCAATATTTTTTGAAACATAATATTACTCTTAATATGTTCTTAGGAAGCATTTAATTAATTAAAATTCTAGAAAAATGAATTGTATATATATTGGGCTTTCCGATTAACTCTAGACCTGGAATGGTCATCCTTCTATTTGTAGGATAACTCATGTCTAGATTATTTTTAAAAGCAAGTGCAAATCTACTTAGTATGCTTGTTGTAGGAACAATTGTTTCAATGTATTCACTAATTTAAAAAGCAAAAACATAAGACATGAAGCTCAGAGAAATGATAATGCAGCTAAAAGCAAAACAAACTGAGTGTAGTATATAGAAATCAAGAATGCTATCAATGATATTAGGAATATTTCTAATTTAATATATTAGGTTCATGTTAGGATTTAAATCCAATGTGTATGAACTAGTGACATACCATTGATAGATCTATTTATTCTTTAAAACATTTGTAAATTATTGCAAGATGGCATAACCCAACTAAGAAAGTTATATCACAAATGTGAAATACTGCATTTGAAAATGATAAGGGGTTAGGTGTGTGTGTGAGTAAAGACAAGTGAAAATATATTAATAATAATAATAATAATTAAAAGTACTAAAGCATTACACTATCTCAATTCTTAAAACCCATCAGATTTAAACAATAAAAGTCACTAACATCACATATTTATTTCACACAATAAAAATTTTTATTAAAAATATGTTCTAACAAATATAGTTTCAAAAGCACTCTTCTTAAAATTCATTGTGGTATTCTTTGTTCCTGTTTGTTTTCACAATAGACATATATATTTAAAGCCCTCTTTAAAACAGATTTTTTTCTTTGAAAACACTGAATTTGCTCTGTGAATAAGTAATAATAACATATAATAAGAATCGACAGGAATAAAAAAGTATTACTGAGTTTTGTTCATATCAACAGCATGTTAAAATCACAAGTTTTGGGACATGTTAACTTACAGAGAAAAAATATGCAAAATATGTGGTGTCAATGAATATCTCCTCATATTCACTACTAGTTTGTATTCTGTAGATAACTGTAGACTTGTTTCAGTAACAGAGCCTTTGTACTTACATTTGATTTTAATAATACTAGGCAAAAAGGCAAATACTTTTGATGAAAACATTTCTACACAATTCAGTCTATTTCTTAAAGGACCTATTGCCATGGTATATCATTTGTAGCCTCATACCTAAAAAAATAATATTGTACATATCAATGTTTCCAAAATATCTTAGTTTGACTTTACCTTTTTGCTCAGAAAGATTAAAAGCACTTTAATGAGCAGCCACATTTCTGAATGTATTAGAGGAGCTACAACTGGAAAATTGTGACTATTACCTGAAGAAAGCAAGATGTTTACCTCCTCTGCAGCATGTTTCCTTCTATGTTAGTAATTGTTCCACATCTATTACCAAAATATTTGAAATCCTTTACAATTATGGAATGAAAGAAATACATTGCTATAGCATGGAATTTATGAAGAAAACATAATATGTAAATTCAAAATCTGAAAAACAATAAAAAATTGTGTAATTCAAAACTATCCATAAAAATAGATATGAGAAAATTAATTTAGTCATAGTAGATATAATTATTTAATAAAAATGAAAATACCTAGCCTTCAGAAAATAAAAACAAATAACCAAACAAGTAATGAGAGAAAATGAATTCTAAAGAGTGATAAATTAATACAGAGTAAGAATGGATTTTATAATTAATGTGATAATCTTATTCATACAATTTACATTCAATTAGCTTGACCACAACTGACTTGTGAAAGAGAAGTTCTTATAATAACAAATAATTAAAATAAGGTAGAGAATAATATTATTAGAAATAATATTCATGGAAAATTTGAATTGAATATTGTTGCAGTTAGGCAATATAATACACTAAGATTCCATGTATGCTATCTTCCTTTGTGATACTTTTGCTTTCTGAAATTACTAAACATACATCTCTAGAAAAAACCTGATTAGTGAGATTGCACATTACCTATTTAAATCACCTCAGTGTCTCTAACCCAGAATAAATAATAGCTTTGGGCAACAATAAAATGTGACTAATGGTCTTGTTCATTTGAACACTGTAAGCAAGAGGTAGAATCACTCACGGAAAATCGTGATTGGTGGAATGAATAAGTGGTAATTGTTTCACATTAAATAAACAGAAGGCACTATCATATATTAACACATTCACAGTTTATTACAGTTTAGACAGATATTCTAATCAACTATGACAACAATTGAATAGATTGGTTGCAGCCGAACGTGCTGTTTATTAATTTATCTTAACAAATAATGATGTTGTGCCAAGGTAAATTATGTTTCTTCATATGTTGCAGGTTTTTGTATTGAAACTTTAGTGAAGCAGACTGCTTATTCATTTGTCCTTTTTTAAATGTAAAATTGTTTTAAATTAACATTTTACTGAGTTTTAGGAAAATGTGTTTTGGTATTGAATAGCTTTTAGCAAATATTAATGAAGAATAATATCTGAGCTGTCAAATTGTCAGAGACTTATAGTAAATTTTCTATTTACATTTTTCTTCCTTATATGTAAAGTAGGAGTAATAATCTGTACCATTTAGCTTTTAATGTGGTTAGACACATAAAATGTGATAGAATAGGGGAATATTTTACTATTTTTAAAAGTTACTATAATAATTAATAATGATACAAGTAGTTTAATTTAAAATGAAGTATTTTTAAAATGTAACCCAAAAGTATGTTTATTTGTGTTCATTCTGTTAATCACAAACTGTTACATACAACTAGGACCCTGTCAAACAATCTTGTGTCCTCCAAACATATGTGACTTACCTTGCCTTTGTTCCCTTTTACAGAATAATTCCTATGTCTTTTTCAAGGTGAATCTACTATTTGGTTAAACAAGTCTTTTTTGATACTCTCTTCTTTTTTATTCTTTCTACATCACTATAATTTAGTATTTATAATATTAGAATATAAATGCCTTTTTATTTGTGTTTTCCTCACACAGCACAGAGCAAAAGAAAGAAGTGTTTCCAAATGGAATGTGTGTATATATATATACACACACACATGTATATGTCTGTGTGTGTGTGTGTATACATATATATGTAACTCTACACCCATGTCATTTTACTGTATAAGTTTTAATTAAAAATTTTTCATTGGTAAATTTATGCTATACATCTAATAAAATTGCACTTTAGGTTATAACCTCAAGCACTATCTGCAAATGTAGATGCAATATCTACTCATCTGTAAACCAAGTTTGAATACATTTTTCTCTCTCCTTTCATGTCTCACTGTCTTCATATGTATCATTATATATGCCTATACATAAATACTAATATAAATTTTAAATATATATGTGCTGCTATTGATAAAAAGGCACAACCTGATTTCCCAGGAACACAATTCCCTCTCTTGGAGATTTGTAAAACCATTGAAAATACTGATTTAGTCTGTTATTTAAAACATGTTTGTGAAGTCATTAGATGTACTTATGGAGACTGAAATGACTAAAGTAAGACTAATATTAATACATACATGTATATCTAAATTTATAGAAATTAGAGGATTCAATTATGGAGCATTGTTCATTAATGTATTTATCCCAATAATTCAACAAATATTGATATAATATCTGTTATGTACCAAATATTTAACTTGGTACTTCTTATAAACTTGTGAGCATGGTGAGTATAGTAACTGATCACATGAAACTTCAAATCTAGAGAGAGATCTTAGGAAAATGAACACTTAAAGAAAATTAATTTAGTGTTATTGATTTAAAGAAACTGGTATCAATAATTTAAAAATAGAATGATGGAAGAAGTGGCAATATTTATATCTACTTGAGGTTTGAAAAAGAGCTAGGTAAACAAAAATAGAAATAATTGTTACGTTGTTTTTTTTTCTAGGTAAAGGGAATGATATGTGCAAAGACACTCAGTGTATTAATAACATTTAATGAATGTAAAAACTGAAAAAAGAATAATTTGAAAGGAGTGTATTAAATAATGGTAAGAGTTACACCAGTTAGACTTGAGAAACTAGCAAGCGGCAAGTCTGTGAGGGTCTTGTGAATCAGAGCAAGACACTGGAATTTGATTCTAATTTCAATGGAAAAACAATCGAATAGAAACAAATGTGATCTGATTTATATTTTGAAAGCTTAATTTGGTTCTGTATGGAGGATGGATTGTACTGAGTCAAGAATGGAAATAGGGATATCAGTTAGGTAACAGTTCTCTATTCCATGTAGGGGATTTATATTTGTATCACAGGTGATTTTGCAATTGCTGTATGGTGATATGAGATGAAATATCAAAGAAAGAACAGGTGGGGCTCTTTTTCAGAAATTACAAAATTACAATTTACTAATCAACTGAATTATGAAATAGTTATTTTCTGTTTGAAACTATTTTTAATTAAAATATACAATTCTCTACAGACCATCTACATTGTGATTATATGACTTCAAATTTGAATATAAAACCAAAGAACACATCTGCTGCACAAGAATGCACATCTGAAAATACATCTGGACAGTTAATTTAAATTTTTAAGTTTGACTTAAAAAATCTGTACTATTAAAATTTAATCATTCTGAAACTAGAAAATAACAAAATCTTACAGTTCATAAGGTAAGTTCAATATAAATAATTTGCAACACTTTTATTAATATGAATTTATTATGTTCTTACTTGGCACACACAGTTTTGCATTTGGCTTGTCTCTGTTTTGCCTACAAACAATTATAGATAGCTACGGGTTTCTATAGTAGATAGTGACTGTTGAGTTGAGAAATATACCAAAGAAAGAAATTGAAAGTCATTTCATTATAAGGACATTTACTTTGACATTTCTCCATAACTCAGAATTTTTTCAGTTTGAGGTGGAGTCACATTAGCCTATTTCACAATGTTTTTTAATTTCCATGTGGGTTGGAATACTTATTTTAAGTTGACTAACAAATTATATTTTATACAATGATGAACCAAAGGAGAGAAAATATAATCAGAAATTTACTCTGCTAGTACAGTTGGTTGCATTTTTAAAGGAGAGATGTACCATTTTCTTGTCTTACAATCATCTAAACTTTATTTAAAATGTGTAACTTAAAACTTGATAGGAAGCAGAACTCATTACAGAAACTGAAAAGACGGGAAATTTACTTAATAGGCTACTCTGGCTTTTAGAACAGGAACATGGGGACAAGGAATGACTAATTAGATACAAATAAACAAACTCAGAAATTTTAAATCTAGTATTAGTGATAAAATCTCAAAAGTAGGAATATTAATGTCAAGCACTGTATATCATTAGCAGTGAGAGTGGCACTCATTGATTCCAGGTTTAAGAAGCCAAGTAAGGGTTTCAGATCGCAGAAGGTGCAATTGTGACATTAATAGCAATCCTGTTAAATACTTATCAGTCTCATACTCATTTTTCAAGCGAAAGGGTAGAAGTATTGAGTGTTTATGCATTTGCAAAGCTAGTAGGTGGTGAGTATGAAATAGGTCATTAGGACTTAGAGTTACTCCTTTAATCACTACACTACACTGCCCTTCTCACCCACATAAAATAAGTCCTTTCCAAAGCTATTAAAATTATTTTCAAATATGCCAACACATTATTTACCAATGCATTTTTCAATGTGTTTGTGAAGTACATGTCTTCAGGGTCTTAAAAGGTGTTATAGATGCAAAATGGGCGATTTACAAATTATAAATCCACTCCAACTTCTCCGTTTCTTTATTATCTATACTTGCATATTTTTTCCTTCTTTTGGTTCCTAGTCAATCATCAGAATAAACTATTAATTGTTTGCTTGGTACATTGGGAACCAATCTCAATAGTGGCCAATAATAAATATATATGCCATAAATTATTTAATATATTGATGCTCTTGAAATACACTTCAGTTGAAAATGGCTCATTTACTTTAATGGGCATTGCAGAACTCTGTGAGGTTCTCAGGGCAGGTAGTGGCACTCAATGACCAGGGCAAATGAGTACAATAAACAGCAGGGCCAATGTGGTAATCAGAAATCTCTCATATTCAGGAGTCTTCAATAGCAGCTAGACCACATGATTGGCAACCTGCTAAGAATCCACTTATTAGATATTTTTAAAATAAAATATAATTAGGCTTTGGAAGCGGGGGTTTGATTTGAAGTAATAGAATCATTACTGTCAAATTAATTCTAAACTCTTTATTTTACAGGCTCAGAAAGACCTACAATAAGATAAATACATTCTCAGAATCTTCTTTCTTGCCTTCTCCAAAGAGAGAAATAACTATGCAATTTGGAGAATGAAACACTTAGATCTTTTGAGTATATGTTGACAGAGGTCCTAAGTTTCATTAATCTAAAACTACAACATGCTTTCCTTTCCTTAGTCACAGTAGTAGCTTAAGCACTAAGTGATAAATGAGGACTGCATGAAGTTTTCCTCAATGTAAGCCTAGATTTATCCTAAAATTAATCTACTATTCTTACACAATTTTCTAGATTTCTAGTTAAGGAATAAATATTTTTTTACAATTAGAACAATACCCGAAGAATTAGAAGTCGGAATTCACAAACACACAAATGGGTGAAAGTAAAATAAAGAAGGTAAGCAGATTGTATCAGTACAAATTTTGGTTGGGATATTATACCCAACTTTCAAAAACGTTACTGTTGGAGGAAACTGGAAAAAAAATGTAAAAGTAGCATCTATATTACTTTTTACAAACACATGTGAATCTACAATTATTTCAATAAAATTTTCAATTAATAGTAGTAAAAAGAGGTCCTTTGTATCCTTCATCCAGCTTCCCCTAATATTAACATCTTATGTAAGCATAGTACAATTAAAGCTAATACAGATACAATACTCTTTATAGATGTTATTTAAATTTTACCATTTTTTCTATCAATGTCCATTTTTTGTTGTTGTTCTAGGATACAATTCAGATTCCACATTCAATTATTTCTCCTTAGATTCAGCCAATCTGCGGCAGTTCTTCAGTCTTTCCTTGTTTTTCATGACTTTGACGTTTTCTGAAGGGCATTGATCAATAACTTTGTAGAATGTCCCACAATTCATGCTTGATGCTTTCTCATTATTATATTGACTTTATTCATTTTAGGGAAGACTACTACAGAGGTGATATGCCCTTCTCAACCCTTCATTACTGGGGCTATATGGTGGTGATATTACACAAGAGGTAGGAAACAAAAGGAGCTGACCTAAGTAGTTTTGTAAAATGGTGTTTGATTGAATACTCATATCCTCTTTTAGTTATCAGTTATTCCCGGGGGACAAAACAAATGGGTGATAAAAATGAGTTGATTATCACTTTTCAAAATCACTGCTTTAATTGACTTTGTCACTGCTATTTTATATATATTCTCTTAAAAATTAATAAAGATGTAAAAGTTTTGTGGCAATTATCTTAAGATGAATAATGAAGCAAAACCCTTGGTGCAGTTTCTGATTTCATAATAAACAAAATTATTTTCCAGAAATCATTAAAATTGGAAACAGTTCTGTTTTATCTGGCAAAATCAGCAGTGCTCTACCTACAACATGTTACTTTAGCATTAAATTTTAGGTTCTGAACAAACATTAAGTTTTTAAGGAACTTGACCATCTTATAGTCAAGGAAAGACCTTGATAATCTCACTCTTTCAAAGGTCATCCCCAAGTTACACAAATATTCTTATCACAATGGCACCTGAAAAGGAGAGGATAGCAGGTGTCTTAGATGCTGTGGTAATTCATTTACATTTCAGAGGACAGGAGATCATTCTCATGAAAACTGGTATTTGCCAAGCCAATGAAATAACTAGGAATCTAGTCATCTTAGAAAGTTTGAGACATCAGCTCCACAGTAAATAGCAGGGTTCTGCATGTTTTTAATTTAAATTGTATTTACTTACTTATTTTTGAGACAAGATCTCACTCTTTCTCCCAGAATGAAGTAAAGTCGTGCTAACATGGCTCGCTGCAGCCTCGACTTTCTGGACTCAAGTGATCCGCCTGCCTCAACCTCCCAAGGAGGTGGGACCACAGGCATGCACCGTTAAGCCCAGCTAATTTTGTTTATTTTATTTTTGGTAGAGACAGGGTCCTGCCATGCTGCCTAGGCTGGTCTGAAACTCCTGGGCTCAAGCGATTCTCCCACATCAGCCTCCCAAAATGCTGGGATTACTACAGGGGTGAGTCACTCCACCTGGCCACGTTACTTTTCAGAACAATAAAACAAGCAGTCATTGCTTCCTAGGTTTGACACAAATTTGGAAGCAACATTTCTATGTGGCACTCCTCTTAACCCATTTTGAGTTATGGAAGGATAACTTTGAAGTAGCCCAGAAAGCTTATTGGTTTCTACAGTGTATACAGATTTACTATCTCATAAACCCACAAGTCTAGTGTTACATAAGTATTTACAGTAGAGACATATTTGGTTTAACTGCATAACAAGGCCCAACGCAAGAGGCACGGAGGTATCCCCCAAAGAAATGGAAGAAAGGCTGTGTTCTCTTAATAATTAACTATATTCCTTTTCAAGAAATTTTTTTTTCCTATTTCTGGATGATGATGCAAACTAAAATGCTTAACCATTGGGTATGAGATGTTTGTCCAACCTGAGTTACACACAGTGTCTTAGGTTTTATTACATTCTCTTTAGCAATAAATTTAGACATTCCCAGCAGTACTTTATGATGAAGAAAGGTAGTATATGTGAGATTGTTTCAAGCAGGTCCCAACCAGCACAAGCAAGTTGCATGAGAAATTGATTAACACAGCTTGTTTTCAACTGCCCCACTATGTCTTACCTCAAAACTCATATATGGCACCATTAATAAGCTCTGTGATCAGTGTTCTGATGAGAAAAATATCCAAGCCTGATTTACAGATAACACTCTACAATATCTTTGCACTGACCATAAGTATACAACAGTATTGAAATCCCACTTTTGCATAATCCTAAATGAAAGTGAAGAAAGTACAACTAATATTAGGAGTTAGAACACCAACTGGTACAATTAAATTTTTAGCATTATCTCAAAGGAGAGAGCACCTGGGGTGAGATATCTATGAATAATGCTTTGAAAGGATAATCAGGCATTGAAAAAAAAAATAAGGGTTGATAAGAAGTTGAAGAAGACATATGTTAATGGACCTCCTAATTTGTGACCAGATAAGAATATTTGTGTCTCACAATAGCAAAGTCTTGGAACCAACCCAAATGCCCATCAATGATAGACTGGGTAAAGAAAATGTGGCACATATACACCATAGAATACTATGCAGCCATAAAAAGGGATGTGTTCATGTCCTTTGAAAGGACATGGATGAAGCTGGAAATCATCATTCTCAGCAAACTAGAACAAGAACAGAAAACCAAACACTGCATGTTCTCACTCATAGGTGGGAGTTGAACAATGAGAATACATAGACACGGGGAGGGGAACATCACACACTGGGGCCTGTTGAGGGGTGGGGAGCTAGGGGAGGGATGACATTAGGAGAAATACCTAATGTAGATGACAGGTTGATGGGTGCAGCAAACCACCATGGCACATGAACACCTATGTAGCAAACCTGCACGTTCTGCACATGTATCCCAGAACTTAAAGTATAATAAACATTAAAAAAGGATATTTGTGTCTCATGTATACAGTCTTAGGTTAACTTAACTAAGTGTTAAGTCAGAGAAAGCTTGTAATAAGAAAATATGAAAAGATTATTTTGTAAAATAGATCAGCATTTTTCTTCAGGTAAGCATAAAAGAAAGAAATACTAGTTCCAGGGGTGCAGATTGTACAGAGACTCAACCACCAGGCCCTCCTCTTACTGACTTGCCTTGTTACTACCAGTGCTCATTCTCCAGTACTATAATCCTGAAGACCAGTCATCTACATGGTGGAAGAGGATTTTATCAGAATCCTTCCATTATGTAGAGAGCAGAAGCATATTTGCATAATGTTGACCATTGTTCTGGATTTTACTGCCTTCCATAAACCTGCAGAATTTCCATTCTTAAATTGGTGAGTGTCATACACCCTGCTCTGGCCATCCATCAACACTGCTCTGGACAAAAACTCAATTGCTAACAATGAAAGAAATAAAGACAATTAATGGGTCATATGTATTTCATAAGTATGATACAGCTAGGCTTCATTAAAACATTTTAATTTTTCTTAGGATAGAATCCAAAATGCTTAATGTGGCCTAAAAGGACCTGTGCTATCTGGCTTCTCCGTTTCTTAAAGCATAATCTTCAACTATTCTTTCCTCAATTTTCAGTAATCCAGCCACAAAGACTATCCTTTCAGTTTTTCAGATATCTCATCTAGTTTTGGGGTCCTTGTAGGAAATGTTCCTCAACCTGTATCTCTCTCTACTTTTCTTCCATTTCTCACATAACTCACCCTTATTCATTGTTTAAATGTCAGATTGAATAATACTACCACAAAGAAACCTCCCTTTCTTTCACAGACCACATCAGGGCTCTTTTCTAATGCTGTCACAGCTTTCTGTACTTTTTCATTTTTCTTATCACCATGTAATTAGTTGTATAATAAGTGTTTCCTGTGTCTCTCTTTTTGGAATGAAGCCCATGAGGCATGAATCATTTTTAGCTCATCCATTTTTGGCTATGGCATTTACATTATCTAGCACTGTGTTTATTCATTATTTGTACTCCAAAATATGTGTTGAATAAATGAATAAATGACTGAGTGAATTAGCTCGTTGTAAGTTAATTCTTCAAATGAAAATTGGAGTTTTATAATTAATGAGCCAAAAGGACATTCTTGTAGTCACGTCTCATCCCCACATTTCCCTCATAACAGCAGGATGGTGTCTTGCAAGGTGAGAACCTCCTTTCCAACATTCTCTTCCCAATCTATCAGCCCCATTACTAGGCCCCATATCACTTTATCTGCCAGTAATCAATATATTAGCAATAGCCTCACCCATGAGGAGTACCCCAATCATTAAAAAAAATGTATATTCAGTATTGGAACCACATTTTCAAGTTGTTTGGAATTTTTTTGAATTTATGAGAGCATTGTAGGCACATAGAACATTTGTAATAAGCACATTATCTGATAAAGGGACAAACATGTTCCTAGCTATTGAAAAAAACAGTTGCACATTCAAACTGGATGCTCAAATTATGATGATACACTTGTCAAAACATAGTACAATTATGTTATGAATAAGAGGTTGATGTCATATTTTAATTTTAATGGAGATTGTTTATTTGAATTCTGTAGACCTGTGTCTGAGTTTAATAACCATCAAATGCATGTTCAGATTGAATGACTGAATCAATTATTTTTCCCAAAGCAGTTATTAAGACAGTTTTAAATACATAAGAATAGTAACAAAATAACTCATGAATATTCTATGTTTCAAAAATTAATCACAAGTCAACTTCTAGTTTATATCTTCTGGAATTATATGATTTGGAGATGCTAATGAGTTACAAAGTAATGAAATGCTAATAACTTTTGAATGAAAGGACATTGATAAGCCATGTAGTTCTTATCACAGTGATCTCATCTGCTACAAATTTGCATCTAGACTTACATTTTTCTGAAATAGATCATTTTCCAAAGTATATTTTTAACGCCATGTGAGACAAATTGTAAAACACTAAAACAGTGTAAACAAAACTTTATATTTTATACTTTTAGAGTAATAAAGTAATAGTTAAATGTTGCTTATTTTTTCTGTAATATAAAATAGTTATTTGATTCAATGGTGGTTCCAAATTGTTTTGTGTATTTCATACACATTTAAGAGGGTACAAAAAGATTAAACTAAAGCATATTTTTCTTGCCAGCCTCCCCACTTGCACCACATCCCCTCAAAATTCAGATACTAATTAATTTTGGTGTAGTTATTGGTTGTATACAGAGAAGGAATGGAAGAAATGGAAAAGAGCAGGGGAAAAAATCATTATAATGCAGCATAGTCCAAGGTAAAGAAATATAAAGCAAATGTTTGGAATTTGAGAGCAGATTATACTTCAGGAGACAGGCAAACTAAAGTTTCCTATTTTCTTTACAGAATTAGATAAACCAACAAAGAGAGTCCTCAAGAAAAACAAAATAAATATATACTATATATGAGTAATTCTAAGGAATCAGCTCACACAATTATGGAGGCTAAGAAGGCCTACATTCTGCTATCTGTAAGCTAGAGACCCAGGTAATTCAGTGGTAAAAATTCTGGTCTAAGTTCAACAGCCTTATTATCAGGATTCTTAATGTAAGTCCCAGTTCAAAGGCAAGAGAAGGCTGATGATTCAGCACAGTCAAGAAGAAGGGGATAATTAAGTTTTCTTCTGTGTTTTTTTTTCTATTCTATCCCTCAACAAGTTAGATGATGTCTACCCACATTGGAGAAGGCAATGTACTTTACTCAGTTTATCAAGTGTTAATTTATTCTGATAACAACATCATGGACACACCCAGAAATAACTAGGTATATATCTGGGCATCCTGTGGCCCAATCAAGTTAACACAAAAAATTAACCCTCACAAGTCTACCCCTTATCAACTTGGAATCCATACACATCTCTACAAACCATACTTAATCTCCAAATAAATATAATAACAAGACAAAATTATTACTAATATAACTATGCTGTATACAAACAAATACACACAAATCCCTTCCTCAGAAGAGAAGGTAAAGTTTTTCAGTGATGTTTACTTTTCTCCTTGACATCTGTTTTAGTCTGTTTAGGTGATATAACAAAAATACCATAAACTGGGTAGTTAATAAGCTATGTATTCAATGTCTGGTGAGTACCCTTTCTTCACTGACAGTGACTTCTTGCTCAGTCTTCACATGATAAAAGGGTCAAACAAGCTCTCCCAAGCCCCTTTTATATGGGCGTTAATTCCATTCATGAGGGATCTGTCCTTATGACCTAGTCACATCTCAAAGGCCTCACCTCTTGGTATGGTAAAGATGCAGATTAGCTTTCAACCTTTAAATTCTGAAGAGACAAACATTTAGGCCATAGCCATATCCCATAACTTAAATTCTATGATATAAAATTAACAATGCTTAAGTATTATGACATAAAGTCAATACATCTTACATTGCATGATAATAAAATAGGAGAGAAAAGAATGAAGATAGTTTACACACAGTGACACACAAACATATACATACGCATGGTCATAGGTGATATTTATGACTTCTTCTAACCATTCTGTATTCCCCTTGCCTTCAGCAAGCACCTTAGCAAGTTGTAATTCTGTACCTGGTAGGGTGATTGAAAACTTTATTCCTGAAGGATCTGAGCCATTAGTAGTCCTGTTTAAATTGTATTGTAGCCGTTTTTCATTGTCCTTAATCACAGGGCATGGTAATAGTAGAAAACACCCTAATATTTAAGATATTCTGTTTCTTACCTCCATTGTGAAACAGTAGTCTAATTTCCACTTGGTAGTCAGGACCAATCACCCCAGCCAGCACAGTAATGCCTTTCCTGTTGATTCAGAGACACGAGGAGCCCAAAGTCATGTAGCGGTCTTAACTTGCAGTTCAATCGAATTGTTACTGTTCCTGCTGGTGAAAATATTCCTCTCTCCAGAACTAAAACCTCTAGACCAGCAGACCATTAAATCATGGAATCAGAAAGAAAACATGTTGTTAATGAGTTACCAGAGGTAATAGCGAGCGTTATCACTCCTTCTTTGACCACTCAATTTCTGGGCCCTTGAATCAGCTATGGAAGAAACATTTTGGATTCTGGTTCAGAGCACATACAGCTTTCTGAAGAATCTCACTCCAGCCCTACAAATTTTTGCTATCTAGCTAGTACTGTAACTGAGTATTCAAAAGGCTATTCTACCATTTTATCAAGTCAACTGCTTCAGGACGTTGAAGAACATGGTAAGACCAGTGAATTTCTTGAGCATGGGCCCATTGCTGCAATTCATGTGCTATAAAGTGAGTTTCTCCATCAGAAGTCATGCTGTGTGGAATACCACGACAATAGGTAAGGCATTCTGTAATTCCACAGATGATAGTTTTGGCAGAAGTGTTGCACTCAGGAAAGGCAAATCCATAGCCAAAGTGTCTATGCTAGTAAGGACAATGTGCTGCTCTTCTCATTATGAACATGGTCCAATATAATCTACCAGCCACCAGATAGCTGGCTGCTCACACCCTGGTATGGTGCTATAACAGGAAGGCAATATTTGTTTGTCTCTACTGCAGCTGGATTATGTAATCAGCAGTGGCCATATTCAGGTCAGCTTTGGTAAGTGGACATTTATGTTGCTAAGTGCATGAATAACCTGCATCCCTGCCACCATGGCACTTTATTCATGAGTCCACTGGACAATGACGTGAGAGGCTGGGGAAAGAGGCTTACTCATATCCACAGCATGTGTTATCCTATCCACTGCTTATTAAAATCCTCTTCCATGGAGGTCACATTTTGGTGAGCATTTATAAGTAATACAGATATCTTCACATATTTTGCCTATTGAGAGAAGCAGATTTCTTTTCCAAGTTTCCTTGTCACCAATTTTCCAATCATCTTTCTTCCAAGTCTCTGACCATGTAACTAAACCATGGCCCACAGCCTGTGAATTAGTGTACAATCATATGACTAGCTGTTTCTTCTAAGCAAAGTGCAAAAACAGGCACAATTCCTGAAGTCCTTCTCACTAGGAGGAGGATTTGGCTTCACTGTCCTTCAGGGATGTCCTGAAAAGGGGGTATAATGCTGCAATTTTCTACTTTTGGGTGGGGCAGGCATATTTTTCAGAACTGTCTTTAAGCCAGTTCTGGGTCTTCTCTTCCTCTGTCTAATGATTATAAAAATCTTCACATAAAACTATATATGTAGCCTGAGAGAGACAAGATATCATAACAGGAGTGAGGACAATAGGCATTTGGACAACTTTTTCATTTAACTTACTCATGCCTTCAGGGACTGTTTGGGCCCAGTCATGTATATATCACTTCCATTTGATGATGGAGTGCTGCTCTGCATTCCCAACTTTGTGATTTGGCAGGTCAGATAACAGCCAGTTTATGAAGGGCAGCTCAGGTTGCATGGTAGCTTGGTGGCCTATGCATTCAGTCTGAATCAAAGCTCAAGAGCAGGCCAAATGCTGTTTCTCAAAAGGAGAATAGTTATCTCTGGAGGATGTCAGGCCTTTACTCCAAAAGTGTAAGATCCTGTGCTGTGATTTACATATACTGACCAGACAAACGTTTCTAATATTATCCCCGTCTGCCACTAAGACTTTAAGAACCACTAGATCTGTGTGATTGTGTGGTCCAAGTAGCAGAGCAGCTTTCATAGCAGATTTACCTATTGGAGAGTCTTCTCTTGTTTTCAGCCCCATTCAAATTTAGCACCTTTTTGTGTAAGTCACTAAATGCACAGGAGTAACATAAAAAACAAGGAATATGTTGCCTCCAAAATCCAAAGAGGTTCACTAGGCATTGTGCCTCTTTTTTGGTTATAGGAGAAGCCAGATATAATAACTTATCCTTCACCTTAGAAGGGATATCTTGACGGGTCCCACACCAAGGGACCCCTAGAAATTTTACTGAAATAGAAAGACCTTGAATATTAGTCAGCTTTACTTTTTACCCCCTGACAAGCAAATGTCCTACCAATAAATCAAGAGTAGTTGCTACTTCTAACTCACTAGGTCCAATCAGCAAAGTGTCATTAATATAATGGATTAGTGTGATATCTTGTGGAAGAGAAAGCTATTCAAGGTACCTACAAACTAAATTGTGGCATAGGAATGGAGAGCTGATATACCCCAGAGGCAGCATAGTAAAGGTGGCTTTGCCATAAGAAAGTAAACTACTTCTGGTAGTCTTTACTAACAGTTATTGATGGGGAAAAACAAACAAAAACCAAACAACAACGAAAAAAATATTTATTAAATCAATAGCTGTCTATCAGACACAAGTAGATGTATTAATTTGCTCAAGTTATAAAGCCCTGTCTGGTACAGCAGCTGCAATTGGAATCACTAAAAGTTGAATTGTGATGTGGTGAGAATCATGGCCTTGCATGCTTTAAGCAAAGAGATAAATGAACCTTCCTCTGCCTTTTGTTCTACTTGAGCCTCATAAGGTTGGATAACAACTATGCATATGGGGGAGGGCAAACTCCTTTACTCACCCACCAATTCAAAAGCTAATCTCTTCCAAAAACAACATCACAGACACAGATATAATGTTTAACCAGGTATCTGGGTCAAATTAAAATGGTACATAAAATTAACCATCCCAGCCATGGAACTACAGAAAATGTTTGTGTTAGAGAGAAACAGATGTATTTTTCTACTTGAAATTCAAAACATTTCATAAATGAGTTATGATTTCATAGAAGTTTTTGTTTAGAGAAGTTAATGGTGACAACTGCTAAAAATAAATTTTAGTTAAGCAAAAATAGGATAGAAAATATATGACCTAGTATGACATAGTAGCATAACTTCATTATAACCTTGGATATTGGTTACTGTTATTAATTCATAAACATACTTATCCATATGTTTATTATTTCATTCAATTAGCAAAAACTCAATATTTTTAAGTTCTAAAAATGTGTCAAACAAGGGTACATGGAGAAATTAAAAAATGAGAAATATAATTGTCTTCAAGAAACTGTTAATTTGCTTTGTTAGTTAGGAAACCAAGCAGTTATACAGTAGAGAACATTCAAATAACAATGAACTTGATGTCAAGGGAACACATAGAGACTGCAAAACAAATTTGGAGAATAGCAAATTGTTCTTCACTGCTGCAGTAAAGTGTGTATAGGTGAGAAATGGCAAGAACTGAATGGTTAGACTAAATCGGTCAAGAAAGTCCAGATATAAAATGCTAAGAGATATATATTGTATTTAATAGTCCATGAGAAGATATTGGAGGATTTTAGGAAGCTGATATTACAGATAGTGTAAATAATGATTTGGTCAGAGACAAGATTGCAATTGAGTCCAGTTAGAGACATGGTGTAGTAGTCCAGGTGAGAAATACTCAAGGGTATTTCAGTAATTTGTTATTGGGGAAAAAAATAGAAAAAAATATGCTAAGTATTTAGAAAATTAGTAGGACTTAATGTCTTATTTAGAGGACATGGATATTGACATATGGGAGTAAGAACAGGAAATATTTCAGAATAAATCCAAGATGTAGGTGATTAGCTAAATAGAGCTGTTTTGACCAAAATATGGATTAAAATAAAATATGGTGTTTTGAACTATTTCCTTGGTTATTTTTGTTATTTTGGAGGCAAGAGTAGAATAATGGGGAGGTATAGATGATAACTTTGGAGACAGATATAAAGTTAAATGAATTTCATGAAGATAAACTAATGTGCAAAAAGTATGGTGATTTGATAGGATGTTTAGCTTTCTATCAATTTCATTACTTTGAAGTAATCTTTTTCCTAATTTTTTTTTCTGTCTTTGTTTTTATAGTTTTAGACACAGGGGAGGACAAAAGAGTTCATGTTTCATGTAGAATTTATTTCCTAAAACGTTGAGGGAGAACCAGCATAAAAATACAGTATATCTGAAACTCACAAGGCCACCAAAAATCTATGCAGTTTAAACAATATTCCAAAAATTCAACTTTTATTCCTTGTTGCCATCATTTGAAAAATCTTGCCAGGAATGCACAACTAATGTTCTTTTTGTTTTGTTTTGTTTTGTTTTGTTTTTATCAGTTTCCCTTTAAGTAGAATTAAAATACAGGAATATAGGAAATGAAGAGACTGCATAATTCCAACCAGCTTTTTTTGAAAAAGATTGATGCAGCAAAATTTCCGTTAATATTGTTTTAGGTATAATTTAGAAAGCATTCTTGTGTTGCACTATCCATCATAAGCATGGATGGAATATTGAAAAATAAGTAATTAAAAACACATTTATTATTTTTTGTAAATTATTGTTCCATTATCCCGGAGAGTTGCTGAAACGAAAGGGTTTTGTTTTTCATTTAAATGCAGTTTAATATGAGTAAAAGACTGTTTTATAACCAAAGTCTCAGAAAGTATGTTCATTAGCAATAAGATCAATTCATTGAAAATAATAAAGCAAGAACTTTGTTCGCTTGTGTGTCAACTAGGAAACACATTAGCTCAGCACCTTCCATTTTGCCAGATACTCTACTACATATTTTTGAAAACCCTATCTCATTTATTTATTACAGGAACACTTTAAGATAGAAATTATTGTCTACATTTTAAAATGAGAGTAAGGAATGAGACCACCTCTCCCATTGTCTTCTGTTTCAAAAAGGAAGCAAAAAAGTTCAAAAGAAGCAGAAGTGAGATCAATAGCCAGACAGCTTGGTGCCCAGAAGCAGGCCTCGTAGTTAAAGATCAACTCCTGACCTAACCGCTTGTGTTATCTATAGATTCCAGACATTGTATGAGGAAGCATTGTGAAACCTTCTGTCTGTTCTGCTAGTCCTCATCACTGATGCATGTACCCCTCAGTCACGTAGCCCCTGCTTGCACAATGTATCATGACCCTTTCTTGTGGACCCCTTAGTGTTGTAAGCCCTTAAAAAGGACAGGAATCTTTACTTTGGGGAGCCTGGATCTTGAGATGTGAGTCTACCAATGCTCCCAGCTGATTAAAGCCTCTTCCTTCCTAAAACCAGTGTCTGAGAGGTTTTGTCTGCCACCGGTCCTGCTACATTTCTTGGCTCCCTGGCCGGGAAGCAAGGTGATTAATGGAGAGTGGAGGCAGCCCCTTAGGCAGCTTAAGCCTGCCCTGTGGAGCATCTCTGCAGGGGACTCCGACCAGCTTAAGCGACATGGATCCTGAGAGTGCTCTAGCGTAGGCAATTGCCTCCCTGGAATGCCTTGCCAGAGGAGTGCGCGGCAGACCCCCGCAGAGGATTAACACAGCAGCTGAACACTGGGAAGAATCGGCGCTTAGAGTCTGGACATCTGGAACACAGTAAGGCTGGTCTTGGAATTTGCCCACTCCATCTTAGTGGAAGTGTGGCCTGATCACCCACAGCATACCTTTACCGGCACTTTGGTTTTGGTTTTGATTTTGACTGGATTTGCACTGTTTTGGTTTTGATTTCAGTTCTGACTTTTGGATTTGAATTGTTTTGGTTTTGATTTCGGTTCTGATTTGGCTCAAATTGCTTGATGAATGAGTAACTCCTTATCCGTCTTTTGGTTTTAGTTTTAATTTTGATCTGGTGTGAATTGCTTGGTGAGTGAGTGACTTTTTGCCCCTTTTCCCTTCCCTCTTTGTGGTAAGAGTGTTGTTTTGTCCCCTGAGAGAGGAAAATGGGTAAAACACAGAGTAAGCCTACCCCACTAGGAACTATGTTAAAGAGTTTCAAGAAAGGATTCAATGGAGACTATGGAACTGCTATGACACCTGGAAAGCTTAAGGCTTTGTGTGAGATAAATTGGCCAGCATTAGAAGTGGGATGGCCATCAGAAGGAAGCCTAGACAGGTCCCTAGTTTCAAAGGTATGGCACAAAGTAACTGGTAAATCAGGACACTCAGATCAGTTTCCATACACAGATACTTGGTTGCAGCTGGTTTTAGACCCCCCACAGTGGCTAAGAGTACAGGCAGCAGCAGTGCTAGTAGCAAAGGGACAGACAGCCAAGGAAAAATCTTACTCTGCCTGCCAAGGAAAGTCAGCTCCTAAGGTTCTGTCTGACTCCACATCAGAGGATGCATGGCAGGAAATGGCACCAGTGGTGCCCTGCCCTTACCAAGAAGAGAGGTTCCCCACATTGGAGCCTGCAGCACCTGAGCCTCTACAAGGTACGCACACCCCAAGGCCGCCTAGAATAGACAGAAGAGGATGTGAAGTCTTGGGAGAAACCCCTCCTTTGGCAGCTCACTTGCAACCTAAAACTGGGATACAAATGCCCTTAAGAGAACAATGGTATACTGGGGTAAACGAGGAGGGACATATGGTAGAAAGGTGTGTCTTTGTGTATCAACCTTTTACTTCTGCCAATCTCTTCAATTGGAAAAATAACACCCCATCCTATACCGAAAAGCCACAAGCTCTTAATGACTTGCTCCAAACTGTTATCCAAACTCATAACCCCACTTGGGCTGATTGCCACAAGTTGCTCATGTACCTCTTTAACACGGATGAGAGAAGGAGAGTGCTCCAGGCAGCAACCAAGTAGCTGGAAGAGCATGTTCCAGCTGATTATCACAACTCCCAAGAGTATGTGAGAATCCAGCTACCAGGAACTGACCCTCAGCGGGATCCAAACAAGACAGAGGGCATTCAAAGGCTAAATCGGTATAGGGAAGCACTCTTAGAAGGGTTGGGGAGAGGAGCCCAAAAGGACGCAAACTTAAACAAGGTCTCTGAGGTTATCCAAGGAAAGGAAGAAAGTCCAACGCAATTTTGTGAGTGACTGTGTGAGGCCTACTGCATGTACACTCCCTTTGACAGCCATGAGAGTCAGCTCATGATTAACATGGCCTTAGTTAGCCAAAGTGCATAGGATATTAGGAGAAAGCTGCAGAAACAGGCTGGGTTTGTGGGTATGAATGCGTCACAATTACTGGAAATAGCTAACCAAGTGTTTGTAAATAGAGATGCAGCGAGCCGCAGAGAGAGCCGCAAAGAAGGTGAACGCCAAGCCCGACAAAACGCTGACCTACTAGCTGCAGCTATTAGAGTGGTCTCCCCAAAAGGACAAGGGAAGGGGGGCTCCGGGAAGAATACCCAGTCTGACTGTCCATGCTTACAATGTAACCAGTGTGCCTATTGTAAAGAAATAGGACATTGGAAAGATAAGTGCCCTCAGCTGAAAGAAAAGCAAGGTGGCTTGGAGCAAAAGTCCCCAGACAAGGACGAAGGAGGCTTGCTCAATCTGGCCGAGTGGTTGCTGGACTGAAGGGGACCCGGCTCAAGTGCCCCCAAGGAGCCTATGGTCAGAATGACAGCTGGGGGCAAGGACATTAGCTTTCTGGTTGATACTGGTGCTGAACATTCAGTAGTGACCATCCCGGTCACCCCCTTATCTAAAAAGACTATTGATATAATCAGAGCAACAGGAGTTTCAACAAAGCAGGCTTTCTGTTTGCCCCGGACCTGCTGAGTGCGGGGACATGAAGTGATTCACCACTTCCTGTACATGCCTGACTGCTCCTTGCCTTTGTTAGGAAGGGACCTTCTTAGCAAGCTGAGAGCTACTATCTCCTTTACAAACCAAGGCTCTTTACAACTGAAGTTGCCTGGAACAGGAGTTATCATGGTCCTGATGGTTCCCTGAGAGGAAGAGTGGCGACTCTTCCTAACTGAACCAGGCAAAGAGATAGGGCCAGCTCTGGCCCAGTGGTGGCCAAAAATCTGGGCAGAAGACAATCCCCCCCAGATTGGCAGTCAATCAAGCTCCCATACTCATAGAAGTTAAGCCAGTGAACCAGTCAGTCAGGAAAAAACAGTATCCAATCCCCAGAGAAGCCCTGGAAGGTATCCAGGTTCATCTTAAGTGCCTGAGGACTTTTGGAATTATAGTGCCTTGTCAGTCTCCATGGAACACTCCCCTCCTGCCTGTTCCCAAGCCAGGGACCAAGGACTACAGACCAGTGCAGGACTTGCACTTGGTCAATCAAGCCACAATGACTTTACATCCAACAGTACCTAACCCGTACACATTGTTGGGGTTACTGCCAGCTGAGGACAGCTGGTTCACCTGCCTAGACCTGAAGGATGCCTTCTTTAGCATCAGATTAGCTTCAGAGAGCCAGAAACTGTTTGCCTTTCAGTGGGATGATTGGGGTCAGGTGTCACCACTCAGTATACTTGGACCTGGCTTCCCCAAGGGTTCAAGAACTCCCCCACCATCTTCGGGGAGGCACTGGCTTGAGACCTCCAGGCCTCCAAAAGTTCCCCACGAGAGACCTAGGCTGCATCTTGCTCCAGTACGTTTATGACCTTCTGCTGGGACACCCCATGGCAGTTGGATGCGCTAAAGGAATGGACACCCTGCTTCGGCACCTAGAGGACTGTGGATATGAGGTGTCCAAGAAGAAAGCTCAGATCTGCAGACAGCAGGTACACTACCTGGGATTCACTATCTGACACGGGGAGTGCAGCCTAGGATCAGAAAGAAAGCAGGTCAGTCTCCCAGAACCTAAGACCAGGAGGCAGGTAACAGAATTCTTAGGAGATGTGGGGTTCTGCAGGTTATGGATCCCAAGCTTTGAAGTACTGGCCAAATCTCTGTACCAAGTTACAAAGTGGGGCAACACGGAACCTTTTAATTGGGGATCCGAACAACAGTGAGCTTTTCATAAGTTAAAGGAAAAAGCTTATGTCAGCCCCAGCCCTTGGACTACTGGATCTGACAAAGCTTTTTACACTGTATGTGTCAGAGAGAGAAAAGAAGGCAGTTGGAGTTTTAACCCAGACTGTAGGGCCCTGGCTGAGACCAGTGGCATATCTCTCCAAACAGCTAGATGGGGTTTCTAAAGGGTGGCCCCCGTGTTTGAGAGCCTTGGCAGCAACTGCCCTGGTAGCGCAAGAAGCAGATAAACTAACACTTGGGCAAAACTTGAACATAAAGGCCCCCCATGCTGTGGTAACTTTAATGAATACCAAAGGACATCATTGACTAACAAATGCCAGGCTAAATACCAAAGCTTGCTCTGTGAAAATCCCCGCATAACCATTGAAGTTTGCAACACTTTGAACCCCACCACCTTGCTCCCGGTATCAGAGAGTCCAGTTGAACATAACTGTATAGAGGTGTTGGACTCAGTTTATTCTAGCAGACCCAACCTCCGGGACCAACCTTGGACGTTTGTAGACTGGGAGCTATATGTGGACGGAAGCAGCTTCATTAACCCACAAGGAGAGAAGTGCGCTGGATAGGCAATGGTAACCTTGGACACTGTTATTGAAGCCAAACCGCTGCCTCACAGAACTTCAGCCTAAAACGCCAAACTCACTGTTTTAACTTGGGCCTTAGAGCTAAGTGAAGGTAAGACTGTAAACATTTGTACGGACTCTCGGTATGCCTTTTTAACCCTCCAAGTGCATGGGGCATTATACAAAGAAAAAGGCCTGTTGAACTCAGGGGGAAAGGACATTAAATACCAGCAAGAAATTTTACAGTTATTAAAAGCAGTATGAAAGCCTCGGAGGGTGGCCGTCATGCACTGTAAAGGACATCAGCAAGCCACCACTTCTGTTGCCTTAGGAAATTCTCAAGCAGACTCAGAAGCTTACAAAGCAGCATCCACCCGATACCGAGCATCAGTCACAGCTGCCTTGCTCCCTCAGGCACCTGATCTAGTGCCTGCTTATTCTAAAGAGGAAAGAGACTTTTTCCAGGCAGAGGGGGAGCAAGCGATAAAGGAAGGAAGGATCCAGTTACCAGATGGAAGAGTAGCCGTGCCACAGCTACTGGGAGCTGCAGCTGTGCTGGCTGTGCATGAGACCACCTATCTAGGCCAAGAGTCACTTGAAAAGTTGTTAGGCTGGTACTTCTACATTTCATGTCTGTCGGCCCTTGCCAAAACCGTAACAGAGCAAGGTGTCACCTGGCAGCAGCACAATGTTAGGCAGGGTCCAACTGTCTTGCCCGGCATGCAAGCTTATGGATCAGCCCTCTTTGAAGATCTCCAAGTGCATTTCACTGAGATGCCTAAGTGTGGAGGTAACAAGTATCTGCTAGGTCTAGTGTGTACCTACTCTGGATGGGTAGAGGCCTATCCAACACGAACTGAAAAAGCTCGTGAAGTAACCCGTGTGCTTCTCCAAGATTTCATCTCTAGATTTGGACTGCCCTTACAGATCGGCTCAGACAACAGGTTGGTGTTTGTGGCTGACTCGGTACAGAAGACATCAAAGGTATTGGGGATCACATGGAAACCGCATGCCACCTACTGACCTCAGAGTTCCAGAAAGGTGGAGCAAATGGACTATCAAAAGTAGTTTAAGTAAAGTGTGTCAACAAACATGTTTAAAGTGGGCACAGGCTCTCCCCATGGTACTGTTTAAGATCAGGTGCACCCCTTCTAAAAGAACAGGATATTCTCCTTGTGAGATATTGTATCATAGACCCCCTCCCATATTATGGGGGCTTCCAGGCACTCCTTGAGAGCTAGGAGAAATTGAGTTACAGTGACAGCTGCAGGTTTTAGGAAAAGTTACATGAACAATCTTGGCCTGAGTAAATGAAAAATGCCCCGTTAGCTTATTCTCCCCAGTTCACCTTTTCTCCCCAGGTGATCGAGTGCGGATCAAAGACTGGAATGTAGCCCCTTTGCGGCCACGGTGGAAAGGACCCCAGAGTGTCATCCTGACCACACCCACTGCCATGAAGGTAGAAGGAATTCCGGCCTGGATCCACCACAGCCGCCTGAAACCTGCAGCACCTGAAGCCTGGGAGGTAAAACCAAGCCCGGAAAATCCCTGCAAAGTGATCCTGAAGAAGACGACAAGACCTGCTCCAGTCACACCCGGAAGCTGACTTGTCTACCCACCGCCGAAGCACGAGGAAACTCATTGTGGGACTCATTCTCTTTAGAATTTGGACTTGTACAATAAAAACTTCAGCTGATTTTCCCCACAGGGAGGACTGTACCCAGTGTATTCATCAAGTTACTGAGGTAAGGGAACAAGTTAAAACAATCTTTCTGTTTTATAGATATTAAGAATGTCTAGGAACTTTGAAAGGGACTTGCTTATATAATGCCACTGAAGTATAAAGTATGTGGCACAGGGAATGACCAACCTGATGTGTGTTACAACCCGTCTGAGCCTACTATGACCACAGTTTTTTGAAATAAGATTAAGAACTGAGGACTGGTGGGGACTCGTGAAAGATACAAGTAAAGTATTAACCAGAACAGAAGAAAAAGGGGTTCCCAAACAAGTCACCTTAAGATTTGATGCCTGTGCAGTCATTAATAGTAACAAGCTAGGGATGGGATGTTGTTCTCTCAGTTGGGAAAAAAGCTATATGGCAGAAAATAAGTACATTTGTCATGAATTAGGACTATGTGGTATTGAATGTAGTTATTGGTCCTGTGTCATTTGGGCTACCTGGAAAAAGGACAAAAAAGACCCTGTTCACCTACAAAAAGAAAAAAGTAATTCGTCTTGCACCTCCAGTAACTGTAACCCATTAGAATTAATAATTGCTAACTTCCTGGACCCCCAATGGAAGACAGGGGAAAATGTAAACCTAGGAATTGATGGAACTGTGCTTGACCCCCGAGTCAACTTTTTAGTCCAAGGGGAGATCCACAAGTGCAGTCCCAAACCAGTGTTCCACACCTTTTATGATGAACTGAATGTGCCAGTACCAGAACTCTGAAGGAAGACAAAAAATTTGTTCCTGCAGTTAACAGAAAATGTAGCCCATTTCCTCAATGTTACTTCCTATTATGTATGCAGGGGAACCACTGTGGGAGACCAATGGCCTTGGGAGGCCTGAGAATTAGTGCCCATGGATCCAGTTCCTGATATAATTCCAGTCCAGAAGGCCCACACTGGTAACTTTTGGGTCTTCAAAACCTCAATTATTGGACAATACTGCATAGCTAGAGAAGAAAAGACTTCACCCTCCCCATAGGAAGACTCAATTGCCTAGGGCAAAAGCTGTATAACAGCACAAGAACAGTCACCTGGTGAGGTCTAAACCATACTGAGAAAAACCCATTTAGTAAGTTTAGTAAGTTGCAAACTGTTTGGGCCCATCCAGAGTTTCATCGGGACTGGACAGCTCCAGCTGGGCTATACTGGATATGTGGACACAGAGCCCATGCCAAGCTACCTGATCAATGGGCAGGCAGTTTTTGTCATTGGCACCATTAAAACATCCTTTTTTCCTGCTGCCGGTAAAAACAGGTGAGCTCCTAGGCTTCCCTGTCTATGCTTCCTAAGAAAAGAGGGGCATAGCCATAGGCAATTGGAAAGTTGACTAGTGGTCCCTTGAAAGAATGATACAGTACTATGGGCCTGCCATATGGGCACAAAACTTTTCGTGGGGATACCGAACCCCCATTTACATGCTCAACCGGATTATATGGTTACAAGCTGTCTTAGAAATAATCACTAATGAAACTGGCAGAGCTTTGACTATTCTAGACCGGCAAGAAGCCCAGATGAGAAATGCTATTTATCAAAATAGATTGGCCCTAGGCTACTTGCTAGCAGCTGAAAGAGGGGTCTGTGGAAAATTCAACCTGACCAATTACTGTCTGCATATAGATGACCAAGGGCAAGTAGTCAAAAACATAGTCAGAGATATGACAAAGCTAGCATATGTGCCTGTGCAGGTTTGGCATAGATTTGATCCTAGGTCTGTATTTGGAAAATGGTTCCCAGCATTAGGAGGATTTAAAACTCTTATAATAGGGATAATAATAGTAATAGGAACCTGTTTGTTGCTCTCCTGCTTGCTGCCCTTGCTCCTTCAAATAATGAAAAGCTTTGTCACTACCTTGGTTCACCAAAATAGTTCAGCACAAATGTATTACATGAATCACTATCAGTCTGTCTCGCAGAAAGATGTAGATAGTGAGGATGAAAGTGAGAATTCCCACTAATAAGTGAGATTCTCAAATGGGGGAATAAGGAAGGAGACCACCTCTCCCATTGTCTCCTGTTTCAAAAAGGAAACAAAAAGTTAAAAAGAAGCAGAAGTGAGATCAACAGCCAGATGGCTTGGTGCCAAGAACCAGGCCTGGTAGTTAAAGATCAACTCCTGACCTAACCGCTTGTGTTATCTATAGATTTTAGACATTGTATGAGGAAGCATTGTGAAACTTTCTGTTCTACTCTGCTAGTCCCCATCACTGAGACATGTAGCCCTCAGTCATGTAGCCTCTGCTTGCACAATGTATCACGACCCTTTCATGTGGACCCCTTAGAGTTGTAAGCCCTAAAGGGAGAGGAATCTTTACATCAAGGAGCTCAGATCTTGAGATGCGAGTCTACCAATGCTCCCAGCTGATTAAAGCCTCTTCCTTCCTAAAACTGGTGTCTGAAACGTTTTGTCTGAGACTGGCCCTGCTACAAGAGAACTAATTTTTCATGAATGTTATTTGCTCTACCATCCCTCAGCTAATAGGTAGTCGCTAGAATTTGAACTTGAATAATTCTGAATTTCATGCCATGTCTGATATAAGTAGAAAATACAAGAATGGCTTAAAAATATAATTTGCTTAGCAAACAATATAGAAGAGTTATGCCTATAAACCTACAAATCTATCTTTTTGTCCTCTAATCTACTTTTAAGGCTTTGTCCTTTACTTCAGATCCTGATTTGGTCACTTTCATTTACTTCAGAATTTTGCTCAATTATTTATCTTCTATGTTTGTAATCTTTCACTTCCATTTCATTGGATCCTTCATTATCAGCTGAAAAGTCTGTTCATATTTGAAATATACTAAAAACTATACACAAACACCAAAAGTAAAATGCATTACTTAACTTTGAACTCTCCTAGCTACTCCCCAATTTCTGTCCTTTCTCATCTTTATGGTGTGAATTACCATCTCTGTCTTTATTTTTTCATGTCCTATGTACCATTTGGAAAACTTACTTCTACTTGCAACATTCAAATAAAATAATGATCTCCTCCTTGATGTGAAATGTACATTGAATTGTTCAGTCCCATTCTAATTTTCCCAATATAAATCATTTGAAACCATTTACTTATTCATTTAAATACTTTTTCTTTTGTCCTCTCTACAAATAATCTTCTTCCTTTATTTTTTCTCCTGCACCTAATCATTGTGCATTAAATGATTCTTTTTCAGGCCACATTTGAGCAGAGAGTGCCTATAAATTTTAGCCTAATTTTAAGCTTTCATAACTTCAGAAGTATAAATACATGCTATAAACTGAGAAATATATATATTTGAAAGCTGAATTATTTATATTTTTCCACTTAGTTTTGTAAATTTTAAACAAGAAAATTTTAATTTTTTTAAGTTATACTGAATGAAGATAGTCACTGAAACAAAAAAATACTAATTTATGATTTGTAATTTACAAAATTGTTTCATTGTCTCTAATTAAAGATGGAAAATGCTGACCAAATATCTTTACCGTGAACTCCATTCTCACATATTCTTTGACTACTTGCAATCAATCTTCTGGCATCATCAAGGCAGACCAATGTTTCCTTAAAAATACTACTGGATGAGGATAGATTTTTTTGTTTTTATTCTGTCTTGAGACAGGATCTCACTCTGTCACCCAGGCTGGAGTACAGTGGTGTTATCTCAGCTCACTGCAACCTCCACCTCCTGGGTTCAAGAGATTCACCTGCCTCAGCCTACTGAGTTGCTAAGATTACAGGTGTGCACCATCACAACTGGCTAATTTTTATATTTTTAGTAGAGATGGGGTTTCACCATGTTGGTCAGGCTGGTCTTGAATTCCTGGCCTCAAGAGATCTGTCCCCTTCGGCCTCCCAAAGTGCTGGGATTATAGGCGTGAGCCACTGCACCCAGCCAGATTTTTAAAATAACATTTTTCTTTTTTTTAAACAGAGTCTCACTCTGTCACTGAGGCTGGAGTTCAGTGGCACCATGTTGGCTCACTGCTACCCCTGTCTCCTGGGTTCGAGCAATTGTCCTGCCTCAGCTTCCTGAGTAGCTGGGATTACAGGCGCCAACCACCAAGCCTGGCTAGTTTTTATATTTTTAATAGAGACAGGGTTTTGCCATGTTGGCCAGGCTGGTCTCAAACTCCTGACCTCAGGTTATCCACCCGCTTTGGCCTCCCAAAGTGCTGGGATTACAGGCATGAGCCACTGCACCTGGCTAAAATAAAATTTTTCTAAGGATTGGTTACATTGACCAAATATTAGTTGTTCCAATGTATGCTAGAAGGTTTCTATGATAGCAGCTGTAATGATACATTATTATATTTGTGTATTAGTCCATTTTCATGCTGCTGATAAAGACATACCTGAGACTGGGAAGAAAAAGAGGTTTAATGGACTTACAGTTCCACATGGCTGAGGAGGCTTCACAATCATGGAGGAAGACAAGGAGGAGCAAGTCACATCTTACAAGAATGTCCACAGGCAAAGAGAGAGACAGCTTGTGCAAGGAAACTCCCACTTTTAAAACCATCAGATCCCATGAGACTTACTCACAATCATGAGAACAGCATAGAAAATTCTTGCCCTCATAATTCAATCACCTCCCACTGGGCTCTTCCCACAACACGTGGGAATTGTGAGAGTTACAATTCAAGGTGAGATTTGGGAGGGGACACAGCCAAACCATATCAATTTAGAAAGGATACTTTACACTATTCAGTAGGGTCCAAATTTCTTTACAGGATAATCCATTTTGTTTTTAGTTTCTTATTCCTACAGCCCTATTTAATACTTATTGTTCGGTAGTTGTTTGACAAATAATCATTCAAAAATGAAAAATGAAACAAATAAATAATAATTAATAATGAGACAAATAAATAAATATAAAAATTAATGATGGAATAAGAAAATAAATGCCAAAATATAATTAAAAATACTTTTCAATGCAATCTCAGCCAGTGTGGCCAAAAGGTGGTTTATGTGGTGCTTATTTACTGACTTTGATATATCATATTCTGTCTACTATTCATTGCTATAATCTCCTTTAGCAATGAAACTTTATTGACCTATGAAAATAAAATATTTTATTCCAAGTAGATTTTTAAGACCATATAAATGTGTTAGCTATAATATAAGATGTTTAATTATTTTCTTATGTTAAGAAGCATAAGACACTTCAAGTAAGCTTTTTTTTTTTTTTTTTTTTTTTTTTGAGACGGAGTCTCGCTCTGTCGCCCAGGCTGGAGTGCAGTGGCGCGATCTCGGCTCACTGCAAGCTCCGCCTCCCGGGTTCACGCCATTCTCCTGCCTCAGCCTCCCGAGTAGCTGGGACTACAGGCGCCCGCTACCACGCCCGGCTAATTTTTTGTATTTTTAGTAGAGACGGGGTTTCACCGTGTTAGCCAGGATGGTCTCGATCTCCTGACCTCGTGATCCGCCCGCCTCGGCCTCCCAAAGTGCTGGGATTACAGGCGTGAGCCACCGCGCCCGGCCCCAGGTAAGCTTTTTTACAAAATTAGAGTTAAATCGTTAAAAAAAATTGGGGCTTACAGTAGTGCACATAGTCCATATAATTCCCTCTGACATTCTTCTTACAGAGTGCCTTACTGTAGACCTATTGCTGGGTGGCAGTCTGATTGATTGCTCTGTGATAGACCTCCCAATACTCAGCTTAGTCATTCATACAACCAGAGATAAAGATAAATTCAGGGATCTAGTTGGTTCTGTGACCTTCACTGGTAATGAATCCTGTAGGCTCATTAGCTGCAAATTTGAAGCATTTTAAAATTAATTGCCTTTAGTATAATAAAGTTTCTGCTTGCTTGGAAATCAGAACAATGGTAAACACTTTAACAAACTTGTTAACAATCGTTTATTACAGAGTAATTGTGACCTTGAGGAGTTGTTTGCTTTTTTTCCCATTATAATGGCATGCACAATATACTATGCATAGCAATGGTTTAATTTTAACTTTTTAGAGTCTTACTTTATGTGTTATAATCCTATTATATTTGGAATCATGTATAACTCAGTAAAATGTATTAAAATCTCTTCTAAAATTGTTCTTGATCAGATTCATGATTTTAATTTCTTGTTTGTTTAGCTTATTTGGCCATATGCTTGTCATATTGCTCTGGGCACAAAAGCAACCACCCTGACACAATTTTTTTAAAAAAGAACATTACATTATAATTTATACAGTTAACAGGAATATGAATCTATGCCAACATGACAGAGAAAAAAATCCATGAAATATAATGTTAGCTAGAGAAATAATATACCTAGGAGGAAAATCAGACTTTTTCATTTCCATATTTTAAATTTCTATTTTTACCTCTACACAAAAAATAGCTTAAAATATGTCTTAATTCAACCAATTTCATAGTGTGTATTTTAAAAGTCACATACTTTTTTTCAAAGTCACGTCTTCTGGTACTGGCTATTATATTACCGCTAGATTATGCTGTTTCAAACTTATGTTCAAACATATTTTTTATGCTCTCTAATTACAGAGTCTATCACTTTTTTCATTAGGGTTGCATGCACTTTGAGTTGTTTTCATAGAGTATCATGAGCTATCACTGCAACACACACCTGAGTGATCAACAGTAAGTTTAAAGAGGCCTATAGCAAAGTAGCTAATTATATTGGCTTATAACTATGTTAAACAGAAAAAGTTAGTCAAGTTGTATTGTTTCTGGTACACCTATTAATAAAAATATAGATATGGATTATATTATTAAAAATAGTTACATGTATAGTCAGTCATATACTGTAAATTAAACCAAAAAGATAAATTCAGTGAGATATTTGTACCAGAAATCTTACAGCAGGGATAGAGGCTGTAATAAACATGTACCTTCTCAATTAGTCTTCTTTGGTTAAAGAAATGGAAAAAACCCAAATCATCTCTTACATTCAAAATTATAAAAGATCAGAGGTGTGGCCACAATGGCTGACTAGAAGCAGCTAGTGTGCATGGTTCTCATGGAGAAGAATAAAAGGGGCAAGTAAATACCACAGCTTCAATTGGAACATCCAGGTACAAGCATTGAGACTAATCAAGGAAACAGTGTGACCCACAGAGAATGGAAAAAAGCAAGGTAGGATGGTGGCCCGTCTGGGAGCAATATGGAGCCAGGGAAACCTCCCCTGTCCAGGGGAGCAGTCAGTGAATGTGTGACCCCGGGAAACCACACTTGGCCCACAGATCTTTGCAACCCTCAGGTCAGATCTTTTTGTGAACCCACTCCACCAGGGCCTTCAGTCTAACAGAGCTACATGGAGACTTGACAGAGCAGTCACTCAGGCATACACGGAGATACAGGAAACCGAGATACCCAGGCTTTCTGGGCTTTCCAGCAAAAGTAGCTGCAACTCCACCAAAGAGGAATGTTAAACCCTGTATATACCCCTAGGAAAGGCTGAATCCAAGAGGCTGAGCAGTAACAGTCTGAAGGCCCCACTTCTATGGTGCCTCACAGATAAGACACAATGGTTTAAGACTCCAGTCAGCCACCACTAGCACCATTGCACCTGTCTGAGATGAAGTTCTCAGGGAGAGAAGCTACCATCTTTGCTGTTTAGTGGACTTACTTGTTCCAGCTTTTGGGCTTTGGATAGTCCAAGTCTACCAGGGACAGAAGCAATCCTCAGGCACAGCACAGTTGCTCTATGAAAACATGGCCATACTGTTTTTTTTAAGCCAGTCCCCGATCCTATTCTTGCTCACTGGGCAGGGCCTCTTAACCAAGGTTGCTGCCAGCCACCCCATCAGTGTTCTGTAGCTGACAGAGATTTAAAACTTCCCTGGGATGGAGCTCCCAGAGGGAGGGGTGGGCCACCATCTTTGCTGTTTGGGCAACTTAGCTATTCCAGCTATTGGGCTTTGTAGAGTCCAAGCCAACCAGTGGCAGAAGTGGTTCTTCAGCACAGCACAGCTGCTTTATGAAAACATGGCCAGACTTCTTTTTTAAGTGAGTCTCTGGTCCCATTTCTCCTCGCTGGAGGTGACCTCCCAACCGAAGTCTTCAGCCACCTTCTACAGGTGCATTTGGGCTGGCAGCAGTTTGGTAAATCCCTGGGACAGAGCTCCCAGAGAGGGGCAGGCAGTTATCTTTGCTGTTATACAGCCTTCATTGTTGTTACCTCCAGGTACTGGAAAATCTGAGATGACTAGGGAGTAGAGCAGGCCCCCAGCATACCACAGCAGCCCTACAGAAAACGGCCAAACTGCTATATCAGTGCCCATTCCTACATCTCTTTGCTGGTAGGGTTCTCCATACCTGGTCCTCCAGCCACACACCACCAGAGATATCAAGCAAGTAGCAGCTCTGGCCCATGGGGAAACTGAAAGCCTCTCTCTACTGCCTCTGCAGTAGAAATGCCCATGCTACCCTTAGTGTTACGAGATGTCTGGGGTGTTGATTTTTCTAGTCAGAAGCCACTGTGGCCTCAGTGCATTTGCCCAGGTTCTTGTCCTGTGTCTAGGAAGAATGAGTTACACAGACAAGTGAAGGGTGAAGAAAAAGAGTTTTATTTAGTGTTAGAACAGCTCAGAAGAGTGGGTAGCTCCTCTCTGTAGGCAGGTTGTCAAGTGTTAGCTCTTAGCAGACAGGAGGTCCTGGAGGAGGTGGCTTCTCTCCTCAGGCAAGTCATTCTGATGTCTCTGCAGGTCTCTGAAGCTCTTAGCAGATAGGGTAGCTCCTCTCTGCCAGCAGGTCATCTCTGCAGCTCTCAGAAGAGAAGGTACTTCTCTCTGCAGCTGGTCATTCCATCATCTCCAGCTAGCATTCCTGTACACCCGCAACAGCCAAGCCAAGAGCCAAATCAGAAAGGCAAGCCCATTCACAATTGGCATATGAAGAGTAAAATATCTAGGAATATAGATAACCAGGGAAGTGAAAGATCTCTACAATGAGAATTACAGAACACTGCTCAAAGAAATCTAAGAAGACACAATCAAATGGAAAAACATCCCATGCTCATGGAAGGAAAGATTCAATATTTTAAAATAGCCATACAGCCAAAAGCAATTGCAGATTCAATACTATATCTATCAAACTACCAATGATATTTTTTACAGAACTAGAAAATCTAACTTAAAATTTATATGAAACGAAAAAATAGCCTGTGTTAGTATTTTCTCACACTGCCATAAAGAAATACCCAAGAATAGTAATCTGTAAAGGAAAAAGGTTTAATTGACTCACAGTTCCACATGGCTTGGAGGTCTCAGGAAATGTAGTCATGGAGGAAGGAGAAGCAGGCACATCTTATATGGTGGCAGGTGAGAGAAAGACCAAAAAGGGAAGAGCCCCTTATAAAGCCATCAGATCTCATAATAACTCATTCACTATCATGAGAACAGCATGGGGGAAACTGACCCCATGACCCAATCACCTCCCGTCAGGTCTCTCTCTCAACACCTGGGGATTACAATTTAAGATGAGATTTGGGTGGGAACACAAAGCCTAATCATACCATTCTGCCACAGCCCCTCTGAAATCTCATGTCCGTTTCATATTTCAAAACCAATCATGCCTTCCCAACAGTCTCACCAAATCTTAATTCATTTCAGCATTAACCCAGAAATCCAGGTACAAATTCTCATGTGAGACAAGGCAAGTCCCTTCTACCTACAAGACTGTAAAGTCAAAAGCGAGTTAGTTACTTTCAAGATACAATGGGGGTACAAGCATCAGGTAAATGTTTCCATTCAAAATGGGAGTACTTGGCCAAAACAAAAGGGCTAAAGGCCCCATGCACATCTAAAACCCAGCAGAGCAGTCATTAAATCTTAAAGCTCCCCAAAAATCTCCTTTCATTCCATGTCTCACATCTGGGGCACAATGATGCAAGGGGTGGGCTCCCATGACCTTGGGCAGTTCCTTCACAGGCTGGCATTGAGTGCCTGTGGTTTATCCAGGTGTGCAGTGTAAGCTGTCAGTGGATCTACGATTCTGGGGTCTGGAGGATGGTGGCCCTCTACTCACAGCTCCACTAGGCAGTGCCTCAGTGGGGACTCTGTATGGGGGCTCCAACCCCACATTTGCCTTCCACGTTGCCCTAGCAGAGGTTCTCCTTGAGAGCTCTGCTTCAGCAGCAGATTTCTGCCTGGATATCCAGGAGTTTTCATACATCCTCTGAAATCTAGGCAGAAATTTCCAAACCTCAATTCTTAAATTCTCTGTACCCACAGGCCCAACAACACATGGAAGCTGCCAAAGCTTGGGACTTGCACTCTCTGAAACAATGGCCTGAGCTGTACTTTGGAACCTTTCAGCCATGGCTGGAGCTGGAGCATCTGGTACTCAGGGCACCAAGTCCTGAGGTTGCACACAGAAGGGGAGCCTTGGGTCCAGCCCATGAAACCATTTTTTTTCCTCCTGGGCCTCTGAGCCTGTGATGTGAGGTGCTGCCATGAAGACCTGTGACATGCTCTGGAGACATTTTCCCTATTGTCTTGGCAAATAATATGAGCTTCTTCGTTACTTACTCAAATTTTAGCAGCTGGCTTTAATTCCTTCCCAGAAAATGGGTTTTTTCTTTTCTGCCATGTGATCAGGCTGCAAAATTTCCAAACTGTTATGCCCTGCTTCTCCTTTAAACATAAGTTCAAATTTCAAGTCATCTCTCTCAAGTTCAAAGTTCCACAGATCTCTAGGGCAGAGGCAAAATGACACCAGTCTCTTTGCTAAACATAGCAAGAGTGACCTTGGCTCCAGTTCCCAATAAGTTCCCATCTCCACCTGAGACCACTTCAGCCTGGACTTCGCTGTTCATATTACCATTAGCATTTTGGTCAAGGCCATTCAACAAGTCTCTAGGAAGTTCCAAACTTTCCCATATCTTCCTGTCTTCCTTTGAGGCCTCCAGACTGTTTCAACTTCTGCTCATTACCTAGTTCTAAAGTCACTTTCACACTTTGAGGTATTTTTATAGCAGTACCCCAAACTCCTGGTACTAATTTATTGTATTAATCTGTTCTCATACTGCTATAAAGAAATACCCAAGTATTTCTGGGTAATTTATAAAGGAAAGAGGTTTAATTGACACAGTTGTGCACAGCTGGGGAGGCCTCAGGAAACTTACAATTATGGCAGAAGGGGAAGCAGGCACATCTTACATGGCAGCAGGAGAGAGACAGACCAAACTGGGGATAGCCCCTTATAAAACCATCAGATCTCATGAGAACTCACTCATTATCATGAGACCAGCATGGAAACTGACCCCCTGATTCAATCACCTCCCACCGGGTCACTCCTTCAATACCTGAGGATTACAATTCAAGATTAGATTTGTGCGGGGACACAAAGCCTAACCATATCATAGCCTGAATAGCCAAGGTAATCCTAAGCAAAAGAACAAAGCTAGAGGCATCACATTATCTTAATTCAAACTATACTATAGGGCTACAGTACCCCACACAGTATGGTACTGGTACAAAAACAAGCACATAGTTCAGTGGAACAGAATAGAGAGCCCAGAAATAAGGCCACACACCTACAATCATCTGATTTTTGACAAAGCTTGCAAAAACAAGCAATGGGGAAAAGACTCCCTATTCAATAAATACTTCTGGAAAAACCAGTTGCCATATGCAGAAGATAGAAGCCAGATACCTTCCTTACACCATATACAAAAATCAAGTCAAGATGGACTAAAGAGTTAAATATAGAACCCCAAAGAATAAAAACCCTGGAAGACAACCTAGGTAATACTACAGGACATAGAACCAGGCAAAAATTTCAGGACAAAGATTTCACTACAAAAAGACCAAAAGCAATCCCAACAAAAGCAAAAATTGACAAGTGAGAACTGATTAAACTTAACAGATTCTGCACAGCAAAATAAACTATCAATGGAGTAAACAGACAACCTACATAATGGAAAAATTTTTTTGCAAACTATGCATTTGACAAAGGTCTAATATCCAGAATCTATAAAGAAGTTAAGAAATTTACTAGAAATAAATGAACAACCCCATTAAAAAGTGGGCAAAGTAAATGAATAGACACTTTTTAAAAGAAAAACAAATACATGCCAACAAGCATATGAGAAAAAGCTGAAATCACTGATCATTAGAGAAATGCAAATCAAAACCACAGTGAGATACCATCTCACATCAGTCAGAATGACTATTATTAAAAAAATCAAAAATCACAGATGCTCGTGAGGTTACAGAGAAAACAGAACACTTATACACAGTTGGTGGGAGTGTAAAATTAGTTCAACCATTGTGGAGAACAGTATTGCAATTCCTGAAAGAGCTATAAGCAGAACTGTCATTCAACCCAGAAATCCCATTACTGAGTATATACCCAAAGGAATATAAACCATTCTACTATAAAGACTCATGCATGCAAATCTTCACTGCAGCACTGTTTACAACAGCAAAGACATGGAATCAACCTAAATGCCCCTCGATGACACATTAAAGAAAATGTGGTACATTTATAACATGGAATATTATACAACAATTAGAAACCAAGATTATGTCTTTTGTGGGAACAGGGATGGAGCTGGAGGCTCTTATCTTTAGCTAGCTATGCCGGAACAGAAAATCAAATACTGAATATTCTCAATTATAAGCGGGAGCTAAATAATGAGAACTTATGAAAACAAAGAAGGAATAACAAACACTAGGGTCTAATTGAGAGAAAAGAGCAGAATAGATAGTACTGGATACTGGGCTTAATACCTGTCTGGTGAAATAATCTGTATGACAAACCCCTATGACAGAAGTTCACCCACGTAACAAACCTTCACATGTACCCCTGAACTTTAATTAAAAGTTAAAAAATATTATAAAGGTGAGAAAAGTGTGCAATTTTTGTTTTAAAAGTTAGCCACCAATTGAAATACAAATTTGGTTAGTTACCATTACATGCTAAAGTAGATTTAATGTATCTTCATCATGCACCTGAAATGAGTTAGATTACAACTATTTGATGATTGAGATCTCTTGCCTTTCGTCTTTAGCTACATGAATACATTAGGGTGTGTTTCATATTTAGACCTTTATATGTGCTTTTCTTCTGTCAGAAATATTCTTCCACCTATCTTCATATGGTCCCTACTTTGAATTTTTCTGAAACAATTTAAATATAATTTCTGACTATTTTGGCTATAGTATCACCCTCCCCTCAGTCATTTTCTATGATTAAACATTTTATGTTCATGTTATTGTTTATTGAATCTGAAATTAATTTCGTAGTTAATGTGATTATTTTTTTTTCTCCCCAGACTGAAATGTTAGCTCCTGAAAGTGAAGTTTGCCTATTTTGTATTTTGTTCACAGCTAATTCATCAATACCTAAAACAGTATTTTCATACAGTAACAAAAGAAAGAGGAAAGGAAGGAAGAAAGAAGAAAGAGAAATGCATTAACTCCTGAAATTTGCTAGAATTCCATGTATTCTGTACTGTAAGTTTCTTTTTAAGTGATGAAATGGCACCCTCCGCCCCCACAAACACAAACACATTTGGCAACGTGGTGTTAGTGAGAGGACATTCATATCATCTGTAATAGAAAGAAGCTGCAAATGTATTGGCAGAAAATACCAGTGTTGTCATAGCTGAAGCAGGCACTTAAACAAGTATTCAGATATTTTCAACCAGAATTTTCAATCAGAACCACATTTTTCATAATACTGTTATACCATTTGTACTCCATTATGTATTTTTGTGCTCCAATTGCCAGCTGTTGTCATCCCTTGGTAAATATTAGAGTTAACTGTGAACCTTTTCAGAAAATATGAACACTGGACTCTACCCCCAGAGGCTTTGACTCGGTATGTCTTGGTGGGATTGACTACTTGTATTTTAAAACGTCACAAGTGATTTTTATATTCTTTCATATGCTTCGATGCTACTATACTAGTTATCCTGAGCACCTTGACAAAAAGATATCTTGCTTTATTCATCTTTGTAGAGCGAGTAGGTTTGGTAGAACTGACAAAGAAAAAAGAAAATGGTTTGTGAATGAATGATGAGGGATCATTAATTCACTAGTTCACAAACTAATTATTTATTCCTTGAATACAAGATAGTGAAATATAATTCCTATATCATTTTGAATGGCTACTGTGGTCCTAGTCCTTTGCACTAAATGTAAAATATGAGGAATCAGGAACATTAAGGAGAAAGAGAGCAGAGACAAGGAGACAAGAGAGGAAAGGAGAGGAGGGAGGAGAAAAGGAAGAAAAGGGGAGGAGTGGAAGAAAATTAAAGAACATATTAGAGAACTTGACAGGAGGTAATTAATGCATCTCATTGACGGTCAAATCTATTTCTTACTTTGCCTTCTAGTGAACTCACAGTTTCCCAAATTGTGTTTAAAAAGGCAGTGAGCTAATTTCTTCCTCAATAATAAAACCCTGCTGTGTTCCCAGTTAATTTACTCAGTTCTAGGCCAGGAGGCCCCATTTTAAAAATTTATTTCTATCTACAAATCCTATATTTTTGGAAAGGCACTTTAAACTTAGGGAAAACTTGCTTATTCATACATTTTTAAACTTAGCCTAAAGTAATAATCTCAACATTCTTATTTATTGAAAATATAATTAATAGTACATACCTTGATACATACTAGGAGAATTTAGTTGAATTTCCCCTACATTTTCATCCTAAAACTTCTCACTTCAGTACGATCACTTGTGCAAATTTACTAAATAGTTTTCTGCTGCCAACCTTGTCTTTTATGCTCTTGCTACTAGCCAATATTTTGTTTCCTCTGTCATGCAAACATAAAAAACTCTACAATTGTGTCGTGTTAAACTTCTATACACTCAAAATCATATGTTTGCCCAACCTTTTTTTTAACATACTTAATTCACTAGCGTGACTGAAACAGAGAAATTGAAAGTTAAAGAGAACAAATGTGACCAAGGTGAAAAGCATTTTAGTAAATTTCATTATCTAGACTTAAACTAATTCTACCAGTTTAGGTTGGTTTATTACTATTTCATGTTTGCACAGAACTAGATTATTCAAATTCTGTTACTCTTTTATCTCCCAAAATATTTTTGGGGGTTACAATTTGCTATGGTAATAATTATATCATTTTTCTATAGATAGTTTTTAAATCTTGACTTTTTCCCTGCAGATTATCCCTACTAAAAGTTCAGTTCAAGTTACTTCATCAAAAGAAGTGTGTTGTCCCTTTTTGCATACCTAACAATATACTAAGCAATTAGGATAGAACAATGAATTAAAAATAGTCTCCATTCTTAAGCAAATTTGTCTTTATGTGAGAAAGGCAGGCATGTGACAAATTAATTAAGTTCAATATTAGTGTAAAGAATATATAGGTTCAGATTTCTATGGGAGCACGAAGGAAGAGAAGTTAGTTACTGAAATGATAATTGAAAGAATAGAGAACAGTGAGCCAAAAGTAGATACCTAGAAAACATATCTTTTAATGCACAAGCAGAGTGCAGTTACAGAACAATCATAGAAAGTTTAGCAAACAGCCGTAGAATGACTAATAATAGAAAAAAGGATATAAGAAAAAGATGCTATAGATGTGAATGAGGAAAGACTGTAAAGGAAGGGGGCATAGTTCAATATCCCTTCAATACATTACATGCATTATATAAATCTATATTTAAATAATACTGTATTAGGTTTTACCAGAGTAAAAGAACCAATAGGAGATATATCTATCTCTATAATATGTGTGTGTGTGCATGTGCATGTGTGTGTATGTATGTATTAATAATAACAAACACATACAGAGAAAGAGAGAGAGAGGGACTGATTATAAGGAATTGGCTTGAGAGAGAGAGAGAGAAAGAGAGAGAGAGACTAATTATAAGGAATTGGCTCATGTTTTAGAAGCTGACAATATCCAAGATTTGCAGGGTGAATTAGAAAGCTGGAGACCCAGGAGAACTGATAGGTATTTTCATTATAATTCCAAGTCCTGAGAATGAGTAGAGCCAAGTGTAAGTTTCAGTCAAATAAAAACAAAAACAAAAACAAAAAATAGCAAGCTTGGGACTTTCAAAAACCCAGTGTTTTAGTCTGAACCTGAAGGCTATAAAAGACCAAAGTTCCACCTCAGACAGTCAGAGAGGAGGAATTCCCTTTTGCTCAGCCTTTTTGTTATATTCAGGTCTTTAATTGATTGGACGAAGCCCACCAGCATTAGGGAGAGCAATCCTTTACTCAGCCTACCTATTCAAATAGCAAGCTTATCCAAAACACCTTCACGACCACAGAATGTTTGGCCATATGTCTGAGCACCCTGTGGCCAAGTCAAGTTAACACATACAATTAAACTATCACAAATAGTACATATTCATCTATTTAGTTTCAGATAAAAATAATTATAAGATACCATAATGCTTTCTTCTTATGCTCTAATAAAACATCGTGCTTTCACCTCACTCTAAAAACCACTACACTAAATTAGACTGCTGTTCAAAAATAGTCAAATTGAAGAACAAAACAAAGTTATTGATGAAGTGGGAGACAGAGCAACTGAGAAGAATAATAATTGGAAATTAGTAAAAATTGGCAATCAGCTTTGAAAAGCACACACTACAACAAATGTTTTAAGTTCCCTCACTGCACGAGAAAAGAAATAATGGTGTGTTTTAATTTATATCAAAATTTAATCATTACATTAGAGAATATGCAAAGAACATTTAACAGAAGAAAAAATATGTAGTTTTTTTAGTCTAAATTTGAAAGTTTGGGCAATAATGTAATCTAAAGAAAATGGTAGGAGGACTATAATTACTTGATATAACTGGTACTAGAAATGCTATGTACCTTAAATGAATGTCATCATTCATGTTTGGGTGAATTCCTTCAAACAAGTAGAGCTCGTTAATTAAGATGTCATTGAACACAAAAGAGAAAATTAAATTAGAGGCAGTGGGGGAAGTGAATAACAGGTATGCTAGATTAAGAAACAAAGCACCCCCCAAAATATAATAAAAGATACATGAAATATAAATGATAATTTATATAAGTAAAGTTTGTCATAAATGTTAAATAACGGCACTTTTTACAAGGCATTGAAGCAGTGATTTGTAATGTCCAGTTGTGATGATCTGATATTTGATTGACCCACCACATATTAATTTGAGCAGAGAACTATATTTAATATTGTGTAGAAATAAAAGGAGTTGGACATGTTATTTTGGCTTTCATCATTTTTTATTCCAGATAATAAAAAAATAAATGTATGTATAAAGCATCACATGCATAATTAGAAGATAAAACAGGTACTTCATAGTAGTGGTGAGTACTGAAAGTATCTCTTTGGGGCATTACTCAGGAAAAGAAAATTCTTTAACTGAGATTGACAGAATTATAGGATAGAGTTAACAGAGAGTATGGGCAGAAATCATAGCACAGGACTGTAAATCTGATTATGAAACAGAGTCAGCTGAATATAGTACACAAATAATTTGTTAGAAATAAAGATTCTATTGGGGCTGCCAACATAAATTAAATTTAGGATGAAATAAAAAAGTAGATGCTTTCTTCTTTCTCACCAGCAGAAACTTGGAATTCCTTTGATAATTAGGGTCACCAGACATAGTTAGAAATAATTAAATAAAATTATGAATTTAAAGTTAGGCTTAATTGTTGCTAAATCAGTCTGAAACAATAACTACAGCAAAATCCAGACATTTATAAAAACAACGCTTTGGGAGATGTTAGACATTTAGACATCAAGCAATAAAGAACTGAAATCATTGAGAGATGGAAAACAAATGAGGTGAGCCCCAGATTTTGCCAAATTTACTGCAGACCAACCATGTCATAGCAGGAGGAGAAATGAAGTAAAGCTCAGCTGAGTTTTTGATTTAGGGAGACGGAGGGTCATCCATCCATACGCTTTGAGAGTTTGGTAGAGAATTAATCAACTCATGCATATGAGGAAACTACATCAGGCCAGAAGAAGTATCACTAAAAATTATTAGAAGGTACAGTGCCTAAGACACAGAACCAGAAAAATGCCTGTTCCCATAAGCCAGCCTAGAAAATATTATAATTCACATAATTTTATAAAGAATTCAAGGCAGTCTTTTATTAATAGTGGCAAATAAGTATCCCTAGATAAGCCCTGCTATGATCCCAACTAAACAAAGTTAAGCCATATGTATTAAAAGTATAAAAACATTTCCAAGAAGTTTAACTGCATCATCGGACAAAACTCATGAAGACATACAGAATAAAAAATATCTAGAAATCAACAAGCTAAAGACCCACTGTCTATCTTCCAATCAAATATTACCAGGAGTAAAAAGAGGAAGAACAAAAAATCCTATATGAGGAGAAGAATCAATCAATCAAAATCCACTCAAAACTGACACAGATGTTACAATTAACAGAGAAAATCATTACAATGGTTATTATAATTCTATGCCATATGCGTCTTGTGACATATTGAAACTTGTAACATATTGAAAAAAAACAAATTAAGCTTGTAGAGATAAAAATACAATGCATGAAATAAAAATTACACTGGATGGGATTAACGCCAGATTACACAATACAGAAGAGAAGACGAGGGACCTAAAAAATGTAGCAATAAAAACTATCCAACATAAAATAGAGGAAAAAAGAACAATAACAAAAGGACAGCTCACCAATGAGTTGTAGGACATTTCAAGAGACCCAATACACATATAACAGCATCTGTGTGAAAGGTGAGAGGGGGGAAACAGAAAACAAATATTTATATTAATAATAACTAATTACTTTGCAAATTTGATGAAAATTAATAATTCAAAGATTCAAGAAAACTATCAACCCCAAATATAAGAAACATGAAGAAAACCACACAAAGACACATCATGACTAAAAGTCTCAAAACCAGTGATACAGAAAAACATATTTACTGTAGTCAGAAGAATGGAAAATTATAGGCCTAGAGGAAGAAAACTAAAAGTGGGAATATTCTATAGAAACAAAGCAATCTGGAAGACAGTTGAAGAATGTCTTTAAAGTACAGAAAGAAAAAAAAATTCAAATAGAACTCTACATTGAGGAAAAATATCTTTCAAATTAAAAGATAAAATAATGACATTTTCAGACATTAAAAAAACACCTTAAAATGTATCATTAGAAAACTCACAATGCAATAAAATTTGAAGTTTGTTCAGGCAGCAAGAATATGTGACTGGATAGACATACGGATCCACACAAACAAATGAAAAACAAGTAATAAATATATTAGCAAATATATGACATTTTCCTTGTTTATTTATTTCTTTTCCTTTTTTTTTTTGAGACCTAGTCTCACTCTGTCGCCCAGGCTGGATGGAGTGCAGTGGTGCAATCTCGGCTCACTGCAAGCTCTGCCTCCTGGGTTCACACCATTCTCCTGCCTCAGCCTCCCGAGTAGCTGGGACCACAGATGCCCACCACCATGCCAGGCTAATTTTTTGTACTTTTTTTTTTTTTTTTAGTCGAGATGGGGTTTCACCGTATTAGCCAGGATGGTCTCGATCTCCTGACCTGGTGATCCGCCCGCCTTGGCCTCCCAAAGTGCTGGGATTTCCCTTAATATTTTAATGCCTTTAAAGATAACTGTCTTATCCAAAAATAATAACGATGTATTAGACTTCGCAATATATGTATGAGTAAAATATGTGACTGTAATAGTGTAAATGTTAGGAGGAGAAATGGAAGCTATTGTATGGTACAAGAAACATATACTATGCCTGAGGAAGTGTAATGTCTTTTGAAATAAACAGTAAAACAACAGAGCACAAACCTTGGTTAGCCACTTTGAATTTCGGAAACAGTACAAAAAACACTCACAATACCTTCCAACTTCTTTCTGTGATGTGGAAGACTGAAAGGTTGAGAGAATCCCAGAATAAAATTAGAGCTTTACAGATGCTTTGATCACAATATAAGTTTCATGGCTGTTTCTTATCAGGCTATATGATCTAGAAGATCCAATATTGCTAGAGAAATTAATAATTGCTGAAGATTTTTTTTTTTTTTTTTTTTTTGTGTGTGTGTGTGTGTGTGTGAAATACCAGGCAAACGCTTATGGAAAAGTTACAAATCTGATTCCCAGAGTTCTGAAAACAGAACACACATTCTGCCCCCAATAAGTATTTATTTAACCATAAATTTTATTGAAGTTTAACATATTCACACAAAAGTGAACAAATCATAAATGTATAGCTCAACATATTTTCACAAAGTGAACACATCTATGTAAACAGTACCCAGCTCAAGAAACAGAACGCCAGGCGCGGTGGCTCACGCCTATAATCCCAGCACTTTGGGAGGCCAAGGCGGGCGGATCACCTGAGGTCGGGAGTTTGACACAAGCCTGACCAACATGGAGAAACCCCGCCTCTACTAAAAATACAAAAATTAGCTGGGCGTGGTGGCGCATGCCTGTAATCCCAACTACTTGGGAGGCTGAGGCAGGAGAATCACTTGAACCCTGGAGGCGGAGGTTGCGGTGAGCTGAGATTGAGCCATTGCACTCCAGCCTGGGCAGTAAGAGCTAAATTCAGTCTCAAAACAAAAAAGAAAAGAAAAAAAGAAACAGAACATTCCCAGAACCCCAGAAGTTTCCTAATGCCTCTTTATGATTACTATCTCTTTCTAACCTCAGGGTAGTCATTGCCTTGTCTAACACCGTACGTTAGTGTTGCCTGTGTTTGCTTTATATAAATACACGCATGTAAAATAATCTCTTTTAGGACTGGCTTCTTTTACCCATTATGTTGTCTGTGAGATCCATCCACGTTATTTAAAGTCGTAGTTTATTGATCTTCATTGCAAATATCTTGTGAAATCCCAGGCAAATACTTATGGAAAAGTTACAAATCGAACTCCCAGGGTTTTGAAAATACAACACATGTTCTGCCCCACAAAACTGCTATTTAAGCAGCAGTTCTTGGAGACCTATGGGATGCTTTAGAAACTGTGTACCTGGCTGTTGGATGTCATCTGACAATGAAATTGTGTGTCCTTCTTAATTACATATTATCAGAACCAATGAGTCATAAAGGTTAATAAATTCCAAAACATTCTGCAATGGTAATAATACATTTGGTATTGGTCCCAACCAGTTCCAGATAGCACAAATAAATTACACAAAGAGGTGGACACAGATACCAATTTCACTTACCCCTGTTGTACTGATGATGCCTCTAACTGGCCTCAATGCTTTTTGCTTGGCAGAAGGTTTCATATGACCAGGTTGCAAGAGAGGAAAAATACCGGCATGGTTTAGAGATGTGTTTACTTGGAATTTAGATGTGGGATAAAAATGAAATGTAGCTACACTGGAGTCCTACTCTTTGATGTCTATAAAGAACCGTCATGAATAGAAACCATTCAAGCAAACAGGGATGTAAGCAGTACATGTGATACTTCTATTTTGTATGGAGACGAACTAGTCTGAAATAAGGAAATATATACATCAAGGATGACAGTAAATGGCTTGGCTGGTTGATCAGGCACCTAAAAGGTACACGATTAGAAGATCACAAACAGTGCTGGGTAAAAAGCAAGTGGATGGACCTATGGAAGTGAGTAAAAAAGCCTGTGGGTTTTTTCATCTCACCATCAAAGCTCTCCAGAGAGCATCCACGGCAGGGGAATTACTCAACAACTAGGTGGAATTAGAAGTCCTGGGTTGACTTCTGTTCTTGGGTATGACAATGCTTTTGCAAGAGGCCACAAGTGGGGTAGCATGGTAGTGAGGGTAGAGGCTATGAAAGCATTCAGCTGAGTGGCTCCTCTGACATGGAGATTGATTTAACTACTGCTGTTGCTGAATGCCCATCCTGTCAGTAGCAATGAAGGATTCCAGTTACCTCATATGATGCAATCTTGTGATAAAAACAGATTGTGATTTATTAGAAAGTTAATTACATCTGTACTGTTCAACTCTAGAAGACTCAGTGATTCATCTTTATTGGAATTTACACTGTTCTGGATATGGGTGTCTGACCACCCATTCTCTGCCAAAATTCCCGCTTAAGGCTTACAGAATGTCTGACTTTCATTCATAGGTTCCTCATAGGATCTCAGGTGGAATTTACATTAATGAGATTTTCACCATCAACCAAGACATATATTTTCTGATAATTGGAAGTGCAAAACTGTGCATGACCACAAGATCTATGACTCTGTACATCCTCATTCAGAAGCAGTCATTCTAATAGAAAATTGAAATAGTCTATTAAAGTTTCAGATAAAACCCCAACTTACATATAATACCCTGAGAGATTAGGGTGCTTTTCTAATGGAGTTGATGCATAGGACATACAACAAATATATGATGTTGAGTTCCTAATATCTAGAATGCACAAATCTTGGGGAAAATGGGCCAGATTCAGATTGTCCCCTCTTACCATTACTCCCAGTGACCCCTCTTAACATTACTTCTACTTATTAATTTGTGATTTAGTCTCCCAAACTATAAATCTTACCGTATTAAAGATCCTGAGGGAGACTGCATTCTTCAAGACACTATGTGAGGACACAGTAAGCTCCAGTGAACGGGCATTGATGGACCAGGAGACCAAGAATGAAATTACTGTATTGAAAGGGTTAATTGAATATGCGGAGCTAAGGCTGCTGCTACACAATGAGGAGTGGGATGAGTAGTCTGGAACTCACTGTATTTGTAGAGCTGTCTTTGTGTTTCTCTGCCTGGTGATAATAATGATCTGGTATGAACAAGAAGCTGAGGACTTAGAATCTACAGCTTAGGCTGGCAGAAGTACTAAAAAACTAAACAAAATTCAAAATAAAGATTATGAATGGCAAGGCATGGTGGCTCATGCTTGTAAACCTAGCACTTTGGGAGGCCAAGGAGGGCGGATCATTTGAGGTCAGGAGTTCAAGACAGGCCTGGGCAAAATGGCAAAACCCCATTCCTACTAAAAAATACAAAAGATTAGCTGGGTATGTTGGCATTCATCTGTAGTCCCAGCTACTCTGGAGGCTGAGGTGGGAGGATCGCTTGGACCCAGGAGTTCAAGACTTCAGTGTTCCGTGATCATGCCACTGTACTCCAGCCTGGGCAACAGAGTGAGGTTCTGTCATGATAAATTAAAAAACTAAATATATAAAAGAGATTACAAATAATATTTATTTCTTTGAAACAAATAAAAAGGACTAGTTTGTTCCATTACCATACTACTAAAGGTTGCCTTTCATAGATTCCTGCATCTTGAAGGGTCTATGAGAGAGAAGATTTATTGATGGGGATTGTGGCAGACATTTTTCCTACCCCCTCGCACATCCTTTCAGCTCACCATGATTTTAGCTGCAGTTACAGCTGATTCTATAAACTCAGGTTCCTAGAAACTAAAGTTATCACTGTGCATTTTTTCCAGTTATTTCTTCAGAGCCTTCTCCATAAGCATAGAATACCATTCATTTTATCACCAAGAGAAACCCATAATTGATGGGGGAAGATACAACCCCTGGGATAAACTCTCAATTGATGGGCAATTGAGGGTTGTTTTTGGAAAGACAATATTGGAAAATATTCTATATCTTTCTCTAAGATTCCAGAATACTTTAGTTCTGATTATTCAGAACAAACCTGTTATTAGAATGCCTTCATTTTTTCTTTTCTTCATTATATTTCTGACTCTCCTCACTTCCTAATTTACCTCTAGATTCATCTTGCAACTAAACTGCCCACACTCCGTCCTTTTAGGCTCTACTATGGGGAAAATTCAAACTGAGAAAGGCAGAGAATGTCTTATTTTGCCATTGTATTTCTAGTTTTAATAACAATTCTTGGTATATTGTAGTACTAAGTGGTTGTTTATTTCCAAATAGTGAAGGTCATTGACCACAAAGGGAAATAATATTTAAGAAAACATTTAACTGAGAAGAGTAGAAACAACAACAAAAATATAGTCTATGTGTCATTATTTTTTTTTGGAATAGTGCAAACATTAGAAGAAAGTAAAAACCAAGCAGATAGCTAATTAGATAGAAAGATAGATAGATAGATAGATAGATAGATACATACATACATACATACATACATACATACATATATACATACATACATAGATACATAGATAGATACATAGACAGATACATAGATACATAGACACGTAGATTAGATAGAGGTACTGAATAAAAGCCAGAAGAAGAAATAAGGAAGGCAGTAAAAGTTCTGAAGAATGGCAAAAAAGAATTATTAAAACGCTACTTTCATTTTCTCTTTACCTCTCTCCTCATCACCACTCCAAAATTTTTTTGAAATTGATGTATTTTAACCCAACATATCCAAAATGTTTATTATTTTAACATGTAGTCAATGTAGAAATTATTAGAATTTTTTTCATTTTTTTGCTACCAAGTCATCAAAATTAGGTATGCATTTTTCACTTACAGAACACCTGAATTTGGATTTAACCCACTGCAGTTACTCAGTAGCCACATGTGGCTAGTGGTTTGATTCATATACCTTTAAGATTCTTTTATTCCTCTGCAGATCACTTTGCTGCTGTTGTTGTTTTTGATTTTCTTTCCAAGACCCCAATGCGACTTTCATAGCTTAAATCTTATATCAATTTCTAGTTCAAGCTGAAAACTAGAGTGTCTGAGCTAGGCACCCTAATTGGCAGACTGCAAATCTTCTCAGCCCAACTGTGGCTATAGCACTGTATCCCAGTATACTGTTGCCTGCTCAACAGGGCTCAGAAGAACAGAATCCCAGATTGATTGCCAAAGATATCCCACAGCAAAATACGGTTGAGTAATTTTAATAGTGAATCTTTTTTTGTGTAACTACAAACATTAAATAAACGATATATAATTTTCTTTTCATAAACAAGTGATTCTATAAAGCAGTTATTTGAAAAAACCTAAATTTTACTCTTTAAGATTTACTCTGTGTTCTTATGGGATAGCTACCTATTTTTCTAAAAATCTTTGTATATTTTGTGAATATTATAACTAATATGAATGTGAGTTATCATCTTTGATACTGGTGTTTTAAAAGAAATCTAGAAAATTTGCTATTTGTGCACATGTTCATGTAAGCCTAATGCTCAATTACATATCAGTAATTATATAATGCATTTATAATATATATGAATATATATGTAATATATAGAGAGTGAGTGAGAGAGAAAGATAGGCATCACATAGCTAACAAAACATCAACCTTATGCTAGAATTTTAACAAAATCACTGCTGAATTCCTTGAGCTACACCTGTTGTAAAATGGATTTTTTTTTTTTTTTTTTTTTTTTTTTTTGTGAGATGGAGTCTCACTTTGTCGCCCAGGCTGGAGTGCAGTGGCGCGATCTCAGCTCACTGCAAGCTCCGCCTCCTGGGTTCACGCCATTCTCCTGACTCAGCCCTCCGGAGTAGCTGGGACTACAGGCACCCACCACCATGCTCGGCTAATTTTTTGTATTTTTGGTAGAGACGGGGTTTCACCCTGTTAGCCCGGATGGTCTCGATCTCCTGACCTCGTGATCCACCCGCCTCGGCCTCCCAAAGTGCTGGGATTACAGGCGTGAGCCACCGCACCCGGCAAAATGGATTATTTTTTACGGAAAACTGTATATGCCTAATGAAGATTGGCTTAAAAAATTCCAAATTCACATGTGAAAAAATTGGTTCCTCATAGTTTCATGGCTACAAACTTGCCTGTTTATATTTTTGTCAGGCCATAATACTTCATATTGTTTGCTTTTTTATTATTTTTTTTAAACTAAGAAAGGATGAGTGATTAAGGATGCTAGGAAGAAAATGATTGCCTTTTCGAATTTAATTAATTTGACTTTAACTCAAGACAAGAGATTCTGCTAGCTGTCAGCTACTATTTGGGTCTCTAGCTAATTGAAGCTCTGAGGGAGCCTATTAAAATTATTCAAAAGTCAAGACCCGCTTAAAACATCTCCAGCATTGCCACACAAAAAGTGATGGTGATATTATTGCTCACATATCTTGTTTATTGCCTTTGTCTTGAAAATGAGCCAGAATATGCCATCAACTTAGCTCTGCCTTTTATTTTTATTTTTGACAAATGCTTTGAAATGCATCAACATTTAACGTACAATACTTTTATCATGCTAATACATACATACCTCGTGATAAAACGGATGTAAGAACAATTTAGAGTCCCCTTCTCTGGAACACCTTCCAAAGTATTTTCTTTCTTTGTGTTTTTAGAGCACCAGTTTCTATACTTACAAATATTTCTGCTAAAATAAAAATTATTTGCCTGATTTTGTTTATTCAAAGCACTATCAATTTAATAATCTGGATCTGCTGGCCATGTTTAGAGTGGGGTTTTTAAACTTGAGACTTACTAAAGAAATAAAAGAGTATGTTGCCCATAATTAAACTTATACTCTAAAATAAAATCTATATTAGGCACTCAATCTACATTTACACATTTTAGAGTATGTGACTTCTTCTCTAATAGAATACTCTGGTTTCCCCACTGAGATATAATGTGACAATCTTCATAGTAAAGATTAAAATGTAGCTCTAGGCAAACTGACACACACACCCTCTTGTGTCTCTTCCTTTTTTCCACTTATTTTTACTAGTTCTGCTCTATGCCGTGGTACCCGCTGCCTACCTAAGGGACATCGATAATGGATCTTAGTCTTTCTACATTCACATGCTCAAAGTTTAATGTGTGCGCATCAAGGCTATAAATTAATTTATATGAGAAGCTTTTCTTTCTCCAATATTCCTTGCAGGATCATAGCTATGACTTTGAGATATTGAAGCTCTCTTTCTCTCTAAACTTACCACATGGGTTGCATTGTCTCTGGAAAGTGAGCTTCAAATTCATGAACTAAAGCACTGAAGAAAGAGACCATAAAACCCTTCATGGCAGGAAGAATTCATTTCTTTTCAGAGGGACACTTGCAAACCAATGCTTAAAGTTTCAGCAACTGTGATGCCATAATCATTTCTGAAAAAGACAATCAAACTGTCCCAGGGAAGGCTAGCTAAAATTTTTACTTATTTATAATTTCATCTGCATCATTATATTATTGCTAGCATAAAAACAAGTACCAGGTTCCTACTTTATAAACACTGTTTAATGAAGTGGCCTAGCCTCTATGACATCACCAAATAAATATATCATGCTTCATTTTAGGATTCTTATGAAGGACAGACTCTGTGAGTTAACCTGTGTGAGAAGCTTTAGGCCCAAAGTTTTATAGACTTTCATTACACACACACACACAAAACAAAACAAAACAAAACAAAACAAAATCTTTTTCTTCCATATACAGTTTTTAAAATCTTCAAATAAAGATTTTTATATATTTTAAAATGATATTTATTCAAATTCTTATTTGAATTCTGGACTATAAGTTGTTTTAGAACTGAGTTTCATTCATTATTAAATGCCTTGCAGTAAACAGTACCTGGCCCATGGTAAACATCAATAAGTGCTTATGAAACGAATGAATACAAAGCAAAGCTAAGTAGGAATCAAGCACAGATTTCATGCTGATCTTTTTATAATACAATTAGTTGTGGCTCATAAACTATTAAGTCACAAAATCAACTCTCATAATTTTTAAAAAAATAAGTAAAAATCGTATGTGTAAATAATTTTTCTGATACTGTATAGTCCTATTGGTGTTGGTTTATTTAAAATAGTAAGTTTTAAGATTTGGTTTTCGAGATACATCTGGGTGCTTATCCTGGTACACTTAAATGAGTCATGTGATCTTGAAGAGATTTAAGTTTTCAGCCTGGAAATTAGAGGCCTAAACAAGGGGAATAGCTAAATTCTTTTTCGTCTTTACAGTTAGATTAAATCCTTTGAATTTCTTCTAGGTGTTACCTACTGCCATGTGACCCTAATTCTCTATTTGAAGTATGTATTTTCATTGACATTCTACTTATTTAGTTTTGGCCGTAAAATAAGAATTCTATTACCCTAAACTCTGTTTATCTCTTTATTAACTGTCAATCAAAATTTAATTCAGTGTTATAGAAATAAGTTAAGGTGGTAATATATATAAATAAAAATTGATAAATGAATAAAGATTATGAACTAGGAATTTAGGATTCTGTTTCATTCTGAAAATGAGAAAGAAGAAAAATTGAGAATGTATACAGAGACTTCAACAGTATTGAAAGTGCTTTTTGCTTAAGCCGTTTTGTGGGTTTATGATAATTCATTATATTGCTTAAAATGAGTTTAAATGATATGCCTGTAACATTTCATAGCAAAAAAGGCGACCAATAATGTTTCTTTTAAATTTTAACAATTAGAAAGTTATCATAATACTAGTTCCTCAAATTATTATGTATTTTACCCACATACCAGGCTCTAGAAATAAAAAAAGTTCATAAAATAAAGCAAGAATAAATCACTTTCAGGAAGATTGTTGTTAACTTCTACTCTTACAAAATCATTCATTGAATCTAAACCCAAATATCTGTAAAACAAATAGCGAATTAATATTGTTTCCTGAGATCTTAATATTTTTCTCATAACTGGCCTATTTTATACATATCATTTCTAAATAATTTTGATAATGAGAGTAAACCATATTCCCGCAAATTCTCTTGATACTATTCAATACTGTTTTATATTAAGTACAAAGTTGAAATTAAAATTATAAATGTGTTATTACAAGGAAGAATCACATTACTTAGAAATAAAACTATGTATTCTGTGCTGTACTTTTAGTGAGATATAGTTTTACTGTTATATAGAACAATAATTAGTTAATTCTAACCTAAATGTCTTTTAGTTACTAAAAACATTAAGCTAAGCCTACAAATCTTTAAACATTTAAATTGCCAATAGAAGGTATATATCTGTATGGCCAAAATAGTGGTATATTTTGATGCAAACTTAAAAAAAATACCCTTATCTTTAAGTTGAACTCTCAAGTGAGAGATAAATATATCTAATCACAGACATACCCTGGTTGCATTGGCTTAGTTATAGCGCTTGATGGTACCAACTATGTTTATTGAATCCTCGATGACTAACGAGCTCCTGAGTCTTTTTCATTATTATAGCTTCCTATAGTTGTGAGGTTTTCTAGCACATACGCATGAGTACATTTATGTTTAAATAAATGTAGGTTTCAAAATTATGGCATATAACATTCCTATTTAAAATAACACTCAGACTTCATATCTGCAATATTCACATGCATCTTTGTTGAATAAAAAATATAAAAATAAAAAAATAAATTTCTTTCTTAAACATATCAATTTGTTAAACTCCAAAAGTAATTTATATTAAAGAGTTTATTGTGAAAATTATCAATATATAGCTTGAAATGCTATAGCCTGGTGTGATACTATTTTCATCAAAGAAAAAAAAAGCTACACGAAATGGAATTTTAAAGAAACATACAAATGATGGGCTATTTTAATTTAGCAACAGTTTTCTCCTTTAAGGCTTCCACTCAATTTATGTAAGAATCAGCTTTTATTTCATATATGGCAGTCCACAGAAGAAAAATGTTATTCAAAAAAAGTTCCATGTAATGATTATTTTAAGCGATAACAATTTTTATCTACTTTGTTTTTTACTTATTTTTACTGTATATATTTAAATAAAATCAAAATGATAATCTAGAATTCAGTTTTGGAACTTTCCAATATTTTAATATTATATTATGCAATATTTTACAATATGATCGCAACTTTTTAAATATTATTATCACTATATAGAAAAATGCAAGGGAGAAAAATCTAAAGCTTTGAAGCTTTGTGCAGTTACTGTAGTAGCAAATTTAATTATCTGTGAACAAGTGGCAGAAATAATAGAAAGTCAAGTGCCTTAGTTAAGTGGAGATGTTTACTTCCACATTTATAAATATTTACATAGTATTGTTATTTTATATACATTTACCTAGAATAAAGTTAATAATACAAAAATTCAAGAAAAAATGTTCGTTGAGTATACTAAAGTTATAAAAAGTGGTAGAAACTGTCATCTATCTTATAATTTTCTTAAGTATAAAATGGCTTTTGTGTGTATGTGCCATATTCCTTTTAAACTTTACAATTTTCTAAATTTCTGTTTGGACAAATTTATAGGGTACATAAGAAATTTTATCATGTGTGTATTATGCATAGTGACCCAATCAGAGCATTTACAGTGCCCATCACTTGAGTACAAACCTTTTTTTTCAAGTATGGTCGCCATATTCTGCTGTTAAGCATTAAATTTATTACTTTAATCTTATAGTTTATTTGTACCTTTCAACCTACTTCTCTTTATCCTCCCCTTTACCCGTGACTCATCGTTTCCTGTCTCTAATCTATTTTTTCCACTCTCTACCTTTATGTGTTCAATTTTTCTAGCTCCTACATGTAAGTGAAAACATTTGATATTTATCTTTTTGTGATTGACTTGTTTCATTTAAGATAATGACTTCCAGTTCTATCCAACTTGTTGCAAATGGCATGGTTTAATCTTTTTATGACTAAATAGTATTCCATTGTGTATATATACCACATTTTCTTTGTTCATTCATCTATTGATGGATACTTAGGTTGTTTTATATTTTTGCTATTGTCAATAGTGCAGCAATAAGCACGTGAGTGCAGGTATCCCTCTGATATACTGATTTATTTTCCTTTAGATAAATAAATACACAGCAGCAAAATTGGTAGATTGAATGGTAATCCTATTTTTGACTTTTTGAGAAATCGCCATATTGTTTTGCATAGTGGCTTTGTTAGTTTACACTCCCACCAATGGTATGTAAGTGTTCCCATTTCTCTGCATCCCTGCCAACATTTTTTTTGTCTCTTTAATAATAGCTCTTCTCACTGGGATAAGACGATATTTCATTGTGGTTTTAATTTTTATTTCTGTGATGATTAGTGACGTTGAGCATTTTTTACATACCTGTTAACCAATTGTATGTCTTCTTTTGGAGAATGTGTATTCACGTCTTTTGGCTATTTTTTAATGGGATTTTTTTCCTGTTGAGTTTGTTGTATACTCTGAATATTAGTCCCCTGTTGGATGAACAGTTTGCAAATATTTTCTCCTATTCTGCAGGTTGCTTATTCAATCTACTGATTATTGCTTTCACTATGAAGAAGCTTTTTAGTTTAAGTAGTTTTCTACTTTTGTTTTTGTTGCCTGTGCTTTTGAAATCTGTCACACATATTTTGCCTAGATCAATATCCATGAGACTTTTTCCTAGCTTTTCTTCTAGTATTTTTATAGTTTCAATTATCACATAGTAAATCTTTAATCTATCTTGAGTTAATGTGAATATCACTGTACAATATATGGTGCTTTGTGTCTGGCTTCTTTTACTTAGCATAATGTTTTTAAGGTTCACACATGTTATAGCATGTGAAAGTACTTTACTTTTTAAATAAACTATATTTTTAAGAACAATTTTAGATTCTAAAAAAAAGCAACTCCAAGTGGAAGGTACAGAGATTTCTAACATACCTGTTTCCCCTACATGTTTAAAGCATCCTTCTTATCAGCATTCCTCATCAGAGTAATACATTTGTTACAATTTATGGATCTACACTGACACAACATTACATTAGGGTTCACTTTTGATGTTGTACATTCTATGAGTTTGGACAAATTTATGTCATCCACCATTATATTGTCACACAAAGTAATTTCACTGACCTAAAAATTATCTGTGCTCTGCCTATTCATCTCTCTCTTCCCTCTAGCTCCTGAAAACCATGGATATTTTTACTCTTTTTCATTTTACAGAATAGTTGAAGTGATACCATTTGTATCCTTTTCAGAATGACTTTTTTCTATTTCTTTTTTTCCTTTATTCTTTTTTAAAAATAAAACATGACATGTGCAGAATGTGCAGGTTTTTTACATAGGTATATGTGTGTCATGGTGGTTTGCTGCACCTATTGACCCATCCTCTAGGTTTCCTCCCCTCTTCCCCAACCTCCACAGGCCGTCGTGTGTGTTGTTCCCCTCCCTATGTCCATGTGTTCTCAATGTTCAACTTCCACTTATGAGTGAGAACATGCGGTGTTTGTTTTCTGTTCCCATGTCAGTTTGTTGAGGATGATTGTTTCCAGCTTCATCCATGTCCCTGCAAAGGACATGATCTCATTCCTTTTTATGGTTGCACAGTATTGCAAGGTGTATATGTGCCACATTTTCTTTATCCAGTCTATCACTGATGGATATTTGGGTTGGCTCCATGTCTTTGCTATTGTAGATAGTGCTAGTGCTGCAATAAATATAGGTGTGCATGTGTCTTTATAGTAGAATAATTTATATTCCTTTGGGTATATACCCAGTAATGGGATTGCTGGTATTTCTGGCTCTAGATCCTCAAAAAATCACCATACTGTCTTCCACAATGGTTGAACTAATTTATATTCTCACCAACAGTGTAAAAGTGTTCCTATTTCTCCACAGCCTCACCAGCATCTATCGTTTCCTGACTTTTTAATAATCTCCATTCTGACTGGCATGAGATGGTATCTCATTGTGATTTTGATATACATTTCTCTGATGCTCAGTGATGTTGAATTTTTTTCATGTTTGTTGGCTGTGCAAAGCTGTAGGCATCATGCTACCTGACTTGAAACTATACTACAAGACTACAGTAACCAAAACACTATGGTACTGGTATCAAAACAGAGATATAGACCAATGGAGCAGAACAGCGACCTCAGAAATAACACCACACATCTACAACCATCTAATCTTCAACAAACCTGATTAAAAATAAGCAATGGGGAAAGGATTTCCTATTCAGTAAATGGTGCTGGGAAAACTGTCTAGCCATATGCAGAAAAGTGAAACTGGACCCCTCCCTTACACCTTATATAAAAATTAACTCAAGATGGATTAAAGACTTAAATGTAAAATCCAAAACCATAAAAACCCTAGAAGAAAACCTAGGAAATACCATTCAGGACATATGCACGGGCAAAGACTTCATGGGATAATGCAGCAGAACGGCCCTCTCCAGATCTCAGTGCCTTAATATTGGAATTTCCCAGCTTTCAGAACAGTAAGCCAATAAACTTCATTATAAATTACCAGCCTGATATATTTTGTTTTAGCAATATAAAATGAATTAAGATATATATATATACACACACATCTACATATATATACAAATATATAGATCTATGTTTTATATAAAACAGACTGATTCACCTCCTACTAGACAAATACCATAAAATATACAGATTGAGTATACAAGATGTCTTTTAGCAAAATAACGACAGAACTACGATGAGAAAAGCTTTGAGAATAACCAAAACATTAAGAGTTTGGAAACTTATTCCCATATGCAATGCATGAAAAACAAGTAGATCAGCCAGCTCCACCCTCATTACAATAAGTGAGTAGTAGAGTAATTGGGTGGGACAAAGTTTGGACTAGAAATAAAAAGATTGAGAATATATTCTCAGCTTGCTTCAGAAAAGTGTAACCTTGTCTTAGTTCACATTTTCAGAAATATGACAACCTACTTTCATTAACATGATATTCATATTTATTTCTCCACTTACATGCTTTGTTTTTAAAATGTATATATAATAATATATTCATTTTGTATTATGTAGAGACATAATGTTATTGTATCATTGTTATATTATGTGGAGACATAATGTTATATATGTGGAGATATATATAACATACTATTATATGTTATATAATAGTATCATGTGTATTAATAAATAATATGTAAATATATAAATATATAATTATATATGATACACATAACATACCTCATGTAATTACATAAACAGAATAACTGACATAAATAGCTTAAAAACAAACACAACTAGTTAAGCATAAAACTGAAATGTTGAATCAAATATACATGCATTTGGTAGAAAAGAGATTGGTCAAATATTCACAAGCATTTATCTTTCAAAGAATGTTGTGTTTTGTAGTGTGCCTTATGAAGCAAATGTGGTGTTGATTAATCAGGAAAGTCAGTTTTAGATATTATTTAAGTAGACTTGTACAATATCAATACACTAATAAACAGAAAGGCCTTGTTTAAACACAGTCAATTATTCTTGTATCTCTATATTGTTAGATCAACAAATTATGAACTCTTTGATACATTCTGTACAATCAAATCATCAACTGTCAATTGAAAAATGATAAACTTAAAATGGCTAAAGGCACACATTGTTTTATGGCACTTTACAGATACTGTGTTCTTTTAACAAATTGAAGATTTGTGGCAAGCCTGATCCAGCAAGCCAGTTGGCACCATTTTTCCAACAGCATATCCTACTTGGTTTCTCTGTATCATATCACATTTTGATAATTCTCACAATATTTCTAACATTTATAGTTTTTATTTTTATTATTATACCTGTTATGTTAATTTGCGATACGTGATCTTTGATGTTACATTGTAATTGTTATGGGACACCACAAAGCACATCCATATGAGGCAGCCAACTTAATCATAAATGAGTGTGCTCTGACTGCTTCCTCAACCAGCCGTTCCCTTGTCTCTCTCCCTCTCCTTAGGCCTCCTTATTCCCTGAAACACAACAATATTAAAATTAGGTCAATTATTTATCCTACAATGGCCTCTAAGTGTTCAGATGAAAGAAACAAATTATACATCTCTTTCTTTAAATCAAAAGCTAGAAATGATTAAGCTTAGTGAAAAAGGCACATAAAAAGCTAAAATAGACTGAAAGCTAGGTCCCTTAGCCAGGTTTTGAACGGAAAGGAAAAGTTATTGAAGGAAATTAAAAATGCTACTCTAACGAACATACAAATGATAAAAAAGCAAAACAGCTTTATTGCTGATATGAAGAAAGTGTGAGTGATCTGAATAGAATATCAAACCAGCTACATTTTCTTAAGCTAAAGCCTAATCCAGAACAAGGCCTTAAGTCTCCTTAGTTCTATGGAGGCTGAAAGAGGTGAGGAAGCTGGAGAAGAAAGTTTTAGGCAAGCAGAGGTTGGTTCATAAGGTTTAAGGAAAGAAGCCACCTCCATAACATAAAATTGCAAAGTAAAGCACCAGGTGTTGATAGAGAAACTCTAGCAAGTTATCTGGAGGCTCTAGCTAGGAAACTGGTAAAGATAGTTACATTAAGCAACAGACTTTGGGTGTAGAATAAACAGCCTTCTATTGGATGAAGATGCCATCTAGGATTTTCATAGCTAGAGATGAGAAGTTAGTGCCTGGCTTCAAGTCAAAGAACAGGCTCACGCTCTTGTTCTGGGATAAAGCAGCTGCTGACTTTAAGTTGAAGCCAATACTCACTTTCCTTTCTGAAAATATTGGGACCCTAAATAATTACACTAAATTTACTCTGCCTGTGCTTTATAAATGAAATAACAAAGCCCGAATGTCAACATATCTTTTTTCCCCCTTAATTGTGCTCATAAATACTTCAAAATTTAGAATTAAAAAAAAATACTTGAGAAGTGACCAAATGGAAATTATAATAAAGTGGCAGTTTAAGTTTACAATACTTATTGATTCTTCAAGTCATTTAAAGCACCTTAATATATTTATAAATATTAAATATACATTTTTACTTTATAACACAGTACATAAATCTTGAACCAATTTAGTGTCAGTTACCTTGTGTTGATTAATATTCCTTTGAAATAAGCAGTAATTAACTCAAAAGCTATTTTTATATCATAATTAGTTTAGCATAATTGTACTGAACTAAGTAAAAATACTGAGAATTTCTGATATCATGTTCTTTTATGTTGCTCAGTGAGGACAGTCACCAGATAAAATCATAAGTACTATTCTCAAAAAACTTTGGAAGGCTATAATAAATTAGAACACCACATTTTAAAGTTAGATATTAGTACGTTTCAAGGTTTTTGCCTAAAATAGCATCTATGGAAATGGCAAGATTTATTACATACTAAATTTGCAAAAAACAAAAAACAAAAAAAAACTACTATCATATACATTGATTTTTTAAAGTTTAATATGAACATTTATAAACAGGAAACAAGTATTTTAAAGATATTTCATGATTAGATCCTTGAGACGTTTTTAAAGAAAGCCAAATTTAGGCTAGGCACTGTGGCTTACGCCTGTAATCCAAGCACTTTGGGAGGCTGAGGCAGGTGGATCACCTGAGGGCAGGAGTTCAAGACCAGCCTGGCCAACATGGTGAAGCCCCATCTCTACTAAACAAAACAAAACAAAACAAATACAAAAATTAGCTGGGGGAGAGAGAGAGAGAGAGAAAAGAAAGAAAAAGAAACAGAGAAAATAGAAGAAGATATCCATAGGAAACAAACAAAAGAAAGCAAGCCTTTTAGTTACAGCAAAATACAATAGAAAGTTTCAGGAAATAAAGTCAGCATAAATTGAAAAAGTAATGTAAAAGTTTGTGGGTTATTTTTTAAAAGAGTAACAAAAGATTATTAGAATAAGGAATTACAGAACTGTTGGATATGCTACTGTAAAACAGTAAATAATTACAAGATTAATCTCAAAAACCTCAGAATGCTATAGCTATACTTTTAGTTTCACATGGCACTGCAAATCTGAAGAGTTTTAAAATGTGCTTTTTAAAATATATGTTTTTGTTGCTCAAATAAATAAGTGACTCAGGTGCCATAGCCTCATTTCTTATGTTGGGATGTTAATGATGTCTGAAATAGAAGATGCAATGTGAAGAAATATATTAAAGTGTTCTAAATAAAATAGTAATGTATGGTTACAGGCTATATTCATCATTACTCAAAATTTATCATGTAAAATATTCCATGTAAATTCATGAAATTTAAATAAATATCTAGAATATTAGAGCAGATGCTTGTTCCTTGTGATCTAATATACTCACCAAATAGGAAACTGTTGACTTTTTAAAGCCATCTATTATTTCATTTGTGTTTTCTTCATTATCTTTCTGTCAGACCATAATTTGTTTTAATCATCTTGAAAAGATCTAAACAGCCAGCAACATCCTGCTTGGTAAAAGTTATGAGAAGTCATTAATTCTTTTAGTGATTTTCATAGCAAGCTCCAGAGCAATTGGAAATTAATGCCAAAGGTCACTTCACATTAAAAATATTCCAATAACTTAAAAATGCAGGAATTTATCAATTATACAGTTATTGCTGGTAAAACAGAACATGTAATGTTTCTATAAATATCTATGAGAAAATTGCACTAGGCCTCTATTCTACTGACAGTATGCTAGAATAGTACCAATATCTTTATAATTATCAACACAATACAACAAATGAGGGTTGGCAGATATTGTTGATATATCTATAAATGCAGAAACATTAGCATTATGATAATTTTGCCCCTATTGTGAACATATCTTTCTGTACTGATGAACAAGAATAAGCATAACCATTGATGTAAATGACAAAGACTATTAAAATCTGTATTCTGTAAAATGGTAATTGTCTATAATATTTTATTTTATTTATTTAGTTTTTGAAGTTCTTAATTTTAATCAAAGGAGATTATTTTGGAACTTAAAGGTTTAATGACTGCCCTACTGGATTTTGGACTTGCATGGGGCCTGTAGCCCCTTTATTTTGGCCAATTTCTCCCATTTGGAATGGGTGTATTTACCCAATGCCTGTACCCCCATCGTATCTAGGAAGTAACTAACTTGCTATTGACTTTATAGTCTCGTAGGTGGAAGGGACTTGCCTTGTCTCAGATGAGACATTGGACTTGGACTTTTGAGTTAATGATGAAATGAGTTAAGACGTTGGAGGGCTGTTGGGAAGGCATGATTGGTTTTGAAATGTGAGGACATGAGATTTGGGACGGACCAGGGGCAGAATGATATGGTTTGGCTGTGTCCCCACCCACATCTTATCTTGAATTGTAGCTCTCATATTCCTCTCGTGTCATGGGAGGGATCCAGTGGGAGGTAATTGAATCATAGGGGTGGTTTTATCCCATGTTATTTTCATAACAGTGAATAAATCTCATGAGATCTGATGGTTTTATAAAGGGCAGTTCCCCTGCACATGCTTTCTTGCCTGCTGCCATGTAAGACTTGCCTTTGCTCCTCCTTGGCCTTCCACCATGATTGTGATGCCTCCTAGCCATGTGGAACTGTGAGTCCATTAAACCCCTTACCTTTATAAATTACCCAGTCTTGCGCTTGTCTTTATTAGCATTGTGAGAACAGATTAATAGAGTCATCTTACTTTGAATTCCTAGGCAAAAATTTTCATAATTTTACTAAGTTCTATGGACAGAATATAGAGAAAAGAGAAAAGGCTTAGTACAGGTTTCTTTCACTACTTAATAGTAAAAATGGTTAACGGAGGAGGGCAGAAGCTAAAATAACATTCTCCTAAAGATGCTTCCCCTGTGGATCACCTGGATGCTGCTGTGTTGACATAAACATAACAGTGATTATCTTTATTAATTTAATAATCTGGTTAAAATCAACCTCAAATAGAAAACAGATTTGATTGTTATTGATAAATGAGGAAAACAGATCAAATGTATCAGAGATCAAGTGGGTTTGGCTTGGAACTGACAACAAATGCCAGAAAAATCCACCCACCGTCATTTGCCACAATTATAGACGCTTAAGCAAGAATCTAAAGTTAAAGCTTTGAAAAACTAATACTTTCTAACCAAACCTAGATAAGTATTACTTCTCAGCCCAGAAGACAGTATTGCCAGAGAAAAACAACAAAACAAAAAGAGTGAGAAACAGCAAAGGAAACCCAGAACCTTGGTAGTCCAACATTGAAGTTAGAGATGTTTGGGGAACCTCTCGCTGGTGCAAGATAAATGGTTGCAGTAATTTGAAGAGTGGACTCAAATGTAATGCTATTTCCTCAACTTTGTCTCCCAATCTCAAGTTTCTGACCCCAGCTTGAAAAGGGCTTCTATAATCTGTCCAGTTTAATTTTCTGCTCCTGACTTCACCTTGCCCTTTTTGTTTATTTGTTTTAATGAGAAGCCTCTGCCAATGCCTAACTGTAAATTTTAACCCTCCTTTGATTAGCATGTTCAGGTTTCTCTCCTACTTCAAATTAACCTCAGCTCCTCTTATGTAACTAAATTTTACTATCTCCAGCATTGTTAATCAACTTAGAACAGCCCCTGAATTCTACTCTTAGATAGATCTCAGTCTTCAAAATTGTAGCCAGAGCCTCTAAGAGTAAATTGGGTGAAACTTCTTATCAGCATTCATTAGATTTCTACACTCAGGCATTTCTCCTCTGGCTGCTGAAACTGTTCCTGTTTCTTACTCTGTGGCTACTTGGGGAATTTCTCCTGAGCTCTAAACTCAAATCCAAAAGCCTTCTATTGAACGAAGCAGAACAGAAATTGCTGAAAAATTAGAGCACTACAGTCCCTCATTAAGAATTTACAGAATTATTATTCACAGAAATATAGAAGTTCCCTTTTTTTAAATTCAGTTTGGTTTTCTGCCAGTTGTACTTCAGGGGGGAAATTCATGAAAGGTAGGACTGCCTGATACACCAAATGCCTAAAAGAACCCATGATATAATGTACAAAATTTAATGAAAGATTTGGAACATTTTGGCTATAGTAAAGCATATTATAACCCCAGAGTACCTTTTTAAGAAAAAAAAGTTGTTTTTGTCTGCATGTATTACTGCAATTCACCTTTTGTGTAAGGGTTCTACTTTTTATTAATAAAATGACAGCTGATGCAATATTCATAAGTTGCACATTTATAAAATGGTATCTTCCCATATATTCACCATGTATCTTCTTTCATGTAAAGAAACAATATCTGTCCATCAAGACTCTTTCGGTATTTCTGTTTTGAATTATCCAACATGAATTTCACTATCAAACTAACAGAAATAGTTATAAATCAGTACTTTGACATGAGTTGACTATCATCTCTCATTATTAATACCGTAAAACTACACTCCTAGATAGTATATATCAGCTTCTAATTCCCATTATTACCCATAAAGGATTACGATAAAATTTTGCATTTAAGTTTTATTGAAGATTTTCTTAAGAATTGCAATCAGTGTACATAAAACTTCAAGACAACGGAAATAAATCATTTTTATATATGCTTTAAAGTCTCGAATACGAAAAGCAGCTCATCATATTCTTTTCAGAATTTAGAGCTATAAGTAAAACAAGCCCACGGTTTAAAAAAAAGTATGCTTTGTTTATTAGATAATAAAAACTTCATGGCATTTTTATTTTCTTCTTCTTTTTAAAGAAACTCAGTGTTAAGTTCTCAGACTTTATCATCATAGATGTTCAAAAAAATTTACATTTTTATTCACCTCCCTTTTCAATTTATTTAGCTTATGGATTTTATTTTTTATAGTGCTTTTTTGATTTATTATATCCGTGATTTTTTTATAAATTAGGTAAAATATACTTTAGAATTATATTGGCTATATATTTTAAAGTATTCTGATGATTCATACTTCTATTTTCACAGTGAACTGTAGTTAAGATAGGAGCAAGACTGACAATAAAAGGGGCAGAAAAAACAAGGTATATTTTTGGTTTAATGTGTTAAATGGGTACAAGATGATAAAAGTTATGTACATAGATATGAATTAAAAATTGTTAATTTTTATAACAAGTAGAAATTACTAAAGATTAGAAGAAAGGTACATATGACATCATGAAAATTCTTCTGAGGTGTTATTTTGATATCAGTTCTTTAAAATGAAGACTTTAGTCAGTTGGATGGTCCAAAGAGAAGAGACAAGAATAATTCTAATTTATCCTATGCTAAAAAACAAAATACAAATTACTCTCATGGAAAATGGTGGGCAAAGAGCTGTTGGAGCAGGGGTAGGTTTAACAAAAAAAATAAATAGAGGAAATGACAGAAATAAATGCTATGGCCAACATTTTCTATATATAACAAAACTATTCACATAATACTACAGGACAGTTCTAACAAGGCATATACACTTATTTTACAGCTTAATATATAAACATTATCCAAGAAAGCATCTACCAGGCTGTCAAAAAACAAATGCACATCATCATTAGATAGTGGGGAGAAAAAAAGCATTTAAATGTTATTGAGACCATTCTCATTTTTATGAGTGTTTGTTGTATCATTCACATTATAATTATCATCATTTACATTGATTGAAAATTAGAGATTAGATTATATCCTTCAGGATATATTGCTGCAGGCCTAGTGGCTTAAATTATGTTATTTTCATTGAATATAAAAAACATACCATGCAAACATTTACATTAAGATCTAATTTCCCTCATTGTTGAACACTTTAGATAGATATTCCCAATATTTCTTGGAATTATTACTTTCAGGAGAAATTCATAAGAAGGAATATAGTACCTCTGAAACAAATGATAATGTCCTAGAGAAATAAGAGCATACAAGAAAAAAAAAAAAAAGTGAGGTACTTTCAAAAGCCGTATCCAAAGCCTTCAGGAAACATTTTGTGCTGCTCTAAACATAATGGTATTCTAGTTTTTATATAAATTCACATCAATAAGACAGGTCTTGTTAACAAAGTTTTCAAACATTTTAATACATATTTTAAACAAAGTTTATTCTTTATTGATATTTATGTTTTAAAAATTCCCTCTTTAATATTCATTATTTGACTACATTTTTACAAATTTTCACTCATTAATTTTTAATATTATTTTGTGTATATTTTTAATGAGTAAAATAATTAACATGCAGTTTGTATAAATAATTACTACAGGATTTCTGCTCCCAGCAATAGAGGAACAGCTTAACTGAAAACAACTGTCTCAGTGAAGAGAAGTAAAAAAGCCTATATTTGGAAGGCAAAAAAAAGGATGTGAGGGAAAAAGATCACGCAAAAAGTAGAAGCCTGGATAAGTTTTGCCTTTTGAAGCATTTTTCAATTTTAAAATAGGTGCTGAGAAGCAAAACACTTGGCAGAGCTTTTTACAGTCACATAAACAGTGGCCGAAGCATTGAAGTTTAATGTCCGACAAAGAAGTCAAGCATGACTGTTAGGGAACAGAAAGGAATAGGCCTTAGTGATAAAAGAAATTGTCAAAATCTAGAGATCACCAAGACTGAAGTATATCTTCCAGTCATTTGATTAAAGGTTATCTGTGCCTAATTAATCAACCCCTGGAAAGCAAGAATATATTATTTCTGAAGAAAGGTAACAGGATTAAGAATTTCAAATCTTGCTAATTTTTTTAATTCAATTTTTAGCATTCAATTAAATTATGTAAAAATGACAAGAATTTATAAGAAACAAATAAAATAGCAATAGTAATGACAGCAAACATTATTCAGATGTTAGGGCTAATATGTATATATATATTATTTTAATAAATGTGTTATGTTAAAAAATTTTAAGTGACAAGATGAAATATTTTAGCAAAAAAATAAAAACATAACAAGGAATCAAATAGAAATATTACAACTGGGAAACAAAAGATAAAATTAAGATAAAAGGTATACTTTAATGGCAAAGTAGACAAATCAGAGTAGAGAATTATAGACCAGAGACTGAAATACATGTAGAATTCCAGAATAAAACACATAAAAAATAAAATAATATATCAAAAAACCCACCTTTTTCAAATGTGACATATGAAACATTGAAAATCTCTCCTGTTCTTAGAAAAAATAAACCAATGAGTAAACTAAAAATCAGTGATTTTTTTTGGACTATCAGTAAACTGAATTTGCAGTGCAAACCACCACCCTGAAAATATGGAGATAAGAAGTCCAGAGGGTCTCAGCCATGATTTGATACCCTGGAGCAGAAGTTACTGGAGCCACAGATTGGTAGGAATACTAAAATGTTCATTATAATAAATTGCTAGAGCTTAAATGTAGACTGGAAAAAGAGTAAGAAACTCCAAGGGCTCTAGTATATGGGTGCCAACACATGTTTTTGTGGTTACCTCTTGGAATCCCACCAGTTCTCATATTGTAAAGCTAAGAAATATCCACTGACAGACTGTCAGGGAGACTGGAAATTAAGCATTGTGAAATATGTTCAGAACATTATCTATTAAAATGACCTACTCTCCAGAGGGAAATACTTTATCAGAATATGTCTTTAGTTGCAGGAAGACATTTCTTCACACTCTAGCAGCTCTTAACATTTCTTTCTTACATAGGAGGGAAAAAAATTTACAGCACTGGGGAGACAGTTGTGAATGTCACAGTTCAGAGACATAGGATTACTAAAAGACTGAGATTTAATCATAAGATTTAGACTGCTTCCTCATCTTCACATATTAACATCAAACCAACAGGTACTTTAGTGTAATTACAGTAGATTGCATCTGAAAGCAGGAAAAGAGGCAAATTTTTTCTGAGCAGAGTACATAGGGAAGTAGAAAGTCAAAAGTGAAGACAAAAACAAGGACATTAGAAAAAAGTTAAACCTCTGGTAACTACAGTTATAGAAAATATTAAACACAGCACAACTCCTATTCAGATTTACATAAACCCTCACACTAAAGGTGTACTTACCACAGATGTTATTACTCAATACAATACTTCTGATTTTCAACAAAAATCATAAGCGATGCTAAAAGCCAAGAAAAATACAATCTGAAGTAACTAAGCAATCAATACCAGACTCAGATATGACACAGATATTGAAATTATTAGACAGAGAATTTAAAATAATTATTATTAATATTTTCATGGCTCTAATGAAAAAATAGATAACATGTAAGGAAAATAGATTACATTAGCAGAGTAATAGAAACTCAAAGAAAGATTCTAAAGGAAAAGCTAGAAATAAAACAATTGTAACAGAACTAAAGAATATCTCAAAAATACTATAACATATATGAGGCCTAGCATTGACAGTGTCATCAGAAGACTGGACACAGCAGAAGAAAAAGCAACGTTGAGTTTAAAGATAGATCAATAGAATATTCCAAAACTGAAATGTGGAGGAAACATCTTGAAATAAAATATGCACAAACTTTGGGACAATTTCCAAAGGTATCACACATTAATATTAGTGATATCTAAAAAAAATAGAAGACAGAACAGAGCTGCAGAACTATTCAGTTAATAATAGCTGTGAATTTTTCCTAATTAAAAACACATAACAGATATAAAAAATAAGGAAACAAATATGAAAACAAAATAAGACAAGACCAAAACACCTGGGCATATTATATTCAAACTGCAGACAAACTAACACAAAGAAAATATCCCGAAAGAGACTGTGGAAGGAGTTGAGTAGGAAACACCTTAGCTATATAAGAATTACAGCACACTTCTCATGATAAACCATACAAGCAAAAACGTAGTGGAATGACGTTTTAAATATTGGAAGGACCATCATTCTCAGTAAACTATTGCAAGAACAAAAAACCAAACACCGCATATTCTCACTCATAGGTGGGAATTGAACAATGAGATCACATGGACACAGGAAGGGGAACATCACACTCTGGGGACTGTTGTGGGGTGGGGGAAGGGGGGAGGGATAGCATTGGGAGATATACCTAATGCTAGATGACGAGTTAGTGGGTGCAGCACACCTGCATGGCACATGTATACGTATGTAACTAACCTGCACAATGTGCACATGTACCCTAAAACTTAAAGTATAATAATAATAAAAAAAAATTATAGAAGAAGAGATAGGAGAAAAGCTATGAGATCTTGAGTTTGGCAATGGATCTTAAGATTACATTCAAAGCATGACATAAAAAATTGATAAGTTGTACTTTATTAAGATTGAAAACTTCTCCTCCATGAAATACTGTTAAGAGAATAAATAGATATACCACAGATTGGGAGAATATATTTACAAAACACATATCTGATGAAAAATGTGGATTCAACATATAAAAATAACTTAAAATTCAACAATAAAAAGAAAAACAATAAATTTTTTAAGTTCACAAATACACGAATTGACCTTTTACTAAAAAATATAAAGATGGAAAATAGGCATAAGAAAAGATGCTTTAGTTTGCTTGTAATTAGAGCATTGAAAATCAAAATAACAAGGTGAAACCCTACACACCTGTTAGAATAGTAAACATGAAAAAAAACTGTCAATACTAAATATTACTGAGAATGTGGAGCTATAGCAACACTTATTCATTGCTGGTGGGTTGCAAAATTGTACAGCCACTTTGGAAACAGCTTTACAGTTTCCTGAAAAGCTAAACGTTATCTACCATATTATCCAGCAATCATGCTCCTGGCGTATTGACTTAACAATTTTGAAAGCTGATGTTGAGAGATGACAACATGCTAGCAGCCCTCGCTCGCTCTTGGTTCCTCCTCTGCCTCTGTGTCGGCTGCACTGTGGGGGCCCCTCTCTGGGGTTGGCCAAGGCTGGAGTCGGCTCCCTCTGCTCGAGGGGTGGTATGGAGGGAGAGGCACGGGTGGGAGTGGGGGTTCTGGGTGGGTGCGGGCTCCACCAGTCCCACACTCAGCAGTGCCAGCTGTCGCCTGCCTGGGCTTGATGGGGGGATGAGCTCCCTCTGAGCTGCCAGAGTGCCTGGGCTAGGTGCCCCAAAGTCGGGCGGGGAGTGTCAGTGAGAGGTGAAGCCGGCTGGGCTTCTGGGATGGGTGGGGACTTGGAGAACTTTTGTGTCTAGCTAAAGGATTGTAAACACACCAATCAGCACTGTGTGTCTAGCTAATCTAGTGGGGACTTGGAGAACGTTTGTGTCTAGCTAAAGGATTGTAAATGCACCAATCAGCACTCTGTGTCTAGCTAAAGGTTTGTAAATGCACCAATCAGCACCCTGTCAAAATGGACCAATCAGCTCTCTGTAAAAAACGGGCCAATCAGCTCTCTGTAAAATGGACCAATCAGCTCTGTGTAAAATGGACCAATCAGCAGGATGTGAGTGGGGCGGGGGTGGTCAGATAAAGGGATAAAAGTGGGGTGCCCAAGCCGACAGCGATAACCTGATGGGGTCCCCCTTCCGTGCTGTGGAAGCATTGTTCATTTGCTCTTTGCAGTAAATTTTGCTGCTCTTTACTCTGGGTGTGTGTTTCTTTTGTGAGCTGTAACACTCAGGGCAAAGGTCTGCAGCTTCACTCCTGAAGCCAGCAAAATCACGAACTCTCTGCAAAGGACAACTACTCGGGCCAGCAAGACCATGAACCCTCCGTGAAAGACGAACAACTCTGGATGGGAGGAAGGAACAATTCCGGACGCACAAGTTTTATGAGCTGTAACATTCACTGGGAAAGTCTGCAGCTTTATTCCTGAGGCCAGAGAGAATATGAACTCACCGGAAAGAATGAACGCCATCTTTAAGAGCTGTAACACTCACTGCGAAGGTCTGCAGCTTCGCTCGCGAAGTCAGCGAGACCATGAACCCACCAGAAGCAAGAAACTCCAGACACACCATCTCTAAGAACCGTAACACTCATCGCAAGGGTCCGTGGCTTCATTCTTGAAGTGAGCAAGACCAAGAACCCACCAATTCCGGACACAAGGTCAGCACAAAAATTCAAATGTTTATAGAAATTTTACTCATGTTACTGAAAGCTGGAGTCAACCAAGATATCCTTCTATAAACAAATTACTAAATACAGTACAACCATACACTTAAATGTTATTATACATTAAAAAGGTTGAGTTACCAAACAAGGAAACAACATGAATATTGTTGAATGCATATTGCTAAGTACAAGGAAGCAGTCTGAAAGATTACATACTGTATTATACCAGTAATACAAAATTCTGGAAAAACACAGTAGTGAGTATAAAATGATCAGCGGTTGCCAGGGGTTTGGGTTGCGCAGACAGTGTGGGATAGGCGAAGCACAAGGAATTTTTTTTTTTCCTATTTAAAGGTTAACCTTAGACTGGGTAATTTATAAAGAAAAAAAGATTTATTTGGCTCACTGTGCTGCTGGTTTGAACACTGGGCCTCAGGTAAAAGCCTCAGGCTGCTTTCATTCATGGCAGAAAACAAAGGGGAGCCTGTATGTGCAGAGTACACGGTGACAGAGGAAGCATGTAAGGGGGAGTAGGGGCAGACTATTTTTAACCATCGGCTCTCATAGAAACTAACAGTGCAAGCACTCAGGCCCCCATCACCACAGGGAGGGGATTAATTTATTCATAAAGACTCTGCCCCTATGACCCAGACACCTTCAATTAGGCCTCACCTTCAACACCATAGATCAAATTTCAACATGAGGTTCAGGGAAGCAAACATCCATACTATAGCAGGATACATGACATTGCATTTGTCAAAATCCATTGAATTATATGGCACAAAAATATGAACCTTAATGAATGCAAATTTTTAAAATATCATGTAGGAGGTGTAATGATTCAATTGTGGAATGAGGAATGTGACAAAACAACGTGACTGTGTTCAAAATGTATGAAACTGGCTGGGCACCGTGGCTCAAGTCTGTAATCCCAGCAGTTTGGAAGGCCGAGGTGAGCAGATCACCTGAAGTCAGGAGTTTGAGACCAGCCTAGCCAACATGGCTAAACCCCGTCTCTACTAAAAATACAAACATTAGGTGGGCATGGTGGCAGGCGACTATAATCTCAGCAACTTGGGAGGCTGAGGCAGCAGAATTCCTTGAACCCGGGAGGCGGAGGTTGCAGTGAGCCGAGATCACACCATTGCACTCCAGCCTGCGCGACAGTGAGACTTCATCTCAAAGGAAAAAAAAAAAAAGTATGAAACAACCTTACTAAAGAAGGTTGAGGGAATAGTAACTCCAATAGAGTTTGTGATACTAAAGGCAAAGAACTGTACATAGCTGTTATATTCTGGTTGATAAAATAGTTTACCACAGGGGTTGGATAAAAAGTTTGAATACTCTTATATGTATACTGGAATTGAACAATTAGGCAAATGGATGGCAAATGATAGAAGTCAGATTTCTCACTGTGTGAGTTGGAAGTTACAGGTAAGCAAGAGAAGATGGGCAGAACAATTCACATAATAGTGGATTAGAGTCAGAGACACTAGTATGAATTTGTGCTTACTCTGATATAGAAAAATTGGTAACAAAAAAAAATATTTACAGAAATGCGTATGTACACATACTAGTATACCTGTATTTGTGTATGTATCTATGCCTTGTTTTGTCTGGGCCTAGAGGACCTTTTGAGAGGGTCTAGAAATAATGACACCGTGGTAACCCAACAAGGATCTGGATCTTAGTTTCCATTCTCCAATTAAAAGAACCAGAGTTCACTAAATACAATTCTCGGATGGGTTTAAGAAGTATACAAGATAAGTTTGGGCCATCTTTCAGTGTCAGAAAGTAAGGATGTGTACCACAGTACGTTCAGTAAGTACTTAAAGAGTACCCTTGCAGATGATCATTAAAGTATTTGAACTAAAATGACTCTACACTTCTACAGGGAGCCACAATAACACACTAAAAATAATTAAAGTAAATTTTGAATTAAAATAAAATTTAAACCCCCATTTTGCTCTTTATCTGTCTTTAATACTGTAAAAATACTTGAAACTTCTCTATTGAAAAATGGTAAAATATCTCTGTGGGTATAACGGCAAATACAAAAACATAAATCAACAGACACTGAAATTTTCAGCTCTACTCATCAAACAAATGGGCTCTTCTTACTATAAAATTTAACACTGAAAGTTTGAGCATGCTTATATTGATATTTTGGACAGGTTTTATTGCTTTAAATGTCTACAGATGGAACTTTTATGAAACCTCTGATAAAACAGAAGTAGAGTTATAAATCAAAATTTTAAACAAAAGCAGTTATAAATCAGAAAATCAGAGAAAAAAGAGCATAGTAAAGCCTTAAACACATAATGAAAGAGTATATATGTAATAAGAAAAGATATTATATCCATGAAATAAGAACAGAATACAATATAAAAGTCACATGAAGAGAACAAAAATTGTGTCTGGGTGTATCTGCCTTTGCGTATGAAGTAATCCAGTCATAAAGTTAGAATATAAATTTGAGAATATTCTCACAGTAAGCTGAGCATGAAAAAAATCAAATGAATTACAAAAATTATCAGAGATAAATTTTTAAAATTTGAGATATAGTTCAGGGAGGTTAATATCCAAACTAGAAATTCCAGAAAGGTTGGAATAATAATATGGATGGGGAAAAAAATCAACAAAATATAACACAGAAAATTTCTCAAAACTTTGTTAACCATAGAGTGTTTAGAATATTGGATGAAATAAAAATGTGAATTTGATAATATTTTGTTTTCAAACATATACAAATTACGACATTCTTAAAATATTTTTAAAATGTAAGTAATTTTTAATCTGAAAAGCTAAACTGGAAGCTAGAAAGCATTTTTTAGTTTTTAAGTCTTCTCTTTTTTTACATTGAATTCTATATCTATCCACTTTATCAATGTAATATTGAAGTAAAAATATTTTCAGACATGTGTGGTCTCCAAATACTCACTTCTTGCTCACAGTTTCTCAGAAACTACTGGAAGTATTTCATCAAAAAGAGTTTAAACAAAAACAGCATCCAGAAAATAGGGAAATCAGTGCAGGAAAGAGACAAAGGGGGAAAAAAAGGAAAAAAGAAAGAGGAAGAAAAAGAAACCCTGATTTGATAGTAAGAAGAGAATCACTTCTACATCAGATCTACTGAGAACCACTATTTATAATTGGTTAGTAATTTGAGTATTTGTTAACATATTGAATGTAATTTTCTGGCAGAATTTTGGCATGAATTAATCATAAGTACTTAGAAGAAACTAAGCAAATGGAAAAGAAAACAAAAGAAAAATAGTCATTTCCTTCAGGAAAAATAAGCAAATTGTGTTGAGAAGAAAATGTAATTTTATTTTATTTGCTGACTCAGCTTTGAATACTTGTATAATTACATTAATGTTGATCTAAACAAAACTATTATAAAGTTGTTTTGCATGTGGTAGAAGAACTGTATGTGTCTGTGTGTTTGTGGTAGAGAAATAATATGAGGGGCATAAATAGGTCTTCCTTTTTCCCAATAGGAAGTCAGTCTAAAATTAGTAATATTAGCATATTTAACGTGTAATTTTATAATATTTAGCATAGTTTATAACATTTAGCATATATTTATATGCTAATCATATTTAATTTAATATGCTAATGATATTTAAATCAATATATTTCGCATATAATTATATTTGGCATATAATATTTAGCATATTATTTTATAATATTTAGCATATTTAACATGTAATTTTATAATATTAAGAAACAAAGGAAACAGCTAAAAGCATGAAAAATACCCGTTTTTAAGAAGAAGGAATTGACAAAAGTAGAAAAAAAGAGACTAGTTTTTTTGTTTTTCATTCTCCCCATCGAGCGTTTATTCATTATTTACAAATAGTTGCCCAAGGCAAGAAGATCGCTTGAGGTCATCAGTTAGAGACATGCCTGGGCAACACAGCAAGATCACATCAATACAAAAAACAATAATAATGATAAATAAACAAATTAGCTGGGCATGGTCTCACACACCTGTTAAATCCCAGCTATTCAGGACGCTGAGGTGGGAGGTTCATCTGAGCCCAGGAGTTTAAAGCTGCAATATGCTATGATGGCATCGTTGTACTCCAGCTTGGATGACAGAAACAGACCCTGGTCTCTAAGAAAAACAAGAAAGAAAAAAATAAGAAAACGAATAAATACTAGTAACTTCATTTCATACACAAGAAAATTGAAATACAAGTATGTTAAGTGATTTCCTAGGTCACCAAACTAGTAGTAGAATTTCAGTATCAAGCCACGCAGTTTGCTTTTAATGTCTACGTCCTTAACAACAGTAGTTATAGTCCCTAGAATGCTTTGACTGGATAAACTATAAGTTAATCAATGTTAAAAATAAGACGTAAGTTTGAAAAACTTAATGTGTTCTGAAACATTTAAAAATATTTTATATCGATATTATTCCCATGTCAAAGATAATTCAATGTGTAAGTCATGTTTAATTTGAATGTTTGTGTGAATTTAAATATTGGGGCACAAGAAAAGCTTATGAATATATTGTGTGTAAACATTATTACCACTAAAATTCAGAGTCTCTTGAGAGGTGAAATTTATTGATCAGTTTTTGTGAGTCAATAGTTACTTTATTGAGGAAGCTTGGCATAGACAAAACCTGAGTCTCAGAAGCACACGAGTTCATTGCCAATATTGTGACAAAACTGCACTAGGCTACTTATGTTGATTTACAGGGGAAGCTAAGTAAATTTAAACAAAACAAAAATGATAATTCACAAAAAAAACAAGAAAAAATAAAATATCAGAAAAATACTCTTAAATTTAAAAATAGAATAAATAATTAAAAATTTGTTTCTGAAGCATTCCTAAGACATCACCTTCCTATCCTGGTTTGTTGTTAGGTAATGAATCAAATGACACAGAAGTTAGTGCAAATTTATTTTTTGTAGACGTTCAACCTACTCTATAAGGGTGCCCCTGGGCAGACTTCTGATGCAGACGTCTTCTCATTCTCTCCTTCAAGCATAATCACCATTGAATGTGATAATAAAGGATTACAGCCATGGCAAATTTGGCATTGTGCCCAGTTTAGTTAAACCCAATATCAAACAATAACTAGAGCTTATTCCAAACCATTTATATGTAAATGTCCCAAACACATGGATCTTTTTAAAAGAATGTACTGACAAGATATTTTCTCTTTAGCAATCCTGCAGCTCAAGTTATGGACTTCAGACATTTGACATAATTTCCTAACATCCAAGAAGATACTAAAATATGAAAATTTAGAAATACATATTTAACATATTATAGTTCTACATAAAGAGATTTCAGCTGATTTATGAGTGCAAAGACACTCTTCACATTTAGAATCAACCTCAATCAGAGAGGCTAAGATGTTTGCCTACATACCTGGTACCAAAATTACTCTCAACCTGGCCTGAAGCCACCTAACAAATGTTGAATTAAGAAAATGTTACAACATGAGTTAGGTTAGAATTCAAAGGAGTTGTCTACATTCAAGGAGTTTTAAAATAAACATTCAGACACAATTCAGGGTTGTTTGGAATTTTGTTTAAGAGCCAAGCAGAAAACAAGTGATGTAAAAGAAAAATAACTGACAAGAATATATGCAAGTATGTATGTATTCAAAAACCACAAGGGAAAATTATATCTTTGTTTCATTGGGCAATATACTATGAAGCAGATCTACATATTCCATGAGATTATAACTTTTAATTGCTACATTTTTTTCCTTTCTGCAAAAAGGGGGCATATACATTAAATTTGTTCTCTAACTTTAACATTAACTGGACTAGTTTTAATGTGTTATCATTCTCCTAGCCAGTAATAGGGCATGAAGCTAAGGCTGAAAATTTAACTTCAGAAATATTCACACTTGTATATCGACCACTAGCCAGTCGACCTCTAAAAATCTCACTCAGTTCAGCTGACCTTTCCACATGAACTTGCAGACTTAGTTTGTGTTTTGTCTAATCGCTTGGCATTTTTCATTTTAGAATATATTGAAAATTGAATAGATTCATTTTAAAAGATGCAAAACTTTTACCAAAAAGTCTTAGAGACATAGCAGGAAATGAAATTAAAACGATGCAATTGTAGCACAAATTTTCTTTTGATGATTATATTAGCCATGGGATTTCATTCTCTTTCAGGAGATGATATGTGATCCAGAACTTAAATATATTTAGGTTATTTTAGGAAACTCAATAATCCATGGGAAGGTCCAGAATATGTAGATTGCCAATACTGCTAAATTGTGTGTTCAATTTACTCCATCAAATACAGATTAAATTAATTAAAATAAAATCTCACATTGTCACTGATAATTGTATCTCACACCTTTTATAGGTGAGAATTTTATTATAACATTTTTGACATTAGCTTATAGTAATTGAAACTCCAAAGTAGTCTCATTTTAAGGGTCTCTTTTGTATAAATGTATTTCATTGCATAAACCAACTGAAATAAAATGTTCTCAAAAGCTTATTTTGCTAAACTATATACTTCCATTTTTTCTCTCTAAATATCACTTTGTATCTGCATTCATACACAGCAAAACAATTCTATGAGTGCTTTCATTTCTATTCCAAACTGCAACTGAGAAATGTTTCTAAAAATGATGGATATAAAACATTTCCTCAAAACTGATGTTAACAGAAAAGACATTAAAGGTTGCTACTACAAATGAGGACAAATGTTGGTTTTTTATAAATAGAGTTCTACTGTTCTTTTCATGTGTTTCAGTCATTAACCAGAGTATCTGGATTATACAGATTTTATGATTCTCTCAACACATATAGTCTGATTTAATTTTAACATTCTTATTGATTTCAAGGGGTGTCACAGAGGGCAGAAGGATGAAAAGGGTTGACAGAGTTCAACATATGGCATCCAATTAGAGACACAAGAGAATATCAGTACTTTCTCTTTTACTCATAAAAAAGGAAACACTCTACTGCTATTTATTCTTGAGAGAAGAATACACACTAGATTCCACTCAAAGACGTTATGAAATATTTGTGTTTATCATATTTTATCATAGTATTTTTCATGAGTTATACAGAAGTTTTATGTGATTTATAAAACAACAAGAAATACAGTGAAAAAACACTGGGTTTGACACAGACAATATTACTTACCATCAATATGGTAAACTTGGATAATTTATTTAACCTTTCTGAGCCCCTGATAGAAATGACAGTCTTTCTCACAAAATTTATATTAGTTTTCTAGGTGTGCTGCAACAAAGTAACAAAAACAGCGTGGCTTAAAACAACAAACATTTATCATCTCACAGCAGTTGAGGCCAGAAATTCAAGAACAAGGTGTTAGCAGTGCCATACTATTTCCGAAACCTGTATGAAAGAATCATTTCTTGCCTCTCTCCTAGCTTTTATAAGCTTGCCAGCAATGCTTCTTTAATTTGGACTGTCTGCCTCTGTTGCAGATGTCATTCTCCCTGTGTCTCTGTCTCTGTGTCTCTTCTCTTTTGATAAGCACACCAGTCACGCTGCAATATGAGCCCACTCTAATCAAGAATTACCTCATTTTAACTACAGGCATACCTTTCTTTTAGTTTGCTTTACTTTGTTTTGATTCATAGATACTGCACTTCTTTTTTGAGATGGAGTCTTGCTCTGTCACCAGGCTGGAGTGCAGTGGCGCGATCTCGGCTCACTGCAACCTCTGTCTCCCGGGTTCAAGCTATTTTCCTGCCTCAGCCTCCTGAGTAGCTGGGACTACAGGCTCATGCCACCATGCCTGGCTAATTTTTTGTATTTTTAGTAGAGACGGGGTTTCACCACATTAGTCAGGATGGTCTCGATCTCCTGACCTTGTGATCCGCCCGCCTCGGCCTCCCAAAGTGCTGGGATTACAGGGGTGAGCCACAGCTCCCGGCCCAGATACTGCACTTTTTAAAAATTAACAGTTTGTGCAATCCTATATCCAGCCAATCTATCAGTGACTTTTTTTTAACAGCATGTGCTCACTTCATGTCTCTGTGTTACATTTTCATAATTCTCACAATATTTCAAATATTTTTATTATTAAACCTGTTATGGTAATATATAATCAATGACCTTTTATGGTACTGTTATAATTGTTTTGGGGCACCACAAATTATGCCCATGTAACACAGGAAACTTAATTGATAAATGTGTGTTCTAACTGATCCACTAACCAACCATTCCCCTGCTTCTCTCCCTTCCTCAGGCCTCCCTATTCCCTGAGACACATGATAATGAAATTAAGCCAATTAATAACCCCATATTGGCCTGTAAGTATTCAAGTGGAAGGATGCATCCCAGGAACTCACTTTAAATCATAAGCTAGAAATGATTAAGTTTATTGAAGAAGTCAAATCAAAAGCTTAGACAGGTTAAAAGCTGGACCTTTTGCACCAGTTGGATAAGTTGTAAATGAAAAGAGAAAGTTTTTGAAGGGAATATAAGGTACTACTCCAGAACACACAAATGAGAAAAAAAAAAAAAAAAGCAAAAAGCCTTGTTACTAATATAGAGAAAGTTTGGTCTGGGTAGAACAAGAAGCCAGATGCAATATTTCTTTAAGTCAAAGCATAATCCAGAGCAAATCCCTAAATCTCTTCAATTTTTTGAAAGCTGAGAGGGGTAAGGAAGCTGCAGAAGAAAAGTTTCAAGCAAGCAAAGTTTGGTTCATGATGTTTAAGGAAAGAAGCTGTCTTCGTAACATAAAATTGCAAGATGAAGCAGCAAGTCGTGAAGTAGTCACTTTAGCACGTTATCCAGAAGATGTACCTAAGATCATTGATAAGAGTGGCTACACTAAACAAGAGATTTTTGTGTAGACAAAACGTTCTGTTACTGGTAGATGTCATCTAGAACTTTCATAGCTAAGGAGGAAAAGTCAATGTTTGGCTTTCGAAGACATGCTGACTACCCTTTTAGGAGCTAGTGAAGCTGATGACTTTAAGTTGAAGCCAATGCTCATTCAACATTCCAAAAATCCTAAGGCCCTTAGTAATTATACTAAATTTACTCTGCTTGTGCTCTGTAAATTAAGCACAGCCTGGATGGTAGTGCATCTATTTAGAGCAATGTTCAATGAGTTTTAAACCTGTATCAGTCTGTTCTCACACTGCTATGAAGAAATACCTGAGACTGGCTAATTTGTAAAGAAAAGAGGTTTAATTTACTCACAGTTTTGCCTGGCTGGGGAGGCCTCAGGAAACTTACAATTAGAGTGGAAGGCACTTCTTCACAGAGAAGCAGGGGGGTTCTCTGTGAGAAAATGATTGCTGAGCGAAGAGTGGGGGAAGCCCCTTATAAAACCATCAGACTCCTGAAAACTCCCTCACTAACATGATAAAAGCATGGGGGACCACCCCCATGATCTAATCACCTCCCATGAGGTTCCCCTCTTGACACATGAAGATTATTACAATTGAAGGTGAGATTTGGATGGGGACACAGAGACAAACCTTATCAATGCCCATTGTTGAGATTTACTCCTAAGAAAAAAAAAAATCTCCCTCCAAAATATTACTGTTCATTAACAATACACCTGATCACCCAAGAGCTCTGATGGAGATGTACATGAAGATGAATGTTTTGTTCTTGCTAACACAATATTTATTTTGTAGATCATGGATGAAAAGTAATTTTAACTTTCAAATCTTATTTAAGAAATACATTTTGTAAAGTTGTAATGCCATAGATAGTGATTCCTCTGGTGGATCTGGGTAAGGTAAATTTAAAACTCTTTAGAAAGCATTCACCATTCTAGATTCCATTAAAACATTCATGATTCACGAGAGGATGTCAAAATATCAAAATTAATAGGAGTTTAGAACATGTTCATTTCAACCGTCATAGATGATTTTGTAAGGTGCAAAACTTCAGTGAAGAAAGTCACTGCAAATATGGCGGAAATAGTAAGAAAACTAGAATTGGAACCTAAAGATATAACCGAATTGCTATAATCTCATGGTAAATCTTGAATTAATGAGGACTTGCTTCTTATGGATGAACAAATAAACTGGTTTCTTGAGATGAAAACTACTACTGGTAAAGATGTTGTAAATACCGTTAAAATAACAAATGATTTAGAACATCCCATGAACTTAGTTGATAAAGCTATGTCAGAATTGGAAAGGATTGATGTCAATCAATGTGACAAAGTTTATTGTTGTCTTATTTTAAGAAATTGCCACAACCACACCAGCCTATAGCTACCACCATACGGATCAGTCAGCAGCTATGTACATTTGAGACAAGACCTCCACCAGCAATAAAGATTACAACTCACCGAGGGCCCTGATGACAGCTAGCATTATAGCAATAATGTAATTTTTCATTAATATATGTACATTTTTAGACATAATGTTACTGCACAATTAAAAGATGAAGACATAGTATAAAAGCAACTTTTATATGTACTGGGAAACCTAGAAATTGGTGTTGCTTGCTTTATTGTGTTATTTGCTTTATCATGGTGGTCTGAGTCAGACTTATAATTACATCTGCAATGACTGTATTTTCAAATAGGAACACATTCTGAGATACTGTGGGTTAGAAATTCAACATATTCTTTTTGGGGAGACAATTCAATCCACAACAGAATTGGAATAAGGGCTCAAGAAAAATATGATTAAATTTTCTTGCACAGTATTTAGCAACAGTTTCTTAATAAATATTAAAAAATAATTGAGAAAGTTTAAAACAAATAGTCTTTGGGTCAGTCAAGAGGCTTATACTTGCAATAATGACTAATAAAGATAATAGGACATACCTCACCAACTAGGGGGTTAATTCAGAGATTCAGTAACACATTGTATAGACAGGGGACTACTAGGTTAGATTTTACAGAATACACATTGGAAGAGGTTGTACCTGTCTCATTTTGAGAACTTTAAATACAGTGAGGGGACCCCTAACCATTCTGGTTCAATAGATTAAGGAAGCCAGGATGTGCTAGAGAGTTAATATTTTCATAAAGTTTCATTGTTTCTGATACCAAACTCTTGCTCAAAAAACAAACATATTTCAGTGAATCCTACAAATTTTAGACTGTTTTCAATCTTAACGTAAATATTTACTTTTAGAAAGTAAATTTTCCTCTGGAGCTGTTCCTAGTTTACATGTCAAGATTTGTCTGTTATTTAGCTACTTAGATTCCATACCTTCTTTCTATAAAGTACATGGTATGAAGCTAAAACAAGGAAGAAAATTAAGTTTGTTACTACAGTCAGAAAGAAGTAGTGACCATGATAATCAGGCTTCTTAGAAAGAAAAAAAAGAATATGAGAAAATAGCTTTGAAAGGCATTCAGATTTCCAGATTCTTTTTCCGCTCTGTTCCTCTGAATGACTGAAATTCTCCTACATGTAAGTCAATGTGAATTATCTGAAGAAGTTAAAAATGTGGATTTATGTGCTGGGGGTTAATGGGTAGAGTTAAGAGGTTGAACCCTCCCTATAGACAGGTATAGGTCAATAATTATAAATCAAAAAATTTATGTACTTTAAGGTGCTCTCTTGAAGAGCAATAATATAAAATTATAAGTACATAATTAAACAGTGAGTACTCTATTAGAATGAGATAAAAATTTACAAATTACAATGCTGATAAATACAAAAGGTCACAAAATTTAGAAAATAAAAAATATATTTACACATTGTCAGAGAAAATTCTATATTTCTCCTATATACCTGTGTTTTTAAAAGTTTCATTTTGTTTTTAATTGACACATAATAATTGCACAAATTTATGGGGTATAATGTGATGTTTTGACACATGTATACATTGTGTAATGATCAAATCAGGGTAATTAGCAAATTCATCATCTCAAACATTTATGTCTTTGTGGTGAGAACATTCAAAATCCTTGCTTCTAGCTATTTTGAAATGTGAAATACATTATCGTTAACTATGCTCACTCTGCTGTACAATTGAATTAATATATCCTAACTAACTTTGTACCTGTTAAACAGCCTCTTGCCTTCTCCCCTCTCTTCTACACTCCCCAGCCTCTGGTAATCACCATTCTATATTTCCTGAATCTGAATGTTGGCCTGCCTTGCTAGATTGGGGAAGTTTTCCTGGATAATATCCTGCAGAGTGTTTTCCCCGTCACTTTCAGGTACACCAATCAGACATAGATTTCGTCTTTTCACATAGTCCCATATTCGTTGGTGGAACTGTAAACTAGTTCAACCATTGTGGAAGTCAGTGTGGCGATTCCTCAGGGATCTAGAACTAGAAATACCATTTGACCCAGCCATCCCATTACTGGGTATATAACCAAAGGATTATAAATCATGCTGCTATAAAGACACATGCACACGTATGTTTATTGCGGCACTATTCACAATAGCAAAGACTTGGAACCAACCCAAATGTCCAACAATGATAGACTGGATTAAGAAAATGTGGCACATATACACCATGGAATACTATGCAGCCATAAAAAATGATGAGTTCATGTCCTTTGTAGGGACATGGATGAAACTGGAAACCATCATTCTCCGCAAACTATCGCAAGGACAAAAAACCAAACACTGCATGTTCTCACTCATAGGTGGGAATTGAACATTGAGAACACATGGACACAGGAAGGGGAACATCACACTCCGGGGACTGTTGTGGGGTGGGGGGAGGGGGGAGGGATAGCATCAGGAGATATACCTAATGCTAAATGACGAGTTAATGGGTGCAGCACACCAACATGGCACATGTATACATATGTAACAAACCTGCACATTGTGCACATGTACCCTAAAGCTTAAAGTATAATAACAATAAAATTTAAAAAAAAATCAACATTCTACTCTCAATTTCTATGAGATTAACTTTTTTAGATTTTACATTTGGGTGAGATTATGTGGCATTTGTCCTTCTGTGTTTGACATATCATACTTATATAATGTACTCCAGGTTCATCCATGTTGTCACAAATGACATTATCTAATTATTTTCAATGGCTGAATAGTGTCACAATTTATAAAACCTTTTGTTTATCCATTTATGCATTAATGGGCACTTTGGTTGGTACCATATTTCGGCTATTGTGATTAGTGTCGCAATAAATATGGGAGTACAGATATCCTTGACATATTGATTTAATTTCCTTCGAATGTATATCCAGCAATGAGATTGGTGGATCATATGGTGATCCTATTTTTATTTTTAATTAATTATTTATTTTTAATTTTTGTGGGCTCATAGTAGATGTATATATTTATGAATTACATGAAATATTTTGATACAGGTATGCCATGCATAATAATTAAATCAGGGCAAAAGAGGTACCCATCACATCAAGCATTTATTCTTTGTTTTCAAACAATCCGATTATATCCTTTCAGTAATTTGAAAATGTAGATTTAAATTATTTTTTACTGTAATCCCCCTGTTGTGCTAGCAAATACTAGGTCTTATACATTCTATCTAATTATTTCTTATACTCAATAACCATCCCCACATCCTGCCTATCCCCCAAATACCCTTCCCAGCTCCTGGTAACCATCCTTCTACTCTCCATCTACACAAGTTCAAATGTTTTAACCTTTGGCTCCGACAAATAAGTGAGAACATGCAAAGTTTGTCTTTCTGTGCCTATCTTATTTAACTTCACGTGATTACCTCCAATTCTATCCATGTAGTTGCAAATGACAGGATCTCATTCTTTTTTATGATCAAATAGTTATCCGTTATGTATATGTACCACCTTTTCTTTATCCATTCATCTCTTGCCTATGAATATGAAGTTTTCCTAGAATTATTTATTGAAGAGACTGGCCTTTTCCCAGTGTATATTCTTGGCAATTTTGTCCAAAATGAGTTCACTGTAAGTTTATGGATTTATTTCTGGGTTCTTATTCTGTTCCTCTGATCTATGTGTTTGTTTTTATGCCAGTATCATGCCGTTCTTTTTTAACCATTTGATAGAATTCAGCAATAAAGCCATTGGGTTGTGGGCTTCTTTTTGCTGGGAGACATTTTATTATGGCTTTAATCTCATTATTTGTTATTAGTCTGTTCAGTTTTTGGATTTATTTATGGTACAATCTTGGTTAGTTTTATAGGTCTAGAGATTTATTCATTTTTTATATATTTCCCAATTTATTTGCAGACAGTTGCTCATAGTTGCAACTAATGATCCTTTGGATTTCTGCAGTATGAGTTGTAATGTCTCTTTTTTGTCTCTGATTTTATTTATTTGAGTCTTCCCTCTTTTTCTCTTTCTTAATTTTTTTTATTAATTAGTCTGACTAAAGGTTTGTCACTTCTGTTGACTTAAAAATCTTTTTGTTTCATTGATCTTTTGTATTGCTTTTTTCGTTTCAATGTCATTTGTCTCTCCTCTGAACTATTTTTTTTTCTATTAATTTTGGGGTTGGTTTGCTCTTGCTTTTATAGTTACTTAATATGCATTCTTAGGTTGTTTATTTGAAGTTTTTCTTATTTTTTGATGTAGGCACTTCAAATGATGTATGCACTTCAAAAAAAAAAAACCTGATGTGATCTAACATGTGGTTTATCCTTGAGAATAATCCATGTGCTGAGGATAATAATGTGTATTCTGCAGCTGTTGGATGAAATGCTCTGTAAATATCTACTAGGTTTATTTGCTCTGTAGTTACGATTAAGGCTGATGTTTCTTTGCTGATTTTTGTCTGAAAGATCTGTCCAGTGCTGAAAGTGCAGTGTTGAAATTTCCAGCTGTTATTTTATTGGAGCCTATCTCTCTCTTTAGCTCTAATAATATTTGCTTTATACCTCTCTGTGCTCCACTGTTGGGTGCAGATATATCTAAAATTGTTATATCCTCTTGCTAAATTAGTCCTTTTATCATTATATAGTGACTTTGTCTCTTCTTATAGTTTATGTCTTAAAATATGTTTTGTCTGATATAAGTATAGTAACTCTTGCTCTCTTTTGGTTTCCATTGGCATGAAATACCTTTTTCCATAACTTCATATTCAGTCTATGTGTGTCTTCATAGGTGAAGTGGGTTTCTTGTAGGCAAGAGGTTAATTGGTCTTGTTATTTCATTCATTCAGCCAGTCTATAACTTTTGATTGGAGAGTTTAGTCCATTTACATTCAGTGTTATTATTGATAAGTAAGGACTTGCTCCTGCCATTTTGTTATTTGTTTAGTTGTCGCTTTATGGTCTTGTCTTCCTTCTTTCTGTACTTCCTGTTTTCCTTTTAGTGAAGGTAATTTTCTCTGGTGATATGATTTGGTTTCTCACTTTGTATTTTTTTGTGTATCCATTGTATTATTATTATTATTATTATTTTGGTTTGAGGTTTCCATGAGACCTCCATATACTATCTTATAACCTATTATTTTAACCTGATAACAACTAACAGCATTTGCATAATCCAACAAGCAAAAAAATACTAATAAAAACTTTTTTAACCTTATTTCTCCACTTTTAATCTTTTTGTTGTTTTTATTCATGTATTATTGTACTAAGTCTTGAAAAATTGTGGTAATAATTATTTCTGATTGGTTCATCATTTAGTCTTTCTACTGAGGATAAGAGTAGTTTACACACCACAGTTATGATGTTATAATATTCTGTGTTTTGCTGTGTACTGACTATTACCAGTGAGTTTTATACCTTCAGGTGATTATTTACTGCTCATTAATGTGTGTTTCTTTCTAACTGAAGTACTCTCTTTAGCATTTAATGTAGGACAGGTCTGGTATTGATGAAATTCCTCAGCTTTTGTTTGTCTGGGGAAGTCAATTTCTCCTTTATGGTTAAAGAATATTTTCACCACATATACTATTGTAGTGTGAATTTTTTTTTTCTTCAGCACTTTATGTTATGCCTCTCTCGGCTATAAAATTTCTACACAAAGTCTGTTGACAGACATATTTGAGCTCAGTTGTATGTTATTTGTTTCTTTTCTCTTGTTGCTTCTAGAATTATTTCTTTATCCTTGACCTTTGGGAGCTTGATTGTTAAATGTCTTGAGGAGTCTTCTTTGAGTTAAATCTACTTCGTGTTCTATAACCTTCTTGTATTTGAATATTGATATCTTTCCCCAGGTTTGGGAAGTTTTCTGGTATTATCCCTTTTAACTAAATGTCTATCCTTATCTCTTTCTCTGCCTTCCCTTTAAGGCCAGTAACTCTTAAATTTGTCCTTTTAAGGCTATTTTCTAGATCCTGTAGGCATGCTTCATTGTTTTGTTTTGTTTTTGTCTCCTCTGACTGTGTATTTTTAAATAGATTGTCTTCAAGCTCACTAATCTTTCTTCTGCTTAATCCATTCTGCTATTGAAGGATGCTGATGCATTCTTCAGTATGCCAATTGCATTTTTCAGCTCTGGAATTCCTGTTTGATTTTTTAAAATTATTTTGATCTCTCTGTTAAATTTATTTGATAGATTTCTGAATTTCTTCTCCGTATTATCTTGAATTTCTTTGCATTTCTTCAACACATCTATTTTGAATTCTGTCTGAAAGATCACATATCTTTGTTTCTCCAGGAATGGTCCTTGGTTCCTTATTCATTTCCTTCGGTGAAATCATGTTGTCCTGGATGCTCTTGATGCTAGTAGATATTCTTCAGTGTCTTGGCATTGAAGACTTATGTATATATTGTAGTCTTTATTGTCACAACTTATTTGCAGCTGTCCTTCTTGGAAGGCTTTTCACGTATTTGAAAGGACTTGGGTGTTTTCCTCTAAGCCGTGTCTATTTTAGGGGCACCACAGGCCCAGTAATGCTGTTCTTGCAGACTCATAGAGGTACTGCCTTGATGGTCTTGGACAAGATCTGGGAAAACTTTCTGTATTACCACATAGATCCTTTTTCTCTTCTCTTACATTGTCCCAAACATACAGAGTCTGCCTCTCTGTTCTAAGCCACCTAAAGCTGGAAATAGAGTAACACAAGCATCGCTGTGGCCACCACCACTATGGTTATACTGGATCAGACATGAAGCCAGCACAGTGCTGGGTCTCTCCCAAGGCCTGTTGTAACCAGTTCCTGATGACTGCCTATGCTCACTCAATGGCCTGAGGCTCTCCAATCAGCAAATGGCAAAACCAGCCAGGTCTGTGTCTTTCCTTTTAGGGCTGTGAGGTACCCTAGGCCCCGGGTGGGTCCTCAAGTGCCAGCAGGAAGTCAGGGGCCAGAATCAAAAATCTACCTGGAATCTATCTGGAGTTCTCTTGTATTGTGGCTGAACTGGCACTCAAACCACAAGACACAGTCTTTCCCACTCTGCCCTCTCCTTTCCAAAGGCAGAGAAGCCTCAACTCATAGCTACCACCACCCAGGCCAGGAGGAGTACAGCCAGACTACTGCTGATGTTCCCTTAAGGCCTAAGGTTTCTTACATGAGCTTGTGGTGAATGCTGTCTGGCCTGAGATCACACTTTAGGGCAGTGGGCTCCCCTCTGGGAGTCAGCTGAGTTTGGTCTGGTTTTTCTTTCTGCTGTAACAGGACAACACTGAGTTCAATGTCTCACATTTGCTGTGTTCTCCATCCCCCAGCACCCAGAGATACTGTTTGCACCTTGCCTCTGCTGAGGGTTAATGTCAGCCATTCAGGACTGTGTTTTCTATCTCTTCAGTGCTTCTTTCAGTGATGTAAAGTTAAAATGAGGTAGTATGAGTGCACACCTGATTTCTAGTGCTTTTAAAGGTGTGTTTTCTGTATACATAGTTGTTAACTTGGTGTCCTCACAGGGAAGATGATCAGTTGAGCTTTCTATTCCACCATCTTGTTCTGCCAGCACAATCTATTTGTATATCTTCTTTTAAGAAATGTCTATACAGGTTTTTTGCCTACTTTTTATTGAAGTATAATAACTGCTGAATTATTTGAGTTTCATACATATTTTGCATATTAAACTCCTATCAGATAATCAGATGTATAGTTTGTTAATATTTTGTTTCATTATGTAGGCTTTACTTCACCCTGCTGATTGTTTTCTTTTTTTGTGCAGAAGCTTTTTAATTTGATGAAATCCTTTGTCTATTTTTGCTTTTGCTGCTTTTATGTTTGAGATTTTTATCTAAAAAGTCTTTGTGCCGAGCAATGTCACGAAGTGTGTTCCCTACGTTGTCTTCTAGTAGTTTCATACTTCTCATTCTCACATTTTAGTTTTTAATTTGAGCCAATAGGTGTCTAGTTTCATTATTCTTGCATGTTGATATCAAATTTCCATCATACTATTTATTGAAGAGACTATTCGTTCTCCAATGTGAGTTTTTGACAACTTTGGAAAAACTTAGTTGGCTGTAGATGCATTTTTTGAAGCATTTATTCTATTACATTGCTCTGTGTGTCTCTTTTTATAACAATACTATGCTGTTGGCATGACTGTAGCTTTGCCTGTCATACAAATCTTTGTCTTAGTCTGTGACTAACACCAAATCTTAGGTAGTGTGATGCATTTAGCTTCATTTTTTTTGCTTCCATAATTACTTTCATAATTCACAGTCATTTGTGCTTTCATGGGATTTTAGGATAGTTTTTTTTTCTGTTTCTGTGAAGAGAGCCATTGGTATTTTTATAGTGATTGCATTGAATCTGCAGACTGCTTTGGCAGTATAAACTTTTTCAAAATATTAATTCTTCCAATTCATCAACTTGGAATATATTTATGTCCTCTTTAATTTCTTTCATTTATGATTTAAAATTTTCATGTAGTTCTGTTTCACTTCCCTGGGCAAATACATTTCTAGAAATTTTATTTTTTATAGCTATTGTAAATGGGATTATTTTCTTTATTTCTTATTCAGATAGTTTACTATTAGCATGTAGAAGTGCTACTTGTCAAGCACATCCATGTGAAGAGAGCCACCAAGTTGTGTCTTTGTGTGAGCAACAAGGTTGTTTATTTCACTTGGGTGCAAGTGGGCTGAGTCCGAAAAGAGAGTCAGCCAAGGGAGGTAGGCGTGGGGCAATTTTATAGTACTGGGGCAAGCAGTAGAAAGTTACAGTTAAAGATGGTTATCTATTGTCAGCAGAGGAGGGGGGTCACAAGGTGCATGGTGGGGAGATCATAAGGCTCATTGTCCAGAAGAAGAATGTCACAAGGTCGATTGATCCATCAGTTGCGGCAGGGCAGGAACAAGTCATAATGGAATGTTGTAAGGCTGACCAATCAGTTAAGAAAGGAGCTGGCTGTTTCACTTCCTTTCTAGTTTTTGGTTGCCTCAGGCCATCTGGATGTATACATGCAAACTTGGTCTCAGAGGCTTTACATTCCTGTCTTCTTATATTAATAAGAAAAATAAAGCAAAATAGTGGTGAAGTGTTAGGGCAGCAAAAATTTTTGGGGGTGGTATGGAGAGATAATGGGTAATGTTTCTCAGGGCTGCTTCAAGCAGGATTAGGGTCTGTGTGGACACCTTAAAGAAAATTTTATAATGAGTTACAAGGAAGAGGAACTTAGGCTGTGGGGAGATCTTGAGGCAGAGGATGGTATCGTCGGGTTGTTAAAAGTAGCATTTGTCATATAGAATGACTGGTGATGGTCTGAATGTGGTTTTGTATGAATCGAGAAACCAAACAAAAGACACAAGACCTAAATAAGAGAAAGAGAAACACAGGGACCAGGGAACTAAGAATAGGGAGGAGACAAGAGACCTAGTTAGAGAGTGTCCAGGTGGGTCCAGTGTAATTATTTGCCTGGTTGGCAAGTTTTGGGGCTCTATCCTTGAGTTATTTTATGTTGTCATATACCAGGCAAGATTGATTTAGGTAAAAACAACACTCTTCATTTAAAAATATACAAAGTCCTCCTTTTTTAGCAGTGAGTAGGTCAAGGCCTCAGCAATTTTGGAGGACAACTGTGGCTGAGGAGTCAACCTGGGCCTGACGGACTGATAAAGTTTGTGATATATCTGTAATGCTAATAGAAAAGTCACTAGAAAGGCTGTGGAAGGTTGTGACAGAAGTTGAAACGCCTGCTATTCCAGCTCCAAGGGCGATAGTGGAAGCAGAAAGTCCTAACCCTACAAATAGAGGGATTCAAGGAATAACTCTTTTTTGTCTGGTTGGTGTCATTAGAGGGACAAGAAGTAGTTCAGTCCCATTTACAAATTAAATTTTGGGAATCAGAAAAACTAGTGAACATGTACCTGTCCTATTAGCAGGTAGATACGTGTAGGCGGAGGAGCCACAGAGGCAGAAGAGGCCTTGTGCAAGGCAAAATTGGAAATGCAAAGTGAAAAGATGAGAAGGAGTAGTAAAAGAGGTGTCTTGTACCCAGTCTCCTAAGGATCCAGCTAGGGCGGCAGCCATCAGAGGTTGTAATGGGGACGGATGGGGTAACTGCATAGAGGGGGAGGTTCAGTTTTCATGGTGTATGAGAAAACATTGAGTATCTATGAGCAATCTTTCACTGTTATTTAAAGGGCTGGGTATAAGTAAACAAGAAGAGGGCATGGGAGGAGAATCTGGAGAGCAAGGGGAAGGTAGCCAAGGATGGAGTGAAATGCAGGGTAAATGTTTTCCTAAGCAATAATTACTGCTAATGTTTTTAAGTTTGTAAGTATTGATAGAGAGCTTATCTGTAATATGGAGCTGGAAAGCCCCAATTGTTTCAGTGATGTGTGTAGTTGAACTTTGGAGAGGAAGAGTGAAGGAGGATTGAGAAGGGAAAGGTTACCCAGTGGAATTCCAGTGGGTCTTTGCCGAGAGATGCATAAAGGAGCAGCCACAGGAATAGTAGTTTGTGTTGTGAGGGGTCCAAATATGGGGGAAGTAGAGTTGATATAAGGAGAAAGTCTTTTTCAGTAAGTGCAGAGAAGGGCAGCAGCTTGCTGATGTGAAATGTTTGGGGAGGTTTTGCTGGACCTGTCTAGAAAGTAAAGAAGTTCTTCAGGAGGGTAAAGGTGAGGGCTGTTAAAGGAAGTTCAGAGGTGTAGGGAGACAGGAGATGTTGCCCAGTCTGTATGTAAGGCAGGGACAGCTGTCTAAGCATAGGAAGAAACGCAAATGCAAAGCCAGCAATTGTCCACTAAGGAGGGATTAGAAATGGCTAGGAGAGAGTGAGTGAGATTGATAGTGTGGTGGAGATAGCTGGGGAGAGGTAGAGGGTGGCATGTGATGGGAATGAGAATAAGAGTGAGTATAAAAGTAAAGAATAGGACTTCATCAGGGTGAAAGTATTGGAGGGTCCCCTGCCAGCAAAGATCCTCTATCCACTCCAAGAGGGAGTCAAGAGTGGCAGATTGAGGATAGCACAAGAAGATATCAGTTGTGATGGTTTGGAGAAACATTGGAAACTGGCAGTGTAAATAAGAGCAGGGCATTTATGAGTAGTTCAGAATGGAGAATAGGAGTATGACTAGACAGAAGATAGTATGGATGACAAGTTTTCAGGGCACAGTCTAATTAGTGGGGCTGACTGCATAAAGTCCTGTTGCAAAAAGTAGGGTAAAGGATGAATAGATCTAATAGAATGAAGGGATGTATTAGGCTCATAAGGTTTATTAATGTTCTTTAGAAATGTGAGTGAGTTTAAGGGAAGAAGGAGAGAGTACTTGCGACTTCCAGGAGGAAGAAGAGAAATCGGGCTAGCTGTCTGATGGGCACAGCTTTACTCTGGAATGATGAACCCAGTGTGGGTGTGGTGTGGGGGTGGGTTCCTGCAGATGAACAGCCATTGGGGTACTATAGATGACTAAGTGGGATCTGGTCCACTGAGGTTGTAGAGTCTGAGGGGTCAGATTCTTAGCAAGAACTGACTGTCAAACTAGAGTGTCTTCATATGGCTGGAAATCTGGGGTAGGCAAAAGAAGATTAGCAGCTCAGAAAATTTCCTGTCTAGCTTGATGGAGGACTGGAAGATAATCACCTAGAGAGCAGGTGTCTGGAATGATACTGGGGCCTAATAAAAAGGAGCGTCCATACAGGAGCTCAAATGGGCTGTACCCTGTAGCATCCTGAGGACAGGCCTGAATTCTGAGAAGGGCAAGTGGTAAAAGTACTGTCCAGTCATTTTTAAATTGGAGGCTGAGTTTGCTGAGGTGTGTCTTTAAAAGACCATTAATTCTTTTTACCTTTCCTGGGGATTAAGGGCGATAAGGAGCATGACATTTCCATTGAATGCCCAGGTCCTGGGAGACTGCCTGAGTGACTTGACTAATGAAGGCTGACCCATTGTTGGACTGTATAGAGCTAGGAAGGCCAAATCGAGGAATTATGTCATATATCAAGGAGATGATCACAGTGGCCTTCTCAGGCTCTGAGGGAAAGACCTCTACCTACCCAGTGAAATTGTCTACCCAGACCAAGAGGCATTTTAGTTTTTTGTCTCGGGGCATGTGGATAGATTCAATTTGCCAGTCCTGGGCAGGAGCAAATTCTGATGTGTAGGGAAGGGAGGGGGCCTGAACAATCCCTGAGGAGTAGTAGAATAGCAGATGGAACACTGAAAAATTATTTCCTCGAGTATAGATTTCCACAATGGAAAGGAAATGAGAGGTTCTAAGAGGAGGGCTAGCAGCTTGTAACCTACATGGAAGAGGTCATGCAATGATGACAGAATAGAATGGGCCTGTGAGGCTGGAAGAAGATATTTTCCTTGGTCCAAGAACCATTTGCCTCGTCTGGGAAGAGATTGATAGGTGGAAGTTTCAGTGGGAGAGTAGGTAGGAGTGACCAATGAGAAGGAGAAAAACTGGCCATGAGGGACAGAAGTTGGAACACTAGCTGCTTCTTCAGCTACCCTATCAGCATAAGGTTTGCCCTGAGCAATGGGATCTAATGCCTTTTGGTGGCCTTTGCAGTGAATGACTCCAGCTTCCTTTGGAAGTAAAGTGGCCTTGAGAAGAGTTTTTATTAAAGAAGCATTAATGATGGAGGACCCATGCATAGTGAGGAAACCTCTTTCAGCCCACATAACATCATGGTGGTACAGTATATGGAAGATATATTTACAGTCAGTATAAATATTGACACATTGTCCCTTTGCAAGACTGAAGACTTGAGTTAAGGCAATGGGTTCAGCTTGCTGAGAGGTAGTGGAGTGGAGCAGAGCAGTAGCCTCAACGATAGACGTGGAAGATACTATAGCATAGCCTGCCTTTGCTGGTGAGTGGTGATTAGGCCTGGTGGAACTGCCGTCAATAAACTAAGTGTGGTCTGGATAGGGAACAGGAAAGAGGGAAATATGGGGAAATGGAGTGAATGCCGGGTGGATCAGAGAGATACAGTCATGGGGGTCAGGTGTGGTATCAGGAATAATGTGGGGGCCAGCCTAAAACAGTAAGGTCAAGTTGTTTGGGCAGAAAGGCTACAGGGTGTGGTCCCAGCTCTTGTGTAAGAATTCTGACCCCATAGCCCTGCACTTCAGCTAAGTGTAATGAAAAAAGTTTGGGATGAGTTGGGAGAGCTAGTGGGGGAGCAGCTTCTAGGGCTGTTTTTAAAGAATGGAAAGAGGAGTGGGGAAAGTATTTAGGATCTATGGGGTCAGCTAGGTTTCCTTTTGTGAGTTTATGTAATGGTTTAGTCAGGATGGCAAAACCAGGTATCCAGAGGTGAAAGTACCTAACTATGCCTAAGAAGGAAAGGAGTTGTTGCTTTGTAGAAGAGGTTGGGGTTTGGGAAATTAGCCAAACACAATTGGCAGGGAGAGCATGTGTGTTTTTATGAAGAATTATGCCAATGTAGGTAATGGATGGGGAAGAAATTTGAGCTTTAGAGGGGGATACCCAATATCCTCTGGAGAATAAATGTTGAAGGAGCAGGAGGGTATCTGCTTGAGAAGACTCAAAGGAGGGACTACAGAGTAGAAGGTCATCAATTTTGAATTGAATAAGGTGAGAAGCAGAGGGGAGGAAAGAAAGTAAATCATGAGAAAGAGTTTGGCTGAAGTAATGAGGGCTGTCCTGCAAGCCTTGTGGCAGTACAGCCCAGGAAAGTTGCTGGGACTGATGGGTGTCAGGGTCAGTCCAGGTAAAAGCAAAGAGAGGCTTGGATGAGGGGTGCAGGGGAATAGTGAAAAAAGCATCTTTAAGATCAAGAATGGAATAGTGAGTTGTAGAGGGAGGTATTGAGGACAAGAGAGTGTATAGGTTGGGCACCACAGGGTGGATAGGCAAAACAATTTGGTTGATAAGGCACAGATCCTGAACCAACCTGTAAGACTTGTCCGGTTTTAGGACAGGTAAAATGGGGGAATTGTAAGGAGAGTTTATGGGCTTTAGAAGCCCATGCTCTAGTAGGCAAGTGATAACAGGCTTTAGTCCCTTTAGAGCCTGTTGTGGGATAGGATACTGGCTTTGAGTGGTTTAAGGGTGATTAGGTTTTAATGGTATAGTAATGGGCTTGTGATTGGTTGCCAGGGAGGATGTAGAGGTGTCCTATACTTGTGGATTAAGGTGGCGGGATATAAGAGGAAGACGTGAAGGAGGCTTTGGGTTGGGAATAAGGGTGGCAATGAGATGTGGCTGTAGTCCAGGAATGGTCAGGGAAGCAGATAATCTGGTTAAAATGTCTCAGCCTAATAAGGGAACTGCGCAGGAGGGGATAACTAAAAAGGAGTGCATAAAGGAATGTTGTCCAAGTTGGCACCAAAGTGGAGGAGTTTTAATCGGTTTAGAAGCCTGGCCGTCAATACCCACTAATAGTTATGGAGGCAAGGGAAACAGGCCCTTGAAAAGAAGATAATATTGAGTGGGTAGCCTCTGTATTGATTAAGAAGGGGATAGGCATACCCTCCACTGTAAGAGTTGCCCAAAGCATCTGTGATGGTCCAGGAGGCTTCGAAGGTGATTGGGTAGTGTCAGTCTTCTGCTGCTAAGCTGAGAAAATCTGGGAAGGGGTCAGTCAGAGAGCCTTGGGCCAGAGTTCCAGGGGCTCTGGGAGTGACTGTCGGGTGAGTTGGACAGTCTGATTTCCAGTGGGGTCCTGCACAGATGAGACATGGCTTAGGAGGAATCCTGGGCTGCAGGCACTCCTTGTCCCAGTTGCCAGATTTCCAGCACTTGAAGCAGGATCCTGGGGGAGGAGGTCCTGGAGGAATGCCTGGCCACTTTAGTTTAGGCGTTTTGAAGTTCTTGTGTGCTGGAGATGCGGCTGGGATTTCTTTCACAGAGGAGGCAAGTAATTGCAGCTCAGAAATACGTTGCACTTGGCTGTCATTTCTCTATTATTGTACACCTTGAAGGTGAGGTAAATTAAGTCCTGTTGTGGGGTTTGAGGGGAGGAATATAATTTTTGGAGCTTTTTGTAATGTTGAGAGCAGATTGGGTAGTAAAATGCATATTGAGAATAAGACAGCCTTCTGGCCCTTCTGGGTCTAGGGCAGTAAAGCATCTCAGGGTTGCTGCCAAATGAGCCATGAACTGGCCTGGGTTTTCGTCTTTACCTTGGGTAGTTTCTTTAAGTTTGTTATAATGAACAGCTTTGTAAGCTGCCTTTTTAAGCCCTTCAACTAGGCAGGAAATTATATAATCTTGCCTAGCTATACCTGGGGATCCTGTCTGGTATTCCTATTGGGGATGTTTATGGGGAACTGCCCTCATGTCTTCTTGAAGGTCTGGCTTATGACACCGGTGGGTGTCAGCATGAGATTGGGCCAGGGTATAAACTCTATCCCACTCATCTGGGGAAAGCTTAGAAGTTAGAATGACATTAAGTCACTCCAGGTTACATTGTAGGACTGGGTTAAATACTGGAATTCCTGCATATATTTAGTGGGGTCTGATGAGAAGGAGCCTAAGCATTGATTAATTTGGGAAAGGTCTGATAGAGAAAATGGTACATGCACTCTGACAATACCATCAGCTCCAGCCACCTCTCAAAGAGGAAATTGTTGGGCAGGTGGGGGAATATTTGCTGCAGAACAAAATTGTAAGCTGGACCAAGTGTGGGGAGGGGAGGTGACAGAAGGGTTATAGGGTAGGGGAGCAGAGGCTGAGGAAGAATTGGGACTTGATTCAGCCTGCCAAGGATTGACCTGGAGGGGTGGAGAGATGTCAGAGGGGTCTTCAGAAAACGAGGATTCAGAAGACTCAGCAGCACGTGGGGTTGGGACTGAAGGGACAGGCAGGAGGGAAAGAAGGAAGATTTGGGACTCGTCTCATTGGAGCAGAGGCTAGGGAGGAACCAATTTGTAAAAGAATGTCTGGATGTCAGGCACCTCAGACCATTTGCTCATTTTTTGACAAAATTATTTAGATCTTCTAGGATGGAGAAATCATAAGTGCTGTTTTCTGGCTATTTGGAGCCATTATCAAGTTTGTATTGGGGCCAAGCAGTGTTGCAGAAGAAAATAAGATGCTTAGGCTTTAGGTCAGGCAAGAGTTGAAGAGGTTTTACATTTTTTTAGAACACAGGCTAAGGGAGAAGAAAGAGCAATGGAGGGCGGAAGGTTGCCCATAGTAAAAATGTAAGTTTAGAGAAAAGAGGGGTAGAGACACGGAGAGAGGGGGGTGGTATTTGCCACCCAGAGGAGGTGGTACTTGCCACCAAGGTGAAGGATCAAGGCAGGTGTCCCCACGGTGATCGAACACCTCTGAAATGTGGGTGAATAATCAGGCAGGCATCCCTGCAGTGCTTAAATACCAAGAGAAGACTGTCTTCCTGAGTCCATGACAAGCACCGGGGTTTTGGGCCCATGGATAAAACGTGTCTCCTCTGTCTCTACCAGAAAAGGAAAGGAACTGAAATTAAGGGAAGGGAGAGATTGAAGGGTGGCACTGAAATTGAAAGGAGAAAGAGGTTGAGGGATAGTGAGAGAGGTTGGAGAAGAAAGTAAAAAGAGACCACTTACCCGATTTAAAATTGATGAGGTGTTTTTTGGGCCGATCTGAGGACCCTAGGTCATAGGTGGATTTTGTCATGGAGCAAAGTACAGGAGGACAGGGGATTGATCTCCCAAGGGAGGCCTCCTGATCCAAGTCATGACACCAAATGTCAAGCACATCCGTGTAAAGAGACCACCAACAGGCTTTGTGTGAGCAACAAGGCTGTTTATTTCACTTGGGTGCAAGTGGGCTGAGTCCGAAAAGAGAGTCAGCCAAGGGAGGTAGGGGTGGGGTAGCTTTGTAAGACTGGGACAGTAGAAAGTTACAGTTAAAGTTGGTTATCTATTGTCAGAAGAGGAGGGAGGTCACAAGGTGCATGGTGGGGAGATCATAAGTCTCATTGTCCAGAAGAAGAATGTCACGAGGTGGATCGATCAGTTGGGGCAGGGCAGGAACAATCATAATGGAATGTCCTAAGGGTGGTCAATCAGTTAAGACAGGAGCTGACTGTTTCACTTCCTTTGTAGTTTTTGGTTGCCTCAGGCCATCTGGAAGTATACTTGCAGGCTTGGGCTCAGAGGCCTGACACTACTGATTTTGGCATGTTACTTCATATACTGTAAATAAACCAATTTTATTGGTTCTAACTGTTTATGATGGCGTCTTTAAGGTTTTTTATGTATAAAATTATGTAATCTGCACATATGAATAATTTGATTTCCTCTTTTTCAATTCAGATGACTTTTATTTCTCTTTCTTGCCTAATTGATCTTGTTAGGAATTCCAGTATTATGGAATAAAAGTTATGCAAATGGAATCTTTGTCTTGTTCCAGATCTTAGAGGAAAAGCATTCAACTTTTCCCCAAACTGTGGGGTTGGCACATATGGCTTTAATTGTGTTGAGGTATGTACCTTCTATGCCTAACTTGTTAAGAGTTTTTATTATGAAGGATGTTGAATAATATCAAATACTTTTTCTGTATTTATTGAAATAATACAGTTTTTGCCCTTCATTCTATTAAAGTAATGACTTGCACTTACTGATTTGCACAGGTTGATCCATCTTTGCATTGCTGAGATAAATCTCACTTGATCATGGTAAATGCTATTTTTAACATTTTGTTAAATAAATTTAGTTTGCTAATATTTTGTTGATGTTTGCATCAATGTTTATCAGATATTTTGGCCTATAAATTTCTTTTTTTCTTGTCTGGTTTTGGTATTGGAATAATGTTGGCCTCATAGAATAAGTTTGAAAGGTTTTCTTCCTTTTAATTTTCTGGAATATTTGAGAAAAAAATGTGTTAGTTCTTCTTTAAATATTTGGTAGAATTCTACAATTAATATTTTAGGTGTTCGGCTTTTCTTTGATGGGAGATATTTTATTACAGATTCAATCTTATTACTTATTATTATTCTGTTTATATTTCCTTTTTTGATTCAGAATTTGTAGGCAGTACATGTCCAGGAATTTGTTTTTCTTATAGGTTTTCCAATGTGTTGGCATATAGTCATTCACAATAATCTCTTATAATCCTTTGTTTTTCTGAATCAGTACTGTCTCCTATTTCATCTCTGATTTTATTTGAATTTTCTCCTGCTTTTCCTTTGTAAGTCTGACCTAAAGCTTGTCATTTTTGTTTATCTTCTCAAAAATCCAGGTATTCATTTCATAGAATTTTTTTACCTATATAATTAATTGACACATAATAATTATACATATTTATGGGATAGAGAGTGACATTTCAATGCCTGTATACAATATATAATGATCAAATCAAGTGTGAAACCTGAATATCTGAGACAGACTCAGTTAATTTAGAAAGTTTATGTTGCCAAGGTGGAGAAAGTGCATTCTTGACACAGCCTCAGAGGGCCTGATGACATAGGCAGATGATGGTCAGGAACAAGATTGGTTTTACACATTTTAGGGGGACTTGAGACATCAATCAATACATGTGAGATGTTATTGGTTCCATCCAGAAAGGTGGGACAATTCAAAGCAGGTAGGGGGCTTGCAGGTCACAGATAGGTGAGAGAAGTGGTTGCATTATTTTGAGTTTCTGCTTAGCCTGTCCAAAGGAGGCATTCAGATCTGCATTTATCTGAGTGAAAAGAGAGGTGACTTTGAATAGAATGGAATGCAGGTTTGCTGTAAGCAATTCCCAGCTTGACATTTTCCTTTAGCTTAGTGATTTGGGTGCCCCCAAATTTATTTTCTTTTCACACAAGGTAATTAGCATATGTGCCACCTCAACATTTATTAATTTTTTTTTAATTTCAATAGTTTTTAGGTAGTTTTTGGTTACATGGTTATTTAGCAGTGATTTCTGAGATTTTGATACACCCATTTTCTGAGCAGTGTACATTCTACCCAATATGTAGTCTTTTATTTCTCACCCCCCTCTGATCCTTCCCCCCCGAGTCCACAAAGTTCATTATATTATTCTTACGCCTTTGCATCCTCTTACCTTAGCTGCTACTTATAAGTGAAAACATACAATATTTGGTTTTTCATTCCTGAGTTACTTCAGTTAGAATAATGGCATCCAGCTCTATCCAAGTTGCTGCAAAGGCCATTGTTTTGTTTCATTTTATGGCTGAATAGATTGTGATGTGTATATATACCACATTTTTTTAAAAACCACTCATTGGTTGATGGGCATTTAGGTTGGTTTCATATTTTTACAATTTTGAATTGTGCTGCTATAAAGATGTATGTGCAGGCTTCTTCTTCATATGATGACTTCTTTTCATCTGGAAAGATATCCAGTACCAGTAGTGGGATTGCTAGATTGAAAGGTAATTCTACTTTTAGTTCTATAAGGAATCTGAATACTGTTTTCCATAATGGTAGTACTAGTTTACATTCCCATCAGAATTGTAAAGGTGTTCCCTTTTCACTACATCCACACCAACATCTATTATATTTTGACCTTTTAATTATGGACAATTTTGCCAGAGTAAGGTGGTATTTTATTATGGTTTTAATTTGCATTTCCCTAACAATTAGTTATGTTGAGCATTTTTTTCATGTTTGTTGACCATTTGTATATTTCCTTTGAGAATTGTCTATTCACGTATTTTGCCCACTTTTTGATGAGATTGTTTGTTTCTTTGCTTTTTCTGATTTATTTGAATTCTTTGTAGATTCTGGATATTAGTCCTTTGTAAGATGCATGGTTTGCAAAAATTTTCTCCCACTCTGTGCATTGTCTGTTTACTCTGCTAATTATTTCTTTTGCTCTGTAGAAGCTTATTAGTTTCATTAAGTCCCATTTATTTTTGTGTTTATTCCATTTGTTTCTTTGTTCTTAGTCATAGTTCTTTTTTTTTTTTTTTGCCTAGGCCAATGTCTAGAAAAGTTTTTTGAATGTTATCTTCTAGAAATTTTGTGGTTTCAATCTTAGATTCAAGTATTTGATCCACCTCGAGTTCATTTTTGCATAAGGTGAGAGATGAGGATTAGGTTTAATTCTACATGTGGCTTGCCAGTTTTCTCAGCATGATTTATTGAATAAAGTGTACTTTCACCACTTTATGTTTTTGTATGTTTTGTAGATCAGTTTGCTGTATGTATTTGGCTTTATATCTGGGTTATCTAATCTGTTCCATTGATCTACATGCCTATTTTTATACTAGTATCATGTTTTTTGGTAACTATTACCTCATAGTAATGAAGTCAGGTAATGCGATGCCTCCAGATTTGTTCATATTGCTTAGCCTTGCTTTGTCCATGTGGGCTCTTTATTGGTTCCATATAAAATTAAAATTTATTTTTCTAGTTCTCTCAAGAATGACGATGACATTTTCATGGGAATTACATTGAATCTGTAGATTGCTTTAGGCTGTATGGTCATTTTCACAATACTGATTCTACATATCCATGAGCATGGGATGTGTTTCCATTTGTTTGTATCGTCTATGATTTCCTTCAACAGTGTTTTGTAGTTTTTCATGTAGAGATATTTCACCTCCTTGGGCAAGTATATTCGTAAGTATTTTTATTTATTTATTTGTTTATTTTTTTATTATAATTTAAGTTTTAGGGTACATGTGCACAACGTGAAGGTTTGTTACATATGTATACATGTGCCATGTTGGTGTGCTGCACCCATTAACTCGTCATTTAACATTAGGTATATCTCCTGATGCTATCCCTCCCCCCTCCCCCCACCCCATAACAGGCCCTGGTGTGTGATGTTCCCCTTCCTGTGTCCATGTGTTCTCATTGTTCAATTCCCACCTATGAGTGAGAACATGCAGTGTTTTTGTCCTTGCAATAGTTTGCTGAGAATGATGATTTCCAGCTTCATCCATGCCCCTACAAAGGACATGAACTCATCATTTTTTATGGCTGCATAGTATTCCATGGTGTATATGTGCCACATTTTCTTAATCCAGTCTATTTTTGTTGGACATTTGGGTGGTTCCAAGTCTTTGCTATTGTGAATAGTGCTGCAATAAACATACGTGTGCATGTGTCTTTATAGCAGCACGTTTTATAATCCTTTGGATATATACCCAGTAATGGGATGGCTGGGTCAAATGGTATTTCTAGTTCTAGATCCCTGAGGAATCGCCACATTGACTTCCACAATGGTTGAACTAGTTTACAGTCCCACCAACAGTGTAAAAGTGTTCCTATTTCTCCACATCCTCTCCAGCATCTGTTGTTTCCTGACTTTTTAATGATCGCCATTCTAACTGGTGTGGGATGGTATCTCATTGTGGTTTTGATTTGCATTTCTCTGATGGCCAGTGATGATGAGCATTTCTTCATGTGTCTTTTGGCTGCATAAATGTCTTCTTTTGAGAAGTGTCTGCTCATATCCTTTGCCCACTTTTTGATGGGGTTGTTTTTTTTTTCTTGTAAATTTGTTTGAGTTCATTGTAGATTCTGGATATTAGCCCTTTGTTAGATGAGTAGATTGCAAACATTTTCTCCCATTCTGTAGGTTGCCTTTTCACTCTGATGGTAGTTTCTTTTGCTGTGCAGAAGCTCTTTAGTTTAATTAGATCCCATTCATCAATTTTGGCTTTTGTTGCCATTGCTTTTGGTGTTTTAGACATGAAGTCCTTGCCCATGCCTATGTCCTGAATGGTAATGCCTAGGTTTTCTTCTAGGGTTTTTATGGTTTTAGGTCTAATATTTAAGTCTTTAATCCATCTTGAATTAATTTTTGTATAAGATGTAAGGAAGGGATCCAGTTTCAGCTTTCTACATATGGCTAGCCAGTTTTGCCAGCCCCATTTATTAAATAGGGAATCCTTTCCCCATTTCTTGTTTTTGTCAGGTTTGTCAAAGATCAGATAGTTGTAGATATGTGGCATTATTTCTGAGGACTCTGTTCTGTTCCATTGGTCTATATCTCTGTTTTGGTAGCAGTACCATGCTGTTTTGGTTACTGTAGCCTTGTAGTATAGTTTGAAGTCAGGTAGCCTGATGCCTCCAGCTTTGTTCTTTTGGCTTAGGATTGACTTGGCAAAGTGGGCTCTTTTTTGGTTGAACATGAAATTTAAAGTAGCTTTTTCCAGTTCTGTGAAGAAAATCATTGCTAGCTTGATGGGGATGGCATTGAATCTATAAATTACCTTGGGGAGTATGGCCATTTTCACAATATTGATTCTTGCTACCCATGAGCATGGAATGTTCTTCCATTTGTTTGTATCCTCTTTTATTTCATTGAGCAGTGCTTGTAGTACTCCTTGAAGAGGTCTTTCACGTCCATTGTAATTGGATTCCTAGGTATTTTATTCTCCTTGAAGCAATTTTGAATGGGAGTTCATTCATGATTTGGCTCTCTGTTTGTCTGTTATTGTTGTATAAGAATGCCTGTGATTTTTGCACATTGATTTTGTATCCTGGGACTTTGCTGAAGTTGCTTATCAGCTTAAGGAAATTTTGGGCTGAGACGATGGGGTTTTCTAGATATACAATCATGTCATCTGCAAACAGGAACAATTTGACTTCCTCTTTTCCTAACTGAATTCCCTTTATTTCCTTCTTCTGCCTGATTGCCCTGGCCAGAGCTTCCAACACTATGTTGAATAGGAGTGGTGAGAGAGGGCATCCCTGTCTTGTGCCAGTTTTCAAAGATAATGCTTCCAGTTTTTGCCCATTCAGTATGATATTGGCTGTAGGTTTGTCAGAGATAGCTCTTAGTATTTTGAGGTATGTCTCATCAATGCCTAATTTATTGAGAGTTTTTAGCATGAAGAGTTGTTAAATTTTGTCAAAGGCCTTTTCTGCATCTATTGAGATAATCATGTGGTTTTTGTCATTGGTTCTGTTTATATGCTGAATTACATTTTTTGATTTGTGTATGTTGAACCAACCTTGCATCCCAGAGATGAACACCCCTTGATCATGGTGGATAAGCTTTTTGATGTGTTGCTGGATTCTGTTTGCCAGTATTTTATTGATGATTTTTGAATCGATGTTCATCAGGGATATTGGTCTAAAATCCCCTTTTTTTGTTGTGTCTCTGCCAGGCTTTGGTATCAGGATGATGCTGGCCTCATAAAATGAGTTAGGGAGGATTCCCTCTTTTTCTATTGATTGGAATAGTTTCAGAAGGAATGGTACCAACTCCTCCTTGTACCTCTGGTAGAATTCGGCCATGAATCCATCTGGTCTTGGACACTTTTTGGTTGGTAAGCTATTAATTATTGCCTCAATTTCAGAGCCTGTTATTGGTCTATTCAGAGATTCAACTTCTTCCTGGTTTAGTCTCAGGAGGGTGTATGTGTCTAGGAATTTATCCATTTCTTCTAGATTTTCTAGTTTATTTGCATAGAGATGTTCATAGTATTCTCTGTTGGTAGTTTGTATTTCTGTGGGATCAGTGGTGATATCCCCTTTATCATTTTTTTTTTTGTGTCTATCTGATTCTTCTCTCTTTTCTTCTTTATTAGTCTTGCTAGTGGTCTATAAATTTTGTTGATCTTTTCAGAAAATCAGCTCCTGTATTCATTGATTTTTTGAAGGTTTTTTTGTGTCTCTATTTCCTTCAGTTCTGCTCTGATCTTAGTTATTTCTTGCCTTCTGCTAGCTCTTGAATGTGTTTGCTCTTGCTTCCCTAGTTCTTTTAATAGTGATGTTAGGGTGTCAATTTTAGATCTTCCCTGCTTTCTCTTGTGGGCTTTTAGTGTTATAAATTTCCCTCTACACACTGCTTTGAATGTATCCCAGAGATTCTGGTATGCTGTGTCTTTGTTCTCATTGGTTTCAAAGGACATCTTTTTTTCTGCCTTCATTTCGTTATATACCCAGTAGTCATTCAGGAGCAGGTTGTTTAGTTTCCATGTAGTTGAGTGGTTTTGAGTGGGTTTCTTAATCCTGAGTTCTAGTTTGATTGCACTGTGGTCTGAGAGAGAGTTTGTTATAATTTCTGTCCTTTTCCATTTGCTGAGGAGTGCTTTACTTCCAACTATATGGTCAATTTTGGAATAGGTGTGGTGTGGTGCTGAAAATAACGTATATTCTGTTGACTTGGGGTGGAGAGTTCTGTAGATGTCTGTTAGGTCCGCTTGGTGCAGAGCTGAGTTCAGTTGCTGGATATCTTGTTAACTTTCTGTCTCGTTGATCTGTCTAATGTGGAAGTGGGGCGTTAAAGTCTCCCATTATTATTGTGTGGGAGTCTAAGTCTCTTTGTAGGTCTCTAAGGACTTGCTTTATGAATCTGTGTGCTCCTGTATTGGGTACATATATATTTAGGATAGTTAGCTCCTCTTGTTGAATTGATCCCTTTATCATTATGTAATGGCTTTCTTTGTCTCTTTGATCTTTGTTAGTTTAAAGTCTGTTTTATCAGAGACTAGGATTGCAACTCCTGCCTTTTTTTGTTTTCCATTTGGTTGGTAGATCTTCCTCCATCCCTTTATTTTGAGCCTATGTGTGTCTCTGCACATGAGATGGGTTTCCTGAATACAGCACTCTAATGGGTCTTGACTCTTTATCCAATTTCCCAGTCTGTGTCTTTTTAATTGGAGCATTTAGCCCATTTACATTTAAGGTTAATATTGTTATGTGTGAATTTGTTCCTGTCATTATGATGTTAGCTGGTTATTTTGCTCATTAGTTGATGTAGTTTCTTCCTAGCCTCGATGGTCTTTACAATTTGGCATGTTTTTGCAGTGGCTGGTACCTTTTGTTCCTTTCCATGTTTAGTGCTTCCCTCAGGAGCTCTTTTAGGGCAGGCCTGGTGGTGACAAAATCTCTCAACCTTTGCTTGCCTGTAAATTATTTACTTTATATTCTGCCACTGTTGTAAATATCATTGAGTTCTTGATTTGATTCTCGGCTTAGTCGTTTTTGGGGTATAGTAGTGCTACTGATTTATTTGTGTACGTTGATTTGTATTCTGAGAGTTTACTGAATTCATTTTTTCAGGTCTAGGAGCTTCTTGGATCAGTTTAGGGTTTTCTAGGTATACAATCATATCATCAATGAACAGCAACAGTTTGGCTTCCTCTTTTCCAATGTGGATGTTATTTCTTTCTTTCTTTTTTCTGATTGCTCTGGCTAGAACTTCCAGTACTATGTTGAATAGAAGTGGTGAAAGTGGGCATTTTTGTTTTATTCTAGTGCTATTGTCTTATTATTTTTGGAGAGGGGCTTCATTTGATTTATTTCTGCTTTGGTCTTCATTGTTTGTTTCCTTATATTATTTTTTGTTTATCTTGTTCCTGTTCTTTTAATTTATTGAGGTGCAACATTAGGTTGTTTGAGATCTTTCTTCTTTTTTGATGTAGGTGTTTATTTCCTTCTGACTACTGCTTTGACTATATCCTGTGGGTGTTTGTATGTTGTGTTGTGATTTACATTTGTCCTTAGGAGATTATTTAAAAAGGAATTTTAATTTCTAAATTGACCCATTGGTTTTTCAAGGATTTACTTTCCATATATTTGTACAGTTTCTAGAGATCCTCTTGTTATTGATTTCCAGTTTCATGCCATTGTGTTTGAAAACAACAGTTGATATAGCTTCAGAGTGTTTTTTTTTTTTAATTTGTTAAGACTAGTTTTGTACTATACTAGATGGTCGATCCTGGAGAATGTTCTCTGTGCACAAGAAAAGAATGTGTATTCTGCTGCTGTTGGATGGGAAGTTGTACTTTTGGTCTATTTTGTCTAAAGTACTATTTGATTCCATTATTTCCTCATATATTTTATGCCTAGATGATCTGTCCATTGTTGAAAATGGGATATTGATGTCAGTCTTGTTCTAGAGTCCATGTTGTTAATTCGTATACTATTCTACCCAAATAAGTGCAATTGTCTTTAATATACATAAATATATGTAAATGCTAATAATATCTCTAAAAAGATTTGCAGTAAGTTGGAAGAGTGGCTACCACAAGTAAGGCTAAGGAAAAAGGATGTGAAACAGAGCTTTTTAAGTTTTCCTCTTTTTTCTTTTGATTTTTATATTATGTTCACGTTTTCATAAATAAATAAAGTAGAAAAAAGAAAGAAAGGAAGGGAAGAAGGTAAACAGAAGGAAGAAAAGAAGTAGGAAGGAAGGAAGGAATAAAGGCAAAGAGAAACACCACAGAGGGAAGAAACTAATATAGCCCATGTCTTTGGAGAATGTTTTTTTGCTTTTAAAATAACGTAAAAGAATATTTATTGACATAAAAGTGTATATATTATTAACCACACAAGCAATTTTTAGAACATTTGTATAGTTTGATGCTTTTAAGGGAGAAAAATTTTGTATGTATACATTATAGATATCAATAACATATAGAATGAAAAATCTCAAAATTAAAAAAATTATAGGGACAGATACGATTTTTTTCTTGTGACTGTGTTTTTTAACCTCTTACCTAAAATCAAACAGTATACAATCTTATTATAAAATAAATATTTCAACAAAAAATTGATTTGGCTTAGAAAACAACCATATAATAGTGAACCATTTATTTTAGGCTATATTTAGTGTTAACATAATCAGTGACTTTAAGGAAATGAATTACTTTTTATTTATAGTAGTAAGTATAACAAGGTTTTATTATGAATTATGGGAAGCCAAGAAACAGCCTTCATATACTCAGGGCATAAAATATTTTTAACTTTGGAGAACATAGTCTTCTTGACTAATTCCTTTATATAAACACATCAAATCTACAGACTTATAAAGAACATTAGACAGACACATACTATAATCTTCATTATTCAAGAATAAATAACATTTGCTATCTGGTGGTACACGGTGCCTATTTATCTATAGCTATGATCATACTAGCAATACATTTTGATAAGATTGTATTGATTTGATAACATAATTGTAAAAGTGACAAAATACAAAGGCAGAGATACACAGCAATGACAGCACTCAGCCTCTCACTGCTTTGTGCAGAGTACACAGAACTCTGGATGAGGAAGATAAGAGTTCATCTCTGTCAAATGAGAAAATGCACATAAACATCCTTTGATGAAACACCAAATGTCTGCTAACCCTGATTAAGTTTCTTTTCTCCAAGAAGGAAAATAAAACCAATAAAATAGAAGTCAGAAATCTGACATATATGTGTAGATGCATATTTATATTATCTTGTGTTTATATGTATATATATATATACACACACACAATTTTTAAGGCAAAATCAAATCAATAAATACAAAATATTAAGTATAAAAACGAATTAAATATTGGTCATAGAAATCATTAATGGGGTTTCAGGGAAATCTTTAAAGGAATGTGTAAACATAATAAAAATGACTGACATTGCTGCATGGTGGCTACCTGCAGCTCTGAAAATAATTCTCAACTACTAATCTTGAATTTTCTCTCCTATGTTCAATAACGAAGTTGTTCTCCAAAGCCTCCCTGGCATTTTACTTTTATTATGCAGTTATATCCACAGCAGAATAACTAGTGCTCTATTCAGTTCCATAGGCCAATTTATTATTCAGTTTTGTTTTGTGGTTTTGGTTATCTGCTCACTGTACGGTCCCATAAGTAAACATCTTATTTTCATGAAAGAATCAAAGAAAGAGTTGTTAAACAAACATTATTTGAGTTAAAAAATGTATTTAAACTCAGGACACAGAACAAAAAATTAGATATGTTAGTAAAAGGTTTTTATGACTTCTTGAATAAGGCATATACATTCCTTTATTATATATAAATTTCTTCTGGAGATTTTATTTTTGCCATAGGAGAAAATAGCATGACCTATTAAACAATAAAAAACAAATTATAAGGTAGGAGTTTATTTTCTCCAATCATATAATTTTATTCTGTTCAAAGATTCTGTATGAATCAATTTTTCCCTCTCTCTCTCTTTGTATATGTTGTGTGTGTGTGTGTGTGTGTGTGTGTGTGTGTATACAACCATTTTAGAAGGCATGGTATCAGGACAAGATCCAGTTAAATCAATGCAGAAAGAAATGACATTTACTTCCAGGAGAATGCAATTAGCATCTACTATGTCCCTGGCATTGTTATGAGAGTATAAACGCCTTTGGGTGATTTCATCATGCCCAATATAATACACATTCATATCAACGTGTTAATACAATATAATGCATTTCAGATTTTATACAAGTGGACGTACCAGTTTTTCCCAGATCTACTGTTAACGCTTAAAATTACTAACACACTGTTCCTCTTTTCTATGTATTTGTTACATTCTGGAACACAGTGGGGGATTGAAATTGTGCCACTGTTGCCTCATAAGCATGGGAACTGAAAGGCTCATAAGGGATAGAAAGAGTGTGACTTGGTTATGATTGATTTGGAGGTTTTCTGTTATTGATTAACAGAATTGAGAAGACTAGAATTTTTCTAGGATGTAGATTCCATTTGTAATGAATTTGCCATTAAAAGTAATCATCAGAAAGTTCTGCTTCTGTAATAAATTTTATGTGATTTTGGAGGCAGGTGAGAAGGGAAGCATCAGGTTACAGGCATTTCTATTATTGTTTTTTCACATCGTGTTATAATTATTAGTTTGCATATTGTCTTCCACTGAACTCAAAAAGGACAGGAGTCATGTGTTGCTACAAATGAGCACAGTGCCTGACACCATAGCAAACAAACAAACAAAAAATGTTGATTTAGATCCAATCAGTGATAGCCCTCAAAATGATAAGAATAATAGATATGACTTTTAGAGTGTTCAATTTCTTGGAAAGGAAAATCAATGGCGATTATTTTTTGATATATTCAGTCCTTAAATTCAAAAAATCAACCTCTAATTTTGTGTTATTAAAATTATTTTCCCCAATTATCTAGGCATAAATCTGAAAAGTTAATGAATGAATTTTAGCTTTCATAACAGATTATTATTCCATCTTTCAGCTGCAGAGCTGGAATTCATATGCTAGTTTAGCAAGTTGAAACACCCATTTGTATTGCTAAGATGTCTTTTATTATGTTTGTAGGCAGTTATAGAACTAGAGAAAATTATTGAAAAAATATTAGTGACTTTGTTTTTGCTGTTGTTGAAATTTATGTTTATGTTTTTACCAATAGCCTTTTAGTAACAATGCCATTTCTAACAAACTTTCCTCAAGCTTCTATGAAAAGTAATTATAACAATTTGTGATATGACAGATTAGTTAGATCATCTATCTAAAGAGTAGCAAGACTATTAGGAATTATCATTAACTATCAGAGACTCTCTAGCTTATTTTTATTTAACTTCACAATAATCATCACAAATATAACTGAACACATACACATGTACACACACATGAATATGTAATTTCTCTTTCTTCTGTGTATCTCTCTGTCTTGAATATAAGCTCAGTGAGCTCAAAGCCCATGGGCCTTAATTCTTTTTCATTGAATGAAATATGCCACCATAGTAAAGGCATCCAAGTATACAGTGAGTATTGTGATGCATGTTCAAGAAATGATGCACCTATCTTTTATGAGAGTCCCTTTGTTTTTCCATTCTCCAGCAGGAATGTTTAGCTTTAAAAATGGTCTTTGTTTGCATCCAATTTTGTTAGCTTTCAGTACCTATTAACTTATTTTGATCAAAGTTAAGATAATGCATAACATGTAAGTTAGATACTCAGACAATGCTCAGTAAAATAGTAAAACTTATTGTACCATGATATTTTGAACCATTCAATTAAAGCAAAAAATGTCAAGATACTTTCACTGTTGTAACAAGTTAAATGATACAGCAGGATTTCAAACAATGATGTCAAACTATCCCCAAATTAAAGGGTTTTCAATTGTTGAAATGCAAAAAAGACTATGCAGAATAAACAACTAATAGTGATAGCATGAATCATTTACAACCAAAGCTTGGTAGTTAGTAACATGGAAATGCAATGATAATTAGGAGCTGACAACTCAAGAGAAATCTGTAGTCTTCACAGATGTGTTTATATAAACAAAAAGGAGAATTTTTCTGAAGTTCTTGGGGTTAAAGATAAATGATCTGTTTCAGAAATTACCCAAGCAAAGGCCAGTCTAAATACAATAAGTAATAGAATAACTCAACCAATGGGGCAATGTAGAAATGGGAAATTTAAGTTAACTTTACGAACTCAGGCATTTAACAATCCAAAACTATGGGAAACACAGTTGCCTAGCAAGATTTCATCTTGCAAGAAAAGTGCCTGTAAAGGGCCAGGTAACATCCCAGAGTTAGAAAGACACTGGGAATTAACAAAAACAGATACCCATAAAGATCAATTGAAAAAGAAAAAACTATTCTCATTATGTATAGAATTGCCATTAATTTATTCACTCATTTACTCTACATAATGCACAGATTAACTGAAAAAGAAAAGGCTTGTTTTGGACATACGTGTACAATGTCTCCATCATCTTAGTATGTGCTCAGCACTGAGAACAGTATAAAGAGCATACCTCTGAAATTAAACAGACACATCGTTATGATTTAGATCAGTTACTAAACAAAACCATGGACTAGTCACTTAAACCACCAGTGACTCTATTGACTCATTGTAAACAAAGAATAGATACAAACAACTTCATAGGATGGCTAGAAGGTTGTAAAGTTTCTACAGGAAAATGTATATAAAACACCTAGCATAGTAAATGCCGGCAGAAGGCACCAGTATATATTACTTTATTTTTTTTTCCCATAATATGCGTATGGTATGGTCAGCGTCTTCTAGGAAATGATTTGTGAGCTGAATCAAAAATCAGCTTTGGGATATGAAATAATTTCTGGATGATGATAAAGGAAGAGAAACAGTAAGATGTGTAATACAGTTGTTGCTTTGGGAAACTGTCAGTATTAATATTTTGATTGAAACCATGCTCCACTTTCTTTTTTATCTATTATTTATTTGTAGCCACTGAATTGAGGTATAATTGACTTACAAAGAACTGCGTGCATTTAATATATGAAATTTGCTAAATTTGGACATATATAAATATCAATGGCACTGTCATTACAATTCAGGTAAAAGACATATCCAACACCTCCCAAACTTCCTTGTGCCTTTTTGTTTGTTTGTTTGTTTTATCTTCTGTGGTGAGAACACTTAACTTGAGATCTACCTTCTTAAATTTTGAAGTGCACAATATATAATATAACTTTAGACACTATGTTGTAAAGCAGACCTCTAGAAGTTATCTTTCATAACTAAAACTTCAAATCCATTGAATAACTCCCCATTTCCCCTACTGTCAGCCCCCGACAACCACCGTTATATGGTATACTTCTAAGAGTTTAGCTATTTTATATACCTCAGATAACTGGACTCATGCAGTATTTGTTCTTCTGTGATTGGCTTATTTTGTGTTACAAAATGTCCTTTATGTTCATCCATTTTGTGCATATGACAGGATTTCTTCCCTTTTTGAGACTGAGCAATATTTTCTTCTCTCTCTATACCACATTTTCTTATCTGTTCATCTGTTAAAGGAAATTTGGGTTACTTCCATTTCTTTGATATTGTGAATAACGTTGCAATAAACGAGGAAATACAGATATATCTTTGAAATCCTAACTTCAATTGTTTTGGATATATATCCATATATGAAATCACTGGATTATATGATAGTTCTATATATATGTATATATATTTTTAAATGGAGTTTCACTCTGTCGCCCATGCTGGAGTGCAGTGGCGCGATCTCGGCTCACTGCAAACTCTGCCTCCCAGATTCAAGCAATTCTCCTACCTCAGCCTCCCGAGTAGCTGGGACTACAGGCACGTGCCACCATGCATGGCTAATTTTTTGTATTTTTTAGTAGAGACGGGGTTTCACCGTGTTAGCCAGGACGGCTTCGATCTCCTGACCTCGTGATCCACGTGCCTCAGCCTCTCAAAGTGCTGGTATTACAGGCATGAGCCTCCGTGCCTGGCCTCTATTTTCAATTTTTCAAAGAACCTCAGTACTGTTCTACATATCCGTTGTGCCATTTTACATTCCCACCAACAGTGTAGAAGAGTTTCAATTTCTCCACATCCTTGACAACACTTGATTTCTTTTATTTTGTTTTATTGTTGATAATAATCATTGTTAACAGGTGTAAGGAGGTATCTCATAGTTTTGATTTCTCTTTCTTTGATAATTAATGATATTGAGTATCACTTCATATATCTGGTAGCCATTTGTATGTCTTCTTTGATATAGCTGTTCAAGTCTTTTGCCAATTTTTTTTGGGGGGGGCTGTCGTGTTGTTGAGTTGTAAGAGTTTCTTTTATGTTTTGGAAATTAACCCCTTATGAGATATATGGTTTGAGAATATTTTCTCCCATTCCAAAGGTTTCCTTTTCATTCTGTTTATTGTTTATTTTGCTGCTGAGAAGCTTTGTAGCTTGATTTGCTTTTGTTAACTGCTTCTGAGGTCATATCCAAATTTCATTGCTTCAACTAATGTCAATAAGTTGTTTCCTTGTTTTCAACTAGGGGTTTTTATCCTTCTGCTAGGAATTTTACAGTTTGAGTTCTTACATTTAAGTCTTTAATCTATTTTTAGTTAATATTGTGTATGGTTTAATATTGGAGGTCCAGTTTTATGTTTTTGCATGCTGATATAGAGTTTTCCAAAAACTAGTTGTTGAAGACATTATCCATTTTCTATTCTGTATTCTTGGAAGCTTTGTTGGAAATTAGGTGACTTTATATGCATGGTTTTATTTCTGGGGCTTTTATTATGTTGCATTGGTGTACACATCTTCTTTAAGCTGGTACCATACTGAGTATTTTCTGTAACTTGGTAATATATTTTGAAATCAGAAAATGTGATGCCTTCTGCTTTGTTCTTCTTTCTTTGTGGCTCCACATAAATTTAAAAATGGTTTTGTTTTAATTTCTGTTAAAAAATCTCATTGGCATTTTATGGAGACAGGATTGAATCTGTCGATCAACTTGGTAATATTTTAACAATATTGTCTTCTAATCCATGAACACACTGTGTCTTTTCATTTATTTTTGTTTTCTTTTATTTCTTTTTATACATACTTTATCAATGCTTTGGTTTGGCTTTGTAGTTTTCAGTGTATAAGTCTTTCATGTCCTTGTTTTAATTTATTCCTTTTTTATATTTTAAATGAGTTTTTTTTTAATTGCCTTTTTGGATGGTTTGTTGTTGGTGTATAAAAACAGTTAATTTTTATATCTTGATTTTGTATAGTATAACTTTACTGAATTTTTTCACTACTAACAGGGTTTTATGGTGTCTTCAAAGTTTTCTACATATAGAATATGTCATCTATAAACAGAAATGATTTTATTTATTTCCTTCTGATTTGGATTCTTTTATTTATTTTTCTCGACTAGTTGCTCTGGCTAGAGTTTCACTGGTCTAAGAGGAAAAGCTTTGAAATTTTCACCATTGAAGAAGATATTGGCAGAAGGTTTGTCATATATTACCTTTACTATTTTGAGGTGCATTCCTTCTATACTTAATTTGTTGAGAAATTTTATCATAAATTAATATTGGATTTTGTCATGTGCATTTTTCACAGCTCCTCAGGTGATCATGCTATATAAATGTTAATTCTGTTAATATGATGTATTGCATTTATTGATTTGCATGTGTTGAGCCATCTTTGCATCCCAGGGATAAATGCTACTCATCATGGTGAATAATATTTTTAATGTGCTGTTGAATTTGGTTTGCTAATATTTTGATGAGAATGTTTTGCATCTGTGTTGATCAGGGATATTAGACTATAATTTTTATTGTAATGTCTTTTTCTGGCTATAGTATCAGAATAATGCTGGCCTCATAAAATGAATTTAAAGGTATTCTCTTAAATTTTTGGAAGGATTTGAGAAGCATTGTTGTTAATTATTTAAATGCTTCAAACAATTCACTAGTGAAGTCGTCCAGTCTTGGGCTTTCGTTTGTTGAGAAGTTTTTGAAAGCTGATTTAATCAGTTAGTCATTATTGATCCCTTCAAATTTATCTACTTCTTCATGAATCAGTCTTGATATGTTGTATGTATCTATAAATGTATCCCTTTATTCTAGGTTATTCAATTTCTTGGTATAAATTGTTCAGAGTAGCCTCTTATGATCCTTTGCATTTCTGTGGCATCAGTTATAATTTCTACTCTTCCATTTCTGAACTTATTTACTTATGTGCGTTTTCCCATTTTTGTGTGTGTGTGCAGCTAAAGTTTTGTTCATTTTGTATATCTTTCCAAAAAAACAAACTCTTGGTTTCATTCTTTTTTCCCCTATTATTTTTCTAGTCTCTATTTCATGTGTTTGTGTTCTGATCTTTATTATCTTCTTTATTCTGCTTTGAGTTTAGTTTCTCTTCTTTTCTTGGCTTGAGGTGTAAAGTTAGGTTGTTTATGTGGAGTCATTTTTTTTTTTCAAGACAGAGTCTCCCCCTGTCACCCAAGCTGGAGTGCAGTGGCGCGATCTTGCTCACTGCAACCTCCTCCTCCCAGGTTCAAGCGATTCTCGTGCCTCAGCCTCCTGAGTAGCGGGGATTACAGGCGCCTGCCACCATGCCTAGCTATTTTTTGTATTTTTAGTAGAGACAGGGTTTCGCCATGTTGGCCAGGCTGGTCTCAAACTCCTGACCTTAGATGATTCAACCACCTTCGCCCCCAAAAGTGTTGAGATTACAGGCATGAGCCACCACGCCTGGCCTTTATGTGAAGTCATTTTAAAAATGTTTGTGTTATTGCTGTAAACATCCTTCTTAGTAGGCTTTTGTTGTATCTCATATATTTTGATGTGTTGTATTTTCATTTGTTTCAAAACTTTTTCTGACTTTCTTTGTCACTTCTTGGATCAATTGATTGTTTAGGGTTGTGTTGTTTAATTTCCCCATATATAAGATTTTCAATTTTCTTCTCATTATTGATTTCTAAGTTCATACACTTTTGGTTGGAAATAATATGTGGTATTATTTCAATCTTAAAATTTTTTATGACTTGTTTTATCATGTGATCTCTACTGGAGAATGTTCCCATGCACTTCAGAAGAAGGCATATTCTGCTTCGGGTGAAATATTCTTTATATGTCTTTTGGGTCTATTTGGTCTATTAGGTTGTTCATTGTTTCCCTATTAATTTTCTGTCTGGATATTCTATTTGTGAAAGTGAGTTATTGATGTCTCTTACCATTTTTGTATTGTTGTATATTTCTCTCTTTAATTCTGTGAATATTTGCTTTATTTATTTAGATGCTCTGATGTTTGGTACATATGTATTTACAATTGTTATAGCTTCCTAATGAATTAACTTTTTATCATTATATAATGCCCTTTTTTGTCCCTTGTGACTATGTTTGGCTTAAAGTCTGTTTTGTGTGGTATAAATGACTCACCATTGCCATTTTTAATTTTTTTTGTCTTTTTTGAAATTCTTTCCCCCCTCTTCTCCTGTCTTTCTTTATGCTTCTTAGATTGTTTTTCTAATGGTATTCTTTGATTTCTGTCTCTTTTTGTTTGTTTATTTGTATTTAGTATTCTTTTTGTTGTGGTTATCAAGAGACATATATTAAACATCTTATAATTACGCTGGTTTATTTTAAGCTGACGACTTTAATTGCATATGAAAACTCTACACTATTACGTCTCCCCCAACACATGCTTCATGTTACTGATGTGACAACTTGCATCATTTAATATAGTGAATCCATTAGGAAATGTTTGTATTTATAGTTATTCCCAAATTTTTTGTTTTAGAACTTTTATTCTAAAAATTTTTAAGTGATTTACATACCACCATTACTGTATTACATTATTCTGTATTTGTTGATAAATTTACCTTTACTAATGAGTTTTATACTTTGAAATGTTTTGACTTGCTGTTAGTAGTCCTTCATTTTTAATTGAATAATTCACTTCGGCATTTCTTGTAAAGCAGGTCTAGTGGTGATGAGCTCTTTTAGCTGTTGTTTATCCTGGAAAGTTTTTATCTCTCCTTCATTTTTGAGGGACAATTTTGCCAAATATAATATCTTGGTTGGCAGATGTTTTCATTTAGTGCTTCGACTACATCATTCAACTCTCTTCTGGTCTGCAAGGTTTCTGCTGATACATCCACTGATTACCTTAGAGAGGCTCTCTTCTACAGTATAAGTCATTTTTTTCTTGCTGTTTTCAAAATTATCTTTTTCATTTTTGACTTTTGACAATTTGATATAATATGTCTCCATGTGGATTTCATTAGGTTCTTATCTGGGTCTTTAAATCTTCAAAAGGCCAGGTGCAGTGCTTCACACCTGTAATCTCAGCACTTTGGGAGGCTGAGGCAGGAGATCACTTGAGCCCAGGAGTTTGAGGCCATCCTGGGCAACATGGTAAAATCCCATCCTACAAAAAATAGAAAAATTAGCTAAGTGTTGGGGTGTGTGCCTGTGACTCTAGCTACTCAGAAGGCTAAGGTGGGAGGAGCACTTGAGCCTGGTAGGTGAAGACTGCAATGAGTTGTGACTGTGTGACTGTACTCCAGCCTGGGCAACACAGCAAGACCCTGTTTCAAAAAAAAATAAAGCTTCAATAATCTTGGTACTCATTTTTATGATGTTTTGAATGTTATTTCTTTAGATAAGCTTTCTGTTCCACTTCTCTCTCTCCCTCATGGGAGAGAAGTTTGATAGTCATATGCCTTTTCCCAATATCAGAGAGCCATGCTGCCCTCATCTTTACCCAAATGCAGTGTACTGATAGGCTTGAGTACTGCATATACATTCCATTGCTTTGCCTTGCTGCTGGAGGAAAATGTCTGGGTTGTGTGCCTTTTTTCCAATCATGCACAGCTATGTGAACCACCATAAAACTCCATTTCATTTACTTTGTGAAAGTGTGCCAAAATTGTGAGACACTGGGCACAAGCTCTACTTCTCTTTCTTCCTCCTGAAGGATAAGATTATGGGTTGCCTGTCTTCTTCCCCTCATCCTGCAGAGCTTTGTCAGCTGCTGAGAGCTGCTCACCCATTTCCTTCAGGCAGGGACTGAAATGCCAGGACATTAGGTGCAAGCTTCACTTACATTTCTTCCTTCTGAAGGAGAACTCTCAGGATTGTGTACCTTCTTTCAATTAAGCAGATTCATCCCCCTTCCCCTTTTCCTTAGGAAAGTGTACCAGAAAGCTGAAAGGCTAAATCCAAGCTACAGTTTTCTCCCTTCTTCTTAAAGTAAGAATATTAGAGTTGTACATCTTCTCTCAATCCTGCAGCACTGTGCAGGCTGCTGAGGGTCCCTGACCCCTCCCTTCATTCTTAGCTGCCCCATGGTGTTTTTCATATGCTGCTGGCCTCAGTGTTCTGAGCGAGGTGAGACAAAAGTAGAACTGGTGGATAATGCCCTGGAATGCTGGGGGATATAAGAGGCATGCTGCCCTCACTCTTTCTCCCAAGAGAGACATCCCAAGCCTGGATCTCAGTAGGTGCTAAGCTATGTCAGCTTAAAAGAGGCACTAACATAAATAAAATTAAACTGTTCTTTATATGCATTTTCAAAGTCATTTTTCTTGGTTTGGTGCTTGCCTGAAGTGTTGTAACTTTTAAAATGGATTCTGGAGTTCACATACAGGTATTTTGAGATTGTTTCATTAGTGTTTCTTCAAGGAGATGACGGCTGCAACTTCTCATGTGCCATGTTGCTGATGTCACTTCAAACAAACATTGTTCAGTGGCAGTTCTAAGAAGTTAGTAACTGTTTATATACATGTAGGAAAGCATATGCAGGGATCCACAAATTTATAATTCTTTATGCCAATCTCCTTCTTTTCTTAATAGCACTGACATTTTAATATTTTCTTTTTAACTTAATTTTTAAAATATCATATATTTTCTTTTCCAGGTCCACTACTGTGTCCCATAGGGACATCCGTCACATAGCCAGATGGAGAGCTATGTTGAATAAAATCTGGGAGAATCTCAAGCACAGGAGCTTATTTTCCCATGGAGTCAGGTCATAACAACCTCCCAGCTCATAAATGCATTCATTCACCTTGAAGCTTCCATTATTCCTTTTTAAATTTTAGTCATCTTCATTTTTTTCAGAGTTACCACTAACTACACTAAATGCATTATTCTAAGCATATTGCATGAGGATATAATTTTTATGGAAATTCTAAATGAAGCAGGTTAGGCATGTGCAATTCAAAACATTAACCAAGAATAGAAATTTCAATCATATCATTTTCTTACCATGTCTTAATATTTTTTAAAAATGTGTTTAGATATAAAAATCTTCTATGATTTTCTAATGTAATTTCTACTAGAAAAAATTTTAAAGTTCTTGTACATACAAAGTATCTAAGTAAAATGTCTAAAGCCATTAATGCCCTATCAGACTCTGTTACAGATCTAACTGATGGTTAAGTGGTGATATTATAAGGCTGTCTTGTTCTAGGAAAGTAACATGCTAGACACAGTCCTCTCTGAAGAGCTGCATGATAGTTGAGATTCAACTGAAAAAGGAAATGATGACCCTTACAAAGCTACGTGTTTGAATAAGAACTTTGTCTTGTACAGACGTATTTTGAAAGAAGAATCAAGTTGAAATCTTAGGGAAAAAAAATGAGTCACATTCCACAAAATAATCTGAATAAAAGTTCAGGCATTTGGCATAACATGATATTTTTACAATGATGCCTATTAATGTTTTTCTACTTTTAATAAAAATGCTTTGAGCATAAATTTAAAAGAAAGACAAAGCCTTTTGTTTCATAAGCTGTGTGTTCCTTTCTCTCTTAGGAGGATCATGTTTTTGTAAGATTAATACTGAATGACTCAAGAGGCTTAAATACAATTTACTTCTTTCCCTAAGGTTGATGGAAATGGTAATACAGAGAACTAAGCATAATTTTCCACAAAAAAATTCTCACTTCAGCAACTATATTCTCTTCTAGGCTCCTAGCATGCTATAAAATATGTCTACAGTTTACAGTACACTGTAGAGAATACACTAAAATGCACACTCACAGTTTCATATACAGGGATGGAGACACATTTGATGGATGAAGAATTCACCATTCATCCTCTGATATGTTCCAATTTGAACAAGCAAAGGAGCTGGCAGACCAGACACTTCTACTTGAGTCAACCTGTGACAGAAGCAGTACCAGGTCAACTCTTTTGACTATAACAGATTAAGGCTTTGGGACATTGCAATTCTCATAACAGCATAAAAATCACAGCCATTCAGGTATCTCTCAGTGTTATGTAACATAGGTATTAATGGCAATTTTATCTCATATTTTAGTAATTTTCATAGTAATAGTATTTCTCTATTGAAAACAATATAAGCCATACTCTGTTTATGATTTTCTAATCATTATGAGTTGGTAATATTATTTTTTAATAAAAAGTCACTTTAAAACTAAATAAGTGGTGATTACAGTAAATAAAATTGAACATAAATTATAATTTATTATTGCTATAATCTTACTAGTTCTTTTCAACGTGCAAGACAAAAAAGGGCTAGTTTTTCTGAATATATGTTAAGAATTAAAACTTAGCTGTGAGTTACTGATGGTAAATAAATGAATTAATTAATGAGAATGCTGTATATCTGTGTGCCAGTTTTTCTGCTATAGGTAAGTTCCATGATTTAACAGTAATTTGTACTTAAATGTGTTCTTTTCTTTAATTCTTAAACTTACTATTATTTTGTTATTTCAAAGAACAACATTAAAATTATTCAAAGAACTTCATCTTAATTTTTCATCAGATTGCATCTGTATTCACAAATTAAAATTTATTTGTTGAAAATAATCACTCTTTTAAATGTAGGTGAAATATATAAAGCTGTGCCTTCCATATGTTCAATATACGTTAAATGACGTTTGCTAAAATAACTTGTTAAATTGATTACAGAGAACTCTTAAAATGACCATAAATATATATTATTCTAAAACCAAATAACTTAGCAAATATGAATAATTCAATTGAGTGTAATTTAAATATTGGTAAACACTGTAGTGTTTTCAGAAAAACGTAAAAAATGCAGAAAATAATCAAATTTAAATATAGTTGAGCTCAATCAAGTGGTGAAGTAATCAGTAAATATATCACAGAATTTCATCTTCTAAAACTCTTTGGCATTAATCTAGAATGTCTTCTACTTCACAAACAAAGATATCACCTCATAGTGTTAAGGGGAAGAGTGGAGTTCAGGTAAAATCTAAACAAAGCAGTATTTTGATAGGTGCAATGCGTGACTGGGCTGTGTGAAAACGTAGCACATCAGACCTTGGCTGAGAAGTATACTCATTAAGAAATTACAAAGTAAGCTAGATATAGAGTATTGGGTTTAGAAACTCCTTTTCTAAAGCTCTAAACATGGTCTAGAAATTGAGGGCTTTTCTCTGTCAAAGTGGTTCAGATCCTCCATGTAACTGTATGGTAGTCCATTCTTACTCATTTTACTTTAAACAAATTTCTATCTGTCTATAATTTGATAAAACTGTTTCAGTACTATGTATTTCTTATTAATTAACAATAACAGTTTTCTCAGGTTAATACAGAACATGAATTTGAAGGAAGTTACCCAGGAATTAGGTAAGGACGTCACTTGAACTCTAGAGACTTGGACTGTGCTGCCAACCTCATTTACAGCCTTTTAAAGGGGCTGAATGTTATAATTACCCTTGTGTCTCTAGAATTCATTCCTTGACCAATTTTTTTTTAATAAGCAACCTCAATCAACTGTGAAAATAAATTCAAATTTGCTTAGCATAGAAAACCCAATTATCTTGGAAAGTATAATATTATTCTTATGAAAAAAATGCCTTTACCATGGGAATGCTTGTAATTAGGTATAAATGATGAAAGAAATGAACACAGGCTCTTTCACTGAAACTCAAATGATCTGTTCCTGAAATCCCATGTCCTACATAAAAAGAATAACTGAGAATGTATGCCCCATTATTTCTAATAAGACCCTATTGTAGTGTATTGCCTATTAACCCAATGCTGTCTGAAAATTTCTTAAAACTTGATTAAACCACAGGACATACTTAGGTATAAATAATAAACCGTCATAGTAGGATAAAATGGGGAAAATTTTGTTGATCACCGAAAATATTGCTTCTTGATAATCAAAGTGCTAAAATTGTAGTTAGCAATAATGTCATTAGTGCTAATATTGTGGTTAGTAGTAAGTTAATATTGTCAGCTCGACAGCTGAGGGGATATCTATTGATACTTGAAAGAAGTTTTTCAGGGCACATGATTCCAATTTCTACAACTTACATTTTGTATGTAACATTTATTTTGTTATGCAACTCATATTGAGATTTGGGAATGGAATTATACATTTCTTCTGATCTGGCTTAAGATGTTATCTTGAGAGAGTTACATTCTATGAAATATGGCTATTACACACAAAATATTAGGTAAGTGTTTCACATGAACTCAAAAGAGTTGGACTGTGCTGTCAAGGAGATGTTAACTATGGAAATATTCTAAGGAGGACATTCATGTTACATATTTATTTTAACTGAGGATGATTTAAAAAAATAATTTGGCATGTTAGAATATCTAATTGATTAGTTTCTTAACTTTAATTTACCTTTTTAATTTCTAACTTATGTATGAAACAATATCAAAAATTTAAAGAAAAATATTTTTCATATTTATAATTTAATATATCCAATTTAGAGAAGTCATATTTTGGAAAATTTAATTTTTAGACAAACAATATATGTCCTTAACTATTTAATGTAGTTTAATATATAACAAAATTTAATTAGCTTAAATAATTATTTAAGGTTTACATTTCCAAACAGAATAGTATAATTTGTTTGTAAGATAGACTCAAAAACTAATAGAAATATACTCTTTTTTATATATAAAACACTTACAAGTTGAGTAATAATTCCATGATACAAGTAGCCACATATATGTTTATTTAAAACAAAGGCCACCATAAAGAAACAATGAAGCTCATATTGATGGGAATTAGGGAAAATGAATTTTTCTAGATTTTATCTAGAAATTCTAATTTTTTGAAGAAGTTTAAAATTATCTTTTAAATTAAAAACTTTGGTTCTCTTTGCCTCTCATCTGATAGCTCAAAGTTTGTTATTCCAAGGCATGATACTGACACTTTCTGTGTTCCCTGTATTACAATCAAATGTAGAAGACCACTTTAAAATGGTGACTCAGTTTTGAATAGGAGGTTGATACGATTTGGCTGTGTTCCTACCCAAGTCTCATCTTGAATTTTAGCTCCCATAATCTCCACATTGTGGGAGGAACCTGTTGTGAGGTAATTGAATCATAAGGACAGATTTTTTCCCATGCCGTTCTCATGATAGTGAATAAGTTTCATGAGCTCTGATGGTTTTATAAGGAAGAGTATTCCTGCACATGCTCTCTTGCCTGCCACCATGTAAGACATTCCTTTGATTCTTCTTCACCTTCCACCATGATTGTGAGGCTTCTCCAGCCATGTGGAACTGTAAATCCATTAAACCTCTTTACTTTATAAATTACCCAATCTCAGGTATGCATTTATTAGCAGTATGAGAACAGACTAATACAGAGGTGCTACCTTGGTTTTATGTAGTTATATCATAAACACAAAAAGAAAAATAATAATAAAATGTAGCACTTTGATATGCTCAAGATATTTATTTTGGAAAGTTAAGTTACTATTCATACACTATTGCTGAAACATAAAACTTAAGGGTTATATAAAACATGTATTCTTGAAGCTGATTCAGCAGGCTGGTCCTAGCATAAAGTAGCTTAGATGGGAGATAATTACTAAAACCTATTTTCTACTCCTGAGCCAGCAGGTGATAATGCTGCTGCTGCTGAAGCTTTATTTTTGTTTTGCTTTATTTTGATTTTGATTTTTGAAGCTTTGTTTTTGGTCTCGCAATTGGTGGGAGTGCAAACAAAAATTGCTTTTCATCATTTGGCAGCAGCTGTTCAGCCAATTTATAACCTTTGGAAAGAGGCTTAACTTTAAGGAAACTTCCATTGTATCAGATTGTGGTAAAATATGCATTTCAATGTTTTAATACAATTAAATGAGTTTATACCAAATTAGAAAGAGAAAATATTACTATATTGTGCACAACCTTACAAGCTAATAAAGTATAATTTTTGTATGGCTTGGCAGTTAACATTCTGATTATTCAAGATTATGAATAATACAATTATTTGATTAACATAATATTTTAAAAGATTACTTTCAACTCACTTCAAGGATTCCCGAATGCTAGCGTGAAGCTATTATTATAGAATACTGTAGAATAGTGATCCTATTCTGTTGCAGCTGGAAAATTTTTTTTGGTAAAGGTTAGATAGTAAATCTTTTAGGCTTTGTCAACTATATAATGTCTGATGTAAGTATTTAACTCTCGTGGTGTATTGCAAAGGAAACCATAGACAATATGTAAATGTATGTTCCAATAAAACTATTTACAAAAATAGACAAGAGACCTGAATTAGCTTGCAGGCCACATGTTGCTGATCATAATCTTGGAAACCAGTCAGGAAGTCATTATAATAAATATATTCTCTGACTTCCTGGAACTTCAAAATGAGGTGTTTGTAAGCTTCACACTAGAAGAGCTTTACTGAATATAAAACACTTGGCCTGCTCTTTTAATAGACTTCTTAGAACTAGATTTCTACTCTCTACAGACATTAGAAGTTGTGAGAAATGTGATTTTACAATTTATTTCCAAGGGGAAACTCTTTTGAGAGAAAAAAATAAGAAAAAAAATTTGGACGGCACTCAAAATATAAATCAGCAAAGGCCCAGGATAACCAAAATGTGGAGTTATTCTCCTTAAAGTAAATTGATCTTTTACTTAGACCGCCAAAGGATTTTTTTTTTCTTTTTATTTATAATCCAACCAGTTTACTAAAATATTTTCATTCTGGGTTAATTTTTCCTGGAATGCAAAGTATTTTATTTTTAAAGCATGTACACTGATATTCTCTATTATTTTATAAAGTGCTTTTTGAATTTTATTTTTGAACATTTAGTTTTGATTATCTTTTGCAGGGATTTTAATATGAATATGTTGCCGCTTCTCTGAGGTCTTATCTAGCTATTGCTTTAAAAATTTGTTTATATCTCTTTGTGGTTCATTCTGATCATAATTTTTATTATAAAGTTTACATTCTTTTTTGCACATTTTTAGCATCTATTTTTCATTTTGTTCTTTGTAGCTTAGCCTTTACTTTCCAATTACTTTGTATTTTCTTCTACTTCTTTCAAAATTTAACCAGTTCTACCAGGTTCAACATTTGGCCACAGTCTTATGTTATCTGGCCATATTTTGCTGTATGCTTGTGGAATTTATTCCTGTTTTCTGATTTTCTTTATTTTTTATTGAAATATTAAGATAATAAAAAGTGGTGTATATTTGGCTCATGAATTTCCTGTGTCACTTTTTTCTTAGGTGAATCTGTCATCGTCAGAGATATTTTACTGCCTTTACTTAGTTATCCCCCCTTTTCCTCTGGATATTACTTGTATTAATAGTATATTTGATTGAAACATTCCTTAGGCTTTTTTGTCACTTATATCGAAGATGGATCTTCCTATTAAGCAATGCCAAGTCCTGAGAAGTGAGTAAAGGAACAGTGCAGTTTGTGCCATCTCTTGGCAATCAAATGGGCTCTTTGTGTAGCTAAAATAAGGAACAGGTTCTTTGCAAACGGAGCTTCTGTGTGGCCAAGCCACCTCTGATTCTCTCAGGACAGAATACAACTAATGATAGCTTCTACTCAGGGGTTGGAAATTGTCTGAGTTGTTCATGATTGACCACTGAAGAGACAGTAAGGGATACTATTCCCACTTTCAAAGGATGGACCTTCTCTTTAATAAGTGGTAGTTTCTTAAATTTACCATGTCCATGCTCCCTAGGAACCTGCTCCCCATCTCCATCTCTAGCCCAATCATATCTTTATTTTGCCTACTACTCTACCTGTACTCAGTTTGTTTCATATCAGTTTTCATTCAGTGTTGGGCCATCTCCTTCTGGATGTGCATATTTGATGTAATTTCTAAGATCTGTCTTATACTTTCCCTGACCATTCCCACCAAACGTCGTTTACCTCTTCAGTTTTTGCTGTTGATTCTGCTGTATTTAGTTATTAGTCATATACATATAGAGTACATAAATTTGTTAGCTTTTTAAAAAAGGTGTTTTAAATAAATTTGCATTTTTGGTTTATTTTAAATCTCTTCATTGTAATCTCCGGCTTTGAGGACAATTACTGGCTCAATTTGAATCTAGGATGTTGCTATGCATGTATCAAAAATGTAAGACATTGTTTTTTATATCCCAGAAACCAATAGTATACTATTACATCTACTGTATGCTATATTATTTTCATGTTCTAACATCTCTAAAATATGGTTGCCTTTTGCATTTAGTGAAATCTTAAAATTATACTTACAAGCATTTAAAAAAATTACTGGCATACAACACAATAATTTTTAGAGTATATGTATTCAATTCTATATAATATAGTAAAAAGAAAATGTATAACTTTTCACTAATATTAAATGAATGAATGGTTTAGTTTCATTGAACCTCATCAAAACCCTTTTAGTGTTTGGAAGCTATGAATTCTCATATTTGGGCAGGGTGTGGTGGCTCACATCTGTAATCCCAGCACTTCAGGAGGCCAAGGCGCGTGTATTGCTTGAGTCTAGCAGTTTCAGACAAACCTGGGCAACATGTCAAAGCCCTGTCTCTACCATAAATAGAAAAATTAGCCAGGCATGGTGGCACACACCTGTAATCCCAGCTACTCGAGAGGTTGAGGTGGGGGGATGGCTTGAGTCTGGGAGGCATAGGTTGCAGTGAGCCAAGATCGTGCCACTGCACTCCAGCCTGGGAGTGAAAAAATAATAATAATAAAGCAAAAAAAGAAAAAAGAAAGAAAAGCTCATATTTAAGAGTTGAGTTTAAAAAAAGCTGTGCAGTTTAAATAATCCTGATAACTATTACAGTTAGAGGATATTTCCAGGATATATGAAAATAAAATCATTTAACTTTAAATTCACTACTATAGGGAGAGACTAAATCTATGCCTATTTTTTCAAACAGTAGTAGTTAGGGAATTAAATGGATAAGTCATAATGCTTTGTTCTATCGAGGAAGGTGAAGTTCATTTTTCTGAAATTTACAGAATGAAAATAAATGACACTTTACCAAGTCAAAATGATCAGAAAATATGAGCATCAAAACCACTGATATCAAGATAAAATATTCTTCAAACAGTACAAGCCATATTTGTATAAAAGGTGCACACACACACATACACACACACACATAATAACTTAAATGAAAATAGTAATGAAAGAATAAAAAAGAAAAATGCAATTAAATATTCAGGCATGGTGGCGGGCACCTGTAATCCCAGTTACTCAAGGCCAGGGTGGTGGGGGAAGCAGGGGAGCTAAGGCAGGGGAGCTAAGGCAGGGGAGCTAAGGCAGGGGAAACACTTGAACCCAGGAGGCAGAGATTTCAGTGAGCTGAGATAGCACCACTGCACTCCAGCCTGGGCGACAGAGCAAAAAACTCAGTCTCAATAAAAAGAAAAAATGCAATTCAAAACGTCTACATACCTGGGGATTAAAGAAAGGGACACAGAGAAGTAGAGACTTAAACCACTTTTTTTCTTCTTTTTTTGCCCAGGTTGGAGTGCAGTGGCGGGAACATGGCTCACTACAGCTTGGACCTCTAAGGCTTAAGTGATCCTCCCACCTCAGCCCCCTGAATAGCTGGGAATACAGGCGGGTGCCACCACAACCTGCTAATTTTTAAATTTTTTTGTAGAGACAGGGTCTCCCTATGTTGCCCAGGCTGGTCTCAAACTCCTGGGCTCAACAAATCCTCTTGCCTTGGCCTCCCAAAGTGCTGGAATTACAAGCATGAACCATCTTGCCTGCTTATGCCTACACTAGTTATATTTTAAACAAACGTTATTAAGAGTAGGGTGAAGAGTTAGAAATGATGCTATAATTTAGGATGCCATGTTTCGGCCACTGTCTGTATTCCAGCTCCCTGGGCAGTACCATTCGTCTACTCTCTCTGGCCTAGTCAAATTGTCCAATAATTAGTTATCAGAAAATACCATGATCTCAAATATCATAGTGCCTTTGCCTGAGCTGCATGTTCTGGAATGTTCAACCCTTCTCTCTCTTTCAGGCTAACTAGTTAACTACTAAAGATAATATATGTCTTTTGTTTCAGATCATAAGTCACCTTCTCAGGGATACTTTTCCTGATACTGTCCCTGTTACCATATGGTGATACTCTCTAATTCGAGTTGCTTTGTTACATACAGTTGTCCCTTGGTATCCACATGGGTTTGCTTCCTGTACATCTCTTCCCCAACCCCTACAGATCCCAAAATGTGGACACTCAAGTTCCTAATATAAAATCGCATAGTATTTGCATATAACCTACACACATTCTCCCATATACTTTAAATAAATTCTATATTGCTTATAATACATAATGCAATGTAAATATGTAAATAGTTGCTATCCTATATTTTAAAATTTGTATAATTTGTATTGTATTATTAATATTATTATTACTCTATTTTCGGAAGACAATTGACTCTTGAACAAGGCAGGACTTAGGGGCCCAGTCACAAATTGCATACAACTTTTATCTCCCCCAAAACACAACTACTAATATCTTATTGTTGTCTGAAAGGCTTACTAATAAAATAAACAGTGAATTAACACACATTTTGTATGTTATATGTATTAAATATGATATTCTTACAATAAAGAACGCTGGCAAATGTTATTAATAACATCATGAGGAAGGGAAAATACATTTGCTATTCATTAGGTGGAATTGGTTTATCATAAAGGTCTTCATCCTCATCATGTCTCAGGTTGAGTAGGCTAAGGAGGATAAAGGTCTTCATCCTCATCATGTCTCAGGTTGAGTAGGCTAAGGAGGAGAAGGAAGAAGTTGAGTTTGTCTTGCTGTCTCCGGGGTGGCAGAGGTGGAAGAAAATCCAAGTATAAGTGAATCTGTCCAGTTCAAACCTGTGCTTTTCAAGGGCCAATTGTATTTTCTATCTGGTTGGTTGAATCCGATATGGAGGGCCTCAAAGAAACACTCAAACAATGGTGGACAGTGATGTGGATGAAATGTAAGATTTGAGATCCCTCACTTCCTGGCACGCCTTCTAATTTCCTTTACCTTAGGTTTTGTTTGTACCTGTACTTTGTATTTTTTTTTCTTAAAACGACTGTCAAATTATTAATACAATAGTTTCAGGCCTATGACACCTAAGTCTATTTTTGCCTTCAAAGAATCCTTATTTTCCTCCTAGGGCATCTTTATCATTATTATTTAATATCTGTCTCCCAGAGAGAGTAAGAATTCTGTCTCTTTATAGTCACCATTTTATCCTAAGGGCCTGAAACACTATCAGGCTTAACAGGAGTGTCAAGTAAACATTTACTGGATGAATGAGCATAACTGTAGATAATGATCTTTCTTCTCTTCATACACAACTTTGTATTTAGTCAAAAGTATCACAGACACAGGTATACTGCATTTCTTTTAATATATCTTCTGTAGAATTGAAGGTAAAAAAGATTATGACTATTTAGCATAACATTGCATTACAGATAACATTTGTTGTAAAGGCAGGATTACTCTGAGATATCTGTATTTGTAAGCCCTTAACAACAAGTAAGACATATTTCTTCAGAGCTCTCTTTCCTAATAGGATTTCAGGCAGCTTGTGGAAGCAGCTAAAATAAATGGCTTTTAAAAACATGTGTGTCGTATCACATTAAATGGGGTTATGAATCAATATCCATGTGCTATAATATATATCCTAGCCATACAATGGGATTAATTCTGGATTAAAAAGAGAAATCCATTCCTAATTTTCCCTCCAGCCCACTTTCCCTTCTCCTCTTGAAAATATGAGTTTTTCAAATGACATATGAGTAGAAGAATCCATTATAAGCATCCACTGTTTTGCCTGCTCTAAAGTAATTTGGTTCTGCATTAATAACTCTCACTTCACAATCTCTCATAAACTATGTTTAAATGCCTATGCTTTTAAATGAGATTGCTTATTTTATGAAGGAATGTTTGATGGTCCACATTTTCTGTGTTTCATCATGTGGTATAAAGAGTACTGGACGAAACTGTAGAGAGCTCCCTCAGGTTTGTCCTCTGCACTTCCTCTCTGCGTCTTCAGCTTACTACCCTCAGCTTGTTTTTGAAATCATCAATTTAAAAGCAAACACCTATCAAGGTGTCAGTAAACCCAGAAACTAGTGTAAAGGACAACTATATTAATAGGTAAGTCTGATTCAGTGTAATCAATTTTATATGAGAGTTAAAATTATATATAAATTTGTAGAGACAGAAAGATGATTTTAACTAAGGCAATCAGGCTATTTAGAAAATATTTCACAGAAAAGTGATATTTCAAGCTTTTAGAAAGATAAAAATCCTGCTGTTGGAGAAACATGTAAAGCAAGCAGGGCCATTTCAGGAATGATGAGAATTTCAAAGTCAATAAAGAAAATTACATAACTGGAAATGAATGAATTAACAGAACATAAAGGGCCTTCTAAAGACCTATAAAGCAAGTTACATACTATCTGCAGACTATAGGGAGATTGAGGAGTTTAAACAGAATATAAAAATATTAAGACATGTTTTATTTATGTATTTATTCATTTATTACATCCTTGTGAAGCAACATATGACACTTATGTAGAGAATATACTTAAGTGATCAGGTCCAAGTTGCAATATTCTAGGTAAGAAATCAGGTGGCCAGAACTAACACTGAGCTAGAAGAATATAAAGGGGGATCAACATGCAAAGGTATTTATAGTGATATACTGGTAAATATTTCACAACTAGTTCAAAACAAACAGTACCTGATGTGTACCATTTGCCAGATCTGTGGTATATGAATGCTCCTACCATGGCCAATTTCAAACTGCCAATGTTTTTATCACTGAATGCAAAATTGGGAAGAGATGTGCACAGTCAACTCTCCTGAGCTCATACCAACCAACTCCAGAGCACCACTAGACATTTCTGAGTTGCAATCAATAAAATGTGGAGATCGATGGAATACAGTGTTGATAGAAAAAAATTGTATATAAATCCCAGATTTCCATTTTGAGAAACCAAATGTGTTAATATTTAATGGCTTTGCTGCTTTCTAAAAAATAATAACAATAAAAATGCTTACTAAAGGAAATATTTCAAGTAAATATTTGCATTTTAACTAATATTCTTTAGAAATATAATATCTTAATTTAGAGATACATAATTCTGGGGATTTCAGTAAAGGACATCAGCTAAGTAATATTTGATGTTGAGGACAAGAGAAGTTAAGCACACTTCGATGATTCAATCTAGGTCAATAATCCCCAAACCAGCTCATTTCTAGTTATCAAAAACTTTAATAAAGTGTAAAAAAAGCTTTCTTCTGGACTTTTCAAATATTTTTTATGCTACTTCATTTTGTGACATCCTAAAGCAGGAATAAACTTCAGAATTTTTTCAGATTTAGTTGGATAAGGATTTCTATTTGGACTAAGCACCCTGGTGAACATATCTTCTTCCCAAACCATATTATACAGGAATTCGTAGAATAATTTTGAAGATTTGTACATTACAAAACAGATGAGCAGGTGAGGTATGGGGAAATTAACTCACTGACCAATTGCATTCAAAACTATACCTATGACAATTGGATAGTACCTTGTCTGATGAAATAATATGCACAGCAGGAGGTGTGCGGCATGTAGTATTAAAAGAGAAAGGCAGCCCGAGGCGGGCAGATCACGAGGTCGGGAGATTGAGACCATCCTGGCCAACATGGTGAAACCCCACCTCTACTAACTGGTGGCGCGCGCCTATAGTCCCAGCTACTCGGGAGGCTGAGGCAGGGGAATAGCTTGAACCCGGGAGGCGGAGGTTGCAGTGACCCGAGATCGCACCACCGCACTCCAGCCTGGCCACAGAGGAAGACTCCATCAACAACAACAACAACACGCCCAGCTGCCACTTATTTCCAGATGAAAATAATAACACCAAACGAACAATAAAAGTTATCAGGAACAAGGTATGTAACTTATTAACTTCTCCTTTAATCTTCTAATGCCCCTATGAGTTATAAATATTAGTGTCTCTATCTTTCATATGAAGAAATTCAATTTAGGGAGGTTAAAACACTTGGTATATAAATTAATTTCTGTCAAGATCATTAATGTTAATGCTCTCAAGCATTGCATTTTACTGTTTTTATTTTATCAAAAGAAAAAAATGTTACTCTGTATTCATCACTGTGTGAAAATTAATATGTCCAAAGATACACTTTCTAAGAGGCAAAGCTGATAAGTTTTCTCAGTAAATGAATAAATGTCCTAACATTTCTCAGAACAAAAATATATATATATATGCACAATGGAAATTTGACTTTTACATTAGCTTACGCCCAATAACTATTTGTAGGATGATTCATGCTATTGCACCAATGAAATATTTGCAACTCTCTGTGTAATAATCATTGCAGAAAAAAATCAAGATTGCCCTTGACTTATTTTAGGCAGGTGTCTGTAGACTCTTGACATTGAAATTTTGCTGAAAATATTACTGCAGGGGACAATAGAGACACGCAAATCTACTTTCTCAGTATACACAGAAAAAACCTTCTAGGCAGAGTGTTCGGTTCAGCACATTCATTACCTTTTAATTGCTTCTAAATTGCATAGTGACCTGTTGCATGAATAGCCAAATCTATCTAACTGAAACAAGCATAGTTCGGGCATGTGTGCTGTGAAAAGCTTTTTCATCAATTGGTATGTGTGTTCATTCGGGCATGCTTGTTCAGCTGTACCTATTATAAAACCAGGTAAAGACATAGTCAAAATAAAAAGGTAAATACATTGTTAAGAAAACAGCTACATATTAAAAACACACAAATTTCATCCAACCATTTGTTACGTTATACATGGTTAAATAAGGAGCGTGTTAATAACTGAAAACTTATAACTGTTAAATATGATTACAATACCAGACTTTTCATATGTCAGAAGAAAAAGCATGGTAAATGACTGTAATGTTGAGCATTGTATTTAAGAATCTAAGCTATAAAGAAAAAATCCGCTAGGAGAAAAGATAAGTTTGAAAATTTTATTCTGGGCCACCATAAATGCAACGCCATAAAAAATAAACTATTGCACCAACCACTGTGAGCAATGAGGTATAAAAATTATAACACCCCTAGAAGATTTACTCAAAGCTATTTCACAATCCCTCATAAGACTATACACACATCATCCTGCCTTCAAAAAAGTGCAATCAGAAAGCTCATGCTTCTGCACTTTCAAAGAAAAATTCCATAATTAAGAAATTTAAGTAGTGCCTTCAATTCACCTTACCAATTTACATTTCTTTCCTATATCCATTTTCATAGTTTAGTAAAATAAAATATAGACAGAGAGGAAATTAACTTATTGTCTTCTTTGCGTTCTTAAAAAAGGTCCTTGTTGCCAATTAAAATCTTTTTCAAAGAAGCCGTTGGGAACCATGGGAAATGCAACTTCTACCCAAAGGAAGAAAGCGTCATATCCAGTCAGGCTGTGGACAAAAGGCCTACCAAGATTATAGTGGCACTGCGCTGAGTCAGCCATCACGAGTAGCAAGTTCAACAGTGTCATTGGCATTCCATGAAGGAGTGTAAATGAAATATTCTGCTCCCTACACCTAGATGTATGCAGTGATTTAAATGGGAGACTAGAAGAGAAGAAGGATGAATAGTAAGACCAGATCATTTGATTAGAAATGAAGAGCCAGCAAAAGAAACTGCAAGCACTAACACTAATCAGTGAAGGTGGAAGATAATGAAGAGAGAATGAGATTCCAATGGCCAGGTAAAAAATGGACTTCAAAAAGTTGAGACCTGCTTTCCAGATGGGCCAAATAACACAGACACTGAGAATTAATCTTTGAATTTCACAATATCCAAGTTATTGCTGATCTTCTCAAAAAACTTCTGATGAAATGTTGAAGATAGAAAGCATTTAGGAAAGAATAGGAGGAGAAATATAGACAATGAATATAGAGGGCTCTTTCAAGGTATTTTGTTATAAAGAAGAAAGGACATAACACATTGAACGATAGTTGCTGGAGTGTGTGAGTTGAGATAATTTTTAAGATAAGGAATATCATATTACTTGAATAATGGTGAGGATAAATGAGACACGAGAGAGAGAAAATATAACCCTGATGATATAGAGATATTACAGTGACAATTCTATAGGAATATTCTTGGAAAGACTAGAAGTGCTGGAATTCAGTGCACAAATAGAGTCCTTTGTATTTCAAGGCATGTGTAATCCATTAGTTGGAAAATAAGGGATTGTGGATTGTATGAGTACAGAAACAAACAGGAAATAATTGTTGGTAGGAAAGTGTGGAAGTTTTTATTTGATTTCTGTTACTTTTCCCAGTGAAATAGGAAATTAGATCATTAACTAAAAATGATGAGAAAGAATGGCATGCTTAATATTTGAGGGGATAAAGTAAGAAATGGTTATCTCAGAGAATGAAGGAGAAAATGTCATAGAAAACTGTAACAGTATTACTGGACTAACTTGAGATTCCACTTAAGTTTTAAGTTTCAGTAATTTAAAGTGTGGTTAATCTTTATGGTTGCATTTTTTCTATAGCCATACATAGGTATGAGGGTGCAAATGAAAGGTTGTAAAGCTGGATTTAATCATGGATGAGATTTTTCTTACTGAGTTGAGAAATGTAAGGAAATAGAGGTTGCATGTGTGGGAATAATTGAAATAGTGGACCATTGAATCTAAGATGGGGAGTGAGGGAAGGAAGAACATGAAGATTGACAGAAAGTTTTAAAAAATGGTTGGTTAAGAACATAAGAGTAAGTCGCTTTTATATCAGATAATTGTGGGAGTTAAAGTTCTAAGAATGAGAGCTGGAGAGATAAGAGGGGTTGCCAGAGGCTAGAAAGCTTGAATATAAGATTATGGACTGGAGAGTGATTGAGAATATTGATGTCTAGATCATGACCATTGGAGTAAGTCACTAAAATGTTGTTAAGAAAAAGATCATTACAGAAAAGGAGGTCAAGAAAATAAAAGATCATGGAGGCACTAATTAAGTGGCCATAAAACCTCCAGGAATTATGACAGGAATAAATGAAAACAAGAGTGAAAGTGAGCTCAATGTGGAATTGGTGTTTAAAATGGTGGACTCTGGAGGCAGGCTGGGCTCTCAAAGCTCAAATGTAGTTTCCAAATGAACCTGTAGAATTTGAATAAATTACTAAAAGTTCTCTTTTCCCATATATAAAATTGAAGTAATAGTAATAATAAATAATAATATCATTATTAATTAGAAAATAATAATGATACTAAGACCTCATTTGAGCATTAAATAAGTAAACAGTATGTCTGTAAAAAGCTCCATAAGGAATTATTTCAGCAGTTCTCTCTTGTCTAACATTATCTTTTTCCTACACTATTATTAGCTTCAATACATGTTTTTATTTCTCCTATTTAAAAAGCAAACTGTTCCCCTTTGGCCCACATACGACTTTATCATTATTTTTATTTCTGGTCCATCTGTATTTGTTTGTCATAGCTTAGATTACTTTCATTTCTTATTGAGGCAAAATTCCTAGCAGATCATCTATATTTATTGTCTCCAAATAATTTGTCTTTCTTTTTAAAACCCACTTCAAATAAAGTTTTTTTCCCCTTGAAACTGCTTTTGTCAAGGTCATCAATATTCTTTATGTTTCTAAATCAATGACAAAGTTTTCATCATTGTTACCTAGAAAGAGCACTTAATTCTGCTCATTAATCCTTAATCCTATTCATTCTCTTCTTGAAATATTTTCGCATTTGGTGTCTTAGACACCACATTCTATTTATCTTCTCCTCATTTTGGTGCTCATTCTCATGATCTTTACTCCTTAACCTATAAATATTGGGGTGCCCCAGAATTCAGCCTGTGTTCCTCTTCCCTTCCCTATTTATCCTTACATCATTTGTGATCTGTTCTAGCCACGTTTTATTTATTTATTTATTTATTTATTTATTTATTATGCTTTAAGTTCTGAGATACATGTGCAGAACATACAGGTTTGTTACATAGATATATACGTTCCGTGGTGGTTTGCTGCACCCATCAACCTGTCATCTACATTAGGTATTTCTCCTAATGCTATCCCTCCCTCAGCCCCCACCCCATGACAAGCCCCAGTGTGAGATATTCCCCTCCCTATGTCCATGCATCCTCATTGTTCAGTTCCCACTTATGAGTGAGAACATGTGGTACTTCGTTTTCTGTTCCTGTGTTAGTTTGCTGAGAATGGTTGTTTCCAGCTTCATCCATGTCCCTGCAAAACACACGGACTCATCCTTTTTAATGGCTGCATAGTATTCCATGGTGTATATGAGCTACATTTTCTTTATCCAGTCTATCATTGATAAGTATTTGGGTTGAGTCCAAGCTTTTGCTATTGTGAATAGTGCTGCAATAAACATACGTGTGCATGTGTCTTTATAGTAGAATGATTTATAATCCTGTAGGTATATACCCAGTAATGGGATTGCTGGGTCAAATGCATTTCTGATTCTAGATCCTTGAGGAATTGCCACACTGTCTTCCACAATGACTGAACTAATTTACACTCCCACCAACAGTGTAAGAGCGTTACTATTTCCCCACATCCTCTTCAGCATCTGTTGTTTCCTGACGTTTTAATGATCAACATTCTAACTGGTGTGAGATGATATCTCATTGTGGTTTTGATTTGTATTTCTGTAATGACCAGTGATGATGAGCTTTTTTTCATAAGGTTTTTGGCTGCATAAATGTCTTTTTTGCGAAGTATCTATTCATACCCTCTACCCACTTTTCGATGGGTTGTTTTTTTCTTGTAAATTTGTTTAAGTTCCTTGTAGATTCTGGATATCAGCCCTTTGTCAGATGGATAGATTGCAAAAAAATTTCTCCCATTCTGTAGGTTGCCTGTTCACTCTGATGATGGTTACTTTTGCTGTGCAGAAGCTCTTTAGTTTAATTAGATCTCATTTGTCAATTTTGGCTTTTGTTGCCATTGTTTTTGGTGTTTTAGTTGTGAAGTCTTTGCCCATGCCTATGTCCTGAATGATATTGCCTAGGTTTTCTTCTAGAGTTTTTATGGTTTTAGGTCTTATGTTTGAGTCTTTAATTGATCTTGAGTTAATTTTTTATAAAGTGTAAGGAGGGGTCCAGTTTCAGTTTTCTACATATGGCTAGCCAGTTTTCCCAACACCATTTATTAAATAGGGAATCCTTTCCCCATTGCTTGTATTTATCATGAGTTAACTCCCATTCACAATTGGCACAAAGAGAATAAAATAACTAGGAATACAACTTACAAGAGATGTGAAGGACCTCTTCAAGGAGAACTACAAACCACTGAGCAAGGAAATAAGAGAGGACAAAAACAAATGGAAAAACATTCCATGCTCATGGATAGGAAGAATTAATATCACGAAAATGGCCATACTGCTCAAAGTAATTTGTAGATTAAATACTATCCCCATCAAGCTAACATTGACTTTCTTCACAGAATTAGACAAAAACTACTTTAAATTTCATATGGAACCAAAAAGAGCCCATATAGCCAAGACAATCCTTATCAAAAAGAACAAAGCTGGAGTCATCATGCTACCTGACTTCAAACTATACTACAAGGCTACAGTAATCAAAACATCATGGTACTGGTACCAAAATAGACAAATAGGACAATGAAACAGAACCGAGGCCTCAGAAATAATGCCACACATCTATACCCATCTGATCTTTGACTAGCCACATGTTTTAAAATATTTGTATAGGTTAATGACTCTTCTATTTATGTCTCTTTTCAAGTTCCCAGTATTGATTTGGAATTTATATAATAAATTCTCTTCTCAAAACTTTCAGCATCTGCTGTTTTCCCCCATCTCACTTAATGGTAAATCTATTCTTTAAGTGGCTGAAGCCAAAAATCTTAAAATCATCTTTGATTCCTTTAGTTTCTGACACTCTATCTCCAAACCAATATCAAGCCTTGTTGGATTTACATTCTAAATATTCCCCAAACTGGCTTCTCCCAACTATGAAAAAGTAGCTTATATCATAAAATAACCTTTCCAATAATAACAACTTAATAGATGATGGCTTCCAATAATAACAACTAAAAACGTAATAAAAAAACAGAATGTCCACACAAACAAACATACACAAGTAGGCATCAGAGCAAACTAAGTCAGCTGGAATCTGAGGGAGAAGCTAAGATCCCCCAAAAAAGGAAACATGATATTGCATTATTTATCTTGAGGAATCTGAAAGTTTGTAAACATAAAAAAGCCAATTTGCAGTTCCTCTGTGATCTTCATTCATTGCCACAATGGTCTTATCTACTAATCTTTTTTACATTCTCTTGCCTTATAGTCCTGACTGGCACATGTACAAGTCATGCATACTTTACTTTTGTGTTTTTAATTTAATAGATACATAATAATTGCACATATCTTTTAGGTACATGTGATATTTTCATACAAGCATACACTATGTAATTATCAGATTTGGGTACTTGGGATATTCACAATAATGATTATTTTGTTGTCTTGGGAATATTCCATATCTACTCTTCTACTTATTTTGAAATTTATAGTAAATTATTGACAACCACAATTGCCCTATTTTACCACCCTAGATCACCAGACTCCTATTTCTTACCATATACAAAAATCAAATCAAAGTGGATTAAAGTCTTAAATTTAAGATGTGTAACCTTCAAAAATACTAGAAATAAACATTCAGGAATTGTTTTAAGACATTAGTTTGAGAAAGATTTCTTGAGTAAGACCTCGAAAGCATGGGAAAACAAATCAAAATGGACAAGTGGAATCACACCACACTAAACAACTTCTGCATAGCAAAAGAAACAATCAAACAAGAGAAAAGGACATCTACAAAACCCAAAATAGTAGATAATATTTGCAAAGTATTCAACTGACAAGAGATGAATAACAGAATAGGAAACTCAACTCAACAGCAATGTATCTATCTATCTATCATCTATCTGCCTTTCTATCTATCTAAATTCTAATTAAATATTGATGAGCAAAACATCTGAATAGACATTTCTCAAAAGATGACAAACAAATGGCCAGTGGGCATATGAAAATATGCTTACCATCACTAATCATCTGGGAAACACAATTCAAAACTATATTGACATTATCACTCCACCCCAGTTAAAATGGCTACAATCAAAAGGACAGAAACTAACAAATGATGGTGAGAATGCAAAAAAAGAGGAACACTCAGACATTTTTGTTGGGAATGCTAATTGGTACAGCGAACATGGAAAACAGTATTGATGTCCCTCAAAAAACTATGAATAGAACTACCTTAGGATTGGGCAATTCCACTAGTCATATATGTAAAAGAAAGAAAATTAGGATATTGGAGAGATATCTGTACTGTCATGTTTACTGCATCACTATTCACAATAGCCAAGATATAAAATCAACCTAAGTGTTCATCAATGAATTAACGGATAAAGAAAATGTGGTATGTGTATATATATAATGAAATATTATCTAGCCATCAGAAAGAATAAAATCCTGTCATTTGCGGTATGGAAATGGAGGACATTATGTTAAATGAAATAAGACAGGCTGGGGTGGTTTCAAGATGGCCGAATAGGAACAGCTCCAGTCTGCAGCTCCCAGCGTGAGCGACACAGAAGACATATGATTTCTGCATTTCCAACTGAGGTACCAGGTTCATCCCACTGAGATTGGTTGGACAGTGGGTGTAGCCCACAGAATGTGAGCTGAAGCAGGGCGGGGCATCTCCTAACCTGGGAAGCACAAGGGGTCAGGGAATTCCCTTTCTTAGCTAAGGGAAGCCATGACAGATGGTACCTGGAAAATCAGGACACTTCCACCCTAATACTGCACTTTTCCAACAGTCTTAGTAAATGGCATACCAGGAGATTATATCTTCCATCTGGCTCAGTGGGTCCCACATCCAGGGAGCCTTGCTCACTGCTAGCACAGCAGTCCAAGATCTAACTGCGAGGTGGCAATGAGGCTGAGGCAGGGCTGTCCACCATTGCTGAGGCTTAACTAGATAGACAAAGTGGCCAGGAAGCTCGAACTGGGTGGAGCCCACCACAGCTCAGTGAGGCCTGCCTGCCTCTGTAAACTCCACCTCTGGGGGCAGGGCATGGCTGAACAAAAGTCAGCAGAAACTTCTGCAGACTTAAACATCCCTGTCTGCCAGCTTTGAAGAGAGCAGTGGTTCTCCCAGCATGGAGTTTGAGATCTGAGAATGGACAGACTGCCTCCTCAAGTGGGTCCCTGACCTCTGAGTAACCTAACTGGGAGGCACCTCCCCTTAGGGGCTGACTGACACCTCATACAGCTGGGTGCCCCTCTGAGACGAAGCTTCCAGAGGAAGGATCAGGCAGCCACATTTGCTGTTCTGCAATATTTGCTGTTCTGTAGCCTCCGCTGGTGATACCCAGTCAAACAGGGTCTGGAGTGGACCTCCAGCAAACTCCAACAGACCTGCAGCTGAAGGTCCTGACTGTTAGAAGGAAAACTAACAAACAGAAAGAAATAGCATCAACATCAACAAAAAGGACATCCACACCAAAACCCCATCTGTAGGTCACCATCATCAAAGACCAAAGGTAGGCAAAACCACAAAGATGGGGAGAAAACAGAGCAGAAAAGCTAAAAATTCTAAAAATCTGAGTGTCTCTTCTCCTCCAAAGGATTGCAGCTCCCTGCCGGCAATGGAACAAAGCCGGACAGAGAATGACTTTGATGAGTTGACAGAAGTAGGCTTCAGAAGACTGGTAATAACAAACTTCTCTGAGCTAAAGGAGGAAGTTTGAACCAATTGCAAGGAAGCTAAAAACCTTGAAAAAAGATTGGACAAATGGCAAACTAGAATAAACAGTGTAGAGAAGACCTTAAATGACCTGATGAAGCTAAAAACCATGGCACGAGAACGATGTGATGCAGGCACAAGCTTCAGTAGCCAATTCGAACAAGTGGAAGAAAGGGTATCAGTGATTGAAAATCAAATGAATGAAATGAAGGGAGAAGAGAAGTTTAGAGAAAAAAGAGTAAAAAGAAATGAACAAAGCCTCCAATAAATATGGGACAATGTGAAAAGACCAAATCTACATTTGATTGGTGTACTTGAAAGTGATAGGGAGGCCGGGTGCAGTGGCTCAGGCCTGTAATCCCAGCACTTTGGGAGGCCAAGGTGGGCAGATCACGAGGTCAGGAGATCGAGACCATCCTGGATAACACGCTATAACCCCATCTCTACTAAAAATACAAAAAAAATAGCCAGGCGTGGTGGTGGGCGCCTGTAGTCCCAGCTACTTGGGAGGCTGAGGCAGGAGAATGGCGTGAATCTGGGAGGCGGAGCTTGCAGTGAGCCGAGATTGTGCCACTGCACTCCAGTCTCTGGGCGACAGAGCGAGACTCCATCTCAAAAAAAAAAAAGAAAGAAAGTGACGGGGAGAATGGCACCAAGCTGGAAAACACTCTTCAGGATGTTATTCAAGAGAACTTCCCCAACCTAGCAAGGCAGGCCAACATTCAAATTCAGGAAATACAGAGAACACCACAAAGATACTCCTTGGGAAGAGCAACCCCAAGACACATAATTGTCAGATTCACCAAGGTTGAAATGAAGGAAAAAATGTTAAGGGCAGCAAGAGAGAAAGGACAGGTTATGCACAAAGGAAAGCCCATCAGACTAACAGCTGATCTCTTGGCAGAAGCTCTACAAGCCAGAAGAGAGTGGGGGCCAATATTCAACATTCTTAAAGAAAATAATTTTCAACCCAGAATTTCATATCCAGCCAAACTAAGCTTCATACGTGAAGGAGAAATAAAATCCTCTACAGACAAAAAAGTGGTGAGACATTTTGTCACCACTAGGCCTGCCTTACAAGAGCTCCTGAAGGAAGCACTGAACATGGAAAGGAAAAACCAGTACCAGCCACTGCAAAAATATGCCAAATTGTAAAGACTATCAATGCAAGGAAGAAACTGCATCAACTACCGAGCAAAATAACCAGCTAACATCATAACAACAGAATCAAATTCACATATAATAATATTAACCATAAATGTAAATGGGCTAAATGCCCCCATTAAAAGACACAGACAGGCAAATTGGATAAAGAGTCAAGACCCATCAGTGTGCTGTATTCAGGAGATGCATCTCACATGCAGAGACATACATAGGCTCAAAATAAAGGGTTGGAGGAAGATCTACCAACCAAATGGAAAACAAAACAAAACAAAAGGCAGGGCTGGCAATACTAGTCTCTGATAAAACAGACTTTAAACCAACAAAGATCAAAAGAGACAAAGAAGGCCATTACATAATGGTAAAGGGATCAATTCAACAAGAAGAGCTAACTATGCTAAATATATATGCACCCAATACAGGAGCACCCAGATTCATAAAGCAAGTCCTTAGAGACCTACAAAGAGACTTAGACTCCCACACAATAATAATGGGAAATTTTAACACCCCAATGTCCATATTAGACAGATCAACAAGACAGAAAGTTAACAAGGATATCCAGGAACTGAACTCAGCTCTGCACCAAGCGGACCTAATAGACATCTACAGAACTCTCCACCCCAAATCAACAGAACATACATTCTTTTCAGCACCACATTGCACTTATTCCAAAATTGACCACATAGTTGGAAGCAAAGCACTCCTCAGCAAATGTAAAAGAACAGAAATTATAACAAACTGTCTCTCAGACCACAATGTAATCAAATTGGAACTCAAGATTAAGAAACTTACTCAAACCCACAACTACATGGAAACTGAACAACCTGCTCCTGAATGACTACTGGGTAAATAACAAAATGAAGGTAGAAATAAAGATGTTCTTTGAAACCAATGAGAACAAAGACACAAAGTACCAGAATCTCTGAGACACATTTAAAGCAGTGTGTAGAGGGAAATTTATAGCACTAAATTCCCACAAAAGAAAGTAGGAAAGATCTAAAATCAACAACCTAACATCATATTTAAAAGAACTAGAGAAGCAAGAGCAAACACATTCAAAAGCTAGCAGAAGGCAAAAAACAACTAAGATCAGAGCAGAACTGAAGGAGATAGAGACAAAAAAACACTTTAAAAAAAATCAATTAATCTGGGAGCTGGTTTTTTGAAAAGATCAACAAAATAGATAGACCCCTAGCAAGACTAATAAAGAAAAAAAGAGAGAAGAATCAAATAGATGCAACAAAAAATGATAAAGGGGATATCACCACCAATCCCACAGGAATACAAACTACCATCAGAGAATAATGTAAACACCTCTATGCAAATAAACTAGAAAATGTAGAAGAAATGGATGAATTCTTGGACACATGCACCCTCCCAAGACTAAACCAGGAAGAAGTTGAATCCCTGAATAGACCAATAACAGGCTCTGAAATTGAGGCAATAATTAATAGCCTACCAACCAAGAAAAGCCCAGGACCAGATAGATTCACAGATGAATTCTACTAGAGGTACAAAGAGCAGCTGGTACCATTCCTTCTGAAACGATTCTAATCAACAGAAAAAGAGAGAATCCTCCCTAACTCATTTTATGAGGACAGCATCATTCTGATACCAAACCCTGACAGAGACACAGCAAAAAAAAGAGAATTTTAGACCAATATCCCTGATGAACATCAATGTGAAAATCCTCAGTAAAATACTGGCAAACTGAATCCAACAGCACATCAAAAAGCTTATCCACCACAATCACGTTGGCTTCATCCCTGGGATGCAAGGCTGGTTCAACATACGTAAATCAATAAACGTAATCCATCATATAAACAGAACCAAAGACAAAAACCACATGATTATCTCAATAGATGCAGAGAAGATCTTTGACAAAATTCAACAGCCCTTCATGCTAAAAACTCTCAATAAACGAGGTATTGATGGAATGTATCCGAAAATAATAAGAGCTATTTATGAAAAACCCACAGCCAACATCATACTGAATGGGAAAAAACTGGAAGAATTCCCTTTGAAAACTGGCACAAGACAGGGATGCCCTCTCTCACCACTCCTATTCAACATAGTGTTGGAAGTTCTGGCCAGGGCAATCAGGCAGGAGAAAGAAATAAAAGGTATTCAATTAGGAAAAAAGGAAGTCAAATTGTCCCTGTTTGCAGATGATATGATTGTATATTTAGAAAACCCCATTGTCTCAGCCCAAAATCTCCTTAAGCTGATAAGCAAATTCAGCAAACTCTCAGGATACAAAATCAATGTGCAAAAATCAAAAGCATTCCTATACAGCAATAACAGACAAACAGAGAGCAAACCATGAGTGAACTCCCATTCACAATTGCTTCAAAGAGAAGAAAATACCTAGGAATCCAACTTAAAAGGGATGTGAAGGACCTCTTCAAGGAGAACTACAAACCACTGCTCAACAAAATAAAACAGGACACAAACAAATGGAAGAACATTCTATGCTCATGGATAGGAAGAATTAATACTGTGAAAATGGCCATACTGCCCAAGGTAATTTATAGATTCAATTCCATCCCTTTCAAGCTACAGATGACTTTCTTCACAGAACTGGAAAAAAACTACTTTAAAGTTCATATGGAACCAAAAAATAGCCTGCATTGCCAAGACAATCCTAAGCAAAAAGAACAAAGCTGGAGGCATCATGCTACCTTACTTCAAACTACACTACAAGGCTAAAGTAACCAAAACAGCATGGTGTACTGGTACCAAAACAGAGATATAAACTAGTGGAAAAGAACAGAGCCCTCAGAAATAATACCACACATCAACAACCATCTGATCTTTGGCAAACCTGACAAAAACAAGAAATGGGGAAAGGATTCCCTATTTACTAAATGGTGCTGGGAAAACTGGCTAGCCATATGTAGAAAGCTGAAACTGGATCCCTTCCTTACACCTAATACAAAAATTGATTCAAGATGAATTAAAGTCTTAAATGTTTGACCTAAAACTATAAAAAACCCTGGAAGAAGACCTAGGCATTACCATTCAGGACATAGGCATGGGCAAGGATTTCATGACTAAAACACCAAAAGTAATGGCAACAAAAGCCAAAATTGACAAATGGGATCTAATTAAACTAAAGAGTTTCTGCACAGCAAAAGAAACTACCTCTGTTGGTAGAGTGAACAGGCAACCTACAGAATGGGAGAAAATTTTTGCAATCTACCCATCTAACAAAGGGCTAATATTCAGAATCTACAAATAACTTAAACAAATTTACTAGAAAAAAATTAAAAAAAAATCAAAAAAGTGGGCGAAGGATATGAACAGACACTTCTCAAAAGAAGACATTTATGCAGTCAACAGTCACATGAAAAAAATGCTCATCATCACTAGCCATCAAAGAAATGCAAATCAAAACCACAACGAGATACCATCTCATACCAGTTAGAATGGTGATCATTAAAAAGTCAGGAAACAGCAGATGCTGGAGAGGATGTGGAGAAATAAGAACACTTTTACACTGTTGGTGGGGGTGTAAACTAGTTCAACCATTGTGGAAGACAGTGTGGCAATTCCTCAAGGATCTAGAACTGGAAATACCATTTGACCTAGCGATCCCATTACTGGCTATATATCTGAAGGATTATAAATCATGCTACTAAAAAGACATGCACACGTATGTTTATTGAGGCACTATTCACTATAGCAAAGACATGGAACCAACCCAAATATCCATCAGTGATAGACTGGATTAAGAAAATGTGGCACATATATACCATGGAATACTATGCAGCCATAAAAAAGGATGAGTTCATGTCTTTTGTAGGGACATGGATGAAGCTGGAAACCATCATTCTCAGCAAACTCTCATAAGGACAGAAAACCAAACACCGCATATTCTTACTCATAGGTGGGAATTGAACAATGAAAACACTTGGACACAGGGTGTGGAACATCATACACTAAGGCCTGTCGTGGGGTGGGGAGAGGCGGGAGGGATAGCAGTAGGAGATATACCTAACGTTAAATGATGAGTTAATGGGTTCAGCACACCAACGTGGCACATGTATACATATGTAACAAACCTGCAGGTTGTGCACATGTACCCTAGAACTTAAAGTATAATAATAAATAAATAAACAAACAAATAAATAAAAGGCACAGAAAAAGAAATGTTGCAAGTATTCATTCATATATGGGAGCTAAAACACTTGATCTCATGGAGGTAGTAAATAAAATGGTGGTTACCAGAAGCTGGGAAGTGTAGTGGAAAGTGGGTAATAAAGAGGAATGGTTTATTGGGTACAAAATATAGTTAGATAGAATCCAGGCACACTTAAGCTTTACTGTCTTGGCACTGGCTTTGGCTTTACCTAGAATATTAATCCTCCATTTACATGGATGGCTCAGGTCTACATCTCTTTCAAGGGGCTGAAGGAACAAACAGAAAACAGCAGTTCAGAATTTGGGGGAATTTCATCAGTTTAAGGAAGGGAAGCAAAAATGTGTTTAAGGCCTACCAATAAGAGACATTTGGAAACACCACTGATTTTTATTTGCGAATCCTAAAGTCCTCTAAAAGGAAAGTCACATTGAAAACAGACAAATCCCAGGATGTCTGAAATCCAGTCTCCAGTCATATTAAATCCTGACTGGATGAAGATGATCTGCTTTTCTCTAACTGTGTAACAGAAACAAACAAACCAACAGAAATTATGTTATTTCTGGAGGAAGATAACATTATGGTAAATCTAAATTTTTCCGCCACAATGTCTAGCATGTAGTAAAAACTTCCCAGGCATGAAACATACACATACAAACACACAGAAGAAAAATGACAACGAACCAACCAAAAAACAGAAACAAATGACAAAATCCAGATGAATCAACTAGGTTTTCCAGTGATTCGAGTATTTGAATTATCACAATTAGATTTTAAAATGATTATGATTGTGACTTTATCTTCAATAAAATAGATGACAGGATAGAGAAACTCACCAGAGAATAAAAACTGTACTGAAAAATAAAATGCAATATTCTGGAACAAAAAATAAAATAATTGCAGTAAACAACTAAAAAAAATAGATTTATCCATACATATGACACAGTAAAATTTAGCATTTGTAAACTGGTCTTTAGTTCAGTATAAATATGTAATGTGAAACACAGTAAGAAAAAGAAGTATGAGAAACAAGTAATATGTGGGATAAGGGCAAATGTTGTAACATATGTATGTGTAATTTCAGTCTTTGAAGGGGATAAGAGAAAGGCAGGAGCAATATTAGAAAAGAAACTAGGAATTGTCACAATTGACAAAACTTCATAAAAAGATAAAACTATAAATTAAGAAAGCTCTATAAAAACAAGAAATGGATATAAAGAGATTTCCACTCCTGGATATATCAGTAAAACTGCTAAAAACGACAAAGTTAAAAATTAAAAGCAGCCAAAGAAAAATCAAGGAATAATACTGCTTAATAAGAAGAGTAAAACTAGAGGTTGTTTAATAGAAACAATGGAAATCCAAAGAAAGTAGAGTGAGTCCTGAAAGAAAATACCTGACAACTTAGATTCTAAATTTCTTGAAAATTATTCCTCAAAAATGATAACTATGTAAAGATATTTGTAGATCTAAAAAACTCAAAAGAGTATTCTGACAACAGACTTAATAGAAATATCTAAGGGAATTCTTAAACAAAACGAATATTATCCCAGGTGAAAATATGGCAATGCAGGAAGGGAGGAAGAGTACTGGAAAGAAGACACAAATAAGAAGTAACATTGCCTGGGCACGGTGGCTCACGCCTGTATCCCAACACTTTGGGAGGCTAAGGCGGGCAGATCACTTAAAGTCAGGAGTTCGAGACCAGCTTGGCCGATATGGCAAAACCCTGTTTCTACTGATAATACAAAAATTCACTGGGCGTGGTGTCAGGCATCTGTAATCCCAGCTACTCAGGAGGCTGAGGCTAAAGAATGGCTTGAACCCCAGAAGCGGAAGTTGCAGTGCACCAAGATCCAGCCACTGCACTGCAGCCTGGGAGACAGAGTGAAACTGTGTCAAAAAAAAAAAAAAAAAAGAACATTGATTAAAACAATAATAATGTTTTGAAAGTTTAAAATATATGTAAAATAAAATACATAAATACATTAGACAAATAATAGGAGGTAATATATGGAATTAAATAGTTCTAAGTCCTTGTTCTAAGTCTGAGAAGTGACAACACTGCTAATTAATAGTAGACTTTAATAAACTAAAGATGTATATTGTAATCTCCACTGAAATTAATAAAAATAATTTAAAACATATAACCAGTCAGCTAATTAAAGTGTAAAATGGAATGATAGTTTCTGAATGATAAAAATCTATTCATGATTTAACTATCCCTTATTTATTCCCCTGCTACTACCTAGGCTTGATTCATCAACAGCTCTCACCTAGACTACCACGTTTTTATGTCCATGTTGTTACTCTTTTCTATCCCATAGTATTCTCGATACAGCAATCACTAAATTTCTACTAAAATATGTCAGCTCATCACATTGTTCTGTTCAAAACTTCCAAATGCATTTCCTTGCTTACAGAGTAAAAGCCAAAGTCATTGCAATGACCTGAACGCCCTATGTGGTTTTCGCTCATGACATCAGTGGTCTCAACTACTATCCTCTTCACACCCTTGCTGTCTCACAGGCCTGAATGACTCAAGTATATGTCAGGTACATTTTAGCTGTAGATTGTGTTGGCTTTGGCTTTGGCTCTGCCAAAGTTACAGGGCCAAATCATTTTGTGATAGACTATCCAACATATCTCCTTGTTGATTATTCTCAATACACATCTGCATAGGCCTGAATAAGCCCTTCTGTACATAAATTTGTTTGATTATTTTACAGTAAATGTTTCTCAAACTTATTTGAATACATCATTTTCTTCCATCACTTATTCTTGGAACTAGCATTCAATAGAGCATACTTCAGGAAACATTGATGCAAAATTTATCAGGGTTGCTATAAATCTGATAGATTTGGAATCTATGAGGAAAAAATAAAATCTTAAAGAAATTATGAATGATGTTAGGAACAATCTTTCAGACCAATTAGGTAGACCTTGCTTTATGCAGGGAGATTGTGTCTCGATTTTCTGTCCATTCAGCATAAATGATTTTCATGGGACATTAATACTGACTCAATCATATATTGTGCTCTAAATTTTCTAATTTTTTTTACCCATGTGAGGGTATAACATATATTAGATTTATATAAGATTGCTGGATCACATATATGAAAATTATTTCTTTTACATCCCACAAAGAAATAGGAATAAAGATCCTGATGTGTGTCCCTGCCCAAATCTCACATTGAAATGTAATCCCCAATGTTGAAGAAGGTGGGGCCTGCTGGAAGTTGATTGGATCATGCGGGTTATTTCTCATGAACTGTTTAGCACCATCCCCTTGGGACTGTTCTTGCAATAGTGAGTGAATTCTCGTGAGAGCTGGTAGTTTAAAAGTGTGTAGCACCTCCCCACTTCATTCTTTTGCTTCCATTCTGGCCATGTGATGTGTCTGCTCCTGCTTTGTCTTCCACCATGATTGTAAGTTTCCTGAGGCCTCCCCAGAAGTTAAACAGATGCTAGCATTACACCTCCTGTACAGCCTGCAGAACCGTGAGCCAATTAAATGTCTTTTCTTTATAAATTACCCAGTCTCCAGTATTTTTTATAGCAATGTAAGAAGGGACTAACACAGATTGCGAGACACACAGGGTGGATTTTTTTAAGTCAATTTTCACTGTATTTCGGGCTGCCAAATTTTTATCTAGATGTGTTTCCTTCTAACTCTTTTTTTATATGATTCTTTTAACCAAACTACATAATCAAAACTAAATACATAGATTTACTAATACAGAGGTTTTTCTTGAAAAAAATCTTTGTATAAAGCTTACTAAATACATAGATTTTTCTTGAAAGTGAGGTAATGCTACTTCCACGCTAATTTAAATTAGTAGTGGTAACATAGAGATTACAATTTATTCAACAAAGTATATTAGCAATTTGGGATAAGTTTCACAAATAAGGACATGGCATAATTCTGTTAGTTTAATTATTATTTGCTCCAAGAAGAAAAGTAAACATTCTCTAATTTTCCAATTAACCCATAAGAAATTAGATGTTTTATTTCGGTAAGCTCCTTAATACTATTTATATAATTTGTTTAAAACTGGGAAATGCTATCATTCTGTTTTTAATAATTTTAAGGTTATTAGCAAAAAAAACTTGCTCTAAAAATATTTAAAATATAACACTATGAAAATTTCTTATGGCATTTCTAGCATTTAGTTTTATTCAGTTAAAGATATCTGTTTATGTTACTCTGAAAACTTGTAGTTTTAGTACACTTAATGAACAATTTTAATCTTTCTCCTGGAAAATATAGCAGTTCAGCAAAATCTATGTTTCCTTGAATGGTTCTTTAATTTGTTTTCCTGTAGATACATGGGGAAGGACTCAAAGGTCATTAATGCTGGCATTAATATACATTAGTCATTGGAGCAGACCATTTCCCAACTGGGTAACACCACATTTCCCATGGCCACCTAATTAATGACTGTCTAACTGACTCATGTGCAAATCTTACAAGGCAATACTTTTTTTTACTAAGTAAATTGAACCTGCCATTGCAAAAACTGCAGGGCTGAGGGCATAATTAGCTATACTGAGGTATACTTGATCTCAGAAGCCCTAGGGATAATCAATAATTAGTTTCATCAGAAATGGTTTTGTTGTTATAACCATGACACCGTGTTTCTGAATTATGGAAGTTTTGATGATTGTTGCTATTTGGATCAGAATAGGAAAGCTGTAGCTAACTCAGGGTTTATAGCATAATAAATTTTCCAAAGTATCTTGAGATTAAAAACAATCAAAGTAAATGAAGCATCAAGTACTATTCATCTTTCAAAATATTAGTGCTTACAAAAGCAAAGAAGGCCAAACTAACAAACATTCTGTATTTATCACATTTAAAGCCATATAGAAACCACATTTCATTTCATAAAACAAGAAAATAAATTAAAAGATGTGATTGGTTGATAAATATTCTAAACTTTGTCTTCCTGGACAATTTGTGGTCCAAAATTTATGATCCTCATCACTTCATTAAGAGTACAAATTCTGAGCACAGAGTCTATAATCAGTACAATTCATGTGGTTCAATATTTATGGGACTCATCAATTAGCAAGGGGGGCAAAAGTAACTGAACACTCTGATAGTCTAATAATAATTCCCAAACAGGAATTCTAAATAAAGTAAATTCATATAACTCAAAATATATGCTTAGCATATGCTATGTAAATAGATTTTCAAATATAATTTTCTAGCATCACGATCTTATTTTGCTTTAAAAATAGCGAAAAATGCTAAATTATTGAAGCTATCTTTCTGTTTTAATTCAGATGATACTGAAGGAGCTTTAACTTTCTGCTTCCCAATTGTAATACAGTATCTTTTGTCCCTTGTGTTTTAAATGAGATGAAATATTCTTCCAATGACATAGTAAGATTTTATCCTAGATTTGAAGTAGATATAACAATATAGAAAATTCACACAATAATTTTCTTAGTCATGATCATAGACAACTTGATATGAAAGGGAGTAAGCCCACTGCAGTATAATTTCACCAATACATAGTAACATTTATCAGACTTTTAAAAATCAGGACTGAATAGTGCTAGTGCAGAGGCTTTCAAATTGTGCAATGTGTCAAATTTTTACTGAAATATTAAAATGTGTAATTTATAATACGACAGTATGACTGCTGAGATATATAACTAAACCAATAGGGAATAGGGGAAGAAGGGGAATACAGTTTTTCTGTGTCTCAGAGGACAGTTATATAGCTTGAGGACAAGCTTAAGTCATAATAGTCACAAAAAACATTTTTCAGAAGTGAATTAAATAATTGAGTTTTCAATTACTACAGATCTTAGTTGAAGGGTGTTCCTGTATTAACCTGTCCCATTCACCTGGCTACCTAATATCCTTATGGCCACAAAGTTCCCCAGTCCAACTGGGTTTTTTGGCATGTTTGTCTCTTCATAAACTTAGGAACAATGCAAGAGAATCAGATAGATAGTCTCATACAAATCTACAAACTAAAACCTATGATTTTCTAAAGCATATTTCAATTACTCTTCAAGCACCTGTTTCATTTTTTTTCTTAATCAAAGCTCCCAATGTTATTTGCCCTTTTCAACATAGATATTTAGAGATGGACATCGCCTTAGATCCAATGTGGAGATGACCAACAGTCCTCTTGATAGCACTGTTTTTTCATTTGAGATTCACATCCTTATACCCTATTTTCAATAACTTGTGAATAAACACCACAGCAAAGATTTTGATGAGTGATAAAGAAACTTTTATGAGCTCTCTTTTCCTTTAAATAACAAATTGAACTCTTGCAGAAAAAGCATTGTTGGCTACAACTTTCAAAGTTAACCAAATTTCTAAAGCTGTTTATATTCTATGGAAAATGGAAGAAACACATTTTTAAATCAAAATGAGACAAAGGCCATATGAAGACAACACTATGTTGTGTTTAGAATATAGCATTTTTTTGAAGATTAGGCTTTGCATTTTAGCACAGTCTGTACTTTTCTTTTAAACAATTTCTTTCTGCTACCACTCTATTTTGTATCGGAAACTTTGAAAGCTAATTAAAGCCATATTGAATGGTTTGTCCCAAAACTAAACAATGATGAATTTTCAGTGTTTATGTGTTCAATGTTTAAGTCTCCATGGATAAAATGTTTTATCTCATTAAAAAATACCCTGTTCTAGCCTTTCTTTCTAATGTGGCAGCAATAAACACACTAAGAAAAACACTGAGGAAATAAAATCAGAAATTTAAAATATTAAAAAATAAATTTTCCAATTTTTGTGAAAGATTTTCTAAATTTAAAAGAGCTGAATTTTGGCTAAATATAAATAGGCAGGTAGTTATTATTTTATCTGCCTTTTGGACTCATTGAGTAAGTTGGTATTGTATGAACTTTTTAGAAAAAAATTGATAAATTAAATTTTGTATTCTTCAGTTGCAGCAAAGCAGATTCCAAATTTCATCTAAACTAAGTAAAATAATGAGACAAATTATTAATATCTATAGGTACAGAGTATAAAATAATAATATCCCAGCTAGAATTTGTTATTAGTCCCCTAAGTTAAATTATATAATTTAACTAATTCATTCTTCTGGTTTTGGTTTAAGAAACAGAGTGTCTCACATGTTGATCCAAAACATCATGACCATACTTTTCTACCTGGTTTTTTTGCATTTATTCTGTAAATCTCCAAACTTCATGAATTATTGCCCAAGGCACCACAGTAGTCATTTGAAACTTAAGTCTGGAGTGGTTTAAACCATGTTTCAATTCGTCTCTTGCAACTATTTAGCTTGGGTAGTGTGCAAAGAAAGATAGTCAAGGTGAGGTACACTCTACTTGTCCTTTGGTATACACAGTCATGAAAGGCTGGCCCTCCAAATATATGGATGTTGAATCCTGTAAATACTGTATTTTTGATCTGCATTTGGCTGAAAAACTCCACAAATAACTGGGCCTGCACAGTTCAAACCCTTGTTGCTCAAGGATCAACTATGTATGTTTTGGAAGTTATCCCTTACTCATCTCCTCTTGCTTTAACCATGGGTTGGGCAATGTCTCAAGTTTTGCCAACAAGTTTCCTAACGGCAAAATTGATTGAAGAGAAAAAGATTATGGGTCTTTTATTTATTGCTTATGAAAACAATATGTAACCACAAGCATGCAATTAATTACCCTTTGTTAGTCCTTTTTTCCTTTCTCTATCTCCTTTTTCATTCATTGCTTATCAGCTCCAAACACATAGAAAGAAAGAAAAGAAAGATTTCAAATTTTGTCTCTCTCATACGAACCTTTCAGGCTGCAGGGATCCTGTTTTAGTCATCTTTGTATCTTAAGCACATAGATCATGTTCATTGCAGGCAATCAGATACGTTTAGAAATTTTATATATAAATTCGAAGTTGTGCTTGATGCTCGTTATAACCTGCATGAAAGTGCTGGGTAAGGAGGGCACACAATACAACAGATTTAATTCCAGCTGCATGTGCAGTTAGCCTGTATAAATTTGCAATTGCAGTTAGCCTGTGTGTGTGTGTGTGTGTGTGTATATATATATGTGTGTGTGTGTGTGTATATATGTGTATATATATGTGTATATATGTATGTGTGTATATATATATGTGTGTGTGTGTATATATATATATATAATGGTTCACTGCAGTCTCAAACTCCTGGGCTCAAGCCATCCTCTTCATGAGCTGCCCAAAGTGCTGGGATTATAGGTGGGAGCTACCACACGTGTCCCTGGATTTTTTAAAAACAAGTGAATTTCTTGTTGACAGCAACTAAATGGTGTTCGTAGCATTTTTTTTTATGTCAATAGGTTTTGAGAAACAGGAGGTGTTTGGTTACATGAATAAGTTATTTAGTGGCGATTTCTGAGATTTTGGTGCACCCATCACCTGAGCAGTGTACACTGTACCCAATGTATAGTCTTTTATTCCCCACCTCCATCCCACGCTTTCCCTCAAGTCCCTCCAAACCATTGTATCATTCTTATGCCTTTCCATCCTTATAGCTTAGCTCCTACTTATGAGTGAAAATATATTATGTTTAGTTTTCCATTCTGGAGTTACTTCACTTAGAAAAATGGTCTCCAATTCTATCCAGGATGTTACAAACACCATTATTTTATTCCTTTTTATGGTAGTGCCTAACCAAGGAGGTGAAAGACCTCTACCAGGAAAACAATAAAACACTACTGAAAGAAACAGATGATACAAACAAATGGAAACACATCTTACACTCAAGGATGGGTAGAATCAATATTGTGAAAATGACCATACTGCCAAAAGCAATCTACAAATTCAATGCAATTCCCATCAAAATGCCACCATCATTCTTCACATAACTAAAAAAAAAAAAAAAAAAAAAACCCTAAAACTCATATGAAACCAAAAAGGAACCCACACAGCCAAAGCAAGACTAAGCAAAAGGAACAAATCTGGAGGCATCACATTACCCAACTTCAAACTATACTATAAGGCCATAGTCACTGAAACAGTGTGGTACTGGTATAAAAATAGATACATAGACCAATGGAACAGAATAGAGAACAGAAATAAATCCAAATGCTTAAAGTGAACTGAGCATTTACAAACCAAACCAAAACATAAAGTGGGGGGAAAAAAACCCTATTCAACAAATGGTGCTAGGGTAACTGGCAAGCCACATATAAAAAAATGAAACTGAATCCTCAACTTTCCCCTTAAATGAAAATCAACTTAAGATGTATCAAAGTCTTAAATCTAAGAACTGAAACCATAAAAACTTTAGACATTGGATTAGGCAAAGATTTTGTGACCAAGAACCCAAAAGCAAATGCAACTAAAACAAAGATAAATAAGTGGGACTTAATTAAGCTAAAAGGCTTCTGCATAGCAATAGATACAATCAGCAGAGTAAACAAACAAACCACAGAATTGGAGAAAATCTTCACCTGACAAATGGCTAATATCCAGAATCTACAAGGAACTCAAACATATCAAGAAAAAAAATCTCATCAAAAAGTGGGCTAAGGACATGACTAGACAATTCTCAAAAAAGATATACAAACAACCAACAAACATAGGAAAAAAAATGCTCAACATCTCTAATGACCAGGGAAATGCATATCAAAACCACAGTGTGATACCACCTTACTCCTGCAAGAATAGACATAACCAAGAAATCAGAAAATAATAGATGTTGGCATGATGTAGTGAAAAGGGAACACTTTTACCCTGCTGCAGGCAATGTAAACTAGTACAACCACTATGAAAAACAGTGTGGAGGTTCCTTGAAGAACTAAAAGTATATCTACCATTTGATCCAGAAATCCCACTACTGAGTATCTCCCCAGAGGAAAAAGAAGTCCTTAAACGAAAAATATATCGCACATGAATGTTTATAGCAGCACAATTCGCAATTGCAAAAATGTGGAACCAGCCCAAATGCCCACAACATATATACACAACATTGTCTTTATCTACTCTTTGGAGACATATGTCCCATTGCATACTACTCAGCCTGATTTATATTCTTAATGCTGAATTTTAAAATCTCTATGAAACTTTTGAAATCCATGAATTACCATCTTAGTGTCCAAAGTTTAATAGACAGACACTTAATATCCAAAAATAAAGTAAATGGTCATCAAACTAAAATGTGTCCTTAAGAATAACATTCACGTCACATACCTTTAACTCGTCCTTATTTTTGTTTCAGTTAGGACATTTTTTAATTAAAAAATTTAATTAAAAACATGACAATGACAAAGATTGCCAATAAATACATTTTTATCACAAATTTAAAGGAACTTTTAAAGTCTCCTCAGAAGCCATCATCACCTGCACAATCTTTTAAAACCCTTTATAGATTGGGACAAAAAAATTGTATAAAAATTAAAATATACAAAGCTGAAAACTATTAGATAACTTCACACATGTGAAGAGACTTAGTTTTTATTTTTAAATTTTCTTTAGCACACATGATTCTCATCTAAATTAACTTTTTTTTTTTTTTTTGATATAGGGTCTGGCTGTGTAGACCAGGTTGGAATGCAGTGGCATGATCTCGGCTCACTGCAACCTGTGCCTCCTGGGTTCAAGCCTCCCAAGTAGCTGGGACTACTGGCATGTGCCACCACACTGGGCTAATTTTTATATTTTTTGTACGAGGGGAGGTCTCACTATGATGCCCAGGCTGGTCTTGAACTCCAGGGCTCAAGCAACCCTCCCATCTTAAATCTCTCAAAGTCCTGGGATTACAGGTGTGAACCACCTTGCCTGGCCTTGCAGAGACTTTAAAAGCAAAACTAGTTCCTGCCACAGAAAAGGATGCTCTTCTCTAGATCTGAAATTTGATCCGCCTGAAAATTAGAGGAAATACTTGGGTTTGTAAGACAACATGTGACAGTCTGTTGCCCACTGAACAGCTATCTTCCAAACTCCCTACACACTCTTACCCCACCAACTTTATCCAGAACCTGGAAATTGTTCCCCTTTTTCTGAGCAGCCATTCATCAAGGGGAGGTCATTTGTATTTCAAGAGAATATCTTCATGGTCTGAGCCAATTGTAGGAGCTTTATTCCCTTTGAAAAGTAATTGTTTTACAGATAACACACATTGCTATGGTCATGAGGGCAAGTGAATGGGGGCAAGTGAAAACTGCCTCTTATAAAAAAGGAAAAAAAAAAAGATATGTTTCAGCCTCTTGTCATCCACCACCTGGAAACTTTGTGGTCACTTTGAAGCCATAAGGGGAGACATCAGACTCACTTGGTCAGAATGGTAATGAAAGGCAGAAGGCACCCAGGTTTTGATGACACTGTTCAGCTGCTGAATTAGCCAATCCAGGAACTGCCCTCCACCCAGACTCCTGGTTCTCAAACACCTCAATCCCAAAGATTCTACAATTGTTTTTGATTGCTAAAATAATCCAGACACATCATTTGAGGAAATAAAACATTTACTGAGATATTTATTTAGTAACAGCAACACATAGTTTCTCAAGAAGAGGATAAACTGAAAACTCCTCTAAGGTAAAACAAAGCAACTTTCCACTGTTCTTAGCTTAGACAAAAATCTAAAATTTTATATTCTCCTTTAATAACTGTCAAAATACACAAAATGCTTGGAGGAAAATATTCACATTATACCAAAACATTTTAAGATAAACAGCAGTGTAAGAGCAGTATTCTCTGCATATCACAGTATACCACGATGCCTTCCTACAGCTTTAGACCTATTAATACTCAAAATATTAATGCATTTGTGCAAAATGATTGGGAAAATTGAAATTCCTGCAACTTTTTCCAGTTTCTGGCTTCAGGAACAGGTGCAAACCACCATCTGCTTCATAGATCTTCTGTTACAGCATCCATCAAAAACCACTGGTCCAGCTCTTAAATATTGATGCCAATGCACGTGTGCTCTGCTAAGTGTTGAAAAGGTAACATGTTCCACAGCAATGCTCAAGCTCTGGATTGTTTTTGCCTGACAAAAATAATATTCCAATATTCCCTGAAGAGATTTTATAAAAAGGTTGAAAATGGCTGTTTTTCACAGTCAAAGTCAATTTCATTTATTTTTTGAGACAAAGTCTCGCTCTGTCACCCAGGCTGGAGTGCAATGGTGCAATCTTGGCTCAATTGCAGTCTCAAACTCTTGGGCTCAAGCGATCCTCCTGCCTCAACTTCCTGTGTAGCTAGGACCACAGGTGCATGCCACCACACCTGGCTGATTTTTTAACGTTTTTCTAGAGACGGGGTCTCACTTTGTCGCCTAGGCTGGTCCCAAACTTACACGCGTAAGCCACCACACCCAGCCAATTTACTTTTTAATAGAATATACACTGTTGCATTTTCTTCACAATTTTTTACAAGAGGTTGCTATAGTGTGCTACGTGTGTGAATATTCAGATCCTGTATATAAACTAAATATAATCAAAGGCTCCACATCGGTTCTTAAGTTTGATATTGAAATGTCTGATCGGGGACCCTCCAAATAGTATTCACAGTATTAATGGTGAGAGAAATTTTCATTTCTATTTTTTCTTACCTTTACAAAGCCTTTTGTTGGAAAACTGAGCTTACAGTAAATTCTAATGAAATAGTCCCATTAAACATTTGAAATTATTGGTAGAAATGAGGTGATAATAAATTTTTTCTATTTAAAAGTTAAGTTTGACATTTATTTGCAATCAATTTTAAACTGTTACATCCAATATGGTATTCTGTTTTTCTGATTCTTTAATTGGTAGATATTTGAATAACATCATATTAATTTGTTGTTTTTCAAGAAAAGAATTTTCTTGTACCATTTTTAGACTTCTGTCTTAAGTTTATATAATTTAGTTTTTAAAACCTAGTTTCACGTTTAATGAATTAAGAAACAATATCAGAACAGTTTAGCCAGACATTAATAGGCAAAAAAGGGTTGCTTTGGCAATGTATACATGAATAACTGTTATAATACAAATCATTATTTAATCTAGTTTTATTAAATATTAAAATGCAAAAAAGAATAACACATATCTTCAAAAAATTTTGTAAAATGTTTTAAGATTAATAGTAAAAATATATTTTCTCATGTTAGCGCAAAAGCAAGAACATTTTCATAACTTGTTAAATGATATTAAAACAAAAATACATAGTATTTTATATTTTTGCAATGATTACATGCAAAAAGTGTCCATGATATAGAATATAATTTCTAGACAATGCAAACTTGAAAATAAAATTTTAAATGCTCTAATAAAATTATATTTAATTATGAACTTATAAGGCAAGTAGATTCAATTTTACTGCTCTTAAATAAGTCTCTCTCTGCTCATTTAAGTCTTCATAATCTTTCAATTTATTAGTAATTATCATCAGTAATTCTTCTCTAACATTGTCTTTCAAGATACTTCATTGTGATTATTACCATTATACTATAATTTGTATCTACAACAGACACAAGCAGTTTTAAAAGAAACCTGGAATACATGAATTATTTGGGATATTCCTTTAATACGTTAGAAAGAAAACATATTTTGAACATTTATAATACCAATTTGTAAGTCAGAACTTCCCATTATCCTTTATTTCTATTTTAGTCTGTGTCTTCTGAAAAGTCTGAAATAAAAATGCTAATGTATTTTTAAAGGTTAATAGTTGCCTAAGTGGTCCATAAAATAGAAACTTAAACATAGCAGCTTGCAAAATTTAATGAGAGGGCAAACACAAGTTCACCTTGTCTTTTTATCTTCCTTAGCTGTGTCGTCTGGAGATCTGTGAGTGTCTGAAAATGATTATATCAACTACAGGATTAGGCGACGTAGTCTCAGAGCAGATTAAATGGTTCAATGTCTATGCACTTGGGGGTTCTCATGGCAGAGTGTGTAGGCTTCATTCAGAGGGCAAACACATATTCCTGATGTCTGTGCTATCATGAGAATAACTATCAGGTTCTGAATTTCATCCATCATTTTTATATCTGAAGAAAGCCTGCCTCTAGCCTAATGAGTGCTGCAGAAAACTGAAGTCACTGGAGCCACTTGTCTTCCCAGCTATCAAAGTACTAAATTACTCAGGAATTGAATCCACATAATGGAACTAAGTGGTATATTTTGCTTTATTTTCCACTATTACAGATGTTTGAACTTACCAAAATAACTATATTGATGGTAACAATAATCCATTTAGCTAAATGCTTTAACACATGACTGTCAAAATTATACCTAAAACGCTTTATTTTACCTTCTAAAATGATCCTAAATAAGTAGTTCTCAATTTAGAGCAACTGTGCTCCATGCCCCTAATTCAAGTAGAATTGCCAGGTTTAACATAGAAATGTGGAAGACCTTGCTAAATTTTAATTTCTAATAAACAACTTATTTAGTATAACTGACCCATACAATATTTGGGATTATACACATGTACACACACACTCATACGTATTGCTTTTCTGAAATTCAAATTGAGGGGATATTCTGCATTTTTTCTGGTAATGCTTTGAACCACAGGGGACATGTCACGATGCCTTGATACATTTTTTATTTTGACCAAAAAAGGTGGTGGTGCTACTGGCACCTGGTAGGTAGAAGCCAGGGATACTTTCAAACATGCTACAATGAACAACGTAGTCTTCTACAACAGAGACTAATGGATAATAGTCTCCATTATCCAGTCTAAGTATCAAAAATACTCAGTTTGAGAAACCCTGTCTTAGATTATAACAGGAAATGTATTGCATTACCATTCAGACTACTTCTTGCTATATTTTGGGCCTTTTGCTGCTCTGCTGTTAGAGTAGATCCTAGCTACTGGATAGCAAGTGCTTATAAGATACCAATGGATAAGTGATCAATGGTACAGAGGAAAAATAAACCATTGTTGGAGCTCTCAGATGTTTGGTGAAAGGGTTGGTAAGCTTGGAGAGATGAATGAAATAAAACCGTACCTTCTGAAAGCATTCTGCAACATTGCAGAGTGGATTGGCGGCAGAAAAAAATCTTGACTGTTTTTCCTTCTTTAGGAAATCTTAATACTATTGAGATCACAGAAAAAAATTAACACAAAATGTGTGGGATTATCAGAAGATTACTTGTTTCGTTACTATCTAAATTTATTTCTATAACAGTGAATTAAATTTTGGTTGACGGTAAAAAAAAAAAGATAAAAAGAGCTTAGGGTTATGATATCTTTAATTTATGAGCCAAACTGAATAATCATATTGTCAATGGAAATCAATCCTTAAAATAGGGCATTAAGGTCACCCAGCAGTAAGTAGCACATAGAAAAAATTCAAAGGATGTAATCAAACTGTAAAGATGAAAAAGAATTTAGCGATTTCCTTGTTTAGATCTCAAATTTACAGATTGAAAACTTAAAGCCCTTCAAGATCAAATGACTCATTTAAGTATATCCAGGATAAAGAAACAGAAGTATCCAAAAAAGTAAATCGTAAAACTTACTATTTTAAATAATCAAAGTCACACCAATGCCACTATTCATTACAAGTACTATTATTTATATAGAAAATATAATCCTTACTTATCTTTTAGAAAATGTTAAATAGCAAACCCTTTCTGAAATCTCTACTGATGTCTCCAACCATACATTTATTGACACATTTCTCTATAATCCCTTCTCACGTACACACAACTCTGCAGGAAATACATCTCATTCAATCTGGAATGCCCAGCACAGTGTCTAGTACAAAATGAGGCCTCATTCATTTCCTATGTCCCATTTTATGGTTATATCTACTCATGAACTTCACCCAATCCTTGAATTTAAGGAGTATTCCAATATACGTTTTAAAATATCTAACTATTCCTCTAGGCAACACATTTCTTCAGAATAAGAATAGTACCATTAATAATTCCAAACATGGTCAGCCAAATATTTTGCACATAGTAGGGGAAACACTCAATACATATGCATTTAAATAAATATTTTTCATTTCACAGTAAAAACCTATGATAAGGGGAGTCTGAATTTTAATAGGTAAAGGATTCTCCTTAAATTCAAGAAAAGTGCCTTTATGTAATTTTTTTTGCGATTTTCATGAAAATATACATATTTCTTTTGTAATATTTATCAATATTTATACACAATTTCATGTAAGTTTCTTCATATTTTAAGACTATTTACAATGGACGCCCTAGCATACATGAATGAATGTTAACTCAGTGATAAATATAGTGATTGGTGTTATGTGAAATCAATAAAGGCCCATAGCAAGTTGCTGATTTTAATAATGGAAATAATTTGAGATCCCCTTGCTGAATTTATTAATATGTCATAAATTAATTTTCAATCATCTGGGAAACTAATTAATATCTTTGTTTTTCTTTTGCTTATAAGAAAAAAAAAGTAGTCTGAATTTTCCAGAGCAGAGAATTCTAAATTTTAGTAAAAGGGACTATGGTTTAATTACCAAAAGGAATGTCATCACAATGATGAGGTTGAAAGAACTGAAAATGAGATCTCAGACCACAAATATGAGGCTTTGTCAGTGAAATCCATGGAGAGAGCTTGAGAGAGAGAGAGAGATTTTGAGACACTGAGACTTGTTTTAGGGAAGAAGAAAATCCCAGTTAATTATGAAAAAGTTTAGACTTTAGAAGCAGCCTGGTCTGTCAAGACCCTGATATATTTTCCCTACTTTAGCTTTGCATATTACTAACTTTTCCAGTGTATAGAAGCCTTCCTTAATCATAATGGTTTTATTATCAGTGTGATTTCCTAGGGTGTGAGAACTGTAGCAGCTACTAAATCTTGAATACGTAATTATGCTAAGTTCTTCAGGACAGTCAAAAAGATACAATATATTCAGTGCTGCACCCCTTATTTTAAGAAAGTCGTGCTCTCTGTAAGTGCTTTCATCTCCCTTGCATTTCTTTTTCCTGCCAGACCCACATTTGTCAAATGAATCACTTTTCACTAAGATATAGCTTCATCACCCATCTTTCCTACTCGCATTCACCGTTTACACCAGCCTCACTGAATTTGGTTTTACCTCAAAATTCTCTATGCCTGTGCCAAAATACTCAACCCCTTTTCTCAAGGACAAATGCTACTCTTTATGCAAAGTATTAATTCACCATTTTGTAACATCTTGTCAAAATTCCTACTAGGGACCCAAGCATCATGTTTTCTTTGCTATAAATCAGTCTTCTCCACTAAACAGTATGATCTTCAAAGGAAGAGATAATGTATTTTTGCCATATTTATGACAGATAGTCAAAATTGTTTGAATACATGATTTAATAAATAAATTGTTAAAAATATCTAATTGTTATATATATAGAATATAAGCAGATAAATATATTTTGGCCAACAATTAGGGTTTCAAGTGTCTTTTACTTCTTGAGTACACATTTAATTTAGACTCAGGACCTAGATTCTAGATATGCTAGCTGGTAACCATGCACTGTAACCAGAAATCATCAAATAAAAAAAAAGTAAAATAAGGATAAATTACATATATGACAACGTATAAGACCAAAGTTAATAAAGGAATTCATTAGTGAATAAAAAAAAGAAGTTAATGAATAGGAAAAAAATTAAAAAGGCTTGAATTATAAAATACAAAGTTAGGTCATTGAAAATAAAAATAAAAGTACTGAACATTGCAAGTCCAATTGTGAAAAATGAGGGAAAAAAAAAACTCAAGAAAAACAAATAAATGAAAATCTTAACAATTCCATTATATTTTCTACTTGACTCTCTGGCCTTCTTCCTGCATCAACTCAATTTATTCATTTTCTTGGTTTCACACCATGATTAGCTACTTTTTTTGTCTGTTTGTTTGTTTGTTTGAGATGGAGTCTTACTCTGCTGCCCAGGCTGGAGTGCAGTGGCACGATCACTGCTCACAGCAACCTCTGCCTCCCAGGTTCAAGCAATTCTCCTGACTCAGTCTCCCATATAGCTGGGATTACAGGCATATGCCATCACACTCAGCTAATACTTTTGTATTTTTAGTAGAGACAAAGTTTCACCATGTTGGTCAGGCTGGTCTCGAACTCCTGACCTCAAATGATCCACCCCTCTCAGCCTCCCAAAGTGCTGGGATTCCAGGTGTAAGCCACCACGCCCAGCCATGATTAGCTATTTTTAATTGGAAGATTTTATCAACAAGTGGCTTCAAATGCCGCTGATACTTCCTAAATAGGTGTACATACAGAATTTTCTTCTGGAATACAGACTAATGGTTCACTAAAATTTAAGGCATATCAAATGCCACATAACTAAAACTAGTCAATGTTCAGTCTCATCTTACATTAGTTACTGTCAGTATTTTACTCACTTACTCCCTTCTCTCTAAATCACCTTCTTCCCTTGATTTTCAGGACATCACACACTACTGTCTTCTACCCACATAACTACTCCTCAGATCCTTTCCTGTTTTTCCTCATTTTCCAGACTGAACAACATTATAGTTACATATAGCTTAGTTCTTGAACCTCTTCTCTTTGCGCCTACTTCTAAGTGAACTCACTGAGTCTCATGGATTTGAATACGTTTGGTATATTGGTGTCTCCACAATTTATTCAAGTCAGGTACATTCAGTGGACTCTTAACTGGCATATCTAGTTGCCTCCCCTTTACATCATCACTTAGATGTCTTGAGAGTATCTAAAAATTAGCTTGTTCAAAACTGACTCTTCACAACTGAACTCTCATGCAGAAGACTCCTTTTACAGTTTTACGCAACTCAGTTGATAGATATTCCATTTTTCTAAATCTTCAAGCAAAATTTTACCCACTTATGTTATCTCTTTCTTTACTTCACATTTCAAATTATTTTGCCTGTGGTTTTGAAATAGTTTCAGCAACTAGCAACTTCCTATTATCTTTACTTCTATCAGTATAATCCAAACTACAATAATCTCTTGCATAAATGATTGTAAATGTCTAAAAATTTATCTCTTTGCTTCTACCATGTGCCTTTTTGGTTCCCAACAATGTTCTTTAAAAAATTATATCATTCTTCTATTCAAAATTCTGATGGCATCTCATCTCATTCAAAAGCCTACATCCTTATGTTGGCCCACAAAATACTAGGTGATCCATTAACTCCACCCTCTCAAACATTCTCTTTTGCTGCTACTGTATGTCTTGCTCACTTGGCTGTAGTCATAGCAGCTTCCTTGATAATCCACAAACATGCTGGGCATGTTCTCACGGCAGGGCCTCTAAATGGCTGCTCCCTTAACCTACAGTTTTGCCTCCCACTTCCATCTCAAATAGCCTCAAACTTATTCCTTTAGCTACCTTGGGTTTTTCCTCAAATATTGTGTTTTTTAATGAGGTCTCCTGGCTGCATCACATAAAATGACATTCTATTTCACATTCTTTTGCTCCCTAAAATCCTAACTGTAGCTATTGCACTTATTACTGTTAACCACCCCCCGCCCCCCCCAACACACAATTTCTACATTGCCTTTGTCTCCCATTAGAAAGTATCCTCTTAAAGAATAGGGTTTCTGTCATAGTAAAGGCTCAATACGTTTCTGATAAATAAATAAACTAAACGAAATCACCATGTTATCTCCATATACGCTCTTCCTTCTTAGTGTCTTATATTGGTAAATGGAGATTCTATGTGGCAGTCACTTATGTCAGAAAATTGTTGCCTCTACTCGATCTCACACTTTCAATTAATCACAAACCTTTTTCAATTTTACCTTCTGAATTCTCCTCATATCTCCCCACTACTTTCTCTTTTTTAACCTGAGAACTAAAAATTTACTATCTATAATACTGGGGATCATTCCACTTGTAATCTAACTTGCCTCAGATAACCACAAATTATTTTCCAGAGGAGACTTTCTACTGATCTTGTCACTCCTTGATTAAAATCAGTCTCCATTTGTCTTTCTAAACTCTGTAGAATGACATTTAAGACATTTTACTTTATGGTCTCTAGCTTTCTATTTTAACCTGCTGATATTGTTTTAGACATACTAAATGATTTGCACACAATTTGCAAAGCATAAATTACATTCTCTTGACTGCAGCACATGCTGTTTCTTTTCTATTCAGTGTCAATTGTGCCTCTTCATCTGACAAAGTTATATGTTTTCCAATAATCAACTCACTTACCCTGTGTGTGAAAAAAAAAACCTCAATAAATATTTCTTGAATTATACCTTATTTAATCTCCCAGGCGGTTTCATGTGAACTTGCTATGTATCCCCATAGCACTTGGTGCATACATTTATATTAGTGCATATTACACTATATTTGTTTGCCTCTCACTATCTGCTACTCCCCAGAAATGTGAAGTTTGTAAAGGAAGACACCATGTCTTTCATCCATGTATCCCTAATGCCCAGATCAGTTCCTGAGGGTACTTTAAAAGTATTTGTGGGTAGAGTAAGTAAAAACTTGCACAAAATGCTATTATTAGTAGAGAGACAAAAGGAAAATAAAAAGTTATCCTCATTAGGAATAATTACCATGATGACCATGCTTGCGATCATGTAAATCATGAAGAGAATTATCCAGCCTCAAGGGGTTCAAATATAATGTAAACTAGCTTTGATGTCAGAACTGGCTTAGAGACTCAAGTAATTAAAGAGCCTGGTCCTGCAGAGGAGGCTTTATGATTTATAGAATATGTCTTTTGGACTAAATTTTCCAGAGGCTGTTTTATCTCTTTGTAAAAATAAGTGAGATCAAGATAATTAAATAAACAAAAAGGAAATGAAATAAGCTCTTGTGCTTACTTTATGCAACTCCATCAGTGTCTAACCTAGATTTAATCCTCTATAAATATATGTTGACTAAAACACTTGTTTTTTAATAATTTACATGATAAATTATTGAAGCTTTCAGTTATGATTTCTTATCCTATTCTTTCTTGTCCTGAAGTTATAACAGAAAGAGAAAACATTCCTTCTTGAATTAAGAGCAAACTACGAGATAAAGCAGATCTTTTTTGATCTACTACATATTTTTAAGTTTACAGTTAGATAGGGATTGAATAACTCCTGTAGCTACGAACATAAATTTGATTTACAAAGACTTTAAGAATTGAGACAGCAAACAGTGAGAAAACGTAGAAATTGTTCACACACACAAGATTAATTGAAAAAATAAGTATTTTTGAAAAAAGCTAAATTTAATTATTTGAAGAAAATAAAGTTTGTATAGAGTAATATGTCAGACCCTCTTCTAGCAATTTATAAATGCCATCATTATAAGATGATTATCTTCTACTACTATATCTATTTTATAAATAGAAAAACTGAGAAAAAAGATTTAAATAATTTTTACTTTGCAAATATTAAGTAAATTTACAAATTCAAATTCACTCAAAGTTAAAACTGTAGAGATGGAATATACCTAATAAAATATTAATTAAGACAGTGTTGAATTAAACCTATGAATATAGTTATCCCACTTTCTCCATGGGGGATTGGTTCCTGGACCCTACACAGGTACCAAAATGCACAAATGCTCAACTCTGTTATAGAAAATGGTGTAGTATTTGCATATAACATATGCACATCCTCCTGTATACTTTGAATTATCTCTGTTACTTATAATATCTAATGCAATGTAAATGTTATGAAAATACTTGTTATGCTGTATTGCTTAGGGAATGACAAGAAAAAAAGTTTGCACATGTTCAGTACAGACACAACCATCCATTTTTAATAATTTCTTTTTAATTTTTAATTTTAATTTTTAATTTTTGTTAGTATATAATAGGTACTTTATGAGGTGCATGAGACATTTTGGTACAGGAATGCATATAATGCATAATAATCATGACATTGAAAATTGGGTATTCATCCCTTACAGCATTTATCTTTTGTGCTATGAATAATTCAATTTTTTAAGTTATTTTTAAATGTACAATTAAATTATTATTGACTGTAGTCCCCCTATTATGCTATCTAATTCATTCTTTCAAACTATTTTTGGTACCCATTAACCATCTCCATCTGTCTCCTATTTTCCCACTACCCTTCCCAGCTTCTGATAATCATTCTACTACACTCCATCTCCATGATTTCAATTGTTTTTATTTTCAGATCCCACAAATAAGTGAAAACAGACAATGTTTGTCTTTCTGTTCCTGGGTTATTTTACTTATATTAATGACCTCCAGTTCCATCCATGATTTCCAAGTGACAGAATTCCATTCTTTTTTATGGCTAAATTGGGTAAATGTGCCACATTTTCTTTACTCATTCCCCTATGAATGGACACTTAGGTTGCTTTCAAATATTGGCTATTGTGAATAGTGCTGCAACAAACTTGAAAGTATAGATATCTCTTTGATACATTGATTGCCTTTCATTGGGTAGATAACCAGCAGTGGGATTTCTGGATAGTATGGTAGCTCTATTTTTACCTCCAAACTTTTCCCCACTGTGGTTGTATAAATTTACATTCCCATCAACAGTGCACAAGGGTTCTCCTTTCTCCACATCTTCCCCAACATTTGTTATTGCCTGACATTTGAATAAAAGTGATTTTAACTGGGATAGGATGACATGTCATTGTACTTTTGATTTGCATTTCTCTGACGATGAATGATGTTAGGAGCTTTCATATGCCTGTATATCACTTGTATTTATCCTTTTGAGAAATGTCTATTCAAATCTTCTGCCCACTTTTTAACCAGATTATTAGACTTTTTTTCCTATAAAATTGTTTGAGCTTCTTATATATTATGGTTATTAATGCCTCATATTTTCTCCCATTCTGTGGAGTTTGCAAATATTTTCTCCCATTCTGTGGGCTGGCTCTTCACTATATTGATTGTTTCCCTTGTTGTGTGGAAAGTTTTTAACTTGATGTGATCCCATTTGTCTATTTTTTCTTTGGTTACCTGGGCTTGTAGGGTAATACTCAAGAAATCGTTGCCCAGAACAATGTCCTGGAGAGGTTTCCTAATGTTTTCTTTCAGTAGTTTTATAGTTTGAGGTCTTAGCTTTAAGATTTAAGTCTTCAATCTACTTTCATTTGATTTTTGTATATGACGAGAGATAGGGATCTAGTTTCATTCTTCTGCATATCAATATTCAGTTTTCTCAGCACATTTATTGAGGAGGCTGTTGATTCCCCAGTATATGTTCTTGTCACCTTTGTGGATAATGAGTTCACTGTGAATGTATGGATTTGTTTCTGAGTTCTCAATTTTGTTTCATTGGTTTAGGCATCCGTTTAAATTCTGTTTGTGCACTTTTGGTTATTATAGCTCTGTAGTATAATTTGAAATCAGGTAACAGATTCCTCTAGTTTTCAACATTTTGCTCAGAATAGCTTCGGCTATTCTGGGTGGTTGTAATTTCACATAAATTTTAGAATTTTTTTTCTATTTCTGTTAAGACTATCACTGGTATTTTGATAGGGATTGCATTAAATCTGTAGATTGCTTTGGATACTATGAATGTTTTAATAATATTGATTGTTCCAAACCATGAACGTGGAATATCTTTCTATTTTTTGTGTGTCCTTCAATTTTTTTCATCAGCATTTTACAGATTTCATTGTAGGAATCTTTCACTTTTTTGGTTATTTCCTAGGTATTTAATTTTATTTGTGGCTATTTTAAATGAGATTTTTTTTTGTTTTTTTTTCAGATGGTTCACTGTCATTATATACAAATGCTACTGATTTTTGCATGTTTATTTTGTATCCCACAAATTTACTGAATTTCTTTATCAGTTTTAACAGCTTTTCGGGAGAACTTTAGGTTTTTCCAAATATACAATCATATCATCTGTAAACAAGGGTAATTTGACTTCTTCTTTCCAATTTGGATGTCCTTTTGTTTATTTCTTTAGTCTGATTACTCTAGCTAGAACTTCCAGTAATATGTCATTGATTTGCATATATTGAACCATCCTTGTATCACTGGGACAAGTCCCACTTGATCATGATGAATTTTTTTAAGGTATTCTTGAATAAGTTTTGTTAGTATTTCATTGAGGATTTCTGCACTAGCATTTATTAGTGACATTGGCCTTTTTTTTTTTTTTTTTGATGTGTCTTTGTCCTTTTTTTTATATCAGGGTACTACTGGCCAAGTTAAATGAGTTGGAAGTATTCCCTCTTCCTCTATTTTTTTTTTTTTTGGTACATCTTTAGTATGATTGATATTAGTTCTTAAATATTTGGTAGAATTCAGCAGTGAAGCCATCTGATTGTGGGATTTCCTTTACTGGGAGAGTTTTTATTATGGCCTTGATCTTGTTAGTTGTTATTGGTCTGTTTAGATTTTCAGTTTTCCTGGTTCAATCTTGGTCAGTTTTATGTGTCTAAAAATTTATCATAGATTTTCTAATTTATTGGTTTATACTTTTTCATAGTAGTCATATATCCTTTGAATTTTCACCCTATCAGTTGAAACATCTGCTTTTTCATTTCTGATTTTATTTATTTGGGTCCTTTTTTTTCTTAGTCTGGCAAAAGGTTTATTACTTTTGTTTTTCTTTTCAAAAAAAAAACAACTTTTTTGTTATATTAATTGTTTTTATTGTTTTCTTCTTTTTAATTTCATTTATTTCTGCTCTAATCTGTATTATTTCTTCTCTTCTCATAATTTTGGGTTTGGTTTGCTTTTGCTTTTCTAGTAGTTTCAGATACATCATTAGGTTACTTATGTGAATTTTTATATAAGCACTTACATCTATAAATTTTCCTGTTAATACTGCTTTCACTATGTTCCATAGGTTTTCATGTGATATGTTTCCATTATCATTTGTTCAAAAAATTTTTCAGTTTTCTTAATTTCTTTATTGACACACTGGTCATTCAAGGAGCATATTGTTTAAGTTCTACACATTTGTTTCGTTTCCAAAATGCCTCTTCTTATTAATTTTTAGTTGTATTCCATTATGGTGAGAGAAGACAATTGATATTATTTCATAAGATTTGTTTTGTGACCTAACATACAGTCTATCCTTAAGAATGATCTGTGTACTGAGGAAAATAATGTGTATTCTGTAGCCTTTGGGTGAAATGTTCTGTAAATAACTATTAGGTTCATTTGTTCTAGAGTACAGATTAAGTCTAATGCTTCCTTGTTCTTTTTTTTTTCCGGTCTGGAAGATCTGTCTAAGGCTGAAAGGGGGGTGTTGAAGTTTCCAGCTATTATTGTATTGAAGGCTATCTCTCTCTTTAACAGCTCTGATAATATTTGCTTTCTATATCTGGGTGCTCCAGTGTTGGGGGCATATTCGTTTACAATCAATATATCCTCTTGCTGAATTGACCCCCTTTTCATTATATAATAAGCTTCTTTGTCTCTTCTTGCGCTTTTTGTCTTAAAATTAATTTTATCTGATCTAAATATAGCCAAACTGTTTCTCTTTTTTGCTTTTCACTGGCATAGAGTATGTTTTAATTTTCAGTTTATATGTCTCAGATATGGTTTGGATTTGTGCCCCTGTCCAAAGCTCATGTGGAATTGTATTCCTCAACGCTGGGGGAGGGGCCTAGTGGGAAGTGGTGGATCATGGGGAAGGATTTTCCATTTGCTGTTCTCATGACAGTGAGTTCTTACCAGATTTTGTTGTGTAAAAGTGTACTGCACTTTCTCTTTCACCTTCCTCTTCTCCTCCTTCTCTGACCATATAATTTGTGCCTGCTTCCCCTTCACCTTCTGTCATGATTGTAAGTTTCTAAAGCCTCCCCAGCCCTTCCTTACAGCCAATAGAACTGTAAGTAAGTTAAACTTCCTTTCTTTCAGTCTCAGATAGTTCTTCATAGCAATGCAAGAACAGACTAATACAGTATCTTCATAAGTGAAGCATGTTTCTTGTAGGCAACAGATTATTCAGTCTTGTTTCCTTTCATCCATTCAGTCACTGTGTGTGTCTTTTGACTGAATACTTGAGTCCATTTAAATCCAATGTAATTGGATAAGTAGGGATTTACTCCTGACATTTTGTTATTTGTTTTCTGGTTGTTTTATAGTCTCCTCTTCCTTCTTTTCTTTCTTCTTGTCTTCCTTTTAGAGAAGGTGCTTTTCTCTGGTGGTAAGCTTTAATTTGTATCGGTTGTATGCTTTTTTGTGTCAGTTGTATGTTCTTCCAATTTGAGGTTACCATAAGGTATATAAATACTGTTATATAACTCATTATTTCAAACTGAGGATAACTTAACACTGATTGCAGAAATAGAGATGCAAAAGGCAAACTAATAAAACTCCACTTTAATTTCATCCCCCAACCTTTATAAATTTTTTGCTTCTCTTTATGTGTTATTGTACAGTCTAAATCTTGAAAAGTTTTCATAGTTATTATTTTTGATTGGTTCATCATTTAGTCTTTCTACTTAAGAGGAGTTTATGAACCACAATCACAACGTTATACTATTCTGTTTTTTTGTGTGCTATTACCAGTGAGCTTTTTACTTTTAGATGATTTATTTTTGCTCATTAACATTATTTTCTTTCAGATTAAAGAACTCCCTTTAGCATTTTGTATAGGACAGGTCTCGTGTTGATGAAATCCTTCAGCTTTTGTTTGTCTGGTAAAGTCTTTATTTCTCCTTCACATTTAAATGATATTTTCAAGTGATTTACTACTCTAGGGTAAAAGGTTTTTTCCCTTAATTTCTTTAAATATGTCATGCCACTATATTCTGGCCTTTTAGATTTTAACTGAAAAGGCTGCTTCCAAATGTATTTGAGCTCCATTGCATGCTGTTTGTTTCTTTCTTCTTGCTGCTCTTAGGATTTCTTCATTGACCATTGAGAGTTTGATTATTAAATGCCTTAAAATAGTCTTATTTGGTTTAAATCTGCTTTGTGTTCTATAAACTTCTTGTACTTCAACGATGATATCTTCCTCTAGGCTTTGAAAGTTCTCTGATATTATCCCTTTGAATAAGCCTTTTCCTCCCATCTCTTTCTCTACCTTCTCTTTAAGGTCAACAACTCTTAGATTTGCCCTTTTGAAAGGGCTATTTTCTAGATCCTGTAGGTATGCTTTTTTTAAAAATTTGTTTTGCTTTTGTCTCTTCTAATTGTATTTTCAGATAGCCTGTCTTCAAGCTCACTAATTCTTTCTTCTGCTTGGTCAATTCTGCTATTAAGAGACTCTCATACATTTTTCAGCATGTCAATTGCATTTTTAAGCTCTAGGATTTCTGCTTGATTTTTTAACATTATTTTAATCTCTTTGATAAATTTTTCTGATAGAATTCTTAATGCCTTTTCTGTGTATCTTAATTTTTTTTAGTTTCCTCAAAACAGCTATTTAAAATTCTGTGTCTGAATGTTCACCTATCTCTGTTTCTCCAGGATTGGTTGCAGGTGCCTTATTTAGGTCATTGGTAAGGTCATGTTTTCCTGGATGGTGTTGATGCTTGTAGATATTTGTTTGTGTCTAGGCATTGAAGAGTTAGATGTTTGTTGTAGTCTTCACAGTCTTGGCTTGTTTATGCCTGTATTTCTTAGAATAACTTTCCAGGTATTCAAAGGGACTTGGGCCTAAAGTCCAATAACACTGAGGTTTTTGAAGCTCTGGAGGTATTACTTGGTGGTTTTGTATGACGTTCAGAAGAATTCTTTGGATTACCAGGCAGGCGCTCTTGTTTTTTCCCTTACTTTCTCCTAAACAAATGAAGTGTGTGTGTGTGTGTGTGTGTGTGTGTGTGTGTGTGCGTGCGCACTGAGCCACCTGGAACTGGGGGTGTATTGATGCAAGCACCACTGTGGCCATCACCAGTGGGACTGCAACTGGGTCAGAACGGAAGCTGGCATGGTGATGGGTCCTGCCCAAGACCTTTTCCTCCAGGGTGGTGAGTTTCCCCAGGCCCCAGGCATGTCCAGAGATATTTTCTGGGATCCAGCGATTGGCGTCAAAAACCTTAGCAGTTTACCTGATGTCCTATTCCACTGCGGCTAAGCTGGCACTCAAATGACAATACAAAATTTTTCCTGCTTTTTTCTCTCTTTTCCACAAGCAGAGGATCCTCTTCTAGTGGCCTCCACCACCACCAGTCCTTGGAGGGTTCTGCCAGGTCACCACTGATGTTCACTTAAAGCCCAAAGGTTCTTTTTTCAGCTTGTGGTGAATGCTGCCAGGCCTGGGACTCAGTTCAGGGGAGGCTGCTCCCCTTTGGGTGTAGGACAGATCCAGAAGTGCTCTCCAAGAGCCTAGGCCTGGACTCAGGGACCACCAAGATCCTGTTTGCTGCTATACCTCATTGTGGCCAAGCTGGTACCTAAGGTGCAAGATAAAGTCCCTTTTACTTTTCCCTTAAACCAAGGGAATCTTTCATCATTGCCACCACAGATGGAAATGTGCTGGGTCACTCCTGAAGCCACACATCTCGGGGCCCTAGACTCATGGCATAATACTTGGTTATTGCTGCTGGCTATTCAGGGCCCAAGGGCTCTTTAGTCAGAAAGTGATGAATTATGCCAGGTCTGTTTCCTTCCCTTCAAGGCAGCTGGTTCCCTTTTGGCCCAGAGTGTGCCTAGAAATGTTGTTGAGAAGCTAGGACCTGGAATGGAGGCCTCATGACTCTGCCTGGTGCCCTATCCTGCTGTAGCTGAGCTGGTATCCAAGATGCAAGACAAAGCCATCTTTAATCCTCACTCTTCTCTCCTGAAGCAGAAGGAAAGGGTCACTTTTGTTTCTGCAAGCTGCACTGCTTGCGGTTGAGGGAGAGATGGTACAAACTACCTTAGCAGGTCAGCTGCTATTTCCTTAAGTCATGTACCACTGTAATCTACTGGCTCTAGGTCCACCCTAGCAGTAGGAGTTGGCGAGGAATTGCAGTCCTTGTGTTCTAGACTGTTTTTCATGTTTACCTAGGACCAAACTGCATTTCAACCCACGGTGACCACCGGGATGGGCAAGTCCTCTCTAGTTAGAGCACTCACAAATGCTCCCTCCATACTCGAGTGACAGCCAAGATCAGTATGGCTTTATTTTCAGCTGTGACAGAGCAGGACTGAGTTCAATATAAAGTCCTTCAGTCACTGCACCCTCCCTCCCCGAAATGCCCAGATTGTCTCTCCGTGTCACTGCTGGGGGATGGGGGAGGGGTGGCATCACCATCCAGACTGTCTCTCCTGCTCTCCTCAATTCCTCATTCAGAGAAATGCAGTTAAAAATAGGTACTGTGATTGTTTACCTGATTTTTGGTTCTTGTGATGGTGCTTTTCTGTGTGCAGATAATTAAGATTTGGTGTTCCAGTAGGGGAGAGAAACAATGTATGCTTCTATTCCACCATCTTGCTCTGCCCTTTTTCCAAATATTTTCAATACAAAGTTGGTTGAATCTACAGATGTGGAACCCATGGATACAGTGTCAGACTGTATATAAGTATATGTATATGTGTGTGAGACACACATATATCTAAATATATATACATGTATACATTAAAACATAGATAAATATACAGATAAACACACATAGACTTTCTGAAGAAATACAAGACCAAATGTTACAATGCATTTCCTATCTATCTTTTAGTGTATTTAATACAAAGACTTCCTCAACTTGAATCCATATTTCATTTATCTACTGAAATAGACTTTGAATAGCTACCCACGATGAAAGCCCCCAGGTTTCAGGAGCATGTGATATCTTAAGTCATCTGTGAACTTTTTTATAAAGCTCTTTAAATAGGAGTTCCTGTAATGTCTTTTCCAAATATAATACAAAAAAATATAGGGAGAAATACAAAAGACACAGAAGCAATAAAACAGATGTATACTAATCTTATGTTTGCTCACATTAGCAACATGGCATTTCTTAGTGTCAGTATCTCTTATATTTGAATTGTAAAGTCTTAGATGTGTAAACTTTATTTGTAAACTATCACATTCATTATTGACATTTTATAAATAATAAAAGCAATAATAATGAAATAAATATTTATGAGACTATTTACTTTTAGGTTGATAAAAAGTAACTTTAAAAATTATTTGACCCAACAGGAATATTAGCAAGAAAAAAATGCTTTATATAGAACCTCAAGGAGTCAAACAAAATTGCATAATTTATTTAATTTTTTTATCTAGGCAATACTTGCAAATAGTAAAATCATAAATTTGATTTTCATTAGTTGATAAGTCTAAGTAAATATACAGCCCTTTGTAGCCAAAATCATTATCAAAAGGGATAATTTTTACATCACCTTATATCAGTCCCATTACAGTCAATCCACATTCCCAGTAGGCAACCACTTCTCAAATTCTATCACTAAGATTTCTTTTGCCTTTTCTTGAACTTCAAATAAATGGAGTCAAATAGTATAAACTCTTCTGTGACTGTCTTTTTTTGCTCATCATATCTTTTCAATTTATTCATATTGTTGTAGCACTAGCACTATTTTTTGGAATAATACTCCATTGACTGAATGTGCCACAATTATTTATTATCTTCTTATGATGAAATTTGAGTTATTTTTAAATGTCTGACTATTGTGAATAAAGGTATTATAAACATTATTGTGCCAGAAATTTTGTAGCCATATGCTTTCATTTCTCTTGACTAGGTACTTAGGAGTGGAATTGCTAGTTCATGAGGTAATTATAGACTGAATTTTTAAGAAAGTGTCAGTCTCTTTATAATTTATTTGTTTGAGCACTTTATATATTTTAGATACAAGTGGTAAAAATGAAAATAAAAATTGTCATTATGTATTATAAATATTTTTCTCAGCTTTTGAATTGCATTTTTGCTTTAATAACAATGACTTTTGATAAGCAGAATTATGAATGAATTAAATATTTTTATCATTTCATTGTAAGTGCTCTACTAATTTTCCAGTAAATCTTTTAAAAATCTTTTATAGTTCTTCTAAGGATTAAAATATCCACTCATCTTTTATAGTATTCTTATAAATATTTTCTCTTTTTAATTAAAATATAATAACCTTATTGCAGTATATTTCTATTAACCCAGCATTTTATGCTATTATTATGACATATTTCATATTTGCAAATAATAAAAGACCAACAATACAATACAATTTTTTTTTTATGTCAATGCTTCACTCTGGTCGCTCAGGCTGGAGTGCAATTTCACGTTCTCTGCTCACTGCAACCTCTGCCTCCCGGGGTCAAGTGATTCTCCTGCCTCTGCCTCTCAAGTAGCTGGGACTACAGGAGCGTACCACTGCACTCAACTAATTTTTGTATTTTTCTGTAGAAAAATACATAGTTTCACCATGTTGCCCAGGCTGGTTCCAAACTCTTCAGATCGAGCCATCGGCCTGCCTGGGCCTCCCAATGTGCTGGGATTGCAGGCATGAGACACAGCAGCCAGCCCTAATTTTTGTTTTAAATTGTCAGTTCTCTTGTTTTAAAATCATGTAAAAATATTTACTAACACGTTTTCCTTTTTTGGTACTTTTTACTCCTTTCTTTGTTACTGAAAATTACCTTCATGGCCATGTCCTTTCTGTTTAAAAAACGTACTTTTAGGCCAGGCATTGTGGCTCACACCCGTAATCCCAGCACTTTGAGAGGCCGAGGCGGGTGGATTGCCTGAGCTCAGGAGTTTGAGACCATCCTGGGAAACATAATGAAGCTTTATCTCTACTAAAATACAAACAATTAGCCAGATGTGCTGGCAGGCACCTGTAGTCCCAGCTACTTGGGAGGCTGAGGCATGAGAATTGCTTGAAACCGGGAGGCAGAGGTTGCAGTGAGCTGAAATCATGCCACTGCACTGCAGCCTGGGCAGAAGAGTGAGACTGTCTCCGAATAAAAAGAAAAACAAAAAAACAAAACAAAACAAAAAAACATTTTTGTCTTTCTTTAGGGACAGATTTCCTGGTCCTGAATTCTTTCAACTATAACTTACCTGAAAATGTCTCTATTCAACCTTCATTTTTTGAAAGATAGTTTTTCTGGATGTTAGGAATTCAGTTGAAACTGGTTTGTTTGTTTATTTTTCAACACTTTAAAGATTTACTGTCTTATGACTTTCATTGAAATCATCCACTGTCATTTGTGTCATTGGTCCCAAGTTTACATATATTCTGTTTTCCTGATCTTCAAGGTTTTTCCTCTTCATCTTTAAATATCTAGACTATGATATGCCTATGTGTGGTTTTCTTTCTATTTATTCCGGATTTGCCAAGCTTCTTGGCTTTATAAAGCCATGCTTTTCACTAAATTGGGTTTCTTTTTTATTTTTATTTTTTTTCTTTTTGAGATGGAGTCCCAGTCTGTCGCCCAGGCTGGAGTGCAGTGGTGCAATCTCAGCTCACTGCAACCTCTGCCTTCCAGGTTCAAGTGATTCTCCTGCCTCAGCCTCCTGAATAGCTGGGATTACAGGCATCCTCCACCATGCCTGGCTAATTCTTGTGTTTTTAAGAGAGACAGGATTTCACCATGTTGGCCAGGCTGAATTGGGCACATTTTTAGTCTTCCTTCCTTTTCTGTGTATATATATATATATATATATATAATTATTTTTCCTATTCTTTCTATTATGTCTTTCTGGGACTGGAATTATACAGATGTTAGACCATTTGATATTTTCCCAGAAGTTATTTGATCTCTTCAAGTTCACTGTCCCTGTATTCTGTCATCTCTAGTACCTTGTAAAGCACACTAAGTACATTTTTCATTTCAGACTGTGTACTCTTAAATTGTAGAAATTCTATTTGTTTATTTTTGTTTTTTTGTTTCAGTAGATCCCAGTTTTATTCCAAGATTCTCCATTGGTTTCCTTAATATGTCCATCTTTTAATTTAAGCCTTGAACATAATTAATTTAGCCACCTTAAAGTTCTTTATCTGCTATTTCAGTATCTGAGTCAGATATAGCTATGTATCTTTTGATTGCTTTTCTTTTACATATGAAAATTTAGTTTTATTTTAAATAATTATTACATATTACATATTGCGAATAAAATGCTTTAAAATTCTAGGTTATAATATATCTTTCTGAAGATATTATAATCAATTATACTAATGGAAGATCACTGTTAACTTTTGATTGTGTCCGTTTGGGGAAAGCCCAATATTTTAACCAAGGTCTTTTAATCAGAGAACTCAAATTCCAAACTGCCTCCTTTGATGGAGAGAACTGAAATTTCTTCTAAGGGTTTTCTGCTTTCCAAATACTTTTTTCCATCAGTTTCCTCAGAGTCTTCTGCATTCATGTGTAGCCCAGGGTTACCAAAGCTTTTAAGATGAATTTACATGCAGACGCTGGTGCTCTCTATCTCTTTGGTTTCCTCCTTGCATCATTCCTTATCCTTCAATTTCTAGCCTACCAGACAACCCCAATGCTTATCTTCAATTTTGGTCAAAAGTATTGTGCTTTACTTGAGTTCTAGCTACCAATTGCTTGCAGACTGAACTGGGCCTTCAGGAAGAAAACTACATAAAGGGTAATATCGCCCAGTATGTTTTTGTTTGTTTGTTTGTTTGTTTTTAATAGGTTGAATCCTATTAAAAACAGTTGTGATTGTGATTGTGATTCAGTTTCAACCTGCTTTTGTTCACTCACCACTGCCTACAAACAAAATGTTTCTCATATTTCACAAGTTTTATTCATGGAAAAACTCATGTTATAAAACAATTTCTTCATTTCCATAAGATACTTTTTATTGTATATTTCAATAACAATACTGTCAGGGGCAGCTAATATCTGAGTTACCAGTGGCGAATCTGTACAGGTCTCCAGCAACCTCAATTCTTGCCTCCTTACAAGAAACAGTTGGCATGAGGGGCATAAGGCAGAAAAAGAGACTAAAGCAAGTTTAAGAACAGGTGTGGAAGTTTATTATAAAGCTTTACAGCAGGAAAGAAAGGAAGGTACGCTTGGAAGAGACCCAAGTGGGTACCCTCGAGATTAAATGCCCTATTTAATCTTGAACCCAGGACCTTATATACTGGTCCACTTCCGGCATCTTGCCCCCTTTCCCTTCATTCTTCCCTTAGGGTGAGCTGCCCACATGTGAAGTGCCCTCCTTGTGCTTGGGAGGTGAGGCTGCAGTGTGTTTAAGAAGTTGTATATGTAAGCTCACCTGAGACTTTCTTCCCTTCTCCGGTAGAATGCTCCCAGATGGTCATATTCTGCCATTTTGTCTCTTAATGAGCATGCACCAGCCCACTGGCCTAATTCCTGAGTTTTTATTGGAGGTTGTCAATCACCAATTTCAAGTGTCTTTATCTGTTGGGAAATTGCCTCTCCCTGGTGCCAGCTGTGGCCAATTATCATTTTAGTGTAACAACTGCCAGACCATCAGGAAACTGCCTCTCCCTGGTGCCGGCTACAACCAATTATCATTTTAGAAAGACAGTAGGACGACTGTTGGACTATCATCTGATGGATGCCTGAATTCCTGGTGGATGTGGTGAGCCCTCTTCTGCCCCACTCATGCCTGACTAGCTACTTACTGTAACAATACCTCTTGAACTTGTATTTTATCCCAGTTCTCGATTTGCTTTTGTGTTTATTTTAAAAATTATTTGAATGTTCATGCAGTTGAACTGTTTTTTAATTGCACAGTATACTGAACTAATTTCAATTGGTGAACCCAACTTTGTAAGTTTTCACTGATCAGAATTATTTCTCGTAACCGAATACATTAGTAATTAATCTGCTTGAAATTAAAATATCAGATGATGCCTTTTACTATGAGCGATACATTTTAATAAATTTAAAGGTTCACTATTTTCATATTAGGGATGTCTATGAAAATAACCATATATCATTAATATAACATTAAATGAAAATACTATTTATCTGATTTTGAATATCAGCCCCACATTCTTCTGTGTGTAATTGAAACTCCTGATATAATTTATGTTCACGAATATGAGCACTGGACACCTTGAACATTCTAGAAACAAAATATTCAAAATCACAAGCAGTGGAATACTTTACAGAATGAAATCTTAATAGTCCCTGGCTTAACATACAGTTTTTAATTGATGATATGAGATATTTAACTTTCTTTTCAGTTAAATGTATCATGCATTGAAAAAAAAATCACTGAGTTTAACTCTCATGCATGGCAGCAGAAATGAAATAAGGAAAATGTCTGCTGCATCCACTCACGATTTTGAATCTTCCATGCTCAGCAGAAAGTCAGGATGATCATACTCTCTGCTATTAAAGTTCATAAACCTCAGAGACTTTAAATTTTTAATCTAAAAGCTATTCAGCTTTAATGTAGTCAATCATCTATATCAAATAATTTGGTTTATAGCAATATATTTCACTTCTTCTTCCAGAAATTTAACTTTCATCATACTGTGTGATGTGCTCCATAATGCATCTAGAAATTCTCTAATCTTTCTCTGCACATAAATGACAGAATCCAAAATGAATGGCTATTAATTCTTTTCTATTTTCCTATAGCCTACCTAATTATGAAGAAAATTAATGTGGTAACTATAGGCTTAGCTGGTCCCAGGCTGACAGCCAAGAACAGCCCAGTGTAGAGTACAGATTAGTAGGAACCAGAAATAATTTACTGCCATGAGACCAAGTGTAAACACAGATGCCTATCGACTTTGCATGAGCCTAGAGATAAGTTCATTTTCCAAACCTCCCACAGAGAAAGGGCAAGGCCAATCTGAATAATTGCCTATAAAGCACTAATTCCCACTCTATTTGCATACTAGGATTGGAGTCCTGCATAGTATACCAGAGAGATTGCGTATAGCTTAATTCCTATATGTAGTTTCTAGTACTGTTCAATGCATAAGGTGCTAAAACCTATTTCCAGTGTTACTGCCAACATAGACTGTATTTTACCAATAACCAATAATGTATCAAAGATCTTGATACTTACAACTCATCCTTCCTTCAATCTCCATCTCTTAGAGTCTACTTAGACTACCTGGATGATATTTCTAGTTCTAAGAACTAAATTTGCAATCTTCTAAGGTTATTCTCCAATAATAAGTCATGCGGTTCCAGTTATTGTCCAGTCCCTCTGTAGCACTGGCCTCTCCCTCCTTCCTTCTGGTAGCTCTTGGGTTTATTACTGTTCTGCACATATCTTAGGCCAGAAACTGTTTTAGATATTTTAATTGTCATCTCATTTAACACACAATTTCATGAAGATGGTACAGTAATACTCTTAATTGACAGATGAAAGCACTGAGAGTATAGAGATTTAATATTGTTTCTAGTTATACCAGTTATGAAATAGTTGTTCAGATTTGAACCCAGTCTATCTCATTCCACAACATGCTTTTGCTCTAAACCATGCAACCTCCTATAACTCTTGTAGCTCAAAGCTGATATTAGATCTCAATCTCATATTAGCCAAAGACATGAGTTGAAGAAGTAAGTTTTACCAAAGAGAGATAGCACAGATATTAACAATAAATTAGCCCACAGTTTGAGTCAAAGAAAATCAACCTGAATGTGTCAAGATTGAAAAAATCATACATTTTGTAATTAAACAGATCTACATTTAAACTCTAATGCAAACTACCTCTATGCCTTTGGTTAAGTTGCTTAGCTTCACATAAAAGGTTGTATGTGTGTGTGTTTGGTATTCTTTATTTGTAAATTCATGATAATAATATTGCCTACCTCATAGAATTTTTATGAATTAAAAATGCAAGTTTAAACAGGTAGAGAACTTAGGAGGTATGTTCATTATCATCTTTTTTTATCTGGAGAAGAGACACTAAGACAGTTAAAGTTAAATATAGACCTAAAGGCCCATGTACTTAAATAAGTACTAGAAATCTAGTTTGAAGAGAGATTACAGTTCCTTACCTGCCTAACAGAAGCACTAACATAAAAAGATCATCAATTCTTATTTCTTCCGAAAGAATGAGAAATAAATAGAAGTTGACATATTTAGTGCACTCTTATTAAGTAATAAACTATTATTGCAGAAACATGTAATTTTATCTTAGAAATATTGCTTTTCCTGTTATAACTAAGGTGTGAGGGTTGCCATGGCAAGATCACCATGTTGGTGTTCTTTCAGCAACGTGGAGGTTGCCAGTATGAGAAAACTAAGCCGACATGTAGAAAGAAGAATGGTCTAATAGTTCTTAATTTCTATTCGTTCTCATAAGCAGTTATGATCCAGTCCATCACTCCCTCCTCCTTGACACTTGGCTATGAGGACATCACCTATTTCCACGTGCTTATTTCTGAGTCTGCCTGCTGGTTCTTCCTCATCTCTGTAATGTCTAAACATGGATCTACAGGGTTCATTTTAAATACTTAGTTTTCTCTCCATCTATATTCACTCCACAGGCAATCTCATCTAGGCACTTTAAATATGTTATCTATGCTGGTGACTTCCAAACTTAAATACCCACCCAGACCTATTCTCTGAAGTCTACACTTACGTATCTTACTCACCATAAACACTTGTATATTTAATAGACATCTTAAGTTTAATATGAACAGAACTGAATTTCTAATCTCTTCTACACCCCAATTTGGTTCTTTTCTTTTCTGGAACAAAGTAAATAGCAAATCTATACTTCCAGTTCCTCAAGCCAAAAGCCTAGGAACCAACTGATTCATCTCTTTATACTACACCTATTCCTACATTACAACCCATTGGCTCTACAGCCAATGAATAACCAGGCTCCAAACCACTTCACATCTATGCTATGACCCTCGTCCAAGTCATAGTCATGTCTCTTCTGAATTAATTCAGTAATTTTCTAACATGGCTTCAGCCATTTCCTACTTTTGGACTGGTCCCAATAGTTTAATCACAGCGACCATATTAAAACACGAAGCAAGTATTGTCATTCTTTGTTGAATGACTCCAACAACTTTCCACCTCACTTAGAGAAAAAGCCTGTTCAGTTACATGCTGCCTCAGTCATGTTGGTCTTGATTTTCCTGGCATCTGAGTAAAGAACTAAAGAAAAGACATCTTGTTATCTTCCAGAGAAACATTTTAGGCTGGAGAAATGGTAAGTGCAAATTATTTGAGATGAAAGCATGCATTGCAGCTTTAAAAATCCATAGGGCACGGTGGCTCACGCCTGTAATCCCAGCAGTTTGGGAGGCCGAGGCGGGCGGATCATGAGGTCAGGAGATCGAGACCATCTGGCTAACACAGTGAAACCCTGTCTCCACTAAAAATGCAAAAAAATTAGCCAGGCATGGTGGCGGGCACCTGTAGTCCCAGCTACTCAGGAGGGAGGCTGAGGCAGGAGAATGGCGTGAACCCGGGAGGTGGAGCTTGCAGTGAGCCGAGATCGTGCCACTGCACTCCAGCCTGGGCAACAGAGCGAGACTCTATCTCAAAAAAAAAAAAAAAAAAAAAAAAAAAATCCCTAGCACCAGCATGGAATTTGGACTCATGTAAGCCTAGTATTCAAATTCTGTTTCTGGAACTTACTGAGTCTAACTTTAAGTAAAACTATAGATAAGGCAAATGATCAGGGAGTCAACTGATACTGGGATGCTGTTTCTGAGTTCCCTCAATAATAAATCATATTCAGTACCTTCTATGAAGCTATTTTAATTAACAAAAAAATAAAGTTTTTGTCATCATTGAGCCCATATGCCTGTGGTAGTAAGGCAGGATAAGTAGGGTAGGACTTGTTCCCTATGTGAAGCACTGCGGGTTCCTTTTGCATTCCTTGCACCCTTGTGAGTCAGCACCTAACTCTTTTGCAAGATAAGTGGTCCTACAGGACACCAGCCCATTGCTATTTGGTTACATTAAGTCCTGAGAAAGAGAACAGAAGCCCCTTATTCATGTTGTAGCTTCCCTAATCTCCAGCCAATCAGCACCAAAAGCTAAAGAAACTATGAGCTACAAATTTCTGCCTTCTCAGGATTCTGAATCCACAACTAGACTCAAAGTTTACCTTACAGTAACTTTTTCTCATTTTAATAGTAAAACACACCCCTCAGTGGAGATTTTATATGTTAATGATACATGCAATGCGTATTAGAGCATGTAGATGCTAAGTGCCTGCACCAACAGCAGGTTCACCTTTGCATAGTTGACATCCCTAGTATTTTATGAATATGTATGTACAGTCTCCCTAAGGCACTAGGAGCTATCTCTCTCTTTGAGGAGGTTGTTCACCTCTCAGATTATACTTTTGCTTTGTAATAAACTTCTTTGCCTACTCTTACTTTGGATTAACTTGAAATGTTTTATACAGCAAAGTCAAGAATCTGAAACAGCCCATGGACAGCAATGGGGGAGACAGACATTAAATGAAGTGAGTAATGCAGGATAGTGGGAGCTGAACAGTATAGGGGGTGTTCGTTGTGGTGATTACAGTTTGAGACAGAGATAGCATTTGCATCCAGGCTCATGTAACTCTAAATTCTGTAGTTTTTAACCTTCTGATACTGCTCTTTGTCTTGACATCCTTGACATCTTCACAAATGTCCACAACATAGTAAGGTGGTGGTTGGTCAAGCACTTACTCCTTAAAGTTGCATTCTGCCATAAGCATTGAAAGGATTAGAGATGGAAGAAGAGAGGAACTGGAGAGCTGACTTTGCTTTATGAACTGATATAAAGCTAGCACTGGCAGTTCTTAAAGATAGTGAAGGAAATCTAATCATGCCTTGCATGAAAAACTGACTATTCCCAACAGAAATAGCTATGACTTTTGCTTCCTTTCCATGAGTTTGGCTACTATAGAGTCTTGATTAAAAGTTAAATGCCGGTGTCTCATGCTGGTAAACCAATTTTTATTTTTTAAAGTAATATCTTACATTTTATTTTCAAAAACATATTGATTAAAGCAACATTGTGGTAACATTAAAGAAATAACATATTTTATGCAAAGTCCTACCATCTTACTTAAACAAATGTTTACAATTTTACAGGTAAAATTTAAATAATGTGCATTTGTAGTTTAATTAGTATGTATTCATAGTGACATGGTTGTTGTCATAGTATATGAAACATTTTGTGTACGGCGTGTATTGTCCCATTTTCTTATCAATTAATGGGTATACAAGAATCCATGGACTAATTCTGTCATAGTGACATCTGCACTTTGTGTTTGTTTATTTGAAGATTTAGGCACCTCTCTCAATGTCAGCTCTCCTACCCAGTTCCATTGCAATTCTAAATCAATATTGCCCAACACTGGCTGCAGGGAGATTTTAAATATAAATAAAACCACAGAAAACTCACTACCAAAAAGTGATTAAATTGATCAGGATTGGACTTAAGCACTGGCATTTTTAAGACTTCTCCAGGTGTTTCAAATATACAGTCAGAATTGGGAATCACTTTGAAAAATTAGAAAATGTCTCATTTAACATAACATATGTTAACATTTAACATAGCCTTACAGTTCTTCCACTCCTTGCCTTGCTCATACCTACACTTGGTCATCAATACCTCATATGTCAACTCCACAATCCTGACAATAATTTTGTAAACTTCCAGGATGTAATTTCTTATTGCTATTACACCTTGCTCAGAGAATCTCAGTGGGATATTCTCAATTAGTGGAGCATTCTGGATTCAAACCTTCCCCCCTTAGTGTGTACTTCTCTCTTTTATTTATACCATATTGTGCAGTTATAAGTTTCTAATATGGTACTTGATCACTTTTATTAAACAGAGCCACCAAATGTAACATGCGTCTTCTTCTGTCTTAAAACAGTTCGTCTTCATCTTTTTCCTATTTAGTAACTGGGATTTCTTCATTACTGATACTTCTTTATTGATAGTGTCAATTAACTTACATACAGCAGTTAACATACAATATTTTCTCTTGACAGAATCCAATGTGTGCATTTAAACAGATAGGGTTTTGTAAACTTACATTTCCTATGATGACAGGAGACAAAACTTTATCTTCATAGTCCTAAAAGCAAAAATTAATTACATAGGTTAAAAAAAATGACTGTAATCTTACCACCTGGTTTTCCTTATTCAAATTCCCCTCTGTTAGATGACACACATACACACATACACAGATTGAATTCTGCTCAGTTTTTTCTGAGTAATATTGATGCAATGGGACACCTTACTTTTTTATTACAATTTTTTATCTGTATATTTAGAAGATTTATCAGACTGAATACTAGATTTAGTAATAATGTAAGTATGCTGGGAAAATCACATTGAAGCAAGTTTGCAAAAAAAGATATAAATCAATTCTGAGTTTAAAAAGAACAACAAAGTCAACTGGGTGTGGTGGCTCACGCCTATAATCCTAGTACTTTGGGAGGCTGAGGCGGGCAGATCACTTGAGATCAGGAGTTCAAAACCAGGCTGGCCAACATGGTGAAACCCCATCTCTAATAAAAATACAAAAAAATTAGCCAAGCGTGGTGGTGTGTGCCTGTAGTTCCAGCTACTCGGGAGGCTGAGGCAGGAGAATTACTTGAACCTGGGAGGTGGAGTTTGTAGTGAGCCGAGATTGCTCCACTGCATTCCAGCCTGGGCAACACAGTGAGACTCTGTCTCAAAAATAAATAAATAAATAAATAAATAAATAAATAAAACAAAAAAACAAAAAACAAACTCAATTGTTCAGAAAATTTTGATAATTTAAGGTAATCTTGCTAAATAAAAACCAATATTCTACTGTCATGAGAAATTTAATAAGTGAAACTCATTAACAGGAAGGCTTAATTTAGATTCTGTGGTTCTAATCTTTGGATTCCATAGTTTAAGTGAGATCTTTACATTTCTTGATATCATCAAAACATCCTTTCTTACAGCTGTTACTTTGAATAAATAATTCAACCAATGAAACCAAAAGGAATTTTTTTATATCTAGATTGTATAATATCGTTATTCATTTTCTTATGTGAAATAACCAAATCTGGCCCTAACATACAAAAAAGACTTATATGAATCCCTCCAGGTTTTTTTCTTTTTTTTCCTTTTTTTTTTTTTTTTTGACAGAGTCTCCCTCTGTCACCCAGGCTGGAGTGCAGGGGCAGGATCTTGGCTCACTTCAACCTCTGCCTCCCAGGTTCAAGCGGTTCTCATGCCTCATTCTCCCAAGTAGATGGGATTACAGGTGCCTGTCACCACATCTGGCTAATGAAATCAGTATATCAGTATGGAAAAGAAATCAATATATCAAAGAGATAGCTGCACTTCCATGTTTACTGTAACATCATTCACAATAACCAAGATATGAACTCAACTTAAGTGTCCACCAACAAATGAATGTATAAGGAAAATATGGTATATATACACAATGAAATATTATCTAGCCATAAAAAAGAATGAAATTTTGACATTTACAGCAACATGGATAGAACAGGAGAACATTATGATAAGTCAGCAAACCAAATATCACATGTTCTCACTCAAATGAGGGAGCTAAAAGAGTGGATTTCATGGAGATAGTGAGTAGCATAGTGGTTACCAGAGGCTGGGAAGCGTAAGCGGGGGGAAGTATGAAGCGACGTTGGTTCATGAGTATGAAAATACAGTTAGAAGGGATAAGTTCTAGTGTTCAATAGCACAGTAGGATGACTACAGTTAACAAGAATGTACAGTATATTCAAAATAGCTAGAAAATTTGAAATGTTCTCAATACAAATAAATCAATTGTTTGAGATGATAGTTATACTAGTTACTCTTATTTGATCATTATACTTTGTATGCATGTATTGAAATATCACATGTACTCCATAAATATGTATAAATTGTATGTATTAATTTTAAAAGCCAGCACATACATATTAGTACTATACTGATTAACATAATAATCATAATAATATTATAGTAGCAATAATAGCAATAGTGATAATGAGTAGTATAATACTATAATTAACAGAAATTTCAAATTTATAATTTTTAAGTTAGTATAACCTCAGTTCTGTTACTTTACTACTGCCAGTAAGACGAAGACATATATTTCTTGTTTAGAAACACCCTCTAAAACTATAGGCCTAAATTGTATCATTCTTAAACCTGGCAGTGTCTAAGGGACCCGCTCTGGTCCACTTCTGGAACTTCTACTTCTCCTGGAGTAAAAGTCACAGGGCCAAAGGACATGTCAACCTGGATCCCCTGCCATGCCTTTCTAGACTGTGTCCTAGGAAATTAAGACCCCAAAATTCTTCACCCAAACAACCCTAAAGCTTCCAATGTTCAAATCACTATGCATGAGGCCTGAAAAGGAGTAGCTTCTTGCATGAATATTGATAGAGCTTGGACTGAAGAAACAAGGTAGCCATACCCATACACATGAGAATGAATATGTATATTGCAGTCAAGATAATGTGAGGAGCTAGAGGAGAAGGGTAGAGTATGGGCCAGGGAACTGACTTCCACTATGCTATCACATTCTGGTGAGAAAACACACAGCAGTCTGAAATACTACATTTTAACCTCACCTTTTTTTTCTAGGTGTTATGAAAATCTATTTGTTAAGTTTAGAAGATTAGATCTTTTCAACATTTGAAATATGGGATGTGGAACTATATTTGCACTCGTATTGTGGGCCCTACAAACACAGGTCTGGAATCTGGCTGTAATTGGAGGGTCACAACTTGTGAAGATATTGTTCACACTTTGGGAAACCAATGGGAACAGAAATGGGCAGACAGTGAAGTGAATGCCTGAATCGTGGAGTGTTTCTTAGCCAGCCACAAAAAGCTCAAGCATCACAATTTCTATAGAAGCTACATTGAACATAACAAATGCCTCCTATTTATTCCGTGCTTCTGATGAAAATCTACTGCTTTTTTAAATTAAAAACAATATATTTTGTCATTCTAATGATTTGAATTATGTCACATGTGATAATTTCATAAGATACTACTAGTCTATCATCAAATTAAAATATATAGAAAAGTTCATCATGTGGAGAGGTTTGTTGGAGAAGGAAATGCAGATTTAGGACTATAGTGAGCTGGAATTCTTTTTGTTGGTGATTAAAATTCTACTCCACAGTCATTGTGTATGGAGATATAATTTTGTTATGAACATTTTGTTTAAAATATTTATTTGAAAGGTATTTATCCTCATTAGAATGCTCAGGTTATGTCTGTAAATGCAGGCTGGATACAGCTATAAAGATGAAACAAAGTGTTGGGATTCTGCCAATGTTCCCTAAAATTCATGTCTTCATAAACTGACTTCTGGAAAATAAGAATTTAATAGGCACAGACTTAAGAAGCATGAGGAACCCAAGTTCTCCTGCTCATAATATAAATTGTGTGGCCCCTTATTTATTTCATGCACTTACACTTTCTCCATCTGTGGCCCCAGAGCTCTCCTGTACCAGGCAGTCATATTCCCCAGGGCTCCATTACACTTTGTACTTGTTGATCCATCTTTTATTCTCTAAACATTTCTCAGAGTTTTTGTGTTAATTGCTCGACATAGAATCTTAGTGCTGTGAAACTCCTGATGCTCCCCTGAGAATCTCAAGTTTTACAATTTAGAAACAGAGTCGGCAGCCAATACAAGATTATCCTCATGTCCAAAGTCAGAAATCACTGACATATTTTCTTAGAAGCTGTCAATGGCTTAATCTGGCCCCACTTTAACTTTTGCAGGCTGCCAGTGTTGTTGCTTTTCTTCTTCATTGTGTTGAACACAAGAAGCATTTATGTAACAAGTAGGAAATGAATGTTGCCCATTCAATCTCTTTGTATTATGTAGTACTAGATTTCATTGTTAAGCAGGGCTGGCACCATGAGATTTCAAAAGTTGTGCTGAACAATTAAGTAGTGTTATTCTGAGATTAGTTTATGCATATTTTTAAAAGTGTTAATATCTTTAGTGCTTTGATATTTAATTATCAAATTAATCCTGTGTAAATTACATATCTACAAAATTATGAAGTGCTATATACTTGCAGAAGGTGAGCCACTCATTTGACTCTAAGTTTTGTATTAATTAACAGAAGTGATATAAGATCATTGTGAACCACAGACAAAAGTGTATCCAAAAAAAAAAAATCTAATATTCAAGTCTGTTTTCTTGGCAGTCACACTTTTTTTAATACACAAAACAAAGTAATTAAATGTATCATTCCCCATGCAGTACTATTATCAATATTTAAGATGACTAGAGGAAAGGATGGTGATGAATAAACTTTCGTTGGCTTTTTAAAGTTAAGCAACTAAGAGGTCTTCAGTCTTCTTAGTTGCTTCAACCAAATTAAGCAATGCTGCTGCATGCTTACTTCCAGCTCCCAAATTTAGGAATTGCCATGGCCCTCTACTTTATTCCTGAAGTGTGGAAAAGAAAGTAATCTTAATTAAATGCTTGAAATATGTATACATAAAATCAAGCCACTCCTTTGCTCCAAATAATCTGTTGACTTCCTGTCTGAATTTCTTGAAAGAGTCTACACCATCTAGCTCCTGCTTACTTCTGTCATCTTGACTCCTATCCCAGCATGACCATTTCACAAATTAAGATACTGTCTATTATTTTCTTCAGCCAGTATCATCTATTAATCATTTCTTTATTAATTTATGTATTCAATAAACAGTAAATGAGTATCTACAGGGAGAGTATAGATATAAGTACACAAAATAAAAACTCCTGCCCTCATGGGGCTTCCATTCTAAATGTGTAGTGGTCAGCAGAGATGAGGGTGAAATGAATCACAAATCCATAAGTGAAATATACAGTATATCAGATAGCAATAAATAATGTTACTAAAAAGAAAGAAAGCACAGAAGATAAGTGTGGAGTGCTGAAATTTGAAATACTCTGATCTGGGAAGGCCTTATAGAGAAGGCAATATTTGAGTAAACATTTGAAAGAGCAAGTGCAGGACAAAGGACTAAGAATAGAGTAAGCAAATGCACAGCAATGGGAGAGGTAAGATCAAAGACGTGAGTGGGAGCCAGATAACCTAGACCAGTGTAAGAATTTTGGTACTAAATGGAAAATATATCATTTTTCCAATATCCATGGATATTCCATATCCATGGATAATTTTGAGCAAGGGAGTAATATGGTTTTATGTGTATTTCAAAAACAAAATTATAGGGTTGCTGTGCTGAAAACAGGCTGAACTGAGAAACAAAGCATAAAGTGGAAGAACAACTAGAATATTACCACAATAATCAGAGTGAGGAACAATTGTACTTTGGACCTGATGATATCAACGGAAGGGTGAAAAATGATCCAACTGACAAGATTTGCAGATGATCTATACCAACAGATGTGTTGGTAAGTAGGAGATAAAATTGATGACTTTAGGATTCTGGACAAGAGAAATATAGGGGGGAAAAGGTGTGGGATGTGTTTACAAATCAAGTTGAGAACAATTGCAGGAGCAGCAGGCAGTACCAGGAGGGTGCATAGAAGGGATGTGCTATGTTTGAGATGCCCATTGGACATGCAAGTAGAGAAGTCAAATAGGCCGCAAAGCATACAGGTGTGGAGTGCAGGAGGGAAATCTAGGCTGAAGATAAAATTTGGAGGTTCACAGCATATTGATGATGTTTACAGCTAAGAAGCCAGATGACATTGCCAGGAAAGGTTATAAAACAAAAACAGAAGAGTTTGATGGCTGTAGCAAGGAAATAAGAAAAAAAAAAGGAAAAAAAAGTAAAAAAAGACATGAGAATAGAACTATAAATGAGAATATGGGCTCCAGAAAGCAGAGTGGTGAGATTGCTTTAATGGAGGAGGTGATTAATGCTGCTCATTAATGCTTCTAAGAGATCCAATGAATGAGGACTTAAAATTGACCATAAGATTGAATATCATGGAGATTATTGGTGAGTTTTAAATGAATCATTTCTCTGAAAGGACAGGGGTAAAGAACCTGATTAAAGTCGTTTCAAGAAAGAAGGAGAGAGGGGTAGAATGGAGACCTTGACCAATTCTGAGGGTTGTCATTGTCAAGAAAGTCAAATAATTGAGGTGTAGAAGATATGTCATAAAGAGATGATTGTCTTTAGCTTACAAGAAATTTAAGCGTGCTTGAATGCTGATGTAAATAGCAAGTAGAAGTTAGAGTAGATGATGAGATGTCCCTGAATAGATAAGAGATGTGCACAAGTGAAGCTGTTGGCCTTAGGTAGCTACTCAAGCAGTTTGGCGTCAGTAACAGGAAGGCAGAGAGTGTATAGATGTTCTCACAGGTAAGTAGATGTGATAGTGGATGCTTGTGAAAGCCTTTTTAAAATCGCTTCTACTGTAACTCTGAAATAAGATCTAGGTAATCAGCTGGAAGTAATGGGAGAGGAGATACTGGAGGATTGAGTGGGAATGTGAAACTGAAAGAATCATTGCGGAGAATAGGAGAGTGAATGGATTAAAGCACATTTGAAGTTAGTGATCTTAATATAAAGAAACAATAATCAGATTGTTGTGTGATTTTTTTTTTTTTTGCCTCCAGCTACATTCATCTGTGATGGTACAGGCAAACAGTGGGTAGAAACTGTATTTTTTTTTCGCTAGCATTGAGGTTTTGCCAGGCAAGTTAGTGTAATGGAGAGAATAGTAATAGCTTTGAGAGTATAGTAATTTAAACTGGCAAAGGAGGGCAAGAAAAGTCTTAAGATATGAGGAATAATGAAAGGATAAATTACATGCCTTGGCAGGTTCAAACAACTGGTGAAATCAGAGGTTAAGAAGTCACCTAGCAATATAGTAGATGGAAATCTTTGTGCTAGAAATTGAGGTTATGGAGAAGTTGAAATTATTGTTAATGACAAATCTCAGGCCTCATTATAGATAGGATTGAGCTATTCAATATAAGTAGATTAATAGGTATTCAGGAAGAAAGTCAAAGAACTGTTAGAAGAAGCCCTAATAAACACAATGTATCTGGATATTGAAATCAAGTAATGTGGCAGGGAGGATGTTGAGGGTCAACATGGAGACAGCTGCTAAAATCTTCAAGGAATGAAAGGGAAGACGTATGCACGGAGTCAGTAGAAAAATATGCTAAAGAAGGGCAACTGGGAGATGTAGTCTGGGGATGAGATTTAAACTGAAGTGACTTCTTTTTCCATCATGAAAAATGGGGTTCACAAAAGAATTAGAGAGCCCTGTGGGGATTAGGAAACTAAGCATTTTGTAATAATTAAAGTAAATGGGAAAAACTAGTATAATCACTGAGGCAAAAATAATAAGGTGAGGAGTTCCATAAATAAAAGCAAGAGAAAAAAACATAATAATATTTACTTAAAAATATACTTGACAGAATTAGGTGGCAGAATGGATATAGTGAATAGAGGGTGATGAATACTATGTTTGGCCTGGAAGATGTGACGTTTGAGATGCCTGTAGTACATCCACAGGCTGACATCCGGTGCACAGCCTGAAGCCTGTGTCTAAAGCTCAAGCCAACTGATACAATATTGGAAGTCACTGATGATAACTGAAACCATAGAAACTTATGAAAAATTCTAAGTGAAGCATAGTATTTGAGACTGTAGTACAGGAAAAGTACCAATAAACAGTTTGTCCAATTAATTCTTTATATTAAAATGAGCAGCAGTAGTGATGCTGATTTAATGGTAGCTAGAGGTGGTAGGAGTAGCAGTAAAAATGAAACACTACTTACAAAGAAGAGTGAAGTCAAGGTCTATTTTTCCACAGGTTTATTAAAGGCCATGCACTTTCAGAAAAATGAGGAAAAGAATTAAACCTCTTGAACAAGGTCATCCAGAGTTAGAGTTACAAAGTAACTAGAAATGTAGAGACAATTAACCAGATAATATCTTCACTGTAGGTTCTAGCAAGGGGAGTCCTACTTCCTTTCTATTCTTTCACTTCTTTCTTTTCAAAATTCCCTCATAGTCTACAGGAGAAGCAGAAAGGCACCCTATTGTACAAAACATTTTCCTTCTTTCCTGACTCCTACTACACATAATGGGCCTTTCCTTCTGTGAAAGCTTCCCTAGCTTCTTCAAAATTTTCAAACTACCTCTGAATTATCAAATTAGCACTATGGGAAAACAGATTGTTGAGTGACTATCTCTATTTATATGTTTATTGTTATATAACACAACCACAGTGTGACGTTATTAAAAGCAAAGACTATATTTTATTCAATGGTGTTCATCTTAAGCACATTTCCTGACCTAAAACAGGCATGCGGTGTAAGTGTTGGGTGAAAAATAAAACTGAATATTTCCCCTAAAACAGTCTGATCAAACCTGTACATTATTGAAATAGCTTGATGAAATTCAACCATGTTTTACCCCAACCTTGGTCCCCAAATTTTGCCATTTTGTGCTTAGAGTATTTCAGAGATCTATCTGCAAGTCAGATATTCCCTATTTTATTGTAGCCAACTACTAGGCATTCAGCATCACATCAGGGTAACTGGACAAAAAGATTAGTATGAAAACAATTAGCATAAAAATGAAACTATTTGCATTTTCTTGTTGTAACCATTTTGACTAAACAAGACATGTACCTAAAGTTTTTCTTGGGATTTGTTCCATTCTTTTCCCTCATGCCACATCTTCACACTTAGGTTAAATTCCTCTAGTGAATACAGGTTAGGTTCAGAGTAAAGCTACTAACACACCAATTTTGCAGATAGGAAAAATGAGATTTAGAATTATTACTATAAGGAGACAGGGAACTAATGCATTGTAGAATCTTGATTTTCAGTTATACTTACTGACTCCCGAGACCAAGCCCTATCCATAGAATATATATCATTTACAACTAAAAAACATTCTTAAAATATAACTAATTTATAGTAACTTAACATTTTACTGATTTCTTCTCAAATCCTAGACCTAACAATGCTGTTGGCAAAAATAGAATTAAATATTAAAGAATGTAAACAAATGCAGATTACCTATGTTTCACAATACCTATTTTAGAAATGCTGCATTTCTGGAATTGGATTTGTTGTACAAATTATGCTCATAAAATAATGTAATTGAGTTGACACTCATGATTAGGAAAAGAGAATTTTTGTTAATGGTTTGTTTTCTCATTGTTTATAAAATATTATGTGACTGCCAAAATTGTAAATAAGATGTAAACTATGTTAAAGTTATATTTCATTATACCTTACATTTGCACTCTGCCAACATTAGTGTATGTGTGTATGTTTGTCTATATGCATATGAGGATACCTTTGTAACTATTGATAAAAACAGCACTTATCAGAGTTTATTTTTAAGAAACTATTAAGAGCAGAGTTAACTGAAGAATATTTATATAGTTTTTTAATTTAGAGATATCTGACAAATTAAAAGTAAATGCCATTCATTGTAACAACATTTAATAAATAAGCACTAATATATAAAATAAAGTTTACTATCCATTTGGAATTTGTTTAACATATGTTCTTAAAACTCTTGGAAAGAATCTCTAAGCCTTTTCCATGTAACAAAATTCTGCTCCAAATAGCATTGCTTTGATTCCAATAAATTAATTTGCAATTTACTAAACCTTGGAGAAAAATGCCCAAGGGGATTACACAAAATCAGTGCTACCTACATTTAATAATAGACAAATAGTAGATGAGTTCCATTTTATTCATTCACTAAAGTTTAGCTAATTTTCCGATACCACATTTTAAAACGGTTTCTGTTTTATGGCTTGTATCAAGCCAATCCATAATCTAATCTGTCAAAAAGGCGTTTAAGACTAATGGGTTACAACTGGGTGGGTTATAAGATAAAATGAGGGAGGGGGAAGATCTAAAAGGAGCTCAAATTTGATGGTTATTGGAATGAAAACTTATTTAAAATCTGAAATATGCAGACACTTGGTTAAATGGAGCATATTTAATAAATGGGTGTGGCATTGTGATTGAGCACAATGTGGGAAAGATTGTATTATTTTTATTATCATCTTTATTAAAAGAAAAATAACAGAAGTTGTTACCCAGATAGAATGTATCAAACATATGTGCCTCTAAGTTTTTTAACTTGATAAGGCGTAAAAAGAACATGTCAATAATGAAATGAATCTTTATCTTTGGAAATAAAGGTAAATTTGATGCTTTGAATGAACAGACACCTTGTTTGACTAGAAATGATCATGGTTCCAATTTCTTGTCAAACATGTTAGTTTCTTGCTGTCAGAGAATGCTGTTCCATTTCTGATATTTCAGCATCAGTCTTTCGCTATTACAAAACCAATGCCGTTGGCTTTCAGGACTTTACAGTTTCAATTGGCAGACTTATCTGTCTTCAACAGGATTAGACAGAAATATTTCTTATTCAGAGGCTGCTCCTGTGGAAGACGGCAGCAGCTCCAGGAAATTTGAGTATATTAGCTTCAAAAGACCTGTCTGCCACCCTTCTGACAGTACACTCTGCAAAGAACCTTCCGATCTCCTGCTCCCTGGGCGGTTTTCTCTGCATCTTAAATATGTATTTTCGGCATTACATACAAACTTCAGCAAGTTCTATGTTTTAATATTAATTTACATAAGCACAAAAACAAGCTATAGATTTGCATGCAATTGGCACTAGGCCTTTCGGTAAATGACATTAAAACCATGAGGAGAAATGGCAGACAATTAGTCTAAGATAAAATTGTCAGCAGAAAAAATCAAAACAACAGAAGAAATGAGAATTTTTACCAATTGCTTATAACGTTAAAATAGTACTTTTCTTTTAAAAATGTTAAATAATAGTTTCAATTATTATTTGATAATAATAATAAAGGGGATCTCAGAGAAAGTCAAAGTTATTTGCCAAAAGATCTGTAATTATTTCTGTACTTCTGAAAGTGTGCAAACTGCTTTAAAACATCCCATCTGCATTTTCCTTTTCTATTTTGTATTTTCTCCCTGCTCGCTGCCCCCTTTTACTCCTTCCCCCATCAAAAAAAAGACCAACAAAGCTGCTGTAAGTTTAGAGTGTGCATGTGTGTGTGTGTGTGTGTGTGTGTGTGTGTGTGTGTGTGTCGTTTTTCTCAAGGGACTACATCTCTTAGTATTTATATGCCTCTAAAATTTTATCAAGTGCTTTATAATCTATTCATTGAATATTTTATTACTCCACAAAATCTGCAAACATCTCTACTTAGAAAATCCCAACCCTCTCTCTAGCATGGGAAAATGGCCTGTAACACTGAAAAATGTCAGTGACCACAGTCAAGTACGACTGTTTATTTTCGTAGAGACAGAAATAAAATCTATGTGGAATATTTATTTAATTCTCATTTTTAACATGCTATATTGGTAAATCATGGGATCTGTTTGGTTTATGTCACTGTCTTTGTTATCACTGTGAAGTTTTATTTATTTATTTTTATGCCACCACTCTCCCAGAAGGATCTCAACTGATGAATAAGTAGCACGTCTCACTGACTTATTCAGTGCCTTTGAAAGAAACACTATAGTGTGTTATTTTCTTAACTGGATAAATTTTAAGTAGCTTTTTAAGGCATAGCCATAAAATGCAGTTCATGCAATAGTGATAATCAGAAGGCTTTATGGCAGAAAAAAAATAGATCATTTTACATCTTATGTTGCTTTGCTGCAGAAAAGTAAAATATTGCCTTGTTAATTAACCATAAGTTTAGTAACTTAAAATGTATGACAATCAATAGCTTTAGAGCTCAAAATATTTATTTGAAACCTAACAAACAACTGCTTAAATTGATCAATAAAAATAACTTTAGTGCCTAATTGTTATTTAATACTGATTTATTTTTCACCAGGGCCCCCAAAATTATACAACATAAGCATGTGGCACTGTCGCTTTAGGGCTGACTTCACAATCACAGATTTCATTATCATTAAATACCTTGCACTCATACACATTTGCAGTTATACCCACTAAAACACAGTTGACTAATTACATTAGGTTTTTCTCATAGAAATTTTGTTTTCAATTTTATAATTTTCTTCAGTGCATTTCTCTGGCAAAGTGTTCCACATCTCAGTCAAGCTGCAAAATCTAAATTAAAAACAGCATATTGATGCCATCAGCTTATGGTCCAATCTGAAGTTCCCATATCTCCATTACATGGCACTGATCCAGTCAAATGACCATTATGAATTAAGCATCATGAGAGCACAGAGGATTTCTCTGAAGGTGTTTGAAAAGATTTCAGAGAAAATATTAATTTATCCCCTCTCATACTGAATATTAATTTAGTATCTACTATGTGAGAAGTACTGACTAAGCATAAAGCTTCTCCTTTAGGGTAAAAATACCAGTGAATTTTAAAAGGCATTTCATCTTTATTTGAGTATCATTTTCAAAAAACAAAGCTCCTATTTTTTCTGATTTTGTGTGCATGTACATGTTTGTATGTAACAGAAAATAATATTATTGAACAAGTAATCAAGATAAATTATGTTATTCTTTATGGACCATAACTGACAGTTTATATAGTTAGTATTATAAGGAGAAAAACAGTAGACTGAAGCTTTGTCACACCTTTTTGCATCTATGAAAAGAAAATAATTGAGGGATCAGTTGTCTATCCAGTAAAAGGGGCGGCAGGAATTAATAATACACTAAATGTTCTAAAAGTTTTACTCAACTACTTCATTTATGTGTCCTTGCATCCATTACAAATACACTTACTCATACTCACCATCAAGAAAAAAAAACAAATGAATGAGATGTGTTCCACTCATAAGCTGTGTTTATCTCAATGTTCTAAGCCTGAAAATAAATAAGTTCTAATTAAAAAAAAATTTAAATATTTATCAGCCTGGAAATAATAATATGTATTTTGCTAAGCTTGCTAGCTCTTTCCCTATTGATGCTTATTGCCTTTGGTTTATATAATTCTAATTTGTCTATTTTAGAAATCAACATTGCAGTGAAATGCAGTCTTTAGAAAAGAGCAAAGGCTGAGAAGAGGCATGGTTCTAATATCACAGAAAATGATCTGTTTTCATTACGACATGATGATTCATTTTTTTCCCTAAGTGTGACTCTTTAAATAGAGAAGCAGCTTATTTTCTAATATTTATTTCCTCTCTTAGTTGTTTTTTATTAGAAATTGTATTGCTTCAAGCTGACATTTTTCTAATATTGGTATGGTTTTTCCTACACTTTATGTCATTAAAAATTATGCATGCCTCAACAACAGCATATCCCAATTGAGTCATATCAATGTAAATAAAAATGCAAAGAGACGAAGTCGATAATATTACCAAAAAATTGGTGTTTAGGGTATAATATGGAGATTCATTCTGCACAGATGTTCAGCAGAAATAAGATCTGCACCTCAATTGAGTAAGAGTATTACCTGTTTTATTGCTCTGTCTATGTACAGCAGGCAAGGGTAGAGAGACTGTGACCTTGAATGCATCACAGAAGAACATGCTGCTTTAGAAAAAAGAAAAAAAAATCACTACTCCAAGGTATGTTCAAACAGTTGAAAAACAGTAATAATAAAAAAGTTAAAATTATAAAAACATTAAACCAACAAACATGACAATATCTAGTGTTTACATTTAGGGTGGAAGCTGTGAACAAATAATTTTAGACAAGATAAAAAATGGAAAAAGAGAAGCTATTTAATTTTCTCATTTAGACAGGGGATTCAAAGAATGAATCACTACCTACAATTCCTACATTGTATGTAACCAGATAACGAAGGGCTATAATTTGCAACATGATTATTGTGCATTTTGTCTGGGAGGGTTCCACCAAAGTATTCGCTTTGGTGGAGTTTGTAACTAACCCATTTTCCTCCTCAACGTGTTGTGTATACAAATATTTTTATAATCAATTAATTAAAAATTTTGTTATCCCCAGTCCTAATGCTAATAGTCAGAAGCAAGAGTTACCCATTAAATTCAAAGGGGAAAGGTCATTTCTAATAAAATGTGAGCATCATCATGAAAAGACAACACAAAACAAAAACAAAAAATAACTCTAGCATTTCCCTAAATCAATGTAGTTCAACTTCCTAAACTCCTCCCCTTAGTTTAGCCTGACCTTGCAACCAACAGTTATCTAAGGGAATTGCAGCATTGATTGGGTCTTAAACAGTAGTATTTCCTGAATTTTGGCATTTTCTTCACTAGCAAACATAACCAAAAAACATAACTAATATTTTCATATTTGTCACCAGACATAGCAATAATTTTATATCACAGTAGAGATATATCTCCTCAGAATGAAGATTGATATCCATGTCTCCTCAAACAAAAATCAGAATTTTTCTTTTACTCAACAAAAATTGTCTTAACAACCACCATGATTCAAGAAAATTTTAGCAAGTATCTTCACCAAGGTATAGAGATAGGTTTATTCATCCCTCGATCTTCAAGGCTCAGTCCTGGGTAAGGATAAGTTTGTTAAAGCAACTTTTTTTTTTTTTAAAGAGACAGATCTCTTCCTACTGTAAGGAAGCACTTAAACTGTTTTACAATAAATAACTATTAACTTTGTCCTTAGTAATATTTAATTTTATATGTAAAATTTCCTTTATAAAAAAAGTATTTCAATGTTATTATTGGGATCACATAGAAATTTATCATGTCAGTCGTCTTCATAGAGTAGGACACACTTAGATTAGGGATTAAAACTTCAGTATTTTTTCAAAAACTAGGGCTTCAAAAAGAAGGGCTGTCTGTGATAAGTGGAGGACTCTTGACTATGGAAATGGCTGAAATCCTGTCTTTCTCACCTGAGGAGCTCCATTTGGGTGTTCTTAGCACCAATGTTTGAGTAGTTCTATGGAAACAGTAAAAATCACAGATATACTAAGGACTCCAATTTGAAACTATTTTTAACCATTCTCTAATTCCTATGATGTAAGTTGAGAGTTAGTAGTTAAAACTGAGAGAACATAGGAGATATCACAAAGATAGCATAGAATGGAAAGAGAAAAGGAAAGAAGATAAAATATAAAGCCTTGGATAATTGTGTGTGTGTGTTTTTGTGTATGTGTGTGTGTGATCATAAAACAACACAAATAATGAGAAAGATTTCTGCTTTGGGCCAAGATGGAAAAACAGAGACTGGATTTATTCTCCCACTTAACCAAATACAGGGGCAAAATATACAAAACAATGATTTCCTCTTTTTTTCAAGTTCTGTTTATTTATGGAGGAAAGGATTCTTGTGATGTCACATGTAATGGTAAATATAAAAATGGCTTTTGAGGGCCGGGTGTGGTGGCTCACGCCTGTAATCCCAGCACTTTGGGAGGCCAAGGCAGGCGGATCACAAGGTCAGGAGATTGAGAACATCCTGGCTAACACAATGAAACCCCGTCTCTACTAAAAATATAAAAAATTAGCTGGGCGTGGTGGCTGGCACCTGTAGTCCCAGCTACTCAGGAGGCAGAGGCAGGAGAATGGCGTGAACCCAGGAGGCGGAGCTTGCAGTGAGCCTAGATGGCGCCACTGCACTCCAGCTTGGGTGACATAGCGAGATTCCAACAGAAAAAAAAAGGCTTTGAAAATACTTAACTTGAAGAAACAGGGTATTTATATAACATTGAAGTATCTGTCCCAAAGTAGTTGTTAATTACTGAGGTGATTTTCTTTTAAAAATTTAGACCTTATACAAAAATTAATTCAAGATGGATTAAAGACTTAAGTGTAAAACCCAAAACCATAAAAACTCTAGAAGAAAACCTATGTAGTACCTTTTAGGACATAGGCATGGGCAAAGACTTCATGATGAAAACATCAAAAGCAATTGCAACAAAAGCCAAAACTGACAAATGGGATCTAATTAAACTAAAGAGCTTTTGCACAGCAAAAGAAACTTCATCAGCGTGAACAGGCAACATACAGAATGGGAGAAAATTTTTGCAATCTACCCATCTAACAATGGTCTAATATCCAGAATCTCCAAGGAATTTAAACAAATTTATAAGAAAAAAAACCAAAAAACAAATAACCCATCAAAAAATGGGCAAAGGATATGAACAGACATTTCTCAGAAGAAGACATTTATGTGGCCAACAAACATTAAAAAAAAGCTCAACATCATTGGTCATTAGAGAAATGAAAATCAAAACCACAATGATATACCATCTCACAACAGTCAGAATAGTGATTGTTAAAAAGTCAGAAAACAATAGATGCTGGTGAGGCTATGGAGAAATAGAAATGCTTTACACTGTTGGTGGGAAGGCAGTGTAAATTAGTTAAACCATTGTGGAAGACAGTGTGGCAATTCCTCAAGGATCTAGAACCAGCAATACCATTTGACCCAGCAATTCCATTACTGGGTATATACCCAAAATAATATAAATGATTCTGTTATAAAGAGACATGCACACATATGTTTATTGCAGCACTATTTACAATAGTAAAGATATGGAACCAACCCAAACGGCCATCAAAGATAGATTGGATAAAGAAAATTGGTATATATAACACTGTGGAATACTATGCAACCATAAAAGGAATGAGATCATGTCCTTTGCAGGTAATGGATGAAGCTGGAAGCCATCATCCTCAGCAAACTAACACAGAAACAGAAAACCAAACACCACATTTTCCCACTCATAAGTGGAAGTTGTACAGTAAGAACACATGGACACACGGAGGGGAACAACACACACCAGGGCCAGTCAGGGGGTGGGGGATAAGGGGAGGGAGAGCATTAGGACAAATAGCTAATGCATGTGGGGCTTAAAACCTAGATGATGGCTTGATAGGTGGAGCAAATCACCATGGCACACATATTCCTGTGTAACCTACACATTCTGCTTTTATATCCCAGAATTTAAAGTAAAATTTAAAAAAATACTATTTTAAAAAAATGTATTTCAATAGGTTTTTGGGGAACAGGTGGTGTTTGGTTACATGGATAAGTTCTTTAGTGGTGATATTGGAGATTTTGATGCACCTATCATCTGAGTAGTGTACACTGTGCCCAATGTATAGTCTTCTATCCCCCACCCTACCCTCACCCATGCCCCCAAGTCTCCAAATTCCATTGTGTCATTCTTATGCCTTTGCATTCTTATAGCTTAGCTCCCACTTATAAGTGAGAACATATGATGTTTGGTTTTCCATTCCTGATTTACTTCAGTTAGAATAACGGTCTCCAACTCCACCCTTGCTGGAAATGAGATGATTCTGTTCTTTTCATGGCTGAGTAGTGAGTAGTATTCCATGGTGTGTGTGTGTGTGTGTGTGTGTGTGTGTGTATCACATTTTCTTTATCCACTTGTTGGTTAATAGGCATTTGGGCTGGTTCCATGTTTTTGCAAATGCAAATCATGCTGCTAAACATATGCATGTGCAAGTGTCTTTTTCATATAATGACTTCTTTTCCTCTGGGTAGGTGCCCAGTAATGAGATCGCTGGGTCAAATGGTAGATCTACTTTTAGTTCTTGTTTTCAATGTCATGCAACAAGCAATGGTTCCTTGAGAGAAGCAATCTTGGAGAAACCTGTAATTGCAATTGTACCAGCTCACTGCCTTGAGAGAATATTCAGGCCATACCACAAGGAGAAGAAACCCAGTTAGAACCCAATGAACTCCTTGGATAAAGAATATGGAGCGAGGTGTCTGAGGATACCCAGGCAGTAGGCAGAATAGACCAAAGCTAGTAGAAGGGAGTAACAAAGAGGAGAGAGCTACACGGAAAGAGAACTCTGAAGGTATGCCAAGGGCTCTTTTCAAATATTTTGCAGAGTGCTTATCAGTTCAGACATGTAGAACATCCTAGGCTGGGGAAAACATTCACCACTACTCTTAACACAGAAGTTTGATATATTAGATTTTATTAAAACCAAGCCACAGGCTTGAAGAATGTATTTGCAGTGCTTATACAATTAAGAACTGCATCCAGAATATACAAAAATTGCTGTAAATCAATAGAAAGAGCTCTGCCAATTCAATTTTAAAATAGTTTAATATTAGAACAGGTACTTTACAAAAAACAAATACTCAAATGGCCAATATACATATAGAAAATTTTTCAAAAGCATTTGTCATGTAAGAAATGCAAATTAGAACTACAATGAAGAAACTCTAAAAACCCAACGGAATATCTAATATCAGAATGACCGAAAATACCAAGTGTTGGACAGAAGGTGGAGATAGCAGAATGTATATATTACCATGTGGAAGGTAAGTTGGTACAATGACTTTAAAAAAAATGCCTCACAGTATGTCCCAGCATGGTGGCTCACACCTGTAATCCCAGCACTTTGGGAGGCCAAGGCAGGTGGATCAGCTGAGGCCAGGAGTTCGAGACCAGCCTGACCAACATGGTGTAAACCTATCTACACTAAAAATACAAAAATTAGCCAGGCATGGTGGTGCACACCTGTAATCTCAGCTACTCAGGAGGCTGAGGCAGGAGAATCTATCCCAGCTACTCAGGAGGCTGAGGCAGGAGAATCGCTTGAACCTGTGAGGCAGAGGTTGCAGTGAGCCGAGATCGCGCCACTGCACTCCAGGCTGGGCGACAAAGTGAGATTCCGTGTCAAAAAAAAAAAAAAAAAAAAAAAAAAAAAAACTGTTGGCAGTATCAACTGGAGTCCACACATACCTATCACATGACTCGGCAATTTGGCTGCTAGGTATTTTCCCAATATAGTTGAATACTTAAATTCACCAAAAGGCATATGTACAAATGTGTACAGCAGGTTTAATTTTAAACGTACCAAACTGGAAACAATCCAAAACCCACCAAGAGTAAAATGCCTACTGAAAACAAAAGTATATTCATTCAGTGGAGTGATATTCAAGTTAAAAAAAAAACAACTCTGCAGCTATATGCAGCAACATGTAATATTCTGACAGATAAACAAAAGTGTATTCTGAGATTCCATTCACATGCAGTTCAAGAGATATATTTTTTGAGTTTTAAATTTAAGATTAAATTTGCTGTTTCAACGTTAAGCCTCAACAGTTATTTAAAAACTAACAATAATTATTCTATTAGAGCAGGTAGTGATTAAGAAAATAAAAGTAATCGTAAAAAATTAACCTCTGATCATCACTAACTAGCAATGAAAATAGAATGTTGTTGAATAAGTATGCCTGGGTCTATAGGGAAATTTACTGCAAAGTAGGAGATTTCTGGGTAACAGAAGAAAAAGGAGGAGGGAGAGGAGAAAGGAAAGGGGAAATAAAGGTGAGGGGGAGGAAAGGGAAAAAAGAAAGATGAGAAAGAGGAGAAAGAAAGAGAAAGAGAGAATTAGAGAAGTAAATAAAGAAATGAGAGAGAGAAAAGGAAAACTCAAAACACCTAATTATTTAAAGAAACCTGACTTCATAGCTTGTTCTTCTGATTATAAAATACAGATTTCAAATTCTATATTTTGAATATCTACCTTCATTTTCCAGTCTCATCAAAAATTCAAACCACGACTTTCCTTTCTTTGGAAGTCTTACATATGATCTTTTATTGATAATCATCTTTATACACAGATATTAATATTTTTATTTTTAGCATTTGTGATTATATTAGTTATATTAGTAACCTGTGGTTATATTAGTAACCTGTGGTTTGGAAATTGCAGCTATCTGGACATTTTCTTGAAATTCCTATGATGAACAACTGTAACACTGCAGCTAGAAAGGAAAAATCATGGCACATTTTAAATAAATCATAAGGTTTGTCAACAAAGCAGTCTAAGAACAAAACATTAAGATTGTGCTTAACAATCCGCTGTTCTGCCACAAATAAAGCAGCAGGGACATGCTTATATGCATTTGAAATTTGATCATTGCTTGCCTAAATAACACCTGCACACAAATGCATTTTTAAAACTTCAATCCCTTAGCTGTTGCTGTCTCCTTGTACCTTGAATGCCTTTCATGTCCTTTTTATCATACTAAATTTCTATTCATACTTCAATGTTTAGTTCAAGTGCCATCATTTTTATGAAGTCCTCAGAGATCCTCCTGTCAAAATGAATTTTTCTTTCCTTTGGCTTCACTCAGCATAATACTTGTGCTATGGTTTAGCATTTATTTTAATTTGACTTTTAACTAATTAATTAATATCTTTTTATCTATCTCTGGTTTATAAATTAAAAGATAGTAGGATTTATCAAATATGCCTACCTTACCACTCTTATCCACACAACATCCAAAATTAATATTTTCAATATACAATTATGTAATGACACTCCTCTCCTTCAAACTCTTCATGATTTCTCATCTCACTTGAATAAAATCTGAGACCATTGTCATCATAGTCATGGATTAACATGTTGTTTCTTCTGCTTACCTCTATCATAGCCTCTTACTATTCACCATTTGATGTCTAGGTTTCATTTACACTACCTACATTCCAATCATCAAATATACCAATGTCTTTTTCACTCTGTATCAACTACACAGATAAACCACTCAATCTAGCATACTACTCTCCTGGACATGTTCAATTGTATCACTGTTGTATTTCCTACAGCATTTATCACTAAGTGATACTTTGTTGGCTATTGTTTTTTTTTTTTTTTTTTTTACTGACCTCAAACACTAACACATAATCTCAATTAAGCAGAAACTTTTCCTCTCTTTATTGCTTTATCTCTGTGCCTGGAACAGACATCAAAGAATATTTGCTAATAAATTAATTATGATATCACCATGATAGGTTGATTTAATTAATGGCCTCATTTTGTCTTTCCTCCATCTATCTATATCCTTTAATGTTAATTCTTAATTCTTCGCAATAGTGAGACAAGGTTTATTTCCCTCTGTTTGGTTTTGGACTGACATTTAACTTGCTTTGTCAGATAAAACATAGCAGAAATAACTATGTCAATTCTAACTATTGGCCTCTGGAAGCCTTCTGAATTTTCATTTGACTGCTCTTGTACAATATAGCTTTGCCAAAAGAACATGCCCAGGATAGACAGCTGAAGGATGAATTACATGGAGCAGAGATGTGTCTTGACAATTGTGCAGCTGAGGCCATCTTAGAACAACCAACAGCCAGTTGATCATCAGACACGTAAGAAATCTCAGCCAAAAAAAGCAGAACATGATATGCAGGTGACTACAGAGACATGAATGAGCCCCCATCAACACTAAAAGAACCACTCACCACAGATTCATGCGTTACATTAATGATTGTTTTAAGCCACTGAATTTTGAGTGATTTGTTATGTAGAATCATTGTGGCAAAAGATAATTCACATACCATAGTATATTGCAACTCATAGAGTCTCATTGTCTGTTAGTTGGAATGTCTTCAAATTAAATATATCTGTATGCTAAACTTCTTCTTTGAGCTAAAATTTTACATCTCCAACTGCCTGGTGTATTTCTAAACTAAAAGGAACAGTTTCATCAAATTCTGCCTCCTTTCTCCGTGACCTAGGCATGAGGTTCCAAACTTTATATCAGCATTGACTACTTCTTTTTTATCTCCGTATTCAGTGTCACTGTGGGCTATCAATTATTCCTCAACTGAAACATTTCAATGCATACTCTCTTGTCTAATTTTATTGGCACCATGCTAGTCCAGCACTTCCAGAAGTCAGCCAAACAGATGGAGAATAGTAACTTATATTGTGCAGTGTTTTACAATGTTCAAAACATTTTCACACTGCATTCTATTTAATGGCTACAACCACCTTGGATCATTCTACATAGACCTTCCTATCTTCACTTAAACGTTGATGAAACTGAAACTCTGAGAAGACAAGTAAAAGCCTTCTAACTTCTAGTTCAGAGTCCTCTTCACTACACTGTGTCTTACCAACTTAGCAGCCTCCTAGTTTATTTACCTAGTTTCAGTTTCTACTCATTCTGCCCACAAAATGGTATCAAATGAATATTCTTCAGACTATCCTTCCATTCCCCTGTTCAACAACTTAAATATTTATTATTTAGAGCATTAAGTTTAAATTTGCCAAAATTTAAGGTTTTCATTATATTTTTATTTTTTCTGGTGACCTTCAAGACCTCAAAAATCATTATACTAAAATATTTGTACCTTATAAGACATATTTTACTGAACCCTATCAACACCTCTTAATAGTTCTTTTTATCAATGCTTCTTTAGTTCAGTAATCTGGAATACATCCTGGTTTGAACTATAAAATATAATATCCACGAATATGTAAAACTATTATGAATCCATAAATTTTTTAAATAAATAAATAAAATTTTTTAAATGCAATACCTCTGGTCCTAGCCTAATAAGTTTGCCTTAAATCTTCTATTTTTACTTTCTCTTATGGTCCTACTCTAAAAACATATTTAAGTGGAATAAATCATATATTAAGAGATTTGCCACAAAATTCTAAAGATGGTGCATTGTTTCATGCCAGGGCCCTAACACACTGTCAGAGAAGTCTCTTCAGTTTCCATTTTTTTATTGAAGAAGTTAACATATGTTTGGTTGAGAACTCAAGTCTGGAAAATAGGAAGTATTGTGAAGTGTCAGGATCAATAGGTCTTAAAATTTAACAGCAAGCTAGAAAGCCTGGGTGGTAGAGTCTGTAGGTTGCAAATTCCCTGGTCACAGAGTAGGGTAGAGAAGGTTGAATAACACATTATAGAAGTAAATATAAAGTATGCAGGCTAATTTACCATTTTTTGCTACTTGGTATCACTTTTTCTTTGCTTTTAGTTAAATTAATTATCTTCCTAAACATAAAGAAGATAGAAGACCTTTCAGCTACTATGTCATCCCAGATGATGCCAATCCAGTCCTACTCCCACATGGAACTTTAACCACTACTCATGCTTTCTACAAGGTAAGAAAGAAAAGGAGTGAAGGAAATAAATAATTGCTTAATATAAAATATGCATACGTGTTACAGCCCAGACTTCTGCAGTTTATTTGAGGCTGGGATAGCAATGATAATGTCCTTCCTCCATTACATGCTAAGCTCTTGAAATAGCAATTTACTAGCTAGTGTTCTTTACCATATAGTTTAACCCAAATTCCTCAAAGATGCCTTCTTTCTGGAGTAACTTAAATCGAGACCCTTGGTCTGACATGATGTTGAATAGAATACCGTGACTGTGATGAGGCACTGTGTTAGTCCACCGTTGGTGGTACCGGGAAACTCACTGTAGACAGGGAAAGAAAATGAATTTTATAAATACATGTCTATTATGATAAAGATAAATTACTACCTTCTTGATGAAAAACGTACATTGTAATCATCCTGACAAGTAGATTGCTGGTCCTCCCCAGGAATCATGTTCACCACTGGCTTGCAATACTATTAATAGTAGCTTGAGCACTCAGCAGATTTAATAGCCAAATTGGCCATGAAGTTGAGGCTTTGGAATGCGAATGTATTTCTGCTGCCATGGCCATTCTGTATATAAGTCTTTTAATCAAACTCTGTTGATCAAAGAAAGAGGCTGGTTGAAAGCTTCAAAACAGCTGCCGACCAGCGTTAGCTCCCTTTGCATCAGATGCTCTGTGGTGCGCACTCACATTGTACCAGATATTCTCACTTTATTCCAAGAAGTCTTTCTATATTACTTTCTCACAGACATCCTTATCTTGTTCTTTGAAAATCCCAAAAATCATCATGCAGAGAAGCCCAGGTCAGATAGTGCACAGAAGCCAGTTTTTCCAGGCACAGAACAAGACAGAAAAGAAGGATAGATTGGCAGGTGGAGATTTGGAGGTGGCTGGGGAATTTTAAACAAGAACATAATAAGTGATTGCATTTTCTCTACCCCAAGGTGAATCTCAAGTTCTGCCTAGTTCAGGCTATATTAAATTATATTGCAGTATGATTAATGGTAGAAAATCAGCCAAGTTTGTGCCCTTCTTGCTACATACAAGCTTAGTGGTCCTTTTAATTTCTCTCATGTAGTGACTCATCACCAGAAACTTAGAGATCTGTTTCTCTCTGAGTAACTCAGCACCAGAACACTTAAGATATCAATCTATACATGTATTTATAGCAGCGTCTTGCTATTATCTTTGGTTCATAATTTTATTTCTAGATCATAACATTTTTGATTCTTCAGAAAGGGTTTTTAGAAAAAAATACTTTAATCTGTATTTTTTCAAATGATAAAAATTAGTATTACCTCCCCTGAAGTATTCACTTTTATGTGTATTTACTATTTTTTGGCAACATTATCCACTAACTCAGGATATTTGTCATATTCCTACAATGACATAAAGCTACGTATGTCACTGAAGAGATCTTTGGATGTAAATTTCTCCTCCTGGGACTTTGATTATTTGTACGTGAGTGGTACTGAACCAGGACTGTACATTTGAAGAATCCGAGTAGAACAAACAAATAAACAAACAAAAACTGATTAAATGAAATAAAATAAGGGATCCATTTTGTTTATTTGTTTGTTTGTTTTTGTTTATTTTGAGATGGAGTCTCCCTCTGTCACCCAGACTGGAGTGCAGTGGCACGATCTTGGCTCACTGCAAGCTCCGCCTCTCGGGTTCATGCCATTCTCCTGCCTCAGCCTCCCGAGTAGCTGGGACTACAGGCACCCACCACCACTCCTGGCTAATTTTGTGTATTTTTAGCACAGACAGGGTTTCACCATGTTAGCCAGGATGGTCTCGATCTCCTGACCTTGTAATCGGCCCACCTCGGCCTCCCAAAGTGCTGAGATTACAGGAGTGAGCCACCGAGGGATCAGTATTTTAATAACTACCTTGGATATTTTAATGTTTGAAAATTATTGATTTACTTAAAGACCTTCAAGTTCTCTAGTTCTTAACTTAGCCTTCTCAATTCACAAAATTATTTAGTGTTTATTTTCTATAAAGTTACAGTGTTGCCCTAAATTGTAATGTTTCTAAATTGTATCCCTTATCGTATCATATAGGTCATTTAATCTTTAATTTTACAAGCTGAACTTTCCACTTGCATAAACTCTGATATCATTTCTATAAATGAAAATAAAGCCAGTTGTGGGTGGCAAGCCACCCAGGCACCGAGGCAAGAGACAGAGGACACAAGCTGTTCCAGTATAATAAAATATAAAACAAGAATAGTTATACCAGATATAGATCTTAGATATGATTACATACGAATATCATTAATCATTAGTTTGTAGCAATTACTTTTTATTCCAATATTATAATAATCCTTACTCTATAATCATAGCCTAGGAAAAAGCAGGCCATACAGAGATAGGAGCTGAGGGGACATAGTGAGGTGTGACCAGAAGACAAGAGTGCGAGCCTTCTGTTATGCCTGGACAGGGCCACCAGAGGGCTCCTTGGTCTAGCAGTGACGCCACGCCCGTTAGCAGGCGGACCGTGGTCCAGCGGTAGCAAAAGGTGTCAAGGAACAACACCCACTACTTAGCAGACCGGGAAAGTGGGGGGGGGGTCTCCCTTTCCCCGGGGGAGTTTAGAGAAGACTCTGCTCCTCCACCTCTTGTGGAGGGCCTGACATCAGTCAGGCTCGCCCGCAGTTATCTGGAGGCCTAACCATCTCTCTGTGATTTTGTGCTTCAGTGGTCGCACTCCTAGGCCACCTTCATGTTCCATCCTGTACACCTGGCTCTGCCTTCTAGATAGCAGTAGTAAATTAGTGAAAATACTAATAGTCCCTGATACGCAGAAATAATGGCGTAAGCTGTCTTTCTCTCTGTCTCCTCTCCTTCTCTGCCTCGGCCACCAGGCAGGGAAGGGCCCCCTGTCCAGTGGACACGTGACCCACATGACCTTACCTATCATTGGAGGTGACTCACATTCTTTACCCTTTCCCTTCTGCCTTGTATCCAATAAATAACAGCGCAGCCTGGCATTCGGGGCCACTACCGGTCTCCGCGCATTGGTGGTAGCGGTCCTCCGGGCCCAGCTGCCTTTCTCTTATCTCTTTGTCTTGTGTCTTTATTTCTACACTCTCTCGTCGCCGCACACAGGGAGAGACCCACCGACCCTGTGAGGCTGGTCCCTACACCAGTTATAGGAAAATGATAATTTACATGTGACGGTGATATTTAATTTTCTTTAAGTAAATCTGTTGAGTGTCCTTTTTCTTGCAATTCATGGCAAGGACAATTATAAAATAGAAATAAAACATATCATGGACAGATTTATTTTCTTCAGATGTATTAAAAATTGAAAGTTCCAAAACTATTAAATAATATAGTTAAAAAGCAAAAGGAGCTTTATTTTTAATTTAAATACTTTTGTAAGTTCAACAACTTTCACAAGTGTTTGTATTATAAATATAATGCTAAGTTAAAAAAAAAAGCAATGGAAAGCAGAGAAGCACACACACACAAATCCTCAGATTAGAGAGAAACAATTTATAAAGTTTAGCATAAATTCTGGCAGTATGTTTAATGATAAATTTTCTAAAGACTCTAATAAAAATTTTCGGACAAGTACTTGTTAGGAATTTACAAATAGGTTAATAAATATAGCCCATAACAAAACCACTTCCTCGTGGCATCTGAAATAACATCCACTATCTCTTTTTGCAGTTATCATTGACATTTCTCCAGCACTATTCCATCAATGTCATTGGTTATTTTATTTTTTTATTTATTTTATTGAGACTCTGGTCTTGCTCTGTCACCCAGGCTGGAGTGCAATGTTGCAATCTTGCCTCACCACTGCCTCCACCTCCGTGGCCCAAGCGATTCTTGAGCCTCAGTCTCCCGAGTAGCTGGAATAACAGGTGTCTGCCACCATGCCTAGCTAATTTTAGTATTTTTAGAACAGACGAGGTTTCATTATGTTGAGCAGGCTGGTCTCAAACTCCTGACCTCAAGTGATCCACCTGCCTCAGCTTCCCAAAATGCTGGGATTACAGGCATGAGCTACTGTGCTCAGTCTCACTGGTTATTTTAATAACTGCATAAATAACTTCTTAAAACACTGGTCTGCCAAATATTTATATTCTTCCAGTAAACATTTCTCACCCCCCTTACCTACTCACTCCTACCTATTCCCTGCTATTGCCATACACTAAACCTGATTTTTAACAGTAACTATTAATACCGCTCCTTCAACGTATCAGTTTTAAGTGTCTGAAAGTAAGAGTACATCTGCAATTTTCTATCTTGTACCTTCTGGTGAAGTGGCGTCATTGTCTGGGGTAAATACCCAAGGTCAGTCATCTCCCGCCAGGGAAATCAAAGGCACAGACACACAAGAAGTGAGTTTAAGAGTGGAGGTTTAATAGGTAAAAGAAAGAGGAAGGAAAATAGCTCTCTCTCCTGCAGAGAGAGAGAGAGGCACACGAGTGGGTCTTCCGGTTTCGTGGTCAAATGCACGGGTCTTTATAGAAAAGCTTGAGGAGGTGGTGTCTACATAGGGCCCCAGAGATTGGTCGGACCAGGTGTGACGTTCGCATAGTGCGCTAAGAAGCTGACCATGTACCCTAACCTTTTATTATGCAGATGGGTTCTGTACCTAGCCAGCACCATATTGTCTGTTTCTTATTGTACACATGGTTGACAAGGAAAAGGGAAGATGGAGCCACCATGTTGAACATGCCTAGCCCCCAGGTAGCCTTTTCCTATTGGCACTGCTGCCGGCATTCACCCGTGCAAGCTTCCAGCTGCTTATTTATGTCTGCAGCTCCATTTTACAGGCTGTTCTTTGTTAGAAAAGAAATGATTTGGGGGCTGTTTTTTGTTAAAAGGGAGCCTTACCGAGGACTTCCTTACCCTCATTAACTGCCTGATTTCTATTTAACCCTTATATCATTAGCATTCTAGCTCCAACAATTCTTCAGCCTTACTAGGATCTATGTTCCATGGATCTACCAATTTTTATTTTATTTATTTATTTTATTTATTTTTTTCTATTTTTATATTCTTTGCCTACTTTGTTTCTTTGTAAAAATAATTTTAACTTTTACATTCAGGAGGTACATGTGCAGGTTTGTTATATGGGTATATTGCATAACGCTGAGGTTTGGGGTACAAATGATCCCATCACCCAAGTAGTCAGCATAGTACACAACAGATTTTTCAGCGCTTGTCCCCTTCCTTCTCTCCTCCATCTAGTGGTCCCCAGTGTCTACTGTTTCCATCATTACACCAATCCCACTTTGTTTCTTACACTGAAGCATCTATCCTCAACTCCTGTGCCCTTTCCACCTCTTAGTGTTCACTTGACAAAAACCCAACTTAATTAAGTAACTTTTCTTAACACTCATGCTTATGCAGTTAAACATGCCTTAGGGAGAAAAACAAAATACAAGCATGCTGACTGCTCTTACTTTAAATACATGAAGATCTAACCTCAAATTGTTCTTCAAGATTGGCTGGAAGCTCAATGTTTCCTCATTTTATTCACACTCCTACTCTCTCCTAGAGGATTTCAAATGACTTATCTCCTCAAATATCCTATGCCTCACCCTCAACTCATTTTTCTTAGTTTACTAAGAAATCTGAAGAATTAAGAGGGAACATGTACAATCTAATTCCAACACACTTACCTATGTGTCTGCATGTAACACCCCCATCCTGTTAATGTTGGTTAATTTTTCTTGATCTTACCTAAGACCATATCCCTACCTCTGTTCTAGATCCATGCTATATCATGTTTATGACAGATTTTTTTCTCAAAATTTTCCTCACACTTCAGTGAATCATCTATTTTTCTCTTTCTTCTGATTATTATCATCAGCAGTCAAGCATGCTGTTACTATCTTATCTCTACGAAATTCTAACTTGGCCCCACTTCCCCCTCAGTTACCAGTCAATTGTTTTACTTTCCTTTACACACACATACACACACACACAGAGGAGAGAGAGGGGTGAGGGAGAGAGAGAGAGAGTTTGCTTGTCTGTACCTCCAATTATTAATAATTTTACCCTCTTTTCTCTTGAACCATAACAGCCTGACCTTTACCTTTCCCTTCATCAACATCACATCTGTCAAGTTCACAATTACAGCCACTACTAAATCCAGCAGCATTCAATGCTTATATTACAGAGGCAAGAAAGACTTCATTCAAAACAACTGCAGAGGAGAGAGAAACTTAATTCAACTCTGCTGAAACAAAAGGTGTGAAGGTTTTTAAGCATTAGGGTGAGAGAAAGACCTTGAGGCAGGGAGGACAGAGGTGGACCAATGTGACATGCCAAGTTCATTGAGCTATTCCTGAGTTTGTGAATGTTTTTTGTCTGCAGTTATGCCCTCTGTATCTGCTAACTGGCTTCCATTGAAATTAGGCTTCTACTGTCCCACAGAGATTGGGAGATAAGGATGCTATCTCCTTAGATGTTTATGTTTCAAAGAGAAGGTTTCCAGGTCTTTGAGAAAGGTATTTCCTGGGTTGTAAATCTGGGAGAACACTGACATATATTTACAGGGGGGCAGAAAGAGAATTTATCATTGCAACTTTTTTTAAAAGTAAATGTTCTAAGAAAAAAAAAGAGACTAGGGAGTTATAGTCAGAAATAAATCTGTAAAGTTTTATCAACCTGAGGGATATGTGTTAAGATCTGAATACTGGTGTCCCTCCAAAATTCAAATGTCAAAAACCTAAGTCCTTCTTAGAATGCTATATGCCATTTTAAATTTTATCTTTAATAAAAAATGTACAAGTGTGTGTTAACAATAAATTGTGTTCTATAAACCACCACAGAGTAGTGTAAAATGAAATGACATAAAGTAACAACAGCAATAAAAAAGACTACTTTAGTGCTAACTTCACAATTCATCACGCATGTTTAATATGAAGTCACTAAATTATGAAACAAACATTATTTATTTTCTTACCACTTCTGCCATGTCATTATGAAAAAAAATTTAGTTTCTTATTTAAAAAAGTAAAAGAAAAAAGAAGAAAAGGGAGAAAGACAAAACAAGGAAACAGAGAAAAGGGAAGAATGAAGGGAGGACGGGAGTAATGAAGGGAAAACAGAGAAGCAGAACATAAAGGGAAAAGGAAGGAAGAAAGAAAGGAATGAAAGGGGGGAGAAAAGGAAGTCCCTAGCAGACAGTTGAACCGTATTGAAATGTTCCTGGGGCTGTCAGGAATATTATTTAACTTGGTCAATGTACTTGATAAAATTAAAGCACTATTTCAGAGTAATTTCCTAAAATGAATATGAGAAAGTACCAAAGAAATTCATGTTTCCTCTTTGCTGTATCATAAGGAGACTGATTCCATTTTTTGGATATATGACTACTGATAGCTTTTAAGCCCCACCTCTCCCTTTCCCTCTTGTGTTTTGTATCTGGACAAACTCAAACAGCTCAGGCACTCTGTCTTTAGGACTGGTGGTGAGTAGATAATCAAACTATGCAAATTGTATCCTGTGCACAAGCTCCCACCCTCAAACCAAAATAAAAATCCAGACCAGTCTCCTAACCAGGCTTGTTTAAACCGTTTTGAACTTTCTTAAAAGACCCACCTTGCTTGTTCTCAGAGACCTCAATAATGTAAATAAGAAACTTTTTCATACACTCTGGGTGTGTGGGCTATTGGGTTATTGTCTCAACCAAACCTCAGGTAGGGGTCCATTTGCCTCTACAGGTGATTATGACATGCTACCACAAATAAAGTTGATTTTTCTTGGCAGAATTTAAGGCAAATGTGTTCAAAATTTAACAGTATGCTCACATTTTGTAATAAATGAAAATGAAGGGCCAGGAGAGGTGACTCACACCTGTAATCTTAGCACTTTGGGAGGCCAAGGTGGACAGATTGCTCAAGCAACATGGCAAAACCCCATCTCTACAAAAAAAATACAAAATTTATCTGGGGGAGGTGGCAGCAGCTCCCTGTATTCCCAGCTACACAGGAGGCTGAGGTTGGAGGATTGCTTGAGCTTGGGAGATTGGGGCTGCAGTGCAGTGAGCCATTATCACACCGCTGCACTCAAGCCTGGGCAACACAGCAAGACCCTGTATTAAAAAAAAAAAAAAGAAGAAGAAAATAAAATGAAGACACTCTGTCCCCAGAAAGATATTAGAAATCTGGGAATTATAAACTTTATCTACTCTGAATAATTAAGGATTTATATACTACTTGCTATTTATTTTTGCTCGTTTAATAATAACAATGTTGGGGCACTTACTATGTGACAAGCTGTGCTAAGAATTATGCATATATTATCTAAGTTAATCCCCATAATATTCCTATATGGTATGTATTGTTATTATTTTCATTTCCTGATGAAGAACTGAATGTGAAATACATTAAGAATCTGCCCCAATACACCCTGATCAGAAATTATGAAAGTCACCCACATTTACAAAGCTGGTTTAAACTATGCTTCCTGACTTCAATCTTCATGCTTTTAATCACTATGCTTTATTTCTACACCATGATCAATAAAGACAATTTAATAAAAATCCAGCAATACAGAGTTCTAGAAAAATTTATGAGGCCAAACATTCATGTAAAGAATTCATATATTTCTCAAAAATAATCAAAGGCTAAATGCACTCTTGAATTAATAATAATGGAATTGAAATATTGTCAAAAGCAAAATTTTAAAAATTAAAAGATATGGCAGGGTAAGGCTCACACCTGTAATTCCAGATATGGCTCACACCTGTAATCCCAGCACTTTGGGAGGCTGAGGTGGGCGGATCACGAGGTCAGGAGGTCGAGACCATCCTGGCTGACACGGTGAAACCCTGTCTCTACTAAAAATACATAAAATTAGCTGGGCATGGCGGCGGGCGCCTGTAGTCCCAGCTACTCAGGAAGCTGAGGCAGGAGAATGGCGTGAACCCGGGAGGCGGAGCTTGCAGTGAGCTGCGATTGTGCCACTGCACTTCAGCCTGGGAGAGCGAGACTCTGTCTCAAAAACAAACAAACAAAAAAATTAACAATATATATCAATGCCTAGCCTATATTTTAAGCTTTCAAAGAATCACTAAATTGGGGGATCATCATAGTGATCATCCTGTCAAAAAGAAAAAAAAAAAATTGTTGTAAGAAATTCCAACAAATCTAGACCCTTTTTCTAATTTGATTACGTTAATTCCTTGCCTTTGGTGTAGCCAACAATGTGAATTCCAGTTTTTTAGGTGAAGAACATTCTTTAAAACAATATAATTTTCAGGAGATGTTTTTCCACAAGGAAATAAAGTTAATATTTACTTAGCAATGTGTAATCACATTAATGTTTTAAATACAACATTTTGTTGAATTTGTAAATTGAAACAACATTTTACTCACAATAGGAATATGTTTTACTAATAATTTATATTTGGTAATGGGTATTGGGATATGTCTTACCAATGTGGAATTTATTTACATATGTTTTAAAGTCACTTTTTTATACAGGTAAACAATTCCAACCTTCTCCATATTTCTTCACAGATGTGTTTAAATTTTGCTTTTAGATACAATTTAGGCACATTTGGAACATCGTCTAAATAATTTAAATTTATTTTTACAGTTACACTGGGTTTTGTCACCAAGTATATTTATGTATGTACATATTATAATTCAAATTATGCATATCCTTTAATGCAAGAAAACCAGAAGCCAAAACTCATTACAATGTGAAGATTATATCAAGGTGACTATATCTGTACCTGTTATGAATTGTTATGTGATACTTTCTTTTTTCAGCATTTGCCATTTTGCTTATTCAATTATTGAATACCACATTTTCTCTTCTATCACTTGCATCTGCAGTAATCTCTGTCTTATATTTGCTAGTTTGTTCTCTTGCTGTGCCTTTGCATAAAAAAAACACAATTTTTCAAATCAGGCAGAAGTTAAATTCAGAAATAACGTTTGTGACTGCACATTTAAAAAGCTTTATTAGACATTTGAAAACACGCTTTTCTTTGGACTAAAAGAATAAACCTAGGGAATTCAGATGTGTTGCAAATATTTCTACATTATTTTAAGCTAATCAAAAGCCTTATTATTAAGTGACGGAAAAAGAAAACTTACAAAAAGAATATAATCTGGATCCACTTTTCAAGAATAGCCCATAAAACATGTATTAGGAGGCATTAAGTTAGTAATAATTTTATTTTAATAGTATAATTTATACAAGTTTAAATACAGCATCATTATATAAATCAATATTTGGTTTTGTTTTTAAAAATCAATATGTTGACCTTAATAATTTAAATCCAAATCTTATTAATCTGTATATATTTTATGAATTGTTTCACATATGCTCTCTATAATTTGTATGTATATAACTACAACTAATAAAAAGCAAAAATTTCATTTATATGTGTGGATATGCTTGTGTGTATGTGTGTGTTTATAGGCACATTTGTACATATATGTGTATGTGTCACAAAGAAAAAAAGGATACATACGTACCTGCAAGTGGAAAACTAACATCATTCACTTTCTCATCAGAAACTGCAGACAAGGATGGCTTCTGACTAGTATTACTCATTTTGTAGAAGTAGTAATTTAAAAACTCTGGTCCCAGCACTTTTGGAGGCTGAGGCAGGCGAATCACTTGAGGTCAAGAATTGAAGACCAGTTTGGCCAAAATGGTGAAACCCTGTCTCTACTAAAATTACAAAAATTAGCTGGGCGTGGTGGTGGGGCCTGTAATCTCAGCTACTTGGGGGGCTGTGGTAGGAGAATCGCTTGAACCTGGGAGGCAGAGGTTGCACTGCACCAAGATCACGCCACTGCACTCCAGCCTGGGAAACAGAGTGAGACTCTGTCACATACACACACACAAAAAAACTCTCGGACCTTTGTAACTAAGAAAGCAGTTATTAGAAATTAACTTGACTCAACAATGGATGTGTATTTTCTTTTTTCTGGCATGCATTTAAGAGCAAAATCTGAAAGCAGAATTGGAGGCTTTAAAATATTAATTAAGTAAATGAGGACTTTTGGTCAGCCCAGCTGCAACTCCATTAAAAAGCTACCTCATGACCTAGCCATCTCAATTCCATTCATTGAGTGGAGCTGACTCCACTTATCCTGCTCCAAGACTTGGCATAAAAAAAAAAAAAAAAAAAAAAGCATTGTGTAATCTAAGAAGTCAGGGTCTCAGATAAAGTGATTAGTTCAGAAATGCTGTGCAATCCAGGTAGGAATAATAATGAGCATTCTTAAGATTTTTTTCTGGGCTGTAAAAAACCAAACCACTAACTCCTCACTGCCACATTATTCCTTGGGTATTTTTCTTTGCTTGTTTTGTTATGGTTTGTTTAATACACTGACCTGTAAAGATGATGTAGATTTGAGATTTCCAGTGACCATATAGCCATCATAAAGTAAGGAGTTTAAAAATTAAATTGAACAGGACTCCCCACCCCAATAAAAATAAATAAATAGAGACAATCTTAATTACATTTGTTTAGAGCTACATCTTGCCATTTTTTATCATCTCTGTCATTTGGATTTCCCAATTTTATACATATATATGGAATTAGATAAGTAGATACATAGATAGATAATAGAGTTTAAACCAATCCTTTATTTAGCTATCATTTACAAAGTCCTAATTAATAAAAAAAAATTAAACGAAACCAAATATATGCTTAGTATTTCTCTCATTGTGAAAAGGTGGGGTTACAAAAAATTGGAAAAGTGTTTCCTATAACTGTAGAGATTTAGGCAAGACTGTCTCGAAGTTAATATTGCTCCTTGGGAAATATATGATGTGAGATATTCTTAACTTTTTAATATAATGGATAACTAGAAAAATAACAAAACAAAACTGCCACTGACCTAGAAAGGAAGTGTAGAAAGGCAAAGGACTCAGGATACCTACAGCTGTTTTGATATGTGATGCAAGACCTGGAGCTCTTAGACTGCTCTGTATAGCTGGACCTTTTACAAACAGCCATGGGCAATCCTATTAAGGGCATTATTCTGCACTCAATATCTCCTACTTAGAAAAATACACTTATTACAGGGAGAAAATTGAAATTTTGGCTAGGCTAAATATGTGGATATTAAATAGACTTTTCTAACATGGATACAATAGATAAAATGTTTAAAGTAGGCACTTTTGATAAGATTTGTGCCCTTAAGGTGACAAGGTTAGGATCTGGAGTGTACACTATAGGGAATATTCTGTTGGCCCTTACAGGGAAAAAAATCTGTGCCCTCTTTCATATGTCCATACACATAAATACCCAGATATTCTTATCTCTGATCCTCTAGTCTTTCAATTTGCAGATCCCTTATCTGCCATGGCCCATGGCCCATGGCCCATCGTCCAAGCCATTGCCCATTGCCCAAAAAAATGTATATATACCCACAATGAGCCAATGCTCTTCTAAACCAAGCAGATGTCCATATGCACTGCTTTCAGCTCCACCTAGGGAGATTTTTATTTCTCTGCAGTGCCTTTCAAGGCTTTCCCTGAGGGTATCTGTAATATTCAACCATGATCCATTTTTCACTTTTGGCTTTAGCTATATACCAAACTGACCTATTCATAAATAATCTTGGGCTTTTTCTTCCCTTCAGGTTACTATTTTCATAGAAAGCTAAAAACATTCTAATCACATTATTATTAGTGTATTGATTGCCTTCCATTTATAGTAAGTTTTATATGTATCTTACCTTCTCTAAATATTATCTCAAATAATTTTGGAAACTGTGATGCAGTGATAGATGTTAGAATAAGGTTTGTATACAAATCCCAGCTCTGCTCCTTTCTCAGCATTAAAGTTGAATCACTTTTTTCATTTGTAAAAAGTGACCTATAATAAGCAGCTTCTAAAATGGCTCATAATGATCCTGCCTCTTGGTACACACTAGTGTAACCCCCTGGTGGCATCTAGTGACTTGCTGCTAGGAAATAGAATATGGAAAAATAACAGGATGTCACTTCTGATAATAAGTTGTAACTGACTATGACTTCCACCTTGCTTGTCCTCTCTTACTCTCTTCCTCACTAGCACTGAGGGAAGCCAGATGCTCCATGTGAACTGCCTTAGAGAGGGCCATGCAGCAAGTAGATGCCTCTGTCCAACAGCCAGCAAAGACCTGAGACCTACCAATAACCATAGAAGTGATCTTGGAAGCTAGTTCTTCTCTGTAGTTGAGCTTTGAGATGAATGCAGCTCTGAGTGACACTTTTACTGCAACTCATTGAAAGACCCATATTCAGAGGATATATAACTAAGCTGTGCCCAGTTTCCAGGCCCATAGAAACGGTGAGATAATAAATGTTAATTGTTTAAGCTACCATGTTTGGGGTAATTTGTTACACAGCATCATTAGATAACTAATACTATACACATTAAATAAACTGTTGAAATTAGTAAATGGGTAACTTGTATAGCATAATATAATTTCATTACTTTAATTGTTTTAACAGTTTTTTTTTATTCTAAGCATGATCCTTGACATGAAAAGATCTTTGAGTAATTTGTTATCCTCAAAATCCCATTAAAATTACTTTATTCTCAAAATAATGATATTACTACTTTAATAATTTAGGTACAAACATTTAATATACCTTAAAATCCTTTCTAATGTCTTTCTGAGACCCATGTTACAACCACCCTGAATTAGAATAAAATAATTTGTTAGCATTTTTGTCAAACTTTTACGAATAAGTCCAAGAAAAATATTTACTCCATATATGCAATAATCTGTCTTTAGAGATGTTTTCCAAAACATGTGCGTAACAATTGACGAGGCATTAAAAAAATGTTGACTCTTCAAAAGTGCTTTGTTTTCTTCACCATGACTGGCTGTGACCTTAGATAAGTTAAATTATCTCTCTGTGTATCCATTTTTTCATCCGTAAAATAGCGATAATAATTATACCTTACATTGTTTCAAAAGTTAAATGAAAAGATACCTGTAAAATGTTTTGAATAGTACTTGGGATGTATAATGAAGCCAGTACATATTAGTTGCTACAGTTGCTGTTATTATTAAGAAAGGAACAGAAAACTTTTTTTAATGAATATAAATATAAAATCTTTCAAACAAGCCTCCTGCTAAAAGTAAAAAAACATATGTCAATTGAAAACATATGCTGAGTTTCTTCAATTTCCTAAATGACTGATTTGTTATTTATTTCTGATTATAAAATAAATGCAAATATATTGTGAAAAAAATCAAATCTTTCAAACAGATCTCATGTGCCAAAAATAATCATATGTCAATTGAAAATGTGTTGATTTTGTTTAATTTCCTAATTGATCGATTTGTTGTTTCTTTCTAATTGTAAAACAAATACAAAGATATTGTGGGAAAAAATGAAATGCATAGAAAAATATGTAGAAAAACATTAAAATATTCAATAATACTACTATATACCAATGTATGATAATGATATTTTTAATATTTTCATCCAAATGTGTTAGTCTTATAGTATTCCAAAACATTTGTACTGATCTCCCTTATAAGAATATTACATGTGTCTGTTATACATTATATATTTATAAGTAAATGCAATTTTAATAAAAATATAGTCATCTGTTTAGAATATTTTGCTGGTAAAAACCGGAGCCGCTTATTTTATGTGTTGTATAGAACACATGAATTGAGGACAAGATCGTAAACCTTCTAATTCATGGCATTTAACTTTAAAATTCTGTATAAAATTTAAATGGAAACAATGAATTATTGCCTATCATGAAAATACAAAACTTTTTTGAAAACCTTGTATCTTTAAGAAAAAAATACTATTGTTTCAAATATTTACAAGTCGATGTTGAAAGTGTTTTGAGCACGTACTCAATTGGCATGGATTGTTATTTTCCAAGTACTAGTGAAAGACACCACAATTGTTTGTTTCTTATTAAATAATATCCAAATAAGAATTCTTTACATAAACACAAAATGCCAGATGTTTGAAGCGGCTAATAATCTCTCAAAAAGCAAACATTAAATTACGAAAAGTCATTAAAGTTATCTTCTTGGGAGTGAATCTGGATTTTCTCTTCTTATTTTACATTGATAATTGTTCCTGAATTAGAATTTTTTTATTCGAAGTAGACATTAATGCTCCAATTTGCTTTGTAAAATATACCTTTTATAGGAGTATAAGTAATTTCAAGCAAGATCACTGATTATTTCAAAGCAAAATTGAAGTTATTTACATTCATTTTGACAACTGGGCTATGCTCCATGCTCAGTATGCCACCAAACACCATATTAAACAGTGTGTCCAGTGTCCACCTATTCAAACAATACTGAATTGATATTGCTTTTAAGTGTGTTATCTGGAGCTTTAAGGAACTGGAGGAAGAAAAATGCAGGGGGATTTTCCAAACATTTTCTACATATGTGTCCATGTTGTATCTGGTAACTTTATCATGAATGGTCTCCTTCCATCCTTTTACAAAATGACCTTGAACTCCTCCTACCAGTATGAAGTTCTTTTTGTCAAGCCCTGAGTCTGAGCTGACCTTGTGACTTACTTTGTCCAGTAGAAAAGAGTAGACATCACAGTGTGACATTTCAGAATTAGAACCTCAAGAGGATTAATGATATTTCACTTTTTTTTGAAACTTGATATCTGGCATAAGAAAAAGATCGAGGCTAATCTACTGGAATCAGACTTCATGCAGCAGTTGATCTGGTTATGCCAGCCATGTCCCCAGCCATGTGAGATGGTCTAGCCGAGATCAACAGAAGTGCCCAGCAGATTTGCAGCTGACTACAGATAAAGTGTGCCTCTTGATATTAGCCTAGTTCATCTCCTTGCAGTGAGCAGAACCACCCAGCCGAGTAGTAGACTTGTGAGCTAAGTAGATGTTTATTACTTTAGGCACTTAAATAAATGCTTATTTTTTTTATTGGGATGGTTTGTTACACAATCCTTGACACAAGCATTTCATATAAAATGCTTTATCTTAAAAAATTTAAATAGAGTCCATTTTCTTATTTTTATTTTTTATAATTGTGATTTCTCTTCAGAGGCAAACTTCAATGTTCAGAAAATGTTTTCATGTGCTAGTAGGCTTAGCCATAACTTTTGATTTTACAGTATTTTAAAACCAATTTGTCTATTGCATGATATCCAAACAACTAAGTCTTATGTTTAGACCTCCCCTCCAAAAGAAAATATATTGTTTGCCAAACGTTCAAGACATTTTTTAGAAAAATAGCAGCCAGTGAGCTACAAGTTATGTGAAGTACCCAGAAATGTAAATGAATTAAAGAATATGATGAATAGAGACCACAGTGATTTCTAGCTTCCTCTAAATCACTGGGTCTCAGTGAGGGGAAGGGTGTAATTTTCTCCCCCCAGAGGACATTTGACAATGTCTATAGACATTTTTCATTTTCTCAGTAGGGGCAGAGGCAAGAGATGCCACTAAACATCCTACAATGCACAGAACAAAAAGGAGACCAGGTAGCTGGAAGAGAATAAACATATGTTAACAAACCTGCACATTGTGCACATGTACCCTAGAACTTAAAGTATAATAAAAAAATGACTAAGTGATAAAGTCAGAGATTCAATTGATGATAAAGGGGTTTGTTGTGTAAGTCCCTTAAAAGGATTTCAGATTGCATTTGAGGTAAGAAAGAGAGCCAATGGTGGGTATTAAACAGAAAGACAACATGATATGATTTCTGTTTAAATAGCATCATTGTGTCAGTTCTGTTAAAAGTAGATTATCAGCTAGACAAACTTTTAAGAGGCAATTTTAATTGTCCAGGTTAAAGATGATGGTGGTTTATACCAGGGCGGAATCATCAGATCTTGCGGAAAGTGATGAGTTATTTTTTTGAATGTGAAACCAACAGAATTTCCTATCAGATTAAATATCAAGTCAGAGAAAGACAGTAATTAAGAATAATTCTAAGATGATAAAATCAAGGAAAATGTAATTATGAAGTAACTCTTTGAAACACGATAAACTAAATTTATATGCAGTATAAATATTTTCTTCCTGTGTATATTCATGTGGCAGTTATAGGTAGCAGTCTGTGTGAAAGCAGAATACGTACAGCTGGAAGCTAAGCAGTGCTGATAGAATTTACTTTATTCTTGGAATGGGGGATATTTTTCTATAGTCCCCTAGGAAGGCTGGCAGTGTAATGATGCTAAATTTAATAACAGACTTAGAGAAATTAATGGATACAATAAACCCTAAAAAGTAATTTCTAGAGCCGGGCACGGTGGCTCACGCCTGTAATCCCAGCACTTTGGAAGGCCAAGGCGGGCGGATCACAAGGTCAGGAGATCGAGAACATCCTGGCTAACACAGTGAAACCCCGTCTGTACTAAAAATACAAAAAATTAGCCGGGCGTGGTGGTGTGCGCCTGTAGTCCCAGCTACTCAGAAGGCTGAGGCAGGAGAATGGCATGAACCTGGGAGGCGGAGCTTGCAGTGAGCCGAGATCTCGCCACTGCACTCCAGCCTGGGTGACAGAGCGAGACTCTGTCTCAAAAAAAATAAAAATAAAAAAAGAAGTAATTTCTATTGGAAATCTAGCAGCGGCATAGAAATTAATTTTTGTTACGCATATATTTTTATCTGAATCAATTTTTCTAACCAAAGCTTGGATTCCTGAGGAGAGCAGTGCACTCCTATTTTGCACACCCAATGAATATACTTATGATCTTATAGGTACCATTCTTTATCTTCACATTGGAAGTTTATTCAGATGTACTTAAATATTCTCAAATTAAATTATTTATATTTACTGATATCATAATTTCTGAATTTACAGGACAGCTGTTGTCACCTTCTTGTTCATGATTTGAAGCCATCTGACTGATCTCATTGTAGCAACCAATGCACTGTGTCCTGAACCACCTAAGTATTTTATTTAAATTGCACAATCGTATAATCTGTTTTTCTAAAGAAAGCAAAGCTTTTATTTATTAAGTGATAGTTTAAATGATATATATAAATGATATATATGTACATATGTACATATGATATATGTATTAAATGATATTATTAATCAGGAAAAAGTCAGAAATAAAAGAAAACATGTCTTTTATGAAAGTTTATTGTGGAACAAGATAAAAAGTAGTATGGATGTTAATGAGAAATATAATGTGCCATAAAAGGTTTAGGTTTCATTTTGAATTTTTTATAGTATTTGTATGTAAAATTTAAATTCACTGCACCCATATCCATGCTGTTCATTTAAATATACTAGCTATAACTCTCTTTAGTTTTAAAAGTCAAGATGACAGAGAGAATATCAAAGTTAAGTAAGTAACTTAGAACTAAGTTACATTTTGTTGATTGGCGATAGAACATTCCACTCTTTATTAAAATAGGTACCACAGAAGTATGGAGCATTCCACCAGGGCTTACTTCTCCATGCTCTGTCTCAAAGAAACAGCTCTGATGTTGCAACTCTTTGCACAGACCAACTACATATCATGTAGACACCACACACTTTAAGTATATATAAGTACTGAAACCATATAAAATATAGATAAATTACAATGAAAAAGAGCAAATTTTGAATTTTAAAAACACTATCAATTCTACCACTCTAAGAATTCTGAATAATGACACTATTTTCCATATTTGTAACATCTTATTAACCCAAGCCATGAATGGATATTAACAATACACCTATCCATAATTAGGTGTGTAAATCACATAGAATTCATTAACAATGATATAACTACAGGAAGAATGTAATTTAAGACATGCTACATGAAGATAGATGCAAATTTAAACTACTTTGAAGCAACAACAGAAGAAAAAATATATGTTTAAGTCTATAGACACTAAAGAGAAAGCTGAGGTTTTTTTTGTTTTTTTTTTTTGTTTGTTTGTTTCTTTTGTTTTATTTTGCTTTCCAATAGTATTTTGACATTGTTATCATTATAACAAAAACAGCATGGAGGTTGAAGTTTTTCATGTTTTCTGTCCTTTTTCTAATGGTTACACAAATATGCAACAGTATTTTACACAGTCAGGTTTTGTAAGATGTGATTTTTTTTATTACTATAACTTTATTTTTTATTTTTATTTCCACAGCTTTTGGGACACAAGTGGTTTTTGTTACATGGATGAATTATATAGCACTGAATTCTGAGATTTCAGTACTTCTGTCACTCAAACAGTGAACACGGTACCTAATGTGTAGTTTTTTATCCCTAGCTCCCCTCCTACCCTCCCCCTTCTTAGTCTCTGAAGTCCATTATATCACTCTGTATGCTTTTACGTACTCATAGCTTAGCTCCCACTTATAAGTGAGAACATATGGGTTTTTGGTTTTCCACTCCTGTGTTACTTCACTTACAATAATGGCCTCCAGCTCCATCCAAGTCGCTGCAAAAGACAATATTTTGTTCCTTTTAATGGTTGAATAGTTTTCCATGGTGTACACATACCACTTTTTCTCTATCCACTCATTACTTGATGGGCACTTAGGTGGTTCCACATCTTTGCAATTGTGAATTGTGTTGTGCTGTTCATGCTCATTCTTATGTGCTTATAAAAATATTAAACTTCCATTGTCCAAGATCTTTTGAAAGTAGAAAGATAAATTTCTAATCTGTCCAACCCACCTTCCTATGCAAAATGTAGATGATGCAATTGCTATTGTTAATCCTTCTTTCAGTAATCTAGGAAGAATATACTCAGTGTTAAAATAAATTATCAGCCAAGATTTAACCCTATCAAAGATTTTGAAAATGGGAAATGACAGAAATTGCTGTCATGAAGTTTGGGGCTTGCTTGTCACAACATGACAAACCTGCCTCTGTCCTAATGTCTTTCTTCACAGTCACCTTCTCAGGTCACCTTCCCTGAGTGCCCTACTTAACCTCACAGCTCATTCCCTGGCTGCCTCCATCCCACCTCCCAACTTTAACTTTCTCCTTAGAACTTTTCACCATCTGAAATATGTTTACTTAATAGATTTGTTATCTCTCCCCAACTACTAGAATTAGGTTCTATAAGAGCAGATATATCATCTGTTTACTTTAGAATCTCCCAGAACAGGCACATAATTACTGCATTATTTTAAAAGGCTCATGGTTCAAGGAAATGACTCCAGTAATTTTTTTATTATTATTATTTTTGAGACAGAGTCTTCCTCTGTCACCCAGGCAGGAGTGCAGGGGTGTGATCAGGACCCACTGCAGCCTTTAACTCCTGAGCCCAAGTAATCCCCTGCTTCAGCCTCCCAATGTGCCAGGATTACAGGAGTGAGCCACCATGCTCCGCCACTCCAGCAATTTTTTTTCTCTTACATTTTTCAAATCCCTTCTATATTATTTCCATCCATATACAACATATGCCACTTATATTTAAATTCAATATGTTCCAATGTAACACACACCACACACACTTCTGACCTTACGTCCTTCTATAGCTATAATACTTCTTTATTTTTCCACTTCTTATCCAATAAAATTATTTAACAAATTTGTCTACATTTATTATCTACAAGTCCTTTTACCACCTTCACTGTCATGCCTATTTTAATAGCCATTTTTTATATCCTGTACTCCTTTAATGGTCTTGTATGTTATACTATTTCAAACCCTGCTTCCTTGCTGTGGTCTTCTCACAAGAGCCAAAGCAGCACTGATGTGCCCTTAGAAACAGAAGTGAAATTTCTAACGTTCTTTTATCTAATTCTAAATAAAATCAAACTATCTTCTCTTTCATGGCTTAAATATTTTGGCCACCCATTTATCACCGTGGTTGAAACAAGCAAGCAGCCACGGGGGCTTAGAAGCTGACAGGCTTAGAACACAAGAAGCATAGATGGCTAGTGAAATAAAAGTCAGCTTAGAACAGAAAACAACTAACGGCAAAATTTAGCTTTTGCTTAGCCAGAAAAGTCCCCAGCCTCAAGCAGCCATGCAATTACAAAAGCTTGCCTTTAAAGTCACCTTTCCACATTTTAATGCTAAAGATCATGCTGAGGGGCAGATATTTAAGATGCTAATAATACATGGCTAGTATGAAAAAGCATGTTAAACCACAGCACATGCTCCAGAAACACCCCTCTACATGCTCTGACGGTAGTTCCCCTTACTTTCCCTTACTCTAGAGCCCCATAAAAGAAACCCACCCCCTAACTTTCCAGAGCAGCCCACTTCCTTTTTGGAGCTTGCTCCCTTGTGTGCACAGCTTTAATAAATAGTCTCTTCTTACTCGTTCATGTTGTAATTTCTCTTGATTTTTATCCTGGGGGATCACAAGAGCCCACAGGCAATAGTAAAAATGGCTACCCCTTTCTAAGCCCATTGGATTCATTTGCAATTTTTCAGACAAGTTTTTTTCCCCACTTCAAGATACATGTTATTTCCTTTCCCTCTGCCAAGTAAACACTCCTATGTCTTTCACTTCATTCAGGGCTCTGTTCAAATGTGATTATATCAAAAGATTTTCTCTGAATACTTGATATAATATAACATCTTCCTCACACACACTATCTGTTTATTTCTCTTCATTCTGCTTTAATTTTTCTTCAAATAATCACTGACTGATTTGTTTGCTGTCTGTATTCCCCTAATGGAATACTAGATTATAGATTATAAACTGCATGAAAACAAAAAATCCCTCCCTGCCCTCCCAGTTCCTCTCCAGTTTCATAATGGACATTCAGTAATTAGTTATTGGATAAACAAAAGGCTATAGAATAATTATTTCTGCTAAATTTCTTTGAACAAATCAGATGAATGTAAATGTACAACCCGTAGACAGATAAATACTTTATTTGTTTTTCTAGCTGTCTCCCTCCTTATCTATGTGGTGTCCTTGTTTATCTTCCTGGGTTTTGGAAGATTGAATTCTACTATGGGTTTAGTCTCCTTATATTCTTTTATTTCAGGCTTCTCTTTCATCCTGCATTGCTGAATTTACTCATACCCTTCTGGTTAATATCCTTTTCAGACTTCAGCTACTTAAAGAGAAAACATAATTATTTTAGGCATTGTCTTCTATTTAGTTGCTTACCATATGCCAATGACTCTAAAAACAATATTCCTAGCTCATAGTTCTTTTCTGACTCCAGACCTATCTATCCATTAAATATTTCTACTTGACTTTCTGAAGGCTGCCTCAAATTAAACACACATGACAATCACAGCCAGCCCTTGGGCCCCAAACCCTCTAATTCTCCTCCAGTGATCAAAATCTCAATAAATATAATTCATCTAAGTGAGAGTGGAAACTATAAATCTTTCAATTTAAATTTTACCAACTAAAGATGTATCAATTTTGTTGTCTTCTCTCCTACAGTTTTCTTTTCAACATAACACCTTTTAAATGTATTAGTACATAATCTCCAATATGGACTTCCCATAGCCTCCCTGCCACTCTCCAATTTGTTTGTAACTCTGCAACCATATATGCTTATTTTATTCTTACAATAAAAAGCAAAATATTTAGAATGACCTGCAATGATTCTCATGATCAGACCCCCACCCAGTGTTGACATTGCTACTGGGTAGCATGTTCTCAAGAAACTATAAAGCATCAGCACCAAAAATCACTGTTTAAGTAGCTATATTTCCAAAAATACATATATAAAACTAGTCTTTCAATGATAATTAAAACTTTATTAATCATTTCATTTATGAATTGGTATATTTTATATTTATATTTTAGAAGATCAGATATTATAATATTTCCAAAGCTTAGGCTCTCCAAAGTTCTTAATGCAAATCTACATCTCTATTTCTGTTTTTTTTTTTTTTTAACCCCTGTCCAACCACACTGGTTTTCTTTCGCTACTGAACAGTCAACGTATGCAACATTTGCCTTAAGGTATACACCCCTACTATTCTCTCTGTCCAAATCCTTTATCTCCCCCAACCTGTTATACCTATTTGCTAGTAAATGACGCAAATCATAAATTGTCAACTGAAGTCACTTCTGTAGGTTACACCTTTTTGACATCCAAAGGATGATTCAAGTTCCTCTCTTAAGTACTCTAAACTTTAGAGTCTAAAGGGATATAGCATATAGTTGGGTCTGTAATTGTACTGTTATTTCTTTAATAATTTAATTAATCTCAATTTCTCCAATTAGATTGTAAACTCCATGAAAGCATGTCACTGTAGTTGGTGCTTCATATTTGTTGCACAAGTAAATAGCCCTTATTGGAAAAAGATAGTGAATTTGATATGACTTCTCCAGTTACAGATTCTTTTAAACTTTTAAGGTTAACTACTGAGTTAATTAAACCTTTCTTTGTCCTCTGTCAATATGTTAACACAGGTAATGCTCTGCCTCCTTGAACACAGATAAATTCTCCAGGGCATAATTTATTCCTGCTCTGCCAGCTGAAATACAGTCTATGACCTTCTCTTTCCCCTAGTGACTTGGACATTTATTTAGTCATTTATGGTTATTTAAGTGCCAGATTATATTATTCTCTATATTTTCCCCACAGGACACTGCCAAAGGTACTTCAGGATCACATTTCTAAAAGAATGGTGGCAGCATTTACAAAATTATGAGAAATTACGAGAAAGCACATTGCAAGTATCTCATTTCTACTGTTTCTACATGAAACCATTTCTAATAGAAAACAAAATTGCATCAAAAACTAGACTTCTGTCTAAGTAAAAATATATTTTTATTTAAACAAAATGCAGCACCTTATTTTAAAAGTACAGGAAAAAGCTAATTTATATTTTGATTCTCTAATACACAATATGAAGTTTCTTTGTACCATTCTGTAATCTTCAGTGACATTTATTGTGGAATATAATAAATAAAATATAAAACAACAGAAAAATATATAAAAATCCAATGAAAATATTCTTAAATCTTGGCACTTTTCTGATTATTCAGATGGCTTAAATTGTCTTAACATTAAAATAATTGATATACACAGAATACTCAACTAAATTTGTTTTTTATTGTTGCTGAAATATCTAATAACATATCAATGCAATGTAGTAGTACTCGACATAAGTTAAGGTAAAACCTTACCTGTATATAATGATTAATTGGTAAGAATTTTCTCTTTATAGACATAGGCTTTAAGCAAATGTTATTAGTGAAAATAGATGCGGCTTATAATAGCTTTCTAGGAAACAAACAAGACCTTAAAGGAATCTTTCCACTCAGCTCATGCACCCCCATTGTGTTACAAATGAAAAAGGGAGCTCTTGAGAGGTTAAGAGGGCACACAAATCTCTGGTTAGTGTTCTCTAATGCTGCAGACAGGATGGATGGGTGTGGGAGTGCAGTAATGAGAACCAGCAGGACCTGACCCACTGTAATTGTGGTTTTATAATTCACTAGGGCAGAGAGCCTAGAAACCAGTCAGAACTGATTTCTCACTATCTAAGTATGATGTTTGTTCCCACTTAAATGGCAAATAATAAAAATGGCAAATTTTTTTTTAAAAAAACCTTTCTTTGTGTTTACTTAGTAATGAAGTTTTAGTTACACTTAAGAAATTAGGAGAAGAAAAGATAACTTTATTATTTATAACTTTACAGAACTTCTATATTGTGTAGTGTATTATTCATTTCTTTCAATAAATAATTTTTATTGAATACATAATACAGAAATTAGTAATTAATTTCTAATAACCCTTTTGTATTTGATTTTAACAAATGGGTATGAATTCATACTAAGGACCACACACCCTGAGACAAAATAAAACTATAACATTCTGATTATTCAGGATTTATATTATTATCCAAATTTTCCAAAAAGAAGTGAGGCTCTTCAGAATGAAATGGTCCGCCAAAGGTTGCACTGCTAGAAAGTAGCATAAATAACAGAAAAACCCAGAATGTCATAAGTGATTATGATGTGCATTGTATTATGTGGTATGTTATCATCAAAATATAAGAAATTCCACAAAAACTGTAGGAAGATAAATGTGATAGGCAGCCTCTAAATGGCCATCTAAAATCCTTGCCTCTTGGTATTCACATCTTGTGTTATCTCTTCTTCTTAAGTGTGAAGTGGACATATTGCTTCTCTTATAATGACTAGAATGTGGAAGAAGTAATGGGATGTCATTTCAGATATTAGGTTATAAAAAGACTGTGGCTTCAGTCTTGGGTGCTCATTCCCAAATCCCTCTCTGGCTTGTTCACTCTTAGGAAAGCCAGTTGCTATGTTGTGAGCTGCTCTAAGCAAATGCTAACATGGCAAGCTGCTGAGGGAGGCTCTGGCCAAAGTCAGTGAGGAACTGAGGTTCTCAGTTTTCCAGGCTGTGAGACACTAGAACCTTCCAACAACTATGAGTGAGCTTGGAAGCAGATCTTCCTTTAGTTGAGCTGCAAAATGTACCAACTGACAGCTTGACTAGACCTAATGAGAGACCCTAAGACAGAAGCACTCTGTTAAGGCGAACCTGCATTGCTGAACCAGTGAAACAGTGAGATAATGTTTGTTCCATAACGCCAATAAGTTTGGGAATAATTAATTATGCAACAATAGAAAACTAAAATAAATTAATTTCATTCTACATAAACTCCTTAAACTATATATATAAGTATTTATACCATAAAATATGAATTGCTATACTAGAAACCAGAAAAATATGTCTTTGTGTATTTTTAAAGGTTATCAAAAAGGAGACATTGTTATTATATTTACAGGTAAGTCAAAATATTGCCAGTTATGTGTATGTATGTGTGTGTGTGTGTGTGTGTGTGTGCTTGGATCTTCTTAAAAATAGTCACAATCTTGTAAAGCAAATATAAGAAAGCTTAAGTCTTTCAGAATTCAAAAAACATTAACATTTTTTCTTGCTAATAAGGACTCAATTTCATGGCCTAATATAAATACATTATTTTTATTTATTTTTATTTATTTATTTATTTATTTTGAGATGAAGTCTCGCTCTGTCGCCCAGGCTGGAGTAGAGTGGTGCAATCTCGGTTCACTGCAAGCTCTGCCTCGTGGGTTCATGCCATTCTCCTGCCTCAGCCTCCTGAGTAGCTGGGACTACAGGCACCCACCACCATGCCCAGCTAATTTTTTGTATTTTTAATAGAGACAGGGTTTCACCGTGTTAGCCAGGATGGTCTCGATCTCCTGACCTTGTGATCTGCCCACCTCGGCCTCCCAAAGTGTTGCGATTACAGGTGTGAGCCACCGTGCCCAGCCTATAAATGCATTATTAACCTAACAAGGCATCCAATTTGTCTTTCTCTCACATACCAAGATTGAGAAAAACAAAGGAAGTGAGGTTTAGGAGGAAATAAATTCTCATATTCTCATAAACAATACAATGCTCATGAGACTTGGTTCCCAAATATATGGTAGACAAGAGGATCAGAGAAACCCACCCATTAAATAAATCTTGAATGACTGAGCTAGATAAAATGTCATAGAATTTTTGAAAGCTAGATTCCCAGGAGGTAAGCAAATCTTGAAGCTTGCTGTAGTCCTAGGAACAAGAGCCCATTCTCAGAGGTCTAATAGCTAACATAAGATGGGGTCTTAATTGTAAATGTTTCACTAAAATGATGACCTCTGAAGACATTCAGTGAAGATAAACACCTGTGCAGTTTGCTATGATTCAGGCATTCAAAACACTTGGATAGGAACAATACCTACGAAGGCAAGGGAATTGCCTAGTTTAGTTAAGTACCACTGATAGCCCATAGAAGAATAATAAGAAACTAAGATGTGAGGGACAGTGTGAAAACAGAGAAATGTGAGAAACAGAGGGCCTTTTGGTGACAGCTCACAAGGCAGCAGTTGTCTCCTGCAGAAGGAGAGCTGTTGCAGCTCAGTTCCAGATCCAATATTTGACAGTTATAGTTGCAGATCTCCAGGCTTCAGCCTAGGGAGTCTATTATGCTCTCGTGAGTGCCCTGGTGGAGAACACCTAAAATTGTAAAATCTACAATGGATATATTATGAAAGTTAAGCAAATCTAACTGATGATTATGTTCCCAAGGTGGTCCCAGAGGACACACCATCCACCAATACCATCAGTAATTGGCTATGAGAGGCATACCAGCATCCTAAGTCCAATAGTCGCTCACTCTTCAGGGGGCTGGGGTTGATGGTTGTAGACATGGCCACAGATCTGGTCATATTAATATCAGAAGAGGTATGGAGCCCTAAAATCATAGAGGTCAAGCTTTGATACATTACCTCTGGAAGTCAGAGAACACAATTACTCTAACAAGCAATGTTGGGGTGGCAGCCAAACAGTTCTAAGCTGTAAGAAATTGCAAACATGGTTAGTAAAGCACGGGGCCAGAGAGTATAGTTTACAAATGTGCTGCTGAACATCTAGAGCCAGAAAAAGGTAAGAATATGGAATCAGAATACCAGGTGGTTTGCTGCCCCAAAATCATAATCTCTTGTTCGGTTCAGAAACATAATTAAGTAATATCCAGGTTTTGCCCAGCTGTATTTCAGAATTGCTCTCATGTTTCCCATTTCTGAACAGGAATAGCTATGGTTGTCTTCCTATGCTTGTTCTACTATGGTATCTGGGGAGTAGAGAGAAAATAACCTGTCTCTTTAGCTTCACAGATTTATATATCAAGAGAAACTACCCAAGGAGACTCATCCACACTTGGACGAGATTTAGACAATGAGATTCCGGACCGTGAGCAGATGAGATAAGACTTTTGAGGATGTTGGGAGGAGGTGAATGTATTTTGTGCAGGGAAAGGATGTGAACAGCTAGAGGTCAGAATGTGGACTACCATGAAAGGGTCTAACATGACCCCAAATTTTACTTTTATCTGATGGTCACAACTTGTGTAATCCTCTCCACTGGAGTGTGCAAAGAACTCATAATGGTTACCTTGCTTCTAACTAATATAATAAATACTTCAGTGATTACATACATAAGATTATAAAGTGTCTTGCAGGCAACCTCTTTCTTTTTTGCAAGATTTGTTGAAGGCAGCTACTATGTTTTGACCTGTCTTAGGGAGACACCAACATGAGAAGAGAATGAAGGAGGCCTCCCTTCAACAGCCAGCAAGAAAAAGAGATTCTCAGGAATTTAAACAACAAAGAAAGAAGTTTACCAACTATCACATGTGCTTGGAAGTGGAGCCTTGCTCAATTGAGATTTGAGATAAGACAACAGCCCAGGCTAACACCTCGTTTGCTGCCTTTTGAGACCTGAAATAAGGTACTGGTGCAGAGGACGCAGCTAAGCTATGCCCCCACCCCGACCCACAGAAACCATGAAATTACATGTATTTTCCAAACCACTAAGTTGTTGGTAATATTGTACACAGTAATAGGAAAGTAATGAAATAGGTGTTCATATTTTTTTCTAATATTTACTCTTAAAATACTACACATTAAAGAAAACTTTTAACATGAATGCTACATTTTTAAGTTTTTAAGGTTTTCTAAAAATATACAAGACATTTTGTCTAAAGTAAAATCAGAGGATAAGTGAAAGGAGATTTCTCTATTGATCATTACCAAGAGGTTAGCATCTTGGTAAATATCTTAAATATTTGAACTAAAAAATATACAAATTGTCTTTTAGGAGAATTTGTGGTTTTGCTTGGGGTATTTTTGTTTGTTTGATTTTTTTTTTGTTTTTTTTTTTAAATCAGTACTGTCTTCAAAACAAATTCATGTGCTTCTTAGGAAAACCTTACATAACTCTGACCAATTACCCCAAAGCAGTGATTCGTTCTTTGTACACTTTTAGGTGGAGAAGTCTGGAATGCCAATGGTATAAAGATGAAATCGAGATGTGTTAAAAGGATTGCATGAAACTTCCTTAAGTAAAAATGATGCACAAAACAGCCATATTTATATTTATATTTTGGATAGCTGTATTTGCTTGCAACATTTTCTTAGTGATCCTGTTTGTGTTTTAGACCCACTTGTCTCCATTTACCTGTGAGCCCCATCCCTAGAAGCAGACATCCAAAGCCCCAGAAAAGATGGGCTTATTTCCTGCTCTGTCCCAAGGGCAAAGCTTCCGAGGAGAAGAAGAGCAGCTCATTGTGATGAAGTAGCTGCTGTGCTTGATTGTTACTAGGCAAAAATATTGTTTCAATATTGTCCTGTTATCTAATAAACTTCTCATGGAAAAGGAGACTGAGGTGCCAACTTTATTTTTCAAAAATAATGTAAGAAAAGCCCCACATGGCTCTGAAGGGGATGTGATACCCAAGACACAAGAGCTGGAATTCGCTTCCAAAGATTACATAAAATAAGTAATTTTTTTTTCTGTATCATCAATACCTAAAATAATGCTTGACAGATAAGAGACAGTGAATATATATTTACTGGATACAGGAGTAAACTGAAGGGACCAGAACGAATATCTAACCCTTCAGCACACGCATTTATAGCAGCCACACCAAGGATATTGTTTGGACAAAAATGTAGTGCCTTCGAGTCTCCACTAAGTCTCTTTTCAAACCACTCTATATAAACAAACAATCCTATTAAAAATAAATGCAGTCAGGCACAGTGGCTCATGCCTGTTGTCCCAGCACTTTGGGATGCCAAAGCAAGAGGGTCACGTGAGGCCAGGAGTTCAAGACCAGCCTGGGCAACATGGCAAAAACCTGTCTCTACTGAAAATACAAAATTAGCCAGGTGTGGTGGCATGCACCTGTAGCCTCAGCCATTTGGGAGGCTGAGGCACGAGAATCACTTGAACCCAGAAGGCAGAGGATGCAGTGAGCTGAGATGCTACCACTGCACTCCAGCCTAGGCAACAGAGTGAGACTCTGTCTCAAAAAATAATAATGAAATAAAAATAAATAAATAAATGCATTTACAAGATAAATCTCGTCATGTTTTCTTCCAACCAACTCCCTAAACACCTCTCATACAGAAAGACCTAACCAGACACTCTGTCACTTTGTGGGGGCTTTAATGCACCTTATATTATAGTATCCTATCTTTAGAATGCAGGCCTTTAAACCATGATAAGGAAGCTGATGAAACCTATTTAGAATAAGGTACTTGTGAATTAATATATTATTCTTTCCAGTACAAGAAACAATTTTACCAGAGGGCTAGCCAGAGAAGTCAATGTTTAAAATATAAATACAAGTTTATTGAAAGTCAAATTTCAAATATCAATAAAAGACTGAGGGAAGGGGATTTTGATACGTGTCTACCCAGTCACACAATTGCGTAATGCTTTGTGTAAGGAAAAAAATTGTTAAAATATAACAAAGAATATACTTGAAACTTCTCGAGAATTTACATTTTGAGGAAGAAGTGAAATAGGAAAATGAAATAAACGGAAACATCTTTACATGACATACAAGCATATCTTGCTATATTGTGCTTCATTTTATTGTGCTTCCCAGATATTGTGCTTTTTACAAATTGCAGGTTTGCGGCAACGCTGCATCAAGCAAGTCTGTTGGCATGCTTTTTCCAATGGCATATGCACACTTCGTGCCTCTGTGTCAAATTTTCATAAATTCTTGAGTTTTTTCAAGCTTTATTAGATCTGTTATAGTGACTTGTAGCTAATGATCTTTAAGTTAGTATTTATAATTGTGTTAGGGGTACCATGAACTATGCCCATATAAGTCCACAAACTTAATCAATAATGTGTGTTCTGACTCCTCCACTGACTGTTTCCCCATCTCTCTCCTCATGCCTCTCTATTCCCTGAGACACAACAATATTGAAATTAGACCCACAATGGCCTCTAAGTATTTAAGTGAAAGGAAGAGTAGTATGTCTCTCATTTTAAATCCAAAGCTAAAAAATGATTAAACTTAGTGAGGAAGTCATGTCAAAAACCAAGACAGAGTAAAAGCTAGGCCCCTTGTACCAAACAGCAGAGTTGTGGATGTAAAGAAAAATTTCTTGAAGGGAATTAAAAATGCTACTCCAGTGAACACATGAGTGATAAGAAAGCTAAACAGCCCTATTTTTAGTATGCAGAAAGTTTTAGTGGTCTGGATAGACAATGAAACCAGCTACAACATGCCCTTAAACCAAAGCATAATCCAGATCAAGATCCAAAATCTTTTCTGTTCTATGAAGGTGAAGAGAAGTGAGGAAGCTGCAGAGAAAAGTTGAAAGCTAGCAGAGGTTGGTTCATGAAATTTAATGAAAAAAAGCCATCTTCAAAACATAAAAGTATAAAGTGAAGCAGGAAGTATTGATTAGAAACTGCCATAAGTTATCTAGAAGATACAGCTAAGATCATTGAGGAAGGTGGCAAAACACACACACACAAAGATTTGCAATGTAGATGAAACAGTTTTCCACTGGAAGAAGATACCATCTAGGATTTTCATAACTAGAGAGGAAAAGTCAATGACTGGCTTCAAAGCATCAAAAGACAAGCTGACTTTTGTTAGGGACTAATGCAGCTGATGACTTTCAGTTGAAGCCATTGTTCTTACCATTCTGAAAATCCAAGGGCGCATACAAAATATGCTACATCTACTCTGTTTGTGATCTATAAACGAAATAAAAGTCTAGATGGCAGCACATCTGTTTACAGCATGGCTTATAGAATAATTTAAGCCGACAGTTGAGACCAACTGCTCAGAAAAAAATTATTTCAATATATTACTACTCATTGGCAATGCATCTAAGTCACCCCAAGGACCCTGATGGAGATGTACAGGGAGATTAATGTTGTTTTCATGCCTGCTAACACAACATCCATTCTGAAGCTCACTGATCAAGGAGTCGTTTTGACTTTCAAGTCTTATTATTTAAGAAATACATTTTGTAAGGCTAAGTCTTCAATGGATAGTGATTCCTCTGATGGATCTGGGCAAAATAAATTGAAAACCTTCTGGAAAGCATTTATCATGTTAGATGTCATTAAGAACATTTGTGTTTCATTGGAGAAGGTAGAAATATCAATATTAACAAGGGTTTGGAAGAGGTTGATTCCAACTTTCAGAGATGACTTTGAGGAATTCAAGATTTCAGTGGAGAAAGTAAATGGAGATGTGTTAGAAATAGCAAGAAAGCCAGAATCAGAAGTGAAGCCTGAAGCTGTGGCTGAACTGCCGCAATCTCATGATAAAACTTGAATGAGGAGTTGCTTCTTATGCATGAGCAAAGAAAGTTATTTGAGATAAAATTCACCCCTAGTAAAGGTGCTATGAACATTTTTGAAATGACAACAAAGGATTTTGAATATTCCATAAAGTTAGTTAATAAAGCAGACGCAAATTTAGAGAGGATTGACTCTAATTTTGAAAGAATTTCTACTATGGGTAAAATGCTATCAAACAACATTGTGCTGGAAGAACACTTTAATGAAAAAAAACAGTAAACTGATGAAGCAAATTTCATTGTTGTCTTACTTTGAGACATTTCCACAGCCACTTCAGCCTTCAGTAACCACCACTCTAATCAGTCAGCAGCCACATCATCAAGGCAAGACCCTTTACGAGCAAAACGATTATGACTCTCTGAAGCTTGTATGATTATTTGTATTTTTTGTAATAAACTATTTTTTAATTAACAAATGTACACTGTTTTGTTAGATACAATGTTATTTCACATTAAATAAACTAGAGTATAGTGTAAACACAAGTTTTATATGTATTGGGAGACCAAAAAAAAATGTGTGACTTGTTTTATTGTGATATTTGCTTTAATATGGTACTCTGGTACTGAACTTACAACATCTCCAGGGTATGCCTGTGGTAGCAGAAAAAAAATTGAGATAAATGATAGGAGATGGGTGGATGCAATGTAAAGGCAAGTTGGTGTATGATATGAAATAGAGAAGGACAGTGGTTTTTCAGACATCAAGATGTCAGATGAAAGTTCACTTGATACTGATCTGAGCAGGAATAGTCACTTATTCAGGTTAGCTGGGAGAAAATAGCCATAAATAATGAAGAATCAGCTGCTAGAAAATTGTGGTAGTAATAGCTTAAAAAATGTACTTTCTCTAGAAAGTGATGAGTAGCTAGAAATCTCATTAGGTATCATTATTTCATTAAAAACTGTCATCTCCTTCTTTGATATTTTATTCCACCAATATTAAATTATGAATTATTTAATGATTTCCATTTAATATATCTTATCACAAAAAAGTTTGTCTAGTTTGTGCTTTCTCCCATTTTCATGAATATAAAGCTCAGAATTGTTTTAGCAAATAATGCTACAGCAAAAATAAATATTGCAATAATGCATAAACCATAATGCTATAAAATACTTTTATTCATGCCCATGGTTTTTATTTTTTAAAAAAATAGTTACTCATACTGCCATTTTATGCACTTGCCCCCTTTTTATCTTACTCATTTGAGGTTACAGGGAACTGGCTTGGCCACTTTATATTGTTGATGAGGTCACTAACCTTCTCCCCATTGGCCGATTTGGCATTACATGAAAGATTACATAAGGTCAAAAGGTAAACCTATAACCAACAAGCAACAGGAAAGGCTCTTGAGCACTGTGGTTACAAATCATGTGCTACATAACACGCTTATAGATGTGTTATGCCCTAGAAAAAAGGCTTTCAGTTGGTCCTGAAAGGCAAGAAAAGAAAAGACAGAAATTTGAACGTAAGGAATATCACAAAGGGTGAAAGACAAAATTATTTTAAAAATATCATTCACACTCCAGACGTGTGATATTTCAGAGAGTTTGGGATCAATTTAAATAACAAAAATTCAGTCTCCTAATAAAGAATCCTCAGTGACTTGTTTTTTTCTCCCCTTAATACCGCCTATTTTATGTCCTGTATATTCACATGTACTACACTTAAAATAATATGATTCATAGGCTGAAGTGGAGAGAACATTAATTAACGCCTAGAGATTTCAAATGCATATGGAAACAAGAATCTTTTTGTCATTGAAACTTTCCCACTGGAAAGGCAGGAATTAAAGAATTTGTGGAGAAAATAAAGATCTTACAGATGTTATGGCTTAAGACCTTTATTTTACAAAGAAAAACATTAAAGTCCAGAGAATTTAAAGGATTTGTATTGAATAGAGGACATTGATAAACTAGATCTCAGTTCAGTGATATTGTTTAGCAGTAATATTCTAATCAAAAGCTGATAAGCACTCTGTTAAAGGTACCAATCTTGCAAGTGTGGAAGTTGCAGAATCCCTGCTATAAATTGCCAAATGCTATTGCAGTGACAAGAATGGTAACATTTCCCTAGAAGAACTTCTCGGTTGTGACTGGGTATTGTTGCTAGTTTTCTGCTTCTAAGGCCCTATCAGATTTCCATAAAATATTCAATGTCATTTATCAAATCTCTGCTTCTTTTTTTTTTGTGACTAAGATCAATGAACCATATAATCATTGCTTTTTTTTTAATTTTTACTATTAGATAACTATGCCTCACATTGTAAAGAATAAAAGATGTAGACAGTTAATGATTCTTGGGCACATAAACTCTACCAAAATATATAATACATAAATTACTGGAAATTAAGAATATCATGTTAAGGGTTGTAAAAAATGAGGAAAGTAAAAAATGATGCTTTGAGAATTAAAGAAAAGAGAGTATGTTAACATGAGTGGTAGTTCTTAAAATTTAATGTGGCATTGCATTTCTCTGAAATTTTCATGGAGAGTGAAGATTTCTGGGCTCCATTTACAACCAGAGATCATAATACTTTTATGTGTATTGGGTGGGACTCAGGAATTTACATTTGTATTAAGACTCCAGGTGATTCTGATGAAGCTGGTACCTTAACTCCACCTATTAAAAACAATAAGGAGTCAGATAAATTTTAGGAAGAATATTATTATTAGAAATCATGCTTCTCAGTTTTTTCAAAGTGTTCTTTGATGACCTTAATGTCCCATTTGCTTTTGTCTTTTCTAAATGTTGCATGATTTATGTTTCTAGGTATGATATGGTATCATCATAAAGTAATAAAATGATACTAGATATCTCATGGAAACCTAGCAGGGCCTTAGAGCCAAGTGTTGCAAAATTAAAGGATAGCTAGAATCCCAAAGAATAGAATCATATCAACCTAGGCAATATCATATTCATATAATAACAGTCTTATATCTATCTTTACATTTCTTTTTGCCTAACTCAATGCTAGTCCAACTCCTACTTAACCGTTTGCATTAGGCCATGCTTACACTGCTATAAAGAAATACCTGAGATTGCAAAATTTATAAAGAAAAGAGGTTTAATTTGCTCACAGTTCTGCACAATTTACAGAAAGCATGATGCCTCAGGAAGCTTCCAATCATGATGGAAGATGAAGGGGAAGCAGGCATCTCACATGGTGAAAGCAGGTGCGAGAGAGTGGGAGGAGGTGCCACACACTTTTAAACCAGATCAAATGTGAAGTTACTCATCACCAGGGGATGGCATTAAGCCATTCATGAGGGATATACCTTCTTGATCCAGATCCTGGTTCTGACCTTGAACCAGGCCCCACTTGAACTCTGGGGATTACATTTCAATATGGGACTTGGTGGGAATATAGTTCTAAAACATATCACCTTTTTTTTTTTTTTTTTTGGTCTGCCAGTATAGGCCAGATTATAAAGCAATGAAATCAAACACCCAAGTCTCAATGGTTTAATTATGTAGAAGATTTATTCCTTACTCATGCTACAAATCAAGTGTAAATCAAAGGAGGGTGCTGATGAATCGATGCTGATGGGGCAGCCACTTCATGAAATGGCAGTGGCCTGATTCTAAATATTCTGCCCAAATGTTTCCCCCCTCCCCCTAAAACAAGTCACATGCTACCCTGGCTTCAAATGGGCAGAAATATGGAATTTTACTATATTCTCAGAAAAAAGAGAGGAAGCATATTTGTGAACAAACAACCTGTCAAAAAGATTATTGCAAAGTCTCTTAATTGATCTTTCTGACTCTAAGTTTCTCCTTTAAAATCCATTCTGTAACCTATGGACACATGAATCCACTTAAAGCAACACTGACTACTTTGTTCTTTCCCAGAAAACTTCAAAGCACCTCATTGTCTATTTAATATGATAAAAAATTATTAGAATGATAGTTGAAGCCCTCTACATCATTGCCTCTTACATGACACCAACTCAATGTCTAGCACTTACCTTACATGAAACCTGTAATTCAATAAGTGTGCACTATTAACTAGTCCTCAACATGATTTTTGTTTGAGGAGTAATCAATAGTACAAATATCATTTATTGTCAAACAATAAACATGGTTATTACTAACTCCATTTCTTCACTTACGTTTCCGGGAACCTGGATTTAGAATTAACTAACACTGATTAAGTAGAGAATATATTAGATAAATTTCTTCTATAGTAATTATTTTGTCCTCATACCTACTCATCAATCTACTAGCAATTCTTTAATCTCCATATTAAATAAAGCTTGCTTTAAGAAGCCTTCCCAGAGGTTCAAAATTAGCTCTGATTCTAATTTTGTCATAATCTTCAAGGTCTCTGCATGAAGTTTTATTTTAATAACATATACTCTGCCTTTTGATATAAATATTTGGCTACATATCTAATCTTCAGATGAAAAATACAAACTTTTCTGGGTTTAGATGGAATTGCTTTTAAGTCATCTTTCATGCAGCACTGTGTAAATAATGGCACTTACTAAAAAAGTGTTTAATTGAATTGTCAAAATAATTTATATAACAGCATCTGAGCACCAACTAATGACCAATTTCACCTTGGAAATTAGTTTGTGCTTTTGAAATTATTATTTTATGATTTGGGAATTCATTAAAGCATTGTTACAGGGTGATCATTAACATTTTCCCCATATAATCAAATATGTGAACTAGTAAATATAATTCTGAGTAGAAACACACACACAGATGGAGGTCTAATGATGTATGATTTTCATTTTTATTTAGATTTCTGAGTTTGTTAGGGAGTGATATAGAACTGAGGGTACATTTAGCATAGTTCTCTCAGGATTGGTAAGTAGGACTCTCATTTGCAGCCTATCTGAAAAATTCTTCATTTGGATTTCAAAATAGTCATTGGCTGTGCTGCCAACAAAAGGAAAAGACAGTGCGGTCAGCCACCAGATGGTAAATTATTTCAACTCAACATCACATTTATTCATAACATTCAGGTTATCACATAAAGCAAAAATGGCCACAGTGGATTTTATTTTACTGCTTATAAGGAGCTCCTATGTTTTTTGAGGATTATATTTTTCCCTTGGTGTATTTTAAGCATACTTTATCTCTTAAAAGGCTTTCTGCAGCTCATTTGAAGCACTTGCCATCCCCCCCTTTTCAGGCACCTATTACTGAGATTATCACTGGTAATAGCAGTCACATTAATGTATAATTCTCACATGTGTAATAGAACAAATAAGATAGACTCAGAATTTGAGGGTCATGCTGTTCTCGAGTTTATAGTATGTTTTTTTTTTCTCCCTGAAGTGTGATGCCTATCTTTACAGAAGGAACACTACTCAGTTTTCATTGAATGGAGGGGTTTTTCTGTCAAGGAGATTTAGACATCTCAGAATTCATATAAAATTTTACATTCTCTTAAGAAATTGAATAGTAATTTTATTGTATTACCTTAAAAGAAAGTGAGTAAATAATGGTTGGTTTTATGTCATATAGATGTTAATTTGTATATAGAAACTGTATACTAGTGATGAATTCCTGTTAACCCAATTATGTTATCTACAGCAGCAACCAATATAGGTGAGCAATATTCATTACCAGGCCAAGAGCAGATGTGATAGAACCAGAGTTAGAGTTATGCTTACAGATGAGATAAAACAGAGAAAAAAATACTATAAGAGATGTGAAAGATGTTGACAGACCCCTCATTTTTTTTTTTCTCCTGCAAAAGTCCTTCTTCATCCACATTGAAATTTTCTCTTCCTTATGCCCTGCTAGGCTCCAGTAGCCACCAGTCCCAAGCAGGCCTGCCTGATTTGTTTAAACTGGAAGGAAGAAAAATATATGCAGATCTTCTCTGGGGTTGAAAATTTGATAGTTCCCTGATGTTCAGCCTGGTTGAATAAGCAAGTAAGCTGCGAGAGAGAATAAAACTCACGAAAAGAAGTAAAGATGAGAAACAAAGTGCTGGCAGCATCTGAGTTGCTGAATCCCGTTTGTCCTAAGATTCAGCTGTATTCTTCTTTCCTTCGCATAGTTTGATTGCAAACTATTCTGTGGATTGTATGAGCCAATTAATTTTCCTTTTGCTCAAGCTACTTACAGTATTTAGAGACAATGACTCAGAATAAGGAGCTTTTGAACAAGGTGTAACTGAGTGGGACTGGAGGAAGCTGGATGGGACTAAAAACTGAAGCAATATCACTTCATATGAGCACCAATGCTTAAGAATTAACTAAATATCATGTTTGCATCAACCTAATAAACTGTAATGAGCAAAATAATAAAGAGAAAGGAGAGTGTGATGGGTTGGATTATTTGTTAGTCATACACCACCTCTTTTGGGGGATGAACTATATAGATCCCTACCCTACTGCTTTGGACAACTCAATGTTCATGGCTATGTTGTGATCAGAGATTTTGACCTGTTCTCTTTTGTTCCTTAGAATCATCAAGAGAAGGTTATGTTCTGCATATCTTACTTGTCCATGAGCAATATAAAAACAATCGGAACTGATTTGAAATCAACTCAAAAGCAGAAGTTGAACTAGTCCAACAAACATGCAGACCATTAGAGAGAAAAATAAATATTGATTGTTGTAAGCTACTGTGTTTTGAGGTGGTTGGTTACACAGCCCTTATTTTGGCAATAGCTGACTAATACACGTGGTTAATACAATAAAGAAATTAAAAGCAAAGCAGGCGCTAGTATGAGTGACAGACAACAGAAAAAGAACCAAAAGAGAGGATGAAAAACATGGGAAACCAAAAAGAATTGCAAATAAAAAGCAAATGAGGCAAGTTGAAATATAATGAGCGGTAGAATAAAAGAAAAGATAAAATTTCAGTAAGTAAATCCAGCAGACTGATAATTATAGGAGTAGAAGAAGCAGGCAGATTACAATGTACAGAAAAAAAAACTGTGAAATATGTGATAGAGACACAGGATTTTATACTTAGAGGGAAACGTAGGAGCCAGAGAAATTAATATTTACAGTAAAAGTAAAATATTTACAGTAATATTTACAGTAATAAATATTTACATGGGGTGAGCTAAAAATACCTTAGAAATACTATATATTAGGTGCACAATTGAAGAAAAGTGAGAAGCACACGATATACTGGGAAAAAATATGTTATTATTGGTATCGAAGAGTTTAATTATCATTACCTAATTTTCTTTCATTTCTTGGGATTCTGACCCTTCAAATTATCTTGAACTCACACCTACAATAAATACTCAGAGTTTTTAGAGAACATCCTACTCAAACAAAATAGGCTAAACAATAATAGAATGTGTAGACTTTATTGAGAACACTCAAGACATTTGCATTGATGATTTAATGATTATGTAACCTTGAGAGTTATAATTTCAAAATTTCATCTTGCAAAATAAATTTTCTCTATTTGAAAGAAAAATATTTTCCTAGCATAATAAAGGGGGGAAAAGGAAGGAAGGAAGGAAGAAAGGAGAAGAAACCAGATCCATACTGGTCAATGGTCAGAGAGTCCATGCTGATTTATGAACCTTATGAATCCAAAGTCACTTTTGTTTTGGTCTGTAAGTCCAGACTTGATTAAAGTATTGATTTGTTGGATTTGTCTCCATAAATAGAATAGAAAAGTAAAGCTAATGGTATTTAGGTCCTCTCTTTTCTGCCTCTGTTTTAAAGGAAATAGCCTACAAAGATATTAAGTGCCTAGTTTTTATGAAATAGATTTTAGGAAAAGAACTGGTAAGAAGCTCCTTCTGTTTTGATGAACAGCAGTGGGAATGTGTATATGGAGCTGTGGTACGGTAGTGTTTTTTAGCTCAGCACAAAATGTTGGACTACTGGGGCACATATTACAGTCACATGTATGCAATTCTAACCAAAGTTTAATTAGTTTGGCTTTTGTAGGTTAAAAAAGAGGGAATCTATATAGTTAAATCAGAGTGTAGAAAGAGCTAATAGCATTGCACTGACTATCTCAAGAGGAAGATCCTTCCACAATAAGTCCAGGAGAGCCTTCCACAGTAACTCCAGGGAAGTAATTTTCATATATATCTCTTTCTGTGTTATCCATCCATCCAATACCTAGGCTAGTCTTCTTAGTGCCAGTTGTTTAAACTTCTTTGTCAAGAGAACCAAGAAGATAGACTAAAAGAATTTTTCAAAATAATATAATGTTTTAGTATTTTAAAAATTATTTTTTGCATTCATTTTATTTCCAGATTCTTTAAGAAAATAATTGCACATTTTGGGGTAGAGCCAAGATGGTTGAATAGGAACAGCTCCTGTCTACAGCTCCCAGTGTGAGCAACACAGAAGATGGGTGATTTCTGCATTTCCAGCTGAGGTACCGGGTTCATTGCACTGGGGATTGTCGGACAGTGGGTGCAGGACAGTGGGTGTAGCTCACCGAGCATGAGCCGAAGCAGGGTGAGGCATCACCTCACCCGGGAAGCGCAAGGGGTCTGGGAATTCCCTCTCCCAGCCAAGGAAAGGGGTGACAGATGGCACCTGAAAAATCAGGTCACTCCCACCCTAATACTGAGCTTTTCCAATGGTCATAGCAAACAGCACACCAGGAGATTATATCCTGCACATGGCTCAGAGAGTCCTATGCCCACGGAACCTCACTCATTGCTAACACAGCAGTCTGAGGTCAAACTGCAAGGTGGCAGTGAGGTTGGGGGAGGGGCGCCTGCCATTGCTGAGGCTTGAGTAGGTAAACAAAGCAGCCAGGAAATTCGAACTGGGTGGAGCCCACTGCAGCTCAAGGAGGCCTGCCTGCTTCTATAGACTCCACCTCTGGGGGCAGGGCATAGCCAAACAAAAGGCAGCAGAAACCTCTGCAGACTTAAATGTCCCTGTCTGACAGCTTTGAAGAGAGTAGTGGTTCTCCCAGCATGCAGCTTGAGATCTGAGAACGGACAGACTGCCTCCTCAAGTGGGTCCCTGACCCCCAAGTAGCCTAACTGGGAGGCAACACCCAGTAGGGGCAGACTGACACCTCACATGGCCGGGTACTCCTCTGAAACAAAATTTCCAGAGGAATGATCAGGCAGCAACATTTGCTGTTCACCAATATCTGCTGTTCTGCAGCCTCCACTGCTGATACGCAGGCAAACAGGGTCAGGAGTGGACCTCCAGCAAACTCCAACAGACCTGTAGCTGAGGGTCCTGACTGTTAGAAGGAAAACTAACAAACAGAAAGGACATCCACACCAAAACCAATCTGTACATCACCATCATCAAAGACTAAAGGTAGATAAAACCACAAAGATGGGGAAAAAACAGAGCAGAAAAACTGGAAACTCTAAAAATCAGAGCGTCTCTCCTCCTCCAAAGGAACGCAGCTCCTCACCAGCAACAGAAAAAAGCTGGACAGATAATGACTTTGATGAGTTGAGAGAAGAAGGCTTCTGACGATCAAACTACTATGAGCTAAAGGAGGAAGTTCAAACCCATGGCAAATAAGTTAAAAACCTTGAAAAAAGATTAGATGAATGGCTGACTAGAATAATCAATGCAGAGAAGTCCTTAAAGGACCTAATGGAGCTGAAAACCATTATGAGAACTACATAATGAATGCACAAGCCTCAGTAGCCGATTTGATCAACTGGAAGAAAGGGTATCAGTGATGGAAGATCAAATGAATAAAATGAAGTGAGAAGAGAAGTTTAGAGAAAAAAGAATAAAAAGAAATGAACAAAGCCTCCAAGAAATATAGGACTATGTGAAAAGACCAAATCTATGTCTGATTGATGTACCTGAAAGTGACGGGGAGAATGGAACCAAATTGGAAAACACTCTGCAGGATACTATCCAGGAGAACTTCCCCAATCTAGCAAGGCAGGCCAACATTCAAATTCAGGAAATACAGAGAACGCCACAAAGATACTCCTAGAGAAGAGCAACTCCAAAACAAATAATTGTCAGATTCACCAAAGTTGAAATGAAGGAAAAAATGTTCAGGGCACCCAGAAAGAAAGGTCGGGTTACCCACAAAGGGAAGCCCATCAGACTAACAGTTGATCTCTCGGCAGAAAATCTACAAGCCAGAAGAGAGTGGGGGCCAACATTCAACATTCTTAAAGAAAATAATGTTCAACCCAGAATTTCATATCCAGCCAAACTAAGCTTCATAAGTGAAGGAAAAATAAAATACTTTACAGACAAGCAAATGCTGAGAGGTTTTGTCACCACCAGGCCAGTCCTAAAAGAGCTCCTGAAGGAAGCACTAAACATGGAAAGGAACAACCAGTACCAGCCACTGCAAAAACATGCCAAATTGTAAAGACCATCGATGCTACGAAGAAACTGCATCAACTAACGGGAAAACAACAAGCTAACATCATAATGACAGGATCGAATTCACATATAACAATATTAACCTTAAATGTAAATGGACTAAATGCTCCAATTAAAAGACATAGATGGGCAAATTGTATAAAGAGTCAAGACCCATCAGTGTGCTGTATTCAGGAAACCCATCTCACATGCAGAGACACAAATAGGCTCAAAATAAAGGGATGGAGGAAGATCTACCAATCAAATGCAAAACAAAAAAAGGCAGGGGTTACAATCCTAGTCTCTGATAAAACAGACTTTAAACCAACAAAGATCAAAAGAGACAAAGAAGGCCATTACATAATGGTAAAGGAGAGCTAACTATCAACAAGAAGAGCTAACTATCCTAAATATATATGCACCCAATACAGGAGCACCCAGATTCATAAAGCAAGTCCTTAGAGACCTACAAAGAGACTTAGACTCCCACACAATAATAATGGGAGACTTTAGCACCCCACTGTCAACAATAGACAGATCAACAAGATAGAAAGTTAACAAGGATATCCAGGGATTGAACTCAGCTCTGCACCAAGTGGACCTAATAGACATCTACAGAGCTCTCCACCCCAAATCAACAGAATATACATTCTTTTCAGCACAACACCACACCTGTTCCAAAATTAACCACATAGTTGGAAGTAAAGCACTCCTCAGCAAATGTAAAAGAACAGAAATTATAACAAACTGTCTCTCAGACCACAGTGCAATCAAACTAGAACTCAGAATTAAGAAACTCACTCAAAACTGCTCAACTACATGGAACCGAACAACCTGCTCCTGAATAATTACTGGGTACACAACGAAATGAAGGCAGAAATAAAGACGTTCTTTGAAACCAATGAGAACAAACACACAACATACCAGAATCCCTGGGAAACATTCAAAGCAGAGTGTAGAAGGAAATTTATAGCACTAAATGCCCACTAGAGAAAGCAGGAAAGATCTAAAATTGACAACCTAACATCACAATTAAAAGAACTAGAGAAGCAAGAGCAAACACATTCAAAAGCTAACAGAAGGCAAGAAATAACTAAGATCAGAACAGAACTGAAGGAAATAGAGACACAAAAAACCCTTCAAAAAATCAATGAATCCAGGAGCTGGTTTTTTGAAAAGAACAACAAAATTTATAGACCACTAGCAAGACTAATAAAGAAGAAAAGAGAGAAGAATCAAATAGAAGTAATAAAAAAATGATAAAGGGGATATCACCACTGATACCACAGAAATACAAGCTACCATCAGAGAATACTATAAACACCTCTACGCAAATAAATTAGAAAATCTAGAAGAAATGGATAAATTCCTCGACACATACACCCTCCCAAGACTAAACAAGGAAGAAGTTGAATCTCTGAATAGACCAATAACAGGCTCTGAAATTGAGGCAATAATTAATAGCTTACCAACCAAAAAAAGTCCAGGACCAGACAGATTCACAGCCGAATTCTACCAGAGGTCCAAGGAGGAACTGGTACCACCACTTCTGAAACTACTCCAATCAGTAGAAAAAAAGGGAATCCTCCCTAACTCATTTTATGAGGCCAGCATCATCCTGATACCAAAGCCAGGCAGAGACACAACAAAAAAAGAGAATTTTAGACCAATATCTCTAATGAACATCAATGCAAAAATCCTCAGAAAAATACTGGCAAACTGAATCCAGCAGCACATCAAAAAGCTTATCCACCATGATCAAGTGGGCTTCATCCTTGGAATGCAAGGCTGGTTCAACATACACAAATCAATAAATGTAATCCAGCATATAAACAGAACCAAAGACAAAAACCACATGATTATCTCAATAGATGGAGAAAAGGCCTTTGACAAAGTTGAACAACACTTCATGCTAAAAACTCTCAATAAATTAGGTATTGAAGGGATGTATCTCAAAATAATAAGAGCTATCTATGACAAACCCACAGCCAATATCATACTGAATGGGCAAAAACTGGAAGCATTCCCTTTGAAAACTGGCACAAAACAAGTATACCCTCTCTCACCACTCCTATTCAACATAGTGTTGGAAGTTCTGGCCAGGGCAATCAGGCAGGAGAAGGAAATAAAAGGTATTCAATTAGGAAATGAGGAAGTAAAATTGTCCATGTTTGCAGATGACATGATTGTATATTTAGAAAACCCCACTGTCTCAGCCCAAAATCTCCTTAAGCTGATAAGCAACTTCAGCAAAGTCTTGGGTTACAAAATCAATGTGCAAAAATCACAAGCATTCTTATACACCAACAACAGACAAAAAGAGAGCCAAATCATGAGTGAACTCCCATTCACAATTGCTTCTAAGAGAATAAAATACCTAGGAATACAACTTACAAGGGATGTGAAGGACCTCTTCAAGGAGAACTACAAACCACTGCTCAATGAAATAAAAGAGGACACAAACAAATGGAAGAACATTCCATGCTCATGGATAGGAAGAATCAATATCGTGAAAATGGCCATACTGCCCAAGGTAATTTACAGATTCAACGCCATCCCCATCAAGCTACCAATGACTTTTTTCACAGAATTGGAAAAAACTACTTTAAAGTTCATATGGAACCAAAAAAGAGCCCGCATTGCCAAGTCAATTCTAAGCCAAAAGAACAAAGCTGGAGGCATCACGCTACCTGACTTCAAACTATACTACAAGGCTACAGTAACCAAAACAGCATGGTACTGCTACCAAAACAGAGATATAGACCAATGGGACAGAACAGAGGCCTCAGAAATAATACCACACATCTACAACTATCTAATCTTTGACAAACCTGACAAAAACAAGAAATGGGGAAAGGATTCCCTATTTAATAAATGGTGCTGGGAAAACTGGCTAGCCATATGTAGAAAGCTGAATCTGGATTCCTTCCTTACACCTTATACAAAAATTAATTCAAGATGGATTAAAGACTTACATGTTAGACCTAAAACCATAAAAACCCTAGAAGAAAACCTAGGCAATACCATTCAGGACATAGGCATGGGCAAGGACTTCATGTCTAAAACACCAAAAGCAATGGCAACAAAAGCCAAAATTGACAAATGGGATCTAATTAAACTAAAGAGCTTCTGCACAGTAAAAGAAACAGAGGTGACTGCATGCTGGCAGTCCTCAGAGCCCTCGCTTGCTCTCGGCACCTCCCCTGCCTGGGCTCCCACTTTGGTGGCATTTGAGGAGCCCTTCAGCCCCCCCACTGCACTGTGGGAGCCCCTTTCTGGGCTGGCCAAGGCTGGAGCCCACTCCCTCAGCTTGCAGGGAGGTGTGGAGGGAGAGGCACAAGCGGGAACCAGGGCTGCGTGCAGCGCTTGTGGGCCAGCTGGAGTTCCGGGTGGGCGTGGGCTTGGTGAGCCCCGCACTCGGAGCAGCCAGCCAGCTCTGCTGGGCCCGGGCAATGGGGGACTTAGCACCTGGGCCAGTGGCTGCGGAGGGTGTACTGAGTCCCCCAGCAGTGCTGGCCCACCGGCGCTGTGCTCGATTTCTCACCGGGCCTTAGCTGCCTTCCCGTGGGGCAGGTCTTGGGACCTGCAGCGCGCCATGTCTGAGCCTCCCACCCACTCCATGGGCTCCTGTGCGGCCCAAGCCTCCCCGATGAGCACCACCCCCTACTCCATGGCGCCCAGTCCCATCGACCACCCAAGGGCTGAGGAATGCAAGTGCATGGCGCAGGACTGGCAGGCAGCTCTACCTGCAGCCCTGGTGCAGGATCCACTAGGTGAAGCCAGCTGGGCTCCTGAGTCTGGTGGGGACATGGAGAGTCTTTATATCTAGCTCAGGGATTGTAAATACACCAATCAGCACCCTGTGTTTAGCTCAAGGTTTGTGAGTGCACCAATCAACACTCTGTATCTAGCTGCTCTGGTGGGGCCTTGGAGAACCTTTATGTCTAGTCTAGCTCAGGGATTGTAAATACACCAATCAGCACTCTGTATCTAGCTCAAGGTTTGTAAACACACCAATCAGCACCCTGTGTTTAGCCCAAGGTTTGTGAGTGCACCAATCGACACTTGGTATCTAGCTGCTCTGGTGAGGATGTGGAGAACCTTTATGTCTAGCTCAAGGATTGTAAACACACCAATCAGCACCCTGTGTTTAGCTCAAGGTTTGTGAATGCACCAATTGACACTCTGTATCTAGCTACTATGGTGGGGCCTTGGAGAACCTGTGTGTCGAAACTCTGTATCTAATTAATCTGATGGGGACGTGGAGAATATTTGTATCTAGCTCAGGGATTGTAAATGCACCAGTCAGCGCCCTGACAAAACAGGCCACTCGGCTCTACCAATCAGCAGGATGTGGGTGGGGCCAGATAAGAGAATAAAAGCAGGCTGCCCGAGCCAGCATTGGCAACCCGCTCGGGTCCCCTTCCACATTGTGGAAGCTTTGTTCTTTTGCTCTTTGCAATAAATCTTGCTACTGCTCACTCTTTGGGTCCATGCTGCTTTTATGAGCTGTAACACTCACTGCGAAGATCTGCAGCTTCACTCCTGAGCCCAGCGAGACCACGAGCCCACCAGGAGGAATGAACAACTCCAGACGCACTGCCTTAAGAGCTGTAACACTCACCGCGAAGGTCTGCAGCTTCACTCCTGAGCCAGCAAGACCACAAACCCACCAGAAGGAAGAAACTCCGACACATCTGAACATCAGAAGGGACAGACTCCAGACGCGCCACCTTAAGAGCTGTAACACTCACCGCGAGGGTTCGTGGCTTCATTCTTGAAGTCAGTGAGACCAAGAACCCACCAATTCTGGACACAAAACTACCATCAGAGTGAAAAGGGAACCTACAGAATGGGAGAAAATGTTTGCAATCTACTCATCTGACAAAGGGCTAATATCCAGAATCTACAATGAACTCAAACAAATTTACAAGAAAAAATCAAACAACCCCATCAACAAGTGGGTGAAGGATAGGAACAGATACTTCTCAAAAGAAGACATTCATGCAGCCAAAAGACACGTGAAAAAATGCTCATCATCACTGGCCATCAGAGAAATGCAAATCAAAACCACAATGAGATACCATCTCACACCAGTTAGAATGGCGGTCATTAAAAAGTCAGGAAACAACAGGTGCTGGAGAGGATGTGGAGAAATAGGAACACTTTTACACTGCTGGTGGGACTGTAAACTCGTTCAACCATTGTGGAACTCAGTGTGGTGATTCCTCAGGGATCTAGAACTAGAAATACCATTTGACCCAGCCATCCCATTACTGGGTATATACCCAAAGGATTATAAATCATGCTTCTATAGAGACACATGCACACGTATGTTTATTGTGGCACTATTCACAATAGCAAAGACTTGGAACCAATCCAAATGTCCATCAGTGATAGACTGGATTAAGAAAATGTGGCACATATACACCATGGAATACTATGCAGCCATAAAAAATGATGAGTTCATGTCCTTTGTAGGGACATGGATGGAGCTGGAAACCATCATTCTCAGCAAACTATCGCAAGGAGAAAAAACCAAACACCGCATGTTCTCACTCATAGGTGGGAATTGAACAATGAGAACACATGGACACAGGAAGGGGAACATCACACACCTGGGCCTATTGTGGGATGGGGGGAGGGGGGAGGGATAGCATTAGGCGATATACCTAATGTTAAATGACAAGTTAATGGGTGCAGCACACCATCATGGCACATGTATACATATGTAATAAATCTGCACGTTGTGCACATGTACCCTAAAACTTAAAGTATAATAAAAAAAAAAAAGAAAAGAAAAAGGGAAGAAGAGGAGAGAAAGGATTCGGGGGTGTAGGACGGAGGCCAGTCACAGAAGACTACATTTTGTGTTATATAAAATTCCATTTATACGAAATTTCTAGAAAACGCAAAACTATAGAGACAGAGAATTGGTTCGGTGGTTGGCTGTGGTGGGAGAGGGGATTGACTGCCACAGGCGTGAGGGAACGTTCTGGCATGATGGGTATGTTTTAAACTGGACTGTGGTGCTGGTTGCATAATCATATATAGTCACCAAAAGTTCTATAATTGCACTTACAAGGGGAGAATTTTCTGATATGCAAATTATTCCTCAATAAGGCTGTTAAAAATGGTACTGGGTCTTGCACTAGAAGATGACTGCTGTAATGATTCTGGAGATACTAATTCTTTATGGCATTTTCACAGTAGATAACTTGAATTGTTGCATCTTTAACATTTTGACCTGCTTTTTTATGTACCCATTTAAGTATGCAATTGATAACTCTTGACTAATTCTCTGTCTCTATAGTTTTGCCTTTTCTGGAAATTTCATATAGATGGAGTTTTATATAATACAGGGTGTGGTCTTCTGTGACTGGCTTCTTTCTTGCCTTCTTGAATCTTTTCTTTCTTCTTTTTTTTTGCATACATCTATGCAACCACCATCACAATCAAGATATAAACATTTCCATCACCCCAAAATTTCCCTGTGTTCTTCCCAGTCAACACTCCCACTCACCACCCCTGGCCCCAGGCACCACAGACCTGCCTTCTGTCACTATAGATTAGATTTGTCTTCACCAGCATTCCATAAAAATGGAATCAGACAGTATGTACTCTTTTGTGTTTGGCTTCTTTCACTAAGTTTGCTGTTTATGAGACTCATCCGTGTTGTTGCATTTATCCAGTAATTTTTTTTTTTTTTTGAAATGGAGTCTTGCTCTGTCGCCCAGGCTGGAGTGCAGTGGCGCAATCTCGGCTCACTGCAAGCTCTGCCTCCCAGGTTCAGGCAATTCTCCTGCCTCAGCCTCCCAAGTAGCCGGTACTACAGGCATGCGCCATCAAGCCCAGCTAATTTTTTTGTATTTTTAGTAGAGACGGGGTTTCACCATGTTAGCCAGGATGGTCTCGAGCTCCTGACCTCGTGATCGGTCCGCCTCGGCCTCCCAAAGTGCTGGGATTACAGGCTTGAGCCACTGCGCCCGGCCCCAGTAATTTTTTTTTATTGTTGAGTAGTATTAGATTGTATGGATATATCATAATTTGTTCTTGGTTATAATGAATAAAGCTGCTATAAACATTAAAAAAAAGAAAATAATTGCACATTTCAATCATATGGCTATTTTGTATCAAGTAGTTTAATATATAACCACTATAAAGATGATTTTTTCCTGTACTGAATTTGATAATTGTTGCATTAAAATTTTCCTCAGAAAAGAAAAAAAAAATCTCAAGAATAAAACTCAAAGGAGATTTAGACTGAAAATTTTAGAAAATCTATTTAATGTCAGATATTTTTTCTCTTATAGATAGTATGAATTAGAACTGTGTTGTTTTCTTAAAGAAAGTGTCATAGCCATCACTATTCTTGACATTTTAATTGAATATTTTATGAATGTATGGCATATGGTAGTCAGTTCTGCATATAGAGAGCCGCCAGTAATTATTGAACTTTATTGTAAATAATTCAAGTATCATTCACCATATTAATATTTAAATTTGTAATGAAAATGAGTTAAAAGAAACTCAAAACGGGTTTAATGTAATGGCTAACACTTAGTAGAAACACAATTACTTTATATGGAGCAAAAACTGTGCCACCAACCCCTCCTCTTATTCTTTCTCAGCAAGTTCAATGTAAAGACAATGAGGATGATGATATTTATGATGATCCATTTCCACTTATGATTTTCCTAATAACATTTTTTAGGTTACTTTAAGAATACAGTATATAATATATATAACATACAAAATATGTGTTGACTGTTTATGTTATCAGTAGGGCTTCCTTCCGGTGAACAGTAGGCTATTAGTAGTTAAGTTTTAGAGGAGCCAAAAGCTATATGCAATTTTTAACTGTGCCCCTAACATCTGTATTATCCAATGGTTGACTGTACTTCTAAGATAGCGAACTAGTCTGCTGCAGTTTCAAGGATGCTAGCAGAAGACACACAACTCATTGATCAGAAGGGTAAAGGACATTATTACTCACTCACTGCACAGCAAGCAGATAGCAGCGTGATCATCATGTACATGCAGTTTCTCCTTGTTCTGGTGCCCTACGGGAGCGATATGGGTGTGCCTAAGTGGGTGCTGTGCAGGCAATAGGTTTGCATTAGCTGAGGAACCCTAAGTTTAGGGAATCCTGGCATTATGAACTGAATTGTGTCTTCCAAAGTTTATATGTTGAAGCCCTAACCCCGAATGTGACCGTATTTGGAAATAAGGCCTTTGTGGTGCTAATTAAAATTAAATGCGGCCATAAGGGTGGGGCTCTAATCTGATAGGGTTAACGTCCTTATGAGGAGAGAAAGAAACATCAGAAATCTTAGTCTCTGTGCAAGCACAGAGGAAATGCCATGTTGGGACACAAGAGCATAGCTGTCTACAAACTAGGAAGAGATTCCTCACCAGAAGCTGAGTTTGCTGGCACCTTGCTCATGGACTTCTAGCTTTCGAACTGTGAAAAAAATTAATGTCTGTTGTTTAAACCACCTAGCCTGTGCCATTTTGTTATGGTAACCTGAGTCAACTAATAAACACAGCCTTTAAAATATAACTAAATTTTAATTCAATTAAAGTAATGAGCTCCAAACAATTCTGCCCCACTGTTGTCCTATAAGGAGAAATTGTCCTTATGCTAGTCAATAAACAAACTTGCCCTCTACTCTAGAGGTAGATACATCATACTTTCTATGTTTACTATGCCACACCCTTGCATATGTTGCATATGCATACTATGCATATGTTTACTATGCAACACCCTTGCAAACATAGTCCAGAGTAAAAGTTGTCAGTGGTCACAAGAGTTGTAGAAAGAGAGAGGACCCATAAAGAGTTGCTTCCCCAGGAGATGCAGGTGCTGCATTAGGGGGTTTAGTCAAGAGAGAGAGAAGAGAGATTATGTGCAAATTTAGTTCTAGAACTTTTAGGACTTGAACAAATAAGGATCTTCTACATATGTTTATATCCAATCATTGCACTAATCTACCAGGAAAGCTATATTTTGTTGATCCTTTATTGAGCACATCAACTATTCATTCATTCATTCACTCACTCATGAATTCTTATATTCATTCAATAATATTTACTGAGCACCTACTCAATAGTAAATATTTCTTTTATTAGTGAAAAATAAAAAGAGAAATATGACAAGGTCTCCACTTATACAACAATATATAAGCAATATGGAAGATTAGATAAAGGTAACAACTCAGATAAAAAAATAAGATGCTCATGGGTAGCATGAGCTCTTCTAATAACATTAGAAGTCTTTTGGGTTATTAGAAGTTATTAGAAGTCTTTTGGGTTCTGGGTGGCAAGTTTAAGAAAAAAACAAAAGGATATTATTGGCTCAAGTAATTGCCTCAAGCCAGAGGTAGTATGGCCTGAAATATACATCAATTCAGAGGCTATGGATGATGTGAGGTTTCTGTATCTTTACATTTCTTTGCCTTATAATTTTTCAGAGATTGTTTTTATTCTGCAGATATTTAAATTCATTTGAACAAGAGAAAGGGACACTAGCAGCTTCAGGCTTACCTGATTTGTGAGGCAAATAACTATATTTATTAATATCCAAAGAAAGACATCTGTGAAGGTGACAATGCGTGCTATTAATAACTATTCCAATAAAAGATGTAAAAACCAGAACATTCCAATGAAATCTGCAGTGTATGTTTACCCTATACAGAGCCCGCTATCCTAAAGGAAGAGAAACTCTTTCTGTCCCATCATCCTCTTAACCTTTTCGGAAGCTGGTAATGGACTAATGTGCTATCCTGGAAACAATGACTGCGACAAAGAGAATGGAGAGAATGGAGTTCTGTGATTGCATCATCTGTTTCCCGCCCTCTTTTTTTTTTTTCTTTTTTTTTTCTTTTTTTTTTTTGAGACAGAGTCTTGCTCTGTCGCCAAGCTGGAGTTCAGTGGCGCGATCTCGGCTCACTGCAACCTCCGCCTCCCAGGTTCAAGCAATTCTCCTGCCTCAGCCTCCCGAGTAGCTGGGACTACAGGCGCCCGCCACCATTCCCGGCTAATTTTTGTATTTTTATTAGAGACGGGGTTTCACCATGTTGGCCAGGATGATTTCTATCTCTTCACCTCGTGATCCGCCCGCCTTGGCCTCCCAAAGTGCTGGGATTATAGGCGTGGGGGACCACGACTGGCCCCTTCTCGCTTTTTCTAACCATATGCTTCTCTCAGAGCATCCAACCTCCTTTCAGTTTAGAGGAATCCATTTACCCCTTACTTTCTTGTTCGGTAAAACCTGTTTCTGGCTCCATCTTAGAAGGACTGTGGTAGATTCTTATACTTATAGTACAGCATTTATGATATATACCCCCACATGGAATAACATAGTAAGTCATTATTATGAAAAACCTCCTCTTTACCAGTGAAGATGAGACAGAATGAAAGGAATAAAGGTATCAGACCATTCCATTCTATCACACATGCACAAGCATACGTGCACAAACACACACTCACGCGCTCACACATTTTTATTTTGGTCTCTTGAGCTTAAACCTTAGTTTCAAATTATTTTATCAGACCGATAGAACCAGAACTAAGCATTGATTCTTCAGTGATTTATTTTCTGGAAGCCAAAATAATGGATTAAATATACTAACTAAAATTGAGCTTGGAGATATTACCATTTTGTTAAAGATAAATGAGAGTTGTGATCATAATAATTTATCAATTGCTATAATCATCCAAAGTAGTAATTAGGTCACTGCAAACACATTTTTATGCAATTTGCTTATATTCACACAATTTTCTACTCTTATCTTTATTATTAACAAGAAGTCCTCTTGTTCAAAGTGTCAGCTAGTCACCTTCTCCCCAGTCTAAGAAGGAAAAATGCATGCCAGTGAAACTGGAGATCAAGCCTGCCTATGACATTCTGTTCATCTTAGAAGTCAGTTATTAGTAGAGAATATATATTGATACTGTGACAAATTTACTTTCAAGGTATTTGGAAAGATGTCTGTTGGTGGAAATAGATTTCTTATAAACCTAAATATAAACAAAATAAATATAAAGGGCCATAGAACTGAATTTTGAAACCCCTTAAAAAAAAAAAAAAAAAAAGCCTGCCTGGTGCATTGGCCCACCCCTGTAATCCTAGCACTTTGGGAGGCCAAGGCGGGCAGGGCAGATCACGAGGTCAGGAGATCGAGACCATCCTGGCCAACATGGTGAAACCTGTCTCTCCTAAAAATACAAAAATTAGCTGGGTGGGTTGGCATGTGCCTATAATCCCAGCTACTTGGGAGGCTGAGGCAAGAGAATGGCTTGAACCCAGAAGGCGGAGGCTGCGGTGAGCCAAGATTGTGCCACTGCACTCCACCCTGGTGACAGACCGAGACTCCTTCTCAAAAAAAAAAAAAAAAAAAATAGCCAGGTGTGGTGAACCCCTGTGGTCCCAGCTACTCAGGAGGCTGAGGTGGGAGGATTGTTTGAGCCCAGGAGGTGGAGTTTGCAGTGATTTGAGAGCTGAGAGCTGAGATCATGCCACTGCACTCCAGCCTGGATGACAGAGCAAAACCCTCTCTCTCTCAAAAATAAAAAAAAATAAAAAATAAAAAAAAGAAAAAGAAAACTGAATTTTACATTAAAAGTAGCAAAATAAAAAAACAAGTTTTGAAGTATAATGGCAATACAGATATGCATTTATAAATGTTTTATCTTAAAGAAGATGATCATAATCCAGCAAACACACAATATAAGAGAAAATACCTCAAACTAAAGTATACTTCCATTGGATACAAGGTTTGGGGAGGATGTGACTATGGTGATTGTACTTTATCTGAAATGTTCTGCTCCTGACTCTCCACAAACACAAATCCCCCTTAGGAACCTCAGTTTACTAATCCATAAAACTACCATGGTCATCTAAATGATCTCCAGGATCACTCTTGCAAAACTCTACCATAACAGTGCTAACTAATGCTTCATTTTTGTCATGGTTACTCATTGAGAACCCTTAGATATTCCATACCTGAGCAGGACTGGGGCAAGGGTGAGACGTCATAAGCACTTACCTCAGGCACAGAACTTAGGGCCCTACCAAAAAGCACAATGATATGGTTTGGTTGTGTCCCCACCCAAATCTCTTCTTGAATTGTAGTTTCCATAATTCCTACGTGTTGTGCAAGGGACCCAGTGGGAGGTAATTGAGTCATGGCGGCGTTTCCCCCACGGAGTGCAATGGCACGATCTTGTCTCACTGCAACCTCCACCTCCCAGGTTCAAGCGTTTCTCCTGCCTCAGCCTGCTGAGTAGCTGGGATTACAGGTGCTGCCACCACACCAGGCTTTTTTTTTTTTTTTTGTATTTTTAACAGAGACGGGTTTCACCATGTTGGTCAGGCTGTTCTCGAATTTCTGAATCTGGTGCTTTTATAAGGGGGTTTTTCCCTGGCTTCGCTATGCCCTTCTCCTTGCTGCTGCCCTGTGAAGAAAGGCGTGTTTGCTTTCCGTTCTTCCATATTGTAAGTTTCCTGAGGCCTCCCCAGCCCTGCAAAACTATGACCCGATTAAACCTCTTTCGTTTACATATTAACCAGTTTTGGGTATGTCTTTATTAGCAGCCTGAAAACAAACAAATACACTCAATAATCAAAATAAATATTATTTTCATGTAATATTTTAAAAATTGAAGTTGATGCCCTAGAACCACCCCACAATGAACACAATATGAAACTTTTAAATAAAGACAGGAACTTACCCTGTAGTTGTACAGCCCTGTCTCACAAGCCTCACCCTAAACTCAGCCTGGCCCTGAGTCCTTGTCTATGTGACATTGAACAAGTCATTTAATTTCTTCAAGCTTCAGTTGCCTCACTGTAAAATGAAGATTAATAATAGTATTTTTAAAAAACTTCACGGTATGGTTGAAGGAAATAAACGTGAAGATGCTTTCAAAGTCCTTGTCATAATACCCAGGACATAGAGAGTGCTAGATAAATGTTAGTTATTACAATTATTAACTCAAGCATAACATTTATTATATATTTTAGTATTCAATAATGTTTTAAATAAAACATCTTTGATGAAGCAGGCACATAATTGGACACTGGAGCTACAGTTTCTGCCCTCACAGAATTCAAAGTCAGATATCATTTAAATATTTATGAATATTAATTTAAGAAGCTGTGATTCCTCTGTAAATCTGTAAAATGTGATGCTTAGTTATTTGCTAACATTGAAGAAAATATATTTTAATAATTATTTATGATACATAGGAGTTGGTTATTTATTGCATTTCTCTTGAGCTCTGTGTTAAAACATTTTAAAAAGTAAGACATTTTGGCATGTGCTAATTTTATCAATATGACTTAATTATTCCACATAATTCAAAATATTCAATTATTTATAATATTTTATTATAAATTAATGACTTAAGAGTCCTCTACTCACATGTTTGGTTTATAGACCAAAGTGATGTGTTTTTTCATCAGGTCAACCTGCTATTTCCAAATCTAGCTAGCTCTGTTTTTTTATATTTGTCCTTGTTCTTTTCTAGGTTGTTCTCTGTCCTGAATACCTACAGTTCTTGTTTCAGATCTTCTACGAACTACTCTCTGGCTAAAAACAAAACTTTGTACTTTCCTGCTTAAAATGTTTTAATGAATACCTAATATCAAAAATAAATTCCAACTCCTTAATGTTATCCAAATTTTTTTTTAATTTGACAAAATCCCATTTTTCAGCCTTATCTCTCTTTCTTCCTCTATTTTTAATTGAGACGTAATTCATACCCAGTAAAATTCACAACTTTAAAATGTACAATTTAGTGGGTTTTAATATATTCACAGAGTTGTACAACCATCATTACTATCTAATTCAAGAATATGTTATCATTCTCAAAAGACAAAAGAAACTCGGAGTCATTAACAGACACTCTCCACTCCCCCATCTCTCTCCCAGCCCCTGGCAACTATAGATGGTCCTTGACTTTCAATGGCTCTATGTACAATTTTTTTTTAACTTTATAATAAGGTGAAAGCAATATGCATTCAGTGGAAACAACACTTCAAGTACCCATACAACCATTTTTCTTTTTCACTTTCAGTACAGTATTCAATAAATTACATTAGATATTCAGCACATTATTATGAAAATAGTCTCGTTGTTATATGATTTTGCCCAACTAGTAGGCTAATGTAAGGATTCTGAGCATGTTTAAGGTAGGTTTGGCTAAGGTATGATGTTCATTAGATAAGACATATTAAATGCATTTTTGATAAGATATTTTCAACTTACAGTGCGTTTATCATGACATAACCCCACTGTAAGTCAAGGAGCATCTGTATTATTCTGCTTTATGTCTCTATATACATACACTATCTCCACATTTCACATGAAAAGAATAAGGTGTGTGACTTCTTATGTCTGATTTCTTTCCTGTAGAATACTGTTTTCAAGGTTTGTCCACATGGTGTCATGTAACAATACTTAATAACTTTATATAGCTGAAAAATATTTCATTGTATCGATATATCACATACTGTTTGGCCATTTATCAGCTAAAGAACATTTGGATTGTATTTACTTTCTGGCTATTGTGAATAACACTGCTTGTATATCAGCATTCATATACAAGTTTTTGTGTAAGCATATGTTTTCAATTCTCTTAAGGATATGCCCAGAGTTGCAACTGCTGTTCAACTTTTTGTGGAACAGGCAAATTTTTCACAGTAGCTGCACAAATTAATATTCTTGTCAGCAATGTATGAGGTTTCCAATTTCTCCACATCTTTGCCAACCCTTGTTCTTTTCTACTTTTATGTTTGTTTTTTAGTTATAGTTGTTTTATCAGGTAGAAAGTGATATCTTAATGTGCTTTTGATTTGCATTTCCTAACAACAAATGATGTTGACACATTTTCATGTGCTTATTGCATATCTGTACAACTGTTTTGCAGAAATGTTTGTTTTAATACTTGGCCCATTTCCTACTTTTTTTTTTTTTGAGTTTTAGGAGTTCTTTATATATTATGGTTACTATACTCTTCCCAGATATGACATTTACAAATATTTCTCCCATTCTGTGGAGATCTTTTCACACTTTTAATAGCATCTTTAACAAATAAAATGGTTTTAATTTTAATAAATTTTAATGTATCTATTTATTCTTTGGTTGCTTATCATTGTTAAATTAAATAAGCAGGATGCCCTTAGCCGGTGGCTGTCTCCGTACCTTGAGCTTCTATGTTAAAAAACCCTGCAACCTAATTTAATACATAAAAAGACTGAAATGTAACCTAGGAGGATATACACATACATATATATATGTATATATAGTAATATATATAAAACTACATATATTTATATATTAGTATATATTTCTATTTATATTAAATACATACATATGTGAGTGTGTATATATATATACACACACACACACACACATATATATATATATATATAGAGAGAGAGAGAGTAAAAAAGTAACCAGATTTCAGTAATCATAAAAAGCCAGGCTTCGACCAAATATAATCAGCCAACTAACCACACCATGCCCAAATAGGATACATGCCTAGAAGTAGCCAATTAGGTCGTTTTTCTACCTTGCATCTGTGCTCAACCCATAAAAGATTCAGTGCTCATACTGTTGGTCAGAGCTTTCTGAACATCTTCTGGTTCTGAGTGACGCCCAAATTCATGAATTGTTCTTTGCCCAAATAAATTATTTTAATTTTAATTTGTCTAAAGTTATATTTTACCAGTTTAATATCATAAAAGAAATCTAAGGAAGACCTCCAGCAATCCCTGGGAGCACAGAGTGAACAAAGCAAAAGCACCCGCTGGGTCCATTACGCTCATTGCTCTCTCATAGCAACTGGAGGTCATGGGTAAGTTCTTCTCACATTCAAACTTTGCAAACTGGTGTATTTGAACTTTTTGACTTTATTTGAGCATTTTCTATTTGGAATGGGTTCAGAATCATGACATAAATTGAACTGGGTCCAGTAGAATGCCTTAGGTAGGTGAGGTTTCACAAAGACAGGGAATCATGAGCTCATATGGATCCAAGGAGCCTAGAACTGCTCCATGGGGAACTGCAACCAATTTCACATGTAAGACCTATGAACTCATAACCTGTCCTTTTCTAGAAAAAGGGGTAAACCTTACCAAAAATAACTTATAATTACAGTGACAACAGTGGATAAACTCCTTGCAGAAGGCGAACAGTTCCAAGTGTTTAAAGCTAGAACAGCTACAGACCAAGAAGACCTTCTTATATGGATTTTAAGTTAAGACTGAGGAGTCCAAAACTAAAGAAACCTGTGCGCTGACATGTCTGCCTTTACTCTAAACTTCCAGGTTATTAGAAAAGAAATCATTCACTTTTATACCAGCCTTTTGATGAAGCCACTCCCTTTGACCTGGACTGTTTCTGCAACAGAGGAAAGCTTCAAGGGCTTCATTTCCACCATAATAATCGACCAATCCCTTAGATAATAAAGAATATTTCTGTGGTGGGAATTTCAAATTGAGTATAAAAGTCCCTGTGTCCAAACCTGTCTCAAAGACTTGGACCATTTTCAGAAAAAAAAAAAAAAATGAGGATTAGTCCTGTCTTCTTCCTCCATTTGATTTTGCTTCTCCCATGGGAACCTCTAGGTTAACTGAAACTCCTCTTTTCATACTCTCTGAGGCATGTGAACCAGAGCAAATCCATCTTTAATAGGAGCTAGGTAAAATGAGGCTGAGAACTACTGGGTTTCATTCCCAGATGGTTAAGATATTCTAAGTCTCAGGATGAGATAGGAGGTCTGCACAAGATACAGGTCATAAACTCCTTGCTGATAAAACAAGTTGCAGTAAAGAAGCTGGCTAAAACCCACCCAAACCAAGATGGCCATGAGAGTTACCTCTGGTTGTCCTCACTGCTACCCTCCCACCAGCACCATGATAGTTTACGAATGCTATGGCAACATCAGGAAGTTACTCTATGTGGTCTAGTGAGGGGAGGTATGAATAATTCTACCCCTTGTTTAGCATATAATCAAGAAATATAACCATAAACATAAGCAACTAGCAGTCCTCAGTGCTGCTCTGTCTATGGAGTAGCAATTCTTTTATTTCTCTATTTTCTTAATAAACTTGCTTTTACTTTGCACTGGGGACTCACCCTGAATTATTTCTTGTGTGAGCTTCAAGAACCCTATCTTGAGGTCTGGATGAGGACATATTTCCAGTAATAAAATCTTTGTCAACTATATTGTCTGTCAATTCTTAAAGGAAAAAAAAAAAAACTGGTCTCTTATACAAGCCTGGAAAAAAAAAAGCAAGGGGGAAAAAGATGAACCAGTTATCTGACTTTAAGGCGAGATTAGAAATATCCATGCAAATGCATTTTCTGTGTCTATTGGGATAATTGTGTTGTTTCTTGCCTTGTTATTCTATTAATATGCTATATTAAATAGATTGAGTTTTACATTTTAAACCAGGCTTGTCTTCCCGGAATAAATTTCACTTGGTCATGTTGTATAATCTTTTTGAAGCAACCTTTGGAAAATTATGACAGTAAGAGAAATCTGACACCCTTGACTCCCTCTTGCTTTTAGCTGACCCTCTAGCTGACCTCCAAGCTGTCCTTGTTCATTTCTAAGTATAGGCCAAGCTGACTTTGAGAGAAATTTAGTTTATAGTTTAACCTTAAAGTAAGGATGATAATAGCCTTTCCCAAAACTACTTCTTTCAGAGACCAAAACTACATTTGTAAAACTAATGAAAGGCTACAAGGTTAGGATTATGAGAGGGGCCTCAATTCTGCCAAGATGTAGCTAATGATAACTACCATCATTCTGGAGGTCACAAGATGTGTAAGTTCCGTAATTATTACTATAGATAACATCATTATTGCAGAAACTAAAATTGCTCTTTTAAGGTGTTTTTCAGACTTTTGCATTTCTGGGGACTCACTGACTCTAACCCGAACCTGTGATTCTTGAATCAACTGGTCCTGTGGCCCCACCCAGAAGCTCACTCAGTGCACAAGGACCACTTTCCACACCTTTGTTATTTTTATCCCCAACCAATTAGCAGCACCTATTCCCTAAACTCCTGCCCAGCAAATTGAACTTAAAAAAAAGTCTCCAAATTCTGGGGGAGACTAATTTGAGTAATAAACTCTAGTCTTCTGCTTAGCTGGCCATATACTTATTAAACTCTTTCTCTATTGCAATATGGCTGTCTCAGTAAATAAGTTCTATCTGTACAGTGGGCAACAATAACCTATTGGATGATTATACCTTTGGTTTGTTAGTATTTGGTTAAGGATTTTTGCATCTATAATATAAGGAATATCAGCTTGTAGCTTTCTTTTCTTGTGATGTTTTGGTATTGGATTAGTATTCACAGAGTAAATTAGGAAGTATTATTTTTTTCTTCTACTTAATAAGAAATTTTTTGAATGATTTGTGTTAATTCTTCTTTAAATATTTCACAGAGTTTACTAGTAAAGCCATGTGGTCCTGAACTCAGTCTCTCTCTCTCTCTGTATGTGTTTGTGTATGAAATGTTTTTAATCACTAAAAAAGGTTTTACTTGTTATAGATTTATTTAGATTGTCTATTTCTTCTTGATTTAGTTTTAGTCTGTCTTTCTAGAAATTTTTCCATCGCGTCTACACTATCTAACTTGTTGGCACAGAGTTTGTCACGGTATTCCATTACTTTAAAAAAATATATATTTCTATAAGGTTGCTGGTAACGTCCTCTCATTAATTCTGAGTTTTAGTAAATCATATCTTCTTACTTTCTTGCCAGATCAGTGGAGCTAAAGATTTATGAATGTTTAAAAATATTTTCAACAAATTAATTTTTGATTTTGTAATTATTTGTATTTGTTTCTATGCTCTATTTTATGCATCTTCTCACTTTGTTATTTCTTTCTGCTAATTTTGGGTTTAGTTTTCTCATCTTTTTATAGTTTCTCAAAATGAAAGATTATGTTACTTATTTAAAATATTTCTTCTTTGATAATATAAGTGATTACAGCTCTAAATTTTTCTCTGAGCAATGTTTTCACTGAATTTTAGTAGTGTTGGCATTTTATATTTTTCTTGTCATGTATCTGAAAGTTAATCTTTTTTATTTCCATTTTGATTTTCTTTCTGACCCATTGGTTATTTAGGAGTGCATTTTAAAATTTAAATGTATTTGTGAAATCCCAAAATTTGCTTCGAATATTTATATTTATGTTTCTTTTATGCTTGTCTGAGAAAATACTTTATAGGTCTTCAATACTTGTAAATTTTTTGAGGTTTGTTTTATGAATTAACATATGGCCAATCACAAAAAATGTTTTGTTATTATTATTGATGAGAATGTGTATTCTGCTATTGTTGGTGAAATGGTCTATAGATATATGCTATGTTTTGTTGTGTTAAAGTCTTCTACCCTCTTGTTGAAATTCTGCTTAGCTATTTCATCAGTTATTGAGAGTGGGAGTTTGAAGTTTTCAACTATTACTGTTGGATTATCAGTTTCTCCCTATTGCATATTGTATTTTGTCAGCTTTTTTTTTATCCTATACTTTGAGGATCTGTTGGTAAATCCCATCAGGCTATAATTGCTATATATTATTAATGAATTGCCCTTTTTATTATTATAAAATATCCAACTTTGCCTCTATTAACAACTTTGTTTTAAAGTCTATTTTGCCTGACAATGGTATAAACACTCTAGTTCTCTTTTGGTTATTGTTTGCATGGAATAGGTTTTCCCATCTTTTCCTTTTTAATCTATTTATGTATTTGTATGTAAATGACTTTTTTATACACAGCATATAGTTGAATCATGTATTTTTAATCAATTTATCTAATATTTGCCTTGTATTTAGAGAATTTAATTCATTTACATTTAATGGAATTATTAATAAGATAGGTGTATGAGTATTCTAGAACTGTTATAACAAATTGCAACAAATTAGGTGGCTTATAACAAGAGAAACAGTGTTAGAGACCAAAAATCCAAGTGTTGGAAGTCTGGGTGCCTTTTGGAGAATCTCTGAGGGCTGTCTTATTCATGCTTCTCTTCTATATTTTGGTGGCTACAAGCAATCCTTGGTATTTCTTGTCTTAAGGCAGCATAATTCCAGTTTTTGCCTTGGTCATCACAAGATATTCTTTCCTTTGTCTCTGTGTGCATTTCATTTCTGTCTCTTACAAGGGCATCACTCATTATTGGATTTAGGGCTCACTGTCACCCAGTATAATCTCATCTTGGGATCGTTACTGAAATTGTATCTGCAGGAACTTTCATTCCAAATAAAATTACATTCTGATTTTCTAGATGGACATATACTTTAGGGAGATAAAATTCAATCCTCTACAATAGAATTTATTTATACTTGCCATTTCGTGGTTTTCTATATCTCTTAATGTCTGTTTTTCCCAAATTCCTCCATTATTCCATTCTTTTATGTTAAATGGATATTTTCAGGTGTATCATTTTAATTCCCCTTTGATAATTTTAATATATATTTTTGAGTTACTTTATAATGGTTGCCTCGTGAATCACCATTAACACCTTAATTTATAACAATCTAATTTATATTAATATTAACTTAATTTCCATAATATAAACAACTTTGTTTCTACATAATTTTGTTCTCCAATCTGCTCTATGCTATTAAAGTCACAAATTCTAACTTTATTCATCGGGTTTCCATCAGCATAGATACATAATTTTTGCTTTACGCAGTTGTATTTTAAAGCAGTTAGGAGAAAAACTTCTTGTTCTTCCGCTTAGTTACCTGTGTTGGTGCTCTTTATTGCTTCACTTGAATTACTTTCATTTTAGCTTGAAGTAGGTCTTTTGGGTTATTTGTATGGCTGATCTGCTACCAAGAAATTCTCTTAGCTTTTGTTTATCTGTTAATGAATGACTTATTTCTCTTTCATTTATGAAGAATAGTTTTGCTTGAATATACAATAATTTTATATGTTTTTTTCTTTTCTTTTAACCTTCTATGTCATCCCTCTGCCTGCTGGATTCTATGGTTTCTGACAAGAAATGATCTGTTATTACAACAAAGAATAATTTTTATCGTTAAGTTGCTTCTCTCTTGTTCCATTCAAGATTATCTTCTTGTGGCCAGCCGCAGTGGCTCATGCCTTTAATCCCACCTCTTTGGGAGGCTGAGGTGGACAGATCACTTGAGGTCAGGAGTTCAAGACCTCTCTGCTAAAAATAAAAAGATTAGACCAGCATGGTGGTGGGCATCTCTACTAAAAATACGAAAATTAGTCAGGTGTAGTGGCAGATGCTTATAATCTCATCTATTCAGGAGGCTGAGGCAAGAAGATCCCTTGAACCTGGGAGGCTGAGGTTGCAGTGAGCTGAAATGGTGCCACTGCACTCCGGCCTGGGTGACAGAGCGAGACTGTCTCAAAAAATAAAAATAAAAAATAAAATAGCTGATAAAAAGTCTTTGTCTAGTAAGTCCAATGTCTGGGCTTCCTCAAAGATGTTTTCTATCATTGCTTCTTTTCCAAAGTGTATGGGACATACTTCCTTGTTTCTTCACACATAATTAATTTTTATTGAAATATAGACATTTAAAAAAATATAACAGCTCAAAAAATCAAATCCTCCTCTTCCCACTGAAGCAGGGTTTGTTGTTGTTGCTCCTTGTTGCAGTCATCATATTTTTAGTAACTTTTCTGAACTAATTCCATTAAATCTGTTTTTAAATATGTATCATTATTATTATTATCATTTGTGGCCACTGAAGTCTCTATACAATTAGCTCAGTTGCCCGGTTGGACAGAGAATTTCTTAAAGACTTTCTTGCATGAATCTGTCAGTTTTTGCTGAAGAGACCCTGTGTGTTTGTGTTGGAGCATGCTTTCAATACTCAGCTAGGTAGTTTCTAACTCTTCCTTAGCCCTTACTTTCTGCTTGCACAGAGTCTGCAGTTCAAAGATGAGAGCTTGATCCTTCACAGATATTTCTTGAGCATGCACACAACTGACAAATGTGCATGCCTTCTATATTGCAGAGAGCATGTCTGAGCTTTACAAAGTCCTCGTGGACATCTCTTTCCCCAGCTTTTTTTTTAAGCTTTTTGTTTAGTCTCTTTTTGGCTTTAATTGTTATCCATTTCTTCAGGCAACTGTGGCATTAAAATATTTGCCTCTAAAAGTTTGTGACAAATGCTCCCTAGGGAGAGGCTTTCAGCCCTGAATGCAGTTCAAATAAAGATAAGTAGAGATGGGGTTTCACCATGTTAGCCAGGATGGTCTCGATCTCCTGACCTCGTGATCTGCCTGTCTCGGCCTCCCAAAGTGCTGGGATTACAGGCATGAGCCACTGCGCCCGGCCTACAGTGGTTTTAAACAAATTTTGAAAAATATTTTTTATGATTTCCTGTTTGTTCTCAGTGGAAGACTTCATTGAAAGAAGTTATTGGCCAAGCGTGGTGGCTCACGCCTATAATCCCAGCATGTTGGGAGACCGAGGCAGGTGGATCACAAGGTCAAGAGTTCGAGACCAACCTGGTCAACATAGTCAAACCCCATCTCTACTAAAAATACAAAAATTAGCTGGGCGAAGTAGTGTGCGCCTGTAATCCCAGCCACTCAGGAGGCTAAGGCAGGAGAATCGCTTGAACCCAGGAAGTGGAGGTTGCAGTGAGCCGAGATGGTGCCACTGCACACCAGTCTGGGTGACAGAGCAAGACTCCGTCTCAACAAAAAAAAAAAAAAAAAAAGAAAAAAGAAAAAGAAGTTATTGCACCATTACTGAAAGTAATGTTGTTGTTGTATTTAAATATACCAGAAGAGCTATACATTCTTCATTCACTAACTTACATATTGGGGCTTCACATAAGTAGGTAAACTTCCTAAAGGCATTTGAGTTTATTATCCTTGAAACAGCAAAATCATTAAATTAAATATGCTGGGCACTTAAACAGAGCTCTGTGAAATAGCTATGCAAGAGCTAATCTTGGGGATAAGAAGAAACTAGAAAAATTAATTATTGAGGAAGCAGAACACTGCAATGGCTAAGTTATGATTTAAAGTTTTCTTAATAATATAAATGACTCTAATGGAATGAAAAATAAGGCATTTTCATCAAGGTAAGAACAGGGCAGTAATACACTTTCTAGGATACAGTAAAGTCAGGGGCAGCTCACCAGCACATATGAGGGACAGAACGCTTCAAGTTACAGTGAACAACTTCAGATATGATTCTGAAAAGTTTAATCATGAATGTATTTGTGAAAGTTGTCAGGATCAAAACCAGAGTCACTTTTGTTAAAAACAAACAACTCTTCAATAGAGCTGAGGAAGTCCATAAAGAGAAGAGTTCTCATTTATAAATAACTGATAACAAAAAGCACCATAAAAGACTGCAAAAAACACTACTTTGCACAAAGGTCATTTCAACCTTATGCAAAAATAGTACTGTAAGGACTTCTGCCCAGCAACTGCTTGTGCAACTTTAGACTGACTGCTTTTGTTATTAACCTTTGTAGCCAAAGATAATAATCTCAAACAATTATGTAATCTTCTTAATTTTTTTCTTTAAAAATCTTTGTCTTCTTTTATGCTCCTGAATATGAATATCGTTTTCTATGGAACATTTATTCACATTGCAATGTCCTATTCCTAAATAAATATTATTTTCTTTTAGAGATACTCTTTCTGGTTATTTAGGTTGACACATTTGATGAGCAAGAAGAGATGTGAGATATTCTAGGCAACAATTTGATTTAAAATCAAGTTAGCTGCAACAGAAAGATAAATTCTTCCGCGACAGAGGGGAGTAACAAGCACAGAAACTAGGTCTAGTGCTGGGAATTTTTTACAATAGAGAATACAGGTAGAGAACACCACTAGTTCTAACAAAGATAATTTGAATAATGGGGGAGAAAGAAAGAGTAATAGCATTAAACCTGAACTTTGATAACCAATATTTTTTAAAAAGGCAAAGACAATAAAACAATAAAAGCCCTACTAAGATGAGTTTCTCTTGTACTGAAGCAGGGTCAAGTGGAAAAATGTGTAACACTGACTAAGAATTAGGTAAATGTGTTGAGATGAAGAAGTCACTGTTTAACAGAGAAGCTGCTGGAAAGAACAGAGACAGAGACTAAAAACCTGAGATCCAGATTTTAGTATGACAGGAACTGATCTCTCTGTTATGGTTATAATAGTTTTTAGTATGACAGGAACTGATCTCTCTGTTATGGTTATAATAGTTTTTAGTTTTCACTCTGTTTTGACTGTACTTTAACATTTTAAACTCTATATCTGCATCATGTTCTTATCAATCTCACATTAAAATGGCTTTAGTAAACTGTATTGTTTATAACTAAAACCAGCCTCCATATCATGACAATGTTCTGGCCTAGCTCACTTCTGCTTCCTATTTCTTCTACAACTTGCCTTTTATTGACATAGTACTGATTACATTCCTACAGAAGGCAGCGACTCTGTCATCTTCATTTCTGCATAACCATATCCCCTTTCACAGCACTGGATGTAGAGGCAGTGTTCAAGAGTTCTTTACTGGTACAAAATTCAGTAACCATCTATCAATTCAATGTGGGCAGGCTTAAGCAGATTTTTATCTCATGATAGAACAAGAGCATTAGGACATACCATTACCACAAACAGAAAATATTAAATGTAGCAATAAGTTATGAGCTTCTATTAAAAAGAAACAGTGTTATAGTATACTCCTGTCCAAAGAATGATCCTCTTCTATTGAGGAAAATTCTTCTTTATCCCCATCTAGTAATCCAGACCATGCAAATGAATACTGGCAACTAATGGGCAACAGATGTTGCAGCCAGATGGCCCCTAACTTGAAAGTAGTTAACTTGTACTCAGGTGGTTATATTTCTTTAAAAGTGTTATATAGTCTGTCCCTTTTTTGTTATACTCAGTGATTAGTGGGCAGTTAAATACTTTATGCTATTAATTTAATTAAAGTAGTTTTAATGAAAAATAAAAAGATAGATGATTGGATTTCTGATGCCCTGGTGTAATTCAAAGAATTTGGTCCAAGCCTTCAAACATTAAGTTCTATGGTTGACCTTGCAAAACCAAATTTATAAAGAGCAAATATTGATTACCAAATATCTTTACAAGATATTTGATACATTCTCTGATCCAGAAAATAGAGAAGAAAACTTTATTTTTGAAATAGACAGGTAAACTTGGAAATGAAAATTGTATCGTTATTACATAAAAAGAGAGATTGCCATGATAGGAAGAATGAGTGCTACAACATAAACCCTCTAAGGTTACTTTTCAATAAGACACATGGAAGAAATACTGCAAGAGCACCCTCAAGCACTATTTTAACAAGTGTAACATTATCAGTAGAAAGAAACAATAGCAGGGCAGAAAAATATTACAATTGAATATGATCTCTCATTTTGAAGAAGACAGCAGGTTGAATACAAGGCTAAGAGGTAAGGTAGCCCTGCTGGCTACAGCCACTGACTCTTTGAAATAACTATTACTCACACATTGGTGAGATCATCATAAACATGTGAAGTAATGCCTCAAACAATGTAACCTAGCAGGGCATGGTGACTCACACCTATAATTCCAGCACTTTGGGAGGCTGGAGGGTGAGGATCACTTAAGGCAAGGAGTTTGAGATCAGCCAGGGCAACATAGTGAGACTCCATCTTTATGGAAAAAAAAATCATAAGAAAAAGCCAGACATTTTGTTGTTGTTGTTGTTGTTGCTGTTGTTTTTCCAGATCTGGTGGCACATGCCTGTAGTCCCAGCTACTTGGGAGGCTGAGGTGGGAGAATCACTTGAGAATAGGAGTTTGAGGCTGCAGGGAGCCATAATTGTGACACTGCACTTCAGCCTGGGAGACAGAGCAAGATCCTGTCTCTAAACAAAAATAAATTTTAAAAAAAGAAACAATAACACCTTTGAATACAAAAAATAACATTCCACTGGTTTATTAATCTATAAAGTAATCTAAATGAAGGTTTATCAAATTTTGTTGTTCACATATATTATATTATCACTTCAAAAAAATATAGATTTAAGTAAATGTTTTCCAAAGGTTAGCAGACACATTTTAATTTTTAATTCCTTTATTTGGCACAGGGTCTCACCTTTTCTCCTGCAAAATATAAATAATAGCGCAATAGTTTGGTAGAAGAGCAGTGGCCTTCAAATTAAATTTCCAGACAAGAGTCTACAACTACCAACCAGGTATATTTATTCTTTATGCCCATTTTATGAATGAAGAAGAGTATTTCACTGTCCTTTCCTGAAAAAAAAAAAAGAATAAAACTGGAATAAGAGTGAGTGGGAACAAGATGGTTCTTCAGTTTCTCAGTCTTTCAAATTGTCTTACATCAATCGTGTATTGATATCCCATTGCATAACAACAGATATTCTGCATACTCTACCATTTTTACGTATCAATCCTAATCAACTATACTTGCCAAGATCACAAACAAGCTCTTTACCACTAAATCAAACTGATCGATTTTGTCCTTATCTTGCATGATCTCCTGGTGTTTGCTTCACATCTATCCCTTACTAATTTTTTTTAATGATATGGTTTTCTGGCATCTCACACTCAGATTTTTTTTTTTTTCCTTTTCCTCTAACTGCTTCTTCTCAGATGGGTTGCTTGTATGGTTGTCCAGATAGGCTTCACTGATAAGATAAAAATTGAGCAAAACCATTAACAAGGTGAGAATGATAGCTAAGCAGGACTGACAGGAAGATAATTCGAGGAGGAGGAAGTAATTTAAACACAGCAATGCCCCTAAGATGGGATTGTGTTCATATTTTCAAGGAACAGAAAATATGCAAGTATTGCTGGGGCTGGGTTAGGGAGGGGAAGAATTTTTGATGAAGACAGGAAGGTGCTAGAGTTACCAAAATATGCAGAGCTTTACTTGCTATGTAAGATCTTTCACTTTATTCTGAGTGAAATAACGAGATATTGAAGAGTTTTGATCAGAGGAGTTATGACTGAATTTTGCTGTTAAGGTTTACTTTTGCTTTTGTGTAAGAACAAATTTTATAGGAGCAAAGTAAAAGCAGGAATTCCAGTTGGGATGTCATTACAACAATGCAGATGAAAAATGATGATCTTTCTACCAAATATGCAGCAGTAGAGGGAGTGAAAAAAAATAAAATTCTAGAAATACCTTGAATGTAGAAAGGATTATCTGATGACTTGGATACGAGGTGTGAGAGCCAAAAGGATTCAAGAATGGCTTTATACCTTTGGTGTGGAAAACTGAAAAGTTTAATTAATTTCAACTGAAATGGGATGGGCTATAATTGAAGTAGATTGCAGTGGTAGTGGATGGTAGGGGAGAGAACAGATCAGAAGTTACATTTGGTATATATTGAATTCACAATGGTTATTAGAAATCCAGGTGAAGATGTGGAAGAAGCAGTTGACTATATGTCTAAAATTCAGAAAAGAAGTTTGGATTGGAAATTTTAATTAGAAGTAAGTAGCATGTGAATTATACTTAAAACCATGAGCCTGGATGAAGTAGTTAGGAATGTGAATATAAATTGAGAGGAGAAAAGGATCAAAAACAGAGCCTTTAGCAACACCAATATTAGAAGGTGGAAGAAAATAATAAAAGAAATGAGAAAGAATAATCAATGTGATAAGAGAAAACAAGAGAAAATGGATTTCTGGAAGCCAAATGAAGAAATGGTAGTAATCAACTATGTCAAATGCTGCTGATTGGCCAAGTAAAATAAATAGTGGAATTTGATAATTCAATTTAGTAACATGGAAATTATTAGTGACATTGATGAGAGTAGTTTCAGTGGAGTTGTATCATGATAGTTTGATGGGAGAAAAGAAAATTGGAGACGAAGCATAGACCATTCTTTTCAGAAGTTTTGATGCAAAGAGGGGAAGAAAAAAGTGGTATCTGGTTGATGAACTGCTGGACACGTTGTTTGTTTGCAATGTGAGAGAGATTAACATCCATATAACAATGTTGTCATATCACAGACTGGCTCCATCCCCTGTTATATTGTCCTTGCCTACCTCCTCACCACTTTACAGATCCTACCAATTACTAAACCCTCGTGCTTCTACTTCCTTAATATCAATCAAATCAACTAACTTCTCTCAAGCCCCCTAATCCACTATGGTTTGTTTGTTGCCATTTCTCTAACAGGCCATAAATATAATTCCTCCTTACATTTTCCACTATTGCCTTCCCCTGATTTAATCTCTAAACTACATTGGAGTAAATTATTTTGCAATAAATATGTGATTATGTTAACCTCTTATTCAAAATACTAAAATGACTGTTCATCACCTTCCAGCTAGTTATAAAATTATATATTTTTCAAAGGAAAATGTATATTACTTCTTATGAAAAAGCCTGCAATGATTATTCATCATCTGCTACATAAAAACTAATATTTTTAAGTAAGCACGATAGGTCTTTTTAAATCTGGCCCCTGTTCATCACTCAGATCACCTTCTACTTCATCTTTTTTTTGTAAGAAATTTGAGGGCAGGGATTTTTCCACTTTGTTCAGGACTGTACCTTGAGAACTTCAAATAGTGTCTGGTCTGAATTAATCAGTTAAAAATAAATAAAAGAATGTCTGGATGAATGAACACATGCCTTTTGCAATATCTAATGGATAGTGAGTGTGCAATTGTGAATAACTTTAATGAAATGGAAAGGACTTCTTATATGTCCAAGAGGTCTTCAGTGTTCTATGAACTAATTGCACTAGTTTTTGTCTCTATGTCTTATCTTATCCAACACCCACACACACAAATCTGAGAGATTGTCTTTATGTTCACTTTTATTGGATGTATCATCTATATTGGATAATAGAATATTCTTTAAGCAAGAGATGGAAATGAGTTGTAGTGATTCTACCTTCTATACTGCCAGCTGTAAATATAAATATGCACTGCTTGTATACTTTTTGACATTGAAGATAAGGTCAAGTTTATTGGCTTTAAACTTTTGAAATCATATGAGTTAAAAAATCTGTACAATACAAATCAGGACTGAGACTAACCTCAGTTTCATAGCTGTATTAGTTTGTTCTCATGTTGCTAATATAGACTTATCAAAGACTGGGTAATTTATAAACAAAAAGAGGTTTAATGGACTCATAGTTCCACGTGGCTGGGGAGGCCTCATAATCATGGCAGAAGGTGAAAGGCACATCTTACATGGTGGCAGGCAAGAGAGAATGAAAGCCAGTGACAGGGGAAATCCCTTATAGAACCATCAGTTCTCATGAGACTTATTCACTACCATGAAAACAGTATAGGGGAAACTGGCTCTATGATTCAATTATTTCCCACTGGGTCCCTCCCACAACATGTGAGAATTATGGGAGCTACTATTCAAAATGAGATTTAGGTTGAGACACAGCCAAACCATATCCATAGTCTATTAAACAATTTGTAGTAGCACAAAACTTCATCATCACCGTGTGTTTTATCAACTTTAGTCTTACTGAGTGAATTTTTTTTTAAGATGGAGTTTTGCTCTTATTGACCAAGCTGTAGTGCAACAGCTGGATCTCGGCTAACTGCAACCTCTGCCTCCTAGGTTCAAGCGATTCCTCTGCCTCAACCACCTGAGTAGCTGGGATTATAGGTGCGTGCCACCATGCCCAGATAATTTTTTGTATTTTTAGTAGAAACAGGGTTTCATCATGTTAGCCAGGCTGGTCTCAAACTCCTGACCTCAGATGAACTGCCAGCCTCAGCCTCCCAAAGTGTTGGCATTACAGGCGTGAGCCACCGCGCCCAGCTCCTGGGTGAAAATTTTATATGGTATGATATTGCAAATAAATTTTATTATTATTTTATTTTAAGAATAGGGAAATTATAAAGAAAGAAGCAAGTGTTACGATCACAATGCCTCAGGAGTTACAGGTCTGCAGATAAGAAAGAGGACATGGGGCTTATACACTGAAGATGTCTGACAATAGCTATCCATTTCCATAAAAGATTAAGTCAGCTGAAGTATGCACACTACTTTGACTAACATATGAGGTAAACTCTGGTGGATTTAAAAGCAAGTGGACATTTTCTACATAATAAATACATTCATTCTTTTTCCAAAGTACGTTTTCACAGTCATATGGCAATCTGAAAACCATTGGCTTTTTTCCTCTCAGATAATGCACCCTTTGTTAAGGGATAATTGCAAAGATTTCTCAACACATTTCAAATTTCAGGTCCCTGAGGAGAGAAATATAAATTTACCACTATATTATATTAAGAAAGGTTATCAATGGTATTTTATAATGATATTCTCAATAGCCAATTGTGAAATTCAATCACAAAAACAAAATAAAACCTCTCTTGTATAACTTAAGAATTAATCACTTGTGGTTTATCTGACATAGAGTTATAACTTACAACTAGAGCAAATGGCTCTATTACACTTTCAGAGCAGTGGTGGTTCAGCTTGCTACTAGGGCAGAATCACAGCAAGCAATTAAATGAGATTTCATGGAATTGAAAAGATTTGCTTTTACAGATTTAAAATCCAGTAAAATAAAGAAAGTTTTAGGACTACAAAGTATTTTATTGAATAAAACATGTTTATAAAAAGGTAAACCTGTAGGGGAATATATGTGCAACATTATGTTTTTTATATTTAAAGGAAATGAGATTTCCGTGGCTAAAAACAGCAAAAGCAAAACAACTAGTTACAATTTTTTAGTAACCTAGATAGTCGACGTAGCTTTAATCATTTAAATTTCTTTGCTATTGCATTGGGTATATTTTCAGACTTTTTTAAATAAATAAATAAGATTGTATTTTGCAAATAATATTGAGTAAGTGAATGTAAACAAATAAAGTAGTATTCTTACATTTCAAAGTTTTAAAATAATTCAGACTCGTGATAGAAAATGCTCATTCATTGAGGCTGCAACTTTTGGTGTAAAGCCATCAAAAACAAAAATGTATGGTACATATTATGTTCTTGTAGAATTATTTTTATTTTTAAATGAGGTAGTGCTTTATCTTCTTAGTATCTCTGTCAAAACTTAATAATTATTAGGCGGATGGATAAATGAATGAATACATGGATAAAAGACAAACTGTCTTGTAGAATTTAGATATTTTGAGAACAATATTTTATTTGCATCTCAAATATTCAGGTCTCCCAATATTATATTTTATAGTGGCCATTAGTTAGTACTTTTTACTGAAATGTTAATTTATCTTTTGAAATGACACTGAATCTCACTTTAGAAAGTTATTATAATAACTATTTCCCAGTCCTCCTTTAAAGTTATTCAATGTATCCTAACATCAGTTTCTATAAAATTGTTCCCCTTGTCTTTTCATATACATTTTATCAGCATATCTCCAGAGATTACAGGCATATTAAAATGTATTTAGGTTATTTTATTATATTACTGACAAACTACCCTTTTTAATGAGCAATATCCAGAAATGTCTAATATAAAGTATGCCTCTGGTATGTAATTTCTGAATAAATAAATAAATGAATAAAGGCAAAGAATTTTTATTCCAGTTAAAATATGGACACTGCAATAATTTTCTCAAGTAAAATCCTTTAATTGGAAGCAAGACCACAAATGGCACAACCCAAACCAACCTAAAATTATGACTTACTTATTTTGGAGCAGAAAGAGTTCTTAATTAGCATTTATATCAACCTCTTTATTTTATAGATGAGGAAACTGAGCTGCACATGTACTAAGTTACCAGTTCAGAGTCACATGACTTGACACAGTAAGGATTATAATTGATTTCCTCTCACTCTCACTTTTGTGCTTCTTCCATCCAGTCATGTGAACTCTTACTCAGATTACAAAATCAAATCTGATTGTTGGCTGCCCTGTCTCCTTGTCCCTCTCGAGAAATTAAGGTTGCAATTAATATGTTTATGCATCTAGGAAAGAGACAGAAAGAATCCCACTGAATAAGCAGACATTAAGCAGATTTCTGGTAGAATTCATCAGCACTTTTGGGAAAGAAGTTGTTTTCTGAGTGATAATAGATGAGGAGATATATTTTAGGAGAAATGGGAAATTTGGTAGGCCAGAGACATAACTGATCTAAGGCAAAACATAGGAAGCAAGCTAGACCGTATATCTATTGGAGACAGCAAACAGAATAATATTTTAAACAACTGGGAAATTGAAAAAAAATACAAGATAAGTGTCTTACTTTTGGTTTCAGACCTTTGTATAACGGCAAAGTTGAAAAGAGGGATCGTGAGACAAAAACTCAAGTTCTTGTTCACTTGGTTGAAATCTGCTAATTGAGGATTTGACTTATGAGGCTTAGGGGAAAGGTAGTAAGTGAAAGAAAGACATTAGAATCCAAGTTATAAAGCTGAGACTTAAGCTAATTTAATTCATTGTTCATAACATGCTTAGTAATGGTACTAAATTGGGGCAACAAAGTACAGCATGAGCTAAATCTCACCCATCGCCCGTTTTTGTAATTAAAATGTTTGATAAAAAAATAGACACACCAGTTTATTCACTGTGTCTACAGCTGCTTCATATACCGGCAAAACTGAATCATTGCAATACAGACTATATGGCTCTCAAAGCCTAAAATATTTACTAACTGAATGTTTACAGAAAAAGTTTTCCAATCTCTGAATGAAATAATGCTTCATATTCTTTTACTAATTTAATTTTTTCAAGTTCTCAAAATGATAAAATATTCACTATTATATTCCCCATTTATAGAAGAATATTGGCATTAATAAGTATTCAAAAATAGTAGACATATGAAGGAATGAATCAACTTACTGCTATTATGATCAACATTTTCAGGTAGACTATGGGGAGGAATGACCTCATGGCAGAAAATTTTGGCTTCATTTTTCTTTTCATTGATTCTCAGGTATTTATGCCTTTGATTACTCAATATGATATTCTTCACTTTTCTCTCTCTAATTATCCTTATCTTTCCCTATTTGTGCTTTTTTCTATTATCATTCTTCTCTAAAAGAGAATAATACATGCTGGATAAATACGTCATTTTGGTTCAAATAATTTTTGTGTTTTTAATATTTATGTTAAAAATATAAATCAAGTCTATTTTTTGTTTTCCAAAACCTAAACACATATTTACTGATATGTAGCACTTATAATTTTTTCTCTTTTTATTAAGGAACATTGATCATAAAAGAAGAAAATATGCCTGATTTATAATATTCTATGGAAATTGATACTTTATTGTTTTAACTCTCTGCCATTGACAACAATCCTGGAGGCTGACATTCTCTAAAGTTATTTATCTCAAAATAGATCAAAATGCAGATATTTATTGTATTGCTAGATGCTGTTTTGTATCTTGAGGTTTCACCTATGATGAGAAAAGTGAATGTTAAGTATATCTTAAAACAAATAATAATTGTCATATACTCAATAGTATTATGAAAAATTCCCTATAGATTATTACAAAACAACTTTTAAAAATTACGACATTAATTCTTTTTTCCAAAGACAGAGAACAAATTGAGTTACATTATGAGGTCTCAAGTAATACTCATAAGTAAGTTTATACATGTTTGTGTATACATAAATATAAAGAGAGCAACATCCATTTTATTTGTAAAAATAAATCTCAGAAATAATAATAACAATACCATAAACTGTCAAGGCTAAATTAATGTTGATTTTCAATGGATTTTCCCAGGTAAACGTTAAGAAACTTTATTGCTTTATTTGGCTATTTTAGTACAGCATATTGTTTTCTGTATTTGTGCTATATTATAGTGGCTCATAACAACATACAACACATACGTATCATTTACTAAAAAAAAATTGGAGAGCAGATTCTAGTAGTTTAGCAGAAAGCAAAATAGAACAGTTAATAATCATTAACTTAGACTGCTGAAGGCACCTGAACTTGAGTAAAGCATGAAGTGCTTGTCTTTGCCAGCAGCTCTCTGATTTCATGTCCTCATGGCAACTTGTCTCTTCTAGCTTACATATGGTAGCCACTCCAAAATCCTAGAACAACTTACACATTTCCCAAGATGAAGCTTCAAGAATTACTTTTCTTTCTTATTTCCATTCTATTTAGCTAATGAATGAAAAGTAAATCATACATGAATTTTCTTAGTAAAGAGTGAAAATGTGAGAACTAATTGGAAAAATAGCAAAACACACACAGAATCAGTTTTCTGTAAGTATACACTACACTTACTGAAATCATCAAAATATGTTGGCATTTCTCTACTAAATTATTTATTATTATACCATGCAGTATTTAATTTTATATTGAATTGTTCTCCATTTACAATCAGGTCCTTTCAATTTGAGCACAAGTTTCTGAAAAATAGGATTTAAATTTTATACCTCCTTTGTGTTTTTTATTGGTGCCTAATACATTAATAGAGTAGTCAATTTATTATCTCTGACTGCCTCTTATGCACAAAGCCTTCTGAATTTATTAACATATAAATTCTAAGAAAGTATAATCAAGTTGTAGAGTCAGCTAATCATACAAAAGACTATTAATGTATTAAAAAAAAACGCAAACTATAAGGTCTCATGAAAGGTACAGATAAAACATTCCTGAACGTATACAGTTGATATGAAAAAATACATTAAGACACATAAAAATAAGAGTACATTATGGTAATAATCCAAAGGTGATCTGGTTCACAGTTTTCATTTCATAGGTGAGGAAACTAAATTAAATATGGTGTAATATTAGCACAATTTGCACAGCCAAAAATAGTAAGCTGGGGCTACAATTCAATTTGGCAAATTGTATTCACTGCACTCATTAGAAATATGTATTGGGCTTTACTGAAACATCACTGTAATAATGTTCCAGTTATCTATCAATGTGTAATAACCACCCACAACCCAAATTGGTGTCATGAAACAACAATCATTGTATTATGATCTGGGATTCTGTGAGTCAGACTCCAAGAAGGTACAGTGGGTATGATTTATTTCCATTCTACATCTGAAAAACTTGAATGTTGGAATGACTTAAAGAGCTAGATGGTGGAATCATCTAAAGGTTTCTTTACACACGTGAGACACAGGGTAAAGATAGGATTGTTGGTTTCCATTTGGCTTGTGCATCTTCACAGCATGGCAAACTTGAGGTAACTGGAATTCTTACAAGTAACTCAGGGCTCCAAGAGTGAACGTGCTATTGAATAAGGCAGTATGATATTTGGTGACCTTGCCTTGGAAGTCACATAGCATCACTCCTACCATACTCTATGGTCGAAACAGTCACAAGCTACCCAGATTCAAGGGAAAGAATTCTCTACAGGGGAAGTGCCAAAATCCGTATTTTAAAGACAGCATACTTTATTTTTCCTTTCCTGGACTGACCTTTATAGAAAACATTTTTCCTCATTATTTTAATCTAAGTGTTCTGATAGTGGCAGTCAGTCTCTGTAGAACTGTTGTTACTTGCATGCTATAGTTAGAATAATTATTTAAAAAATTGTTTGTCACATAGAATGTTTTTCTACAGAATTCAACTTAAAAATGGCTCTATATCTGATAGAAGTATGAATACCGTAATGTGGTTGTCCTAAAAAAAACATTAAATGTCCCACCTTCCTTCATTTTCACTTATTCCAATACTTTAAGTAAATAAATAGAACTCGAGAGTATATCAGGAAGATTATACATTTAATTAGTGTGCAACGGGATGTTATCTACATTGAAGATGTATGATATGGCACTATATCATTTACCATTTCACTGGACAGAAAGGTGGCTTCATTAAGAAAGAACATATGTAAGTCTAGGATCATTGTATTAGACAGGAAAAAAACAATCTGTTTGGGTTCTTTCACACCACTCAACACAGAACACTTCTGACACCAGATAGTTTAGAGGGTTTTCCCCATACACAAAACAATTCTTCAGTGGACACAAACTGAATGTCTTACAATTTAACTCCATTCTGACACTCTCTACCTGGAGATAGCATCAGATCCCACAGGTTAAGGTCTTAATCCAATAAGACCCAGCCCCAAATTCAGGTGTCAATTGCAAGCCCTAGGTTGTTCATCTTCCTAAACCTACCTAACAAGTTATAAAACAGCATTGCTATGACCCTTTCCTCGGGTTTGATGAACCTGCTACGCAACTCACAGATCTCAGGAAAATACTTAGATTTACTAGTTTATTATATTAATAAAGGACATGACAAAGGATATAGATGAATATCCACAAGAAGAAATACATAGGCTAACGTAAATGGGAATAGGTGTGGATTTTCCATGACCTCTTCAGGTGTGCCATTCTTCTAGCACCTCCATCTGTTTGGCAACCAAGAAACTCTCTGAAGCCTGTAGTTCAGGCATTTTCTTTTTATGGGGGCTTCATCATGTAGTCATGATTAATTACTAACTCAATCTCCAACCCCACTCCCGCTCCCACAGGTCGAGGAGTGAGGATGAAAGAAAGTTCTAAGCCTCTAATTATGGTTTGGTCTTTCTGGTGACCAGCCCCATCCTGAAACCCAACAAAAGTCATTAGAACAAAAGACATGCCTATCACCCAGGAAATTTCAAGAGATTTACAGCCTGTGTCAGAACCTGGAGTCAAAGACCAAATATTTGAACAAAAGATGCCTCTAGCACCATGATAACCAAGAAATTACAAGCATTTTACCAGGGATAGAGAAAAAATATGGACTTATTATATTACAATATAACAATCATGTTATTCAGTTGATGGTGCAATTGCTTAAAATACTAAAGAATCTTGAGATCAAATCTTCAAAGACTGAAAGTAAAACTTACATGGATAGTCTCAGACTTTTATTGCCTAAGGCAGAAGAGCTTTCCATTTTCACCTTCATTTTAAACTTTCCTCAGAAAAATCCATAGGAACTTTTCACATACTGTTTTCTCAATATGGAATATACCCCCACTTCTTTGTAATTTATCTAACTTTTCATTCAGTAAAATCAACCAGAATGTTCCTGCTTCATTCTTCCAAACTTTCCATTTCAAAATAGGCCCCCAACAAAACAGGGCTGTTTTTGGTTTCTTTGTTTTTTCCTCACTACTGGTACATGATATCTAGCATAATGTTAGATATCTTGCTATTAATTAAATATTTATTATGTAAGGAATACATGGATGATTACTCCATTTGGTGACATATCAAAATCAGAACATGTAGTCATCTGACTCCCAATTCCAGACACTAATAATTGAAATTCACAATATGATCCTAATGCGTTAAATATAACTTTTGTTTGTTCTCATTCATGATTCATTTAGTAGAAAAAATAATTCTTGTAGAGATTTTGTTTTGGTGCCAATAAATTAAAAATTTCAGCATTCTTTCTTTCTTTTCTTTTCTTTTTTTTTTTTCTGAGATGGAGTCTCCCGCTGTTGCCCAGACTGTAGTGCAGTGGTGCCATCTCGGTTCACTGCCACCACCACCTCCCAGGTTCAAGCGATTCTCCTTCCTCAGCCTCTTGAGTAGCTAGGATTACAGGTGCGTGCCACCATGCCTGGCTAATTTTTATATTTTCAATAGAGATGGGTTTTCACCATGTTGCTCAGGCTGATCTCAAACTCCTGACCTCGTGATCTGCCTGCCTCAGCCTCCCAAAGTGTTGGGATTACAGGCATGAATATTATTTCCTAAAACTGAACTCAAAAACAAGTAAACCAAGCATAAAACATGAGAAATAGAATGTAGACCCTGTGTTTGCCTTAAATTATGAATAACTTTTAGTGGAATACAAGGGTACATTTGTTTTAGAATTTTCATTTCAACAGGAAAAAAGAAGAAATACTTATGTTTTGACAAAGAAAGATTTTAAAATACCAGACATTAGACAAAGGAACTCTTGAATTCTTCAGGGAAATATTTTTATCTGGATAACATACTTTTTTATTATATCTTGAAATTGTAATATGAACAGGTGGCTCTGGAGACTATGTTCACATCAGAAAATAAGACTTTTCAAAGAATAATGTCCTCTTCATAGCTGCCACAAAGAGCCACAGATGAGATATCAATGAATAGAGAAGTCAAAAATGTCACAGACATCTCAATTGCCAGACTCTCCTATGCCCAGCACGCCTGACTCTGTTTGAAACATGGGGCATGTCCATCAAATTTAAGAGTTGAAAATAGCTATATCAGGTCAAAAAGAAAAAGACTTTTTTTAATGTAGGAAGTTTACACCACAGTTAAAGAGTCACTTTTATTGTATTCTTCTTCTATTTTGATAACATTCAGCAATTTTTTTAAAAAGTAAAAATTTTTTACTTGTTTGAGGTTTTCTCCCAGTGTCATGAAACTAGAATCATTTTATTATAGGGGGAAAGAAAGATCAGTAAAAAAAACATAAAACACTGCTTGATCATGTATAAGTGATCAACATGGTTCTCAATTGCTATTTTATTTTACGTTTGCATTTCTTTTTCTCCAAATATAAATTTTGGGATATTTGGTGGTAATTAATCAAATGTAGTTTTACATTAATTATTAGTCCCTTCTTATACTGCTATAAAGAACTGCCCAAGACTGGATAATTTATTAAAAAACGAGGTTTAATTGACTCAAAGTTCTACAGGGCTGGAGAGGCCTCGGGAAACTTACAATCATGGCAGGAGAGAAAGCAAACATTTCCTTCTTCACATGGTGGCAGGAAGGAGAAGTGCTGAGTGAAGCAGGGAGAAAGCCCCTTATAAAACCATCAGATCTCATGAGAACCCATTCACCATCATGCAAACAGAATGAGGGCAACCACCCCCATGATTCAATTACCTCCCACAGGGCCCCTCCCAGGACATGTGGGGATTATGGAAAGGACAATTCAAGATAAGATGTGGGTGGGGAAACAGCCAAACCATATCATCATCTAAGTTTGAAAAAAAAAAAGTTATATTTGTTAAATGTATGTGCTGTAAGCTGCAGTCATTCTGAGCAATATTGTTAAGCACAGAAGCCAAGACATAGTAAAGTGAAATTAATGGAAATACTTTATAAGGGCTTTAAAGTTAGACACCTCAAACATTCATTAATGTTTTCCTTAAGTTATTTTATTTTTTTCTCTGTGGAATAAAAACAAGTAATTTATCTGTTCTACCTACAAAAAATTTCGATCATTTTAATTTTAGTATTCTATATCCCAGTATCTGATATCTCCTTATTTTACATTCCTTTGGTGCTCAGAGAGGTGGAAATGGTTATGAAGGTATCTATTTTATCCTTTGCATGGCCCTAAAAACTGTGACCAACAAAAAATCTGAGACAGATATCTGTCAATTTAGGATGTTTATTTTGCCAAAATTAAGGATGCATGCGAGTGACACAGCCTCAGGAGGTCCTGATGACATGTGCCCAAGGTAGTCAGAGCACATCTTGGTTTTATACATTTTAGGGAGACATGAGACATCAATTAATACATGTAAGACGAACATTGGTTAGGTCCAGAGAGGCAGGAAAATTCCAAATGGGGAGAGAACTTCTAGGTCATAGGTAGAGAAGAGACAAATGGTTGTATTCTTTTGAGTTTCTGATTAGCCTTTCCAAAGGAGGCAATCAAATATGTGTTTATCTCAGTAAGCAGAGGGATGACTTTGAATAGATTATTAGGCAGGTTTGCCCAAGCAGTTCCCAGCTTGACTTTTCCCTTTAGCTGAGTGATTTTGGGGCCCCAAGATTTATTTTCCTTTCACAAAGCTTAAAATGAGATCAAAATTTAAAATGTAGATTTCCTGTAGTCTACCACTGTACACTACACAGCTGGAAAAACCGGAATTTTTAGGGTACAACAGTGGAGGGCAGAAGAGTCCAAACAGCAGGTTGTCACTATTGCTGAGATTGTAGGCATTTACAAAGCACAGTGAAAGGGAGCATCCGCCTTTCCTATTCTGGTTTCCTTAGTTTCCATAACAGTTAGTGAGGTCAGAAATAGGATCAGATAGGCAAATCTGGTGTAGGATGTATTTTTCTACACTTATGTGGCAGAATGAAAAAAAATCTGTGGTACTCAGAGCTCTGACACAGGCGTTATTATTTATCTCAATAATCTCTTCTTTGTCTTTCCATATGTCTTTACAGATTTTCCTTGAAAATAGAATATGGTAAAGTAACCCAAGTGAGGTCCGCACTTTATTTTGTTTCCCTGTGTTTTTCTCATGATAATATCATTAACTTCAAGAAGAAATGTATTTCCCATAGCACACACAGTTTGCTCTACCCTTCATACAGCTACATTCCATCCCTTGTTCTAAGTACCCTCCTTAGGGGCAATGAGAATGAAAATTTCTGCAGTATTTCCCTTTGTATGTTGGTTGCAGCTCCATAATGACTTTTTGACCTGTGGAGACACATCTCTGAATCATTGACTTTAGAAATTTATCTCTTCCAAGTAACCCAGATAAATTTTGACTTTGCAATAAAAATTATTATTTTTCTGATCAACATTGCTGAGTAAATGTATTTAATCATAAGGTTATATAAGTTCATATCTATCTTAATTTGCTGAATATGAGTCATATTTTACATAAAATAATGTTATGCAATACTGTACATATATTTATATTTATTATCTAATTATATAACACATATAATTTTATTCTGTGTAATTATATGTATAGATTATATTTATTATCTAATTATATTACACATATATTGTATTCTAATTATTTCTAATGAAGTTAAACATTTGTGCAGATATTTATGGCTTAGAAAGCTTTCAGCATATATGAGAGTATTTTATTTTTACAACATTTTGAAGAATTGCGGCCAAGCCCCTAAAGAACTGAATTTAAGATGGGCTTTATAAGTTTCTGATTTCTCAAAATTATTTAAGCAGTATATTCACAGCTTTCACTACTGTTTCTTGTGATATATCTCATTCTTTTTTGTTGTTGTTGTAGAGATGGAGACTAGCTCTGTCACCCAGGCTGGAGTGCAGTGGCCAGATCTCGATTCACTGCAACCTCTGCCTCCTGGGTTCAAGCGATTCTCCTGCCTCAGTCTCCTGAGTAGCTGGGACTATGGGTGCACACCAAAATGCCCAGCTAATTTTTGTATTTTTAGTAGAGATAGGGTTTCACTGTGTTAGTCAGGCTGGTCTCGAACACCTGACCTCGTGATCCACCCACCTTGGCCTCCCAAAGTGCTGGGATTACAAGCGTGAGCCACTGTGCCCAGCCGGTATACCTCATTGTTTTCTACTGTACCATATTACAGCATTTCTGATGACTGAAGAGCAATGGAAACTGATGGTCATACATTATTATTAACTTTGCTTACCTCATGTGTGATGGCATGATACCTAGATTTTACATAAAATTATATTATAAAATGAAGAAGAATTAAGATATTTTTTCCTACAGTAATATTTTAATACTCTTAAATATATTAGGTCTAGCAGACTAATTAGAAATTCAGTCTTCTTTACAGTTAATTGCAATATTAAATTAAAAGCATGTCTTCCGTTGTCATTAAATATGTTAAATTGAACTATTATTACTGTCATGATTTCTTTTATTAGTATTATTATGACAAATCATAAATTGTATATGTTTATGGGGTACAAGGTAATGTTTTGATCTATGTATGAAATGTGGACTAAGTCTAACTGATTAACATAGCCATCATTTTGCTTACATATGATTTTTATGTTGAGACATTTCAAATATGCTCTCTCCGTTATTTTGGAATGTACAATACATTATTATTGACTATAGTCACCCTGCTGTGCAACATATCTCAACACTTATGCCTCCTGTCTATCAGAAATTCTGTACTCTTTGATCAACAACCTCTCATTCCCTCCCTCCCCACTCCACTCCCAGCCTCTGGCATACATACAGTGATACTGATAAATGGAATATTTAGTATGTCAGAAGGTGATAATGTGACAAAATGGATAATATGTAAAGGTTTAAAAACAAAGCAAAACAAAACATGAACACATATTAGTGGTTGGAAACACTAAAACAAAGCAAAACAAAACATGAACACAGATTAGTGGTTGGAGAGGTAAAGATTAAATAGTGATTTAATGGAGAATATCACTTAGAAGGTAATATTTGAGACAAAAATTTGAAAAAAATTACTAAATTGTTATATTTCCTGAGATACTTAATTGTGGCATTAAAAAGATTTTGATATATCTGCAATTAATATTAACTGGCAAAAATAATGAATATAGACATCTCTATGTTTAAATGGAATCAAAAAATACAAAATACAGATTCTCATTTTAATGTATTCCTTCTATTCTTAATCCTTTCTTAAAATGGTAGAATAACAATAATAAAAACTATAATTTCATGAATGGCTACTATATCAGGCATAGTTAAAGTCAGTCACAGAGACTGACTCAGTCTAATTTCAGCAACAAAACAAAAAACTTTGTAAAGGACACTAAGATTCACATAATTTGATTTATTTAATAAAGCATCCATCACTACACCATGCTTTGCTAATTTTTTTTTTTTTTTTTTTTTTTTTTGTATTTTTAGTAGAGACGGGGTTTCACCATGTTAGCCAGGATGGTTTTGAACTCCTGACCTCGTGATCCGCCTGCCTCAGGCTCCCAAAGTGCTGGGATTACAGGCATGAGCCACCGCGCCTGGCCAAGGATTTTTATGTCTTTGTGCTTTACCCTGTGTTTCCACAACTGTGTCTAAGGCATAATAGGAACCCAATAAGTATTTATTGAACAAATAAATGAATGGACAAATCTAACTGATGGCTGGAGAATCACATCTGGCAAGGGATCATAATGAAGTGGCTTTGGAAGCTGGGTAGATGGAACAGTCAGATCATGACATCACCAGTAGGAAGAATGTTTTTTCAAATGTTAATATAGAGTCCTTGTCTTGCTGTTCAATATTCAAATTTAATGAAGAAAAAATTCAGCCTGGAATGGCAGTGTGAAGAGTTTGGTAAATCCACTCTTCTGGAAAACACTCATGTAACTATTGAAATTTGTAAAACAGAACAATTTGAATTCTCTGGAAATTGACCTAAGTGCACAAAGCAAACTAAGAAGCACTCACTCAAGAATATATTCTGAATATTCACAAGAACAATGGGAGTCTAAGGCATTTGAATAAGAATCTGATATTACCACCCACCACCCTCCAGTTACATGTTTCAAAAACTTTACTCCAAAGGTGTGCATCCAAGACGACGGAGGCTATCTTTCCTTTCAGTTCACAGTTGTGTGATGATGCTGCCTAGGAGGGACACACTGCTGCCTTTTCTCATTTTTACCCCCATCCTAGCTACATGTTCTGGAAGCTCTATTCTGGATTGGTGTGTTTAAGGAAACTAATTCTCTTCTCCCACCTTGCTTCCATTCACAGGGAAGAATCTTTACCCAGGCAGGGTGTTCTCAAGAACACTGGGATCTCAATTGCCCATACTCTCCAGCTCCTACTTGTCTGGCAGTGGTTCTGTTATAAGAAAGGGGTCCTGATCCAGACCCCAAGAGAGGGCTCTTGGATCTCGCACAAGAAAGAATTCAGGGCTAGTGTGCAGTGCAAAGTGAAAGCAAGTTTATTAAGAAAGTAAAGAAATAAAAGAATGGCTACTCCATAGACTCCCTCGGGGCTGCTAGTTGCCCATTTTTATGGTTATTTCTTGATGATATGCTAAACAAGGGGTGGACTATCTATGCCTCTTCTTTTTAGACCATATAGGGTAACTTCCTGATGTTGCTATGCAATTGTAAACTGTCATGGTGCTGGTGGGAGTGTAGCAGTGAGGACAACCAGAGGTCACTCTTGTGGCCATTTTGGTTTTGGTGGGTTTTGGCCGGCTCCTTCACTGCAACCAGTTTTATCAGCAAGGTTTTTATGACCTGTATTTTGTGCTGACCTCCTATCTCATTGTGTGACTTAGAATGCCCTGTCTGGGAATGTAGCCCAGTAGGTTTCAACCTCATTTTACCCAGCTCCTAGTCAAGATAGAGTTGTTCTGGTTCACATGCCTCTGACTGTTCTATGATGAGAGAGGTGAAAATTCAGGGCTTTTCCTCCTCATTTCTCCTCAGCTTCTGGTTATAGGACAGAGATGTAATTCCAGAGAAACAGGCTGCCACCCCTTCCTCCAGTGGGATACAACAGAGGTTCTGCCTAGGTGAGAGGCAAAACAAAGACAGGTAGGTGTGTTAATCTGTTGAAGGGGGTGACTTCATTTGGAAAAGAGGATGGAAATCACATGCCTTAAGGTTTTCTCAAAAAGTATAGTTCTAGTAGTGAGCAATTAATAATAGAAGAATAGAGAATTAAGAGTAGAAGGCTAATAGTTCCATGAATATAGCTGTAACAAGAAGTAACACATAAGGATAACTTTTGACTAGCCACTAGATGAACAGTAAAATATGTAAACCCAGGGGTGACTGCTAGACAAGCAAGCTTAAAATTTAAAAGTGAAGGGGGGAAAATATGTCATCTGAGACTTCACATTACAAGGGAAATAGATTTCATTAATTAATTTAGCCAAGTCATTAAGCAAATAACACTAAACACCAACATCAACCCCTGGTGGGTAGTGGTGGAATGGTTGCTAACTTATACTCTCTAAAATGTCCAATTTTTGACCAAAAAAATTATGAAAGTCAAAGAAATAAGGTAATGTGTACCTTACTCAAAGAGGATTTTAAAAAGCAAGGAATATAAACTGTTTTTGAGGGTACCCAGATGTTAGAATTAGCAAAGACTTCAACAGGACTATTATAAATATGTTCAACAAACTAAAGAAAATTGATGAGAATGACATCAAATAGATTATAAATAAAGAGGTAGATATTTTAAAAAATACATATTTTGAAGTGGAAAAGTACCATAATGAAAAATAAAAAATACCTAAAGGGATTTAGCAGTAGCTTTGAGCTGGCAGAAGAATGAATCAGCAAACTTGAAGATAGATTATTAGAGAGTATGGAATCTGAAGAACAGGGAAAAAAAATTCAGGAAAACGAACAAAGCCTCAGAGATCTGTAGGATACTATTAAGTGCACAAACATATGCCCAGTGGAATGTAAAGGAAAAAAAAGAAAAGGGCATACAATACACGAAGATATAATGCCTGAAAACTTCCCAGATATAATGAAAACCATTAATCTACATGTACATGAAGCTCAACAAATTCCTAGTAAACTTTTAAAATATATATCTACATATAGTCAAAATGTTGAAAGCTAATGACAAAGAAAAAATTTTTAAAGGGGCAAGAGAAAAATAACTTACCGTATACCAGCAAACACAAATAAGATAAACAGCTGATTTCTCCTAAGAAACAGTAGAGTCCAGAAAGCAGTGAGGTGACTTATTCAAGGTGCTTAAAGAAAAGAGCTGTCAACCAAGAGTCCTATATGCAGCACAGCTATTTAAAATGAAGGCATAATAAAACATTGAAAACCAAGTCTGAAAGGATTTGTTGCTAGCAGATGTACCTTATAAGAAATACTAAAGAAATTTATCCATGCTAAAATAAAGTAATATCAGACAGTAATTCTAATTGACATAAAAAAGTGCCAGTAAAGATAACAACCCAGTAATTATAAAAGACACTTACATATTTCTTTTCTTAATTGATTTAAAATAATACTACAAATAATATCTACAAAATTGAAATACTGGTACTATAGCATATAAACATATAACATATTTGACAAAAACAGCCCAAAGTAGTGAGGGAAAGATGATTACAGTGGAGTAAGAAAGTGACATTGAGTTATTAACTCTACTCCACTGGAAGACTATCAAGAGTGATAAATAAGTTTCATCAAAAACACTATAAATGTATTTTTGTCCTTTCTTCAGTGACCTAACTTTATATATGGCAATGATTATAACACTGCATTGTGGTGTTTGTAAGATATACAGATATAATACATTTGACAATAATAGCACAAAGAGGGGTAGTGAAGAAAACTAAAATAGTACCCCCTTTTCTGCATGGGATATATTCCAAGATTCCCCAATGAATGCCTGAAACCAGCACATAGTAACGATACCTATATACACAATGTTTTTCCTATGCATAATAATAAAGTTTGAGGTATGACAGCAAAACTAGTATAAATTTCCTTTTCCTTCTTCACAATTTGAAGGATGAAAGTTTTGCTCTTACCCTAGATCTTAGCAGCCAAAGTATATGATTTTTTTTCTTTTCTTATTAAGTTTTGATCCTTTATCTTTTAATGTAAAGAAAGTATTTTATAGCTTCATTTTGGCATATTCAGATTGTCATCACCAATACTATTGTGTTTTGGGCCATTATTAAGTAAAATAAGGGTTACTTTTGCACAAGCACTGTAATATCATGAAAGCCAATCTGATAAATGAGATGGCTACTAAGTGACAAAAGGGCAGGTAGCATATACAGCATGGATATGCTGAACCAACAGATGATTCATGTCTTGGGCAGGATGCAGTAGAATGGCATGAGGTTTCATCGCACTACTCAGAATGACACATTTTAAAATTTATAAATTTTTTGTTTATGGTATTTTTCATTTAATGCTTTCAGTCTGTGGTTGACCACAGCTAACTGAAACCATGAAAAGTAAAATAGTGTGATATAGTTTGGCTGTGTCCCCACCCAAATCTCATCTTGGATTGTAACTTCCCATAATTCCCTCATGTTGTGGGAGGAACCCAGTGGAAGATAATTGAATTAATGGGAGCCTTTTCTCCCATACTGCTCTCATGGTAGTCCATATGTCTCACAAGATCTGATAGTTTTATAAGAGGAAACCCCTTTCTCTTGGCTCTCACTCTCTTTTCTTGTCTGCCACCATGTGAGACATGTCTTTCACCTTCTGCCATGATCGTGAGGCCTCCTCAGCCACATGGAACTGTGAAGCCATTAAACCTTTCTTTTGTAAATTCCCCAGTCTTGTATGTCTTTATCAGCAGCATGAATACAGAATAATACACAGTGAATAAAAATGACCGTATAGTGAAACAAATTGTATATGTATCACTACATTTAAGTTGGTAGAAATCTGAGATAGATGTGGCTAATTTGAGATGCAAGCTGTAATCCCAAGATTAACCACTAAGAAAATAACTCCAATAAACATAAAATTAAAAATAAATTAGTATTCACTTAATCAACACTGGGTCAAGTGCTGATATCTGACCCAGTAGATGCTCAATGTCTTTAGCTAGCATAACTAATTACTACATTTGTCTTCCATTTCCATAATACATAAAATTTTAGGTGAGAAACTAGCTGAGACCTCTATTTTTCAGATTCTCTTTGGTATCACGTGTACAGAATTGGTGGGTTCTTGGTCTTACTGACTTCAAGAATGAAGCCACAGATCTTCATGGTCACTGTTACAGTTCTTAAAGACTATGTGTCTGGAGTTTGTTCCTTCAGATGTTCAGATGTGTCAAGAATTTCTTCCTTCTGGTGGGTTCGTGGTCTCTCTCACTTCAGGAGTGAAGCGCAGACATTCACAGTGAGTATTACAGTTCTCTAAGGCGGCACATCTGGAGTTGTTCAACCCTTCTGATGGGTTTGTGGTCTCGCTGGCTTCAGGAGTGAAGCTGCAAACCTTCACAGTGAATGTTACAGCTCATAAAGGCAGTGCAGACCCAAAGAGTGAGCAGCAACAAGATTTATTGCAAAGAGTGAAAGAACAAACTTTCCACAGCGTGGAAGTGGACCGGAGCAGGTTGCTGCTGCTGGCTCAGGCAGCCTGCTTTTATTCCCTTATCTGACCCTGCCCACATTCTGCTGATTGGCTCATTTTACAGAGAGCTGATTGGTCCATTTTACAGAGAGCTGATTGGTCCATTTTACAGAGAGCTGATTGGTCCATTTTACAGAGAGCTGATTGGTCTGTTTTGACAGGGTGCTGATTGGTGCGTTTATAATCTCTGAGCTAGACAGAGTGCTGATTGGTGTATTTACAATCCTCTAGCTAGACTTAAAGGTTCTCCAAGTCCCCACCAGATTAGCTAGATACAGAGGGCTGATTGGTGCATGTACAATCCTTGATCTAGACACAGTGCTGACTGGTGCATATACAATCCTCCAGCTAGACATAAAAGTTCTTCAAGTCCCCACCCAACTCAGAAGCCCAGCTGGCTTCCCCTAGTGGATCCCACACCAGGGTGGCAGGGTAGAGCTGCCCACCAGTCCCCACGCCACACACACCTGCACTCCTCAGGCAGTGGATGGGACCTGGTGCTGCGGAGCAGGGGGTGGTGCTCATCCAGGAGGCTCGGGCTGTGCGGGAGCCCACCACGGGGTGGGAGGGCTCTGGCATGGCGGGCTGCAGGTCCCGAGCCCTGCCCCACGGGGAGGTGGGTGAGGCCCGGCCGAGAATTCGAGTGCTGCATGGGTGGGCCAGCAGTGCTGGGGGACCCGGTGCCCCCTCCGCAGCTGCTGGCCCAGGTGCTAAGCCACTCACTGCCTGGGGCTGGCGGCACTGGCTGGCTGCTCCAAGTGCAGGGCCCGCCAAGCCTGTGCCCACCCTGAACTTGCACTGGCCGGCCAGTTCCACGTGCGGAGCCCAGGTTCCCGCCCTGGTCTCTCCCTCCACACCTCCCTGCAAGCAGACGGAGCCGGCTCCGGCCTCGGCCAGCCCAGACAGGGGATCCCACGGTGCAGGGGTGGGCTGAAGCGCTCCTCAAGCACAGCCAGAGTGGACACGGAGGAGCTGAGAGCGAGCAAAAGCTGCTAGCACGTTGTCACCTCTCTGTCAGCTGTGACAATATGACAAGTATTGAACTATACTCAGAAAGCTCATCTGTTTGGAAGTAGACATAATTCCTCCATGTTCTATTAATCCTTCAGTTTGCTAAATATAGATATTCAACAAGCCCTAGAAGTTGATACAGTCAGAAAATGAGAAAAAAGTGTGGATCTCCAAATCACTATGGAGGCAAAATTCCCACCATCTTGCAATATTTACCCTTGATTTATATGTAATTAATAGATGCACTTTTACTGAATGGGAGCTAATGATATTTTCATGTTTTTTATAGCATTTTAGCCAGTCTTAACTGATATAATTCCTAACTGTAGTCAACTATAATCTCAACAGATCGTATGAAGTAAAATGATTCATCCTCCAAAAGAAAATTTGGATTTAATTTCATAAGAAAACTGAATGTTGGCTGTGTTCACATTCTGGATCTTAAGTACTGTGATAAGTTTTTAATATATATGTGTGTGTGTGTATATATATGAATATATATGTGTATATCTTACACATAATTATAAGCAATATTATTGAAATTATTTTCATAGTCATCATATACCAAATCCTATAAGGTGATTATTATTATCCCATTCGTTGAGAAGAGAAGAAAGAAACTAAGAGTAGCTAAGTATATTAAATATTTGAGTTTTAACCAAAGTCTTTCTAGCTCCAAAAAAATAAAAGTTTTTAACCAGTACTTTACCCACTATGGCCAAAAATTTCTTTGATAATCTGAAAGACTCTGGTTTAAGTATTAATTGACTTTAAAAGTTACAAATTATTTTTTGATATTCTGTTTCACTCATTTGATACAATACCTTCCAAAACACACTTTTTATTATATTAAAATAACCTCCTTAAAATTTTATTTTTGTGGCAAGCAATTCACCTTTTCCAATACATTTAATGCCTCCCTTAAAACCTATCCATTTAATGAAAAGCTAAATATCAAGATTAATATTGAAAAAATGATCCTTTTCTCTTAAATTCATGTGGCAGAATTTCATTCAATATGAGCTATCTATACTTTGTTCTAAGTATGTCTAAAGATGTTGGTCTCCCTAAGCTTTTCATTGTTGGTTTATTAATAGTCTATTGATACCAGAAATGCAATGCTGCAACATGGGCCAAAATGAATTATGAAAACTGTGGTGACTTCCTACCTAAATTAGTACAAATACATCTGTCTTTTATGTTATGCTTTTATTCAATAAGGAAAAGGGTATTTGACTTGGGTAGATTGTTTTATCAAAACTGAGTTTCTCATTCCACCCACTCTCTTCAAAGAAAGAAAGAAACTGTTCCTCCTATGGCTTTTCCCATGTTTATAGCAGATCATTCTTTCTGTCACTCACAGGAAAAAAAAAAATCATGGGTCATCTGTGACACCTCACTTTCTCTCATAACAGACATAAAACCCACAAGGAAATCTTACTGGTTCTACTTTCAGAATGAAATCTGAGCCTGACCCCTTGCCCACCACCCAATCTGCTGGCACTCTCTTGGGAGCCACGGCCTTCTCTCCCTCTCATCACTGCAACAGCCTTCTCGCTCCTCTCCCCACTTCCATCCTTGTCTTGTTTATTCTCAACACAGTAGCCAGAGTGTGCCTTTTAAAATACGAACCAAAACAATTTGGTTTACTTCACAAATTCCACCCATGGCTCTTGCTAATCCATTTAGAATGTAATTAAAAGTTTTAAAAAATAGGCTTATTTGCCTTCCACAATCACCCTCCTTCCCCCATGTCCTTCTATTCTCTCCTTGCTTACTTTGCTTGCAGGAAACTGTGCTCCTTAACCGCTTGATGGACACTCCTGTTCTCGGGCTTCCACACTGCCACTGCCTTGGCTTCAAACGTTTTCCCTGCTCATGCACAGCACTCACTCTCGCACCTTCAAGTCTTGGTTCATGTGTTACAGGTTCACCGAGGCCTTCCCTCACAATTTATCTGAAATTAAACCCACATGCAAGGGATGCCTTCCACTGCTGATTCACCTAACCTTGCTCTGCATTTTCTTTTTTTCTGTATTACTTCCCACTATTAGATAATTTACTTATTCATTCTTTTTTTTAGTTGCCTCTCTCTAAACTCTGAACATGAACTTCATGAGCACAGGAGTGTTTCATTTATTCTTGATGGAAATAGTGCCTAGTACATAGTTGACTCTCAGTACCAATTTGATAAAGAATGGATGTGGTAATTTAATTAAATTCATGCCTATATATGGCATTGTAAGAATTTATGTATTTTTCGTAATACTTTTCGAACTGTTTGGAGAAGACTCTACAATAACATTCTAATATAATGGCATCTAATTCCCATGCAACCCACAATTTCCTTGTGGTCTGTATGTGGGATATGAGAGGAAGTGAGGAGTTATACATGTTATTCCCCATATGTTCCTTACTCTGGAATAATTAATAAAAATATCTTAATTTAAAAAGTCATCATTCTGATAATTTTCAGTGTTTCATGGAGATTAGAAGGAAGAAAATTCAATCAGATGCTTTAAATTAACTCTAAATGAATACTAAGCACTTAGACATACATCATGTTATTTCCTTCTTGTAAAAACTTGGGATGTTCATTTGTTAATTCCTTTTTTGAATACATTTACCCCACGACTCATAGCTGACACCTTCATGAAGCTTCTGCGGTTCACAATTCTATATTCTTTTCAAAACTCCTTTTTATAAGAAAATAAAATAAAATTTCCATGTAAGGTAAGCTCATCAGACTTCTATTGCATAAAATATGTATGAACCAAAATTTTGAAATATTATAGTAATAATAAAGCACTAAATATTGTAAATATATCAAAAAGATGAATAGTCACGAAATAAGAAGGCTTACGTATTATTTTACAAACCAGGTTAGTTAAAATGTTCAGGTAGTATTCTTATTTCTTTTTGCAATATCTAGCCTCACCAGGATATCCTCTAGAAGACAGCAAGCTTTGAAGTTCACAAAATTTGATTCAACATTGGCATATCAACCTGACTTCAAAGGGATTTACACTGCTGAAGAATTTCACTGAGTTCAAGAAAGAAAGGAGAATCTAAACTTCCTGTGAAATCTAACTTCAGAGTGCCTGGTAACTTCAACGAAATCAGATACATTTGGGTATCAAAAACAGCTCAATTCACACAGAATATTTCTTTTTAATTGTCTGTTTGTTTAATATTTATTGAAATGTAACAATAGAAAAACAAAAAGTTAGGAGTTTAGTGTTTGGGGGATAAAGCTTTCCTAAACATATATTTAATTTTAAGTAAGAAATAATATTGATATAAATGTTTTCTTTCCTGCCCATTCATATGTGCACTGGTTTATCAATCTCATTTTTACTTTCCCTACAAAACTTTCCCTAAAATTCCACTTATTTTTTATGAGCATGCTTGATTTCATTTAGCATTTATTGCATTTAGTGTTTATTTCATTTCTTTCACTGAAGTTTAACACTTACATTTCCAGAGTCAAAATTACTTTCAGGTTTCCATCAGTGTGTCCTGCACTTTAATTCTACTCTTTTTTGTGGTCATGGCATTCTCTTCCCATTCCTACCTTCCTCCAACCCAACCCATTATGGTATTTTCAAAATTTATAGCTATGAAAGTGCTACTTATTCTATAAGGCCCATTTGAATATTCCATCTATTTTCAGTGTCTCTTGCTATGTCCAAGACTCCATGTTTTATTACCTTCGCATTTATCTGTGTGAATGAATGACTATAATTCATTTCTACCTCCCATCACTGCTTCTCTCTGGTTTAATTGAAGAAAAAATTATTTAATTATTTTGAGTAAAACTATTAAATTGAATAATTGCAACCCCCTCCATTATATGTAACATATACACAGGATGAGTAGAAATTGATGAGACTAAATTTATAATTCCTAAGTCAGACCTCTTAAACGGTTAACAATATACAATTAATAACAATGCGTGTACTTTATAAACTCTCATAACAATTCTATTGATTTTCAGATTTGAATAAATGAGGTATTTGAAAAGGTATTACTCTGTGGGAAGTTTAAGAGATTGATAGCCAGTAACATATTTTAATGATAACTACATTTTATTCAGCTATTTTTGCAGGTGAAGATGTGTGCTAACCTATAAGGAATGGTATTATTATCTGCATTTTGTTAATGAGTACATTAAGCTTTGGAGAGATTAAATTACTCACCCATGATCACGCAGAGTCAAATCTAGGTCTTCTCTCTCCAGAGCAAAAGCCAACCTAATAAAATTACTAGAAGTTAGAACTGAAAGGTAACTTAGAAATCATTTCTTCCTTACCTCTCATCTTACAAATGAAGAAATTGAGACAAAAATAGTTTCCTGCCCAAAGTTGCCAAGCTCTTGGACAAAACTCACTCTACCCTTGCCACCTCAACCTGTAATAACTGCAGTGAGCAAGTGGAGCTAAGAATTTCTGTTAAGTATAAAAACCGGAATGCACAGATAGATTTATTTCACTTCCCTAGTAGAGAACAATACTAAGCTGGAAAAAGATATGCAAAATATCACCCCTGGTGCCCTCTTTTACAGTCAGGAGAGATCCAGAGTGTATACCTCCTTTTAACACTTTAAAGGTCACAGCCTCCTGGCTGCTTATTTCTGGAAGCTGATAAATCCACCTTCACTGAGAGTGGAACTCCAGATCCCTTTTTGGCCCTAACTTAATCCAGGAAAAGGCAAGATCTTAGAAACTGTGGGCTGGATTATTCTTGATTTGGGGCGGAACAGACATGCTGCCTATGTTGATTCTTCACCTTTGTTGATGAAGTTTAAAAGTTTTAGTGAAGCCATTTGTGACTCCTGAGAGTCAAAACTTCCTCACATAAAGGGTAGTGTATAAGACCTAGAGGAAATATTATATTAATTCTGGTCCTGGGTGTGACTTTGTCTGGAAAAGAACAAATTGCTTACAAGTGCACTCACACCTCTTTCTGTCTTCCATGGCTGTTTCTGAGACTTCCTAACATCGTGCTGTTCATTAAAAATATATATATACCTTTACATCGTAAACAATTTTGAACCTGCTTAATAAAATGTAGAACTGAGAAAATTAAAACATTTACTTCATTCTAGATGCTCATTTTTTAATAAGTTAGGTGGTTTTATTGTGTGCTTTTGATGATAAGGAAGCAAAAGATAAAAAAGATACAGTCCCTGCCCATGATGGCTTAAATTTCAGTGGGAGAGACAAATAAATGCACAAGCAGAGTATTTCTATATAATGTGGTAACTTGCACAAAAATCACTTTACTTTGGAACACAAATAAAAGAAAAATTAATGTATAGTACTACATTTTAAAATAAAATATAGACATCTAAATAAAATTGTTAAAGTAAAATGGATAACAATCAATTCAATAAATAAGATCATAATTTGGATATGCTTTTGGAAAAACATGCACACACAATAGGGCTAATTAAGCTGTTTATCTCAGAAATTTTACACTCTAAAATGTTTACATAAAACTAGCAGTAGCAGAGACGGTTAACTGATTACCAAATATGTTTCTTTTCTATTGGGAGCATAGCTCTGCTAAATTTTTCTTCCTTTGTTTCTGTTAGGCTTGACAGTGATTGAGTTTTATCCAGTAGAATGTGAGTAGAAATTATAAATACCTCTTTCGCATATAACCATCAAAACCTCCAGTGTATACATTCTACATGTGCTTTCCCCTCTCAGCTTGGTGCAGATGAGCATAATGACTGGGGGAATAGGGGAGCCATTGCTGGGAAGACTTGTGTCCCTCAGTCAGTAAGTAGAGGTGAATCCCTCAATGACCAGGGACATATTTTCATGGCTGTTAAGTGAGCAAAAAATGACCTTAAATATTGGTTGGGTCATTATAATTTGGGGGTTCAGGTGACATTCTACTAATATGCCAGCCCTTCAGAAGAAGTGAAATATAAACACTACTCTCACCTTTTTTAAAAATCACACAGGGGTTAATTGAGCATGATTTATGAAGTCACAGGATTTTAGAGCACAGACTGTAAAGAATAATAGCCATAGAATATTAGGCATAATTTAGTCAAACAGCCTCATTTTAACAATGAGGAAATTGATTTAAATTACCAAGAGTAATTTGAATCCCTTCTCTTTGTTCCCACATCTCTAAGATTGATAACTGTTCCTACGGTAGCTACTTTTCTTTTCTCTTCTTATATTTCAGTTGTCTCATTATGAATTTTGTACCTAGTTAATAATTGTTCATATTAAAATTTCATTGTTCAAATAACCGGTATGGGTTCTTTCTTCTTACTGAACCCTGGTGTGGACATAGGAGGTTTATATCCTTTGTTGGTGAATGAAATAAACAAAAATATGAAGCAAATTATTACTTACCCCAATAGTCTCCCCTGAAATTAGCTGACCAGGAGGGGACACACATTGCAGCGATCTTAAGTGCTTCCTTCAACACCAGATCATGGATCAGACATAAATGCATAAGGATCATTCCAGGATGGCTTTGACTTTCTCAATTAGCTTTGTTTTATGTTGGGACATACATGGGTGCTTTAGTCAAACTGAGAATGACCAACTCATGCTATTGTCATTTTATGGTTAACTTCATTAAACACAAAAATCTCACAAAAACTACAGATTAAAACCAAAATTCTTGTGCTCTATCTTCAATTTCTTTCTCCTATGAATTTTTGGAAAATTTTAGCTAGATAAACTTGAAGAATATCTCTACCTACTAAATCTTAATTTTTTATTTTATATTGTTAAGATTCTAGATCTCTTTATTCAGCTTAATAATTTTTAAATACTTCTAGCTAGATGAACTTGAAGAATATATTTATTAAATCTTAATCTTTTATTTTATATTGTCAAGATATTTTGAATGTCTTTTTTTCAGCTTAATAATATTCCATAGTAGGAAAGTGGAAAGAAATATATCAGTAATTCTGGTTTCTATATTTAACTGAAAATTCTTAGTTCCACTTAACTGCTTGCTCAAAATAGAGTCAGACTGTTTGTTACTTGCATTTTCAGAGAGACTCACTCACTCTATATCCACTATAACATGTACTGCCCATTTCTTTTTATCCAGACTTGGCTTTTCTCCATATGTGATTGATTCTACAGATTCATTGTCTATGTCCCTCATGCAGAGCCTCTTATTTTTATTCCCACAGTGGTAACAACAAAGATCTTACTCTGCTTACTTTTTGATTAGAAGAGTGCCACAAACTGGTTCAGAGATTCAAACTCTTCCCACATTGCAGAAAAAGCAGATAATATTACACTTCTTAAATTAAAAAAAAAAAAAAACATTTCCTTGCTCAGTAGTTTTACTCCCTAATTGTTCCATTTTCAGTAGCTGCCTTCACTACCCTGTAGACTTCCCCATTTTGCCCACACACTCTGAACGATCTCATGTGAGGGTGAGGGCCAACATAGCTGCCTCTCACAGTTCTCCCTCTTATCCAGCCCTGTTTAGCTGTCCCAGAACTATGAGACAATTTTCTGATGCTCTGCCTATTTACATCTGGCATACAGCCTGGCAAATTCCCAAGGAGGTATAAAGACCACCCTGCCTTTCACATTGGATGTAAATGTCCAGAAGCTAAGATGTAATTTTACAGGTCCAGAAGATTGAGTCGCTCTTTGCAGCCCAGGAGATGTTCTCAGGGGCCCACGCTATCAAAAGCAGACATTTGTTAATAGCCTCAGCCAATGTGAGGCACCTGTTAATAAAAATTTACAGTTAGTGGCACTAAATGGAAGTGAAACTTGAATCCCCTTAATAGAAGAGTTTCTCAGTCTGGTACCAGAAGAAGAAGTCAGAGAGAATCAAAGCATGAGAAGGACTCAATGAGCCACTGCTACTTTGAAGATTGAAGAGGCCATGTGAGATGAAAGGGAGGTGCCTTTCAGAGGTATGGTGTAGCCTGGCTGACAGCTAACCACAGAATGAGTCCTCAGTTCTATACCACAAGAAAATGACTTCTGCCAATGACACGTATAAGCTTAGAAGTATATAAGCTTCGAACTCAGGCCTCCAGATAATGGCCCACCCTAGTGGACACTTTGATTTCAGTCTTATAGCACTTAGAAAAGAGAACCCAGGTAAGCCCACTTGCACTTCTGACCAACAAAAAAGTGTGATAATAACTGGGTATTCTTTTAAACTGCTAAGTTTTAGTAATTTGTTATATAACATTAGAAAAATAGTATTATTTTAAGTTCTATTGTTATGAAAAAACAATAAATGAGAGCCTATCTTTGTGTTTACATTTGACTCATGCTAATTTTTGGGAAGATTCATTAATTTTTAGGAACACTAATTATAAATTATAGTTCCATCTTATAATTGCATTACTTTTAGTTTGAAAATTAATCTTTTATAATTGACATTTCTTTCCATTTTATATTTTTGGTGATTTTCTTCCTCAATACAACTTGCCATAATGACAATAAACTCAGCAAAGCTGACGTAACCCAAACCTTCTGATTGTGTTTTATGTTATTTATTTAACCAGAGAATTTTATTTTTTAGAATTTTCATGGGTACATAGTATGTGTGTGTATATATATATATATATATGTGTGTGTGTGTGTGTATATATATGTGTATATATATATATGTGTATGTGTGTGTGTGTGTGTAGGGTATATGAGATGTTTGATACAGTCATGCAATGTGAAATAATTACATCATGGAGAATGGGATATTCAACACCTCAAGCATTTATCCTCTATGTTCAAAATAATCCAATTAAACTATTTTTGTTATTTTAAAATGTATAATTAATTTATTATTGACTATAGTCACCCTGTTATGTAATCAAATACTAGATATTATTCATTCTTTCTAATTTTTAGCACCCATTAGCTATTCCCTCCTCCCCCCACAGCCTCCCACTATCATTCTCAGCCTCTTGTAATCATCCTTTGACACTCTATGTCCATGATTTCAATTTTTTTGATTTTTAGATCTCACAAATAAGTGAGAACATGTGATGTTTGTCTTGCTGTGCCTGACTTATTTCACTTAACATAATGACCTCTGGTTCCATCCATGTTATTGCAAATGACTGGATCTCATTCTTTTATAAGGTTGAATAGTACTCCATGCCACATTTTGTTTATCCATTCATCTGTTGATAGACACTTAGGCTGCTTCCAAATCTTGACTAATATGAATAGTGCTGCAACAAACATGGGAGTGCAGAAATCTCTTCAATTTTCTGATTTCCTTTTTTGGGGGGTATACACCCAGCAGTAGGATTGCTGAATTATATGATAGCTCTATTTCTAGTTTTTTGAGGAACCTCCAAACTGTTCTTCATAGCGATTGTACTAATTTGCATTCCCACCAACAGCATGTGAGAGTTCCCTGTTCTGCATATCCTTGTCAGCATTTGTTACTGCCTGTCTTTTGGATAAAGCCATTTTAAATGGGATGAGATGATATCTCATTGAATTTTTGATTTGTACTTCTCTGATAATCAATGATATTGAGCACATTTTCATATGCCTGTTTGCCATTTGTATGTCTTCTTTATAGAAATGTCTATTCAAATCTTTTGCCCATTTTTTGGATTGGATTATTAGGTTTTTTCCTATCAAGTTGAGTTCCTTATATATTCTGGTTATTAAGCCCTTGTCAGATGGGTAGTCTGAAAATATTTTCTCCCATTCTGCTGGTTGTCTCTTCACTTTGTTAATTGTTTCCTTTGCTGCATAGAAGCTTTTAACTTGATGTGATCCTATTTGTCCATTTTTGCTTTGGTTACCTGTGCTTGTGGGATATTACTCAATACATTTTTGTCCAGACCAATGTCTTGGAGATTTTCCCCAATGATTTCTTGTAATAGTTTTCATAATTTGAGGTGTGAAGACTTTAGGTTTTTCCAAATATAAGATCATATCATCTGCAAACAAGGGAAATTTGACTTCTTCCATTACAATTTGGATGTCCTTTATTTATTTATCTTGTCTGATTACTCTAGCTAGGACTTCCAGTAATATGATGAATAACAGTGGTACGAGTGAGCATCCTTGTTGTGTTTCAGAACTCAGAGGAAAGGTTTTCAGTTTGTCCCCATTCAGTCTGATACTAGCTGAGGGTCTGTCATATATAGCTTTTATTATGTTGAAGTACGTCCTTCTATCCCAAGTTTTTTGATGATTTTTATCATAAAGTGATGTTGAATTTTCTCAAATGCTTGTTCAGCATCAATTGAAATAATCATATGGTTTTTATCCTTCATTCTATTGATATGATGTATCACTTTGAATGATTTGCATTTGGTGAATCATCCTTGCATCACAGGGATAAATCCATTTGGCCATGATGAATGATCTTTTTAACATACTGTTGAATTCAGTTTGTTGAGGATTTTTGTATCAGTAGTCATCAGAGATACTGGCCTGTAGTTTTCTTTTTCTGATGTCTTTCTCTGGCTTTGGTTTCAGGGTAATACTAGCTACACGAAGGAATTTGGACGTATTCTCTCCGTCTCTCTCTTTTTTTTTTTTTTTTGGAATAGTTTAAATAGAATTGTTATTCTTTTTTAAATGTTTGGTAGAATTCAGCAGTGAAGCCATCAGGTCCAGAAATATATTTTTCTGTGAGACATTTTATTATGGCTTCAATCTCATTACTTGTTATTGGTCTGTTCAGGTTTTGGATTTCTTCCTGCTTTAATATTAGTAGACTGTATGTGTCTAGGAACTTGCCCATTTCTTCTAGGTTTTCCAATTTATTGGCATATAGTTGCTCAGAGTAGCCACTAATAATCCTTTGAATTTCTGCAGCCATTGGATGACATGTTCTATTAATATCTACTAGATCCGTTTGGTCTATAGTGTAGATTAAGACAAACATTTCTTTGTTGATTTTCTGTCTGGAAGAAACAGCCTCCAACTATTATTGTATTGGGGCCTCTCTCTCTCTTTAGCTCTAATAATGTTTCCTTTATATGTCTGGGTGCTCCAACATTGCTGTATCTTGTTGTTGAATTAACCCCTTTTTCACTGGGATAGATAGAAGGACATACTTCACATAATAAAAGCTATATATGGCAGACACTCAACTAGTATCAGACTAAATGGGGACAAACTGAAAGCCTTTCTTCTGAGGTCTGAAACACAAAAAGGATGCCCGTTTGTACCACTGTTATTTAACATATTACTGGAAGTCCTAGCTAGAGTAATCAGACAAGATACATAAATAAAGGGCATCCAAACTGGAATTTAAAAAGTCACATTTCCCTTGTTTGCAGATGATATGATCTTATATTTGGAAAAAACCAAACCTATAGTGACCTTTTTGCTTTCTTCTTATAGTTTTTTCTTGTAATCTATTTGTCTGATATAAGTGTAGACAGGCCTATTTTTTTGGTTTCTGTTGGCATGGAATATCTCTTTCCATCTCTTTATTTTCAGTCTATGTTTGTATCTTTGTAGGTGAGGTGTCTTTCTTATAGGCAGCATATCAATGGGTCTCTTTTTTAAATTAATCCATTTAGCTACTCTGTCTTTTGATTGGAGAGTTTAATCCATTGATAATCAGTGTTATTATTAACGAGTAAGGATGTACTCTTTCTATTTTGTTATTTGTTTTCTGCTAGTTTTGTGGTTCTTTCTTTCTTTCTCCTTTTTCTTTCTTTCTTTCTTTCTTTTGTTTGTCTTCTTTTAGTTCAGGTAATTTTCTCTGGTAATATGATTTAGTTTCCTGCTTTTCCAATTTTTTGTGTATCTGTGGTGTGTTTTTTGGTTTGAACTTATCATGAGGTTTGCAAATACTATCTTACAACCCATTATTTTAACCTGATAGCAACTTAACACTGTGTAAACAACAATAAAAAAATAAAAAAATGAAACTAATAAAATTATATGCCTTAACTTTGTACCCCTTCTTTTTAACTTATTTATATCTTATTGTACTTACCTTATTGTTCTATGTCTTGAAAAGTTGTTGTAGTTATTATTTCGAATAATAATCACTTAGTCTTTCTACTTAGGATAAAAGTAGTTTACACACCACAGTCACAGTTTTAGAACATTCTGTGTTTCTCTACTTACTGTTACCAGTGAGTTTTGCACTTTGAAGTGACTACTTATCTCTCATCAATATCCTTTTCTTTCTGATTGAAGTGTTTACTTCAGCATTTCTTGTATGACAAGTCTGGTGTTGATGAAATCCCTCAGCTTTTGTTTGTCTGGGAAAGTTTTTATTTCTTCTTCACATTTGAAGGATATTTTTGCTGGATATACTATTCTAGGTTATTTTTTTTCTTTCTTTCAACACTTGAAATATGTCATGCAACTCTCTCCAGGCCTGTAAGGTTTCCACTGAAAAGTCAGCTGTCAGGCATATTAGAGCTCCATTGTATGTTATTTCTTTCTTTTCTCTTGCTGCTTTTAGGATCTTTTCTTTATCTTTGACCATTAGGAGTTGGATTATTAAATACCTTGAGATAATCTTCTTAGAATTAAATCTTTTTGGTGTTCTATAGTCTTCTTATTTTATTGATATCTTTTTCTAGGTTTGGGAAGTTCTCTGTTACATCCCTTTGAATAAACTTTTTTCTCCTATCTCTTTATCTATATCTTCTTTAAGGCCAATAACTCTTAGATTTGCCCTTTTGAGGTAATCTTCTAGATCCCATAGGTGTGCTTCATTATTTGTCATTTTTTAAAAATTTTGTCTACTCTGACTGTATTTTCAAATAGCCTGTCTTCAAGCTTACTAATTCTTATTTTTGCTTGATCAATTCTGCTATCAAAGGACTCTGGTACATTCTTCAGTATGCCAGTTGCATTGTTCAGTTGCAGAATTTATTGATTCTTATTAATTATTTCTATCTCTTTGTTAAATTTATCTGAGAGAATTCTGAATTCCTCTGTGTTATCTTGAATTTCTTTGAATTTCCTGAAGACTGCTATTTTGAATTCTCTGTCTGAATGGTCATATATGTCTATTTCTCCAGGATTGGTCCCTGGAGCCTTATTTATCTCATTTGGTGAGGTCATGTTTTCATGTATAGCATTGATAGTAACACATGTTCTTCAGTTTCTGGGCATTGAAGAGTTATCTACTTATTGTAGCCTTCACTGTCTGGGCTTATTTGTAGCCTTCCTTCTTAGGAAGGCTTTCCAGATATTTGAAAGGACTTGGGTGTTGTGACCTAAACTGTATCTACTTTATAGGGCACACCAAGCCCAGTAACGCTGTGATCCTTGCAGACTTGTAGGTAGCACCTTGAAGGTCTTGGGGAAGACTCAGGATAATTATCTGGATTACAGTATTGAGACTCTTTTGATCGCCTGCCATTCAAGACTGTCTTTTCTACCTCTTCAGTGCATCTTTTGGTGATATGTAGTTAAAACGAAGTACTATCAGTGAGTGTTCATCTGATTTTAGTTCTTAGAAAGGTGTTTTTTTTTTTCCTATATAGATAGTTGTTAAATTAGTGCCTTTGTTGTGGGAACAATTGGTGAATCCTTATATTCTGCCATTTTGCTCCACCTCTGTCTCGTTTATGTTTTAAACACAAAGCATATATCTATACTATAGAAGAAAGCAATATGAAAGTCCTTAAATAGAGCAATACATTAATTTGATATACTGAGTCTCACAAAATCTTAAAAATACATTAAAATACTGAAAGAAAAACTACTGCAAAGATACTTCTGAGAATATGAAGGACCAATTTATGACATCCTGAGCTAATAAAAAATCATGTATTGATGAGTACAAGCATAAATCCACTAATAATATTCCCATTGTTTAGTAAGTAATCAATAGAGACACATGTATAATTCAGAAGGTAGAGAAAATGGGAAGCCAGAACAACTTTTACATATCATGTTTAGATAAATGAGCTAATGATGAAACCATTCACAAAATAGGGATTATTGGAAAACAAGCAGGATGATAAATGGGAAGATTATTTGGGCCATGTTGACTTTGAGGATTCTATAAGTGGAGGAATATTGTAGGCAGTAGATATATATGGGATTACAGCTCAGAAAAGTGTAAGCTAGTGGTGACACTTCAATTATGAGCACTGGAAACTCAGAGTGTGAAAAAATTTCTCAGGTGAGTGCAGAGTAAGATCTAAAAATAATAAAAAGGACAAGAATACAATCTTAGGAAATAAGAATAGTTTCAGAATATGAAGAGGAAGAGAAGAATGCTGAGAGGAAATCACCAAAGATATTGAAGGGAACCTATTAAATGTAATGTAATGAAAATCAGGAAGGGAGTGATAGAAATTGTCAAACACAAGAAAGATCAAGCAAGACTCATGGAATTGAAAATGGTCTTTGTAATAATTAATTGAGAATTATTGACTAATTATAGCTTAAGATTGGGGTTTGAGATGGGAATAGGGCTGGTAGGAAAGCAGCTGATTTTTGTCAGTTGATAATGGAGTAAAAGTATAGAAGTGGTAACAGTTAATGGAAACTGTGAGAATATTTCCTGTGAACAGAAGGAGAGGCATGCAGGATCTAAGAAGGTAAATTTTACATATGGAAATGACTGAAACACTTATACACAGATTGTGGGGACGTAGCTATTAAAGAAAAAGAAGGGACAAATATAAGAGGGACAGACAGGCAAAATTACCAGTAGAGTACGTCTGTGTCCCTGAATACATAAAAGTGAATATAATCACATTCATATTTTTACTGTGCTTACATTTCTGGATATGAAGTTATAAAGATATGCTGCTGACTTTAATTTACTTTTCCAATGTCCTACTATTCATATAAGACTTCAGAAGTGAAATATAGTTCAAATAAAGCAATTCAAAATAATTACACAATTGATGGGATTAATGGACTATTGACTATAGTGAAGCATAATGTATTTAGCTCAACGCTTTTAAACCTTGTCATCAATGTGACAGCATATACTTGTTCTTTTCAAATAATATTTGATTAAGGCATTTTACAAGCCCAATCATCATCACTGTGTGACATTCCATGGCCACGAGTGTGTTATACTGTATTAATTCACACATGGATGCACTGATAGTACTTAGCTCCCAATGTGAATGAATATTGCACATTTCATGCTCTGTCATGTCTCATTGCATTAATAGCCATGTGTGTGATTAGGTCTGTAATCTACGGCTATTTTACAACATTTTCAAATGCACTTGTCATGAATGGAGTAGCCAAGTACTTCATTAAGTAATCTCGTTTTCAGGAAGCATGTGTCTCCAGGAGCAGGTTGGCATTTAAAGTAATGTATGTTGCTTTCATCTATGTAAGACAAAAAAGAGGGCACTTGTAACTCTTTATTTACATCAGATCTATCTCATAATTCAAATAATGTGCTGATAAGACCTCTTATTTACCATTGCCACATCGTCTTCTTTTGGGTAGATATATTTAACTTCATCCCAACTACTAAGGAGTTCTTCTGAAACCTTTTATTACAATACTTATTAGAACATGTTATGAGGGAGAGTGCAACTTGCAGTAACATCCCTGACCATGGGTACTTTGCATCCATCTTATTTTTTTTCTTATTATTAATTAAAAATTGACTGACAAAGATTGTATATATTCAAGGTCTACAACATGATGATATATGTTTACATCACATAATGATTACCACCATTGTATAAATGAACATATCCATAGTTACATTTTTTTGTGTATTTATGCCTATGATGAGAATTTTTTTTTTCTTTTTTTTTTTTTTTTTTTTTTTTTACCGGAATCTCACTCTGTTGCCCAGGCTGGAGTTCAGTGGTGCCATCTTGGGTCACTGCAAACTCTGCCTCCCAGGTTCAAGTGATTCTCCTGCCTCAGCCTCCTGAGTAGCTGGGACTAAAGGTGTGCATCACCAGGCCCGGCTAATTTTTTGTATTTTTAGTAGAGATGGGGTTTCACCATGTTGGCCAGGCTGGTCTTGAACTCCTGACCTCAAGTGATCTGCCTGTCTCAGCCTCCCAAAGTGCTGGGATTACAGGTGTGAGCCACCATGCCCAGCCAGTGAGAACTCTTAAAATATGCTCTATTATCAAATTACAATTAAACGATACAGTAGAACTTACTCATCTTATAACTGTGAGTTTGTACCTTCTGACCAATATTGCCCCCACCATGACCCACCATTCTCTCTGCTTTGATGAGTTTGAATTTTTAGATTCTACATACAAGAAGTTCAATGCAACATTTGTCATTCTGTGTCTGTCTTATTTCACTTTGTATAATGTTCTCCAGGTTCATTAATGTTGTTGCTTGCAAATGGCAGAAAGATTTCCCTTTTTTTTTTTTTTTTTTTTTTTTTTTTTTTTTTTTTTGACAGGGTTTCTGTCTCTCTGTTTCCCAGTCTGGAGTGCAATGACATGATCTCAGCTCACTGCAGCCTCGACCTCCTTTGCTTAAGCAAACTTCCCACTTGAGCCCCAACCCCCAATCCCCAGTAGCTGGGACTACAGGTCCATACCTTCATGCCTGGCTAGTTTTTGTACTGTTTTGTAGAGACAGGGTTTCACCACCTTACCCAGGTTGATCTTGAAGTCCTGGGCTCAAGAGATCTGTCTGCCTCAGCCTCCCAAAGTGGTGAGATTTCAGGTGTGAGCCACTGTGCCTGGCCAAGATTTCCCTTTTTTAAAAGGCTGAACAAAATTCTATTGTGTATATATACCATATTTTCTTTATCCATTCACCCATTAACAGACCCTTTTTTCCATATCCATTCATCTTTTATTAGTGGCTTTAAAATTTCTTTTCTAAGGATATGAAACTATATGATCATTAAAACCACATGTGGAAAATCACTTTATCAGTAGAATCCAGTTAATAAAAATTATTCTGATTATACGTGCATCGAGGCAAAAATACTAAAGCTTTAAACTGTTAGTTTTGAAGACACACGGGACCAACTTCTGGATCTTTTAGGTAGACATTTTTCAAACGAGGCCAGGAACTCTGTTGCGGTTTCAACATACAGTGAAAGGGAGAAGTGGCACTGAACTTTCTTCCCCAGAGACTGGCCAAGTATTGAGAACACAGAGAGCAGTGTCAATACCAAGGAGTAAGGGATAGGGCATATTGGAATTGCAGAAAATCTTGGCAGAGATTAGGGGATTCACCAAGAAAAGGGTGATATCAGGTTCCTCATAAGTGGGCTTGCTGTCATTGTCCCCCAAAATGTCAAGAGGAAGCAGAATAAGTGGCCAGACCTTTCCTGCTCTGGAGGCTTGGTAAGTTCAGGAGGCTGAAGAATTTGAAGGTTTTCCCCAAGTGCTTTATCATATGACTGACAGACTATTTATATTATACAACATAAATCCATTTATGGGATTGTTTTGTTTGCTTGTTTTAACCTCCAACAACTAGACTTCAGACAAACAAGTGAAAACAATAACAAAAGTAATAGCTCTTCAAAGGTACTCAGCAGCCAAATCAAAAAAGAGTTGGCAGGACAATAATAAAACACATTCAGAGAAGCAGAAGTGCTAAAGAATGTGGCTACCAGAAGAGTTTAAAGATATTGAAGTACATCACACATACACACCCACATATAAGATATTTGGTGATTGAGAAACCTATGATTTTTTTTTTTTCACATAAAGTCTTAAGAGATAAACTTAAGGAGAGGATAGTCACTGGTGAAACAGACTAGTGACCCACAAGATCCAGGGTAAGAAATATCGACCGGGCGCAGTGACTCAAGCCTTTGTAATCCCAGCACTTCGGGAGGCTGAGGTGGGTGGATTACCTGAGGTCAGGAGTTTGAGACCAGCCTGGCAAACATGGTGAAACCCCGTCTCTATTAAAAATACAAAATTAGCTGGGCCTAGTGGCGTGTGCCAGTAATCCCAGCTACTCGGGAGGCTGAGAAAGAATTGCTTGAACCCGGGATGCGGAAGTCACTGCACTCCAGCCTGGGTGACAGAGCGAGACTCTGTCTCAAAAAAGAAAGAAATACATTGGCAGCCCATTCAGAGGGCCCAGAGATCTGTGTCTTGCTTCAACAGTGTTTGGACGGAACTGATCCAGGGACTCTCTTTCTTCCAGCCTCTGACCACCTTGGGATCTCCTCTCCACTTGCAATCTCCGGGACCATCTTCTTGGCCATCTTCTGCTTCTGGGACCAGCCAGCACCGTTTTTGTGGTTAGCTCCTTCTTGCCAACCAACCATGAGCTCCCAGATTCATCAAAATTATTCCACGGAGGGTGAGGCTACCATCAACCGCCTGGTCAATTTGTACCTGCGGGCCTCCCACATCTGCCTCTGTCTGGGCTTCTATTCCCACCATGATAATGTGTCTCTGGAAGGCATGGGTCACTTTGGCGAATTGGCTGAGGAGAAGCGCCAGGGCACAGAGCGTTTCCTGAAAATGCAAAGCCAACATGGCAGCTGCGCTCTCTTCCATGACATCCAGATGCCGGCTCAAGATGAGTACGGATAAAACCCTGGACGCGACGGAAGCCACCATAGCCTGGAGAAAAAACTAAATCAGGCCCTTTCGGATCTTCATACCCTCAGTTCTACTCACACATAATCCCATCTCTCTTGCTCCCTGGAGAGTCACTTCCTAGATGAGGAAGAGAAACTCCTCAAGAAGATGAGTGACCACCTGACCAATCTCCATAGGCTGCCTAGCCCAGAGGCTAGGCCGGGTGAATATGTCTTCGAAAGGCTCACTCTCAAGCACGACTAGGAGCCTACTGCCCCCAGCGACTTCTGAAGGGCCCCTCGTAGAGCAACAGGGCTTCTGCCTAAGCCTCCCTGCAGCCACTAGACAGCTTTTTGAACTACCCTGGAGCATTCTCCCAATTCTCGGAACAAGTGGAAATAAAGTTTTTTGAAGCAGAAAAGAAAAGAAAAACACAGTGCAAAAATAGAGAAATCATAATACAAAAATCAAGAGACTGGACTAGAGTATAGATTCAGGAGCGCTAAAACATGAACTATAAAAGTTTCAGAAGTAGCACAAATGAAAAAAAAATGTGCTAGTAAAAATGGCGTATATGTGCCACATTTTCTGGATTAAGAAAATGTGGCACATATACACCATGGAATACTATGCAGCCATAAAAAATGATGAGTTCATGTCCTTTGTAGGGACATGGATGAAGCTGGAAACCATCATTCTCAGCAAACTATCACAAGGACAAAAAACCAAACACCACATGTTCTCACTCATAGGTGGGAATTGAGCAATGAGAACACATGGACACAGGAAGGGGAACATCACACAGTGGGGCCTGTTGTGGGGTAGGGGGAGGCGGGAGGGATAGCATTAGGAGATATACCTAATGCTAAATGACGAGTTAATGGGTGCAGCACACCAACATGGCACATGTATACATACGTAACAAACCTGCACATTGTACACATGTACCCTAAAACTCAAAGTATAATAATAATAATAATAAATGGCGAGGCAATAGTTAAACAAATAATAGAAATAAAAATTGATCAAAGATACGTCAGTTTGTAGATCAAAAATCGACCTAAGTTCTCGGCTAGATACACAATAATGAAAATCATAATAACATGTGTTAGGTTGAAAGGAAATATCATGAGCTTCTAGAGAGAAAACAAAAATTTTACCTAGGAAATATATATATATGTATATATATATACATACATATATATTCAGACTGGCAAAGTGCATCTCCTTTTGCAGCACTGGAAGCTAGAAAACAGTTGAACAGTATTGATATATTACTGGCAGGGAAAGATTTCAACCCAAATATATTATTTATCTGCCAGAGAAAAAGAAAAATATTTGAAGCCATGAAAGAATTCCTAGAGTATATATTGTCATCATACTCCAAACTTGAAACAAACATCTGAAAAAAGATTCTAAGCAAACATCAAATGAAAAATAATGTGGATTTTAAGATGAGGAAATAACTAGAGGAAAGAAGTGAGCAATAAACCTTGTGAGATATGCTTATGGACAAATATAGACTGCATAGAAATGAGAAGTAGAAAAGCTAAAGAAATGCATAGAAATGAGAAGTAGAAAAGCTAAAGAAGAACTTTTAAAATAGAAGGGATCTATCGTTAAGAGGAATTAGTGCTAGACTATCTTCACAAAAGCAAAACAATGAGAGTGAGAAAGCGAAGAAAGGAAGGGAAGAAATAAATTACTATGGTATCTTCAAAATGAAGAAAGAGAATGGGGAATGAGAGTACTGGAAATTAGAATACTGGAAAGCTCCATCTTATTTGTGTTTGGGGGAATTTGAGCATCTGTCATGGGAAAACATTTGGGGCATAGTGCTTGATTATGACATCAGGAAAAGTGAGTATAAGTGTTAATAAATGGAAATGTACAGTATTTCCATCTACCAAGGAAAAGAAAGAGTAATGAAGAAGACTTTGAACACAGAAGCAAACATGAATGAAGTGATAAAAAGAAAACAATAAAATAAGTAATAAATATGAAGTAAAATAAAAATTTAGTATATCATTAATTACATATAATGTTAGTGGATTGAATTCTTCAATTAAAACACAGAAATCAGTTTAAGGTTAAAAAAAATTCTAAAGGATCTTTACAATAAAGACACCCTAAACATGGTAAGAATTAAAGGTTAAAATTAAAAGATGAACAAAGAGATAACAGGTGTATGCAAACAAATGACAAGCAAGTATAGTGGTATTAATATAAGACAAGGTGGAATTTAAGATTAAAAGCAATTAACAGGATAAAGGACATTGGGAAATAAGCAGGCATGCTTATTATGGAAATATGAGTTATAAATTTATATAACAAAATTAAAAATTAGATAAAAAACCAAGATCATAACTGGAAATCAAAGAACTTGATAAAATACAGTTATACTGGGAAACATCACTGTAAGTCTTTCAAACTGGGTATGTGCAATAAAACTCAAGGGGAGGACAGTCACTTGTTATAATCATTCATGGTTATAAATCAATTCTAGAACTTGAATGTTCCCTATTTTCAAGAGAAGGTAAAATATAACATAAGAGGATACAGAACAATTAGCTAAAGTAAACATGTGATTTGCTTTTGTTTATATCCTTCCATTATATTATTCCAGAAAGGCTGATATTTGTCTACTTTGAAACATGCAATAATTAAACTTAGAAAATATTTGTTTCAAAAACAAGATTATTTCTTGCTTATATTTAAGCAAGCCATAAACCAAGAAGAAGCAAGCAAATATAAGAATGTGCCTATTGTAATTACATACTTAACAACATTCTTGTCATTGATTTAGTGTGAATAATGAAGCATACTATAAGGAGAGCATAGTGTAGTTATATTTTTTAATGAAGGAAGCCAAGAGAAGAAAGTTAGAAAGTTGTTTACTGCTCTTTTGACTTTGCCTTTAGTTTGCAGGGGATATATTTCCCCTGTTGAGAGAAAACTTGCAAAAGCTCCAGTGTTTTGATGTATGGTATCTGAACTCCAAAGAGAATGTAATCTTTGTGGTAAGCTATCCAAAAGAAGTCCTCATGGAATTTGAGCAACCTCTGAAAAAGATAACCACAGCAGCAGAAATGAAACACTTCTAAGAACAAACAGTACAGCGTGCAGTTCTAGTTTATTCAGTTTTTATGTCTGGTATCTACTTATAATTTCTATATTTCTAACAATCTCAGGATGATCAGAGTGATTTTCTCCAAAAATATGCAAAAACACAATTAGACAAATGTTTAACTCCAACTCCTGGAATCAAATTGTAATCTTTACATATTTAAATGTATGAGATCTGATATCCAAGGGATTCTTTATCATTTCTATAAGAAAAGGAAAGATATTCATAATAGAAAAACATATGCTTAGTATAAACACATGGACATATTTTAATAACTGGCAATAAAATTATAATAATGCTAACATCACTGTTAAATAAATATATTCAAATATAATGTTCTACAGCAAATTTTTTCTAATGATATTTATCAAAGGGAATGAGTATTAATAGACTAGGTATTTATTATAACAGATATTTAGATTAATGTGAAATATTCAGTATACTGAAAACTATACCTAATTATTTACATATTTGGTTACTAGAAATTAAATGCTTGAATAATTGAAAGAATAATTAGTTTTATATGGCTGCATATGGTCCAATTAAAAGAAAATGAAATCAAAAACGACAAGGAAATATTGTCATTTTTCTTCTCACAAATCAATTCTTAATTCAATACAAATATAAAATATTAAATATCAAAGATAATTAAATTACCTTAATAATCCTTCATACATCATCCAGGAATTGATATAAATTGTATAAATTTTGAAACAATTTATATTTTCACAATGGATCCCTTTGTTTTAAGTTGCATTCCCTCAGAAGCTGATGTTGAGACATGGACGTGAATATACATAGTTTTTTTGGGAGAGGATCTGATCCCAGGAAGCACCAATGGAGCAGAGGAAAAGTGCAACAAAGAAGGATAAAATGCCAATAAAATGGAATGTTAATTAGTGTTTATGAATAATTTATTACTGTGTTTATCTAGGGCTCAAGCACCCAGGGATCTCGAGAGATTTTAAAGAGCACCCTTCACTGTTTTCACACTGAAGCACAAGAACTTCAGTAGTTGAAGGATGCTCCCAAAGAAGTTAATTCCTTGGAATTTTAAATTGTGTAAGGACCTTTGAGACAGAGAAAGTTCTCAGGCAATGAATGAGTCAGTGGAGCTTGCAGTAGAAAGGCTTTGGGATGGCATCCATGAAATAGCATATGGCAAGGACATGTAGATAGCTCTACAAATTTTTAGGGCATAATGGAGTTCACAATATCTATTTTCTCCCAGAGACAATTTAAGAAATAGTAAATTAAAACCCAAGATTATGTGAGCTGATTAAAGTTTTAACAACACTTATTATAATCACTGCGCAAGTAGTATAGTAAAAAGAACATATTTTTTATTTATAACAAATTTGTTATAATTCAGTTCTACACATAAATTCTCATAGCTGTGTGAGTTTCAGAAAATTTCTTAATCTTTATTTTTTATTCAATTTTTATTTTAGATTCAGGGAGTACATGTCCTGTATTGTTACCTAGGTATATATTTCCTGATGCAGAGGTTTTGAGTCTAAATGACCCCATCACCCAAGTACTAAGCATAGTGCTCAGGAGTTTTTTCACCCCTTTACCCCCTTCCCACCTCTCTCCTCTAGTAGTCCCTAGTGTCTATTGCTGCCACCTTTATGTCCATTAGTACCCAGTGTTTAGCTCCCAATTATAAGTGAGAACATATGGTATTTGGTTTTCTGTTCCTCCATTAATCTACTAAGGATAATGGCCTCCAGCTATGTCTATGTTGCTGCAAAGGACATTATTTGATTCTTTTGTTTGACTGTGCACTATCCTTTTGTGTATATGTACCACATTTTCTTTATTTACTCTACTGTAGATGGGCATCTTGGTTGATTTTACGTCTTTGCTATTGTGAATAGCACTAAGATGAACATGCAAGTAAATGTGTCTTTTTGGTAGAACAATTTGTTTTCTTTTGTATATATACCCAGTAATGGGATTTCTGGGTCGAATGGTGGTTCTAAGTTCTTTGATAAATCTCCAAACTGCTTTCCACAGTAGCTGAATTAATTTACATTCCCAAAAGTATATAAGCATTCCATTTTCTCAGCAGCCTTTCCAGCTTCAGCTTCTGTTGTTTTATGACTTTTTAATAATGGCCATTTGGACTGGTATGAGATAATATCTCACTGTGGTTTTAACTGGTATTTGTCTGATGGTTAGTGATGATGAGCATTTTCTCATGTTTGTTTCTCACTTGTATATCTTCTATTGAGAAGTGTCTGTTCATGCCTCTTGCCCATTTTTTAAATGGGTTATTTGTGGGGATATTTAATGGGGTTATTTGTTTTTTGCTTGTGTGATTAATTTCCTTATAGATTCTGAATATTAGACCTGTTTCAGATGTATAGCTTGTTAATATTTATCTTATTCCATAAGTTGTCTATTACTATGTTGATAGATTTTTTTTTTTTTTTTTTTGCTATGCAGAAGCTCTTGTTTAATTTGGCTCCGCTTGTCAATTTTTTGCTGTCATTGTGGGACTCTCTCTGCTCTAGGTCCAGGCAAATCTCCAGGCTTTGGGAGCACCTACTTGCCTGGTGCAACAGCCTGAGTCACCCAACCTGTCCTGTGTGGAGATCTTTGAGCAAGGGAACCCTCTCTGCTCCACACCCCAGCAGATCTCGAGGCATCTGGAGCACCCACTCTCCTAGATTAGGAGCTTAGGCTCCCCTCCATCCCTGAGCAGATAATTTAGAGCCGAGGAAGCTCTAGGTGTTTGGTGACCACCCACTGGATTCTCCCTTGGCACTGGTGTTTGTGCCTGCCATGGAGGACCTTCGGTCAGACCTGCCCTTCCTGGCTCCCCTGTCCTCCAACACCACAACTAAGCAGCGAGCCCAGAGCACAGTGCATTCCATGAATCAGCCCATTATCTGAGGTAACAGAGAGCTTCTGCTAGTAAACAAGGATCAAGTATATACCCAGCCATTGGCCACAGTCAGCTCTTACTTATATATGCTATCTAAGGGCTTGTACAATCAACTACACAGCCCAATATAAAAACTACCAAAAGAAGTGCATAGTGTTACAGAAGCAAAGCCAAAAGAACCAGAATTCTCTACAATCCTAATCTTTCTGAACTTCACTTTTTTTTTTTTTTTTTTTTTTTGAGACGGAGTCTCACTCTGTCACCCAGGCTGGAGTCCAGTGGCACGATCTCCGCTCACTGCAAGCTCCGCCTCCTGGGTACACGCCATTCTCCTGCCTCAGCCTCCCGAGTAGCTGGGACTACAGGCGCCCGCCACCAAGCCCGGCTAATTTTTTTGTATTTTTAGTAGAGATGGGGTTTCACTGTGTTAGCCAGGATGGTCTCAATCTCCTGACCTCGTGATCCGCCCACCTCGGCCTCCCAAAGTGCTGGGATTACAGGCGTGAGCCACCGCGCCTGGCCCTGAACCTCACTTCTGTTGGTAAGAGAGAAAGAACTGCATTCAGGTAAATCATGTTACTATTAAATCAGATTAAATAACTTAAAACATTTATGAAGCCTAATGTAGCCCAGATATACTTCAGGTATTCAAATAATTAATTTCCTTTTTAGTAAGATCTAAAATTCTGGGTGATGTTAAATCATTCTTTTACTATTTGTTATTTTAAGCTCAGGATGACTCCCTCAACATTTAGTTAGATTATATTTCTTTGTGTATTTCTTGGGTACCAGGTTTTATTCTATTTATCTATCCATCTACTAGGAAACTGATTTGTCATTATTCTTGACTATGAACCAATTTGGTACATTTTTTTTTTTTAATTTTATGTACAAGAAAACTTATGTATTGAGTAGCTGAGTAAGTGATGGGCTAGGGTGTTAAATCAGAAAGCATAAATAATTTTAAAAAGATTAAAACCTGAGACAATATTTACTTTCAAAGATGAATAAGATGGAAAATAAAAGAAACTGAGAGCCATAAAGAGAGGGCAGGATGAACTGAAAGTAGAATTATTAAAAGGATCTGGATCTAATAAAATTAAAATATGTAAAATAAAGCAAAATTATTAGGAAAACAAAATTGACTTGTTATTAAATTAGTGAGATATATAAGACAGTAAGGGACAAGATTTTTGGTATAAAAAGTAGAAACATTTATAGAAAAGGCAACATAGAAAATCTCCTAGAAGACAGAGTAAGAGTACAATAATGAAAATTATAAGTAAGAAAAATATAAACAATCAAAAACAAGTTTTTACATTTTAACTTATAATTAATCTCAAGGGAGAGCTTTAAAAGTGGATAAAGAAAGAGTAATTCAATTTCATATATTGCATTTTATCTTCACAATAATCATATAAATAGAAAAAACATACTTGATTTTGATTTCAAATGATATTAAACTGATGACAACAATATGATGTCAAAAAATGTTAAATCTTACATAACCACAAAAAGACTTGCATGTGAATGTTCTTAGTAGCATTTTTCTTAAGCCAAAAATTGAAAACAACTTAAATGCCCATCAACTGGTGAATTGATATACATATCAATGGAATACCATTACAATGTATTACTATTCAGTGGTAAAAAGAATGAACTACTGATACATGCTAAGTACAAGAAGCCAGATAAAAAACACCACATATTTCATGATTCTAATTTATAGAAAATATTCTGAAAAGACAAATCTATAGACACAGAGTAGATTAATAGTTTTCTATGGTGACGAGATGGGGGACAGATGGCAAGGTGAAGATTAACAGTTAGTGGACATTAATGATCTTAATGGGGTGCTGAAAATGTTCTGAAACTGACTTCCAGTATTTTGCACAACTTGATAAATTCACTAAAAAATCATTGAGTACTCACATAATATGACATGTAAAATCTACTCCAATCAAGTTATAAAAGTGTTACATTTTGTACAAACAGAAAAATATTAAAGCTCCAAAAGATAAAAGTGAGCAAAAGACACACAATTCAATAAATATATGAATTTGAAAGAATGCATATCTTTTAACTATATGAATTACGACAAATGCAAATAAAAATTGCTTGCAGAAGATTGTCTCTCAATCTTCCAGAGAACTTGTTAGGAAAGGGAAAGATGGCTAGTCAAGGAAGAGAAAAAAGACTTTGGTTTTCATACTCCAGACAAATACATATTTAAGAAGGAGCTGGGCTGTCCTCTCTTCACCAGCAGAGGAATAGCAGTTCCTCCTGTGTATTGCAAAGTCTACTTGTCAAAATACCAGAGATATCCTTGGGCTACCCCTTCTCAGACTGCCAACTGAGTAAGAATGTGATTTACTGGGAGCAGTCAAACAAACATAGGCCATGTAACCTGCCATATCAATACTGAGCAGTGCTTTCATAATTGATCTGCTGCAACATTTAAAAGATGAAAAGACATTTTAAAACAAATAACTATAACTAAATCCTTATTGTGTATTTACATTTGACGCATACTACATATACGTACTTTCAGAATCAAGTTTATAAGCAAGTTGTAGGAGCAGCTTTATATACAAGGCATAGAGCTTAAATCATTCTACAGGAGTTTCTGATGACAAAAGAAAAACATCATCACACAAAGTGATTTGTGTATTAAAGTATCTTAGCCTCAGGACTGGCATTGTCTCAGGGACTTCTTAATCAGTGGAAAAACATCTTGAACATATCCTTATCATAGCACTTAAAAGCTTATAATGAAATGTGCTGCTTGTGTATCAGTTTTCAACACTAAAGTCACTAAACTATAAGATCCATTCTTTAGGGCAACTGTGCCTTTTATTCAATTTTGTTGTTCTAGCAACTAGCCCAGTGACATAGTAGGTGCTCAATAAATATTTGTTAAAATAAATTAATCCTTAACTTACCAGTGTAGTTATAAAGTACACAATTTTCCTGTGAATGTGCATCTTGGGATTGGGATAAACAGCCTGAACTCCTTTTTGTGTTTCCTTTTCTCACAGAGTTATCTATCCTTTGCCAGCTACCCAATTACCAGTTACAATGAAGCATGGTTACACGGCTTGCTCCCAGGCAAATATTTGTATGCTAAATCAGGTAACCAGACCATATTTAGCCTTTGCCAGCATGTGATCATTCTTTTAAACAAGGGAAACATAAATGTGATTAGGCATTCTCACCAAATATTTATAAATTCAAGTGCTTTAAAGCCCATCCAAATAATGTCATTTCCATCAATTTATAAAGGTAAGATGATTTGTTTTGGCACTCAAATTTATGTAAGTTTATATATATATTGCATCTTTTTAAATATTTTTCTCGAACCATTCCATGATTGACTTTTTTCTCAAAGCTTTTCAAATCACACAAGAGGTTTACCTTATTATAAACAGAAGTTACCTATTTATTCATCTATATTTTAGTATAAAAATGAATTTTATTGCTGTCAAAACTTAAAGCTTGGTGCTATGGCTTACACCTGTAATCCCAACACTTTAGGAGGCCAAGGTAAGAGAATCATTTGACACTAGGAGTTCAAGACTAGCCTGGGCAACACAACAAGACCCCATCTCTATAAAAAAATTTAAAAATTAGCTGGGCATGATGGCACACCTCTGTAGTCCCTGCCACTCAGAAGGTTGAGGCAGGAGGATCACCTGAGTCCAGGAGGTCAGGCTGCAGTGAGCCATCTTTGCACTACTGCATGCACTCCAGCCTGGGCAACAGAGCAAGGCTTTGTCTCTAAATACATACATACATATATATATATATATATATACACACACACACACACACAGACACACACACACCCACATATACATATACACATATATATACATATATATTTACATATATGTGTGTGTGTACAAGTTAAAGTTAAAAATCTATTGTAACATAATATCTTAAATGTTGGGTAGTTTGGAAATAAGTATTACTGGGATCTTACTAACATTATACAATATATGATATAGAGTAATTTTAATTTCATTCCATTTATAATGTCATTTAAATTTTGAAAAATATTAAGCACAGAGATAAATTAATTTATTTGAAAGTTCTGATATTTTAATTTTGTTATACTATTAAGAATATTTTTTCTTTAATTTTGTTGAGTTGTTCTATCAGTAGGCCTGAATTTCTTAGAATTTTAGGAGCAGTAGTAATTCTTTCAGTGAATCTTTTTGCATTTTAGACATTGTTCAAAAATAATGTGAGAATACCAAAAATTGCAACTTAAAAACTGAAACAGGAGGCTGTTTTAACTTGTGAAGTCACTGTTACAATTAAAGAGATCATTTTTACTAGAATAATGAGACTCAAAGCAAGATGATAGTGATTGGCTGAGAATGGGAAGAGAAAGAACATAGACTTCTTAAAATGTCTAAAAGTGAAAGGAAGGAAAATGATGAAGTTGTGGCATGAGGAAAAGTAGGCAGTGTGCAGGCAGATAGTTTAGGTTAGAAAGCAGAAGCCAGTGTAAAGAAAGAAAACAAATATAGATAAACAATGAATAATTCATCACACAATATCCTACAGGAGGTTGAAAAGAAAAAGGAAAGGAAGGAAGGAGCAATATAACCAAAATGAAGACTAACATTTGAAAGTGTGGAAGAGCATCTGACACTGAGAGTCATGCTGGAGCAGAGTGAGAAGGCACCGTCACAGGTTGTGGGCCTGGCATGGGTGAGGCGTCCAGCATAAGTGCTGCAAAGAGGCTGTTCATGTAAATGGGCAGCCTAATGTGGGCTATCAGAATCTGAGTGGAGTAAGTATGGCACCAACATGAGGGCAAAGCCTGGGGTGGGCTATAGACATACATATACATGTATAAACACACACATATATACACAGATATGTATATATGTGTGTGTTTGGTGTGTGTATATATATCTATATATGTATATATATAGATATATATGGTATATGTCTATTCGCTGAGAGAATCTGGGCACAATAAAACCCCAATAGTAATGAGCGCACCTAGTATCCACATGCTGAATTATAAATATCATTATCCACTAAAAGAAACCAAGGGTCCTTGGAGAAATGGCTAAATCTGCAGGTGGAGCAGGGAAATTAGAAGATGAGCCTGGAACATTTATTGTGCCAGATAGCAAGGAAGTGCTTAAGGAAGAATAGGAACATGTCCAGAGGACATAGAAGCCAGCTTGAAGGAACTCTCTCTCACTGGCCAACTCTAAGAAAATATCAGTATCAAAATAAAAATTAACAATAAGTTGTTATCCATTAAATAAAACGATAATGCATGCATCCACACTGAAATAATATATAAATATATTAATATATTGAAAGTTGAATATTATATTGAGTTATTCCAAAGTACTGCACCTCTACACAAATTATTCAATAATTAAAAAGGGCAAAAGAATCCCTTCACAGGAGAGAAAGCTGTTAAGACATGACTTTTAATGAAAGAATCAAAGTAAACAACACAGTAATAAGAAAGGTAACCTGAACCTGTACACAACTGGGAGAAAGCCATGAGAAGAACACATATTATTTGTCTAATACTCTTGCCAATGAAACATAATCTAAATCTAGTTATGAAAAAATATCAGTCAAAAAACAATTGAGGGCATTCTGCAAAATAATGGATCTGTTATCTTTAAATTTCAGTCATAGAAGTGAAAGTAAAACTGCAGAAATGTTCTGGCTGGAAGAGACTTATAAAGACCTGTCAACTAAATATAATACATTATTTTGAACAATATTATTTTGCCATAAGGTACATTACTAAAAAAATATAGAAAAATTTGAATGAGGTCTGAAGATTATATGTAGTAATGTATGACTGTCAATTTCTTTATTTTGATAGTCATAATTGCGGTTATATAAGAAGACAAGTTTGTTTTTAAGAATTATCCAAATTATATTCAGGGCAATGGAGCATCGGGTTGACAACTTATTTTCAAATGGTTTAGGAAAAAGGTCATTTGTGCTACAATTTTTCTATAAGTTTAAAATTGTTTCTAAAATTATATAAAGAATAAGAAAATGAACATAAAGAAACTTGATGTGGTAATGGAGCTATTATATACCTTTATTATATACCTTGATTGTGCATACATTGGTCAACACTCAATGAAGCGTGCCTTTAAAATGAGTACATTTCATTGTATACAAACTACAGTTGTACACAAGTGCACTTCAGTACTGTTGGTTAACAATATGTAGCTATATTTGAAAATAAGAAAGAAATATCTTGATTAAAAATACAAATTAAACTCATGATGGTGAGAAGGTACTGAATTTTGTGATTTGATGTGAGACAAATGGCATGAGTTCGAAGGCCACCTGAGAAGACAAGCGTCTTGCATTTGGCAGAAAATTACAATCAGGATCCACTCATTAAGTCTAAAGCTGGAACTGTGTTATCCATTTATTTTTTTAAAAAAAGCTCATTTATTAAAAAAAAGAGCTTCAATGTGCTTCCCAATTTGCAGCTATGAACACGTGGGATCAGAACCTAAAGATTCAGCACCTATAGCCACAAGGAAGACTTTGAACTAAAGACCTATCCATTCTGAGGGACCAGGATTTAAGCAAACAGTAAGTTACCATAAAGGGAGGAACTTGGTCAGGAGTTTAGCTCTTCAACATAAAATACCAAATTTAAAAGAACATATACTTCCAAGAAAGACAATCAACATACTGAACAAAATGCCAAAAGAAAAGGAAAAAATATTAGAGTAATCCAAAATAACTATAAAGCAACTGTATTTATAGATATTGTATAAAGTGATGAAATAATGTATGTAAAAATAAGAATTTCTTAAACAAGAAAGGACAGTTATGAAGCTAAACACAAAGCAAATTTCTATAGGAACTCTGGGGAATAAAAATCAGTAAAAATGTCAACATAAATAGTTATAACTAAAAGCGAATTTAACAATTGGATATAGCTGAAGAAAAATTAATTGATTACAAGATATAACGGAGAAAATCTTTAAGAATGTAGCACAGAAAGTTTAAATAATCAAGGATACTAAAGAAAAACTAAGACACACAGAAAATGGAGCAAGAAGTTTCAACATATCTAATAAAGAAGCAGCAACAAGTGATATTTGGAGAGATAAAGGCACTATGTGGGTGTGTGTGTAAAGAGAGAGATATTCCCAGAATCTACCAGAAAAAATTTCTGTTACCGGCCACGAATCCATATGGATCTGCAGCAACCTCAATTCTTGCCTCTTCGGAAGAAAGAATTTGACTGAGGGGCATAAGCCCGAAAGCCAGGTAAGGAGAGAGTCTTGAGAAGGATGAGTTGTGTAGTAAAGTGTAAAATGCCAGACAGATTTTCTGAACAGTAAAAACTAAAATAAAATCAGAGAAAAAAAGAGACTCTTGAGATAATAAGCAACTTTATTAAAAGCCATTTAGGTAGTGGGATGCTAGGAAATAAATTGAAATTATAATGAGTTAAACAATAAATTAAGTGCAGAAACTACTAATTTTCCTGTAAGCCATAAGAAATACTTGTTATAAAATATTGCCAAGAAATTAAGTCTATGTTTACATTATTTCTTTATGACATAGTCATTACTTTATTATTCCATAAGACTACAGCATATGTTTTTACAATAAAATGTAATAATACATAATCCTAAAAATATAATACCCCAAATAACATGAATAACCCTTCAGTGTAATCAGAAAGTAATCTGCTTTTCATCATGCGTAGGTAAACAAATATAAGGCTACAGAAAATGGAGAAGGGAACTAATCTATTTCTTATTATTCTACTGGTTAAGACAAAAGCTGGTTTGCATATATTTTTATCAGATAAGGAATGTTTGTCATTTTATTTCACCACTACTTCAGTAGTAAATACCAGGATTTTTCTGATCAAAATATCTTGTTGCTATTATTCACCGTAAAACTAAGATAATACAGGTAAGAAGGTATGGTAAATTGTACACCTCTCCAAACTGTTGAAAAAGTAATTCCTCTATAAGTCAAGATAAGGTATGAACTAATTTGTCTCCTGCAGAAAGTAGATACAATTAGATCCCAATAAAACTCCACTCAAATATCAATGACAGGATATTTAAGACACAAAATGTACATCCTAATTGTTGGTTGATACATATGTATTTGTGTGCATTGCTTTGTACAAAATTGAAACCCAAAGAGTATGGTTGAATCCATTTACAAATTAATCAGTCACCTGGAATTGGAAAAATGTGCATTTTTGATGGCTCTAATTTGTGTTCCCAATCTTCCCATTTTGGAGGATATTTTTGTATTTGTACATATGACATATATTAAAATACTATCCAGTCATTAACTGGTCTGCAGACAATGGAATGCTATATTTGATTTTGTGGACCTCTTACCAAAACACTCAGGTCTGGTAGCTCACAGATTGGGAAATTGTACCAGAGGTCCATAGAATTTGTTTCTTCCTCTAACTATTGGTCTCTGAAAGAACAGTTTTTTTTTGACAAAAACAGAAATAAAACCTTGAAACCTTAAGAACTGTATTTTAATTAAAAAAAAAAGTTGCCATGAAGTTCTGAGTTTTCTGAGTATAGCTGCAGATTTTTCTATCAATAATGCTTAGCCTGCTATCCAGATAACTGAACAGCATCAACTTCTCATGCTCATTCTTACCATGTACTTGCTTGATACTACTTTGGGAATATGAAGGTATAGAATTACCAACAATGCTGATATTACTCACTTTTAAGATATGAAAACAAACTAGCCTCTTCCCAAAGTGGACTGAAACCCCAGGAATTCATAGGGATATTAATTAAGCAAACTCAGAGTAATATTTGGTACTACTTGGATTAATAAAGTAAACCCCTATTGTAGACTCTATGATTAAAATTGAGTAGCCAAAATTGAAATGTAAGTGATGAAATAAACTCTACTCTTCTTCTTTATATCATTGTTGCTTTATGTGATCAATAAATATGACAGAAGTGATGACATGTAGTTTATGAGGCTAAGTTATAACAAAAATCGTGGCTTCTGCCTGTCTTCCTCCCCCTTACGTTACTCACGCTGGAGAAGCCAGCTGCTACATCATGATAACACAAATGTAGTCCTACGAAGAGGCCCATGTGGCAGGAAATTGGTGCCTCCTTCCAATGGCCATGTGAGTGGGTCACCGTGTAAGCAAATTCCCCAGCTCCTGTCAAGACAGCAGATGCCTGCAGCCCCTACCAGGTCCTTCATGAAAGACCTTGAGCTAGAACCACTCAGTTAAGCTGTCAATACATTCCTGACCAGAGAAACTGCAAGATACTAAACATTTTTTGTTTTAGTCATTCATATTTGTGATTAACTTATTGTACTATAATAAGTAACTAATACACATGCCAGTTTATTGTACATTTGAATGACCTTGTAGGATGACTCTCCAGCATAGGTCTAGGTGATTGCCTTCCAGTACAAAAGACAAAAAAGACAGACACTCATTTTCTAGCACCTTCCAACACTCAATATTGCAGAGACTACAGCAACTTCGAAGTATCCCGGTATGCTAGTGTCAGTAAAAACAGAAGCAGTTCCAGCATCCAATGCCAGTGGCAATCAAATTTGCAATTTCCAGTGTTCAGCTGTGAAAATAGACGTGTCTTCACTCCACTTATTTACTGGTGTGATTTGGCTGTCATTTTGTCTTTGACTTTTCCATGGTTACTGCCACTTTTCCAGTTTGGTCAGGATTCCAACAAATCTGTGAATTTACCAGTTAAGGTAACTATGGCAGTTGTTGTAATAAATCAACACAATTTCAGTAGCCTAAAGCATGGAAGTTCCTTTCTTATCAATTTAACAACCTTAGAGGGTGTTTTGGTAGTGGATGACTCAGGCTGTTTTCATTCTAAACCTCTAGGACTTCTTCAACATTTGTGGATAGAGCAAAAGAAAAGACGTGCAAAAGTTACTCTACTTTAAAAAAAAAAAAAATCCTGTCTCCTGTGCATTCTCCTTGGTGAGACCCAGATACCAAACACACATGAACTCACAGGTGAAGGGAAATATACTTGTAGTCCATAGGTTGCAACAATTCCTCAGCAACAATCCTATTTGATATAAGAAAAGTACATCTTTTCAAAAGTTATTCGCCTCTGTCACAAGAGCCATAAATACATCAAAATAAGTTTGTTTGTTTTACTTAAATTAGCCTGAATTAGTTTGCTTGCAATTGGGAATCCCAATATAGTAGTATTCTCACTTACTTGATCAAAATTAACATAATTTGACTAGTTAGTACAAATTAAGTTGAATTACTTTTTTTACATTATCAAATATCATATTTTTGATAAATACAGGCTGCTTATCAATACGTAGTTTATGATACCTAAGCTTATGCATAATGCTTACTGTGAAAAACTTGGAAGCCTCTGTATCCTTTGTATATATTTAACAACATGGAAGAGTTCATTGCTGTAAAACATTTGCTATTTATAGAAACATTATATGTAATAAAACCTGAAAGCATCTCATTTCTTTCAACTCCATTAATTAACAGCACAGATAGCCAACACTACCACTAAACACATATTTTTCAGAAATTTCAAATAATAGATGATAATTTTCCCAGGAATATTTGAGATTTATTTAATATTATATCATTTATTAAATTTTCTTAGTCATCTAAAATAATTATGATCACATAATATTTTGCTGCTATGGAAAATCTCTACTAATTATGAATACAGCTTAACGTTGTATTGTATATCTTCAACTTCATTATCTTGAAAAATAAATATTTGTGAAAGGACTAAAAAGACAAGCCACAGACTGGGAGAAAATATTTGCAAAACACATACCTGATAAAGTGCTGGTATTCAAAATATACAAAAAACTTTTAAAACTCAACCATAAAGAAAAACAACCCAGTTAAAAAATGGGTAGAGTATCTAAAAAGACATCTTACCCAAGAAAATGCACAGATGGAAAATAAGCATATGAAGAGATATTCAACATCATATTGCAGCAGGGAAATATCAATTAAAACAATGATGTATCGTTATACACCTGTTATAATGGCTAAAATCCAAAACACTGACAACATCAATGCTGACAAGGATTTGGAACAACAGGAACCCTTATTTATTGCTGGTGGTACTTCGAAATGGTACAATCACTTTGGAAGACAGTTTGGCAGTTTCTTACAAAAGCTAGGCATACTCTTACCATATGATCCAGTGATCACACTCCTTGATGTTTACTGAAATGAGTTGAATATGTATGTCCACACACAAAACCTGCGCCCAAATATTTATAGCAACTTCATTTATCATTGTCAAAATTTGAAGGCAACCAAGATATTCTTTCAATGAGTAAATGGATGAGCAAACTTCAATACATTCATTCAATGTAATGTTACTCAGTTCTAAAGAGAAATGAGCTATCAAGCTATGAAAAGACATGGAGGTAACTTAAATGAACATTGCTAAGTGAAAGAAGCCAATCTGAGAAAGCTAATACTGTATGATTCCAACTATATGACATTCTGGAAAAGGCAAAACTATGTAGAGAGAAAAAAGATTCATGATTGCCAGGGGCTTAGAGAGGGAACAAGAGATGAAGAGGCAGAGCCTGGGGGATTTTCAGGGTAGAGAAACTATTATGTCTGATATGATAATGGTGGGTATCTGTCATTACATATGTCAAAACCTATAGAATGTACAACACAAAGAGTGAGCCTCAGTGTAAAAAAGATGTCAGTTAATAATAATGTATTGATATTGGTTCATATATTATAATAAATGTACCACACTAATGCAAAATGTTAATAATAGGAGAAACTGTGGACTTGGGAAATGAAGGGATATATAGGAACCGTGTACTTTCTGCTTCCTTTATTTGTAAACTAAAATTTCTTAGAAAAAAAGTTTAGTAATTTAGAAAAATAAATCATTGTATTTAAGTGACAGAGGACCACAGATTCTAGGAATGATGTTTATTATGATTTATTTTTATGAGATTCTTTTATCTAAGAGGAGAAACAGAAGCTGTTACATTCACTCTAAATGCAACTAGATGGTTCTCAATATTCCTTAAAGATCAGAGGTAGTAGGATAAAAAGCCCCATCCAGCAGTTCCAATGTGAGCTATTTCTGTCTACCAACAATTCATGTAAATTGCTTCGTAACCTCCAATTGGCCTATACTTTCTGTATTTTTACACAACTTCTTGCTTCTTGGTTCACCTGTTAGGCTCAATTTCTAGCCTCCCCATATCCTCTCATAGTTTGGCTTTACTAGCATTAACTAACAACCAGAGCAACATTGAAGTTGTTCTACAGTTCCACCGTCAGGTCTTCCTTAGGCTCTTAGTTGCTGATGCCCAGAAAAAAATAAATAAATAAATAAATTCTTAGCTCAATGTGAACATTGTATTGCCATCTCCCAAAATTACCATGGCTTATTCATCTGCCTCCCTTGCTTAACTTCAAAGTTTTTTCTTTACTTTAGTTTTTTTTTTTAATATGACACAGGGACTCGCTGTGTCACTCAGACTGGAGTGCAGTGGTGCGATCATAGCTCGCTGCAGCCTCAAACTCCTGGGTTCAGGCAATCCTCTCGCCTTAGACTCCTGAGTAACTGGAATTACAGGCATATGCCACCATGCCTATCTAATTTTTTACTTTTTGTAGAGGTGAGGTCTAGCTATGTTGCCCGGGCTGGTCTCAAACTCCTAGCCTCAAGGGATCCTCCTACCTCTGCCTCCCAAAGTGCTGAGATTACAGGCATGAGCCACCAGACGTGGCACAAAGTTTTTAATGACACCGACTTTTCAATTAACTTATGGACAATAAAACAGTATGCATTTCATAAAATAAAATGCATATTAAAAGAATAAGAACAAATTAATTAATGATAAATGTTCCTTCTAGTTTTATTTTCTGCTGCTTCCATGACCCTAATACAAAACAGAGCAAGATCTATCTCAAATCTTCCCATACCAGCCTAACCTAATAATTCCTCAGGTGCCAAGCATTTCTGTAATGAATATAACAAAATCTGACCAATTTTTAAGCAGCTGAATATTTAATAACCTTAGATGATTTGGACTTTTATAATAGCATTATATTAAGCCATAAAGTCAGATATATGTTATTATTAGCTTAGAGATGATGAGGGATATTCACTATATTTGCTGAAGATCATTCAGTCAGAATAAAGGGCAAACAATTAATCAAGAAATAGGTTGTAGAAACTCGGCAAGCCTAAAGTAAATTTCATGTGCAGAAATAATTAAAAAGCAGGTATCATTTCTGATTAATTTTTGAAATTTCTTTTGATTTCTGAAAAATTCATTACCTTTTTGTTTGTTTTTTCTGAGTAAGGATGACCATTTCAAAAAGAATATTTCAATTTAAAATAAGCTATGCCTACAGACTTCATAACTCAATCATTTATACACTTATTTAGCAAATATTTATTAGCCTTCTAATTTGTATGAGGCCCTGTATTAGTCACTAGAAAGTTAATACAAAGCAAAGATAGACATGATGCCTGCCCTTGTAGAATTTGAAGTCCGGTTAAAAGAGTAACAGCTCCTCCTTCCAAATTACACATGAAATTTGTATCCATCATTAGAAATGAATCAAGCTTTAAGTAACATAGAGTGAAGATACATAGAGTGGCACAAATATATAGGGCTAATTTTTCTCATATACATATATTCTAGATGTAGGCAACTGCTGTTGTTTCTTCGGCAGCTCATTGAATGTGGACCTAAAACTTTGCTATTGTCTTCCGCTGTCCCTTGAGAGAGCCTCTCATGATCCTAAGATGCCTATTGCACAACCCATTATAAATGAGTAATAATGTATTTGTTTCAGTGGAAGATAAAGGAAAGGAAAAAAGACAGCATCTATAGGAAAACAGCAAAAGTCTGCAAGAAGTCCACAGCATACTTCTAGTTCCAATTAATTGGTCTAAACCTGGATTATATTGTCACTTTTGACTGAAAGATAACTAAGAAGGATACGGTGAGTCAAACAAAAAAGTTTTGTAATGCTAATTAATACTGCATAATTACTAAGTGTTGTTTTCCAGTGAAACTGACCCCAAATCAGTCTTTAAAAAGCAAATTTAAAAATAATTCTTAGTTCTCCCAAAAAACAGAGGATTAAAGAGTATATATATAACATATGTGTATATATATGTGTATATATATATGTTTATATATACACACACATACATACTGAAAACATATATTGGTTGTAGCATGGTATGCTCTTACTGTGAACATAGGAATAAATCAGGATACTAGGTACTGTAAGTACCTCACAGTATAGTGGAAGAGACAGGTAAACAGATAATTATAAGACAATGTGATTTGTACAATGTTCAATCTTCTAGCATAAGATGCCATTGCTAAGATTTTCACATATCTCCAAATAGTATCAGAATATTGTAAAACCTTTGGTTAAGACACCACTGGTAGTGATTCTTAAACTGGAAATCTGAACAAAACTAAAAAAAAAAAAAAAAAAAAAAAATCCTGCCAAATAGAAAAGGGTTATATTGTCATCTAGTGGCCAAACTCATGTCCTTGAAATGATTTAGTTACTTTGGATATAATCTATCTGAAAAAGTTATTTTTAGGGGGGGAAAGCAATTAACCACAATTTCACAAGTTTTCAGATCCTAATACATGAAGAGAATTAATGCTCTGAAAATTATGATAATATCACATGTCTTTTCAGGGACAATTTTTTTTTTCACTCTTTCATCACAGATAGAAATGCCTTCAATTTAAATAACTGTCTCAGTTTAAAGGAGGCTAGACAGGCATGAAAACTAAATGCAATATGTGATCTTGGATTGGATCCTGGAACAATTAATGATTTTCAAAAAAGCCTGTAGATTATTTAATAGCATTGTAGCAGTAATCATTTTATGAGAGATATTAATATTTTGGGAAACTGGATGTCAGATATATAAGAATCCTATGAAATTTTTGCAACTTTTTATAACTCTGAATTTATTTTAGAATAAAAAATCTAAAATAAACTAAATAATAAAAATTAATGTAACTTATAAAACTGGGTTAATAATGTATTTTCTGTTCCCCTAAGCTGATAATATATTATATAACTATAAAAATATTATAATTCACTTATTCATATATTTTGTTCTAAATTATATATTTTGTTCTAAATTGTATATTTTAAAACTTAGGACCAATGTGAAAGATTAACATCAGTGCTCAGAAATATGAAATATATCTTCATTAAATTGCTTTTGTATGCATTTAATTGTGACACTGCTGTTTCTCTCAATCTTGGCCCAAAACTCTAGCTACTCCAGGAAGACACAATTAGTATCTGCATAGGTGCATTATTTTTCTTTCACTTCATGTACTAAGTGTAAAATAGTTTAAGGAAACTATTTTATTACACCCCATCAGAGACTTTACTTTAAAAACTCGATGAGATACATAATATTTTATATTTAATACTCTCAGTACTTTCAAAAAAAGTAATACTTTATATTATCTAAGTCAATGCTTCAGATGTTTTATTTTGTTGGCAATAAATGAACACATTAATCATCTTTTATTTATCATTTATCTACTTATTTAAAAAGTATGAATTGCCTACTCCTTCTGTGGTAGGCACTGAGGCACAAAGATAATGAGATACGGTCCATATGTATTATACTATATAGTATAACTTCTAATAGTTCAGCTTCACCTATTAACATTTAGGTGAAATTAACAAATTTTTAGGTTGCAAGCACACACCTTCTTCAGTTGTCTGAACCCTGCAAAAAACATGCATAAAACTATTAGATTTAGATAACATATTTCAAATAGGTTTATTCTTTAATTCAATTCACATTTACTGAATACTTATTTGCCAAAAACAGTGGTAAATACTGAAGATATAAAGATGAGTAAGTTCTTGTACTCAAGAAGCTTATGGTCTAGTAAAAAAAAAAACGCAGTCATGCAAACAAATAAAGACAAAAGGATATCAAATGTGAAACAATACATACAGAGCTTTACACAGAAATATGTAGTCGTTACAAGGAGAGTTGGAAAATGCTTTAAAACAAGGTAATAGCTGATCTGAGTTTTGAAAGCTGAGCACATCTTTAGCAAGAAAGCAAGCATAATAGATGACTCAAAAGCCAAAATGTTACTATCCGAGTGATGTGGATTGCTGTTATAAGATAGGTAGAATCTAAAAATTGTGTTTATGTGTGTCTAAAATATGTCTCTGTGTTGCACTGGGTGTCAGGTTATCCTTCGTATTTTAAAACAAACCAGAAGATGCTGGTTTTCCTGTTCGTGGTTTGTGTTATCTGTTGCCTCTGTCCTTATCTTTTCTTATTAGAACACCAGTCATATTGAATTAAGGTTGACCCTAATGAGCCTGTTTTAACATCCTTACCTCTTTAAAGCCCTATCTCTAAATACAGTCACATTCTAAGGTAATGTGGGTTAGGGTTTTAATATATGACTTTTTTTGTGTGGGGGGGAGGACAATTCAGCCCATAATCCTCATCTTAGGAAGTGGGTTGAGCAACAAAATGTCCAAATGTTAAACCTAACAATTTGCCTTGCTTTTAAAAAGCTCTCCCAGTGGTTCTATTTTCAATCACGTTGTAGGTCAAAATTTAGGAAGATTATAATGCAAAGATTCACCTACTGTGATTGAAAATTGAACCCAATGTCATTTGATGTCTTTTCTACTCATATTATTTGATGATTTTATGTCACTCTGATTAGTACAACGTTACAGATTAAACATAGACAAGGAAACTAGATTTTTGGTCATGTGCCAACTTTAGTTGGCAAGTGCTTTCTGAAGCACTGTAACGAGGAGAGTTGTGAGACCATGTTCAGGCTTTAGGTGGAAAAGGGTCCTAATGTATTATTTATGTTTGCCATAGAATAGGGAGTAGGAATAGCTCCGCATGTGCTACGCATGTGTCTTTCTTGTAATAGTCATCTAAACAGAGACTAAACTAACAGTTGCTAAAGAAAGTGTAGTTTCAAACCATATAACCCTTTGGAGGACTATATTTGGCTTCAGGTATTTTATTTCATCATCCTAGCTAGAATAATGCCCACATTAAAAATGTGACCACTTATTCTCAGGTTCTTCCCCTACTTTACTTTGTGGAATCTCACTTTAGCAACAATTTCTGTGTTTTTCCCACTCTTCTCCAGACCCAAATCTGTCCCACTGGGTCTTTGAGTTCTTCCTGTCCTTATTGTCATGGCTTTTCTCACAATGTTCACTACACCTCTTTCTTTGGATCAACTCACTCTGCCTTCTTACACCTTCTCTCTCGTTCTCCCACTCTGATTTTTTTTTAAATACATGTGTTTAGCTTTATATAACAATCCACCATCTACCTACCAGTTTTGTTATTAGATCCTCAATGGAATCAGTTTGTAAATTCATTCCTTTAAGAAAATAAATTATTATATTCTCTCTTCATGGATTCTTGAACTGGAAAATGTTTTAACCTTACACTCCCATATGTAAGCTCTCCACCATCAATGATAATGTAAAACCTCACTATTATTCTTTATAAAACTAAAAATGCTTAAGCTATTATTTTCGTAATACACCACTAAAACTCACTTTATCCCATGTCTGTTCACTATTTGATTAACAATAATTTAGAGGTGTCGATGAACACTAAATATCATTTTACAGAGTGTCTTTTTTTATTGGAATAATCACTCAGATTTTAAAGAGAGTGATTTGGGACATTACAAAAATTAGAAATGATGTTTAAGCATTTGTGTTTTTAAAATTATTTCATGGTTTATCAAACTGTATCAAAGTTCTACTTTTGGGCAACTATTGTGTTGGAAAATAGCAGAAGCATTTATAAAATTGAGAATAGTTGCTGCTAATACGTATATCCCAAAGTTGAACAATGGATGTGAAAAAGGAATAATATTTTTTCATGCTATTCTGATTTAATGTGTTATTGTGCCCCTAAGGAATATATATACATAAAATAAGAGGAAATTTGACTAAAGAAAATATTTTTATTTCAATTCATGAAAAAATATATCTTTTTAAAAAATTAATGTGCTACATTTTATATTTTGTGGAAGATATTCAGTGTGAAATGTGAAAAAGGAAAATTGAAGTGAGAGTTTGAGTATCATTTACATCACAGGTATTAATTAATTAATATAATTAGAAAAGAATACTTCTTAAATTATCCTCAAATCTTATGGTGACTATACTTCCAGCACTTTTTAGAAAAATATATTTTTCAAATATTTTGACTGTTGATTTATAAAAATCATTAAAATTCCATAAACTGGAGTATTTTAATAGCTATAATCTAATTCATTTTCTGCCTTTTGTAGAGAGAAACATCACAGAACATTTTTTTATTGAACCAAATATCTAAAGTTTTGGTTTAGAAAAAATGCTCACTGTACATAAAATTTATGTTCACATACAAAAGCAACCATTGACCACCACTATTAGGACTTTAGTTTGTTAGATTTCACTCCAAGAATTGTAATAGAATGGTGCTGATCATGTATTTTAACCCAAGACCCCTTGTGAGTGTGTATATTTACAAGAGAGTTGGTTAGGGTTAAGGATGCGGTCAGTAGTGAAGGAATAAAGCAAATCAAACAATTTCACTTCAAGACCAAATTCCTCATTCAGAATGCTAATCAACTAATCTAGTCAACATAGGCAAATGAATTACAGAATTTTGAAATATTTAATCAGATTAGTATAGTTATTTGTAATTGATTGTTGCATAAATACTTTAAACTCAATATATCCTAAAATAATTTAGTATTTTCTCTCTAAAATCCATTTCACCTTCTGTGCTTTTGGTCTCTATAAATAATTTAATGACCAGAACAAGACACACATAAGAGTGAAAAAGGTCAATGCACATAAACATATATATACTGGGGCAGTACATATGAATTTGGACTGTCCTAGGTAAACCAATGGATGGTCCCACTATTTGTGAATAATGTAATCACTTATTCATTTGGCCAAATCAAAATCAGATGTCCTATTTTACTCACCATTTTCTCTCAAATCACATCAGTTAGAAAGATTTGTTGATTTTACTTTATTTTTCCTTGTTCATTACCCCTAGATGAAACTCTCACATCATTCCTCACCTAAGCCGGACTTTGTGCCTCTAACCCATCCAATAACCACCACCAAAGTGATTGCTTTGCAAAATGCAAAATAATGTCTCCGTCCTAGTTAAACAAAACATAAATATATAACTGCCTCTTGACAACTCCAGGATAAAGTTTCCAGGTAAAGTTCTGAGAGCTTAATATAAGACCCTTTATGATCTCATTACCTGTGAAATACTTTATATTCATGGTATACACACATGACCTAACGTACTGTTTACCATTTATGTTCCCCTACAGTTTCCTCTCATGTTGATGCTCTCTTGTGTCCACTTGACTTTCAGGTTCCAACTTTATTTGCACAGAATATTTCCCAACACCACACACACACACAGACACACACACAAACACTTTTCTAAGCATAAAATAATGGATTCTTCTCTTTTTTTTATTAGACTTTAAGTTTTAGGGTACATATGCACAATGTGCAGGTTTGTTACATATATATACATGTGCCATGTTGGTGTGCTGCACCCATTAACTCGTCATTTAATATTAGGTATATTTCCTAATGCTATCCTTCCCCCCTCCCCCCACCCCACAACAGGCCCCAGTGTGTGATGTTCCCCTTCCTGTGTCCATGTGTTCTCATTGTTCATGTCCCACCTATGAGTGAGAACATGCGGTGTTTGGTGTTTTGTCCTTGCAATAGTTTGCTGAGAATGATGGTTTCCAGCTTCATCCATGTCCCTACAAAGGACATGAACTCATCATTTTTTATGGCTGCATAGTATTCCATGGTGTATATGTGCCACATTTTCTTTATCCAGTCTATCATTGTTGGACATTTGGGTTTGTTCCAAGTCTTTGCTATTGTGAATAATGCCGCAATAAACATACGTGTGCATGTGTCTTTATAGAAGCATGTTTTATAATCCTTTGGGTATATACCCAGTAATGGGATGGCTGGGTCAAATGGTATTTCTAGTTCTAGATCCCTGAGGAATCACTACACTGTCTTCCAAAATGGTTGAACTAGTTTACACTCCCACCAACTGTGTAAAAGTGTTCCTACTTCTTCACATCCTCTCTAGCACCTGTTGTTTCCTGACTTTTTGATGATCACCATTCTAACAGGTGTGAGATGGTATCTCATTGTGGTTTTGATTTCCATTTCTCTGATGGCCAGTGATGATCAGCATTTTTTCATGTGTGTTTTGGCTGCATAAATGTCTTTTTTTGAGAAGTGTCTGTTCATATCCTTCACTCACTTGGTGATAGGGTTGTTTGTTTTTTTCTTGTAAATTTGTTTGAGTTCATTGTAGATTCTGGATATTAGCCCTTTGTCAGATGAGTAGATTGCAAAAATTTTCTCCCATTCTGTAGGTTGCCTGTTCACTCTGATGGTAGTTTCTTTTGCTGTGCAGAAGCTCTTTAGTTAATTAGATCCCATTTGTCAATTTTGGGTTTTGTTGCCATTGCTTTTGGTGTTTTAGACATGAAGTCCTTGCCCATGCCTATGTCCTGAATGGTATTGCCTAGGTTTTCTTCTAGGGTTTTTATGGTTTTAGGTCTAACATTTAAATCTTTAATCCATCTTGAATTAATTTTAGTATAAGGTATAAGGAAGGGATCCAGTTTCAGCTTTCTACATATGGCTAGGCAGTTTTCCCAGCACCATTTATGAAATAGGGAATCCTTTCCCCATTGCTTGTTTTTGTCAGGTTTGTCAAAGAACAGATAGTTGTAGATATGTGGCATTATTTCTGAGGGCTCTATTCTGTTCCATTGGTTTATATCTCTGTTTTGGTACCAGTACCATGCTGTTTTGGTTACTGTAGCCTTGTAGTATAGTTTGAAGTCAGGTAGCGTGATGCCTCCACTTTGTTCTTTTGGCTTAGGATTGGCTTGGCAATGTGGGCTCTTTTTTTGTTTCCATACGAACTTTAGAGTAGTTTTTTCCAATTCTGTGAATAAAGTCATTGGTAGCTTGATGGGGATGGCATTGAATCTGTAAATTACCTTGGGCAATATGGCCGTTTTCACGATACCGATTCTTCCTACCCATGAGCATGGAATGTTCCTCCATTTGTTTGTATCCTCTTTTATTTCATTAAGCAGTGGTTTGTAGTTCTCCTTGAAGAGGTCCTTCACATCCCTTGTAAGTTGGATTCCTAGGTATTTTCTTCTCTTTCAAGCAATTGTGAATGGGAGTTCACTCATGATTTGGCTCTCTGTCTGTTATTGTTGTATAAGAATGCTTGTGATTTTTGCACATTGATTTTGTATCCTGAGACTTTGCTGAAGTTGCTTATCAGCTTAAGGAGATTTTGGGCTGAGACAATGGGGTTTTCTAGATATACAATCATGTCACCTGCAAACAGGGACAATTTGACTTCCTCTTTTCCTAATTGAATACCCTTTATTTCTTTCTCCTGCCTGATTGCCATGGCCAGAACTTCCAACACTATGTTGAATACGAGTGGTGAGAGAGGGCATATTACTACCTAAGGTTAGACTATCTTTAGTTTTTACACTGAGTTTTCCCTCTCTAAGACCAACTTCTGTCTTTTGTGGAACTTTAACCAACTCTAGTGAGGGATGCTAATTATAGAATAACATTTCCTGATCACTGTGGATTTGTCAAAGGGTAGACATGTAGTCCAACCATGTCAAGCAGTCCATCTTCATAATTTTGTCGACTTCACTGAATAAAGATATTCAGGCCCTATTTGATGATTAAGCTATGCTATGTAAGGTATGGGGCCTACCAGAAGTTACGTTCCCAAAATGAAGGAATTTGAGAACTGCATTCAACAACACAGAAAGCCATGATGTTAGATACAGAAAAAGTTCTGGGAGCATTCATACTCCTAGTTCCATTTGTCCCTGAGGCCCATACTACCCATGGATACATGGACTTTTAAATAAAAGCCACTCTCTTTTTATTTGCTCAATGTATTTGTTCATTTATTTGTCTCACTTGGTTTTTCTCAATTGCAAAAATGTCAATAAACAAGAATCACCTGTCCTGATTCTCCCAGGATGAGAAAAGCTTTCTCTGATCTGTGATTCTTTACAATAGTGTACTTGTATCATGCAAGCTTTACTTTAGACAAAGTTCATCCACATATGCTAATCCAGAAACTAAAAATGTTCTCATTTACGATAATACCAAAATAGAAATAACAAAATAATGTCTTTCGCAGAACCTTGGAGAAACTAGAGGCTATTATGCCAAGTGAAGTAACTCAGAAATGGAAAACCAAATACTGTATGTTCCCACTTACAAGTGGGAGCTAAGCCATGGGTACACAAAGGCAGACAGAGTGGTATAATGGACACTGGAGACTCAAAAGGGGGAAGGGAGGAAGGGAGAAGAGGGATAAAAAGCTACATATTTGGTACAATGTACATCCCACACAAATGACAGGTGCACTAAAATTGCAGACTTTATCGCTATAGAATTCATCCAGGTAACTGAAAACCACTTGTACTCTAAAACTATTGAAATAAAAAAATAAAAACAATAATAAATAAATAAATAAATAAATAAAGTAATGCAGATAATCGCACTCAATGAACACACATCTTAATGTGTAAGTATAATCCGAATCTTCCTGTGTTTTAGTTCTGGTATACCCCTCAGAGGGATTTATCCTCTTTCGCTGAGGATGATTCCTTCTCTTAAAAATATGATACCAATTTTAAAATTCAAAATAGCTTTAAAAACATACCTACCACCTGAATTTTGGTTTCTAAAAATCATTTGCCAATAAATTAACTGTGGGCTTTTTGGAGAGGTGATTAATTGCAGGAGTGGAGCAGAGAAAATATGAATATCCTGGTTCCAGAAAGTAAAATGTGCTCAAAGAAAGATGAGGGCTTGTCAAACAACACAGGGGCCAAACTGAAGGTGCTCTTAATGGTCAAAGCTGGAATATTTGAGCATCGAAATACATAATTAAAATGCTGGGTTTTAGCCCATAGAATAAGAGAAATATTCATAAGTCGATACTGACATAAATAAGTAGTCAACTAAGAGAGATGAAATAGCTTTTCTTTATAATACAGTCTCAAATAATAAATGAGGAAAGAAAGAGGAAAATAGAAATCATCATTAAGCAAATACCACAGTAACGATTTTTGAAGACAAGATCCATTGATGAATGCAAATGGTAGCTGGTGAAAATTTGAGGAGAAATTAGATTTCATCATCTCAAAGTATGTCCTCCAAAATATCTATCAACTAAAAAGTGATAGTAGTGTTACAATAGAGGAAGCTCACAGAAGACACCTTAACTAAGTGTCAATAATAACAACACTATTAGTAATATATTATCATCATGAACATTATGATATAATGCACTAAGTTTGACACAGCATTATACCTGTGGTATTCTGTTCAGAAAAAGCATTACCACAGTTTAATCATGTGAAAACATGAGACAAATCCAAATTGAGAAATTTGAAAAAAAAAAACTTATTAGCATTCTTCAAACTATCGAGATACTGAAAGATAAGGAAAGCCCAAGGAGCTGTTGTAAACTACAGGTGACTATAAAGAAAAATACACTTAAGTTAAATATTGGATTGTGGATAGGATTCTAGAGGAGAGAAGTACATTGAAGGGCAAATAAAGTTTACCATTTAGTTAATGGTATTGCATCAATGTTAATCCCCTGGCTTTGAGAACTGTACTATGGGTATGTGACACTACTAGAAGACAGGTGAGAAATAAATGAAAAAGAGCCCAGATGGGATCGTTGGTAAATTCTATCAAAAATTTAATGAAGAAGGGCCTAGCGTGGTGGTTCACACCTCTAATCCCAGCACTTTGGGAGGACGAGGCAGGCGGACCACCTGAGGTCAGGAGTTTGAGAGCAGCCTGGCCAACATGGCAAAACCCCGTTTCTATTAAAAATACAAAAATTAGCTGGGAGTGGTGGTGGGCACCTGTAATCCCAGCTACTCCAGAGGCTGAGGCAGCAGAATCACTTGAACCCAGAAGGTGGAAATAACAAGAGCAAAACTCCATTAAAAAAAAAGAAGAAGAAATTTTGTACCTATTCTTTACAATAATTTCTAGAAGATGGAAGCAGGGGGAATACTTCTAATTCACTCTTTGAGGTCAGCATAACCCAATACCAAAATCAGACAAAAATTTTACAAAAAGACCGATATTATTCATGAACACAGGTGCAAGAAAATCCTCAATAAAATATTAACAAATTAAATATAAAAATGCATTAAAAGAATTATATATCATGCCCAAAAAGGATATATGCCAGGCATGCAAGACTGGTTCAACATTTGAAAACTAATTATTGTATTCCATCACACCAACAGACTTAAAAAAAAAAGATATATGGTTATATCAAACAAAATGGAGAAAAAGCATTCAATAAAACCCAACACCCATTCTTAATAAAAACTCTCAGAAAACTAGCAATAGAGGGAAACTTTCTTGACTTGATTAAGAACATTACAAATAAACTATAGTTAACATTATATTAAATGGTGAGAAACTAAATGTTTTCAACCAAAATCAAGAACAGGCCAAGCATAACCCCTTTCACCATTTCTATTCAACATAATATTGGAAGCCCTAACTAATGCACTAAGAAATGAAAGGAAATAAAATTATACAGAACTAGTAGGAATAATATTGCCTTTGTTTGACATGACATGAATGTCTATGTAGAAAATCCTCCCAAATCAACAAAAAGGCTACTGGAACTAATAAAGGATTATAGGAAGTATGCAGGCAAGTTTAACATATAAGTATGTCATTTACCTTCATATATACCACCAATGAACATTTGAAATTTGATATTAAAAATACAATATTATTTACATAAGCATCCTCACTCCAACATGAAATACTTAGCTAGAAATCTAACAAAATATTTGAGATCTACATCAGGAAAACTACAAATGTCTAATCAAAGAAATCAAGGAATGTCTAAAAAAATGGGGAGCTCTTTCATGTTCATTGATAGGAAAACTCAATTTTATTCCTGAAAACTTATAGGTGTCAGTTTTCATAAATTTGTCTATAGATTTAATACAATCTCAAACAAAATCCAAAAGATATTTTGTCAATATCAACAAATTCATTCTAAAGTTTATATTGAAAAGCAAAACCGAGAATAGCCAAAACAATATTGACGGAGAAAACAAAGTTGAAGAAATGATACCATCCAACTTCAAAACCTACTATAAAACTGTAGTAATCAACAGTGATGGTGTTGGCAAAACAACAGATGAATAGATTAATGGAACAGCATAGAGAGACCAGAAGTAGACCCACATAAAAGTAGTCAACTGACCTTTGACAAAAAAAAAAAGTAAAGGCAATAAAATGGAGAAACTATTGTCTTTTCAACAAATATTGCTGGAACATCTAGACATCCAATTCAAAAAAATAATTTTAACAGTTTTTAAACCCTTCTCAGACATTAACTCACAATGAAACAGACTTATATGTAAAATGTGAAATTATAAAACTAAAAGATAATATAGGAGAAAGTCAATGACCCTGATTTTGTCAATAACTCTTTAATTACCACAAAGTTGTCATTCATAAAAGGAATAATTAGTAATCTGTACTTTGTTAAAATTAAAAATGTATGTTCTGCAAAAGAATGATATTTCACCAAGATAATGAAAAGAGAGTCCACAGATTAAAGAAAATATTTGCAAAACATGCCTTATAAAGTACTGGTAACAAAAATATACAAATAACTTTTAAAACTCAGCAATAAGAAAATAGATATCCCAGCTGAAAACACAGGCAATGTATCTGAACAGATATCTTACCAAAAAAGTTGTAGAGATGGCAAATAAACATATGAAAAGATGCTCACCATCATATGACAGATAATTGTGAATTAAAACAATGAGGTATCACTACACACCTATTACAATGGCTAAAATCCAAAATACTGACAATATCAAATGCTAGTGTTGTTTCAACAACAAAATGCAACAGGAATTCTCATTTATTCCTTATGGAAATGCAAAATGATGCAGCTACTTTGGAAGAATGACAGTTTCTTACCAAACTAAACATACTCTTACTATATGATTCATCTATTGCACCCTTTGGTGATTGCCCAAAGGAGCTGAAAATTTATGTCCACATAAAAACCTGTATGTATGTTTATAGCACCCTTATTCATAATTGTCAAAACTTGGAAACAACGGAGGTGTCTGTATTAGTCCATTCTTACACAGCTATGAAGAAATACCTGAGACTGGGTAATTTATAAAGAAAAGAGATTTAATTGACTCTCAGTTCTGCATTGCTGGAGAGGCCTCAGGAAACCTACTGTATTAGTCCGTTTTCATGCTGACATACCCAAGACTGGGCAATTTACAAAAGACAGAGGTTTACTGGACTTTCAGTTCCACATCGCTGGGGAGGCCTCACCATCATGGTTGAAGGCAAAGAGGAACAAATCACATCTTATGTGGATGGCGGCAGGGGAAAAGAGCTTGTGCAGGGGAACTCCTCTTTTTAAAACCATCAGATTTCATGAGACTTATTCAAAATCATGAGAGCACAGGAAAGACCTGCCTCCATGATTAAATTACCTCTCACCGGGTCCCTCCCACAACACGCGGGAATTCAATATGAGATTTGGGTGAGGACACAGCCAAACCATATCAGTTACAATCATGTGGAAAGGTAAAGGAGAAGCAGGCACCTTCTTCTTCACAGGGTGACAGGATGGAGTGAGAGCGAGCATGGGAAATGCCAGACACTTATAAAACCAACAGATCTTGAGTGACACTAACTAACTATCACAACAAAGCATGGCAGAAACCACCCCCATGACCTCCACCTGGTCCCCTCCTTGACACATGGGGATTTGAGGATTCCAATTCAAGATGAGATTTTGGGTGGGGATACAGCCAAACCCTATCAGTATTTTTCAGTAAGGGAATGGATAAATAAACTGTGATACATCCAGACTATGGAATGTTATTCAGTGATAAAAAGAAATGATCTATCAATCTATGACAAGACACGAGGAAATTTAAATGCATATTACTAAGTGAAAGAAGCCTGTCTGAAAGGCTACATACTGTATGATTCCAACTATATGATATTCTAGAAAAGCCAAAACTATGGAGACAGTAAAAAAAAAGCCATAGTTGCCAGGAGTTCAGAGGCAGAGAGAGGAATAAATAAGCAGAACACAGGATTCTTAGGATGAAAAAAACTGTATGATAACGTAATGGTGAATTCATGTAATTACCCATTTGTTCAAACTCAGAATGTACACCAAGAGTGAACCTTAATGTAAACTATGAACTCTGAATGACAAAGATGTGTCAATGTGGGTTCATCATTGTAACAAATGAACCACCCTAGTAGGGAATATTGATAATCAGAGAGGCTATGCATTTGTGTGGGCAGGGGTTATTATAAATGGAAAATGTATTCTGTTCCTCTGAATTTTGCCTATGTGTGTTCTTTCCAAATTCTTAGATCCTCTTCTCCTATAAACTAATCTGAATCAAACACTTGCCTCCTTGATTCCAACAAGACTGTTCTTAATGTCAATGGCTTACACACTGAACGATCTTATGATTTTCTTGTTTATTTTTCTTACTGAAAGACCATAGGGAATAATCTTGACATAGCTTCAAAGATGAATTAATTATGAACTAATAAACAGTTTATAAATTTAATTTTTCAGGTGCTTATGCATTTCTTTTAATAATTTGTAATAATAAAAAAGACAGGTAAATGAAAAGATGAACATTAAAAGATAGGCTAAATCATTTTCTCTGTGTATGTGTTTTTTGGGGTTTTTTTTGTTTTTTTTTTTGTTGTTGTTGTTGTTGTTGTTGTTGTTGTTTTGAGACAAGAGCCTCGCTCTGTCATCCAGGCTGGAGTGCAATAGCGTGATCTCAGCTCACTGCAACTTCCGCCTCCCAGGTTCAAATGATTCTCCTACCTCAGCCTCCCGACTAGCTGGGATTCCAGGTGTGCACCACCATGCCCGACTCATCTGGGCATTTTTAGTAGAGATAGTTTCACCATGTTGGCCAGCTGGTCTCAAACTCCTGACCTCAAGCAATCTGCCCACCTCAGCCTCCCAAAATCCTCGGATTACAGGAGTGTGCCACTGCTCTGGGCTCTCTGTGTATTGTTAAAAAATAAATTGACCAAATCAAAGACAAAACAAAGTTTCTACGTAACATCATAACAATGTTCATAGAATAATATCTATTAATTACATGTATTAAAATTTTAACATTAAAATAAGCATTTTTGCTGGCCTACAGTTCAGATTCATTCAGAACTAGAATTATTAGCTATAAGTTAAAGTCATTTTGTTTATTTCAGCTTCTTCAAATAAAATGTTATTTTACGCAGAAAAGAACTGAAATTACCTATAGCATGATTGAACTCCCACAGGTTTTATTTATTTACTTATTTTACAATTGCTAGATTCCTAAACTAACTCTAGGTGTTGCAGATGGGAGAAAAAGAAGCAGGATGGGGAAATACAAAAGACAAAATAATACAACTTATTTTTGGATAGTGGTTTTCCTCAGTAGCAATAAACTATGTAATTTTTTTGTTTTGGAGAATATGGAATTAATTCTGATGTGGATGTAATATTGGATGGAAACTTCTATTTTTGTTAGCATAGAAGTCTAGATATCTTTTAAAATGTCATATATGACAAAACACTCAAAAATATATAGTGTTATATGTGGTGAATATTCTTTGTAATTCATACATGAACACATAAAAGATAAGGGCAAAGGAAGATCTCACCGGTTTATAAACAAACCGAACTTTAAAAACCAAAGTGAAAAAGTAGTACAGATAATTAACCACCATGGGTGCATTTGCCAGTCTTCAAGTAATATAACAGTTTTAGTGAGAGTCTTTTAGTGGAAAACTCCCTTTTAGGGAGTTGAAACTAAAGTACATGCCTCCTTCTCTACCACCATTTTAAAAATGAGAAGATTGAATGCTCTAACGATAAAATCTTTAGCGAAAGGGTAATACAGAAAAAAAAAAAATTCTGCCCATATCACATAGGAGTGTCATGAATACTTTATCAGCTCAGGCTGAATATTATCTCCTAAAAGTTTACTTAGAAATTTACATGAAAAGAGGTTTTGCCATATAGCTGTTAATTGGGTGCCTGAAAGAAGCAAATCCAAATATTTTCTGAAAGGATTCATTCTTCAATCCAGGCAGCAAGGAAATAAACAACAATAGCAGCCACAGAATTAGACGCCTCGATATTAAGACAATGTATTATCAGATATAGACGATGTCTTAGTCCATTTTGTGGTGCTATAACAGAATCCCACAGACTGGATAATTTATAGTGAACAGAGATTTATTGGCTCACAGTTCTGGAAGCTGGGAAGTACAATATCAAGGTGCTGGAATCTGGCTAGGGCCTTCTTACTGTGTCATCACGTGATGAGATGCATCACATGGTGAAAAGGCAAAGAGAGAGAGCAAGATGGGGCTAAATGTGCCATTTTATAATGACACCGATCCCACTCATGAGGGTGGAGCACTCGTGAACAAATTATTCTTTTAAAGATGCCATCTCTTAATATTGTTACAATAGCAATTAAATTTTAACATAAATTTGGGAAGAGCCAAACATTCATACCATAGTAAACTGAAAAATGAAATAAGTAAAGTGATTAAAGAATTAACAATTGGAATGAAACACATGGGAAATAAATGTGATACTACAATAAATAAAATAAAAGATGAAGAAGAAAAAACAGAGATAAATTTAAAAAGTGAAAACAGAAGTTAGGACAAAACAGAAGAGAGCTATTAAACCAAAAAAGAAAACTAAATAATTAATTGGAATTTAGCATAGAGAAAAATTAAAGATAGAAAAGAATTGCCTAAAAACACAAAGTATAGAATGAGAAGATCCAAAAATTAATTAATAGCATTATGGGAAAGGAATCAGAATGTTAAGAAGATTATATTTGAGGAGGAATGTCTGAGAATTTTCCAGAATCAACGAAAGACATAAAGCCTCAGATTCAGGAAACCCCATGCAAGATAAAGAAAAGCGATTCACACATAAAAACACCATACTGAAAGAGCACAATATCCAAGAAAAAAAAGTTAAAAGCAGACATGAGGAAAATATATTATACAATGCAAAAATTTAAATGCGATGTCAACAAAAATATAGATACAAAATTATTTCTTAAGGTGATAAGAGAAAATATCACCATACCATATCACAGAATTGATGTAGAGCTGAGTTTTTCCTTCAGAATAATGAAGAAATAAAACAATTGTAAGACAAATGAAACCTGAAAGGATTGAACCATGACAGACCTTTAAAGAAGGAACTTCTAAAGGATAAACTTTGAGAATAAAGAAGGAAGTAGTGAGGAGTGAAAATGAAAGTGACAGAGGAGAATGATAAACACATATAAATATCTAGATTGATAAACACATATAAAATGCAATTCTGATCAAAATCTCAATGTAGACTTTTAGGAAACTTAATAGAGTGACTCCAAAATTTCTTGAAAGCATAAAATGTCGGGAATATTCAGAACACTTATACACTACAGTAATTAAGACAGTGATATACTGAAAGATATAGACTAAAGAAATAAAATACAGCACCCACAAACCAATCTATGCATATATGCAACTTAGAATAAGCCAGAATTGACAGATCAAATCATTGATGAATCAGAAAAAAATAATTAACTGAAACAGATAAAATTGTATTTGTACCTCATATAAATACAGGAATATCCTTCCATAGCAATACTATTTGCAGTAGTAAAAACCTAGAGTAAACCCAAATAGGAATAGATAACCATGTAGAGGGGAAGAATAAATTTACAAACACACACACTCACAACTATTATAAAGCAGTCAAAGCAAATGGACCAAAACCACATGAGTATGTGATTCCTGTGAAAGGCACATTATATGAATAAATGTTAACATTAACAGAAGTTTAAAAAAAAGTCCAAAAGAATACACGAAGTATAATTTTTATATAAATTAATATAATTATAATTTAAAAATATACTCCATAGTAATACAAATATGTGCAATAAAACTATGGTATAAAGAAAGAAAGGAGTGACTAGACTTAAGATTCAGGATGGTGATTACTTCAGATGAACTAGAAATAATCTGCATCTAATTATAGGGCACTTTCACCATGCTTTTGCCCTGTCTCATTAGTGGATGTAGCATGTTTTATTTGACTAGTTTCTTTTGAATCCCTTTGCCAATTTGTTACTTAATATTCTGCTCATTAGGCAAAATGAAAATCATTTTATTTACCAGGAGTGTTAAGTTCACTTGTACTTACAGATATAATTGATAAAATTGTCCTCTCTTCTGTGTTAATCATTTTATATAATCTTTCATTATGTAGTTTATTTATTTACTTTATTTTTATATTTAGGAAGATTTTTATTTTTATTCAAAAATTTACTTTCATATACATAATTATATGAAGCCAAAGTTTGTCTCTTTTTATTTCTCATTATCTATTGATACCCTATTATGAACAATAAGGAAATTCGCTATTCACCAATTCTTTCCCCTCTCCTTCCTTTCCCATGCCATATTATGTTGTTAAAAATGTCCTGTTAATTAAAATCATAAGGAATTAAAACATTTATTCTACTTTGCATATGATCCCCCCACACTTTCTTCTTATTTTTGATGGTTATATTCTTTTTACCTTATTACAGTATATAGCCATGTCATATTTTCTTTTTTAACCATTATTATGACCACTCCTCTCTTTTTTGTAATCATTATTTGGTATTGGTTCTGAAAGAAAATGTATTTTTATGTTTATCACCAGTATTTATGTTGATGTCTATTCTGGCATTTGGCTATCTAATCTTATTCTTTAATAGATTTTTCAGAAAGTGCTTATAAAAATATTTCCCAAGGAAATGACTGTGGGAATACCCTTGCCTGAGTCCTTGTATATTTATCACAGTGTACACATCTTTGTATTTGAAAAGTAAGTTGGCTGAATATAAAACTGTTGGCTTACATTTTTCTCTCCTAGAGTACTGAATGTGCTATTCCATTGTCTTCTGGCATAAGATTATTGTTATCGAAAAGTCTAATAATAATCTAATTTCCCTCACTTGCAAGGGACTTTTCTTAGAGGCCTCCAAAATATTTTTCTTTTCTTATAATCTAGTAGTTTTATCAGAATGTCTGTGTTTATTATTCCATTTAAATTATCCTAAATATGTAGTATGCTATTTCAATATTTCATTCAAGACCTATTTTTCTAAAAAAATTAGTTTACATTTAAAACTTGAACATTTTTAAGAATTTATTTTAATGTACCTTTATTTTAAATATATTTTTTAAATTGAAATTTAAAATTTTAATAATTTCTCTATGATACTGATTTTTACTTCGAGTACTCCAAACAGAGCTAATTTTTCCATTTCTAATTGTAAATGAGTTTAAATCAATCCAGGAAGTAATATTACATGTGAGATGAATAAAATATTAAGGCATTGTGCCTACCTAATAAACTTCTCTTTCAGCCATCTACAGAAACTTTTGCAAAACTCCCTCATCAGTTGCTCACCTTCCCATGTGGTGGCTTCTTTTGTATTATTGTTCTACGTTATTTCATTTCTAATGACTTTGGTTCTGTTGACTATTTGTTTCTCAAGGTTCTGTTTTATTTAGATTATCCGAGTGTTCTCTCCTGATTCATCTTCTATATTTCTCAATTGTTCTTTTTACTCTTTCTCTAGCCCTTAAGTGACTGACTCCCTAGAGTTCGGTCTCATTTACTTTTCTTTTTTGTTGCATATATCACATTGGGATAGTATCTTATCTGCTCCTAATTTTTTAGCTATGTTCTGTCTGTTGAAGATTTTCTAATTTATTTCATGCTCCAATATGTATTCTCAACTGCTTATTAAGTATCATTACTCTAATAACACCCCCAACATAATATATTCTTAATACATTTGATTACATTCCTCAAATTACAAATCTCCTTTTAAAATTTTATTTGCATCAAAGATAATTTTGCATTCATCTAAAAAATAATATTTGACTCCACTTTTTCCCTTTAATTCATATCCAATTAGTCCTTGATTACTTTAAAAATACTTCCTGAATATATTTATTAAAATCTGCACTACCACTACCTTTAATTGAGACTTTCCAAATTGCCTACTTCCTAACTGGTCTCCCTGCTTCACATGTGTACTCTTTCAAATGACATATTCTCCACAAAATCATAATATAAAAGGTGTAACTCAGCATAGCATTCTCCAGCTTTCAAACACCTGGTGGCTACCCATTGCATATAACAATTATTATCAATTTATTTTAAAATCATTTTTAACAATGCCTCTATATAATTTGCTCTGCAATGATGTCTCCAGATAAAGAAAGAGTTTCTCTGGCCTAAGAATAGATGAGCTTGTTAGAGGGTGGAGGGCTCAGAGTTGTGCCCACTGAATCTTCCTATGCCCTACCTCCTGGGGCACCACTGAAAAATATTAAGAATTCAAGATAGAGGGTCTGAGAACTCTTGGCCAAAAGCCTCAGACTTTTTAGTATGTTATTGAAGACACTGTTCAAACTAATTCTCCTTATCTACTCTGGTTTTAACATCCCCACATCACTGATCCTAAACGTTTGAAATCCCAATCTACTCACATTTTACCAAATACATTGTGTATTTTCCTGAATATTTTATTGTGCTTATTCTTCTGCTTTTCTCCCTTTCTATGCTTAACAACTTGTATTCATCTTTTAAAGACCAGTTTAAATATCCCCTCTTCTTTGAAGTCTTCCCACAAAACAACTTAAATTTTCCTTCTATGTACTATTCTCTGAGAGTACTTTGCACAAACATTTCCCACGTCACAGATCATCTTGTATTATCATGTGTACGTCTGTTTAGCAGAATATGAAATCAAGTCTATGTCAGATTGGGCCGGGCACGGTTGCTCACACCTGTAATCCCAGAACTTTGGGAGGCCGAGACGGGCGGATCACAAGGTCAGGAGATCGAGACCATCCTGGCTAACAAGGTGAAACCCCGTCTCCACTAAAAATACAAAAAAAAAAAAAAAAAAAATCCAGGCGTGGTGGCAGGCGCCTGTAGTCCCAGCTATTCAGGAGGCTGGGGCAGGCGAATGGTGTGAACCCGGTAGGCGGAGCTTGCAGTGACCGGAGATCGCGCCACTGCACTCCAGCCTGGGCGACATCACGAGACTCTGTCTCAAAAAAAAAAAAAAAGAGTCTATGTCAGGCTGAATATTACCTAGATATTTGCAATGTGTCACACAGCCTGCAAAATTTAGCTGTTTAATATAAGAACTGACAATGAGGTATAGAATAAAATAAAAATTAAGTATTCATGATCTATTTACTTTACATTTTGTTGCTTTTTCACTCTATTTTACACACTCTCCTATCCAGCCACAGTGGTCATCTTGTCACATGCCTGGAGGTTTCTTTCATGTTCATTTTGTGGCATATTGTTTTCTAATGATGGCTACAATGTCTTTCATCTCATATATTATTCTAGAACCAAGAAACTACAGCCTACAGACTAAATCCACCTAGATTTGAATTGCCTGTTTGCTTTTTTTTTTTTACTACCCAGAACTAAGATTTTTGTATTCTATTGAAAAATAATATGTGAAAGGGATTGTATGTGGCCTGCAAAGTCTAAAACACGCACTCTTTGATCTTTTGCAGAGAGTTTGCCAGCTTCTGTTCTAAAAACTTGAGACTCCCTTCAAGGGTGGAGTCTAATTCCTTTCCCTTGAATCTGGTAACTTTATTACTTCCTTGTAACTATAGAATGTGACTGATGTGACACTGCCTAATCCCCAAGGCTAAGTAAGAAAAGGCTATGAGATGCTCCCCTTGCTCACTGAAGCACCGCCCTGAGGCTGCCACATTAGGAGGAAAATAAAATATGAGAAAATAGCTACCACAAGGTAGTGCTTTTTTTGGATTGTGTATTTAACAATGCAGTTAGGCATTAATTATCCATCTGTGCCTTATCAATTAAAATATTACCTATTTGTTGTTTTAAACATTCCTGTTAAAATTTGATAGCTATAATGTTGAGTGAAGAAAGTCACATGGAAAACAAAAAAAAATGCTATATGATTCCATTTCTATAAAGTTCAAGAACAGGCAAAAATAATTTCTGTTGTAGGTCAGGTTAGTGATTACCCTGGGAAAAGGTGGTAATTCAAAGGATGAGTTACTACCCTATGAGAGGAACATCTGGGTGGCTAGTAATGTTCTATTTCTTGATCTGAGTAATGGTTACATGGGTGTGCACTTGTGGAAATTCATTGAGCTGTCTACATGTGACCTGTAAAGTGTGTGATGTTATACTTCAATTTTGAAAGTGTCTATTTTTAAGCATCAATTACTTATTATTATACATTAACGTTAAATGAAATATGCTTCTGTATCAAAATGTAAAGAAATTAAAGCATACAAAAAGATTAGGAAGAAAAAGGATCTAAAAGATCATATAACAAACAATCAATTTTATATAAATGAATATTTTGATATCTCAAGATGCTAACCATATTACAAAGTCATGGAGTAATTTAGGAGTAGACTTAGGTTGTTGTGTTACCCATAGTATATATTGGTTCTGAACATACTTATAATTAATATTTATGCTTCCAGTTCTTGCAGAAACAGCCTGGGCTTTTGTTTTTTTTTTTTTTTTAACTTTTATTTTAAGTACAGTGGTACACATGCAGGTTTGTTACATAGGTAAAGATGTGTTATGGGAGTTTGTTGTGCAGACCATCTCATCACCCAGGTATTAAGCCTAGTACCCATTAGTTATTTTTCCTAATCTTCTCCCTCCTCCCACTCTCAAACGTCCAATAGACCCCAGTACCTGTTGTTCCCCTCTGTGTGTCCATGTGTTCTCATCATTTAGCTCCTACTCATAAGTGAGAACATGCGGTTTTTGGTTTTCTGTTCGTGTGCTGTTTGCTAAGGATAATGGCCTTTTTTCTTTTTCTTTTTTTTTTTTTTAAATGCACTGCTGACACAGCAACTTTACAACAGCTTTGACATCAGAAAATCCTTTTGATTTTACGGGAGACCTTGTAAGTACCAATAGTTAAGAGATCCTCTAACTCTGCTGAAAAGTCACCGTCTACTGGTTATTTCCCATTAAAGAGGTGTGAAAGCTGAGATATCAGCCTGTTTTCTCTCTGCAGGCATCAAGCCTTCATTAGTTATTTTTCCTGGCACATAAGCCGGGACTTCATCAAACTACATCCCACTGGGTGCAAAGAACGTTCTAAAGTTTCCAGAGCGAACTATCTTTTCCAATGACTCCTCTGTCCTTTTTCTCATTTCTGGGTCACTTTCAACATATTCCTTACAATACATGGTGAATAATCAGCCAGCTTCTCTGACAACCATGCGCCGTTAATCAGAACGGCTCCAGCATGCTTCTGCTTTGTAGCTGTCTGCTGTCTCCCCACTATGTCTTTTGACTAGGTACCATTACCTCTCATCAATAAGCCATTTAAAGTGCTATTTTTTATATTAGAACTTGGCAATTTAAGTTTTCTACCTTATTGATTTTGATTTTTTTGTTTGACTAAAAAAAGTAACATTCCCATTGAAAAAAAAAATGGAAATACAGAAAAATTGTATAATAATATTGAAATAATCATAATAACTAGAACTTATCTAGAGATTACTCTGACATATTTTACTAATTCATTTACACATATAAATACCTATATACTCATGTCTTCCCTAATCTCACAATAACCCACCAAGGCACACAAAGATACTGTTAAAAATGAAGAATCTGAAGCAGAGAAGTTGAACTGCTCCCCTCAAAATCACATGGCTAGTGAGTGGCTGAACAGCAAATTGAATCTAGATCTTCTGAATACAAAGCCCTAAATCTCTCTTCAGTCTGCTGTCCAAAAATAACAATTGTTGATGCTGCACTATTTTTTTCTCATATAATGAACACATATAGCTCTAAAAATTTTCTTCTATATAATCAGGATTATTCTATAGACAACACTTCCAACCCTGCTATTATCACTCAATGTTATATTATAACCATTTTATTATCTCATTAAAATTAAAAATCTCTGCAATCTGAATTTCCTGGGCTATACATTTAAATAATTTTTATAAATCTCAATATTTAAAAATGATTTATTTGTCATATATGTTGCATAAGGATTTCAGGTGAATGTGGTTGTGTTGGGCTTTGCTTTGGTTGACCTAGACTTGGCTTTATATACATTCCCAATCCAGAATCTAGGCTGAAGCAGGTGCTTCTATCTCAGAAAAGTGCTGATGAGGGAGTGCTAGAGCAAGAGGACCCCAGTAAAGCCATTTCAGTTACAATTAAACCTTCGGATCAGATTTGTCAAAAGTCCCAAGTGTTCATATTGAATTGGCAAATGTATGCCACATGGCCAATCCCAAATTCAGTGGTACCAGGAAGCATGACAAGTATGAAGAGGAAACGTATAATTTTAAACTAATAATACAATCTAACATAACATTAACTTCCATACTTCAGGCAAAATATATACTTATTCCATCCCCAAGCCACTTAATGCCTCATCTAAAACTTTGAAAAGGCTTAAAAACCAAGACTTTTAATCCAAATTAGATGCTGTTACGGTTTTTCTTGAATCAAAGAACTTCTAATTAAAAAGAAAAGCTATCTGATCCCCTATATATCCAAAGTACAGTGAGGGAACAGGGACAAGATAATTACAATGAATATTCATATAGAAGCAAGGAAAATAAATATTTACAGTAATCACCAGTTTTTGTGAAATTCTGAAATCACACTGGACAAATAGGAGATTGCCCCAACCTTGTATAGGTAATGCTTCCTGATCAAGCTCCAGTTCTGTTCCCTAGAATTGACTATTCTATTCTTTGTTCTCCAGGGAACTTGGCTTTTTCTTTGAGGATATTCTCTTTGGTCATAGCTTCAAAAGGCATTGAGGATGTGCCTACCTTATTACTGAATAAATTTCTCAGTCTTTTTCTACCCATAGAGGGCTGAGAGACTAAGGGACATTTTATGTCAAAAATATTTAGTCATTTTCATCAAGATACACAGCACTTTTGACAATGCAATGCTCAAAAATTTTGCTAGCATTTATTTCTTTGATTCCAGTCAGCTTTATGTGCCAATGCCCACATCTGCAATTCTTTCTGAGACAGGGGCTTTCTCACACTCTTTTTAGACGTAATTATAAATTATTTCTGTTTATCGGATGCTATAGACTAAATTGTGCCCCATTCCCAAACATTTCTATGTTGAAACTCCAATGTGATGGTATTTGGAGTCGTGGCTTCTGAAGCTGATTAGGTTTAGATGAGGCCATGAGGGTAGGGCTCTCATGATGAGATCAGTATTTTTAAGAAAAGAAACCCTCTTCTCTTAAGGTCACTCTCTTTGTTATGTGAGGAAACAATGAGAAGGTGGTCATCTGCATGCAAGCAAGAACCTCACCAGAACCTGGCTCTGATGGCACCTAATCTTGGACTTCCAGCTTCCAAAACTGTGAGAAATAATCTGTTTTTAAACCACCCAGTTCAGTAATTTGTTATGGCAGCCTGAGCTGACTAATACATCAAGCTTCCACAAAACCACAAAGGTGCACTTCCATCTGTAAGAAATTTTGTCCAAAGGAAATTATTTTTCAGGGTTACTTAATACAATCAGACTTAAGAAAAGTTTTGACACTTGTGCTTTTTATTTAGTCTTTGTCTCCAGGTTATGTGTCTGTGGGCACACCTTGATTTGGATTTTATCTTTAGCTTTAACCTTGATTTGAGAATCTTTTACCAACTGGAGATGAAGGATAAATGTATTTATCAGCCCTGAAAAATCTCTAAATATGTTCCCTTCTTTCCCTACTTCAAAACTAACCATTTTTTTCCTGAGCTTATTTCTTACTTGATTTACCTTTTCAAGTAGAACAAGTAACGGCCAACTCAAACTGCCAACATTTTGCTCCAAAACTTTACCTCTAAACCTCAAAGTTTATTAAGTACATCTTCTCCCTTGTAAGTGATCATTTTACCAAGTATTTCACTACAGCATCCCGTGGTCTCTCTTTTTCCAGTGTACTATTTTAGTGTCCTCACTGCCTTCCTCCAGTCTGTAGCAAATGCCACATACATTGATGTTTTGTTTTAGCAGCACCCTATTGCTTGGATACCAAATTCTATATTCAGGTTTCTCTAGGTTAAACTGGAAGAGGGGTACTAAAAATATTTGTGGTTTAAAACAACAAGTAATTATTTCTTATTAACGTTGAATGAGGGTTAGTGGGAGACTCAGGCTCATCTCGGCTCTACTGGATGAAGGAGAAAGGGGAAGAGTTGCTTCAAGTTGTGCCTGAAATGAGCCACTTTCCTAGATTTGTATTGTGTGAACTAATACATCCTCTTGTAGCTTAAGCTAGTTTGGGCTACCTTTTCTGTCACATGTTCCTAAAAGAACCTATCTGCTTTATTAAGGAATTTGACCTTTATCCTAAGAGCATAGCAGACATGGGAAAGCTTTTTCTTTAGAGAGATAACATATAAACTGCATTTTGAAAAAGTTATTCTGCCAGCAGGATAGAGAAAGAATGAGGCAGAGCCAAAGTTGCTAGGCCAATGCAGAATCCAAATCGTAGAAATTTTAGCTTTGAATAGAGTGGCAGCACTTGGGAAGGAGATATGCTCAGATTTAAGATACTTAGCAGTTAAATGAGACAAGAATTCGTGTAAATTGGATATATGGGTGAGGAAGAAAGATTCAAAGGAACACAGGACTTGTGTTTTCTTGTAACAGGATTTATAGTAGGATCAGTTAATAAGATAGAAAACATTGAAACGGAGCTATTTTTTTGTTAGAAGATAATGAGTTAGTTTTTAAACATGTTAAATAGTATGTGCCCTTGAAACATGAAAGTGGAAGTATTGAGTATACAGTTGAATACTTGAAACTTTAAAAAAGAAGTTGGAAATATAAATCTGTGAGACTTTACCTAAGTTCGTACATAAATAAATTCTCAAAGGCACTTAACCTGCTCTGTGAGCATTTTAGAATCTCTCTTTAGATAATAAAAAAATTAGAGTTGGCAGCTATATCATATGTTTAAAACTTCTCTCTCCTCAACAAGTTTGTACACTCCTAGAGGACAGGAAATTTACTTCCAGCATCTAACATCATGCTTGCACTTCGTGAGAATTTAGTAAGATTTATTTCATGAGTACGTAAACCAAAAATAAAAGTCTAAGCCCCTCACCCATGTGAATGGACCCCTCCTGTGGTCCAAGGACATTCCAAAGTTATTAACCTGGAAAACTAGTTCAAGCCATAATGGGAAGGGGGAGTCAGACATGCCTCATTATACCCACTATCGTTTTGAAATTTGGGCACAACTGACCAGCATTAACATCAACACAAAGACCTTCAGGCTGATATAACAGATTATTTTTGTCTGATAATAAGTATTTAGATGATAACTCTTTTAACCAATTGCCAATTAGAAAATCTTTGAAATGCCTATGACCTGGAAGTCCCTGCTTCGAGCTGTCCTGCCTTTCCAGATGGAACCAATATACATCTTACATGTATTGATTGAAGTCTTATGTCTCCCTAAAATGTGTAAAACCAAGCTGTAAACTGGCCACCTTGGGCACATGTTCTTATGATCTCCTGGGGCTGTGTAATAGGCCATTGGTTACACATATTTGGCTCAGAATATATCTCCTCAAATGTTTTACAGAGTTTGACTCTTTTTGTCAACAACTGTATGAGTATTAAACAGTATCATCTAACCAGGATTTCAGCTTGAGTATTTTTTATTTTCCTGTGATTTTAAATGTGGCTTTTAAAGTTTCTTTATTCCAACTCTCACCCATGTCTCAATCTATTTTGCTTTGCCTTTTTCTTGTTCATCTAGTCACACGTACCTTCCTAGACACCTAATGAAAGACCAAAAGAAGGTTTTTAAATATATCTTTTCCACACAATTTTTGTTCCATGTGATTATTTTGAAGCTGTGAAACAAAAATAAAATTCTAAGTTTACCAACCAACTTAATGGACCCCTCCTTTTGGCCAAGAGCATTCTAAAGTAAACTTGAAACACTAGTGCAGGCCATGATGGGAATAGGTGGTCAGACAGGACTCATTATACCTTCCTCCCATTGAAATTCAGACACAGCTGATCAGTATTAATGTTAAAACAGAGATCTTAAACCTGATAGAACAGATTCTAAGTCTGATAAGAAACACAATCTATTCTCTCTGAAGCCTGCTACATGAGGGCTTCATCTGCGTAATGAGAACCTTAGTCTCTACAACCTCTTATCATAACCCAGACACTCACTTCTATTGATTCCATTCCTTTAAATAAACTCTTTCAACCAATTGCCAATCAGAAAAATCGTTGACTCCACCTACCCCCACCAACTCCTGGCTTCAAGTTGTCCTGCATTCCCATATCAAACCAAAGTACATCTTACATGTATTGATTGGTGTCTTATGTCTCCCTCAAATGTATGAAACCAAACTGTAACTTGACCACCTTGGGCACATGTTGTCAGAACCTCCTGAGGATGTTTTGCAGGCATGTCCTTAACCAATTGATTGAGACTTGTCTCAGATACTTTTTGGTTTACAAAGCAAAGTAATAGTTCAGAAGTAGGAGATGGAGAAGAGTCTGCTTGTCTACCTGATTTATAAATACCATTTATCTTAACTACATATTTTATTCCTCAACTTACAGTTCAGACTTTTGGGAAAAAAAAACAAGTATTGGGGTGGATTACATATTTGTAAAACTTAATCAGTTTTATGGGGAGTAATATTTCAATTTTCATAAATACTTGAAATGAACTGGAGGAATGTTAAGATGTGTCATCACTTATCCACTTTACATTTTTCACAAATAGAGAGTCTGTTCCATTTATATAGCAGAAGCATCTGCTAGATGACTAACAAAAAAGCAGATTAACTCAAAGAGTAGCAGCAACTACTTTGCTTACCATTTATTGCCACAGCTGCAATGTGAACTGACACATCCAGGGACTTTACCTCACAGATAGAACAGCGAAGTCCAAAAGAAGCTAGCCAACCAAATAAGAGTTACCTTAAACTAGCCTCACTGCAGGTTCCTTTCTGCATATCTTCCCACAGCAGAATGGCCCTTTACTGCCAAAACCAATGCAATCATTTGTCATGCAAATGCTACATTTCTGGATGCCAAAGAATGAAAAGACAATGACACCTGGAACCACAATATACTCACCAAAGGCTCATTATAAAATGAGATCATGTTGGAAAACATGCAGGTGTTCATATCCAACAGCTTTATCCAAGGAAATAAAATGATTGGGCATTGAGCCATAGGTGCTTGTTTTGTTTTAGCTCTTTCTTCCTTTTTTTTTTTTTTTTAAACTACCTAGTAGCATATCAGATACAGACAGGCTGTGTTTTCAGGGTTTCATTGCCACATAAATCTTTTTTTGTGGAACTAGAAATTGCAACAGAATAGATTTCTGACCACGCTAATATTATAGAAGGATGGCACTTACAAATGACTAATTTATTCACTACCATGCTGTTAAAATAAATCCTCATATAGTCAACTCAGCTGCACTGATCTCCCTACTTCTTCAAGAGATTTGGAAAATTCAATCTAACCTTAAATAAATGAGCTTATTCTCTGTTAATAGCATTCCTTCATTTCTCACCCTTCTGTAGGGTATAACTCTACTTTAAACAAGGTATGCATATTATGCCAGTTCCTTCAAAAATCTGCTGACTTCAGCCTGCTGCCAACTCCCCAGTAATTCTTCAAGCCATGCTTATACTCAACATTACACCTACCAAATGAAATGATCTGATGGTCACTGAATACCCAGTCAGGCTCAAAGGAAGTTTCTCTGTTTTCTCCTCTGATGCAGTTTCCAGGGGCATGGGTGTTCATTCACTTGGGCCTGTCAGTCCAGCTGTTCAACAAGGCCAGTATCTTTCTTTGAGGGGTCTCTCTGACCCTTTGAACTGCCAAAGCTTCATATAGGTCTATGTCACCCTAGATCAAGAGAGAAAAGGATGCGGTCAGGGAGAGTAGGTTTCTCTTTGGTACTGTACTCTTTTAGAGGACCCCTCACCCCCACAATGCATTTTAGAGCTAAATAAGACTTTTCTTTCAGTCCCCTTTATTCCCGGGACCCAGATATAGATCCAGGATAGCTAGTATGGACTCTGAAAGCAGCCAACACTCTCAAGATTCTTGCCTGAGGTTTTGTATTTTATTATAAGGTTAACACCATCATCCCTGGCTCTTTCTTCCTTAGGACAAGTTCCTTAGTGAGATGCTCCTGAATCCCCTGCTATAAGTTTTCCAGTTCTATCTAAAATCTGACATCAATTTATAAATTCAATAAATATTTATTGAATCCCTATCATTTTCTAGACATTTCAAATAAGTCTTTGAATACTCATAATAATTTATGTATGGATTTTTGTATGATAAAAAAGTATTGTCTTATGTGGCTGTTAGAAACAGAAGCCTGAAGAAGAATTTACTTAATTACCTTTTAGCAAAAAACCTAGACATAACAATGAAATAACAAATTAACTCCCAATGTTGTGTTTTAGCTCACATGTAATTTGTGTATGTGGCATGGGATGTTGAAATTTTCTGAGTGTAGCTTATGCCAAAACTTCCCTGATTTTCCCACTCCAACCAGATTTCCTTTCCCAAAGGAACATAAAAGCACACTGCACACTGACTATTCTTTCTAAACAGATTCTCAACAGCCTCATCAAACCTCCAATATATTCCATGCCATCATCTTTATTACAGGTGGTGAGTGATGAGTCTCAGCTTGTAAAACTGCCTTCAAAATGTATTTGAATATCATTCATAGGTCATCTGGCATTTCACTGAAGTATATAAGGATGTTTTGCAATTACTAAATTGACTTTTGAAGCATCTGCTAAAAATCTGAGGCAAAAGTGAAAATTTGTGTTACATGTTATCACAATCTTTTTTTTTTTTTTTTTTTTTTTTTGCCCTCCTCCACTTTACTAATATAACACAGTTGAGGCAGTTGTCCAGGAGAGCGAAGCTAATGTGGGGGAAATTTGGGCCTTATTTCTGTAGTACAAGCACTTAGGATCCACTGAAGAAAGAGCAGTGATTGACTTAGTTTCTCACTAACTTCTTTCTTACCACTTCTCTGTTACTATTTCGCTGAATAATATTTAAGATGCCTTTCCCTCATCAGTCAAATTAAAAAATTTCCACTTCCTGGGTCTTTCTTACCCTTTTTTTTTTCAATAATGAAAAACATAGCATAGATGTGGTATGCAGGAGAGAAAGGAGAATAATAAAAGAACATAATGCAATTCATAACATTAAAATATTATGACAAAAAGGAAGCTTTCAAACTAATCAAACAGTGACTTACTGTTTGCTATTCATCAGCTTTTTCCTATTTTATTTGCTTTTGAATGATTCTCACATCAAATCTTCTTTTCCAACTCATCACTATACTGAAAAGATTAATGTAGGTGAAAGCCTGCAAAACTATTTCATCTAGATACGACATGGGTCTTCTGCTCCAGGAGCCTTTACATTTTTAATTAAAAATTGTAAAATATTATCAATTCTACATCTCTCACATTAGTACCTGTCCAAGAAATAAAAAAATACAGTATTGAAACAGTGCATCTTATAGAAATTAGCAGATATACAATAGATTATAAATATATTTCCTTCTTTAAATAAAGTAGAGCTGTGCAGACCTTTATTAAACTTGACAGAAAGAAAAATAATATAAAAACTAGTCTCGTCACTGAAATATTTCCAAAAGTAGATCAGAATGAAATTCTTATGCCTCCTTATTTAGTGCACACATTCAGCTAGATAACTAGACTTCTTTAAAAGTATAGCTTGTTGCATGAACTCTTCTACAAAGAAAGAAATATCTAAAGATTTAATGCAGGTTTTTAGGCTGGATAAACTTCCAAGACAGCAAATAGTTTTTCTCTGATTATTATGTTTTAAAAATAAGGTTAAATGCAGAAGTATTTGCTATTTTTATTTCTTTCCAGAAAGGTATCATTCTCACAGCAATCTAGTTAATGGTAGAGTAGTGGACAAAACAAATTGAGGCAATGTACATCTGTGGAGAAAACCTGGCAGTAAATATCATAAAAACAGCAATTCACTTTTAGATACCACTTTATAATTTACAAATCATTTTCCATTTTTAATCTTGCATTCTTAAGCTACATATTATCATCCTGACTTTACAGCCAAAAAAGAATACAGCTCAAAGAAAGTAAGACTTGCCCAATTTTACATAACCATTTAATGACAGAGCTGGGACTCCAACCCAAATTTTTGTCCCACCTCAAAGGCTCTTTTTTGCTATACTACACCCACTTTAGGTAGAATCCTAATTACATGATTAGGAAAGGGGATAAATGGAGTTTTTAATTGGCTAACTCAAAAGGTATTAAAGACAAATGGGTCCTTGTGAAAACCTCTAAAACATTTGAACTGGTCAAAAAGATTAATGTCAATGGAAATGCAAGAATTTTCTAGCAGATCCTTGTAAGGATATCTAATTCTATAAAGGTCCGAGCTTTCTCTTGGATGCAGTCTTAAAATTTTGTAAGTTATAAAAAACTAACGGTAAAACAAATAACTCTTGTCCATAGAGAAAATATTTCACCCATTGAGATTAAAATCAATTTCCACTTTGTGGATATTGACTAGTTTTGCACCTATTAGCAAATTCATTTTTGTATTTCTATGGCCTATATTATGTCTGTTCTTTGGAGTCTCCTTTGAACTACTGTTAACATTTACTGGCCTCTCATTAATGGATGAGTTAAATAAAAATATTCAATACATGTTTATTTTATTATTTGTGAATCATAATTTTACATTTTGGAAAATATTTTAGCATATGTGACTAAATATATATCCCACAAGGAATCACCATAAATAAATAATTACAGTGAGAAATGCCAAATAATACAGATTTGTCAGCAAAGTTTTTACAGAAATAAATTAACTCTGTACAGTCGTATTGGAGTATGATGGCTTAGATATTATTGGAAAATGAGAGAAAAATAAAGAACATAGAAATCAAGGAAATCTGCCACAGTGAAATACATTTAAGAAGACAAATTGAACTGTAAATAAAGATAAAGCAAACAGTCTATTTTTGGGTAATACATATTATTCTAGAGCTGTATGATAAACTGAAACCATCTAACTTTAATTATATGATATCAAATCTAGGCTACAATACAATAGGCAAATGAAATGGGAAATTGCACTTAGCATTTGGTGAATTAAATCTTTTTGGCCAAACTAGATATGAATCTAGTCTCCAAAAGATTCTTTCTTCAATTATAATTATTTCAGCTGAATTCCATATTTGTATAAATTGTATACTTATTAAGAGTAAGTTCTTCCAATTAATCTCTGTGTTTACCTCAGCGCTAAGCAAAGATGATTGCCCATAAAATCCATTTCATAGCTATTTGATGAATTCAATGAATACTTGGGTCCAAGCTGTTGCCACCTCCTAGTGTTCACCTCTCTAGAAATTTCATTCATCTGCAAAGTCAGACAATCCTTTCTAGCACATCGTATCTCTATATAACACTGGTTTCACCCTGTCTTGTGGTGGATAGCTGTTTGTAGTTTGGCTCATCATATTCTCCCTCTCCTAGAATCTTATCCCCTGAGGCCAGGACCCCATGTAGGCATCTATTTAACTCCAAAATGCTTGCCATGGTGCCACTAAATATCTGTTGGATGAATTTATTTAAAAAAAAATGGTCCACTTGGCACTTTGGCACTAAAAATGCTTGACGGGACAAAAATATAATTTGAACATAAGCCAAAAAAAAGTTTTCTCTGGTTTATTTTCATAAGAAATAATCTTCAGTTACTCCAGAATTAGTTTTGAAATTATTTTTAGTATAAAAATTATCTGAGCCACTGCTTAGTAGTCTGTACTAAAGTTATAACAATATGGCAAATTTATAGGAGCTATAAATAGATATGCAGTTACGTCACACCATGTACAAACAGTAAATAAGAAAATGATAACAAACAAGGATAGCAGGAAACTTTATGGACACAGACACTGCTTCATAACAAAATTTCTGAGCTCTATATTTAACAATATTATACCCTACAGTATGCATACAGATGCATAATATATTCCAAACCTAATTAATATCAGTATGTTGGAGCATTTTGTATGTTTCAGAAAACTGGTCAATTTTTGGATCATTTGAGCATCTATAAATTATCATTTTGAAGATGAATAAATATCTCTTCATAAGTAATCTTTTTTCTAGACACTGGAATATGTCACAATATCACAACTGTTTCTAATTCTCAGAAACAAGTGAATAATTTGGGCAAAAATATTCTTGTCCATGCCAAATGAAGGAATTGTCCATGGAAGGTGTGATGCAAGGTAGTAATCAGAAGACTATGTGGTCTGGGGGAAGACTGCAGCCACAATAACACCCGGAGGAGTCTGGTGATGAGGCAGAAATGAAAATGGAAGGATTGATTCCATGTTGGTTTGATTCCAAGACTGCTGTTACTAGGAAAAATACCAGATTCATTGAAATAGAATCATTACTTTGACAAGAATTTTTAAAAATGACTTACTTAAGTACTTTTATAATACCAAATGGTGTTCTTCAAAAAGATATGTTGAAGACACCCCCCGACCCTATTATCTGTGAATGTGATCTCATTTAGAAGTAAGGTAGGTGCAGATGTGATCAGTTAAGATGAGGCCATACTGGAGTAAGGTGGGAGTCCAATCCAGTATAACTGGTGTCCTTATAAGAAGAGGGAAATTTAGACATAGCACGGGGAAGACAGCCACATGACCATTGGAGACAGCAATTAAAATGATGTATTTACATGCCAAAGAATGCCTGGAACTGTCAGAAACTAGTAAAGCCAAGAAAGGAGCCTCCGATAGAGGCTTAGAGGTAGCATGGTCCTGTCAACACCTTAATTTCAGTCTTCCATCCTTCGGAACTGTGAGAGAATAAATTTCTGTTGTTTTAGGTTACCTAGGTTGTGGTCCTTTGTACAACAGCCCTATGATACTAAGTATACCCTTCCAGGTACTAAAGTAACATGAAGACTATTTTAATTAGATCCTTTAATCAACTTACCTTTAAGATCATAAAGATTGATTGCTATATGGCATAATGTTATTAGCATAAGAAAAAAAATACCAAACCCCTGTAATTTTGTTGTCATAAAGACTATATAAAAATATGGCTAATAATGATGTTAACAATGGTTATCATATACCAGGTGCATAATCTTTCATCTCCTCCACAACCATAGATCATAGGCAATACTATCCTCATTTTATAGGAAAGGAAAATAAAGCAGTAGATTAAGAATTATCCTAAGGTACAAAACTGTAGTTCAAATCTATGTCTGTCTGACTCCCACACAATATTCTTTTCATACTGCCCTTGTCCCTTCTTTAAAAACTATATAATAATAATGAAAACAATTTGGCTGATTTTTATTAATTGAAATGACTGGATGTTTGGACATTCAAAGTTATATTCTAAAACAAATCAAGGGAAAGAAGCTTGCCCAATCATCACAAGCGTTTATCTGAACTTTTAGTCCTGTCAATCAGCATAATTATCAGAGAACAGATTTATTTTTTCTCCTACTCACTACTTCTCCATATGTCTACTGCATGTCTTGCATTTTCCAAAAATCAAGTGATTCTGACTTGCTTCTCCAGGGAAATGGTATAACATATTGATTAAAATAAAAATGGGCTTTGATAGCTACAGTTCCTGTGTTCCAGTTTCAGTTCTGCCCCTTAAGCAGCTGTGTGAATGTGGCTGGTTTCACACCTTCGGGCTCCTGGCTTCATTATTTGTAGAGCGGGGGGTCATAGTAATTCCTCCCAGCATTGCTGTGGAGGTTAGCTGCTTAGCATAATGGAAGTTACATATAGTAAGCTATTATTACAATTATGCCTCCAATAATATACTTTACTTAGAACTAGGAAAATATGTTGATTATATGAAATTGACCACAAATGTATTTTGAATTACATCATTTAAACTATAGGTTTTGAGGCTTCTAAAATCAAAATAAATTTTTAAAAAGACACAACTCAAAGCAGGCATTTATTTTCTGTATTATTTAAAGAATTCCCTACAAATCAAAATATACAATAATTCTTAAAAGCTAATCTTCACAATAAGAATCAGTGTGTAAAGGTTCAAATTCTATAGAGAAAAAAGTATGACTTATTTTATAAGCAGATTTTGCACCAAGCTGTTTTCAAATTACCTCTGATAAAACAGAATAGTCACACATTTTCTATCCAAACCACTTCTGCATTACAATAGGAACCAAAGAGTAAAAATGAAAGGTATCTACTGGGAGTTTTTTTCCAAATATAGTCTATCCGAATGATTAAATACTCGCAAAAAACGTGTTGAAAGAACAATGATGGTATTAAGGCAGGCAAAATCTTTATATTTTCTCTTGAAATGCTGTTATAGCAAGTATTCAAATTAGTTACTTATTAAATGTTGTTTGTGTTGTCTTTAGGATTAATGGCAATGAGGCAGCATAGTGTGGTCATTGAGTGTGAATTCTGGAATCAGAATTTGGGATTATCTTTCCATCTCCACTCTTTACCAGTTCTGAGAAATTGGGCAAGCCATGTACCCATTCATTCCTCAGTTTCCTCATGTGCAAAATACAAATATGAATAATACTAATCTCACAGAGTAACTGAAAAGATCACAGGGATGTACAAAAAATGCTCTAAGACAGTACCTATTATATAGATATGCATTCATTTAATGTTAGCAATAATAATTACTAAACAATAATTCAGTAAGATTAAATCTTATGTGTCTCATGAAGAGAAAATACCTAGCAGCTATTAAAAAATAAACAGTAAAAATAGCTTCCATGTGTTAAATACTTATTCTGAGCCAGGCCCTATAATGAATACTTTAATAATACATGGATGTACTATGTCATATACCCCATAATATTTTCTCAGTTTTACAAACAATGGAGCAAAGAAGCTCTAATTTCTTGTCACTCTAGCAACCTGAAGATCCAGGACTGTTTTTACTCTTCCTCAACTTTATGCCAAGCACTGAGAGGAGGACTTAGGATGCAAAAATCTTCCATCAGTCCTCTCCTGCCTCCTAGATGCATATAGGGTTTTCACTTTGAACATGGTTCAAAGTGAGTCCTCTAGAAGCAGAAGTTGAAATAGTGAGTTTTGTGAAATAACTTGTGAAAGTAATTCGGAGACAGTAAACTTCTGGGAGAAGGGGAAGAGAAAAACAGGATAGGGGAAGGAAAGAAAGCTAAGCAAGGCTGTGGACTCAGCTGGAGACTAGCTCAATTCTGGAGCATCATTTGCATCACAAGGTTGGCTCCACCTTAGCGCAAGAGGGCCAGCCCTTTGTACCCTAAATCAGGCAATCAGTAACCCTGACAGCCCCAGGATCAGGGGTTCATAATCTCCTGAGCAAGGCAGCTCTCTTTCTTCCAAAGCCAGTGCTCTGTACAAGGGACAGCAGCGTACCCTTAGCAATCACCATTCCCAACACCTAGAGAAATGCCCAATGAAAGGGATCTGGAAAGAGCACCAACAGCATAAACTGTCATCTACTCTCTGTTGCAAGGTCTTTCCCCTTGGAGATCCCATGTCTCTTTCAGTCAGTAAGTTCTATTTCTGAGCATTAGTTCAGGTCAAGAAAGCAGGATGTTGACTCTTCCCTGATTTCAGCATTCTGCTTATTCACTGTGTGTGTATGTATACTTTTGTTGGCTGCCTATCTGGAACTATCATGTTCTACTAGTATCTCCACAGATCACAGTGAGCCAGGTTGTCTTGACTACCATTCTGACCTTATCACCATTTGCTATTACTGGATCCTGACATTCTATTAATACATGGGTTCATGGGCGTGTTATGACATCTCCTCCAATCGACCCTGTCTTAGAGAGGACAACCACTGTTCATCTTAGAGATTCTGGTGCCCTCCTTACAAACATATTTCTTTTCATCTTGAGAAATAATCATCTGTGGATTTCCAGGGGTTTTTTTCATGGTGGACCCAGTACAGTATAGTGTAGTGTAGTATAGTATAGTACAGTACAGTACAGTACAGTAAAGTACAGTACAGTATAGTATAGCACAGTATAATATAGTATAGTATACCCAATTCTTGGAGCTTTTTTATTCTTTACACCTATCTGTCACAGATTTCTGGCATTTCTACTTTAGTTAGTATGGGCTATTTGGTTTTCCAAGATTAAAAGAGCCAGATAAATGGTATATTAGCACTCCTTTCCAAGCTCCTTGCCAGGGTATTAAATCCTGTCATGAGAGGATGCTTCCATAACAGAAAACCCATTTTTTTCAGCTGATGGTCTGTCTCCTTTGATCCAGCACTCTCAGAATACATTCCTGGTCATATTTTCCTTTTACCTACTGATACATATTAGCCAGATCTTACAGTTCCTCTAGCATATAGTCCATCTCCTCACTCAGAAGTCCAAGCACTTTCACAGTAAGGTTTTCCTTAATACTGGCGTGCTTAACATGGTTCATGCTAAGTATAATAAACAAAGATCAGCTTTCCCATAGTGATTCTTGCATTTTAAACATTAATTCTGTTTACTCAAATAACTTTTGCCCCAAAATCTAATTTAGAAACAAAATTGCTTGAAAAATTTAAACATTATTTCTCTATGAATGATTATGTTGGGTGAAGGGCAGATCCCAAGGAGGGTAAGCATTGTTTTGTGAGGTACCTGCTTCATATGAGGCCTCTTTATAGCAGGGAGGTAGCATAGGCTGCATATTAAGGCTAAGAATTAGATCCAATAATTCCAGGTTTTTAAATGCATCTACCTAGTTTTGTCAATCTGAAGTCTCAGGATCCCTCCCCTTCCTTATTAAGGCTCTGTTTTTGGCCTCAGATGCTTGCTTACCTTAAAATTCAACCTTCTTTACAGATCTTCTATTCTTACAATTAGGTATTGTCTTTGGTCTTCAGCACTGTTTGTCCTCTGGCTATGGGCAACAGGAATCTCTTATAGAAACTCTAAGGAGGCTTTCTGCCCCTCCCACAAGGATGATCATAGATGTGTCTCTAATTTATTCTCTGCAATACATCAATGGCACGTAGCAACAAACATCTAATTCCACAGTCCTTATAATTATTATTTATATCACACCTCTGAAACTTTACAGACATTGCCTGACCTACAGAATCCCCTTCCATAAGCAGCCTGTTCTAGTTAATCACACTGCTACAGCATTCCAGGTGCTATTGATATTTCATCTATTTTATTGAGGTCTTCATTGTCATCCTGACAGCAAGTGATCTACTTTTAGAACCCCATCTTGAAAATCTGCTTCTGAGGATCACTTTTGGCACCATCTCAAGTCAGGATCCCAAAGCAGAGCCATAGATGGTCATTGTTTTAAAAGTGATATATTGAAGAAGTGCTCTCAGAATGAGAGTTAGGGTTCCACCTTGAGGCAAGAGGAGTGGGAAACAGGCTGTGTACATCCCCGAGTCAGTCTGTTACTGGGCTGTGGTTACTATACAAACTCCTCAAAGAGACAGTTTCATTTCAGGTGAGCGTAATGCTCTGGCAGAGGGGAGATTCCGAGCCAACAGACAGGGAAAGGTGCACTGATCCTGTGGAAGGGAGTTTGGGAGCCCACAGACAGCACCCATTATGCCGTATTTCTGAGACAGCATTTAAAGCAGTGCTTCAAAAACATAAAGTCCATGTACAGATTATCTTGCCTACTTGCTACTTACTGTGTTCCACTTGCCAGCTATTCCTTTCCCCTCCCATGATATGTTTTTACTACATTTCACTGTGTCCTTCAATGCTTTCAACTCAATGATAAGCTCCTATAGTGCAATGGATTATCTTCTATCAGATACATTTAACAAATTAAATCATCTTCCTGGGAAAAATCTGCTGCTTCAAGTATGAATGTTGACAACCCTCAAAACTTTCCTTATTGGTCTGTCTGAGTCATGGCTAAGGTCAGCAGTTCTGCTCTCAGCCTAAGATGAAACCCTCCCTGTGCTGTGCTCTGCAGACACGTGAAGAGTTCTCAGTCATTCTTTTATATGTGAGTAGGCCTTCCGAAGAAATAATAAAACAACAAAGTAGCAAAGGATCATCTGCTAGATTATCAGCATTAACAATCCTTCATTCATAAATGCAAATTTCCATTCATATTTTTAGAAAAACAAGAGCAGGACATTCATAGTTTAAGGTAAACAACAAAATGGAGGCGCTCTTTAGACAATTATATTTCAATAGTGATCTTAGATCTCCATCTTTTGAGCATGCAATAGCAACAAACAACCTGCTATGAGGGTTAAAACACCTGCTTTTTTAGTTTACCATCATCATCGTACCTTTAAGACTGGCACCCATCCCCACAAACCCAAAACTGGACATACAGAGAAGAGTTTAGAGGTTGGAGAAAGAGCATAAACTAACTTGTTAAACCTAGAAGTTGACCTCAGTATTATACTTGGAGACAGTACACTGTGTACCCGCCAAAATTTGTTATATATATGTGTTATGATTGAAGACAAGCTAGTCATTTATTATATTAGTAAATCTGAGCGATAATATAAAATACCATGTGCATTTGATCTGTGAAATTCTAGGTAACAAAATGTATTAGCTCAATTGTGCACAGGTTAATGCAAAGAAATCCTATAATATTTCAGAAGATAACAGTCTGAAACTACCTCACAATTGCTTTCAATGACATATTAGAAATGCAATTCTCTGTTCTTAAAATACGTGATCAGACTATTAACAGCAGTGCATAAAGAAAATTCTTTACTAAGAAGTCACACAGAAATCAGCAGTAAATTGTTGTATGTTATGTGATTATATTTTTGTTTGTTTAATATTTAATAGGCTCCTGGTAAAGGTGGTGAAAATGCTTCTACAGTCTTCACACTTAAAATTAGGGGATAATGTATTTCAAATTAGGCTTCATATTATTGACCCCTATAGAAACATTACATTCAAAGGAAACCTTAGCTTTTTTTAACTTACATTTTTATTATTGTGGGTTCCACTTATCAGTCATTTCCTTCCCCTACCACCAATAAGCTTTTACTGTATTTTACTCTGTGTCCTCAATATATTCAATTCAATTATAAGCCCCTGTAGTATAATAGGTACTGCTTGCATTTCTTCATTCTAAAATTCCTGTCTCTTTCTATTACATCTTGCAAAATCTTTTTGGTTCTTCAAAATTCAGCTCAAATGTCACCTTTTTTTTGTGAAACTTTCTGTGTTCCTAACAACTCATTCTCAAGTGGGATTGATCAGATTTTCTTCATTGTGTTTATTCTACTTGCATTATATATTTATTACTGTATCTATCACATCATCATGCAAATATGATTTACTAACTTGGAATCTATATGAGATTATGATCCCTATGAAAATGTGGATCCTTTCTTATTCTTTTCTGTTTTATCAGCATCTTGCACAGTGTCAAGAACTTATTAGTGATCCACAATTATTTTTAAATGGTGAATGTACAATTAGGCTTTGTCAGAAATTGACAGAGGAGAATCTAACATGTTTCTTACTGCTTAAAAGGCAAAGTATCAATCCTATGGGAGTACATAAGTGCCATATTATGCCTTCTTTTTTTGCTATCTCAGTTTGAAAAGTCCTAAACTTCCTTTAGCATCTTCGCAGATTGCTTGTTTTAACAAAATACAAGTACAGAACAACTGAAAAATCACCATGACTCCTGATTAATACTGAGAGAAATAGAGGGAATGAGAAATATATTGTGTTCTATATAATTTAAACAGTTTCAGTAAGCCCCTAGTTAAACCTCAGAATGATTCTTCTTCTTGAAGTAGATTTGCCTGTCAACTCTATCCTTCCTCAGTTTTTAACCAAAACAATTATCAGGAAAATAATGTTGAGTCAATTAGAAAATTCCAAATGTAAACTTTTGTCTCATATTTACAAATCCTTGAATAATTGTCAACATTTGTGTTTCAAAATGTCACTGATTTTGAGCTTCACGGAGCTTACATTTGACTTTTTCATTAGCCTGAAAGTTTGCAGTATCTGAACATGATCATACAAAGCTTTTGTATAGATTTGTCTTTATGAGGTATTATTTGTAGAGTAAGTCACTTTTTAGCTACTAGAGAAGCTTTTTAGCAACTAAGGAAAAAAAGCAAGACTTTCTCTAGGGTTGATCTTTCCAACAGTGTTGTCAATTGTAACTGGTAAGTTTTTAGTTGCTCTGCAATTGACAACACACTTAATTATTCAAATGAGAAATGTCTCTTCCCAAGTCTGTAATATAAAAATTAGATGCCCTGCCATTTTTGATTTCTATTTTAAAGGTACAACTTTTCATCAAACTCATGTTCACTGTAAATGTTTTCTTGGCAATTTACTTCCCATAAATGTCTATTATACAGACTAATTCATCTGAGAATACTGTTTGTTTATCCTCATGTACTTATGAATTTGTAAAGACAGCAGTGACAATAAAGGTAAAGAAATTATGACTAGAAAACCTCCAGATGGTGAGATTTGTTTTGTTGTAATTCCATATTCCAAGGTCTGAGCTGGATCCAATCCAAATTTCAGAAAGAGAAATATATTATACAATTTTTTTAACTGTGAGAACTTAACTGGCTTAGAAATAACCAAACCATCCAAAGATTCATGGGCAAATATTGCTTTTATGTGTGACACAGGTGAAAAAGTGTGAGCTGGGAAACAAGTCAATATGAGAAAGAATTGTATAGATTTCATTTGTTCTTTTTGGTAGGGTTCCTTAAAAGACATGGAAAGAAATTTTAGAAATAGAAGAGTTGGAATACACATTTATTGACACACCTGTAAGAAAACAGATAAACATACAAATAGTAGATATCCATACCACATTTACAAATTTGAAATTTCTTAAAATTGCCAGATTATCTTAAGATGCTCATCCTTTATCATTATATCAAAGTGGTGTAAATTATGGTCAAAATAATTTATATTTCAAGAAAATTCATTTATTCATGCATGCATCAATTCATCCAGCATATATTTATTGAGTGCCTATTTTGTGCAACTCACTGTGATAGGGAGCTAATATTCTAGAATCTCTTTTCTCCGTGATAAAAAGCCTACCTTTTATTACTATTTTTATTTTTTGCATTTTTACCTGATGGCAACATATGGCTCATGACAAATAGGAACAAGTAAAACACTGTATTTATCAAGTATCATCAATCAGCCTTATTTGCTTAATATTAATTCAGAAATCAATTTTGTTTGAAATTTGTTTATCAAAAAAAGGCCTGAACATTTTCATTTATTTAGAAATTTCAGTAATATACTCAGTTATCAAAATAATATCAACCATTTTGGTAGTTTAGAACTCAGGTTATTTAAGCCTAAATAAAATGGAGTGACCCATATGGCAAATGAAACATATTTCAAATTTTATTTTTTATGTTTTTAAACCTCTCTCTTGAATCTTTAATTTATACATGTACTTATTTACATATAAATTTTACATTATATACATATTTATGTTTTCTATTTTATTAATGACAGCTCAGAAGCTAAAAGCACATTTAACAAGTAAAAATGGAAATTAGTTTAAAACTTGTTATTTGTTGTCAAAGTCAAAATTAGACTAGAACTTTTAGAAAATTCTTTTAAAATTCTATAACAGATATGTTCCATTTTGATAGTCTATGAATTGTACATTACTTAAAATGATTACAAAATATCACATGATGATATAAATACCATTAATGGGGGGAAATGTTCCTTTAATCAAGTAATTTAAGACAATATAATTTTAAGCATTCTCCATTTTACGTCTTCTAGATGACTGCCTGTAAGTAATATTATATATGGTGTAATAGTTAATTTTTTTCTTTTTTTTTGAGACAGAGTCTCACTGTGTCACCAGGCTGGAGTGCAGTGGTGTGATCTCGGCTCACTACAACCTCCGACTCAGTGGTTCAAGCTGTTCTCCTGCCTCAGCCTCCTGAGTAGCTGGGATTACAGGCACGTGCCACCACGCCCAGCTAATTTTTGTATTTTTAGTAGAGACGAGATTTCACAGTGTTGGCCAGGATGGTCTCCATCTGCTGACCTCGTGATCCGCCTGCCTTGGCCTCGAAAAGTGCTGGGATTACAGGCGTGAGCCATCACGCCTGGCCGTAATAGTTAATTTTATGTGTCAACTTGACTAGGTTAAGGGACACTCAGATACCTTGTAACATGTTATTTCTGGGTGTTTCTAGGAGAGTGTTTCCGGAAGAGATGATCTTTTAAATCATAGACTGAGTAAAGAAGATTCACACTTACAAATATGAGCAAGCATCATCCAGCCCACTGGGGGCCTTGATAGAAGAACAAAGAAGAGAAAGCATGAGTTTTATCTTCTTTCTTGTGCTAAGACATCCATCTTCTCCAGCCCTTGGACAATGGAACTCTTTATATAGATATATGTATATATATAATTGATTTTTTTTTTTTTGAGACAGAGTCTTGCTCTGTCGCCCAGGCTGGAGTGCAGTGGTATGATCTTGGCTCGCTGCAAGCTCTGCCTCCCGGGTTCACGCCATTCTCCCGCCTTAGCCTCCCAAGTAGGTGGGATTACAGGCGCCCGCTGCCATGCCCGGCTAATTTTTTGTATTTTTAATAGAGACGAGGTTTCACAGAAAAGTCTTGATTAATACATATGGTTAATCCTACTTATCATAGTTTTTATAAAAGACTGAGTAAAGAAAACAAATGGCCGTGGTGTGTGTGTGTGTGTGTATACATATATATATATCTATATATATATATATTTTTTTTTCCTTTGGTTGTTTGTTTTTGAGACACAGTCTTGCTCTGTTGCCAGGTGAAGTGATGCAATCTTGACTCACTGTAACCTCCGCCCACTGGCCTCAAGTGATCCTCTCCTGCCTCAGCATCCTGAGTACCTGGGACTAGGCACATGCCACCACGCCCAGCTAATTTTTGTACTTTTAGTAGAGATGGAGTTTCACCATGTTGGCCAGGATGGTCTTGATCTCTTGACCTTGTGATCTGCCCTCCTCGGCCTCCCAAAGTGCTGGGATCACAGGCCTGAGCCAACGTGCCCAGCCTATTTTTATTACATATTTTATGCTATTACAATCTGATTTGAACATTAAAGCAAGACAAAATAATATTTAAAAGTGTATTACATGGAAAATAATACAAATAAAGCATATACAGTTGATTCTTGTTATGCTTGGTAATTATGGTCTACCAAGTCACTACGTTAGTTAAGTTATGGTCTACTGTAATGTCCCCATGAGCACTGAAGTAGAAAATGCTGAATCATTAGCCTTAGGGAAAATACATGGTTAGGTTTCTTCAAGCCTCGTTTGTAAAATTTTCATCAAATGATCAATAAACTTGATTTTATGTGTATTTCTGTTTAATGAAACATTATTTAATATATATTGTTGATTCATTAACATTGAACTCATGGCCAAGAGTACTATAACTTATCCCTGAGTAAAGCCCCTTTGTTTTGGCCAATTTACCCCATTTGGAATGAGAATATTTACTCAATGCCTGTACTCCCATTGATTCTTGGAAGTAAATAACTTGTTTTTGATTTTACAGGCCCATAGGCGTAAGGGACCTGCCTTGTCTCAGATGAGACTTTGGACTTGGACTTTTGGGTTAAGGCTGGAATGAGTTAAGACTTTGGTGGACTGTTGGGAAGGCATGCTTGGTTTTGAAATGTGAAAATGGCATGAAATTTGGGAGAGGCCAGAGGTAGAATGATATGGTTTGGCTCCGCATCCCCACCCAAATCTCATCTTGAACTGTAATTCCCACATATTGACGGAGGGACCTGGTGGAAAGTGTTTGGATCATGGGGATGGTTTCCTCCATCCTGTTCTTGTGATCCTGAGGAAGTTCTCACAAGATCTGATGATTTTATAAGTTGTGGTTTTCCCTGCTCTCCAGTCTTTCCTGGTGCTTTATGAAGAAGGATGCATTTGCTTCTCCTTCGCCTTCCACCGTGATTGTAAGTTTCTTGAGGCCTCCCTATCCATGCAAAACTGTGAGTCAATTAAACCTCTTTCCTTTATAAACTACCCAGTGTCGGGTATTTCTTTATGGGAGTGTGAAAATGGACTAATACCCCTGGCCTCTCCCCTTTAAATGACAAGTGGCACGCTTCTCCAAGTTGCAACAACCTAAAATGTCTCCAGACACTGTTGAAGATTCCCTGGTGGGCAAAATGATCCCCTACTGAGAAAATCGATCTGTGGTGTTGGTTGTGTTTTTAAACTTTACATCATTTGGAGTTAAATTTCATACTTTGGTTATTAAGGAACACTGACATGTATCTCCCCCAAATACTAACAAGAAGTTGACTTTTCTTTGCCTGCTGATATTAAAGTTCCTCCATATACTGCAGAATTTTTCAAATTTATATCCTAAGATTTTATATTTATCAGATAATGAACCTAATTTATAAATATTATACCCAGCATTGTCATCTCTAGAGTCATGTTATCTATCCTCTCCTCTAACAAAATGAATCACTCTTACTGACCATTATTTGTATTGAAGTGATGATACAAAATACATTTTTTGAAATAAATACTAGTATGTTTTCTCTACACCTGAAATTAAAGATAAAACATGCAGATTAAAATATAATAAAATATTTACTCTCATCCAAATTAACTTTTCTATGAAGTACTGAAATTAAAGTCTGTAGGCCTGGAAACTTTCTGTTGCATTAGAGTGGGAATGTCTACTGCAATTGTTTGTTAGTGTACTTATTTAACAAATGTTTAATGAGCACCTACTATGTGTAATTCCTTGTTTCTGAGGAAACAAAGAAGGACCCACTAGCCAAATCTCTCAGTTTATGTCCTTGCCAAGGGAGCAAATAATAAGCAACTAAACAAATACAGAAAAATATGATAATAGGACAATAAATTGTTTATAGAAAACAAAGCAGAGCAAAGGCTAGAGAATTTTTCATGGGATGATCCACAGAGGACAGTTGAATAGAACTCTGAATACAGTAAGAAAATGAGCTTTATGGGGAATGAACATTCCTGGCAAAGAAGAAATAAAGTGCAAAATCTGAAATCAGAACAATCTTAGCTTATCAAAAGTTAAGTCAGAAATAGGTGTGGCAAATGAAGTGAATAACCTAGAACCATCTGAGAGACAAGGTTGGAAGGGCAGGCATGTGTTGGGTCATGCAGAGCTTCCTTGGTGTGGAAAAATTTGCCTTTTGCTGTGAGTAGATAAGAAGGCTCAGGAGATCTGAGTGGAGGAGTGGTGTAATCTGATGTACAATTATGAATGATCAGTCCGGCTGCTGAGTGGAAAAGTGTCAGTAGGTGGAAAGGAGTTGAAACTGTGTCATTAAGAAGACATTACCTGGTTTAGGAAAGATGACGGTCATTTGGAAAAGGGCAGAATCAATCATGGTAATGAGAAAACACAGTTTCGGGAAATATTTTGAAGATGAAACAAACGACTTGCTGAGAAATTGAATATACAGTATAACTGAACATTTTCAAAAATGGTTTATAGGATTTAAGTTTAAATAACAATGGAAAACCTAATGTCATTTTCCAAGATGGGCAAGGCAAGAAGGAACAGATGTGGGTGGGTGTGCAAGAGGTAAATAAAATTTCTTTTTAGACATGTTAAGTTTGAGACAAAGTTTAAATGTTAAAACTAGTAACATTTTATCTAAAGAGTTAATTTTTTTTTCTGTTTTTCTGGTAACCTTTAGTTACTGAGCTTAATGTAGATTTTTGTGGGTTTTTAAAATTTGTGTTTCACTTTTGATAGGAGGGTGTTGTATCTGCATTTCTATATATCCCCAATGTATTTTTTTTTTTTAATAGAAAGGCACTTTATTACACTGCCCACTCACACCAGGCCAGGACAGGAGTCACTCTTTAGAACCCTGAGGGGCTGTCCAGGCTGATGGAGGAGGGGACCCACTCACCTGCCACAGAGCCGGCCCCCTCACATGGCTTCCTCCCTGAGGAGCATCTCCCATACTGGGGCTTCCAACGACCTTCGCTCTGCGCGTGCTGAAAGGACAGAGTTCAGAATCAGCCTCAGCCTGGACTTCTGTTACTATGGGAGGATAAGCTTGTCATGCTCACTCCTAGTGCCATGCCTCTAAACGTCCCTCAGACGGCGTCGGGGCTCTCGCCAGGGAGCTTGGTTACTGTTTCAATCCCCCGCCCGGCAGGCCTCACGGCCAACTTTCTCAGTGTCCACAGCAGACAAAAATGTCCACAGCCAGAGCTCCAAAGCCCTGCCGGCCCTGGTGCCACTGCCGCCTCTGCGTCCGGAGCCTGTGGGGCTCAGCTCTGCTGCTCTGGCCCAAGTCTGGCCTGGAGTCCCCGGTGCCCTTTGCAGGCACGGAGGCAGCTGGACATCCTTCACTTCACCAGCCTCTGGGCCTGCAAGCGCTTCTGGAGCTTTTCATTTTCCTTCAGAGTGAGGAAGAGTTTTTTTCTTCAGGGAATCTAAGTCCAAAAGGGCATAGCTGTGATCAGATGGCTGCTTGTCGGGGGGCCTTCTCAAGCCTGCAGGGCCGGCCGGCCGGCCAACAGTCTCTGCTGCTTGCGGCCTCCGTGGCGAGATCTGTTTTACGGGGCCTTTGGCATTTGGGGGCAACTGAAGCTCTTCAAGCGCAGTGTCCATGTTTCTCCCAGGGCTGTCCTCTCCAGCCCCCGCCTCAGGGAGGACCTTTTCTTTCTGAAAAGAGCTGGCATTTCCTCTCTCACTGGCAGTGTGTGTGTTCTCCCTCACCTGCGGTGGAAGGAGAGCTGCTTCCTGCGGCTGCTGTAGCGGTTGCAGCACTGCCAGGCCGCGCACGACTTCGGCATCTCCAGCCAGGCCTGGCTGCCCGTAACAAAGATGGCGGCAGCGGGGCCGGATGTATTTATTTTGTTATCTTCTAAGCCACAGAAAATAGTTTTTTGATATAAATATATAGGTTTATCACAGATAGTGTTTTTTTTTCTTTAAATACAGCATTATCTTTCTAAGGCTAGGTAGCTAAAAAATAAAGCCTGTAAAAAAAGTAAGACATGAGTAAATTAATTTATGAAGGCCTGCCTTTCTCAAACAACTGGTAAATACTAACAAATACTATTTTAAGACACTAACACTTATATTTAAAATAGAACTTCTCAATCTTGTGACATTTTACTTAGTCTAATTCATAATATATGTACAACTTGTGGGATCGTTTTGTAAAAGTATATAGTTTGACATAAGGATTCAAAGTTGTTCTCTAAATGTTTAAAGAAGCAATAAATCTAGGTTTGAGGATATTTGGTACATAAATTCACTGGGAAAGAAAAAGTCTGCAATAAATAATGTCATGGTAAAAGTACAAGCTATATATTCTTTTACTATTATTTGCTAGTATTCCACATACTACTTTTTGATCCTTTAATTGAAAATGGAAACAAAATGAAAAAGCAGGTCTGTATTTATAAAGTTTGTCCTGCAGTATTTTGCCACAGGTCCCTGTAAAATTCATTCCTTTAAGGTAACACTTGAATTGCAAACATTATCTCAGCAAAGAAAGGCAGCATTTTCTTACCCATTGGGATCTTAGGAAAAGTGATCTGTTTCCGAGCAGATCCTGAAGACATACTAAGTTATATAAATCGAGAAAGGGGAAGATCAAAACCTTGGCATATTCCTCAGGATCTGCCATAGTGGAAAGTCTGGAAGTACTTTTAAAATCTAGAAAACTGGGGCTGGGCGCAGTGGCTCACACCTGTAATCCTAACACTTTGGGAGGCCAAAGTGGGTGGATCACCTGAGGTCAGGAGGTCGAGACCAGCCTGACCAACATGGTGAAACCCTATCCTTACTAAAAAATACAAAAATTAGCCGGGTATTGTGGTGGGCGCTTGTAATCCCAACTACTCGGGAGGCTGAGGCAGAAGAATCACTTGAACCTGGGAGATGGAGGTTGCAATGAGCTGAGATTGCCCCATTGCACTCCAGCCTGGGCAACAGAGCAAGACTACATCTAAATAAATAAATAAATAAATAAATATAAAAATAAAAAAAATTATAAAACTGGTAGACAAGGATGAGAGAGGAAGTACATAGAGGGTAAAGGCAAACAGAAAGACAGTGGCCTGCTGCATTATGCAGTCTGGGGTTAATCTTTTTCTTGTACATTATTCTGACTTCTTAAAGGATCATTATGAATAGTTTGAAAACAATTATTTTCGGCCATTTATTGTCTTCTGGAACTCAATTGTGTACTCATAAAACAAAGAAAGTAAAAATATAAATGAGACATTTCCCAATATGTCAGATAAGTGAATTTTATTGTACTCTAAGCAAGGAAAGTACATTATATTATTTCATTATGTTAAAACAAAAATTAGTGACTCCTTGGGTTTAGTGATACAACACTGATTTACCTCTAGGTCATCTGATAATTTTAAGTGACCTGTGGAGACTAAAAATGTTTTATGTCATTTTCCATCTCTGTGACAGCAGGACTTGGGGAAAGATGATTAAGAAGAGCCTTTTTGCATGAAAATAAGCGAATGTAAAAGAATAGTTTATATTCATATCTCAAGAAACAGATGACAAATATGTTTTATTATAACATTTAAAATTATGAAAATCAACCACATCCTTAGAGAGCTGGCTAATTCTAAAATAGGCCTTTTATATTTGACTCTGAAATAGTTAACAGTTGAACTGTGGTCAAATAAGACTTTAAAAAGAACACGTTTATTAAATCTTGTGTTAAAACCTACTAATAGTGATACACTTAATAAATTCCAACAATAAAGGAAACCTCTAAAAATTTATGTACTTCATTTTTTAAAAATAAACAAATTCTATCTATAGTCCTTATTTAAACTGGAGGTTGAAATGTAACATAATTCATGTTAGGGGAAAGTCAACCAATCTAATTTTTTTTCAGTTGTAGTCAGAGTTTGTTTGTTTTCTTCATTGAGTTTTGGTGTTTTATTTAAGATCTGAAGGGTTAAAAAACCTCCATGGAGCTATGGTAGTGATGGTAGTAGTAATAATGGGGCTTATAGTCCTTAATCATCACCATAATTATCTTTTAAATATATACCATTTTTACTGCTTTCAAAGTGTCAGCATCTAACTCTTTAGAGTCCGCTGAGACACCCACATCTAGTATCTTTCTTTGTTGGTGAAGTCTTCACATGTGTGACTTCCTCACTGAGACTCTTCAGATAGACCAGTTTTCCTCTGCATCTAAGCCTCTGCTGAAATTCACGTACTTTTCCCCTCCTTTCCAGAGCATGTACACTCAGCAAGTGAAACATGAGTAGGAGTTTTGCAGGTGTCCAGTGGAAATGTCGAGGATCCTGGAAAATTTCTCAATCCCAGTGACTTTCTACTTACTAAGACTCAGGCCTAATTGATCATTAGCCCAAGATTACATACTGTTCTTGTCTCTGTCTTTATTCTCTCATCCCCAGACTTCTGAAACTGCATGTATACTTTGACCTTCCAGTATCTTATTTTCAAAATTCCCATAAAAATCCCTTGGCATGAGCAGGAGCTGGAGTGGATGAGTTCTAAAATTTCTCCTGTGCTGAAACACCTTGAAAATCATGGTTGAACTTGGGATTTAGTCTAAGAATACAATTGTATTTTCTGGATGACAGTTCTAGCAGCTTCAGCAAACACAGGAGATTGTCTGAATGGCTTAAAACACTGATTTTATTATGTTTCATTATTTTATGAGTCAGAAATTGGTTGGGCAATTTTTCTACTCAACATGCCATTGACTTACTAAAGTCATTTATTATTTTCACCTTATGGCTGGGCTTATATGGAGGGTTCAAAAAATTTTACTCAAATGCCAAATACCTTAGCAAGGAAAAAGTATTTGGAGACTTTAAAATTATACTGTGTTAATACACTCAACCCTCCATATCTACAGGTTCCACCTACAGGTTGAATCCACGGATTAAACTGCAGATGAAAAATATTCCTAAATATTAAAGAAATAAATAATACCAATGTGAGGGACAGAGTAAGAAGAATAGAAGCCTGCACCATTTGTCCCCATCCTCTACTCCCACCTACTACCTGCCCCATCTGGAACACCAAATATTAATAACTATCTAAACACATAAAAAAAAAAACACCATCACAAGAAACAAACAACAGAAAAAACAGCTGAGCAATGATAGTACTTGGTTTTAACTGCATGTTGCTGAAAGAGGCATCAAGGAGGACAGAAGAGAGAGTCCTGAATTGCAGATGCAATCCCTCACCCCATCCCCCATCAGTGACCATGCAGCACGGAAAGGAGATAGAATCTGTGCACTTTGGGAAGAGAGAGTGCAGTGACTGGGGGACTTTATATTGAACTCATTACTGCCCTGCCATATTGGAGAATGAAGCCATACTACCATACTGGGAATAGCCAGTGCCCACCCATGGAGGGAGCATTGGGTCCAGCCCTAACCAGAGGAAAATCAACCATCCCAACATTTGGAACTTGAGTTTTTGACAAGCCTCACCACTGCAGGCTGAAGGGTTCTGGGGTCCTAGGTAAACTTGAAAGACAGTCTCGGAAACATGGTCTGTAATCCTAGGCAACTTTTAGTGCTAGGCTGGGCTTAGAGCCAGTGGACTATGGTGACATGTTACCTAGGGAGACACCAGCTAGTCCAGCTAAGGGAGTGTTTGTACCATCCCTTCCCCAATCCCAGGTAGTAAAACTGGCAGCAACAAAAGTAACTCTTTCCTTCTGCTTCAGGAGAGGATAGTGGAGAGTAAGGGGACTTTGTCTTGCATTGTGGATACCAGCTCACCCATAATAAGACAGCACATTGGGCAAAGTTTTGAGGCCCCCATTCCAGGCCCTACCTCTTCTGTGACATTTCTAGACACACTCTAGGCCAAATAGAACCCTCTGCCTTGAAGGGAAGAACCCAGTTGTGGCAGGATTCATCACCTGCTGACTAAAGAACTCTTGGGCTCTGAATAACCAGCAGCAATACTCAGGTAGTATGCCATGGACATTGAGTCCTGAGACTTTCCATCTATAGGGGAGATACAGCACATTACAAGCTGTGGTGGCTATGGTGAAAGACTCCTTCTGTTTGAGCAAAACACAGGGAAAAGCAAAGGAGCTTTTCCTTGTACCTCAGGTACCAACTTGGCCACAGAAGATTAGAGCAACAAGCAAGCTCTTTGGGTTCCTGAGTCCAGGCCTGCACTCTTGGAAAGCACTTTGAACTTGCTCTGGGACAGAAGAAGCCCACTGTCCTAAAGGGTGAGTCTCAGGCCTGGCAGTATTCACCACAATTTGACTGAGGAATGCTTGGGCTTTAAGTGAGCATTGTTGGTGCCTTGGTAGCATCTCTGTGTTCTGGTGGTGGTGGTAGCCACAGGGAGAGGCTCTTCTGCTGTGGGAAGAGTCGGGGGAAGAGCAGGAAGGATTTTGTATTAAGGTGTGAGTGCCAGCTTAGCCACAGTAGAATAAAGCATTAGGTAAACTGCTAAGATAGAACATTAGGTAAACTGCTAACTCTAATCCCTGGCTCCCAGACAGCATCTGTGAACATGCCCAAGGCCTGGGAGAACTTGCCACCCTAAAGGGAAGGGTCTTGGGCAAGACTCAAATAAATGATATCAGAGATAAAAAAGAGACACTACAATGGATACTGCAGACATTCAAAGGATCATTAGTTGGTACTATGAACCAATAAATTGAAAAATCTAGAAGAAATGGACAAATTCCAAGACACATACAACCTACCAAAACAGAACTAGGAAGAAATCCAAAACCTGTACAGATCAATAACAAGTAACAAGATCAAAGCCATAATAATGTCTCCCAGTTAAAAAAAAAAGAAGCCCAAGACCTGACGGCTTTACTGCTGAATTCTACCAAACACTTAGGAATAACTAATACCAATCCTACTCAAACTATTCAAAAACAATAGAAGAGAAAGGAATGCTTCCAAATTCATTCTATGAGGCCAGTATTACCCTGATATTAAAATCATACAAAGAAACATCAAAATAAGGAAACTACAGGCCAGTTAACTCTGATCAATATTGATGCAAATATCCTCAACAAAATACTAGCAAACCAAGTTCAACAGTGCATTAAAAAGATCATTCATCATGACCAAGCAGGATTTATCTCTGGGATGCAAGAATGGCTCAACATATGCAAATAAATCAATGTAATACATCATATCAACAGAATGAAGGACAAAAGTCATATGATTATTTCAATTGATGCCGAAAAATGATTTGATAAAATTTGACATTATTTTCATGATAAAAACCCTCAGAAAACTGAGTACAGAAGAAACATACCTTAACATGATAAAACCCATATAGGACACACACAGCTATTACACTAAATTGGGAAAACCTGAAAGCCTTTCCAGTTAGGTCTGGAATATGACAAGAATGCTCACTTTCACACTGTTATTCAACATAGTACTGGAAGTCCTAGCTAGAGCAATCAGGCAAGAGAAATAAAGGCCATCTAACTAAAGGCAGAAAATGATCATTGTTTTGAGATTATATAACCTTATATTTGAAAAAATCTAAAGACACTACAAATAAAACCAATAGAACTGATAAACAAATTCAGTAAAGTTGCAGGATACAAAATCAACACACAAAAATCAGTAGCATTTTCATATGCTGACAGTGAACAGTCTGAAAAAAGAAATCAAAGTGATCCCATTTACAATAGCCACAAATAAAATTAAATACCTAGGAATTAATCAAAGAAGTGAAAAATCTCTACAATAAAAACTATAAAACACTGATGAAAGAAATTGAAAAGCATACACACGAGAAATGGAAAGGTCTTCCACATTAATGGATTAGAAGAATCAATATTGTTAAAATATCCATACAACCCAAAGAAATCTCCAGCTTAAATGCAATCCCTATGAAAATACCAATGACATTCTTCATAGAAATAGAAAAAATTTGAAATTTATATGAAATTTCAAAAGACTCAGAATAGTCAAAACTATCATGATCAAAAAGCACAAACCTGGGGGAATCACATTACCTGACTTCAAATTATAGTACAGAGCTACTGTAGCCAAAACAGCATAGTACTGGCATAAAAACAGACACATAGGCCAATGGAACAGAATAAGAAACTCTGAAACAAATCCAACGAAAAGTGACTGAACTCATTTTTGACAAAGTTGCCAAGAACATGCACTGGAGAAAAGATAGTCACCTCAATAAATGGTGCTGGGAAAACTGGATATCTATATGCTGAAGAATTAAACCACATCCCTATCTCTCAGCATACACAAAAATAAAATAATAATGGATTAAAGACTTAAATCTATGTCCTCAAACTATGAAACTATTATGAGAAAACATTGGAGAAACTCTCCAGGACATTGGTCTGAGCAAAAATTTCTTGAGTGCCCGACAATCCTGGGCAACCAAAGCAAAAATGGGCAAATGGGATCACATTAAGTAAAAAGCTGCACAGCAAAGGAAACAATCAACAAAGTGAAGATATAACCTATAGAATGGGAGAAAATAGTTGCAAACTGCCCATCTGACAAGGGATTAAAAGCCAGAATATATAAGTAGCTCAAACATATTTTTAGAAAAAAATCTAATAATCTTATTTTTAAAAATGGGCAAAATATTTAAATAGACATTTCTCAAAAGAAGACATGCAAATGGCAAACATACATATGAAAAGGTCCTCAACATCATTGATCATCCAAGAGAGATGTAAGTCAAAACTACAGTGAGATATCATCTCACCCCAGCTAAAATAGCTTTTATCCAACCGTAGGCAGTAACAAAGGCTGGTAAGGATGTGGAGAAAAGGAAACTCTCATACACTGTTGGTGGGAATGTAAACCGGTACAACCACTATTGAGAAAAGATTGGAGGTTCCTCAAAAAACTAAAAATAGAACTACCATATGGTCCAGCAATCCCACTGCAGGGTATATATCCCTAAAAAAGGAAATCAGTATCTAAGAGATATCTGCATGCATATGTTTTTGCAGCACTGTTCAAAATAGCCAAGATTTGGAAGCAGTCTATGTGTCCATCCACAAATGAATGGATTAAGAAAATGTGGTACATACACACAAAGTAGTACTACTCAGCCATAAAAAATAATGAGATGCTGTCATTTGTAACAACATGGATGGAACTGGAGGTCATTATGTTAAGTAAAATAAGCAAGGCACAGAAAGACAAACATTGCATGTTCTCACTTATTTGTGGGATCTAAAAATCAAAACAATTGAACTCTTGACATAGAGTAGAAGGATGGTTACCAGAGGCTGAGAAGGGTAGTTAGTGGGTGGGAAGGAAGTTGGAGATGGTTAATGGGTACGGAAAATATAGTTAGAAATGATGAATAAGACCAAGTATTTGATAGCACAACAAGATGGGTATAGTCAATAATAATTCAATTGGACATTTTAAAATAACAAAAAGAGTATAATTGGATTGTTTGTAACACGAGGGATAAATGCTTTAGGAGGTAGATACCCCATTTTCCATGATGTGATTCTTATGCATTGCATGCCTGTGCCAGAATATCTCATGTACCCTATAAATACATACACCTAGGTGTGCCCACAAAAATTAAATATTTAAAAATTTAAAATAAATAATAACCAATGCCAATGCAACAATAAAAATATAAATAGAAATAATATAGTGTAACAACTCTTTACATAGCATTTACGTTGTATTTGCTGTTATAAGTAATCTAGAAATAATTTAAAGTAAATTGGAGAATGTGCATAGTTTTATGGAAATACTACAGCATTTTATATCAGGGAATTGAGCATCCACCTAGTTTGGTATCTGAGGATGCATATCAATACCTGGATGACACTTAATGAACAAATATGAATGACTGTATTTGTTATGTTATTAAATTTTGATTTATTTATTTATTCATGCCATCAAAATACGATTTATTTCTGTGCTCAATCTCTAGGATTTTGATATTTTGAAATCTATGGAGGTTTAATTTATGCCCAGCAATTGTTCTATGTAGAGTTAAAAGTGGACTGAATATAGTCTATGTATAGTTTAAAAGATAACATATGAAAAATTTGTTGTGTATCAAATATCTATTAGAAAGACTTAAATTATAATTTAATTATAATAATATATATAATTATTATATATATAAATATATATAATTATTATATATATAAATATATATAATTATTATATATATAAATATATATAATTATTATATATAAATATATATAATATATATGATATAATTATATAATAAATATAATTATAATTTAACTCTTACTTGTGTAACTGGATAAATAGCCTCAGTCAGAAGTGTGCTATGTGAAACATTTATGAGTCATATTCAAATATAAATAATTTCATTATGATGAGAGAGTCTTACACTTGGCCTAAGAGTATTTATAGAATTATTTTGTTTATTGTCATGGTGGCATATGCCTTTAGTTCCAGCTACTCGGGAGGTGACACAGGAGGACTGCTTGAGCCCCAGAGTTTGAGGTTGCAATGAGCCATGATTGTGTAACTGCACTCCAACCTGAGTGACAGAGCAAGACCCTGTCTTAAGTAATTACATAAATAAATATGGGCTAGTAAAAAGCCTTCCCCTCTTCCTTTTGCATAAATAGAGCACATATTTATATTTATTCATGTCTTTTAATGCAAATCATTGACTCTTCTTACTGGCTCCTATTGGTTTAAAGAGTAAAAGTTTAAGCATTCTGTTGGGACAGAATTTTTTTAAAATACAAAATGATAAAAGTTTTTTTCTGTTTCCTAAAGCAGTTACTTGAAAATGAGGCAAAATTTTATGTTCCTTATTACTTAATTTTTAAATTTATTTATTTTTGTTTGTTTGTTTCTGCTTGAATAACCCATGGTTAGAGGGGAGTTAAGTTTTTGAAAAAGACTATGATACTGTAAGTTAATAAAGGGCATCTACTGATGGTTTAGACAGAATATTCCTGGTCGCAAAGTCAGTAGTCTATAACTATTGGGAGTCTATAACCATTGCAAGATTTGGCTGGTGAAATATTCCTTAAGCCTGAATACATGTATAGCCAAACATATTCTTACCACAACTGTTTAAACACTGCTGTGTCATGAGATTATAATGAATTATATTAAAATAATTAATAAATTTACAGTACCTTTTGAAATGACTTTTTATATTAAGAAGTGCTAAAAGTAAAATTATTATCAGGTAGGGATTCATTATGCTTATTTTTCCTTTGAAATGACTTCTTAAAATCTAAAAGGTAAGAATTTCTGACATAAATGATCTATTCTTGTCGTACAGCCACAGCCTGATATTTTAACATGCAACAATATTACAGGTGTAAATCATTAGATGCACTGGTGAGTAAATATTCTCACTGTTGTAATTCTGTAAGCCCTTGTAAAGGCTAGCTGGCCACTTGTCTGTGTGTTTTACATAAAAACAAACATAGCAAAACATGTCTATTTAATACAAGATACTTTGTCATGATACCAGAAAAAAATATTAAGAAGAAGGCACAGGCTAAAAGTTGTGTTTATTTGAATATTAGAGTATATGTAAATGCATGTGATTATGATTTGTGAAAAAATTTTCAGTTGAAAAATTTAAGACTAAATTAATTTATTGAAATTATGTGAAATACATAACATCATCATTAACAATAATAACAAAAACAACAACAATATCTCTTGTGTCTGTCTTACTTATTAGGTAACATGTTAAGCTTCATAAATGCATTACCTCTTTGAATCATTATAATATATGGACAAAATCAATCATGTTTTCACTCTCATTTTATGGATGAGAACACTTAGGTACTAAAATATTTTATAAAGACCATATAGCTAGTAATCAATCTATGTGTTATTTGGGATTGGGAAAAACCTGTGTTATTTTTCACTATGTTTTATTACACAGCATAAAGAGGACATAGTGGAAGCTGAGAGGGAAGAGGAAAGCATAAAGAGTATAAGGCTGGCAGACCAACTCGTGGACAAAATAAAGTGATATTATGACTTGGAAAGGGAAAAAACACATCTTAATTGTATAACTCAAGAAAGAATAAAATACCACATAAAACTTTCATTGAGAAATATAATTAGTGTAATTTGTTTCACTAGGACTGACATAAAGAGATGATAGGAATCCACTATTATAATTTGAACTCATAATGTTGCCTAAATCTGTAAACTTGATAGGAACTTAGAAGATTACCACCAATGATTTACAACCAATTAAAAAACACAAGTAAAGCATAACTGTTAACTTTTATTTAATTCAAATTTTAGTACAATTTTTATGCTGTAAACGCAATGCAGAGCTGACTCTCAGCGTAGAAATTAAGAGGAAGTAGAACTTATCAATAAACTTTATTTCCAACAAGCTGCATATTTTAGAGGAGCATTAAGGAAATTTAAACTGTAGAAGCTGCTCTCAGAGGTCTAGAAAAATAGATTTGCATCTGCAATACAGAGTCCTAAATGGCTCTGAGAAGCACTAAGAAAGGACAGACATACTCTTGTATGAAGTTCCCCTACTCAGAAAAACAGGCAAACATGGCTCAGGAATGCTATAACCAGGATCTGTTCTACCTTTACTGAACTTCTTGGCACTATTTAACTCCATATCCCATAACCCCAACCGCACCCAAAAGAGATGAACATGTTTACTCTCAGTAAATTAATATAAATACATTTGAAGGTAAATGTGCTGCATTTGCAGCATATTTAAGTAAAGGAACATTACATTATCCTCCTCTTTAAATGCAACTCAAAATATGTGCAATTCTTCACGTATTCAATAAAATATATTAGCATTCTACAGGTAAAGATATATCTTCCCTCTACTCTGACCTCCATTTTCAATCAATTGTAAAGTTTCAAATGATTAAGCCTTGAAATAAATGATTATATTTAAAATATTTCTTTAGTTGTTTCCACTTTCCTGGCTGGGAATATGTTTTCATGATTCCAAATTACAAAAAGGAATCTAAACTTTACTCAATACTTACTTTCCAGGTTGTGTTTTTGTTGTTATTGTTATTTTTTTTTAATTTCTTCCTTCCTCCTTTATATCTTTGTTTTTGCATCTACTCTGCCGAACCAAATCCTAGAAAATCTAGTGCCAGCTCAAGTCAATTTCTTCATGAAGCTGACTCTGATTATTTATTTATTTATTTATTTATTTATTTATTTATTTATTTTTTGAGACAGAGTGTCACTCTGTCATCCAGGCTGGAGTGAAGTGACATGATCACGGCTCACTGCAACCTCCACCTCCAGGGTTCAAGCGATTCTCCTACCTCAGCCTCCCAAGTAGCTGAGATTACAGTCACACATCACCCTGCCCAGCTAATTTTTGTATTTTTAGTAGAGACAGGGTTTTGCCATCTTGGCCAGGCTGGTCTCCAACGCCTGACCTCAGGTGATCCACCCACCTCAGCCTCTCAAAGTGCTAGAATTACAGGAGTGAGCCACCATACCCAGCCTGGTAATTTTGTATAATGTTAATATTACCTGATGCTTCTGAACCCTAGAGTTGAGTTTTTATCACAGAGAATTTTAATTCCAGGGTAGTAAGTGGATTACCGGTCAATATCTTGGGCATCTGGACATTGTCATACATCTAGTATATATTTTACTTGGACTAAATTATTGGTAAGTGCATACATGCTCCCTGAATTTCAGCCTAAATTTTTCCCCAAACTGTGCCCAGGTGTTGGAGTTAATCATAAAAATCAATCTTCCTACCCAGTATGCCAGATCCCAGATGAGATTAGTGCCCTAAGCTGAATGACAATTAACTTCATGAGTTTCTATGGTTTCTTGCAATAGCTGTCACTTTCCAAAATGGTAAACAATGCTTAGTATACTTGTTTATCTTTACCTTAGGAAAGAGCATGATTCTACCGATTTATACCACAGTTCCCTACCTGGAAAAATTGTCAAATCTTAATAGCATGCCAAGAATAATTCGTTTTCATGTGCAAAACTGATTTATGTCCTAAGCTCATATAATTTAAACAGGGTTTTTTTAATCTACAAGATATCTAGTGAGAAATACAAGAACTATTAGGAACTTTTCATTATGTGACACTTTCTATGTCATGAAGGATGCCAAGCATTCCAGTTATTATCCAAACATGGTAATAGTGCCCACTTTTCCACAGCTTTTGTGATAAAGAATATTACCCTACACAAATTTTAATATTTTTCTATAGGTCCACACTGAAAACCACATCTTTAACAATGAACATGAGGGCAGGTGTCATATTATAGAGTGCTTGTAATACGTACATGAAGGATTTGAGGTTTACCTTTAGGATCACAGAAAACCATTGAAATAATTTGAGCCAAAGAATAAGTAATGGCATTTGTATTTTAGAAAATATAACTGGTCTACCATCTGCAGAATGAATCAGGGGGAGAGTCTATGGCAAATTGAAGACCTTAAGTAGTCTGAGTGAGAGAAATGGTGACTTTGACCAGAATTGTCTGAAACAAACTATTTAAAAATTATATTAAAAATAATTTGGAGGTTGATTTTTAAGGGGTAGGAGAGGAGAAGAATAAATTACCAATGTAGAAAAAAAATTGAAAGGATCTAATTTGGAGTTTATTTTGTATGTGTCATTTTCCTCTCTCACTTTAGCTATACTGTCTCTGAAGTTACCTCCACTTTTAAATATTTTTTAACTTTCTGATATTTTGAAGTTAGTTTATAAGACATTGGATAAAAGAAAATGGTTCCATATATAAAAATTATCTACACATAGAAATCTTTAGGAACAAACTTACCTCATAAAAATGTCAAGAGTTCCAACAACAATCTCTGGGTACATTTTTAAATTGTCCCAAAAAATCCATATTAATGGAGATAAAGAAGGCCCTGACTTTATTTTTTCCAAGTGTTTTACACTGGATGTTCTCAGAGGAAACCAATGTATAATACTAAACTAATTTAGCCATTTTCTCCAGTATTTTCTTCCTTCTCAGATTCATGTTCATGCTTTTCTTTTATTCATATAACAAAATATTAAAAATTCAATTTAGAAGAGAACAATTTGAATGCTTAGCTAAGGTGGAGTCCTTATACCCATCTATTTCAACTTTAGTACATACACTAGAATCACCTGGGGAGCTTCTTAAAAATACATATTTCTAGGTTCCACATTTGAAATTCCTGTTTCCGTAATTCTGGAGAAATTTTGAGGAATTTGATTTATTTATTTGTTCCTTTATTTATTCATAAGCAATGATTAATGCAGGCAGTACTTGGATCACACTTTGAGAAACAATGCTATTCTGTATCCAAGGAATATTTCACAATGTTCTATTCCATCTCAGACATATAGAAAATAGAGTTAGTACTCCCTAGGCCTATGAATATACTTATTCTCTTAATTGTAGAGTGATCTATATTTTTTTCCCAGAAAAAAAAATTGATATTAGGGGGAAAAATTCCCTATGTGCTCAAAATTAAAGTTGCTAAGACAGGCAGATAAAATGTGAACACTCTATGTTTCTAAGGTTGTGTTGAAAGGGTAGCCTCAGGATGCTAACATCTAGTTTATTGATTATGGGATATAAATATCACATGAGCAATATTAAAACATTCTCATCCTCAGGTCTTATCCCAGATTGATTAAATAAGAGTCTGCAGAAGTGAGACCTAACATTTTAAAAATCGTCTTGGCAATTCCAATGTGTAGCCAAAGTTGAGAACCACTCATCTAAAACATCAGTCAATGACCAGGCAAAACGGATTTTCAATACAGTTGAGAAATAAGAGAAGAGTGCTTTTCAGGCAGCGAATGAATCTTACATATGGCCTTTATCAGACCAGCTGCTGGTGACCTGAATATTATTTTTGTGTTGTCTTTCTAATAGCAGTAACCACATAGTATGTACTAATTATCAGAGCAAAAACTCATTTTGAGGAATTAGTTTTATAGGTGATAAACTTCCATTGAATATTTATCATTGAATTAATCTAAACACAATTTTTAATGCACAAAGTCCTTCTATTTCTCACCAGGTCACTAAACTCCTTTTAAATTTTTTATTTTATGGTTCAAGCTGGCAAAGAAACATCTGCATTTCACTTCTGGCCTTATGTAATTCACCATTTCACAACTAAATGCAAGCAAAAATAGCTGTAAGCCAGACTGTTTGGAATCAACTTCAATGCATAGATCTTTTTTTATTTAAAACCTGAGCAACTTAAACTACTTTTATAGGGAGGTCTTTTTTACTGGAGAACTTTACTTGCAAGTATGTGTCTTGGAGTTGCTCTTCTTGAAGAGTATCTTTGGGGTGTTCTCTGTATTTCCTGTATTTGAATGTTGGCCTGTCTTGCTAGATTGGGGAAGTTTTCCTGGATAATATCTTGAAGAGTATTTTCCAACTTGGTTCCATTCTCCCCATTACTTTTAGGTACACCAATCAAACGTAGATTTGGTCTTTTCACATAGTCCCATATTTCTTGGAGGCTTTGTTTGTTCCTTTTTATTATTTTTCTCTAATCTTGTCTTCTCGCTTTATTTCATTAAGTTGATCTTCAGTCACTGATATCATTTCTCTCCTGCTTGATCGATTCGGCTATTGATACTTGTGTATGCTTAACAAAGTTCTCATGCTGTGTTTTTCAGCTCTATCAGGTCATTTTTGTTCTTCTCTAAACTGGTTATTCTAGTTAGCAATTCATCTAACCTTTTTTCAAGGTTCTTAGCTTCCTTTCATTGGGTTAGAACACGCTTCTTTAGCTTGGAGGAGTTTGTTATTACCCACCTCTGAAGCCTACTTCTGTCAATTCGTCAAACTCATTCTCTGTCCAGTTTTGTTCCCTTGCTGACAAGGAGTTGTGATCCTTTGGAGGAGAGGAGGCATTCTAGTTTTTGGAATTTTCAGCCTTTTTGTGCTGATTTCTCCCCAGCTCTGTGGATTTATCTACCTTTGGTCTTTGATGTTGGTGACCTTTGGATGGGGTATTTGAGTGGACATGCTATTACTTTCTGTTTGTTAGTTTCCTTTCTAACAGTCAGGCCCCTCTGCTGCAGGTCAGCTGGTGTTTGCTGGAGGTCCTCTCCCTACCCTGCTTGCCTCGGTATCACTAGCAGAGACTGCAGAACAGCTAAGATTGCTGCCTGTTCTTTCCTCTAGAAGCTTCATCACAGAGGGGCCCCTGCCAGATGCCAGCCAGAGCTCTCCTGTATGAAGTGTCTGTTGGCCCCTGCTGGGAGGTGTCGCCCAGTCAGGATACATGGGGGTCAAGAACCCACTTGAGTAGGCAGTCTGACCCTTAGCAGAGCTTAAACGCTGTGCTGGGAGGTCCACTGCTCTCTTCAGAGCCACCAAGCAGGGACGTTTAAGCCTGCTGAAGCTGTGCCCACAGCCACCCCTTCCCCCAGGTAGATGGGGGTTTTATCTGTAAGTTGGTGACTGGGGCTGCTGCCTTTTTTTCAGAGATGCCCTCCCTAAAGAGAAGAGATCTGGCAGTCTGGCCACAGTAGCCTTGCTGAGCTGCAGAGGGCTCCACCCAGTTTGAACTTCCTGGTGGCTTTGTTTACACTGTGAGTGTAAAACCACCTACTAAAGCCTCAGCAATGGTGGACGCCCCTCCCCCCACCAAGCTCAAGTGTCCCAGGTCGATCTCACACTGCTGCTGTGCTGGCTGCAAAAATTTCAAGCCAGTGGATCTTAGCTTGCTGGGCTCTGTTGGGGGAGACCTGCTGAGCCAGACAACTTGTCTCCCTGGCTTCAGCACCCTTTTTTAGGGGAGCGAATGGTTCTGTCTCTTTGGCGTTCCAGGCACCACTGGGGTATAGAAAACGACAACAACAAAAACTACTGCAGCTAGTTCAGTGTCTACCCAAATGGCCACCGAGTTTTGTGCTTGAAACCCAGGGCCCTGGTTGGGTAGGCACCAGAGGGACTCTCCTGGTCTGTGAGTTGCAAAGACCATGGAACAAGAGCAGTATCTGGGCCGGAGTGCCCGGTTCCTCAGGCTCAGTCCCTCACAGTTTCCCTTGGGTAGGGGAGAAAATTCCCCGACCCCTTGCACTTCCCCAGTGAAGTAACGCCCCACCCTGCTCCTGCTCTTCTTCCATGTTGCACCCACTGTGCAACCAATGAGATGAACCGGGTACCTCAGTTGGAAATGCAGAAATCACTCGCCTTCTGTGTCGATCTCACTGGGAGCTGCAGACTCGAGCTGTTCCTATTCAGCCATCTTTATCCTGAACCCCGAATTAAGCACTTCTTAAAGTGATCAGTAGAGCTCACAAGGGAAATATGCAGGTATTTTACAAGGGTAGCAGAGAGTGAGGAAATAAATTGCTGAACAAAAATTCCAAAATTTACTTTCTAGTATGTGCATTTTTTAGTTTTTGTAGAAATTCTACAATGCTCACATAAAGAAACCAGAGAATTCCTTGACTGTTAACAATCTGGCCCTTACTCCATGACAATGAGTATTCTTATACCAAATATCAAAATACACAAGCCAAAAAGTATATGGGGGCTCTTGACAAAAATAAATCAGCTTAAATTATGTGTCTTTCCTTACTTTACCTTGTACACTCTTACATCTATATTGCCACTCACACTGTACTTTAAATTATTTCAGTTTTCTGTATCACTGTTCTCACCACTGTGTGCCAGAAACTAACTTGATTTTATTTTTAACAATAAATACGTAGCACTCAGCTTGCTTCCTAGTAGAAATTCAGTAAACGTCAGATTAATTATAAGTGACAAATGAAAATCAGCAAATATAAAATGAAATACGACTGACAAATGAGTTATTGAATGTATCTGTGAAGTGCTAAGAATTCAAAGATAAATTATACATCTGCACTGAAGTAATATATCCATTATGTTTTAAGGAGGACAAGCAGATATGCAATTTGTCAATACTGAAAGTCAGCCTGTTCATAAATCCAGCTAGATTATGTATAAAAGTTCTAGATGAAGACGAGAGAGATAATGATGAATCCTGGAGGTGGTCAGTCAGATATGGGGATCAGGTAGATCTTGACAGGCTTAATAGAAAAACTGATAGTTGAGTCAAGTTTGGAAGGATATATAGGAATTCCATATTAGGGAGCAAGGAAGATGTATGGACAGAAATTATAGAGAGTAAAAGTGTATCATCTCTCTCTCTCTCTCTCGCTCTCTCTCTCTCACACACACACACCCCCCAAGGGATGAAATGCAAGCATGATTAGATGTTTAGTACTTTGGACTATAATAATCTCATTCTGTAGATTTTTATCACCTGATTACCCTATTTCCCCTCTTCAGTAAACATTATTATTTTTAGTGTCCTTATTCACAATGCATTGTGGGTATTTCTCTTACTGATTTAGCCTTGTCATAAGGGCCTAGTTCACCGTTTTGGGGACTGTCACTATAGTATTCATGTTGAATCAAAAAAAAGAAATTATGAAGAAGCAGTGTTCCATACTTCCACCAGAATTCATGAAATTCATTATAAATCTACATACTTATTAGTGCTCTCAGGGCTCTCAGGGGCTCACTTCTCTTCAATGACATTAAAATGATAATTATATATATATATATATATATATATATATATATTACAAGGAAAGGGAATCAATAAAGTTTCGATTCTCTGTGTCCATGAGATTTTGACTTGGCTCTCTGCCAGACATATATCTTCTCCTAGATGGCTCATTGTCTATTTCCTAAAAAAGCAACAGTCTGGCACAGGAGAGAGGGTCTGGAAAGATGGCAAAGTAAGAAGCACCAGAAATCTGTTCCCTACTTAGGTAACAATTGCACCAGAAATTTGATGTAAGTGTTTTTAAATTCTGGAGTCTGTTGTAGGCTTGAAACTTCCACAGGAAGGCTTGAAGTATAAATTATGTTTAATGTTGATCCATTTCATAACTTAGCACAGTAGCAGCTACCCATCCCTGACTCCTTAGCACCATGCACATATCCCTGGAGCAGCTTCCTCACAGTCTCCAGGAGCCAGGTGGACAAAAAGGATCCTGCCTTCCGAAAATCAAGTATCTGTGCTCTGATTGCTGACTGCTATTTCTAATCATAGAAAAAGAAGTAGCTGACATTATTGTTGCACTTTTCTCCATTGTTGCAAGCCACTCTTTCACTGGCTGTAGTGGCTTCCGGAGGAAATAAAGAGCCTTTAACTTCACTCCCTTCACTTTTCTCCATTTTATCTTTTGGAAATCAGACATGGAAGACTAAACCATTCAAAAGACTAAACTGCATATAGGTGGAAATTAGAAAGTCACCACACATCCCAGACAAATGTACAGGCTCAGAAATGACTTGAGAAAACCTTAAGTTTACATTTGAGGCTGATACTCGGCACAGAAGTTATCTACAACAATGGAAAACATGCAAAGAACAAAATTGAAAAATGGAAAACCCTGGGGAAGGGGAAGAATCTGATTTCCATAGTCACCACAGGCATAAGAAAGCATCAGTAAACTTCAAGAGAGGACAATGGAAATCACTGAGTCTTAGGAACAGAAAAGTGAACAGAACCTAAGGTACCCGATGGAGTGGAACAAATGAGCATTTGTCAGAGAAATAAATGAGAGGAAAAAGAGGGAATAAAGCCAGTTTGAAGTAGTAATATCTGAAAAATGTCCATATTTGATGAATGACATGAATATAAACATTCAAGGGGTTTAATAAACTTCAAGTTTTACTGAACTGAGAGACCTGCGAAAAGACACATTGTAATAAAATCATCAAAAGCCAAAGACAGACTCTTAAAAGTAGAAAGAGAAAAGTAACTTGTCATGCACAAGAGATTTTCAATTAAAATTATTAGCAAATTTCTCATCAGAAACTTTTGTAGTCTGAGGCAGTGGGCTGATATATTCAAACTGCAAAAACGAAAACAAAAACAAAAAAACCACTGTCAACCCAGAATAGGCAGAAAAAAAAAAAAAGATCAAATGATAGAAAAAAATCTCTCCTGGCAAAACTGTCCTTAAAAAGTGAGGGACAAAGGAAGACATTCCTAGATAAATAAAAGTTGAGGCACTTTGATACCATTAGATCTCACCTATAATAAATGGTAAAGAGAGTCATGTAGGTTAAAATGGAGGATACTAGACAGTAAATCAAAGATGTAAAAACCAATAAAGATCTCAGCAAGGCTAAGTACATGACCAATGATAAAATCTATTATTATTCTAACAATAACGTATAGTTTCAATTTTTGTTTTCTACATTATTTAAGAGATAATTACATTAAAAATTATTAGTCTAATATCTAGTATGATTTTGGTTTGTAACTCCACATTTTGGTTTTTTATATAACCCAAAAGACTAATATATTAAAACACTTATTAGTGTATGTGTTTGGACAAATAAATTTATAAAAATGTAATTTTGTGACACTAAAACTAAAAGAGGTGGGAATCAAGCTGTTAGAAAAGCCTATATTTTGTATGTTATTAAAGTTAAGTGATGTGATTTGTCTGTGTCCCCATGCAAATCTCATCTTGCATTGCACGGGGGCAGTTTCCCCATACTGTTCTTGTGGTAGTGAATAAGTCTCACGAGATCTGATGGTTATATAAAAGGTTTCCCCTTTCACTTGGCTCTCATTCTCTTTTTGCTGGCTGCCATGTAAAATGTCCCTTTGCTTTCCCTTCATCTTCCACCATGATTGTGAGGCCTCCCCAGCCATGTGGAACTGTGAGTCCATTAAACCTCTTTCTTTTGTAAATTACTCAGTTTGAGTATGCCTTTATTAGCAGCATGAGAATGGACTAATACGATAAATTGGTAGTGAGAGAATGATGCTACTCTAGAGATACCCAAAAAATGTGGAAGTGACATTGGAACTAGGTAACAGGTAGAGGTTGAAACAGTTTGGAGGGCTCAGAAGAAGACAGGAAAATGTGGGAAAGTTTGGAATTTCCTAGAGACTTGTTAAATAGCTTTGACTAAAATGCTGATAGTGATATGGACAATAAAGTCCAGGCTGACATGGTCTCAGATGGACATGAGAAACTTTTTGGGAACTGGAGTAAAAGTCACTCTTGCTGTGCTTTAGAAAAGAGACTGGCAGAATTTTGCCCCTGCCCTAGAGATACATGAAACTTTGAACTTGAGATAGATGATTTAGGGTATCTAGGGGAAGAAATTTCTTAGCAGCAAAGCATTCAAGAGGAAGCAGAGAATAAAGATTTGGAAAATTTTCAGCCTGATGCTGCAATAAAATATATATATATATATATATATATATATATATATATATATATATATATTCTGAGGAGAAATTCAAGCCAGCTGCAAAAATTTGCATAAGTCACTTAGCCAAGTGTTAATCACCAAGACAATGGGGAAAATGTCTTCAAGGCATGTCAGAGACCTTTGTAGCGAAGCCTCCCATCATAGGCCTAGGAGGGAAAAATGGTTTTGTGAGCCAGGCCCAGGGCCTGCCTGCTCTGTGCAGCCTTGTGTCCCAGCCGCTCCAGCTGTGCCAAAAAGGGACAAAGATACAGTTCAGGCCATGGATTCAGAGGGTGCAAGCACCAAGCCTTGGCAGTTTCCACCTGGTGTTGAGCCTGCAGGTGCTCAGAAGTCAAGAATTGAGGTTTGGGAACCTCTGCCTAGATTTCAGAGGATGTACGGAAATGCCTGGTTGTCCAAGCAGAAGTTAGCCTCAGCAACGGGGCCCTCATGGAGAACCTCCTTTAGGGCAGTGTGGAAGGAAAATGTGGGATTTAATGGCTGCCCTATTAGATTTCAGACTTGCATGGGACCTGTAGCCCCTTCGTTTTGGCTAATTTTTCCCATTTGCAATGGGTATGTTTACAGAATGCCTGCACCCCCATTGTATCTAGGAAGTAACTAACTTGCTTTTAATTTTAGAGGTTCATAGGTGAAAAGGACTTGCCTTGTCTCAGATAAGACTTTGGACTGGGGACTTTTGAGTTAATGCTGAAATGAGTTAAGACTTTGGGGACTGTTGGGAAGGCATGATTGGTTTTGAAATGTGAGGACATGATATTTGGGGGGACAGGGGTGGAATGATATGTTGTAGCTGTGTCCCCACCCAAATCTCATGTTGAATTGTAGCTCTCATAATTCCCATGTGTTGTGGGAGGGACCTGTTGAGAGATAATTGAGTCACTGGTGGAGTTTCCCCCATACTATTCTCATGGTGGTGAATAAGTCTCATGAGATCTGATGGTTATATAAGGGGTTTTCCCTTTTGCTTGACTCTTATTCTCTCTTTGCTGGCCACCATGTAAGACATCCTTTTGGTCTTCCTTCATCTTCTGCCATGATTATGAAGCCTCCCCAGACATATGGAACTGTGAGCCAATTAAACCTCCTTTTCTTATAAATTATCAATTCTCTTGTATGTGTTAGCAGGGTGAGAACTGACTAAGACAAGCTGTAATATTTGTTTTCTACATGATTTAAGAGACAATTACATTAAAAATTATTAGTTTAATAGCTGGTATTATAATTTTGGTTTGAAACTCCACATTTTTTTTTTTACATAACTCAGGAGACTAATGCATTACACACTATTTAGTGTGTGTGTCTGGACAAATAAATGTATAAATGCGTAATGTGTGACATTAAAAATAAAAGAGGTGGGAATTAAGCTGTTAAAAAAGCCAAGATTTTTTATGTGATTGAAGTTAAGTGATATTGTTTGACTGTGTGTCCCCACCCAAAATCTCATCTTGAATTGTAGCTCTCATAATCATCACATGTCCTGGGAGGGACCCCATGGAAGGTAATTAAATCATTGGGGCAAGGTTTTTCCATGCAGTTCTCATGATAGTGAATAAGTATCATGATCAACTTGAGATTTTTATGGGGACAAATATCTAAATGATATCAAACATATTGTTCTTTTTTATTGATAAGCAGCATTCAATATTAGGGATAGGCCACAATTTGCTTAAACATTCACCTGTTGAATGACACCAAATTGTTTCTAGTTTTTTCCATACAAATAAAACATTTGGGTACTACTTTTTGTGTAAACATAAGTTTATCTTTCTCTGGGGTAAATACCTGGGAGAATAATTGATGACTGGCGTAGTGACTGGATATTTAGTTTTTTTTGTTTTTGTTTTTGTTTCTCTGGTTTGCCTGTTTGTTTAAGAATCTGCCCAACTGTTTTTCATAGGGACTGTACCATTTTACATTCCACCAGCAATGCGTGATCCAGTTTCTCTGCATTCTCATAAACATTTGGTGTTGTAAATACATTTCATTTTTTTTTCATTCTGGTAGATATATAATGATTTCCCATTGTAGTTTTAATTCGAGTTTTCCTAATGGATAATGATGTTGAAACTTTTTAATCTGCTTATTTGCCATTTGTACATTCTCTCTGGTAAAATGTGTGAAATGTTTCTTCTTATTTGCTTATCTGCCATTTGTACATTCTCTCTGGTAAAATAGGTAAAATGTTTCTTCATGTTTTTTGTCAATTTTCTAATCAAATTATTTGTTTACTCACTGTTGAGTTTTGAACATTCTTCATGTATTCTAGGTACTACTCTTGTTTTGTATGTGATTTGTAAATATTTTCTCCCACTCAGTAATTTGTATTTTCATCCTCTTAAGGGAGTCACAGAGAAAACCGTTTTTTGGTTTGGATTAAGCCCAATTTATAAATTTTTCTTTTATGTACTGTGTTTTTGCTGTCATGTCTAAGAAATTTTTGCCTACCCAAGGTCATGACTATTTCTTTCTATTCACTTTTCTAAAAGTTTCATATTATATATTTAACTCTTTAATCCATCTGGAGCTAATATTTTTAGAAGATGTGATGATTACATCAAGGATTTGTTTTGTTTTGTGTCTTTGTGTATTTTTTGGCCTATATATACACAATTGCTCCAACATCATTCCTCTATATAAGGCTATCTCTTTTCTATTGAATTATTTTGAATACTTGTAAAAAGTAATTTGAGGATATTTGAATGTGTCTACTTTGTGTGGGTTTTTTTTTATTTTGTTTTATCAATCTGTGTGCCAATCCACCTTCAATATCACAATCTTGATATCTGCATCTATATAATACAATCTGATAGACTGATTCTGCCCACTTTATTCTTCTTTTCCAAATTAGTGTTATTTATTATAGTGTCTTTCCTTGTCCACATACATTTTAGAATAATCTTTTACATACCTACAAAAAATGAGACCTAAATTTTAATAGGAATTGAGTTAAATCTGTATATCACTATGCAAATAATTTATATATTTACTATGATGGTCTTTCAAACAGTGAACATGATAATGATTCTCTATTTATATATTTGATTTTTTTTCTGTTTTATAGGTTTCAGCATACAAATCTTCACCACACCCAGCTAATTTTTTTGTATTTTTAGTAGAGACGGGGTTTGACCATGTTGGCCAGGATGGTCTCAATCTCCTGACCTCGTGATCCACCTGCCTCGGCGTCCCAAAGTGCTGGGATTACAGGCATGAGCCATGCACCTGGCCTGACTGCTGAAAACTATGAAGCCTCACCTCTTCCATTTTCTTTTGTGCCCCATATATGAATAAGTACATAAGAAAACTTAAGTGTTTTTTCTTTTGGATCCTGTGGAAGGTTTAGACAACATGGGCCCCTGCTAATGAAAGAAAACTCATGTTGGCCCCAACTCCTAACCACAATAATATGCCAGAAAGTCCCCTTTCTTTGTTCTCTGAAGCCAATTTTGGACCTGCTTGAAGGACTGTGCTGTTCTTCCCAGGCACGTCAACTACACAAGTAGTAAAACATTTCATATCCTCGTGTGTGTGTGTGTGTGTGTGTGAGAGAGAGAGAGAGGTTGACTGAGAGAAAAAGTTTAGGTATGAGAAGCAACTTTTATGTTGGCAAGGTATCCCCACTCTGACTTTGCAGAAGGCCACAGAAACCTCTGTTGTTTTTCATTTTATTTTAGTTTTTGCTTATTACATTGGCTGAAATTTACAGCACTATATTGAAAAAAAGTGATGAGAACGGACTTCCTTGCCTTATTCCTGAACATAAAACAAAATCATTCGGGCTTTCCACATCAAATATAATGTTAGCTGTAGGATTTTTGAAAATGTTGCTTATCAAGTTAAGTAAGAGCCAATCTATTCCTAGTTCTCTGGGAATATTTATCATAAGTAGGTTTTAAATTTTATCACATGCTTTTTCTACATCAATTTATCTTTTTATGTATTTTTTTTTCTTTTTTTAGCCTGTGAATTGGTTTACCCTGATTGGTTTTTGAATATTTAAATAGTTTTTCATTCTTGGTATAAAATCTATTTGATCATGATATAAATTTTTAAACATTTACTGAATTGCATTTGGTAATATTTTGTTAAGAATTGTGTTCCTGTTCATCTGGTTCAGGAGCCTAAGCTGCCCTACCTTCCTGTGGAAAGATCATGATGCAACAGGACCCTCTATGCTCTATGCTCAGGCAGATCCCCAGGTATTTGAAACACTTGTTCTCCTGGATCAACAGGCTGCACTTCCTGTGTAGAGACCATGGTAAAGCAGGGTCCTCTCAGCTTCTCATCCTGGCATACCTCCAGGGATTTAGAGCACCCACTCTTCTGGATCAGAAGCCTAAGCTGCCCCACCGATCTCATGAAGAGATTGTGGTTCAGCAGGGTCTTCTACACTTCACACCTAGGCAGATCTCCAGGCATCAGGAACACCCACTCCCCATGAGTAGTTTAGGCCACCCCCCAACCCAATGCAGAGAATCTTGGGCTGAGATTTCACAGCTCCATGACAATATATACCTATGGGTGCTTGTTGGCTGCCCACTGGACCCCCCTTGGCACTGGTGCTTGTGCTTGCCATTGGGGAACGTGTACGTGGGTCTGCCTGGACCAGCCCTGTTCATCTTCATCCCCAACTCCTGAACTCAGACTACTGTGAGTTCCATGGTTCAGCCCATTGCCCAAGGCAACAGAAAGCTTCTTTCAGTAAGTAAGAATTAAGTATATACCCATCTGCCTTGGTGGCAGTCAGTTCTTACCCATAAGCAACATCTACTGACTTTTAAGTTGAACCTCACAGCTCAGTATAAAACATGCTGACCAAAGTCCACAATGCTCTGGAATCAAAGCCAAAGAACCCTACCCAACTCTACAGTCATATCCTCTAAGTATGACTTAGGTGGAAGGAAAGAAAAAAATTCTATCCACATGAAAATAAATACAAAAATTTGAAGTGTTTCCAGATAAGAAGGAACCAGGGCAAGAGTTCTGGCACCATGAAAAATCTCGATGTTTTGACACCACCAAAGGGTCATACTAGCTCTCCAGTAATGGTCTCTAACCAAAATGAAAACTCAGAAATGACAGATAAAGAATTCAAAGCATGGATTGTAAGAAAGCTCAATGAGACCCTAGACACAATTGAAAATAAACACAAAGAAACTTCTAAAGCAATGCAGAAAATGAAGGAAGAAATAAACATCTTATAATCAATTAGGACTTTTGTAATTGAAAAATTCACTTAAGAAACTTCAAAATACAATTGAAAGCTTTATCAGTAGATTAGACCAAGCAGAAGAAACACTTTTATAGCATGAAGACTGGTCTTTCAAACTAATACATGCAGACAAAAATAAAGAAAAATGAATTTTTAAAAATGAACAAAGTGTTTGAGAAATATCGGATTATGTCAAGTTACCAAAGCTATGAATTATTGGCATCCTTGAGGTAGGAGACAAAGTAAATAACCTGTAAAACATATCTGAGAGAATAATTCAAAAAAAATCCCTAATTTTGCCAAAGAGGTAAACATCCAGATATAAGAAATCCAGAATGCACCTGCAAGATACTATACACAATGAACATCACTGTACAGGGTCAACACTAAAAACATCTTAAAGGCAGCTAGAGAAAAAGGTGAGATTATAAACAAGGGGAACCCCATCAGGCTAACAACAGATTTCTCAGCAGAAATCTTATAAGCCAGAAGAGATTGGGGGCCTATGTTTGCATTATCCAAAAAAAAAAAAAAAATTCCAACAAGAAATATATATTCTGCCAAACTAAGCTTCATAAGCTAAAAAGAAACAAAATAGTTTGCAGACAAGCAATCATTAACAGAATTCATTACCACTAGACCAGTCTTACAAGAGATCCTTAAGGGAGTTCTAAACATGGAAATAATAGAATGATACCTGCTACCACAAAAACACACTTATGTACGTAGCCCACAGATTCAATAAAGCAGCTACACAATAGAAACTGTAAAGCAACAGGCTAACAACTTCAAGATAGGATCAAAAATTTCACATATCAATATTAATCTTGAATGTAAATTGCCTGACCACTCCACATATAGGGAACAGAGAAGTGAATTTGATAAAAACAAAACAAAACAAACAAAAAAACAAGATCCATCCATCTGCTGTCTTCAGCATACCTATCCCACACATAATGACGCTCATAGGCTCAAGGTAATGTGGTAGAGAATGATGTACCACACAAATGGAGAGCAGAAAAGAACATGGGTCTCTATTCTTATATCAGACAAAACCAACTTTAAAACTGATAACAGTTAAAAAAGACAAAGAAGGGCATTACATAATGATAAAGGGTTCAATTGCACAAGAAGACTTAACTATGCTAAATATATACAGATTCAATATTGGACCAACCAGATTCATAAAACAAGTACTTCTAGACCGACAAAAAAACTTATCCACACAACAATAGTGGGGGACTATGACATCCAACTGACAGTGACAGACAGATCATTGAGGCTGAAAACTAACACAAAAATTCTAGATGGAAATCTCACAATTGACTAATTTGTTCTAATAGATATCTACAAAATATTTCACCCAGTAACCAGAGTTTATATTCTTCTCATTCACACATGAAACATACTCTAAGATTGACTACATGCTTGGCCACAAGGAAGTATCGATAAATTTTGAAAAATAGAAATCATACCAACCACACTCTCAGACCACAGTGAAATGAAAATAAAAATAGAAATCAATACCAAGAAGATGTCTAAAAACCACATAATTATATGGAAATTAAACAACTTGTTCCTGAATGACTTTTGGTTAAACAATGAAATTAACGCAGAAATCACAAAAAAATTTGAAATAAATGAAAACAAAGATACAAACCAAAAATCTCTGAGATGCAGCAAAAGCAGTGTTAAGAGGAAAGTTTATAGAACTAAACACCTACATTAAGAAGTTAGAAAAATCTTAAATTAACAATCTAATATTACACTTAAAGGAAGTAGGGAAGAAAAGAAAAAAAACTAACCCCAAAGCTTGCTGAAGAAAAGAAATAATTAAAATTAATTGCATAAGGTACAGACTAAAAAATTTTAAAAAGGAATCAAAAGAACCAAACATGGTTTTTGGAAAAGCTAGAAAAGTATTGCGGGAAGTCAGGGACCCCAAATGGAGGGACCAGCTGAAGCCATGGCGGAAGAACATAAATTGTGAAGATTTCATGGACATTTATTAGTTCCTCAAATTAATACTTTTATAATTTCTTAACGCCTGTCTTTACTGCAATCTCTGAACATAAATTGTGAAGATTTCATGGACACTTCCCCAATTAATATCCTTGTGATTTCTTATATCTGTCTTTACTTTAATCTCTTAATCCTGCCATCTTCGTAAGCTGAGGAGGATGTATGTCACCTCAGGACCCTGTGATGATTGCGTTAACTGAGCAAATTGTAGAGCATGTGTGTTTGAACAATATGAAATCTGGGCACCTTGAAAAAAGAACAGGATAACAGCAATGTTCAGGGAACAAAGGAGATAACCTTAAACTCTGACTGCTGGTGAACCAGGCAGAACAGAGCCATATTTCTCTTCTTTCAAAAGCAAATGGGAGAAATATCACTGAATTCTTTTTCTCAGCAAGGAACATCCCTGAGAAGGAGAATGCGTCCCTGAGGGGAGGCCTCTGAAATGGCCGCTTTGGGGATGGCTATCTTTTACGGTCATAACTGAGGGATGAAATAAGCCCCAGTCTCCTGTAGCGCTCCCAGGCTTGTTAGGATGAGGAAATTCCTGCCTAATAAATTTTGGTCAGACTGGTTGTCTGCTCTCAAATCCTGTCTCCTAATAAGATGTTATCGATGACAATGTGTGCCCGAAATTTCATTAGCAATTTTAATTTCGCCCCGGTCCCATGGTCCTGTGATCTTACCCTGCCTCCATTTGCCTTGTGATATCTTATTATCTCGTGAAGCCTGTGATCTCTGTGACCCACACCCTATTCGTACACACCCTCCCCTTTTGAAAATCACTAATAAAAACTTGCTGGTTTCACAGCTCAAAGGGCATCATGGAACCTGCCAACATGTGATGTCTCCCCCGGACACCCAGCTTTAAAATTTCTCTCTTTTGTACTCTGTCCCTTTATTTCTCAGACCAGCCGACACTTAAGGAATACAGAAAAGAACCTACGTGAAATATCAGAGGTGAATTTCACCTGATAGAAAAGATTTATAGACTGCTAGCTAAAGAAACAAAATGAGAGAAGATACAAATAATCACAATCAACAAAAACAAAAGTGATGTTATGGCTGATCCCACATAAAAACAAAAGACCCTCAGAGACTATTTTGAACACCTCTCTGCACACAAACTAGAAAACCTAGAAGAAATAGATAAATTCTTGGAAACACACAACCTACCAAGATTGAAACAGGAAGAACTTGAAACCCTGAAGAGACAAATACTGAGTTCAAAATTGGATCAGCAATAAAATCCTATCAAACAAAAAAAACTCTGGACCAGATGAATTCGAAGCAGAGTTCTACCAGACAGACAAACAGTCAAAGAGCTGAAACCAATTCTACTGAAACTATTCCAAAAACTCAAGGAGGAGGGACTCCTCCCTAACTCAGCTAGCATCACCCTGATATAAAAATCTGGCAAAGACACAATTAAAAAAAAAACTACAGGCCAATACACCTGATAAACACAGATGTAGAAAACACAACACCAGCAAACTGAATCCAGCAGCACATCACCAAGCTAATCCACCAGAATCAAGTAGGCTTTATTCTTGGAATGCAAGTTAATTCAACATATGCAAATGTGATTCATCACAAAAATAGAACTAAAAACAAAATACATACGATCATGTCAACAGATGCAGAAAAGGCTTTTGATAAAATCTAACATCCCTTCATGTTAAAAACTCTCAACACACTAGGTGATGAAGAAACACATCTGAAAAGAAGAGCTGTCTGTGACAAAACCAAAGCCAGTACCATACCAAATGGGCAAAAGTTGGAAGCATTGCCCTTCAGGACCAGTAAAAGACAGGGATACCTACTCTCACCACTACTATTTAACATAGTACTGCAAGTTCTAGCCAGAATAATCAGGAAAACAAAAGAAATAAAAGGCACCAAGATAGAAAGACAGAAAGTCAAACTCTCTCTCTTTGCAGACAATATGATTTTAAACCTGGAAAACTTAAAAGCTTTGCCAAAAAGCTCATTGAGCTGATAAACAATGTCATCAGTGCTTAGGGATACAAAATCAATGTAGAAAAATTAGTAGCACTTCTAAATACCAACAGCATCCAAGCTGAGAGCCCACTCAAGAGCACAATCCCATTCACAATAGCCACAAAAATAAAGTAAAATACTCCCAAATGCAACTAACCAGACAGCTGAAATATCTCTACAATGAAAAGTACAGTGAGTTGAGAAAACACTACTCAAAAAAGTCAAAGATGAGAAAAACAAATGGAAAAACATTCCATGTCCATGGAGAGGAAGAATCAGTACTGTAAAAATGGCCAGACTGCCCAGAGAAATTTACAGATTCAATGCTATTCCTATCAGACTACCAATGACATTCTTCAGAGAACTAGAAAAAAAATCATTCTTAAATTCATATGAAATGAAAAATATACCAAATAACCAAAGCAATTCCAAGCAAAAAAAAAAAAAAAAAAAGCTGTTACTCAATTTCATGTTGAGTAACTCATTGTGTTACTCAACTTCAAACTATACTACAGATACCAGTCTTCACATCTGTGCCTACAAGATGTCGCTGAGAAAAAGCTCCAGTCCTGGGAAGGGAACCATGTCTGTCTCTGACACAGCTCGGGACAATCGTCCAGGGAGATCTCCATACAGATCATGCCTATATCTTAAGAAGGGCAAACTTAGGGCTGCACCCACTTGGGGAGGAGGTGGGTGCACTTCATGCAGCCATGGGCATTCCCAGGGTACACATAGATAAGAATGGAGTTGATGGCCCTCACTGGTCAATTACTCTTCTGCAAATCATGTCTGCTTCCCAGAAGAAAACTACAGGCCAATATCCCCAATGACTGTAGATTTAAAAACATATACTACAAGGCTACAATAATCAAAACGGCATGGCACTTGCACAAAAACAGACACATCAACAAATAGAACAGAATAGAAAGTAAGAAATAAGCTGCATGCCTACAACCATCTTCTGATCTTCAGTAAAGTAGACAAAAACAAGCAATGAGGAAAGAACTTTCTATTCAATAAGTGATTCTGGGATAACAACTGGCTAACTATATGCAGAAGATTAAAGCTGGAACCCTTTCTTACACAATATACAAAAATCAGCTTGAGATAGATTAATGACTCAAATAAAATCTAAAACAATAAAAACCATAGACAAAAACCAAGAAAATAACATTCTGGACATAGGTCCTGACAAAGATTTCTTGATGAAGATGCCAAAATCAATTATGACAAAAACAAAAATTGACACATGGGACCTAATTAAACTAAAGAGCTTCTGCACAGCAACAGAAACTATGAATAGAGTAAATAGATACCCCACAAAACGAAAGAAAATATTTGCAAACTATGCATCCGACAAAGGTCTAATATCTAGAATCTATAAGGAACTTAAAAAAAGAATTACAAGCAAAAACCAAACAACCCTATTAAAAAAATGGGCAAAAGACATAAAAATGCACTTTCCAAAGAAGACATACACATAGCCAATAAGCATATGAAAAAGTGTTCAACAACACTAATCACTGGAGAAATGCAAATAAAAACCACAATGAGATATCATCTCACAACAGTCAGAAGAGCTATTATTAAAAAGTAAAAATTAACAGATGCTGGTGAGCCTGCAGAGAAAAGAGAAGCTTAAACCCTGCAGTTGGGAATGAAAATTAGTTCAGCCATTGTGGAAAGCAGTGGGAAAATTTCCCGAAAACCTTAGAGCTAACATTTGACCCAGAAATCCCATTACTTGGAATATATATACCCAAAGTGATCTAAATCATTCCCAAATTATCTTATAAAGCTAATATTACTCTAACAATAAAATCTGACAAAAGCAGTACAAAAATAAAATTGATGAATCAATATTGCCCATAAATGTGGTAGTAGGCTGGAAAACTGGCCCACAGAGATATCCAGGTAAAATTTCTGAAATTCATGAATGTTAGCGTATTTAGAAAAAAAAAGCCAGGTGCAGTGGCTCACGCCTGTAATTCCAACACTTTGGGAGGCTAAGCGGGCAGATCACAGGGTCAGGAGATCGAGACCATCCTGGCTAACATGGTGAAACCCCGTCTCTACTAAAAAAAAGCTGGAAATGGCAGCATTTTGATGAGTTTTTATTTTTTATTTTATTTTTTATTTTCAGTATGCACTTATTGGCACTTCCGGGTTGCTATCTTCTCTGACACCTCATCCAGTATATAAGTTGCAAAAATAAAACCAGGGAACTCACCACCATGTCATTCTTCATGTCCTGAGATTCTCAGCCATTCTCATTTCTTTCTTTCTGCCACTTTTCAGAGTCTTCTTATGTTTGCTTTATGTATAATTTCCACAGCTTTTAAAAAATTTGCCCAGATAACTTGTTTTGACAAGTGTAAATAGCAGAAGTGATATATGTCAATTCAAAAATGAAAATTTTAGACAAAGCAAGTAACATCATCACTGCACTTTTGTTTTTCGCAATCTAGTAGGTCGACACCTTCTTCTTAATGATATGTCAACACTTTCTATAAACCTTGACCCTCAAAGAATAGAAAAAGAAGTGGAATCTGATTTTCCATAGACTATCATATAAAATGAGAATATGTTGTATTTTTTAAAAAACTAGAATTATCTAACACTCTTTAAATTGATTTATCTCACATCACTTCCTTTGCCTACAAATCAAGTTAAACTGTTTGGCAAGGTGTATATCCTTGAGATTATTTATGACAGAAACTCTCAAATCCACTGATGGAATACAAAATGGTAAAATCACTTTGGAAACATTTTTCAGTTTCTTACAAAGTGAAACTCATACTTACCACATGATCCAGCCATCTCACTCCTACATATTTGCCCAAAGAAACTAAAAATTTATGTCCATACAAAGGCTTATGCATTAATGTTCATAGCACTTACATTTGTAGTAGCCAAAAGCTGGAAAGGATCCAACTGCCCAATAATTTACTCATTATAACTGTGAACAAGCTGTGATATAGCCAAACAATGCAATATTGCTCAGCAATAAGACTGAATAAACTATTGATATCAACAGCAACATGGATAGATGTCACAAAATTATGCTGCATGACTTAAAAGACAAAAAAGTGCATGTGCATAGTGTATGATTTCATTTATATATTATTTTTTAAAATGGAAACTAAACTACACTAGTAGAAAGCAGAGCAGTGATTTCCTGAGGACAGTGGGTAAGGCAAAGATATACCAAGAGAGTGATGATAAAAGGTAACAAAGAAACTTTTAGGGTAATAGATTTGTAATATTAAACATGGCAATTGACAAATATATACATAAATCAAAATTTGTCAAATAATAAAGTTTATGTGTAGTTTACTATATAGCAATTACATCTCAATAAAGTTGATGAAAACCAAACCAAAGAGTTAAAAAGTCTAAGTTGTTAAACTAGTAAATAGAAAATTCTTCCGAAGGTCTGAACTTTTTATTATATCATTTAAGTTCTTTCCATCACTTTGGAATCTTGGGTTCTTGCTCATTTTTTAATTGCCTAAAATGTTCCTTACAATCTCCATATTCATATGAGTTTGCAGCACACTTAAAAATAATGTGCAAACCAAATTACAGCAAGAACTTTATCATTTTGTCAATATCACAACATAAAACACAAAATGTAAGCAGGTAGCAAAGGTGTTAATGAGATTTTAGAAAATCCATGTATGAAAATAACCTCAAAGCTTTATTGTTATAAAAATTATAGAAGTACAAACATTTGTGCAGCTGTATCAGAATGCAATATGTTGTTCATTTACATCTTAACAGTATTGAATATGTTTATTTTTTAGCTTAAGCAGTCTGGGAGAATTTTCTGGTATTATTTCCTTTTTTCCCACATCAGAGTAATGTATGAAAATGTACATTTAAGATATGTTAAATCTAAAAATACTGCACATAAAGCAAACTACAATAGCAATTTCCTCAAACTATAAAGAATGTAAGTCACATGATTCTTCTGAAATATGTGGCCAGATAGCTGAGAGATACTGAAACACACTACCAAAAACTTTTCTGGTGATTAGGCACCAATCAGTATGAGTTTTTAATACTAGGTGACCATGATATAGTAGAGCTATAAGTAGTACCTAGCAGTGAATGTTATAATTCTCTTCTAAAAGTCTTTTCACTTGGCATCTAAAAATAAGGAATCAAACCCCCTATCTAGACAATAAATAAAGCTCTCAAATCTGACTGATTTGAGTTATAAACACTTTCTTTGAATATCTTCATTAAAATGTATTCGTATCAGAAATATCACATGTATTCATTATTAGCAGTGCTTATTATATGTTCTCTATCATTCTAAGTGCTATCTAGGTATTAATTCCCTCAATCCTTATAAAAATACTACGAGGTAAGTAATAGTACTATTCTAATTTTAACAGAAACATAAACTTTGGCTCACGGAGGCTAATGTAAGAGCTGTTGATGAGTTATTTTTGTGTTTCCTATACTCCAATTTATATGATGAAGTCCTAACCTCCTGTGCCTTATAATGTGAACTTATTTGTAAATCAGACCCTTGCAGAGTTAATTAGTTAAGATGAGATCATACTGGAATAGAATAGGCCCCTAATCCTACGTGACTGCTACCCTTATAAAAAGGGAAATTTGGATACAGACACACACACAGGGAGAATGTGAAGATGAAGGCAGAGATGAGGTGTTACAGTAGAAGTCAAGGAAAACAATTCAACTCATAACAATCCCTATCCCTTACATTAACTACCCTGAGACAATGTTTCTGCATCTGGTAAAATTAAAATAATACTATTATAGGTGTCATAGTATTTCAATGAGAATTTCAAATTAATACCTAGATACCAAAGATTGCCAGGAAATCACAAAAGGCTAGGAGCAAGGCATGAAACAGATGCTCCATCACAGCTCTCAGAAGTAACCCATCCTACCAACACTTTGGTTTCAGACTTCTAGCACAAAGAACAGTAAGACAATATACTTCTGTTCTTTAAATCTTCTGGTTTGTAATACTTTGTTATTACAGCTCTAGCAAACTAACTCAGAAATGAAATCCAGACATCTGGCTCCAAAGTATTACTATGCTATGTATTCCAAAGACATACTAATTACATTATAATTCTATATAAGAAAGGAAAATATTGAGTTCTAAGAAGAAGGACTCAGAAATGGATGAGAAGGAAAGAAATCTGAAGACAGAAATATATGTACTGAAAATGATAGAGAGTCCAAGCATTCTGAATGAAGAAATCACAAATCTCTCGAGTATTGGACATACAGTAGGAGAAAGGAGAGAAGGGGAGCCTGGTGGAATGGAAGAACAATGACATTAAAGGAAGAGTAGAATCAACTTACAAAAACTTTACTTATTTTTCAAATGTGCCTATAAGTTTGACTGTGCCCAAACCCCAGTGTGATGAAAAGTCCAACAAACAGGTGAAAAAAAAATACTTCATTGCAAAACCAGGAGGTGGCCAGAATTACAGTAAATTGTCTCTGTCCCAGAATAGCTCTCATAAATAACCCCAAGAATGGCTAATTTAAAATCTCAGTCCATTTGACCTGAAAAAGTCAATGACCTGTCCTTCAAATATCTTATATCCAGAAAATAACTTGTTCTGTAAAAATCTGATGTGTCAAAAAAAAAATCAGTTGACATTTAGTGTTGCCAAAAAGAAATCTAAAGCTAACGTAACACTTTTTGTTATTTTGTTTTTGTTTTGGTAGAAAAGCTATTACGTTCTTTCTAGAAGCATTGAAATTTTTCTCTCTGCAGGATAAGCCAATATGTGAACTGTTTATTAACACAAATCTGACAGGTACTTGGATAATGATACTGCTCTGGTTCTACAATGTTGAGTTCAGGCATGTTCTCACAACAAGGCAGTATTACAGTAGAGGGTCTTGAGATGATGATTAAGGATGTTATTCATGGACCATAATGTTGTGTAATGTTTAACTCCTATATTAACGAAACACACAGAGTCTGAGTCAGGTGGTTTTCCAGCACCTATCTGGATTAAGATAGATGATGGACTCCTCCAGCCTAATGTAACTGTAGCTACGGTTGGATCTGACAGGTCCCAAGAATTTTTAAGTGACCTTTGTTATCACCTGAAACTATATATTTATTGGTAAGAATTTTGGAGGGCAAGAAATTCTTCTCTCTCTGGACATACATGGAAAAGGACTTCCTATTATTTTCCTTCACTAAAGAAAACTAACATTCTCGGACGCAAAGCTGGCAATGGTTTAAGTGTGAATAAAGGTGAATAGTATCCATACTAGTGAATAGCCCTATCTTAAAATGTAGCTCTACTATAAATCTTCTAATGACTGATAGAGTGTCTCTCACAGGAAGAAAAATAATCATTATTGAATGTAATTGAAGAAATGCCTCTCTTAGAAGAAAAACAACAACAAAACATTGTAACTGGGTAAAGTTTTTAAAAATGTCTTAACCAGTTTCCATATTTTTGCCTACAGAAAGAAATATTAGATACCAAATAGCATAATTGTCCAGTGCACAACTTTTTGTTTGAACCTTTATTTCTAGTTTTGTATAGTACTAAAAGTTTATAAAATGCCACATCTGTTCAGTAAAGTAATGACTTTTAAGCATACTCATGTGAGATTTTTTCTCAAATAACATAGCTGAATACCCTAAATAATTATTTTAGTAGCTTTGGATATTGAGAAATTAGCCTTTCTATTTTCAATAGCTAAAGATAAATGAGAAAATAACTTTCATGAAGTTAGATTTTTCTTGATGAAAAAACATATATGCAAAAATAGCTGCAAATATGAAATAAATTTGCATTTGCAATTGCTTAATATATAAATAAGTAAAGACTTCTTCAAAATTAAACCATAATAAAGAAATCTCTCAATATATATTATGGAAAATGGTAAATTAGAGCTAATATTTATTCATGCTCACATTTTCTATATTGTAATATACTTAGAGAAAACGAGCCTATTTCTCTTAAGACTATTAGCACATACATACAAATTATTCATTGAAGCTATGGTAGAAATGTATGATTAGTGAGACTTGTTTTCAAATGTTTCAATGGAATGATTCCATTAAGTGAGAAGAATGTGTATGGTGGGAGTGTTTTAGATACACACAAAAAATGAAAGAAATAAGAACATCATGAGCAAAATGACAAATATCCATCAGCTTAAGCTGGTAGTTTTGACTAAAATTTTAACTAAAAGCAATACAAAATGAAGACAAGAATAATTAAATATGTTCCTTCTTTACCTTGATGCATAGGCTTTGTAAGTCCTTGGGCTCATTTTGTTCACATATAGTAATGGTAATTTTCATATTTAGCCAAAAAGTTAATGAATGTGGCTGATGATAAGAAAGCCACTACAGTGGCCAGAGAAGACTAAATAGAAGATGAGCATTTTTCCCCTTAATACTTTACCAAATACCACAAATATTCTACTTCTGTAATATTTATTTTTCCTTTAATTTAGAGTGGGATAGAGAGACTTTTGTTGTCTGCTCAAAATAACTCTTACAGCTCTCTTCACTGCTGATATTTAGCAGTAGCTCTTAGAAATTCTAAAAGCTGTAAGCTAACAGTGTGGAGGCTATATATATTAATTGTCACGTTACAACCTTGTATGGCAACATTGGATGACTTTCATGCCAGCCTGCATTCATCTCTTTGGCTGTCAATAGGCCTTGATGGAGGTTTTAGACACTTATTAACATTTTATTGTGTTTTCCATTTACTCAACAATTACACAGTAATTGATTTAAAATTAATTATAATCTTATTAACATTATAATCTCACTAATTAGTACAACCAAATAAAATGCAAACAGTTATCCTGCTCTGTCTTTCTTTATTATTTGTTTATTTTATTTCTAATATTTTATTTTGGTTGTTGATGTTGTTTTAGATTTCTACATTATTTCCAATGATAGACAAAATGGTTTACTCCAGCTTATTCTTTTAATGTGATATTCTCTAAAACTAAACTTTTGCCAGAGTATCCATGAACTTGAACAATCTAGTACTGCTAAGTTATTGAGGGATCGTCAATGGAAATACAAATGTGAAGTTTTCTCACAAAATAGAGTATGAATTTCAGAATAAAGGTAAAACCTTTTAAAAATATTTATAGAAATTTAACTATTCTGAGCCAAATAGAGTGAAAAGCATCCATTTATTCAGAAAAATTGGCTTGGAATTCCAGATCAGCTCACTGTTAGATATGAGTCATGGGCAAACCACTAACCTATCTGTGGTTAAGTTTAGACATCTGCACAACTGGGGGTAATATGCTTGTGTTACTTACTTCTCACTGCCGTTAGGATGATCAATGGAGAAAACGAATGCAAGGTCCTTCTAATTCTAAAAAAAGTATGTACTAAAAGTCGTTAGGGGCTTTGAGTAATGCCTTTGATGAATCAGTTATATTGTTTTCTTCTGCAGAATGCCTTAGATATATTCAAAAATCTGGTATGCCAGGTGAGATGAAGTGACATCTTTAGCCCAGAGAATGTCTCAATAAATCAAATGATAAATGTACAATGATAGAATATATTCCAGTGTGACAAACATTTTCCCTAGTCTATTGATTTTTTAAAGCAGTTTACTATTCTTTAGGTACAAGATGGAGTTAAGACTTTAGAATCATCTTCTTAATTAAATAAGAGTACCAAGTTAATGAGGATTATGTAGTGAGTATGAGTAATTTTCACTTTTTTCATTACATTTAAGAAAAATTCTTATAACTTTTGTTACTTTTTAATAAAAATATAAACAGAAGTGTAAGGAAAAGGAGAATAATATGTAGGTTATATAAATTTTACTAAGAGAACTTATTTAACAGAAATCAGAAAATCTTTAATTTACCCTAACGATACCTTCCCAAATGGAATCTTGTGATAAATAAATAAATAAATGTTTTAAGTATTTGTAAATATTTTAAAACTATAAAGATAATTTAGTACATTTATACATTAACCTGAAATGACATTTTAAATATTATTTTAGGTAAGCACAATAACTCTGATATTTAAAACATTTATAGACATTTTTGTCAAGATGCAGAAAAAAATGTCAGAAGGGAAGCATGGTAATCTTATTAAAATTCAGAATTTTCTTGAAAGTAAATTCTGAAATATCAAATAAAAAATGAAAGTAATGTCACACCTTATTTCTTTGCTATACTCTAATCTCCAGTATTGACATTCTGTGCTATCATTTATGGTAATTATTGATTAATGCAATATATCTGACCATTTAATCTTTACTTCTCCAGTAGTTATTGCCAAGGAAACAATATTCATATATAAACAATTTATGCAAATATATAAAATTGTGACTTGTTTTTCATGAAAGACAAAATAAATGTTTGGAGGACTAAATTAGAATAATTGGAGGTATTTTGAGAAAGTACATTTAATTATGAAGAATTTATAAACAAAGAAATAAATTTCAGGGTTTAGTTCAATATAGATTATTTGAATCACATCAGCTATATTCTTACCAGAGAGTAGTGAAGACATCATTTTCTTATAACTAGAAGAAAAGAAAAAGAAAAGGAAGAAGAGAAAATAACTTAATAGACATCCATTGCAAAATTCTTATAAACTGAATATCGATATGCTTCTTTCTAAATCTTGAATTATTATTTTTCAGAAATCTTAAGGATTGTTTTCAAATGGCCTAAACAGTCAATGGAAGTATTTATAAAACAATTAATTCTTTTGTTGAATGTAACATTGTATACCTGACCTTATAAAAATAATAAGTAAAAATATGACTCTTGTACTTTCTTAATTTATTTTCCATTGTGGACCAAATAAACTTCAATTCATGTGAAGATTTTGTGTTAATCACCTAAGCTAATAAGTCTATAAATAAAATTATTAAAAAGTAATGATTTTAATATTTATATTTTGTAATAGCTAAAATCTGAATGCAAATGTGAAGCCAGAGACGGAGGACCAAAACTCTTGGAAATCTCTGGTACAGGTATGAAATGAGAGCTCATGAAGAAGTATTCTTGGGCTTGTTACTGAGGGATGCAATTCAGGTCAAAACCCGGAGAGACACTCTATACCCATGATGCTTTATAGTTAATAATAAAAAAAATTACAAGGGATCAAAAAGCAACAAACTACTTTTAATAGGAGCTTTGTGTCCAGGGTGCAGCCGGAGAGTCAAAAGGAGCCTGTAGACACGAGATCAACTCCATATGAATTCATAAAACAGCACCAGCATCAGCCAGAGACTGAGTTTCTAAGTCGACACAGTTATGCTTAGCCACCTTCTTGGTAGTTAACCTGAGATAGCTGTGAGGAACACCCAGTAGACAATGATTTTATTCAATAGAGAGGTTTTTTTAAAAAGTTAAAAATTATGATTAAATTAGTTCACTGCTGAAAAATGGAAATGACATAGGATCAAGTCATGATTCATAGGCCATAGAAACTTTATCAGTATTTGTGTATGTAGCCAAAATATACACCAAAGTAACACACTAAAATTTTACAGACCCAAATGTCACACTGGGACTGGCACAACACCTAAAAATTAATGTGATGCTTAACTGAGCAGGGTTTTCTGTGGCTCCAAGGACCACTTTTATTTTTCAGCAATAAATAAAAAGTCACCCTCTGTTTTGTTAATATCAACTTTTAAAATAAATTACATTTTATTTACTACTATGTTAGCAGGCTTATTTTAAACATCATAAAAATTTAATTCAAGAAGAAGAGACAAAAAGTTTTATTCAAATTGATTCTGTAGCTTCACAAGCCTCTATGTTTTATTCTTAGACCTCCTTCTCGCATGCTGTATCCTTGCACAGCCAGAGACTAAAGTAGTACCAGTGTTCTTTCAAGCTTGCTCACAGCTGAGATGTCAACGGCCAATTTAATTCTAGTGATAAAGTGCATGAGCTTTGCTATCATTGCTAGTCTTTTCATTCGAAGAACAAAAATAAATATGTGATCTCAGTGTTATTTTGTCTATCCTAAACCTCTGATATGGTTCCAACACAAGTGCAAAATATGTTGTATTGACTTAAAAGGAACTGAATATTTCCACACTTCTTGATTTGTGTGAAATGTCAACTATTGTAAACTGCCTATCTGCAATCTGCTCAACACAGAATCCTATCTAGACAGAAACATTGAAGAAACAGGTGTTTGTTCAACTAGATCAAATATTGGAAGCATGACATTGCTGCACATTTAAAATATAAGCCCTACGGCAGTATAGTGATCCCAGTAGATGTAGAGATACCAGGTGTTGAAAGAAGGTTTCATATTGTTCCCATTCCCTAAAATAGCCTTAATTCTGTGTTACTGGTGAACTTTTACTCACCAATTTTACTTTTAATCATTCAATTGTAAGATTAAATATGTCTTCTACAGAAAGTCTTCCTGATTCCTGTTAGCATCTCCTGAAGTACTCTATTTTTCTTGTTGTTAATAAAGTTTATTAATAATTTGTAATGTTATATTAGTTTTGGTGGGCATTTTGTGTGTGTGTCTTCACTAAATCGTAAGCTCTATCAGGTGAGGTTAATATATAAATGTTCACTGTGCTTAATTCAGCTCCAAGAAAGAACCACGCACATTCTAAGCTGATAATAAATGTTTTGGCCAAATAATTGCAGCCATTAGACCTATACTGAGCTTTGAGATGCTTTAACTAGTATCTCAAGAGGACAGCGTAACGCTAGCTATGTTAAGATATACATGCTGATTTCAATGAGTTACATTATTTATAAAATTTGTAGAAGAATTCTAATAGTAGGTAAATTGTTTCTTTTGGAAGACAAAGGTTGACTCCGATGTGAGAATTTGACCGGTGTATCCCTCCAAAAAGCTGACTTGTTCAACTTACCAGACAAAACAGGACGTGTCCTTCAAATACATTGAAAAATTAAGCCTAAGAGAACCCATTCTCATTTTGTCTTGTATTCTGACCTCTTTTTTATCTCTGGAAACAGGGATATTTGAGATTGTAAAAAAATAAGAACGTATTAGTCTTTGTGGAATTCAAAGAGGCTCTTTAGATTTCCAAGAATAAAAGGCAGCAGAACTTCTTAGAGTATTTATTATGTGTCAGTATTCAAAACCAGCAAACTTCTACCAGCTGTACTGCTTTGACTTTAATGTAAGAGAAAAGCTATTTTGCATGACAAATTATACTGTTGTAACCAATATTATAATTAGGATAGAAAGCAGATACATTAGATTCACATTTCCAGAAAAGCTACCGAAGATTAATTACAGTCTATTAAAATTCTCAGTTCATCATCATTTACAGTTTTTTCTCTTGATGCCAGAATGGAAGGATTCCAATATATTGGTGAGATGAATCTAGCATGCACTAATCTACCATGCTAAACCCATTCAAACTTAAGGACCCAAATGTGTTATAAAGCATAATTACTTGAGAGTTGAAATCTTAAGCAACACTGAAATCCAAATTAACATTGCCAAGGATCATATATAGAGAATACAATCCAGAAGAATCCTTACAAATAAGGCCTTGTCTTTAATCCAAAATCACAAAATCTACAAAATTATATGGTTTATGTTGCCTATTATAGTTTAAAACGGATTCTTCTGAATTAATTTTTAAGACATTGAAAAACTACTCACTGTCATATGTTTATTCATCTAATATTAGCTTTTATATTAGCTGGCAGATGTCACAATAGAATGTCATCTAAATTTTCTATCCAATTATGCATGCAAATTCAGATAATCCAGCAAGAATATTTTTAATATAAGTATCATATTGATGCAGTTTTTTTATTGTCATTAGACTAATTAATATAAATGTATATAATGCCATTTATTATACAAATTCCAAATACCAAGTTGTCAGTCACTTAAATATAACAATAATGGTAGTACATTTTGTTTGATCTTATTCAAAACTAGAATCTTAGATTTCAGAGTCCACTGACCTTTTTTAACAATAGAACAGTGCTTTTTCAAAGGTAATAATGAAAGTCTTCCTTGTGAAAACTACATGTGAAAACAAGAACGGTCAAAACCAGCAGTGAAAAATACTACTTCACCATCAAGAAAAGCATTCTAAAATAAAAACTTCATTTTCAGTAAATATCTCAGGTTAGGTTTTGGAAATCCTGGTTTGCTTTCTTTATACAAACAGAGGATGTGGGCAAATTAAACCTGCTCTGTCCTTCTCAGCTCATATGCACTGCATATGACCCAGGCCTTCTGACACAGGCACTTCATTACTTTTCTTACTTATCTTTAATACCCATAGCTTATTTTATCTCAGAATAATTATAGCTTAGTGATCAGCTAATTAGTTTTAGTCATTATCATCTTCACAGGATGTTTGTGGAGTATTATGTCTGAGTGATTTAATATGCAGGCTTTATGAGCACTCTCTTGCAAGAAACATACAAAGCCGTAGAATAATGAAAGCAAATGTCATTTTATGACCATGAAAATCACTTTATTTTTTTACCCAGAGTTATCAGTCCAAATAAAGTTATATATGTAAGAGTCAAAAGAATAAATATCAGCTTTAATCTTTAAAAGCATAATATCTGTAATATCTGTATTAATGTGTAATGTTCTGGTTTCCACATAGTTTTCACTATATATGCTCTTTGTTTTCAGAACGTTAGAACTTTTTAACTTGTACTTTCATTCTAAGTCAGTCAAGGAATTAATTATGTTACTGGAGAAAGAGTTGTAGATGTTAGAAAAAAATTAGTTAAACCTGGAGTTACCAGGCAACTTTAAGTAAAATGCTTAATAACTTTGACTTCAATAACCTCATCTTAAAATGGGTCAAATAGTTTCTCCTCTGTCTCAGCATGGATGATTTTAGATTTCAAAGAGAAAAGTCGTATCTTGAAGATAGTCTGAAAATGGTTTACATGAATGTGCATTATTTGACCCTTACTCTATAAATTATATATATATAATATATATGAATATATCATTTATCTACTAACATGATTGGTGTTACCATATCTTAGATCCCTAAAGAGTCAGCTTAACTTGGTTCTAAAGTGAATATTTCCATTAGAGATTTAGATAGAATTAGGTGATCAAGAATGATAATCGCATTTGCCGTAATTCTGATCTGGGGTTTCACATTTTTTTCAAATAGATACAAATTTTTTAAATAAAGTGCACATAAAAAATCAAATTTGGTGTGCCCTAAATATTTTTGTAACTCAGATAAGACTAGGTATCTATGGTGAGTCTCTGATTCCACCTAGAGTCCAGTCTCAGCTCATCATCACAACACACACACAAACAAATATGTGACTATATGCGTTGTTTGCAGATAGCACTTTTTTAAGAAGCACAGATCATTTATTGAGCCCTTATGAATACCAGGCACTGTTGTGTGAACATTTACACATATTCTTTAATTTTTACAACAAACTTATGAGTGGATTACTATTATTTTATACTATACTCTATAATGCTATTTTCTTCCTTTATAAGGCTGAATAATATTCTTTTGTACGTATGTACCACATTTTGTTTATCTGTTCATCAATGGACATTTGGGTTGTTTACATCTATTAGTTAGTCTTTCATCACGAATGTCATGTAAGCTGTCATCTTTTCATGCATGGCATTTATTGTCTTTAGGTAGTTTTCTTCTATTCTTAGTTAAGTGTGAGTTTTTTTATTATTAAGGAGTTTTTAATTTTGTTAAATGCTTTTTCTCTGTCAATTGTGATCATCAAGTCTTTTTTTGTCCTTTATTCTGCTAATGCGGTGTATTACATTTAATAATTTTGTATTTTTAAAAATCTTTGCATCCCAGGAGTATATTCAACATGGTTATGGTGTATAATCCTTTTAATATAATTTTGAATTTGGTTTGCTAGTTTTTTTTGAGGATTTTTGCATCAATATTAATTAAGAATCCTGGTGTGCTGATTTCATTCTTTATAGTGTCTTTGTCTGCTTTGGTATCACAGTAATACTAGCCTCATAGAATAAACTTGGAAGTGTCCTCTCCCCTTCTAATTCTTTGGAAGACTTTCAGAGAGATCTGGTGTTCTTTTTAAGTGTTAAGGTAGAATTCTCCAGAGAAGTCAACTGGACTGTCTCCTTATTGGCAGGTACTTGATTATCGATTCAATCTCTTTACTAGTTATCGGTTTGTTCTGAATTTTTATTCCTTATGACAGCCTGGTAGGTTGTGTGTTTCTAGAAATTACCTATTTATTCTAGGTTATCCAATTTTTTGGCATACAATTGTTCATAGTGTTCTTTTACACTCATTTTTACTTCTCTGGCATTTATTACAATGTTTCTTATTTTACTTCTGATTTTAATCATTCAAATGTTCTCTTTTACTAGTCAGTCTAGTTATCAGTTTGCCAATACTGTTCATCTTTTCAGAAACCACGTTTTTGTTTCATTGATTTTTTAATTGTTTTACTTTTTTCTGTTAAATTCATCTATAGTCTTTATTATTTTCTTTATTCTGTTAGCTTTGGACGTAGTTGTTGCTGTTGTTGTTGTTTTTCCTATTTCCTTGAAGTATATAAAGTTAGGTTGTTTATTTTAGACCTTCTTTCTTAATGTACATATTTACAGATATCAACTTGCTTCTCAGCACTCTTTTCAATTCATTTCGTAAATTTTTATATGCTTTCATTTTCTTTTGTCTCAAGATATTTTCTAATTTCCCTTGTGATATAATATTTGACTTATTAGTTGTTTAGGAGTGCGTTGTTTAATTTCCACATATTCATAGATACTTGTTTTACTTTTGATACAGATTTCCAGTTTAGTTCCATTGTGACCAGAAAATATATTTTGTATAATTCAAATCTTTCAAAAAATTGGTTAGGACTTGTTTTTTGGCCTAAAATATGGTCTACTCTGGAGAATGTTCCAAGTGCACGTGAGAAGAATGTGCATTATTTTGTTTTTGATTGGAGTGTTCTGTACATGATTATTAGGTAAAATTGGTATATAGTGTTGTTCAGGTTCTCTATTTTCTTACTGATCTTTCGTTGTTCTATCCATTATTGAAAGTGGAGAGGTGAAGCCTCTTACTATTATTGTGTTGCTGAATGTCTCTTTTTATTCTGTCAAAGCTTGCTTTATATATTTAGGGGCTCTGATGCTTAGTGAATAAATTTTTATAATGTTATATCTTCTTAATGAGTTCACCCTTTTATCATTATATTAGATTGGCACAAAAGTAATTGCGGTTTTTGCCATTACTTTTAATGACAAAAACTGCAATTACTTTTGCAACAATCAAATATAATGTCTTTTTTGTTGCTTGTAACAGTTTTTAACTTTCAGTCTATTTTATGTGACATTGGTATAAGTATTCCTAATCTTTTTAGGTTACCATTTGCGTGGGATATCTTTTTTCATCCTTTTTCTTTTGGCTTATGTGTGTGTCCTCAGTTAAAGTGAGTCTTCTGCAGATAGCACATAGTTGTATTCCCTTTTTTACCCATTCTGCCAATCTATAGCTTTTGATTGAGGAATTTAATCATTTTCACTTAAAGAAATTATTAATAGAGAAGGATTTGCTAAGGACATTTTGTTATTTTTTTGTACATTTTTTAGTTCTTTGTCCCTCATGTCTTCTGCTACTGCCTTTCTTCGTGTTTCTTTGATTTGTTTTGTAGTGACTTGACTTGAATTCCTTTTCATTTTCTTTATATATAATTCATAGATTTTTTTCTTTGTTACCATTTCAATTGCATAAAACATTTTAAAGTTTAAATTCTACTCCTTTACGGTACCAATCCCCCCACACTTTGTTATTGATGTCACAAAGTACATTTTCATATATTGCATACACATTAGCAAAGATTTATAGTTATTTGTGTTTGTATTATTTAAATTCTATACAAGCATTAAAAATAAGTTTATGTAGTGAAATTACATAGTGCAAATTACTAAATTTTTCATATCCTTACCTACAGCTGTGTTTTGTATTTTTAATTTTCTATTATGTCATGAAAGATACTTCAGGTTGGGTGTGGTGGCTCACGCCTGTAATACCAGCATTTTGGGAGACTGATGGGGGTGGATTGCTTGACGTAAGGAATTTGAGACCAGCCTGTGCAACATAGAAAACCCTCCCACCACATGAGATTGGGAGGTCAACGCTGCAGTGAGCTGTGATTATGCCATTGTACTTCAGCCTGGGCAGCAGAATAAAACCCTGTTTCAAAAGAAGAAAAGCAAGAAAGCAAAAGAAAGAGGAAAGAAAGAAAGGAAGAAGAAAGAAAGAAAGAAAAAGAAAGAAAGAAAGAAGAAAGAATAAAAGAAAGAAAGAAAGAAGAGAGAGAAGGAAGGAAGGGAGGAAGGAAGGAAGGAAAAGAAAGAAGAGAGAGAAGGAAGGAAAAGAAAGAAGAGAGAGAAGGAAGGAACGAACGAAAAGAAAGAGAGAAAGAAAGAAAGAAAAAGAGAAAGAAAAGAAAAGAAAGGAAGCAGGCAAAGATAGAAAGAAAAAAGATATCTCAACCCCTGTAAACCTTATTTCCCCAAGTTTTCTCATAATAAATTTCCTATCATTGAAATATTCTGAGAATGCTTTTAATTCCTTGAAAATTGAGAGTCCACCTAATACATAAAATATTTTTCTAGTATTTTTTTTCCAGTAGACTGGCTTAAAAACAATGAGTAGAATAAATACAGAATAGTTTTAGTCTATCATTGCCATAGTCAATATTAAACTTAGTCTTAATTTGAAAACCTAATCCATTAAAAGTACCACAAGCCTTTGAGAAGAAACTGAAATAGTAAACCACTGCTTTAGTTTAGAAGTTTAGCTGATAAGAAACACAATCCAAATGCTCAACCTTGACACCTAAGATAGGAAAGGTGAGAGGAAAGTCCCTGAAGTACCACAGGTTTGCTTCCTTCTAAGTATATTCTCCGATAACTATCAAGCTTAGGGGTTAGAGGGGTAAAAAGAGAGCTGAGAAATATTTGAATCTTCAATTACAAATCCTAGAAATAGGAAATAATGCACTGAGAGGGATTTTTTGGTAGGAGAAAGTAAATCAATAGGAAAAAATTAACTCTGTGCAACTACTTTTTCATTTGTGAGTATTAACTTTTGTTTTTATAGGTTTTTCCTCTGAAAAAGAAGAACGCCCTTGGGGCACTATAATTTGTGCAAGTTAACTGGATTTTTTAAATATAGTATTCAGAGGACAGTATCTTGAAAATAAATTTGTATTCAGAATAGTCATCTTCCAAGTGGAAAATTAAAACTATGTAATGGAGAAATAAAACTGCCATGAATAAACATACCAAAACACTTACAGAAAAAATAAATAAATCTTTTTTGGGGTGAAGTTTCTGCTTTTAAGATGAATGTGTATGACTGTGATCTGTCCTAGTAGAGTATCAACAGTTTTGCCTAAGTGACTAATTTTCTTAACTTACAAATTTCATTATTTTCAGATGATCCAAAATACACCGGATAGGTCTTGGGATAATTCCACTAAAGTGTGAAATAATTAACTTCTGTGTTTCAGACATGTTTAGGGAAGAATTTAACCATAATGGCACAGACCAATTAAAATTAAAAAAAAAAGAGGTTAGCAATAAAACCCAGATTCTCTAGGGCTCCAAGACTCATAAAAAGAAAATCTCTTCTCTGGTTTTGTTTGAAGTCATGCTTTTCTAGTTTCTGAGCAGAATGGGTGAGAGTAGAAAAGGGAAAAAAATCAAACTTAAAAAAAAAATAATGCCCTTATGAGATTACTGATGGTAAATATTTTCATATTTTTAAAAATAAATATTTTCAAAGGAACTATGAATTTATTTTAAAAGGAGAACTTGAAAAAGATAAAATAGAAGGAAGGTCTATATGATAACCACTGTTGTTAGGAGCTGGTGCTGTGGACATGGGAAAGGCAGGGTGCCAGACCACAGCATGGCATTGGTGCCTTTTAAACAGCTGCATAGCCACTAAGCATTTCCCCTAATAAACAGGGGTCTGTAAAGGGAACCTAGCCTTCTTGTCCATCAGAGACAACGGGCTTTTCTCAGAACTGACAATATAATGGTGAACTATAAAGGGACAACACACAGCCTGAAGGAGCTGATGTCTTCTATTCTTAAATACAGGTGTTAACCAGAGAGGAAAATTTAAGCTTCTAATATTATCACTCCCCAAACAGATAGATAATTTTAAATTAGGGATCATATGAGCCCATGCAATCTATCATCTAAAGGTGATTAAGAATAAATTACTCTTCTGTTTCTGGCCAATATGGAGTAATAGAGAACAAATGTAACCTCTCACCTAAAACAATGCAAAAATCCAACAAAATACATGAATTAATAATTTTCAAGATATTGGATATTACACAACAAACAAAAAGGAGAAACAAATGAGGTGAACTCTATGATTATCTCAGCGTACTGCCTTGGTGAGTTTCTAGGGCGCAGTGCAAGGAAGAAGAAGCCAGACAGAGTCCAGCAGTTTCCATAGATGAAAATGGGAATTCTGGGGAGACCAAGGAGAATAGAATACACAGAGAAGAGTAAACAGGACAAGAGAGGGAAGTGAAAAGAATTGCACAGGGTTTCCCTGAGGGGTTCACTTGAGTACTTGCCAGTACATGCATGTGAGGAAACTACCCAAGGCCAGGGCCTCCTGAAAGGACTGGAAGAAAAATACCTTGCAGTTCACTTGGGGATGCTAGTACTTAACATTCCCGCAAGTCAGAGTAGACAGTCCCATAATTTACAAGGCATTGAGTAGAACACGCAGGACATTCAGCCACAGTAAAGGGAAAAAATTAGCCTTAGACTATATAGTGCTCTGGTACAACTTAGTAAATCATAGATTAAAACCCCAGAATAATGAAAATATTATTAATTGACTTTACCATGTCCCAGAACAAAGCTCAAGAATTTTTATAGTATAGAAAAGGTAAAATTCACAATGATTAGTCTCTAATAAAAGATTACCAGACATTCAAAGAATTGGGTAAACATGAGTCATATTGAGTATAATAATCAATCTGAACAGACTGGCATATTTAATATAATTAATAGAAAAGGACATTAAAACAATCAATATAACTGGTTGCCATCTGTTCAAAAGTAGAAACAGTAAAGATATTAAAAAGCCCTAAATTAAAATAATAGAGATGAGATATGAAGAAAAAAATAATAAACTTCATGAGAATAATGGAAGAATAGACACTGCAATTGAAAACATAAATGAAATTGAAATAATAGCAATAGAAACTATCTAAAATAAAATTCGCAGGAAAATAACCTGAAGGAAAACAAAAGAATGCATTATCAATTAACTGTGGAAAACCATTAAATGGGTCCCTGGAATATAGGAGAGGGATGGGGTAAAAAAAAACAAAATTTGAAAAAATAATTGTCCCAAAATTTTCAAACATTATGAAAACCCAGTATCTAAATAGCTAAAATAGCAAAAAGCCAAGTAGTTAAATAAACATCAAACAGAAAATTTTAAAGGCAAACCGGGGTTGGTGAGAAAAGGTGCATCACATATAGAGAAATAAAAATAAGGGTGGATGTTTATTTTTATCACGGCAGTGCAATCTGGAATAAATTTTAAAAAGCAGTATCTTTACAATGTTGAGAGAAAGAAAGCTATTAATTTTATACTTGGTAAACTATTTTTAAAATACACATGCAAAACATGAACTTTTTCAGCATGGAAACACTCAGAGAATTCTTCATGGGCAGAACTGTGCTAAAATATTAAAGTATATATTTTAGGCAGATGGAAAAGGATACAAAGTGGAAATCTAAATCTACATAAAGGGTGAGAAGTTTCAGAAATGGTAGCCACTTAGTAAAACATAAAAAATCTTTGTATCATACTAATGGAATTTATTTTAAAAACAAATTACTGTTTAAAGAAAAATAACAAAAATTTGTAGAGCTTATAACATATATAGGAATTTTTAAAAAATTAAAATAGCATAAAAGCCAAGAGGGGCAAAATGAAAGTATATTGCATATTTAACTACAGGAGAAGCCTGTAGTTCTCCAGACTCCAGAATGGTGTAACAGCTTGCACTACATGCCTGAAAAAGCCACAGGCACTCAACGCCATCCTGTAGAAGCACCTGTGGGGGCTATACCCTGCACAGCCACAGAGGTAGAGCTGCCCAAGGCTGTGGGATCCATTCCCTTGCATCATTGTGGCCTAGATGTGGGACATGGAGTTGTGGGGGCTATACCCTGCACAGCCACAGAGGTAGAGCTGCCCAAGGCTGTGGGATCCATTCCCTTGCATCATTGTGGCCTAGATGTGGGACATGGAGTCATGGAGTCAAAGGAGATTATTTTTAGTCTTAAAATTTAATGACTGCTCTGTTGGATTTCAGACATGCGTGGTACCTGTAACTTCTTTGTTTTGGCCAATTTCTCCCATTTGGAATGGGATTATGTACCCAATGCCTGTACCCCCATTGTATCTTAAAAGTAACTAACTTGTTTTTGATTTTACAGGGTCATAGATGGAAGATACTTCGCTTGTCTCAGATGAGACTTTGAACTGTGGACTTTTGAGTTAATGCCGAAATGAGTTAAGACTGAGGGACTGTTGAGAAAAGATACTTATATTTTGTAATGTGAGAAGGACATGAGATTTGGGAGGTTCAGGGGTGGGAGGATATGGTTTAGATTTGTGTCCCCACCCAAATGTCATGTCAAATTTGAGGAGGGGCATGGTAGGAGGTGATTGGATTGTGTGAACATATTTCCACCTTGTTGTTCTCATGATAGAGAGTGAGTCAATTAAAACTTTTTTCTTCATAAATTACCCAGTCTTAGGTATTTCTGTATAGCAGCATGAGAACAAACCAATACACTACTCCTCCCTCTTCCCCCCTGGCAGCTGTAGCATGATGCAAAAAAAGTTTTTGTGCACTGGGGAGAGGGAGACCTCAGCAATTGTGAGGCAATGATCACCACTGATCCCACAGAAATACAAACTACCATGAGAGAATACTATAAACACCTTTATGCAGATAAACTAGAAAATCTAGAAGAAATGGATAAATTCCTGGATACATACACCCACTCAAGACTAAACCAGGAAGAAGTAGAATCCCTGGATAGACCAAAAACAAGTTCTGAAATTGAGGCAGTAATTAATAGCCTACCAACCAAAAGCAGCCCAGGACCAGATGGATCCATAGCTGAATTCTACCAGAGGTACAAAGAGGAGGTGGTATTTTTCCTTCTGAAACTATTCCAAACAATAGAAGAAGAGGGACTCCTCCCTAACTCATTTTATGATGCCAGCATCATCTTGATACCAAAACCTGGCAAGGACACAACAAAAAAAGAAAATTTCAGGCCAATATCCCTAATGAACATGGATGTGAAAATCCTCAATAAAATACTGGCAAACCATATTCAGCAGCACATCAAAAATCTTATCCACCACAAGCAAGTTGGCTTCATCCCTGGAATGCAAGGCTGCTTCAATGTATGCAAATCAATAAATGTAGTCCATCACATAAGCAGAACCGATGGCAAAAGCTACATAATGATCTCAATAGATGCAGAATAGGCCATTGGTAAAATTCAGCATCCTTCATGCCGAATACACTCAATAAACTGGGTATTGATGAAACATATCTCAAAATAATAAAAGCTATTAATGACAAACCCATAGCCAATATCATACTGAATGGGCAAAAGCTGGAAGCATTCCCTTTGAAAACCAGCACAAGACAAGGATGCCCTCTCTCACCACTCCTATTCAACACAGTGTTAAAAGTTCTGGTCAGGGCAATGAGGCAAGAGAAGGAAGTAAAGGGTATTCGAATAGGAAGAGAGGAAGTCAAATTGTCTTTGTTTGCAGATAACATGTTTGTATATTTAGAAAACCTCATCATCTCAGCCTAAAAATTCCTTAAGGTGTTAAGTAAATTCAGCCAAGTGTCAGGATACAAAATAAATGTGCAGAAATTACAAGCATTCCTATACACCAATAATAGTCAAACAGAGAGCCAAATCATGAGTGAACTCTCATTCATAATTGCTACAAAGAGAATAAAATACCTAGGAATACAACTTACAAGGGATATGAAGGACCTCTTTAAGGAGAACTACAAACCACTGCTCAAGGAAATAAGAGAGGACATAAACAAATAGAAAAACATTCCTTGGAAATAAGAGAGGACACAAACAAATGGAAAAACATTCCATACTCATGGATAGGAAGAATCAATATCATGAAAATGGCCATACTGCCCAAAGTAATTTATAGATTCATTGCTATTCCCATCAAGTTACCACTGATCTTCTTCACAGAATTAGAAAAAACTACTTTAAATTTCATATGGAACTGAAAAAGAGCCTGTATGACCAAGATAATCCTAAACAAAAAGAACAAAGCTGGAGACATCACACCACCTGATTCAAACTATACTACAAGGCTACAGTAACCAAAAGAGCATAGTACTGGTGCCAAAACAGATATATAGACCAATGGAACAGAGCAGAGGCCTCAGAAATAACACTGTACATCTACAACCAACTGATATTTGACAAACTTGACAAAAACAAGCAGTGGGAAAGGATTGCCTATTTAATAAATGGTGTTGAAAAAACTGGCTAGCCACATGCAGAAAACAGAAACTGGACCCCTTCCTTACACCTTACACAAAAATTAAACCAAAATGTATTAAAGACTTAAACGTAAGAGCTAAAACCATAAAAACCCTAGAAGAAAACTTGGGCATTATGATTCAGGACATAGGCATGAGCAAGGACTTCATGACTAAAACACCAAAAGCAATGACAACAAAAGCCAAAACTAACAAATGATATGTAATTAAACTAAAGAGCTCCTGCACAGCAAAAGAAACTATCATCAGAGTGAACAGGCAACCTACAGAATGGTAGAAAATATTTGTAATCTATCCATCTGACAAAGATCAAATATCCAGAATCTACAAGCAGCTTATACAAATTTACAAGAAAAAAACAAACAACCTCATCAAAAAGTGGGTGAAGGATATGAACAGACACTTCTCAAAAGAAAACATTATGCAGCCAACAAACATGAAAAAAAGATCATCATCACTTGTCATTAGAGAAATGCAAATCAAAACCACAATGAGATACCATCTCATGTCAGTTAGAATGCAGATCATTAAAAAGTCAGGAAACAACAGATGTAGGAAAGAATGTGAAAAAATACAAACACTCTTACACTTTTGGTGAAAGTGTAAATTAGTTCAACCATTGTGGAAGACAGCATGGCAATTCCTCAAGGATCTAGAAGCAGAAATACCATTTGACCCAGCAATCCCATTACTGGGTATATACCCAAATGATTATAAGTCATTCTACTGTATAATACATGCACATGTATGTTTATTGCTGCAGTATTTACAATAGCAAAGACTTAGAAACAAACAAAATGTCCATCAATGATAGACTGGATAAAGAAAATGTGGCACATATACACCATGGAATATTATGCAGCCATAAAGAAGAATGAGTTCATTTCCTTTGCAGGGACATGGATGAAGCTGGAAACCATCATTCTCAGCAAACTAATGCAGGAACAGAAAACCAAACACCACATGTTCTCACTCGTAAGTGGGAGTTGAACAATGAGAACACATGGACACAGGGAAGGGAACATCACACACCAGGGCCTGTCAGGAGGTGGGGGGCAAGGGGAAGGATAGCATTAAGAGAAATACTTAATGCATGTGAGGCTTAAAACCTAGATGATGGGTTGATGGGTGCAGCAAACTACCATGGCACATGTACACCTGTGTAACAAACCTGCACGTTCTGCACATGTATCCCAGAAATTAAAGTAAAATTAAATAAATAAATAAATAAATACATAAATAAAATAACAAAAACCAAAAACTTCTAACGGATTACAATAACATAAAAATTATGTAATGAATTTTTATCCTAAAAGTATAGCTATCTCTAAAAGTGAAGATTGACACTAAATCTACTTTAAATTTTAAAATATGATTAATATAGTAGCTATGAAAATTAAATGTTAAGAGAGAGTTTTAGGCAAATATGAAATCTATAAATACATTTTTCAAATTTTTTGAATATGTTTAGATATTATGTGTATTAGTTAAAGCAGATTTAAGGTATTTAAACACAGTAGAAACTGATTTCCTGCTTATCTGACCAGAAATGGGCAGGTAAGCAGGGTGCCCATCATGCACACAATCATACAGGACCGTTCAAGATGCTATTGGCCTTGCAACTTCACCTGGTATATTTGAAGGTCTTGCTGGGTGCTGTTTCTATTACAGTCAGCTGAAAGAGAAAAAAAGCATGGAGAAGCACAGATGGGAATTAATTATGTACCAATCATTAGAGTCCTACACATCACTTCCACCCACATTCTATTGGTTAGAATGTTGTTAAATATCCATTCTTAACCATAATCAAGTCTGAGAAAGTAAACATAGGTTTTATCCAGAAAGAGGAAGAGATGAATTTTGATAAGCTGCTTAAACACACTGCAACACTAAGTATCTTAATACTCTAGTTTTTTAAAATTTTTAACTGTAATATACACATGCATAAAAGTACATAAAACATATATGCAGCACTTAAAATAATTTTAAAGGGATTACTCTTGTAATCACCACCAAAATAAAAAAACAAGCAATGCCCAATGTTCTCTGTTTACTCCTAGATTGATACACCCTCTCTGCTCATATAGTAACCACTATCCTCCTTTTAATCTATTTTTTGTTTACTTATTTTTAAAAAATATCTTAATTCCTCTAAATGTGTTTAAAATATAGCTTTGCTAACTTTTGAACTTTTCATAAATGATGTCACAGTCTATGTGTTATTTTTATGCTTATTTTTCTCTACATTATTTTTACGAGATTCATCCATACTTTTGGGAATAGTTATTCAGTTATATGCATTGCTGGATTTTTTGTCATATTAATAATATAGCCCGTTTTATTTTCATTCTGCTATTGATCAACTAGTGACTGTTTATAGTCTGGAACTGATGCAGGAAAGGTGAGCCCCAAACTGGGGCTTAGTTTGGGAGGGTTCCTGGCTTCACCCAGGGAAGAACTCAAGAGTGAGCCAGTGGTAAAAAGAATTTTACTCAAGAAGTAGTAGTGTTACAGCTCCAGCGGTGTTACAGCTCTGTGACTGCTCCTGTAGAGCAAGGCAACCTCTTAGGCAGTGTGCTGGATGTAGCATCTCAGAAGCAGTTCTGCAGTTGTATTTATATCCACTTTTAATTATATGCAAATCAAGAGGCACTCCGTGTAGAAATTTCTAGAAAAGGGATGGTAACTTCTAAGTTGTCAGGTCATTACATGGAAAGGTGTGGTAATTTCTTGGCCTTTCCACGGCAATGGTAAACAAACATGGCACCTTGGTGGGAGTGTCTAATGGGGGGTGCTTCCATCCCAGACCTTCCATCCCAGACCCAGGTTTGACAAGTCCTCAATTTGGTCCTGTGTCTGAGCTCTGCCTCTGGAGTTGCAGGGCTATTATGAACAAAGTGGCTATGACTTCTTATACCTGCCTTCTGGTGTATGGTGAAAGTTTCCCTACCCAAGAAAGGAGTTGCTAGACCATATAATATGTTTATATCAGCTTTACTAAAAAATGCCAAACTAGTTTTCCAAAATACTTTTAACACTATATATTCCTATCATGGTACAAGAATTCCCATTTGCCATGTCCTTGACCACAGTACCATTATACTTCTTAAAAACTTTTGTTGATCTAGTGAATGTATAATCATATCTTACATAGTTTCAATGTGGACTTTCCTGATTATTAACATGTTTTCCTAATGGTCACTGAGTATGAATAACATTTGCTATGTTTGTAGACCAACTGAGTTTTGTCTATTCAAGTGGTTGTAAAAATATCCTATAATTTGTTAATAGATTTTGTCTTTCTCATTAATTTGTATGAATTTATAATATATTGTGGAACTTCGTAGGTTACTTGTGAATATTTTCCCATTTAGTGATTTCTTTTAAATTTTATGGCATATTTTAATAAACACACATTTTTAAAAACATAGCTATTATTTCTTTGTGGTTAGTGCTTGTGACTCTTGTATAAGAAAACCTTCACTACCATAGTTTCAGCATGACTTTCTCAAACCTACTTTTATGAGCTCTACAGTTTTTTCTTTCATATTTCTATAATCGTGAAGCTCTTTGATTTTAAGTAGTTACGGTCTAATATTTTCTCTTTTTTCCTTCCTGTGAATACCTAGTTTTTCCAACGCCATTTATTAAATATTCTGTTCTCTTCCCAACAATATACTGTGCAACTTTGGTCAGATATAAAATGTTCTAAATATGTATGAGTCTATTTCTAAGCTCTATTCCATTCCATTTGATACTACCTTAATTACTTTAGATCTATCATTCTTGGCAACTAGTAAGGCAAGGCCAACCACCCTCTTCTTCTGTGAAGTTTACTGGCTTTATATTAATTTTAACTACTTAATATCTTACTCTCAACAACACTTTTTGGATTCTTCAGAGATACCTATCAAAATTTTTCACTGCACTATTCTCTAGCACAATTATCCACCTGATTGCTTATGACTCCTCTCTCTGCATCTCCTTAGAGCCCGTAACTCTTACTCTGGCAGGCCTGAAATCCCTTCAAAATGATTCGTGCCCAAACATCTTCCACAATATTCAGTCTGGCCCAGGAGAAAATAGCGTTATTCTGCCAAATTCTTGAATCTCAATTTTCTTTTTCTGTTCTCCTATTAAAGTCAGTTCTAATCATGTCCGCATTCAAATGTTTCTATCAACGGTCCAGTTCCAATTTTGTGGGGTTTTTTTCTTCCAAATTTCAGGGTACATATTTTATACACTATGAGTCACTCTCTTGAACCACGTCTTCTCCTATTTGCTTTTAGACAAAGGCCAGTTTGGGGCGTTGGAAAATGGTTACAGATCCTCAAACTCATGGTTTTCTAACCAAACTCCCAAAGAAACTCTCACGGCCAATCTTTCTTCATGATTATCTTTGTCCACCCATAACCTGGAAGCAGATGCAGGAATGCAAGTTTCAAAAGCAGTTTAGGGCCACTTGTGATCAAAATCTGTGTAAATAGTCTAGGATCTTTTTTTTTTTTTTTAACATGTGAGAACATTTCACTGTCACTTTCTTTAGAATCTGTCCAAAATCTCAAGGCATGAAAGTTCATGTTTATCAGTGTTTTTCTTTATTATTTGAGGGTTCTTTTTAAATCAAAACCAATAACATACTACTCCAATATAGTCAATTGAAATCAATTAAGTCTATAAAAGGCCATAAGAGAGAGTATTCAAAAGAAACACACTTAACACGGCAACAATACATAGCTATGGAGTAACACGTAATTCAAAGCACTGCACAAACTAGTTCTTATTGTACAAATGACCTAAAATGGTAGGATTTTTTTTGTAGCAAAGCTGCTATCCAGTCAAATTAAAATAACTTGAGATCTCTATTTTTCTTAGTGTTATTTTTTCTTTACATAAAATGCATACACTATATGGTTTTCCACCATTTTTAAAAAATATTATACTCCTTTCACAACCCCTTAACTCTGAATATCCCTCTGACAAAGAATAAAAGTTCCATGATAAGTTACCACTTACTCATGAGCATATCTATTTCCTACATATTTGCTTCAGATCAAGCATAAATTTATAGCTTCTATTACCCTCTCCTGACTCACTAAAAAGGTTATTTACCTTTTTGTTGTCACATCATTAAAATCATGATCTACTATAGCACATAACAGGTTATATTATTATTATAACAACTTGATTTTTCCCCTGTTAGACATGAATTATATCATCCTGGAGCAAAGCTCCTGGCCTATAATTAATTCCCCAATAAATATTTCATTAAAAAATGAAAATATAATATCTCCTCTATTTGAGGGCCAAAGTTAGGGAGAGTTATATTACATTTCCAGTTCTGAGACAAGTAGCATAAGATGCTTGCAAGAGCTGAAAATATACAAAAGCATAGAGTATTAAGGAGTTTGTTTTAGTTAGTGTCTTTCAGTTCACAAGGCCCAAAGATATATGCTGGTTATTTCCAGGGATAGGAGTTATTAGTAGACAAAGACAAAAATGTGAGAAAACAAAGAAAAGTATATTAAGAGTCAGAGTCAATTCTCACAAACAACCAAAGCATTATCATTGCAATTTTGAATTTAACAGCAACTGTAGTGTCTCTCAGCAGTAATTTCACTAACTCAGCTGAGGCTCTAGTTACCCAGTCTGTTTTTTCAAATGGACACCTGATATTTACTACCCTAGTGACTTAATGACTCAACTTCTCTTACCTGTGAATTTTTCTAAATATCCTTCTTTATTTACTTCCTCTTCGTTAACTTTTAGCTTTTATTTAATTTGCCTCTGCATTCTCTGTGATCCTTTTGTGTATCTAAACTAAATTTCTTAAGATAGTATTTTACAAAGTTTTTTCTAATGGGAAAAATGCTTATACCAGGTCACCTTATAGGCTACAGGACTTCTTGCATCTAGCCTATAAATGGTTCTATTTACACATCATCATTGCTAATCCAATCAATTTTTGTCAATATAGTAAGGTCATTAAATCTTTAAGCAAAATAAAGAAATAAAATGTCCATGTCTGCATATCTTAGACTTGTTTGACATAGCATATGAGTCTCATGTAATACCTCATAACATGTAAGGGCACGGGAAATGTTAGGAATACAAAATGAAAGAGTAAGTTCCATGATTAAATTCAAAGGAAGTGAACTTCTTATATGACGACCCAGGCCTCAATTGTGCATATCCCAGGACAAAGAGAAACAACCAGAAACAGTGCCAATTTTTATGATTTAGCCTATTCCTCCATGTTCTATTTATTACAAGAAAGCCACCAAAATTAGCCCATATTCAAGAGGAGTGTAATTAGACTCCATCTTTTAAAGGGAGAATCATCAAAGAACTTGCAGATATGTTTTAAGACAGTACGTTACCAATTTATAACAGTTACATTAATTTCATTTGTTTTCCATTTTAGATTTGCTTTCCTTTTCTTTCCTTAGTTAATATCATTCTTTGGATATACATAAAATATATCATACAAAAGACAAACTATATAAAGATACATACTCAGAAAAGTTTTGTTCCAATACCTATACTTTTTACCACATTTTCCGCATCATTCTATAGGTACTTTTGTTGTTTCTGCTTTGTGTCTCTTCACAGCTTTTTTTTTTGCATGAATAAGGCGATACTTATATATTAAACTCCTGCTTATCTTTTCTTACATAAAATGCATATTATATATTAAATGCCTTATTGAAGAAATGGCTGATTTTAAAACTAGATCAAGAAAAATGCAAAATAAGCCGAGGATACCTTGTTACGCCAGAGCAAAGAGATATCCAGAGACAAACAGAAAAGTGACAAAATGTACATGACCCAGTTGGGAAGGATTTCTACCAGCTGCATTTGAGATAATGTAAGCAGTAAAACAAAAATAACAGCAAGTAATTATAAAATATTATATAAACAAGAATATTTGAGTCTGTGATGATATTTATAAAAAGATTAAAATTACTTGACAACATTGTGACTATCATATCATTTTCTTTTCTGAAAATTGGTGTAGAAAAATAAGGATTTGCTTGTCTTTTGAGGAAGAAAGCATTAACACATCATGTAGTGGATGGGCATTGGGATCTTCATACAGTGCCCAAATTATCAAAATTAGCATCAATCACAGTGAGCCAATCCAACATATGTGCTTACTGATGAAGCACATAGCACTAACGATGAGGCACTCTTGCCAAAAATATTTAACCTAAATTTAATTAAAGCTTTAGATATAATTTCTTTTAGAGGAAGTAGAGAGATAAACAAATTAAATGATACTGTGAGGAGACAATAAGATATATATAGAATGCAGTTGCGTTTTATCCTTGTTAGTTTTATTTTTTTTTTCAAAATAGTCATAATTAAAGTTTAGGGGAAAACAGCTGACTACAATGAATAAAATCTGACTCAGTCCTGATTTAAACCCATATTTTAAGTGGCAGTATTGAGAAAGTTATAGAAAATTGAATGTCCATTACACCAGGAAACTTTATTTTTGTATTCCTGATAATAAAAGGGTGGTTATGTTAAAGAATGTTCTTATTTTGGAAAGATGTTTGCTAGACTATTGAAGTGTAGAAGATTTTGATGTCCACAATTACATGTAAATGGATCAGCAAAGATAGCAGATAGATTGATTGATTGGTTAATATAGATACATATAGAAAAAGATAGCAAAATATTTTAATAATTATCTAATAAAGAGGTGGTATGTGGAGGTATATTGCTCTAGTGATGTGTTTGCCTATATCTTTGAATCTTTACACAATAAATTTGAGAGAATAAAAAGATAAAGTTGAGGAAAAAAAGACTAGAATCTTTTTATGCTGATATTTTAAGAAGGATATTTCCTGTTATTCAAGACATTATATAAGTTGATTAACATATAGGAAGAATAAAAGGAGAAGCTATTATTCTAATTTCATAAAATTGTACATGAGTTTGGATCATTCTATTATTCATTGTAAATATTCAATATTTGCTGTCTTTTCAGTATGTTGTCAGCATTAATGTCTTTATAATTCTGTGAACTTTTTACATGAGAAGTGCTTTTGCAATTAAAAAATATAATTGCAGTGATGGTCATTATTAATAATTTTACATGACTTTTATATTTAGAAGTGCTTGGCAACAATTTTTATTAGGCATTATTAACATCTTTTCCAGAGGACACTTCATATTGATTAATGACATTTCCGACCTAACTATTCAATTTATGTTCGAGTTTTTCTTTTATGTTCAGTTACACTTTATTGGTTTAAGCCTTTCATTTGTTTTTTAAACCCAGAAAGTTACAAAAGTTATTTCTGGGATAAAAGTATTTTCAAGTAATTCCATTTTGTTCTCTGACAGATTTTTAGAAGATAGAGTTTTGATTTTTACTTGAAGCAATAGTCTTTTACAAGCTATGCAATTCAACGTGTAAAGAAAATTGCCAGATTGTATTCACATTTTATTCATATCTCTCAAATTCCTTGTTTTCTTTTTTGCTCTCCCTGGGGTAGTTTATTCATTTATTAAGTCCTGGGTTATTGCATTTACTAAGAGATAAAGAATAAAAGATTGGTGTTAAGAAAGTTGTATGTGATTCCTGAACCCACCATTACTTGACCACAGGTTTCTTAATTAACCTTGCTGGGTCTCAGTTTTTTTTTTTAATCTATAAAAATGAGAAACTCACTACTTTAAAATGTATTATGAAGATTTAATGCAGTGTCTATTATAATTTACTTATTAAGTATCTGACAAATTATTCTTAATAAATTAGGACACAAACAATTTACCTTGTGTCTTGTTTTGCGATTTTTTTTGTAATCATCCAAACTTGTGGTTGGGTCATCTTTATAAACTGCAAATTGAGAATATCAGTATTATTACTTAATATTAGGATGAAGTCCCATTTTTTAATGACAATATACAGGGTGTATATAGTCTTATGTGAACCTCATATTTTTACCATTTCTGTTTACATTTATTTTCAAGGGATGCAGAAAATATGAACCTAACTAATACTGGCAACCTTCCTTGGCAGTCATCCCGAGTTTTTCATTTTCTGAGGCACTATATATCTTGTAAAAGCTTTGCACATGCAAGTGTGCAGAATGTCCATAATATCTTGATTAAACCCTGCTTATTCAGCAAAGTTTAACTCAAATGTCATCTTTGGCAAAATATTTCCCGGACAATTTATCCCTCCATTGTGCTCTCATTACATTCTATTGCTCTCCATCCTCCAAATTTCTGTAAATATATCCCTTCTTTCTCTCTCTCCCCTTGACTAAGAGCTTCAAAATTATTGAAGCTATGTAAAGTAGAAATTCATTTACAGATACAGATATTTGTATCCCTTGCAATAGTTGTTAATATATAATGTCCCCAGTATTTATCCAAAGAGTATAATTTAAATAGCATCACTAGTCTATGATTGTCTCAAAGTATCTCCTTCAGCAGTATCAGATGATGCTAGTTTCATTTCTGTTTTACCTAGAATGTCAAACAATGATCTCACTGACCAAAATGGGGGCACTTTCTTATTAGGACTGTGGTTTAAAATGTGCTACATGGTGATGCAAGATTTATTTCATTTCTGACTTTCTTTTTTATCCCTCAATCAGTTTATTGGATTAGCCATTTGTGACCCTACAAGTTGCAGATAAAACATCTCTAAATTTGGGACAAGATTTGAAACAAGGTTTTAATTACTAATAGAGAAAAACTATAAGAGAAAGTTCAGGGCATACATTTTATATGCATCAAGCTAAAGGACTCCTCAGCTGTTGTAGGTCAATGTCCATAAAGATCTAACACTTTTATACAATGGGTTTTCTTTACATAAAGTGTGGTGGCTGTAAGCATGGACTTTGAAGTCAAATAGTCCAGGTTAGATTTATATGTCTAATGCTTATTAGATCTGTGACTTGGAACAATTTAAATAACTTCTGAGTGTCAGTTCTCTCATCTACAGCATGCATGTAAAAATGACACCAAACACATATAATTGTTGGGGTTTAAATAAGACAGTATGTATATTTACCACAGGGACAGGGACATGATAAGAGCTCACTAATGGTATATATTATTGATATGATTATTATTATCATCCTACTCAAAAATCTTAAAGCAATTGTTATCCCCTACAGGTAAGGGTGTCAACTCTCAAAAAATGTTAGCAATTTATCTACAATGTAGAGGTGATATTAATTGATAAATATAAAATTCAAACATAAGCTTTCTGATTTTATTTATAGCACACTTTACAACGTTTCCTGCAGATTCTAGCTTGTGATGGTCCCAGAAAAGGGATGAAAGATCCTTAGTGGATGTCCAACTCAGTTATGTCAGAAAGACAGGAAGGAAAAAATAACTCCAAAACAGAATTCATTGGTTTATAGAGATATTCTTTGTCATGTTACTTAAAAATTGATGCTACCTACAGAATCATTAACTGTAGGTTACCATGCTAAGCATGGATGTTGAAAGATTAAGAACTCCAATTAATTTATCCTTTAATAGCTTTGCTAAGTTCCAAAATAAAAAAGCTCAAATAATATATTACTAAAATAAACTCATAACTGCAAAATAAATATAATTGAAGATGTTCCTATAAATTGAATAAAATTATTTTAAGTTGACCTAGGAAACAGATTTTATGAAATTGTCATAACATGCTTTTTAAATTTAATTTTTAAAATGTATAATTGACACATAATAATTATGCATATTTATGGGATACAATGTGAAGGTTTAATGCACGTATACATAGTATAATGCTCAAATCAGGATAGTTACCATATCCATCACTTTAAACATTTATTATTTCTTTGTGGTGATAACATTTAAGATTTTCTCTTCTAGCAGTCTTGAAACATATGCTATGTTGTTATCTTCTATAGTCACTTACTGTGTAATAAAACCCCAAAACATCCTTCCTGTCTAACTATAATATTGTACTCATTCACTGGCCTCTCTCAATTCTGCCTTTCCCACCCTCCCCAGGCTCTGGTAACCACTATTCTACTCTCTACTTCTATGAAATCCCCTTTTTTAGATTCCACATAAGACTGAGATCACGTGGTGTTTGTCTTTTTCTGCTTGACTTATTTCACTTAATATGATGTCCTCCAGGTACATCCAAGTATCCAAGTTGTTGCAAATGACAGCATTTCATTCTGTTTTATGGATGAATAGTATTCTATTTTATATATATATATATATATATATATATATATATATATTTACTTATACATATAAACTTTTTATTGATTCATCTGTAGATGGGCATTTTGGTTGATTCCATATCTTGGCTATTGTGAATAGCACTGCAATAAACATGAGCAAGCAGATGTCTCTTTGGTACACTGATTTCACATAGACCAATGAACAAAATATAGGCCCTGAAAATATATCCATACATTTACAGCCAACTGATTTTTAACAAAGGTGTCAAGAATACACACTGGGGAAAGGAGAATCTCTTTAATAAATGGTTCTGGGAAAACTGGATATTCACATGCAGAAAATGACACTAGACCCCTATCTCTCACTGTGTATAAAAATCAACTCTAAATGGATTAAAGAAACAAGTGCAAGACTCAAAACTGTAAAGTTACTAGAAGTAAACATAGGAAAAAGCTTGATATTTGTCTGGGCAAGAATTTTTTTAGTAAGATCTCAAAAGCACAGACAACAAAACAGAGTAGACAAACGGTATTACATCAAACTAAAAAGCCCCTGCACAACACACAATTAATAAGGTGAAGAGAAATTAGTTGCACACTATGCATCTGAGAAGGGATTAATATCCAGAGTATATAAGGAACTCAAACAACTAAATACCAAAAGAATAAATAATTTGATTAAAAATGAGCAAAAAACCTGAATAGACACTCACAGAAGACATACAAATGGCCAACAGATCAATAAAAATGTTCAACATCACTAATCATTAGAGAAATACAAATCAAAACCATAATGAGTTATCTCCTCAACTGAGTTAGAATGGCTGTTATCAAAAAGGCTAAAACAAATAAATAAATAAACAAATAAATAAATAAATAAATAATGCTGGCAAGAATACAGAGAAAAACAAATATCTATACACTGCTGGTGGAAACGTAAATTAGTACAGGCATTATCAAAAACACTAGGAAGTTTCCTCAAAAAATTAAAAATAGAACTATGATATAAACAAATCTTTCTGAACCAAGTTTTCAAACTGTTATGGGGCCAGATAAAGGACAATATTCTAAGGAATATGACTGTTCTGCTGTACTTTTTACCTTGGGTTATTACCATTTACTTTTCGACCATCTGTCTTCATCTACATTCTGTCAGTTTTTATAGTTCCTTCTTAAAACCCTAGCAATGTGTCCACTTCATTTTGTTTTCTTCGCTAAGAAGACAGGCGATAACATCCTTTTAGAAATGACCAGATTTTTCTTTTCAAAAAGGACCAATTACAACAATCACTTTCAATATACTAGCTAAATGCATTTATTGATACTATGATATAACAAGAATGTTTTGCAGTTATATAGGTTTCCATTTCAGTTAAGAAAATTCAAGCATTACATAATAAGTAGTTGATGATAGGAAACCTTCAGTGTTTCCTATAGTGGAAAAGAAGGAAAATTATTATCTTAAATTTTCAAGTTAGGTAATAACAGAGCAGAGATTACATTATTCGCTGCAGGGCAGAGCATGAATCATGACACAGCCATTCAGATAATCTCAGACATGGAAAGACCACATAATATTTTAAATCGTTACTAGAAAAATATGAATAAAATGAGATAACATATTACTCTATTAAATTACACTAATTACTTTGACTAATGTCCTCTTTCAAAACAGAATTGTAATAATTCTGTGTAATTTAACAATTTTTTTTCATTTTCCACTAGGGATTTTGTTGGAGAAAAAAATTATATTGTTAGAATCAAAATTATCACTGCCTTAATTCCATACTTCATATAGTGTTGTTGAATACGTTCTTCTAATAATCTTAAATTCAAGTCTATCTGATTAAGTGCTGAGATTAGCATGTCCCAATCACTCTGCAAATCCTAAAGACAAAATGTTTTAGATGATCTACTTGAGTCCATAAGAATTATACAATTCATTAGGGGAGGAAAAATATGCATATAATCAAAATAAAATGTGCTCTAAGTGTTAGCATATATATAAAATGCCCTATTTTAAACACTCATAGTGTCTGACATAGAAGACTACTAGAGTATAATAGGTATCTTTCCCTCTAGTTGTCTCCTCCCATTCACCATTTAATCTCTTTCTCTCACTAGTGCCAGAATGACCTATAAAATGCTGATCTGACTTTCTTACTCTGGATGAAGAGACCTCTGGTGGTTCTCCATTACATACGGAATCAGCTCAACCTCCTTAACAAAATACATGAAACTTTCCCAACTTGGGTATGTTCCTCCCCTACCTCACCTCTACCATCTATTACCTATTTTCTGTTGATAGATTATAAGCATCATGCTGTTCTACATCTTTTCTGTTTTCTCTCTCTGGAATGACTTTCCATACTTAGTTTAACTCACTTCATTTATTTTTACTCATCCTTCATGATCCAGTTATGGTTCGTCTCTTCCAAGAAACCTCCCCAAACTGAGGATCTTTACTTTGCACACTTTTAGAACATACCATATCAATTTCTATTTTATCATATTGCATATATAGTTGGTCATATTACAGGCAAAAATAGAAAATCCTTGTGGTGGATATTGTCAATTGACTGCTAGCCTATTTTCCCACCCTTCTAGTGTATCTTCCTTTCTTACACATTTTCTTTTACTTAGCTTTCAGGATTCAAATTAGATTCTGCCACCAAGTTGCACTTTTATGAAGGTTGAAAGTAGGCAAAGTAGAAAGTCATCTTTACGCGTCTTTCATTATTTACCTTTGGTAACCAAAGAGTTTTTATGCAGCAGTGTTTCAGTGTCCAATCTTTATCTTTGCCAGTGTTGAAGCAAAAATAGATTTTTTTAATTGACAGATAATATTGTACACATTTATCATGTACAACATGATGTTTTAAAGTATACAAACATTGTGGAATGGTTGAATCTAATGAACACAGTTACTATTTTTGTGTTAGGAGCATTTAACATTGACTGCATTTTTCAAGAATATATTAACTATAGTCACCTTGCTGTACAACAGAACTCTTGAATTTATTCCTCCTATCTAATTATGTATCTTTTGGTAAACATCTCCCCATCCTACATACCCGCTAACCACCCTATCCTCTGGTAACCACTATTCTACTTTCTAATTTTACAGAATCAATGTTTTAAAAAAATTCTGCAAGTGAGTCAGATCACACCATGTTTTTCAATGCCTGGCTTACTTCACCTAACATAATATCCTCTAGGATCATCCATGTTCTTGCAAATGACAAGATTTCCTTCTTTTCTATAGCTAAATAACATTCCATCACGTATATATACCACATTTTCTTTGTTTATTCATCAGTTAATAGTAGGTTGATCCACAGTTAGTTTTGCACCAACTTAGTGGATAGTTTTGACAGAGACAGAATGCAGACTTCGAATTTCTATGTGCATATACCAGCTTCATAGGATTGAGATGAAGTTGCAGCAGGATTGCAATGGCTTTCAGATTCCAAATTTCGAATCTCTGATTCAGAGCTACAGCTGAGTGTTTGAACCCAAATATTCCAGGGCCAGTTTCTCCATTCTCCCCACTTCCTGATTCTTGCAGAGTTAGTTTCCAAGTAGGTCAGCTCTCCACTTTTCTGGGAATCATTCCAGGACAGACAGCCTAAAGCACACTTCTCCATCTTTTCCAATGACTGTATTAGCACCTATATTAAATTTTCTTCTTTGCATAGAATATTTAAAGTTATTTTTCCTATACTCTGTCTTGAAAGAGTTTTTGTACCAGGACTGGTTGCAGACAATAATATATTCTGAAGGAAGGGAATCTGGGGTTTGTTATCTAGCTCCATTAGCTTTAAAGTCAGTAAGGATAAGAAAAGAACCAGAGAACAGGTGCTGGTGGTTCATGGAAGACAGAATAAGTTCATAACTTATTTGGAATAAAACATCTTTCAGAGTATAAGGGCTATTGTTTCCTGGAGTGAAGCCTGCCTAATACAGCTTCCTACAAGTAAAGACTGTGTCATTGCCATCATATACTTACAGCTCCTAGCACAAAGCCTGACACATAATCACATTGTATGTAAGTATATGAACCCGAAGTGAGTAATACCTTCTGTCTGGGTCACATAGTATGTAAGTACATTGACCTGAAATTAGTAATACATTATGTCTGGGTAACGTAAGCATCACCATGAATGAATTTATATTTAACCTGGATATTGAAGCACTTCAGTTAATATTTCAGAGAAATAAAGACAGCATGGTCAGTGAAACAAAGGCTTTAAAAGACAAGACATGCTTTGGAAATAGTAAATACCTCACTGTAATTTTATCAACAGGACTTTGAAAGATCTGGTGAGATTATGCTGGAAAAATGGAAGGAAAGAAATTCTAAAGGATACAGTATGTCATAATACTTACATATCATAGACTTAGTAGTGTTTTTTCCAGAAATTTCTCTCCATGCTTTTTAACTAGCTTTTAAAATCCCCTACTCTGTTATTTCTAATCCTATACCAAGAATAAAACTGTAATAACATTATTTAACCAGTATTATTCATCTTAGAACACTATTATTTTTCTCCTGCTGTCATATTTCAACAACTAAAAGCAAACAATATTGAAAATAATCTTTTTCCTTTAAAATAAATTTCACTTGGCAATTATTTATAATTTCTTTTTCATAGATAAAATATCTGAATCTATTTACACTCTGTCCTTTTGAATTATTAAATCAGAAATGATTTCTTCCTCCTATGACTTACATCTTTCTCATATATACCTTCAATGTGACTATTTTAGAACTCATTTAGGGATTTAACTTTTACACATTTTTTTCACATGTTATTCATAACACTTATTTTTTAACAGACTGAAAGATTGACTAATTTAAATAATACTATTTTTACAAAGTAAGATGATATTTTACAAAACGATCTAGGACTGACTATTCTTTTTCTGTAAACTAAGATGTAAAAAAACGAGTGAGATGTTCTCCGTTCCTAGTTTTTCTATGTGTAGACAAAATAGAAACTGGAATAAACCTTCAAAATGATTGCATCAAATCAATCTTAACCAGAGAAGAATTATATTGTTTGGTACTTTTATAGATAATAAAATTCATTCTCTAGGTACAGGGCTGATGAATTTTTAATATGCACTTTCTATAGAACTATAATAGTTTCATGCCTTTTTCCTCACATAGTCATTTACTCATACATTCATTTAATAAATATCTTTCGAGTGCGTACTGTGTGCTTGGAAATATCTGTGGACAAAATGGACAAAGATTCTTGTCTGTGGAGCAAACATTCTAATACAGGGAGACAGACAATACTTAAAACACAGTCTAGATGGGTGCAGTGGCTCACTCTTGTAATTCCAGAACTTAGGAAGACTGAGGAAGAAAGATTGCTTGAGGCCAGGAGTTTGAGACCAGCCTGGGCAATGTCAAAGACCCTGTCTTTACAAAAAAATTTAAAAAGTAGCCAGTCTTGGTGGCATGCACTTGTAGTCTTGGCTATTTTGGGGGCTGAAATGGGAGGATTGCTTGAGCCCAGGAGCCTGAGATTACAGTGAACTATAATCACGCGACTGCACTCCAGCCTGGGTGACAGTGTGATATCATGCCTCTAAAAAATAAAAAAATAAAAATATAATAAAATAAATTGCTAATCTCTTAACAACTGGTTGAGATTAAGAGTTCTATAAAAAGTGTCTTAGTTCTTAGACCTAGGATATCCCTTCAAAATTAGAAATATAACTGCTCCTTCTGCTGAACTATATATTCAACATATAAATGATATTCAAAGTTAGGACCAGAAATAACCAAAAGAAAGAAAATGGCCCAGGGCCACCAAGAATCTACTAAAATGTATATTTCATCAAGAACAGCCATATTTGTCAGACATGAAATGTTATGGGCTAAGCTAACCGTGAAACATGCATTTCATTATTTAACAATAGTTTTAGAAAAATAAACAGGTCCAACTTTTATGCTTACTTTATACAATGAAACTGAAGAACAGAGAAAATTTTCACATTACGAAGCTTAAGAAATGATTTGAATGGGGTTAGATTAGAAGCCAGGCTGTCTACTCCTGGAGATGCTAGACTGCACTGTAAATAGGATCTAGCAACATATTAAAAACCAAACCAGAACAAAAATATAGTAAACATAAAGAGACACTGGGAGCCATGAGGCATAAAAATAAAGTGAAATAAATGTCGCAGTGCACATCTAAAGGCTATTTAGGAGAGAACAAGCTTTAGACAAGAAAATTAAGGTTTCTTTTGCAAGACTATTCTAATATGGAGATGGTACCTCAGACTACTTTGATGTGATGAGAAATATTTTTTTATCTAATTAATTCTCCATGCTCTGATTTCATACTTATCAACTTTCTGATTATTACTTGAGATCTCAAGTTTAACAGCAAGAGAAAATGTACTAGCCATATCAATGTAACTATTATGTGCACATGACATTTATAGTTCCTTTTGAAATATAATAAATTTGATTCTATTTTTTAAAATCAGCTTCATGAGCTTGAGTGAAACATAATAGCAATTCATAAACTCTTTGAAGTACGGAGTTCTATGATATTTTATATGCTCTAAATATTTGTTACCACAAGCATTTGTTGAACGAAGCTATTCTCTCAATTATTGAATAAATCAAATTCTACAATTAAAGTGTAAAACAACCCTACAAGTTTTTTTTTTAAAAAACTATTATTATACTTATTTTAAAGATGAGAAAACTAACCTTTAAATGGAACACCCAATAAGTCCATAGACATGCAGGGCCAGAATTTTGTGGTCTACCTCATAATGAGGTCTATTTGACCCCAGAGTTAAAACTATTGTTTTTCAAACTATAGCACTATAGCTAATTTATTAGTGTGATCATGAATATTTGAAAATTCCATTTTATCTATCCAGCAAACTGCTGGAAGTTCTTAGCAGATTTGTCTTTTGAAAATATTTACTTCCATCTATGCCTGTCTTTTTCATCTCATAATATTACTTTTCTCAGAGCAGAAGTTTTCACTTTTTTTTTTTTTTTTTTTTGAGACAGGGTCTTTCTTTGTTGCCCAGACAGGAAGGCAGTAGGGCAATCATGGCTCACTGCAACCTCTGCCTTCTGGGCTCAAGCCATCCTCCCACCTCAACTTCCCTAGGGCTGGGTCTACAGGCACACGCCACAATACCCTGCTAATTTCAAATTTTTTGTAGAGCCGGGATTTTGTCATGTTGTCCAGGCTGGTCTCGAACTCCTGGACTCCAGAGATCCGCCCACCTCGACCTCCCGGAAAGCTGGGATTACAGGTGTGAGCCAACAAACCCTGCCTGAAGTTTTTACTTTTAATGAAGACCTGTCTATCAATTATTTATTTCATGAATTATGCCATTGGAGCTGGATCTAAAAAATTATCAGCATACCCCAGGTAATCTAGGTTTTCTCCTATAAGAGTTTTATTGTTTTGCCTTTTACCTTTAGGTCTATGATCTATTTTTTGTTCATTTTAATTAAGGGTATAAGGTTTTGTCTGGATTTATTTATTTATTTATTTTTGCATTGGATGTTCAATTGTTCCATTACCTTGTTTTGAAAAGATTGCCCTCACTCCATTGCATAATGCCTTTGTTCCTCTGTCAACGATCAGTTGACTATATTTAAGTGGGTCTGTTTCTGGGTTCTCTATTCTGTTCCATTGATTTATTTGTCTCTTCCATTACCAATATCACTCTGTCTTGATTACTGTGGCTTTATGATAATTCCTGAAGTCCAATAATATCAGTTTTCCAACGTTGTTCTTCAAATTCCTGTTGGCTATGATGGATCTTTTGCCTATCCATGTGAGCTTTAGAATCAGCTTGTTTATAACCACAAAATAACTTGATGGTATTTTGATTGGGATAGATCAAGTAGAGAAGAACTAATATATTGTCAGTACTTCGTCTTTCTCTCCATGAGCAGGAATATTACTCTCAATTTATTTCTTCTTTAACTTCTTTCATTACAAGCATGTAGATTCCATTATATAAATGTTATACTTTTTGTTTTATTTTTTACATTTGTTGCTATATCATTTTTTGGATGCTAATGTAAATGGTATTGTGTTTTTAATTTCAAATTTTACCCATTCCTGGCTGGTATATAGGAAAGTGATTGACTTTTTTAAATTTAACGTTGTATCCTACAATATTGCTATAACTGGTTGTTAGTTCCAGGAGTTTTTTTTGTTGATTTTTTTTCCAAATTTCCACATAGAAAATTATGTCATCTGTGAATAAAGACAGTTTTATTTCTTTCTTCTCAATTTGTGTACCTTCCATTTCATTTTGATTTATTATATGAATTAGAACTTCCAGAACATTGCTGAAAAGGAGTTGTAAGAAGGAACCTATTTGCCTTGTTCCTGAGTTTGGTTGGAAAGTTTCCAGGTTCTCATCATTAAGTATCATGTTAGGGATATATTTTTTATAGATATTCTTTATCAAGTTGAAAAAATTCCCCTCTATTCCTACTATACTGAGAGTTTTTATCATGAATGGGTAATAGATTTTGTCAAATGCTCAAACTTTCTTTTGGCATTTATTGATGTGATTTTTATTTCATAGTGTTGATGTGAGAGATTACATCAATTGATTGTGGAATGTTGAACCAGTCTGCATACCTAGGCTAATCTCCACTTGATTGTAGAATTCTTATAACTATTTCTATACTTTGTTGGGTTGATTTGCTAGGATTTTGTTGAGGACTTTTGCATCTATGTTTTTGAGTGTAATGTCTTTGTCCGATTTTGGTATTTACATAATGCTGGCCTCATGACTGTTTTTTAAAACATATTTTTTAAATTGAGAGCTTTCATGAATTTTAATGTAGAGAAATAAATATGAGAAATCATCAAAGGACCAACTGGTGATATAAAGTTTCAGGGAATGCTATCTTGATGATTTGCTTCACTTCCTAGAGAAATACATTCCAGAGCCAAATTGTATCAAAAGCTGAATAACAAATATATTTGCTTATATTTTCCAACTGAAACAATCATCGGCCAAGCCTTTATATATATATAGCCATCATCAAAGCATTTGATGCACTCCTGCAAAGAGCTTTATTATCACAAAGATTATCTCTTTCACAAAACTCTATTGAGGCACCCCTGAACTCTTTTTCAATAAGGCCTGACTTTTGGACTTCTGTGTTCATCTCTGCATTGACCAATTGAAGCAAGGATTCTGCTGAGTCAGTTTAACCAGAACTCTCTGCCCTTGATATCTGATCATCCTGGATATCTGATTGGGTTTCTCATTTTCCACCATCCCCCAAGAAATGTCTGATCACATAACCTTCCTGCAGCAGGAAATCCTACTAGGTTGGCTTAGCCAGAATCTCTTCTTAACCCCTTGTTTTAGTACATTTAGCCTGCCGTAACAAAAACCCATAAACTGGTTGGCTTATAAACAATAGAAATTTATTTTTCATGGTTCTGGACTCTAGGAAGTCCAAGATTAAGGTGCTGGCAGCTTCTGTGTCTAGTGAGTTTCACTTTTCCTATAGATAGCCATCTTGTCACTCTAACATCACATGGCAAAATGGGAAAAGGGTCTCTTTCCAGCCTCTTAGAAAGGCACTAATCCCATTCACCAGGGCTCCACCCCATGACCTAATCATCTCCTAAATGCCCCAGGTCCTAATAATATCAGCTTGGAGGTAAAGATATTAACATGTGAATTTTGGGGAAACATAGCATCCCTGATGTTTCCACAGCACCACTGGTATTTCCTCTTAGTAATTTTCCATCCACTGCCACCACCCTCCTCCTTGGCAATAAATTCCCACTTGCACATGTGGTATTCAGAATTAAGCCCAATCTATCTCCCCTACTGCAAGACCCCTATTGCAGTTGTCCCTATATCTATCATCATTCCTCAACTCCCTGCCCCTTGAATAAAGTCTGTCTTTGCTTCTTCAACAGATCTCATTGAATATTTTTTCTTCATCATGTGAGAAAGCTCTGTAGGTTTTTGATTCATGTTCAGAATTCTTCATTAGAATCACAACTTGCTGACATTCCCAATAGCCCGTCAAAACTAGTGGTGAATCCTGATATGTGGCTCAAACACTCGATTATCAAATAGAAGTGAAACATTTTCTTATTCTACAATGTCATTTTTATCATGGATAAGAAACTATCACAATGGTTAAAATACACTCCAATCAGGAGTGTACACACACACACACACACACACGTATACACACAGCTGTTCTGTTCTGGCTCTATGTTTTAAAACTGATATTTCATCACTTCTCTTCCTTTCTTCTTCCTTCTACTGAACTTTCTATCCCCAGATGATGATCTTGCTTCACAACTATATCAAAGTTCTCAGTTGCAAAACTTCATGAAAAAAATAAAACCAATCACCTAAGAGTTCTCTCATTATTTTTCAATATTGAATATTATTAACATGGCCACACAGTGCTTTCTTTCTCACTCATAGCAAAAGGCAATCATAACAATAGCTTATAGGGACCTCTATGATCTGGTCTCATTCTCTCTGAATTCTTGATAGTCTTTCCATGTAGAATGTTCTCCAAGACTTCCATTTGGCTTACATCTAAAAAATAGCTATAACAATGAGAGTTTCCTCATCAAACATAAAACAACAACTACCTTAATGCATGCCATATCCACCAAACCCTACCTAATATTTTTAACCCAGTACTTGTCAAAATTTATGATTATTTACCTGTCTTCCCCCACTTCTTTTTGTTTTGCTCTGTTTTTCTTTTTGATGTCCATTGTTTTGGTTTTGTCCTTGTTTAGTAGCATATTCCCAGGGCTCAGAAGAATGAATGTGACACTTCACTGACTATCACTGGATCCAGTATGAGTAACCCAGAGTCAGGCTTCTGAACCTTCCTCGATTTGGGAGCATATTCATTACCAAGTTCAAGAATATCACACTGAGAAGTTTTTAGAGATACAGGCAGCTAGTCATCCTCTCTACTTCACTGGTTGTTACAAGCATTTAATTTATCTAAACTTCTACAAATCTTCCTTTAAATGTAATATCGTCTCTGGATAGAAGGCCAAGTTTTAAGGATTTTATTTAAAGATAAATATTGTTAAACCATAACTGATTGTGTTTTGCTAGAATTTAAATTTATGTTATGCATTTAATTACCCTGTTAGGTATTAGTTTCAAAAGAATTCAGAATAAAACTAAGATCAGTAAATATTGTGGCAAAAGAAAAGAGATATTTTTAAAAGGTTTGTTATTAAAAGGTTTGTTATATCAGATAGTTCAGTGAATTTCACTGTGCTTGACGGATTTTTAAAAACTCACTGGCAGATTAACAAAATACTTCAGATGCAAAAATCATCAATTAACTAAAAATATTAATTAAACAAAATCATTTTGTCAAATACTTCATTGTACTCTGTTTACTAGTTATATTCTGACTCATAAATGAAAGTTTCTGAAAAAATACACGATTTTGATGGAAATTTTCATTTTGAAAAAATAGTTTACCACAAGGTTGTTAAAACTTGCGTTTAAAATGATCACTAAAACTAAAGTTTGCCTCCAAAGCTGTGAGGAAACAAATTTTTGTTCTTTAAGCCACCAGGTCTGTGGTACTTTGTTATGGCAGCCCTAGCAAACTAATATAGAAATATAATGTGGTTTCATATTCTTTCTATCCAATTCTTTCCTGTTCCCTTCCACAGGTGTCACACTTGAATCATAGTCTCTCTCACTTTATCCTTCACAGTTTTTTTCCCCCAACAATTTTTTTTTACAGGTATAATTCCATTTTGGCTTCTGCTCCTCATTAAAACCAATCTAACACAGTCTTCTAAATAAAACAGGGTAAAACAGTATTTCCAGTTCATGAAACAGAGATATGAATTTGAAATCATAATTGTATGAGAGTTCACTTATACTTCAGTTAAATTCTAGTTTTCATTTCTTCTAAAAATTACTCGTTATACATCTGACTATAAAAATACTTTTCAGTGCATATATTTATTTTTAAAGCATAATTTCCCTCAAAAGTCAAAAAAACCTAAGAATCTATCCAAACCTGTAAATTTTTATTTATTGGGGGGCATTTCATGATAGCTCCTGTGTGAATCTTCCTTAAGATGACTGAATTCGATGACATTGAATAGCAATGAAAATATTGTAGCTACCACTTCAGAAAATACTACATTCCTGTTCATGAAAAACAGTTAAATTGAACACATGTATTTTCAAGGTGTTAGCTGAAGGAACAAAAAGGAAGAACTGAATAACAATAACTATATCTATTTTTCTGATCTACATATTTTCTGATATTATATGTATATGTATTTAGTTTCTGATACATACATCAGAAACTAAGTATCTGCAAATCTATGCCCAGAGAATTGCCTAATGTGTAATATGATTAAGTATTCACAATAAGATTAACAAATGGCCTAAAAATTATATCAATCATTAAATTCAAATACTACTAAAGTGGTCAACACTTCACTGTGTATTATTTATTTTAAAAAATAATAATTATTTTAAACTCTACAATTTCAAGTGGCAGGTGTTGAGTGGGCTAGACTTTTTTTTAATAACCACTAAAAACAATTTCTTAAAAGCTTATAAAATTGTGTTATTTTACCTTACCAAAAGATGTGCAGGAGATGCCATTTTTAAAACTTCATTGTAGTAGAATTCTTAATTAAACATGATGTAAAATAAATAGGCAATGAGTGAAAATCTAAAACTTTCTTTACACAAAAATATTGACTAAAAGAAAATTTGAGGTAAAGATTTCAGTAACGAGTGCTGCAAAGGAAATATGCAGTCACTGAATCAGTGAACTCAGAAAACATAGAAGGCATTTGTATCATTTCAAATTTTTAAATGCTACCTAAAATATTTTCTAGTGTTGTGCTACTAATAGAAAAATGCAACCAGAAAATCCAGGCTATGAAATATTCTACTTCTAAAATATTTGTACTAAAACAAGTTAGAAATTTGGGAAATTAATTTTCCAGCTGTAAATTTTTTTTTATCATGACATAATTTTACTATTTGAATGGGATCGTGACTCTATTAACATTTCAGTGTCCTGTTTTGTTACAAAAAAAAGTCAAAAGGATAATTTAGAGTGGACATACCTTCCTCCACATTCATATCTAAAATATCTATCAAACAGAAGTTTATTTCTGCTACCAAATCTCTAAAATTACCGGCTTCTGCATTCACTGTCTGTTCGGTTCTCCCACCAAAATTCAAAAGGAGAGATGCACCACCTCTTATTTATATGCTTCTCTCTCATCTATTCTGAGTGCTTTACCTCCTTATTAGCTCATCTTTTAAACTGTATCCTTTTGTTTTTTCTCTGGTTCTTTTCTAACAATATTTTAAAATTTCATGTTTTTATTAAAATTAAAATCCCATTCTCCCAAATTCCATTCAAAACTGTTTCTCTCTCTCCTGTCTTCACAAAGTTGTAAAATAATTGTCTTTACCAGGGATTGGCAAACCTTCTCATAAAGAGCCAGCATGTCAATGTATTAGGCTCTGTGAAACATGTGATTGTTGCTGCAGCCACTTCTCTCTACTGTTGTAAGGTGAAAGTAAGACAATTGATAATCAAATGAGTGCAGCTGGCTTTTGATAAAACTTTATTTATGGATACTAATGCTAGAACTTAATAAAATTTTCCTGTTTTACAAGGCGTTATTTTTTCTTTGATTTGTTTCAATCCTTAAAAATATAAATACCATTTTTACTTTCCAAGCTGTGTAAGAACAGATTCCAGGCCAGATTTAGCTTGTACACTATAGTTAGTCAAAACCTGGCCTATATATACTCTTTCTAATTCTCACCTCCTCTACCAGCGCAATCTGCCAACAACTCTCTTCCCCCTGGGGACACTGCTCTAACAACCTACTTTTTGCAAATTTTATGATGAATAATTTCTACTCCTCATTTTACTAGATCTTGGAACAAGATTTGACACTACTTACCACAGTCTCTTTCTTCTGGAAGTACTACTATCTTTCCATAGTTTTAATAAAGCCCTACTCTATTTTCCTTGGCTCTCTCCCCCTTCACTGAATCTCCTTTGCAAGATTTTCCTCAAATACCTACCCCATTGTGGGTGGCGAATGTTTCTGTTCTAGTCACTGTCTTCTCCACTAACTATCTGTGCTTCTAGTCATCTCACCTACTCCTTGTCTTCAATTATTTTTCATATTGTAGTTCTCAAATATGTGTAGGTGAAATAGTTATGAAATCACCATTTAAAGTGCAAATTATATACTGTAACCTGTTAAAACCCTGAAAGATGGCCATGAAATGTGCATTTTTGACAAAAAGCCTATGTTATACTAATGGAACACAACATTTTAAGAAACACTGATATGGAAACCAATGGCTCTTAAATTTGTATCTCTTGACAAACTGCTCTTCTGAGGTCCAGATCCTCATATGGAACTGAATCCAGAACTAAATGTACACAGAGATCTACAGTTCAGTGGGTCTGAACCAACTTCTTCGAAACAGCTTTTTATTTCAGTGAATGAGCACAGCTGTCCATTTACTGAACTTTCATTATTTATTTTTATTTTTACTTTAAGTTCTGGGATACCTATGCAGGATGTGCAGATTTGTTACATAGGTAAATGTGTATCATGGTTTTTTGCTGCACCTATGAACCCATCACCTAAGTATTAAGCTCAGCATGCATTAGTTATGTTTTCCAATGCTCTCCCTCCTCCGCCCCATGCCCCATTTACTGAACTTTTAAAACCAATAAGTAAGTTCTCATTCTTTTTCCTCACCATTCAGAACAAATAATCAATCACTAAGCACATTTCATAACTATATCTTTAGAATGTATCCTGTTTTCTCTATTTTCATTGCCATCTTACTACTTCAACACATCATTCGTTATTGTGAGGAATTCTTGACTCCCTCTCTCCATGTTCACTCACCTCTGATATCAACTGTGACTATAGATTGCCCTGTGCTTATACTTTCAATGATTTATGATTTCATTTAGGATGAGAACCAGTCTTCTTAATACAATACTTTTCATAAACTGTCTCCAAATTCCTTTCCAGATTCATCTGTCATTACTGCTCACTCTACCTGCGCCAGCTCTTCAGCAGGTTTCTTGATCTCCATGATCCATCCAGTGACTCATAACCATTATTTCTCTAACCTCCAGGACTTTGCATATACCTCTCCCTCCAATCTGTAATAATTTGTACCTTCTAAAATTTACTTCTGCACATTTACTTTACCCCTTTCATAGATTAATTTTTTATATTAATTATTTAGGTCTAAGCTTACATATCACTAGGAATCTAGGCATTCTCAGAAGCATTCCTTATGCTTCTGAAATACTCCCCCATTGACCTAATTGACCCTTAACACACTGTGCTTTCCTGTGATCACCCATGGATGGCACTCTCCATGAAGGCAAAGACGAAGGCTGCTGTTTTTTTCAGCATTAAACCAATATCTGTCAGACAAAAATTACTCAACAGACATGTCTTATTAAATTAATAACTGCCTCTTCATTAAGAATATTTGAGATATTTTCACTTTTCTGATTTGATCTATGCTTTCCCCAGAGTTATACTAGTTTTCCTATATAATCCAAATTATTCATGGATAAATGTTAACTGTTGACTAAATAATTTTTAGGAAAAATATTTTGTGAATGTGCTATATTCATTAACTTCTTTCTAAAGCTGGAAGACAATGAATCTTAATATTTTATAAACTCAAATTTATTATAATTTCTTTTAGAAAAATAGATAACATTTGAACTCTAAGTTTTAGCTCTTGTCTTTCAAATCTCAGCTGCAAATTAAAGATATTATGTAATAGTACCACATAATAAATTCAATTTATATGCTAGAGTTGTATTTTATTAACAAAAAACAGTTTAATATCATAGTACATGAAGATCATTCGGTTAAAGTCTAGTGAGCTTCCATTAAGTAGCTTTTATCTACATTTTCATAATATCTCTAAATGTATTTTAACGCAACTGATTCCATTTTTAAAGTATGTCCAGTATCATCCTTCAGATTACTACAATGTTCTACACTGAACATAATTACAATGAGGGGAAATAGTGTATGAAATAGTAATAACAGCATTCATTCTTAAATGCGTTATTGCCCTTGAAATTCTGCCTTTTGCTGTCATACTACTTTTCCCTTGGTCTCTTTTTTCCCTAAATCTCTCCTCTAAATAATTTTTCTATTTATTAAATCTTTGATATAACTTTTAATTGTCAAATGAAAAATATAGCCAAGTACTTCATTATGAACTTATTTAAAAAGCATCTAATAAAGTAATTCCAGTTATAAGGGTAGACCACAAAACAGACATACAAATACTTATGGAATAGATAGCCATCTACTAGGAAGTGAGAGCCAGACAAGAGAAGAAGATGACATGGAAACTACAAAACTCAAAGATATATAAGAAAAACATATTATAGAAATAAAAATTAAATTAGAAGGAACAAATAACAGAACACATATAGTTTAAGGCACATTGGGAAACTTAAAATTTATTAATAAAGAAATGATTAAAATAATAGGCTAAAAGAACTAGAAAATAATCAAAATAGAAAATGACAATAAAATGCCAATAGACACAACATTTTGCCCCTAGAGAGGAATACAAAAACAATAAGCAGAACAAAAATTAAAAAAAAAAGAAAAAAAAATTGACTAAAAATATTGAGGCTTCAACCTACATATTGTTCAACATGAACTCAGAGAAATTTGATAGTCAACACATATCACAGTTATTGAAATACACAGGAGAAAAAAGAATCCCAGAGGAGCCAGACAAAAAGAAGAAGTAAAGAAAATATTTTGGGAGTCAAATGTCTCCACAGAAACATTTATTTCCAAAATAAAGTGAACAAAACCTATTAAACATAAAGTTTTCAGACATAGATTTAAACATGAAAGAACTCAGACTACTGTTTATATGAGAAGATAGATGAGTAGAAGATGAACTGTAGCCAATCAAAAAACAAATAGAAAATTGGCAATGTTGAATATGTTTAACTATAGATTTAAAATGAAAAGAAAGGTAACAATAAGTAGGAAGGACAGAGTAGAATAAAATTATTGTATGCTCTCTGACAATATACAAATGATTCTGCTAACAAAAATTTGTACATAATGGGGAAAAGAATATAGGATGTAGATTACATTCACTGATAGCCTCATGCCTTCCTCAAAAATCTCATTGATCCCCAAGGCTTTAAATATCTTCTACATGTCAATAACTCATAAATCTATATTCCCAGCCCTTTTACTTTAACAGCACTTTATGCTGTTGATAGTCAATAACCTTGGCATCTTAAATTGAATCTTAAATACATATTATGAATTTAACAACATAGAAAGATATTTTATTTCTCTGTTTCCAAATCTGCTTCTTTAATTATGTTTCTCTTATAAATACGTGGCTTTTATATACAGCAAATTTTTCAAACCAAAGATCTCTGAACTCTTATTTTCTTTGTCTCACAGCCTTCCCAATTGATCAACCAGCTAATCTGTGCCAGGTATTTCAACCCAAGACTTCCTGAACCCATTTCCTTCCTCCCACATTACTACCCTAAGGTGGCAACAAGTTGTCATATAAAGAACAGAAACAAGAACAGTATGGCTGCAGACGGCAATAAGGAGATGGTAGGAGTTGAGCTAAAATAGTTCGCGGAGATAGGTGGGGCAAGATCACCTATGGCTGTGTAAGTCATTGCATTGTAAAGAACATTGGTTTTATTCTAAGTGTGATAAGGATCTATTGAAAAAATTTTAAATAGAGGAGTGATGTAACCTATACTTTAGTTTTAGAAAAAGCACTCTAATTGCTACATGGAGATTGGATTATAGGGGATGAAAGAGAGAAGTTGAAAGTAAGAGGTAATGAGGATTTGGGCTAGAGTGTGTGTAGCATTAATTCTACATAAACTGTAGATTTAAAATGTGTGTGCAGAAGGGAGAGAGTGATCTCAAAGATCAGGATCCCAAATGGATATATGCACTCCCACATTCACTGAGCCATTATTCGCAATAGCCAAGATGGGAAACATACTAAATGTCTTCTGACAGATGAATAGGTAAAGAAAATGTAGTATATACATACAATAGAATACTATTCAGCCTTTAAAGAAGGCAATCCTGTAATACGAGATGGTCTGGATGAACCTTGAGGAATTTATGCTAAGTGAGATGATGCTGACCATGCTGCAGAAAGACAAATACGTGTACTGCGTGATTCCACTTGTATGATGTATCTAAAATAACCAAATTCACAGAACCAAAGAGTGAAATGGAGGTTTTCAGGGGTTGAGGAAGGGAGAAATAGGGAGATACTTTCAAAGGGGATAAAGTTACCATTAAGCAATATGAATAAGCTTTAAACATCAGTTATATAACATTTTACCCATAGTTAAAAATAATATTTTGTATACTTGTAATTTGTTAAAAGGGTAAATCTCATATTGAGTATTCATACTACAAAAAATATTTTTTAAGTGGGGGGAAAGAACAAAAGTAGTTGAGGAAAGTAGAGTATTTATATACTCTAAGGAGTGAGAAGAAAACAGATTGATAAACTGAGTAACATTTAAAAACTCGTTCTTAATTTCAAAAACACCAGAAATAAAACTATTAAGGAAAATATTTAATCTGAATTATAAAACATAGTGCTCTTACTACATGAAGAATTATTTTAAAATTTAAAAATAAAACATTCTCAAAAAAGTGAAAACAGGCAATTCTCAAAAAAATATACAAATGTCTAACAAACATATAAATAATGTTCAGTCATTAATGATAAAATAAAACAAATTAAAATACAAGAAACATATTTTTTGTTAAAACATATGGAAATAAGCACAAAAAAGTAATGGTATATTTGTCCAGGATATGCTAACACAGCCACAGCAATTACGGAAAAGCATCACCTATTCCTATTATCCAGGCATTTGTTTCGCTTGTTACATGCAGGTTAATTGTTTAAAAATTTTAATTTTGCCCCTCTTTATTAGGAAGCTTGTAGCAGTGATCTCTTTGCTTTTAATTTTTAAAAAAAATATTTGTAGAGGTGGGGTCTTGCCATGTTGCCCAGGCTTGTCTTTAGGTCCTGGACTCAAGTGATCCTCCTACCTAGGCCTCCCAAAGTGCCAAGATTATAGGCATGAGCCACCGTGCCTGGCCACCAGTGCTCTTTATAAAAGAAAAAAAAAAAGAAAAATGAAAAATACTCAATATAAATATTGGTAAAAGTGAACTGTGATATATTCCAAAATATATGACTATTCAGTCATTAAATGTAGTGTTTTAGAATAATAATTGCATGATAAACTATTCACAATATTCTATTAAGTTGAAAAATAAAACTATAAAATGATATTTTGTAAAAGCAATTGCATACACACAACACAAAGATAGAACAAATATTTACCAACATGTTATGACTGTGAAGCAGGCTTACTGTGCACTGGTTACCAACCTGTCCTAAGTTCAGTGAGGCAAAGCACCACATATACACAAGTCACACAAAGCAGGTTTATTACTTACAGATAAGCAGCAAGAGACAACAGAAGCCGATGATGCAGGATGAGTTGGTTCCCAAAAGCTCAAGAAATAAAAAAAGTTTTCAAAAGTTTAGAATGAAGAATTATTGATATTTGACCGCCCATGGGATTATTAGAGAAAAAATAATTTTTATCAGATTGTAGGTTACTCACCAATATAAATATACAAAGCAATTTACTAGCTGATGTTTTCCAAAACATTGCATTTTATTCTCCTCTGCTTCATCCACATATATTTCAAGATTTTTTAAAAATATAACTCAAATAAATGTCATAAGAAAACATACTCTTTCACTGAAAAATTTATGGTATATTGACAAAGACTTAATTAAGCAATCTTTTTGTATTAGTAAAATATATTTCTTCTTTTGAAAACTTTGTTTTATTTAGACTGAATAACTGACATTTGCTTTCCTTTTGCATGACAAATAACATAGAAACTTATTTGGGTAATTAATTCTGTTTCTTTAATGTACATATAAGTATACACAATAAAAGTCATAACAAAATTGAATCTACAAATTTGTTCTCAAAAAATACTTAATGTTATTTGCAAATATACGAAAATTTACCAAATACCACTGAGGAAACATTGACCTTTATTAAACATAATAAAGAAGTGTCTTCATCCTTTATGAGATTTAAATAACTGCCATTGAAAATCCTGTGCTCAGCTGCTAAAGGTACTCATCTTCAAATCCAAGTAACAGATTAATCTGAACATTGGCATTCAGATTATTTTTTTCTCAATTAATTGTGTAGTTAAATTAATATGATTCTTATTAAGGTATGAAATATGTTAAAGAATGACTGTAATAAAATATGCATTATACCTTTTCAGCAAAAGAGAAAGCTATATGTACAATATGTGGCTTATCCATAGTTTAAAATAGTTCCACAAATAAATCAGATTTTGATGAATAGTGTATTTCTACATCATTTTCACTTCTGTTATTCATTTTTAAAGCAAAATTATGATATTCATTTTAAATAAACTCTGTTGTAACACAATGCTTTGTTTTTAAGGTATGGTTCTTTGGGGAAAGATAATTGAAAGTGTTTTAGAAGCTAATTTTCAAAATATTGCACAACTGGTGAGGAAGGAAGTTGAAATATGAAATCAAATGAGTCTGCTTCAAAACTAACACTTTTGACAAATCAGTTTGGGAAATTCAGAAAGATAGTGTGGGGGTTAAAGGAAAACCATTTTCATTAGAATATTAGCAAAAGGCTCTTATTCCCTCTTTATAAATGAGCCATAATTTAATAAACATACTTATTAATATAAGTATAAATGAGTATATATTTATATTGCATAATATAAATGAGTCATACTTATTAATATTTATTTTATTTATAATAAAATAAGTATAATCAGGTATTACAGTTGTCTTTGCATAATTTTGATATTGTTAAGAAAATGACTGTCAAAACACTGAGCAGTTGAACCAGTGCAGTGTAGAAAAAAGTACAGTTGCTAGACATATGAAGTCAGGATAAAACAAAGATAGTATGTCAATTGAAAAAGCAACAAAAGAATTCCTTTCTGTGTACAGGAAAACAATCACAGCAGAAATGTAAATGTAATCTATTCAAAATAAAAGAAAAAGATGATCAAGTGAATAGTGTAGATGCTTTTATAGGCTTTCTGAAATTTTTCTACATGGCATAAGTGGTATTATTATTATTATTATAACTATTATTATTACCTTGTTTAACATTGTTTTCTTTCTTTTAATACTTCCAAAATTGTGACATCTATGGGTTTACAGTTGTTCTTCTCATGGAAAAGTAAGCACCTAATAAGCTGGCCCTCCTGAAGATAAAACGATTAGTCCTGAAAAAAAAAAAAAATCTGAGAATTCTGGAAGGGAAACAAAGCAGGAAGATTTTAGTAGGAATTTAAAACTTTGAAGAAGTGACCTGTAAAAACTAAGTTTTCTGTATGTTGCTTTGAGCTTAGAGCATCAGCAATGATCAGCAGCATTGGATAGCTAAAATTAAAAGAGAAAGTTTAGTTTATGTCTGGTTGGAAAAACCAAGGAAAGGATCCTGGGGCAAACAGGGTAATAAGAGAATGAGGAGGAGCCCTAGAAAGGAGAGAGCCGTAGAAGGGAACCCATAGTTATTTGTGCAGTAACTCTGCTCCAGTTACTGATTGATGGCTCAGCAGAGCAAACTTGAAATATATGCAGAGCAAACTTGAAGCAGTTTGAAAAGTCATCCGAGTCACAACTCACCACAGACTGGATAACACTATTTTAATGAAGTTCAATGCACACTAAAACAAACACTTAAAATTATTTCTGCAATATATAAAATAATTACAGTCTGAACAATGGAACATTAAAAATAAGCAAAATGCCATCCAAAATTACTTGACATATGAAGAGACAAAACATGACCCATTCTCAAAGAAAAAGACAATGGATAGCAATGTAGAGGTGACTCAGATATTAGAAATCTCAGGCAAAATCTGCAAAGCAGAGAGTATGAACTGATCAATGACTCTAAAGAAAACTTATTTATAATGAATGAAAAGATAAGAAATCTCAACAGAAAATGGCATTATAGAGAAAGAAAATTTTATAATTGAAAATATATGAAATAAGATAATTCACTATATAGGCTTAATAGCAGAATGGAGATGAAAGAGTAAATAATAATCAAAACTGAAGATAGATAAATGGAAATTATCTAATCTGGAGATGAGAGGGAAAATGTATACCCTTATTACTTATAAGAAAATTTAAAGAAATGGAACAAACAAAAAGGTAATTGGAATCTCAAAAGGAAATAGGGACAGAAAGGAGTAGAAAAAGATTTTGAAGCAATAATGACAAAAACTTCCCAATTTGAGTGAAACATATAAAATTACAGATTTTAAAATCTTAGCGAACTTCAAACAGAATACATAGAAAATTATGCCAGGATACGTTATAGTTAAACGACTAAAACTATGGATATAAAGAAAACTTGAAAGAACCTAGAGAAAAGTGAATATCACATAAAGTAAGAAAATATTAAAGTGGCCATAGAAGAGACTGCAGAAGCAAAAAAGAGAACTAATATATTTAAGTACTGAGATAATATACCTTTGACCTCAAATTTTATAACCAGTGAAAATATCCTTCTTGAATGAAGATAAAATAATGACAATTTTTAAAGATGAAAAATTGAGAGATTTTATTGCTAATACAATGGCACTATAAAAATGCTAAAGGGTGTTTTTCAGGCTAAAAGTGATACCAAGTGGAATCACGGATCTTCAGGAAAGAAGGAAGAATATTAAAAATGATAAATATCTGGGAAAAAATTAAAGATGCAACTTTATCTTCCAAAAGATCTGAAGTACAAAGAATTATTCAAGGCTAAAATTATAACATTGTCTTACGGATATAATAAATATGACAACTATCCCATTAATAATAAGAAAAAAATAAGTAGACCCTTGTGGTTACAAGGTTTTAACATTTTACATAAAGTGACAAAATATTAACTTGAGCTGTAAACAGATGAAAATAAGCATTTTAATACCAGAGCATATTATAAACAGACAATAGATAGAAAAAAATTCTATAATATATTTAGATTGGTTGGTGCAAACGTAATTGAGGGTTTGGCAATTAAATTAAGTGCCAAGTTAATTGAAATAATAGTTAATTAAATAGTTAAATAATTCAAATACAAATACAATGATGATTGCTCAAAAATGAGAGACATTTTTTTGTAACAATAAAGGTGTAGTCTTTGCTGTCTCACACTTTTAATCCCAGTGCTTTGAGAAGCCAAGATGGAAGGGTTGTTTGAGGCTGGGAGTTCAAGACCTGCCTGTGCAAAATGGCAAGACCCTATATCTGCCAAAACTTTAAAAATTAGATGTGCATGGTGGTGTGAGCCCATAGTCCTAGCTGCTCAGAAAGCTGAGGTGGGAGGATGACCTGAGCCCAAGAGTCTGAGGTTATAATGAGCTATGACTGCACCACTGCACTCCAGGCTTGGCAACAGAGCAAGACTCTCTCAATAAATAAATAAATAAATAGCACAAATTCATTAGGAAGACATAACATTCCTAAATGTGCTTTTGCCTAATAACAGGGCCTTGGGTTATTTGAGTATTTAAAGCAAAAATTTACAGAATTGAAGACAGAATCGAAGAATTTCACAAATATCATTTTAGCATCCTTCTCAACAACCATTGATAGAATAATAATACAAAAATGATCAGTAAAGAGAAAGAATATCTGATACAGCCCTACTAGGTAGACTTGATATGTATAGCAGACCACCCTTAACAACAACAGAATACATATTATTTTCAATATAGTTTACAAGCTGGCCATAAACTGTCTTAACAAATTTTAAAAGACCAAAATAGAAAAGAGAACCAAAATGAAATTAAACTAAAAATTAAAATAATAAAATATTTAGAAAAAGACCAAATATATGGAAATTAATCACATCTCTAAATGATTCATGTTCATGGAGGAAAGTAGAAAAAAATAGAAAATTATTTAGAATTGAATTACAATGAAAATACATCATGTAAAAATGTGTGGAATGCAGCTAATCTATGCATAGAAAAAGCATATATTTTTAAATGTTTATATTAGAAAATAAGAAATGTTTTAAAATGATGTATTTTTAAACTAAAAGCAAGTAAAAGATTGAAAAAACAAAGTAGAGGAAAGTAAATTATAAACATCAAAGAAGAAATTAATAAAAAACAGACAATAGAAAAAATGACCAAAGCCCAAATCTAGTTTTTTAAAATTAAAAATTAACAAACCCTCTGTTAGATGGATAAAAAGGAAACGGGGAGAGAGTCAACAAATCATCAATATCAGGAATAAAAGAGTCCCACTGCAGATCTGACAGGGATTAAAAAGGTAACAAGAGAATGCCAGGCGCGGTGGCTCACGTCTGTAATCCCAGCACTTTGGGAGGCCGAGGTGGGTGTATCACGAGGTCAGGAGATCGAGACCATCCTGGCTAACATGATGAAACCCCGTCTCCACAAAAATACAAAAAATTAGCCAGGAGTGGTGGTGGGCGCCTGCAGTCCCCGCTGCTTGGGAGGCTGAGGTAGGAGAATGGTGTGAACCCTGGAGGCTGAGCTTGCAGCAAGCGGAGATGGCGCCATTGCACTCCAGCCTGGGCGTCAGAGCGAAACTCCGTCTCAAAAAAAAGAAAAAAAAAGATAACAAGAGAAAAGAAGGATTCTGGGCAGGATGACAGTGTAGGAAGCAGGAAGCACCAGAAACCTACACACACTATCTAGACAAGTGCACTGTCAGAATCTGTTCAATGCAACAATTTTGGAATTCTAGAGTCTATTGAAGGCTTGTAACTTCCAGGTAAGGCCTGTACCATAAATTGAAAGGATGAAAAAAAAATTTTATTTAAATAGTAATCAAAACAGATCAGCAGTGGCTATGTTAGTATCAGACAAAATAGACGTTAAGTCAAAAAAAAAGTTTACAGGAGACAATGAAGAATACTAATCTTTTACTTATATATTATTAAAAGTTTCAATAAATAAAAAACATATAACAATCATACACATTTACACACAACAACAGGTCATCAAAATATATGAAGCAAAAATTGGCAGAACTGAAGAGGAAAATATACTTTTCTACAATAATAATTAGAGTCTTCACCAACCCACACTCAATAAGAGTAGAGCAACCACACAGAAGATAAGTAAGAAATTAAGGAGTTGAACAACAAAATAAACCAACCAGATCCAACAGAAATATACAGAACAATCTATTCAACAATAGCAGAGCATACATTCAAGTCCACATGGGACAATTTCCAGGATAGACCATATGTTAGTCTGCAGATTAACTCTCAATAGATTTAAAAGATAGATATCATAGAAAGTATTTTTTCTGACCACAATATGATGAAGTTAGAAATCAAAAACCAAAGCTGGGCCCAGTGGCTCACGCCTGTAATCCCAGCACTTTGGGAGGCCGAGGCGGGTGAATCACGAGGTCAGGAGATCGAGATCATCCTGGCTAACATGGTGAAACCCTGTCTCTACTAAAAATACAAAAAATTAGTCAGGCGTAGTGGCGGGCGCCTGTAGTCCCAGTTACTCCGGAGGCTGAGGCAGGAGAATGGCCTGAACCCTGGAGGCGGAGCTTGCAGTGAGCCGAGATTGCGCCACCGCGCTCCAGCCTGGGCAACAGCGCCAGACTCTGTTTCAAAAAAATAAAAAAAAAAATTAAAAAAAAATTAAAGCCAAATAAAAGCAGAAAAATTCACAAATTTGTGGAAATTAAACAACACACTCTTAAATAACCAATGGATTAAAGAATCACAAGAAGATTTACCAAATACCTAGAGAAAAATGAAAACAAAAACACAACATATCAAAATGTATGTGACTCAGTGAAAGCAGTACTGTGAGAAAGTTATAGCTATAAATGTTTACATTAAAAAAAAATTTCACTTCAGTAACCTAACTTTACAACTCTGGAACTAGAAAAAGAAAAAAAACTTAACCCAAAGCTAGCAGGAGGAAGAAACCAATAAAAATTAGAGCAGACATAAATTGAGAATTAAAAAGCAATAGAGAAAACCAACAAAACTGAAAGATGGTTCTTCAAAGAGATCAAAAAAATTGACCAATCTTTAGCTAAATGGACTACGAGAAAGAGAAATGATTTGAATTACTAAAATTAGAAATGAATGTGGAGACATTATTGACCTGTTCTACACACCTAATAAAGATGGTAAAAGAACATTATGAGCAATTGCACATCAACAAATTAGATAATTTAGAAAAAGTACAAACATTCCTAGAAAACACAAAACTTACTAAGAGTAAACCACATAGAAATAAAAAATATAAGCAGACCTATGAGTAAGCAGATTAAATCAGCATTCAAAAATCTCTCCTAGGACACCCCCTCAAAAAAAAAAAAAAAGCAGCCCAGGACCAGATAACTTCACTGTGAATTCTATCAAGCATTTAAAGAATAAATGCCAATCACCTCCAGTTTTCCAGAAAATAATTCCAAAGGGGAAGACTTCCTAACTCATCAATGAGATCAGCCTTACTCTGATACCAAAACCACACAAAGACACTATAAGAAAAAAATAAATTACAGAACAATAACCTACAGGAGTATCGATGTAATAATCAACAAAATACTCACAAACAAACTTTATCAGCATATTAAAAGGACTATACACCACAACCAAGTGAAGTTATTTCTGGAATGGAAGAATGGTTCTACATATAGACATTGATTAATGTAATACACAATATTAACAAAAGGAAGGAAAAAATTTTGATTATCTTAATTGACGCAGAAAAAATCTATGATATTCAACATATTTTCATGATAAAACCACTTTTAAAAGTAGAAGGGAACTACTTCAATTTACATATGAAAAATTCATAGTAAACATTATACTTAATATTGAAAGATGGAAAGTTTTCCCTCTAACATCAGAAACAATGCAGGAATACCCTCTTCAACATAGTCCTGTATGTCCTAGATAGAGCAATTAAGCATATATATAAACTATATATATTATATAAACTATATATAACAAGTATCCAAACTGAAAATAAAGAAGTAAAATCATCTCTATTTTCCATGACATAATTTAATATCTAGAAAACCCTAAAGATTTCACAAAAAAAGCTATTAGAATTAATGAATGAATTCAATTCAGCAAAGTAGCAGGATGTAAAGTTAAGATGTAAAAATCATTTGGATTTCTATACACCAGCAATAAACAGTCCCCAAAGGAAATTAAGAAAACTATCCCTTTTGCAACAACAAAAAAGATTAAAATACTTAGGAATTAACTTAATCAAGGAGGTAAAAAAACTATACAACAAAACCATACAACATTTGCTAAAAGAAATTTTAAAAGACACTTATAAATGGAATAACATGCCAAGTTTATGGATTGAAAGACTCAATATTGTCTGGATATCAATAATATCCAAAGCAATCTACAGATATAATTCAATATCTGTCAAAATCCCAAAGATATTTTCTGCAAGATTCATAAAAAAATCTGAAAATTCACATGAAATACAAAGGACTCTGAGTAGCAAAAACAGTCCTAAAAGAGAAGAACAAAGTTGGAGGTCTCCTTCTTTCTGACTTCGAAATTTAACACAGAGTTACAGTAATCACAACAGTGTAGTACTGGCATAAAGGCAGATATAAAGACATAAAGAGCCCAGAAATAAACCCTGACAGATATGGCCAAAGGTTTTTCAATGACAGTAGCAGGACCACTCGATGGGGGAAAAAAGACAGTTTTTTCAATAAATTCTGAGAAAACTGCATATCCATATGAAAAAGAATAAAGTTCAACCCTTACCTAAAACCATATGCAAAAACTGACTAAAATGAATTCATGTCCTAAATGTAAGACCTAAAACTACAACACTCTTAGAAGATAACATAGGAAAAAAAATACCTTTGCAATATCAAACCTTGCAGTGTTTTCTTAGATATAAAACCAAAGATGCAGGCAAAGAAAGAAAAAATACACAAGTTGCACTTCATACAAATTCTAATTTTCCAACAAAAGGCACTATCAACAGAGCAAAAAATACATCCAACAAAATTGGGTAAAATGTTTATAAAACATATATCTGGTAAAAGATTAATATCCAGAATATATGGGAAAGTTCTACAATTTAACAACAACAACAAGAAACAAAACAAACAAACAAAAAAAACAAAGAACACAACTCAAAAATGGACCAAGGACTCAAATAGACATTTTTCCAAAGAGGACATACAAATGGTCAATAAGCAGATGAAAAGATGCTCAACATCACTAATCTTTAGGGAAATGCAAATCTATAATGAAACATCACCTCACACCCATTAGAATGGCTACTATAAAAAAATAACAAGTGTTGGTGAAGATGTTAAGAAATCAGAACACTTGCATCATCTTGGTGGGAGTGTAAGATGGTACAGCTGCTGTGAAAAACAGTATGGTTGTTCAACAAAAAATAAACAAAAATAAAAATAGAATTACCATATGATTTGGCAATTTCATTTCTGGGTATATACTCAGAAGCATTGAAAGCAGAATCTCAAAGAGATATTTGTACACCTATGTTCATAGCAGCTTTAGTTGTGATAGTTAAAACGTAGAAGCAATTGAAGCATCCATTGAAAAATGAATAGACAAGCAAAATGGTATACATACATACAATAGATTTATGCAGTGTCGAAAAGAAATTCTGACACATTCTAACATGGATGAATTTTGAGAACATTATGTTAAATTAAATAAGCTTGTCCCCAATACACAAATACTGAATGAGTCTACTGATAAGTGGTACTTAGAGTAGCCAAAATTGTAGACAAAGAAAGTAGAATAGCGGTTGCTAGCGGCTGAAGTAAGGCAGAATGAAGAGTTGTTGTTTAATGGGTATAGAGTTTAATTTTTGGAAGATGAAAGAGTTTAGTGAATAATGGTCATGATAATTGCACAATAGTATAACTATACTTAATACCACTGAACTGTATACTTAAATATGGTTAAGACAGTAAATTTTATGTTATGTGTATTTTACTACAATAAAAATTGTAAAAAGATACCACAAGGTTATTAAAAGCTACTTTCTGCCAATAAATTTGAAAACTCAGATGATACAGAAAATTTTCTTGAAAAATACAAGTTTACAAAATTGCCACAAAATAAAGTAACAAATAATATAGTTCACCATCTAATCAAGAAATTATATTCATTTACAAAATTCTTCAAATCAAGAAAACTCTAGGTTTTGGTTGTTTCACTGGCAAATTCAATTACACATTCAAAGAAGAGATAATGCAAAATTTATGTAAACTCTATCAGAAAATAGATGGCAAGGGAACACTTTCCATCTGCTTGATAAATCAGCATCATCTAATACCAAATTCAGAAAAAAATCTAAAACTTTAAAAAATGCTGTCCCTGAACATAGATGAAAAATTTGCAAAATATTAATAAATGAAACCAAGCAGTATTTTCTAATGATAAGGCATCATAACCAATTACGGCATCTTTTATTAGTACAAGGTTGGCTTAACATCTGAATCTCAATCAATATAATCCTCCCTGTCAATGTCAAAAATAGTCAAATTTTATGATAAATTTTATTAATGAAGAGAAAAGAATTTAACAAAATTCATCACCTATTCATAATTTTTTTAAAAAACCTCTCAGCGAAGTAAATCTAAAAACTCATCCCTTACTTTGATAGGGGCATCCATGAAAAGCCTACAGTTGACAAGATATTTAAGAGTAAAATATTAAACACTATCTTTAAAAAAAAGGCCGAATCCCTGAATTCACCACTTTTTAAAAATCTTTTACTGAAGAACCAAACCAAAACAATAAGGCAAACAAAAAATAAGTCACTCAGATTAGAAAGAATTAACACTGTCTACATTTTCAAATGACATGATTATTGAATATGAAATCCTAAGAAATCAACAAAAGTATAAAAACTACTAAAGAAATTTAGTAAAGTTGAAAGATCCAAGTCTAATATACAAAAATAATGTATTTCTATACATTAATAGCAAATATTTGAAAAAACTGAATCTTACTGTCAGGCCTCTGAGCCCAAGCTAAGCCATTATATTCCTTGTGACCCGCATGTGTACATCCAGGTGGCCTGAAGCAACTGAAAATTCACAAAAGAAGTGAAAATAGCCTTAACTGATGACATTCCACCATTGTGATTTGTTTCTGCCCCACCCTAACTGATCAATGTACTTTGTAATCTCCCCCACCCTTAAGAAGGTTCTTTGTAATTCTCCCCACCCTTGAGAATGTACTTTGTGAGATCCATCCCCTGCCCGCAAAACATTGCTCCTAACTCCACAGCCTATTCCCAAAACCAATAAGAACTAATGATAATCCCATCTCCCTTCGCTGACTCCCTTTTCAGACTCAGCCTGCCTGCACTGCACCCAGGTGAAATAAACAGCCTTGTTGCTCACACAAAGCCTGTTTGGTGGTCTCTTCACACGGACACGTGAGACACTTACAACATTACATTTGTATTTACCTTTGCAATAGGGCTAACAAGCATACAATTCTTAGGAATAAACATAACAAAATATGTTCTAGACAATGTCACTAAGCATTTCAGGACATTGATGGGAGAAATTAAACATCAAAATAAATAAATACACCATTTTAGTGGATTGAAATATTGTGTGTAGTTAAGATGTCAAGTTTTATTAACTTGGTCTAGAGAAGCTATGCATTCCTAACTAAAATATCAAAAGATTTTCTACATAAATGGACAAGTAATTTTAAAATTTGTATATAAATGCAAGTGATCTGGAATGACTGAAGTAGTTTTAAAAGAGAAGAACAAAGTTGAAGGAATTACAATTACAGGTTTGCAGACTAAATATACAACTACAGTAGTAAAAACACTGCCACTACAGTGTAAAAACAGACATAAAAATCATCAGGATGGAAATCATTTTTAATAAATGAAAAATGATGTGTGTGTCTATGTGTGTGTGTGTACAAATTGTTATGTTTGATTTTGGACAGGATGTTAAGTTAGTATAGACAAAGTTTTGCAATAACGGGCGTTAGGACACTGGATGTCCATATTGAAAATGTACATCAATCCTTATTTTATCCAAAGATAAATATCAAATCAAAAGCATTATATGTTTACATGTAATATCTAAAATTTTTAATTATAAAATAAAACAAATTTTTTTTTGCAATTCAAAGCAGATATTTTCTTAATAGGACATAAAAAGTACAAACAATTGAAAATTTAATACATTTTACTTCATTAACATTGAAAATTTATTTAAAGTTGCTACTAAGAAAATAAAAATGCAAATCTCAAACTTATGTCTAAGGGTATATAAAGAACACTCAGATTCAATAATAAGAAAAAAGCAACCCAGTAAAAAATGGGATAAATATTTGAACAGTTGCTAATGTACAGAATAATAAAGATATTCCAATATGAACATGATGATCACTAAATTTAGTAGTTTTATGTACACTTTTTTTTCCAAATACACAAGCACATACATAAAAACACATACGCAAACCTTTAAGCATTAGTGTTTACTGACCATGTAAGTGTAGCCTACACATTACACACTTACTAGAATTACTAAAATTAAAAAGACTGGCATAACAAGTGTTGGTGAGGATATAAAGTAAAGAGAACTGCTATTTCATATCACATTTCAATCTACCCCACACTATTGATAGGAATTAAAAATGGTATGACTGTTTTGGAAAACTATTTGGTAGTTTAAAAAAAAAAAAAAATAGACATATACCTTTTTTACACCCAGACATTCCACTCTATGTATTTACCTAAGAGAAATAAAAACATGTCTTCTTGTTCAGGAATATTTATAAAATTTATTATTAATAACCCTCAAATTAAAAAGAATACAAATGTTCATAAACAGGTAGAAGGATAATCAAAATGTGGTACCTCTACAAAATGGAATATTACTCAACAATACAAAAATAACATTATTTATATGTGCGCAGTTATACAGTTCAGATGAATCTTTTTATTTTTTATTTTTATTTTTATTTTTATTTTTTGAGATGGAGTCTCGCTCTGTCACCCAGGGTGGAATGCTGTGGCGGGATCTTGGCTCACTGCAAGCTCTTCACACCATTCTCCTGCCTCAGCCTCCTGAGTAGCTGGACTACAGGGACCCGCCACCACGCCTGGCTAATTTTTTTGTATTTTTAGTCAAGACATGCTTTCACCGTGTTAGCCAGGATGGTCTCAATCTCCTGATCTCGTGATCCACCCGCCTTGGCCTCCCAAAATTCTGGGATTACAGGCGTAAGCCACCACACCCAGCCAGTGTGGATGAATCTTAATAGCACTGCGTGAAAGAACCCAGGCACAAAAGAGTGTGTCTTGTATAGTTTTATTTTTATAAAATTCTAGAAAGCATAACATATTCTACAGTGATATAAAGCAAATCAACAGTTGTCTGCATCACAAGCAGAGGAAGGGATTGCTATAATGGGACTTAATAAATGTTTTGAGAGTGATGGAAATGTTCTGTGTCTTGACTGAGAAGGTGGTTTTAAAACTGTCAAAAGTCATCAAATGGTTCACTTTTGTTGTTACAATCTATTGTATGTAAAGTATTTTGAGTAAAGCTGATTAAATTCAAAATATGCATACTGTAAAACCTAAAAGGTTGATAAAATATAGCATGAAGAATGTAAGGGAAGATGCTTAGAAGTCCCCAAAACAATTTAATGTCTTACTGAATTAAACTGAGTGTTATATATACATTCAATTGGTAAAATAATTTAACATGCCCTTGTTTACTTACTTACTACAAAGGTTTCATGATGAAACTTTGATATAGTAAGCCCAAGACCACCAAAATGCTCTACCTTACTTTAATAGAAAGATTTTTTAATCACAGGAAGTCAAACAATATAATACAATAAATAAAATTTGTGATTTATTTCTTATTAACAGGAGGAATTGGCTGAGGATATAAAAGATAGAAATTGTTGTGCAAGTGACCATAAATTCCTCAGAAGTGAATTTGAAAGCATGAAATCTCCCCCAGAAAGGGACAAAAGCAAAAAATATAAATAAATAAAGATTCAACTCTAAAATAAACCACTAAAACAGTTTCTGTTGTAAGTATGCAGACAATATATTTTTACAGAGTGTATGTAAATTATTTGTACAGAATAGAAATCTCTGGAACAATAAAATGCTACATTTGAGAACTTTAAAAATCCTTTCAACACATAAACCCATATTCCAGTAAAAAAAAAAATCACTCATTATTTTATTTTTCCAAAAAACATATTTTTTCTCCCTCTATTCCTATCTTCTTTCTCTTAATATGGATCATTTATGGTGATATTCGGAAAGGCCTACACTATGAACAGGCTCAATATTAGTAACAAAGTTCTATTGTCTTTTTGCTCTGGAGGTTGGTGATCTAAACTCTTGCTACTTTCTAAACCATTCAATTGTCAAAGAAATAACCCTTTGTTCCACTCTGATATAGAGCACCTGTGTCTCATGGCTAATCATTTAAAATATTTTAAAAAGAATCTTCATAAGAAACAGAGAAAGTGATAGGTATCTCCAACACAAAAATATATAATTTAGCAAGAAATTAATTTCTGATGTTTTTACCTCAATACTTTTAAAGTATAGTACATAGAATGAAGCATAGACTTTTGTTAAAATATAATATGTATATTTGACATATATACAATGTTTAAACTTTACATTTTATTTATAGTTATATAAGACATATATTATGTATTGTTATAAATAATATTTATAAATAGCATGCATCATATTATATCACACATCATATCATTAAAATTTTAAAAAACCGATATTATTTTCTAATTTAAGTAATTTACCTTTTAACTTTATATATAGATAGGAATGTCTATCAGTGATTGTCTGATAGACATTACTTACACAAAAGTTTAGGTAAATAATATAGATTATGCTAGAGCAAATAGCACTTTTTACCATTAAAAAAGTCTAATTTGATATAAACCATAAATGGTGTTTCTAATTTGGAAGATGGAGAAAATTGACACCACCTGAATACAAGAGGATCTCTTTTGTCATAGCATATGTCTATTATAGTTCTTCTAAGCCAGGAAGAAATAATACCCGCCAGTAAAGAAAACAAGAATGGAAATCAAATGGAGAAACTCTTTATTAGCTATGAGACCATAGCAAGCAATTTTACTTCCCTGTACCTCAGTTTCTTCATCTGTAGGACAGAAGTAATAATATGTACTCCATGGGGTTTCTGCAAGGATTCAGGAACATTATGTACAAAAGTATTTAGCAGAGTGACTATCATAAAGCAAATGCTCGTTAAACAATGATTTTTAGTCTTCAAATCACTCACTCTATAAACGGTGAATTGGTTCTAATCCAGGCTTCTATAAAAAAATGTGAAATAGTGTCAAAAAGAAGACTTCAGAGCAAGTATTCTTACTAATAAATTAAGAACAACTAAAAAGCATTATATAACCTACTCAAGACAAGACAATTTTTAAAGAAAATATGTAATTATGCTCAAAATAACCCTTTTATTTTGTCTGTAAATAATTTTTCAAATAAAAAAATAACTTTATTTGGATAATTAGGGACAAAATAAACTTCAGCATATATCATACTGCCTAATCTAGCTTCATGTTTAGAATGTCTTTCAGATGATGGCGGTGGCTCTTCTGGAGCAGCTGCTGTGACTATGCCAGCTACAGTGGGGAATCACAGTTGGGCTGTGGAGCCGATGGGGGCCGGGAACAGATGGGAGCCCACCCCTTACCCAGTTGGTGGGGTGGGAGCCCCATGTTCCTGGGCACAGCTGCAGCTGCCCAGCCATGGCTCTGGACATCCCTGCGCTCTCAAGGGCCCGGGAAGCCCCTTGCCCCCTCAGGCTTGGAAGTGCCTGCTTCTACTCCCTGGCCACTTCCTGCTCCCAGCACCTGCTCTGGTGTGGAGCAAAGCTGTGGAAAAGCCTGGGTACTGTTACATCTCAGCTGGGTGTGCACATGCATGGGGCATCGCTAACACCTCAGCTCTCCCACCATCTCAGATCCCTGTGGAACTTTGGGTGCTTACAAGCTCAATGACGGATCTCAAGGGGGCTGAGGATGTCTTGCTGATGGCCTGCAGTCACCCCTCAGTGTGGACAGCCTGGGAGCAGCAGATGGCATGTTGATGTCGACAGGGGGCAAGTTTTTAGGCAGGAAGGGGCAGGTATCCAGTGAAATCCCACCTTCAAGCCAGTGATAGCCTGATGCCTGTGATCGGGCTGCCAGTTCTGGGTGGAGACAACAACCCAGAGTGAGAACTTATGGTTCTTTTTCCAGGCCCACTGATGGCCACCCATGAACTAGCCAGACACACTTCCTCCCATGTGAGTGCATAAAAACTCCAGACTCAGCCAGATTCACATACTTTTTGGAACAACCTGCCTGCAGATAGGAGCTACTCACTTTGGGTCTCCTCAAGACTTCTCAGGATGACTTGCCTGCAGAAATGAGCTACCCACTTTGGGTCTCCTGAGAGCTGTTCTGTTGCTTAATAAAGTTCCTCTCTGCCTAGCTCACCCTCTTCTTTTCCACATATCCTCATTTTTCTTGGACATGGGACAAGAACTTAGGACCCATCAAACAGCAGGAACTAAAGGAGCTATAACATGTTCCTGGCTGCCTCACTGAGCTGGGGGTGGTTACAGGCTCCCGGACTGTGGAAATAAAGAGTGACAACCCTTCTGGGGGCCCAGACCTCAGGATTCCCCAAACCACAGTTGCTGTAACACTATAGCCCTCCCACCCTCCACCAGCACAGGCAGCTATCCCATGCAATGGGAAGCAGCAGCAGGGCCAGGCCAGCCTATGAGCTGTGGGCCAGAATGAGGTAGCATGACTGAAAGAGCTGTAACACAAAGGAGCTAAAACATTCCCTCCAAAACTCACCCCCTTGTTCACTGCTCTGTGCATGACAAGAAGGAGAGAACTGTGGCCCTACTGGGAGCCTAGATCTCAGGGCTCCCTGAGGTAGGGCTAGGATATGCTGTAACATCCTCTTTGGGGCTCTGCAGTTCCTGGGATCTCCAAGCTTTTGGGTGCCATTACTTTCCCCTCATCCAGACACTGGTGCCAGTTGTGGAAGCCAGTTGTGGTATATCTGGTCTAGCCACAGACTTGTACAGAGCTGGTGCCTGTGTCAGTGCCTGGAGCTGCCTGCCCCGCTGTGTGCTTGCTCACTCACACACCCCTCACCACTTCATGCCTGGCTTGCACTTGGCAGGAGTGGAATCGAGCTGGTAGCATGAGCCAATTGCAGCCTACTGAGCCAAGCGGGTGGAACGAGCCCAGCAGGTGCAAGCAACTCAAGCAGAGGTGCTGCTGGCCACAGGGGTTTCTAGCTGGTGAAGCAACATCCTAAGGATTCTGGTACATTTCTATGAACTTCATTAAAGTAGAACTACAGTTTGATGGGACTGCAGTTTTAAAATAAATTATGGTCCTGGTGAAGACTAAATCTGGTTTGTTATCAATGTGGCAAAAGGCCTAGTTATTTAAATGCTCTATGAATTGATGAGTAAAACTAAAAATTTTGCAGTTAAAAAAAGCACAGAATTAAGAAGTAGGAAGAGATAGAAAAAAATTGTAAATCATATTATAAAAATTTTCTAGCCTGGTATACAAGAAAAGCAATGGGATGAGAGACTTATGAAAATCTCCTAAACGTGGCCTGAGAATCAGAAAAGCCACATAATGAAGTTTTCTTTCACAAAAGCTGAAATGATTAACAGAATGCGATTATTATCTGCTCTTATTAAACAAGATATCCCAAAATCAATAAAAGGCCATTATCAGAGAAAGATAGATACCGACCTCAAAGGCAAAAACCTTAATTGTCTGCAAATCACCTGGTAAAGCCCTCTTTGATAAGAAAACATACTTACTCCTTATTGTGCATCTAGAAAATATTAAGAGACCAAAATAAGTAAAATTAAAGGATCATAACGGGGTCTTCATTTGATATTTAACAAAAACAAAAACAGTAGTTTACTTTCTCCACCATCACAACATTTGCTAAGTTATCACCAAAGGAGATTACTACCAGTTTGCAGGAAGTTTCACTTTCTCCCCCACTGCAATATTTGCAAAACTATCACCAAAGGACATTACCACCAGTTTTCAAAGGACAGAGAATACCTAGACTGATGAAGGGGTGAGAAAATAAAAGTGACATTTGACTAGCTGTTAGCATTATAATTAAAATGAAGATAATTAATCCAAACTGCCTATGTCTCATTAGAACCTTTAATTACCATTTTATTACCATTGAAACGATCAAAATAAGTATCTCATGCAGAGGGAAGGCATTCCCAAATTCGATACATCTAGTGTTTCTTATGTCAAAAGGAGGAAGACTAACAACATCTTTTGAAATGAAAGAGGATAAAAATAGACCATCCACAAAAGAAACACAAACACAGACAAGAAACATGAAAAGAGGTTCAGTCTTAAGCTAGTCAAGGAAATACAAATTAGCATATAAATAGCATCCAATATTTGCCAGTCAATTTAGAAAAAACATTGTATTTTTAATAACATAAAAGATTTGTAAGGACATGAGAAAATGGAGAGTCTCTTACAATGTTGGTAAAATATAATTTGTTGAAGGCTTTTGGGAAAATATTTTAGTAGTATGTATCAAAATTTTAAATAAAATATATAAAAATTTTAACCCAGCTACTCCATTTTTAAATCTACTATCTGTAGATTTTCATCTCAGATAGGCCATAAATGTGGTTTTGCTAAGTAATGTAACAATAAGTTGCCCAACTCAACAACTATGTACTTACAGCAAACAATAAGGAATGTGCTGCACTCATTTTGCAAAAATTATTTGCAACTAGTTTACATGCAGAGACAGAACCAGAACAGTTTAGACTTAGGGTGAGAGTTGGAAAACATTTCTAAAATATAGTAAAGGGAAGTTTCTCATCCCTAAATTTTTTTTTAATCTTTATTCCTTACAGTTAATATTATCAGCAGTTTTATATCCCCGTGGATAATTTCTGGAAAATCCTTTCATGCTTTCTCTTGCCAGAAATAAGAATAAGAGCATGATGTATTTGTGTTATCACCTCTGAAAACTCACTTATCCTTTGCAATAAACTAAACATCTTTGAACTGTATTAAGAAACTTTCTTTAGATTATAACATGGGATACTGCATTGCACAATTTTATGGGCATTATTTATGCTGTAATTGTGCTCTGTAGGTGTCAATCACATAGGATACATATGAACAGCACAATCTCCTGAGTTTATGTCTGGAGTAAGACTACTCAATTGATAAATCCTAATGGCTAAATTGGTTAGGAGGAGGAATGAGAGGAAGGAGATAATATTGAAATGATAGGGAAAACCAGACTTTCTGAATTAAACCATATAATATTTGTGGTTAATATTAGCAAAGTATACATTTAGTGCTGGGTGTCTACTCATCCTCAGTTTCAGATAATTTAGCACATGAGACTGAAATACATTACAATCTGAGGGATCTGTATTTATTAATACAGTTACTTCTGTAATCACCCAATGGGTTCACCCATCTGCTGCAGTCATTGAGACTGCAATATTGTAGTAGAGAAAGAGTTTCATTAATGCAGAGCTATCCAAGAAGACTCACTTTAAATATAAAGACACATACAGAATAAAAGTAACGGAGAAAGATATAATATGCTAATAGTAATCAAAAGAAAGCAAAATTAGCTATATTAATTTCAGACAGAGTGGACTTCCAAGCAAGGGGAGCTATTGAGGATAAAGAAAGATGTTACGTAATGATAAATGGAGCAGTTATTCAAGAAAATGTAACGCTAGTTAACATGTATACACTTAAGAACAGAGCATCAAAATATATGCAGCAAAAACTGGTCAACCTTCAATAAGAAATAGATAAATCCACTATTATAGTCAGATATTTTAACACTCTTGTACCACACATATATAGCTCCATCAGGCAGAAAATCAGTAAGGACATAGAAAAACTCAACAGTACACCTGAATATAGTTGACATCTATAAACAAACTCATCCAACAACAACAGAAAACACATTTTTCTCAAGCTCCCATGAAAATTTCACGAAAATAAACTATATTTCAGCCATAAAACACACTGTAACAAATTTAAAATAATAAAAACATGCAATGTCTGCTCTTAGACCACAGTGGAATTAAACTGGAAATCAATAACAGAAAGATAACTGAAAAATCCCCAAATTCATGGTGATTAAACAAGAGCCGAAGGAAAAAAAACTCAAGAGAAATTCAAAAATATTTTAAACTAAATGAAAATAGAAACACAACTTTTCAAGACTTGTGGGATGCAAATCGTGAAAGCAGTGTTTATGGGGAAACATATAGCATTGAATGCATATGTTAGAAAATAAGGAAGATTTAAAATCAATTATCTAAGCTTCTACCTTAAGAAAAATTTTAAAAGCAGAAAAAATTGAACTTAAGCAGAAAAGATGTAATAAAAATTAGAGCAAAAATTAATAAAATTGAAAATAAGACATCCTTAGAGAAAATCCACAATACCAAAAGCTTGTTCTTTGAAAAGATCAATAGAATTAATAAGTCTGTAGCTAGGTAAACTAAGAGAGATAGAGGACACAAATTACGAATATCAGATATGAAAGAAAGGACATTGCTATAGATTCCATAGACAAAAAAATAATAAAATAATATGGCAAACAACACTATGTCCCCAAATTTTACAATATACATGAAAGAAACCAATTCATTGAGAGATACAATCTGCTCAAATTTACATAGAACCCATAAACTGTGTGAACAGCCTATGTCTGTTAAAGAAATTGAATCAATGATAAATAAACTTCCAAAACAGAAAATACTAGACTCAGTAGATACATTGGTGAATTCCACCGAATGTTTAAGCAAGAAAACATACCAATTTTCTATAATCTCTTTCAGAAGATAGAAGCAGAGGAAACATTGACTGTTCTATGGGGCCACATCACTCTAGTACCAAAATGTGACAAAGACGTTACAAGAAAAGAAAACTACAGGCCAATATCTTTCTTGAACACAAATGCAAAAATCCTTAACAAAATATTAGCAAATCAAATCGCAAAACATATTTTAAAAAATTCTATATCACAAGAAAGTGGGGTTTACCTAATGAATGCAAAGCTGATTCATCATTCAAAAATCAATTAATGCAATCAATTATATCAGCAGGCTAAAAAAGAAAAATCACATGATCATATCAATAGATGTAGAAGAAGCATTTGACAAAAATCCAACACCCATTCATGAATAAAAACTCTCAGTACACTAGGAAAAGAGGGGAACTTATTCAACTTAACAAATAATATATAGAAAGCACCAATATCTATCAAATTTAGTAGTGAGAAACTGGAAGCTTTCCACTAACATCAGGAAGAAGGCAAGGATGTAACCCCTCACCACTGTTTTTCAACATCACACTGGACATCCTAGCTAATTCAACAAGACAAGTATAAGGAGTAACGGTATACTGATCAAGAAAGAATAATTAAAACTTTTTGTACACAAATGACATGATTGTCTTTTTAGAAAATCTGGAAGAATCAACAAAAAATTATTGGAGCTAATAAGCAGTTATAGAAAGGTTGTAGGATGCAAGGTTGATATATGAAAGTTGATTGTTTTTCAATACCAACAATGAATAAGTGTAATTTGAAATTAAAATCACAATACCATTTATATTCACAATCCCAAAAATAAAATAGTTATAAATCTAACAAGATTTTATGAAGAAAATTATAAAACACTGATGAAAGACATTACAGAACTAAATAAAAGAAGAGCTATTCCTTGTTCATGGATAAGAAAATGAAATATTGTCCAGATGTATTTCCCAACTCAATCTCTAGATTCAATGCAATCTCAATCAAAATCCCAGCAAGTTATTTACTGGATATTGATAAACTGATTCTAAATTTTATATAGAGAGACAATATAGTCACCACAATCTTGAAAGAGAACAAAGTTAGAGGACTGACATTACTCGACTTCAATACTTAATATGAAATGATAGTAATCAAGATGGTGTGTTATTGGTGAAAAAAATAAACACATAGAACAATGGAAATGAACAAAGAGCCCAAAGCTGGACCAAAATAATCATAGTCAACTGATCTTTGATAAAGAAGCAAAGGTAATACCATGGAGGAAAGATTATCTTTTAAACAAATGGTTCTGAGACAAGTGGACATCCAATGCCAAAAAATAACTTGACTCAGACCTTATATGCTCTGCAGAAATTAACTCAAAATGGCTCCCAGAGCTAAATGTAAAATACAAAACAATGAAACTCCTAGAAAATAACATAGGAGAAACTCCAGATGATCTTGGGTTTGGCTATTACTTTTTACACACAACATTGTTTAGATAGCATAGCAATCCATGAAAATAAGAACAGATAGCCTAGACTTCATTAAAATTTCTGCTTTGTGAAAGACACAAGAGAATAAAAAGACAATCCACATACTGGGAGAAAATATTTGCAAAAGACATATCTGACAAAAGACTGTTATCCAAAATGCACAAAGAACTCTTAAAACAGTTAGAAAACATACAACCTATTAGAAAGTGCATCAAAATTTTAACAGAAATATAATCAAAAAAGATATACTAATGGCAAATAGACATACATAAAGATGCTCCATGTTATTTGTCATCATGAAAATGCAAGTTAAAATGACAAAGAGATAATATTACACTGCTATTAGAATGCTCAAAATCCAAACCAAAAACATCAAATGCTGGAGAGAATGTGGAGTAATAGGGACTCTCATTCATATCTGCTGGGAATGCAATTGAACAGCTACTTCAAAATATAGCTTGGCCATTTCTTATATAACTAAACGTACTCTTAACATATAATGCAGTAATCATCCTCTTTGATATTTACCCAAAGGAGTTGAAAACATGTCCACACAAAGCCTGCATATGGATATTTATAGCCGCTTTCATCATAATAGCCAAAACACGGAAGTAACCAAGATGCTCTTCAGTAGGTAAATGGATAAATAAACTCCAGTACATCCTGTCAATGGAATATTATTCATTGCTAAAAAAAATGAACCATCATGCTGTGAAAAAATAACAAAGAAACTTAAGTACACATTACTAAATGAAAAAAAGTCAGTCTGAAAAGATTATATACTGCATGATTTCTACTATGACATTCTGAAAAGGGAAAAGTGTGGAGATAGGAAAAGGATTAGTGAATATCAAGGGACAGGAACGAGAGACAGGAATGTATAGTTAGAATACTAAAAATTCCTAGCACAGTGAAAATACTCTTTATGATTCTATAATGGTGGATACATATCTTTATACATTTTTCCAAACCCATATAATGCAGAACACCAGAGGGAACTCTAATGTGGACTATAGTCTCCAGGTGATTATGATGTACCAGTGTAAGCTCGTCAGTTGTAACAAAGATACCACTTCGATGGAGGATGTTGAATATGGGAGAAGTTACACATCCTTTGGGGGAGGAAACACATGAGAAATCTCTGTACTTTCCTGTCTATTTTACTTTGAACCTAAATTTACTCTTTAAAAAATCTTCAACAAAATAAATAGAATAAATCCTCTCCAATACAACAATGTGTGGGCCAAACAAAATATGACTGTAATTCAGAGGTATTTGTAAATTACCAGTTTAAAATCTCTGATTTAAAAGAGATAACAGGTTCTGAGAGAGAAAGCAGCACTTGCTTTGATTACTGGCTTTGCCATAAAATAGGTACGTTTGGGCAACTGTACCTCAGTTTCATCATGTGGTCAAGGGAATCATCTGCTGTATGTATGCCTTGAGCTATTCTGTTTTATTTTTCTTTTATTAAACAAATAATAATTCTGACCAGGGATAATGCAGACAAGATAGTAATCTTGTGGAGTGCATTCACCAGAGAACAGCTGAGTTTTTCGTCAGTGCAAGCACATTATGATCCATGGATACCTACAGCAATGTCATCAATACTAAAAAGTGCTTTTATGCATAAGAAACACATTGTATTGTTTGTCTGATCATCTGATTTTCAGGGAGTTGTAGTTAATGAAAAAATAACCATATTATACAATGTTTTTTTCTGCTTCCAAAGCCATGTGATTGGTCCAGAGAGAGCACAAGATTATGCTGAGCCAATGAGTCCCTTCACCAGGATTCTGCAATGAAGAAAAAGAGAACGTTTATCTTGCATTAAAGCTCAGGAGCTGTGAGAAAGGCCAAAGAATCACTAAGCAAGAAAAGAGAAATGAATGAGAGGAAAACAACAAAGTATAAAGGTAAGTGCTGGAGGATGTAGGATCTTTGACTTTTTCCTTTTGTAACCCAATGTCCATTCAAATAATTGGCCCTAAGTAGATAGGTAACATATATATTTTAAGTAAATTATGAATGAATGATATAAATTACCATGCATAAGTTATATCATAAAAATTATAATGCATGTGGCTCACGCCTGTAATCCCAGCACTTTGGGAAGCTGAGGTGGGCAGATCACCTGAGGTTGGGAGTTTGAGACCACTCTGACCAATATGGAGAAACCTCGTCTCTACTAAAAATACAAAATTAGCCAGGTGTGGTGGCACATGCCTGTAATCCCAGCTACTGGGGAGGCTGAGGCAGGAGAATTGCTTGAACCCAGGAGGCGGAGGTTGTAGTGAGCCGGAGATCCCGCCATTGCACTCCAGCCTGGGCAACAAGAGCAAAACTCCATCTCAAAAAATATATATATAATCTGTAATTTTTATTTTGCCTCATCATAATCAAAGATTCCCTTCCTTTTTATCCTGTTTTAGAACCTTATTTTCTATACAGAACAAATTCCACATGTTTTAGGTGTGGCACATTCGCCTTCCACTGCTGGTCATTGACAAAAGCACATGATCCAGGCCAGGTTAATGAGAAGATTTGGTCTACCTATAAAAAGAATTTTTCTCAGTAAGAGTTCCAGGTTCAGGATGGTTTGGACCAAGCAGAATCAGGTTATTCACTAAGAAACACATTGTTTTGTTTGTCTGATCATCTGATTTTCAAGGAGTTGTAGTTAATGAAAAAGTAACCATTTTATACAATGTTTTTTTCTGCTTCCAAAGCCATGTGATTGGTTCAGAGAGAGCACAAGATTATGCTGAGCCAATGAGTCCCTCCACCAGGATTCTGAAATTAAGGTTTGCTCCATTAATAGCAATAAGTGTGTTAGCTTAGCGCTAGCTGAGGTATTGGTTACTTGTATGTAGAACCAGTCTGGGAACTAAGTGAATACAGTGTAAGTTGGACAAAATGATAGGTGAACAAACCTTTAAATTTATGTCTCTGAATTCAGCTATTTCTAAAACTAGATCTGCTATCTGGCATGAATCAATAAGTTCTTCCTCTGCTTAAATTGAATTGGGTTTCTGTCATTTACGTAAGTGAGACCTTATAATGCAAAAATTATTTTAAGAAATGTAGAAAATTAACATATTTTGTTTATTATTCAATAATTACTTTTCTTTGATTCTGTAACTTTCCCAAGGCAAAATTTCCAAAGTACTTAAAGCTGAAATGTGTTATAAAATTTTTTATCCATTACATTGAGAAGTACTGGTTCAAAATATTTGAAACCTCAGCTCTGTTTCTTCACTCCAAGCAACATGCCACTGGAGTTAGCCACTCCAAACAATATGCTTTCTAAGTAAAATAAATGGCAAAACAAAATTTCACAACAAGTCCTCAGCTAGCCCTTTCCACCAGATTACCATACTCAAAGCTCCCATTTTAGAGATTCTAGAACCATTAAAGTATATTTGTTTACCAAACTACTCCAATGAAGATTTATCCATTCAACCTATCAGTTAACAGTGTTTGTTCAGTATCTATTATTGTGTGCCATGCATCATGTGGGACTCTCAGGATATAAAGGACAGTAAAATAAACTCCCAAATCTATGGGAATCAAATTAAAATAAGAAAAACGGACAAATAAAAAAATTGCAATACACTGTGATAGAAGTTATAATGTATGTATACAGAGGGTGTTTCATAGGAAAGTGTTTTGCCATCCTGCAGCAGGGTGTGTGTGTGTGTGTGTGTATTTGTGTGTGTGAGTTTCAATAATGAGCCAGTCTTCCCACATATAAGATATTGCATAGTTTTATATAAAGCATTTCTGGAACTTTTATTTATTTTTGATTACTAAATAATTGAATATTCCCCCAAAGACCTAGAAGACAAAACATAACCAGGGAACACATGTTCCCATACCCGTTTAGTCACGAGGTTTCTTTTATTGTCTATTTAAGTTCAAGTTAATAGACTGAGAATCATTAAGCTTTTTAAAATTATTAAATGTAGTGGAACAAAAATTTATGATGTGTATATTATGTGATTACTTATCTAAAAATAAAAATATATACTTTTATTACCAAATATTACTTATTTTTAGAAACAGAATTTTCCTACAGTCATCATTTTAAGAAAAGCACATTGTTTCAAGCACTCTTTTTATCTTAATATTAACACAATATGGGATAAATTCTAGGAGAATTAATAGCCTTTAGTATGTGATCAACAAAGAGGACTGGTTGAGTAATTGGTCTCTTCATGATTAGAAAGTCTGTGGCTTTGCAGATGTAGAGACGTGGTCCAGAGTTCTGATCATTAAAATCAGAGGGGCATGCCCATCTAAGATTAGGGCCATATATGATCTATGTGGCCCAGGTGGATTCTGCTTATCCTGAGCAAAGTGGAAGGAGTCCTTGAATGAAGCAAGAATGCCAACTAACATTAGTGAGCCTGGACTGAAGCCAAGGAAAAGAAAAAAATTGTCTCTCCAAGATGCAGTGGCAAAGAAATTTACACCCTAGAACATGCCACCTATTTAATTTCTTTATCTGGCAACTTTACTTTGGCAAATTATGATGTTGGAATATGTCCTGCCTTTTAATAGAGTATGCATGTGCAGAATCTTTAAAACCTGTGCATACAGTGTCTGGGGTGCATTCTCACTGCACCTGGCAGAAAGCTCCATCTGTTTCATGTTGCCTCAGGCACTGTCCAGTTCCCTCTAAGCTCCCCATGCATCAGTCTCTTCTTGCTTGCCTTACAGCATTTCACTCTCTCACACACATCTGGTTTTGATGATTCCTCCATATTGTCTTCATCTGATCATGTAGCTTCTCTACCTGCTAAACCTCTTTCAACTTAAAAGAGTCTCGTTAGAGAATCTAAGACAATATTCTAAATGTGTTTAGCAAAAAGGAATAGAAATGAGTATGCATATTAGCATTAAGAAGTGATGCATTAGAACTCTTTTATTGCAAGCATCACTAGTGCATAGAGCCCAAAAAGCTGTAAGTCAAAACATAAATTGCACATACAGCAAAATCCTAATATAAAATAGCATGAAAACAGATATTATCCTATGTCGCAGAAGCCACGTTAAGAGACTGAACAGTCTACGATGACAATGATAGACTTATAACCATGAGCACTTGTCACCATCCACAGATACAAAATGCATAGTTCCTTTTTTGGCTTTACCATTGACAGTTCTTATATAAGTTAATTAACCTCTGTGACACATGACTTGCTACCTTTCTCTTTCACAGTAAGACTTTAAAGATTTGGATGAACATAAGTTATTAAAGCATTGTTTATTAATGAGCTAACATCCAAAAATGGAAGATAGAATATAAAATAATGAATTCCTAAGTGTGATAATCAAATATATTCCATTGTTGATCACTTTACAAAGTAGTTGTTGATGGCAGAATTTTTTAAGTTTCTGGTTACTTGTTTTTTGTTATTTGTTAAAGCAATTCCTGACAAATATCTGTATTCCTTTATTAACAGATCACATTGGATACTAAAAATATTCTGTTGAATTTGAATCACTATAGCAAGAAAATAAGTTTTTACCTAAAAAGAACTAGCATTGATTTACACTTACAGTTAAGCATGTCTATTGATATAAATTTGCTTGGCAGAAAACATATGTTGTGTTTAATCCTGATCTTACATTTGGAAATTTGAGTAGCTCTACCTTGAACCTTATTTGGGTTAAGTTTTATTCTTAAAAGTTGCAAACAGCTTCTTTCAACATGTATATTCAAGGTTACTAGGTAAAAAAATAAAAAATCCATAAAATATTTTCTTCTACAATATAATAGAAAGTGGGGGAAACGTGTTTATTTCTAAATATAAAACTTTAATTAAAAGTGGCCATAAAGGCTTTATTTAGAAAAATGTTCAGAAAATTATTCAATGTTGCCACCTTCAGGACAAATTTTAAAATAGCAAGATAGCAGTGAAAAGCATAAGACTTCAGATTTTTTTTTCCATGATTAAGTATTTGCTCTACAATATTGATGCAAAGTTAACTACTTAGGCTTTTTAAGGCAGCTAAACATCTGACTTTTAAAAATTGTTCTTATACTCAAATATGTGCCCGAAAAACTTCAACTTAAGTATACTTATCTATTAGTTCCCTGCTGATAGATATTTATTTAAGAAACATTGGTTGAGTATTACTATGTATCAGGCACTGTGCTAGGTGCTGGAAGCACAAAAATGACTTAAACATTTGAAAATTCTCAAGAAGTCTACATTCCAAGAAAGGGAATCAACACGTAAATAGAATATTCCACCAGCGCAGTAAGTGTTCTCATAGATATAAATAGACAATTGTGGGAGAACATGAGCTACACCCCTTAGCCAGGAGAGTAAACAGAGGGACAGCAGGAAAAGTCATGCTGCAGGTGACAACCAAACTTAGTCTGTTATTATAATAATTTTGAGAAATAATTTAGAGTAAAATTATCTAAATTGTTTTCCATTTGCTTATTTCTATTAACCTAAAGAAAGGGGAGGGAGAAAAAAGGGTGCTAAAAAATAGAACAATTATCATGGAGATAAATTTCAGTGAGGTAAATTATTGCATAATACCTGATGTAGATATTTTCTTACTTTTTTTGTTTCCCTTTGCTGTCCTTCAACAAATTTCCAGCAGAGTCTTCTTCATAGAGCAATCCTGGGGAAAAAATACATTGTCATTTTCCCAGTTCATATTCTAACTACAGACAATACAGCAGAATTGTAGGTGCTGAGTTATTGGATTGGCAGATGCTGTCTTTCTCAAAGCTCCACAAACAACATTTTTTTTTCCTAAGATGCAGTATGATGTTAGCATTTCTTTCTGTAAGAAAATCTTTTGTTCTAAAAAGAAAACTTGGTAGAAAATTTCTATTCCTACTATATTACTATTGTTTTACATATATGCATATATAATTGTTACATAAATAATTACTTTATGTATACATATACATATATGTGATCTATGTATAAAACGAGAAAATTATGTAACATATAAAGCCTGTCAAATGTCCTTTACCTGAAAATTTGCTATACCTCCATCACCCAAGGCAGATTTTGATCTGCTTTTGACTATAATACTTTCTCAAAAATGTCATTGCAAGATGTTTAAATTAAAATTATCATTATTATTATTATTAGAAATTGGATTATTTATATCAGAGAAAATTGTAACAGTAATGTTGGTTGAAGAAATTGCACATTGATGGGTAAGTCCTTAAACTCACTATGGAAACAAACAGCCTAATTTAAAGTCATTTGTACTCAAATTCAAATTTAAAGGAGAAGGAAAAGCAGGGTAGGGTGCTGAATTATGTCTCTCCTATTTTGGTAGAACAAAAAATAACCCAAATCTGAATAAAGTAATCTATATATTTCCTAGTCAAAGACCACCCAGGTATGCTGATTGGAGTGCAAGCTGGTTATTTTTTAATTAGCTACTTATGAGGTTTCTGTTCAAATTTTAACACTCTAATTAAAAACGTAATTGCACATGTAAGCAAACAATGTTCTTCTTAAGGTACCATCTCTGAAAGAGAATTATGGTTGGATGCATTTTTATCCTGGATTTAGCTTTGTTTTCCATGTGACCATGTCTTTCCTTCTAGAAATATTTACTGTAGGAATAAGTTGTGCTCCAGTTTTATATGGCAAATGATGTAAATAATTTAACTTTAAAAGTCAGCTTATATTGCCTCAGAGATGACAGAAAAATTATAATCATTCTATCACTTTATTAGTAAGAAATCATAGTTTTAGAATTGAATGGGTGATATGTGGTTCCAAATTCAGCTTGTGTTACAAAAATAAGACTATTTTTTTTACCATGATGTTATGAACAAATAAGTTTTAAACACCAAAAAAAGTAGAAGATATGTGATTTTAAATTAACTATGTTATGTTGAATTATATAAATTTATCTTTTTTTAAAATTCACATTTTTCTATTAACTTTACCACAACTCAGAGAAAACCCTCATGGATAGGGTTGGTCTGTGTAAGACCCATTATAACCATGATCCATTACGACTCTGCATTTCCCCATGTGAGCATTCATCTGACATTTCTGCTTAAATGCTGCTTGTTTATAATGGCCCTTAATTTTAACTTATAAAAGATGCTTAATATTAAAAAATAACAGTTTAAAGTTATTTCAAGTATTTTCCATGTTTGTTAAGAAGAGTTAGTTCAAATCTTAGTGGAAATCTCAACTTTGTAAGTTTAAAATATCAACTTTGTCCATTTGAAAAATAGAAATAAGATTCATTCAATTCAGAAACAAGATGAGGTAGATAGGTATATAGAAATAAATGACATAATTCCATTCTCAAGATTCAGTTTAATGGAGAAGACAAAAAAAGCATAATATCTCACAAAGATTTATTTAGTTTATATGTGATAAGATTTCAGAAGCATTTTACAGACCTTCAATTCTGATTCAAAGTTATATAATTAATGTTGCACACAACATATGCAACAATATGAACAGCTTAAAACACTTGCTGTATTCTATGAATCTGGTTTACCAGTTATATCCAAGCAAAGTATAAATACACTTCCTGTTTCCTCCTTCTGCCCTTGTTCTTGGCACATAGACAGAAGCAAGTCTTCTTAGAATCCAAGGCTATCGACTTTCCTCTTCTACAGTTACAGCTCTCCGTGGTAATGACATCAGGAAGGTAACTTGTGCATACAAAGTCACCACCCCCACTCTTGAGCTTTCAGAGCTGCTGACACCATTTCCTCCTACTCAAAACACAATGTTAGCCCCACAGCAGACCAGAGCCCCAGAGCGTACTCACAAAGTGAGGCAATCTCTTCAGAACTCCAACAAAGGAGCTCTTTTCAATATTTTTATATTATTATTTATTAATTTTCTTACACATACTGAAAAGTGTACACAGCATATATGAACAACTTAAAAGTGCAAATAAAACGTATACCAACCTCCTGCTGGGTACATTCAATAGCTCCAAAGCCTGTTCTTTATAGGACTATATTCTGGGCTAGCTCTGTCTCTCTCCCAATGAGGAAAGAAGTTTCTAGGAGCAAAGGAACATTCCCACCCGAAGCCCAGGTGTCAATTTCTCTGGGCACTCAGAACCCTACAGTTTCCTGCCAACTTGTTTTAGGTTTTATGTAGATTTTCTATCAATTTTTCTAATTGTGTTCAGCAGGAGAGTTGGTCTAATGCAAGCCAAACTGCCATGACCAAAAGCTAAATCATATTTGGTTTGAAATTTCATAGTGGACGACTTTCATATTTCATCTATTTTGCTAGGCACTCAGTGGTTTCCATAATCCTTGAATAACTTTTTTATAACATCATCGTCTCTATTTTCTGTGTTTATCTTTCTGAATCTCTTATTATTCAAAAGTTGGCATTCTGAATAGGAATAGGTCTTACAGTTTTCTACTATTTATTTATTTGTTTTAGTTTCCAAGAGTTGTTTTTTCTTCATTTTTAAATAGTATCTTGTTTTATTAACAAAATAAGTTGTCTTGTCTCTTAAAAATGTTGCTAATACTTATTCTTTTAGTTTTTTTCTTTCTGCCAATTTGGAGTGTGAGAGAGAGAGAGAGAGAGAGAGAGTGTGTGTGTGTGTGTGTGTGTGTGTGAATCTTTCATAACTGAAGCTGTATTCAGAAGTCTTATCATCCTTGGCTCATAACAAAGAGTGAGAGAATTAAAATCTCATTTGTAGTTTTGAGCATGTAAATTCAATTTGTCAACTTTGAGTTTCAGTAAAGCGTGGGGTAGCCATATAAATCATTGTCTAAAGTTTTGAGATTAAGGAGGCACTGTTCATATGTCAAAACAATATGCATAAACTAGGACTATACTGGACAAATCAGGTTGTATGTTGCTTCATTTATTAGAGAACTCCTTATCTTTTGTGAGCTTCTTTGAGACTGGTGAGATTCCTCAGATAAAAATCTTTATAAATCTTGCCTAGAGAGTCTGATTGACTGTTCTTAGGGATTTAGGAACAAAAATAAGGCTGACAGGTCTTTAAATTCACATGCAGCATTCCTGTTTTGTAAATTTTACCCACAACATAGAGTTTGTATCATGACCCAACTCCTTCAATTCAGAGACCATGTGATGAACTTTCTCTTTCTAGTCAAACTTCAGGTTTTTATTAGGGATTATAAAGTCAGAGAATGTAAGGATTTGACTTCTCAAGTAGCTTTCACTCTGGTGCTCTATATTTTACCTCATATCCAATTCATTTCCAGTCCTATTTGCTTGTTTCCCTAAGTTTTTGAGACTTTTGCTGATCCTACAGTGTAAATCAGGATGATTTCACCTCTCCTTATTGCCATTGTGGAATTTGGCTTTATTTGGATGCTATGCCAGTTAATACTCCTCCATTTATATTATCTAGATATAATTTTTTTTTACAGTCACCACTACCCCTATACTTCTATCCTTGTCAGCTTACGTATTTTTTAATGTTCTCACTGTAGCTTTAATGGAGTAGCAAAAGAGAAAAAAATTCAAAGTACACTCGATCTATGACCTTTACTTGGATATGTTCTCTCCAGGTTCATTGCTGATTATGCCTCTCAGCATATGGATATAAATTTGAGAAATATAGAACATATTGCAACCTGATTAAATAATAAAGTTCTTCATTAAAAGTTTCATAGCCCTCTGACATTGAGTTACTTCATTTGCCCTCCTTTTAGAATTAGCACTTTCTCAAGTCTTAACCTGATGTCTTGTCAAGTAGTCCGTGATATACTCCCCACACTCTTCAGATATTCAAGAGATTAAACATAGTTTAGGCTACAGTGAAGATCTCTACTTATTTTAGCAAAGTGTTGTTATACCCATAATTCATGTGATTCTCCTGCACAAAATTATTAATTCAACAAATATTTATTAAGGGTTTCTGTATGGAAACCATTGCATTGATATCCATAATTCATAGTGTTTCTTCATATATTAGCAAGTAAACAGACTACTGTAAAGCTAAGAATTACTTGGTGACAACTACATCTAAGAATTAGAGTCAGAAGGATGCCAAGGACTACCTAGGCTTCATTTTGCAAGTGAGAAAACTAAAACACATTCAGCTTTAATAATTCAGAGAGCTGCACCCTTACTGGGAATTAATGAAGTGTCCTGGGGGATTTCTAGTCTGGTCAACCCAAATTGAAAGTCAATGGAGTAATTTAGGGAAATTCTACATTAAAGTAGAAAATCAATTGCCTATGGTATATGAGCTAGCATCTTGGGTAAAATATAATCCTCATGTTCAAGTTAGTCATCAAATCAGTTTTGAACACACTCCAAATGCCTTATTCTAAGCAGCTGCAGTCAGTGCTATAATAACACCACTCCTGCTGTATTAGCCAGAATGCAAAGGCTCACTTTAAAATTGCTCAGCCTTAATGAAAATGGCAAAATGTTTAAAATTATGTTGTACATTAGACATGGACAAAATTTCACTGCAATTTTGTCTGATTGAAAATTTAAGTAAGAATATTTGTTCTACTTTTATCTTGCAATCCCTAAGTTGATAAGTTTCAAGCTGCATAATGTTCATCTGTTTCCTTAATGCCACCTTCTGATACCAGGTACCTTGTTGGATAGTCAGAGTGTTGAATAAGTGCCACTCTTCACAGAGGTTCTTCAGTGCCACACACAATAGCTCCTTTATTAATGTACAAACAAATGGATACCATGAGGCAAGTGTATTGTGCAGAATATGCTGGCAGAGGGTAAGATGTTTGAAATGGATGATCCCTAGGTCACTTCCAGCTTTCAGCAGCAAGTTTCTCAGAGAGTGTTATAACATAAATGAATATTATCAAGCCTAGAAAGAAGTTAATGATGTGCTTTTCATTAATGCTTCATTAAAATGTCTTTACAGATATATTGCTATGGTATCTACTTCTTTTATGTTATACTGTGCCATCCTAATATGTTTATATTATACCTACATAATAAATTGTGTGCTATATATCTGCACAGCATAAATATATTTAATAGTAATATGAATTGAAGGCAAAGATTGTTTTAGCACACAAACCTACATATTCCAAACATCATGGATATTTTTATAAGGAAAAACAAGTTCTGACAAAGTTGAGTTAATAAATAAATGCAATGATGAATTTGAGAAATAGAGGTATCACAGGGAATTGTTTCTTCCCTCTAGGATTCCATGACATAGAATGAGAGGCTTCCATTTCTTTTAAAAGCAAAATCACTTGACTTGAAGTAAAGACAAATCCACAGTAAGCAGTCAATCCCTTGAGTGCACTTCAGGAAGTCAAGGTCTCATGGCTGAGGGGTAGGTAGATGCCAAGTCAACATGAGGCAGGAGCTTAGTGACCTTTAATTCCATGGGCACAAAAGACTTGGAGCTGGGTTCTTAACTCCATGGTTTTTAGAGCTGAATGTTTGTTTTCCCTTCTGTGTACCTCAGCTGCAACCAGAGCCATTATCTGCCCCTAGAATATAGTTTTAGGCTTATTGGACAAACAGTAAAAAAAAAAAAAAAAAAAAAAAAAAGGAAAGAAAAATATCCTAGATGTTTCCATTGCGATAGCTAAAAAAAGTTGGCAAATGCTCTTTTAAATTGCTTTTTGCTGCACCAAAAGTTTTGAGATGTTTGTAATTATGAAACATCTGCAGAAAAAGTAAAGTACTATATTTCAGTTTATAAAGTACAAAACCAATCGATCAATAAATGTTAGTGAATTTGTTAATCATCATGTACAAGTTGTCAAGCTAATCTCTCAGCAGGATAGAATGCCATTTAAGCAACATGGACAAAAGAAAACAGAACTGACATGACAAGGCAATCAATGAATTAGGGATGGTAGGTGCTTGGTGAAAGAAGGTAAGAAAGAGGCAGTGTGAAAGACTGAACAAGTTTGAGGACCCAAGTTTTGCTTTCCAAACTGGAAAAACATCATTAGAGAAGAAGGCAGAGGTGAAAAAACACAAGGGCTTTGTGATGGGCAATGAGGGGGGAAAGCTAAAAAAGAACAAGGAAGTTTGAGGGAACCAGAGTCTCCATGTGTGTAAACAGCAAAAGATAAGAAGGAAAAAAACTGAAACTGAATTGGCATGTCCTGACCAACCAAAAGAATTTTTTGGCAGATAATATGATACCATTAAAAGGTTTTCACAGAAAATTTAAGACATAATCAGAGCTTTGATTTAGTAAGTTCATCCTACTACTCGTGTATAAAGAGGCATGTAAGAAGTGGAGTTGGCAGGGGAAAGAATAGAAACAGAAAGCACATATAGAAACCCCTGCAGCATTTCAGGTCTCCAGGAACCAGGGCTTAAACCAGAGATAGTTTGTGTTTGAAGATACTAGAAGTTATTGGTTAATGGCATTATGAGATGGCACAGTGAAAATTGACATTGAAGATGACATTGAGATTTTAAGTCTTATTGATTTAGAAAAAAATAAGTCAAAAGAGAAAACTGTTATGAAAAGCAATGTAAAATACTGTTTACAGTCATAAGCTCTAGAGTAGAAAAGATCTGAGATTGAATTGCAACTCCAATGCTGACCAGCCTCGTGATCTTAAAGAACTTACATAACATCTCTGTGCCTCAGTTTTTCCACCTATACAAGAGGGCTAATAAAGTACCTATCACAAAACGATGGCATAAACACAAAAAATAAGGTATGCAAATAAACATTGCTTTGTACATTATAAATACGACTCACTGTTATTGGTACTATTATACTATTTCAAGCAATACAGATTAACTTTATATTTCTTGATGTTAGGGAAACATTAGTATTAAATAGGTGATTAGAATTGTGGCATTGGAGCTCTAATAGAAAGCAGGGAGAGATGTACAAATATTTGAAACTCGAAATCAACTACAGGATTTCACAGGATTCTCATTTTCTAGTCTCTGAGACCAAAATTGGGCATGTTGTTTGAGTCTCTGGTAGCTTTGCAATACCACATAAATTTGTGTACTTCCAGGCTTCAGTTTATTGGATATCTGACCCATGTGCACCAATCAGAGTTTTAAAACAGGAATTCAAAACTGGTTTGAAATTGGAGAAATCTTTGAAAATCATAGTCAGCTATATAGGGGTTCAATAACTAATGACAGGCAAACATACAAATTTTCAAAAAGGAAGAATCTTGTAATTTGAAAATTATAAATAATAACTTTAATAGTAATCCTTTGGAACTTTGTACAAAGGATAATTAAGCAGAAGATTAGTGTGTGTGTATGAGTGTGTGTGTGTGTGTGTGGTCATTTTATTTAATCATTAGGAGTCTGCATGGGTTCACTAATAAACAAATTTCAGACTAACATCTTTTGAGAATTTTAATGAAGTTGTATAGGAAATTTGAATTTTTTTCATAAGCTGACATACTGGAAAGGCTTCATCAGACCCAAAATAGTAATGCTTTATAGTAATGCTTTGCTAAAAAGGCAAAGTTTGCAGTGTGAAAAAAAGAAAAAAAGGAAGAGAGTTCAGGCAAGCATTGGAGTTCCAAGAGATACCGTATATGCAAACTCTAAAGCAAGCTTGTCCAACCCACGGCCCGTGGGCCTCATGTGGCCCAGAACAGCTTTGAATGTAGCCCAACACAAATTCATAAACTTTCTTAAAACATTGCGATTTAATTAATTAATGAATTTTAAATTTATTTTTCTTTTTTCTTTTCTTTTTTTTAACTTATTAGCTATGGTTAGTGTTAGTGTATTTTACATGTGGCCCAAGACAATTCTTCTTCTTCCAATGTGGCCCAGGGAAGCCAAAAGACTGGGCACTCTGCTTCACAAGGTCTTTTTCAACACACTCAAGGCACTTCCTATCCCTATTAAACCAAGATCTTTGCAATAAATCTTGGCTTTAGGAGAACTGGAGTCACAAATTGCCAGGACGTCTTTCTAATCGAATAGTTATACCAAGCCGTTTAACAGCTTGTGCTGAGTGAAGATAATCAACAAACAAAATATCCCAGGGAGTTACCAGAATCGTTTCAGAGTTTAAATTCTACTCTCGTTATTTTAACTAAGAAGTAAAGCCAGACATCCAGGCAACTCTAAAGTCTAGAGTTTTCCAGTATAGTGCATATCAACTCCATCCTACACACAGGTGAGAGGAGTTCACACATGAAGAATGTTCTAATTTCAACGATAAATTTGATGTTGTGTCATATTAAATTGTTATAAGCAAGATGAAGAAAATTCAATGAGACAACACTATGATTAGTCTGATTTATGGTTGGAGGGGTAAGTTACCCAAAAATGTCAGTTAGTGGAGTAAAATTACCTGGGAAGGTAATCCTGTTAATCAGTGAATGAAAGCCAGCAAAATAAAAACTGTGTTTTACAAATATAAAGTCTATGTTTAGAACACCTTATTTGCTAAATAGTTAATGATCAAATCAGTGGACAGTTTATGTGAGAGAAAAAAATCTCAGTGCTTTCAGTGAATCAGTAGGTTCAATTTAAGTAGGTATGACTTTACTTAAACACACACATCCCTATTTTAAGTCTAGTATTGTATGCAATTTAGGAAATTATTGGACCTACTCCACTCTGTTGTGGTTTGTATGGGCAACTGGTTCTATTTCTGAATATCAGAATCATAACATTATGGTAACATCTTTATGCTATACCAGAGTAGACTAGTCTAGACTAGGAATCCTTCACTGAAGAAATGTAATACTCCTTTAAAACTAAGTATCACAAAATTTATTGAGTATATTTTAAAAGATAAAAATAAATGTACAAAACTAAGCAGACATGAAAGTTTACATAAGGAAGTTTGTCTATCTAACTTGTGTTCCCTAGTACCCATAGTTTTTCTGCCACCACTGTCTAGTTTCTAGTTTCTACCACCACCGCTGCCAGAGAGATTTTATGCATATACAATCAAATGCACATTTGGAACAAATGATCACATACTATATGTGTTATTCTGTATCTTTTTTGTCAACATTTCAGTATGCGCTGGCTAGCTTTTCATTATCAGTACATAAAAATTGGTCTCATTCTTTTTAAGGGCTGCATAATGTTGCATTGTATAGATGTGCTGTAAGTAACTTAACAACACCTATTAATAGATTTTGTAGACAGGTTAAAACACTAAAAACAATGTTTCAACAAGCAACCTTTATAAATATTTCATACATGTTTCAGTTTATTGAATACTAATTTTTCTAAGTAGAATGTCTGGGTGAGAGTGAATTTCATCTGAAAATTCTAATCTGTATTTCCAAATTGTTCTTGTCATTGTTTTTACCCTTTTATACTATCATAAGCAAAGTACATAAATGCTCACTTTCTTTCACCTTGGCCAATAGAATGTTTTACACAGTTTCTCTTTTTCAAATTGGAAAATTGAATCTTGTTGCATTTTTAAATTAATGTTTCCCATACTTTCATGTGTTTAAGACATGTTTGTATATTTCTTTTGTGAAATCTTTTTGTTTGCAGGGCTGGATGAACAACAAGAGGCAGGTGAGAAAAAGGAATACACTGATTCAGGTAGTGGGAAAAGTACAAGTAGAAAGTATATGCAAAAGTCACATATATGTCAATATTTTTATAACATTAAGTGGGAAAAGAATAGCGGTACAAAATGAGGTCAGAAAGAATGACAGGCATCAGATCACGAAGAGTCTCATGTGTTTACTAAGTTATTTAGACCTTAGATTTAGCTGAGAGTTTATTTCTAAAGAATGCCTGGGATGCTTTTAAAGTAGTCTCAGGATGCTGCCCCCAGGGTTATAATTCTACAGGACTAATGCAGAAACCAAGAGCCAAGGGCAGATAGTGGTCCTTTATGAGGTCTGCAAATCAATTCAATGGACCTACATAGTAGTGTTTTGGGTTTTTTGTTTGCTTGTTGTTACTGAAAAAAAAGAAGAGAAAAGAACAAAATAGAAGCAAGAAGAACAGGGAACAAAAAACAGGGAAAAAGATGGAAGAAAGAAAAGGAGCAAAAAGAACAAGAAAGAAAAGAGAAGATGAAAGTGAGGAGAGAAAACTAAAAGGAGAGGATAAAATATTAAAACATATTGCTGGATACATGACACTGATTTCAATAAATATGTGTATAGACATAGTGAGTATGGGTTTTTGTGGACTGGTGTTCTAAGAAGTGATGAGAAAACATAAAATGTAATTCTTGCTGTGAGCCATGGCTTAAAAAGTTTGAAAAGAGCTGCCTTAGCCTAGGTGGTAGCTTTGAAGCATTTTAAACATATGAATGGCATCTTCTTTGAATTTTAGATTCATTTGTGAGAAAGCCTATGGGCAAATAGCCACCTCTTTAACACACTGCACATACACATGATCTGTGATTTTCATTTCAACATATTGAAAGCAAAATTCTTTAATTTGATATGCAAATGAGAGTGCATATTTTATGAATATAAGAATGGCAAGTTTCCATGAGGGTCTTTTCTTATTCAACATTTAATTAATTCATTTACTTAAATATATTTATCTAGTACCTGCACTGGTCAGCCCCAAGCTGCTTCAGCCCTACTCTCCCACTTGCAGCCACTATGCCACTGCAACTGCATGAGACACTCAGAGCAGGATGATCCAACAGAGCCCTTTCTGAAACTCTGGCTCACAGACCACATGAGAGTTAATAAAATGATTATGCTTAATCTGAGCTATTAATTTTTGATGGGATTCATTAGCCAACAATAAGTAAAGAGATATGCTGACAAACCAATAAACATATAATCAAATGATGACTAACTGCTAAGGAAAAAAATTAAAGAAGAATATGGCTATGAGGTATAAGAGAAGCGGGGGAAAAAGTACCATACTATAAAAGCTAGTCAGAAAAGACCTCACTGATAAGGTAATATCTGAGCAGAGTAAAGAAGGTAAAGGAGAAGCCCTACATAGATTTAGGGAAAGAATATTCCAGAGAGAAGATGTGGTAGATACTAAGGCTGAAGCCCAGAATGCTTGGTATGTTAAAGGAACACCAGAAAAGAGTGAATAAGAAAGAGGGTATATTATTAGTCCATTCTTGCATTGCTAAAAAGAAATACCTAAGACTAGGTAATTTATAAAGAAAAGAGGTTTAATTTGCTCATGGTTTTGTAGACTGTACAGGAAACATGTCAACGTCTGCTTCTGGGGAGTCATCAGGGGGTTTTTACTCATGGCAGAAGGCAAAGCACGAGCAGCTGTCTCACATGGCAGAAGTGGGACCAAAAGAAAGAGGAAAAAGATGCTACACATTATTAAACAACCAGATATCATGAGAACTCACTCGCTATTTTGACAGAGTACCAAGGAGAACATCCACCCCCATGATCCAATCACACCCCACCAGGCCCCACCTCCAACACTGAGTATTACAACTCCAAACAATATCATTCCGCTCCTGGCCTCTCCAAATCTTATGTCCTTCTCACATTTCAAAATACAATCATCCCTTCTCAACAGTGCCCTAAAGTCATAAGTCATTCTAGCATTAACTAAAAAATCCAAAGTCCAAAGTCTCATCTGAGACAAAGCAAGTCCCTTCCACCTATGAGCCTGTAAAATCAATAACAAGTTAGTTACTTCCAAGATACATGGGAGGTATAGGCATTGGGTAAATATTCCAATTCCAAAAGGGAGAAATCAGCCAAAAAGGAGGGGCTACAGGAACCATGGAAATCTGGATGAAACCCAGCAGGGAAATCACTTAAAGCTCCAAAATCTTCATCTTTAATTTCATGTCTCACACCCAGGCACACTAATGCAAAGGCTGCCAAGGCCTTGGGCACCTCTGCCCCTGTGGCTTTCCAGGCTTCAGCCCCCACTGCTGCTCTCATAGGCTGGCACTGAGTGCCTATGGCTTCTTCAGGCAACAGGTGCAAGCTGTGGTGTACTTACTATGCTGGGGACTGAAGGATGGGCACCCTCTTTTCACAGCTCTAGTAGGCAGTCCCTCAGTGGGGACTCTGTGGTGGGGCTCCAACCCCACTTTTCCCCTCAGCACTGCTTCAGTAGAGGTTCTCAAAAGAGGGCTCTGCCCCTGCACTAGGCTTCTGCCTGGATATCTAGTCTTTTTCATACATCCTCTGAAACCTAGGTGGAGGCTCCCCGATGTCAACTCTTGCCTTCTGTGCACATGAAGGTTTAACAGCATGTAGAAACCACCAAGGCTTATGACTTAAGCCATCTGACATGGCTTGGCTCTGTGTTCCAACCCAAATCTCATCTTGAATTTTACTCCCATAATTCCCACTTGTTGTGGGAGGGACCTGGTGGGAGATAATATGAATCTTGGGTGTGGTTTTCCCCATGCTGTTCTCGCAGTAGTGAATAAATCTTATGAGATCTGATGGTTTTTATCAGGAATTTCCACTTTTGCATCTTCCTCATTTTCTTTTGCTGCCACCATGTAAGAAGTACTTTTTACCTCCCACCATGATTTTGAGGGCTCCCCAACCATGCCGAACTGTAAGTCCAATTAAACCACTTTTTCTTCCCAGTCTTGGGTATGTCTTCATCAGCACTGTGAAAATAGACTAATATAGTAAATTTTCCTGTGGAGTGGGGCATTGCTGAAAAGATATCCAAAACTGTGAAAGTAACTTTGAAGCTGGGTAACAGGCAGAGGTTGGAACAGTTTGGAGGGCTCAGAAGAACACAGGAAAATGTGGGAAAGTCTGGAACTTCCTAGAGACTTGTTGAATGGCTATGACAGAAATGCTGATAGTGATATGAACAATAAGGTCCAGGCTGAGGTGGTCTCAGATGGAGATGCGAAACTTCTTGGGAACTGAAACAAAGGTGACTCTTGTTATGTTTTAGCAAAGAGACTGGTGACATTTTACCCCTGCCCTAGAGATTTGTGCAACTTTGAGCTTGAGATGATTTAGGCTATCTGGTGGAAGAAATTTCTAAGCAGCAAAACATTTAAGAGGTGACTTGGGTGCTGTTCAAAGCATTCAGTTTTAAAAGGAAAACAGAGCATAAAAGATTGGGAAATTTGCAGCCTGACAATTTGATAGAAAAGAAAAACCTATTTTCTGAGGAGAAATTTAAGCCAGCTGCAGAAAAATGTTGCGTAAGTAATGAGGAGCCAAATTTTAATTGCCAAAATAATGGGAAAAATATCTCCATGACATGTCAGAGGTCTTCACAGCAGCCCCTCCCATCATACACCTGGAGACCTGAAAGAAAATGGTTTCATGGGCCGGACTCAGGGTCCCCATGTGGTGTGCAGCCTAGGGACTTGGCTCCCTGCATCCCAGCTCCTCCAGCCATGGCTGAAAGAGGGTTGGGCCATGGTTTCAGAGGGTGCAACATAGAGCTTGGGCTGTGGCTTCAGAGGGTGCAAGCCCCAAGCCTTGGAAGCTTCCACATGGTGTTGAGCCAGCAGGTGCACAGAAGTGAAGAATTGAGGTTTGGGAACCTCTGCCTAGATTTCAGAAGATGTATGGAAATGCCTCAATGCTGCAGGGGCAGGGCGCTCATGAAGAACCTCTGCTAGGGCAGTGCAGAAGGGAAATGTAGGGTCGGAGCCCTCCCACAGAGTCCCAACTGGAGCATCACCTAGTGGATCTGTGACAGAAGGGCCACTGTTCTCCACACCCCAGAATGGTAGATTCACTGACAGCTTGAACTGTGTGCCTGGAAAAGCCACAGACGCTCAACACCAGCCTGTGAAAGCAGCCAGAAGGAAGACTGTACCCTGCAAAGCCACAGGGGCAGAGCTGTCCAAGACCATGGGAACCCACCTCTTCCATCAGTGTGACCCAGACACAAGAAATGGCATCAAAGGATATCATTTTGGAGTTTTAAGATTTGACTGCCCTGCTGGATTTTGGACTTGCATGGGGCTGGTAGCCCCTTTGTTTTGGCCAATTTCCCCTGGAATGGCTATATTTACTAAATGATGGTAACCCCATTGTATCTAGGAAGTAACTAACTTGCTTTTGATTTTACAGGCTCATAGGTGGAAGGGACTTGCCTTGTCTCAGGTAAGACTTTGGACTGTGGACTTTTGAATTAATGCTGAAATGAGTTAAGTCTTTGGGGGACTGTTGGGAAGGCATGATTGGTTTTGAGATGTGAGGACATGAGATTTGGAGGGGCCAAGGGCAGAATAATATGGTTTGGCTCTGTGTCTCCACCCAAATCTTATCTTAAATTGTACTCCCATAATTCCTACGTGATGTGGGAGGGCCACAGTGGGAGATAATTTGCATCATGGGGATTGTTTCCCCCATACTGTTCTCATGGTAGTGAATAAGTCTCATGAAATCTGATGGGTTTATGAGGAATTTCCGCTTTTGCATCTTCCTCAGTTCCTCTTGCCACCTCCATGTAAGGAGTGTCCTTTGCCTCCTGCCATGATTCTGAGGCCTCCCCAGCCATGTTGAACTAACTGTAAGTCCAATTAAACAACTTATTCTTCCCAGTCTCTGGTATGTGTTTATCAGCAGCATGAAAATGGACTAACACTCCCTCTGAAGCAGCAGCCTAAGGACATGGTACCCTGTGAGCCATGGCTGGAGCTGGCATGGCTGGGATCCAGGGAGCAGTGTTCCAAGGCTGCATAAGGCAGCAGTGGCCTGGGCCTGGTTCATAAAACCATTCTTCCTCTTAGACCTCTAGGCCTTTGATGGAGGGAGTGCCTGGAAAGTCTCTAAAATGCCTTCAAGGCCTTTCCTCCATTGTCTTGCTTATGAGCTTTTGGCTCTTCTTTAGCTTATGTGAATTTCTGCAGCCTGCTTGAATTCCTTCCCTGATAATGGGCTTTTCTTTTCTACCACATGGCTGGGATGCAAATTTTTCAAACTTTTACAGTCTGTTTCCCTTTTAAATATAAGAGCTCCAGTTTTAGGTCATTTCTTTGCTCACACATATGAGCATAGTTGTTGTTACAAGCAGCCAGGACACAGTTTGAACACTTCGCTGCTTAGAAATTTCCTTTGCCAGATACCCTATCATCACTCTCAAGTTCAAAATTGCACAGATACCTTGGGCAGGGGCGTAATCCTACCAAGCTCTTTGTTAAAGCATGGCAAAAGTGACCTTTACTTCAGTTCCCAATAAGTTCTTCATTCCCATCTAAGACTTCCTCAGCCTGGACTTCATTGTCCATATCCCTATCCCCATTTTTGTCACAACAATTCAACAAGTCTCTAGGAAGTTCCAAATTTTTCCTTATCTTCCTGTCTTCTTCTGAGCCCTCCAAACTGTTCCAACCTCTGCCCATTACCCAATTCCAAAGCTGCTTCCACATTTTCTGGTATATTTATAGCAATGTCCCATTCCACAGTACCAATTTTCTCTATCAGTCTGTTCTTGCATTAGTATAAGGAAATATCTAAAACTAGGTAATTTATAAAGAAAAGTGGTTTAATTGGTTCATGTTCCTCTGGCTGTACAGGAAGCATGGCAGCATCTGCTTCTGGGGAGGTATCAGGGAGCTTTTACTCATGGCAGAAGACAAAGTGAGAACAATCATTTTACATGGCAGGAGCAGAGCTGAGAGAGAGGGAGGAGGTGCTACAAACTTTTAAACAACGAGATCTCACAAGAACTTACTCACTGTTGCAACACAGTATCAAGAAGGAAATCCACCCCATGATCCAATCACCTTCCACTAGGCCCCATCTCCAACCCTGAAAGTTACAATTCAGTGTGAGATTTGAAGGGGGACACAGACAGATCCAAACTATATCAGGGCAGCAGTATGAGCTCATAGAGAAGGGAGGATGATGGGGAATGGGGAAAAGTCAAAGTAATGTAAAGCTTTGTAGGCTATATTAAGAATTTCTACTTTCACTCTGGGTGAGATGGAAAACTTTAGAGTAGTTCTGAAAAGTGAGTAATGTTTTGAGTGATCTATCTGGTTTCTGTGTAGAGATTAGAAGGGGCAGAAGGGAAAATGCAAATTAAAAATGAATGGCTGAATTCTCTCTGTTGAAAATAAGAGAAGAGTCTCCTCCTCCTTTTCTTGGAGCATTTACTTTAGAAATCTTATTAGTTCTCTCTCTGTCTGTTTAAAATACACATAAATCTTTTTTAAAAGCTGAATAATCCTCTTGCTAGCTTTGAAACCCAGAAATGTCTTTCTCAAGGATCTCAGAGTCACCTATGTGAGATGTAGTCATCATATACACACACACACACACACACACACACACACACGGCACCCTTGTCTTCCAGTTTCTATGGAAAAGCAAAGCCTAACGTCCTCAGGTGACTCATTCCAAGTTGTAAAACAAACTTTTTCATGAAGATACAAAAACTTCATTATTTCTTTGGATAAAGGCAATTAGCTTACACAGATGGTCACCCCAATTATCAAATAAATTTAGAATGAACTATGTGTGACAAATGGTGCTGTCAAGACCTCTTATTTGAGGCCTAGTTATTGTTTATCTTGAGAACATTTATGTAACGAGTTATAACTGCTTGGCTAAATAAAAGGGTGAAATTTTTTTCTGTCTTTTCAATCTCTTATTCCATTGCCTGTGATACACAACACATTCTAGTTTAATGCTTATTTAATAATCTAACTATTACTTTCTCTTCTGCAACTGTGAAGAGGTTTTTTGAATTGGGAGGATATTTTGTTTCTAATTCTATTTTCCAAGGAAGAGCAAGAGCAGAATCAAAGAAAATAGTTAAGAAATTACTGTGGTATTCCAAAAGACCAATAATGGTGACGTGTGTAGCGTGAAGCAGTGGAAACTAAAAATGTAAGTTTCATGAGTGCCAAGGCTGTGTTTTCAGCAACTAACAATGTGTCATGTGACCAAAGTCATCTATATGTTCCTTTATTCATCTAATTAGCATTTATATAATTCTTTACTATCTGTCAGATATGAGCCTACACCCCAAGAGAAATTAAAAGAAATTCTACTTTTATTATTTATCAAATTTCCAAGTTTTTAATTTTTTTCTGATAATTACATAACTTCTTAATTATTCTAAGCTCTCAATCAGCATACAACATACAGAGCTTATTTATTCCATTTAATATAAATTTTTAGAGTGTTTTCTTTTTCAGGTTATTCATCGAATCAAAATATACTAAACTTAACCATTTCAAATAGCGTATTTAGCAATAAATTCCATGAAATTATATATAAGTCTCTATTAGATGTTAAAATAATAATAACAATGATCCTAAAATAATAAAACAAGATTTAAAAACAAAATTTATTAAAGTTTGTGTGCCCGTTACTTATGTAGTTAGTGTCTTATTACCGTTCTTTTTTATTGTCGTTGTTTTGTTTTTTGTTTTATTTTTTAAGATGGGGAAAGAGAAAAATAAAAAAAGGAAAGCATCCTAGATAATTTTTCCCATAATAGAAAAAATAGGATTAATTGATGATTCCCAATCTGCTCACATTTTCTGACTAACCTGTCTGATATGACTTAAAGGGAAACACTTCTACTGGAATTTTTGAAGGGTAAAGGGAATCTGTTCCCATAATTTGAAATGCAGAAAAGTTCAGGCTCTATCTAAAAAGAAAATAATAAAAAAGTAAATACTAATAAGAGTATAAAGTGAGCGTCATTGAAACCAATAGGTATCAAGAGCTGCTTGAGCATTTTGTTTAGCATAATGATCACTCCAGAGAGTTTCTGTGAATGCACTCAGATGGGTGATATTCCCGTATAACTCTCAACTTCTTGAAACAGGGAAATTTAATTTTCTCAGAACAAGAAAATGAAAATATCCGACTTCTGGGCCACCACTGGGATTAGCTCTCAGCAAGCCTAAGTGTACCAAATATAAAGGAGTGATTTTTATCCTCCTATTGGTTTTATTTTATTAACACAAAACATATTCCATTATGTTAAGAAATAGGATATTTAAGACAAGCAAATCTAAACATCTACATAACCAAACCAAAACCTGAAATAATTGTGTATGCTTTATTGACCAAGGAAAATCCCACATGGTAGAAATTAGTTTGAGTTCTTAAATCACCTTGAAGAGCAGTCTAAAAACTGAATTCATTAGATGTTTGTTAAACTTTCTGGTTTGTGTTGAATAAGCTAAGTAAATGGCAATGCTTTTAAGTAGAAAAAACTTTTTGAATTTGAAATTAGAATATTTACGTCCTTAATTTCTACACATGTAAACTTAAGCAAGTGAGGTAACATTAAATTGAGTCTTTCCTCCTCTGCAAAATAGAATTAATGGTAACATTTTTCCCTGCATAACACTGTTAGGATGGGAGGATGCAATTTAAAAATGTTTGAAAACAGTAATCTATTTCTAAATACAAGGCATGTTATTACTTGCATAATCAGAAATGTTAATTATTAAATGAGATTACAAATGTACAAAAATATTTTTACTTATCTTTATATGAACTTTAGAAATTTTATGATAGTCTATAACTATTAAAAATGCTCCAATAACCCAAGTGCTAATACCACTCGGTCCTTTTAGAGAGGAGAACCGGGCAGATGAGGATCCAGGTTGGTAGGAACAAAATCTGAACTGTTTATAATATATACCGAATGCCTAGATGTTAGTAGATGATAAACTCATCTGGAATAGTTAATAAGTAACATATCATATTCTTAGCACTTCAGTGTTCATGAATGTATTATTTTGTCATGCCTTTGCTTGAAGGGAGTAACAAAATTATCTGCCTAAAGGGAAGGAGGGGCATTGGAGAAGGTAGAAACCACATTCACACTCCTCTCCTAATTAAGTTTTAAACAAATGTTTATTGATTTCCTCTTGTTGCAGGCATGGGATAACTTTGATATAATATGTCCTAAATAGGACAAGAGAGTAGAAAAAGGTAAAAGACACATTTATATGTATTTATTTATTCATTCAACAAAAATTCTTTGTACCCAGGACCATTCTAAGCAAAAGGGACACAGCAATAAATAGAACCTTATACTCGTCCTCACAAAACTTACAGAGTGATCATTAAACAGATGTTTACAATGAGGAAACCTGATATGATTGGTAAATGCAGAAAAGACGAGAGCATTAGCCTAAACTTAGAGTCACTGAAGTCTGAATGAATAACAGATGTATAAATTGATATCTGAAAAGTGACTAGACAAACTGAGAGGTGAAGAGTGTCCTAGGATGAGTCACTTATATAAATATATGCAGACAAGATAAAAGGAATCCCTCCACCCCGCTCCTAACCTGGGACTAAGGTTCTTCATAAAACACAACCATATCACCCTGCAGTTCTAGAACACTCTTCAAATTTGCAACTATTTATTTAAATGCCTATCTGATCAATCATTTTGTAATCTCCACAAAGAAAGTGAAATTACCTACTTTGTTTATCCCTGTATCCTCACCTCTTATTACAGGGATGGTTATTTTTTAAAAGCTCAATAAATAAAAGCTAAATACAAAATAAGTTTTAAAAAAGGTTTAGTGAAGGTACAGATGAGAACACTAAAAGTAGTTCTGAGGAAAATGAGATTGAAAGTATGGCCAAAGGTGAAATCTTTATTTTATTTTATTGATAAAAATCATTGAACAGTCTTATGGGGAGACTAAGCTGATCAGAATTGTGCATTTTGAAATATCACTTTGGTTTGACAATAAGAGGAATTTGGAAGAGATCTCATCAGGAGAAAGAGTTACCAGTTAGGAAACTGTTGCAATAATCCTTACGATTGATAATGGTGGTCTGGTATAAGGTATAGTGGTACATATGAACAATAGTGCATGCACTCTGGAAATATTTGGAAAGCTAACGAAAAAGGAAAGAAAGAGACAGAGATCATTATTTCAATTCTGCCTTGACTAATCTCTTTACACCATAAAAATTGTGTTTAATATCTAATATAAATTCAAATGTGAGCATATAGGGAAGCTAACAGCCGTAATAACAAACCATTATAATACCATAGCACAAGGGCTATAACAGAGTAAGTACAAATAAAAGTTACAGAAACAAATAAGGAACTTCACTCATTTATTCAACAAATATTAAATGATTACCCATTATGTACCAAGTACCATGTTTGTAACTGCCTTCAAGAAACATATAGTATTGTGGGAAACTCAGATAACTATGGTATAATAGTTAACTAGTGACAAACAGCTAGGATTTACTGAGTGCTTACTAAAAGTGAACCATGGAGCTAAATGGATTTATTGCTGTATCTTATTTAACCCTTCTGAAAATCCTCTGATGATAATGATTTAATGATTGTTCTTTTTTTTTTTTTTGAAATGGAGTTTCGCTCTTGTTGCCCAGGCTGGAGTGCAGTGGCACAGTCTCGGTTCACTGCAACCTCTGCCTCCCAGGTTCAAATGATTTTCCTGTCTCGGCATCCCAAGTAGCTGGGGTTACAGACATGCGCCACCACACCCAGCTAATTTTTGTATTTTTAGTAGAGATGCTGTTTCACCATGTTGGTCAGCCTGGTCTCAACACCTGACCTCAGGTGATTCCCCTGCCTCAGCCTCCCAAAGTGCTGGGGTTACAGGCGTTTGAGCCACCGTGCCTGGTGGTAATGATTGTTCTTTCTGTCTCCTTTGTTGAGTTCTCTTCTCCCCTACCACTTAATGTTGAAATGTGCTAGGACTCAGTTCTTGGTTATCTTCTCATTTCCATCTACATTTATGTGCAACGTGATTTTATTCCTTTCAGTGACTTTAAATGCATTTATTTGCTGTGACTCCTAAATATGGATCTGCTACTCAGACCTTGCTCATAAACTCCAGAGTTCTATATCAACTGCCTACCAGAAATGTCCTCAGGTAACAAAAACAAAATGTTAATACCTGCTTCTTTATCAGCCTTTTCCATTTCAGTGGATAATACAGTCACTTCCAATGGCTCAGGGCAAAAATTTGGGATCATTTTGTACCCCTTTCTTACTCCCATATTGTATAGCTGATTTTATCAGGAAATTCTGTTGGTTTAATCTTCTAAAGATATCCACAATCTGACTGTTTCTCACCTCCTGCATGGACACAAACTTGGTCTGAGCCACTATCATTCTTTACCTTTGTCATGACTGATAGATCCCTACCTGGTTCCCTGTTACATGCCATTGCTCCCCTACAGTCCAATGTCACTGGAGCAACCAGAGATATCTTTTTAAATTAAAAGCTAGATAATGTTACTTGTTTGCTATAATACCTGCAATAGCTCCGTTTCCACAGAATTAAAAAACAGGTTCTTCTCAATGGCTTATGTACTTTATTTAATAGACCTCCAAAAGGGCATGTCTATCTGGAATATTGAAGTTTGACTTTATTTGGAAATATAGTCTTTGCAAATATGATAAAGTTAAGATGACGTCATCGTGTATTAGAGTGGGCCCTGTTCTAATGACTGGTAGCTAGGAAAAGCAAGGGAAGGATACTTCTCTACAGCTTTGAGAGAAAGCGTGGTGCTACTGACATCTTGATTTTGCATTTATAGTCTCTAGAACTATGAAAAAATAAATTTATGTCATTTTAAGCCATCCAGCTTGTAGTAATTTGTTACAACAGCCATATGAGTCAAATACAGCTTAGAAGGCCCTGTGTGATCTGCACCATCCACCACCCCCCAATCTCATCACTAGCTTATTCTACAGTGGCCACCCACACTGCCTGCTACTTCTCATAAACAACAGGAATAATGGTACCTTGGGCCAATTGTACTGTCTGACACATTGTCCTGGAATGCTTTTCTGCTGGGTATCTGCACAGCTATCTCATGTCTTTCAAGCCTTTGATCAACTAGGAAGGTCTCAATGAAGCTTGTACTTATCACTCTATTTGAAATTGAAATTAGCCACAAGTTACAAAAAGCAAATTATCAATTTTTATTGATACCGTGGGCTTATCACACTGGACAAAATGTATTGGTAGAATGCCTTCCAGGAACTTAATGTACATAATGGAAGTAATGAACCCCACATATCTCTTGTGGACACCACAGAATATAAACACAAGAAATATTCTGAGCATAAGTACTAAAGTGAATGGTGTGGTTTCTTCTGATGAATAAGAATTCACATCAAAGATCTCAGCAGGAACAGGACACATGAAAGATGTTTGGAACTGTGAAACTTTGATCGGTCACTTAACATTTCTGGATATATATTCCTCATGTTAAGAATGGAGAGGTGAAACCAGATGATGTTTAAAAAATACCCCACCCTTAACAATTTATTATCAACTCTACACAGGATTGAACAAAATCTTACAGAAAAAGATGACCTAATTGGCTATATCATTTTGCTTATAATAGCTTGCTTTCACCATTAGCATTTAATTTCCTGATGAGTACACAAACGCTACCTTCACAGGCAACAATATGAAAACCACAAATCCCCTAAACTTCTTAAAAAATTGCCATTGTTGACAAGATTATAGAAGCTCATTGACAATATATTTGTGTTTTATCCTCCCCAATCTAATTATGAAACTATGAAGAAAAAGGCTGATATTGAGGGAACAGTGAAGACTACAGTATTATACTGGGGAAATAAGATATAGTCAATCGGTAAAAGATAGAAAATATTGAAGAAATGATCAAATGCTGAAGAAAGAGGCTACTAAAATATATCAGACAGTAATGTGTGTCTTTATATGAGAAAACCAGAGAAAGCATGTATCAATAAGACTTAAAATTAGAAGTTGGAATAAGAGTCTTAGGAAAAACAACAACAGACAAAAAAAAAAAAAACTTCTACTTGGAAAACTTGAAATAGCAACAGGAATTGCCATAGATAGTATTTTTTAAAATGTAGTTTTCCCAAGTCAGATCCACTTTATTCTTCAATTAACTACATGCTCTTCAAAATGATAAAATAACGATCTCAGAGTGCCCAAATAATTGAGTGCTCTTGAATTATATGAATAAGATTACATTCTTTGTTCTTTTACCCTCTACTGAAATTGGTGTAATGCTTGTAAAAAGATACTCACTTGACAGTTCTAAACATGTAAGCCCTCTATTAACCCAGAAAGCAGGAATAGAATACAAAGGAGATTCCAACAGCCTCACATGAGCTGTGTGCATGCTAAACACTGTTCCTATTGGACCACTTGTAAAGTGAGAGGTTAATAGTTCATAGGCCATTCAGCTCTTTCACTGTTGCTGGCATATTCAGAGATGAAGCTACTTAACCACAGATTTGTAAAATTATTTCAGCTCAGAGAGAATCTCCAGAGATATGTTCCTCAGTTTAATGGTGAATTTGCTTCCATTGTGGTATTGACTAAAGAATGTTAATTCATTTCACTCAAGTTAATAAAATACATGGACTATTCAACCATCCTGTACTCTTATTTTGCCTTAAATGACATATTTTTATTTCTATGATCTACAATTTTATTATTTTTACTATTTACAACCTAAATACATAAGGTGGGAAAAAGATGTACTCTAACCTGAAAATTCCTGATTATGTAGCTGACATTATAAAAAATAATCTTAAAAGCTTCACATTCAACATCCATGAGCTAACGTTGAGACCTGCAAAGTGCATGAAATATTTGAAATTATATCAAATAATATTATATATCTTTATAAACTTGATATATTGACTGTAGTTAATGTAAAAAAATTACACAATTTAGAAAATCTAAGCACCAAATTCATTATGCACTAGTACTTCCCAGGTATAAGCAATGTTCCCTTATACCAAAAGCTGTCCTCGAAATGTTGTTCACATTCCTGCATTGCCAAAAATTGCTAAGAATTTTATTAAACTGTGAAATGTAACTCCACAGATAAGAAAAAAAGACTCCACACTATAAATCCCCATTTTTCATTTAATACATGTCAGTTTTCCGAAGTTGATGACCCAGAAAATTTAAAACTCAGAAGAAAAATTCCATCAATTTACAATGTGTAATAATATTGAGAAAAGTTATACAAAATTTGAAAATCAAAAGAATGAAGTCATATTGAAAGTATGGCATGCACTTTTAATGTCATACCAGGGAATTACTTAAGAATCGCTACCTGTGTTTGAATTTATTATTCAGTTAGAGGTCAAACATTTATAAGTTTCATCTTCAATTGTGGACTTAAGTCTGGTAGAAAACATAATTCCAAAGATGTTTTTAATATTGCCATATAGCAAATTAACTATTTAACATTGCAGTCTTATTTTAACATTTTTTATTCAAAATATGTATAAATAGATTCTCAATATAATTTTGTCCTATCTTTACAATATTAAGTGTTTTCTTAAGAATTAATGGATTAAATTAAGGTCTGTGGCATGGGTTTATTTAAGAATCATATTTTAAACTACTTGAAAATTATATTTTGATTATAAAATGTTCATGTTAAAAAACTTGAGTTTCTAAACTTTCCAAGTCACCTTCCTTGTTGCTTAATCCTAGGTAAACTATTTCATTCCTAAATCTCACATTCCTAATCAAAATAAAGAAAAGAATAAAATTTTATTCTAATCAACAGTAGCATATTCCTCTGAAGTACACATGGACATTCTCCAGGATAGACGATATTTTAGGCCACTAAACAAGTTTTAATAAACGTTAAAGGATTAAAATTGTACAGTGATTCTTTTCTGAACACAATGGAATGAAACTGAAAAATAATAGTAGAAGTGGGAAATCTACAAATATGTGGAAATTAAACAACACACTTTTTTTCAGTGACACTTTCTTGCTTTAGCATTTGTTGTCTTTTTCTGCTTTTGGAACGAGCTCTCAATTACAAAATACCAAACTACACTCAAAAGAGGGTGTAGAAAAAGCCAGCCATTGGCACAGCACGGAGAAGCCCACAAGTAAGCACAGACAGGAGCAGCAGGTGGCAAGAGTTAGGAGGTGACTGAAGCAGTGGTTACCAATGTTCACAGGATGCTAAAAGTATCCAACAGGTTGTACTCTAATGTTAGCACAGGTTAGACAGGTTAGACTAGTTACTACCTTGCTGGGTTACCTCAGTATGTTTGGGTTCAGATTCTACACAGCAACACATCTTCCAGTTAAGAGTGACAGACTGGATTAAGAAAACGTGGCACATATACACCATGGAATACTATGCAGCCATAAAAAATGATGAGTTCATGTCCTTTGTAGGGACATGGATGAAGCTGGAAACCATCGTTCTCAGCAAACTATTGCAAGGACAAAAAACCAAACACCACATGTTCTCGCTCATAGGTGGAAATTGAACAATGAGAACACTTGGACACAGGAAGGGGAACATCACACACTGGGGCCTGTTGTGGGGTTGGGGGAGTGGGGAGGGATAGCATTAGGAGATATACCTAATGTAAATGACCAGTTAATGGGTGCAGCACACCAACATGGCACATGTATACATATGTAACAAACCTGCACATTGTGCATATGTACCCTAGAAATTAAAGTATAATAAAAAAATTTAAAAAAAAGAAATGTGGGAAAATAACAAAATGTTGACTCTAGGTAAAGGTACATGGATGTTCATTGTACTATTTTTTAAACTTTTATAAAGGTTTGTGATTTTTTAAAAAGTTGAGGGAAAATAAATCATTATTCCTTTTCTTACTGGAAATCATTAAAAGAAAAAAAAAAGAGTTCTTGGCTTGCACTGATCACAGCGTGATTGGAAGGTAGTGGACAAGTCTTGTTATTTTCTCAAAATGCTGTCCTAGACTTGATATGTATTGGGAGACTTCAGGAGCTCTGCACTTCAGTGACAGCATATAATGGGGGTTTTCTGGGTGGATACATAGCTCAGCCAAAATCCAAATGCCATTAGTGAGCTTAAGGGATTGGTACACCATATCCTGGCCTTCCACATTCCTCTTGGCGATAGTGTAAACATTATTGTTTTGCAACTTGCTGGAAACAATGTCAGCATTTAAATGACATTCCTTAATCTAAAACTGAAGTTCATTTCATTGGGAATATCCTTCCCTGTTGCAAGAAAGACCTGGTGCTCCATTTTGCCATCTTCTAAAAAGCACACTGATTGGGGTGAGGTGGGGTGAGGTGACTGAAGTAGAAGACATCAATATTGTTTTTCATAGCCACCTGCAGGTTATTCAGTCATCTTCATGACTAGGCCCAAGGTGTTGAGAGGCAGGGAGACATCAATGTTCTGATTTGGCATCAGTGGTGTATGGATGGCCAGAGGAGTGCTATTCTTGTTAAACTAGATTGCAAAATCTGTCATATGCTGCAGAGCTGTATTGGTGAAGTTCATTTCCATATAGATGTGCCCTAGGTGGTGAGTCAATGTTCCTGAAATCTCTAAGCCTTTATCCTGTAATGCAGGTAGCCAGAAATAGCCTTAGGAGCCACATACCCACCAGGTGCCATGCCTATCCCTGTGGAGAGTTCAAACAGGTCATTCAGTCCACTGCTGATCACAGCAGGTGTAGATGAAGAAACAAAGGTTGCAGACACCCATCATAGGATGAAGGATTGTCCCACCAGACTATCTTATCCTCCTCCCAAGAGATCCACTGCTCCAATCTGCATGGAGGACACCTGTGGCACATTGACTGGTTGACTGAGGTCAAGGTTTAAAAGACCCCTGAGAAGATCACCTTATGAGGGGATAACCTGAGGCTGTTTCAGGTTAGTTGCAGTGGTACCAACAGGGCTGTCACCTGAATCAGTACTCCCATGATGAATTGGCAACTATTTACAATGGATTCCATGACTTCCTTCCACAAAAATATTTGGAGGCTTATGATACACAGAGGCCAAAGAACCAATGTGGCACATGAGCTCTCCAGTAGAGTTAGCTCAATAAGATCTGTCTCCTCAGAGATCAGTGGCTTCTCAGACAAGACTACTTGTTTAGCTGTGACTGAGTCAGTTGAGAGAAGACACCAATAAATATAGCCCCCGTCTCAAAGGTCAGGATTATCAGAATTCTGTACAACACACTCTTAAACAACAAGTGGATCAAAAAAGAAATCATAAGGGTAATTATAGAATATCTCAAAACAGATGAAAATTACAGCATAACATACCAAAGCTTACGGGATGCAGCAAACACAGTGTTATGAGAAAAATTTATAGCTGTAAATAAATGCTTATATTAAAAAGGAGGAAAGATCTCACATCAATAAGTCTAACATTACACTTTAGCATACTAGAAATAGAAAAACAAACTAAACACAAAACTAGCTCAAAAAGGAAATAATAAAAATTAGAACAGAGATAAGCAAAATCAATAATGGAAAAACAATAGAAATAATAAAGGCAAGAGTTGGTTCTTTGGAAAGTTCAACAAAATTGACAAACTTTTAGCTAGATGGACTAAGAAAAAGAGAAGATTCAAAAAAGTAATATCAGAAATGAAAGAGAGGACATTACTACTATTTCTAAAGATACAAAAATATTACAAGAGAGTACTAAGATAAATTGCACTCCAAAAAATTTAATAGTCTAGATGACATAGACATGTTCCTAGAAAAACAAAACCTACCAACACTGAATCATGAAAAAGTGGAATATCTGAATAGACCTATAACTAATAAGGAGATTAAATCAATAATCAACAATCTCCCAGCAAAGTAAAGCCCAGGACTAGATAGCTTAACAGGGAACTTTTCTCAAACATTTAAAGAAGAATTAACACCCATCCTCCTCAAACTTTTCTGAAAATTTGAAGAGGAGAGAACACTTTCAAGCCCATTCTGAGTAAAGTATTAAACTGATAACAAAGCCTAACCAAGAAAACACAGAAAAATAAATCTGTAGACTAATATCATGATAAACGAGTTACTCACCAAAAACCTATTAGCAAATTGAATTCAAGAGCTCATTTAAAATATTATACACCATTACCAGTGGGATTTATTCCTGGAATGTAAGCACGGTTTAATATATAAAAATAAATCAATGTAATACATTAAGAGAGTGAAGGGGAAACTAAACCACAAATCATCTCAATTGATGCAAAAAAAATGACAAGATGATAAGACTCAACACTACTATGTGACCAATCAACCAACTAGGAATAGAAGGAAATCACTTCAACATAATAAAGGCCATGTAGGAAAAACCCAGCTAACCTCATACACAATGGTGAAAAACTGAAAGCCCATTCAGTATCATATTGGCTGTGGGTTTGTCATAGATAGCTCTCATTATTTTGAGGTATGTCCCATCAATACCTAATTTATTGAGAGTTTTTAGCATGAAGGGATGTCGAATTTTGTCAAAGGCCTTTTCTGCATCTATTGAGATAATCATATGGTTTTTGTCTTTGGTTCTGTTTATATGCTTGATTACATTTATTGATTTGCATATATTGAACCAGCCTTGCATCCCAGGGATGAAGCCCACTTGATCATGGTAGATAAGCTTTTTGATGTGCTGCTGGATTTGCTTTGCCAGTATTTTATTGAGGATTTTTGCATCAATGTTCATCAAGGATATTGGTCTAAAATTCTCTTTTTTGTTTGTGTCTCTGCCTGGCTTTGGAATCAGGATGATGCTGGCCTCCTAAAATGAGTTAGGGAGGATTCCCTCTTTTTCTATTGATTGGAATAGTTTCAGAAGGAATGGTACCAGTTCCTCCTTGTACCTCTGGTAGAATTCGGCTGTGAATCCATCTGGTCCTGGACTCTTTTTGGTTGGTAAGCTATTGATTATTGCCACAATTTCAGAGCCTGTTATTGGTCTATTCAGAGATTCAGCTTCTTCCTGATTTAGTCTTGGGAGGGTGTATGTGTCGAGGAATTTATCCATTTCTTCTAGATTTTCTAGTTTATTTGTGTAGAGGTGTTTGTAGTATTCTGTGATGGTAGTTTGTATTTCTGTGGGATTGGTGGTGGTATCCCCTTTATCATTTTTTATTGCGTCTATTTGATTCTTCTCTCTTTTTTTCTTTATTAGTCTTGCTAGCGGTCTATCAATTTTGTTGATCCTTTCAAAAAACCAGCTCCTGGATTCATTAATTTTTTGAAGGTTTTTTTGTGTCTCTATTTCCTTCAGTTCTGCTCTGATTTTAGTTATTTCTTGCCTTCTGCTAGCTTTTGAATGTGTTTGCTCTTGCTTTTCTAGTTCTTTTAATTGTGATGTTAGGGTGTCAATTTTGGATCTTTCCTGCTTTCTCTTGTGGGCATTTAGTGCTATAAATTTCCCTCTACACACTGCTTTGAATGCATCCCAGAGATTCTGTTATGTTGTGTCTTTGTTCTCGTTGGTTTCAAAGAACATCTTTATTTCTGCCTTCATTTCGTTATGTACCCAGTAGTCATTCAGGAGTAGGTTGTTCAGTTTCCATGTAGTTGAGTGGTTTTGAGTGAGTTTCTTAATCCTGAGTTCTAGTTTGATTGCACTGTGGTCTGATAGTTTGTTATAATTTCTGTTCTTTTACATTTGCTGAGAAGAGCTTTACTTCCAACTATGTGGTCAATTTTGGAATAGGTGTGGTGTGGTGCTGAAAAAATGTATATTCTGTTGATTTGGGGTGGAGAGTTCTGTAGATGTCAATTAGGTCCGCTTGGTGCAGAGCTGAGTTCAATTCCTGGGTATCCTTGTTGACTTTCTGTCCCGTTGATCTGTCTAATGTTGACAGTAGGGTGTTAAAGTCTCCCATTATTAATGTGTGGGCATCTAAGTCTCTTTGTAGGTCACTCAGGACTTGCTTTATGAATCTTGGTGCTCCTGTATTGGGTGCATATATATTTAGGATAGTTAGCTCTTCTTGTTGAATTGATCCCTTTACCATTATGTAATGGCCTTCTTTGTCTCTTTTGATCTTTGTTGGTTTAAAGTCTGTTTTATCAGAGACTAGGATTGCAACCTCTGCCTTTTTTTGTTTTCCATTTGCTTGGTAGATCTTCCTCCCTCTTTTTATTTTGAGCCTATGTGTGTCTCTGCACGTGAGATGGGTTTCCTGAATACAGCACACTGATGGATCTTGTATCTTTATCCAATTTGCCAGCCTGTGTCTTTTAATTAGAGCATTTAGTCCATTTACATTTAAAGTTAATATTGTTATGTGTGAATTTGATCCTGTCATTATGATGTTAGCTGGTTATTTTGCTCATTAGTTTATGCAGTTTCTTCCTAGTCTCAATGGTCTTTACATTTTGGCATGATTTTGCAATGGCTGGTACCGGTTGTTCCTTTCCATGTTTAGTGCTTCCTTCAGGAGCTCTTTTAGGGCAGGCCTGGTGGTGACAAAATCTCTCAGCATTTGCTTGTTTGTAAAGTATTTTATTTCTCCTTCATTTATGAAGCTTAGTTTGGCTGGATATGAAATTCTAGGTTGACAATTCTTTTCTTTAAGAATGTTCAATATTGGCCCCCGCTCTCTTCTGGTTTGTAGAGTTTCTGCCGAGAGATCCGCTGTTAGTCTGATGGGCTTCCCTTTGAGGGTAACCCGACCTTTCTCTCTGGGTGCCCTTAACATTTTTTCCTTCATTTCAACTTTGGTGAGTCTGACAATTATGTGTCTTGGAGTTGCTCTTCTCGAGGAGTATCTTTGTGGCGTTCTCTGTATTTCCTGAATCTGAATGTTGGCCTGCCTTGATAGATTGGGGAAGTTCTCCTGGATAATATCCTGCAGAGTGTTTTCCAACTTGGTTGCATTCTCCCCATCACTTTCAGGTACACCAATCAGACGTAGATTTGGTCTTTTCACATAGTCCCATATTTCTTGGAGGCTTTGCTCGTTTCTTTTTATTCTTTTCTCTCTAAACTTCCCTTCTCACTTCATTTCATTCATTTCATCTTCCATCGCTGATACCCTTTCTTCCAGTTGATCGCATCAGCTCCTGAGGCTTCTGCATTCTTCACGTAGTTCTCGAGCCTTGGTTTTCAGCTCCATCAACTCCTTTAAGCACTTCTCTGTATTGGTTATTCTAGTTATACATTCTTCTAAATTTTTTTCAAAGTTTTCAACTTCTTTGCCTTTGGTTTGAATGTCCTCCTGTAGCTCGGAGTAATTTGATCGTCTGAAGCCTTCTTCTGTCAGCTCGTCAAAGTCATTCTCCATCCAGCTTTCTTCCATTGCTGGTGAGGAACTGCATTCCTTTGGAGGAGGAGAGGCGCTCTGCTTTTTAGAGTTTCCAGTTTTTCTGCTCTGTTTTTTCCCCATCTTTGTGGTTTTATCTACTTTTGGTCTTTGATGATGGTGATGTACAGATGGGTTTTTGGTGTGGATGTCCTTTCTGTTTGTTAGTTTTCCTTCTAACAGACAGGACCCTCAGCTGCAGGTCTGTTGGAGTACCTGGCTGTGTGAGGTGTCAGTCTGCCCCTGCTGGGGGGTGCCTCCCAGTTAGGCTGCTTGGGGTTCAGGGGTCAGGGACCCACTTGAGGAGGCAGTCTGCCCATTCTCAGATCTCCAGCTGCTTGCTGGGAGAACCACTGCTCTCTTCAAAGCTCAGATGGAAATGCAGAAATCACCTGTCTTCTGCGTCGCTCACGCTGGGAGCTGTAGACCGGAGCTGCTCCTATTCGGCCATCTTGGCTCCTCACCCCAATATTGAATTTCAAAATTTAATTACTATTTTTTTAAAAAAAAAGAACTACCAACTGTAAAAGCCCCAGAGCAGATAGATTCACAGCCAAATTCTACCAGATGCACAAAGAAGAGCTGGTACCAATTCTACTAAAATTATTCCAAAAAGAAATTAGGAGAAAGAACTCCTTCTTAACACATTCTATGATGCCAACATCACTATAATAAAAAATCTGGCAAAGTCTCAACCATAAAAGGAAACTGCAGGCCAGCATCCTTGATGAATATAGACCCAAAAATCTTTAACAAACTATTAGCAAACCAAATCCAGCAGCACATCAAAATGTTAATTCACCATGATCAAGTAGGCGTTATTCTTGGAATGAAAGTTTGTTTCAACATATGCAAGTTGATAAATGTGATTCACTACATAAATAAAATTAAAAGCAGAAAGTGTATAACCATCTCAATTTGTACAGAAAAGTGTTTTGATAAAATACAATATCCCTTCATGATAAAACACCTCACCAGACAGCATTGAAAGAACACAACAAACAATAAGAGCCATCTATGACAAACACATAGCCAACATCATACTGAATAGGCAAATGCTGGGGGCATTCCAGTTAAGAACAGGCTCAAGACGAGGTTGTTCCACACAGTACTGCAAGTCCTATTCAGAGCAATCAGGCAAGAGAAACAAATAAAAAGCATCTAAATAGGAAAAGAAAAGGTAAAATTATCTCTCTTCACAGAGATATGATTCTACACCTAGAAAATTCTGAAGACTTAGGTAAAAGGCTCCTAGGACAGATAAATGACTTCAGTAAAATTTTAGGACACAAAATCAATGTGTAAAAATCAGTAGCACTTCTGTCTACAATAATATTTAAGCTGAGAGCCAAATCAAGAATGCAATCCCATTTATAATTGCCACAAACAAAAATAAAAAGGAATATATCTATCCAAAAAAGGTGAAAGATCTCTACAATGAGAATTTAAAAACACTGCTAACATAAATCAAAGATGAAAACAAACAAATAGAAAAATATTACATGCTCATGGATAGGAAAAATCAATATTATTGTAATGGTCATACTGCCCAAAGCAATCTATAGATTTAATGTTATTCCTATCAAATTACCAAAGTCGTTTTGCACAGACATAGAATAAACTGCTCTAAAATTCATATGGAACTAAAAAGAGCCTGAATAGTCAAAGTACTCCAAAGCAAAAAGAACAAAGCGAGATGCATCACATTATCAGACTTCAAACTATATTCTAAGGTTACTGTAACCTCAACAGCATGATACTGGTACAAAAACAGACACACAGATTAAGAGGAAACAGAAATAAAGCCTTTCACCTGCAAACATCTGATATTTGACAAAGCCAGCAAAAATAAGCAATGAGGAAAGGACATATTCAATAAATGGAGCTGGGATAACTTTTAAGCCATATGCAGAAGATTGAAACTGGACTCCTACTTTTCACCATATACAAACATCAATTCAGTATGGATTAAAGATTTAAATATGATAGCTAAAACCATAAAAATCCTAGAAGAAAACTTAGAAAATGCCCTTCTTGACACTGGCCTTAGCCCAAAAGTTTATGGCTAAGTCCTCAAAAGTAATTGCAAAAAAACAAAAATTTGCAAGTGGAATCTAATTAAAATAAAGAGATTCTGAACATTAAAAGAAATTATTAAGAGTATACAGACAACCTATAGAATGAGAGAAAATATTCTCAAACTATGCACAAGATAAAGGTCTAGTTCCAGAATTTATATGGAACTGAAACAATTCAACAAGCAAAAACAAATAACACCCTTTAAAAGCGGGCAAAAACATACACAGACATTTCTCAAAAGAAGACAAACATTAGCGGCCAAAAACCATGAAAAAATTCTCAACATAACTAATCCTCAGAGAAATGCAAATCAAAACCACAATAAGATACCATCTCACCCCAGTAAGTATGGCTATTGCTTTTTGAGTTTTTGTTTGTTTGTTTGTTTTGTTTTGAGTTGGAGTCTCACTCTGTCACCAGGGATGGAATGCAGTGACACGATCTTGGCTCACTACAGCCTCCACCTCCTGCATTCAAGCAATTCTCCCACCTTAGCCTCCGAAGTAGCTGAGATTACAGGTGTGTGTCATTACGCCCAGCTATTTTGTATTTTTAGTAGAGATGGGGTTTCACCATGTTGATCAGGCTGGTCTAGAACTCCTGACCTCAAGTGATCTTCCTGCCTTGGCCTCCGAAAGTAGAATGGTTATTGTTAAAAAGTCAAAAAATAATAGATGACAAGGTTGTGGAGATAAGGGAATGCTTATACACTGTTGCTAGAAATGTGAATTAGTTCAGTCACTGAAGAAAGCAGTTTGAAGATTTCTAATAACTTAAAACAGAGCTACCATTCAACTCATCCATCCCATTGCTAGATTTATACCCAAAGGAAAATTAATCATTCTACCCCAAAGATGCAGGTACTATTACATTTATGTCACCACTAGTCACAATAGCAAGGACATGGAATCAATCTAGGTGCCCATCCACAGTAGACTGAATAAAGAAAATGTGGTTCATATACACTGTGGAATACTATGCAGCCATAAAAATTAATAAAATCATGGTCTCTGCAACAACATGGATACCACTGGAGGGCATTATCCAGCAAATTAATGTGGGAACAAAAACCAAATACCACATGTTCTCACTTGTAAGTGGGAGCTAAGCATTGGGTACACATGGACATAAAGATAATACTCAATGGGGACTACTCAAGGAGAGAGTAGGAAAGGGGCAAAAGGGCTATAAATTTAGGTACTATGGTCACTCCGTGGGTGATAGGATAATTTGTGCCCCAAACCTTAGTGTCATGAGATGACATGTAACAAATCTGCACATGTACCCCTGACTCTAAAATTAAATTTGAAAGTATAAAAATTTATAACCTCCATTATTGGATTGATAACATATACATATATAATAGTCATAGCAATAATAGCATAAAGAAGTCAGATTTGGTGCAATATTTCTATATTTTTTTCTAAGAGCCAGTTAGTACACAGTGTATGATAAGTCAAAGATGCATATTTTAATTTCTAAATGAAACACTTTAATCAATGTGAAGAAATTGGTATTAATTTTGCAAAGAAATTGATTGTGGTAATAGTTATGTGACATTTGTCAAAACTCACTTTTTAAGGGTAGATTTTATTGTATGTAAATTACATCAGTGAAGCTGATTTTAAAAATGAAAAATGAGCTTTCCCAGACTTTTTCTACAAAAAAAGGAGGTCTTATTTGAATACAAACAATCTTAGGAACAACTCAAAATTGGTTAAAACCGGGAAGATGTAGGAAGCTGTGATAGTTAAACAAACTCAGAATAGAAAAAAGACAATGTTTTCCCTCCAAACTAAACTGTGTACTAATAAACAGCATGTTGAAGTGAGAACATTTTTAAAAATAATGGTTGAAATATGAGAATTTTAAATAAAATATAGTTTTAATTTTAATCAAATATCAGAATGTCATAGAACTTCTCTTTCTCATTGAACGTACAATTTGTGTGAAATATGATGGCAAAAGTTTGTCAAAGGCATCAAGGAGAGTGAAAATGTTAATGCTTTGACCTCTGCAATAACACTAAAGATTCTAATCTGAAGGTACAGCTTTCACATATCAATCTGAATTTAGCAACAGGATCAACTAAATAATTTAGTAAATGCAATGCTTTTTAATTCAACATTTTCCAAAAGCAGTACACATGGTTTTGTTAAGGGAAGTCACCAAATGGTAAAAATATCAGGCTCCTGCCATGAGTGCATTTTTCCTCAATTCAGTAGATATACATAGCACAGGTTTTTTTTCAGAGGTATTTGTTTTTCTACTTTTCATCAGGGTTCTGTTGCCATGGCAATAAAGTAGGCTATCTTGTTGGATTTCACCTTTACTGTCTTGCTTCATGTGGTTCTCTCTGCTCAGAGCAAACATGGTGGGTACTGCACACATACAAATGTCTGATTTCGTATTTCCTTCTTGAGAGTGCTTGGCAGCTCGTCTCCTGAGACAGCTGAAACAGCACTTCACAAAGTGGCATTCATCCATCTCTCTAATGGCTTCCATCATATGTCTCACTTCTTTTGTGATCTCTCTTTTAAGAAGGACACAGCTCCTCTTGAAAAATTTATTTTTCCCATTGAAACAGAGGTCTTTTAACATTTCAATTAACTTGGTTGTCAGAGCAAATCTAAATACATTCCCTGTTTAATGTTACCCATTGTTAGGGTGTGAAATAAAAAAGGAAACTCAAAAGAGCATATAGGCTCACCACAAATACAAATGAACAGATTTATTCAGTGCACAAACACTTTAACTTTTAGCCTCTTCTCTTTTACCTATAGCAATTACCAATTCTTTCAACTATCTAAATGTAAATCATGATTCCTGTCAAGGGCTATTTTAGTCTTTGAACAGGGCAAAACAGCATGCATTAAATATTTGTTGAAGAGACGAATAAAAAAACACTTAAGTAGAGGACACACATGCACATATACACACACATACCAAATATTGTTGAATTAAAGCCAGAAAGAAACTCTAACAGGGATTAAACATTGTGCTTATTAGATATAGGGAGTCCTTCCACACCACCAGGATTTTCCCTTCTGCCAAAAACAAATATTTACCCCCATATTTCCTACCTATTTTTGATTTCCTAAGTTTAATGTTAACATATTTATTTGCATCTTATAGCCAGTGTTCTTCAATAATATTTATTCATCAGGTTTTTTGGCTTGTAATTATTTCTAAATTAAATTTTTAGTCCTATTACTTACAGATTAAAATATAACTTTTATGCATCATTCATAAGACAGATTTCTATGAACTTAAGCAAAGTTTACAAAGAGAAAATGGTAATTTTTTAAGATTTCATAATTCTGAATTTTGTTTAATTTTGTGGTTGTAGTCAGCATTGTCTAGATAATTCTTACCACATTATTATTATTAATCTCACACTTTAAACATTTTTTTGTCTTAAAGATTGATGACTTATTTAAGCGGTCCGTTTTGCATCCAGGTGCATAGAATTTTCATCCCATATTTTCTAAACAATCATTATTATGTATTATGGGACTATCATTAGTTCTTGTTGGCAGTGCTATTTTTTTTCTGTCTGTCAGGATTTCCCTATCCTTTTTTGTCTAGTTCCTTTGCAGAATCACTTCACTGACTTCACCGTTTCTGAAGCATCCATCCATTATAGTACTCATTTCCAATTCCAGGAACAGTCCTCTGTCCCAGGTTGGCCAGAGATACCATCCCTTCTCCCGAGTGACTACTTCAGGAATGACTATATTACCCCTTCATAGACAAGGGGTTCTTAGAGGAGAAATCTCTGCATAGACAATGCAGATATGAAGTAGTTAGCCACCTTGCTCACAATATGAAGTTCTTCTCTATAGAATAATGCCACATAGAGACAAGCTGAGCCGAGAGAGAGAAAGACATGGAGGTGACCATACGTATATCTAAAAACAGCTTTTTAAATAAGTGTTTCAGTTATATGTCCTAATATAGACCACTTTTCTTAAGCTCAGGTAATACATCACTTCAGAGAGCCCTTCCCTGCCTTCAGTAAATAAACTTTTAGTTATTATTTTACTGCATACTTTTATAACAAGCATAACACTCTGATCTGAATTCTCTAATTTATTTATTTTATTTTTATAGTCTCTTTCCCCCGGTAAAACATAAGCTCCACTTTGGCAGAATCTTTGCTAGCAACATGCCTGGCTTTCAATAAACTGTTGTTAAATGGATAAATGAATGAATAAAGCTTGTTTGAGGGGAGTTTCTGTGAATAGAAACTGAAACAACCTGACTAATGCATACTTTGTTTTTCTAGGTTGCAGCAATAATATAAAAATCTAGGTATGGTTGATTATATTTTATTAACTTTTTGCATTACTTTTTCTTCATATCATTATGGCTTTTGTCTAATTTTTTTCCCTCAAATGGATTTTCAAAAGAGTCTTCCAGCAGCATTTTCTCTACCTTAGCTTAACCCTTTATTTTGGTCTTCATACAGTCACCAGAGTAATATTTATGAGAAAAAAAATGATTATGTTAACTCTGCATGCTCTGATTTTCAGCAGAAATCCTCCAATCTCAGATGCTTCAGACAAAACCATATCTCCCCTGGCTTCCACATATCCATGGACAGGAATTAAGAGGGATCCAAGAGCTCTACGTACTTCTAATTAAACCTTTTCTCCTGCAAACTCCACATCCCCCCTAGCAAGAGTGAGAAACATGGAACTCCATGCTTCTGGCAAGACTCACACCCTCCCTTTCCAATATTCACACCTCACCTCCACCTGATTTGAGACCACCATTTTATTTTGCCCTTTATCCATTTTCAAATCAGTTATCACAGGACATTCTGAACACTTAGTTCACACTTTTCTCTAGATTCTAAACAACATGATGGCTCCATAAGCAGAAGTGCAACACTCTCATTCTATCCCCACCCCCATCAATCTTTAAATCACTTTCCTGCTCTAGTTTTAGTCTTAGAATCTACATATATCATATACTGTCTTTCCCAACAAGAATGAATATAAATTTCCCTGTCGTTGCTTCCTAATTTCTCTAATCCTTCCATTATCTTCTTATAGTCTAGTATAGACACCAGACGCAGACCTGGCCAAACATAGTACTTCACTCTCCTTCCCGTAAGAGATGGCTATGTGTGGTTTGCCTGCCAAAGATGCCTCTGTTCTAATTCCTGAAGCCCATTAATATATTGTTCAATGTGGCAGAGGGGAAATAAGGTAACAGATGGAATTAAGCTTGCTAATACCTTAATCTTAAAATAGGGAGATTACCCTGGATTTTCCAGGTGGGCCTAGTGTAATTGCAAGGGTCCTTAAACATGAAAAAAGGATACAGAAGAGTTTGATCCATGAAATGTGAGTATGGCTTTGAAGATGACTGAGGCATCATAAGCCAAGGAATATGGCAGGCTATGGCAGCTGGAAAATGCAAGGAAACAAATCCTCCAGAAAGAAATGGAGCCCTCCTGACACCTTGACTTTAGACCAATGAGACCCATTTAAAACTTCTGACTTCCAGAATTGTACATAATATGTGTGTCTTGTTTTAAGCCACTAAGTTTTTGGTAATTTGTTAAAGCAATTTCTTAGTCCATTTGCTTTGCTATAATAAAAAGTACCTTATTTGTACCTTATAAGCCAAAGTATATACCATATTATGTTATAAACAAGAAAAAATGTATTTCTCACAGTTCTGGGGGCTGGAAAGTCCAAGATAAAGGTGCTGGCTTTGACACTGACTCAGTGTCTGGTGAAGGCCCACTTCCTTATAGATGGCACCTTCTTGCTGTATTCTCACATGGTGAAAGAGGCTAGCGAGCTCTCTGGGGTCTCTTTCATAAGAACACTAATCCCATTCATGAAGGCTGTGCCCTCATGACCTCATCACATCTCAAATTTCTCACCTCTTAATATTATCACCTTTGGGGGTACGTTCAACATATAAAGTTTGGGAGGATAAAAAAATCAGACCATAGCAAGCAGCAATAGGAAACTAATACATCGTGTGGCCCAAAAGGGCCAGTGTTTCATGAAAATATTTGTCATATTGATATGTTGATAATGTAAGAGAGGAGAACTCTTTTCAGTAGGATCCCAAGATGTAAGAACCTACAGGGCTGAAGCCACCAGGAACCTCTTTCCACCACAGGAAAAAAAATAAAATAAAAAAAACAACTTATCCAAGAATTTAACCCACACAAGGATGTCACATACAAGAGAACAAGCTCTGAGTATACATTTTGTGTATACTGGACTTTTTCAATTACATGAGTCAATGCATTCTTTTTTATCTTAAGCTAGTTTGACTCACATTTTTGCCACTTTAACACACAAAAAAATTATTAAGGTATATATAATCTTATACTTCCTTGACTATGCCTTTTATCTCCTAAAACATTTCTACATATACATAAAGATTTTGCTTGACTCTCATCTCTTAGTAAGGTTTCCCTGACTCTTCCAAGTAGATTTATCACTACTCTGTGCATACAATATAGCTACATTATTAAACTTATTATATCTTACAATGATTTTAGTGAGAAAGTGAGCTAAGATTGTCCTTACACCCCCTGCCATGCCTTCACCCCTGATGAGGAAAGAAGATTTGAACATGGGTCTTAGTCACAAGAATGTTTTCTAAAATAAGCCAGAGAAAAAAAGAATAAATTAACAGTATAAGGCCAGAATATTAGTTCATAAGAAATAAAGCCAATGTCATATTAATCAGAGGAATATATATTTTTCAATGAAATAAAATGAAATGAAATATTTGGAAAGGAGTTTTGCCCACCCTTGAGTAGATATGTTTGATTATTTTATACATCAGTGTAAAATCAGTATCAATATCAGCCAAATAACTTATCTTACTTGTCCTCTTGATAATTCTCTTCACTCTTAACATTATAGTTCAGAGCATGTACACATGTATGCATGCAAATGCACACACACACACACGCGCGCACACACACACACACAAACACAGTGCCTTTCCTGATAAACCAGTGGACTGAAATAGTACCCTTTTCCTCTGGAATAACGTGAAAAGACATTGAGGTATTTTTTAGTTTGTTGGTTTTGTTTTTCCCAAGAGTTTTCAGTATATGGGAAAGGAAAAAATGTTACATAAAATAGTATAAGACGGTAAAAAACTCAGTTTCTTTCAATGTCCTTGACCACCAGGCCTAGGCAGCGAGGTTCTATACTTTCACATTACGACAAAGTAGCTGTCTCAGAGACATCATACCCAATGTCCTACCACCCCTCATATCCACTCTGTGTAGTCTTTAAACAACCATCAAAATTTCAAATTCCTTTAATAAATAACAACTTAAACCTTCAAAAGTATCAGGGTCATATTATTTTTAGAAAAAGAGAGTTTAGAACAATATTAGATCAGTAATGTAAAGTATATTCACATTATTGTGCTATAGATATTCAGAACTTTTCATCTTGCAAAATGGAAACTCTATACCTGTTTAACAATTTCATTTCCTCATCCCCCCAGCCCCTTGCAATTACCTGGGCCCACCTGGAAAATCCAGGATAATCTCCCTATTTTAAGATTAAGGTATTAGCAAGCTTAATTCCATCTGTTACCTTATTTCCCCTTTGCCACATTGAACAATATATTAATGGGCTCCAGGAATTAGAACAGAGGCATCTTTGGCAGGCAAACCATACATAGCCATCTCTTACGGGAAGGAGAGTGAAGTACTATGTTTGGCCAGGTCTGAGTCTGGTGTCTATACTAGACTATAAGAAGATAATGGAAGGATTAGAGAAATTAGGAAGCAATGATAGAGAAATGGCAACCACCATTTTACTTTATATTTCTATGAGTTTGACTATGTTAGATACTTCTGTTGTGGTTTGAATGTGTCTCCTAAAGTTCCAGTGCAACAGTGATGGGAACTGGGGCCAAATAAGAGGTGATTAGGTCGTCAGGGCTCTGCCTTCATGAATGGATTAATGTCATTATGTTGGGAATGGTTTAGTATCATGACAGTGAGTTTTCTATAAAAGTGAGTTTGGCCCCGTCTTGCCCTTGCTTGAGCTCTCTTGCCCTTCCGCCTTCCACCATGAGATGACGCAACATCTTGCCACATATAGGTTCCTCAATCTTGTAATTCCCAGTCTTCAGAACTATAAAAAATAAATATCTTTTATTTATAAATTACTTAGTCTCAGGTATTGTTATAACAACACAAAACAGACTAAGATGATCATATATTATCATATATATATTATATATATAATAAATATATACATATTTAAAAACCAGCAATGTTTGAAAGAGTAAGAGAATCCCTCTACTCCTTGTAAAATCAGATAGTAGCAGTAGCACTACCATCACTGTAAAGTATGGGACGCAGGGAGTATCTATGGGTGGCTGGCAGACATCAAGGGATAGTATGTACCTAACCTACTGGTGAAGGAACAGCTGGAGAGGTACTTGGTTCAATGGGATTTTAAACTCTTCCTCTCTATATCCATAAAGAATATTTGTAGATAAGTCTTAACAAAGGAAAGAGAATAGTCCTAGCACCCAGAGATATTGGTTTACATCTCTAACTCTCCTAAAGACTACAGGCTCTTTGAGAAAAAAAAACAAAAAACAAAAAAACTGAGTTTATTTACCTTAGAGATGGAACCAGTTGGTAGAGAACCTTAGATTAAGTGTTACACACACACACAGGGAGAGAGAGAGAGAGAGAGAGAACAAACAGGTTTAGAAAATAACGTTCAATTCCTCAAATTAGTAACAAGCGTAGCCTGAACTAAAACTCTCATTTTCAAGTTCCTTGTCATAGTCTGTCATTGTTTACTGTCTCTTTCCAAATTATCACTTGGTGAGTAACAGAAGATATTTTCAAGTCTCTCATAAGATTTGTACTGAGACTTAAGGTTAAGAATATTCTTATTTCTTTTCACTTTCTTGGCAAGTTTATATTTAACGGATATAAGAAGCTTTATTCATAAAAGTAGACTATATTTCATGTGTTCTTCCTGTAAAATATGCATGTAACCTCTTCCATTCTTGCAGTTTCTACTGTATATTCTGTAAAATTAATAAAATTACTGAATCTATATTTTACAAATATCATTGCCACACTTATTGTCTAATAGTATTTAATATTATATTGCTTGTTAATCAATATTAAAAATGATTAAAATAAATTTATTCTTGTTTTAACAGTATTAGTTTACATTTTGCCCAGCATACCCCAAAGCTCCTATTGTACTTTTCTAGGAAGATATTACCTTCAGTGTGGAAGGGGGTAGTGAATGTATTACTAAATAATGCCAAAACATTTGTGGATAGAAAATTCCCATTGATAGAACAAAACCTTGATATTATCTCTAAAAGTAAGTACTGAAAATAAAGTTAGAAAAACAAATACAAATAGTATTCAAATAAAAATTGGCAGGGTTTAAAAAGAAAAGTAGTGAGGTAGTTTCTATAAATAAAGAGCTCATTATGGAACAAACATAAATTAACAATAAGTACAAAATATTAAATAAATATTCTGAGAACAGAAGATTAGGATGCAAAGATTTCCCAAAATAATAGATTGACTCAAGATGACAAAGTGTACAAATGCTGCAAAATGCCTATGCATCCAAGATTACATGAAAGAAGAAAAAAGATTTCATATATTTTATAAAATATATAAATAAGAGAGAATATATATATATTTCATATATATTCATGCATGTATTTTCTATACCAAACATATACACACACAATGGAGAATAAATCCATAATAGACAAGAAAAAAATTTAAAGTGCCATTATAGCCCAAATGTTATGAGCAATACCTGAAAGATATAAAGTAAGTAGGATAAGATCCAAAGAAAAGCAAGAGAAAAAAAAGCATTGCAAAACAGATTCTGAAGCAGACTGTTGCAAAGGTAAAGGCATTTTAGGTTCTGAAGAATGAAGCAAAGTTAATGAAGCAAGCAGAAGAGTTTAGATAAAGCATTACTGATACATTCAGAAACAGCTAAGGGGATATTGCAGCTATGAAAAATTTATTAGAAGTCTTGGCATTTAAAAGTTGATCACCTATGCTGGAAACAATAGTCTAAATAGCCTAATGGGCATGGTTGAAGTGTAAATTACTGGGCTAGAAACCTACCAAGGGATTATCTCAGACTACAGAGATAAATGCAAATGAGAGGGAAAGTATAAGTGATGAGAAACGAAGTAGAGATCCATAGGTTCCAATATCTCTCTAAAATGAGTTCCAGAAGGAGAAGAGGAATACATGGAATAGCGTAAAAAATAATAATAATATAGTAAAAAATAACACTTCCATTAACAAAATGGAATGAGTTTATAGTTTAGAAAACATGTGAAGCAATGGTGAAATCTCAGAACATCAAATGTTAATGTTAATTGTGTTGTCCCAAAAATTCATGTGTTGAAGTCCTAATGCCCAGTACTCTAGAATGTGACTGTATTTGAAAATGGGGTTTTGAATAAGTTATTAAATTAAAATGAAGCCATAACAGTAGACCCTAATTGAATCTGACTGGTGTTCTTCTAAAAACAGAAGATTAGGATGCAAAAAAAGACATCAGGGATGGTCCCTCACAAAAGAAAGGCAATGTGAGGACACAGTGAGAAGGCAGCCATCTGTGAGACAAGGAGAGAGGGTTCAGAAAAATCAAACCCGCCCACAACTGGATCTTGGACTTCTAGCCTCTAGAACTGTGAGAAAATAAATTTCTGTTATTTTAGCCACCAACTCTGTGGTATTTTATTATGGTAGCCCTGGCAAACTAATACACCAACAACTAAAATATTATTCTAAAAACATCTTGTAAGAAAACACAAGCAATCTAACAAAAAAAATCAGCTTAATATTATATTTCATTTAAACATGACTTCTACCTTTATTGTTATCAATTAAGGATTTTTTTTCCTAGTAGCATCCATATGTGTTTACTGGTGTCTATTCTCCTCATCCACCTGTAGTCAATCCCTTACTATGCAGGCAAAATTATCTTGTGCAAATAAGATCACATAATGCCTTCTGCTCAAAACCCCTGATGGTTTTACATCCAAAATAAAATCCCAAGGAATCAAAGAACTTATTTTGACCTATAATATCTCTTTTATTGGTCCTTCTTTCCCTTTCACTCTTTATCCACATTGAACATCTTTTAGTTTCTAGAACAAACCAAGTAATTAATATCTAACACAGCCAAGGTGATTCTCAACCTTGGCTGAGTATTGGAAACACCTGCAGAGACATTAAAATATTGATGCTTGATTTCTACTCCCTAGATTTCTAGATGCATTTGGTCAGGCATTCAACCGTGGTATCAGAATTTTTTTAAGCTCCCAGGGGATTGTTAGGGTCAGAGAAGTTTGGAAACCACTTGTCTAAGGAAGTCCCTGTTGCTCGAGTTTAGAATCCATTTGTCCACACCTTCACCTGGCTCCCTTCTTTATTTCTTTCAAAAGAAGGCCAAATGTCTGATCAAATGCTCTCTGATCTAAGAAAGTGGAACTTCAGAGTTCTAGGACAAAACTACTTTGAGTGTAAAATCCTAACCCAGCAAGTTAATATTAACCTAGGAGGGAGATAGTTATACAGAGACACCCAAAAGTACAAAACAAGATAGGTAAATTATGAGGAGACATTTATATAGGACAGAAAGAGGATGAGAAAGCCGCATGTCTACAGTAATAAAAGACCTTGAGATTGCTACATAAGACCTGGGTTCGTATAAATTCTCTGAGTCTTGGTTTTCACAATGTTGAATTGCAGATATTATCTTCTGTAAGTTTTTTCAGGCGCCTTCTCCCAGGACCAAAGTAGACTAATGTAATAAAATGTTTTGTCACTTCAAGAACCGCGTAAATGGATTTTTCAAGTAAATTTAAAATAAAAGCCTTATATTAGTCTCCTCAGGCTGCCATTACAGAATACCACAGACTAGGTGGTAAACAACAGAAATTTATTTTCTCAAGGTTCTGGAGGCCAGAAGTCCCAAGTCACGGGTTCAGCAGGGTTGGTTTATGAGAGGTTTCTCCTCCTGGCTTGCAGATGGCTGCCTTCTCGCAGCTTCCTTTCATGGCTTTTCCTCCCTGCATAGACACTGCTGGTGTCCCTTCCTCTTCTTAAAAGGACACCAGTCCTATTGAATTAGTGCCCCACCTTTATGACTTAATTCAACCTGATTACCTTCTTAAAGGTCTTTTATCCCAAATACAGTCATATTGAGGGGTTAGGCTTTAAAATATGAATATTGCAGGGGAGGGGACACAATTCAGTCTATAGAAAGCTTCAATTAACAAATACTTTGGGAGCCTGGGCAGAGTGAGACTCAGTCTCTACAAAAATAAAAATAAAATAATTATCCAGTTGTGGAGGCATAGGCCAGTAGTCCTGGGTACTCAGGAGGCTGAGGCAGGAAAGGGCTTGAGACCAGGAGTTCCAGATATTAATACAATAAACCATGATCACACCACTGCCCTCGGTGACAGAGCAAGACTCTGTCTCTAGGGAAACATACACACACACACATAAATTGAAAGTTTAGTTAGGAAACTAGAAGAAAATTCATAAAATATCAGCCCTAGATTGACATTCAACAGATGTTTAAACGCTACATAGTTTCCTGTTCACTAGTTTTTGTCTGTGATGAGTAAAGCAATGTGCTAGCTACTTTTGGTTAAAGCTCAGAAACAAAATTAGAAAATCAAATTTGTGAAGAAGATTTTCAAAAACTCAAGTGTTTCACAAGCAGTTGTCAGTGATAGAAATTAGCCTTGTAAGGCAGAAACTGGTGTCATTATGTCTCTTTCCTAACATAACAGGTTAAGTAGTATATCCTGCAGAACACTAACTCTTTAAGAATTTTCTCAAAACGTTTCAAAATCTAGAAGTTTCAAAAATATTTTGATAATATACTACTTACTAAAGATTCAAAATATGCATTAGCATATTTTACTGAATGAACAGATGCTACAGAAATAATATATTTTATTTTGCTTATTCCAGCACTTCCAAAATTATGTGAGTCTTTTTTCAAACATTCTTTAAAACCATTAGATAACAATTTCTTGGGGATACAATAACAAACCCCTGTGTTTATTTAAGAATAAAAATGAGAAGGGGAGAGAGGCCCAGAGTAATTGATCTTATAAAATATAAATTCTAAAGCGACATAACTTTATTTCCAATTAGAAATGCTGGATAGAAAAAGAAAATAGCAGTCCTTTGAAATATTTTTAGTGGAAATCTTGAAAATAAAAAATAATAAGAAATGAAACAAAAAACACTTAGGTTTTACATAAAAGAAATTTATATTTTCAGGATCTGTAGTTTCTTAAAATGCCTATGGTCCACTTATTTTAAAGTAGCAATGTATATAACTTTTCTATTAAGACTTCATGTGATGAATGATTTATAGACACGAAATAGTCATTACTCTCCCTTTAAAATCATATTTTCTCTTTCTTATCTAAAATGACATAGATGTGAGGTGGCTACATGAGTTAAATTACCAGTGGCATTAGATACCGTAAGTGGAATAGAGTCTTGTTAAACAAATCCGTGAGGATCTTTTCCTCTGCACTCTCTAGCCTGCTCCACCAACTCTCTCTGTTGTTTCCCCTTCTCTGCCCTTTCTCAAATCGATTCATTTCTATGCAAATGCTTGCATCTCTGTAAGGAGGATATGTGATAGGAAACCAGGCTTTTTCTATAGACAGACTGTTTATTGAGTAATTTATACATCCTTTACTCAAACAGAAAATCTATGAGTATCATCATTTATTCATTCACAAGGGTGTTTTCCCACCTGAGGCAAGGACACTATTTTAATTTTGCTTTAGAGCTGGTGGGCACATTTCTGTTCTATTATGGTCAGCAGCCCCACTTTGAATATATGTTCCAGGGGCAATCTCCCCTCAGAACCTTCCAAATATTCTTAACTCACAGAATGCCATTAATCTTCCGTGTTTTCTGATTTACCCAATCCTAGCTGTCTTTTCGAAAGTGCAGCCTTCTTGGCTGTTGCAACTCACCTTTATTTCATTAATCTATATTATACAAGTTAGCACTTAAATGGTTCACTTTTCTTTGTCTTGTAATCTCCCTAAAACACTTAAGAAATTCCTTGAACACAAATAACACTTCTAATGTGCTTTCTGTTCTCAACACTTATTATAATATATTCAGCCCATAATAGATGTCCGTAAAGATTTGCTGAGTTAACATCAGTGGGGTTAATAAGAAAGATAGATTAAAATCAGTGGGTTGGGGGTGAACTTGGTTAAAGGAGGATGAAGACCTGTAGATCTAAATTTGCCAAGTTATATTATCTCATAAATACATGTCTTCAAAGTGTGGAAGTTTCTGGTTGCACCTTGTGATGATTAACTTTATGTCTCAGCTTGAGTGGGATATGGGATCCCCAGATTAAACATTGTTTCTGGGTGTGTTTGTGAAGGCTTTTTGTGGTGAGATTAGCATTTGAATGTCTAGACTCTAGTGTTCACCGCTCTCCTCAATATGCTTCGGCATCATCCAATCCTTGTAGGGTCTGAATAAGACAAAAGGCAAAGAAAGGATAAATTTCTCCCTTTTTCTCCTGTCTCGCTGTTGAGCTGGAAAATCTAATTTCATCTTCCTCTGGCCTAGGACTGGGATTTACATCATCACTTCTCTGATTCTCAGGCCTTCAGACTCACACTGAATTATCCCAACAGGTTTCCTGTGTTTCCAGCTTGCAGAGGACAGACTGGAGGACTAACCGGTCCCCATAATTGTGTGAGACAATTTCTCATAATAAATTTATAGATTTTTATATATACTACATAAATATCATTTAAATATTATGTATAAACACATATAATAAATATATATTAATTTATAATACATAAGAGATACATGTGTTCTGGAGAACCTAATACAAACATTCTAGTAAGATCCTAGAAAGTTGCCAAATAAGAGGCTCAGATGAATTACTAAGATATATTACATTTCAGTCACAAACTTTCATGCCTTAAAAAATAGCCATGTTTTGGCTTTTGTTCTGTTTTGTCTTTTTTAAAATTGTTTGTTTTGAATCTCAAATTCTACTACAGTTAATGCTGCTTTCAAATCAATCATTTTCCTTACATATAGATCTACATTTGAAATAACAACAATGTACAATTGAACTTGAGGGATAAATGTTATACAGAGATTTTTTAAATCATATATTGGCAAGAATAAAAAAAATTCACTTGCTTTTTTGTTAAGTTTATTTCCACAACTGTTTAGTGCTTAATACAAAAGTACATAATTTTGAATGCTCCGCATTAACTCAAAAAGATGGAAATTTTATCAAATGTTTATAACCTGATGCTTCAAATAGCCAAATCAGAGTATGAGACGGTTTTATTTGGTAGTTACATGTCATATTTAAAAATAGGCTTTCTTTTATTTTCTGTGTTCACTGAGGCTATAGCTACAGAATTCAATGAATTATTACAAATCTAGTAAGATAAACAAGCATTATTATTGTTCCCTCTACACACATTGAGTAGGCACTGGGTATAACAAAGTGAACACAAGAGACGTGGTTCCTTTCTTTGTGAACATTATAATTCTATGGAGAAGATGTATGAATAGCCAATAAAAAAAAGAAAAGAATGCACAAAAAGAAAAAAACAAGAAAAAGTAATAGCTAACCAACAACATAATTACACAGTAAATCCATGGAAAGGAGAGTTAGGTGCTGAGAAATTACACAGTGTTTTAGAGATTTATTTTAGAAAGTGACATTTAACCTAAAACTTCAAAGATAAGAATCACCATGTGAAAAAAAAATCCAGATAGAAGAGAGAGAGGAAAAAAAATAAAAGTATCTAAATCAGGGGAGGATTTTATAATATAGGGGAAACAAGGGGGAGTAATGAAAATGATAAGGATGGAGAAATTGGTGGGGGCCAAGTTGTAAGGGGACAATAGAACAGGATAAGTACAATGGGGAGCTGTTAAAATTTTCAAGCAAAAAAAAAGGACAATATTAATTTATGTTTTAAAAAGTTTACAAGCTGCTATGTTGAAAGTATTAAAAGGGAATAAGTGTGAAAACGAGGAAGAGTTAAGACACATTGTGTTATCTTAGAGGTAGATAAGAAATAATTCTGACCTGACTTAGGTAAAACAGTGGACATATTTAGTGATAGAAGTTATAAAATACTTTGGCGGGAGAATTGAAAGAATATGAAAGAAATAAAGGAAAAGGAGGGATTTGAACAACTAGATGGATGTCTTAAACACCAAAATAGGGACTGTGTTAATTTGGATTATGTTCATTATTAGCAACAGAAACTCATCTCAAATTAGCTCATGCTAATTATTAGCCCAAGACTATAGATTGTTTCAGGTACTGCTAGATATAAGGCTTTAAGCCAGGTGGATTGTTTTCTGCTTCCCTCTGTGTGTCCCTTTCATTTTCTTAAAGGCTTTCTCCACATGATGGGAACGGTGCCCAGTTACAGTCATCATAAGATTCAGCATCTATAAATCAGATTTTACAGTGGAGCCAAGTAATGCCTTCTAGTTCTACCTCTGTTACACCACTCAATTGACCCCTCCATCAATGTTACATGAATGAAGTGAGTAAATAGTGGAATAAAACTGATGGTCCTGGCCGGGCGTAGTGGCTGGCTCACGCCTGTAATCCTAGCACTTTGGGAGGTGGAGGCGGGCGGATCACGAGGTCAGGAGATCGAGACCATCCTGGCTAACACGGTGAAACTCCGTCTCTACTTCTCTACTAAAAATAAAAAAAAAAATTAGCCGGGCGTGGTGGCGGGCGCCTGTAGTCTCAGCTACTCGGGAGGCTGAGGCAGGAGAATGGCTTGAACCCCGGAGGCGGAGCTTGCAGTGAGCCGAGATTGCACCACTGCACTCCAGCCTGGGCGACAGAGCGAGACTCCATCTCATACAAACAAACAAACAAACAAACAAACAACTGATGGTCCTTTTTGTTTCCTTAATTTTATTCTTTCTTGATTTTCATAATATGATTTTTTACTCAGTTCTCTTCATACTTCTGTATATTCCTTTTCTTTATTCTCTTAGAGTCCTTGGCTTACACCTTAAACACTGACTTATTTCCACCTCAACCCACTTCTCTATTGCTCATTCTTAGTATCTTTCCCTGAGCCTACACATCGATTATCACAACTTTAAATTTTCTCATAATTACTCAGAAATTATTCGTTGGATACTACCCAGTACTAGATATTATCCCAGGCACTATGGATATTATTAACAAAATATCTGTTAAAGTATATCTGTCTACCTACTTCTCTATCTACCATCTATCTTTTATCAACTATAGATTGTTAACTGAAAAAAAAAATTGACACAGAAATCAAAGGAAATGCATTGATTTGCAAAACAAAGAAGGTACACTGAGTCAAAGCAGTCCTGAATAGTGTCCTGTGAGGTAGATACAGGAGAGATTGTTTGTAGCGGATTTTCACAAAAAGTTGCTTTTGGAGTCAGTTTATTGACTGGGCAAAAATCTGAAATTGTAAACCCTTTCAGATTGGTTACTTAATTAGGGTATTCCCAGCTAAGACATACTGATGGCCAGTGGATGCTGATTTCAGCTGTTATCCAAAGCTACTGGAACATTCTGTGGCTTGACCTTCAGCAGGTGTCAGTACAATTTTCTTCGGACCCCACTTTAAGGCCATTGTCATAATGACTTCATTTTCTTTCACACTGGGCTCCTTTCCCATCATGTGGAGAAAGCCTATTTACGTCATTTTGTCATCTTCTGACACCTCTCAAATCTATATTCTCGTCCTAAACTCTCTCATGAGAGATTCTATCTCCACCGAGTTTCAGACTGATATATACAACTTCCTGTTGTACATATTTGCTTAAACAACACATAGACACTGCTTAACTCAAAATATCCAAACAAAAATTATCTTCTCTCTTAAACTTATTTATTATTCCTCATCATTTTTCATCTCTACAGTTGATACAACCATCCATTCAGACATCAGGGGTCTTTCCTTCCTCTCTTCCACTTTAATCTGTCACCGACATTTTAAATCCAAATTAATGTTTGAGTTAATTCAAGCCCCCATCATCTATCAGCTGGTCTATTGCTGTAGTCTTCACACTTACCTCCCTGACTCCAATTTCCTTTCCCTCAAATCAAACTTCCACACCAATGCCAGAAGGGTCCACATAAAACAAAATTTTGATCACCCTAGTACTCCTCTTATAACCATTACAAAAATTCAAGCAACTTATCATGACATAGGTCATCTGCCTATGACCTCCCCCTTGCCAATTCTCCTTAAGAATTTAATGTTCAGCATTTACTCTTGACACCCCTTGGGCTTGAAATTTCTTACTTTCCATTGCTCCTTCTTCATCAGATTAATTACATTTCCTATATCACAGATTCTTTCCAGAAGGCTTTCTTGGAATCTTGAGATTGTATTCCATGTCTCTCCTCTGTGCACCCATTCTCACATTCATTTATTAACTTATACCAAATTTTGCTTACTCTCCTATGTGCTGTACTTGACACACGTTCACATGCTATTTTTCTTGATAGTCAGGAGAGAGAAGAAATCACGTGTGAGCCATGAGAGAAAAGCAAAACATTATTTATCTTCCTCTCTCCAGTAACTAATTTAGTGCTTTACACAACAGATATTTATCAAGTGAGGGAATAATGTCCTTCTTTCTCGAGTCTAAATATTTCAAACCACTATCCATACACATTCCTCATTATAATAATTCATTATAACCTTTACATTTACAAAATGGTGTCACATTTATTATCATGTTCAATCCAAATCACTTTTAAAGGATCATTAATAGGTTTTCACATTCCTGTTTTTAATAACAGGAAAGTTGAAAGATTTATTTAAGGTCAAACAACCAGTGATGGAACTGTAACTTTGGAAAATTCTTTGGACCCCAAACTATATAAATTTTCCCAACATAGCACATTGCCTGCTCACTAGTGTGGTGACCCAATCTCCTCAACTCCTTCTTTCTGAAACGTGCCAGACATGTTTCTAATTCTGGAGAGCCTAACTTAATGAAAACAGACACCTCTGCTCAAGCAAGCTTGACCTTTTCACCCTGAGCTCCAACCTATTTCTAGCTACCTACTTCATGTATCTCTCCTTCGGTTTGCCATATCATTTCAAAAGCCAACATGTCTAAAATAAAATGCATCATTGCTCTGCTCCCATACCCTATGGCTCCCACCCATACTAGCTTGACCTCCAGATTTTATGATTTCTGTCATTGCTTCTTTGTCTTGGGAATCTGGAAATTAAAGTTACAGCTGTATCTACATATTCGTCTCATGAAAATAAACCTCTTTACTGATAAATTGTCATTATTTATTGAGAACCTGCCAGGCTATCATTCATCCCTTCAGGCCCTTACTGAACAAGTTCATTTTAGAGAATTAAATATGGCATACTGAAAATAGTACTCTCCCCCTTGCATAATTTAGATTTAGGCATAAAAATATTTCAGTGACAACCTAAGCTGATAAAAGGTGAAAATCTTTAACAATTAGGAGATTACTTTCATTACCTCAGTTACATTTTTGACTGAAAAGTATATTACTATTATTTTTCTTTTTTTATTTCATTTAATTTTTTTTGTAATGAGGAGGGCAATGATGCCATCTGTTTTATTTCCATTTATTCTTATTTTTGTTCCATACCTGTCAGTTATTTAGCGGCACTAATGGAACCAGGGCAAAAGAGATTTACCTTTTAGTTTCACCAGATTTGATAGTGGTGGGGTTAACTCTTTCTGCATTTTAACAACTTTCTTGTTATTTTAATATCTGCTTGAAACAATGTAATAAATGAATATGTAATTGTTAAAATTAAAGTATCTAAAAAGGCAAGAAAATTCAAAATATAAATTAACTACCCACTCAGTAAACCACACCTATATTACATTATTGTGCAAGTGAGGCATAAATATTTTAATCAAATTATTTATCTTAATTGGTCTTTAAATTACATTTTGGAAATGAAATCAGAAAGTTACTTCTGTGAATAAAATTAAAGAAAGAAAGCTGACAATTTTAGGGCTGGGTTTCTAAGAACTTGGATGTGGTGGTCAGCACTGTGATGTGTCATCCAGATGCCATCTGTAGAAGACCTTGTTGCCTCAGCTGCTGGGAAAGCTGTCAAGTAAACAGGCTTTTGCCATCATCCCCTTCAGATACTACATCTGCTGCAGGGTGACCTAAATCACACCCCTTTCTAAGTGTCCCACTCAATGAATGATCAATGGAGGGAGGTCCAACTTGGGACAATACTGAAGGGCCATTCTAGCTCCCGAAGATGATTCCCATAGAAGATTGAGATTGTCTGAGGCTTTATTGGTTCTGCCAACAAAGCTCTGCCCTCTGCATCATAGTTCTGCCCTCTGCCCAATCTTGCCTCCATGCTCTGCTTTCCACAGGTGTTGCTCCCTAATAAATATTCCACATTCTAAACTCTCTCTTACAGTCAGCTTCCTCATCCCTACCCAATCTGAAACACTGGGCTTCAAGAAATCTGTGACTTGTCTAAATTTACATGCAAGTTTTTATTTTAATAGGTATTTGTGCATTTTCCTGGGAGAGGTTCTTCTTGATTGACCTTTATATGAAAAAATATAAGTACTCTTGTTCTAGTGTATTGAGGACCATCTGGTTACCTAGAAATGAAATGCTGTTAGTTTTAGCCTTTGAATTAACTCTGACAAATTCTGCGCCATGACTAATGAAAACTAATCATTCAATGGCTATCCTATCATGCTGGGATTGAGTACGGACTGGAGAGTGGCTGCTCTCCCTGCCTCTTCTGTAAATGTACATAGGATTCAAGCTTTGGAATCTTAAATGTCCACAAGAGCTCAAAGGCTACTTGGTGACCGATTTGCACTACAGGACAGAGCTGACACAAGAATTGCAGTCTAGTTCAGCAGGATTTCACTCAGAGTCCTTGGCAAAAGTCACATTGCATGAGGTTGACCGCCATGAGGCTGTGGATACCTGCTGCAAATTTTTATGACTTGACGATAGGTAAGGTTTCATTCTTCCCCTTTTAAAATTTTGTAATTAAAAGCAGTTTTTTCAAAAGGAAAAGTTTAACTGCAAAATAACACATCTACCAGTTCTGACTGAAGAATAGAAACCAACATAAAGTAAATGAAACCATAGGGAGGCATATGGTGTGTGTCTAATTAGTCTGCAGTCTTCTAAGCTGAGATATATCACAGGAGAGAGTGTGCTTGGAGCAAAGCTACTTCCTTTCCTTAATGATGGTATACTTCCCAATCATTAAAATATTTAAGCCCTAAAAAATGTTACAGCGCACAATTTATGGTTTCACTTTATATAATCGAGAAGTCACTGGGAAAAAATATGCTTTTTAATTAATGTGTTATAATAAATTATGTTTTTCCACTGCTAATCTCATCGCAAGAAAATTTAAAACTGCATAAGAATATATAGAAATAAATGAAAATAACTTAGAATCCCACTAGGTACAGAAAGTACCATCTGGACCCCTATGAGTAGACCACCAGAGAATCCAAATCCACTGAAAATGTCAAACAAATTTTATTTGTTGTTGAAAGCTATAAATAATTTAAATTGACTAATCTTTCAAGTAAATTAACTAATTTTTTCAGTTACGCCAATACTTTTTTTTTGTTTTATACATGTCAAGCACATAGAAACAAAAATAGTTGGTTCAGAGAACTGATTTGAGCCAAGATCAAAGGCTTATCAAAGTGAAGTAACATAAATGATTCTAAGGGCTTTGGTATAAAATAAGCACTCGAATACAAGTCAAATTCTATTAATACTTTCATAATATTAGAAGTTTATTTAAATCTTCATAGAACATTTTTGTATGCCAGTAATATTTCTTGTCAAGTTCTAATTAATAATATTGGTCTATTGAGGGAATATGATGACTCTGAGAACATACATATAAAACCCATGAGTCTTGAAAAGTGATGGTCAAATCTTCACTCTATCCCAGATGGCTATATGTTTTATTTCTAATACTGAAGGGGTTTTTAAAAATTTTTGTTTTTGTTTTATAACTTCAGGGATGTTTTTACTTATAGAAATAAATATTCAGAGGTTTATTTTGATCTTTTAAAAATTCAGTGAATTAAATTTATAATTATACATATTTAGTTCACTTTTAATAAGTTCAGGTTACTTGCCTTATTTTAAATACATGTCTAACACATTCTTAAATTATTTTAAGGGTTTTTCAATAATTTCTGGTCTCACATGCAAGCATAATTAAAAACATCTAAACAATATAAACTAAATTAAATATTTAATAATTTATTTTCTTAGGTTTTTGAGTTTTCTGACAAATTTCCTGAACACCAAATACTTCTTAAAATTCTAATAAATTAAATTTATAAGGTGAAACTAGACTTATTTTACATATTCTTTTAAAAAGTAAGATTTCAACAAAAAAAAAGCATAAGCCTAAAATAGTTTCACATTAGATATTTTAATTGTAAATCACAGGAATTTAAAAATTGAATGTCTCCTTATGATTTCATTTGGCCAATTCTCTTTAACATTACAGAGCCTAACAGAAAGTATGCTCATACTTCTTTTTTTCTTTTTTGTAAAAAAGGATCTCTCTATGTTGCCCAGGCTGGCATGCAATGGCTATTCACAGTCACATTCATAGTGCACTACAGCCTCAATCTCCTGGGCTCAAGTGATTCTCCCACCCCAGCCTTCTGAGTAGCTGGGACTACAGTAATGCACCACCACACCCAGCTTCCCATTCTTTACTAAAGAATATAATGTTAATGAGTTTGAGTCTTTCACATTTTTTTATATCCAATTCTAAATCTTTCTAAGACTGAAAAATGCCTTCTTCTCTCCCCACTGAGAAATATTTTTGACATTCTTTAAATTTAGAGGGCTAACTTTACAAATTTACCATACAGTTGACCCTTGAACAATGTGGAAGTTAGGGACACTGATCCCCACTCCCCGTGCAGTCCAAAATCCACATAAAACATTTAACTCCCCCAAAACTTAATTACTAATAGCTTATGTTGACTGGAAGCCTTAAGGATAACATAAAGAATCAATTAATGCTTATTTTGTATATTATATGTATTATATTCTGTATTCTTAACATAAAGGTAAGCTAGAGAAAGGAATGTGTTATTAAGAAAATCATACGGAAAAGAAAATATATTTACTATTTGTTAAGTGAAATTGAATCCTCATAAAATTCATCATCCTTTTTGTCTTTAAGTTGAGTAAGCTGAAGAGGAGGAGGCAGGGGAGGGGTTGGTCTTGCTGTCTCAGGGATGGCAGAGGTAAAAGAAAATAAGTGGACACAGGTAGTTCAAACCCATGTTATCAACTGTATTTACAAATTGTCATGCTATATCTGTGTCTCTAGATTCATTTGCATCTACTCTATATATTGATAGTTCCTACCCAGGTTGACAGCTTGATTAGATTTTGCATTTCATTGTCTTTGGAGATAGATAAATATATTTTCTGTCAAAGGCTAAAGATTTTAAAATTTGAATGGGAACTTCATTATTTCATATGCTTCCCAAGACTATGCAACTGTTTTGGGTATTAAAATATTTGCTTCAGTTTGAAATACCTCTTTGTATATTAGGTCCAACATAAAACATGTTTCCTCAGAAATCAACATTTCCCATGTCTCTGATACTGATGCTATAGGAAGAGAAATAACAAAAGATTGCTGTCAGTATAGCCTTGTCCATAATATTTGAATAGACTAAAAATTCAAAACATGCAGATTATAGTAGGGAAGTGGGCTCTAAGAGGATAATGCAATTTTTTGAACTGGGATTTGAGAATCTCGGTTTTGGGTGACTAATTTCCAGGAACTATTTAATGCTGCATTGTGATAACATGTATTGAGAGTTATCTGCTGCAGTGGCAGTGGCAGTAAGAGCAGAAAGCATAAAACTAAGGTGGTATGGCTTTTGGAAAGCCTCATAATAATGCCTTCTCTCTATCACAACCATCACCACATTTCACATGCATAATAAGAGAATTAGTTGTGGGGTGGGGAGAGCGGGGAGGGATAGCATTAGGAGAAATACCTAATGTAAATGATGAGTTAATGGGTGCAGCACACCAACATGGCACATGTATACATATGTAACAAACCTGCATGCTGTGCACATGTACCCTAGAACTTAAAGTATAATAATTAAAAAAAAATTTTTTTAAAAGAGAATTAGTCCTCACAAATATTCTTCCTTCCATTTTACTTGAAGCACATGGGTCTTTTTGGTATATCTTTTATTTGTCCATTTTTGATAAAAGACAGAAAACTATTCCTCCTCTACCAGAAAAAAAAAATCCATGGTCTATGGAAATAAAGAACTAACAATCTATCTCTGAGTAAAAGGACGCAATAGAACTTTGTGGGATCTGGAGTCACTTAGGAAGTATACAGGGCTTTTATGTTCTGTTAGGAAACTACCACTTAGCTTTAGCCAATTCTTTTCATGTTGGAATACAGACACAACATTTCCAGAAACTCAAATTTTTATGTGAAATTGCACTATAGTAAATTATTTGTTCAAATTCTTAATAAAATATTATTCAGCATAAACCAAATGCTCCAGTAAGATTTATTCAGGCCCCAGACCGCTGGTTTGCCTTTGAGTGTCCTTTAATTTGAAGTGCTACATGCCTTCTAACATGAATTATCTCAGTGCCAGAAGGGTCCACCTGCCTGCTTGAAAAATTTTGTAATAGTCATTTCTGTAAGTTGAGATTGTGGTTTACATGCCTTTTCTGTTAAAACTTAAAGCATCCTCCTTCAGTTAACATAATAAATTATTTAAGCTAACAGAAATAATATTATACCTTATCATGAAAAATTGGGTATTATTTTCTGATTGGCTAATTTTACTTTCCCATCCTTCATGGTCCAGAGCAAATGTCTTTTCCATTGTGAAGGGCTTCTAATATAAACATTCCATTTTTTATCTTTCTCTCTATATTCTCAGCACTCTATAAAGTACCTCAACTGTGACAAATTGCCATGAAAGTAACATGCCTTGGTCGGTCTTCTTGTTCAAAAAAGAATAAGAATATGTGAAGCAAATCTGAACCCAACGACAGCTTGGAGCCAAACCAAGCCAAACACAGACAAAATAATTCTATTTCAGCCAATGTATGATAGGTGACTGAGAAAAAATATTGTATTTTTTGGGTGGTGTGTTATGCAGCAGTATTGTGGCAATAACTACCTAAGACATCTGATTAGAGTCTTATCACAATTATTAAGGGATCGTTTGAGGTCACTGTATTCCTGGAGATTAGAGCACTGAAATAAAAGTAAAAATTGTGGCCAGGCACAGTGGCTTATGCCCGTAATCCCAGCATTTTGGAAGGCTGAGGCGGGCAGATCACCTGAGGTCAGGAGTTAAAGACAAGCCTGACCAACATGGAGAAACCCTGTCTGTACTGAAAATACAAAATTAGCCGGGCATGGTGGCGCTTGCCTGTAATTCTAGCTATTCAGGATGCTGAGGAAGGAGAATCGCTTGAACCCATTGAGGGGAGGTTGCGGTGAGCCAATATTGCGCCATTGCACTCCAGCCTGGGTAACAAGAGTAAGACTCCATCTCGAAAAGAAAAAAATTAAGAAAAAAATTTTGCTTTTAATAATTTTTCTTGAAACTATTCCTTGTGAAGAAATAACTGCTCATTTTGAGCAAATCTTTAAGTGATCCTTGAAGTCCATGAGGTTCTTGTTTATTATTCTGAAAGGAATATTTGTGATATAGAAAGAAATATGGCAATCATCATTCACTTTCCAGTTGAACAAACACCTTTAAAAATATTAATTCTGTTTTTTATATATATACTTTTAGCCCTTACTCTATGCTAAATGTAAAACAAAGAGATCCAGAGATTGTAGGTGAGGAAGAGATCATGAGTTAAATAGGAAAACATCCATGAATGGATTTCAAGTAAACTTTGGCTCTGTTAATATATAGCACAGAATGTTACTAGGTATCATCAGTGGTCAAGTAGCCCCTAAAGGAAAAGTTGGAAATCATCTTCCAGGAAGAATATATAGAAGAGAGGAGGAGAAAACTGAGATAGAACTCTGGATAACACTAACGTTTAAATATAAGACAAAGGAAGAAGAAACCAAAAATGAGAGCAAGGACTGGCCCTAGAATTAGAAGAAATGTTTAGAATAATTGGCATCACAAAAGCCAAAGGAGGAACAAATTTCAATTGGGGTAGTTGGTAGAGTAAAATATTTGAGAAAGTGTGGGCTATATAACAAGGAAAATTATTTATTAGATTTGGCAATTAGGAATTCACAGATAATTTCAATTATAGAAAATTTTAAATGCAGAAAGCAATTAGCCGTGTTATAGTAGATTGAGGACTGGATGGGCTGTTTAATGGAAAAGGCTTAATGGATAAAACTTTCCTAGAAGCTTGACTGTGACTGAAACTGGGATTAAAACACATCTATCTGACTCATAATTTTCACATGCTTGCTTTTGAATGTTCTATTAAGCCTTCTTTGTTAAGATACATTGATGAATTCTTAAAATGTTTGTTTTCATTTATTTTATCATTTTGCTTTTTTTAAAGTATTTTTTAAAATTTCTACTTTAATGTTAGATTCAGTGAGTACATGTGCACGTTTGTTACACGGGTACATATCATTGTGCTAAGTTTTAGGGTACAAATGATTCTATCACCCAGTTAATGAGCATGGTACCTAATAGGTAGATTTCTCAGCCCCTCTTTATCTTCTTCCCCTCCAGTAATTGCTAGTGTCTATTGTTCTCATCTTTCTGTCTATATATACCCAAAGCTTAGCTGCTGTTTATAAATGAGAAGATGTGGTTTTTGGTTTTCTGATCCTGCATTAATTCGCATAGAATAATGGCCTCCAGTTGCATCTATGTTGCTGCAAAGGTTACATTTTTTTTTATGGTTGCATACTAAAAATGCATACATTTTTATGGTTGCATGCATATTCCATGATGCATGTGTACCATATTTTATTTACTCAATCCACCATTGATGGACACCCAGGTTGATTCCATGTCTTTGCTACTATGCATAGTGCAGATATAATCAAGTGCATGTGTCTTTTTGGAAGAACTATATATACCCAGTAATGGGATTTCTAGGTTGAAAGTTATATTTTACATTCTTTGAAAAATCTCCAAACTGCTTTCCACAGTGGCAGAACTAATTTACATTTATAAATAATACTTTTTACATTTATAAATTAATATTAAAAAATAAATTTACATTTATTCCAACAGCGTATGTGCATTCTCCTTTCTCTGCAGCCTTGCCGACATCTGTTATTTTTTGACTTTTAATAATAACCATTCTGACTGGTGTGAGATGATATCTCTTTGTGGTTTTGATTTGCATTCTCTAATGATTAGTGATGTTGAGCTTGTTTTTCACGTTTGTTGGCAGCTAGTATGTCTTCTTCTGAGAAGTGTCTGTTCATGTCCTTTATCCACTTTTAAATGAGATTATTAGCTTTTTGCTTGTTGAATTAAGTTTCATGTAGATTCTAAATATTAGACCTTTGTCGTATGCACAATTTGTAAATATTTCCTCTCACTCTGTAGGTTGTCTATTTACTCCGTTGATAATTTCTGTTGCTGTGAAAAGCTCTATAGTTTTCTTAAATGATATAATGTAATTTGTCAAAATTAAACACTTACCAAAAAAAATGGTTAGGGCAAATTACATCCACATGCAAAATAATAAGTTTTTACTTCTACTTCGTATCATACAAAAAATTTCACTGACAATGGTTCTAAGAACTAAATGAAAGAGATAAAACCATGAAACTCTTAAAACATAATAAAGGCATCAATCTTTGTGAACTTGGATTAGACAATAGTTTCCTAGACATAACATCAAAGACACAAACAACTAAAGAAAATAATAAAAAACTTTGTGCTTCAAAGTTTCAAAGCCATGACAAAAGTGAAAAGATGACCCACAGAATAAGAGAAAATACTTGCAAATCATGTCTGATCATGGAATTGTATCCAGAATATATAGAGAACACTTACAACTCAATAATAAAAATACAACCCAATTGAAAAATGTGCAAAGGATTTTTGTTGTTGTTGTTTTTCTTTTTTTTTTTACACACAGTCTCACTCTGTTGCCCAGGCGGTAGTGCAGTGGTGTGTTCTCAGCTCACTGCAATCCCCACCTCCTGGGTTCCAGCAATTCTCCTGCATCAGCTTCCTGAGTAGCTGGGACTACAGGTGCGTGCCACCACACTCGGCTAATTTTTGTATTTTTAGTAGAAACAGGGTTTCATCATATTGGCCAGGCTGGTCTCGAACTTCTGACCTCGTGATCTGCCTGCCTCTGCCTCCCAAAGTGCTGGGATTACAGGTGTGAGCCACCGCACCCAGCCCCAAAGGATCTTAGAAGACATTTCTCCAAAGAGGATAAACAAATGGCCAGTAAACAGATGAAAAAAGATGCTCAACATCACTAGCCATCAGGAAAATGCAAATCAAAACCATATGGGAACACCGTATAGTATGCACTAAGATGACTATAATCAAAGCAACGAAATAATAGCAAGTCCTGGCAAAAATGTGGAAAAATTAAAATCCTCATATATTGCTGATGGAGGTAAAATGGCACAGCTGCTTTGGAAAACCGTCTGGAAATTCCTCAAAACATTAAACATAGAGTTACTATATGACTCACTAATTCTAATCCTAGGTATATATTCAAATGAAATAAAAACATATCTACATGTATACAAAAATTTGTTGACAAATGTTCGTAACAACACCATTCACAACAGTCAAAAATTGGAAATAAGCCAAATGTTCATCAACTGAAGAATGGAAAAGTAAAATGTGATATATGCACACAATGGGATATTATTTGCCAATAAAATAGTACTGACAAATGCAAAAACATGTATGAAGCTTAAAAACATTATGCGGGCCAGGCGCAGTGGCTCACGCCTGTAATCCCAGCACTTTGGGAGGCCAAAGTGGGCGGATCACCTGAGGTCAGGAATTTAAGATCAGCCTGACCAACATGGAAAACCCCCGTCTCTACCAAAAATACAAAATTAGATGGGCATGGTGGCGCATGCCTGTTAATTCCAGCTACTTGGGAGGCTGAGGCAGGAGAATCGCTTGAACCCAGGAGGCAGAGGTTGCGGTGAGCTTAGATCGCGCCACTGCACTCCAGCCTGGGCAACAAGAGCAAAACTCCATCTCAAAACAAAACAAAAAACAAAACAAAACAAAACAAAAAGCATTATGCTAAATAAAAGAAGCCAGTCACAAAAGACCACATATTGTGTAATTTCTTATATAGGAGATATCCAGAATAGGCAAATCTGTAAGGACGGAAGGTGGATTAGTGGTTACCCAGGGTTTGTGGTGGGGTGAGATTGGAGAAGTGGGGAGTAACTGCTAATAAGTATGGGGTTTCTTTTTGAGTGGATGAAAACATTTCAAAATTGATTATCTTAATGATGATTGTGCAACTCTGTGAATACACTAAAAACCATTAAATTTCACATTTTTAAATGGGTGAATTTTATGGTATGTGAAGTTATCCAAAAAAAACTTTTATTAAAACAAATTTATAAGTGTACATTTATTTAACATTTGTTACAATAATGCGGTGACTAGGTACTTGTTATACTTTCTTTTTTTTAACTTTTATTTTAGGTTTGAGGGTACGTGTGAAGGTTTGTTATACAGGTAAACTTTTGTCATGGGGGTTTGTTGTACCAATTATTTCATTACTCAGGTATTAAGCCTGGTGTCCAGTGGTTATTTTTTTTTTTCTGCTCCTCTCTCTCCTCCCATCTTCCATCCTCAAGGAGAATCCATATCTGTTGTTCTCCTCTTTGTGTTCATGAGTTCTCATTATTTGCCTCTCACTTATAAATGAGAAAATGTGGTATTTGATTTTCTGTTCCTGAATTAGTTTGATAAGGATAATAACCTCCAGCCCCATCTGTGTTCCTGCAAAAGATATAATCTTTTATTATGACTATGTACCATTCCATAGTGTATATGTACCACATTTTCTTCATTCAATCTATCATTAATTAACATTTAGATTGATTCCATGTCTTTGCTATTGTGAATAGTGCCGCAATGAACAATTCCATGCATGTGTCTTTATGGTAAAATAATTTGTATTCTTTTGGGCATATACCCAGTAATGGGCTTACTGGGTCAATGGTAGTTCTGCTCTTAGCTCTTTGAGGAATCACCACACTGTTTTCCACAATGGCTGATCTAATTTACATTCCCACCAAAGTGTTTCCTTTTCTCCAAAACCTCACCAGCATCTGTTATTTTTTACTTTTATCATAGCCATTCTGACTGGTGTAAGATACCATCTCACTGTGGCTTTAATTTGCATGTCTCTAATAATCAGTGATATTTAGCTTTTTTTTATGTTTGTTGGTTGCATGTATGTCTTCACTTGAAAAGTATGTTCATGTCCCATGCCAACTTTCCAATGGGTTTTCTTTTTCTTGTAAATTTAAGATCCTTATAGATGCTGAATATTAGACCTTTGTCAGATGCATATCTTGCAAATATTTTCTCTTATTCTGTAAGTTGTCTGTTTACTCTGTTGATAGTTTCTTTTGCTGTGTAGAAGCTCTTAAGCTTAATCATATCCCATTTGTCAATTTTTGCTTTGGTTGCAATTGCTTTTCCTGTCTTTTTTATGAAATCTTTGCCTGTTCATGTGTTCATGGTGGTATTGTCCAGGTTTTCTTGCAGGGTTTTTATAGTTTTGGTTTTAAATTTAAGTCTTTAATCCATCTTGAGTTGATTTTTGTAGATGGTGTAATGAAGGAATCCAGCTTCAATCTTCTGCATAACTAGCCAGTTATCTCAGGATCATTTATTGATTAAAGAGTTTTCCCTATTGCTTATTCTTGTCAGCTTTGTCAAAGACAAACTAAAGATGGTGCTTGTTGTAGGTGTGTAGCCTAATTTCTGAGTTCTCTATTCTGTTCCGTTTGTCTATGTGCCTGTTTTTGTATGAGTATCATGCTATTTTGGTTACTGTAGCCATGTAGTATAGTTTGAAGTCAGGTATCATGATGCCTCCAGCTTTGTTCTTTTTGCTTAGGATTGCCTTAGCTATTCAGGCTTTTTTTTTTTTTTTGGTACCATATATATTTTAAAATAGTTTTTTTTTTTCCTAGTTGTGTGAAGAATGTCATTGGTAGGTTGATAGGAATAGAATTGAAAGTGTAAATTGCTAAGGACGGTATGGACATTTTAATGATATTGATTTTTCTTATCCAAGAGCATGGGATGTTTTTCCATTTGTCGGTGTCTTGTCTGATTTCTTTGAGCAATGTTTTGTAATTCTCATTGTAGAGATCTTTCACCTCCCTGCTTAGTTGTAGTCCTAGGTATTTTATTCTTTTCATGGCAATTGTGAATGGGCTTGCTTTTGTGATTCCTCACTCAGCTTGGCTATTGTTGGTGTATAGGAATGCTAATGATTTTTCTACATTGATTTCGTATCCTAAAACTTTGCTGAAGTTGCTTATTAGCTGAAAGAGCTTTTGGGATGAGACTATGAGCTTCTCTAGATATAGAATCATGCCATCTGCAAACAGGGATAGTTTGACTTTCTCTCTTCCTGTTTGGATGCCCCTAAGTTATTTCTCTTAACTGATTGCTCTGGCTAGGACTTCCAATGCTATGTTGAATAGGAGTGATGAGAGCGGGCATCCTTGCCTTGTGCTGGTTTTTCAGAGAGAATGCTTCCAGCTTTTGCCCATTCAGTATGTTGGCTCTCAGTTTGTCATACATCACTGATATTCTTTTGAGGTATGTTTCTTCAATACCTAGTTTATTGAGAGTTTTTAACATGAAGGGATGTTGAATTTTATCAAAAGCCTTTTCTGCATCTATTGAGATAATCGTGTAGCTTTTTTCTTTAGTTCTGTTTATGGGATTAATCGCATTTATTATTTTGAGACAAAATATATGTTGAGACAAACTTGCATCCTGGGGATGAAGCCTACTTGATTGTGGTAGATTGGCTTTTGGATGTGCTTCTGGATTTGGTTTGCCAGTATTTTGTTGAAGACTTTTGCATTGACGTTCATCAAAGTATTTTGTTGAAGAGTTTTGCTTTGATGTTCATCAAAGATATTGGCCTAAAATTTACCCTTTTTGTGTTTCTCTGCCTGGCTTTGGTATCATGATGATGCTGGCCTCATAGAATGAATTGTGGAGGAGTCCCTCCTCCTCAACTTTTGGAATAGTTTTACTAGGAATGGTACCAGCTCTTCTTTGTGCATATGGTAGAATTTGGTTGTGAATTCATCTTGTCCTGGGCTTTTCTTGGTTGGTAGGCTATTTATTACTGCTTCAATTTCTGAGCGCATTATTGGTCTGTTCAGGGAATGAATTTTGTCCTGGTTTAGTCTTGGAAGGGTATATGCGTCCAGGAATTCATCCTTCTCTTCCAGGTTTTCTAGTTTGTGTGCCTAGAGGTGTTCATAGTAGTTTCTGATGGTTATTTTTATTTCTGTGGGGTCAGTGGTAACATTCCCTTCATTATTTCTAATTGTGTTTATTTGGATCTTCTCTACTTTCTTCTTTATTAGCCTGGCTAGCATTTAATCTATCTTATTTTGTTAAAAAAAAAACACAACTCCTGAATTTGTTGAACTCTTCAGTTTCTTTTTCATGTCTTGATTTCCTTCAGTTAAGCCCAGACTTTGGTTATTTCTTGTCTTCTGCTAGCTTTGGGATTGATTTGCTCTTGCTTCTCCAATTCTTTTAGTTGTGATAGTAGGTTGTTAATTTAATATCTTTCTACCTTTTTAATGTGGCATTTAGTGCTGTGAATTCTCATCTTAACACTGTATTAGCTGTGTCCCAGAGATCCTGGCACATTGTGTTTTTGTTCTCATTAGATAAAAAGAACTTCTTGATTTCTGCCTTAATTTCATTATTTACCCAAAAGTCATTCAGGAGTATGTTGTTTAATTTCTATGTAATTGCATGGTTTTGAGCAATTTTTCTAGTATTAACTTCTATTTGTATTTCACTGTGGTCTGAGAGTGTGGTGTTATGATTTTGGTTCTATTATTTGCTAGAGCATTGTTTCCTGTACAATTATGTGGTTCATTTTAGACCACGCTCCATGTGGCAATGAGAAGAATGTATATTCCACTGGTTTTGGGTCAATAGTTATACAGAGGTCTGTCATATTCATTTGGTCCAATGGTCAGTTCAGGTCCTGAAAATCTGTGTTAACTTTCTGCCTCGATGATCTGTCTAATACTGTCAGTGGAGTGTTAAAGTCTCCCACTGTTATTGTTTGGTTTTCTATGTCTCTTTGTAAGTCTCTAAGAATTTGCTTTATGAATCTAGGTGTTCCCATTTTGGTTGCATATGTATTTAGGATAGTTAGATCTTCTTGTTGAATAGAACTTTTACCATTCTGTAATGCCCTTTTTTTCAGTTTTGATCTTTGTTGGTTTGAAATCAATCTTGTCCAAAATTAGAATTGCAACCCCTGCCTTTTTCTGTTTTCCATTTGCTTGGTAGATTTTCTTCCATCCCTTTATTTTGCTGGTCTTTTTAATTTTTTTTTCACTTATATTTCTACCTTTGAACAATAAACATTTCAACTGTGGGCCAATATAATTTCTTCCTTTATGAAGACTTTTTTTTTCCCTATGTGTGTCATTACATGTGAGATGGGTCTCTTGAAGACATCATACAATGGTATGGGTCTTGCTTTTTATCCAGCTTGCCACTCTGTGCCTTTTAAGTGGGGCATTTAGCCTGTTTACATTCAAAGCAGAGGGAAATTTATAGCACTAAATGCTCACAAGAGAAAGCACTAAATGCTCACAAGAGAAAGCAGGAAAGATCTAAAATTGACACCCTAACATCACAATTAAAAGAACTAGAGAAGCAAGAGCAAACATATTCAAAAGCTAGCAGAAGGCAAGAAGTAACCAAGATCGGAGCAGAACTGAAGGAAATAGAGACACAAAAAACCCTTCAAAAAATCAATGAATCCAGGAGCTGGTTTTTTGAAAAGATCAACAAAATCGATAGACCACTAGCAAGACTAATAAAGAAGAAAAGAGAGAAGAATCAAATAGACCCAATAAAAAAATGGTAAAGGGGATATCACCACTGATCCCACAGAAATACAAACTACCATCAGAGAATACTATAAACACCTCTACGCAAATAAACTAGAAAATCTAGAAGAAATGGATACATTCCTCGACACATACACCCTCCCAAGACTAAACCAGGAAGAAGTTGAATCTCTGAATAAACCAATAACAGGTTCTGAAATTGAGGCAATCATTAATAGCTTACCAACCAAAAAAAGTCCAGGACCAGATGGATTCACAGCTGAATTCTATCAGAGGTACAAGGAGGAGCTGCTACCATTCCTTCTGAAAGTATTCCAATCAATAGAAAAAGAGGGAATCCTCCCTAACTCATTTTATGAGGCCAGCATCATCCTGATTCCAAAGCCTGGCAAAGACACAACCGAAAAAGAGAATTTTAGACCAATATCCTTGATGAACATTTATGGAAAAATCCTCAATAAAATACTGGGAAACTGAATCCAGCAGCACATCAAAAAGCTTATCCACCATGATCAAGTGGGCTTCATCCCTGGGATGCAAGGCTGGTTCAACATACGAAAATCAATAAACGTAATCCAGCATATAAACAGTAATCCAGCATATAAACAGAACCAAAGACAAAAACCATATGATTATCTCAATAGATGCAGAAAAGGCCTTTGACAAAATTCAACAACCTTCATGCTAAAAACTCTCAATAAATTAGGTATTGATGGGACTTATCTCAAAATAATAAGAGCTAGCTATGATAAACCCACAGCTAATATCATACTCAGTGGGCAAAAACTGGAAGCATTCCCTTTGAAAACTGGCACAAGACAGGGATGCCCTCTCTCACCACTCCTATTCAACATAGTGTTGGAAGTTCTGGCCAGGGCAATTAGGCAGGAGAAGCAAATAAAGGGTATTCAATTAGGAAAAGAGGAAGTCAAATTGTCCCTGTTTGCAGATGACATGATTGTATATCTAGAAAACTCCATCATCACTGCCCAAAATCTCCTTAAACTGATAAGGAACTTCAGCAGAGTCTCAGGATACAAAATCAGTGTGCAAAAATCATAAGCATTCTTATACACCAATAACAGGCAAACAGAGAGCCAAATCATGAGTGAACTCCCATTCACAATTGCTTCAAAGAGAATAAAATACCTAGGAATCCAACTTACAAGGGATGTGAATGACCTCTTCAAGGAGAACTACAAACCACTGCTCAATGAAATAAAAGAGGATACAAACAAATGGAGGAACATTCCGTGCTCATGGGTAGGAAAAATCAATATCGTGAAAATGGCCATACTGCCCAAGGTAATTTATAGATTCAATGCCATTCCCATCAAGCTACCAATGATTTTCTTCACAGAATTGGGAAAAAACTATTTTAAAGTTCATATGGAACCAAACAAGAGCCCGCATTGCCAAGTCAATCCTAGGCCAAAAGAACAAAGCTGGAGGCATCACGCTACCTAGCTTCAAACTATACTACAAGGCGTCAGTAAACAAAACAGCATGGTACTGGTACCAAAACAGAGATATAGTCCGATGGAACAGCATAGAGAGCTCAGAAATAATGGCCGCATATCTACAACTATCTGATCTTTGACAAACCTGACAAAAACAAGAAATGGGGAAAGGATTCCCTATTTAATAAATGGTGCTGGGAAACCTGGCTAGCCATATGTAGAAAGCTGAAACTGGATCCCTTCCTTGCACCTTATACAAAAAATAATTCAAGATGGATTAAAGAGTTACATGTTAGACCTAAAACCATAAAAACCCTAGGAGAAAACCGAGGCAATACCATTCAGGACATAGGCATGGGCAAGGACTTCATGTCTAAAACACCAAAAGCAATGGCAATGAAAGCCAAAATTGACAAGTGGGATGTAATTAAACTAAAGAGCTTCTGCACAGCAAAAGAAACCACCATCAGAGTGAAGAGGCAAACTACAGAATGGGAGAAAATTTTTGGCAACCTACTCATCTGACAAATGGCTAATATCCAGAATCTACAATGAACTCAGACAAATTTACAAGAAAAAAACAAACAACCCCATCAAAAAGTGGGCAAAGGATATGAACAGACACTTCTCAAACGAAGACATTTATGCAGCCAAAAAACACATGAAAAAATGCTCATCATCACTGGCCATCAGAGAAATGCAAATCAAAACCACAATGAGATACCATCTCACACCAGTTAGAATGGCAATCATTAAAAAGTCAGGAAATAACAGGTGCTGGAGAGGGTGTGGAGAAATAGAAACACTTTTACACTGTTGGTGGGACTGTAAACTAGTTCAACCATTGTGGAAGTCGGTGTGGTGATTCCTCAGGGATCTAGTACTAGAAATACCATTTGACCAGCCATCCCATTACTGGGTATATACCCAAAGGATTATAAATCATGCTGCTACAAAGACACATGCACACGTATGTGTATTGTGGCACTATTCACAATAGCAAAGACTTGGAACCAACCCAAATGTCCAACAATGATAGACTGGATTAAGAAAATGTGGCATATATACACCATGGAATACTATGCAGCCATAAAAAATGATGAGTTCATGTCCTTTGTAGGGATATGGATGAAGCTGGAAACCATCATTCTCATCAAACTATCACAAGGACAAAAAACCAAACACCGCATGTTCTCACTCATAGGTGGGAATTGAACAATGAGAACACATGGACACAGGAAGGGGAACATCACACACTGGGGACTGTTGTGGCATGGGGAGAGTGGGGATGGATAGCATTAGGAGATATACCTAATGCTAAATGACGAGTTAATGGGTGCAGCACACCAACATGGCACATGTATACATATGTAACAAACCTGCACATTGTGCACATGTATCCTAAAACTTAAAGTATAATAATTTAAAAAAAAGTTATTATTCATATGTGTGGATTTGATCCTGTTACTCTGTTTTTAGCTGGTTATTATGCTGGCTTGTTTGTGTGACACAAACAGTGTCACTGGTTTGTGTATTTAAGTGTGCTTTTGTATTAGTTGGTAGCTGTCTTTTCTTTATATATTTAGCTCTCCTTTCAAGATGTCTTTCAAGGCTGGTCTAATAGTAACAAACTGTAAACAGGTGTATATCTGAAAAGGATCTTATTTCTTTTTTGCTTAGGACGTTTAGTTTGACTGGATATGAAAGTATTGGTTGAAGATTTTTTTTCTTTAAGAATGTTGACTGTAGGCCTCCAGTCTCCTCTGCCTTACAGTGTTTCAGCTGAAAGCTTCACTGTTAGCCTAATAGGGCTCTCTTTGTAGGTAACCGGCCCTTTCTGTCTAGCTGCCTTTAACTATTCTTTCTTTCATTTTGACATTGGCAAATCTGATTATGTGTCTTGGGAATTATTGTCTTGTGTAGAATCTTGTAAGAGTTCTCTTAAATCTTTAAACCATCTTGAGTTAATTTTTGTGTATGATGAAATGTGGGGGTCCAGTTTTATTTTTCTAAATATGGCTATTTATTATTAATAAATAGCACCATTTATTGAATAGTGAGTCTTTTTCTTGTTGCTTATTTTTGTCAACTTTGTCAAAGATTAGATGGCTGTAGGTGTGTGGCTTTATTTCTGGTTTGTCTATTGTTTCATTGGTCTACATGTGTGTTTTTGTACCAGTACCATTCTGTTTGGGTTAATGTAGTCTTAAAGTATAGTTTGAAGTCTGGTAATGTCATGCCTCTGGCTTTATTCTTTTTGATTAGGATTTCCTTGCCTATTAGAGGTTTTTGGTAGTTTCATATGAATTTTAGAATAGTTTATTCTAATTTTGTTGACAAATGACCTTTGTAGTTTGATAGGAATAGTATCAAATCTATGGATTGCTTTGCGCAGTACAGCCATTTTAAAGACATTGATTCTTCCTATTCATGAGCATGCAATGTTTTTCCATTTGTGTGTGTCATCTATGATTTCTTTGAGTAGTGTTTTGTAGTTCTCAGTGTAAAGAGCTTTCGTCTCCTTGCTTAGATGTATTTCTAGGTAATTTTATTTTTTTGTGGCTATTGTAAATGGTATTGCATTCTTGATTTGGCTCTCAGCTTGAATGTTACTGATGTATAAAAATGCTCCTGATTCTTGTACATTGATTTGGTATCCTGAAACTTTGCTCAAGTTGTTTATCAGTTCTAGGAGCCTTTTGTCAGTGTCTTCAAGATTTTTTAGGTATAGAATCATATCATCAGCAAAGAGGGATAATTTGACTCCTTCTTTTCCTATTTGGATGCCTTTTATTGCTTTTCCTTGCCTAATTGCTCTGACTAGAACTTCCAGTACTGTATTGAATAGGAGTGGTGAGAATGGAGCATCCTTGTCTTGTTCTTGTTCTTAAGGGAAATGCTTCCAGGTTTTGCTCATTCACCATGATGTTGGCTGTGTATTTGTCATAATTGGCTCTTATTTTGAGGTATGTTCCTTCAATACCTTGTTTGTTGACTGTTTTTATAATAAAAGGATGGTGTATTGTATCAAGTGCCTATACAAAATATTTTTCTATAGGCCGAAATAGTTATTTTAACAAGTTCATAAAATTATCTGAATTATTCATACCTAACAAATCTTATTCAAATTCCTGACTCTACATTTAGTAGATGTGTAATTTATCATAAGTTATTTAAACTTTCTCAGCTTTTATTTCCTAAAATGAAAAATGTGTCTAATATTATCTACCTCATTGATGGTATGTCAGGGTTAAGCAAAATATGAAAGTCCCATAGGACTGGCACAAAGTAGATAATCAATGGTGACTATCATTATTATTGTTATTATTAATATTGCCATAATGCAAAGAAGTTCATGCAATTTATGCTCATGTTTCACACTCAGTGTGATTTTTTTTCTGTAAAAGCAACAGTTAATGTTACAGACACCTAAGCCCAAAGTATAGCTTATTATTTTTTTTTACTTTGAGAAAAGTAGTCAAATTGTCATATTTTCTAAGTCACTCCTTATCACACACACACACAGACACATATGCACAAGCACACACACCATTAATACCACCACCCCTTACTCCTAATATCACACAAGTACTCCAGAGAAAAATATAACTTGGGTCCTAAGCAAAAACATTAGTAAAAAATGTATCTAGTTATCTTCATATCAGTGTCTTCCACATGTTTAAGATTCAGTCAAATGACATCATAGGATCTGCTGTCTCCCTTGGATATCTCATAGCATTGCTTGCTCTTCTTTTTCCATCAGATCTTTGGTCTACTTAGATACATTTGTTGTGGGACAGATGAAAAATCTCCAATTATCTGATATTTCGCTCTTGTATTAAAATGCTGCTCTGACTCTCATGTCAGTATCTTATCTCTCTTGCCCACTTAAAAGTATGTAGAGTCAAATGAAAAACTGAAAAATTTGCCTAAAAGAAACCGCATCACAAATGATAATTAAGGACATAGTTTCATCCTAACTTTCACTTACTTTTTCCTCCTCTATTTATTTGGTTTTAAAATAGCTATAAGTGATTGGTTTATGAAATACTAAGGAATTTTATATAAAGTTATAACTTTATAAAATATGAATAGTAAAACAATCCTTATTTATTTGGGAATAAAACAAAACAACTAAACAATATTAATTCTTATGTTTTTTAATGCCAACCCAAGTTGACAGTGTTTTTATATGTATTAAAATTATTTATTATATTAATTGGATTTTTAAATTTTTATTTTATTATGGTAAGAACACTTGCCATAAGATTTACCCTTTCAAAAAAATTTAAGTACAATACAGTATTGTTAATTATAGGACTAATGTTATACATCAGATCTTTAGAATACATTCATCTTGCAAAACTGATACTCTATGCCCATTGATTAGCAACTCCCAATTTCCCCCTTGCTGCAACCCCTGAACAGCATCATTCTGCTTTCTGATTCTATGAATTTTACTCTTTTAGACACCTTATATACATTGAATTATGCAGTATTTGTTCTTTGGTAACTGGCTTACTTCATTTAGGATAATGTTCTCAATATTATTGCATATTGCAGAATCTCCTCCTTTTGTGAGGCTGAATAATATTCTATTTCATGTATGTATCACATTTTCTTTATACAGTCATCCATTGATGGAAATTTAGGTCTCCTTCTTTTGTAAGGCTGAATAATATTCTTTTTAATGCATATATCACATTTTCTTTATATAGTCATCCATTGATGGAAATTTAGGTTGCTTCCACAACTTGGCTATTGTGAATAGTGCTGCAATGAACACTGCAGTGCTGATATATCTTTGAGTTTCTGACTTTAATTCTTTTGGATAAATAACCAAAAGTAGAAAGGCTAGATCATGAGGCACTTCTATTTTTTAATTTTTTGAGGAATATCCATACTATTTTTCATAACAGCTGCACAATTTTACAATCCTACCAACAGTGTACAACTGTTTCAATTTCTTCACATCCTCCTCAATGCTTATTTTCTTTGTGTGTGTGTGCTTGTGTAACTGTGTTTTATAAGAGCCATACCAGCAAGCATAAAGTGATATCCCATTGATTTTGACTTGTATTTCCCTGATAATTAGTGATGTTGAGCATCTTTTCTTATGTCTGTCAGTCATTTGTGTATCTTCTTTGGAAAAGTATCTATTCAATTATTTAGCCTATTTTAATTAGGTTATTAGTGTTTGGGTGTGGGGGAATGTATTGTGTATGTATGTATCTGTTTGCTATTGAGTTGTAGACATTTATTATATATTTCAGAAATTAATTTCTTATTAGGTATATGGTTTGCAAATATTATCTTCCATCACACAGGTTGCCTTTTTACTCTGTTGATTGTTTCCTTTGTTGTTATGCAGAAACATTTTAGTATGACATAGTATTGTTTATATTTGCTTTTATGGCCTGTGCTTTTGGTGTCATACCCATGAAGTCATTGCTGAGACCAATACCGTGAAGTTTTTCCCTAAATTTTCTTCCAGGAGTCTTACAATTTTTGGTCTTACATTTAAGATTTTAATCAATTTTGAGTTGATTTTAGTGTATAGTATAAAAATCTATGGTCAGGTGTGGTGGCTCATGCCTGTAATCTCAGCACTTTGGGAGGCTGAGGTGGGCAGGTCACTTGAGGTCAGGAGTTTGAGACCAGCCTTACCAACATGGCAAGACCTTGTCTCTACCAAAAAATACAAAAATTATCTGGGTGCAGTGGTGCACACCTATAATCCCAGCTGAGGTGGGAGAATCACTTGAACCCAGGAGGCAGAGGTTGCAGTGAGCTGAGATTGCGCCACTGCACTCCAGCCTGAACTACACAGTGAGACTCTGTCTCAAAACAAAACAAAACAAAACAAACAAACAAAAAAATTTCCTTTTTTGCATAGGATATCCAGTTTTCCCAGCACCATTATTGAGAGGCTATTCTTTCCCCACTGGGTATAATTTCACACACTTGTCCAAGATCAGTTGACCACATATGTATGGATTGATTTCTGAGATCTCTACTCTGTTCCATAAGTTTATACATCTGTTTTTATGCTAGTCCTATATTGTTTTAATTATGATAATTTTGTAATATACTTTTAAATCAGAAAGTATAATGTATTTAGTTTTGTTATTTTTTCTCAAGGTTTTAGCTCTTCAAGATCTTTTGTGGTTCCGTATGAATTTGGGTATTGTCATTTTTCTTTTCCTGTAGAAAATGCCATTGAGACTTTGCCATAATTTTGTTGACTCTAAAGATCACTGTGGATGGCACAAACATTTTAACAATATTAAGTCTTCCAATCCGTGAACACAAGATGTCTTTCCATGTACTAGTGTCCAATTTCTTTAATAAATGTAGCTTTCAGAGTACAAGTATTTAATTTTATTTATTATTTCTAAGTTTTTTTTAGTGCTACTGCAAGTGGGATTGCTTTTTTTAATTTCATTTTCAGATATCTCATTGTTAGTATATAGAAATGCAACTAATTTTATGTATGTTCATTTTGTATTCTGCAAGTTTACTATATTTGTTTATTAGTTCTAACAATTTATTGGTGGAGTATTTATGGTTTTCTTTGTATAAAATCATGTCATCTGTAAACAAGGATAATTTTACTTCCTTTTCTATTTGAATACCTTTTTTCATTTTTGTTGCCTAATTGCTTTGACCAGGATTTCCAATACTGTGCTGAATAAAAGTGGCAAGAGGGGACATCTTTGCCTTGTTCCTATTTTTGAGGTAAAGCTTTTAATTTTTCACTATTGTGTATGATATTAACTGTGGGCTTTTCATATATGGCATTTGTCAACAGAGCATTTTAAAACACATTTACATAACACTTAGGACAAAGATAAGATTTGAGATTCTCTTAAATTACTTTCTGATTATTACTCTTAAGAAAAGAAATATACATTTTTAAATTTAAAAAATTGAATCAGTTATTTTACTAATGACATTCCCAGAGGCCAAAGCAAGATTTTTTAAAAAAGAGGACAGGTTCCAACCCTAATTTAACCAGAGATTGAAATGAGAGATGTGTTCTGGAAATGGTCTTAGGTTATTAAGTTACTAACAAGTGAGAAGATAGGAGAGCAAGTAGAGTTTTCTGGCATCAGCCATTTCCATTCGATACTATAGTAGTTAAATAGTCTTTCTAAAATCTTCTAAATAGCATTGTCTTGTACTAAGCATTAATGTTTGCATTAGGTTTTTCATTGCTCTATAGCATTACCATAAACTTAGCACCCTGAAATCATGCATTTATTATCTCACAATTTCCGTGCATCAGGAGCCTGGGTACAGCTAAACTGGGTGCTCTGCTCAGGCTCTCACCAACTGTAATTCTGATGTCAGTGGAGGCTGCGGTCTCAACAGAGTCTCAACTGTAAATCTCAGATTTCCAACATATTTACAAAAATTAAGTCACATTCTTTTTGGTTGATGAAAGTTTTGAAGAATTTATAAAAGCCTTCTACAAATGTAAAATATCATAAATGCTTTTATTGTTAATAAGAGGAAATCAGTAAATTCAAACTATTGTGTTTTGAATCATCCAACTTTCTGAATTTGTGTGTGTTTGTTTCCTTTATCATCTTGCTCCTTGGTCATTAAACATTTGCCACCACATTATATTTTCAATCTAATTTCCTACTCTACTTTGAAATTATTCAGGGCACAGAATTTCTACTGTTACTTAGAAAGATATTTAGCACTCTAACAGACCTCATACTTAGGAATTTTTTCTTCCATATTCTACCTGGTTTTTCCCTTGCTCTGTCTTATTTCATTACCTCTCCATTTCTGCCTGCAATATCACATTGCAAGATTTTATCTAATCTTCAGTGCACTGGCTTCTCCTCATCTTTTTTTTTTTTAAGTTCTGCTCCTTATCAAGCAGTTCCTTCCCATAAACTTATGTTGCTTTAAAAACTATGTGCCAGGTGTATGGTACTAACTTGCAATACTTTCAGATGAATCTTGTTTAATTTTCTTTTTAACCTTTCTTTAAATTTACAGAACAACACATGTTCAAAATGCATTGAACAGCAGGAGGAAAACACTTTTTTGTGAGAGAAGAATGGAAAAGTACATATACAGCCTATTATATTCATAAATGTAGTGCTGCTTGTCTACAGGTGGTTGTCTACAGGTGATTAACATCAGGAAGGCACTAGAAAATAATGGAAATTAGTTCACTCAGCACAAGAGGAAACATTTAGCCTTTTAGATATACTATAGGAAGAATCTCTCAATGGATAGTCTTGCAAGCTGTAATTCTAAACAGCAAAACAAAATTAAACATCACAGGTGTTGAATCAATGCCCTACTTCATTCATCCAAATTCTAAACCCTAAGAGGAATAAGACTAATACTAATTCTTAAAACCCCAAAGTTCCTTTTAGAATTTTTAAACATAGAGAAGAGTATTCCCTTGTAGAATAAGAACACTTCCTAAGTTTTTTTCTGAAGTCTATTTTATCTAGTATTAGCTTTGCAAAATGCCTTTATGCATGTACATTTTAAATATTTTTTTAATTTTTTTAACTTAATAAATTGCTATCTGATATTATTTCTTTTTGTTTAAGTCTTAATGTTTTTTCAGATGACAGTAATAATCAAAAGTAAATTATATCTCATTTGTTATAATGGCAAGGGTTTTAATATAATGACTGGTGTGAGAAATCAGGTAAAGAGATCAAAATTTTAAAAAATACAGGCACACCTCATTTTAATCACCTCACTTTATTACAATTCACTGATATTGTGCTTTTTACAAATTGAAGGTTTGTGGCAACGCTTTGTCAAGCAAGTCTATCAACATCATTTTCCAACAGCATGTGTTCACTTCATGTCTCTGTGCCATGTTTTAATAATTCCCTCAATATTCCAAGTTTTTCACTATTATATATGATATGGTAATCTGTGATCAGTGACCTTCGATATTACTATTTTAATTATTTTGGGGAATCACAAATTGTGCCCATATAAAATGACCGACTTAATCAATAGATATTGTGTGTGTTACAACTGCTTCGCCAATTGGCTCTTCCCCTGTCTCTCTTCCTTCAGCCTCCCTATTCCCTGAGATATAACAACTTTGAAATTAGGGCAAAAAATAACCACACAATGGCCTTAAAGTGTTTGAGTGAAAGAAAGAGTCACGTATCTCTCATTTTAAATGAAAAGCTAGACATGAGTAAGCAAAGTGAAGAAAACAAGTTGAAAGACAAGATAGGGCTGAAAACTAGGCTTCTTGTACCAACTGGTTAGCCAAATTGTGAATAAGAAGGAAAAGTTCTTGAAGGAAATTAAAGGTGCTAATCCAGTGAACACATGAATGACATAAAAGAGAAAAAAAGTTATTTTTGATATGGAGAAAGTTTTAGTGATCTAGATAGAAGAACAAATTAGCAGCTGGGTGCGGTGGCTCAGGCCTGTAATCCCAGCACTTTGGGAGGCTGAGGTGGGCAGATCACGAGGTCAGGAGATCGATACCATCCTGGCTAACACAGTGAAACTCCATCTCTACTAAAAATACAAAAAATTAGCCGGGCATGGTGGCAGGTGCCTGTAGTCTCAGCTACTCAGGAGGCTGAGGCAGGAGACTGGTGTGAACCTGGGAGGCAGAGCTTGCAGTGAGTCACTGCACTCCAGACTTGGCAACAGAGCAAGAATCCATCAAAACAACAACAACAACAACAAATTAGCTGAAACATGGCCTTAAGCCAAAGCATAATCAAGAGCATAATCATATAAAGAATGAGAGGGATCAGGAAGCTACAGAAGTGAAGTCTGAAACTAACAGAGGTTACAGGAAAAAAGTAATCTTCGTGCAAAATGAATCCAGACACAAGAAAGAATTTTCACAGATAGCTTGTTTCCAGTTTTTATCGTGGGATATTGGGTTTTTCACTATAGGCTCAATGGCCTCAGAAATGTCTGTTCATACATTCTACAAAATGAGTTTTTCCAAGGTGGTTAATCAAAACACAGGTTACATTCTATGAGATGAATCCACACACAACAAGGCATTTTCACAGATAGCTTGTTTCTAGTTTTTAGCATGAGATATTGAGTTTTTCACTAAAGGCATCAGTGGGCCCAGAAATGGTCTTTCGTACATTGTTCAAAATGAGAGTTTCCAACTATCTGAATCAAAACACAGGTTTCCTTCTGGGCAATGAATCCAGACATCACAAAGCATTTTCACAGAAAGTTTGTTTCTAGTTTTTATCAAGGGATATTCACTTTTTCACTCTAAGCATACATTGGCTCTGAAATGTTCCATTGTATATTCTAGAAAAAGAGTGTTTCAAAGCTGATAAATCAAAACACAGGTTCTTTTCTGTTAGCTGAACCCACACAACACAAAACGTTTTCACAATAGCTTACTTTTGGTTTTTATCACGGGATATTCTGTTCTTCATTATAGGCATCAATGGGCTCAGAAATATTGCTTTTTATAATCCACAAAAAGAGTGTTTCCAACCTGGTGAATCAAAACATAGGTTCCATTCAGTGACATGAATCCACACATCAGAAAGTATTTTCTCATATTGCTTGTTTCTAGTTTTTATGCAAGATATTCAGTTTTTCACTATAGAGGTCAATGGGCTCAGAAATGTCCCTTCGTATATTTTACAAATAGAGCATCTCCAACCTGGTGAATCAAAACACAGGTTCCATTCTGTGAGACAAATCCACACATCACAAAACATTTTCACAGATAGCTTGTTTCTAGTTTTTATTGTGGGATAATCAGTTTTTTACCATAGGCATCAATGTGATAAAAAATGTTCATTTGTAGATTCTACAAAAAGAGTGTTTTCACTTGGTTTATTAAAACACAGTTTCCATTAGGAGAGACAAATCCACACATCACAAAGGCAGTTTCACAAATAGCTTGTGTCTAGTTTTTATCGCAGGATATTTGATTTTTCACTATAGGCATCAATGGGCTCAAAAATATCCTTTCATAGATTCTACAAAAAGAGTGTTTCTGACCTAGTGAATCATAGCACAGGTTCAATTCTGTGAGCTGAATCCACCCATCACAAAGCATTTTCATATATAGCTAGTTTCTAGTTTTTATCAAGGGATATTCGGTTTTTCACTATAGGCATGAATGCACTCAGAAAAGTCCCTTCTTATACTCTACAAAAAGAATGTTTTCAACCTGGTTTATCAAAACACAGGTTCCATTCAGTGAGATATATCCACACATCACAAATTATTTTGACAGATAGCTTGTTTCTAGTTTTTAGAGTGGAATATTCGTTCTTTTACTATAGTCACCAAAGGGCTCAGAAATATTCCTTTGTATATTCCAGAAAAAGAATGTTTCCAACCTAGTGAATAAAAACACAGGTTCCATTCTGTAAGATGAATCCACAAATTACAAAGAATTTTCACACATAGCTTGCTTCTAGTTTTTATGCAGAATATTGGATTTTTCACAAAGGCGCCAATGTGCTCAGAAATGTCCATTCATAGATTCTACAAAAATAGTGTTTCCAACCTGGTGAATCAAAACACAGTTTCCAATCTGTGAGATGAATTTACACACCACAAAGCATTTTCACATAAAGCTTTTTTGCTTGTTTTTATTCAAATGTTATGTTTTTCACTATAGGCATCCATGGATTCAGAGTTGTCCTGTCGTACATTCTACAAAAAGAGATTTTCCAAGTGGTGAATCAAAACACACGTTATGTTCTGTGAGATGAATCCATACACAACAAGGCATTTTCACAGGTAGTTCGTTTTTAGTTTTTATCAAGAGATGTTCAGTTTTTCACTATAGATGTCAATGGGCTCACAAATGTCCATTTGTACATTCTCCTAAATGAGTGTTTTTAACCTACTGAATCAAAACACAGGTTTTATTCTGTGAGATAAACTCAAACATCACAAAGCATTTTCACAGAAAGCTTATTTCTAGTTTATGTTGTGGGATATTCGGTTTTTGACTCTAAGAATAAATAGACTCAGAAATGTCCCACCATGCATTCTACAAAAAAAGTGTTTCCAACCTGGTAAATCAAAACACAGGTTCCCTTCTGTGAGATGAATCCGCACATCGCAAAATATTTTCACAGATAGCTTGTTCTTAGTTTGTATTGTAAGATATTCAGTTTTCCACTATATGCATCAATGGGCTCAGAAATGTCCCTTTGTATATTTTACAATAAGAGTCTTTCCAACCTGGTGAATCAAAACACAGGTTCCATTCTGTGAGATGAATCCACAAATCACTAAGCATTCTCACAGATTGCTCGTTTTTTGTTTTTTATGAGGTTTTTCACTATAGGCATCAATGGGTTCAGAGTTTTCTCTTCATAGATTCCACCAAAACAGTGTGCCCAACCTGGTGAATCAAAACACAGGTTCCATTCTGTGAGATTAATCCACACATCACAAAACATTTTCACAGATAGTGTGTTTCTAGTTTTTATCACAGTATATTCAGTTTTTCACTATAAGTGTCAATGGGCTCAGAGTTGTCCATTCACACATTCTACAAAAAGAGTTGAATCCACACGTCGCAAAGATTTTCACAGATAGCTTTTTTTCTAGTTTTATCACAGGATATTCGGATTTTCACTATAGGCTTCAATGGGCTGGGAAATGTCCTTTCGTGGATTCTATAAAAAGACTGTTTCCTACCTGATGAACCAAAAACCAGGATCCATTTTATGAGATGAATCGTCACATCAGAAAACATTTTCACAGATAGGTTGTTTCCACTTTTTATGGTGGGATATTCGGTTTTGCACCGCAGGCATAAATAGACTCAGAAATGCCCATTCGTAGATTCCACAGAAAAAGTGTTTCCAACCTGTTGAATCAACACAGAGGTTTCATTCTGGAAGATGAGTCCTAACATCACAAAGCATTTTAAAATATAGCTTGTTTATATTTTTTATACAGGATATTCCATTTTCACTATAGGCAATAAAAGGCTCAGAAATGCCCGTTTCTGGATTCTACAAACAGAGTGTTTCCAACCTGCTAAGTCAAAATACAGGTTCCATTCTGTGAGATGAATCCACACATCAGAAAGCATTTCCACAGATACCTTGTTTCTAGTTTTTATTGTGAGATATTCGGTTTTTCACTGTGGGTTTCAATGGGCTCAGAAATGTCACCTTGCATATTCTATGAAAAGAATGTTTCCAACCTGGTGAATCAAAACATAGGTACAATTCCGTGAGATAAATCCACACATCATGAAGTATTTTCCCATGTGGCTTGTGTTTAGTTTTCATGAGCGATATTCCGTTTTTCGCTATAGGCCTCAATGGAGTCAGAAATATCTTTTTGTATAGACTGCAAAAAGCATTTTTAACCTGATGAATCAAAACACAGGTTCCATTCTGTGAAATGAATCCACACATCACAAAGCGTTTTCACATATAGCTTGTTTCTAGTTTTTATCGTGGGATATTCCATTTTTCACTTTAGGTTACTGTGGGCTCTGAAATGTCCATTTGTACATTCAACAAAAAGAGTGTTTCCAACGGGGTGAATCCAAATGGAGGTTCCATTCTGTAAGGTGAGTCCACTCATCACAAAGCATTTTCAAATATCGCTTGTTTCTAGTTTTATGCAGGATATTCAGTTGTTCACTATAGGTGACAAAAGCTCAGAAATGTCTGTTCGTAGATCTTACAAAAACAGTGTTTCCAACCCAGTGAATAAAAACACAGGTTTCATTCTGTGAGATAAATAAACACATCACAAGAATTTTCACCAACAGCTTGTATCTAGATTTGATTGCAGGATATTTGGTTTTTCTCCACCGGCCTCAAAGGGCTCAGAGTTGTCCAGTCGTGGATTCTACAAAAAGACTGTTTCCAATCTGGTGAATCAAAAAACAGGCTACATTTGGTGGGACTAATCTACTCATGACAAAGCATTTTCACAGATATATTGTTTCCACTTTTTATCGCAGGATATTTTGTTTCTCACTGTAGGCATCAATGGCAGAAACCCAGCCATAGATTCTACAAAACAGTGCTTCCAACCTGCAGAATCAAAACACTGGTTCTATTCTGTGAGAGAATCCACACATCACTAAGAATTTTCACATATAGCTTCTTCTAGTTTCTATGTGGGATGATTTGTTTTCACTATAGGCATCAAAGGGCTCAGATATGTCCGTTTGTAGATTCTACAAAAGGAGTGTTTCCAACCTGGTGAATCAAAACATATGTTGCATTCTGTGAGAAGAATGCACTCATCATAAAGCATTTTCACAGATAGCTTGTTACTAGTTTTAATGCAAAATATTAAGTTTTTCACTGTAAGCATCAACGGGCTCAGAAATGTTTGGTTGTAGATTCTACAAAAAAACAAAAGTGCTGAATCAAAATGTTGGTTCAATTCTGTGAGATGACTCCACATATCATAAAGCATTTTCAAATATAGCTTGTTTCTAGTTTTTATGCAGGATATTCTATTTTTCACTACAGGTGACAAAAGGCTCAGAAATGTTTGTTCCTAGATTCTACAAAAAGAGTGTTTCCAACTTGGTAAATTAAAATGTAGGTGAATCCACACATCACAAACCATTACTACAGATAGCTTGTTTCTAGTTTTTATCACGAGATATTCGTTTTCTCACTATAGGCATCAATGGGCTCAGAAGTGCCCTTCCATAGATTCTACAAAAAAAAAAGTGTTTACAATTTGGTGAATCAAAACAGAGGTTCCATTCTGCGAGATGAATCCACACATCACAAAGCATTTTCAGATATAGCTCGTTTCTAGTTTTTATGCAGGATATTCAATTTTCACTATAAACAACAAAGGGCTCAGAAATGGCCATTTGTAGATTCTACAAAAAGAATGTTTCCAGTCTGCTAAATCAAAACACAGATTCCATTCTGAGAGAAGAATCCATAAATCACAAAGCATTTTCACAGATACTTTTTTTCTAGTTTATATCCAGAGATATTCGATTATTCACTGTGGGCTTCAATGGGCTCAGAAATATCCCTTTGTATATTCTACAAAAAGAGTGTTTCCAACTTGGTAAATCAAAACACAGGTTCCATTCTGTAAGGTGAATCCACACATCATGAAGTAATTTCCCACATAGCTTGTTTCTAGTTTTTAATCACAGGATATTCGGTTTTTCACTACAGGTGAATATGGCCTCAGAAATATCCATTTGTAGATTCTACAAAAAGACTATTTCTACCATGGTGAACCAAAAAACAGGCTACATTCCATGGGGCTAATCCACTTATTACAAAGCATTTTCATACATAGATTGTTTCCAGTTTTTATCGCGGGACATTGGATTTTTCACTATAGGAGTCAAAGGGCTCAGGAATGCTTGTTCGTATATTCTACAAAAATAGTGTTTTTAATTTGGTAAGTCAAAATAAATGTTCCACTCTGTGAGATGAATGCACACATCACAAAGCATTTTAAAAAATAGCTTGTTTCTGGTTTTTATACAGGATATTCAATTTTTCACGACAGCTGACAAAGAGCTCAAAAATGTCTGTTCATCAATTTTACAAAAAGAGTGTTTCTAACCTACTCAATCCAAACACAGATACCATTCTGTGAGACGAATTCACATATCACACAGCATTTTCACAGATAGCTTGTTTCTAGTTTTATCGCAGGATATTCAGTTTTTCACTGTAGGCAAAAATGGTATCAGAAATGTGGCTTCGTATATTGTAGAAAAAAAGTTTTCCCAACCTGTTGGATCACAACATAGGTGAAATTATGTGAGATGAATCCACACATCACAATTCATTTTCACAAAAACCTTGTTTCTAGTTTTTATTGTGAGATATTCAGTTATTTACTATGGGCTTTAATGGGCTCAGGAATGTCTCTTTGTATATTCTACAAAAAAAGTGTTTCTAACCTGGAGAAGCAAAGCACAGGTTCCATTCCTTCAGATGAATCCACACATCAGGAAGTATTTTGCCATGTTGCTTGTTTCTAGTTTATATGCAGGATATTTGGTTATTCACTATAGGCCTCTATGGGCTCAGAAACATCTCTTCATATATACAACAAAAAAGGTGTTTCCAAGCTGGTGAATCAAAACACAGTTTCCATTCTGTGAGATGAATCTGCACATCACAAAGCCTTTTAACCGATAGGTTGTTTCTAGATTTTATCTCAGCATATTAGGTTTTTCAGTACAGGCACCAATAAGCTCAGAAATATCACTTTGTAGATCCTACAAAAAGAGTATTTCCAACGTGGTTAATCTAAACACAGGTTACATTCTGCGATATGAATACTCACATCACAAAGCGTTTTCTTAGATAGCTTTTTTCTAGCTTTAGTCGCGGGATATTTGGTTTTTCACTGTAGGCGTCAAAGGGTGCAGCATTGTCCAGTCTGTTTCCAACTTGGTGATCCAAAACCAGGCCCCATTTGGTGAGATGAACCCATACATGACAAAACATTTTCACAGATAGGTTGTGTCCAGTTTTTATCACGGGATATTCAGTTTTTCACTATAGACATCAAAGGGCTCAGAATTGTATGGTTATAGATTCCACAAAAAAAAAAAAAAGAAAAGAAAAAAGTGTTTCCAAGTTGGTGAAACAAAAATCTGGCTCTATTTGGTGAGATGAATCCACAGATGACAAAGCATTTTCACAGATAGTTTTTGTCTAGTTTTTATCGCAAGATATTTGGTGTTTCACTATAGGCGTCAAAAGGTGCAGGGTTGTCCCAGTCGTAATTCTAAAAAAAGACTGTTTACAACCTGGTGAACCCAACAAGGATTTATTTAGTGAGATGAATCCACGCATGACAAAACATTTTCACAGATAGGTTGTTTCCAGTTTTTATCATGGGATATTTGGTTTTTCACTACAGGTGTCAATGGGCTCAGAAATGTCTTTTCGTATATACTACAAAAAGAGTGTTTCCAACTTGTTGAATCAAAACACAGGTTGCATTCTGTGGGATGAATCCACTCATCACAAAGCATTTTCACAGCTTGTTTCTAGTTTTTACAGCAGGATATTCAGTTTTTTGTACGGGCTCAGAAACACTTATTCGTAGATTCTACAAAAGAAGTGTTTCCAACCTGGTGAATCAAAACGGAGGTTACATTTTGTGAGATAAATCCACACATCACAAAACATTTTCACAGATACCTTGTTTCTAGTTCTTATGATGGATATTTGGTTTTTCACTATGGGCCCAATGGTAATGGAAGTGTTGCTTCATATATTCTATCAATAGAGTATTTCCAACCTGGTGAACCAAAACTCATGTTCCATTCTGTGAGGTGAATATGCACAGTACAAAGCATTTTCTCAGATAGGTAGTTTCTAGTTTTTATCACGGGATATTCAGTTTTTCACTCTAGGCCTCAATTGCCTCAGAAATGTCCCTTTGTATATTCTACAAAAAGTGTGATCCACCCTGGTGAATCAAAACACAGGTTCCATTCTGTGAAATGAATCCACACATCACCAAGTATTTTCACATATAGCTTGTTACTAGTTTCTATGCAGAATACTCCATTTTTCACTGTAGTCATCAATGGGCTCAGAAATATTGGTTTGTACATTCTAAAAAAAGAGTGTTTCCAACCTGGTGAATCAAAACAGAGGTTCCATTCTGTGAGATGAATCCACACAACACAAAACATTTTCTCATATAGCTTGTTTTTAGTTTTTATTGTGGGATATTCAATTTTTTACTATAGATGTCAATGGGCTCACAAATGTACCTTTGTACAAACAAAAAGAGTGTTCCCAACCTGGTGAATCAAAACACGGGTTCCATTCTGTGAAAAAAATCTACATGTAAGAAAGCATTTTCACAGATATGTTGTTTCTAGTCTTAATGCAGGATATTAGGTTTTTCACTATAGGCATCAATGGGCTCAGAAATGTCCAGTCGTTTCTTCTACAAAAAGAGTGCTTTCAACTTGGTAAACCAAAACACAGGTTCCATTTTATTATATGAATCCACAAATCTAGAAGTATTTTCACATATAACTTGTTTCTAGTTTCATGTGGCATATTTGGTTTTTCACTATAGGCACCGGAAAGCTCAGAAATGTCCATTTTTAGATTCTACAAAGAGTATTTCCAACCTGCTTAATCAAAACATAGGTTCTACTTTGTTAGATGAATCCACACATCACAAAGCATTGTCACAGATAGCTTGTTTCCAGTTTTTATCATGGGATTTTTGGTTTTTCACAGTAGGGGTGAAAGGGCTCAGAAATGTCCGGTGGTAGAGTTTGCAAAGAGTGCTTACAACCTGGTAAATTAAAACACAGGATTTATTCTATGAAATGAATCCATGCATCACATAGTGTTTTTACAGATAGCTTGTTTCTAGTTTTTATCAGGGGATATTCTGTCTTTCAATATAGGCATCAATGGGCTCAGAAATGCCCCTTTGTAGATTCTACAAAAAGAGTGTTTCTAAACTGGGCAATCAAAATAGAGGTTCCATTCTGTGAGATGAATCAACATAGCACAAAGCATTTTCAAATATAGCTTGTTTCTAGTTTTTATGCAGGATATTCCATTTTCACTATAGGTGACAAAGGACTCAGAAATGTTCATTTGTAGACTCTACAAAAAAGTGTTTCCAACCTGCTAAATGAAAACACAGATTCCATTCTTTGGGATGAATCCATACAGCACAAAGCATTTTCTAGTCTAGTTTTTTGTGTCTAGTTTTTTTGTGTCTTGTTTTTATTGCAAGATATTCAGTTATTCACTATGCGCTACAATGGGCTGAGAATGTCCCTTTGTATATTCTACAAAAACAGTGTTTCCAACCTGGTGAATCAAAACACAGGTTTCTTTCCATGAGATGAATTCAAATATCATGCAGCATTTTCCCATGTGGCTTGTTTTTAATTTTTGGGGGGATTTTCGTTTTTTTGCTGTGAATGTCAATGGGCTCAGAAATGTTCCTTCATATATTTTATAAAGAGAGTGTGTTTCCAACCTGGTGAATCAAAACAGTTCCCATTCTGTGAAATGAATCCACACATCCAGAGCATTTTCACATGTAGCTTGTGTCTAGTTTTAATGCAGGATATTAAGTTTTTTTACTGTAAGCGTCAATGGACTCAGAACTGTCTGTCTGTACATTCTACAAAAAGAGTGTTTCCAACCTCCTGAATCAAAATACAGGTTACCTTCTGTGAAGTGATTGTACACATCACAAAACATTATTATCAATAGGTTGTTTTTAGTGATTTTTGTGGGATATTTGGTTTTTCACTCTAGGCCTCAATGGGCTCAGAAATGTCCCTTCGTATCTTCTACAAAAGGGATGTTTCCAACTTGCTGAATTAAGTCACATTTTCCATTTTGTGAGATGAATCCACACATCACAAAGCATTTTCACAGTAGCTTGTTTCTAGATTTTATCATGGGATATTCGGTTTTTCACCGTAAGCATCAATGGGCTCAGAAATGACCCTTTATATATTCCACAAAAAGAGTGACTCCAACCTGGTGAATTGAAACTCAGGTTCCCTTCTATAATATGAATCTATACATCAGAAAGCATTTTCACATACATCTTGTTTCTAGATTTAATGTGGGATTTTCAGTTTTTCAACAATGGGCTCAAAAATATCTGGTCACAGATTCTACAAAAAGAGTGCTTCCAAGCTGGTGAATCAAAAAGTTTTATTCTGTGAGATTAATTCACTCATTACAAAGTATTTTCAAATATAGCTTGTTTCTAGTTTTTATGCAGTATGTATTTTCTTTTTACTATAGGCATCAGAAATGTGAGAAATGTCCATTCATAGACTCTACAAAAAAAGTGTTTCCAATCTGCTAAATCAAAACACAAGTTTCATTCTGTAAAATGGATCCACACATCACAATGCATTTTCGCGTATAGCTTGTTTCTAGTTTTTTAGGCAGGATATTCAGTTTTTCACCAGAGGCATCAATGGTCTCAGAAATGTCCATTCATAAATTTAGCAAAAAGAGAGTTTCAAACCTGCTAAATAAAACACAGGTTCCATTCTGTGAGATGAATCACAAAGCATTTTCACAGCTGTCTTGTTTCTAGCTTTTGTTGTGAAATATTTGGTTTTTCACTATAGGCCTCAATGAACTCAGAAATGTCTCTTCATATATTCTACAAAAAGAGTGTTTCCAACCTGGTAAATAAAAACACAGATTCCATTCTGTGAGATGAATCCACACATCACAGTGCATTTTCATACATAGCTTGTTTCTAGATTTTATCACAGGATATTAGGTTTTTTACTACAGGCATCAAAGAGCTCAGAGTTCTCCAGTTGTAGATTTTACAAAAAGACTGCTTCCAACCTGTTGAACCAAAAAAACAGGCTCCATTAGGTGAGATGAATCCACACGTCACAAAACATCTTCACAAATAAGTTGCTTTCTGTTTTTATGGTGACATATTTGGTTTTTCACTGTAGGTATCAATGTGCTCATAAATGCTTTTTCGTATATACTACAAAAACAGTGCTTCCAACCTAGTGAATCAAACCACAGGTTGCATTCTGTGAGAAGAATCCACTCATCACAAAGCATTTTTACTGGTAGCTTGCTTCTAGTTTTCATTGTGGGGTATTCAGTTTTTCACTATAAGCATCAATTGGCTCAGAAATCTCTCTTCATGCATTCTACAAAAAGAGTTTTCCCAACATGTTAAGTCAAAACAAAGGTTTAACTCTGTGAGATGAATCCACACATTGCAAAGTATTTTCACAGATAAGTTGTTTCTAGTTTTAACGTGTGGTAATTGGTTTATCACTATAGGCCTCAATAGGCTCAGAAATGTCTTTTCTTAGATTTTACAAAAACAGTGTTTCCCACCTGGTTCCATTTTGTGAGATGAATCCACACATTAAAAAGCATTTTCACAGACACCTTGTTTCTAGGTTTCTTTTGCAGGATATTCAGTTTTTTACTGTAGGCTCCAATGGGTTTGGAAATGTCTCTTCATAGATTCTACCAAAAGAATGTTTCAAACCTGGTGAATCAAAACACAGGTTGCTTTCTGTGAGATGAATTCACACATTACAAAACATTTTCACAGATAGCTTGTTTCTAGTTTTTATCATAGGATATTAGGTTTTTCACTGAAGGTATCAAATGGCTCAGAAATGTTTATTCATATATTCTACAAAGACAGTTTCCAACCCGGTAAAATAAAAGACATGGGTGTTTTTTGTGAGATTAATCGACACACCCCAGAGCATTTTCACATATAGCTTGTTTCTACTTTTAATGTTGGATATTAAAGTTTTAACTGTAGTCATCAATGGGCTCAGAAATGTCCATTCATACATTGTTTAAAAGGTATTTCTAACCTGCTGAATGAATACACAGGTTCCATTCTGTGAGGTGAATCCACAAATCACAAACATTTTCACAGATAGTTTGTTTCTAGTTTTTATTGCTGGATTTTCAACTTTTCACTATAGGCTTCAATGAGCTCAAAAATGTCCCTTTGTATATTCTACAAAAAGAGCATTTCCAACTTGGTGAATCAAAACACAGGTACCATTCTGTGAGATGAATCCACACATCACAAAGCATTTTCACATATCGCTTGTTTCTAGTTTTAATGCGGGATATTAGGTTTTCACAGTAGGCATCAATGGGCTCAGAAATGTCCGGTCATAGATTCTGCAAAAAGAGTGTTTCCAACCTGCTAAATTAAAACACAGGTTTCATTCTTTGAGATGAATCCACACATCACACATTTTTACAGATAGATTGCTTCTAGTTTTTACAGGGGGATATTTGATTTTTTTCTATAGGCGTCAATGGGCTCAGAAATGTCCCTTCGTAGGTTCTACAAAAAGAGTGTTTCTGACATGGTGACTCAAAACACAGGTTCCTTTCTGTGAGATGAATCCACAAATCCCAAAGCATTTTCAGAGATAGCTTGTTTCTAGTTTTTATCACAGGATATTCGGTTCTTCACTATAGGTGTCAATAGGCTCTGAAATATCCCTTCGTAGATTCTACAAAAAGAATTGTCCAACCTGCTGAATCAAAATGCAGGTTCCATTCTGTGAAGTAAATCTACACATCACAAAACATTTTGACAGATAGTTTGATTCTAGTTTACATGGCAGGATATTAAGTTTTTCACTATGGGCATCAATGGGCTCAGAAATGTCCCTTCGAAGATTCTACAAAGAGTGTTTCCAACCTGGTGAATCAAAACACAGGTTCCATTCTGTGAGATGAATGCACATATCACAAAGTATTTTCAGAGGTGGCTTGTTTCTAATTTTTATTGCAGGATATTTGGTTTCTCACTATGGGCCTCAATGGCTCTGAAATGTCCTTTTGTAGATACTACTGAAAGAGTGTTTACAACCTGGGGAATCAAAACACAGATTCCATTCTGTGAGATGAAATGTCACATCACAAAACATTTTCACAGATAGCTTGTTTCTAGTTTTATAAAAATGCAATTTGATGCAGCAACTGCTGATGCAGAAGCTGCAGCTAGTTATCTAGGAGATCTAGCTATAATAATGGACTTTAAATGTAGATCATACAGCCTTCTATTAGAATAAGATGTCATCCAGGACTTTTATAGCTAGAGAGGAGAAGTTAATGCCTGGTTTCAAACTTCAAAGAACATGTACCAACGCTCATTTACTATTTCAAAAATCTTGGGGCCCTTAAGAGTTATGCTAAATCTACTCTGCCTGTGCTCAATAAATAAAATAACAAAGGCTAGATGATAACTCATCTGTTTACCCATGGTTACTGAATATTTTAAGCACACGGTTGAGACATACTACTCAGATAAAAAGGTTCCTTTCACAATGTTACTGTTCATTGACAATGCACCTGGTCACCCAAGATTACTGATGAAGATGTGCAAGGAGATGAATGCTTTTTTTATGCCTTCTAATACAACATCCATCCTTCCACCCATGGATCAAAGAGTTATTTCAATATTCAGGTCTTATTATGTAAAAAAATACATTTCATAAGGCTATAGCTACCATTGATAGTAACTTCTCTGGTCTAGGCAAAGTTCTTTGTATACCTTCTGGAAATGATTCACCATTCTAGATGTGGCGAACATTTGTGACTCATGGAGGATGTCAAAATACCAACATTAACAGGAGTTTGAAAAAAGTTGATACAACCCTCACTGATGGCTTTGAGAGGATCAAGGATTCAGCAGAGGATTGTAACTACAGATGTGATAGAAATAGCAAGAAAACTAGTATTAGAAGTAGAGCCTAAAGATGTAAATGAATTGTTGCAATCACATAATAAAACTTGAATGGTGATTATGCTATCCTCCCTGCCAGGTAAGTGTTGCTTAATGAAGCAGAGTTGAAGTGCAAACTAATGTACTAACTAAAAGATTACAGTGAGACTTTTCCCCTTTTGCATAACAACAATACAACATTTAGTATACATTCAATATCCAAAGTAAGAATTTAAAATATGTCATTTTATAAACATCTAATTTAAATACATTTAGTTAAAAAAATTACTGTTTACTCATGCAATTCATGCAAACCCAGTCACAGATCTTGATTATTCTTTGCTCAGTTGTTGAAATATTTTCAGGTTTTACATCTCTGTGAATACACTGTAAGATAATATTTGGTTATATTTATGAGCCATTTATATGAAAATGAATAAAAGTCAATTGTGAGTTGGCAATTTTTTACTTCTAAATCTTGCCATAACAAAAGAAACAATGTATAACAAATTTTGCTATATTATTTCATAAATTAAGTTATAATTGTATAAAAAATTTGAGTGGACAAGAAGTTATTTCTTATGAGTGAGAAAATCAAGCTGCTTTTTGAGAAGAAACATTCTTCTGGTGAATATTATGCGAACATTGTTGAAATGACAACAAAAGATTTAGAATATCTCATAAGCTTAGTTGATAAAGTGTTGGCAAAATTTAAGGAATTGACTCTAATTTTGAAAAAAGTTCTACTATAGGTAAAATACTTTTAAACAGCATCACACACTACAAAGAAATCTTTCATAAAAGGAAGGGTTAATCAGTGCAACAAATATGCCAACTTAAGAAATTGCCAGAGACCCCTAGCCTTCAGTAACCAACACCCTCATCAGTCAGCAGTCATCAATGTTGAGGTGGCACCCTCCATCAGCAAAAAGATTACTATTCACTGAAGACTCAGGTGAGAGTTAGCTTCTTTTAACAATAAAGAATTTTTTTTTTCTTGAGACAGAGTCCTGCCCTGTTGCCCTGTCTGGAGTGCAGTAGTGCAATCTAGGCTCAATGCAACCTCCATGTCCCAAGTTCAAGCAATTCTCCTGCCTCAGCCTCCCAAGTAGCTGGGATTACAGGTGCCCACCACCACACTTGGCTAATTTTTGTATTTTTAGTAGAGACGGGGTTTCACCATGTTGGCCAGGCTTGTTTCGAACTCCTGACCTCAAGTGATTCATCCACCTTGGGATCTCAAAGTGCTGGGATTACAGGCATGAGCCACTGTGCCCAGCCCAATAAAGAATTTTAAATTAAGGAATACACATTATTTTTTAAACACAATGCTATTGAACACTTAATAGGTTATAGTATAGTGTAACATAATTTTATATGCACTGGGAAACCAAAAGCTTTGTGTGGCTCACTTTATTTTGCTATTCGTTTTATTGCAGTGATCGGTAAGATGCAGTATATCTGAGGTATGACTGTATGTGGGGGAATACGGGTGTGTATATGTGTGTGTGTGTTTTCCCACTGCTTTGGGCAAATTGTATATTCAAGAATATTATAATTGATTTAATTAGAATGTGTCATATTAAAATAACATAGTACATTTCCATCTAGGAAAATATTTTTTATGTTATAATTTGGCAATTATATTCAGATCTTCTAATTTTAGTTTTTAATAATTTACATTTTGTGAGTAAATAGTAGGTATATATATTTACCAGGTACATGAGGTATTTTGGTAGAAGCATGCAATGCATAATAATCACATCATAGAAAATTGAGTATCTATCCTTCAAACATTTATTCTTTGTGTTACACAATCATATTAGGCTCTTTTAGTTATTTTAACATGTACAATTCAATTATTATTGACAGTCACCCTATTGTGCTATCATATACTAGGTCTTACTTATTCTTTCTATTTTTTTGTACTTACTAACCATCACTACCTCCCTTCCCACCACCCCAGCTACCCTTCCCAGCCTCTAGTATCCATCTTTCTATTCTCTATCTCCATTAGTTTGTCTGGAATTTTAGATCCCACAAATAAGTGAGAACAGGTGATGTTTGTCTTTCCGTGCCTGGCTTGTTTTACTTAACATAATGACGTCCAGTTCCATCCATGTTGGTGCAAATAACAGGATCTCATGGCTTTTCTTATAGCTGAATAGTAATCCATTGTGTGTAATTATATTTTTTTATTCGTTCATCTCTTGATGGACATTTAGTCTTCAGCCAAATCTTTGCCATTGGGAATAGTGCTGCAACAAACATGAGAGTGCAGTATGCTAATTTCCTTCCTTTGGGTATATACTCAGCAGTGAGATTGCTAGATACTGTAGTAGCTCTATTTTTAGTATTTTGAGGGACCTCCAAATTGTTCTCCATAGTGGTTGTACTAATTCACATTCCTGCCAAAAGTGTACAGCAGTTCCATTTTGTCCACATTCTTGCCAGCATTTTTTATTGCCTGCTTTTGGATAAAAGCGATTTTAACTGAGGTGAGATGATATCTCATTATACTTGTGACTCAAATTTCTCTGATAATCAATTATGTTGAATACCTTTTCATATGCATGTTTGCCATTTGTACATCTTATTTTGAGAAATGTCTATTTATATCTTTTGCCCATTTATATTAGATTATTTGTTTTTTTTTCCTATAGAGTTGTTTGAGCTCCTTATATAATATGGTTATTAATCCCTTGTCAGATGGAGAGGTTGCAATATTTTCTCCCATTCTATGGTTTCTCTTTTCACTTTGTTGAATGTCTTCTTTGCTGTGCAGAAACTTTTTAGCTTGATGTTACTCCATTTGTGCGTTTCTGCTTTGGTTGCCTGTGCTTGTTGGGCAATAAATTTTTGCCCAGACTAATGTCCTGGAGAGTTTCCCAAATGTGGTTCTTCTAATATTTTCATAGTTTAAGGTATTAGAATTATAGAGTTTGATTTTCATATGTTGCAAGAGATATGGACATAGTTTTATTCTTCTGCATATGGATACCCAGTTTTCCCAACAACGTTTATTGAAGAAATTATCTTTTCCCTGGTGCGTGTTCTTGGCAACTTTGTTGAAAATGAGCTCATTGTAGATGTATGGATTTGTTTCTGGGTTTTCTATTCTGTTCTATTGGTCCGTGTGTCTGTTTTTATGCCAATACCATGTTGTTTTTGTTACTATAGCTCTGTAATATAACTTAAAGTGAGGTAACAAGATTCCTCCAGTTCTGTTTTTTTTGTTTTTGTTTTTGTTTTTCACAGAATAGCTTTGGCTATATTGGGTCTTTCGTGGCTCCATACAAATTTTAGAATTGTTTTTTCTATTTCCCTGAGGAAGAATGACGTTTGTATTTTGATAAGAATTGCATTGAATCTGTAGACTGCTTTTGGTATGAATATTTTAACAGTGCTAATTCTTCCAATTTATAAACATGAAATGTCTTACTATTTTTTGTGTCCTCTTTCATCAGTGTTTTATAGTTCTCACTGTTGACATCTTTCACTGCAAATAAAGATAATTTGGCTTCTTTTTTATTTCAATGCTCTTTAATTCTTTCTTTTGTCTGATTGCTCTAGGTAGGACTTCTAGTACTATATTGAATAACAATGGTAAAAGTGGGCATCCTTGTCATTCTTCAGATCTTATAGAAAAGGCTTTCAGGTTTTCCTCATTCTGTATGATGGTAGCTGCAGGTCTGTTACATGTGGGTTTTATTTTGTTGAGGTATATTCCTTATATAGCTAGTCTTATGAGGGTTTTTTTTTTTTATCATGGAGAGATGTTAAAGTTTATCAAAAGCATTTTTGTATCAATTGAAACGATGATATGGATTTTGTCCTCCCTTCTATTGATATGATAGAATGCATTGATCAACTTGCATATGCTGAACTATTCTTGCATCTTTGGGATAACTTCAATTGGCCGTGATGAATGATTTTGTTAATGTATTCAGTTTGTTAATGTTTTATTGAGGATTATTGCATCAATATTTATCAGAGATATTGGCCTGTGGTTGTCTTTCCTTTTGTTATGTATTTTTGTCTGGTTTGTGTATCAGGGTAATACCAGACTCATACGATGTGTTTGGGAGTATTCCCCCTGCTAATTATTCTGTTTTTCAAAATAGTTTGAGTAAGGTTGGCATTAGTTCTTCTTTAAATGTTTTATAGAATTCAACAGTAAAGCAAATGGTTCCCAGGCTTTATTATTATTATTATTATTTTTCTGGGAGGGTTTTTTTTAATGGTTTTAATCTCATAACTTGTTATTTTTCTGTTCAGGTTCTTAATTTCTTTCTGGTTCAATCTTTGTAGATTTATTGTGTATAGGAATTTATCCATTTTTTCCAGGTTTACCAAGTTATTGGCATATAGTTGCTCATAGAAGTCTCTAATGATCCTCTGAATTTCTGTGGTATCAGTTGTAATATCTCCTTTTTCATCTCTAATTTTATTTGTTGGTATTCTCTCTTTTTTTATTAGTCTGGCTAAAGGTTTGTCTATTTTGTTTATATTTTCAAGAAAGAAACTTTTCATTTCATTAATCTATTTTGTGAGTTATGATTTCCTTCAATTTCATTTATTTCTGCTGTGATCTTCATTATTTCTTTTCTTCTACTAACTTTGAGTTTGGTTTGCTCTTGCTTTCTAGTTTTTTAAGATGCATCATTGTTTTGTTTTTTGATGTTTTTCTTTTTTTCATGCAGGCACTTATAGCTATAAATTTTCTTCTTAGTACTGCTTTTGCTCTATCCCATCAATTTTTGTATATTCTGTTTAGTATGTTCATTATCATTTGCTTCAAGAAATGTTTCAGTTTCCTTCTTACTGTCTTCCTTATCCCAGTGGTCATTTGTGAGCACATTGTGTAATTTCCATTTGTTTGTATAGTTTCCCAAATTCCTCTTGTCATTGATTTCTAGTTTTATTGTATTGTGGTCAGAGAAAATGCTTGATATTATGTCAATGTTTTTTGAATGTTTTAAGACTTGTTTTGTGACCTAATATATGGTCTATCCTTGAGAATGTTCCATGTGCTGAGGAAGAGAATGTGTATTCTGCAGCTCTTCAATGAAATGTTCTGTAAACACCTACCAGGTCCTTTTATTCTATATTGCAGATTAAGTCTGACGATGGTTGTTTTTCTGTTTGAAACATCTCTTTAATGCTGAAAGTGGGGTGCTGAAGTCTCCAGATACTATTGTGTTGAGGTCTGTCTCTTTCACTTTAACAATATTTGTTTTACACATCTGGATGCCTCAATGTTTGGTGCATATATATTTACAATTGTTATATCTTCTTGCTGACTTGACTCTTTTATTATTATAAAATGACTTTCTTTGACTTTTCTTGTAGTTTTTGTCTTGAAATCTATGTTGACTAAATATAGTAACTCCTTCTCTTTTCTTTGTTGTTGTGTTGTTTCTATTGGCATAGAATATCTTTTTCTAGCCATTTATTTTTAGTCTATGTGTATTTGTATTGGCGAAATGTCTTTCTTGCAGGCTACAGATCATTAAGTCTTGTTTTATCATCTATTCAGCCACTCTATGTCTTTTGATTGGAAAGTTTAGGTCATTTATATTCAATGCTATTATCAGTAAGAACTTAATACTTTCATTTTATTTGTTTTCTGGTTGTTTTGTGGTCTCTTCCTTCTTTCCTTCAAGTCTATCTTTCTTTTAGTGAAAGTGATTTTCTGTAGTGATATGCTTTAATTGCTTACTTTTAATTTTTTGTCTATTTATTGCAGGTTTTTGGATTTGAAGTTACCATGAGGCTTGCAAATACTATCTTATAACCCATTATTTTAAACTGATGACAAGTTAACATTGACTATACAAACCAACACATGAACACACACAAAAAACTAATAAAAACTTTACACTTTAACTTCATCCCCCTGCTTTTTAAACTTTTTGTTATTTTTCCTTATGTCTTATTGTATTATAGTCTTAAAAAGTTGTACTTATTATCCTTTATTGTTTTATAATTTAGTCTTTTTACTTCAGAGTAGTTTCCAGACTACAATTACAGTGTTGAAATATTCTGCTTTTCTGTGTGCTTATGATTATCGTGAGTTTTGGACCTTCAGATGATTTTTTCTTGCCCATTAACATCCTTTTCTTTCAGAGAGGAGGACTCTCTTAAGCATTTCTTGTAGGACAAGTCTGGTGTTGATGAAATCTCTCAGCTTTTATTTGTCTGGGAAGGTTGTTATTTCTTCTTCATGCTTGAAGGATATTTTCTCTGGATATAATTATTCTAGGGTAAAAGATTTTACCTTTAGCACTTTAAATATGTCATGCACAGATCTTCTTAAATACTTCCAGTCACTGTGATATATTTTTTTGCAGGACTGCTTTTCTATAGTGTTGATTTTTTATTTAAAAATGTTTTAGAGCATTTTTATTTTTTGTCAAGAAGAAACTTGCATCCCTAGACTATCCACTGACTGACCATAATTTCAAACTGAAATTATCCAGTGCAAATCTGCTTCTTACACATTGCCTTCCTGAAAATATTTAAAAATTATTTTAACTTAAGACGTGTTTAAGTTAAGTGTCTAGAATCTTTTTCAAAATTTTGAAAATATTCTTATTATTTTTATTAATATATATAAATACACACACACACACACACACACACACACACACATATATATATATATACAGGGTCACTCTCTGTCACCTAGGCTGGAGTGCCATGCTGCAATCAAGGCTCACTTCAGCCTTGAATTCCTCACATCAAGCAATTCTCCTGCCTTAGCCTCTCAAGTAGCTGGGATTACAGTAGTGGATCACCACGCCTATCTAACTAAAAGGGATCTTCTGAATACAGTCTGGTTGGTCATTACCCAGTTTATATAAGCAGAGACTAAAATCATGCACAGCAGCATGGGTTGAGGTTACAGAATTCAACAGCCCTTCATGCTGAAAATTCTCAATAAATTAGGTATTGATGGGACATATCTCAAAATAACAAGAGTTATTTATGACAAACCCAGAGCCAATATCATACTGAATGGGCAAAAACTGGAAGCATTCCCTTTGAAAACTTGCACAAGACAGGGATGTCCTCTCTGACCACTCCTATTTAACATAGTGTTGGAAGTTGTGGCCAAGATAATCAGGCAGAAGAAAGAAATAAAGGGTATTCAATCAGGAAAAGAGTAAGTCAACTTGTCCCTGTTTGCAGATGACATAATTGTATATTTAGAAAACCCCATCATCTCAGCCCCAAATCTCTTTAAGCTGATAAGCAACTTCAGCAAAGTATCAAGATACAAAATCAATGTGCAAAAATCAGAAACATTCCCATACACCAATAACAGACAAACAGAGAGCCAAATCATGAGTGAATTCACATTCACAATTGCTTCAAAGAGAATTAAAATACCTAGGAATCCAACTTACAAGGGATGTGAAGGACATCTTCAAAGAGAACTACAAACCACTGCTCAATGAAATAAAAGAGGATACAAACAAATGGAAGAATATTCCATGCTCATGGGTAGGATGAATCAATATTGTGAGAATGGCCTTACTGCCCAAGGTAATTTGTATATTCAATGCCATCCCCATTAAGCTACCAATAATTTTCTTCACAGAATTGGAAAAAACTATTTTAAAGTTCATATGGAACCAAAAAAGAGCCCACATTGCCAAGTCAATCCTAGGCCAAAAGAACAAAGCTGGAGGCATCACGCCTCCAGTTGGATTATTTTTACTTCTATTGCAAATGATTACTTCATCTTCTTAATAGAATTGGTAAATGGGTTGGGGGAGATGATATTACAGGCTCTTGCAATAATCATGGAGAGAAATGGTAACAATTTCTCTAAGAATAAAAGACATAAATGGAGTTCAGAAGTAATCAGACTCCAAGTGTTTTCTAAACAGTTTTTATTAGAAAAATTTTCAAAAATATTAAAAAGTAAAAATAATGGCATAATGAACCCTATATACCCATCACCCAGAAAGAATTATTTATATTATGTGTTTTGCTTTATCCTTGACTATGATTTTCTTCCTTGAAAAGTATTTTAAAGCAATTCTCAAATATTTTGCCGCTTCTCAATTGCATTAGTATGAATTCCCAAAGCTACAGAGTTAACATAACTAAAAAAGTGATGATACTGTTTAGTACCTCTAATATCATAATGAAATTTCTATAGTCAAATTTCAGGGTTTTTTAAATGTATTTTTATACTTGATTTATTGGAATCAGAATAAAAACACATTTCTTATATTTTATTTGTTGGGTTTTGTCTTTCAGATCTCTTTATTGTAGAACAGATGAGTCTCTAGTAGACATATAATTGGATCTATTCTGCCAATCTTCACCTTTTAAGTGAAAAAATTTCAATCCATTAAAATTTATAGTAATTTCTGATAAGAAAGTCTTCTGCCATTTTGCCATTTGTTTTCAATCTATCTTTTTTTGTTTCTTATTTCCTACCATATTGCCTTCTTCTGTGTTTAATTTTCTATATTTTACAATTTTTATAGTGTTCTCATTTTCTTTTCTGTATATTTTTATTTATCTTTTGGTGATTATTCTGGTATTACAATAAGCCTACTAAATTTATTACAATCTATTTTTACTTATTCTGTCTTAACCACACTAGTAAACAAAAATTCTGCTCCTATACAACTCTGTCCTTCCCTTTAAATTGTTTTTGTCACAAATTACATTTTTATAGATTATATGGCAATAACATAGATTTTTAATTAATGTTTTATGCCTTTGTCTTTTAAAGCATATATGAAGAAAAATATAATTACAGGCCAGGTGCGGTGGCCCACGTCTGTAATCACAGTACTTTGGGAGGTTGGAGTGGGTGGATCACCTGAGGTCAGGAGTTCAAGACCAGCCTAGCCAACATGGTGAAACCCCGTCTCTACTAATAATACAAAAATTACCTAGATATATTGGCACACACCTGTAATCCCAGCTACTTGGGGGGCCAAGGCAGGAGAATCTCTTGAACCTGGGAGGTGGAAGTTGCAGTGAGCTGAGATCACGCCATTGCACTCCAGCCTGGGCAACAAGAGCGAAACTCCATCTCCAAATAAATGCATAATAATAATAAAATGTGTATATATATATGTGTGTGTATATATATATATATATAGAGAGAGAGAGAGAGAGAGAGAGAAATCAAAAATAAAATAATATTGGCTTTGTATTTTGCCATGTAGTTATTTGTACCAGTGCCTTTTTATTTCTTCATATGGCTTCATAGACTGTCCAGTGTTCTTTTATTTTAGACTAAAGGACTTTCTTTATTTGGGCCAACTACTAGGGACAAACACCTTCAGCTTTTGATTTTCTGGGAATGTTTTATATCACTTTCATTTTTGAAGGATAGTTTTGCCAGATATAGAATTCTTAACTGATAGTTTTTCTTACAACATTTTTTGCATTAACGTTCTTTGCTGATTTTAAATTATTCCACTGCCTAATGACCTCCATGGTTTCTGCAGATAAATTAACTGCTAATCTTCCTGAGAATTCCTTGTTCATGACAAATTGCTTCTGTCTTGTTGCTTTCAAGATTCTCTGGCTTTGGCTTTTGACAGTTTGATTGTAATATGTCTTGATGAGTATCTCTCTATGTTTATTCTTCTTGGAGTTTGTTAATCTTCTTTTGTAGATGCATGCCGTTTATTAAATTTGGGAAGTTTAGAGTCATTATTATTTTCAAATATTCTCTTTCTTTTGCTTTTCTCTTTCTGAGACTCTTATTATGAATGTATGCTGGTACACTTGGTGGTTGTAACATACGTTTCTTAAGCTCTGTTCATTCTTTTCTGCTCCTCAGACTATATAATTTTAATTGACCTATCCTCAAGCTTACTAAATCTTTATTCTGCCTGATCAAATATGCTATTGAAACCCTCAAGTGAATTATTCATTTTAGTTATTGCATTTCACAGTGCTGAAATTTGTTTTCTTTTTATACTTTTAATCTCTTTATTGATGATTCTTTATTTGTTAAGACATATTTCTCCTGGTTTCCTTTAGTTCTTTATCCATTATTTTCTTCAATTTTTTAATCATATTTAAGAATAAGTCTAAAAAGTTCAGTTTTTCTATTTCCTTAGGGACAGTTTCCATTAAATTCTGCTATGAACAGACAATATTTTCTTATTTTTTGTGTGCTTTATATTTTTTGTTGAAAAATAGTCATTTTAATATTATAATCTGATAACTTTAGAAATCAGAATATGTCTCTCTTCATAGTTTCTTTTTCTTTCTTATATATGTTATAGTTGTTCTACTCTCTCTGGAACCAGGAAACATGGTCTCACACTAGGGACATGGACTGCCATCTTCAAGACCGCAATGGAACCAAAGAGGACAAGTAAAAATACCACAAAGCTCTACTGCCATTTCTATGTTGATTCTTTCTTGATTTAGCATTTGCTTGCTTGTTGTAAACCTCTGATTATTTTTCCAGAGTTCTGACAAAGTTTATTCTGACTGTTTCTGATAAGTTTTTGTGGTGTTTCTGTGGAGACATAGGCCATTAGAGTTAACTATTCTGCCATTTTTTATTTATATCACTCTATCTGTGTAAATTTTAATTACATGTTTCTTATTGTAAGTGAAAATGAATATTTTTGTATGTCTAAAGGACATTTTATATTTTTTAAACTGTTCATCATTTTTGCCTATTTTTCTACCAAATTTAATCTATTTAGAAGAAACAGGGGATTATGCCAAAAGTGCCAGTTATTTCCAGTTAGTATCCAATTTTCCCTTTTCTGTCATAGTATCAGAATTCCCAATTTTTAATTAGACCAACTGTTAACCAGAATGAAGTCTACATATTATAGTCTCTCTTGCAACTAAGGGTAGAGTTATAATTAAATTCAGGCCAGTATAATATTTCAGAAGTGATATGAGCTACTCTGAATTTTTTCCTTTAAGAGAAGAGGTGTGCATTTCTTATTCCATTCTTTGCTCCATTCCATTGCCTGAGTAAAAAGCATGATGATGAAACATTTGGGACCATATAAGATATCAGTAATTTCCTATTATGAAGCAACAATACAGTAAGGTCTGTGTCCCTAAAAATCTTCTTGAAGCAGATCTGCCAAACCAGCTTCTTACTTCTATCTTCATTACATAAGAAGATCTTCTATCTCATTTAAGCTACTGTTGTTTGGGTTTCTTTTACATCAAACATATGGTATATTCCAACTAATGCAAAGATTCCCTGAGAATAGTTCTAGTTGTGAAAATCATTGGCATTAGAAGATTAAACAGATATGACAGCTAAAGAATCTAATAAGGACAATATGAAAAATGTATATATATAATTGCTTGCACTTTTAACAAAATTGTTTTATCTGTTATGATGGAAGAAAATAATACAAAAAAAGAGGAGATCCTTGTGATAAGAATCATTTTTGTATTTAAAATTCATGGATTATTTTTAAAAGATGTGATTTAAAAAAAATTTTTCCCCATCAGTTGGTATAATGGGAATAGGAATATAATAGTAAGGAAGCAAAGTTAAATTGTTTTCTACAATAAAATAATAAGAAAATATGTCAGCAGAGAATTTTGGAGTCAGTGAGGTTTGCAGAGAGTAGGGAAGAGATTAGGAAAGAACTAGTAACCAAGAAGTTGTTCTGGAGGGATAATGAATTTGACAGAGATAAATAATGAAAAATTTTGAGAAAAATTGATTCATACTATATAATGTACTCTCTACCTTCCTATTTAATTTTAAGTAAACTGTAAATGGTTCATTAGCATTATAGAAATCATCATTGCTATCTAATAATCAAGAAATGTTGAATTCTGATTAACATTGGTATAGACTGTATAAAAACAGATGTACCCTAGAAAGTTTCAGGTATATGTGAATTACATAATATTACATCTTACTCTGTTTTAAGTACTAGGTATACAAATTTACACAAGATGAAAAATCTCCATCCTCTAATACCTCACAATCTAGAAAGTGATAAAATGAAGAGTGACAAAACGATGGAACAAGTGTTGGACACTGTGGATACAGAAAGCGTTCTAGGTGCAGAGGAGAGTCAGGCCTTGTAAGTCCAGTGACAGCATAGAAAAGGAGGAAGCATCATATGGTATTCCAAGAGGAAATACCTTTGGTGGATGCAAGTTGGAGAATCCTCAGTAAAAAGAATAACAGCAATATACAAATGTAGGGAGGTATAAATCAACATATTACATCAGTGGCTCACAAGTGGTTTGAAATTGTGAGTCCAGAATATTTCAGGAGGATTAAAAGGAGATAGATTGGGAGAATTATACACTTTTTCAAGCTATTCAAAGACTTTTGAATTCTCCTTGCATGAGGTAGAATTTAAAACATTAATTTCAGTTATTCAGTAAACAAAGCATTGTTTTATACATGTGCTTTGTGCCAGACTTATTTAGATATGACATGACAAATGGAGGGAGCAACTTTATATTCTAATGGAAGAGGAAAGACTTTTTAAATAAAGAAACATTAGTAAAATCAGGTGCTACATTTTTTTCTGGGAAAAAATGAATTAATGTTATGTAGAATATGGTGTGGACGAGAGGGGAGAGGGAAATTTGCTGTAGCTGGAGTGATAGTGAAATGCTTCTCTGAGAAGAGAACATTTGTTGAGACATAAATAAAGAAACAGAGAGCCATGTAAATGTCTGCCTGAAGAAGTTTCAAAGAAGAATAAATAGCAAGGGCACAGAGGTGGGAGTAAGCTTATTGTTTGAGGGATAAAAAGGAAACCAATATGGGATGAACATAGTGAATAAGAAGTAACAATGAGTTTGGAGAGTCAGAGAGGGACCATGTATACAAAAATGTGTAAACAAAGAAAATGAATGTGTATATAAGTTAGATTTCAATGGAAATCCATTTTAAGTTTGTGTGCATGGAATGGCATAATTTGATTTACCTTTTACAAACATATCTCTAGTTTCTGTGTGGAAAACATACTATATTTAAGCATAATGAAATAAAGGATTCCAGTTTAGAGCCCATTTCAAGATCCCAAGTAAGAATGTTTTGGAAATGCAGTAAAAATAATGAGAAATGTTTGAATCTGGAATATATTCTAGCAGAAGAGATGTGACAGGCTATTCAGAAAAACCAGGTGTGAAGTGTGAGGAAATAAGACTTATGATTTTTTTTCTGAGTATAAGGATAGATAACAATGCCCATACCTGGGATAAAAAAGGTTTATTAAGACTGAATTTGAGCAGGAACAGATTGAGATAAAATTGGAACTATTAATTCTGTTGTGGCCCTATTGGCATCCACATTCCTAGTAGACAGAGTGGAAATGTTGAATAAGCAATTGGATATAGGAGTCTGGAGCCCAGAAGAGGTCTGGTAGAGAAATATAACATTGAGTGTCATCAATATATGACTAGTAATTATGTTATGGGATTGGAAAAATCATATTGAGGGGAAGGCTAGAAAGATAAACTACAGAGGCTGAGCACCAAAAGCTGGAGGCCTTCACACTTAGAGATCTGTCAAAGGAGTAAAACTTATCAAAGGAGGCTTAAAATGAGTCACCAGGAAAGTAGAGATGGAGAGAAAAAAAACTATATTATGTCACTGTGGTCTTAGGAGAACCATTTCAAGAAAGAATCCAGTGGTCAACTGTGTCAAACACTAGCGAAAAGTCAAATAAGATAATTTCAAATGGAACATTGACTTTGGCAAGATGTAGATCATTGCTGACTTTAACAAAAGCCAATTCAGTACAATGTTGTAGACTAAAGACTGATTGGAGTAGTTTAAGAAGAGAATTGGTTGGTAGGGTGGGAGGTGAAAACACTACATATAGAAAACTATTTTAAAAGGCTTTTGCAGTGAATGGGAGGAAAGAAAATGCTGGTGGTTGGAAAAGTTAAGGGCCAAGTGAGGATTTTGTTTAGGTTTTATGTTAATCCAAATTATACAATCACAGAACTTAAACAGTTAAATAAGCCTAAAAGGCTGTTATACAAATGTAGCCATTCCCTGCCTATATCATCCTCCATTTCCCAATCCTTAGCAATGCTGCAGTCAACTATTTTAGCTAATGTTTTATTTGTTTGTTTCCCTTTGACCTTAGTATCTACATTTGCTTCCTTTGACGTTGTTAGACTTTTCCTTTCTGCTGTTTTTCTCTCATATTTTTTATCTCACTTCTCAGGTCATCTTTTTTTCCCTTTTCTTTTCTGTATGTATTTATTTTTGATACAGGGTCTCACTCTCTCACTCAGGCTGGAGTGTGGTGGTGCCATCATAGCTCACTGCAGCCTCAGATTCCCCAGGCTCAGGTGTGCACCACCAAACCCAGCTAATTTTTGTATCTTTATTATTATTATTTTTGGCGGATATTGGATTTCACCATGTTGCCCAGATTGATCTTGAACTCCTGCACTCAAGCAATCTGCCTGCCTCGGCCTCTCAAAGTGCTGGGATTACAGGCATGAGCCACTACACAGAGTCCCAAATCTTCTTAATCCTATTTTACTGTTTCTTTCTTACTAGCTTACCTCTACTTTATTGTTTTCACTTCCTCTTTATCCTCCTTCTTTTTCTTTCTCTCCTCTTTTTCTCTCACTCTGATATGACTAGTTAAAAGCATTAAAATGTCACATATAGATATTTTTGTTGAAAGTATCTACATATATGTCCTGTTCTTAAACTTAAGTCAAATTTGCCAAACAATTGTAGCTTTCTAAGAAAAAAAATTGTCTTTTGATGTGATATTAACAGTATTTTATTTCTTCAGCAATAATTATTTAAAAGAAATAATAAAGGATACATATAGAATGCATTTTTGATAAGTTTAAAGATTTTTCTGTGAGTAGATCTTTTTGGCTCATTTCATATTTTCTTTTTTTTTCTTCTTTTGAGACAGAGTCCCACTCAGTCGCCCAGGCTGGAGTGCAGTGGCACAATCTCAGCTCACTGCAACCTCCGCCTCCGGGACTCAAGCCGTTTTCCTCCCTCAGCTTCCCAAGTAGCTGGGATTACAGACGCCCACCAGCACGCCTGGATAATTTTTGTATTGTCAATAGAGATGGTGTTTCACCATGTTGGCCAGGCTGGTCTTGAACTCCTGACCTCAGGCAATCTGCCCGCCTCGGCCTCCCGAAGTGCTGGGATTACAGGCGTGAGCCACTGCGCCTGGCCTTATTTAGTATTTTCTTAGGTTCAGTTACTCTGCCTAATTCATCTGTATCTCTGGTACCTCATGCTTGACAGGTAATAGCTATTCCAAACTATAGTGTAACTGTGTTATTAAATGTTTTGTAGAGCAGAACACAACACTAGCACATTGACAAAATCTGGATGTGTCAACTTAAGCACAATCTTTGTGTTTTAAGTTACACAACTTAAACACATGGCTTTTCTTTGCATGGTTTTCTTCCACGTTAAACCTTGACTTTGAAAGTAAAACCATATTTAATAAAGCCCCAGTGCCACTATTAACCTCTATGGCAGATGTTGTTCATATGCTCTGCTGCTTACTTGATATGGTCTTCACATTTACTCAGTAAAATATGTGTCAGGTCCTTATGCTACATTCAAAAGCCAGAAGGGATGCTTACAAAATAGTGTGATAATGCTGCAAGAGAGGAGTTAGAAACAAAGAAAAAAGCTATTGATTTTCCTCAGGGAGTCTGGGCAGGCTTCAGAGAGGTGGTGATTTTTGATCTGAGTCTGAAAGGGTGAGAGATGGAAGCCATTTCAATGAGGCATGATATCCAACACAATCTTTATAACAGTTTCAAAAAGTAGTCATAAGTTTTAGTGAAATAGCAACATAATATTTTAAGTGCTTGCTACTTTTTTTTGTTGTATAAAGAAATACAGACAATAAGTAATATGCCATTAGAGACAAGAACAACTTAAACTGAGCCCATTCAGTGTGGGAGCATTTAATTCAGAATCTTCATGTAATTTCCTTTTATTTAAACCATTATTAAGAAATATCCTCTAGCTTATCACGTGTGAATTTTAAGCCTCAGTGGTATTAGCTCTGAAACATACAGAGCACTTTGAGGATTTTATTAATTTAAGCAGTGGTACCTGTTAGTGAGCACTTGATTGCCCACAATGCAGAAGGCTTTACTTATGTTATTGATTTGTTGGCAAATATATTGGGTGAAAATCCCCTGATATTGCAGGTAGTCATGCGTTCCAAGTTTTATTGGATTTGTGAGCCATTTTCCTCTGTCTTTAAACCTGTGATATAATTCTATAAATAGAGCCTCCCAGGTATTTAATTTTAAACAAAAACATGATGTAAATATTTTTCATTTGCTATAGTGTATTTAGACCAGTTTTACTTCCATAAGCAGCCAAATCTTCACAAAAAGTATTTTGATAAATCCCAGACTGTAGATTCTTATAGCCCACTTCTAATGTTCAGTGTCTGATATTTCACAGAGATAGAAGAATCCTCATTCAAAATTAAAGGCCCAAAGTTGTCAAAATCTAAAGCTTCTAGCATTTACAATTTAGTGATCATGGAATTAGAAATAGAATTTACTTAACCTTTGAAGTGTCCTTGGACATATAGATTAAGTCCACAGAAATGTCAGTCTCTGGACCTCATGGGAGAACCCTGTCTCTCAGGGGGACACAGTTACTTGGAAAAGAAAAGAAAATGTAACATCACCATAGCATAATCTATTATTGATTAACATTCCACAGTTTCTAAAGAGCTAAGAAATCCAGTTTCATTGTATCATAAATGAAGGGTTTTATAGTAAATCTGTAGTTTAACTGTGGGATACAGAGAGGTAATCCACCAAAAGTCACTTTACTGTAGAAGGCAGCAAATGAGTTTTCTAAACAGCTACCTCATATAATGTATTATCTGGTAAATGTTATTACTAACCTTGACCCCTCTCAACTCTTAAAATTTGTTATTTCATCAGTCCCAGTGAAAGACATAGGCATTATTAAAAATTACTTCTTAGATGTTAAAAATTATAATTGATAGTATTTCCTAACTATATAGAAATTTGTTTACATTAATATTTAAAAATTTGATGTTTACATTATTTTACTTTTTATTCTCTTTGAATCAGGTTCCTTTTAATCCTTTTCTGAACTATAAGATGGGCCTAATGTGGAAAAAATTTTCTTATTTTACCCAACCATATTTAATTTTTAGTATTAAAAATGTCCTTTCTTTAGGCTTTTATAGATTATACAGATGAAAGAGCCCTTATCTGAAATGCTTGGGACCAGAAGAGTTTGGATTTTGGACTTTTGAATTTTAAGAATGCTCCATCTGTAGTATACTGGTGACATTTTACTATTTTTTAAAGCAAAGAGAAGGTACCAAAGTAAAATTGTCTTATACAAAGCAAATGATAAAAGATCTTTACTTTCATCATAAATGATGATAGATATCTCTGCCTGCTGCATTGTACTTTTTATAATAAGCTAAGAAATTTTAGAATTTTTTGCTAGGTTTAACTAAAATTTTATAAGCAGACTTCCACAGTTATGATCTATTGGATAATTGTCAAACATTTAAAAAATTATCAATACTTTTCAAAAATTTTATTTTAATTTACTAAGTAATATATGATTATTGTATGATAATAAAGATGATAATCAATACAACAGCAGATATGTTGGTTGACTGGAAGCAATGTGGTTTAGGAAATTGACTTGAGATCAAGGAATAAGCCAGACTGGTTTAACTGCAGTGCCATAGGTCTTTCAGTGATTGATTGACTAATCACTATGTGACCACATTTTGGCCTTGAAACACACAAAGAGAATTGTTGGAATCCCTGTTTTTAAATAAGAGAGAATATTTATCATCATTGAAAATAGTAGAGCACTTACTGCTATCGGCAGGTAGCTAACAATCATGAAGAGTGATGTAAACAATAAATAATAGAAGAAAATAAAATAGCATAGTCTTTGATAATATAATTTAGGGACAGAATCAATCAAACTAAATGTCCAGCTTGCTTTCCTATTAAGTAAGCTAATAGATATATTTATTGCTTAAGCAAATTTTTGTTTGGTTTTCTGATAATTGTGCCTTAAAATTTCTTGATAAGTAGCAAAAGTAAAAATCTCTTTTTCTTATACCTTCTAAACATTCTACACTGAGACAACCAATTTTAACTATTATAAATGATGTCTTTATTTTTTAAATTTCATTATTATTATACTTTAAGTTCTAGGGTACATGTGCACAACATGCAGGTTTGTTACATAGGTATACAGGTGCCATTTTGGTTTGCTGCACCCATCAACTCATCATTTACATTAGGTATTTCTCTTAACGCTATCCCTCCCCCAGCCCCCCAACAGGCCGTGGTGTGTGATGTTCCCCTCCCTGTGTCCATGTGTTCTCATTTTTCAACTCCCACTTATGAGTGAGAACATGTGTTTGTTTTCTGTCCTTGTGATATTTTGCTGAAAATGATGGTTTCCAGCTTCATCCATGTCCCTACAAAGGACATGAACTCATCCTTTTTAATGACTGCATAGTATTTCATATTGTATATATGCCACATTTTCTTTATACAGTCTACTATTGATGGACATTTGGGTTGGTTCCAAGTCTTTGCTATTGTGAATAGTGCTGTAATAAACATATGTGTGCATGTGTCTTCATAGTAGCATGTAGCATGATTTATAATCCTATGGGTATATACCCAGTAATGGGATTGCTGGGTCAAATGGTATTTCTAGTTCTAGATCCTTGAGGAATCACTACACTGTCTTCCACAATGGTTGAACTAATTTACACTCCCATCAACAGTGTAAAAGCCTTCCTATTTCTTCACATCCTCTCCAGCATCTGTTGTTACCTGACTTTTTAATGATCGCCATTCTAACTAGTGTGAGATGGTATCTTATTGCGGTTTTGATTTGCATTTCTCTGATGACCAGTGATGATCAGCATTTTTTCATATGTCTCCTGGCCGCATAAATGCATTCTTTTGAGAAGTGTCTGTTCATATCCTTTGCCCACTTTTTGATGGGGTTGTTTTTTTCTTGTAAATTTAAGTTCTTTGTAGAATCTGGATATTACCCCTTTGTCAGATGGATAGATCACAAAAATTTTCTCCCATTCTGTAGGTTGCCTGTTCACTCTGATGAGAGTTTCTTTTGCTCTGCAGAAGCTCTTCAGTTTAATTAGATCCCATTTGTCTATTTTGGCTTTTGTTGCCATTGCTTTTGGTGTTTTAGTCATGAAGTCTTTGTCTATGCCTATGTCCTAAATGGTATTGCCTAGGTTTTCTTCTGTGGTTTTTATAGTTTTTGGTCTTACATTTAAGTGTTTAATCCATTTTGAGTTAATTTTTGTGTAAGGTGTAAGAAAGGCATCCAATTTCAGCTTTCTACGTATGGCTAGGCAGTTTTCCCAGCACCATTTATTTAGTAGGGAATCCTTTGCCCATTTCTTGTTTTTGTCAGGTTTGTCAAAGATTAAATGGTTGTAGATGTGTGGTGCTATTTCTGAGGGCTCTGTTCTGTTCCATTGGTCTACATCTCTGTTTTGGTACCAGTACCATGCTGTTTTGGTTACTGTAGCCTTGTAGTATACTTTGAAGTCAAGTAGCATGATGAGTTCCACTTAGTTCTTTTGGCTTAGGATTGCTTGGCTATGCGGGCTCTTTTTGGTGCCATATGAAATGTAAATTAGGTTTTGCCAATTCTGTGAAGAAAGTCAGTGGTAGCTTGATGGGGATAGCATTGAATCTATAAATTACCTTGGGCAGTATGTCCATTTTCATGATATTGATTCTTCCTATCCATGAGCATGGAATGTTATTCCATTTGTTTGTGTCCTTTTTTATTTTGTTGAGCAGTGACTCATAGCTGTCCTTTAAAAGGTCCTTCACTTCCCTTTTAAGTTGGCTTCCTAGGTGTTTTATTCTCTTTGTAGTAATTGTGAATGGGAGTTCACTCATGTTTTGGCTCTCTGTTCTTGGTGTATAGGAAAGCTTGTGATTTTTGCACATTGATTTTGTATCCTGAGACTTTGCTGAAGTTGCATATCAGCTTAAGGAGATTTTGGGCTAAGATGATGGAGTTTTCTAAATATACAATCATTTCATCTCCAAACAGAAACAGTTTGACTTTCTCTTTTCCTAATTAAATACCCTTTATTTCTTTCTCTTGCCTGATTGCCCTGGCCAGAACTTCCAACACTATGTTGAATAAGAGTGGTGGGAGAGGGCATCCTTATCTCTTGCCAGTTTTCAAATTGAATGCTTCCAGTTTTTGCCCATTCAGTGTGATATTGGCTGTGGGTTTGTCATAAATAGCTCTTATTATTTTGAGATATGTTCCATCAATACCTAGTTTATTGAGAGTTTTTAGCATGAAAGGCTGTTGAATTTTGTTGAAGGCCTTTTCTGCATCTATTGAGATAATCATGTGGTTTTTGCTGTTGGTTCTGTTTATGTGATGGATTACATTTATTAATTTGCTTATATTGAAACAGCCTTGCATCCCAAGGATGAAGCTGGCTTGATCATTGGGATAAGCTTTTTGATATGCTGCTGGATTCAGTTTGCCAGTGTTTTATTGAGGATTTTTGCAACTATATGATATCTTTCACATCTTGTGTCTACTTATACAAAACAAGGTCTACCTCCATAGATAATAGACAGATAGATGATAGATACTGTATTAGCCTGTTCTCATGCTGCTAATGAAGACATAACTGAGGCTGGGTAATTTATAAAGGAAAGAGGTTTAATTGACTCACACTTCTTCATGGCTGGGGAGGAATCACAATCATGGTAGAAGGCAAAGGAGGAGCAAAGTCACGTCTTACCTGGCGGCAGTCAAGAAAGCATATGCAGGGGAGCTCCCCTTTATAAAACCATGAGATCTCATGAGACTTATTCAGTATCATGGGAACATTCACAGAAAAGATCCTTCCCATGATTCATTTACCTTCCACCAGGTCCCTCCCACAACATGTGGGAATTATGGGAGTTACAATTCACGATGAGATTTGGGTGGGGACACAGTGAAACCATATCATTCCACCCCTGGCCCCTCACAAATCTCATGTCCTCAAATTTCAAAACCAATCATGCCTTCCCAACAGTCCCCAGAAGTTTTGACTCATTTCAGCATTAACTCAAAAGTCCACAGTTAGAAGTCTCATCTAAGACAAGGCAAGTCTCTTCTTCCTATGAGCCTGTAAAATCGAAAGCAAGTTAGTTACTTCCTAGATAAAATGGAGGTACAGGCATTGGGTAAATTTAGCTATTCAAAATGGAAAAATGGAAGAAATTGTCCAAAACACAGGGGCTACAGGCCCCAAGAATTTCTGGATTCCAGTGGTTCAGTCAAATCTCAAAGCTCTGAAATGATCTCCTTTGACTCCATGTCTTACATCCAGGACACACTGATGCAAAATGTTGGTCCCCATGATCTTGTGCAGCTCCACCCCTATGGCTTGCGGGGTACACCTCCCCCTTCCAGATGCTTTCACAGACTGTCATTGAGTGTCTGTGGCTTTTCCAGGCAAACAGTGCAGGCTGTCAGTGGATCTATCATCCACCAGTGATAGATCCATCAGTAGATAATAGATCCACTAACAGCTTGCACCATTTGCCTGGAAAAGCCACAGACATTCAATGCCAGCCAGTGACTCTCTTCTCACACAACTAGGCAGTGCCCCAGTGGGGAGTCTGTGTGGGGGTTCCCATCCTACATTTCCCTCCTGCACTGTCTTAGCAGAGGTTCTCCATGAGGGCTCCGTCCCTGAAGCCCTACTTTGCCTGCACATCCAGGCACTTCTATACTTCCTCTGAAATTTAGGCAGAGGTTCCCAAACCTCAATTCTTGACTTCTGTGCACCCACAGGTCTAACACCATGTGTAAGCCACTAAGGCTTGGGACTTGCACCCTCAGAAACAACAGCCTGAACTGTATGTTGACCCCTTTTAGCTACGGCCAGCATGCAAGGCACCAAATCCTGACACTGCACAAAGGAGCCAGGTCCTGGGTCTGGCCTACAAAACCATTTTTTCCTCCTAGGTCTCTAGGCCTGGAATGGGAGGATCAGCTGTTAAGACCTGTGACATGCCCTGGAGACATCTTCCCCATTGTCTTGCCAATTAACATTTGGCCCTTCTTTACTTATGCAAATTTCTGCAGCTGGCTTGAATTTCTCTTAAGGAAAATGAGCTTTTCTTTTCTATTGCATTATCAGGCTGTAAATTTTACAGACATTTATGCTTTGCTTTCCTTTTAAATATAAGTTCCCATTCCAAACCATATCTTTTGGAATATACAAAACTGAACCCTTTTGACAGCCCCCAAATTAACTCTTGAATGCTTTGCTGCTTAGAAATTTCTTCCACCAGATACCCTAAGTGGTCTCTCCAGTTCAAAGTTCCACAGACTTCTAGGACAGGGGCAAAATGCTGCCAGTTTCTTTGCCAAAGCATAACAAGTGTCACCTTTGCTTCAGTTCCCAACAAGTTCCTCATCTCCACCTGAGACCATGCCAGCCTGGACCTTATTGTTCATATAACTATCAGCATTTTGGTCAAAGCCATTCAACAAGTCTCTAGGAAGTTCCAAACTTTTCCACATTTTCCTATCTTCTTCTGAGCCCTTCAAACTGTTGCAACCTCTGCCTGTTACCCAGTTCTAAAGTTGCTTTCAGATTTTCAGGTATCTTTAGAGCAGCAGCCACCCTACTAGAAGCAATTTACTGTATTAGTCTGTTCACAGGCTGCTAATAAACACACCTGAGACTGGGTAATATATAAAGGAAAGAGGTTTAATTGACTCACAGTTCCACATGGCTGGGGAGGCCTAACAATTATAGCAGAAGGCAAATGAGGAACAAAGTCACATCTAACATGGTGGCAGGCAATATAGTATGTGCAGGGGAGCTCCCCTTAATAAAACTATCAGATCTTGTGAGATTTATTCACTATCACAAAAAAATCACTAAAAAGACCTGCCCCATGTTTCAATTACCTCTCGCTGTGTCCCTGCCAAGACGTGGGAATTATGGGGGTTACAGTTCAAGATGAAATTTGGGTTGGGACACAGCCAATCCATCTCAGATAGATAGCTAGATAGATAAATGATAGATAGATAGATAGATAGATAGATAGATAGATAGATAGATAGTAGATAAAATTTTTTTAAATATTAAGTATTACATTTTAAAAATAGGATCTTAGTGGTCACAGTGAAAATTTAACAATGTGTTTTCTCACTTAGCAGTATAAGATGACCAATTTTCATGTCATTATACATAATTTTAAAAGTTATTTGTAAGGACTGCATAGTATATTATAGGGCAAATGATCTTTTAATTTTTTAACACATTTTCTCATAATGAAAATGTATTTTGAATGATTATTATAAGTACATATATCTTTGAGTGTGAAAATGTTTTTAGTATAAATGTATCACAATAAAAATAATATTGTTCTTCATTTTGATTGTCTTGTTTATCTGTGAAATAATGCTTAAGGAGTTTTTGGTACATCACAGAGCTAGTGTTATAGTTTATATTTAGCTCAGGCCATCTGACTTTAGAGCCAGCACTCTTATGACTTATATGAACTCCTCTCTAGGATTTGGTTTTGAATTGCTTTGGATTTATGATTAAACTTTAGGAAGATTTATCTCTCCACTTTTTTATTTCTTTTCTTTGTTTTTTAGAAAAAATATATAGTATTTCTTATGTGAGTATTTCTTATTAAACACAATGCAAGCTATTTTGCAATTTGCATTGATGTTTGAAATTAAATGTTTTTTATCAGGGGTACCAAGAAAGAATAGTGTAAGGCCAAATATTCCTGGAGTGTCAATTTATTATATCAAAAGTAATCTAAACAGCAGGCCAAGATAGTATAATGATATATTTGATTTGCTATAAGAAAAAAAAATACATGCCACTTAAGAATACTATACCCGACAAAGCTGTTCTTCAGAGATATAGGCAGGATAATGATTTTGCCAAACAAATAAAAGTTGTGGGGAGTTCATCACCATAGGAAAAGCATTACAAAAATTGCTGAAGAGAATTCTTCAAATTGAAACCAAATGACATTATGAGAGCACATGAAAGAATTATAACTTAGTGGTTAAGGAAAATATATAGGCAAACACATAATACTCCAATATTTTAATAGTAATGTGTAAATCAGTTTTAACCCTAGTATAAATGCTGAAAGGCAGAAGTATTAAGAATAACTATAACTACAATAATTAACTAATGCACAATATTTTAAAATGTAATTTTGACATCAATAACAGAAAGAGTATTGTGTAGGGAGAAGTAAATGTATCGCATTTTTACATGTGAGGGAGGTTAAATTACTATCAGCTTAAAATAGGGTATTGCAAGAAGATTATGTAAGCTCTGTGGTATTCAGAAAGAAAAATTTATAGTAGACACACAAAAATTAAATAAATGTATAGTGGATATGAAAATTAAAAATTAAAATATGCCAGTATAAATAAATTATCAAAGATAAATTATCAAATTATAAAAGAAAACAAAAAGAGAAGAAAGGAAAAAAAGAACTACAAAGCAGAACATAATCAAAAACATGTCAACAACAAGTTCTTACCTATCAATATTTACATATTTTTTTGTTTTGTTTTTGGTTTTGAGATGGAGTCTCACTCTGTTGCCCAGGCTGGAGTGCAGTGGCAGGATCTCAGCTCACTACAACCTCTGCCTCCTGGGTTCAAGCAATTCTCTTGCCTCAGCCTCCTGAGTAGCTGGGACTACAGGCATGTGCCACCACGCCTGGCTAATTTTTTGTATTTTTAGTAGAGATGGGATTTCACTGTGTTAGCCAAGAGGGTCTCGATCTCCTGACCTCATAATCTGCCTGTCTTGGCCTCCAAAAGTGCTGGGATTACAGGCATGAGCCACCGTGCCCCGCTGTTGTTGTGTTTTTTTTTTTTTTTTTTTTTTTTTTGAGACAGAGACTTGCTCTGTCACCCAGTCTGCAGCACAGTGGTGTGATCTTGGCTCACTGAAACCTCCACCTCCTGGGTTACAGTGATTTTCCTGGCTCAGCCTCCTGAGAAGCTGGGATTACAGATGCACGCCACCACGCCCAGCTAATTGTATTTTTAGTACAGACAGGGTTTCACCATGTTGGGCAACCTGGTCTTGAACTTCTGGCCTCAAGTGATTCACCCGCTTCCACTTCCCAAAGTGCTGGGATTACAGGCATGAACCACCATACCCAGCTTTAACATTTACTTTAAATTTAAATGGAGTCCCTGTTTGCAGATGACATGATTGTATATCTAGAAAACCCCATTGTCTCAGCCCAAAATCTACTTAAGCTGATAAGCAACTTCAGCAAAGTCTCAGGATACAAAATCAATGTACAAAAATCACAAGCACTCTTATACACCAATAACAGACAAACAGAGAGCCAAATCATGAGCGAACTCACATTCACAATTGCTTCAAAGAGAATAAAATACCTAGGAATCCAACTTACAAGGGACATGAAGGACCTCTTCAAGGAGAACTACAAACCACTGCTCAATGAAATAAAAGAGGATACAAAGAAATGGAAGAACATTCCATGCTCATGGGTAGGAAGAATCAATATCATGAAAATGGCCATACTGCCCAAAGTAATTTACAGATTCAATGCCAACCCCATCGAGCTACAGATGACTTTCTTCACAGAATTGGAAAAAACTACTTTAAAGTTCATATGGAACCAAAAAAGAGCCCGGATCACCAAGTCAATCCTAAGCCAAAAGAACAAAGCTGGAGGCATCACGCTACCTGACTTCAAACTATACTACAAGTCTACAGTAACCAAAACAGCATGGTACTGGTACCAAAACAGAGATATAGATCAATGGAACAGAACAGAGCCCTCAGAAGTAATGCCGCATATCTACAACTATCTGATCTTTGACGAACCTGAGGAAAACAAGCAATGGGGAAAGGATTCCCTATTTAATAAATGGTGCTGGGAAAACTGGCTAGCCATATGTAGAAAGCTGAAACTGGATCCCTTCCTTACACCTTATACAAAAATCAATTCAAGATGGATTAAAGACTTAAACGTTAGACCTAAAACCATAAAAACCCTAGAAGAAAACCTAGGCATTACCATTCAGGACATAGGCATGTGCAAGGACTTCATGTCTAAAACACCAAAAGCAATGGCAACAAAAGCCAAAATTTACAAATGGGATCTAATTAAACTAAAGAGCTTCTGCACAGCAAAAGAAACTACCATCAGAGTGAACAGGCAACCTACAAAATGGGAGAAAATTTCCGCAACCTACTCATCTGACAAAGGGCTAATATTCAGAATCTACAATGAACTCCAACAAATTTACAAGAAAAAACAAACAACCCCATCAAAAAGTGGGCAAAGGACATGAACAGACACTTCTTAAAAGAAGACATTTATGCAGCCAAGAAACACATGAAAAAATGCTCATCATCACTGGCCATCAGAGAAATGCAAATCAAAACCACAATGAGATACCATCTCACACCAGATAGAATGGCAAGCATTAAAAAATCAGGAAACAACAGGTGCTGGAGAGGATGTGGAGAAATAGGAACACTTTTACACTGTTAGTGGGACTGTAAACTAGTTCAACCTTGTGGAAGTCAGTGTGGCGATTCCTCAGGGATCTAGAACTAGAAATACCATTTGACCCAGCCATCTCATTACTGAGTATATACCCAAAGGACTATAAATCATGCTGCTATAAAGAGACATGCACACTTATGTTTATTGCGGCACTATTCACAATAGCAAAGACTTGGAACCAAGCCAAATGTCCAACAATGATAGACTGGATTAAGAAAATGTGGCACATAGACACCATGGAATACTATGCAGCCATAAAAAGCGATGAGTTCATGTCCTTTGTAGGGACATGGATGAAATTGGAAATCATCATTCTCAGTAAACTATCGCAAGAACAAAAAACCAAACACCGCATATTCTCACTCATAGGTGGGATTTGAACAATGAGAATACATGGACACAGAAAGGGGAACATCACACTCCAGGGACTGTTGTGGGGTGTGGGGAGGGGGGAGTAATAGCATTGGGAGATATACCTAATGCTAGATGACGAGTTAGTGGGTGCAGCGCACCAGCATGGCACATGTATACATATGTAACTAACCTGCACATTGTGCACATGTACCCTAAAACTTAAAGTATAATAATAATAAAAAAAGAAAAAAAGCCACTCTAATAAAAGGTTGTAAACTGGCCAAATGGGCACAAAAAACAAGATCCAACTGTGTGTTGTCCACAAGACTGGCTTCAGCTTTAAGGACACACATACACTGAAAGTGAAGGAATGGGAAAAGATGTTCCATGTAAATCGTAATCAAAAGAGAGAAGAAAAGCAGCATGGCTATATTTTTACCTGACAAAATAGACTTAAATCAAAAACTGTTACAAGACAAGGAAAGTTATTATATAATTATAGAAGAGTTAATGCATCAATTAAACATAGCAATTATGAATATATATTCACATACCAACAGAGCACCTATATACAAAGCATATATTAACAGAAATCAAGAAAGAAATAGCAATACAGTAACACTAGGAGACTTCAATATTCTCAACTATGGATCAATCATTCAGACAGAAAATTAATAAGAAAACAGCAGACTTTAACAATGCTATTGACCAAATGGATGAAACAGATATATGGAACATTTAACATTCCATCCAACAGCAACAGGAGGAAAACTGAAAAATTCAAAAATATGTAGAAATTAAACAACACACTTCTGAGCACCAGTGAGCCAAAGAAGATGCCAAAAGAAAAATTAAAAAAAAATATTGAGACAGCTGAAAGTGAAATGAAACATACCAAAACATATAGAATGCAACAGAAGCAGCACTAAGAGGCAACTTTACAGTGATAAATGCCAACATGAAAAAAGAAGGTCTCAAATAAACAACTTACCTCAAGGAAATAAAAGAAGAACAACTTAAGCCTAAAGAGAAAAAAAAAATTAAAGCAAAGTAAATCAAATAGAAGAGGCAAGGATCCTGAGAAAATGGTAGAGTAGAAAGCACCAAAAATCTTTATCTTCACCCAGACTGCAATTGCCCTGGCAAAACCTGTCTACATAACAATTTTATAGGTCTGGTATTTATTTGAAATATTGAAACTTACAGGGAAAGGCATAAATGGTAAATTGCAGTTAACTTCCGACAATTGTAATTCACAGCAAGGTATATCTACACAGCCACCAGCCCCTTGGCAGGCAGTTGTGTATGTATTCCTGAAGCAGTTTGCAGGCTGCTTGTGGGAGCCAGGGTGGGCAAAAAGTATCCTGTCCTCCAAAAATATAGGATTTTGTTCAGATTGCTGTTTGCTGATGCTTATATTGGAGATGCAAACACAGAGTGGGGCCACCATTCTTGCACCCCTCCTCACGCTGTTGCAAGGCCCCTCACCTTGGTCTGAAGCAACTTTCATGAAGTTTAAAAGAGCCAACAGCCCCTTATATTTTTTACTTTTCTTACCTCACTCCCATTTTTCTCTTTTTCTGCATTGGGAACTAGATATTTAAAGTCTAGAACATTAAAAAGCAACCATATATATAGGGAATTTAGAAAGTCACCATGCATGCTCAGGTTCAAAAAAGACCTGAGAAGAAATGAAGTTTATACCACAGATTTACATTAGAATAAGAATAGCCTACAAAAAGGAAAGAAAAAAAAAGAAAATGAAAACTGAAAATCAGCAAATCCTGGGACAAAAGGAGAATCTGATTTCCAGATTTACTGCACTATTAAATTCAAATGTCCAGTTTTCACCAAAGAAAAAGACATGAGATATACAAAGAAACAGGAAAATATAGTCTATTCAAAAATAAATAAATAAATAAACCAGAAACTGTCCCTGAGAAAGACTAGGTGGCACATTTGCTAGATAAATAATTTAAAGCAACCGTCTAAAAAATGCTCAGCAATCTAAAGGAATATGTGGAGAATGTCCAAAAATAATGTATAAAAATAAAAATATTAATAAAAATACATGAATTTTAAAAGAAAATTTAAAAACCTGGAGCTGAAAAGTATAATAACTGAAATTTTAAAAATCCTGAGAGGGATTCAAAGGCAGATTTGAACACACAGAAAAAATAATACATAAAGTTGAAAATAAGGCTATTGAAATTATTGATTCTGAGGAACAGAATGAAAAATATTGAAGAAAAGAGAACAGAGTCAAGTATCCTGTGATAGACCATCCAGCAGACAAACGTACACATTCTGGAAATCCCAGAAGGAAAAGAGGAAAAGAAATAGCTATAGAGAATTTTTGAAGAAATAATAGCTGAAAACTTCCCAAATATGATGAAAGACATAAATATAAACTTCTGAGAAGCTCAACAAACTTTTAGAAGTAGGATGAACACAAAGAGACTGACATCAACCTGTCAAAAAACAGAGAATCTTGAAAACAGTAAGAGAGCAATGACTCATCACATTTAAGTGATCCTCAATAAAATTATCAGATATTTTCTCATCAGAAATTTTGTAGGCCAGAAGGCAGTATGCTGATATATTAAAACAGAAAGAAAAAATTGTCAACCAAAAATTATATACTTATGAAAACCATAATTCAAAAAGTTCAAGAGGAACTCTAACTTCCCAGATAAATAAAAGTTCATTACTGTGAGACTTTTCTTACAAGGCATGCTAAAAAGTTGAAATGAAAGGACACTAGACAGCAACACGAAGAAGGTCTTAGTAGTGGCAAATATATTAGAAATTATAAAAGCTAGTAGTATTTTAACTTTGATTTGTTACTTCACTTTTTTATTCTGTATTATTTAGGAGATACACATTTTTTAAAAACTATCATTAGTTTAAAACCTAGTATTACTATAACTTTCATTTGTGAATCAACATTTTGTTTTCTACATTATTTAAGAGATTAATACATAAAACATCATCAGTTTCTGTTTTTAGATACACAGTATATAAATATATAATTTTACAAAATCAGTCTTTAAAAGGAAGTAGAGATGGAGCTGAATAGAAGCAGATTGTTTGTATTGCCATTGAAGTTAACTTGTTGTGAATTCAGATTGGAGTGTTATAACATTCAGATATTAAATGTAATCACCATGGTAACCACAAAGAAAGTAACAATAGAATATTCACAAAAGAAAATGAGAAAGGAATTAAAACATTTCACTGAAAAAAAATCAACTAAACACAAAAAAGGACAGTAATGCATAAAATGAGGGAAAAAAACAGCTATAAGTCATACATAAAACACAGAAAAAATGATAGTAATAAGTTATTACTTATCAATACTTTTAATGTATATGGATTAAATAATTGAGTCACATAATAAAGATTGGAAGAGTAGATTAAAAAAAAACACGATCCAGTTATATTTCTGTCTACAAGAAGCTAACAATTCTAGAGAAACAAATAGGTCAAAAGTAAAGGATTTAAAAATATATTTAACTCAAATAGTAACTAGAAAAGAGTATGGTTGTCTCTATATGCCAGTCACAAATGCAAAAATACTGTACAATTTCACTTTTATGGAATCTGTCCTAAATTTATAGGAACAGAAAATAAGATGGTACCTGCCAGGGGTTGGAGGGGAGAGGGAATAGAGAGTTATTGTTTACTGGATATAGAATTTCAGCTTTTCTAGATGAAAAAACATCTGGAGATAAATGGTGGTAATGGGTGGCACAACAATATGAATGTAGTTAGTACCACTGAATTGTAAACTTAACAATGATTAAGTTGGTAAATTTTATGTTGTGTATATTTTACCTCAATAAAAAAAGTGTTACAAAGGAAGGAAAAAAATGAGAATAAAAAAAATATCTAATATCAATTAAACCAGGAGTTGATTTTTACAAGATAAATAAAATTGAAAACCTTTAGCTAGGCTACGAATAAAAAAGAGGACTTAAATAAAATTAGAGATGAAAGAAGAGACAGTACAACTGATGTCACAGACATACAAAGGATTGTAAGAAAATATTATGAACATTTATACACCAATGATGACCTAGAATATTTAAATATATTTCTGGAAACATACAACTTATCTAGACTTAATAATAAAGAAATAAAAAAGCAGAACAGACAAATAACAAAGAGATTGAATCAGTAATCAACAATTTCCTGCCAAGAAAAACCTAGCACTAAATGACTTCCTTGTGTATTCTACCAAATTTTAAAGGAGAATTAACAGCAATTCTTCTTAAATCCTTCCAAAAAATTGAAGAGTAGTGAACACTTCTAAAATCATTTTATTATGCCAGCATTACCCTGACACCAAAGCTAAACTAGGTCACTACAAGAAAAGAAAATTACATGCCGATATCCCTGATGAAAATATAGTATATCTAGACATATCACAAAAATTCAAAGTTCACATAAAATTTCTCAATAGAAAGCAAAGGTATTTTGTGTCTGTATACTAGCTAGCTATTGGCTAAAAAAAAGTATCCAAAATTTGGAGCTTAAAATTACAAGAATGTGTCATCAATTCAGTTTCTGAGGATCCTGGGAGTAGCTTAGTTGGCTCATTTATCTCAAATTTCTTAAAAAGATGTAGTCAAGTTGTCAACTGGGGTTACAATCATTTGGGGTTGATTAATTCTCCTTCAAGTTTATTTCACATAGCCTCTGGCAGGAAGCTTTAGTTTCCAACCCGATGGCCATGTTTTATAATGAAAGAGAGTGAGACTGAGAGAGAGAGAGAGAGAGAGAGAGAGAAATGCCCAGAAAGGACATCATGGAGTCTTTTAAAACATAACCTCAAAAGTGATAGTCACTTCCAACGTATCTATTGCTTACAAAGACAAGCCTTGGTACAGTGTGGGTGGGAACCACACAAAGGTGTGAAAACCATAAGATGGGAATCATTGGGGCCCATGTTGGAGACTGGCTACCGCAGTCATAGAAGACTTCTAGATATGTGTACATCCCCTTCTGCTATTTGCATACCAAAGAGGAAAAGTATAGTAGTTCAGACGAGACTGCAAATCACTAAAAATCACATGAAGAAAAATTCTAAAAGAAAATTAAACTGTCTTCAACATTTCAGATCAGAAGAACTCCAGATGAATGTCACCATATGTATAATCTCACCTACATGACATGGAATAGTAAAACTATCCAGTTGAGCCTAATCAACAAAGAGAATTACCAAAAATTAATTGATGTTATTTTAAGTCAATAAAGTTTGAAGTTCCATCTTATGCGGCAATAGATAACTGCAACAAAGTTATTTTTATTAATACATAAAATTTTACATATTTAGGAGATGCATGTAATATTTTGGTGCTTACATAAAATTGTAATGATCAAGTCATGGTACTTGAAGTGTACATCACTTGGGTATTTGCCATTTCTACGTGTTGGAAACAATTCAGGCCCAGTCTTCTGGCTACTTTGAAATATAAAATATATTGCTGTTAACTAAAGTCACACTACTCTGCTATCAAACCATAGAACTTACATCTTTTATCCAGCTATATGTTTGCACCAATTAAGTGAACTCTCTTTATCCCCTCCCCAACTCTCCCATTTTTACCAGCCTCTAGTATCTACCATTCTACTTCGTACTTTTGCGAGATGAATATTTTTAGTGCCCGTAAATGAGACTATATATTTGTCTTTTTGTGCCTGAGTTATCACACTTAACATAATGACCTTCAGTTCCATCCAAGTTGATGGAAATGACATTATTTCATTCCTTTTTATTGCTGAATGGCATTCAATTCTGTATATATGCCTCATATTCTTTACCCATTTATCCATAGACGGACACTTGATTTCATCGCTTTGCTACTATGAATAGCGCTGCAATAAAAAAGTGAATGCAGGTATCCCTTTGATATACTGATTTCTTTTTCTTTGAATAAATACCCAGTAGTGAGATGGCTGGATCATATGGTAGTTCTGTTTTTAGTTTTTCGAGAAATCTTCATACTGTTTTCTATAGTGGTGTAATAATTTACATTCCCACCAACAGTGCATAAGAGTTCTCTTTTCTCCACATCCTTGCCTTGCATCTTTTGTTTATTTTTGTCTTTTTAACAATAGCCATTCTAACTTAGGTCTGATGATATCTCGTTGTGGTTTTGATTTTGATTTCATTCATGATTAGTGATGTTAAGCATTTTTCTTATACATGTTGGCCATTCGTATGTCATTTTGGAAAAATGACTATTCATGTTCTTTGCTCACTTTTTAAATGTATTTTTTATTGTTGAGTTGTTTGAGTACCTTATATATTCTGAATATTAGTCCAATGTCAGATGAATAATTTGCAAATCTTTTCTTTAATTTAACAGGTTATCTCTTCTCTCTGTTGATTCCTTTGCCAAGCAGAATATTTTCATTTTAGTCCAAGTAGTCTATTTTTGCTTCAGTTATCTGTCCTTTTGAGATCTTAGCTGTAAAATCTTTACCTAGACCAAAGCCCTGAAGTGTTTTCCCTATGTTTTTTTGTAGTGGTTTAGAGCTTAAGATTTTATATAGTTTTAAGGCTTTATTCCATCTTCTGTTAATCTTTTGTATATGGTGAGATATAGAGGTCCTGTTTCATTCTTCCGCATATAGATATCCAATTTTTCTGAAATATTTATTGAAAAGGGTGTCCTTTCCCACTATAAGTTATTGGCAACCTTGTTAAAACCTGTTGGCTGTAAACATGTGGATTTATTTCTGGGTTCTCTATTCTGTTTGATTGTCCTATGTGTTTACTTTTATATCAGCACCATGCTATTTTGCTTACTATAGCCTTTTAATACATTTTGAAGTCAGCTAATGTGATGCCTTCAGTTTTGATTTTTTTGCTCAGGATTACTTTGACTGGGGTTCCTTTATATTTTAATTTTTTGACCATACAAATGTTAGAATTGTTTGCTATATTTCTGTGAAAAACGACATTGGTTTTTTGATAGGGATTGCATTTAATCTATAGTTTGCTTTGCATAATATGGTCCTTTTTAATAATAATTATTCCAATACTTGAGCATGTCTTTTCATTTGTTTGTATTCTCTTCAATTAATTTCATTAGTGTCTTGTAGTTCCCCTTGTAGAGATCTTCCACCTCCTTGGTTAAATTTATTCCTAGGATTTTTTTATTGTTGTTTGCTCATTTGTCGGTTTCTTTTTGTAGTTATTGTAAATAAAATTGCCTTTTTGATTTTGTTTTTGGCTATTTTATCATTGGCGATTAGAAATGCTACTAATTTTTCATATGTTGATTTTGTATCCTGCAACTTTATTAAATTTATTTATCAGCTCTAAAAGGTTTTTAGTGCAGTTACTGGTTTTTCTAAATATAACTTTTTGTTATCTTCAAAGAGGAAAAAGTTGACTTTCTATTTTTAAATATGGATGACTTTTATTTATTTCTCTTTCCAATTTGTTCTGTCTAGGACTTCCAGTACTATGTTGAATGAGATAGGTGAAAGTGGGTTTTTATGTCTTCCAGTTCTAAGAGAAAAGGCTTTCAACTATTTTCCATTAAGTATGATGTTAGCTGTAGACTTGTCCTATATGACTTTTCTTGTTTTGAAATATGCCCCTTCCATACCCAATATGTTGATAATTTTTATAATGAAGGGGTGTTTGATCTTATAAAATGCATTTCTTATTTCTATTGAGATGATCATATGATTGTTGTCCTTCATTCTGTTGATGTGATGTATCATACATTGATTTGCATATATTGAACCAACCTTGCATCAGTGGAATAAATAGCACTTGATTATGGTGTATTATCTTTTTGATATCTTGCTGAATTCAAATTTCTAGTATTTGTTAATGATTTTTGAATGTATGTTTAACAGGAATATTGGCCTGTATTTTTGTTGTTGTTTTTCTGTCCTAGTCTGGTTTTGATAGAGCATATAGTTTTTTGTGACCGTCTCTGATGATCTTTTGTATTTCTGTGGTATTAGGTGTATTGCTCCCCAGTTTTTTTTTCTGATTTTGTTTATTTGGGTCTTACATTTGTATTTTCTTGGTTAGTTGAGGTAGTAGATTATCAATTTTTTCATCTTTTTGAAGAATCTATTTTTAATTTCATCCATTCTTTGTTAATTTTGGTTTTTACACTTAGTCATTTTCTGATCTTATTATTTCGTTTTTCTGCTAATTCTGGGTTTGGTTTGTTCTTGCTTTCCTAGTCTCTTGAGTTACATCATTGGATTATTTAAATATTTCTACTTTTCGATGTAGGCCATTATTGCTATAAACTTCCCTCGTATTGGTGTTTTTGCTGTAGCCCATGGGTTCTGGTACATTGTGTTTTCATTTCATTTGTTTTAACAAGTATTTTTTTTAAATTTCTGTCTGAATTTCTTCATTGGCTCAATGGTCATTCAGAAATATGTTGATTAATTTTTATTCATTTGCATGGTTTCTAAAGCTTCATTACTGATTTCTAGTTTTATTCCATATTGGTCTGAAAAGATGCTTGACATTATGTCAATTTTTTAAAACTGGCGAGACTTGTTTTGTGGCCTGGAATATTTCTATCCTAGAGAATGTTTCATGTGCTGATGAGAAAGATGTGCATTCTGCATTTGTTGAATAAAATGTTTTATAAATGCCTATTAAGGCCATTTGCTTTAAAGTCCAGTTTAAGTCCAATATTTCTTTGTTGATCTTCTGGCTAGAAAAAACTGTCTAATGCTGAAAGTGGGGTGTTGAAATCCCCCACTATTATTGTGTTGGTGCCTGTCTGTCTTTATAGACCTAGTAATATTGGCTTTATGAATCTGGATCATCCAGTGTTGGGTGCATATATATTTAGACATTTTTTCTAACTGAATTGACCCCTTTATCACTATATAATGAACTTGTTAATCTTTTTATTGTTTTTGACTTAAAGTATGTTTTATCTGATATAAGTATAGCTATTCCTGCTCAATATTTTTAATTTTTAAAATTTTATTTTTTGTGGGTATATAGTAGTTATACATATTTATGGGGAACATAAGATTTTTTGATACAGGCATGCAATGCATAATAATAACATCATGGAAAACTGTGTGTCCATTTCCTCAAACATTTATCTTTTGTGTTACAAATAATCCAATTACATATTTTTGAATATTTTTGAATTTACAATTAATAGTGTCCTTTTTGTGCTATCAAATAGTAGGTCTCATTCATTCTTTCTATTTTTTTTCTACCCATTAAGCATCCCCACCTCCCCCTCATCTTCATACTCTCCATTCTGGTATGGTAACAATTCGTCTACTCTCTGTGTCCAAGAGTTCAATCATTTTGATTTTTAGATCCCAAAATATAAGTGAGAACATGTGATGTTTGTCTTTCTGTGCCTGGCTTATTTCACTTAATATAATGATCTCCAATTCTATCCATGCTGTTGCAAATAACAGGATCTCATTCTTTGTATGGCTGAATAGTACTCCATTCTTTATATGTACCATATTTTATCTATTCATCTGTTCATGGACACTTAGATTACTTCCAAATCTTAGTTATTGTTAACAGAGCTGCAATAAACATGGGAGTGCAGATATCTCTGATATACTCATTTCGATCCTTTTGAGTGTTTACCCAACAGTGAAATTGCTGGAATATAATGCAGCTCTATTTTCGGTCTTTTAGAAATCTTATCTTTTGTTCATTTTTTATCAGATTATTAGATTTTTTTCCCTATAGAGTTCTTTGAGCTCCTTATATAGTCTGATTGTTAATCCCTTGTGAGATGGAGAATTTGATAATTTTTCTTTTATTCTTTGGTTGTCTCTTCACTTTCTCGATTGTTTCCTTTGTTTTGCAGAAGCTTTTTAACTTGATGTTATCCCACTTGCCCATTTTCACTTTGGTTGCCTGTGCTTGTGGGGTATTGGTCAAGAAATTTTTGTCCAGACTAATGTCCTGGAGAGTTTCCCCAGTGATTTCTTATAGTGGTTTTATAGTTTGAGGTCTTAGACTTAAGGCCTTTGATTTTTGTGTATGGCAAGAAAGAGAAGTGTAGTTTCATCCTTCTTCATATGGATATCCAATTTTCCCAGCACCATGTATTAAAGACACTGTCTTTTCCCCAGTGTATGTTCTGTGTATTTTAGTCAACAATGATTTTACTGTAGGTGTGTGGATTTATTTCTGGGTTCTCTATTCTGTTACATTGCTTGATATGTCTGTTTTTATGCCAGTATCATGCTGTTTTGTTTACTATAGCTCTGTAGTATAACTTGAAGTCAGGTAATCCCTTCAGTTTTGTTCTTTTGCTCAGGATAGCTTTGGCTATTCTGAGTCTTCTGTGGTTCTATATAAATTTTAGGATTGTTTTTCTATTTCTCTGAGGAAGGTCACTCGTATTTTGATAGGGATTGTGTTAAATCTGTAGATTGCTTTGGGTAATATAAACAATTTAATGACATAGAATCTCTCAATTCATGAACATAGAATATCTTTCCATTTTTGGTGTCCTTTTCAATGTCTTACATCAATTTTTTATAGTTATTATGATATAGCTCTTCTACTTCTTTTGGTTAATTCCTAGGTATTTAATTTTATGTGTGGCTATTGTAAATGAGATTATTGTTTTATTTCTTTTTCCATATCGTTCACTGTTGGCCTAGTGATTTTTGTCTGTTAATTTTTTATCCTTCAAATTTACTGAATTTGTGTATCAGTTCCAACTTTTTTTTGTGGAGTCCTTAAGTTTTTCTAAATTTAAGATCATACCATCTGCAAACAAGAATAATTTGACTTTTTCCTTTCCAATTTATATGCCTTTTATTTCTTTCTCTTGTGTGATTGTTCTAGCTAGGACTTCCAGCACTATGTAATAACAGTGTTGACAGTGGGCATTCTTGTTGTGTTTCAGATCTTAGAGAAAGGGCTTTTAGTTTTTCCTCATTCAGTATAATACTAGCTGTGGGTCTGTCATATATGACTTTTATTATGTTTAGGTTTGATCCTTCTATGCCTAGTTTTTTAAAAGTTTTTAATGAGGAGATGTTGATTTTATCAAATGCTTTTTCAGCATCATTTGAAATTATCACATGGTTTTGTCCTTTAGTCTGTTGCTATGATACATCACATGGATTGATTTGCAGATGTCGAACCATCTTTGCATCCCTGGGATAAATCCCACTTCATCATGATGAATTACCTTTCTGATGTGTGTTGGTTTGCTAGTATTTTGTTGAGGATATCTGCATCAATATTCATCTGGGATATTGGCCTGTAGTTTTCTTTTTTGATGTGTCTTTTTCTGGTTTTGGTATCAGGGTAATACTGGTTTTTAGAATAAGTTTGGAAGTATTCCCCTCTCCTATATTTTTTTGGAATAGTTTGGGAAAGATTGATAACTAGTTTTTCTTTAAATGTTTGGTAGAATTCAGCAGAAGAGCTTTTGGGTCCCAGATTTTTCTTTACTGGAGACTTTTTATTACAGCTTCAATTATGTTACTTGTTATTGGTCTGCTCAGGTTTTGGATTTCTACATAGTTCAATCTTGATAGGTTGTATGTGTCTATGAAATTGTCTATTTTTCTGTATTTTACAATTTATTGGTATATAATGGCTCATGGTATCCCCTAATGATCTTCTTAATTTCTGCAGTATCAGTTGTAATGTTTCCTTTTTTATTTCTGAATTTATTTACTTGGATCATATCTCTTTTTTTCTTAGTGTAGGTAAAGGTTTGTCAATTTGTGTTAACTAATATTTCTTTGTTGATTTTCTATCTCGAAGATCTTTCCAATGTTGAAAGTATTATGTTGAATTCTCCCTGATCACTTTTAGTTTATGTTTGAGTGAAATATTTGTTTTACATTCCTTTATTTTCAGCTTATACATGTCTTTACAGATAAAATGCAATTCTGATAGGCAGCATATAGTTGGATTTTGTTTTTATTCTTTCATACAGTCTACATCTTTTAAGTAAATGTGTAAATCAATTTGTAATCTAGGTTATTAATATGTGAAGTTTTGTTAATTATTTTCTGGTTGTTTTATATATTCTTTATTTGTTCTTCCCCCCTCTTATATGACATTATGCTTTTGTGGTTATCTGTAGTGGTACGATTTAAGTCCTTTCTCTTTCTCATTTGTATTTTAGCTTTACAGTTGAGTTTTATCCTTTTGTGTGTTTTCATGATGGTAAATGTCATTCTTCCTTGCCCAGGTTTAGAACTCCATAGAGCATTTCTTCGTGGTGAGCCTAATGCTGACAGATTTCCTCAGCTTTTGCTTCTCATAAAAATACTTTATTTCTCCTTCATTTATGAAAGATAATTTTGCTCAATATAGTATATTTGTTGGACTTTTCTTCTTTCAGAACTTTGAACATGTCATTTTCATTCTCTTCTGGCCTGTAAGATTTCAGCTGAAAAATCTGCTGTTAGTCTGATGGGGTTCTTATAGGTAACTAGACACTTTACTTTCTCCGTCTTTAGAACTGTGTCTTTGTCATTGACCTTAGATTATTCTGACTGTAACAGTGAATGAAAAATACTTTTTTTCATTGAAGATATTTGTGAAACTCTGGCCTCCTCTATCTGCATATCTAAATTTCTTTTTCTTTTCTTTTTTTTTTTTTTGACAGAGTTTTGCTCTTGTTGCCCAGGCTAGAGGGTAATGGTGCGATCTTGGCTCACCACAACCTCTGCCTCCCAGGTTTAAGTAATTCTCCTACCTCAGCCTCCCGAGTAGCTGGGATTACAGGCATGCACCTCCATGCCTGGCTAATTTTTTGTCTTTTTAGTAGAGACGGGGTTTCTCCATGTTGGTCAGGCTGGTCTTGAACTCCTGACCTCAGGTAATATGCCCTCCTTGGCCTCCCAAAGTGCTGGGATTACAGGCGTGAGCCACCACACCCAGGGGTAATGATTGTTCTTTCTGTCTCCTGGCCATGCATACCTAAATTTCTTGTTAGACCTGGAATATTTTCATCTATTACTTTGTTGAATAGATGGTCTGGCCAGTTGTTGTTGCCCATGCCTGTAATCCTTGCACTTTGGGTGGCCAAGGTGGGAGGATCACTTCAGTCAAAATTTGATCCCAGCCTGGGCAACATAGTGAAACTTTATATCTACAAAAGCTAAACAAAATTAGCTGGGTGTGATCGTGTGTGCTTGTAGTCCTATCTATTCAGGAGGCTTAGGTAGGACGATCACTTGAGCACAGGAAGTTGAGGCTGCAGTGAGCTGAGATTGTACCATTGCACTCCAGCCTGGGTGACAGAGCAAGACTCTGTCTTAAAAAAAAAAAAGAAAGAAAGAAAAAGAGAAAAGAAAAGAAAAGAAAACGTGTTTAAATCCTTTTGCTCTCCTTCACCTTCAGAGATACTGAAAATTCATATATTTGTTCACTTAATGGTGTCCCCTGTATCATTTTATCATAAAGGATTTATTTTTAAATTATTTTTGATTAATATTTAATCTGACTAGGTCATTTCAAAAATCTGTCTCCAAGTTCTGAGCTTCTTTCTTTTGTTAATCTAGTTTATTGTTGAAGCTTTTAAATATATTGCATACTTCATTCAATGAATTCTTCAGTTCTAGAATTTCAATTTAGTTATTTTTAGGTTATTTGCCTCTTTGGCAAATTTTTTTATTCATATCTGAATTGCTTTCCTAATTTCTTTTTTTTTATTTCTCTTTTATCCTACTGAGCTTCTTTAGAATCAATAATTTGAATTTTTTTATTGGGATCTATTCTGGATAATTATTGTGTTCCTATGCGGGTGTCATATTTTCTCTTTCTCAGGTTTCATGTGTCTTTATTGATATCCATGCATCTGGTGTATCAGTCATTTCTTCTAATTTTTAAAATTTGCTTTTATAGAGAGGACTGTTTTATGAGGATGAATTCATGGTGTTTGTTAATTGATTAGGGTACTTTAACTTTGAATCTGAATGTGTGCAGTAGTGTGGTCTCTGTATAATTTCTTTGACTATAAACAGCATCATTTATATCTGAGATTTTCTCAGTGGTTAGGGTGCAGTTATTCATTGAGACTGTGGTGCAGTCTTTCTGGAAACAAGGACACCCAGTTGGCCAGTCTCTGGGCCCCAGTGCTGGCAGTGAAGTGCTGAGTGTGCATGTCATTGGGACCTAAGATGGTGTACACTGGCACTAGGGTTAGTGAGTGCAGGTAAACCAAATTTGGGGCCTCCCAGTGGCTTGCTTGGATGCTAGTAGTGATAGCCCTGGCCCAGGGAGGTACTCAGGTTCTCAGGCTCCCGGGCAGTTGATACGTCATGAACAATGGCACTGGTCCTGGCAGGATAGCACTCTGGGTCCCAAGAAGTGCATGCTAATGTTGGCAAGGACTGTGATGGGCTGGGTGTGCCAGTCCCCAGGTCTGCACGTGACATACACAGGTGCCAGCTGTGGTGGTAGCAGCTGGGTGATTATGCAAAACCTCAGGCCCCTGGGAGAAATGTTTAGTTGCCAATGTTGGTGGACAGAGCTGGACAATATTCTTGCTCCTGGACTACATGTTCTGGCATGGGGAGAGGGGTAAAGTTAGGCTGAGTTGGCTTGCACTCAGGCCCCCCAGTGGTGTGTATAGTTGCTGGCCTTGGTAGGGAGGGGTGGTTCTTTCCCCAGGCCACCAGCACAACGCTCAAATTGGGTATGGCAGGGGCTGTGCTGCTGCCCTGCCACTGGGGTGAGGGTGGTGGTAACACTTTTACTGATGGCAGCTTTGGCCAGTGGATGGGGAGTGCACATGTCATTCACATCTCAATCCCAGCAGCACTTTTGTCTCAGTTCTGGGTGTGATAGCCTACGGTTGCTCACTCTTAAATCCTAGGGTCAGCAGCCAGCTCTTCCCTCTTGTTTTCTCAGCAGCCAACATGGCAGAATCCAGCTCTGCTCCTGTCCCTCAGCCCCAGCACTGCAGAGCTCCAGGATAGCATGCAGTCTGGTCTGTTGGGGATGGGGCTCTACGATGGTGTCTTGCTCTCTCTCTCTCTCTATATATATATATATATACATATATATACATCCGAAGTGGTGGCCCACATACTTGGTTTTGCCTCTGCATCATGTGCATTAACCCACTGTTGCTCATGCCTAAGTCAAAGGGGCAGCATCCATGGCTTATCTTGGGCCTCCACCCCAGCATTGCTGAGCTCCAGGACAATGGACAGTCTTATTGAGTGGGGTTCTAGAATGGCACTCCACTGACACCTGAGTCTTAAAAGCAGCACGCTGTGCTTTGCTCATGCCTCCACTCTGGGTGTGGGGTCTGTGGTTGCTCACTCCTAAGCCCTGGAGACAACAGCCCATGTTTCTCTTACAGCTTGGTCCCCGCACCACTGGGCCACAGGGCAGTGTGCAGTCTGTTGGAGGTGAAGCTCTAAAATGGTGCTGTACTATAGCTGCTAAGGTCTCAAGGATTGTAAGAGGCCCAGTGCAATCTTTTCCCTCGGGTAGTGTTGTTGTACAGTCTCCCAGTGTTTCCGGAATTGGTGGGTTCTTGGTCTCACTGACTTCAAGAATGAAGCCGTGGACCCTCGCGGTGAGTGTTACAGCTCTTAAGGTGGCGGATCTGGAGTTTGTTCCTTCTGATGTTCAGATGCGTTCGGAGTTTCTTCCTTCTGGTGGGTTCGTGGTCTCGCTGGCTCAGAAGTGAAGCTGCAGACCTTCCCGGCGAGTGTTACAGCTCTTAAGGCCGCACGTCTGGAGTTGTTCGTTCCTCCTGGTGGGCTCGTGGGCTCGCTGGCTTCACGAGTGAAGCTGCAGACTTTCCCGGTGAGTGTTACAGCTCATAAAAGCAGTGTGAACCCAAAGAGTGAGCAGTAGCAAGATTTATTGCAAAGAGCGGAAGAACAAAGCTTAAACAGTGTGGAAGGGGACCCGAGTGGGTTGCCACTGCTGGCTCCGGCACCCTGCTTTTATTCTCTTATCTGGCCCCACCCACATCCTGCTGATTGGTAGAGCCCAGTGGTCTGTTCTGACAGGGTGCCGATTGGTACATTTACAATCCCTGAGCTAGACATAAAGGTTCTCCACGTCCCCACTAGACTCAGGAGCCCAGCTGGCTTCACCCAGTGGATCCCCCACCTGGGCTGCAGGTGGAGCTGCCTGCCAGTCCCACGCCGTGCGCTCGCACTCCTGAGCCCTTGGGTGGTTGATGGGACTGGGCGCCATGGAGCAGGGGGTGGCACTCGTCGGGGAGGCTCCAGCCGCACAGGAGCCCATGTAAGGGGTGGGAGGCTCAGGCATGGGGGCTGCAGGTCCCGAGCCCTGCCCCGTGGGAAGGCAGCTAAGGCCTGGTGACAAATCGAGCGCAGCACCAGTGGGCTGGCACTGCTGGGGGACCCAGTATACCCTCTGCAGCCGCTGGCCCGGGCGCTAAGTCCCTCATTGTCTGGGGCCAGCAGGGCCTGCCGGCTGCTCCGAATGCGGGGCCCCCCAAGCCCACGCCCACCTGGAACACCAGCTGGCCCGCAAGCGCCTCACGCAGCCCCGGTTCCCGCTGGCGCCTCTCCCTCCACACCTCCCTGCAAGCTGAGGGAGTGGGCTCCGGCCTTGGCCAGCCCAGAAAGGGGCTTCCACAGTGCAGCAGTGGGCTGAAGGGCTCCTCAAGTGCCGCCAAAGTGGGAGCCCAGGCAGAGGAGGCGCCGAGAGCGAGCGAGGGCTGTGAGGACTGCCAGCACGCTGTCACCTCTCACCGGCAGCTCACTATGTAGTTTCAGGACCCATGAGGGTTGAGTGACTCTCTTATGGCTAAGACTGCAGAAGCCTACAGTGAGAATGTGGGCTTATGAGGGTCTTTCACTGACCCTTTTCCAATGTTAGGTAGTTTCTCTTGATTCGCAGCTGATCCTAGCCACGTAAGCTACTTTGCTTCTTTCTCCATCCTTTCTTTAGGTATAGCCTGTCACTTTTCTGTTTAATTCCAGTGTTCTCTCTTAGATGAGCCATTCAAAATGTGGTTACCTACTTGTTATTTTGGTTCTTCTTAGCGGATGAAGCAAGTACAAAACGCCCCTAGTCAGTCACCTTGAAGCCTCCACCAACTCCAAAAATTTATTTTGAAAAAGATTCCTTACATAAAGTTCTGTGATATATTACCCTAAATTGCTTTTAAGAAGTCTAATTAAATTTTAAAAAATCCTTTTGTTTTTCCTGCTAAGGTATAAGATAGAGCAAGTGCAATTCCTGGTGACCTAAGCAGAATTTTCCGGAGCTTTCTTTATAAAGAAATTGTAGATAAATGGAGTATCTGACATGCAATTTTTTTGCTAGATTTGCAAATAAATTGTGATCTATTTACCTAATAGAAGTAATCTTCACAATACTGACAACTGTGAGGCAATATTAGTTAACTAACAAAACGAGCCAGGCATCTTGCAAAAATATATATGTGCTTGACAAATTTTAATCATTTTCAGTTTACACTGTATCATTACTTTATAAAAATATTATTAGGAATGTATTATACATTTCTTATTTATAAGAAATTTGTTGTTTGAATATCATAGCGTAACAAGGAAATGTTGAAAATAATATTAAAAAGACAAAAATGCATATTTTAAAATTTACATTAATTTTACTTTAAAGAGAGTAAAAAAATTGAAAGATTATGATCTTACATTATCAAGTTGACATTCAATTTCAAATAAACTCATTCTTAACAGAAGAGTTAGTTGAACTGTTCTAGTTTATATGTTGGTATAATGTAGTAATACATCCCATACAAAAAGATGATCTTTGAAAAACACATCAGTTTAGCAAAAATCCCTGGAATATTTTATTTTCCAAATCTGTAAAATAATGTAACCATCCACAATGTGATATTCAGAAAATGTTTTCCACACATCCCAAAACAGGTCTCTAAGAAGTCTAGTAAAGTGTTGCTTAAATAAAACACTTTTAAGATTTAATATTTCAAGTTAGTATTTATAAATATAAACGTAATCAGTTTAAATTATTAATAATAAAATAATTATACTTGGCTATTGACATAAATTCTTTCGTTGCCTGCTGCTGCTTTCAAAAAACTCAAGTGATTTGTGTTTAATTCACCTTCTAATCGCAAATAATTTATTTTTTACAGAAATATAAATAAAAATTGTTGGATCGGTTAAATGAGAACAGAATATCTTGAAAAATCTTAATCTGAACAAAGCATCAATTGATATGCTTTGTGTATATCTGAATGCTTTAAATTTGTGATATATTTAGATGTTTGCATTTTTATTGCTAAAATGAGACTAACAGTGCCTGTTCTATAAATACCTGTTAGCAAATAAGAGAAGTAAAAGAGTTTGTATACCACAAAAATGTATTGTTCTTCAAATGTAAAATGTTATTGCCATTATGAATGATAAAATTCCCTAGTAGCTATTCCAAGATGTTAGTTATTTGAAAATTTAAAAGCCTCTTATCTTTCTCCGAGTATCCAGAAGTAGCAAACAAATCATTTTCTCTTATGTGGCAGTTCACATTTTATTAAAAAAGAGGGAGACAGTATTATATTAAAAGGGAAAAGTCAGGGCCTTTAATTCAGAGAGCTATGACACATTAATCTTGGGAAAGTTTTCCACCCTTTTGAAGCTCATTGGATGTAAACAAAAATAAACATAAAGATAATGCATATACATCACATAACCAGCACCTGCTACAGAGTTTACTCAACAACTGTAAACACTTGTTATTCTCTTTTGTCCTTCCACATGAGATTTTGAGGTTGTATTTTATGGTTGTGTTTAATCACATTTTGAGGTTCATCTAGTACCCCCAGGTGGACTACTTATTCCCATGATAGTAACACTGGAGACCCTTAGGCTTCATTACATATATTTTCAAGTCATTAACTCAACTCCTACTAGTTCCTCAGGACTCAACAGCTTTTCTCTTAGCCTTCCTAACTCCCAAGGCTGGGCTAAGTTTCCTGTATATCTCACTTCATTTTCTGTATATTCCTAGGAGAGCACTTCCAATAATGCATCGTAATTGCCTTTTTTTTCCCTCAACTATAAATTTTTACATCTTATGCAGGACTGCACCTCAATGCCCAGCACAGTGCCAAGCACAGAGAAATACATACTTGCTCGATGTGTGGACTAGTAAGATTATTTTATCAAGGCTGTTTGTATCTCTGCATAAACTCTAACTCTGCTTCTCTCATTTAAAAACTGACAGTCTGTTTACCAGGCAAATTTATCCAATCTACTTTTTTGTATAATCCTGCCTGATGTGGTCAGGGCTTCTTTGGATAAATTCTAGACTGCTTATGTTTGATTCTGATATCAAAGTTTACTAGTTGTGAAAATTTGGGGAAGTTACTTCACCTCTTTGTGTATGACTTTCCTACAGTCATACTGTATGTTATAACAGCTAATCAGAGGATTCTGTGAAAACAAATGTCTACATGAGCATTTACTTAGGATATTGCCTGGTGCATAGACTTGCTATATTTACTTCCACATCCTCTTCCAACAACACTGATCTTAGTCCAAATTAAATGTAAGCAGAAATATTCTACAATTGATGACTTTGTTTTATTTATAAGTCATTCAATCCTAAAGTTTAGACACGGGATATATTTTGACAAGAGTGTAATAGATATAGCTTTTCTTGTGTGTGTGTCTGTGTGTGTTTATAGGTTTATGCTTTTCAATCAAGAATGTGGAAAATAGCATATATATGTTGAAAGCTAGAATTTCATAGTAGCAAAACTATAGTTATAGAAGGCTTCTAACAAGCTGATAAAGTTTTGTTTTGAACAAACTGATATACTACAGAAATATTAAAGAAGTATCTATTTTTAATGCATGCTTTAAGTAAATCATTCCACTGAATTTAATCTGCCATAAATACTTCTATTAATCTCACTCTTGAATTGTTATGAGGGTCAATATCTTTTGTGGAATTATTATGGTATGATGATTATGACTTTGTTTGCTACTTTTTCTACTTATACACAATACTGTGCCTGGACATTCAAATTAAAGTGAATAACTTGGGGACTATCCATGTATTCTAGATTTTTTAAATCTTTTGTTTCAATTATAAAGATCTGTGCTCTCCAATGTAGTAGCCACAAGCCACCTGTGGTTATTTAGTTCTTGAAATGTGGCTGCTATCAGTTGAGATGTGCTGTAAGTGTAAAGTAGCTACAAGGTTTTGAAGAATTAATTTAAAAAATACAATATCTCATTAATAATTTTACATTGATTAGATATTCAAATGATAATATTTTGATATATTAAGTTAAATAAAATACATTGTTAAAATTAGTTTTACTTTTATCTTTTCACTTTTTTAATGTGACTACTAAAAGATTTGAAATTATATATATGGTTCACATTATATTTCAATTAGACATAATTTATCTGACTAGTTTAACTGAAAGTTACTTTTAAAAAATGTTATTTGTTGAGATGAAATAACCTTTTTATCCATTTTACCTTTTGAGTATAAACACAATCTTCAAAAGTATTTTATTTCTTTCTAAAGCTAATGTTTGACATAGAATCAAGTAATTGTATATATATGCATATATATCATATATTTTGAAGTTATAAGTCTAAAAGAACAAGCTGTCCAACTCAGATATTTTTGTAATTATAATGTCCTGTCTAGTAGACAGTTCCCAGATTTTCACCCCTACTTTTTTCTCTAATTTTTAATCTATGCTTATATCAATACATTTATAAATCTTTGCTTTACAAATACATAAATGAAAGGAAAGGGAAAGCTCTTTTTAAATTAGAATGACAACTAATAAATGTAGAAGAATTAGAAAATCACCACTTGTGAGTCATCATAATAAAATTTACTCAGATAAGACTGAATTAGCAGTGAATATTAAAATTAGTGGGCAAAATTCTGCTGAGGAAAAAGACATTTACATAGATATACAAGTCACAAAATAATTATTCATTATAAAAGGTGAATAATTTTATGATGAAGAATCCCAGTGAAACACCATCCTAACTAAGCTAACATCACTAGTATGGAACAAATCAAATTGTGTTGATAAGATGTGATGACAAAAACACAGTCGCTTTTGTGATATCCATGCCCAAAATGCAGAACCTGAATTTAATCATGAGGAAACATCAGATAGCCAAAAATGAGGAACAATCTACAAAAATGAAGTGGCCTGTACTCCAAAATCATTGAAGTCATGAAAGATAAAGAAAGGCTAAGGAATTATTGAAAAAACTCAAGAGACATCATAATCATATGTGCTATGTGATCTTAAATTGTATTCTGTACAGGTAGTGCAACGGGTTGAATATTTGTTTCCTACCCTCCTAAAAAAAATTCATATGTTGAAATTCTAACCCCCAATGTGATGGTATTAGATGGGGTTTTTGGGAGGTAATTAGGTAATGAGGGTAAAGCTCTCATGAATGGAATTAGGGCTCTTATAAAAGGAATTCCAGAGGGCTTTCTAGCTCTCTTTCTGACATGTGAAAGGAGGAGGCAGTCTGCAACCTGGAAGAGGGTTCTCACCCACCCCTGAACATGCTGAAGTCCTGACTTCAGACTCTTCAGCCTTCAAAAATGTTACAAATACATATTTTGTTGTTTATAAGCCACCCAGTCTGTGGTAATTTGTTATAGCAGTATGAACAAAGACAGATTTAAGGTTTTTTTCACTATACAGAGTGTTATTGAAATAATTGGTGAAACATGAATGGAGTCTGTAATTTTTTGGTATTATTGTACCAGTGTTAATTTTCTGATTTTAATGGTCTTTGTCCTTCAGAACAAGGGCTGTGGTCCTTTTCTTTTAGGAAATACTTACTGAAGCATAAAGTGTAATGGGTAAAATAGCAATTTTCAGTTGGTTCAGAAAAATAAATTACAAGTATATTTACATATACATATGCACACATACAGAGGGAGAGAGAATAAGGCAAATGTGGTAAAATATTAATATTTTTACCAAGGTGAATTCTTTGTTCTATTCTTGTGCCTTATCTAGAAGTCTAAAATTATTTCATAATGAAAGTTTTTACAAATATTAAGTGGAATTCAAGGTAAATCTTGAGAAAATGCAGACAATTCTTTCTCTGAAAAAGGAGAGAAGCTATTGATGGACAGGCAACATTGAATGGCATACAAATATTCTGAAAGGTACAAGAGCCACTGATTTCCTTTGCTTAACCTCCCACAATGTCCTCAGCTACTTTCTGGTCTGATCATACACAAACGTGAAAAAAGCTTCTCTTAAAATGCTTTTTCTGTGAGCTAAAAAATAAGAAAAAGTCCAACTGAGTGTTCCTCTTTGATTAGCCTCGGTCAGTTCAAATGAGAGAAGCGGTTTCCAAGGCCAGTAGTGAGCCCATAGCCTTCAATGCTTCTTTACTGTTGCCCTTGTATTTTGCAGGGCTTTTTCATGCCCTTCTTTTGCCTCATCTTTTGAATAGGATTGTAGAGTATGGAAAAAAGTGTAAATGCTCTTGGGAGACTGTCTTTTACCTTTCTTTTAGTTCTCTGGAACTATTTTAACTTCTCTAAACATTCCTTCATGCTGAATTTATGCTCTGCTAAATCAAGTACCCACTTATTTCAACTTTACCTTTAGGACAACCTTTGTTATAGTATCACTTGAAAACAGAAAATAAACTAGTAAGCATAATAAAATTATCAACACAACCCCATTAAGCTTTTTATAAATGCCCTGTTACTTAAAACCAGTAACAATCTTCAATATTGCTTCATTGAAGATAATTCATTCCTTTGTTATTAAAGGTTTATTCAAATTGTTGCTCAATTTACAGTATTAAGCCAGAAGAAACAGGAAAGTTTCTTAGGCATATATTAAATCATAATAAAACAATAGCAAAAATACATCTAAGATTATGCTAAATTAGATAATAGAAAATTCCAAGTCAAGAAATAATTCTTGAATAAATAATAAAATTACTGCTTCTGCAGTCCTCTTTGCCATCACCTAATATTGTGTTACTAGGCAAATCATTTAATCTCTGAGCCACCAAAATAACACAAAGAAGTGGCAATAGATTTAATGTTTGGATTAATTTCTCTATGTGTAATTAGAATAATCTTAAAACTTTGAAAATACAATGGGCTAATTCTAAGTTACACTTTTAAGGCTCCAAATACTTAAAATGATAAATTCCCAAAAGATTTTACAAGACCCTTTTTCTGAGCTTTGGTGTTCAAGAAATGACCTAATTATCAAACTAATTTTAGACACAAATAGAACTTTATAATATGCTTTATGCACAAAATTTAATGGAAGAAATGTAGATGACTTACAGTTCAGTTCCAGGGGTACTGTATTCCCAGTGACCTATTTACTAAATAAAACTCTGCTACGGTGCTGTTTTCTGTACTGTACAGAAGATCATAAACATACAGAAAATGCCCTTCATTTCTAATGCATTTGAATCACCTTTTTCTCACCTTTATTCAACAGGGAAGAACAACAATCTAAGCTGCTTTAGTAATAATGTTATTCCTTAGAAGATGCAAAAATAGTTTTGACATTTTATCCCATCAAGGACAAAAACAAATGAATGTTATAGAATAAAAAGAGATTGCCTGTGGTATACAACTTCTTCCTGAAAGTAAAACAACAGCAAAGAGCAAAGAAATAAGTCTTCATTTTCAAAGGGAGAGATTTTCTACCATCGGGTTTGTTTTTATTTTAATTAGACTTCTATTTTTGAGATAATTGTAGATATGCATGCAGTTATGAAGATAATGCAGAGATCTGGTATACTCTTTACCTGATTTTCCCCAAAGGTAACATCTTGCAGAACTATAATTCAACATCACAAACAGAATATCAATGTTAATACAGTCAAGATACAGAACATTACTATTACTACCATAACCTTTCTGTTGCCCTTTTGTGGCCACATTCAGTTCCCTCCCTCCTTTACCATTGGCAACCACTAATTTGTTCTTTATTCTATAATTTTTTGATTTCAAGAATGTTATGTAAATGGCTTTCCTCACTCAGCATAATTCTCTGCAGGTTTATTCAGGCTGTTGCCTGTGTGAATAGTATATTTTTGTTGCTGAGTAGTATTCCATGGCATGGATGTACCCTAGTTGGTTTAACTATTCACTTACTGAAGGAGAATCTGGATTGTTTCTAGTTTTTTACTTTTAGAAAATAAAAAAGCTAATAAAATCTTTATGTACAGGATTTTATGTAAAAATAAATTTTTATCTCCCTAGGCTCAATGCCTAGAAGTACAATGCTGGGTTGCATAGTAGTTTCATATTTAATTTAGTCAGAAACTAACAAAGTGTTTTCCAGAATGTTTTACATCCCCAACAGTAATATACAAGTGATCTAGTTTTTCTGCATCATCACCAGCATTTGATATTGTTACTAGTTTTTACAGGAATTTAGTGAAATATTTTATTATAATTTTGATATACATTTTGCTAATGGCCAACGATGTTGAACATCTTTTCCTGTGCCTACTTGTTTGTATTAGTCCATTCTCATGCTGCTATAAAGAACTGCCTGAGACTGGGTAGTTTATAAAGGAAAGAGGTTTAATTGACTCACAGTTCCGCAGGGCTGTGGAGGCCTCAGGAAATTTACAATCAGTGAAAGTGGAAACAAATATATCCTCCTTCACATGGCGGCAGCAAGGAGAAGTGCCAAGTGAAAGGGAAAAAACCCCTTCTAAAACCATCAGATGTTTTGAGAACTCACTCACTATCATGAGAACAGCATGGAGGTAAGTGCCCCCATGATTAAATTACTTTCCACTGGATCCCTCCCATGACATTTGGGGATATGGGAACCACAATTCAAGATGAGATTTGGGTAGGGACACAGCCAAACCATATCACTTTCATCTGTACATCCTTTATGGTGAAATTTCTCTATATGTCTTTTGCTACTTTCTTCTTGGACTTTTTAAACCTTGAGTTTTGAGTATTCTTGATTTATTTTAATGATAATCCTTTTTTCAACATGTGGTTTATAAATATTTTTCCCACTGTGTAACTCATCTTTTCACTGTCTTAACATGATCTTCTGCAAAGCAAAAGTTTTCAATTTCAAGAAAGCCCAATTTATCAATTTTTGTGTTCATGGATTGTACTTCAGCTGTTACATCTAGGAACTACATGCCTGGCCCTAGGTTCTGAAGATTTTCTCCTAACGTTTCTCTAAAAGTTTTACAGATTTACATTTTACATTTACACCATAGGTCCATTTTTAGTTTACTTGTGTTTTAAGCCGTGGATGTCTAATCGCTTCACTATTATACACTGAAAATACTCTTTCCTCTATTCAATTGCGTTTTCACCTCTGCCTTTTCACCAATACCCACCTATATCTGCTGGGTATAGGTGTATCTTATTCTATGGATTCATAATTACACATTCTGTTTTATTTAATTGACACAAAATGTGTCCGTCCTTCCACCAATATGAGAGTCTTGATTAATATACCACATTAAAAGTCTTGAATTCAGGTAGATGATTTGTCCCACTTTCTTCTTGTTTTTTTTAATTATACTTTAAGTTCTAGGGTACATGTGCACAACGTGCAGGTTTGTTAAATATTCTTCTTTATCCAGAGAGACTTTAGCTAGTTTCTTTGCTTTTCCATATAAATTTTAGAATAGTCTCATTTATATCTACAAAATGTACGGCTGGAGTTTTGATAGAAATTGTATTACACCTATTCATTAATTTGCAGAAATTTGCATATTTACTATTTGAGTCATATAACTCAAAATAAAATTAAATTAAATTGAAAAGTAATTTTTAATTGTAAATGATATTATTTTTCTATTTTTATTGCCCACTTGTTCACAGTTAGGAGACAGAAAAAAACTGATTTTTGTATGTTTTTCTTGTTAAAATCATTTATTACTTCTTAGAAGCTTTTTGCATATTCCTTGGGATTTTCCATGTGAACAATTGTATCATCTGTAAATAAAAGACATTTTATTTCTCGCTTTCTAATTTGTATTTTTTTTTTTTTAAATCTTCTTGCCTCGTTGCAATGGCTAGAATTGTTAACACCATGTTGAATGCCAATAGTAAGAGTGGGCATTTTTGCCGTGTTTCTGATTTTTAGAAGCAAAACTTTCCATCACTCAACATAAGTATGTTAGCTGTAGCATTTATATGTGCTCTTTATCAAATTTAGGACATTTCCCTCTATTCATACTTTCTGAGAATGTTTATCCTGATTATGTGTTGGATTTTGTCAACTGCCTTTCTGCATTGACATATACATGTGTGGGTGTAATTTTATATATATCTCTTTAACATGATGTATTATATACAGTAGTTTTCAAATATTGAAACAATATTTGGTTTAGCCTTGCATTCTTGGAATAAACCCCACTTGGTTATTTTTATATATTACTGAATTCTATCTTGCGAATATGTTATTTAGATTTCTGTATCTATGTTTATGGAAAATATAAATTTGCAGTTTTAGGTGTTTGTGTGTGCATGCATATGTGTGTGGAAATTTGCCTGGTTTTGATATCAGGGCAATACTATCTTTAAAAAATGAATGGGGAGTTATTTCCTCCTTTTCTATTTTCTGAAAAGATTATGTAGAATTAACGTTATGTTTTTGAATTTGAAATTTTTTAATTATAAAATTAATTTCTTAATAGTTATAGGCTTTCTCAAATTATTTCATATTAAGTTATAAATCATATTTTTCAAAAACTAGTCTATGTTATCTAAGTTATAAAACTTAGATGCATAGAGTTGCTCATAGTACATTCTTACTCTTTACTATTTTGATCTGTTTTATTTTCTATTTAATTACTGTAAATTTATTATTTGTAAATTTGTCTTTTTTCTTTGTCGGTATTCCCACAGGTTTGTCCATTTTATTGATTCACATATAACTCTTTGGTTTGTTGATTTTTCTCCATTGACATTGACTTCTAATTTTATCTTTATTATAATTTCCTTTCTTCTGTTTGCTTTCAGTACATTTTGCTCCTTGTATTTTTATTTCTTTTGAGAATTTCTCTTTGGCCCATGGATTATTTAGATATATTTTATCTTCAAGTGATTGCAGCTTTTTCTGTTATCTTTCTGCTATTGATTTTAAATTTGACTCCATTGTGTTCGGAGAATGTATTTTGTATGATTTCAATTATTTTAAACTTGTTGAGGTTTGTTTTGCTTTGTTTTGTTTTGACTGAGTTTCATTCTTGTTGCCCAGGCTGGAGTGTAATGGTGTGATCTCGGCTCACTGCAACCTCCACCTCCCTGGTTCAAGAAGTTCTCCTGTCTCAGCCCCCCGAGTAGCTGAGATTACAGGCGCCCGCCACCACACCCGGTTAATTTTTGTATTTTTTAGTAGAGACAGGGTTTCACCATGTTGGCCAGGCTGGTTCTGAACTCCTGACCTCAGGTAATCCATCCGCCTCGGCCTTCCAAAGTGCTAGGATTACAGGTGTGAGCCACTGCTCTTGGTCAATTTTTTTATTTTGCGGACTAGAATATGGTCTACCTTCCACAGACAATTATTTTCCAAAGGTATATTCTGTTGTTGTTGGGTGAAGTAGTCTAAAAATGTTTATTAGAATGTGTTTTTTGATAGTGTTGTTGAGTTTTTCTGTACCCTTTCTGTTTTGCTGTCTAGTTAGTTGATCAATTTTGGGAGAAATGGTGAAGTCTACAACTATAATTGTGTATTTGTTTCTTCAGTCATGTCAGTTTTTGCTTTACATATTTTGAAGATACGTTGTGTGGTGCCCAGTCATTTAGAACTACTATGTCTTCTTGGTAAACTGAAACTTTTAGCATTATATAATATCTCCTCTGTAACTAGTAATTTTCTTTGCTCTGAAGTTTACTTTGTCTGATATTAATATAGCTACACCTGCTTTCATTTAATTAAGGACTGCACAATGTAGCTTTTAAATATTAAATTATTTTTTACTTTAACATTCTCTGTATCTATCTTCGTGTTAAAATGAGATTTTTTTTGTAGATAAAACAGTTTGGGTCATATTTTTAATGCATTCTGCCAATCTCTGTCTTTGAATTTATGTAATTAGACCACTTACTTTAATTAAATTATTAACATATTATGACTTAGCCATTTTATTTTTGGTTCCTGTTTCCTCTGTCTCTTCCTTTATTCTCTCAAGTGTTTTCTCAATTAAGAGACTCAAAAAATTATTTTCTTTTTTGCCTTTCTACAGGTCACTTAAACATTTGTTAGAATCTTGTTTTAATCTATGTCTTTTTTGGTCCATCTTTTTGTATAGCTTTTGTAATGATTGTTCTGTGTATTAAATTTTATCAGCACAGGTGTAGAAACCTTACATTTTATTTTGATCTTTTACCTTTTATAACATAGAATACAATTTTAAAATATAATAACTTAAATATTTTCTCTACATATATTTAGAACCACATTACATGTAATTTTTACTTCAACCATCAATAATAATTTAACAAACTCAAAATGAAAAGAAAACCTAATGTATTTATCCATAATTTTCCTTACCATGTTCATTCTCTGTTCCTGATATTTACAAGTCACATTATTTTATCATACCCTTACTGTATAGAGAAGTTTTTTATTTTAAAGTAAGTCTGATGCCAACAAATTATCTTAGCTTTTCTTCATCTGATAATGTCTTCAATTTCCCTTTACCCAGGAGTGGTGTTTTTGCTGGGTATAGAATTCTGAGTTGTCAATTCTTTCCTTTAGGCACTTGAAAAATATTATGTCTTTTTAAAAATCTTCCATGGTTTCAGATGAGAAATCCATTGTCATTCTATTATTTTTTCTATTAGTAAAGTGTTGTTTTTCTTTAGCTCCTTTCAATATTTTTTCTTTCATTTTCAGAAGTTTACTTATGATGTGTCTTGGCATAAATTTATCTGGGTTTATCCTTTCTGGGATTCACACCTTCTTGAATCTCTGACTAAATTTGTAAAGTTTTCAGCCAATATTTATTTGAGTACTTTTCAGCCTCCCTCTTTCTATTCTCTTTCTAAGACTTCAATGCACAAGGATTAGATGTTTTTGCCCATATGTCTGTCCTTGAAGCTCTGTTCATTTTTTTCCATTCAATTGATTTAATTTTTTATGATTAATTTTGGGTGATTTATATTGTTCTACTTTCCTGTTCTCTGATTATTTTCTCTGTTCCTTCCATTCTGTTTTTTAGCTCATCCACTGAGTTTTTTATATCAATATTTTATTTTTTATGTATAGGTTTTTCTTTGGTTTTTCTATACAACTAATTTATTGCTGAGACATTATCTTTTTCATTTAAATGTGCTTTTAGTTGCTTGCCTAAATACTTTTATTGTGGCTTCTTTAAAAACTTTGTCAGATGATTTTAGTATCTCTATTACCTCAATGCTGACACATCTTGACATTTTAAAAAATTAAGTTTACTTGTTTCTGGTTTTTGGTATAATTAGTAATTTTTTTAATTGAAGCCTAAGCATTGTCGTATTGTTACAAGATGCTGGATTTTATTTAAACTTTCTGTTTTATCTGGTTTTCTCTGATACCACTTAGGGAAGGGAAGTAGGAGGGCTGCATTTTTACTGGAAGGTGGAATTGATACTCAGATTCTATTGAGTCTATTGAGCTCCCTGAATGGGGAGCTCTTTATTACAGCTAAGTGGGTGTGAGAGTTCTGACTCCCATTTGGTTTCCAATGCATGTATCCATGTGTTATCCACTGACTCTACAGTGGCGACGTTGTTGAAGCTGGAGATGATGAAAGTTCTTTCTCTCCACCAAGCCTCTTTTGACACCATTCCTGCAGTAAAGAAAAGAACACCTTCTACCTACCATCAGTGCTGTAAAGATGTAGGAGGAAGTCCAGGCTATTCAAGTACTTTCCGTTGACTCTACAGGGATGCAGAGGAAGAGGGGAAAGACTTTTGTTGTTAGTGGTGGGGTAAAAGTCCCAGTTCCCTATTTGGCCTTCTCTGACATCACATCTGTGGGGATGTTGGAGTAATACACAAAGGCCTATGAGGGTATAAATTTAGGCTTCTTATTCAATGTTTGCTAGTGTGAGTGTTGGAGGGGGATACATATTTATTCTTTAGTGTTTGGCTGGAGTAGAGCATTTATTGTCTACAAATTTTCTCTCTTGCTAGGCTGTTCCTTTTGTGGCCCTTTGCTATAGGTAGCACTTTTTATTGGGGCTTTTTTTTTTTTTTTGATCTGGGCCTATTAGCACTTCTTTTTTGCCAGCCTTTTCTGCTCTGGGCCTGGGATATTTGAGACAAAGAGAAAACCCAAGAAACTTACCATTGTGTTAGTCCTTGGGTCCTAATGACCCAACCTGATTTAACTTATTCTGTCCACCATTCTGAGTCTTTGTGTTATAGCTAATGTTCAGGGTGACCATTGTACTTAGTAGGAACAGTAAGAAAGAGTGCATCTGTTTCACCTTCCCAGAAAATGAATTCCTCTTAAGTTTTTAAATATATGTAATATTTTTAAAGTATATATTCAAATGTTAATACAAAATGAAAGTTATAATTTCAGTTTTTTAAACCTACGTGGTGAAAATGCCATGGCCAATTTTTTATTTCTCTTTAAAAACAACTCTAAAAGTGATCTGTATTATACCAAAGAGTATCATCTTTTTACTCTCTTGTAATTTCTTCATTTCTTTATTTCTTGAAAACTATTTTGAAAGAAGTCAATAAATAGAGAAATGAGTCTTGGCAGTAACTTTCTATTTTGTAATTACTTAGGACACTTTGGACCTGGCTTTTCTTTTTGTAAGTTTATATATTTACTGTCATATAATTTTAAGTGTCTATAGAGTATGCTTTTTGTTCTTTAAAATTATATTGTTGCTTCTAAGTTCTTAGACATTATATAACAAGAGTTTAAAGTATTGACCAACTTTTTTAAGTGGCATTGGGGCAACTCCTCCAAGGAATTACATAATCTTCACCTAGTCAGTCTTACAAATCATAATAGGATATTGCCACCCCCAAATAAAAATAAAAATTTCCAAAGTAATTTTATTGGGGAATTTTATTTACCCTTATGAAAACCAGTTTTTAGCAATGATGCTCTATATATTATTACTAAACATAGTCTACAAGTAGTTAAGATATGGAATATTTTATATTTAACAACATTATAAGCATTTTCTATCACTTATTTATTACTTAAATGGTTCATATTTTGTCTCAGCAAACATGCAGCACAAATGCTACAATTCAATATACAGAATCTTGACATTATTACTTTCTCTTCTTCAGTAAGAAAAAAAATTTCTGTGGATCGTAGGTTTAAAATTTGTGAATAAATTTAAAACCAAAATTAAGGTGTCTAGAGGTAATGATAATTTTTATTCCAACCCTAAATGGTTTTCTTTATTCAAGTTACTTCTACTGTATTAAAATAAAGTTATTTATTCCCATTTCTTTCTTCATTATAAATATTAATCAAAAATTATTAATATATATTCATGATTTTTAGAAATCCTTAATTTGATAAAGGCTATCTAAAAAATCTCCTGCAAATCTCATTCTTAATGTGAAATATCGGAAGTGTTCTTCAGGTATCAGGAATTAAATAAGGATAACCACTATCCCCATTTCTTTGCAAAATTAAACTTGAGGTCCCAGCCAGAGACTCAATAAGACAAATAAAATATATAAAAAGTTGAAAAAATTGTGGGATGCAAACACACAACCTTATCAAAAGTAGTCAGCCTCAGCTGCCTCAGCAGCAACTAACTCCCAGGCAATTTGTCAGGATCTCTGTTAGCAAAATATTCTTCCTACAGTCAGGATAATGTGGATCAAGTTGTCTCGTGGGTCTACATACCCCAGTTTATAGAAAGCTCCATTCAGTACTCTTTATGAGTGACTCAGGAGATTGATCCTCCAGACCTCTGTTCTAACACACAGTATATCTAGCTGAGCTTTTATGATAAAACATTTTCTACAGAACTGGGATTTAAGACAACCAGGAATCTTAGCATAGATCTTATCAATGCTACTACAGGCTTTCTTTCAAACTCAAGCAACATGTAGAGGCTTTCTTTCAAACTCAAGCAAACATTACCTACTTTTTAGGTTAGGCCTGCTTTCTACTTTTTGAAAAAACTAAACTGCTCTAAAAATGACATTTGCTACACACAAAATGACAACTGTGGTAATAGATGTGTTAGTCAATTTGGCTGTGATAATCATTTTGCAATGTACAAGTATAGCAAATCATTATATTGCACATCTTGAGTGTATATAATTTTTATTTGTCAGTTATACCTCAATAAATCCAAAAATAGAAATATATATGCTAAACGAGAAAAACATATATGCTTACGACATTACTTAAGAATATGTTTACAATTTGACAAGATAGGGTTAAACATTGTCAAAATAATTTTATTTTTTGGGAAACAAAATAAGTCATCCTTTAAAAAATTCTTATAAAAATTATATCACAATTTGATTTACAATAGCAACAATGAGTACCAAAATACCTAGAAATGAATCTAATGAAATTGTGTAAAACTTTTATACTTATGTTTTAAAAATTATTAATCAGGTAAATAAGAAAAACAAAGAAAGAGATATGCCATCTTTATGGGTTGAAAGACCCAATAAGATAAAGACATCAATTCTGCAAAATTGATCTAAATATTAAGTGCAATCAGAATCAAAATCCTATTAGGAAATTGATAGAAATTCTCAAACTAATACTAAATTAGACAAAAGTAGTCAATAAAATAATGCTGAATTTGGAGGTGGAAGATTTAACCGCCATATATACTTATTATAAATAAACAATTATTAAATCAAGGTGTTATTGGGGCAAAAACCAGATAAACCAACATACCAATCTAGAGAATCCAACAAAGAAACCTTCACATATGTAATTATTTCTCTGATAAAAAGGTGTTACTGCATTCCAATGGAGGAAAAAAAATGCCCCTTGTGTTAAATGGTGTTGGATTTACATAAGAGAAATACATATTTATGGTTACAAAAAATGTATAAGCATGTTTACTGCAACAGTATTTGTAATCCTCTCAACTGGAAACAGCCCAAATGGCCACTAAGAATAAAATGGATAAATAAATTATAAAATATTTTCATAATAAAATACACAATAAAGATGAATGAATATCAAAACATATCAAATGAAAAAGGCGAGCACAAAAAATTACATACTGTCTTATTTCATCTGCATGTGTATAATTCAAAAACAAATGAATAAATCTGTGGTTATAGAAGTACTAGAGAGGCAATTTCTTTTAGTGGAACAGTCATGAATCACACAAGACAAGAGGAAAGCTATTGGAGTGCTAATAATACTCTATTTCTGGCCATGAGCAGTATTGACATGGATGAGTTCAATTTATAAAGCAGAATTTTCATTCATCTACTTATTTATGTAGGTTTCTCAGTATGGTATATCTTTGTTATATTTCAATGTAAAAACATTTATTTTTTAAAAAGTGTGACCTACCTTAGAGACCAATCAATAAATTGCAGTTTCTAGACTTAATTTGCTTCACGACTCTCTAGGCATTCCCTTAGTTCAGGTTGCTCTAACAAAAATACCATAGACTGATGGCTTAACCAAGAAACAATTATTTCTCAACAGTTCTGAAGGCCAAACAATCCAAGATCAACACACCTGCAGATCTCACGTCTGGTGAGGGTCCACTTCTGGTTTGCAGACCGTCCCTCTCTTACTGTGTCCTTACATGGTGGAGATTAGAGAAAGAGGAATCATGCTCTTATATCTGTTTTTATAAGTGCACTAATCCCATCATTTGGGCCCCACCCATGACCTAATTACCTTCCAAAGGCCCCACCTCCAAATACCATAACACTTGGGATTAGGGATTCAACATATGAATTTTGAGGGGGCAAAACCATTCAGTACATAGCAAGCACTTATGAGACTAATAAGGAAACTTGATCCAGAAGCAGATATTTGATAAAATTAAGAAATAATGTTTAAGTATTTTTGTGCAATAATATTATTATAGTAATGTTTAAAATAAAATAATCTTTATCTCATAGAGGCACATTCTGAGAGTTGTTTCAAAAGTAACCTGTATAGGAAGTGGATTGATCAGCATTGAAGCTCGGTAATGGAACGGAAGTTCATTACATTATTTTTCCTACCTTTATGTACATTTGAAATTAAAAGATTAAAAAATCAGAATGATTGCTATCTACACTGAAGTAATATATTAATGATCAGAGCCCAATACTTACTTGACAGTCAATTAATAATGTGTCCACAGCCCTAAAAAAATCATATTGGGATTGCAAGGTGAAATCTCTATAAATTTATAGGCTATTGTAAAAGCATTAAGTCGTCAAAGAAGTTTAAACATAAATTGTGGGTTTTTTTTTTTTTTTTTTTTTTTTGAGGTGGAGCCTCGCTCTGTCACCCAGGCTGGAGTGCAGTGAGGGGATCTCGGCTCACTGCAACTTTTGCCTCCCGGGTTCAAGCAATTCTCCTGCCCAACCTCCCTAGTAGCTGGGATTATAGGCACCCGCTACCACACCAAGGTAATTTTTGTATTCTTAGTAGAGACGAAGTTTCATCATGTTGGACAGGCTGGTCTCGAACTCCTGACCTCAGGTGATCCACCAGCCTCGACCTCCCAAAGTGCTGGGATTACAGGTGTGAGCCATCACACCCAGCCTAAAAATAAGTTTAAAAATAATAAAAACCTGGGACTTCAAAATATTTTATTTTATTCAAAATAAAATACCAGTAATGAGAAACAAACTCTTGAGTTTTACACAAAATTTCACTCATTGGTTTGTTTATTTTGCCATAATTTCCATAGGTGGAGAATGTCAGCTTGACAACATAGCTAATAAGATGGATTTCACACAAAATGAAATCATCTGTTTTAGGTTCCCTCCCTTATTAAAGTTTCATACTAATGGCCTGTCATCTTAAAATGTATGCTTAAACTTTTCACATTGTAGTCTTGAACTTTTGATAAACTCATATTACGGAACATTTTATTATTTATTTATACTTTCTCCTGCCCTTCAATAGTAGCAAGTTTCCTACAGGCATATTTAGGGATTTTGTAAGAAGTATATATGAGGAACTATAAGGTACCTTAACAATCATGTAATTCAAATACTTCATTTTACATATAAAATCCTTTATTCCCTGTAAAGGATGTGTATGTGATGGTTTGCACAATAGCCTCTCCCTGGGGCCTTCCTGCAAACTACATTTCACCCATTCCATCCACATGATTTCAATTTCCATATTCTTAAAACATTTCATTTCACCCCCGGCCACAACTGGTTGTTCTCAAAGCTGGCACCTCTCTGAATATTGTTAGATTTTGATAAATCGTAAATTATAATACTGATAGCAGCTGTGTTTTTAATCATTTAGGAAAGAAAAATTATTGGCAGTGAAAGAGAAAGCTGAAGCCAATAGAGAGAAGCAGAAATGAGAACACCAGAAGGATTCAAGTTTGACTGCTAACTCCTGAAACCTGTGCCCAATGATTCTTTATTCCATTAGATTCCCCAACATCCCTCCAATAAATTTCTTCTTTTGATTTATTTAATCTAAGTTTGATATATTCTGTTGCAACAAAGAGAACTGTAAATAACACAATGCCTTTGAAGGGTTAGGGATTTATCCAAGCTTTCAAAACCAGTTTGAAGTTGTTTTGGAAGCCAGATATTCTGGCTAATAGGTACTAATAAATTCTTGTTCAAATGAAATCAACTGTAATATGTCATATTTTTAAGAAATATTTCAATATTTGTATATGTATATTTATGACTATTATATTGCATTATCTTCAGTAGAGGTTTCAACTAATGAGAGACAGTATATTTGCAACTTTTAACAAAATTTGGCAATTCTTGAAATGGAAATTAAATTATGTCAGATTTACTTTAAATTACTGCACAACAAAAAAGTGAGAAGGTGGCAATATATAAAACTAAATAAGAAAAACACTGATTGCTAAAGCTGGGTAATTGGTAAACAAGGTTCACTATAGTATTCTCCCTTCTTTTGTGCTTGTTGGAAATTTTTCATTATAAAAAGTATATCATAAAATCTGCTATATTATAGATTCTCATTAAATACTGGTTACCCCTGTCATTCATAGCCCAATTTGGGGAAAAAAATAGGAAGAAGTGAGGGTAGCTAATGGAAGTGGGGACTATATTTAGTAACTGTGGGTACACTTACTTTCTGAATTGTGTGTAATAGAATGAATTTTAGACCAGATATCTTAATAGCTAGTTCCAAATTCTATCCACTTTTTCCTTCTCATTCACCATTTGGCCATTTCACCATTTAACAATTTATATGATGCATTTTTACTGCATTTTATTGCAATCTTGCTTTTTGACTCACACTTTTTTAGGTATTGAAAATGAAAACATTTTATTTATAATAGGAGTCTTATTTGTACTTTGGTACAGTTTTGAGCTTATCATTTTTTTCCTTAAGCTTCTTTTTCATAGGTAAATCTAAATAAAACTGGGGAAATTCTGAAAATGTGTTCACTGGAGAAAAGTAATGTATAATTGCATATACACTATACTTCCTTTTTTCTTCAGTGTTTTGTTTTCCTACACTTTAAATTTCATATGGAACCAAAAAAGAGCCCATATAGCCAAGACAATCCTAAGCAAAAAGAACAAAGCTGGAGGCATCACGCTACCTGACTTCAAACTACACCACCAGGATATAGTGACCAAAACAGCATGGTACTGCTACCAAAACAGATATGTAGACCAATGGAACAGAGTAGAGGCCTCAGAAATAATGTCACACATCTACAACAATCAGATCTTTGACAAACCTGACAAAAACAAGCAATGGGGAAAGGCTTCCCTATTTAATAAATGGTGTTGGGAAAACTAGCTAGCCATATGCAGAAAACTGAAACTGGACCCCTTCCTTATACCTTATACAAAAATTAACTCAAGATGGATTAAAGACTTACACGTAAGACCTGAAACCATAAAAACCCTAGAAGAAAACCTAGGCAATACCATTCAGGACATAGGCATGGGCAAAGACTTCATGTCTGAAACACCAAAAGCAATGGCAACAAAAGCCAAAATTGACAAATTAGATCTAATTAAACTAAAGAGCTTCTGCACAGCAAAAAAAACTATCATCAGAGTGAACAGGCAACCTACAGAATGGGAGAAAATTTTTGCAATCTATCCATTTGACAATGGGCTAATATCCAGATTCTACAGGGAACTTAAACAAATTCACAGAAAAAAAAAACCCTTCAAAAAGTGGGCAAAGGATATGAACAGACACTTTTGAAAAGAAGACATTTATGCAGCCAACAAACATATGGAAAAAAGTTCATCATCACTGGTCTTTAGTGAAATTCAAGTCAAAACCACAATGAGATACCATCTCATGCCTGTTAGAATGGCAATCATTAAAAAGTCAGAAAATGACAGGTGCTGGAGAGGATGTGGAGAAATAGGAACACTTTTACACTGTTGGTGGGACTGTAAATCAGTTCAACCATTGTGGAAGACAGTGTAGCAATTCCTCAAGGATCTTTGACCCACCAATCCCATTATTGGATATGTACCCAAAAGATTATACATCATTCTACCATAAAAACATATGCACACATATGTTTATTGCAGCAGTATATACAATAGCAAAGACTTGGAACCAATCCAAATGCCCATCAATAATAGACTAGATAAAGAAAATGAGACACATATACACCATGGCATACTATGCAGCCATAAAAATAATAAGTTCATGTCCTTTGCAGGGATATGGATGAATCTCGAAACCATCATCCTCAGCAAACTAACACAGGAACAGACAACCAAACACCACATTTTCTCACTCATAAGTGGGAGTTGAACAATGAGAATACATGGACACAGGGAGGAGAACATTATACACTGGGGCCTGTCAGGGGGTAGGGGGTTAGGGGTGGGATAACATTAAGAGAAATACCTAATGTAGATGAGGGGTTGATGGGTGCAGCAGACCACCATGGCACATGTTTACCTATGTGACAAACCTGCATGTTCTGCACATGTATCCTAGAACTTAAAGTATTAAAAAAATTGGAATAAAAACTTCAAATGTTAACAGTAGGTATCAGTCTAGGATACCACATTATAGTGCTGAAGGGTCCACCATTCAGGTTGCATGGCTCTGGGCTAGATAGTGGAACTATATTGATTTCTATTTATTTCTGAATTCTTTTCTACGTTGTACACATGTTCTTAAGTGAACAGATATTGCTTTTGTAATCAGAAAAATGTATAAAATTTTAAGTGAACATTTATACAATGTATTTCTTAGAAATATTATTCCAATTTGGATAGGAATATTATTTTGGTTAGGATGTAAAATTACCAAACAGAGCTGAAATGGGGTAGAAACTAGTACAGAGAGGACAGAAACTCATTCCTTTCCTAAAGAATAAAGAAGTGAAATTTAATGTAGGCCCATAAGCAAGCATGAGCACTGAACTGCAGCTGAAGAATTCCTTCAGTGCCCATGAATGATAGTAGATAAAGGGCGTGGCCATGCTACTTGTGATTTTGCCTTGTTTGCATCTGTGCTACTTTTGCTTTCACCTAAAGGTCAAAGTGAATTTATTGCCCTTTTCCAAGTTTGCAGGGAAATAGAAACAAAATGGCACCATCTCAGCAAATGGTTCCAGCATCTATGTGGTTTCTTCTTTTTTTTTTTTTTTTGAGGCGGAGTCTCACTCTGTTGCCCAGGCTGGAGTGCAGTGGCGTGAACTCGGCTCACTGCAAGCTCCGCCTCCCAGGTTCACGCCATTCTCCTGCCTCAGTCTCCCGAGTAGCTGGGACTACAGGCTCCCGCCATCACGCCTGGCTATTTTTTTTTTTTTTTTTTGTATTTTTTAGTAGAGGCGGGGTTTCACCGTTTTAGCCAGGATGGTCTCGATCTCCTGACCTCATGATCGGCCCACCTCAGCCTCCCAAAGTGCTGGGATTACAGGCGTGAGCCACCACGCACGGCCTCCAACATCTATGTGGTTTCTTAAGCCAGAAATATAGGAATCATTCTTCACAATTCCTTTTACTCAAATCCTCCAGGAAAGCCTACAGATTTTATTTCCTACATACCTATCTTGAATCTCCCAGTCTCTCACCGTCACTACCTACTGCTATTATAATCAGAAATATTGTCATTTCTTGCTTGGACCACTGAAATAGAGCACGAACTGATCTCCTGCATTCACTTCAGTCCTCCTCTATTCCACAACTAAGGTAATTTTTCACATAGAAATCCGATCTTGTCATTTTCTCAGCTTAATACCCTTCATTGTTTTCATAATAACAATCAAAGTCCTTAATATAGTCCACAAGGCTCTGTATGGTCCTACACTGAGTGATAAAGAAAAAATAAAGGCAACTTTGTATAAAATCACATAATTTTTACAAAACTCTCAGAAACTACACATAGATAACAACATATACTTGTGGAGGGGTGTGCATATGTGTGTGTATCAACTCAGGAAACTGCACCTCTGTGTATCTCATAAGCTTGTAATAAGATATGAGAGGCTATTTATTACTTGGAGGGGGCAGAAGGTAAAATGGTAAGTAAGAAGCAAGAATCGAAGAAGAAAGGGAAAAATAGAAGAAAAATAAGAAATAAGGAAAGAAATTTATACTTTTAAAAAGTAACGTGTATATATGAATCCCCTTACACAAATTAATATGTGTATGTGTATATATTGAGGGGGACTTGCAGAAGAATTATCACTAAATTGTTAACAGCAGTGGATGTTTGATGATGGGATTTTTTACTAATTTTTACTTTATATACTTTATAGTTTCTTTTTCTACAATTAATGTTTACTAGGTATGTAATTTAAAATGTTTACATTTATCTTTATTTTCAAAAAATAAAGTACATAGACATTGGAATCTGAAAATTTGGGTTTTTATCCCAGCTCACTGTGTGGTACTAGACAAATTCCTGAATCTGGAAGAGATTTGAATCTAATTGTGCCACTCCTCTTTGGTAAAATGAGAATAGTAAATAGTATAATCAACAAGGGATCAGTGAGACAACTGAATGATATAATTCATGCATATCTTAGTACTAGATGTTGAAAATGAACAATAAATTTTAGCTATTATTATTATATGATGGGAAAAAAATTGGTCGAGATAAGTCCAACAGAGGTGACTGCATGTGGTGAGAATCTGGCACTTGTCAGGGAAAGGGTACAGGTTAGTTATTCAGACCAATTTTCACCATTGTATTAGATTTCTGTTGCTCCATAACAAGTTACCTTAAACAGTGACTTAAAACAAAACCCATTTATTATCTCAGTGATCTGCAAGTCAAAAGTCCAACCCAGCATGGCTGGGCCTTCTGCTCAAGGTCTCAAATCAAGGGTGAAATCAAGGTTTCAGTTGGGCTACATGCTCATCTGGAGCTTAGGGTTCTTCCAAGCTCATGTGGATATGGGAGGATCCTGTTTCTTTCAGTAATAGGACCGAGGTCCCTTTCTCCATGCTGGCTGTCAGCCAGGGGCTGCTCCAAGTTCGTAGAGGCCATCCACATTTCTTGCACATGCACTTCTTCATCTTCAAAGCCAGCAACAGAGAATCTCCCTCACATGGAGCTCCTCTATCACATCCAAGTCTCTCTTCAGGAAGAGCTCTGTCCTTTTTAAAGGCCCTTGTAAGAAGACATGTCCAGCCAGGACAATTTTACTTTCTTAATGTCGACTGTGCCATGTAATATAAGCTAATCATGGGAGGGACTACCTCATCATATCCACAAGTCTCTATGGGATCTGGGGGCGGATATTGGGAGCATCTTAGAATTTGACCTACTTTAATGATGTTCCATTATCTTAGACTGTTTGACTTCTTTCTGGGTCATATATTCAGATTTTTTGGTCCAGTGATTCTGATGGGATGCTGTATCATTTACTGTGGTTTTGTTTGGAGCTTATAAAGTTAATCATAGCGTTTTGAGAGTACACTTGGTCACGTTGACTACATCAGGGTACTGGGAGAGTTGCGTGAGAGGAAAAGATAGTTACTTCCACCAAAGCTTAATTGTATGCCTTATATGTTCAGTTACATTGTCTTCAATGTTTAAGACTATGTGATACCCAAGTAGCAACAGTAAACTTCAGGAGGAGCAATTTTCCAAATTTCAACATAATTTCACTTCCCTCTCTTTCCTCTCTCTTTTCTCTCTATTTCTTGCACACAGAAGAATGCAGATATAGAAGCAGAATTTTTTGATAGATAAACATATATTAATATTAACAATGACAAACATAAGCCTAGTATATGGAAGTAACAGTAAAATGTCCACACAGGACTTGAAAATAAAGAAAATGATTTTACATTTTGAAAGTTGAAGACTATATAATCAGAGCAGAGATATGCTCAGATGAAATAAATTTACATAAACATACCATTTTTCCTTCATTATTTGATGCTCTCTAAACATTTTAATGTTCTCAAACCTGGATCATCTCAAAACTAATAAATACATTTAAAGTGGTATCTGTCTTTATAAAAACACATGGTTAATATACTGATAGACTATCTTACAATCCATAGAAAAATGTTATGCAACTCCTAGGCAGCAGAACTAAAGTATTGATGTACCTAAACGAACAAACAAAAAAATGCCACTTAAGGTCACATTTCTAATCGAAATGAAAAAAAAAAAAGAAAAAGGCAAACTTTGAAAGTGCCTGTTTAAACATTTTTTACAAATATTCTGGTTCAAATTCTTGATTTATCTATTATGATAGCATGCATATCTCTATGTAGAGTTGTAGTTTGTAAATAATTTTAAATTTTCTCTTAAATAAGAGAAATTATCTTAAGAAAGAGAAGTTAATATTTCTTCTTAATTCTTGTCTTCATAACTCTTCTACTCCCCTCCCTCTGTCTTTTCCATTTGTTAAACCGTACTCATCCAAGGTTTTTCTTTTCTTTTCTGTTTTTTTGAGACATAGTCTCACTCTGTTGCCCAGGCTGGAGCGCAGTGGCGTGAACTCGGCTCACTGCAAGCTCCGCCTCCCAGGTTCACGCCATTCTCCTGCCTCAGCCTCCCGAGTAGCTGGACTACAGGCGCCCGCCACCCCGCCCAGCTAATTTTTTGTATTTTTAGTAGAAACGGGGTTTCACCGTGTTAGCCAGGATGGACTCGATCTCCTAACGTTGTGATCCACCCGCCTCGGCCTCCCAAAATGCTGGCATTACAGGCGCGAGCCACCGCGCCCTGCCCCAAGAAGGTTTTTCTAATAAAATTCCCCCCTAACTCACGCTCACCTCTACCATTAGCCACACTGTACTTATCTTTGTTTATTAATTTTACTCCCAAACTTGTCTTGCTTATCTTTGTTTCCCAAGTACATGGCACCTTACTGGCCACATACTAAGTACTCAAATTTTGTATAAGTGATTAAATGCATAAATGAATGAATGATGGATTATGCTACATTTATCAAGCTGGCAACTCTGTTACAGGCAGTGTGTCTGAAATATATGAAGCCACAGAAGAGAGCAGCAACCTAGAGAATCATATTTTGATAGGATCAGACAATTTTTATTTTTTTAATGAGTATATTATGAAGTAAATTATAAAGTGTGTAAACATATTGAATATATCTAAGTTATAGCTTAGGGTTCAAGGTAAGTTATTTTACCCTATATCCCCAAACTTCATAGAAGCAGGTAGAGAAAAAGTTTGGAAACCATGTTTGAAGGCCAGAGTTGAAGCTCTCACCTAACTCTTATCTATACCTGTCTGCATCCATCTCAGCTAATACTTTGGCTATGCCACTAAGCCAGCTAACCCCAGAGGGCAAGCATGCTCCAGTTTCAGTTTGAGTTGGTTATCTTAGCTTCACAACCAGATTCTGAAAATAATACTATTTCAGGTCAATAAGAAGACTGAGTTTCTGTATGTCTAACGCTAAAGTCAGACTTAAAATATTCTGAGTTTATTAAGTTAACGCCAGTTGGTGAGTCCTGTTGGTGGCTACAGCTCAAATATTCTTATTACTCAAACTGTAACATAACTCTTATATGTTTTATGTTGCAGATTGGATAGAGAAAAGCAACATGAGGCACCCAAAAGTTTTAGTCAGTTAAGTGAAACCAGATTTCAGGCATTGAATGACACCCAAAATTTGTTATCTATTAAAAGCTGCTTATTATGATGGGGAAAAAAGTAAACACATCTCTAAATCCATGATGTATAAAAATTCATTCATTTATTGAACAAATATTTGAGACACCTATTATCTTCTGAGTGGTTGAGACACTGAGGATGCAGCTTGGAACAAAATGATTATTCTGTCCCCATGAGTTTATAGTCTAGAGAGGGAGAAAGGCAACATGGAAGTAGGTATGTCCCATGTTAGGACATAGGGTGAATAGTGAGGGGCAGCCGAGGAAAGGTTCTCTGATTAGATGACATCAGTATAGGAATCTCTGACTTGAGGGTTTGTGTTTGTTTTGTTATTATTTTTTTTTCTTTAGGATTCTACAATCCTCTTTCTTTTCTTCCTTTTCCTTCTTCTTATTTCCAAGTAATTAATAAAAAAGATATTCAGAGGACTGGCTCATCACAGATTAGCTGTCGAATGTGTATCTACAAAACTTTGGTATCCTACTCATGTGTGCTAGCATAACCAAATCATGAGTTAAGCCTAAAGACAAACACACAAGCTATTTATACAGCAAGCAGGTTAAGAATATGCCTTAAGAATAAAGTTTGCTAAGTTTAAAAACCGTTGTGCTATTCTTTCTAAAGCTGTGTTTTACACAAATTCTGTACCTCTTGGCAACTTCAGTAAGGAAGGTTGTGTTAGTATTTTTCTTTTCTCTTTATACTTGTGAAGGTGACTGTTTGCCTTCAGCAAACTTTATTCTTATTAATCTTTCTAACCCGCCTAATGAGCATCACCTCTTACCTCCAGCTTCTGTAGCTCAGATACTTTATTCTCAGAGTAAAACTACATGTAAAAAATGATACACTGTAATTATAATTAAGAACCATGACCATATGTACAATGAAAATAAGCCTGAATAAATGTTAATAATCACAGACCATATGAGCATGGGATGTTATTTTACTGTTTTTATTTCAACTTTGTGGATATGAAATGTATTTTGGTAATAAGTTCTGTGGCACTGCCTTCTTTACAAAATGCTGGTTCAGAATCCCCCATTTATTTCTCTTTCTGAAAGTAATAATTAATAACCTGATAACTAATGGAAAAATGTTGATTGCCACATCCTACTAATGGCATTTAGTAATATGGAATCAATTTTTTTCTGAACCAGTCACTAGAGAAATGAAAGTCAAAAATAGAATTATTATGGCCTGAACTAGGTCTGTGTGATTGTTTTTTCCCTAAGGGCTTTAGATTGGATTAGGATATCTAAATTCAATCAAAACTGGATGCCTGAGAGAGGGAATTTCACAGACTTTGATGGGAAAGGAAGAAAAACTGCAAAAATTGTAGCCAATAGGCAATACTAATTGTGGATGCTTCTTTTTAAATGTTTTTCTGAAATCTAAGCTCCTTAAAGTAGCATGACAGATTCACAAAATATTTTAAACATTTTAAAATACTGCCCAAAAATAGAAATGTTAGGCATAGTCTGATATTTGAAACAGCAGTGCCACCTTGTGACAAAGACATTTCAAAATAATTCTGCTTCACATTTCCTTATTCTTAAACAATTCTGTTGACCTATAACATACAAAGATAGGATGAAAAAAATCATGTAGTTTGATTTTTAGGACATCTTAAAATCACATATTGAAGGAAAAATGTTAATTTTATTTCGCTTCTTAAACATTAGACTAACAATCATCAACATTTTTAAGTAACCACTGTATTTAAAACATCTTCCTAGGCTTTAAATAAATTTGTAAAAGAAATAGTCATTGATTTAACCCACTGCTCCTGAGAAAATTATAATGAAATATAAATAATGACAAGACAAGGATCAAGAAACAAACATTTGGAAATAAATTAAATAGTTAATAGCAGAGAGTTGCTAGTTTTCAGGATACCTCCAACTAAAAAGGCATCCTGGAGAAAAGAAACATTTCTATTCTCTCACTATTCTTGTCAGAATGGCACGGACATTTTAGCAAAGGCTGGTTAGGAAGAACATTCCCCTTATATCATTTAATGTTTTTGTTTTAATCTATATTCCTACTCTATTTTTCCAGAGATAAAAGATGCAAAATTTTCCTGGAAAACTTAAATTGCTATGAAAAAAAACATAAAAAATGACAGACACAGTGGGATTCTTTCTGTACTGAGGGCCTATACTAATGACCACTTTTAAAACATTTTAATATTTTCCAGTGTTTTGATTTTTTTCCCCAGGATGTAACTGCTATCTTTAGAGGGAAATTTTTAATTTATTAAATAATTAACTTATTATATAATATAATCTATTATGATCTAAAAACTATACGACATACTGCATATTATTTAACCCAAATAATTAATATTAAGTACCTACTAGACAATAAAAGCAATAACAAGTATATCTATTTTCCTGATGTGCAAATTACTTTAACAGAACTCTGGATAATGACAAGAAAAATTACCTAATCCCCTGCCCTAATATCCAGCTCTTAAACTCTCCTAGGTGGGATGAGACTAAACTATCAGCTGCACTACAGAGCCCTAATTTTGTAGCATTAAAGAGGGGAAAAAGGAGGGATACCAATGAAAACCATATAAGAACTATAAAAGACTAAAAAAGTAAAAAGAACTATAACTAATTCTTTTTTTTCCTGCTTCCCCTGTCAACAGTGTTGTAATTTAATCTTCTGCTGAAATACCTAATTTGGTTACCAAACCATTGTTATAAAGCATTTAATAAGAGTAAAAGAGAAAGAAAATTGAGCAAAAATCTATTTCTTTCTTGAAAACTAAGCATCTTCTTCTTCTCTGTGACCTTGTATACAGATAGCAACAATAAATATTCATTTAATTATTTTTAAATCCCTTAATCAATGCTTTTGATTCCAATATATTTTAAAATTCTTGGAGCTCTTTTATTACATTGTTATAGAAAATTCAGCTATTATTAGCCCAGAAGACAATTAAGACTCCTGCTCTAAATAATTGATTTATATGTAGCACATGCATATTTTTCAGATGTTGAGTTGTCTTATAATTCATTCTTAGTCACAAATTTAAAATAATCTAGGAGGACATTTTTTCCCCTAAAGACAGCTAAATATGAACAACTTCCCTAAATCCACTTGTATTTTAAAACAGAAAATTAAAGAGGAGTATGTTTTACCCCTAGGCTAGATTAAGTGGAAATGAGAAGGATTGAAGAAGAAATTGCTCATTACATAGGTTGTGAGAAAACGGAACATTTTCCCTTGGAAATGTGTACATTGATGAACCACTTTCTCTCTTGATGATAAAAGACAGTTATAAGCTAGAAGTAGAAAAAAAAGTCTACAACTAAGATGACAGTAAAAATGGACCTGAAGGGTAAAGAATTAGGGCTGGTTACAATGAATTTAATTTGGATTTCCTCATGATTTGTTTTCTGTTTGTTTGTTTTTATTGATTTTCACTTATACCAGGCAACATACTATATTTATTCAATATCCAGCCCTGTTTCTGTCAATATAAAAATTTAAATGTAAAAGAATAATGTATAAAATTCAGAAATTTAAGGTCAAAATAAAACTACTGCTTATTTAATGTTTTCAGAAAGTAGAGAAATATTTACTTAGCAGTTCAAAATTAACAATTTTTAGGTTTCTATAATATTTTAAGACATAGCCATGCGCAATCAGATGTGTCATGTAACTTCTAAATATATTGCCAGGGTGAAAATCATACCAAATGTAGCAACAGAAAGTCAGACAAAACTGGAAAGAAATAATACAACAATATGCTTTAGTTTTGCATCTTTTTGTGGGCATGACTACTTACAAGCATCAAAGAATATTATATTATTTATTATGATATCCCTTAAAGACTGCTAAATATGAACATCTTCCCTAAATCCACTTTTATTTTAAAACAGAAAATTAAAGAGAAGTATGCTTTACCCCTAGGCTAGATTAAGTGGAAATGAGAGAAATTGGAGAAAAAATTCCTTATTCCATAGGTTCTGAGAAGATAGAATACTTTATCCTTAAAATAAAATAATACTAAATTATATATTATATGATATCATATATATAATATATATGATATACACAATATTATTTTATGCTTTTATATGATTGAATCATATAAATGTATTCAGTGCAATATAAGTTAAATAAAATTAAAATTAGTAATTCTGGACACATTTGTAAAGGAAAAAATCGTATATATTTTATATATATATATGATATACACAATATTCTTTTATGTTTTTATGTGATTGAGTCATATAAATATATTCAGTGCAATATAAGTTAAATAAAATTAAAATGAGTAATTGTGGACACATTTGTAATGGAAAAATAAAATTCTAATAATTTAAAAATAACGTAATAGTGTTTCTAGCATAAATAAATTTTAATTATTAAATTGATTATTTTTCTACAAATAATGTTATTATGCAACATGGAATATTATATATCAAAATTGACAGAGCTGAACGTTGAGATGGAGGCTCACATACTTATGTCTCAGTTATACACATATTGAAATCATTCTGGTTAATTCTATGCTCTGGCTATACATTGCTGACCATCTACTCTGTCACCTTAAGCAATACTGTTATGAAAATAGAATCAAAAGATAATGTATCTTCTGTTCCTAGTTCTTTCTGAATGCTAACATTACTTTAACCATCAGGTAGCTTAAAAAGACAAATATTCACTACCAGCTTGACCTCTAGGATATGTTAGTGAAATTATATTTTAGACTCATGGTAGCATACTAAAATCTTTTTATAATTAAAAGTTGTTATTTATAAACATCTTCTACCAGAAAGTAAAAGCCATTTATCTAAGTAACATAGTAAAGATGTTAAATGATTAACATCTTACTTATTAAATGATTAATAAGTAAGCTTAAAAGGATTCTGTGTGAAAGTGTGTGATGTTGTGTTTATTTATATTTAAATAAATATTACATATATATATACTAACTATATATTTATAATTCACAGGTAGAAATGTAAGGATAAATTATTCAGACAAAATATATTTTTGGAAGGTAGGAGTGACAAGTGAAGGAAGGCCAGACAAACTAAAGGAAGAGGATGAATTGAGCCTCTATGCAAGAATCAGTATTTTTATTTTTATTTTTATTTATTTATGTATTTATTTTTTGAGACAGAGTCTTGCTCTGTCACCCAGGCTGGAGTGCAGTGGTGCAATCTTAGCTCACTGCAACCTCTGCCTCCTGGGTTCAAGAGATTCTCTTGCCTCACCCTCCCAAGTAGCTGGGATTACAGGTGCCCAATACCATGCCTGGCTAATTTTTGTATTTTTAGTAGAGACGGGGTTTCACCATATTGGCCAGGCTGGTCTTGAACTCCTGACCTCCTGATCTGCCTGCCTCGGCCTCTCAAGTGCTGGGATTACAGGTGTGAGCCACCGCGTCCGGCCAAGAATCAGTATTTTTAATATGGGAAAAACTCTGTGCATCTTTCACTAGGTTAATTTCAGTAAAAACTTAACAAATTTTAAATTAATTTCAGGATTGAGCCAATAATTTTGAACCTAAATATTGACTATTGCTATATTAATGATATTGATAGTGTAACAACAAATACCACCCAGCATCAATTATTTTATGACAGTATATTTTCTCATTTTGTGGCAGTATATTTTGAGTGGCACAATTATTACTTTTTTTTCACTTCACAAATTTAAAATATGTTAACTTTAGTGTTAATGGTTGAGAGAATAGCAGAAAAAGTTTTGTTACAGTTTTACTTCCTCTTTTTTGCCCACTGCAGATTATACTTCGGCTCACTCTTCCTACCTTCCCATTTATTCTTTGAACTTGACAAATAATTAGGAAGTGCTAAGACTTAAGACAAGGTATCTAGGTGTGAATGGTGCAACCAATTTACTGGGAAGCTTATATAGTTTGGATATATGTCCCCGCCCAAATCTCATGTGAATTGTAATCACAGTGTTGGAGGTGGGGCCTGGTGGTAAGTGATTGAATCATGGGGGTGTTTTCTCATGAGTGGTTTAGCACCATCCTCTTGGTGCTGTTCTCATGAGAGTGAGTGAGTTCTCGTGAGATCTGGTTGTTCAAAAATGTGTGGCATGTCACCTCTCCCTCTTGCTCCTCCTTTCACTAAGTGACACACCTGCTCCCCTTTGGTCTTCTGTCACGATTGTTGTTTCCTGAGGCCTCCCCAGAAGCAATGCTTCCTGTACAGCCTGCAGAATCATGTGCCAATTAAAACTCTTGTCTTTATAAATTGCCCAGCCTCAGATATTTCTTTACAGCAATACCAGAATGGCCTAATACAAAAGCCAAAACTAAACATCTAATTGTACAACTAACTAGTAAAGAGACAAGGGAAGGGAGGATAGTGTGGGTGTGTGAAACATGCTCTGCAGAGGGAGAAGGAAGGACAAAGGCTATGAACTGAAAAAAAAATGTATAATAATTTTAAGTAAATAAGAGAAATCTAATGGAACTGAAACACGAAAATTGACAAAGTGGCAAGAAATAAGAATTATGAGGTAATCTGTTAAGAGCCTGAATGATTATGTTATAGATTTACGTCTCTATCCTAAGAACAACAAGACATCTTTGGAAACTTTCAAGCAGTGAATGATATGACAGATTTGCATTTTTGAAACCCATTAATCAAGTTTTAATAAAGCCAGCAGGCACCTACTAGTTAATCATTAGGCTGAGAATAGTCACATCAATGAATAAAAATAGCAATTTTATGTCTATACCTAACATTGACTCAAGATAATATTGGAATTGTATAAAAATTGGTGGTATGCATTTAATGAAGAAATTATTTAAAAGACACTATAAGACAAGAATTAAAAGGAAATGTCTAAGTCTTCCATTTTCACACTTTCCACATTTATTAAGGGCCTACTAAATCATTTTGAACAAGACTAGAAAAGGAAGAAATGAGTTTCACTTTTCCCCCAAGCTGTGAATGGCTGAAAGTACAGTGAGACCCTGAAATGTTCCCCCTGCTAAGGGGATGCTTTTGTGGTTCTTAGTGGCCTCCAAAAATTTTCTTCTTGGCCAAATTGATGGGCACCTTTCATGTTTATTCTAAACAGCCTCCAGCAAATCTCTTTGCTGCAGTGGTGGGAAGGGCATAGGGAAGCTGTATTGGCAGCAACTGTGCCATCTCCTCAGAGGAATGGATCTCAGCCTTGGGGGTATGGGGTGAGCCTCCCCTAAGTTCTGAGTTACTTCAAGGTTCAAATTTCCCTCAGCCCTAGGACTGGAAGCTGCCTTCTGCTGTTGCTAACCCTTACATTTAGAGTACATGATAATTCCTTTCAATTAATCAGCTTTTACCTGATTAACTATTCATATTAAATTCACCCTGTTGAAATTACTTGTGTGCTTATTGTCTCCTAATTGGAGGCTGACTGACACAAGTGCAAAGCATGACAAAAACAATAAACAGCCACTGTTAGAAAGAAGTTTAAAAGTAAGAAAATGACATGAAATAAAACATCTATATTACCAAGTGGGATCATAGCAGGTTATGTTTTACTTTTTTCTTTTTCTGTATCTACATAGATACATAAACAGATGATAGATAGATAGTAGTTAGATAGATAATAGATAGAATCATTATTCCTGTTGATTATAAAATTATATTTTTCCAAACTCATTTTACATTCCTTGAATCTATGCTTTTTAATAACTATGCAATGGGCCACCGTAAAGGTAGATTTCAATTTATTTAATTAATTTTCTCTAATTCTTTGAAATTTTAGTTAGCTTCCAATTCTATTAGCCTTTAGTGATAAATAGATCAATTTTAAGTGATAACTTGTAAATATCTTTATAAATATACTAATTCTTGGATAATCATTACCTTCTTTTTTTTAATTTGATGATAAGGAATAGTGATATATGTGCAATGCTGTATGAGGGAGTGAATTTCATGAGCTCTAACACCTATTTCTAATAAAGTATAATACATATTTTTTCTGAATTTTACAACCTGAGATATTTAAAATCTTATAAAATACAATGATTCTAGAATAGGAACTGGCAGTTATAGTGGTCCCTAACATGTTACCCTGTTGCTAATGGAGTTTATTCTGTTACCGCCTTGCAATTTTTTTCATAGTATTTGAGTTTTGTCTTTTCTTCCATCTTATTTCCCATCTACCCTTATGGCTCATCTCCAGCATCCCTCAGTTATCCAGTGTTGAGAGCCAAGAACTATTCATTCTAAATCCTCTATGGCGGCACTCCAGCTAGACTTGCCTTCCCAGACTCTGTTTCCCTTTCACTTTTCAAGCTATAATTTCTTCCCTTGAATAACAGGGACTTGGAGATAAGAAGATGATAGCCACAGTATCTTCCCACACTAAACATTCTGATCCTGGGTTCTGCCTTCCCATTACAATTGCTTAATAAAATTTAATACAATATCATCTAAAATACTGAGAACTCTAAGAGACTTCTCTGGCACTTAATAAAAATATTTGGCTCCGAAATAAAAAATTTAGACCTGAAAACTCAACTTTCTTTCTTTTTAATTAGGTTTTATCTGTAATCAATAATTGCTATAATATTCCCTTTTTTCTGCAGAGGCTTATTTGAATATATCAAATGTTAAAATCTACATTAGCATCCTATATCTAGGAAAACCACCTCCTTCTACTAACTTGTCCAAGGTAATAGCAAAAAGTAATTTTGAAAGTCATATTTAGTATAATTGTATGTATTCATAGCACAGCTGCAAATCTCTTAAAGTTGTTATAAACCATGCAAAACTACTTCCTTGTGACAGTTTCTTGAGCATTTAAATGGAAATCAGAGAACCTAAGCTATCTATTTCAATTCAGCCAGCAATTCTAGCAAGCTTAAAAATCTAAAATGCTGCAGTACTGTGAAGGCACAAACTATCAAAAATTTATACAATTAAACTAAAAATCATAGAAAAACTCCATTGTTTCCAAGCATCCACTAATCTTCTTGTAAACATATTTATTTTACAAAGTAATTTAAGCTCTATAATGCCCATATTATCTGTATTAATTTTAAATTACTCATGTTCTGATTGAATTTAAGATTTTGATTTATAAACATGGTTATTTGACATTTTTATCTTCCCCATCTGATTCTGAAATAGGAGATTTCCAGTTCCACTATTCTATTGAAATTGCCAAGGTAACCAATTATTTTATTCAACCTTTCTGCCCCCAGTGTCTTCTGTGAGCCCTTTCCGTTGTTTTACCTCCTTTGTTTTTGTTACATTGATAAATTCTTTGTTCTAACCTTTGCAGTCATTTCTTATCCCCTCTACTACCTCCTTTTTTCTTCCTTTCACTGTTTTTGTTTACATGTTTTAATCTTTTTTCCCTATTCCTTATCTCCCTCTTTCTTCTATAAGTAACGTTCCTTTATGGCCTTAACTACCATGTATATATTTAAAATCTCCAGATTCGTATATACAGCAGGTATTTTTCTTATAAAGTCTAAATCTAAATATCCAGCTGCCACTGAAAATCACTATCTGGAAACTCATGTGTTCAAACCTTAATTATTACATTTTTTTCATTTCATTTACTTTCAATACTCTATTATTTATTCAAATTTCTATTCACCTCTAATTCTCTCTACTTAAATCCTTCTTCCTCAACATTCATCAGAACACACTCTGTTACACTTCCTGAATACATTTAAGCTGATTCCCTTGTTTCCTACCCTCACAGCACTGTTGAGATTCTTCCTATTTTTCACTAGCAACATCTTAAGTTTCCCAACCTAATCAAAATCATCTTCCTCACCAAAAACACAATGCTTATTTTCTTTTCTTAAGTTAACATTTCTTACTTATCACTCTTATTAAGTCACAGATGTAAAAGATGTAACTAGAAAATAGAGTAGTCTCACTTCTGTTTGTGATTGCCAAACATTTGAAAGTGAATCTTGACACTACCCAATCAAATGTTGTGATGCAATTAGTAACAGAAACTGAAACACTGTTTCCTCTGGGAACATGCCTAATTTGCAATACCCTGTAAACCTTCTATATTTATTCTTCAATTTTCTGACTCCCAAGACATCCACTCCTATACCATTTTGGTGGCATTTTTGGAAATATCTCTAGTTACTAGCTGCAGGTAGCCTTCCCTGGGGCTCTAATGCTCAACTATATTAGAGCAGCACAACATGGATGAAGCAAGATGGAGACGTTAACCCATTCAAACAATATGTTAAGTACCACCTTTGAGCAATACTCTAAACCTTTAAGAAATCATGTGTTTATTAGAGCTAGGTTAAACATCAACTTTCAAGACTTTTCTTTACCTATAAGGCTGCATAGACCACCTACAAAATAGTCTCAACAATAGTCATATGACTTTCAAGTATTTTTAAAGAATTAATTCAAGCCTCCTACAATATTTATGTGTCCAACACTTTGTTACTGCTGGCTCAGTTTGGAGGAGTGACTTAATTTAAGATGGAGTGGAGTAAAAAGCCTTAGTACATATGATCATGTCCAGATGCCACGTAGGGCTTGTTTGCTCTTTGAGAGCTAGATGTTGGTAAAATTCCCAACTTTACTTATTTGGAAAGCATAATTTCTGTTAATAGTTTGTAAGGAAGGAATGGGATCATGTCCTCATGATCACCTCACAATGTTTCACTGGCATTTCTTTGTAACTCATGTCTCTTTTTAGTTCCTAATTTTATTTCCTTTCCTAGAAAAATATTCACTCCTTTCTAGCACAGACCTAGAAAAAATATGTTTACTCTCCATACGTTGTTTCCAAGTCTCACTCTCTATCCCCTCGTGGCTTTTCAAGATATCTTCTCACAGAGGAGCTATTATCTATGAGAACATTTAGATGCCAAAATGCTAAAATAATATATTTCCACCTTCACATAACTGTTAGTCTTATCACTCAACTTCTATGGCTTGGGGATTTATTTCTTAGCTGTAAAGTAGGCTCCACTGAAGTCAGGCCCTAACAAGTACCTTAAAGATCATTCATTCGAACATCCAGAGGCATGCAAAGTGAAATTACTTTCCCAGGACCATACTGCCAGTCAGTATCAGAGCCAGGAGTGCAACTTGAGTTTCTGAATTATCATTCCAATGACCTTTCTATCACTCCACTCTACATCGATCTTTCTAATAAATGCAATCATTATTTATACAACTTACTAAAATAATTTTCTTTATTGAATCAAATGATATTCAAGATATTAAATAATATATTTAATTTATATTTTCTTTGAATATTTTAATTGATTATTCTTTGTGTTTACATGACAATGTGATTATGTATAGTCACAATTTGTTACTTTTAAAAATTACATTTCAAAGTGCTGCATAATAATATAATTGCTAAATTAAATTTTCAGTGCTATGTAGTCAATTTTTATTTATTTACATTTGTAATTCAATACATATAAATCTACTTTATAAAATCGAAAACTTAGAGATATTTAAGGAAGGGGATCTTTTGAAGTAATTACACAGGTTTCTGTCTCAATTTATAAAATAACTTATTTACTTATTATTTGTAGTCAAGATAAAAAGGTTTTATTGGAATAAGAACGATAATTTGTTGCATGTTCATGAGGGTAGGCATTGTGCTCTCTTACTCCATTTCTACAACTTCTCTATGAGATAAATATAATCTACTATTATTAGCTAAGGACATTAAAGCATAGAGAAGTTCAGTAAATTATCCACAGCCACACAACCAAGTTGCAGACATTCAATTCAAAAAACCTAGGTCTGTCTCACTCAAAAACTCTTTTCACCAATGTGAAAAATTGGTTCTTCATTTTCAGTTATAAATATTTTTGCACTATGTATTTATATTGATTTACATGTAGGTTGTTTTCAGAGGTTGTGTATTAGTATCTAATGAGGAAATACATTTTCTTTTAATTACTCACTCATTAATTCATTCAGCACATTTTTATTTAAAGCCATTTTGTATCAGATAGCATACTAGTTTCTAAAGATTTAATGTATGCTTAGATGTGAATAAGTATTTGAATAATTCTGAAGATTTGTCTTTCTCAACATTTGTTTATTTGATGGGCTTTCCTCAAATTATTAAAATATTTATGGGTATAACTTAAAATTGATATTAATACAATGATTTTTCAATAATAAATTTTGAAAGTTTTTTTTAAACAACTCTCTGAGATATTCCCCCCTTGGAAACATTGCCAAATTCCTCATTTAATATTTTTTCTCCAAAATCTCTGGAACTCTGAGAAGGTAGCATTGCCTGACCAAACCTATATTCAATATATTTTCTTAGCTTTTTTTTTTAATGAGTCCCATAATGTTGATTCATACTTGCACAGTATTCATCCCAAAGCAATAAAATCTAGGACAGTAGTGACAGGAAGACTTGCCTTAATTGGCAACATGTCAGCATGTTTTTGGGTGACATGTAATGACGGACTTGGTGGCAATAAAAGCATGGATAAACCTGACTGAGCAGCATATAAGGTATTCACATAATGCAGATGATTTAATTCTATGAGCAGCCAATATTCCCAGGATAAATCATTTATTTTTCTCAAAATAAACCTATCGTATTTTTAAGATTCAAAACTCACGTATTAAAATACAGTCTTGTCTCTAATAATCTACCAAGGATGATTTAAATAATACAAACCTGTTCCAAATCTACTTCAACTAATTTGATGGAAGATACAAGGTCAGACACCTTGTTGAACCTACTTTGATTTGTGTCTAAACTTCTAGGAGAGTTTAGAGAAATCTTTGCTTCCAGGAATGAACTGAAGCTCACACTGAGACCCCCATATTGGCCTATGTACCGCCTTATACATCAAAGACAAAGTGATATAAGGTATTATCTGAAGCATATGAGATGAAAAGAGAGTACAAAATCTTTATAGGGATTATTTTATTATACCTCCAAACATAAACACCACCATTCTCTGGTATATATGGAAGAGCATTTATTTAATACATATCCCTGGAGAGTCTACCATATAGATACTCATTTTCACTGCCTCTAGCTCCATTATGAGCCACCACTCACTTCTTCCCTATTTGTCACATTCCATAATTCTTTTGAAGAACACTGCTTTTCCACTTACGTGGCAACAAAGGGCCCTGGCCACTCTTACCTTTTATTGCTCTGAATCTTTATCTTCCTTATGTGCATTTTAATCATTATTAAAGGATGGGAGAAACTAGAGTCAAAAATAGGAGACGAGAAATTCAAGACAGTAAGCTTAATTTACCACATAGTTCAAAGAAAAGTACAGAACAGATACTTAGCAAATAGTTTTTTTTCCCTAACATACATTATTCCTAAAGATTAAGCCCACCATCAAGTCTGCCCTTCTCTAGGAGTACCTATTTCTTCAAAGTGCCATAGTACAGATATATAACACTTATTAGTAAAATTAAGCTCTGCTCATCGTGTTGGTCATGCTGTAGAATACGTTTCTCCAAATCCCCAAGGTGCAGTGAGAGACAGCTCCTCATTTTCCAAAATCTATTAACACCATGGAGTGAGTACAGCAGGACTGCCCAGGGTTTGACCTAACATAGATTTGCAATAGGCAAATAATCTACGACTGTGACTTCAGAAAAGTTGAAATTGGTAAAGAAGTATATTTTGGAACAGACTTGTTGTATTTTGTAAAAGAAAATCATGTCATAAAAAGTCATAATACAAGCCCAAAACTTTGTTACAATTCCTTGCACTTATATGCAATTTAGCATTTTGTTTGTTTTTTAAATATAAATAAGGTAGCTTCCAAAATTATTTCAGTAGTTAGTAATTTTAGAAATTTGAACCTAGAACTGCCTTTGGAACTCCAATTCTGGTGACCTTTGATAATTATAAATTAATGTGAGGTGTAGAAAAAGGATTCTTCTCTTGCTCCAGGAGAAAATTGCTATGAAAATCTCTCTCTCTCTCTCTCTCTGTCTCTCTCTCTTTCTCTCTCCCCCCCTCTCTGTTGTGGGTATTATGAATCAATTTCCAAATTTAGAAGATTATAATTTAGCACTCCAATATATCCCTCATAATATTCTCTGTTTCTTATTCTCCCTAATGGTTTTATTAGTTCAAATTCAAATTTACTGTCTTCAGTGTTATGGCTATATAAACAATTTTTATTCAGAGCTAAATATTATGCCAATACAGCCATGTATTGCTTAACAACTGGTTTATGTTTTGAGAAATGCAACTTAGGTGATTTAATCATTGTATGAACATCATAGAGTGCACTTACGCAAACCTAGATTGTGTTGCCTACTATAAACCTAGGCTATATGGTATAGCTATCATTCTATTGCAGCCCATCATTGACCAAAATGTACTTATGTGATGATGCATGATTATATTTCATTGCCTTTCTTAGACAATAATTTTTGCTTTTTATAAAGTTATATTTTATTTGCTTAGCATCTTCAAATCTGCCTAAGTCTTTCCAAACTTCCAACAGCTTTTTAAAATGCCTTTCAATTATTCATATGGTCAAACCTGTCAGAAAATTTATCAACTTTATTTTACATTTTTTAAAAAACACCTTTTCCTCAAAGTCTGCTATAGCCTTGATCTAATATTTATTTGTCTGCCTCTAGCTGCTGGAACCCTATTGTCATTGTATTGATAATTCCCTTAGCCGCTCTTCTATATTGGAGTTCTACTATCTCAGGAAACTTATTTTTCTCTTTCTGAGTTAAATACTCATTTGGGGGAGAAAAGGTACATGAAAGTTTCATTGTTTTAGGTTTTTGCATGTGATTCTTATCTATTTTACCCCAGAAATCATGACTTACAGTTTGTCTGGCTACACAATTCTAAGTTGGAAATCATTTCCCTGGAAAAAGAACACGAATAGACATTTTTTTTCAAAAGAGGACATGAAAATGATCAGTAGGTATATGAAAAAAATGCCCAACATCAAGATCATCAGCAAAATGCAAATCAAAATCACAATGAGATACTATCTTACCCATGGACATATGGCTATTCTTAAAAAGATAAAAAAATAACAGATGCTGATGAGAGTGTGTGGAAAAAAAGGGAACTCTTCTCCACTGTTGGTGGGGACATACAGCTACTATGGAAAACAGTGTGGAGATATCTCACAAATAAAAAAATAAAAGTAGAACTATCATCTGATCCAGTAATCTCATTACTAGCTATTATCCAAGGGAAAAGAAATGAGTATATCAAAGAGATAACCACACTCTCATATTTATTGCACTATTCACAATAGCAAAGATATGAAATCAACCTATGTCCATCAATGGATGAATGAATAAAAGCAATGTTGTATATATACACAGCATAATACTTTTTGTCCACAAAAAAAGAATGAAATCATACCATTTACAGCAAGATGGATGGAACTGGAACTCATTCTGTTAGGTGAAATAAGCCAGGCACAGAAAGACAAGTATCACATGTTCTTACTCTTATGTGAAAGCTAAAAATATTGATCACATGCAGGTAGAAAATAGAATAATAGATAGGTACCAGGGGCTGGAACGAGTTTCTGAGGTGGCAGGAATAAAGAAAGGTTTGTTAATAGGTCCAAACATACAGTTAGTTGGAAGAAATAAGTTCTAACGTTTAATAGCAGAGTAAGGTGACTACATATAAATAGCAATGTATTGTATATTCCAAAATAGCTAAAGGACTTGAAATGTTCTTAACATATGGAAATAATACTTGAGGTTATGGACACCCAAGATACATTGACTTGATGATTACAAAGTCTAGGCAGGTAACAAAATATTACATGTACCCCATGCGCATGTAAAAATATATTAATGAAAAAAAGTTCCTTTTCTATAATAAAATTTTATTATTGTTAATCTGACTAATTGAGAATTCATGATGACTTAGAGATTATTTGGCAAAATGTTACCTGTGCAGAGCAAGCTTTTCTTCCTATATTGTGCAAATTATTAAAGTAATATAAATATGTGTATAACTTCAAAAAATGATTTTTAAAATCTTGTTCTACAGTACTCAAGCTTTTAATGTCACTGCTATTATGTTTTCTATTAACAGGTAACAATTTAGCACTCCCTGTAAATCAAGTTCTCTATTAGCCTATTTATTTTTTTCAACAAACTTACAGATAAGAAATTTAAATAGCTTTTCTCACATTACTTAGCAAATATATTGTATTTTTGAGATCTGACTCCAAACTCTATCTATTGTTTTAAACTAGTACTCCAATGCTAATCTCATTTTAATCCAACAGAGGAGAACTATTTATACTCTCTCTCTGGAAACTTTTAGCAAAGCTTTTTATATGTTTATCTGAAATATAACAATAATATTTCTATCAACATTTTATTTTTTTATCTATGTATATTCTTAAGCTCATAATTTTCTTTATCTTATTTTCCCTAAAATTTATTCAAACTCATTTAAATTAGATTTTTAGTTTTATGGTGGTATAATTAACAAATAAAACATATATATTTACTGTGTACAATGTGAGGTTTCGATTTTTTTTTATTAACCCTAGTTGAGAAAGGCAAATGCTTACTGGTACATACTAAAAAGTATTCAGGGCAATGCTGCTTAATATAAACTTGCTAACTACCAATCAACAGACTACTCAAATGCTTGTTTGATAAACAAAAGCTACAATTGTAATTAGCATGTTTTTACTGATTTCCTTTATACTGCAGCATTTTTTTCAACGAATATATATCTAACATATATAGTAAAATACATAAATCTTAAGCATATAGCATTATAATTTTTATGTCTATATATCCCTATCATCAGCACCTAAATCAAGCAAAATATGGACTACTTCCAGCTCCCACACCCCTGTCTCTTGCCCTTTCTCAACAAGTTACTCACCAAAGGTCATCATTATCGTGAAGTCTATCACGATGGATTTGCCTGCTCCTCAATTTCATATAAATGGAAACTTGCTGTATGTATTCTTCTGAGTCTGACTTCTTTCACTTAGTTGAAATTTGTGAGAATCATTTATGTTGTGTGTAGCAGCAGTCCATTGTTTTTAAATGCTGTGTGGTATTACACTGCGGGAAGCAAAAGTAATTTATTTATTCATTCTACTGTGGATGGGCATTTGTGTTGTTTTTCGTTTAGAATTTATGACACGTCAGTAATTTTATTTGATAATAACACTAGGATTTGCTGAAGTATATAGAATTGATTGATTGCCTTACACACATTGTTTAAGTTGTGCCTACTCTTTTACATATTTCATCCTTGGTCTGTTTGTCTCTCTACTGTTTGAAATAAATCTGGAGCTCCCTATAGGAATCTGATATCTTTTTTTTCTTTTCTCAACTTCTATTTTAGGTTCAGGAGGTACATGTGCAGGTTTGTTACATGGGTAATTGCATGTTGCTGGGGTTTGGTGTACAAATGACTTCATCACCCAGCTAGTGAGCATAGTCCGCAGCAGGTAGTGTTTTGACCCTCACTCTCCTCTCATCCTGCCCCCATCAAGAATATTTTAAATTGATTTTCACAATCAAGCTAATTAACATATTCATCTCTTCACATAGTTACGATGTGTTGGGGAAGGAGAATACTTAAGATCTACACTCAGTGAGCTTAAAGTATACAATACATTACTATTGACTGTAGTTACCATGTTGTTCATCAGATCTCCAGAACTTATTCATCTTATAACAGCAAGTTTGCATGGTTGTACCTGTAGTATTTTTCTTTCTCTGCCTGGCTTATTTCACTTAGCATAACGTCGTCTAGGCTCATTCATTTTGTTGCAAATGGCAGGATTTCATTCTTTTTAAAACTGAATAATATTCCATTGTAGGTAGGTAGATAGATAGATAGAGAGATAGATAGATAGGTAGATGATAGATATAACAATTTACATACCTACTTATCTATCAACACTTAGGTTGTTTCCATATTTTGGTTCTTGTGGATAATGCTGCAATGAACATAGGAATGCATATATCTCTTCAAGATAGTGATTTTATTTCCTTTGTATATAAAAGGAAAAGTATATAAAAGGTATATACTATTTTTTTTTTTTAGACAGAGTCTCCCTCTGATGCTCAGTGCAGTGGCGTGATCTCGGCTTGCTGCAACCTCCGCCTCACGGGTTCAAGCAATTCTCCCTGCCACAGCCTCCCAAGTAGCTGGGATTACAAGTGCCCACCACCACACCCAGCTAATTTTTGTATTTTTTAGTAGAGATGGGGTTTCGCTGTGTTGGCAACTCTGGTCTTGAACTCCTGACCTCAGGTAATCTGCCTGCCTCAGCCTCTCAAAGTGTTGGGACTACAGGCGTGAGCCACCGCACCTGCAGGTATACACTTTTATACCTAAAAGTATAATTGCTGTATTATATGGTAAGTCTTTAATTATTTAAGGAACATCCATGCTGTATTCCGTAATAGTTGTACCAATTTAAATTCCCACAAAAACCCTATAAGGGTTCTCTTTTTGATACACTCTAATCAACACTATTTGTCTGTTGGCTCTTTGATATTGGCCATTTTAAAAGATGTATTGTGACATCTCATTATGGTTTCAGTTTATATTTCCCTCATGTTGTGCATCTGTTTATACATGTGTTGGCCATGTGTAAGTCTTCCTAAGAAAAAATGTCTATTCAGGTCTCTTGCTCTTGTTTTAATCAGGTTATTTGTTTTCTGGTTATGAGTTTCTTATATATTTTAGATATTAACCCATTATCAGATACATGGTTTGCAAGTATTTTCTACCATTCCATGGTGATCTTTTTATTTTTATTTATTTATTTTACTGTGCAGCAACCTTTTAGTTTGATGTAGTCCCATGTGTTTATTTTTGTTTGTATTGCCTATATGTTGGGATTCATATCCAAAAAATCACGCCAAGGTCAATGTCATGTAGGATTTCCCCTGTTTTCTTCTAGGGATTCTTTGGTTTCAGATGCTATGTTTAAATTCCTTATCAATTTTCAGTTTATTCCTGTGCATAGCATAACAGTTCAATTTCATTATTTTGCATGTGGGCCTCCAGTTTTTCCAATGCTATTTATTGAAGAGACTATCCTGTCTCCATTAGGTTTTTTGGGCATGTAAGAAGTGTGGTACCTCCTGCTTTGTTTTTCTTGCTCAAGATAACTTTAGGTAATTAAGGTCTTTTGTAATTTCATACAAATTTTAGAATTTATTTCTGTTTCTGTGAAAAATGCCGTTGGGCTTTTGATAGGGATTACTTTGAATCTGTAGATTGCTTTGTGTAATAGCATTTTGACAATATTGATTTCTCCCATTGATGAACACAGAATATCTTTCAATTTCTATTATTTTTCTACTCTATATTTCTTTATTTTGCTTTGATCTTTCCTATTTTCTTTCTTCTATTAACTTTGAGCTTAGTTTGCTCTTCTTTTTTAATAGTTCCTTGAGGTTTAATGACAGATTGTTTGAGATCTTTATTTTTTTAATTTAGGTGTTTGTCATATATTTTCTTCTTCGAACTGTCTTGATGCATCCCACAAGTTTTGGTGTATTGTGTTTCCATTTTTGCATCAAGATTTTTTTTATTTTCCTTTTTATTTCCCCTTTAAACCACTGCTTGTTAAGAATTGTGTTATGTTCACTTATTTTTGAATTTTCCAGATTTCTTCCAGTTATTGATTTCTAATTGTATACCACTGTCATCAAAAAAGATACTTGATACAATTTCAATCTTCTTAAATGTATTAAGACATTTTGTGACTTTAAAGTATGCTCTATTTTGGAGGATGTTTCTTGCTAGCTTGAGAAGAACACCTGTTCTCTGGCTGTGGATGAAATGTGCACATACATCTGTCAGGGCCATTTGGTCTAAAGTGTAGATCAAGTCTAATGTTTTTTCTTTACAGATTATCTGTCTGAATGACCTATCCATTATTGTAACTGGACTATTGATAATTGCAACTATATCAATAGGGTTACCTATATCCCTAATATTATTGATTGCTGTGTCTCCCTCCCTCCAGATATTAATGTTTGCTTTATATTTTCAGGTGCTGCAATGTTAAGTGCATATTTATTTTAATTGTTTCATCCTTCTAATCAACTCACCCCTTTATCATTATATAATGACGATCTTTATCTCTTATTATGGTTTTATCTTAAAGTATATTTTGCCTGATATAAGAATAGCTATCCATGCTTTTTTTTTTGGTTTTAATCTGCATGGAATATCAAATTTTCTCATCCCCTACATTCATACCATATGTGTCCTTGAAGCTGAAGTTAGTCTCTTGTAGGCAGCGTATTGTTGGGTCTTCTTTTGTAATCCATTCAGCCATTCTGGCTTTTGACTGTAGAATATAATGAATTTATCTTCAAGGTAATTATTGAAAGTAAGAACATACAATTGCCATTTTGTTCATTGTTTTTTAGGTTTTCAACATATTACTTGTTCCTTTATTTCTCCCTTGCTGTCTTTCTTTGAGATTTTATGATTTTCTGTAGTGACATACTTTGATTTCTCTTTATCTTTTGGGTATCTACTATAGGTTTTTCCTTTTTGATTAGCATGAAGCTTACATATAATATCTTGTAGTTGGAGCAAACTATTTTAAACTGATAACTTTGATCATATTCAAAACTCTATGCTTTTACTCAGCCCACCATATGTTATATATTTGATGTCACATTTTTATATATTTTTAATATTGTGTATCTACTAACAAATTATTGTAACTATAATTATTATTACTTTTGTATTTTAACCTTCACACTAGCCATAAAAAAGAGCTACACACCACTATTACACTATTAGTGTCCTGTATTTTTTATATATTTACCTTAATCAATGAGTTTCATACTTTTCTGTGCTTTCATGTTGATATTTAGCAACCTTTTACTTCAAATTCAGAAATTCTTTAAAACAATTATTTTGAATTCTTTGTCATGCAATTTATAGACTTTTGTATTTTGGGGGTCAGTTATTGGAAAATTAATGTGTCCATATGGTGATGACATGTTTGCACAGTTTTCCATGTCAAATAATTGTTTTAAAGGAGAGTAATGAGGTACAAGAGAATAAATAGGCAACTTAAAACTTGAAAAAACAAAACACAAACAAAATGAGAAGTTCAACAGAGAGATGGAAAAAATAAAACCCAAACTAAAATTCTGGAGCTAAAGAATAAAATAAATGAAATAAAGAATGTAAAATGAATAATTGACAGCAAAATTGATCAAGAAGAAAGAATCTGTGAATTTGTTTCAGCCAGGAAAAATCTGCAAAGGGTATTTCAGAGATAAGGTCTCTTCATCCTAGAAAATATCAGTAGTCCCTTTCACCAGAAGTTCAGCTGACAAAGAGACTAAACCAGTTCATCTTCCTTCTAGTCTTACTCCTGGGTCATTTGCTAATAAAGAGAGTGAATAGATTGCAGACCAACTGCTTTAATTACTTCCTCACACTGCTGAATGAAGTTTGTTCAACAATTGCCAAGCTGATCATCAAACATATTCTTTGCTATTGCTTACAACACTTCCTGACTTCTAAAATTAGATTTGTATATAGCTTTAAGGCCCAGCATATCCCAGTAGCTCACTGTTCAAAGTAATAAATATTTGATTGGGTCTTTAAGGCTAAAGACCTCAAAATTTCTAAGAAGTTTGTGCCATGGACAAAATTTGTTGGTTATTTTCTTTATATATCAGTCCAGATTTCACTGTATTAGTATTTCTATGCTGGTTCTTATAATTTATTTAAGCTGGAAATCTCATAGTTTTAACATAGATGAAGGGGTTATTTTCCTACAGATTTTGCTCTTTTTAACACTTTCTGTTTTTATTAAAGAGGGAGTTGGAGTGAAAATACTTTTGCTCTGCATCTTCAAACATAAAAAATGAAACATTTCAAAAGACCTACCATGCCATAACTGAAATTTCTGCGGTTTGAAGAAGTCTACCAAAAAATTTTGCTTCAATTATATATGTTCAATTTTTTTGTGAATTAACTAAAACTTTTGTAAGACTCTATATTAACTTTGGAAAGATGTAATAAGCTTTTGAAAAGCAAATGATTATGTTTTAATTACTGTTTGGGATTCTAAAAGTATATGAATGACACAGGCAATATAAGGGTAAAAAAGGGGGTAAGAAAAGAAAAAACAAAACTAATCTTCATGTTCGCTTTTAACTATTTTGAATAAGAATCTATGGAGTCAAATTTTATTGTCAGTGATAAGGAATTTAATTCACTTCAAGGAAACAACAAAAAATATTGCATTAGAATATGTGGGTATTTTAAAAATATATACTTTGGATTGATATTTTTCTATATTTTGGATTAACAAGAGTATCAAATGTAAAATTATCCTTAGGCATAAGAAATTATTGGCCAGTTTCCACTAAATGATAAGTTTTCTGAAGAAAATGCCGTACCTAACTTATCTTTTTACCTCTCATATCTACTATTATACCTGCTGATGGTGTGTATTGTACTGCTGTCGATTTGTGATAGAAATATTTAAACAATGTCTTTTAATTAATATTCTCCTAATTAATTAGTATATCTCAGTTATAATGTCAGTGTTTTCTTTTCGTTTGTACCATGTCATTTATCACTAAAGACTATAAATTTTCTTTCCAATGAAGTAAAATTAAAAAAAAACAAAACTATTCTCTATTGGAACATAGATAGAACATTTTCAGCAAAATAATACTTGTCAAACACAAAGATGGAAAAAGAAATCCTAGTCAATTTAAAATACAGAGGACTGGCATTGATGGAACACAGTGTCTAAGATAGAATTGTACAGAATTCCTATAGTAACACCCAATTTTTGTAAAATATACCTCCAGGAACAGAGGCTCCATTTTAGATCTCATTGTATCTGAAAGGCAATCTTTCTTAACAGAGTTCCAAAATTCCTCTTCAATTTCAATATGATATTTTATTCTAAGGTTAATAGATATTAGTAATATATCCAACCACAGAATATCAGCTACAAAAAGAATAAACATAGAGTAGATAATTCTGTGGCTTTGATTTAATTGCAAGACTATCAGAGGAATCAATTTGGACTAGATGTAAGATCTTCATACTTTAACACATCCAGTTCCAAATAAGGCAGTGCCATTGTGAAAATCTTTGAGTTCAGGTATGATAAGGCAAGTTACTAATATTAATAATAATCACAGTACTGCATGAAGGCATATATCTCAAAATATGTCTTGACATCTAAATATTGTAACACATGCTATATATTTTGACAAAATAATAAATACATTTGGATGACTGAGTGAAACATGTCAGTTCCCAGCAGCGTTATTTATATGTGTGTGCTGGAGGACAGGGAGCCTGGAGCAGTGTTAGGCACTAAAGTAAGTTTAAAGCAACAACCCAAGACAGTCCAAAAAGGAGACAAATAATGTACCTGTTTTAGTCTGTTTGGGCCACTATAACCAAATAGCATAAACTGAGTGGCTTATAAAAGCAGAAATTTGTTTTCCACAGTTCTGGAGACTAAGTTCAAAATCAAGCAGATTTTGTGTCTGGTGAAGGCTAACTTCCTGGTTCATAGAGGGTACCTTGTGGATGTGTCCTCATTTGTTGGAATAGGCAAGCATCTTATTCATAACAGCACTAAAAAGAGTTCCATCCTCATGACCCAAGTTCCTAATACTATGCCCTCATGTGTTAGAATTTCAACATATTACTTTTGGGGGCACACCTTCAGACCATAACAATGTTTGATTATTTAAATAATTCTAATAGTTTTGTCATTACTAACAGCTAATGACGGATTCATGGAGAATTCTGAAGTGTTCCTGCTTGCCTACAGGGTTTACTGTAGTATATAAACTGTACATATACTGTAATATATATACTGTAACATATATAGTAATATATTTCTTGTTCTGAGAATAAGACAAGATCATGAGGTTGTATCCTAGAATGAAGTTTAATGCCTATAAGATTCCAAGAAACTTAATACATGTAATCGGAAATGTTTTATTTCTTCATGGTGGAATTCTCGACATGATCAGAAGCTGTACTGATGCTATAATTCGACTAATGAGAAAGACTGCAAGAGGCAAGAACTTTCTTTTTCTCAAGAGTTTGGGAAACTATGAGGAAAAAAAACTCATAAAGAAAGAAAGGCAAAACTTTATCAAAGGATAAAGGACAACAAATGATTCTGAGATCTAAATATTGCCACTTGACCTCAGACTTTTTGTTGTTGTTGTTGTTGTTTGACAAGTCCATAGATTGAAGGTCAAGGTCAGAGAAGGAAATTTGGCAAATAAACTGAAAATCTTTGTGATAAATTTGGATTAAAAGGCAACAATGATTTGAGACCTAATGTAGCACATCACTGTTGAGGGAAAGAGATTCTTCACAAACAAAACAAGACTTTGGCATACAAAGAGCTTCCACCCCTCAGTATGTAGATGAGTTCAGTTAGTGGTTTTGTTGTGAAAGAAGAACTTCACTACAGCATGACCTTTTTACAAAAAGCATTAGCATCAGCAGGAAAGAGACTGGTTCCTATATTGATTAAAAGGCAATTTCACCTGGCTGCTTAACAGGCACCTTGGAAACCATAATATACAGAAGAAAAATAGCTGGTACTGCATGATTCTGAGGAGTATGTTCAGACATGAGATATGGTACCCAGCCTTTCAGACAGAGAATTTGGAGACATTGAAAGCAAGCTATAAGTGCCACAGTAATAAATGTTGTCAGTCTTAGACACACAATGAAACATAAAACTTGGAACTCATTTTCACTTAAATCTGGAAGTTAATACCTAACTGAAGAAACAAAGCTGCTGTTTAAAGAACACATTCTATTCAACAACGCCGCACTTTCAGGAAGACTAACAAATTAATTACTCATAAGTCCAGGATATGTTGAAAAATTAAAATTATGTGGAAATAGAAGACCTTGGGGACATAAAGGGACATGTATGTGTCAGAGAAGGGGAAAGTGAGTCTAGAGAAGAAGAGATTTGGAGAAAGAATACAGAACAAAAATAATCAATTGGTTAGGCTGGGCGCAGTGGTTCATGCCTGTAATCCCAGCGCTTTTGCAGGCCTAGACAGGCGCATCACCTGAGGTCGGGAGTTCAAGACCAGCCTGACCAACACGAAGAAACCCCACCTCTACTAAAAATACAAAATTAGCTGGGTGTGGTGGCACATGCCTGTAATTCCAGCTACTCAGGAGGCTGAGGCAGGAGAATCCCTTGAACCAGGGAAGCGGACGTTGCAGTGAGCTGAGATTGCGCCATCGCACTCCAGCCTGGGCAACAAGACTGAAACTCCATTAAAAAAAAAAAATCAGTCAGTGTTAGGATAAATGCTTTGGCTTTTGAATGACAAATACAATCGAACTGACTGAAGTCTGAAGACAATTTGTTAGCCTTCTAACTGGGACGTGCAGGGATACAATAGATTAGACCTAACTCCAACACACAGCCTGGAGTAAAGCCCAGGCAAACTGCAATATAAAGCAGAATTGCCCTTAAATAACCTGGAAATTTGGGGAAAAAAATATTGTTTAAAGTTAGGGAGAATTTAAGGTTGTTACGTAACATTATTGCAGCAGAAAATTAAATATTAAACATTTTTATACTACTTATGAGTTACATTCAACTCATTTTCAATTAAATGTACAAAAAATGCTTGGGGAAATAGTAACACAATTTCCACATGTGATTAGATTGTCTCACAATAATCTCAAAATTTTTAATTTTTTAACCTTTCAAAAACATTTTCCATGTAAGATATTAAAATAAAATGTATAAAATATCACATTTTAAAGCTTTTTCTCTATACTTGAATTTGAAAGCAACATTTTATGGCTGTATAAATGTTATCCAGTCACCTAGGACAGGGAGGAAAAAGGTGGAGCAGGCATTGATCTCACGTCAATCCACTGAAACTTAAGACAGAAATCCTCACTGAGAGCCTTTGTACATTGGGTTCTACATAACATTTCAACTTCCGTGGAGTAAGAAGGTGAGATTATTTGAGATTATTTTTCTACATTAAAAAGCAAGTTTGTAACCTTCTTTATTACATAGTCATCTTACACAAAACATTTTAAAAAATCTTCTTACTACTAAAAGTAATTTGTTTGTGTATATCTTAATTCAATCTAAATATAGTTTAAAAACAATAATTATGCTAAATTAGACATCATAGAGGAAATATCTCCTTTCCTCATAGCCTAGATAATCACGGTATGAAAAAATGCTTTTTCCTATAACTCCTATAATCACATCATTTGCAGAATATGTCCTGTGTTAAAAATTGTCAGTGCAATGTTGATAACAAATTGCATATTGTAATCCACTAAAGAAAGAGAGATCTATATCTCCTACCATCATTGAGAGTTTATATCTATAATATTTTTCTTTCCAAAGGTGTGATTATTCCAACACACTATGATAACTTAAAATTATTAATGTAAAATATTTCAGTTCACTGGGAAGGATACACTTTTTTAAATTTTTAATTTTTGTTGGTACCTAGCAGGTGTATATACTTACAGGGCATATGTCATATTTTGATACAGGCAGACAATGTGTAATAATAACATCAGGATAAATGGTTATCCATCACCACAAGCATTTATCCTTTATGTTACAAACAATCTAATTATATTCTTTTAGTTATTTTAAAATGTACAATTAAGTTGTTATTGACTATAGTCACCCTGTTGTGCTGTCAGATACTAGGTCTTATTCATTTTCCTGTTTTTTTGTACCCATTGAAAATTCCCACTTGCTTCTCATCCCACCCTTCCCAGCCTCTAGTAACAATCTTTCTACTCTCTAAGTCCATGAGTTCCATCGTTTGGATTTCTAGCTCCCACAAATAAGTGAGAACATGTGATGTTTTTCTTTCTGGGTCTGGTTTATTTTACTTCACATAATAATGTACAGTTCCATCTATATTGTTGCAAATGACAGCATCTCATTTTTTTATAGTTGAATAGTACTCCATTGTATATATGTACCACATTTTCTTTATCCATTCATCTGTTGATGGACATTTAGGTTGTTTCCAAGTCTTAGCTATTGTGAACAGGGCTGGAATAAACATGGGAATGCAGATATCATTTCAGTATGCTGATTTTCTTACTTTTGGGTATATACCTAGCAGTGGGATTCCTGGATCATGTCACAGCTCTATTTTTAGTTTTTTGAGGAACCTCCCAACTGTTTTCCATAGCAGCTGTACTAATTTACATAACCACAAAAAGTATATGATGGTTCCCTTTGCTCCAGATCCTCAACAGCATTTCTTATTGCCTGTCTTTTAAATAAAAGCCATTTTAACTGGGGTGAGATAATATCTCATTGTAGTTTTTATTTGTATTTCTCTGATCAGTGATGTTGAGCACATTTTCATATGCTTGTTTGGCATATGTATACCTGCTTTTGAGAAATGTCTATTCAAATCTTTTGCCCACTTTTAGATCCAGTTATTAGATTTTTTCCTCTAGAGTTGTTTGAGCTCCGTAGATATTCTAGTTATTAATCCCTTGTCAGATGTGTGAAAGGAAAATACATTGGGCCCCCAAAATCACTAAGGAAAATTCAAGCCAGAAACTGCTTAGAAAAACCTTCCTCCCATTCTACTCAAAGTCATCCTTCTGCTCACTGAGATAGATACAAATCTGATTTTATTCCTTTGGAAAGGCTAATCAGAAACTCAAAATACCAGGGGATTGCAAGATTTCAGTCTACACCTTCACCTAGTAAGTGCTTTTTGTCCTGCAATGACAGTCATTTATGGCACTCTATGAGAAGATATTTCACCCCAAGTGAATATCTTCCTCCCTCTCCATTTTGGTTGCTTTTCCTTCATGTAAAAGCTCAGCACTGCTGACTGAATTTAAAGAGTCTATTAATAAGAAAAGTTAATTTTCTACTGCTGGGAGGCATGTATGGTTAAACCCCAAACCTCTCTTTCTAACCTCTCTTTCTAGCTTCCCCAAACTTCTCTTTCTAACTTCTGCCTGGAAAAAATTTAGAGTCACAGATTTTACCTAACTGTTCAGAACCTACAGCACCACCTCATGAAATAGGATTTTTTTCTCTGCAAAGAGTCTTTTCAGCCCTTTGCCAAAAACCTCTAGTACCCAGATTTCTTCTCCTTTTGTGTTCCTCTATCAGTAAGCAGACTCTGCCCCATTTGTAAGGAAAAAACTCCACATTCAACAGTTGGGAGGAAGCCAGCCTTGAGAGACAAATTCTAGCCTCAGTGCTGTTCCCATCAGAAGGAGGACAGCCGTTAAATGCATATGTTCTCGTGAGACACCTGTTCTGTTTCCAAATACATTGGCATTTAAACAGAAAAGGGTTTTTTTGTTTAAAAGTCACTGGGTAAAACTTTCTGGGAATGCACTTCTTTTCCAGGGCCATAGCTAGAGGAGGCAGGAATAGGGTTAAAGCACTCCCTCTATTAAAGTGTGTCACCCAACTTTATCTACTGTACAATCTCCTGGGAGGCCTGGGTACCCAGAAGAGCAGTGAGATGAGGCATTGTGCTGATAAGCATGATTACTCCTGCCAGCTAGCACCTCCAGATCCATGGGTGCAATTCATGCTTGCATCCATGGGCAGCACCTATGATGGTTGCTGGGACCCAAAGGAGGTGGGAGGAAAGAGGAGAAGAGGGACACCCCTGTAATCTTTCTCTTCATCCTGGGTCACTTTGAAAGGAGAAAGGAGACCAAGTGACACCTTCTACTCCCCTCCTTTTCTGCATGGGTAACAACCCATCTTCAAGCCTGCATTCCCCTTGGGTGTAGCCTGGCTATTCTCTAAACTTCAGACACTGAAGATCGCTCTGGGCAAGTGCCAACTTCACTCATGTATAGAGGCCTTCCAGGATATAACCCAAGTATTTAAACTCTCCTAGAAGGATGTTATGTTACTCTTAAACCCTAACTGCTCCTGAGAGACAGGCAGCCCTACAGGTAGCAGAAAAAATCAGACATGAACAGCATATCTCCTATAGCCATTCAAAATGGGAAAGAGGGTGAGAAAGAGACAGAATCCCCATACCCAGTAGGAAAAGAGGCAGTATCCCTTGAAAACTCTAAATGGAACCCTACGAAGCCCATAGATGAGTGAAAAAGAAAACAGTTTCAGATGTATATGGTAGAAGGCATACAGAGGACCAGAGCCAAACCTGTTAACTACTCTAAGCTATCCATGATAGATCAAAACCTAGATGAAAATCCTTCAACCTTTCTATAAAGGCTGACAGAGACTATGGCAAAACATGCTTCCCTATCTTCTAATTCAGTTGAGGGACAGGTAATCTTGAAAGACAGGTTTACTCAAGCAGCTCCTGATATTTGAAGGAAGCTACAGAAACAGGCTATAGGACCAGATGGCACCTTAGAAAACCTTCTAAGGGTAGCCACCTCAGTCTTTCATAAGACGTACTAGGAGGAGGCTCAGGAAAAGGAGAGAAAATAGAAGAAAAAGTCAGAGAGAGAGTACCTTGGAATGGAATCCAGGCCTGAGACTCCTTGAGCTCACTGTTCAAGTCACCCCCATAAACTGGTCAGTAACAAACTTTGCTGCATGTCTCCAACTTGTTTTATGTCCTTAAGCATAACCTGTAACCATGTGCTAGTACTTCTTTTTAGATGTTGCCTTTCTACAATGGTGGCCCAGGTTAAATTCCGGCCTGGGTGATGAATACTTTCAGGTTAACAACTGTGTGACATTTAATCATCTCGTGCTCCGCCATGAAAAACTATAACTGCCTTTCTGAAATCTTCCTTTCTCTCAACTGACTTTAAAGGTTCTAGATCTGGTAAAAGCTGCTTATCACCACTTATAAAATATCTTGTATACTAACGGTGAACTTATAACCTAACGGAGAGTTGTTAGTTTCACCTGTGATGTTACTTTTGGTAAAGTTCAAAAGCCAGAAATATTACCTGCTTGATTTAGCTAAAGTCAGGAAACAGAAGATGTCAAAGGATTTTCTGAAAGGGTGCTGAGCTTGATTAAAAGTGGATATTCAAGTTATAGGTATATTTAAAAGACCTGCATGTTTTTGTCTTCTTGGATCGTGTTTTCCTTGAAAAGAACATTTCCATTGACTGAATTCCTGTTCTCCACTCTGTCTTTCCACTCTTAATGCACACAAGATAACTTCTGGTGGCCTGAAACGTTTTGGGAAAAACAGAAAATGCATGATGGATTCCATTTTGGGAGAAACTTCTGTTTTCCTCATGGAATCCCAGAATCTAGAAGCTGATCAATCCTGCTCAAAATCTGTTTTTGTCTTACAGCTATACAAGTTGATTAGGCCCTAGAAACTTCATGGTTTGCTATCCCTGCTCTTAAAGGGCTCCGCTGGGAAGCCAATAATTCATTAGGAAATGGGACGAGAAGAAATCTTAGAACTACTGGATCTTCTTCTGTTTGTCTGTGTAGCGATATATGTGCTGTGTGTGATGTCTGTAACGAGCACCAATTGATTGCCTTAAATAAAAATAAGCACTTAAATCAAATATTTTAGAGGAAAGTTAAAACCGTAATGCCTTTTAGTTTATGTGTTTTTAAACTCTAAGAAATAAAAATTGTTTTAAAGATCAAATTGGAAAATGCAAATATCATCAATATGTAAATAGCAGGTTTAAATCACATAAATTAGATAAAAGGTTTGCTAAATATTTCAAGGTTGTAGGCTGCCTACTTTACAACTTGGTAAAGCCTGGGAACATATGAAATTAACCATGCCCTAACTAGAATGGTAAAAGTCAGACTTTATCTGCATCTAGTACATAATTAAAACAACTTACCAGGTTTACATTAAAGTTAAAAATTGCTAAGATTGACCATAAAAATATGTAAATAAGAAAACTAAAAATAAATTTACATGCAAGGTGTGTAGAAACACTTAAATGTGTTTGTGGTAAAAGATTATAAAAAGGCATAAAAATGTAAACGTTGCCTATGGAAAAAGGATTCTTTTGAAACTGATGTAAGGGTAAAATTTGGCTTTCCTTCCCTTGTACAGATTTTTCATGTAATAGAGAAGAATAATGAAATATTAGGTTTGCCTTGTTGGTAGACTGCCAAGGAGAGAAAAGAGTAGATAGGAGACAAACTGTTTGGAAAGCTAAGTCTTCCCTCTTAATGAGTAAAGATTGTTGCCTAGTTTTAAAATTTCTGAGTCATCCTTTTGCCAAAATAAATAACTTATGTGTAACCTGGAATTGTATTTCATACTATCAAGTGTTTTAAACCTCTTTTTACTGATTAGAGCTTTTATTTAAAATTAATGATATGTAACTATTACTGTATATGTAAGAAAAGAAACACACTTAGCTATTGCTTTGCGGATATGCATTTAATTTTAAATTTTACAATTTAGATTCTGCATGAATTGCAATAAATGGATCTTCAGCAGAGTTACTAATAGAAAAATGAGCTTTGCCATCATCAGAAACGTAGATTTTAATGCCTGTGCAGTTGCCATTAATTTTATCTCCAGAAATGACATCACAGTATGTGCCAGCAGGAAGACCAGTTTGCAAAGTTAAAGAAAATGTCCTGTAAAATAAAATTTCAGATTTAACTTCAAAACAATGAAATCAAGAATACAGACTAAGACAAATAAACAGCATAACTTTATGTTGTAGAACCCTAACAGTGAAGTCTCATTAAGAAGAAAACCCATATGCCTCCCTAGTAGGTGTAAACAGCTTTCTAGGACCAAAAGTAACCTTACAGAAAACCTACCAATTTCCTTTTCAGTAGTGAAAATATTACCAAAAAATCAAAGTTGAAGAATATCACTGAAGATTGGCAGGAGCGGTCACATTTTAATAAAGTGCTACCTTGGTAAAATCAAATTTGTTCTCAAATGAACTTAATACCAATTACTTTAAAAATTTAAAGGGTATTATCTTTTAAACCTTCTTTTTTTCTACATGAGGTCAAAAAGAATTTAGGGTGCACATAAAAACAATCTAGCATTTGTATGAGGAAGTGATAGTTTGAAATATAAAGCTTTTTCACAAAACATTTTTTTGGTATTTTCATCCACAAAAGAAGGAAACTAAGGAAATAGACATGCGTTTTTTTGGCAGGAAAGAGATCAACTTGACTTATATATTTTTGTATTTATTTATTTTTCATAAGTGAAGTATAATTTATACTAGAGTGAGCTAAGTATGAGTGTCAGTTGGCCTTGGACTGAGACAATTCAACTGTTTGCAAGGAGGTCTTCTCAGCTACAGGTTCAGGAATCATTTATACTACAGCTAAAGGATACAAGAATCACAGATGAAAGGCCAATAATGAGAAATTTCAGAACTAAAACTCAAGTCTCCTGAAGCAAATCATTAACCACAAGATACATATTATTTATCCATATGCTTTAAAAAGGTTATTTGTCACAAGGAGACAGAGAAGTGAAGAAAGTATACCAAAAAACTAGGTAGAGCTGTCATTGAGAAAAAGAGAAATAAAGATATTTTAGTACTGAGGCAGAATTTTTCCATGATTAAAAGAGCAGGACTATAAGAAACCTTCTCTTAATGATTTCACAATCCTTCTATTAATTACTTTGTGTATTTTGTGGCATGTGTAGGTGAGCATATGCATGTGCATTCTATATATGCATAAAATATTGCAAGGGTGCGCAGAAAGGATTCTGCTCACAACAGAAGGCCGTTATGAAAACAAGAGAATGAAGGAGTAAGAGCCATCATCCTTTTGCTTCTACCCAGTTTTGATCTCTATTGTCTTCTTGCTCCACAGACTACATGATTTTTCAGATATGATAAATGTCAATGAACAGAAAAAAAAAAGAATAAACCAAGAACATACTGGTACAAAATATTATTTTTAATTGATATTTACTTACCAGTCATCATTGTTGAAAACAATGAATCCTCTGTTTCCTCTCCCAAAAGCCACTTGGTTGCTCCCATTATCATACCAGTTTGTAAAAGGCTGGCCATCCACTACATTGCGGAAATTAACCATGTTCCTAAAAACACAATACCATATAAAACGTTGATATTCTTAAACTTCAACTGTTTTAAATGAAATGCTACGGAAATTTACTATTAGAGGACATTTCCAAATAAATATTCTCACCTTATTTGGCGCCATCGATGTTCACAGACCCAGTCATTGCCACAAGTAGTGTCTGGATTAATAGTAACTTCTTTAGTTACTCCATTATTATTTGGTGGCCCAACCCAATCATTAACATCCTTAATTACGGGAGGAAAAGCCAAATTTTAACATATATATATTTACCTCTTCCTTCTCCTTTAAACCAAACCCAACCTATCCTGTTACTTGTGTCTCTGCATTCAGTGACTTCATCTAGAATCCAATGCCTTCATTGATTTTCATAGCCCTTTGCTGGGTCTTCATCATCTCTCTATCCTCTGGTTCTCTTTTGCCATATTTCAAACAAAGGTAACAAATTGTTGTCCTCTCCTTTTCATTCCAAGGCACTGCAAAGACTTCTTTGCTCTGTCACCCAGGCTGGAGTACAGTGGCATGATCGTAGCTCACTGCAGCCTTGATCTCCCAGGCTCAAGAGATCCTCCCATCTCAGCCTCCCAAGTAGCTAAGACTGTTGGTGTGCACCACCACACCCAGCTAATTTTTTTTTTTTTTTAATTTTCAGTAGAGACGAGGTCTTGCTAGCTTGCCCAGATAGGTCTTGAACTCCTCAGGTCAGCTGATCTTCTCAGCTGGCATCACAAAGTGCTGGGATTATAGGTGTGAGCCACTGCACCTGGCCTGCAAGGGCTTCTTAACATCACTGTAAGCCATGCAATGGCATTGAAATGGGAAGGGCATTAGTACTAGAAACACCAGGATTAAAACATAGGCTCTATTACTAGTAGCTGAGAAAATTTAATCAATATAAATAATTTCTCTGTGTCTCAGTTTCCTCATTTGTAAAATGGGAATAATGAGTTTTTTTGCAATAAAAAGTAATATATGTGAAAATGCCTTGAACATGACATGTGCTAAATAAATATTGGGGGCCTTCATGCTTCTTTTTAGATAAATGTACAAAATACTACATCTGAACTTTTTTTTATAAATTGACCATATTTTTAGTATTATGCTTTTCTGATTGGCACTTTAAGAAATCTTCATTAAAAAACACGGAGTAACCCTAGGAAGTTTATCAGTGTTGACCTTAAAATCACGTCATATGGTGAAAAGTGAACAAAACTAAGAGTTTATAGCACGCAGCAGTCCTGTCAAAGTGGGAATGTTATACTAATAGAAAAAATAAAAGAACTCTCTGACTCCTAACAACAGAAATAAGACCAATTAGTAGAAATTATAAGAAGTTGTCTCAATATAAAAGTACACCTTCTAAATATTAAAGCTGTTTAACAATATAATCAGTTGTTATACAAAGTAGCGGACTTCTCAAACTGAAAGGAATCTAAAAAAAGCTAGCTAGATATCTGTGTGACTCATAGGAAGGAGGAATTTCTGCTTTAGTTCTGAAGTCTCTGATGCTGTTTCTCAACCGTTTAGTTTAAAAGAAAACCTTCTACTAGCTTTCCAAATATCTTTACACTCTTATTTCTCTGTTCCTTTTTGAAACTACTCAGCAGAGTAATGTCTTTACCATACTCCCAAATATTTTTCTCATTCTTACCTTTCTTGGAATACTCTCTCTAAATTTCTATCCTTTAGTACATATAATTTCCTTCCTCTTATAGTATACTTTCCCTATTTAACTCAGCTGAACTGGATCATTTGTTTCTATTCCATATAACTTTTTAACAGTATTTAAAAGACATTTATATTGTTCTTACTACGGGCAGATGATGTTTTAAGTTCTCTACAAGGGTTGGCATCTATATTCTTCCAATTAAACCTGAGGAAGGTACGAAGTATATATTTTAATCCCTGTGTCTAGCTCTTATTTTTAAGCGGTTTTTCTAATTTTTATTTTTGTTTACCCTGCAGGCTAGGGGGATGTTTGTCATATCTCTGAAAAAGCTTGCTATTCTTTTTCAATGGAGAATATAAAGTTTATTCCTTTAATATAACCTGCATTACTAAAATCACAACCCTGTATCAGGTGTACAATTAATTAAATATTTGTTAAATAAATAAATACTTAATAGTTGTCATATTAAATTAGGAGAAGATTGCCTCTTTTTTCTTGAGAAAAGGATATTTTGAACCACTCCAAAACTTACTTTTCCATTTTCAAAATATCTTGGCCAACGGTAGCTTGACATTACTCGTGTAAATCCATAAGGATGAGCAAGCATAAATCCAACTGCCATTTTATACAGCCTGAAAGTTACATAATTATATTATCATAGAATATCACAATATTCATACCATCATTAAAAGACGTGTTAAAAAAAATAGAGAACTTGGTTTTCTACCTAGCATCCCAGAAGGTAAGTATAGAGGCTCCTCCAGCCCCATGTCCTCGTTGATTGTCATGGTTATCCACAAAGACAAGCGCTCTGTCAGAAGGCATGAAACCCCAACCTTCTCCCCAGTTCCTATTTTTGAAACATAAGATATACGTTGATGTATCATTTCATAATAGTTTCAGAGTAACTCTACTGCGCATCTCTTTCTGTGAGGCATGGCATCTGAAGATTAAATTCTTTCTCTAATTAGATGGTTACTCTGTAAGATATATATATATATATATATATACACACACACACACACAAACACACACTCACATATATATACACCCACACATCATAAACAAACACACGTGTGTAATCTACATATATAGTCCATAGTTGGATATACGTGTATGGAATACTTATATTCATATAACAAATATGAGATTTTTGTTATTAAAAAATTTCCTTTCAGAGGTTTCCGCACATTATCATTTAGAGGCACTCCAGAAAGATCAATATGCATATCACATTATACAGAATGTTAAACTAGATTAAAATAAGGCTTTAATATTGTATTGTTATAATACAAATCGTTTTATATTTCCAATTCATATAAGTAAATACAATAGCATGGACACTTTGTACATACTTTATAAATGATAGGATCATTTCAATAATAACTTGGCTTTAAAAGATTATATGAAAACATCAGTCAAATCCAGTATATTCATCTTGTACGCAGACAGAAACTCCTAGGGTAAGTTTAGCGTTCCTAGGCATACTGTCTTGTGACAGACACTCTAAATACAAAAGATGATTGATTAGAGTTTAGGGCACTAGAATACTTATCATTAACAACTGACTCCTTAATAGTTGTCTGAATAAGAATGTTGCAGAAGATAACTCACACTGGGGTAGTATAACTAACAGATCTATGAAATACTTCAGGGGAAAAGTTGTATTTATTTACTTTAAGTAAGACATCTTCTCTCCATTCCACTTGCGAATAACTGTGCCGAGTTTTGCACCATACTTGAATTCTGTCACCCGGCCATTTCCAAAGTAGTCACTGCTTTTAATTGGCTCACCACCCAGATCAATTACCTAGAAGAAATTTAGGAAAAAATAACATTTTGCATAAGGACTTTAAAGCATTTTAACCGATAAGTTTATATTATATAAAAAATAGCTTTCAGCTATTTCTGAGTTGTTTTAGTCTTGTTGTGTTTTGTTCTTTAGAGACAGGGTCTTGCTATATTGTCCAGGATGGTCCCTAACTCCAGGCCTCAAGGAATTCTCCTGCCTCAGCCTCCCAAAGTGCTGAGTTACATGCAAGAGCCACCACGCCTGGTCCTATTTGTTATATGAAATGCTCAAAATCATTTTCTTATTCTTATTATCTTCATCAGTAATATTCTTATATTCTTTTTTTGATAAAGCATACACTATAATATTGAAAGAAACATAATATCAAAGTTACCTGTTGTCCTGTGAGAATACTTACCTAATTTTTAGTCTTGTACATCAATGATAATAATAACAGCTCACAGGAATACAACATTTACTATCTGACTGACTTTTTTTGATAAATATTAACTCGTTTCATTTTCCAAAGAAAATAAAGACAAAACTATTATCAGTATCCTACATTCTGTGTACCTCCATACAACCTGTTGTGATAAAGAATTAGATATACTGTATGTGAAGAAGAGGAGGTTAAAGAACACTGTTTTAAGGAAATGACTCAGTCTTTATCCTACAGAAATTGCATTTTTAATTGAATCGGCCATAAATTTTCTAATGAATAGGATGATATTTTATATGCATATATGTATTGACATACCTCCTGGTAAATGAAAGGTTTACTTCCTGCAGGGAACCAGTTACTGTTTAGATTATGCAGTTTGTCCAAAATTGCCTTTATGTCTCCAGGCCACATGTGCTTGGAAGCATCAAGTCTGAACCCTGCAACACCAATGTCAATGAGATGGTTCATATATTCGGCAATCTTAGAACGCACATAATCCTTCCCCAGTGCAAGATCAAGAAGACCAGACAGACGACAATCTCTGACCTGTTGAGGTAAGAATGTTATGATTGATTCATAAAACCTCATTTTTCACCTGAGAATCCATTTGATTATTCATTTATTCCATGATTCCTCAAGAGATATTCTATAGTGACTTCCTTGCATTGGACACTGGGGATGCTCACATTCTACTATAGATGTATCTTGGAAATATTTTCTAATAGAAAATAGAGAACTTAGGAAATAAAGTCGATGAGCTTTTCCATTGGTTGGGAGCTTTTTAAAAGTGGGCAAATGTGTATTGATTAAAAATCTTAAATCAATATTTAAAGGTTTTCAAATATGGATTTGAGTTTCTTAAAGTAGTCAAACTTGTTAACCTCTGTCCCTAAGAGATCTAAATTCATATTTACAATGAAGTTCAATTAGCTACATGTTTACAACAAAAGGCATATATCACTCCTTATTCAGATCACTCTCTTAAAAAAATTACCTGAGTAGCATCATTATAGTTCTCGATATCTCCACTTCCAGTTTTACATTTACCATCATTAAAATCCCATCCAGAATATGGGACTGCTGGAAAGTCCCTACTTCCAGGGTTGAAGTAACTTCCACAGGTACTGCTTGTTCCTGCACTCACAGCATTACCACACATATGATTAATTACAGCATCCACATAAATACGAACCTAGAAAACAAAGTTTCTACTTCAGTGTGACTTACACAGAGGTAGAAATTTAAAGAATTATTGATTAAATTTAGTGTGTTAATAAAATTCCAAATTATTTCATATCTTATAACTATTTTCCTACAAGATCAAATATCAACTGTGAAAGGAAAGTAATATGAACTAAACACCTACATTCATTCCAGACAGTTGGTCAAATATTTATAGGAATGACAAACTGAGAGAACCAGAAACTATCATAAATAGGCGGAAAGGCAAAAAGCCCATTTTGGGGAGACAAAACTCAGATGAGACTGAAAAGGTTACTATTTGGGAAATTTCTGTGGGTCAACAGGAGAAAGCCTGTACTCTCTACTAAGCTTGGAAGACAAATAAGGTAGCTATTCATCTCAAATTCTGCTCCTCATTAAATAGATAAGCTACCTATTCACCACAAAAAAACTCAAGAATTAGGGACAGAGAGACAAGTCATCTAAAAATGAGAGCAAATATTGTAACTGGAATTAAAATTCCTCACCAGAAAATCCTTCCAGGAAATATGGATAGTTATAACGCTTAAAATTTGATGTTTTCCTTTAGAAGTAAACTCTGCTATAAACTTTAACTTATCTCTTTAGTAGATAGCACATATACAAATATTTTCAAAAATTGAACATAAGGCAACAGTTAATTTTGAGGTTTAAAGTATGAAGTAAAATTAAAACTGATATGGAAAACTTTCTGCTCAAAAGGAGCAAGAAAGAAGAGACAGAAATCATTTTCCTGTCTGTTATTTTTAAAGGAAACTGGAATTCACTTACCCCAACATTGTTGCATCTAGTCACCATGTTTCTAAATTCATCTTCATTTCCAGATCTTGTGCATAATTTATAGCTAACTGGTTGGTATCTTTCCCACCAAGGTCTGAAAGGGTTGTGAATGGCAACATTTTCATTTGGTGGAGAGACCTACAAATTAAACAGTCTTCATGAGTACCAAATTCTGTCTTAGTGTATATCATTGAATGTTCTAGAATCTAATCAATAATATAAAAGATCCTTGAATCTTGGTATAGGCGGCTATCCCTTGAAAATATTAACAGCACATCGGAGGGCTCTTGTTGAAGAAAGATTATATCAGAAACAAAATATACAGTTGCAAAGAATACTACATTGTTTTTTCCTCAGAAAATTCTTTTACTTAGAATACTTACCTGTGAAGTAAAATGTTTCCGAAGCTTCGGGTAGAAGATCAGAATAGTGTTTACTACAAGCACAGTGAATTCTGCAATTGATACTATGAATCATACCCACCTGAACCCCTCCAAATCCCTTCGGAGCTAAATATCGCTCACATTCAAGAGCAATATCAACCCATCGCCATTCAAACAGATGAACAATAGACGTTCGTCCTTGTTGTGTATTTGGGGAATACTGAGCCCAGCAGAACCCAATGGTGAAAAGCAACCAAAAGAGCTTCATTTTGCTTTGAAGTTGTCAGTGTCTTTTCCAGAAACTATTCATATTCCTGTAAGAAGCACATTTTACAATATAAATAGTAGCATGAATAAATACTTGAGGGCAAACTGTGTATTCATAATCTGAAAAGGATTAATAATAATCCTAACTGGTGAAGAACATCAAAAAGTCTCTCATGGAAATCATCTCAATGACCTCTTAGACATTAATGTTTCTTTTCTTTTCTTTTTTTTTTTTTTTTGCATATGGTAGCACTTTTATTTTTCCTTACACAATGACGTGTTGCTGTGGCCTAATGTTCTCACATAACAGCAGAAAACCAAAATTTGTTGTCAACTCTTTAAAGATCGAGAATTTCATAATAAAAAACTTTACATAAATTAAAAGGATGAATACATTTACCGGTATAAATGCGAACCGCTTCCAACTCAAGGCAAGTAACAGCCCACAGTGTTCTGGCAGACAACAGAAGCTAAGAAAGGAAACTGGGTCCTATGGCTTGGACTTTCCAACCCTGACAGACCCACAAGACACAAACAACTGCTTCAGGAGCCCTTGCCAGCCTCTAGATAAATCTCAGAACACTCAGCCCTGACACATTAATACCCTGCACGGATCAGAGACTGCTGACCACACAGACTCACCAAGCCAGACTTGTCTTCCACAAGCACGTTTTTTAGCCATGAAGTGACCAAGCCACGTGTACTAAACACTGACATCAAAGGTATGTACAGATACCAAGGGGAAGTGTTAACTTGAATGCCAGGTCAAAATCAGCAACAAGTTCTACAATCCAGTGCTGATATTGAGAAGGGAGAAAGACCCTGTCCTCTTGTTTTATATTGTTTTCTATTCAGTAAAAACAACAAGGAAGCAAAATCAAAGGCAAAAAACCGGGCCTGGGCCTGGTTGGCCTAAACCCAGTAGTTACAAATCAACTTATGATTTAGAAGCCAATGTTATTCATAGATTCCAGACATTGTATAGAAGAACATTGTGAAACTCCCTTCCATATTCTGTTTCTCCCTGACCACAGGTGCATGTAGTCCTTGTCACATATCCCTGGCTTGATCAAATCAATCACGACCCTTTCATGTGACATCTTTAGTGTTTTGTGCCCTTAAAAGGGACAGAAATTGTGCACTTGGGGAGCTCGGATTTTGAGACAGTAGCTAGCCGACGCTCCCAGGTGAATAACACCCTTCCTTCTACAATTCGGTGTCTGAGAGGTTTGTCTGCCGCTTGTCCTGCTACATTTCTTGGTTCCCTGACCTGGAAGCAAGATAACTGATGGACCGCCGAGGCATCTCCTTAGGCAGATTAGGCATGCCTTGTGGAGTAAGGTCGGGGCATCCCTCAGGCTGCCAGGGACTCTGGCCAGCCTGAGGGATGGGATCCAAAGAGCGCTCCCAGGTAGGAAATGGCCCCGGTTGAACGCCTCGCCAGAGCAGTGATCCCCGCGGAGGATTAACACAGTGGCTGAACACCAGGAAGGAACTGGCACTTGGAATCCAGACATCTGAAACTTAGTAAGACAAGTCTTTTCAACTTGCCCCACTCCACCTGAGAGGAAGCTTGGCCTGATCGCTCATGGTGTGCCTGCACCCATATCAATTTCCATATAGAGATTCCTAGTTACACCTAGTTTTAGATCCTCTACAGTGGTTAAAAGGACAGGCAGCAGCAGTAGTAGTAGCAAAGGGACATTTATTTCAGGAACGTTCTCGCTCCACCGGCCAAGAGAAGCCAGCACCTAAAGTTCTGTTTGACCCAGAGCTCAAGGACTCAAGGCAGGAGATGGCACCAACAGTGCCCTCAACCCCTTCCTTATCCAGTGGGGAGGCCCCCTTCTCCTGAGCCCACAGCCCCTAGACCACCCAGAGTAGACAAGAACAAAAGTGAAACTGCGGGAAAATCTCCTCCCTTGGCAGCCCGCTTAACGGCCCAAGACGGGAATTCAAATGCCCTGAGAGAGCAGCAATATACTAGGACAGATGTGATCAGACATACGGTAGAAAGGCATGCTTTTGTGTATCACCCTTTTACCTCTGCCGAACTACTCAATTGGAAAAATAACACTCCATCTTACACTGAAAAGCCTCAAGCCCTAATTGACTTGCTTCAAACAATTGCCCAGACTCAGAATCCTACTTAGGCTGATTGCCACCAGCTACTCATGTACCTCTTTAAAACAGATGAAAGGCAAAGGGTGCTGCAGGCAGCAGCTAAATGGCTGGAGGAGCACATCCCAGCCAATTATCAAAGTCCCCAAGAATACATAAGAATTCAGCTGCCAGGAACGGACCCTCAATAGGATCCAAATGAAGGACCAGATATGGAAAGGCTAAGAGGGTACCGAGAGGCATTAATTGAAAGGTTGAAAAAAGGGGCTCAAAGGGGTACCAATGTAAATAAAGTTTCTGAAGTCATCCAAGGAAAGGAGGAAAGCCCAGCCCAGTTCTATCAAAGACCGTGTGAGGCCTATTGCATGTACACTCCTTTCGATCTGGAGAGTCCTGAAAATCAGCCGTTGATTAATACGGCCTTAGTTATTCAGAGTGCGGAAGATATCCAGAGAAAATTGCAAAAACAGCCTAGGTTTGCAGGAACGAATACCTTGCAGTTACTGGAAAGAGCTAATCAAGTATATGTAAATAGAGATGCAGCAAGCGGCCGAGAAAGCCGTTAGGAGGGCGAATGCCAGGCCAGGTGAAACGCTAGTTTGCTGGCTGTGACAATTAGAGGAATTCTCCTGAAAAGGCAGAAAAAAGGGGTTCCGGGAAGAATGCCCTGTCCAATCACTCACATTTGCAGCGTGACTAATGTGCCTACCGTAAAGAAATAGGACATTAGAAAGATAAATGTCCCCAACTCAAAGAAAATCAGAGTGATGCAGAGTCAAAGACCTCAAACCAAGATGAAAGGATTTTGTTCAATCTAGCTGAGGGGCTGCTAGAATTAAGGGGAACAGGCTCAAATGCCCCCAAGGAGCCCATGGTCAGGATGACAATAAGAGGCAAGGACATTAAGTTTTTAGTGGATACAAGAGCCGAACACTCAGTAGTAAGCACTCCAGTGGCCCCCTTATCTAAAAAGACCATTGATAGAATTAGAGCAACAGGAGTGTCCACCAAGCAGGACTTCTGTCTACCGCGTAACTGCTCAGTGGGAGGACGCAAAGTGATTTATCCATTTCTGTATATGTCTGACTGTCCCTTGCCTTTGTTAAGAAGAGACTTGCCTAGCAAGTTAAGAGCCACCATTTCCTTGAAAAAACAAGGCTCTTTACAGCTGGAGTTGCCAGAAACAGGAGTCATCATGGCCCTTCCAGTCCCCCAGGAAGAAGAGTGGAGACTTTTGCTAACTGAGCCAGCTCAGGAAATAAAAGATGCTCCAGCTGAGCGATGGCCCGAAACAGAGACAGAGGACAATCCTCTGAGGCGGGCAATCAATCAAGCCCCTGTACTCATAGAAGTTAAGCCTAAGACCCAGCCAATTGGACAAAAGCCATATCCTGTTTCCAGGGAAGCCTTTAAAGGAATAGAGACTCATCTTATATGCTTAAAAGCCTTTGGAATTCTAGTTCCTTGCCAGTCTCCATGGAACACCCACCTCCTACCTGTCCCTAAACCAAGGACCAAAGACTATCGACCCGTACAGGACTTGAAAGATGCCTTCTTCACATCAGGCTAGTTCCTGAGAGCCAAAAGCTGTTTGCCTTTCTGTTGGAAGATCCGGAGTCAGATGTCACCACTCAGTTCACTTAGACTCGACTTCCCCAAAGGTTCCAAAATTTCCCCACCATCTTTGGGGAGGCGTTGGCTTGAGACCTCCAAATGTTTCCTGCTAAAGACCTGGGTTGCATCCTGCTCCAGTATGTAGATGACCTTCTGCTAGGACACTCCACAGCAGTCAGGTGTGCAAAAAGGACGGGTGCCCTGCTTCGACACCTGGAGGACTGTGGATATAAAGTGCCCAAAAAGAAAGCTCAGATCTGCAGACAGCAGGTACACTACCTAGGATTCACTATTTGAAAAGGGGAGTGCAGTCTTTGGTCAGCAAGAAAGCAGGTCATCTGCAGCTTACCAGAACCTAAAACCAGGAGGCAAATAAGAGAACATTTAGGAGCTGTGAGATTTTGCAGACTGCAGATTCCAAACTTTGTGGTGTTAGCGAAAGCATTGAACGGAGTTATAAAGGGGGTAACCGAGAGCCTTTTAAATAGACGCCTCTAAAACAACAAGACTTATAAGTTAAAAGAAAAACTTATGTCAGCCCAAGCTTTAAGATTACCAGATTTGACAAAGCCCTTCACACTGTATGTGTCAGAAAGAGAAAAAATGGCAATAGGAGTTTTAACTCAAACTGTAGGTCCCTGGCCAAGACCAGTGGCCTGCCTCTCAAAACAACTAGATGGGGTTTCTAAAGGCTGGCCTCCGTGTCTGATAGCCTTGGCAGCAACGGCAATACTAACACAAGAAGCAGATAAGCTGACCCTTAGACAGAACCTAAATATAAAAGCCCCCCATGCAGTGTTAACTCTAAGGAACACCAAAAGACACCATTGGCTAACAAATGCTACATTAACTAAACACCAAAGCTTGTTATGTGAGAATCAATGTAAAACCATAGAAGTCTGTAATTCTTTAAATCCTGCCACTTTGCATCCAGTATCAGACAGCCCTGTTAAACATAACTGTGTAGAGGTGTTGGACTATGTCTATTCTAGCAGACCAGATCTTTGAGACCAGCCATAGGCATTGGTAGATTAGGAGTTCTACATGGAGAGAAGCAGCTTCATCAACCCGCAAAGAAAAAGGTGTGCAGGATATGCAGCAGTAAACTTAGATGATGTTGTTGAAGCTAAGCCATTGCCTCAGAGCACTGCAGCCGAAAAAGCAGAACGCATTCCTCTAACTCGGGCTCTGGAACTCAGTGAACCTAAGATTGTAAACATCTATACTGATTCTCGATCTGCCTTTCTAACCCTTCAAGTATGTGGAGCATTGTATAAAGAAAAAATTCTAGAGGAAAAGACATAAAATGTCAACAAGAAATTCTACAATGATTAGAAGCAGTGTAGAAACCCCAAAAGGTGGCATTCATGCATTGCAGGGGATATCAGCAAGTTTCCACTTTGGTGAGCCAAGGAAAGTCCTGAGTAGACACAGAGGCATGAAAAGCAGCATCTACTCCTTACAGGGCATCAGACACAGCCCGTCTACTCCTTCAAATGCTTGATCTGGTGCCAACATATTCTAAAGAGGAAAAAGAATTTTTTCAGACAGAGAGAGGACAAACTATAAAGGAAAGATACATAAAGTTACCAGATGGAAGAATAGCTGTGCCACCACTGCTAGGAGCCGCAGTCATGCTGACTGTATGTGAAACTACCCATTGAGGCCAAGAATCACTTGAAAAGCTGTTAGGCCAGTATTTCTACATCTCACCCTTGCCAGCAGTTGCTACAACAGTAGCGCAGTGATGCCTTACCTGTGGACAGCACAATGCAAAGCAAGGCCCCTCTGTACCTCGGGGAATACAAGCCTCTGGAGCAGCTCGTTTTGAAGATCTTCAAGTGGACTTCACAGAAATGCCTAAATGTAGAAGTAACAAGTATTTACTGGTTCTAGTGTGTACTTACTCGAAGTAGGTGGAGGCTTATCCAACATGAACTGAAAAAGCTCCTGAAGTAACCTGTGTGCTTCTTCAAAATTTCATCCCTAGGTTTGGACTGCCTCTACGAATTGGCTCAAATAATAGGCCAGCATTTGTTGCTGACTTGATACAGAGGACGGCAAAGGTATTAAGAATTTCATAGAAGTTACATGCCGTTTACCAACCTTAGAGTTCCGGAAAGTGCAGCAAATGAATCGAACTCTCAAAAATAGTTTCTGGAAAGTATGTCAAGAAACAAATTTAAAATAGACACAAGTCCTTCCTATAGTATTGTTTAAAATTAAGTGTACCCCTTCTAAGAGAACAGCATGCTCCCCCTTTGAAATTCTGTATCATAGGCCTCCTCCCATACTGGGAGGACTTCCAGGTACTCCCCAAGAGTTAGGTGAGATTGAATTACAGCGGCAGCTACAGGCCTTAGGGAAAATTACTCAGACTATTTCAACTTGAGTAAATGAGAGGTGCCCAGGCAGTTGATTCCCCCCAGTTCACCCTTTTTCTCCAGGTGACCTTGTGTGGATCAAGGACTGGAACGTGGCTCCGCTGTGGCCACAGTGGAAAGGACCCCAGACAATTATCCTGACCACTCCCACAGCTGTCAAGGTAGAAGAAATCCCAGCCTAGATTCACCATAGCCTCATGAAGCCTGCAGCCGCTGAGACCTAGGAGGCCAAACCAAGCCTGGACAATCCCTGCAAAGTGACCCCGAAGAAAACGACAAGCCCTGCTCCAATCACACCACGAAGCTGACTAGACTACACACGGCCAAAGCAGGAGGAAAATCGTCGTAGGCCTTATTGTCCTTATAACACGGACCTGTGTGGTAAAAGCTTCCACTACTTCTTCCCACACAGAGGACTGCCTTCAGTGCATACCTCAGGACACTGAAGAAGGACAAGTTAAGATGATCTTTTTATTTTACAGCTATTATGAATGCCTAAGAACTCCAAAAAGAACCTGTTTGTATAATAACACCCAGTACTAAGTATGTAATCCACGAAGTGACCAGCCTGATGTGTGCTATGACCCCTCTAAACCCCCCATGATCACAGTCTTCGAAGTAAGACTAAGAACTGGTCGTTCTCTAAGTGACACAAGTAAAGTGATAGCTAGAACAGAAGAAAGAAGAGTCCCCACAAATGTAACTTTATTTTTTTTTATTTTTTTTTTTTTTGAGACGGAGTCTCGCTCTGTCGCCCTGGCTGGAGTGCAGTGGCGCGATCTTGGCTCACTGCAAGCTCCGCCTACCGGGTTCACGCCATTCTCCTGCCTCAGCCTCCCGAGTAGCTGGGACTACAGGCGCCCGCTACCACGCCCGGCTAATTTTTTGTATTTTTAGTAGAGACGGGGTTTCACCATGTTAGCCAGGATGGTCTCGATCTCCTGACCTCGCGATCCGCCCGCCTCGGCCTCCCAAATGTAACTTTAAAATTTGATGCTCGTGCCACTATTAATACTAAACAGCAGAGGATAAGATGCATTTCTCTAAATTCAGAAAAAATTACACACAGAAAATAAGTACATCTGTCAAGAACCATATTTATGTTTGATGTGTCAATACTGGTATTGTGTCAGTTAGGCTACTTAGAAGAAAGATAAAAAAGATCGTGTTTGGCTCCAAAAAAGAAAAGTCAGCCCCTCCTGCACAAATGGGAGCTGCAACCCTTTAAAATTGATCATCACAAATTCCTCAGTCCCAAAGTGGAATAAAAGAAAATATGTAACATTAGGCATTGATAGAAAAGGACTAGATTCTAGTGTAAGCATCCTAATAAAAGAAGTTCAAAAACACTCACCAGAACAAATATTTCACACTTTCTATGATGAATTCAATGTGCCTATACCTGAAATTCCAGAAAAAAACTAAAAATTTGTTTTTGCAATTAGCCAAACATGTAGCCCAGTCTCTACAAGTCATTTCATGTTATGTTTGTGGAAGGACTGTAACAGGAGATCAATGGCCATAAGAAGCCCAAGAATTAGTTCCTACAGACGGAGTTCCTCACGAATTCCCATCGCAAAAGAAAAACCCCAACAATTCTTAGGTTCTAAAAGTCACAATTATTAGACAGTAATGCACAGCTAGAGAAAGAAAAAGATTTACTCATCCCGTAAGGCGGCTTATTTGTCTTAGGCAAAACCTGTATAATGGTGCCACAAAAACAGTTACATGGTAGAGTTCCAATTACACAGAAAGAAATCCATTCGGCAAATTTCCAAAGTTGCAGACTGTTTAGGCCTGTCCAGAATTCCACCAGGACTGGATGGCCCCCATTAGGTTATGCTAGATATGTAGACACAAAGCTTATGCTAAGCTGCCTGACCAGTGGGCATGTGGCTGTGTAATTGGCACCATGAAGCCATCTTTCTTCTTACTGCCCATAAAAACAGGTGAATGTGTAGGCTTCCCAGTCCATGCTTCCCAGGCAAAATGAAGCATAGCCATAAGTGGTTAGAAAGATGATGAATGGCCCCCTGAAAGAATCATACAATACTATGGACTCGCCACTTAGGCACCAGATGGCTCATGAGGATATCGAACCCCCATCTACATGCTAAACCAAATCATACGGTTACAAGCTGCTTTAGAAATTATTACTAATAAAACCCACCAAGCCTTGACTGTTCTTGCCCGGCAAGAGAATCTGACGAAACATGTTGCCTACACATAGATGATAAAGGACAAGTAGTTGAGCATATAGTTAAGGATATAACAAAACTGGCACATGTACTCGTGCAAGGCTGGCACAGACTCAATCCAGGAGCCATGTTTAGAAAGTAGTTCCCAGCAATAGGAGGATTTAAAACTCTTATAATAGAGGTGATAATAGTAATAGGAACCTGCTTACTGCTCCCTTGTCTGATACCTGTATTTCTCCAAATCATGAAAAACTTCGTCTCTCCCTTAGTTCACCAAAAGCCTTCAACACAAGCATACTATATAAATGACTATCAATCTATTGCACAGAAGAACATAAATCATAAAAGTGAGAGCTCCCACTAATAAAAATGAGTAAAAGTCTCAAAGAAAGAAAATGAGAGGGGAGATAGACCCTCTCCTCTTGTTTTACATTGTTTTCTATTCAGTAAGAACAACAAGGAAGTAAAACCAAAGACAGGCAGCCTGGCGCCAGGCCCGAAATCAGACCTGGGCCTGGTTGGCCTAAACCCAGTAGATGAACATCAACTTATGATTTAGAAGCTGATGTGACTCACAGATTCCAGATATTGTATAGAAGAACATTGTGAAACTCCATGCGCTGTTCCGTTTCTCCCTGACCACCGGTGCATGTAGTCCTTGTCATGTATCCCTCGCTTGCTCAAATCAATCACAAACCTTTCATGTGAAATCTTTAGTGTTGTGAGCCCTTAAAAAGGACAGAAATTGTGCACTCCAGGAGCTCAGATTTAGAGACAGTAGCTGGCCAATGCTCCCAGCTGAATAAAGCTCTTCCTTCTACAACTCAGTGTCTGAGAGGTTTTTTCTGTGGCTCGTCCTGCTACAATGTCAGATACAAGCTTCAAGGACAACTTCTTTCCCAAGGCTTATTCCAGTTTTGTGAGGCTAGCATGAGGTGTATTTTTTAATTTACCTGACCAAATGCACATGCACATAGGGAGAACACATTCTTTTTTGAATTGTTTATATGGAATCAGAAGTTGAGTCTTTTAAAGGATTGAAATAAAACAGAATATTCTAACTGGACTAAGATCATATGCATGCACTTGTTCATATGAATATTTGCAAATATTTTGTTTTTATAAGAAGTGTTATAATGTACATCTGTATACATGTTTACACATGGGTAATTCTGTATGCTAGATAAACGTATGTGAAACTTGAAGCATATTTTTAAATTTTCATATTATGCAAAATTGCCCTCACGAATGTATCAAAGTTTACTCTCTAGTAGCATTCTTTTATAGTACCTTTTGCCACACTCCCACCAAAAATTAATATTATCATAGCTCTAATTTTTGACTAATAGATTAAAAATGATTTGGGCCAGGCAGTGGCTCACAGCTGTAATCCCAGAACATTGGGAAGCTGAGGCAGGCAGATCACGAAGTCAGGAGATGGAGACCATCCTGGCTAACATGGTGAAACCCTGTCTCTACGAAAAACACAAAAAATTAACCAGGCATGGTGGCGGGCCCCTGTAGTCCCAGCTACTTTGGAGGCTGAGGCAGGAGAATGTCGGTGTGATCTTGGGAGGCAGAGCTTGCAGTGAGCCCAGATCGCCCCAATGCACTCCTGTCTTGGCGACAGAGGGTGACTCCCTCTCAAAAAAAAAAAAAAAAAAAAAAAGATTTGTGTTTTTCCCAATTACTAGCAAGGCTGAACATCATTTCACACTTTTTGGCCTTTTGAGTTTTCTCTTGAAATTTGCTTCTTCCTTTTCCCGTCTAGTTTTGCTTTAATTATTATGTTTTTTCTTATTGAATGTTTTGAATTCTTATGTTGTTATCGTTTGTCATGTATTGGAAATATATTGTCCTAATATATCACTGTTTTTTGAAGTCTTTCCAGTGCAAATTTAAGCAATCATGGATGTTGGTAAGAATTAGGACAGTGCCAAAGGTAGGCCTGCATTATTATTTTTTTTCCAACTACACTCATGCATTCCTTAATGACAGGAGTATGTTCTGAAGACAAAGCCCTTAGGTAATTAAGCCACTGTGCAAATATCATAGAATGGATTTCATTAACCTAGATGGCATAGCCTATTCCTCCTAGGCTACAAACCTGTAAAGTATGTTATTTTACTGAATACTATAGGCAACTGTAAAACAGTGTAGCTGTGTATCTCAATACATTTAAACATAGGAAACTTCCAATAAATGTATGGCATAATAAACTTAACTATACCACCATCATATATGCGGTGCATGACTGTACTCACCATGCAAAAGGTTTTAAGTTTTAAAGTGATTATTTGCTTAACTACAGTGGTTCCTTGTGCCTCTATATCCATGAGGAATTGGTTCCAGGACCCACCATGGATACTTAAAGCAATAACTACTCGAGTCCTTTATATAAAATGTAGTATTTCCATATAACCTTTACATCATCTCAGATTACTTATAATAACTAATGCAATGTAAATGCTATGTCAAAAGTTGCGATACTATGTTGTTTTGCAATCGGGAAGTCCCCAAAATAAAGCACTCTTTCTGCTTACATTTCACAGCCAAAGCAAATCACTTGGACATTCTGAAAATCAACAGGATGGGAGTATTTCATTTGCAAGGAGGATCACTAATATTTCTGAACAATAGTACACTGCATATGTGAGAGCAGAAATAAAAATTCTAACAGGAAAAATAAAAGAATTTTCATTGGAGTGAGCATTTGAAAAACAAGAAATGTGAGTTTAAATATATATTTTTAAGAAAAGTACAATATATACAGAGCTTCTCACACTCAACCTCAATCTCTTACACCTCCAACCTTTCCTTCAATAGTAAGACATTCAATTTCTTCCAAGTTTATATGATCATTTCTATGCATGTTTTTGTGACTTACTTCATCTATTGTACCCATAAATAACACATAATGGTGTTTTATGTAGTTACCTTTTCCTAAGCTTTGAAAAGTTTCTCAAAATTGCTCACATCTTAAATTTTCAATATTCAAAGATTCTGGTATACAAATTCCATATTAAGTGCTATTTTATAATTTACAGAAAAATAAAATAAAATTTCTTATGTAAAATACCTTTTTTTGAATGTTACTCCATCACCCAGGCTGGAATGAAATGGCGCAATCTCAGCTCACTGCAATCTCCCCTTCCAGGTTAAAACAATTCTCCTGCCTCAGCCTCCCAAGTAGCTGGGAGCACAGGCACGCGACACCAAGTCCAGCAAATATTTTTTGTATTTTTAGTAGAGACGGGGTCTCACCGTGTTGGCCAGGCTTGTCTCAAACCCCTGACCACACGTTGATTTGCTTGTGTTGGCCTCCCAAAGTACTGGGATTATGGAAATGAGCCACTGTGCCTGGCCTCTTTTTTTCCTTTCTAATTGATACCATTTAAATGGATATAACCCCTCAAATCTTTATATATTAGTCACAGTTGTTCTAGACTTATTTGATTTCCTAGCTTTTTCTTCATTGCTTTGACCTTGTGCATGTTGCATACAGGGTATATCTTTCCTGAAGCTTTTTCAATGTTGTGTGTGTGTGTGTGTGTGTGTGTCTGTGTGTGTGTGTGAGATTTCCTGTTAGCTTTTATGTGGACACTCTATATAACGTTTGTTTTCAGAAAACATATGGTGAGATATTTCATAGCTTAAGCACTTGGGATGAGAAGTCTCTGTTCCTCTCGAAGACCATCAGCTCTACCTCTTAGGTGTCTGACAGAGGGGGTTAGCTCACATATCTACTGAATAATCCTACTGAGCTCATTATTTTTTAGTATGCATTACTAAAGATAATTAAACCTAATAAAGTATCTTACAATTGACACATGAAAGAACTTTCCATTACTCACAAAAGGAAGTGCTGTCTTCTCACAGAGTAGTAAACATAAAATAATGACTACAAGCACTGAGCACAGCTCTTGTTGAGATTTCAAAATTCATTTAGATAATCCTTTCAATCTCCTAGGTTCTCAATTGCTTTAACTCATCTCCTTCCATCACTTTGCCTCTACGCTCCCCCTATCTTCACATCCTAAAACTTACACTCACAAGATAGTATATACTTAGCACTATTCTACTATACTTAGTATACTATACTTAGTACTATTATATACTATTATCCTCTAATACTTCCAATTTCAATCAACCCACTCTTATCTAAATCTCCCAAATTTCTAGTTCCTACCTCGAGAACTCCATTGCATCGTCAACCACACTGCAATCTACAATTGATGATACCATTTTCCACTGTCTCAACCTTCTTTATTTTCTCACCTCACTCCTTAACCCAGATTACTTTCCATATCCCTCTTTTATAATCATTCTCCTAAATGTATGAATATCTCATCACTGACTGTTTTATTCACCTAGAGAAATCTCACCTTTAGTTAAACTGAATTCTGTACTTATTCAGTGATAGCACCTCTGCTGAACTGAACTGGAAAATAACACAAAACCACATTGACTGATACCACTTAAATAAACCACAGATTGCCTAAGAATATGTTTACTTTTGTACATTCCTAGCTATTCATTTTAAATCTCTTTTTCCTTCCTTAATCCTTTGTGATTTCTTCCCTTTTTATGAGCTTGCTTCCTATTTCACTGAGAAAATATCACAAAAATTTGACATGCTCCTCCTATCTACTGAACTGCAAACATCGGGACCTCCATAATCTGACATACATCCTACTGTTACTAATTAGCTGTTTGTGTGCCTATCTTTAAAACCAAGCCTTCTATTTTTTTACCAGGTCTATGTCTTCATCAATATCCCTCTGTTTCCTGCATTATGCTTTTTCTGTCTACTGAATCAGTCCCATTAGCATAGAAACCTGCTATATCATCGATCTTAAAATAAACAGCTTTTTGATACTATATTACCCTCCATTTACAACCCATTTCTCACATCCCCTTGAAAGCAAGACTCCTTAAGTGTTGTATTCAATACTCACTATATTAAATTCCTCTCCAACATTCTCTTGAATACCTCCTCTTACTCCTGACATCCACCAAGTTGGTCAACGTCAATGTCCCAAAGGTTGCTCTACCCAGTGCTTAATCCAAAAACTCATCTTTCCTAACTCATCAACACAGCTAAAATATTTGATCACTCCTTCCTATTTGAGATACTTTCTTCACTTAGCTTCTAGCTATTCTTCCTTAGTCTTCTTTAATAGTTCTTGAACTATTTGATATCTCACCATTGGGATGCTCCAGGGTTCATTTCTCCATGCCTCTAATTCCTGTCTCTAATGTTCTTACTCTCCCTGCCTCACGATGCTGTAAAAGGTAAGAAGCTATGATCCACAACAGCATTTTTACACAAGAGTTTAGTCTTTTTGGGCAGTGCCTCTAAGGTAAAGGTGTAATCACAGACCCAGGAATGTACCTATAGGAATGAATCGAATAAAAAAAAGAATGTTTTCCTACGTATATACAGCTGGAACTAATTTCACTAAAGGAAAAGAATAATTTTATGTGGGAAATATTTTCACCTTTGAGTGATGTTCTGACAGATGAAAGATCTGGGAGAACAAAAATGGTAGACTGTATTACGGCAAGGATACAAATTTCTAAATTGGGATAAATCCCCCACTTCCAAAAAACTAAAACCCAATAAAACTCAAAGCCAGACAAATAAAAAATAATTACAAAAAGCAAGATTACAATTTAAAAAATGTGAAACTGCATTCATATCCAGGCAAGAACTTTTAAAAGGCAGTTTTTGTAATCATAAATAAAATATATTATAAAATTGCCTTAAAAAGAATTTGATGTAATCATCTAGTTATGTTCTCCTACATGTGTTAAACCAGGTAAAGAAAAAATACAAACACCATTCCATTGGAAAGAAAACAATTTATTGTATTTGAGGAAAGTCATTAAAATACATGTAATGTATTTCCAATTCACTGATTTAAAGGCATACAGATTTAATTTTCAAATACACTTTCAAAGCTGTTACGCACAGTTCCATAGTCCGGGTGGTCAATTTCTTCTTCTCAAAGTTGGAAAGCACTTGAAGGACACGGGATTCAAAAGAAACCTAAAACATCATAAAAGCCAATTAGAAATAATAAGTATAACACAGCTCTTTAGTTTAAAAATAACTGAGAGCTGAACCATTTATATTTAGAAAATTAGTGAATCATGTCAGTATAACAAAATTTATCTAAATAAATGACTTATAAAGAAACTGATTTATAATATATACAAACTCATTTTAACTATGCCTGTAGAAAAATAATTGCATTTTCAATATCTATAGGTTTTGTACTTTTAAGGTGATAATAACCGAATTTTGAATTTGTTTTCATAGAACTAAGAATAGTAGCAGATTTTTCAGCAAAGAAACACAGAGGCTCCAACCCTTTATTTTCCTAGTTATTAATATAAGGTTAGATGGCTAGGTTGATACTAGGTACCTAACCATTTTACTCTAACAAACCAGTATCCAAACTGCTCAGTCCTTAGAATAACTAAGGACACCTTTTCAAATCCGAGTCTTATACTCCATTCCCAGAGATTCACATGTATTAGTTCTAGGATAGAGTATAGGAATCTTTATGCATAAAAACTCTTCCTTGGTGGTTCCCGACCTTGGTTGCACATTAAAATCAGTTTGAGAGGTTTATTCCAACTTCTGTGCTACACTCTCAACACATTAAATCAAAATTCTGAATAAGGGAACCAGGCATCAACATATTTCTTAAGGATTTTTTGAGGAGGGAGAGGTTCTCACTCTGTCACCCAGGCTGGAATGCAGTGGTGTGATCACGGCTCACTGCAATCTAAACCTCGGGGGCTCAAGTAATCCTCTTGCCTTAGTCTCCCAAGTAGCTGAGACCAGAGGTGCAAGCTATTTATTACTAGCTATTTATCCAAAGGAAAATAAATGAGTATATCAAAGAGTTAACCACACTCTCATATTTATTGCACTATTCACAATAGCAAAGATATGAAATCAACCTGTGTCCATCAATGGATGAATGAATAAAAGCAACGTGGTATATATACAAGCAGTGGAAGAGTTTTTGTCCATAAAAAAGAATGAAATTTTATCATTTACAGCAAGATGGTTGGAACTGGAAGTCATTGTGTTAGGTGAAATAAGCCAGGCACAGAAAGACAAGTATCACATGTTCTTATTCTAAGAATAGAACGTGAAAGCTAAAAAATTGATCTCATGGAGGTAGAGAATAGAATAATACATAGATACCAGAGGCTGGAAAGAGTTTCTGTGGGTGGGAGGAATAAAGAAAAGTTTGTTAATGGGTCCAAACATACAGTTACTTGGAAGACATAAGTTCTAATATTTCATAGCAGAGTAAGTTGACTACATATAAACAGCAATGTATTGTATTTTCCAAAATAGCTAAAGGACTTGAAACTTTCTTAACATATGGAAATAATACTTGAGGTTATGGACACCCCGGATACTTTGAATTTATCATTGTAAAGTCCAGGCAGGTAACAAAATATTACATATACACTATGTGTAGGTACAAATAAATTAATGAAAAAATAATCCTCTTCTACAATAAAATTTTATTATTGTTAATCTGACTATTTGAGAATTCATGATGATTTAGAGATTATTTGGCAAAATGTTGCCTGTGCAAAGCAAGCTTTTCTTCCTACATTGTGCAAATGATTAAAGTAATATAAATATCTATATAACTTCAAAAAGTGATTTTTAATATATTGTTCTACAGCACTCAAGCTTTTAATGTCACTGCTATTATGTTTTACAATAATAAGTAATAATTTAGCACTTCCTGTAAATTAAGGTCTCTATTAGCCTGTTTATTTTTTTCAACAAACTTACAGACTGGATGTTTAGGTCCCAAAAATTTAAATAACTTGTCTCGCATTACTTATCAAATATATTGTATTTCTGAGATCTGACTCCAGACTCTATCTGTGGTTTTAGACTAGTACTCCAATGCTAATCTCATTTTAATCCACTGCAGGAGAACTATTTACTCTCTCTCTGGAAACTTTTAGCACAGCTTTTTATATGATTTTCTGAAATATAACAATAAAATTTCTATCAACAGTTTATTTTTTATCTATGCATATTCTTAAGCTCATAATTTTCATTATCCTATTTTCCCTAAAATTTATTCAAACTCATTTTAATTAGATTTTTAGTTTTATGGTGGTATAATTCACAAGTTAAAATTATATATATTCAATGTGTACAACATGAGGTTTTGAGTTTTTTTTAATTAGCCCTAGTTGAGAAAGGCAAATGCTTACTGGTACATACTAAAAAGTATTCAGGACAATGATGCTTAATATAAACTTGCTAACTAATAATCAATAGACTACTCAAATGCTTTTTTGTTAAACAAATCTACAATTCTAGGTAGCATATTTTTACTGGTTTCCTTTACACTGCAGTATTTTTTCAACTAATATATATCTTACAAATAGTAAAATACATAAATCTTAAGCATATAGCATTATAATTTTTATAAGTGTATATATGCCCATCATCACTCAAATCAAGCAAGATATGGAGTATTTCCAGCTCCCACAACCACTCTCTTGCACTTTCTCAACCAGTTACTCACCAAAGGTCATCATTATCATGAACTCTATCACGATGGATTTCCCTGCTCCTCAATTTCATATAAATGGAAAGTTTCTATATGTATTCTTTTCAGTCTGACTTCTTTCACTCAGTTGAAGTTTGTGAGAATCATCTACATTTTGTGTAGCAGCAGATCATTGTTTCATTGCTGTGCCGTATTCCACTGTGGGAAGCAAAAGTAATTTATTTATTCATTCTTCTGTGAATTGACATTTGTGTTGTTTTTAGTTTAGAAGTTATGACACATCAGTGATTTTATTTGATAAGAACCCTAGCAGTTGCTGAGTTATATAGAATTGATTGCCTTACACACATTGTTTAAGTTGTGCCTACTCTTGTATATATTTAATCCTTGATCTCTTTGTCTCTCTACTGTTTGGAACAAACCTGGAGCTCCGTATAGGAAACTGATATCTTCTTTTTCTTTTCTCAACTTCTATTTTAGGTTCAGGAGGTACATGTGCAGGTTTGTTACGTGGGTAATTGCATGTTGCTGGGGTTTGGTGTACAAATGATTTCATCACCCAGCTAGTGAGCGTAGTCCCCAGCAGGTAGTGTTTTTACCTCACTCTCCTCTCACCCTGCACCCATCAAGTATATTTTAAAATGATTTTCACAATCAAGCTAATTAACATATTCATGTCTTCACATAGTTATCATATGTTGGGAAAGGATAATACTTAAGATCTACACTCCATGAACTTAAAGCATACATTATTATTATCTATTGTTACCATGTTGTACATTAGATCTCTCTAACTTATTCATCTTATAATGGCAAGTTTGCATGGTTGTACCTGTAGTATTTTTCTTTCTCTGCCTGGCTTATTTCACTTAGCATAATATCCTCTAGGGTCATTCATTTTGTTACAAAGGGCCAAATTTCATTCTTTTTAATACTGAATGATATTCCATTGTAGATAGATAGATAGATAGATAGATAGATGGATAGATAGATGATAGATATCACAATTCACATACCTACTCATCTATCAACACTTAGGTTGTTTCCATATTTTGGTTTTTGGGAATAATGCTGCAATGAACACAGGAATGCAGATATCTCTTCAAGATAGTGATTTTATTTCTTTTGTATGTGAAAGGATAATTATATAAAACGGCATCAAGATCTCGGCTCACTGGAACCTCTGCTTCCCAGGTTCAAACAATTCTCCATGCCGCAGCCTCCCAAGTAGCTGGGATTACAGGTGCCCACCACCACACCTGGCTAATTTTTATGGTTTTTAGTAGAGACAGGGATTCGCCATGTTGGCAACTCTGGTCTTGAACTCCTGACCTCATGTAATCTGCCTGCCTCAGCTTCTCAAAGTGCTGGAATTACAGGTGTGAGCCAACACACACACAGGTATATAAATTTATACCTAAAAGTATAATTGCTGTATCATATGGTAAGTCTTTAATTATTTGAGGATCCTCCATGCTGTATTCCATAATGGTTGTGCCAATTTACATTCCCACCAAAACTCTATAAGCATTCTTGTTTTGATACATCCTTGTCAACACTATTTATCTTTTGGCTTTTTATATTGGCCATTTTAAAAGATGTAATGTGACATCTCATTTTCATTTCAGTTTATATTTCCCACTTGTTTAGTGATTTTGTGCACCTCTTTATTTATGTGTTGGTCATGTGCAAGTCTACCTTGGAAAAAAGGTCTGTTCAGGTCTCTTGCTCATGTTCTAATCAGGTTTTTTTTTCTGATTATTAGTTTCTTATATGTTTCAGATATTAATCCATTATCAGATATATTGTTTTCAAGTATTTTCTACCATTCCATGGGTGACCTTTTTAATTAATTAATTAATTAATTAATTTTTTTAACTGTGCAGCAACCTTTTAGTTTGGTGTAGTTCCATGTGTTTATTTTTGTTTGTCTTGTCTATATTTTGAGATTCATAGCCAAAAAATCATGCCAAGGTCAATCTTAAGGAGGATTTCCCCTGGTTTCTTCTAGGGATTATTTGGTTTCAGATGTTAAGTTTAAATTCCTTTTCAATGTTCAATTTATTCCTGTGCATATTATAACTGTCAAATTTCATTATTTTGCATGTGGGCCTGCAGTTTTTCTAAACGCTATTTATTGAAGAGACTATCCTGTCTCCATTAGGTATTTTGGGCATGTTATTGAAGATTCTTTGACTGTATTGGTGTAGGTTTATTTCTAGGCTTTCTATTCTGTTCCATTCTTCTATGTCACTGTTTTCATGTCAGTATATATAACATTTGCTGTAGTTTTGTAATATAACTTGAAAGTGAGAAGTGTGGTACCTCCTGTTTGTTCTTCTTGCACAAGATCACTTTAGGTACTTATAGTCTTTTGTAATTTCATACAAATTTTAGTATTTATTTCTGTTTCTGTGAAAAATGCCACTGGACATTTGATAGGGTTACATTTATCTGTAGATTGTTTTGTCCAATAGCATTTTGACAGTATTGATTTCTCCCATTGATGAACACAGAAAGTCTTTCAATTTCTATTATTTTTCTACTCTCTATTTCTTTATTTTGCTTTGATATTTCTTTGCTTTCTTCTATTAGCTTTGGGCTTAGTTTTTGCTCTTCTTTTTATCTAGTTCCTTGAGGTTTAATGATAGATTATTTGAGATCTTTTTTCTTTAATGTAGGTGTTTGTCATACAAATTTTCTTCTTAGCATGGTCTTACTGCATGCCACAAGTTTTGGAGTATTGTGTTTTCATTTTTGTATCAAGATTTTTTTACTTTCCTTTTCATTTCCTTTTTAAACCACTTTTTGTTAAGGATTGCATTATGTTCACTTATTTTTGAATTTTCCAGTTTTCCTCCTGTTACTGATTTCTAGTTGTATACCATTGTGGTTAAAAAAGATACTTGATACAACTTCAATCTTCTTAAATGTATTAAGACACTTTGTGACTTCAAGTATGCTCTATTTTGGAGGATGTTTCTTGTTAGCTTGAGAAGAACACCTGTTCTCCAGCTGTAGATGAAATTTGAACATACATCTGTTAGGTCCATTTGGTCTAAAGTGCAGATCAAGTCTAATGTTTTTTTTTCTTACAGATTGTCTATCTAAATGATCTATCCACTGTTGTAATTGGAGTATTGATAATTGCAACAGTATCAATAAGGTTACCTATATCCCTAATATTATTGATTGCTGTGTATCTGTCCCTCCAGATATTAATGTTTGCCTTCTATTTTCAGGTGCTTCAATGTTAAGTGCATATTTATTTATAATTGTTTCATCCCTTTAATCAACTCACCCCTTTTTCATTATTTAATGACCATCTTTATCACTTGTTACAGTTGTATCTTAAAGTATATTTTGCCTGATATAAGGATAGCTATCCATGCTGTTTTCTGGTTTTAATTTGCATGGAATATCAAATTTTCTCATCCCCTACATTCACTCCATATGTGTCCTTGAAGCTGAAGTGAGTCTCTTGTAGGCAGCATATTGATGGGTCTTCTTTTGTAATCCATTCAGCCATTCTGGGTTTTGAATGTAGAATAGAATGAATTTATCTTCAAGGTAATTATTGATAGGTAAGAATATACAATTGCCATTTTGTTCATTTTTTTTGGTTTTTAATATATTATTAGTTTCTTTATTTCTCCCTTGCTGTCTTTCTTTGAGATTTCATGATTTTCTGTACTGACATGGTTTGATTTCTCTTTATCTTTTGGTTATCTACCATAGGTTTTGTCTTTTTGATTAGCATGAAGCTTATATATACTATCTTGTAATTGGAGCAAACTCTTTTAAACTGATAACTTTGATCATATTCAAAACCCTATACTTTTACTCAGCCCACCATATTTTATATATTTGATGTCACATTATATATTTTTAATATTCTGTATCTATTAACAAATTATTGTAGCTATAATTATTATTACTTTGGTATTTTAACCTTCATACTAGCAATAAAAGAGATTTACACACCACTATTATACTATTAGCGTGTTCTGCATTTTTTATATATTTACCTTAATCAATGAGTTTCATACTTTTCTGTGCTTTCATGTTGCTCTTTAGCAAACGTTTGCTGCAAATTCAGAAATTCTTTAAAATAATTATTTTGAATTCTTTGTCATGTGATTTATAGATTTTTCTATTTTTGTGCAGTTTTTCCTGTCAAATAATTGTTTTAAAGGAAAGTAATCAGTCACAAGAGAACAAATAGGCAATTCAACTAAAACTTGAAAAAAACAAAGCACAAACCAAATGAGAAGTTCAACAGAGAGATGGAAAAAATGGAACCCAAACAAAAATTCTGGAGCTAAAGAATAAAATAAATGAAATAAAGAATGTAAAATGAGAATCGACAGCAAAATTGATCAAGAAGAAAGGATCTGTGAATTTGTTTCAGCCAGGAATAACCTGCAAAGGGTATTTCAGAGATAAGGTCCCTTCATCCTAGAAAAATATCAGTAGTCTCTTTCACCAAAATTTCAGCTGACAAAGAGACTAAACCAGTTCATCTTCCTTCTAGTCTTATGCCTGGGCCATTTGCCAGTGAAGAGAGTGAATAGATTGCAGGGCAACTGCTTTAATTACATCATCACAGTGCTGAATGAAGCTTGTTCAACAATTGCCAAGCTGATCATCAAACATATTCTTTGCTATTGCTTACAACAGTTCCTGACTTCTAAAGTTAGATTTGTGTATAGCCTCAAAGCCCAGCATAACCCAGTACCTCACTGTTCAAACTAATAAATATTTTGTTAGGTCTATAAGGCTAAAGATCTAAAAATTTCTAAGAATTTTGTGCCATAGACAAAATCTGCTGGTTATTTTCTTTATGTATCAGTCCAGATTTCACTGTATTAGTATTTCTACATGCTTTTTTTTTTTTTTTTTTTTTTTTGGAGACAGAGTGTCACTCTATCTCCCAGGCTGTAGTGCAGTGGTGTGATCTCGGCTCACTGCAAACTCCACCTCCCAGGATGAGGCCATTATCCTGCCTCAGCCTCCTGAGTAGTGGGACTACAGGCACCTGCCACTGTGCCTGGCTAATTTCTTTTTTTGTATATTTAGTAGAGATGGGGTTTCACCATGTTAGCCAGGATGGTCCTGATCTCCTGAACTCTTGATCCGCCTGCCTCAGCCCCCAAAAGTGCTGGGATTACAGGTGTGAGCCATCGCACCCGGCCTCTATACTGGTTCTTATAATTTATTTGGGCTGGAAATCTCATAGCTTTAACATAGACGAAGGGGTTATTTTCCTACAGATTTTGATATTTTTGTTACATTCTGTTTTTATTAAAGGGGAGTTGGAGTGGAAATACTTTTGTTGTGCATTTTCAAATATAAAAAATGAAACATTTCAAAAGACCTACCAAGCCATAACTGAAATTTCTGTGGTTCGAAGAAGTCTACCAAACAAAGTTTACTTCAGTTATATATGTGTGATTTTTTTTTTGAATTAGCTAAAAGTTTTGTAAGACTCTATGTTAACTTTCGAGAGATGCAAAAAGCTTTTGAAAACAAAATGGTTATGTTTTTAATTATTGTTTTGGATTCTAAAAGTATATGAATAACACAGGCAAATATAAGTGTAAAAAAATGGGGGTAAGAAAAGGAAAACCAAAACTGATCTTTACGTTCACTTTTAACTATTTTAAACAAGAATCATCTATGGAGTTAAATTTTATGGTCAGTGATAAGGAATTTAATTCACTTCAAGAAGAGAGCGAAACATACTGCATTAGATTATGTGGGTATTTTAAAAATATATACTTTTGGTTAATATTTTTATATATTTTTGATTAACTAGAGAATCAGAGGTAAAACTATCCTAAGGCCTAAGAAATTATTGGCCAGTTTCTACTAAATAATAAGTTTTCTGGAGAAAATGCAATATCTAATTAACCATTTTATATCTACTATTATACCTTGCTGGTGGTGTGTATTGTTCTGCTGTCAATTCGTGATAGAAATATTTAAACAATGTCTTTTAATTAATATTCTCCTAATTAATTAGTATTTCTCAAGTACAATGTCAGTATTTTCTTTTCATTTATACCATGTCATTTGTCACTAAAGACTCTAAATATTCTTTCCAATGAGTTAAAAGAAAAAAAATCTATTCTCTGTTGGAACATGAATAACAAATTTTCAGCAAAAGAATACTTGCCAAACAGAAAGATGGAAAAAGAAATCATAGTCAATTTAAAATACAGAGAGGATTGACACTGATGGAACACACGTGCATAAGATAGAATTGTACAGAATTCCTATAATAACACCCAATTTTTGTAAAATATACCTCCAGGAACAGAGGGTCCATTTTAGTTCTCACTGTGTCTGAAAAGCAATCTTTCTTAGCCAAGTTCCAATATTCCTCTTCAATTTCAATATGACATTTTATGCTAAGGTTAATAGATATTAGCAATATGTCCAATCACAGAATATCCTCTACAACAAGACAAGAAACAGAATAGATAATTCCGTGGCGTTGATTTTACTGCGAGACTATCAGAGGAATCAATTTGGACTTGATGTAAGATCTTCATACTTAAAAAAATTCAGTCCCAAATAAGGCAGTGTTATCGTGAAAACTTTGAGTTTAGGTATGGTAAGATTAGTTACTAGATATTAATAATAATCACAGCACAGTGTTAAGGCATATATCTCAAAATATGTCTAACATGGAAACATTGTAACAAGTGGTATATATTTTGACAACATAATAAATATATTTGGATGCCTGAGTGAAACATGTCAGTTCCCAGCAGAATTATTTATCCGTGTGTGCTAAAGGACAGGGAGTTGGAGCAGTGTTCGGCACTAAAGCAAGTTTAAAGCAACAACTCCAGAGAGTCCACAAAGGAGGTAAATAATGTGTCTTTTTACTCTCTTTGGGCCACTATAACCAAATAGCATAAACTGAGTGGCTTATAAAAGCAGAAATTTATTTTCCACAGTTCAGGAGACTAAATTCAAAATCAAGCAGATTTTCTGTCTGGTGAAGGCTAACTTCATAGTTCCTAGAGGGTACCTTGTGGCTGTGTCCTCATTTGATGAAAGAAGCAAGCATCTTATTCATAATAGCACAAAAAAGAATTCCACTCTCAAGTTCCAAATACTATGCCCTCAGGTGTTAGAATTTCAAGATATTACTTTTGGGGGTGCACATACAGACCATAACAATGTTTGATTATTGAAATACTTCTAATAGTGTTGTCATTACTAACAGCTAATGATGGATTCATTGAGAATTCTGAAGTTTTCCTGCTTGCCTACAGGGTTTACAGTTATATATATGTGTAGATATATATATATACAGTACATATACATATACTCTATATAAACTGCAATATATACAAACTGTAATGTATATAGTAATATATTTCTTGTTCTGAGAATAAGAGAAGATCATGCGGTTGTATCCTAGAAATAAGTTTAATGCCTATAAGAATCCAGGAAACTTAATCCATGTAATCAGAAATGTTTTATTTCTTCATGGTGGATTTCTCGACAGGATCAGAAGCTGAACTGCTGGTATAATTCAACTAATGAGAAAGACTGCAAGAGGCAAGAACTTTTTTTTTCTCAAGAGATTGGGAAACCATGAGAGGAAATATACTCATAAAGAAAGAAAGGCAAAACTTTATCAAAGGATAAAGGACAAGAAATGATTCTGAGATCTAAATATTGCCTCTTGACCTCAGACTTGTTGATGTTGTTGTTGTTGTTGTTGTTGTTGTTGCTTGGCAAGTCCACAGACTGATGGTTAAGGCCAGAGTAGGAAATTATGCATACAAACTGAAAATCTTTGTCATAAATTTGGATTAAAACGCAACAATGATTTGAGACCTAACGTAGCACATCACTGTTGAGGGAAAGAGATTCTTCACAAACAAAACAAGACTTTGGCATACCAAGAGCTTCCACCCCTCAGTAGGTAGATGAGTTCCATTAGTGTTTTTGTCGTGAAAGAAGAACTTCAATACATCATGGCCTTTTTATAAAAAGCATTAGTATCACCAGGAAAGAGACTGGTTCCTATATTGATTAAAAGGCAATTTCACCTGGCTGCTTAACAGGCACCTCGGAAGCCATAATATACAGAAGGAACATAGCTGGTACTGCATGATTCTGAGGAATATGTTCAGACATGAGATATGGTACCCAGCCTTTCAGATAGCGAATTTGGAGGCATTGAAAGCAAGCTGTAAGTGCCACAGTAATAAACGGTGTCAGTCTTAGACACACAGTGAAACATAAAACTTGGAACTCATTTTCACCTAAATCTGGAAGTTAATACCTCACGCAAGAAACAAAGCTGCTGTTTAAAGAACACATTCTATTCAACAAGGCTGCACTTTCAGGAAGAATAACAGATTAATTACTCATGAGTCCAGGATGTGATGAAAAATTAAGATTACGTGGAAATAGAAGACCCTGGAGACATAAAGGGACATGAGGGACATGTATGTGTGAGGAAAGGTGAAAGTGAGTCCAGAGAATAACAGTTTTGGCAAAAGACTACAGAGCAAAAGAAGCAATCGGTTAGGCTGGGCGCGGTGGCTTACGCCTGTAATCCCAGCGCTTTGGGAGCCTGAGGCTGGCGGATCAACTGAGATCGGGAGTTCTAGAACAGAATGATCCACACGAAGAAACCCCATCTCTACTAAAAATACAAAATTAGCTGGGTGTGGTGGTGCATGCCTGTAATCCCAGCTACTCAGGACGCTGAGTCAGGACAATCCCTTGACCCGGGAAGGGGACATTGCGGTGAGCCAGGATGGCGCCATTGCACCCCAGCCTGGGCAACAAGAGTAAAACTCCTTCTAAAAAATAAATAAATAAACAAATAAATAAATAAATAAGCCGTTGGTGTTAGGATAAATGATTTGGCTTTTGAATGACAAATACAATCGAACTGACTGAAGTCCAAAGGAAATTTGTTAGCTTTTCTAAGTGGGATGCGTAGGGATACAATAGATTAGACCTAACTCCAACACACATCCTGGAGTAAAACCCAGGCAAACTGCAATATGAAGCATAACTGCCCTTAAATAACCTAGAAATTTGGGAGAAAAAAATATCTTGTTTAAAGTACCAAGAATTTAAGGTTGTTATGTCACATTACTGCAGCAGAAAATTAAATATTAAACATTTTTATACTACTTATGAGTTACATTCAACTCATTTTCAATTACATGTACAAAAAATGCTTGGGGAAATAGTAATACAATTTCCACATGTGATTAGATTATTTCACTATACTCTTTTAAAAATTTTAATTTTTAACCTTTCAAAAATATTTTCCATATAAATTATTAAGGTAAAATATATAAAAATATCACATTTTAAAGTTTATTTTCTATACTTGAATTTAAAAGCAAAATTTTATGGCTGTATAAATGTTATCAAGTCACCTAGGACAGGGAGGAAAAAGTTGGAACAGGCATTGATCTCACCTCAATCCATTGAAACTTAAGACAGAAATCCTCACTGAACATTGGGTTCCACATAGCATTTCAATATTCCATGGGGCAAGAAGGTGAGATTATTTTTCTAAGTTAAAAAGCAGGTTTGTAACCTTCTTTACTACATAGTCATCTTACACAAAACATTTTTTAAAAACTTCTTACTACTAAAAGTAATTTGTTTGTGTATCTCTTAATTAAATCTAAATATAGTTTAAAAAGAATAATTATGCTAAATTAGACATCATAGAGGAAATATCTCTTTTCCTCATAGCCTAGATAATCACAGTATGAAAAAATGCTTTTTCCTATAACTCTTATAATCATATCATTTCCAGAATATGGCCTGTGTTAAAAATTGTCAGTGCAATGTTGATAACAAATTGCATATTTAAATCCACTAAAGAAAGAGAGATCTATATCTCCTGCCATCTTTGAAAGTTTACATTTAATTTTTTTCTTTCCAAAGCTGTGATTATTCCAACACACTATGATAACGTAAAAATGATCAATGTAAAATATTTCGGTTCACTGGGAAGGATATACTTTTTTAAATTTTTAATTGTTGTTGGTACCTAGCAGGTGTATATACTTATAGGGCATATGTCATATTTTGATACAGGCAGATAATGTGTAGTAATAGCATCAGGGTAAATGGGTTATCCATCACCACGAGCATTTACCTTTATGTTACAAACAATCTAATTATATTCTTTTAGTTATTTTGAATTGTACAATTAAGCTGTTATTGACGATAGTCACCCTGTTGTGCTGTCAAATATTAGGTCTTATTCATTCTTCTGTTTTTTGTACTCATTGAACATTCGCACTTGCTTCCCATCCACCCTTCTCAGCCTCTAGTAACCATCTTTCTACTCTCTATGACTGTGAGTTCCATTGTTTGGAATTACCGCTCCCACAAATAAGTGAGAACATGTGATGTTTGTCTTTCTGGGCCAGCTTATTTTACTTCACATAATAATGTACAGTTCCATCTATGTTGTTGCAAATGACAGGATCTCATTTTTCCATGGCTGAATAGTACTCTATTGTATATATGTACGACATCTTCTTTATCCATTCATATGTTGATGAACATTTAGGTAGTTTCCAAGTCTTAGCTATTGTGAACAGGGCTGGAATAAACATGGGAGTGCAGATATCATTTCAATATACTGATTTTCTTACTTTTGGGTATATACCTAGCTGTGGGATTCCTGGATCACATCATAGCTCTATTTTTAGTTTTTTGGTGAACCTCCAAATTGTTTTCCATAGCAGCTGTACTAATTTACATAACCACAAAAAGTGTATGATGGTTCCCTTTTCTCCACCTCCTCACCAGCATTTGTTATTGTCTGTTTTTTAAATAAAAGCCATTTTAACTGGGGTGAGATAATATCTCATTGTAGTTTTTATTTGTATTTCTCTGATCAATGATGTTGAGCACATTTTCATATGCTTGTTTACCATATGTCTGTCTGCTTTTGAGAAATGTCTATTCAAATCTTTTGCTCACTTTTTGATGCAATTATTAGATTTTTTTTCCCTCTAGAGTTGTTTGAGCTCCGTAGATATTCTGGTTATTAATCCCTTGTCAGACGTGTGAAAGGAAAATATACTGGGCGCCTGAAATCACTGGGGAAAATGCAAGCGGGAAACTGCTTAGAACAAACCTTCCTCCCATTCTACTCAAAGTCACCCCTCTGCTCACTGAGATGGATACAAATCTGATTTTATTCCTTTGGAAAGGTAATCAGACACACAAAATACCAGAGGATTTCAACATTTCAGTCTAAACCTTCACCTAGTAAGTGCTTTTTGTCCCGCAATAGCAGTCATTCATGGCACTCTATGAGAAGATATTTCAACCCAAGTGAATACCCTAATCCCTCTCCATTGCAGTTGCTTTTCCTTCATGTAAAAGGTCAGCACTGCTGAATGAATTTGAACAGTTTATTAATAAGACAAGTTAATTTTCTACTGCTGGGAGGCATATACAGTGACAGCCTGTTAAACCCCAAACCTCTCTTTCTAACTTCTTCCTGGAAAAAATTTAGAGTCACAGATTTTACATAACTTTTCAGACCCTACAGCACCACCTCATGAGATAGGATATTTTTCTCCGTAAAAAGTCTTGTTGGCCGTTCGCCAAAAAATTCTAATGCCCAGATTTCTTCCTCTTTTGTGTTCCTCTAACAGCAAGCAGACTCTATGCCCCATTTCTAAGGAAAAAAACTCCACATTCAACAGTTGGGAGGAAGCCACCCTTGAGAGACAAATTCTAGCCTTAGTGCTGTTTCCATCAGAAGGGGGACAGCCATTAAATCTATATGTTCTTTTGAGACACCTGTTCTGCTTCCAACCACATTGGCATTTAAACAGAAAGGGGATTTTATATTTAAATGTCAATGGATAAAATTTTCTGGGAATGCACTGCTTTTCCAGGTCCATAACTAGAGGAGGCAGGAATAGGGTTAAAACACTCCCTCTATTAAAGTGTCTCACCCAACTTTATCTACTGTAGAATCTCCTGGGAGGCCTAGGAACCCAGAAGAGCAGTGTGAGGAGGCATTGTGCTGGTAAAAATGACTACTCCTGCCAGCTAGCACCTCCACATCCATGGGTGCAATTCATGCTTTCATCCATGGACAGCACCTATGATGGTTACTGGGACCCAAAGGAGATGGGAGGAAAGAGGAGAACAGGGACACCCCTGTAATCTTTTGCTTCATGCTGGGTCACTTCAAAAGGAGAAAGGAGACTAAGGGACACCTTATATTCCCCCCGTTTTCTGCATGGGTAACAACCCATCTTGGAACGGGTTGGAATACGTTGGAATGGAATCCAGGCCTGGGACTCCATAAGCTCACTGTTCAAGTCACCCACATAAACTGGTAAGTAACAAATTTTGCTGCAGGCCTGTATCTTGTTTTATGTCTTGAGCATAACCTGTAACCTTGTGGCAGGACTTTTTTAGCCATTGCCATTTTACAATGGTGGCCCAGGTTCAATCCTAGCTTGGGTAATGAATACTTTCAATTTAATAGCTGTATGACCTTTAATCATCTCTTCTTCCTCCATGAACAACTCTAATTTCCTTTCTGAAATCTTCCTTTCTCTAAATTGCCTTTAAAGTTTCTAGATCTAGTAAAAGCTGCTTACCACCACTTATAAAATATCTTGAATACTCACAGTTAACTTGTAACCTGATTGAGAGTTGTTGTTTTCACCTGTGATGTTACTTTTAGTAAAGTTCAAAAGCCAGAAATATTACCTGCTTGATTTAGCGAAAGTGAGGTAACAGAAGATTTCAAAGGAATTTCTGAAAGAGTGCTCAGCTTGATTAAAAGTGGATATTCAAGTTATAGGTATATTTAAAAGGCCTCTATGTTTTTCTCTTCTTGGATTGTGTTTTTCTTGAAAAGAATTTTTCTGTTGACTGAATTACTGTCCTCCACTCTGTCTTTCCACTCTTAATGCACCCAAGGTAATGTCTGGTGGCCTGAAACTTTTTGGGAAAAACAGAAAAGGCACAGTGGATTCCATTTTGGGAGAAAACTCTGTTTTCCTGATGGAATCCCAGAATTTAGAGGCTGATAGATCCCGCTCAAAATCTGCTTTTGTCTTACAGCTATACAAGTTGATTAGGCCCTAGAAACTTCATGGTTTTCTATCCCTGCTCTTAAAGGGCTCTACTGGGAAGCCAATAATTCAATTAGGAAGTGGGACAGGAAGAAATCTTAGAACTACTGGATCTTCTTCTGTTTGTCTGTGTAATGATATATGTGTTGTGTGTGATGTCTGTAACGAGCTATAACTGATTGCCTTAAATAAAAATATGCACTTAAATCAAACATTTTAGAGGAAAGTTAAAACTGCAATGCCTTTTAGTTTATGTGACTTTCATCTCTAAGAAATAAAAATTGTTTTAAAGATCAAATTGGAAAATGCAAATATCATCAACACATAAATAGGAGGTTTAAATCATATAAGTTAGATACCAGGTTTGCTAAATGTTTCAAGGTTGTATACTGCCTACTTTACAACTTGATAAGGCCTGGGGACATATGAAATTAACCATGCCCCTAACTAGGATGGAAAAAGTCAGACTTTATCTGCATCTACTACATAATTGAAAAAACTTACCAAGTTTTACATTAAAGTTACCATTTTAACTAAAATGGTAAAGTTAAGATTTACCATTAAAACATGTAAATAAGACAACTAAAAATAAATTTACATGCAAAGTGTGTAAAATGTGTGTAAAAACAGTAAAATGTGTTTGTCATAAAAGATTATAAAAAGGCATAAAAATGTAAATGTTGCCTATGGAAAAAGGAATGTTTTGAAACCAATGTAAGGGTAAAATTTGGTTTTCTTTCCCTTGTACAGATTTTTCATGTAATAGAGAAGAATAATGAAATATTTGGTTTGCCTTGTTGGTAGACTGCCAAGGAGAGAAAAGAGTAGACAGGAGACAGACTGTTTGGAAAGCTAAGTCTTCCCTCTTAATGAGTAAAGATTGTTGCCTAGTTTTAAAATTTCTGAGACATACTTTTGCCAAAATAAATAACTTCTGTGCAACCTGGCATTGTGTTTCATACTATCAACTGTTTTGAACCTCTAATTACTAATTAGAGCTTTTAGTAAAAATTAATGAAATATAAGTACTGCTGTACATGTAAGAAAAGAAACACACTTGGCTATTGTTTTGAGGACATGCATTTAATTTTAAATTTTACAATTTAGATTCTGCATGAATTGCAATAAATGGATCTTCAGCAGAGTTACTAATAGAAAAATGAGCTTTGCCATCATCAGAAACGTAAATTTTAATGCCTGTGCAATTGCCATTAATTTTATCTCCAGAAATGACATCACAGTATGTGCCAGCAGGAAGACCAGTTTGCAAAGTTAAAGAAAATGACCTGTAAAATAAAATTTAAGGTTGATCTTCAATACAATGAAAATCAAGAATACAGACTAACACAAATAAACAGCATAACTTTATGTTGTAGAAACCTAAGCAGTGAAGTCTTATTAAGAAGAAAACCCATATGCCTCTCTAGTAGGTGGAAATAGCTTTCTAGGACCAAAAGTAACCTTACAGAAAACCTAGCAATTTCCTGGTTAGTAGTGAAAATATTACCAAAACATCAAAGTTGAAGAATATCACTGAAGATTGGCAGGAACGGTCACACTTTGATAAAAGTTCTACCTTGGTAAAATCAAATTTGTTCTCAACTGAAATTAATACCAATTACTCTTAAAAATTTAAAGGATATTATTTTTTAACCTCCTTCTTCTCCCATGAGATCAAAACGAATTTGGGAAGCACTTAAAAATAATCTAGCATTTCTATGAAGAAGTGATAGTTTGAAATATAAAGCTTTCTCACAAAAACTTATTTTGGTATTTTCATCCACAAAAGAAAGAAATTAAAAAACTAGACATGGGCTTTTTTGGCAGGAAAGAGATCAACTTGACTTGTATATTGATGTATTTATTTACTTTTCATAAGTGAAATATAATTTATACTAGAGTGAGCTAAGTATGAGTGTCAGTTGGTCTTGGACAGGGACAATTCAACTGTTTACACCAAGGTCTTCTGAGCTATATCTTAGAGAATCATTTATACTTCAGGTAAAGCATATAAGAATCACAGATGAAAGGCCAATAATGAGAAGTTTCAAAAATAAAACTCAAATCTCCTGAAGCAAAACATTAACCACAAGATACATATTATTCATACATATGCTTTAAAAATGTTATTTGTCACAAGGAGACAGAGAAGTGAAGAAAGTATACCAAAAAACTACGTAGAGCAGTCATTGAGAAAAAGAGTTAGAAATAAAGATATTTTAGTATCTAGGCAGCATTTCTCCAGGGTTAAAAAAGCAGAATTATAAGACACTTTTTTAAATGATTTCACAATCTTTATATTGATTGTGATTTTATATATTGATTTTGTGGCATGTGTAGGTGAGCATTTGCATGTGCATTCTATATATGCATATGATACTGCAAGGGTGCACAGAAAAGATTCTGCTTACAACAGAAAGCACTTATGAAAAAAGAAGAACGAAGGAGTAACAGCCATCATCCTTTTGCTTCTGCCCAATTTTGATCTCTATTGTCTTCCTGCTCCACTGACTACATGATTTTTCAGATATGATAAAAGTCAATGAACAGAAAAAAAAAGAATAAACCAAGAACGTACTGGTACAAAATATTATTTTTAATTGATATTTACTTACCAGTCATCATTGTTGAAAACAATGAATCCTCTGTTTCCTCTCCCAAAAGCCACTTGGTTGCTCCCATTATCATACCAGTTTGTAAAAGGCTGGCCATCCACTACATTGCGGAAATTAACCATGTTCCTAAAAACACAATACCATATAAAACGTTGATATTCTTAAACTTCAACTGTTTTAAATAAAATGCAATGGAAAGTTTACTATTAGAGGACATGTCTAAATACATATTCTCACCTTATTTGGCGCCATCGATGTTCACAGACCCAGTCATTGCCACAAGTAGTGTCTGGATTAATAGTAACTTCTTTAGTTACTCCATTATTATTTGGTGGCCCAACCCAATCATTAACATCCTTAAGTGGGGGGGGGGGGAAAGCCAAATTTTACCATGTATGTATTTACCTCTTCCTTCTCCTTTACACCAAACCCAACCTATCCTGTTACTTGTGTCTCTGCATTCAGTGACTTTATCTAGAATCCAATGCCTTCATTAATGTTTATAGCCCTTTACTGGGTCTTCATCATCTCTCTATCCTCTGGTTCTCTTTTGCCATATTTCAAACAAAGGTAACAAATTTTTATCCTCTCCTTTTCATTCCAAGGAACTGCAAAGGCTTCTTTGCTCTGTCACCCAGGCTGGAGTACAGTGGCATGATCATAGCTCACTGCAGTCTTGATCTCCCAGGCTCAAGTGATCCTCCCATCTCAGCCTCCCAAGTAGCTAAGACTGTTGGTGTGCACCACCGCACCCAGCTAATTTTTAAAAAATTTTCAGTAAAGACGAGGTCTTGCTAGCTTGCCCAGATAGGTCTTGAACTCCTCAGGTCAGCTGATCTTCTCGCCTCGCCTCGCTAGGTGCTGGGATTACAGGTGTGAGCCACTGCACCTGGCCTGCAAGAACTTCTTAACATCATGGTAAGCCATGCAATGTCATTGAAATGGGAAGGGCATTAGTACTAGAAACACCAGGATTAAAACATAGGCTCTATTACTAGTACCTGAGAAAATTTAATCAATACACATAATATCTCTGTGTCTCAGTTTCCTCATTTGTAAAATGGGAATATTGTTTTTTTTGCTATAAAAATTAAGTAATATATGTGAAAATGCCTTGAATGTGACATGTGCTGAATAAATATTAGAATCATTCATGCTTCTTTTTAGATAAATGTACAAAACAATACATCTGAACATTATTTATAAATTGATCACATTTTTAATATTATGTTTTTCTGATTGGCACTTTAAAAAATCTTCATTAAAAAATCCAGAGGAATCTTAGGAAGTTTTTCAGTGTTGACCTTAGAATCATGTCATATGGTGAAAAGTGAACAAAACTAAGAGTTTTTAGCATGCAGCAGTCCTGGCAAAGTGGAAATGTTATAGTAATAGAAAAAATAAAAATACTCTATGACTCCTAACATCAGAAATAAGACCAATTAGTAGAAATTAAAAGAAGTTGGCTCAATATAAAAGTACACCTTCAAAATATTAAGCTGTTTAACAATAGAATCAATTGCTATACAAAGTGCGGACTTCTCAAACTGAAAGGAATCTAAAAAAAGCTAGCTAGATATCCGTGTGACTCATAGGAAGGAGGAATTTCTGCTTTAGTTCTGAAGTCTCTGATGCTGTTTCTGAACCCTTTAGTTTAAAAGAAAACCTTCTACTAGCTTTCCAAATATCTTTACACTGTAATTTCTCTGTTCCTTTTTGAAACTTCTCATCAGATTAATGTCTTTACCATACTCCCAAATATTTTTCTCATTCTTACCTTTCTTGGAATACTCTCCAAATTTCCATTCTTTAGTACACATCATTTCCTTCCTCTTATATGATACTTTCCCTATTTAACTCAACTCAACTGATTCATTTCTTTCTATTCCATATAACTTTTTAAAAGTATTTAACAAACATTTATATTGTTCTCACTACGGGCAGATGATGTTTTAAGTTCTCTAAAAGTGTTGGCATGTATAATCTTCCTATCAGCCCTGAGGTAGGTACTTATTCGAAGTATATATTTTAATCCCTGTGTCTAGCTCTTAGTTTTGAGTGTTTTTCTGTTTTTTGTCTTTTTTTCCCTGCGGGCTAAGGGGATGTTTGTCATATCTCTGAAACAGCTTGCATACTCTTTGTCAACAGAGAATATAAATTTTACTCCTTTAATATAACCTACATTACTAAAATCACAGTCCTGTATCCAGTTTACAATTAAATATTTGTTGAATAAATATATAATTAATAGTTGTCATGTTAAGTTAGAATAAGATTGCTTCCTTTTTCTTCAGAAAAGGATATATTGAACAACTCCAAAACTTACGTTTCCATTTTGAAACTGTCTTGGCCAACGGTAGCTTGACATTACTCGTGTAAATCCGTAAGGATGAGCAAGCATAAATCCAACTGCCATTTTGTACAGCCTGGAAGTTACATAATTATATTTTCATAGAATGTCAGAATATTCTTGCCATCATTAAAAGACGTGTTAAAAAAATAGAGAACTTGGTTTTCTACCTAGCATCCCAGAAGGTAAGAATAGAGGCTCCTCCAGCCCCATGTCCTCGTTGATTGTCATGGTTATCCACAAAGACAAGTGCTCTGTCAGAAGGTATGAAACCCCAACCTTCTCCCCAGTTCCTATTTTTGAAAAATAAGATATATGTTGATGTATCATTTCACAACAGTTTGAGAGTAACTTAACTGTGCATCTCTCTCTGTAAGGCATGGCATCTGAAGATTAAATTCTTTCTCTAATTAAATGCTTTTTCTGTAAGAGAGATATATATATATACACACAAAAACACACACACACATATATATACACACACATCAAACACACACATGTGTAATCTACATGTATGGTCCATATTTGTATATACATGTATGGAATACTTATATTCATATTACAAATATAAGATTTTTATTATTAAATAAGGTCCTTTCAGAGGTTTCAGCACATTATAAGTTAGAGGCACTCCAGAAGGATCAGTATCCACATCATATTATACAGAATGTCAAACTAGATTAAAATAAGGCTTCAATACTGTATTGTTATAATATAAATATTTTTATGTTTTTAATTCATATAATATATGTAAATTCTACAGGATGGAAACTTTGTACATACTTTATAAATGATAGGATCATTTTAATAATAACCTGGCTTTAAAAGATTATATGCAAACATCAGTCAAATCCAGTATATTCATCTCGTACTTAGATGAAAACTCCTAGGGTATGTTTAGCATTCCTAGGCATATTGCCTTGTGACAGACACTCTAAATACAAAAGATGATTGATTACAGTTTAGGGCACTAGAATACTTATCATTCACAATTGACTCTTTGATAGTTGTCTGAATAAGAATGTTCCAGAAGATAAGTCACACTGAGGTAGTATGACTAACAGATCCATGAAATACTTCAGGGGAAAAGTTGTATTTATTTACTTTAAGTAAGACATCTTCTCTCCATCCCACTTGCGAATAACTGTGCCGAGTTTTGCACCATACTTGAATTCTGTCACCCGGCCATTACCAAAGTAGTCATTGCTTTTAATTGGCTCACCACCCAGATCAATTACCTAGTAGAAATTTAGGAAAAAATAACATTTTGTGTAAGGACTTTAAAGCATTTTAACCAATAAGTTAATATTATATAAAAATAGCTTTATGCTATTTGTTATTTATTAATAAATTAAGCTATTTATTATTTCTTTTTGTCTTGTTTTGTTTTGTTTTTTAGAGACAGGGTCTTGCTATGTTGTCCAGGATGGTCCCAAACTCCTGGCCTCAAGCAATCCCCCTGCTGCAACCTCCCAAAGTGCTGAGATTACATGCACGAGCCACCACGCGTGGTCCTGTTTGTTATACGAAATGTGCAAAATGGTTTTCTTATTCTTATTATCTCAACAGGTAATATTCTTATATTCTTTTATTTGATAAAGTATAGGCTACAATATTGAAAGAAGCATAATGTCAAAGATACCTGTTGTCCTGTGAAAATACTTACCTAATTTTTAGTCTTGTACATCAATGATAATAATAAGAGCTCACACTAATAAAACATTTAGTATCGACTGAAATTCCTTGATAAATATTAACTTGTTTCATTATCCAAAGAAAGTAAAGACATAACTATTATCAGTATCCTACATTGTGTGTACCTCCATAAAACATGTTGTGATAAAGAATTAGATATGCTGTATGTGAAGAAGAGGAGGTTAAAGAACACTGTTTTATGTAAATATCTCATTCCTTATCCTACAGAAATTGCATTTTTAATTAAATCTTCCATTAATTTTCTAATGAATAAGATGATATTTTATAGGCATATAAGTATTGATGTACCTCCTGGTAAATGAAAGGTTTACTTCCTTCAGGGAACCAGTTACTGTTTAGATTATGCAGTTTGTCCAAAATTGCCTTTATGTCTCCAGGCCACATGTGCTTGGAAGCATCAAGTCTGAACCCTGCAACACCAATGTCAATGAGATGGTTCATATATTCGGCAATCTTAGAACGCACATAATCCTTCTCCAGTGCAAGATCAAGAAGACCAGACAGACGACAATCTCTGACCTGTTGAGGTAAAAATGTTATGATTGATTCATAAAACCTCATTTTTCTCCTGAGAATCCATTTGATTATTCATTTATTCCATGATTCCTCAAGAGATATTCTATAGTGACTTCCTTGCATTGGGCACTGGGGATGCTCACATTCTACTACGGATGTATCTTTGAATATTTTTTAATAGAAAATAGAGAATTTAGGAAATAAAGTCGATGAGATTTTTAATTGGGAAGTTCTTAGAAGTGGGCAAACGTGTATTGATTAAAAATCTTAAATCAATATTTGAAAGTTCTTAAATATGGATTTGAGTTTCTTAAAGTAGTCAAACTTGTTAACCTATGTCCCTAAGAGATCTAAATTCCTATTTAAAATGAAATTCAATTAGCTACATGTCTACAAGAAAAGGCATATATTACTCTTTATTCAGATCACTCTCTTAAAAAAATTACCTGAGTAGCATCATTGTAGTTCTCGATATCTCCACTTCCAGTTTTACATTTACCATCATTGAAATCCCATCCAGAATATGGGACTGCTGGAAAGTCCCTACTTCCAGGGTTGAAGTAACTTCCACAGGTACTGCTTGTTCCTGCACTCACAGCATTACCACACATATGATTAATTACAGCATCCACATAAATACGAACCTAGAAAGCAAAGTTTCTACTTCAGTGTGACTTACAGAGAGGTAAAAATTTAAAGCATTGTTGATTCAAGTTTATAGTATGTTAATAAAACTCCAAAATATTTCATGATATCTTATAATTATTTTCCTACAAGATCAAAAATCAACTGTGAAAGGAATGTGAACTAAACACCTACATGCCTTCTAGACACTTGGTCAAATATTTATAGGAATGATAAATTGAGAGACCAGAAACTACCATAAATAGGAGGAAAGGCAAAAAGCCCACTTTGGGAAGACAAAACTCAGATGAGAGTGGAAAGGTTATTGTTTTGGAAATTTCACTGGGTCACCAGGAGAAAGCCTGTACTCTCTATGAAGCTTTTGAAGACAAACAAGGTAGCTATTAATCTCAATTTATGCTCCTCATTAAATAGAGAAGCTAGCTATTCACCATGAAAAACCCAAGAATTACGGATGGAGACACAAGTCACCTAAAAATGATAGCAAATATTGTAACTGGAATTATACTTCCTAACCAGTAAATTGTTTCCGGGAAATACGAACAGTTATAAGGGTTAAAATTTGATGTTTTGCTTTAGAAGCAAATTCTGATTTAAACTTTAACTTAGCTCTTTAGTAGATAGCACACACACAAATATTCACAAACGTTGAACATAAATAAACAGTTAATTTTGAGTTTTAAATTATGAAGTAAAATTTGAAAAATAAAATACGGAAAATTTTCTGCTGAAAAGGAGCAAGAAAGAAGAGAGAGAAACCATTTTCCTGTCTGTTATTTTTAAAGGAAACTAGAATTCACTTACCCCAACATTGTTACATCTAGTCACCATGTTTCTAAATTCATCTTCATTTCCAGATCTTGTGCATAATTTATAGCTAACTGGTTGGTATCTTTCCCACCAAGGTCTGAAAGGGTTGTAAATTGCAACATTTTCATTTGGTGGAGAGACCTACAAATTAAACAGTCTTCATAAGTACCAAATTCTGTCTTACTGTATATCATTGAATGTTCTAGAAACTAATCAATAATATAAAAAATTATTGAATCTTGGTATAGGCAGCTATCTCTTGAAAATATTAACAGCACATTGGAGGGCTCTTGTTGAAGAAAGATTATCTCAGAAACAAAATATAAAGTTGCCAAGAATACTACATAGATTTTTCCTCAGAAATCTCTTTTACTTAGAATACTTACCTGTGAAGTAAAATGTTGCCCAAGCTTCACAGATAAGATAAGAATACTATTTCCTACAAGCACAGTGAATTCCGCAATTGATACTATGAATCATACCCACCTGAACCCCTCCAAATCCCTTCGGAGCTAAATATCGCTCACATTCAAGAGCAATATCAACCCATCGCCATTCAAACAGATGAACAATAGATGTCCGTCCTTGTTGTGTATTTGGGGAATACTGAGCCCAGCAGAACCCAATGGTTAAAAGCAACAGAAAGAACTTCATTTTGCTTTGAAGTTGTCACTGTCCTTTCCAGAAACTATTTATATTCCTGTAAGAAGCACATTTTACAAAGTAAATATTAGCATGAATAAATACTTGAGGGCAAACTGTTTATTCATAGTCTGAAAAGGATTATCAATAATAATCCTAACAGGTGAAGAACATCAAAAAGTCTCTCATGGAAATCATCTAAATGACCTTTTAGATATTAATGTTTTTCTTAGGTTCTGGCAGCACTTTTATTTTTCCTTAAACAGTGACCTGTTGCTGGGGCCTAATGTTCTCACATAACAGTAGAAAACCAAAATTTGTTGTCATCTCTTTAAAGATCCAGAATGGCATACAAAGAAACTTTACATAAATTAAAAGGATGAATACTTTTACAGGTATAAATGCGAACCCCTTCCAACTCAAGGCAAGTAACAGTAGATAACGTAAGCTAAGAAAGGAAACTGGGTCCTATGGCTTGGACTTTCCAACCCTGACAGACTGACAGGACAGAAACAAGTGGTCCGGAAGCCCTTACCAGCCTCTAGACAAATCCCAGAACACTCAGCCCTGACACATTAATACCCTGTACAGATCAGAGACTGCTGGCCGCACAGACTCACCGAGCCAGACTAGTCTTCCACAAGCATGTTTTTAGCCATGAAGTGACCAAGCCACGTGTAGTAAAGACTGAAATCAAAGATATGTACAGATAACAAGGGGAACAGTTAACTTGAATACAAGGTCAAAATCAGCAACACATTCTACAATCCAGTGCTGATATTGAGAGGAGACAAAGACCCTCTCCTTGTTTTATATTGTTTTCTATTCAGTAAAAACAACAAGGAAGTACAACCAAAGACATGCAGCCCAGCGCCAGGCCTGAAACCAGGCCTGGGCCTGATTGGCCTAAACCCAGTAGTTAAAAATCAACTTATGATTTAGAAGCTGATATTATTCACAGATTCCAGACATTGTATAAAAGAACTCTGTGAAACTCCCTGCCCTGTTCTGTTTCTCCCTGACCAGCAGTGAATGCAGTCCTTGTCACATATCCCTTGCTTGCTCAAATCAATCACGACCCTTTCATGTGAAATCTTTAGTGTTGTGAGCCCTTAAAAAGGACAGAAATTGTGCACTCCAGGAGCTCAGATTTTGAGACAGTAGCTGGCCGATGCTCCCAGCTGAATAAAGCCCTTCCTTCTACAACTCGGTGTCTGAGAGGTTTTGTCTGAGGCTCGTCCTGCTACAATGTCAGATACAAGCTTCAAGGACAACTTCTTTCCAAAGGCTTATTCCAGTTTGGTGCGGCTAGTATGTGGTGTATTTTTTAATTTACCTGACCAAATGCACAAAGGGAGAACACATTCTTTTTTTAATTGTCTATATAGAGTCAGAAGTTGAGTCTTTTAAAGGATTGAAATAAAACAGAATATTCTAACTGGACTAAGATCATATGGTATGCGCCTTATTAATATGAACATTTATTTCCAAATATTTTGTTTTCATAAGAAGTGTTATAATGAACATCTGTATACATGTTTACACATAGGTAATTCTGTATGCTAGATAAACGTATGGTAAACATGAAGCATATTTTTATATTTTCATATTGTGCAAAATTGCCCTTACAAAATTTATCAATTTTTACTCTCTAGTAGCAGTATATTATAGTACCTTTTGCCACACTCCCACCAAAAATTAATATTATCATAGCTCTAATTTTTGACTAATAGATTAAAAATGATTTGGGTCGGGCACGTGTCTCACTCCTGTAATACCAGCACTTTCGGAAGCTGAGGCGGGCAGATCACGAGGTCAGGAGACGGAGACCATCCTGGCTAACATGGTGAAACCCTGTCTCTACTAAAAACACAAAAAATTAGCCAGGCATGGTGGCGGGCCCCTGTAGTCCCAGCTACTCTGGAGCCTGAGGCAGGAGAATGGCGGCCTGAACGTGGTAGGTGGAGCTTGCAGTGAGCCCAGATCACGCCAATGCACTCCAGCGTGGGTGACAGAGGGAGACTCCATCTCAAAAAAAAAAAAATGATTTGTGTTTTTCCCAATTACTAGCAAGGCTGAACATCATTTCACATTTTTTGGCCTTTTGAGTTTTCTCTTGAAATTTGCTTCTTCCTTTTCCCATCTAGTTTTGCTTTAATTTTTTTTTTAATTTTTTTTTTTATTGAGTGTTTCGAGTTCTTATGTTGTTATCGTTTGTCATGTACTGGAAATATATTGTCCTAATATATCACTGTTTTTTGAAGTCTTTCCAGTGCAAATTTAAGCAATCATGGATGCTGGTAAGAATTAGGACAGTGCCAAAGGTAGGCCTGCATTATTACTTTTTGTCCAACTACAGTCATGCGTTGCTTAATGACAAGAGTAGGTTCTGAAGAGAAAGCCCTTAGGTAATTAAGCCACTGTGCAAATGTCATAGAATGGACTTCATTAACCTAGATGGCTTAGCCTATTTCTCCTAGACTACAAACCTGTAAAGCATGTTATTGTACTGAATACTGTAGGCAACTGTAACACAGTGTACTTGTGTATCTAAATACACTTAAACATAGGAAACTTCCGATAAAAATATGGCATAATAAACTTAATGGGACCACCATCATTTATGTGGTGCATGACTGTATTCAACATGCAAAAGGTTTTAAGTTTTAAAGTGATCATTTGTTTAACTACAGTGATTCCTCCTCCCTCCATATCCATGAGGAATTGGTTCCAGGAACCACGATGGATACTTAAAGTAATAATTACTCAAGTCCTTTATATAAAATATAGTATTTGCATATAACCTTTACATCATCTCAGATTACTTATAATAACTAATGCAACATAAATGCTATGTCAAAACTTGTGATACTGTGTTGTTTAGAAAATAGTGACAAGAAAAAAGTCAACACATGTTCAGTATAGATGCAACCATCATTTTTCTTATCTTTTCCTTAGATCTTGTTTAATAAGATTAGATTTAAGACTAAGTGGTAAGGAGGATGGGAAGAGAGACAGAGGAACAATGTATTAATGATAGCTTTGGTGGTGGTTGTTGTTGAAGTGTCCCTATGTCACCCAGGCTGGAGTGCAGAGATGCAATCATGGTTCACTGCAGCCTCAAACTCCTGGACTTTAAGTGATCCTCCCTCCTCAGCCTCCCAAGTTGTTGGGATTACAAGCTAGACCCATTATGCCTAGCAATGATAGGTTTTTTTTTTTCAAAGTTAAATGTCATTATTTTTTATATTGAAATATCTTTTACTACTTTTTCAAAATATTACTGATTTCTTAGAACCCAAAGTCTGGAAACCATTGAAAAAATGTATTCCAATAGTCTCTTTCACTGTTAACATTCTCTGATCCTATGATTTATCCTTCTCTTGGCATTCTACATCCTAATGGCAATATGAAAATCAAAGAGCTTAAGGAAATGTTGTGGCTGTATCAATCAGGACAGAATAGGTTATTCTGCAGTAATAAAAGAAACTAAAATTTTTCAGTGGCTTACAATAACCAAGTTTCTCATGTTCAACTAGGATCAACAAAGGCACTCTTATTAGTCCATTTGTAATGTCACAAAAACTTCATTTTGACACATGGTTTAGCAATCGGGAACTCCCCAAAGTAAAACATTCTTTCTGCTCACATTTCAAAGCCAAAGCAAATCATGTGTACATTCTCAAATTCAACAGGATGAGAGTATTTCATTTGCAGGGAGGATCAATGATATTTCTGAACAACAGTACACTGCATATATGAGATCAGAAATAAAAACTGTAACAGGAAAAATAAAAGAATTTTCATTAGAGTGAACATTTAAAAAACAAGAAATGCGAGTTTAAATATATATTTTTAAGAAAAATACAATATATACAGAGCTTCTCACATTCAACCTCAGTCTCTTACACCTCCATCCTTTCCTTTGATAGCAAGACATTCAATTTCTTGCAAGTTTATATGATCATTTCTATGCATGTTTTCATGACTTACTTCATCTAATGTTCCCATAAACAACATACATTGTTATTTTACATAGCTACCTTTTTCTAAGCTTTGAAAAGTTTCATGAAATTGCTCACATCTTCTTAAATTTTAGATATTCAAAGATTCTGGTATATAAATACCATATTAATTGCTATTTTCTAATTTACAAAAAAATTAAAATAAAATTTCTTATGTAAAAAAATATATATATATTTTAATCTTACTCCATCACCCAAGCTGGAGTGCAATGGCGCAATCTCAGCTCACTGCAATCTCTACCTCCGGGTTCAGATGATTCTCCTACCTCAGCCTCCTAAGTAGATGGGACCACAGGCACGTGCAACCATAACCAGCAATTTTTTTTGTATTTTTAGTAGAGACGGGGTCTCACCTTGTTGGCCAAGCTGGTCTCAAACCCCTGACCTCACGTTGATCCGCCTGCGTTGGCCTCCCAAAGTGCTAGGATTACAAGCATGAGCCACTGCACCTGGCCTTTTTCTTTCATGTCTAATTGACACCTTTTAAATGGATATAACTGCCTCAAGTATTTATATATTAGTCATAGATGTTCTAGTCTTATTTGATTTCCTAGATTTTCTTCATTGCTTAGACCTTGTGCATGTTGGGTACAGGGTATATCTTTCCTGATGCATTTTCAATGCTGTGTGTGTGTGTGTGTGTGTGTGTGTGTGTGTGTGTAATATTTCCTGTTAGCTTTTATGTGGACACTCTATATAACGTTTGTTTTCAGAAAATATAGGGTGGGATATTTTGCAGCTTAAAACCCTGGGATGAGAACCCTCTATTCCTCTTGAAAATCATCAGTTGTTCCTCTTAGGTGTCTGACACAGGGGGTTAGCTCACATATCTACTGAATAATCCTACTGAGGTCATTAGTTATTACTATGCATTACTAAAGATAATTAAATGTAATAAAGTATCTTACAGTTGACATATTAAAGAACTTTCCATTACTCACAAAAGGAAGTGCTGTCTTCTCACAGAGTAGTAAAGACAAAATAATGACTACAAGCACTCAGCACAGTTCTTCTTGAGATTTCAGAATTCATTTAGATAATGGTTTCAATCTCCTAGGTTCTCATTTTCTTGAACTCATCTGCTTCCATCACCTTGCCTGTATGCTACTCCCCTCTTCACATCCTAAAACTTATACTCACTAAGTACTATATACTTAGTACTATTCTACTATACTTAGTACTATTCTACTATACTTAGTATACCATACTTAGTAATATTATATACTATTATACTCTAATATTTTCAATTTCAGTCACCCCTCTTTTATTTATATCCCCCAAATTTCTAGTTCCTACCTCAAGAAGTCCATTGCATCTTCAACCACACTGCAATCTACAATTGATCATTCCATTTTCCACTGTCTCAACCTTCTTTATTTTCTCACTTCACTCCTTAACCCAGATTACTTTCCACATCCCTCTTTTATAATCATTCTCTTAAATGTATCAACATCTCATCACTGACTGTTTTATTCACCTAGAGAAATCTCACCTTTAGTTAAACTGAATTCTGTACTTTTTCAGTGATAGCACCTATGCTGAACTCAACTGGAGAAAAACACAGAACCACATTGACTGATACCACTTAAATAAACCACAGATTTCCTAAGAGTATGCTTACTTTCCTACACTCCTATCTATTCATTTTACATCTCCTTTTCCTTCCTTACTCCTTCGTGACTTCCTCCCTCTTTATGAGCTTGCTTCCTGTTTCACTGAGAAAATATCACAAAAATTCGACATGCTCCTCCTATCTACTGGACTACAAACATCTGGAACTCCATAATCTGCCCTTCATCCTACTGTTACTAATGAGCTGTTTGTGGGCCTATCTTTAAAACTAACCCTTCTATTTGTGTCCCAGGTCTATGGCTTCAGCAATATCCCTCTGTTTCCTGCATTATGCTTTTTCTATCTACTGAATCAGTCCCATTAGCATACAAACCTACTATATCATCGATCTCAAAATAAACAGCTTTTTGATACTACATTACCCTCCATTAACAACCCATTTCTCACATCCTCTTGAAAGCAAGACTCCTTAAATGTTGTCTTCAATACTCACTATATTAAATTCGTCTCCAACATTCTCTTGAATACCTCCTCTTACTCCTGACATCCACCAAGTTTGTCAAAGTCAAGGTCCCAAATCTTGCTCTACCCAATGCTTAATCCTAAGAACTCATCTTTCCTAACACATTAACAGATCACTCCTTCCTGTTTGAGATACTTTCTTCATTTAGCTTCTAGCTATTCCTCTGTAGTCTTCTTTACTAGTTCTTGAACTATTTGGTATCTCACCATTGGGATGCTCCAGGGTTCACTTCTCCATGCTTCTAATTCCTATCTCTAGTGTTCTTACTTTCCCTACCTCACTATGTTGTAAAAGTTAAGAAGCTATGATTCATAACAGCATTTTTACAGAAGAGCTGAGTCTTTTTGGGCAGTGCCTCTAAGGTAAAGGTGTAATCACAGCCTCAAGAAAATATCTATAAGAATGAATCAAATAGAATAAAAGAAAGTTTTCCTACTTATATACAGCTGAAACTCATTTCATTAAAGGAACAGAATAATTTTATGTGGGAAATATTTTCACCTTTGAGTGATGTTCTGACAGATGAAAGATTTGGGGGTACAAAAATGGAGGACTGTATTATGGCAAGGATACAAATTTTCTAAATTGGGATAAATACCCTACTTCCAAAAAACCAAAATCCCAATAAAACTCAATGCCAGACAAATATAAAATAATTATAAAAAAGAAGATTACAATAAAAAAAATGTGAAACTGCATTGATATCCATGTAAGAATTTTTAAAGGCAGTTTTTATAATCATAAATAAAATATATTATAAAATTGCCTTAAAAAGAAATTTATGTAATCATCTAGTTATGTTCTGCTGCACATCTTAAACCAGGTAAACAAAAAATGCAAACACTATTCCATTGGAAAGAAAACAATTTATTATATCTGAGGAAAGTCTTTACAATACATGTAATATATTTCCAACTTACTGATTTAAAGGCGTATGGATTTAATTTTTAAATACACTTTCAAAGCTGTTATGCACAGTTCCATAGTCCAGGTGGTCAATTTCTTCTTCTCAAAGTTGCAAAGCACTTGAAGGACATGGGAATCCAAAGAAACCTAAAAACATCATAAAAGCCCATTAAAAATAGTAAGTATAACACAGGTCATTAGTTTAAAAATAACTGAGAGCTGAACCATTTATATTTAGAAAATTAGTGAATCATGTCAGTTTAACAAAATTTATGTAAATGAACTGCTTATAACGAAACTGATTTATAACATTTACAAAATCATTTCAACTATGCCTATAGAAAAATAATTACATTTTCAATATCTATAGGTTTTGTACTTTTAAGGTGATAATAACCAAATTTTCAATTGTTTTCATTGAACTAAGAATAGTATCAGATTTTTCAACAAAGAAACACAGAGGCGCCAACCCTTTATTTTCCTAGTTATTAATATAAGGTTGGGTGCCTATGTTGATACTAGGTACCTAACCATTTTACTCTAACAAACCAGTATCCAAACTGCTCAGTCCTTAGAATTACTAAGGAAACCTTTTCAAATCTGATTCTGATACTCCATTCCCAGAGATTCAGTTGAGTTAGTTCTAGGATAGAGTATAGGAATCTTAATGCATAAAAACTCTTCCTTGGTGGTTCTCAAACTTGGTTGCACATTAAAATCAGTTTGAGAGGTTTATTCCAACATCTGTGCTACACTCTCAACACATCAAATGAAAATTCTGACCAAGGGAACCAGGCATCAACACATTTCTTAAGGATTTTTTTAGGAGGGAGAGGTTCTCACTCTGTCAACCAAGCTAGAATGCAGTGGAGTGATCATGGCTCACTGCAACCTCAACCTCGGGGGCTCAAGTGATCCCCTTGCTTTAGTCTCCCAAGTAGCTGAGACCAGAGGTGCAAGCTATTTATTACTAGCTATTTATCCAAAGGTAAATAAATGAGTATATCAAAGAGATAACCACACTCTCATATTTATTGCAATATTCACAATAGCAAAGATATGAAATCAACCTCTGGCCATCAATGGATGAATGAATAAAAACAACATGGTATATATATACACAGTAGAATACTTTTTGTCCATAAAAAAGAATGAAATTTTATCATTTACAGCAAGATGGATGGAACTGGAAGTCATTGTGTTAGGTGAAATAAGCCAGGCACAGGAAAACAAGTATCACATATCCTTATTCTTACATGAAAACTAAAACTATTGATCTCATGGAGGTAAATAGAATTATAGATAGATACCAGAGGCTGGAAAGTTTCTCTGGGTGGGAGGAATAAAGAAAAGTTTGTTAATAGGTCCAAACATACAATTACTTGGAAGACATATGTTCTAATATTTCATAGCAGAGTAAGGTGACTACATATAAACAGCAATATATTGTATATTCCAAAATAGCTAAAGGACTTGAAATGTTCTTAACATATGGAAATACTTGAGATTATGGACACCCTGGTTACTTTGATTTGATCATTATAAAGCTTAGGCAAGTAACAAAATATTACATTTACCCTATGTGTGTGTACAACTATATTAATGAAAAAATATTCTTCTACAATAAAATTTTATTATTGTTAATCTAATTGAGAATTCATGATGATTTAAAGATTATTTGGCAAAAATGTTGCCTGTGCAAAGCAAGCTTTCCTTCCTATGTTGTGCAAATTATTAAAGTAATATAAATATGTATATAACTTCAAAAAATGATATTTCAAAATATTGTTCTACAACACTCAAGCTTTTAATGTCACTGATATTATGTTTTCCAGTAACAGGTAATAATTTAGCACTCCCTGTAAGTTAAGTTCTCTATTAGCGTATTTATTTTTTTCAACAAACTTACAGACTGGATATTTAGGTCCAAAAACTTTAAATAGCTTGTCTCGCATTACTTAGCAAATATACTGTATTTTTGAGATCTGACTTCAGACTCTATCTGTTGTATTACACTAGTATTCCAATGCTAATCTCATTTTAATCCACTACAGGAGAACTATTTACACTCTCTCTGGAAAATTTTAGCACAGCTTTTTATATGATTTTCTGAAATACATATAGTATTATTTATATATATATTATTATTTATATATTATATATAAATATGTATAATATATAATATATAAATAATATTTCTATCAACAGTTTATTTTTTATCTATGCATATTCTTAAGCTCCTAATTTTCTTTATCGTATTTTCCCTAAAATGTATTCAAACTCAACTTAATTAGATTTTTAGTTTTATGGTGGTATAATTCACAAATTAAAATTATATATATTCAACGTGTACAATGTGAGGTTTTGAGTTTTTTTTAATTAGTCCTAGTTGAGAAAGGCAAATGCTTAATGGTACATACTAAAAAGTATTCAGGACAAGGCTGCTTAACATAAACTTGCTAATTACCAATCAATAGACTACTCAAATGCTTTTTTGATAAACAAAAGCTACAATTGTAGGTAGCATATTTTTACTGGTTTCCTTTACACTGAAGCATTTTTTCAACTAATATATATCTTACAAAGAGTAAAATACATAAATCTTAAGCATATAGCATTATAATTTTTATAAGTGTATATATCCCTATCACCACCACCCAAATCAAGCAAGATATGGACGACTTCCAGCTCCCACACCCCTGGCTCTTGCACTTTCTCAACCAGTTACTCACCAATGGTCATCATTATCATGAAATCTATCAAGATGGATTTCCCTACTCCTCAATTCCATATAAATGGAAACTTGCTGTATGTAATCTTTTGAGTCTGACTTGTTTCACTCAGTTGAAATTTGTGAGAATCATCTATGTTTTGTGTAGCAGCAGTTCATTGTTTAATTGCTGTGTGGTATTCATTGCGGGAAGCAAAAGTAATTTATTTATTCATTCTACTGTGAATGGGCATTTGTGTTGTTTTTAGTTTAGAAGTTATGACACATCAGTGATTTTATTTGATAAGAACCCTAGGAGTTGCTGAGTTATATAGAATTGATTGCCTTACACATGTTGTTTAAGTTTTGCCTACTCTTTTATATATTTCATCCTTGATCTGTTTGTCTCGCTACTGTTTGGAACAAACCTGGAGCTCCTTATAGGAAATTGATATCTTTTTTTTTTCTTTTCTCAACTTCTATTTTAGGTTCAGGAGGTACATGGGCAGGTTTGTTACATGGGTAATTGCATGTTGCTGGAGTTTGGTGTAAAAATGATTTCATCACCCAGCTAGTGAGCGTAGTCCCCAGCAGGTAGTGTTTTGACCCTCACTCTCCTCTCACCCTGCACCCATCAAGTATATTTTAAAATGATTTTCACAATCAAGCTAATTAACATATTCATGTCTTCACATAGTTATCATGTGTTGGGAAAGGGTAATAGTTAAGATCTACACTCAGTGAACTTAAAGCATACATTATTACTAACTATTTTTACCCTGTTGTGCATTAGACCTCCATAACTTATTCATCTTATAATGGCAAGTTTTCATGGTTGTACCTGTAGTATTTTTCATTCTCTGCCTGGCTTATTTCACTTAGCATAATATCCTCTAGGCTCGTTCATTTTGTTGGAAATGGCAGAATTTCATTCTTTTTAATACTGAATATTATTCCATTGTAGATACATAGATAAATAGATAGATGATAGATATCATAATTTACATACCTACTCATCTATCAACACTTAGATTGTTTCCATATTTTGGTTTTTGTGAATAAAGCTGCAATGAACACAGGAATGCAGATATCTCTTCAAGATAGTGATTTTATTTCTATCGTATATAAAAGGAAAAGTATATAAAAGGTATATACCCTTTTTTTGAAATGGAGTCTCACTCTGATGCCCATGCTGGAGTGCAGTGATGCAATCTTGACTCTTGGCAACCTCTGTCTCCCAAGTTCAAGCAATTCTCCCTGCCACAGCCTCCCAAGTAGCTGGGATTACAGGTGCCAACCACCACACTGGGCTAATTTCTGTGTTTTTTAGTAGAGATGCGGTTTTGCCATGTTGGCGACTCTGGTCGTGAACTCCTGACCTCAGGTAATCTGCCTCCCTCACCTCTCAAAGTGCTGGGATTACAGGTGTGAGCCAACACACCCACAGGTATATAATTTTATGCCTAAAAGTATAATTTCTGTAACATATGGTACATCTTTAATTATTTGAGGAGTCTGCATGCTGTATTCCATAATGGTTGTACCAATTTACATTCCCACCAAAACTCTATAAGGGTTCTCTTTTCAACACATTCTTGTCAACACTATTTATCTTTTGCCTTTTTGATATTAGCTATTTTGAAAGATGTAATGTGACATCTCATTTTGATTTCAGTTTATATTTCCCTCATGTTTAGTGATTTTGTGCACCTCTTCATTCATGTGTTGGCCGTATGTAAATCTTCCTTTGAAAAAATGTCTATTCAGGTCTCTTGCTCATGTTTTAATCAGGTTATTTTTTTTCTGATTATGAGTTTCTTATATGTTTTAGATATTAATGCATTATCAGATATATTGTTTTCAAGTATATTCTACCATTCCATGGGTGACTTTTTATTTTATTTATTTATTTATTTATTTATTTATTTATTTACTGCGCCACAATCTTTTAGTTTGATGTAGTCGTATGTGTTTATTTTTGTTTATCTTGTCTATACGTTGGGATTCATAGCCAAAATATCATGCCAAGGTCAATGTTATGGAGGATTTCCCCTGTTTTCTTCTAGGGATTCTTTGGTTTCAGATGCTATGTTTAAATTCCTTTTCAATTTTCAATTTATTCCTGTGCATAGCATAACACTCCAATTTCATTCTTTTGCATGTGGGCCTCCAATATTTCCAACGCTATTTATTGAAGAGACTATCCTGTCTCCATTAGGTGTTTTGGGCATGTTATTGAAGATTCTTTGACGATATTGGTGTAGGCTTTCTATTTTGTTCCATTCTTCTATGTGACTGTTTTCATACCAGTATCATATATATATAAGCATATATATATATATATATATATATATATTACTGTAGTTTAGTAATATAACTTGAAAGTGAGAAGTGTGGTACCTCCTACTTTGTTCATCTTGCTCAAGATCATTTTGGGTAATTATAGTCTTTTGTAATTTCATACAAATTTTAGGATTTATTTCTGTTTCTGGAAAAATGCCATTGGACTTTTGATGGGGATTACATTGAATCTGTAGATTGCTTTGTGTAATAGCATTTTGACAATATTCATTTCTCACATTGATGAACACAGAATGTCTTTCAATTTCTATTACTTTTCTACTCTCTATTTATTTTGCTTTGATCTTTCTTATTTTCTTTCTTCTATTAACTTTGGGCTTAGTTTGCTCTTCTTTTTTTCTAGTTCCTTGAGGTTTAATGATAGATTGTTTATTTGAAATATTTGTTGTTTTTTTTAATGTAGGTGTTTGTCATTTCAAATTTTCATCTTAGCACTGTCTTACTGCATCCCACAAGCTTTGGTGTATTGTGTTTTCATTTTTGTATCAAGATTTCTTTATTTTCCTTTTCATTTCCTTTTTAAACCACCAGTTTTTAAGAATTGTGTTATGTTCACTTATTTTTGAATTTTTCAGTTTTCCTCCTGTTAATTGATTTCTGGTTGTATACCATTGTGGTCAAAAGAGATACTTGATACAATTTCAATCTTCTTAAATGTATTAAGACATTTTGTGATTTCAAGTATGCTCTATTTTAGAGGATGTTTCTTGTTAGCTTGAGAAGAACACCTGTTCTCCAGCTGTGGATGAAATGTGAACATACATCTGTTAGGTCCGTTTGGTCTAAAGTGCAGATCAAGTCTAATTTTTTTTTCCTTACAGATTGTCTATCTAAATGATCTATCCATTGTTGTAATTGGAGTATTGATAATTTCAACAGTGTCAATAAGGTTACCTATATCTGTAATATTATTGATTGCTCTGTATCTCTCCCTCCAGATATTAATGTTTGCATTACATTTTCAAGTGCTGTAATGTTAAGTGCATATTTATTTATAATTGTTTCATCCCTTTAATCAACTCATCCCTTTATCATTATATAGTGACCATCTTTATCACCTGTTAGAGTTTTATCTTAAGGTATATTTTGCCTGATATAAGGATAGTTATCCATGTTGTTTTTTGTTTTAATTTGCATGGAATATCAAATTTTCTCATCCCCTAAATTCACACCATATGTGTCCTTGAAGCTGAAGTGAGTCTCTTGTAGGCAGTATATTGTTGGGTCTCCTTTTGTAATCCATTCAGCCACTCTGTCTTTTGAATGTAGAATAGAATGAATTTATCTTCAAGGTAATTATTAATAGATAAGAACATACAATTGACATTTTGTTCATAGCTTTTCAGCCTTTTAACATATTTTTGTTCCTTTATTTCTCCCTTGCTGTCGTTCTTTGAGATTTTATGATTTTCTGTAGTGACATGCTTTGATTTCTCTTTGTCTTTTGGGTATCTACTATAGGGTTTTTGCTTTCCGAATAGCATGAAGCTTATACATACTATCTTGTAGTTGGAGCAAACTATTTTAAACTGATAAGTTTGATCATATTCAAAACTCTATACTTTAACTCAGCCCACTATATTTTATATATTTGGTGTCACATTATATATTTTTAATATTCTATATCTATTAACAAATTATTGTAGCTATAATTATTATTATTTTGGATTTTAACCTTCATACTAGCAATAAAACTGATTTACACACCACTACTACACTATTAGAGTGTTCTGTAATTTTTATATATTTACCTTAATCAATGAGTTTCATACTTTTCTGTGCTTTCATGTTGCTCTATAGCAAACTTTTGCTGCAAATACAGAAATTCTTTAAAATAATTACTTTGAATTCTTTGTCAAGAAGTTTTTAGATTTTTGTATTTTTGCACGGTTTTTCATGTCAAATAATTGTTTTAAAGGAGAGTAATTAGTTACAAGAGAATAAATAGGCAATTCAACCAAAACTTGAAAAAAAACCAAACACAAACCAATTGAGAAGTTCCACAGACAGATTGAAAAAATAGAACCCAAACTAAAATTCTAGAGTTAAAGAAAAAAATAAATGAAATAAAGAATGTAAAATGAAGAATCAACAGCAAAATTGAGCAAGAAGAAAGAATCTGTGAATTTGTTTCAGCCAGGAATAACCTGCAAAGGGTATTTCAGAGATAAGATCTCTTCGTCCTAGAAAATATCAGTAGTCTCTTTCACCAGAAGTTCAGCTGACAAAGAGACTAAACCAGTTCATCTTCCTTCTAGTCTTATTCCTCGGCCATTTGCCAATAAAGAGAGTGAATAGATTGAAGGTCAACTGCTTTAATTACGTCCTCACACTGCTGAATGAAGTTTGTTCAACAATTGCCAAGCTGATCATCAAACATATTCTTTGCTATTGCTTACAACAGTTCCTGACTTCTAAAATTAGATTTGTACATAGGCTCAAAGCTCAGCATATCCCAGTAGCTCACTGTTCAAAGTAATAAATATTTGATTAGGTCCTTAAGGCTAAAGACCTCAAAATTTCTAAGAAGTTTGTGCCATAGACAAAATCTGTTGGTTATTTTCTTTATATATAAGTCCACCTTTTACTGTATTAGTATTTCTATACTGGTCCTTTTTTTTTTTTTTTTTTTTTTTTTTTTTTTTTTTTTTGTGAGATGGAGTGTCACTCTATCTCCCAGGCTGGAGTGCAGTGGTGCAATCTCCACTCACTGCAAACTCCGCCTCCCAGGTATGGGCCATTCTCCTGCCTCAGCCTCCCGAGTAGCTGGGACTACAGGCACCCACCACCATGCCTGGCTAATTTGTTTTGTATTTTTAGTAGAGACAGGGTTTCACCATGTTAGCCAGGATGGTCTGGATCTCCTGAACTCATGATCCTCCGGCCTCAGCCTCCAAAAGTGCCGGGATTACAGACGTGAGCCACCGAGCCTGGCCTCTATACTGGTTCTTATAACTTATTTGGGCTGGAAATCTCATAGTTTTAACATAGACGAAGGGGTTATTTTCCTATAGATTTTGATTTTTTTGTTACGTTCTATTTTTATTAAAGGGGAGTTGGAGTGGAAATACTTTTGCTCTGCATCTTCAAATACAAAAAATGAAACATTTCAAAAGACCTACCATGCCATAACTGAAATTTCTGTGGTTTGAAGAAGTCTACAAAAAAAAAAATTGCTTCAACTATATATGTTTGATTTTTCTGTGAATTAGCTAAAAGTTTTGTAAGACTCTATATTAACTTTGGAAAGATGCGAAAAGCTTTTGAAAAGCAAACGATTACATTTCTAGTTATTGTTTTGGATTCTAAAAGTGTATGAATGACACAGGCAAATATAAGTGTAAAATCGAGGGTAAGAAAAGGAAAACCACAACTGATCTTTACATTCACTTTTAACTATTTTAAATAAGAATCATCAATGGAGTTCAATTTGATGGTCAGTGATAAGGAATTTAATTCACTTCAAGAAGAGAGCGAAAAATACTGCATTAGATTATGTAGGCATTTTAAAAATATATACTTTTGGTTAATATTTTTATATATTTTGGATTAACTAGAGAATCAAAGGTAAAATTATCCTAAGGCCTAAGAAATTATTGGCCAGTTTCCACTAAATGATAAGTTTTCTGGAGAAAATGCAATACCTGTTTTATCTTTTTACCTCTCATATCTAGAATTATACATTGCTGGTGGTGTGCATTGTACTGCTGTCAATTTGTGATAGAAATATTTAAACAATGTTTTGCATTTCTATGATGGCCAGTGATGATGAGCATTTTTTCATGTGTCTTTTGGCTGCATAAATGTCTTCTTTTGAGAAGTGTCTGTTCATATCCTTTGCCCACTTTTTGATGGGGTTGTTTGTTTATTTCTTGTAAATTTGTTTGAGTTCATTGTAGGCTGGAGAGGATGTGGAGAAATAGGAACACTTTTACACTGTTGGTGGGACTGTAAACTAGTTCAACCACTGTGGAAGTCAGTGTGGCAATTCGTCAGGGATCTAGAACTAGAAATACTATTTGACCCAGCCATCCCATTACTGGGTATATACTCAAAGGACTATAAATCATGCTGCTATAAAGACACATGCACACGTATGTTTATTGCGGCACTATTCACAATAGCAAAGACTTGGAACCAACCCAAATGTCCAACAATGATAGACTGGATTAAGAAAATGTGTCACATATACACCATGGAATACTATGCAGCCATAAAAAAGAATGAGTTCATGTCGTTTGTAGGGACATGGATGAAATTGGAAATCATCATTCTCAGTAAACTATCGCAAGGACAAAAAACCAAACACCGCATATTCTCACTCATAGATGGGAATTGAACAATGAGAACACATGGACACAGGAAGGGGAACATCACACTCTGGGGACTGTTGTGGGGTTGGGGGAGGGGAGAGGGTTAGCATTAGGAGATATACCTAATGCTAAATGACGAGTTAATGGGTGCAGCACACCAGCATGGCACATATATACATATGTACTAACCTGCACATTGTGCACATGTAACCTAAAACTTAAAGTATAATAATAATAAAACAAAGAAATATTTAAACAATGTTTTTAATTAATATTCTCCTAATTAATTAGTATTTCTCAATTACAATGTCAGTGTTTTCTTTTCATTTATACCATGTCATTTGTCACTAAAGACCCTAAATATTCTTTCTAATGAGTTAAAAGAACATGAATAGCAAATTTTCAGCAAAAGAATACTTGTCAAACAGAAAGATGGAAAAAGAAATCCTATTTAGTTTAAAATACAGAGAGGACTGTCATTGATGGAATACAAATGTCTAAGAAAGAAGTGTACAGAATTCCTACAGTAACACTGAATTTTTGTAAAATATACCTCCAGGAACAGAGGCTCCATTTTAGATATCATTGTGTGTGAAAAGCATTCTTTCTTAGCAAAGTTCCAATATTCCTCTTCAATTTCAATATGACATTTTATTCTAAGGTTGATAGATATTAGTAATGTCCTAATTGTCCTAATATGTAGAATATCAGCTACAACAAGACAAGAAATATACAGCAGATAATTCTGTGGCTTTAATGTTATTGCGAGACTAACAGAGAAATCAATTTGGACTCAGTGTAAGATCTTCATACATTCAGTCCCAAATAAGTCCCAAATAAGGCATTGCCATTGTGAAAAACTTTGAGTTTAGGTCTGGTAAGATAAGTTACTAAATATTAATAATAATCACAGCACTCTGTTAAGGCACATATCTCAAAATATGTCTAAAATGTAAACATTGTAACAAGTGCTATATATTTGGACAACATTATAAATACATTTGGATGACTGAGTGAAACATGTCGGTTTCCAGCAGAATTATTTATATGTGTGTGCTGGAGGACAGGGAGCTTGGAGCAGTTTTAGGCACTGAAGCAAGTTTAAAGCAACAACCCCAGACAGTCCAAAAAGGAGGTAAATAATGTGTGGGTTTTAGTCTGTTTGGGATACAATAACCAAATACCATAAATTGAGTGGCTTATAAAAGCAGAAATTTATTTTCCACAGTTCGGGAGGCTAAATTCAAAATCAAGCAGATTTTGTGTCTGGTGAAGACTAACTTCCTAGTTCCTAGAGGGTAGCTTGTGGCTGTGTCCTCATTTGCTGGAAAAGGCAAGCATCTTATTCATAATAGCACTAAAAAGAGTTCCACTCCCAAGTTCCTAATACTATGCCCTCAGGTGTTAAAATTTCAACATATTACATTTGGGGGTGCACATTCAGACCATAACAATGTGTGATTATTGAAATAATTCTAACAGTGTTGTCATTACTAACAGCTAACGATGGATTCATTGAGACTTCTGAAGTGTTCCTGCTTGCCTACAGGGTTTACTATAATACATACATATATATATATATAGCAAGGAAACTGCAATATATATATATACTGTAATGTATATAGTAATATATTTCTTGTTCTGAGAATAAGACAAAATGATGAGGTTGTATCCTAGAAGTAAGTTTAATGCCTATAAGAATCCAAGAAACGTAATCCATGTAATCGGAAATGTTTTATTTCTTCATGGTGGATTTCTCGACATGATCACAAGCTGTACTGATGGTATAATTCAACTAATGAGAAAGACTGCCAGAGTCAAGAACTTTCTTCTTCTCAAGAGATTGAGAAACCATTAGGGAAAAAAATCTCATAAAGAAAGAAAGGCAAAACTTTGTCAAAGGATAAAGGACAACAAATGATTCTGAGATCTAAATAGTGTCTCTTGACCTCAGACTTGTTGTTCTTGTTGTTGTTGTTGCTTGGCAAGTCCACAGACTGATGGTTAAGGCCAGAGAAGGAAATTATGCATACAAACTGAAAATCTTTGTCATAAATTTGGATTAAAATGCAACAATGATTTGAGACCTAACGTAGCACATCACTGTTGAGGGAAAGAGATTCTTCACAAACAAAACAAGACTTTGGCATACCAAGAGCTTCCACCCATCAGTAAGTAGATGAGTTCCATTAGTGGTTTTGTCCTGAAAGAAGAACTTCAATACAGCATGACCTTTTTACAAAAAGCATTAGCATCAGCAGGAAAGAGACTGTTCCTATACTGATTAAAAGGCAATTTCACCTGGCTGCTTAACAGGCACCTCAGGAGCCATAATATAAAGAAGGAACATAGCTGGTACTGCATGATTCTGAGGAATATGTTCAGACATGAGATATGGTACCCAGCCCTTCAGATAGAGAATTTGGAGACATTGAAAGCAAGCTGTAAGTGCCACAGTAATAAACGGTGTCAGTCTTAGACACACAATGAAACATAAAACTTGGAACTCATTTTCACTTAAATCTGGAAGTTAATACCTCACTCGAGAAACAAAGCTGCTGTTTAAATAACACATTCTGTTCAACAAGGCTGCACTTTCAGGGAGAATAACAGATGAATTACTCATGAGTCCAGGATATGATGAACAATTAAGATTACAAGGAAATAGAAGACCCTGGAGACATAAAGGGACATGAGGGACATATATGTGTGAGAGAAGGTGAAAGTGAGTACAGAGAAAAACAGTTTTGGAAAAAGACTACAGAACAAAAGAAGCAGTCAGTTAGGCTGGGTGCAGTGGCTTACGCCTGTAATCCCAGCACTTTGGGAGCCTGAGGCAGACGTATCAACTGAGGTCGAGAGTTTGAGACCAGCCTGATCAACATGAAGAAACCCCATCTCAGAATCCCTTGAACCCGGGAAGCGGAAATTGCAGTGAGCCAGGATCGTGCCATTGCACCACAGCCTGGGCAACAAGAGTGAAACTCCATCTAAAAAAAAAAAGAAGCAATTGGTGTTAGGATAAATGCTTTGGCTTTTGAATGACAAATACAATCGAGCTGACTGAAGTACAAAGAAATTTGTTAGGCTTTCTAACTGGGATGTGTAGGGATACAATATATTAGACCTAACTCCAACACACAGCCTGGAGTAAAGCCCAGGCAAACTGCAATATGAAGCAGAACTGCCCTTAAATAACCTGGAAATTTGGGAGAAAAAATATGTTGTTTAACGTTACTGAGAATTTAAGGTTGTTTTTTAACATTATTGCAGCAGAAAATTAAATATTAAACATTTTTATACTACTTATGAGTTACATTCAACTCATTAAATGTACAAAAAATGCTTGGAGAAATAGTAACAAAATTTCCACATGTGATTAGATTATTTCACAGTACTCTTTTAAAAATTTTAATTTTTTAACATTTCAAAAACATTTCCCATGTAAGATATTAAAATAAAACATATAAAAATATCACATTTAAAATTTTATTTTCTATACTTGAATTTAAAGGCAACATTTTATGGCTGTATAAATGTTTTCAAGCCTGCTAGGACAGGGAGGAAAAAGGTGGAACAGGCATTGATCTCACCTCAATCCACTGAAACTTAAGACAGAAAACCTCACTGAGAGTTTTTCTACATTGGGTTCCACATAACATTTCAATTTTCCATGGGGCAAGAAGGTGAGATTATCTTTCTACGTTAAAAAGTAAGTTTGTAACCTTCTTTACTACATAGTCATCTTACACAAAAAATTTTTAAAAATCTTCTTACTACTAAAAGTAATTTGTTTGTGTATCTCTTAATTAAATCTAAATATAGTTTAAAAACAATAATTATGCCAAATTAGACATCATAGAGGAAATATCTCCTTTCCTCATAGCATAGGTAATCACAGTATGAAAAAATGCTTTTTCCTATAACTCCTACAATCATATCATTTCCAGAAGATGTCCTGTGCTAAAAATTCTCAGTGTTATGTTAATAACAAATGGCATATTTTAATCCACTAAAGAGAGATCTATATCTCCTGCCATCTTTGAAAGTTTATATCTATAATTTTTTTCTTTCCAAAGCTGTGATTATTCCAACACACTATGATAACTTAAAAATTATCAATGTAAAATATTTTGGTTCACTGGGAAGGATACACCTTTTTAAATTTTTAATTGTTGGTACATTGCAGGTGTATAAACTTACAGGGCATATGTCATATTTTGATACAGGCAGACAATGTGTAATAATAACATCAGGGTAAATGGGTTATCCATCACCACAAGCATTTATCCTTTATGTTACAATCTAATTATATTCTTTTATTTATTTTAAAATGCGCAATTAAGTTGTTATTGACTATAGTCACCCTGTTGTGCTGTCAAATACTAGGTCTTTTTCATTCTTCTGTTTTCTATACCCATTGAACATTCCCACTTGCTTCCCATCCACCCTTCTCAGCCTCTAGTAACCATCTTTCTACTCTTTATGACCATGAGTTCCACTGTTTGTATTTCTAGCTCCCACAAATAAATGAGAACATGTGATGTTTGTCTTTCTGGGCCTGGCTTATTTTACTTCACATAATAATGTACAGTTCCATCTATGTTGTTGCAAATGACAGGATCTCATTTTTTTATAGCTGAAGAGTACTCCATTGTATGTATGTACCACATTTTCTTCATTCATCTGTTGATGGATATTTAGGTTGTTTCCAAGTCTTAGCTATTGTGAACAGGGCTGGAATAAACATGGGAGTGCAGATATCATTTCAATATACTGATTTTCTTACTTTTGGGTATATACCTAGCTGTGGGATTCCTGGATCACATCATAGCTCTATTTTTAGTTTTTTGATGAACCTCCAAACTGTTTTCCATAGCAGCTGTACTAATTTACATAACCATAAAAAGTGTATGATGGTTCACTTTACTCCACATTCTCACCAGCAATCCTTATTGCCTGTCTTTATATAAAAGCCATTTTAACTGGGGTGAGATAATATCTCATTGTAGTTATTATTTGTATTTATCTGATCGATGATGTTGAGCACATTTTCATTTGCTTGTTTGCCATATGTCTGTCTGCTTTTGAGAAATGTCTATTTAAATCTTTTGCCCACTTTTTGATCCAACTATTAGATATGTTTCCTCTAGAGTTGTTTGAGCTGCTTAGAAATTCTGGTTATCAATTACTTGTCAGATGTGTGAAAGGACAATATACTGGGCCCCTGAAATCACTAGGGAAAATTCAAGCGGGAAACTGCCTAAGACAAACCTTCCTCCCATTCTACTCAAAGTCACTCCTCTGCTCGCTGAGATAGATACATATCTGATTTTGTTCCTTTGGAAAGGCTAAGCAGAAACTCAAAATACCAGGGGATTTCAAGATTTCAGTCTAAACCTTCACCCAGTAAGTGCTTTTTGTCCCACAATAACAGTCATTCATGGTACTCTATGAAAAGATATTTCATCCCGAGTGAATACCCTCATCCCTCTCCATTTTAGTTGCTTTTCCTTCATGTAAAAGCTCACCACTGCTAAATGAATTTGAACAGTTTATTAATGAGACAAGTTAATTTTCTACTGCTGGGAGGCATATATAGTGACAGTCTGTTAAACCTCAAACCTCTCTTTCTAGCTTCTGCCTGGAAGAAATTTAGAGTCACAGATTTTACCTAAATTTTCAAAACCTACAGCACCACCTCATGAGATAGGATTTTTTTCTGCATAGAGTCTTGTTGGCCCTTTGCCAAAAACCTCTAATACCCAGATTTCTTCCACTTTTGTGTTCCTCTATCAGCAAGCAGACTCTATGCCCCATTTATAGGGAAAAAAACTCCGCATTCAACAGTTGGGAGGAAGCCACCCTTGAGAGACAAATTCTGGCCTCAGTGCTGTTCCCATCAGAAGGAGGACAGCCATTAAATCCATATGTTCTTTTGAGACACCTGTTCTGCTTCCAACAACATTGGCATTTAATCAGAAAGGGGATTTTATGTTTAAAAGGCATTGGGAAAATTTTCTGGGAATGCACTGCTTTTCCAGGGCCATAGCTAGAGAAAGCAGGAATAGGGTTAAAACACTCCCTCTGTTAAAGTGTCTCACCCAACTTTATCTACTGTACAATCTCCTGGGAGGCCTAGGAACCCAGAAGGGCAGTGAGATGAGGCATTGTGCTAGTAAGCATGACTACCCCTGCCAACTAGCACCTCCAGATACATGGGTGCAATTCATGCTTGCATCCATGGGCTGCACCTATGATGGTTGCCAGGACCCAAAGGAGATGGGAGGAAAGAGAAGAGGGACACTCCTGTAATCTTTCTCTTCAACCTGGGTCACTTCAAAAGTTGAAAGGAGACTAAGGGACACCTTCTACTCCCCTCTTTTTATGCATGGGTAACACCCCATCTTCAAGCCTGCATTCCCCTTGAGTTATTCTTTAGACTTCAGAGCCTGAAGTTCGCTCTGGGCAAGTGCCAACTTCTCTCATGTATAGAGGCCTTCCAGGATATAACTCAAGTATTTAAACTCTCCTAGAAGGATGTTATGTTACTCTGAAACCCTAACTGCTGTTGAGAGACAGGCAGCCCTACAGGTAGCAGAAAAAATCAGAGATGAGCAGCATGTTTCCTATAGCCAGTCAAAAAGGGAAAGAGGGTGAGAAACAGGCAGAATCCCCATTCCCAGTAGGAAAAGAGGCAGTATCCCTTGAAAACTCTAATTGGAACCCTACTAAGCCCATAGATGATTGAAAAATAAAAACACTTTCAGATGTATACGGTAGAAGTCTTACAGGGGACCAGAGCCAAACCTGTTAACTACTCTAAGCTATCCATGATAGATCAAAACCCAGATGAAAATCCCTCAGCCTTTTTATAAAGGCTGAGAGAGACTTTGGCAAAACATGCTTCCCTATCTCGTAATTCAATTGAGGGACAGCTCATCTTGAAAGACAGGTTTACTCAAGCAGCTCCTGATATTTGAAGGAAGCTACAGAAACAGGCTACAGAACCAGATGGCACCTTAAAAAACCTTCTAAGAGTAGCCACCCCAGTCTTTCATAACAGGTACTAGGAGGAGTCTCAGAAAAAGGAGAGAAAATACAAGAAACAATCAGAGAGAGGGTACCTTGGAACGGAATCCAGGCCTGGGACTCTGTAAGCTCACTGTTCAAGTCACCCCTGTAAACTGGTTAGTAACAAACTTTGCTGCAAGTCTCCATCTTGTTTTATGTCCTTGAGCATAACCTGTAACAATGTGGCAGTACTTCTTTTTAGCCATTGCCTTTTTATAATGGTGGCCCAGGTTCGTTCCTGGTTTGGGTAATGAATACTTACAAGTTAATAGCTGTGTGACTTTTAATCTTCTCTTCCTCCTCCATGAACAACTCTAACTTCCTTTCTGAAATCTTCCTTTCTCTGAATTGACTTTAAAGGTTCTAGATCTGGTAAAAGCTGCTTACCACCACTTATAAAATATCTTGTATACTCGTGGTTAACTTATAACCTAATTAAGAGTTGTTGTTTCACCTGTGATATTACTTTTGGTAAAGTTCAAAAGCCAGAAATATTACCTGCTTGATTTAGCTAAAGTCAGATAACAGTATATTTCAAATGATTTTCTTAAAGAATGCTCAGCTTGATTAAAAGTGGATATTCATGTTAAAGGTATATTTAAAAGGCCTTTATGTTTTTCTCTTCTTGAATTGTGTTTTTCTTGAAAAGAACTTTTGTGTTGACTGAATAAGTTTTCTCCACTCTGTCTTTCCACTGTTAATGAACCCAAGATAACTTTTGCTGGCCTGATACTTCTTGGGAAAAACAGAAAAGGCATGATGGACTCCATTTTGGGAGAAACCTCTGTTTTCCTCATGGAATACCAGAATTTAGAGGCTCATAGATAGATTCCACTCAAAATCTGCTTTTGTCTTACAGCTATACAAGTTGATTAGGCCCTAGAAACTTCATGGTTTTCTATCCTTGCTCTTAAACGGCTCCACTGGAAAGCTAATAATTCAATTAGGAAATGGGACAAGAAAAAATCTTAGAACTACTGGATCTTCTTCTGTTTGCCTGTGTAGTGATATATGTGTTGTGTGTGATGTCTGTAATGAGCGCTAATTGATTGCCTTAAATAAAAATAAGCACTTAAATCAAATATTTTAGAGGAAAGTTAAAACTCTAATGCCTTTTAGTTTATGGGACTTTAACCTCTAAGAAACAGTAATTGTTTTAAAGATGAAATTGGTACAACGCAAATGTCATCAAAATGTAAATAGAAAGTTTAAATCATGTAAGTTAGATACCAGGTTTGCTAAATGTTTCAAGGTTGTACGCTACCTACCTTACAACTTGGTAAGGCCTGGGGACATATGAAATTAACCATGCCCCTAAATATGATGGAAAAATCAGACTTTATCTGCATCTAGTACATAATTGAAACAACTTACCAGGTTTTACATTAACGTTAAAATTGGTAAGATTTACCATTAAAACATGTAAATAAGACAACTAAAAATAAATTTACCTGCAAGGTGTGTAAGAACAGTAAAATGTGTTTGTCATAAAAGATTATAAAAAGCCATAAAATATAAACCTTGCCAATGAAAAAGGATTATTTTGAAACCAATGTAAGGGTAAAATTTGGCTTTCTTTCCCTTGTACAGATTTTTCATGTAATAGAGAAGAATAATGAAATATTTTGTTTGCCTTGTTGGGAGACTGCCAAAGAGAGAAAAGAGTAGACAGGAGACAAACTGTTTGGAAAGCGAAGTCCTCCCTCTTAATGAGTAAAGGATGTTGCCTAGTTTTAAAATTTCTGAGTCATCCTTTTGCCAAAATAAGTAACTTATGTGTTACCTGGAATTGTATTTCACACTATCAAGTGTTTTAAACCTGTAACATTTGACAGGCATCCCAAAATCAAACTTCACATTCAAAATTGTCTCTCCTGAACCCTACCTTTTGTATGCTACAAAGGGCCCTGAAGCATCCAGAAGAGAAGTAAACAGAATTTTTTGACATGTTCATGTAAGTGGGATTGACAAAATTATGTTTAACCTTATTCAGGTTATATTTTAGTGATAATATTAATACATGTTCCAAAATTGTATGGGACTTTAAAAATTCTAATGCTTGAGAATATGCTATGGATCATAATTAGGATTATTATATTAAGTTATTGCAAACCACAGAAATAACGAAATATCTTTGCCAGTCATGTTTTTCACTGTAACTAACCTGAACACTATGTTATCTACAGATAAATGTTGTCTTGTTTTAATCCTCTTCAAAAGATGTTTTACAATCAGCTGTAGGACTTTACAATGTGCTCTCAAATGCAGGTTTCTGATAACCTTGGAAATCACGACATGAGAATAAAAGAAATCATGCAAGAGTCATAAAGATCTTAACTGTTTATGAATATCAGACAGGAGTTAACTGCATGAACTAAACTAATAGAAGTCTGAAATAATCTTTTTTTACTTTTTGCTTAAAACATTGCTGTTCTTTGTTTTGTTCTTCAGAGTTAAGGAAACCTTTCTTTTAAGCTATCTACAGCTTTTAAGAATTAAGTAAGGTATACACCGGTGAACAAAATTTGGAGCATATTTGTTTCTCTCTGCCAAGTTACTCCAGAATTTGGAAACTATTTGGGAATATTCTAAACTTATGGCAATATTGTTGTTTGCACCAGTGCAGTAAGAATTCATTTTCTTTTGCAACATGACACAATTGGAGAAACTGGTTGTTTTACCAAGGCTTTGATTGGATGGATATGCTTCTCTTTGAGGAATCAAGCTTCACTTACAGAGCCAATAAAAGCCCATTGGGAAATGTGGCCTCCTACCTTGTCTACATAATCTGTGTACAGGGTTTCTAATCTGTGATGAGTAAAGAATGTCACTATATAACAGTCCCAGGAACCACATATTCTTGTGACATTAAGAAGAGAGGAATTCACTCAACTCATAGGTATTTGAGGGTACAAACTCATGGCTGGGATTGGCTTTAAAAAAGTCCTATCTGAGATCTCTTGTGGAACAGAGTTCCATCAAAGCTTATTTTAAAAGACTGCAAAAATAATTATTTTTGCTGCACATTATGCAAATAATCAAGCCAAGTATGAGCCTAAGTTTACATTGCAAACAACTCAGTCGTAATTTGTTTTTAACAAAATGACTATCATGATTTGTTTTGAACAAAAATGAGGACTGGAGAGAGCAAAATTTGATTCAAAACTTATCATACACTTGTCATTAAATTCTAATCTCATTAGTTGTTTTTAAGTTTTGCCTACTCTATTAGTCTGTTCTCATGCTCCTAACAAAGACACATCTGACACTGGGTAATTTATTTTAAAAAGGATGTTTAATGGACTCACAATTTCACATGGTTAGGGAGGCCTCACAATCATGATGGAAGGCAAAAACTTGGAAGTAGACAAGAAAGAGGATGAAAACCAAATGAAAGGGATTTCCTCCTATAATACCATCAGATCTCCTGAGACTTATTCACTATCATGAGAACAGTATGGGGAAAAACACTCATCATGATTCAATTATCTCGCACAGATCCCTCCCACAACACATGGGAATTGTGGGAGCTACAATTCGAGAAGAGACTTGGGTGGGGACAAAGCCAAACCATATCACGTACATTTTAGAATAATTCTGCTTATTCCTGTAAACAAACCAGCAATCTCTGGCTGCAACTCAAAATAAAAAAGGAATAAGTAGTGCAAAAATCTGAATCAATATTCTAGTTTTGGGCTATTATCCTGCAAATCCTACCAGCTTATGGGAATATACAGGGTACCCATAACCCAGAGGTTTCTTTGTTTGGGAAAATAAAACCAAGGAAGTTAACCAAAGCAAAGCCCCATGCACCCAAATCTTAGTAGGCATAACTATAGCCACTATTTATCTGGGCATGGCTGAAGCCTTGAGATATTTGAGCTTTCATTACCTATCCCCTTGTTTCATTTTTATACATGTCCTCTAATAACCCATTTTTTTTTTCTTGCCTAAAGTCTATCAAACTACAAATGTTGATGCAAATGAAACCATGCATGGACACGAATTTCTTCCAAGGACCCTTAGAAAGCTCACAGAAGGAACCCTAGTTGCTGTTCCCCATACAATGCCCCTTTCCAGCAGGAAGTAGCGAGCATCACCCCACCTCGCTAACAGCAGTTAGGCTCTCCACTCCCGTGGGTAAAAATGAGAGAGGAGAAATAAACAAACCAGTCAGGCAGGCAGTTAGGGTGGGTACTCAGTTGAATTCATTCAAACAAAAGAACAGCTTAAAAAATCAAACTATAGTCATAGATAAGTAAACTTGCATAGGGGTGTTTGACTAAGACATTCCCACAGCCACAAAGACAAGAAAATCTACACAGGTAACTTGTGCAGACATACTCACAATAAAAAGTTCCATCCCCAATGATGTGGTTTGGCTGTGTCCCCACCCAAATCCCAATTTTAATTTCAACATGTTTTGGGAGGGACCCAATGGGAGATAATTGAACCATGGTGGCAGGTTTTCCCATGCTGTTCTGTTCTCAGGGTAGTTAATAATCTCACAAGATCTGATGGTTTAAAAAAGGGGATGTTCTCTGCACAAGCTCTGTTCTCCTGTCTACTGCCCTGTGAGACATGCGTTTTACCTTCTGCCATAATTGTGAGAGGCCTCCCCAGGCACGTGGAACTGTAAATCCAATAAATCTCTTTCTCTTCTAAATTTCCCAGTCTTGGGTATGTCTTTATCAGCGGCAAGAAAATGGACTAATACGGTAAATTGGTACCAGGAGTGGAGTGCTGCTAAAATGATACACAAAAATGTGTAAGTGACTTTGGGACTCTGTAACAGACAGAGACTGGAACAGTTTGGAGGTCTCAGAAGAATACAGGAAAGTGTGGGAAGGTTTGGAACTCCCTAGAGACTTGTTAATGGCTTTGAGTAAAATGTCAATAATGATATAAAATCCAGGCTGAGGTGGTCTCAGATAAAGATGAGGAACTTGTTGGGAACTGGAGCAAAGGTGACTCTTCTTATGTTTTAGCAAAGAGACTAGTGGCATTTTGCCCCTACCCTAGAGATTTGTGAATTGTTGAACTTGAGGGAGATGATTTAGTGTATCTGGCAGAAGAAGTTTCTAAGCAGCAAAGCATTCAAGAGGTAACTTGAATATTGTTAAAGCATTCAGTTTTAAAATGGGAAACAGAGCATAAGAGTTTGGAAAATTTGCAGCCTGATATGATTGAAAAGGCAAATCTCTTTTTCTGAGAAGAAATTCAAGCCAGCTGCAGAAATCTGAATAAGTAACGAGGAGCCAAATGTTAAACTCAAAGGCAATGGGGAAAATGTCTCCAGGGCATGTCAGGGGTCTTCACAGCCGACTCTCCTATCACAGGCCCAGAGGCCTGGGAGGAAAAAGTGATTTCTTCAGCTGGGCATAGGACCCCTGAGCTGTGTGCAGCCTAGCAACTTGGTGCTCCTCATCCCAGCCCCTTCAGCCATGGCTAAAAGGGGCCATGGAACAGCTCAGGCTATTGCCTCAGAGGGTGGTAGCCCCAGTCCTTGGCATTTTCCATGTATTATTGAGCTGGAGGTGCACAAAAGTCAAGAATTGAGGTTTGGGAACCTCCCCCTAGATTTCACAGGATATATGGAAACACCCAGATGTCCAGGTAGAAGTTTGCTGCAGTGGCGGGGCCTTCATGGAGAAACTCTGATAGGTCAGTACAGAAGGGAAATATGGGGTCAGAGCACACACACAGGATCCCTGCTGGGGCACCACCTAGTGGAGCTGTGAGAAGAGGGCCACCTTCCTCCAGATCCCAGAATGGTAGATTCCCCGACAGCTTGTCCCTGCACCTGGAAAAGCTGCAGACACTCATCACCAGCCAGGGAAAGCAGCCAGGATGAGGCTATACCCTGTAAAGCCACAGAGGCAGAGATGCCCAAGGCCATGGGAACCCACCACTTTTAAATAAATAAAAGATTAATAAGAGAGGGAAAAAACATATTTAATAATGTAGATAGTCAAGAACGTAAGAGGTATCCACAAAGAGAGTGCAAAAATGAAGTCCTTATGATATGGAGTTCCTCCCAGCAATAGCCAAAAGAAATAAAAATTTAGACAAACCCTCTGAGAGGGTTGGTAGAACACCAGTAGCAAGACAGTGCAACCTGCATCTCTATCTGACCATCTACAAATTCTCAGGGCATACAATCTGATGACTGACTGCCTGTACAGCAAGCCCAACAATGTGGACCCTGCCACCAGGAAGAAAGCGAATCCAAGCACTCAAGACACAAAATGAGACACACAGGAAAGCAATGGCTCTCCCTGGGAGTGAAAGGGTCAATAACCAATGATACTCAGGAGAAAATTCACCAGAATCACATTCCAAAGAACTAATTCTTATAATTTTATTCTCGTGCAAATCTGAATTTGGAAAAGAAAAAACAGAGTTCTGTATTTGTATTTTTGTAGGCAAAATTCCAGGATCTGGTTCAGTAAAGTTTTCACATCAGCTTTGTCAGATCTCAATTGAGCTGCAGCCTCTGGAGCAAGTGGGATGCCCTGCCTGTCCATTCATGGTTGCCTAAGCCATAGGAAAGCAGAAACACTTTTTCTCTTCCATCCTAGGTTCAGTGTCTGGGACCCTACAAATTAAACTGATCACAGACAAGTTAACAAGAAAAATAACAATTAATTATGTACATACACATGGAAATTCACAAAGAAATGTGATGCAAAGAGGCAATTAGGATTTGGGGTGTATATCTTAGACTAGCCAAAGAAAAGAAGTTTAGGGCTGCTCGGTGCAGGAGGTAAGTTACGGGAAAGTGGGTGAAGAAATGTATTCTAAATCAGGATTGTTTAATAAAGTTTCTTATGCAGATAAGTCATCAGCTATTAAGAGTTGTCTATGGAGTAGTTTTCTTACAAGTACACTAGAGGGAGATGTCTTTACAAATTGAAATTTATGTCTTGCTTTTAGAAAGGTGAAAGTCAGTGAGCTAATTGCTTTCTGCTCAAAAAAATTATTGTGCAAAAATGGCATATTTTGGAGGGGCATATTTTGTCCACTTCAGGATATTTTGCTGGATGCAATTCTATATTTTAATGTATTATAGTGATATTCATCATAAGATATGAAAATACTTTATTTCTTCTACAAAGAGAGCAGTATCACTAAAATCATCAGTTCCTGGTAGAATGTGGGGCTTTCTTTAATTTTATAGCATGCTTGAGTTGTCATTTGACTGACAGCTAAATCAAGGGATAATTCTATTTTTTCCCTCCCTATGGTAAAAAACAGTAAGCAGGAAGCAGGTTGTCATAAAAATCAATTATTTCGACATATGCCAATAGAAGCCTGGAGCAAGCATTGACAAATACAGGTTCACGCAAATCTAAAGCCATTCAGAGGTTGGCAGTCCTATGTGTTAGTGAGTGAATTATGATGGAATTTAGTTTCATTTAAATTACAAAGCTGGAGGCTGGGGGAGGAAGGAAGTAAACTATAAACATAGTGTACCCTATAACTGAATAAGTTAATTCTATAGTAATATTAATAAAGGGACTGATAATTACTTCCTAGAATTTCCCAGTGATAACATATAATTATGTTGTGTAAGTACAGATATCTTTTATATTCAGAGATGACATTGCTGGTATGAACATATCAAATCTAATAAGAAAGTCTTGATAGAAAATGGATCCTTCTGTTATTGGTCACATTCTACCTTTTCATCATATTTTTCACTAGTATTCCATAAATGTGCTTCTCTAGCCTCACTGATTAACTGATCTATTTTCTGCCATTCATCTCATTTATTCCTTTGTGCTTTTGTCATACTTTTTCTTCTTTTGGAATAGATTTCCCTCCTTTCTCTTCCTTACAAATCTCTCTTACCCATCTCAAGACCTTCCTTATCATTAAGCTTTCCCAGGCCATTTCAGCATATGTACTATCCCCTTCCTTTGAAATCAAACAACATATTTCCGTACTTTATTATGCATCACTTTAACTATTCCTCTGTATACTTATTAACACATCATATAGTTATATTTTGCCTTGCCAGCTATCCTCTGTACTTAAACATGGGTTACATGTTTCAAAGCACCTAAGAGTGCTGCGAAAAATAAATGTATGTTGCATTGGTTGATGTGGGTCTTCACTGTAATGTACAGATTTATTTAATCTTTGCTTGAGGTCACAGAGCACACATAAGATATCTGATCATAATACCTGAGCATAACAAAGCTGTTGATAAAGTTTTGGAATTAGACTTTCCTACAAATTTTATGACCTAGAACTAAATTAGAAACAACACTAAAGTTAAGACAGCATTTTGTGTCAACTAGCTTTCAGCTAACAGTACACAGACTGAATGTGGAAAGATGTCAAACAAGAATACATTACTTTCTGCTCCAATTCCAATGCTTTGTGATTTTTCTCTTTGAGTTAGATTTTAGGAGAGTATCAGTACTGTGCTGGCCCAAAGTACTGAGAATAACAGTTACTTTTTTTTTTTTTTTTTTTTTTGGGATGGAGTCTTACTCTGTTGCCAAGGCTGGAGTGCAGTGGCATGATCTTGGCTCACTGCAATCTCCCAGCGCCATTCAAGCCATTCTCCTGCCTCAGCCTCCCGAGTAGCTGGGACTGGGACTACCAGCATGTACCACCACTCCCGGCTAATTTTAGTATTTTTAGCAGAGATGGGGTATTGCCATGTTGGTCCGGCTGGTCTTGAACTCCTGACATCAAGTGATTCGCCCACCTCAGCCTCCCAAAATGCTGGTATTACAGGCGTGAGCCACCGTGCCTGGCCAACAGTCATGTCTTTACTGAAAAGATGAGGAGGTATGCATTTAGCCAGAACCAGTGGTTAGTATATCATATATGGTTTCTCATTTGACACAACAAACTGAGAGAGTATATATTGTTTCCATTTCACAGATGAGAAAACTAGGTTCAGATAAGTTTTTCAAAAATGTCTACTGAATTGATTGTGAAAATATAATAATTATTCAAAAATATCTTTGAAAATATTAAAGAAAAAATAGTGAGTTACATTTGGTAAATTTGCAATTATAGGAAAATAATAAATACTACTTTATTGAAGTCTAAGTGGTGTTTGTTTTACCTAAAAGCCTTTCAACACACCTGTTTCTGCCTAAAAACAGATTACATGAGTGACCCTGAGCCACACTTCTTTCTTTTATCTTCAAAGTTTATGTTTAAGGACAGGACAAAATGAGCAAATAGATAATGTATAATGTGTATTTGCACATCTGTTCAATTTCTTGTGAAAGGTGTTTAAAAGTCTTTTAATATATCACTTTTCCTACTGTTTTCTTAAATATCATTTTTATTGACACTCCTAAATGATTTTTTCTAAAACTTTATGATTTCTTACCAAAAAATTGTAAGTTGCATCTGTTATATCTAGATTTTTTTATATCTCCCTTTGTGTGTGTGAGGAAAGTTGTAAGAGCAAACAAAACAGAAGAAAAATTGAGACTCACTTAAACTAGCCCTTAGTAAGACCGTGAAATTGTTTCCAGTCACTTTCAAAATAAGGAAGGAATTTGCTTTGATATATTCATAAAAATAAAGTGTTCTAAAACCCTTGGTTAAAATGGTTAGAGGTTTTTCTAACTTTTCCAAAAAAAAAAAATCTCATTTTTCTAAAATGGAAAGTGATCTCTTTAAAGATTTGGATTATTAAAAATCAGTGTCATTTTGGAAGCTATCACATAGATCTAGCATTTAGGTACACTTTATGTGGAAGCTGATTGATAATGGTGATACTAATAATCATAATAATGAGCTCACTTTGGACAGGTACTGAGCTAATGCCCCAACCATTCCCTGTGACTAGTCACATTCTATGATTGTAAGTTCGTTGGTTCAGTTTGACTTGTAAATGGAAGTCTAATTATACATAGTAATGATTTTTATCACAAAGAGTTATTTTCTCTTCTAAGAATAGAGAAATAGCTCAGTAATTTCACAGGCAGAATTAGATCTGTAGATAAAATGAAATATCTAAAGGATGAAACTGCTATTATAAATTAGTATTACAAAGTTCTAAGAACATAGTAAAATGAATTTCACATTTATTATATTCAGATGAATGTGGCATCATTTTCCCAATAATATTTGAATTATTCTTCATTTACTTACTGAGAGTATAGCTCACCAAAGAATTTACTGTTGTTATGGCTTACAAATCCTGAAAACATGATGGGTTATTGCCAAAGTAGTTGATTTCCCCATGATTTTTATGATCTGAGAAATCAGGGTTAACCAGAAATTAATTAAATTTGGGAAGAAATAGGAAAAAAATGAGAGAAACATCTGTATTCCAGGGCCACATCTTCATTAAAGATGTTCTCCTTCTCAAAAATAGATACATTTGTTTCTCTTATTTTTCTCTTTTATTATTATCTCAATTCATTTTACAAATAATTATTGATCTCTTCGTAAGACATTCTGGATAATGTCCTGAGACTAAGGATTCAATAAAGAACAATGCAGATATTTCCCACAGTACTATGCTGAGTGATAAGAAGTACAGAGATTGCTAACAGTCATCAGGGGACTTGACCTAATACTGAATAAATATTCATGCAGGATCAGCATTTGAATTAAGATTTGAATGATGAACAGGAGTTAATTAGGAGAAGAGGTAAGAAAAGAGCATTCCAAGCAGAAAGAGCAGAATGTCTCTTGAATTGAAATTAAAGAACTAAAAAGATCTTGTTGAGTTGCAGTAACTAAAAGATTATCATGGTTAGAGATCAGAAATTAAAGAGGAGAATTGAGTGAGGTAAGACTTCAAGCACAGAGTTACAAGTCCTGATAAGAATTTTGGCTTTTTATCCTAAGGTAAGTGGTGGTGGTTTTCTGATTTGAAAAGATCACTCTGATTGCATGGTAGATAATGGAATGGTTGGAGAAAGGACTGAAGTGGATGCTGATGCTGCAGTCAACCCCTCAATAATCAGCATAAGTGCACGTAAGCTATTCTAAAAGTTAAAATTTCAAGTAATAGACAGGCTTGATGTTTTATTCTCCGAGAAAAGCTCTGTAACCTCTTGTACAAATAAATTCCCTTGTACAAAAACTGATATCCCATTACAAAACCCCTTTCAAATATCCTTTTTGAAGCTTGCTAGCTTATGTCTCTAATGTTTATCTTTTCTCTCCTGCTGGGGGTAAAGATACATGTTCACCACTACCTGTGTATCAAGGGCACTCTCCTCTACTCCTCTGCTAACCACTAAAAATTCTTAAAGTGGCTCTCTGGTTACTCTCTTATAAAAATGAAAGAATGTGGTTCTGACATGTTAAGAAACTAATATGAAGTGCTCCCAGCCCCTGGCTTGTGATTACATTCTCTGTTTACATTCTGCAATGCATTTGTTATAAACAATAAAGTCTGGCTTTAAATTAAGAGTTGATAGTCTTTTCACCATATTGCTGGAAGTAAAATAGATTTTGGTCATTGAAGAAAAGGATTACTAGATAGTAGAAGTAGAAAGAGAAAATAATATAGTGAAGAAATAGAATGCAAAAATCTAAAGTATTCAGTGCTTTATTTGTTCTGGGAAATGTAAGAGAAGAGGGTTTCAAACGTAAGCCCCAGATTTCTGAACTGCAGGACTGAGTAAATGGTAATGCTAGTTCCTGTGTTTGGGAGTACTTATAAAAACAGGAGCCAACCATGCTAAGAACTCAGTTAAGAGGATTCCAAAAGAGTGAAGAAAAACATACAAAAAGTCCACAACATAAAATAAAAATACATGGCATATTTAATAAAATGACGAAAGAACAGAATACCTAAGGCTATGGGATTGTCAAGGGAAAAGAATAGAACTGAGGTTCATGTCTGATAAGGTGTGATTCTGTAGGCTACCATGAGTGGTTAGAATTATTCTGAATGCAATAAAAATTTAAGAGTTTTAAGCATTAACATTTTAATTGGATTTAAATTGTATGAATATAATGTTGTGGTCTTTAGTAAAATAAAGGGAGACAGTAAAATAATGGAAATAGGAGACCAGTTGCAGAGTTGTTTTGGAATGCAGAGAACAGATAATTGTGACCTGGATAAAGGGGTGATAGAAGATACAAAAGAAGTGCAATAAATGAAGAGATATTTTGAAGATACAATTAATAGTTCATGCTAAGGTTTATATGAAGAGATAAAGTTGTTGAGCTAAGAGAGATAAATCAGAAAATATCCTGGGTTTCTAAGCAGTAAGAAAATAATGTAGTAAAAGGTTTATGCAAGGAAAAAAAATGAGGGTTCCATTTTAAATATGTTAATTATGAGATGTCTGTGGAACATGGAAGTGGTGATAACAAGCATCTGATGGAAGTATGAGGCTGAAGTCCAAGTTCTGAATTGAAGATACCTAGGTGTCCACAGAAAATATTTGTTTAAAATCCATGGAAATGATTCCAATCACCTAGAGAAGAGAAGATAAAGAAGAGAAATAGATAAAAGTTAGGACTTAGGTGGAACAGAATAAGATGATCCACCTAAGATAAAAAAAAACAAAAACCTGAAACAGAGCAATCAATGAGACAGAAGGAAACCAGGAGAGTAGAATAACACGAAAAAAGGAAGATAGAAAGAGAAAGTGACCCACCATCATTAATACTGCTATGAAGTGGTTTAAGGTGAGGACAGAGAAATATATTGGACTGGTAACATAAATGTCACTCATGATGTTGACAAGAGCAGACTGAATGAAGTGATAATGGTGAAAACTGGACAGTAGAGAGATGAATAATGACCGAGGCTGAGGATGTGGAGACAGTGTGATAAAAAGAGATGTTTAATTAGGAGAGGGAGCAAGGAAATGAGCAAAGTAATATACCCAGAAGAATATCTGAGGACAGTCATTGATGTTTTTAATTGGAAGACTGTAATACATGTAATCTAGGATGACTAATGCAGAAGAAAGGGAAAGACTGCTAAATCAAAAGAGGGAGGATAATCTAAAGTCCTCCAAAAGATAAAAATGGAATGGTATCATTAACTTAAGCAGAGAAAATGGCCTTTCTTAGAATGACATGTACTTTCTTTATTATAATAGGAGAAAAAAAGGAAAATGCTAGAGGAAGATGCAGGACAACTCTCCAAGTGGCCTTGGAGTAACCCAGGTTTTCCTCCTCTATAACTTGTGCATCTCAAGAATAGCTGTAGAATGAGCTGGGAATGCAACATCCTGAGATAAGTCTTAGACTCTCTTACTGTGTCTCTTAGAACATTTCCTTAAGTGCTTTAGCCCAGTGTATCATGTGATGCCTGGGTTATAAAACACGGGGCAGGCTTCTTTCAAGGGTCCCTCAGCTGTGGTACAAATAGGGCACGTGCAAATGAGTCTTCAACACCCTGGGCAAATGGTCTGAGTCTTGGGAGGCTGGCTCCTCCTGAACGCCGGGCTTCTGTGTCACTCGATGCCTATCTATAAGCAATAAGCCTGCTTCATGCAACTTTTTGTGTGTATGTTCTAAATCACTGGACTCAATCTTAAGTAGTAGAAACTGCAGCCCAAGATGCAGTGAGCCGAAGTGGTACCAATGCACAGTGAATCTGCTTTGTGGCAGGGACAATTTATAGGTGAAAAGAATAGACAGTTTCTGAGTTATGGCCTCTATGTTCTCATTTAAGCATAAACAAAACAACTGAGAGTTATAAGGAAACCTAGATGAGAGCCCTAATGAATTCCATATGTAAAGTCAAGATGAAGAAGAATGAATAGGTAGAGAATTGGGAAGAAAACCCAGACTACAAGGTGTCATGAAAGCCCTAAATAAATATCCAGATTGTAGAATAAGAAAAAGAACAAAAAGTCATAAACAACAAGTCTAAGCAATTAGGAAAAAAATGAAAAAGAAGAAAGTCTATAAAGTAGGAGAAGATTCCAGTGAGCTCAATAGAATTGATAACTGTAGATTGTATAATTTAGGTTTCTTCTATTTTTTAACCTTATTAACACCAAAAGTACTTGCATATTATAAAAAGCATACAACCGGGCTAACTTTGCATGGGAATCAACATTAAACCAGCTATCCCTAACTAACTGATAAAAACACTCCTTGGAAGGATTATAGAATGGCAGAAATTAAAGGTACACAGCTCGGTAAATGATGCTAATGGCAACAAACATATTGGTTAAGATGCTTTTCTGAGTTCATAGCTTAAATAGGTTAAAGTCAGTCTTCTAAAGCATAACAACTTGCTGACTATTATTATCTTACACTTATTCAATAATTAAGTGGGATTTTAATACTATTGGTTTTTTTGTGAATTTTACAAGTTGATTACTAATTAGAGCTTTTACTAAAAATTAATGAAATATAAGTATTACTGTATATGTAAGAAAAGAAACACACTTGGCTATTGTTTTGAGGATATGCATTTAATTTTAAATTTTATAATTTAGATTCAGCATGAATTGCAACAAATGGATCTTCAGCAGAGTTACTAATAGAAAAATGAGCTTTGCCATCGTCAGAAACGTAGATTTTAATGCCTGTGCAATTGCCATTAATTTTATCTCCAGAAATGACATCACAGTATGTGCCAGCAGGAAGACCAGTTTGCAAAGTTAAAGAAAATGTCCTGTAAAATAAAATTTCAGATTTAACTTCAATACACTGAAAATCAAGAATACAGGCTAACACAAATAAACAGCATAACTTTATGTTGTAGAACCCTAAGCAGTGAAGTCTCATTAAGAAGAAAACCCACATGCCTCCCTAGTAGTTGTAAATAGCTTTCTAGGACCAAAAGTAACCTTACAGAAAATGTAGCAGTTCCCTGGTCCGTAGTGAAAATATTACCAAAAAATCAAAGTTGAAGAATATCACTGAAGATTGGCAGGAATGGTCACACTTTGATAAAAGTGCTAGCTTGTTAAAATCAAATTTGTTCTCAACTGAACTTAATACAAATTACTTCTAAAAATTTAAAGGGTTTTATTTTTTTAATCTCCTTTTTTCCCCATAAGGTAAAAAAGAATTTGGGGCACACATAGAAACAATCTAGCATTTCTATGAAGAAGTGATAGTTTGAAATATAAAGCTTTCTCACAAAAATTTATTTTGGTATTTTCATCCACAAAAGAAAGAAATTAAAGAACTAGACATGGGCTTTTTTGGTAGGAAAGAGATCAACTAGATTTATCTATTTATGTATTTATTTATTTTTCATCAGTGAAATATAATTTATACTAGAATGAGCTAAGTATGAGTATCAGTTGGCCTTGGACAGAGACAATTCAACAGTTTGCAAGGAGGTCTTCTGAGCTATAGGTTAGGGAATCATTTATACTTCAGTAAAGGATATAAGAATCACAGATGAAAGGCCAATAATGAGAAGTTTCAGAACTAAAACTCAAATCTCCTGAAGCAAATCATTAACCACAAGATACATATTATTTATGCATATGCTTTAAAAATATTATTTGTCACAAGGAGACAGAGAAGTGAAGAAAGTATACCAAAAAACTACATAGAGCAGTCATTGAGAAAAAGAGTTAGAAATAAAGATATATTAGTACTGAGGCAGCATTTTCCCATGATTAAAAAAACAGGAATATAAGACATGTTCTTTTAATGATTTCACAATCCTCATATTAACTACTTGTGTATTTTGTGGCATGTGTAGGTGAGCATATGTATGTGCATTCAATATATGCATAAGATATTGCAAGGGTGCACAGAAAGGACTCTGCTTACGACAGAAAGCCCTTAATAAAACAGGAGAATGAAGGAGTAACAGCCATCATCTTTTTACTTCTGCCCAATTTTGATGTCTATTGTCTTCTTGCTCCACTGACTACATGATTTTTCAGATATGATAAATGTCAATGAACAGAAAAAAAGGAATAAACCAAGAGCATACAGGTACAAAATATTATTTTTAATTGATATGTACTTACCAGTCATCATTGTTGAAAACAATGAATCCTCTGTTTCCTCTCCCAAAAGCCACTTGGTTGCTCCCATTATCATACCAGTTTGTAAAAGGCTGGCCATCCACTACATTGCGGAAATTAACCATGTTCCTAAAAACACAATGCCATATAAAACGTTGATATTCTTAAACTTCAACTGTTTTAAATAAAATGCAATGGAAAGTTTACTATTAGAGGACATGTCTAAATACATATTCTCACCTTATTTGGCGCCATCGATGTTCACAGACCCAGTCATTGCCACAAGTAGTGTCTGGATTAATAGTAACTTCTTTAATTACTCCATTATTATTTGGTGGCCCAACCCAATCATTAACATCCTTAATTAGGGGGGGAAAAGCCAAATTTTAACATATATATATTTACCTCTTCCTTCTCCTTTAAACCAAACCCAACCTATCCTGTTACTTGTGTCTCTGCATTCAGTGACTTTATCTAGAATCCAATGCCTTCATTAATTTTTATAGCCCTTTACTGGGTCTTCATCATCTCTCTATCCTCTGGTTCTCTTTTGCCATATTTCAAACAAAGGTAACAAATTTTTATCCTCTCCTTTTCATTCCAAGGAACTGCAAAGGCTTCTTTGCTCTGTCACCCAGGCTGGAGTACAGTGGCATGATCGTAGCTCACTGCAGCCTTGATCTCCCAGGCTCAAGCGATCCTCCCATCTCAGCCTCCCAAAGAGCTAAGACTGTTGGTGTGCACCACCACACCCAGCTAATTTTTTAAAAATTTTCAGCAAAGACGAGGTCTTGCTAGCTTGCCCAGATAGGTGTTGAACTCCTCAGGTCATAACATCACTGTAAGCCATGCAATGTCATTCAAATGGGAAGGGCTTTAGTACCAGAAACAGCAGAATTAAAACATAGGCTCTATTAACAGTAGCTACGAAAATTTAATCAACATACATAATTTCTCTGTGTCTCAGTTTCCTCATTTGTAAAATGGGAATTTTTTTTTGCTATAAAAATTAAGTAATATATGTGAAAATGCCTTGAACGTGACATGTGCTCAATAAATATTAGAGTCCATCATGCTTCTGTTTAGACAATTGTACAAAACAATACATCTGAACATTTTTTATAAATTGACACCAGTTTTAATATTATGTTTTTCTGATTGGCACTTTAAAAAATCTTAATTAAAAAAAACCAGAGTAACCCTAGGAAGTTTTTCAGTGTTGACCTTAGAATCATGTCATATGGTGAAAAGTGAACAAAACTAAGAGTTTTTAGCATGCAGCAGTCCTGGAAAGTGAAAAAGTTATAGTGATAGAAAAAATAAAAATACTCTGTGACCCTTAACATCAGAAATAAGACCAATTAGTAGAAATTATGATAAGTTGGCTCAATATAAAAGTACACCTAAATATTAAAGCTGTTTAACAATAGAATCAGTTGCTATACAAAGTAACAGACTTCTCAAACTGAAAGGAATCTAAAAAAAGCTAGCTAGATATCTGTGTGACTCAGAGGAAGGAGGAATTTCTGCTTTAGATCTGAAGTCTCTGATGCTGTTTCTGAACCCTTCAGTTTAAAGAAAACCTTCTACTAGCTTTCCAAATATCTGTACACTCTTATTTCTCTGTTCCTTTTTGAAACTACTCATCAGATAAATGTCTTTACCATACTCCCAAATATTTTTCTCATTCTTACCTTTCTTGGAATAGTCTCTAAATTTCCATTCTTTAGTACATATAATTTCCTTCCTCTTATTAGATACTTTTCCCTATTTAACTCAGCTCAACTGAATCATTTTTTTGTATTCCATATAACTTTTTAAAAATATTTAACGAACATTTATATTGTTCTTACTGTGGGCAGATGATGTTTTAAGTTCTCTAAAAGTGTTGGCATGTATAATCTTCCTATTAACCCTGAGGTAGGTACTTATTAGAAGTATATATTTTAATCCCTGTGCCTAGCTCTTATTTTTAAGTGGTTTTTTTTTTCCTGCGGGCTAGGGGGATGTTTATCATATATCTGAAAAGGCTTGCATACTCTTTGTCAATGGAAAATATATATTTTACTCCTTTAATATAACCTGCATTACTAAAATCGCAGCCCTATATCAGGTTTCTAATCAATTATTTGTTGAATAAATATATAATTAATAGTCGTCATATTAAGTTAGAACAAGATTGCCTTCTGTTTCTTGAGAAAAGGATAGTTTGAACAATTTCAAAACTTACGTTTCCATTTTGAAACTGTCTTGGCCAACGGTAGCTTGACATTACTCGTGTAAATCCATAAGGATGAGCAAGCATAAATCCAACTGCCATTTTATACAGCCTGAAAGTTACATAATTATATTATCATAGAATATCAGAATATCATTACCATCATTAAAAGATGTGTTAAAAAAATAGAGAACTTGGTTTTCTACCTAGCATCCCAGAAGGTAAGAATAGAGGCTCCTCCAGCCCCATGTCCTCGTTGATTGTCATGGTTATCCACAAAGACAAGTGCTCTGTCAGAAGGCATGAAACCCCAACCTTCTCCCCAGTTCCTATTTTTGAAAAATAAGATATATGTTGATGTATCATTTCACAATAGTTTGCGAGTAACTTAACTGTGCATCTCTTTCTGCATGGCATGGCATCTGAAGATTAAATTCTTTCTCTAATTAAATGGTTATTCTGTAAGATATATATATATATACATACACACACACAAACACACACTCAAATATATATACACACACACACCATATACACACACGTGTGTAATCTACATATGTAGTCTATATTCGTATATACAAGTATGGAATACTTATATTCATATTACAAATATAAGATTTTTGTTATTAAAAAAGGTCCTTTCAGAGGTTTCAGCACATTATCATTTAGAGGCACTCCAGAAGGATCAATATCCATATCACATTTTACGGAATGTCAAACTAGGTTAAAATAAGGCTTCAATACTGTATTGTTATAATATAAATATTTTTATATTTTTAATTCATATATGTAAATTCTACAGTATGGAAACTTTGTACATACTTTATAAATGATAGGATCATTTTAATAATAACCTGGCTTTAAAAGATTATATGCAAACATCAGTCAAATCCAGTATATTCATCTTGTACTTACACGGAAACTCCTAGGATATGTTTAGCGTTCCTAGGCATACTCACTTGTGATAGACACTCTAAATACAAAAGATGATTGATTAGAGTTTAGGGCACTAGAATACTTATCATTAACAATTGACTCCTTGATAGTTGTCTGAATAAGAATGCTCCAGAAGATAACTCACACTGGGGTACTATGACTAATAAATCTATGAAATACTTCAGGGGAAAAGTTGTATTTATTTACTTTAAGTAAGACATCTTCTCTCCATTCCACTTGCCAATAACTGTGCCAAGTTTTGCACCATACTTGAATTCTGTCACCCGGCCATTTCCAAAGTAGTCACTGCTTTTAATTGGCTCACCACCCAGATCAATTACCTAGTAGAAAATTAGGAAAAAGTAACATTTTGCATAAGGACTTTAAAGCATTTTAACCAATAAGTTAATATTATATAAAAGATAGCTTTAAGCTATTTGTTATTTGTTTTTCTCTTGTTTTGTTTTGTTTTTTAGAGACACGGTCTTGCTATATTGTCCAGGATGGTCCCAAACTCCCGGCCTCAAGCATTCCTCATGCCGTGGCCTCCCACAGTGCTGAGATTACATGCACGAGCCACCACGCCTGGTCCTATTTGTTATATGATAATGCTCAAAATGGTTTTCTTATTCTTATTATCTCAACAGGTAATATTCTTATATTCTTTTTTTGATAAAGAATACACTACAATATTGAAAGAAACATAATGTCAAAGTTACCTGTTGTCCTGTGAGAATACTTACCTAATTTTTAGTCTCGTACATCAATAACAGCTCACACTAATACAACATTTGCTATCTGACTGACATTTCTTGATAAATATTAACTCATTTCATTTTCCAAAGAAAATTAAGACATAACTATTATCAGTATCCTACATTCTGTGTACCTCCATAAAACATGTTGTGATAAAGAATTAGATATGCTGTATGTGAAGAGGAGGTTAAAGAACACCATTTTATATAAATGACTCAGTCCTTATCCTATAGAAATTGCATTTTTAATTAAATCTGCCATTATTTTCTAATGAATAAGATGATATTTTATATGCATATATGTATTGATGTACCTCCTGGTAAATGAAAGGTTTACTTCCTGCAGGGAACCAGTTACTGTTTAGATTATGCAGTTTGTCCAAAATTGCCTTTATGTCTCCAGGCCACATGTGCTTGGAAGCATCAAGTCTGAACCCTGCAACACCAATGTCAATGAGATGATTCATATATTTGGCAATCTTGGAACGCACATAATCTTTCTCCAGTGCAAGATCAAGAAGACCAACCAGACGACAATCTCTGACCTGTTGAGGTAAAAATGTTATGATTGATTCATAAAACCTCATTTTTCACCTGAGAATCCATTTGATTATTCATTTATTCCATGATTCCTCAAGAGATATTCTATAGTGACTTCCTTGCATTGGGCGCTGGGGATGCTCACTTTCTACTATAGATGTATCTTGGAAATATTTTCTAATAGAAAATAGAGAATTTAGGAAATAAAGTCGACGAGCTTTTTAATTGGTTGGGAGCTTTTTAAAAGTGGGCAAATGTGTATTGATTAAAAATCTTAAATCAATATTTAAAAGTTTTTAAATATGGATTTGAGTTTCTTAAAGTAGTCAAACCTTTTAACCTGTGTCCCTAAGAGATCTAAATTCGTATTTAAAATGAAGTTCAATTAGCTACATGTCTACAACAAAAGGCATATATCACCCCTTATTCAGATGACTCTCATAAAAAAATTTACCTGAGTAGCATCATTGTAGTTCTCGATATCTCCACTTCCAGTTTTACATTTACCATCATTAAAATCCCATCCAGAATATGGGACTGCTGGAAAGTCCCTACTTCCAGGGTTGAAGTAACTTCCACAGGTACTGCTTGTTCCTGCACTCACAGCATTACCAGACATATGATTAATTACAGCATCCACATAAATACGAACCTAGAAAGCAAAGTTTCTACTTCAGTGTGACTTACAGAGAGGTAGAAATTTAAAGCATTATTGATTCAAGTTTATAGTATGTTAATAAAACTCCAAAATATTTCATGATATCTTATAACTATTTTCCTACAAGATCAAAAATCAACTGTGAAGAAGTAATGTGAACTAAACACCTACATGCCTTCTAGACACTTGGTCAAATATTTATAGTAATGGTAAATTGAGAGAACCAGAAACTACCATAAATAGGAGGAAATGCAAAAAGCCCATTTCGGGGAGACAAAACTCAGATGAGACTGGAAAGGTTACTGTTTTGGAAATTACAGTCGGTCACCAGGAGAAAGCCTGTACTCTCTACTAAGCTTTTGAAGACAAATAAGGGAGCTATTAGTCTCAAATTATGCTCCTCATTAAATAGAGAAGCTAGCTAGTCACCACGAAAAACCCAGGAATTATGGATGGAGATACAAGTCACCTAAAAATGATAGCAAATATTGTAACTGGAATTATAACTCCTAACCAGAAAAGTCTTTCCAGGAAATATAGATAGGTATAAAAGTTAAAATTTGATGTTTTGCTTTAGAAGTAAATTCTGCTTTAAACTTGTTTCTTTAGTAGATAGAGAGCACATACACAAATATTTACAAAAGCTGAACATAAGGCAACGGTTAATTTTGAGTTTTAAAGTATGAAGTAAAATTAAAAAAATAAAATATGGAAAACTTTCTGCTGAAAAGGAGCAAGAAAGAAGAGAGAGAAATCATTTTCCTATCTGTTATTTTTAAAGGAAACTAGAATTCACTTACCCCAACATTGTTACATCTAGTCACCATGTTTCTAAATTCATCTTCATTTCCAGATCTTGTGCATAATTTATAGCTAACTGGTTGGTATCTTTCCCACCAAGGTCTGAAAGGGTTGTGAATTGCAACATTTTCATTTGGTGGAGAGACCTACAAATTAAACAGTCTTCATAACTACCAAATTCTTACTCTAAATCATTGAATGTTCTAGAAACTAATCAATAATATAAAAAAATTATTGAATCTTGGTATATGCAGCTATCTCTTGAAAATATTAACAGCACATTGGAGGGCTCTTGTTGAAGAAAGATTATCTCAGAAACAAAATATAAAGTTGCCAAGAATACTACATTGTTTTTTCCTCAGAAAACTCTTACTTAGAATACTTACCTGTGAAGTAAAATGTTGCCTAAGCTTCACGGATAAGATCAGAATACTATTTACTACAAGCACAGTGAATTCTGCAATTGATACTATGAATCATACCCACCTGAACCCCTCCAAATCCCTTCGGAGCTAAATATCGCTCACATTCAAGAGCAATATCAACCCATCGCCATTCAAACAGATGAACAATAGATGTCCGTCCTTGTTGTGTATTTGGGGAATACTGAGCCCAGCAGAACCCAATGGTGAAAAGCAACAGAAAGAACTTCATTTTGCTTTGAAGTTGTCAGTGTCCTTTCCAGAAACTATTTATATTCCTGTAAGAAGCACATTTTACAAAGTAAATATTAGCATGAATAAATACTTGAGGGCAAACTGTTTACTAATAATCTGAAAAGGATTATCAATAATAATCCTAACACGTGAAGAACATTAAAAAGTCTCTCATGGAAATCATCTAAATGACCTTTTAGAAATTAATGTTTTTTTGGTTCTGGCAGCACTTTTATTTTTCCATACACAATGATATATTGCTGGGGCCTAATGTTCTCACGTAACAGTAGAAAACCAAAATTTGTTGTCATCTCTTTAAAGATCGAGAATTGCATACAAAAAAACTTTACATAAATTAAAAGGATGAATACATTTATAGGTATAAATGCAAACCGCTTCCAACTCAAGGCAAGTAACAGCCCATGGTGTTCTGGCAGACAACAGAAGCTAAGAAAGGAAACTGGGTCCTATGGCTTGGACTTTCCAACCCTGACAGACCGACAGGACAGCAACAACTGGTTAAGGAGCCCTTACCAGCCTGTAGACAAATCCCAGAACACTCAGTCCTGACACATTAATACCCTGCACAGATCAGAGACTGCTGGCCATGCAGACTCACCAAGCCAGACTTGTCTTCCACAAGTATGTTTTTAGCCATGAAGTGACCAAGCCACATGTACTAAAGACTGAAATCAAAGATATGTACAGATACCAAGGGGAACAGTTAACTTGAATACAATGTCAAAATCAGGAACAAGTTCTACAATCCAGTGCTGATATCAGATACAAGCTTCAAAGACAACTTATTTTCTAAGGCTTATTCCAGTTTGGTGAGGCTAGCATGAGGTGTATGCATTTGCCAGGGGCAAATTTTTACTTCTGAATTAACCCATGAAACAATTGCTAGCCATCTGCTCGCAGTCCATTTAGAAGCATTTGCGGTGGACGATGGAGGGGGCCGAGTCATTGTACTATTGCTTGCTAATCCACATCTGCTGGAAGGCTGACAGTGAGGCCAGGAAGGAGCCGCTGATCCACAGCGAGTACTTGTGCTCTGGGGGTGCGATCATCTTGATCTTCATGGTGCTAGGTGCCAGGGTGGTGATCTCCTTCTGCATCCTGTCGGTGATGCCTGGGTACATGTTGCCACCAGATAGCACCGTGTTGGCCTACAGGTCTTTGCGGATGTCCACGTCACACTTCATGATGGAGTTGAAGATGGTCTGGGTGGATGCTGCAAGATTCCATGTCCAGGAAGGAAGGCTGGAACAGCGCCTCGGGACACCGCAACCTCATTGCCGATGGTGATGACATGGCCATCAGGCAGCTCATATCTCTTCTCCAGGGAGGAGGAGGATGTGGCAGTGGCCATCTACTGCTCAAAGTCCAGGGCAACATAGCACAGTTTCTCCTTGACGTAGTGTCTGATCTCCCGCTCGGCAGTGGTGCTGAAGCTATAGCCAACCTTGGTAAGGATCTTCATGAGGTAGTTGGTCAGGTCCTGGCCAGCCAGGTCCAGATGCAGAATGGTGTCAGGGAGGGCGTAGCCCTTATAGATGGGCACCATGTGGGTGACCCCATCTCCAGAGCCCATGACAATGCCAGTGTGCAACCACAGGTGTAGAGGGACAGCATAGCCTGGATGGCCACGTACATGGCCAGGGTGTTGAAGGTATCAAACATGATCTGAGTCATCTTCTCTCTGTTGGCCTTGAGGTTCAGGGGGTCCTCGGTCAGCAGCACCAGGTGCTCCTCCAAGGCCATGTGCAGTCCCTTGTAGAAGGTGTGATGCCAGATCTTCTCTATGTCATCCCAGTTGGTCATGATACCATGCTTAATGGGGGTACTTCAGGGTCAGGATGCTGTGCTTGCTCTCAGCCATGTAGCCCACATAGGAGTCCCTCTGGCCCATGCCCACCATCATGCCCTGGTGCCGGGGGCACCGATGATGGAAGGAAACATGGCTGGGGGTTGTCGTCCCCAGCAAAGCCAGCTTTGCACATGCTGGAGCCATTGTCAATCACCAGTGCGGCAATCTCTTCTTCCATTGCGACTGGTGGAGGAATGGGACAGCGGAGCGGCAGGACAACATGGTGCATGGGCTGGCAGAGGTGACTGGTTTTTTCTTACTGATAAAATCTTAACCTTTTCAAACCTCTGGCAGTGTGTACACACACACACACACACACACACACACACACACAAACCCACATAAATAAGGACAGTAAATATATATTTAAACACATAAGGACTGTATTTATATATATATATACACAAACACACACATATCTACACAGTCCTTATGTGTGTGTGTGTGTGTATGTATATATAGACTCTGTGTGTGCGTGTGTGTATATATGTATATATGTATGGTTTGGCTGTGTCCCCACCCAAATCTCATCTTGAATGTAGTTCCCATAACCCCCATGTGTTATGAGAGGGACCTGGTAGGAGGTAACTGAAATTGAATCATGGGGGCGGTAATCCCATACAGATGTTTTCATGATAGTGAGTGAGTTCTCCCAAGACCTCATGGTTGCAAAAGGGGCTTTTCCCCCTTTTGCTCAGAATTTCTCCTTCCTGCCATCAAGTGAAGAAGGATGGGTTTGCTTCCCCTTCCACCATGATTGTACATTTCCTGAGGCTTCCTCAGTCATGTGGAACTGTGAGTGGATTGAATCTTTTTCCTTTATATATTACTCAGTCTTGGACACTTCTTTACAGCAGCATGAGAACAAACATATATATATACACACACATACATACAAACATATATATATACACAAACATATATATATTCCATATATATATAATGCAGTATATATATATATAGTCTATATAGTCTTTATATGTGTGTATATATATAAATCCTAATAACAAATAAATAAGGACTGTCTTTTGTTTGTGATATCCGTCACTAATAGAAAATAACAATTGAAGCCAACTGAATTCTCAAAATATTTAACTATTTTCAAATTTTTGTCATGTTTCCATTTCAAACAGACATATTATGTGATATTTCCATTTTTAAAATCAGCCCTGTTTCCCATCCTTAATTCAAAGTTTTGGTTGTTTAAATTTCTCCATTATTGATTTAAGAAAACGTTTAAAATCTCAAAGCCCATGAATTGGAGAAACTAACTTTTTTCCCCTTGATCAACTCATGTGCTTAATATAGTGCATATAGTAGTAGGATTGGTGGTGGTGGTGGTTTTCTCCCTGTAGGCAAATATTTCTTGTACCTGACAAAATGCTAAATAAATAAATTTGTGTAATTTTTCCTTCTTAATGTAATGTAAGTGAAATGCTATGAAAGAGAGTAATAGTACAGGTAGGAAAAACTTCATCCATCCATTCAACAAGTGTTAAGTGTGTGTCTGCTTTTTGCTAAGCACTGTAGGTGATGTTCAGGAGACAATGATGAAAAAGACAGGTTTCTGTTCTCAGAGAACTTACATTCTAGTGGAAAGAAAATAAAATATATTAGTAAATAACAGTAATAGCAACAGTACTAACAGTGATGATAAAAATAATTTCAGATAGCAATAAGAACTAGTATAAAATCATAAAATAGAAAGTGACTTTTCCATCAGGGTATTATAGACTGGATGGTAAGGGAAGACATCCCTTAAAAGAGTGACTTTATGATGTGATTTGAAGGATTAGAAGTGTCCAGTCATTTAGAGATCAGAGAAAGAGCAACAGATAGAGGAAAGAGCAAGAGTAATGTCCCAAGAAAGGAAAAAGCTAGTACATAAGACACATTAAAAAGAAATCAGTGTGGCTAGAGCACATGTGATAAAGGGTGGGATAAAATGAGATGAGATCAGAGAGGTAGGGCAGATCATGTAGAACCTTGTAGAACATGAAGAAAGAGAGAGCTGTTAAGGCTGTGACATGGGGAACTGAAAGACTAATAAACTTTAAAAGAAAATCACCCTTGCTTCTGGGAAGAAACCAGATTATAGGAGGATAAGAGTGGAAAGGGGTAGATGTTAGAAGACTTTTACAGTGGTCCAGGAAAGAGGTGAGTGGCTTGGACTAGGGCATAGACAAGGTATATTTCAGAGGTAAACAGGCAGTAGATTTATGAATAGATTAGAGCTGAAGGATGAGGAAAAATATTAAAGATATAGGTATTTGGGGATGATACCATTTTTTAACATGAGACAAAATGAGGAAGTACCAGCTTTGACGAAGGGTATCAGGAGAGCTGTGGATCTTAACTATTCCACTGTCGATCCTGATGCTGCCCTTTGGTCCTTCCCCCCAGCCAATCCTGTGAACTCTCTTCATTGCAAAACTAGAAGTTCCTCATATTTTATATGAAATGTCATACCTTCATGACTTTCCTAGTGGTTTTTTTCCCCATATCATCCCCTTCCACATCCAACTTAGTGTGGAAGCAACTACTTTTCCTTCCACATTAAGTTGAAACCACAACTTTATGAAGCTTACCCTCATATTCTCAAGCATAGTTAGCTCCTCTGTTGTATGAAAGCTTTTTAATTTATATGACGTTAAGCTATATTTGACTTCTTTTGTAAGTATATTATAATTAATAATTTACTTGTCTGTCATTCTGGACCAAGCTTCTTGAAGTTAGACTTCATATCTAGTATTTCCAAATCCTAGTAAAATGATTGACATTGTCTTATGTGCTCAATAAATGGCTATAACATGAAAACTCTAGGTTCCAGGTATTGTGCAAAACATTGGCATAACATGGGTTATGTCCTCATTGATTTTCTAAAAATGAATGAACTCTATATTAGAAATTGTGCAATAAACTTGACTCTAATCCTAGCAAAAGTGTTGTACACATGTTGGAACTAAGGCCCAGACAGACTGGGTAAATTGTCCAGGCTCATATGGTAAGTGACAAAGACAGGATTTGATAATAAGTCTGATTGCAAGTCAACATTCTCTGTACTACACTAATGTTTCTCCTAGAATTCTAGAGTTGTGATGTCTAATATGGTAGCCACTAGAAACAATTGGCTACTAACCAGTTGAAATGTATGTGGTTTCAACAGAGATGAGTAATAAGTGTAAAACACACTCAGATAGTGTGAAAATAAAAAGTAAAAAAAAATATTTTTATGATGTTTACAGGTTGAAATAACATACTGTGATACATTAGGCTAAACAGAATTTACCATTAATATTAATTTCCCTAGTGTCTTTTGGTTTCTTTTAATGCAGTTAGTAAAATACATTAAATTACATATATGATTTACATTCTATTTGTATTAGATAGAGCTGTTCTAGAAGTCATGTTCAGTTAGAGAAGGGATATGTCCATACACAAAAACAAACAATAAAGTGAAAGATATGAACATAGTTTTAAGAGGGTTACGATTAAGTGCTTCAGGATTTAATTGGTAGGAAAAGTTCTTTCTGACAGATGGGAATAAGGGGAGATAAAATTGACTTGAAGAATGGGTTTGACATCAATGAAAAGAGATAGGTAAAATTGCTTTTAAGTAAGAAAAACATGTAGAAGGCAAGGAAAATGGCAAGAAGTCAATACAGTGTTTTAGAAACAAGTCAAGTGTGAGGGAGACATGACAGTTAAATTTGGAAAGGTATATTGGGGACACTCAAAATCAGGGAGAAGAAAAAAGTACTTACCTCAGAAGGGTTTTTGGTTGTTTTAAACAGGAAAGTAATAATAAAAACTTTTAATTATATCAGATGGACCAGAAAACAAAGAGATAGGAACATTAGTAAGCAGAGCAGTGACAGAAATCTGAATTAGGATTACAGCAGTAAGAATGAAAATTAGGGAAGTGTGATAGATTGTTATATTAAAGGGCATCCAATGAATGACACTTCCCAGTATCCATACCTATATAAAGTCTCTCTCTACAAAGACTATGGAATTAGCTTGATATTTGTTTTATCCTATGGGATATCAGCAAACAAGACACAAGCAAAGTTTGACTGGGGTTTGCAGAAGGGAGTTTGATCTCTTGGAACTCTGAGATCATACACTGTGTTGTGAGCCTACCTGGGATGAAAGATCACTTGAAGTCTAGTTGTCCCTAGTCATTCCAACAATGTGAGTTGACTTGCCAGCTAATAGTAGTTGAGTGATGTGCCAGGAAAAAACATGGTGTATATAGTCAGCCCTCCATATCCATGGGTTCCACATTGCCAGATTCAACCAACTGTGGAAGAACATATTTTTAAAGAAGGATAGTTGCATCTGTACTGAACATATAGACTTTTCTGTCATTATTCCCTAAACAATGTAACTATCTGCATAGCATTTATATTACAGTAGATATTACATCTCTACTGTGCATTGGTTATATGCAAATACTATGCTATTTTATATAAGGCACTTGAGCATCTGTAGATTTTGGTATCCATGGGAGGTCCTGGAACCAATCCCCCACAGATACTGGAGAGATGACTGCAAAAGGCTTGGTACTATCTGTGGTTTCAGGCACCTGCTGGGGGTCTTGGAACATATACCCCTGGAATAGAGGGGAAATGTTTATGTAAAACAGAGAGGGGAGATATAACAGACTTGGTGGAGACTGTACAGAAAATGGTGGTTAATCAGATATAAGAGAATAGAGAATATAAAGAGTCAAATGGGGACTCTGTGATTTAAACTTTGGGTGAATATTAGAATGGCAATGTCTTTATGACTGATAGTGCAATCTAAAGGCAGATTTGGTTTAGAGAAACCGATGAATATGGGGACATATTGAATTAGAGGTACCACTTTTAAAACAAATGGGTATATAAAAACAATTTAAAAAAGATATGAAGAAAGAAGCAGAGAATTGGGAGTTTTCAACAAAGCAATGACAGTCTAAGAAATGGAACAAAAAATACTTAACTGATTTAACACAGACACTGAACAGAACAGATGCTATCCCTAAGCAACTACTATACAGAGGGCAGTGTACACTGGCTGAATTATCAGGCCTGGAGAGTTGTACCCTTGAGGGCTGACAAAATACCAAAAAAGATATTGGATGAAGTCACCAAGCTTTATAAATGATGGGGTACAGGGAGTAGGAAGGAGAGAATAAAGAGGTGCCTTCTAAGTAGCAAAGGGAGTTTTATTACCAGAGATGATTTTTAAAAACAAATAGGGAAGGAAAATTTGCAGGGAGTACAACAGACTAACTGGATACGGGTGAGTATCAGAATTTAAATAGAAGACTGACTAGATAGTGATACAGGGCTGATGGTGTAAAGAGTTGACAGAGAAGAGGGGCACCATTTGAACTTCATGCTTGACTCAAGGTTCCAAATGTGAAAACGTAATTATTAGGAGTTAAGACAAACTATAAATCCTGACTTTTCCATTTATAACCTGTGTGATGCTGGAAAATAACTTCTCTAAATGTATCTATTAACTAGAAAAAGTAATATTTACCTCATAGAGTTATTGTGATTAAATGAATAATGCAAATAAAGCTGTTATCCCAATGTATGGATATGGTAAAAGCTCAATATGGTTGATAATGTTATTTTTGTATTGATATTTTTACCTGGTCCTATTAAAAATCCTATCAACTCATACTGTCTTTCCGCCTTCGCTCTACTAACACTTGGCCATTCTGTCTTCCCATTCTACCCTTCTTAATTTCTAATACTTTCTACTTCTCAGAAGTATTTTCATTTCCAGTAAAGGAATGGACAGAGATGAAAAAGAATCACCAATATTTTCTACCTGCAATTTTTTCCTTCCTTCCCTCACACTATTCTTCTTGCTTATTCGCTTAGGATTTCTGGCAGATCCATGGTAGTTTTGAAATATACTTTTCAACAATGCCAGATCAATGAACTCTGTTCTTGTAATAGCAAATCAGCATTTTTCACAATGCATTTGGAATGTTGGTAAAAAAAGGGGATAATTTGCAGACATAATTTAGGGAATTTAGCACTGCATGAAAGGTAGAGTTAGACACACATATAATAAGCTTCTACTAAGAGTCAGGCATTATCATATATTTTCTCATTTGATCTTAATTTTCACCTCAAACAAGCAATCTGAAGAGCTATATACCCCATAGGAGAAGCATTAAAACAATTAAAGTATATTTATGTCTTCTGAAATAAAAATCTGCACAAACAATTCTTAGCATCTTTGGCATCAAAAACACAAAAATAAGGATTTAAAATAGTTGTTATATCTACTTTCTGAAATAGCTATTCTAAAAGAGTTATCCTTAGAGAAGCTATTCAGTTATTAGTAATATATGGCATTATTGCCCATATTTTGTACTTCCTAGAATGCTCTACAAAGAGAAAACTTCCCTTTACTCTAAAGCTCTAACGGTTACTATAATGTGCCAAATGACATATCTTGGGAATTCCCTAAGAATATGAAATAGGACATTTGATAATATCCTGACGACAAAGCAATAGTCACTAAAGATTTATATTTGGAGTGTCAAAACATATTCTCTCTTCTCATCTGGGCTCATATAAAAAATAAAATATATCCGGTATCAAGAATTAACTTAAAATTAGCCAGTTTCTGAGGGTCTCAAAAGTATTTTTTCAATCAATATCATATATGAGGTATTTATTTTATTTGACATCCATAATATAAATGGCATTATAGGGAAACGGCTCTAGTGTAAACTCAGTATCCCTCTTGACACATCAAGTACCATAAATTTAATCATTTAGCTCAAAGCCTACTTAAATCACACCAAAGCCTTGACTTAAATAAAATGAAAGAGCTCTATTGTTAAGCAGAAAGTAGCAACTTCCAAATAACTTGTCTTTCTAGAGCTCCCTTTCTACTTATATAACTATCAGTTATTTACAAGTTCTTTCCCCCTATCCAAAGTAGCCTCACATTTGTACCAGATATAGTTTTTTAACATGCAAATGAATTAACATTGACAAAAAAAAAAGACAAGTTATCTATTAATGTCATTCGTTGTTCTTATCCTAGATGCCTTATAAATATCTTTGGAAGTAATTTAAGTGTGATTAAAAATTACAACTGAAATACTTTAATGTCACATTTATGAACTTGATCAAGTTAGTTGTTTCTCTTACTAAAAAATAAAGTCTTAATTCCTCTGAGTTTTGCAATAAATTAGGTACAATTTTCTCAAAATAGTAAACCTTCAACCACCAGCCCTTCCCCCAACAGTTTTCTGTTTTTCTTTTGAAAATAAAATAAGAAAGAAAATAAACCTGAACTCAGGATAAGTTGCAATGTAAAGGTTAGAGAAAAGAAAGCACAGATAATCAAGTTTGCCTAACAGATCTCTGAAATCAGAGAAACCTTTTGAGCCAAGGCTAAGACACATTTTCAATATAAATAGTACATTTTGTACTGCACAGCACTGAAACATGATTTGTCAACAAACTGAAAATAGATTGTGAAACTCTATATCAAATCATGTGACAGAAACCACTTATTTCAAGACAAAAAGTTGGAGGAGGACTTACATAATACTCAAAAAACATTAAAACAACTTACCACATTAACTTCTTTCAATCAGCAATCTCCCAAACCCACAGTTGAGTGTTTTACAATCATAAAATAAAAATCTCACAGTTCTGGTTTTGCTTTTTCTTCAGTTGGAAAAAAAATTGCTGAATTTAGAATCTTATAGATTTTCTATAACCTCTTACTTTCAATATGTGGCCCTAGAGTCCTACTCCAATTCTCCAAATCAGATTTGTACAAGGAATCTTCTCTGAACTCCAGTATTACAACAGGTTGATCACCACACTCCTGTTTCCTAAGCAAACCACTGTCTTCTCTCCTCTGCTCAGTTTGCTGCCCTGCCACCTCTTCTTACTACACTATATCTCGTCTGCTTTCTGTCTTCCTTCCTTTTTCTACAATATCCTCTCGCAATCTCTACTATTTCTTTTCCCTGAACCATTTATATTTATAACAATATATAGGGAATATATAGAAAATAAACATATAGGGAATAAAATAATCTTAATAAAATAACCTTAAAAATAAAATAACCATATAAAATAAAATAACCTTAAAGACCCGATTGGCATAGGGCTGGGTTAAATTAGTTAAATGAGACTAGAATGTAAGCAGTGTCACTAAATCAAAAATTTAACTCTTTGAGACCAGCCTGGCCAACATACTAAAAGTACAAAAATTAGCTGGGCATGGTATCTGGCACCTGTAATCCCAGCTACTTAGGAGGCAGAGGCAGGAGAATTGCTTGAACCCAGGAGGTGGAGGTTGCAGTGAGCCGAGACTGCGCCACTGCACTCCAGCCTGGGCAACAAGAATGAGACTCCGTCTCAAAACAAACACAAAAAAATTTAACTCCATGCATCACCATCTACTAGATGCTTCACCATGTACATTTTTTTTCTGTATGAACCTTAGAAAAAAATTAAAGTCTATGGATTTCATACTAGGTCCTCAATTAGAAAATGAAGATATTGTTGATAAATATAAAAATAAAATAACCACTAACAACATATAGTTACTATGTGCCATTTCTATGCATTATCACTTTTACTTATCACACACGCATACCCTACATGATAGAAATATGATTATCCTCATTTTTAAAATGAGAAAGAAACACTAAAAAATTAAATAATGGGATTTATTAATGGTCAAATTGTAGTACATGTTGGGACTGAATTTCAAAGCCAAGAAGCCTAACTCCACAGTGAGCTCTTACCTACTAATCAGTCTTATATTCCCTTTCATTGGATTGTTAGAAAAATCAAATAAAATATTATATGAAAATATTTTAAAATCTGAGTTCTGCTTAATCTGATTAATTTTTAAAAGATTAACAGTAGTAAAAATTCTGCAAAAATAATGTCTTGGAGGATTAAAAATACAGAAGTAATTTCAAAAATAAAAACGACTGCAAACTGGAATAAAACAGTGTTCAAGTATTCTAAGGTCACATTATTGTCTTTGGCAATGGACATAGGCATTAACTTTGGACTGTGAGAATATGCATGGGTATAATCAGTGCTAATCATTAACAAAACAGAAAGTGTGCCTAATTCCTGTGGTATAGGGTAAAAAAAATTCAATGTAAATTGATTAAATGTTTCTGCTAAATGCATTTTTAGACAGATTTTTAAAAAACAGATAGAAAAAAGGTAAAGGTAAAGCTAGAACCAAATAAATGATGTAAATTCTAACCAAAGGAAAGACAGTGAGGCTTTATTAGTATTGGACAAAGATCTAAGGCAAAATTAATACCACAATAAAATGGTTGTACATTTATAATTAAAAATGTTTGACTCTCTGACTAGAAATTCAACAAATATATGTTTACTCACCTTATAACATGTTTAAAATTACTAAAGCAAAAATATTGACAGTACAATAATAGAGAAATCTACAATTATGAGAGAGTTTTAACAACCTTATTAAGAGCAGGCAGATTTCAACAAGTTTTAATTAACCTGACCAAATGCACATACGGAGAACACATTATTTTTTTAATTGTCTATATACAGTCAGAAGTTGAGTTTTTAAAGGATTGAAATAAAAAAGAATATTCTAATTGGACTAAGATCATATAGTATGCACTTGTTAATATGAACATTTCCAAATATTTTGTTGTTATAAGAAGTGTTATAATGAACATCTGTATACATGTTTACACATAGGTAATTCTGTAGACTAAACGTAGTGAAACTTGAAGCACATTTTTATATTTTCATATTATGCAAAATTGCCCTTACAAACCTGTCAGTTTTTACTCTCTAGTATCAATATATTATAGTACCTTTTGTCACACTCCCACCAAAAATATTATCGCTCTGATTTTTGCCTAATAGATTAAAAATGATTTGTGCTTTTCCCAATTACTAGCAAGACTGAACATCATTTCACATTTTTTGGCCTTTTGAGTTTTCTCTTGAAATTTGCTTCCTTTTTCCATCTTCTTTTGCTTTTATTATTTTTCTTATTGAATGTTTCCAGTTCTTATGTTATTATCGTTTGTCATGTATTGCAAATATATTTTCCTAATATATCACTGCTTTTTGAAGGCTTCCCAGTGTAAATCTAAGTAATCATGAATGCTGGTATGAATTAGGACAGTGCCAAAGGTATGCCTGTATTATTATTTTTTGTCCAACTACAGTCATGCATTGCTTAATGACAGGAGTATGTTCTGAAGAGAAAGCCCTTAGGTAATTAAGCCACTGTGCAAATGTCATAGAATGGACTTCCATAAATGTAGATGGCATAGCCTATTCCTCCTAGGCTACAAACCTGTAAGGCATGTTATTGTACTGAATACTATAGGCAACTGTAACACAGTGTACTTGTGTACCTAAATATATTTAAACATAGGAAACTTCCGATAAAAATATGGCATAATAAACTTAACTGGACCACCATCATATATGCGGTGCACGACTGTATTCACCATGCAAAAGGTTTTAAGTTTTAAAGTGATTATTTGTTTAACTACAGTGGTTCCTCGTCCCTCCATATCCATGAGGAATTGGTTCCAGGACCCACCATGGATACTTAAAGCAACAACTGCTCGAGTCTTTTATATACAATGTAGTATTTGCATATAACTTTTACATCATCTCAGATTACTTATAATAACTAATGCAACGTAAATGCCATGTCAAAACTTGTTATATTATGTTGTTTAGAAAATAATGACGAAAAAACTCAATACATGTTCAGTATAGATGCAACCATCCTTTCTCTTGTCTTATCCTTAGATCTTGTTTAATAAGATTAGATTTAAGACTAAGTGGTAAGGAGGATGGGAAGAGAGACAGAGGAAAAATGTATTATGACAGCTTTTTTTTTTTTTTTTTTTCAGTTGGGGTCTCCCTATGTCACCCAGGCTGGAGTGCAGAGATGCAATCACGGTTCACTGCAGCCTCAAACTCCTGAGCTTAAGTGGTCCTCCCTCCTCAGCCTCCCAAGTTGTTGGGATTACAAGCATGACTAATTATGCCCAGCAATGGTAGGTTTTTGTTGTTGTTGTTTACAAAGTTAAATGTCATCATGTTTTATATTGAAATATCTTTTAATACTTTTTTTTGAAATATTACTGATTATTTAGAACCCAAAGTCTGCACCATTGAACAAATTCATTCCAATAGTCTCTTTCACTGTTAATATTCTCTGATCCTATGATTTATTCTTCTCTTGACTTTCTACATCCTAATGGAAATATGAAAATCAAAGAGCTTAAGGAAATGTTGTGGCTGTATCAATCAGGACAGAATAGGTTATTCTGCAGTAATGAAAGAAACTAAAATTTTTCAGTGGCTTACAATAACCAAGTTTCTCATGTTCAACTAGGATCAACAAAGGCACTCTTATTAGTCCCTTTGTAATGTCACAAAAACTTCATTTTGACACATGCTTTAGCAATCGGGAACTCCCCAAAGTAAAACAATCTTTCTGCTCACATTTCACAGCCAAAACAAATCACATGGACATTCCCAAATTCAACAGGATGGGAGTATTTCATTTGCAGGGCGGATCACTAATATTTATGAACAATAGTATATTGCATATATGAGATCAGAAATAAAAACTGTAACAGGAAAAATAAAAGAATTTTCATTGGAGTGAACATTTGAAAAATAAGAAATGCGAGTTTAAATACATATTTTTAAAGAAAAATACAATATATAGAGCTTCTCACATTCAACCTCAATCTCTTACACCTCCATCCTTTCCTTCGATAGCAAGACATTCAATTTCTTCCAAGTTTGTATGATCATTTCTATGCATGTTTTTGTGACTTACTTCATCTAGTGTTCCCATAAATAACATGTAATGGAATTTTATGTAGTTACCTTTTTCTAAGCTTTGAAAAGTTTCATAAAACTGCTCACATCTTCTTAAATTTTGGATATTCAAAGATCACGGTATACAAATACCATATTAAGTTCTATTTTATAATTTACAAAAAATTAAAATTTCTCATGTAAAATATATATATATATTTTTTAATCTAACTCCATCACTGAAGCTGGAGTGCAGTGGCCCAATCTCGGCTCACTGCAACCTCCACCTTCGGGTTCAAATGATTCTCCTGCCTCAGCTTCCCGAGTAGCTGGGACCACAGGCATGAGCCACCATGCCCAGCAATTTTTTTTGTATTTTTAGTAGAGACGAGGTCTCATCGTGTTGGCCAGGCTGGTCTCAAAATCCTGACCTCACGTTGATCCACCTGCGTTGGCCTCCCAAAGTGCTGGGATTACAGCCGTGAGCCACTGCACCTGGCCTCTTTCTTAATTTCTAATTGATAACCTTTTAAATAGATACAACCACCTCAAGTCTTTATATATTAGTCATAGATGTTCCAGTCTTACTTGATATCCTGGCTTTTTCTTCATTGCTTAGACCTTGTGCATGTTGGGTACAGGGTATATATTTCCTGATGCTTTTTCAATGTTTTTTTTGTGTGTGTGTGTGTGTGTGTGTGTGTGTGTGTGTGTGCGCGCGCGTGCGCACGCGCACGCTGTTTAAGATTTCCTATTAGCTTTTATGTGGACGCTCTATATACCGTTTGTTTTCAGAAAATATAGGGTGGGACATTTTGCAGCTTAAGTACTTGGGATGAGAACTCTATTCTTCTTGAAAATCATCAGTTGTACCTCTTAGGTGTCTGACACAGGGGGTTAGCTCACATATCTACTGAATAATCCTACTGAGGTCATTATTTGTTAGCATGCATTACTAAAGATAATTAAATGTAATAAAGTATCTTACAGTTGACACATTAAAGAGCTTTCCATTACTCACAAAAGGAAGTGCTGTCTTCTCACAGGGTAGTAAAGATAAAATAATTACAAAAAGCACTCAGCACAGTTCTTGTTGAGATTTCAAAATTCATTTAGATAATGCTTTCAATCTCCTAGGTTCCCAATTTCTTGAATTCATCTCCTTCCATCAACTTGCCTCTATGCTACTCCCATCCTCACATCCTAAAACTTATAATCACTAAGTACTATATACTTAGTACTATTATACTATACTCAGTATACTATACTTAGTACTATTATACTATACTTAGTACTATTATATATTATTATACTCTAATTTCAATTTCAGCCACCCCACTCTTATTTAAATCTCCCAAATATCTAGTTTGTACCTCAAGAACTCCAATGCATCTTCAACCACACTGCAATCTACAATTGATGATACCATTTTCCAGTCTCAACCTTCTTTATTTTCTCACTTCACTCCTTAACCCAGATTACTTTCCATATCCCTCTTTTATTATCTTTCTCTTAAATGTAACAACATCTCATCACTGTCTTATTCACCTAGGGAAATCTCAACTTTAGTTAAATTGAATTCTGTACTTTTTCAGTGATAGCACCTATGCTGAACTCAATTGGAGAAAAACACAAAACCACATTGACTGATACCACTTAAATAAACCACAGATTGCCTAAGAGTATGTTTACTTTCCTACATTCCTGGATACCCATTTTACATCTCCTTTTCCTTCCTTAATCCTTCACGACTTCCTCCCTCTTTATGACCTTGTTTCCTATTTCTCTGAGAAAATATAACAAAAATTTGACATGCTCCTATTTACTGAACTACCAACATCCAGAACTCCATAATCTGCCCTTCATCCTACTGTTACTAATGAGCTGTTTGTGTGCCTATCTTTAAAACGAACGCTTCTATTTGTATACCAGGTCTATGGCTTCAGCAATATCCCTCTCTTTCCGGCATTATGTTTTTTCTCTCTACTGAATCAGTCTGATTAGCATACAAACCTGCTATATCATCAATCTTAAACAGCTTTTTGATACTACATTGCCCTCCATTAACAACCCATTTCTCACAACCCCTTGAATGCAAGACTCTTTAAGAGTTGTCTTCGATACTCACTATATTAAATTCTTCTTCAAAATTCTCTTGAATACCCTTACTCCTGACATCCACCAAGTTTGTCAACGTCAAGTTGACAAAAAAGAATGTTTTCCTACGTATATACAGCTGAAACTCATTTCATTAAAGGAACAGAATAATTTTATGTGGGAAATATTTTCACCTTTGAGTGACGTTCTGACAGATGAAAGATTTGGGGGAACAAAAATGGAAGACTGTATTACAGCAAGGATACAAATCTCTAAATTGGGATAAATCCCCATTTCCAAAAAACCAAAAGCCCAGTAAAACTCAAAGCCAGACAAATATAAAATAATTACAAAAAACAAGATTACAATAAAAAAAATGTGAAAGTGCTTTGGTATCCAGGTAAGAATTTTTAAAAGGCAGTATTTGTAATCATAAAAAAATTATATTACAAATTATATATTTTTTTATAATATTATGTTTTCCTAGATGTGTTAAACCAGATAAAGAAAAAATACAAACAGTATTTTATTGGAAAGGAAACAATTTATTATATTTGAGGAAAATCATTAAAATACATGTAATATGTTTCCAATTCACTGATTTAAAGGCATATAGATTTAATTTTTAAATACACTTTCAAAGCTGTTACGCACAGTTCCATAGTCCAGGTGGTCAATTTCTTCCTCTCAAAGTTAGAAAGCACTTGAAGGACACGGGATTCAAAAAAACCTAAAACATCATAAAAGCCCATTAAAAATAGGAAGTATAACACAGGTCATTAGTTTAAAAATAACTAAGAGCTGAACCATTTATATTTAGAAAATTAGTGAATCATGTCAGTATAACAAAATTTATCTAAATAAACCGTTTATAAAGAAACTGATTTATAACATTTACAAAATCATTTTAACTATGCCTACAGAAAAATAATTACATTTTCAATATCTATAGGTTTTGTACTTTTAAGGTGATAATAACCGAATTTTCAATTGTTTTCACAGATCTAATAATAGTAGCAGATTTTTCAACAAAGAAACACAGAGGCTCCAACGCTTTATTTTCCTAGTTATTAATATAAGGTTGGATGGCTAGGTTGATACTAGGTACCTAATCATTTTACTCTAACAAAGCAGTGTCTAAACTGGTCAGTCCTTAAAATTACTAAAGAAACCTTTTCAAATCTGATTGTTATACTCCATTCCCAGAGATTCAGATGTATTAGTTCTAGGGTAGAGTACAGGAATCTTTATGCATAAAAACTCTTCCTTGGTGGTTCTCGACCTTGTTTGTATATTAAAATCAGTTTGAGAGGTTTATTCCAACATCTGTGCTACACTCCCAACACCTTAAATCAAAATTCTGACCAAAGGAACCAAGCATCAATATATTTCTTAAGGATTTTTTTAGGAGGGAGAGGGTCTCACTCTGTCACCCAGGCTAGAATGCAGTGGTGTGATCATGGTTCACTGCAACCTCAACCTCTGGGGCTCAAGTAATCCTCCTGCCTTAGCATCCCAAGTAGCTGAGACGAGAGGTGCAAGCCACCACACTTGGCTAATTTTTGTATTTTTGTAGGGACAGGGTCTCCCTACATTGCCCAGGATGGTCTCAAACTCCTGGGCTCAAGTGATTCTCCCATCTCGGACTTGCAAAGTGCTGGGATTACAGGTATGAGCCACTGCACCCTTTTAAAATTAGTATTTAAGTTCCAGATCACTGCAATGTGCAGCCAAGACTGAGAACCACTGTTCTTGGTGATTACGGTCATCAACCAGTCTGGAAACCACTATTCCTATATACCTGCCAAGACTGTTTTTCCTTAATGCACTACCCTTAGTGGGCATTATGTGTTCTCCCCTCTATTACGCTTTTCTTCTCTTGTTTAGAAAAAGAAAGGGGAAAGAAGAAAGATACTTCTATTGCTATCTATGTTAAAAGAGATTCACTAAGACTTCAGATGAGAGGTCTGCTACTCTCTAGAATTTACATAGTAATCCAGACATCTTAATTTTCAATGTAAGTACTTTTTAAAAGAAAAACATTTCCTTTGCCCAAATTTTAAACACATTATAAATACCTAAACCAGATATATTACACAACAGAAAGCATATGTTATTGAATTAGGTTTAGGAAACATACAAATAGAAGAAACAAGACTGTATTCTGGGTTAAAGTAAATGAACACATTCTCTAAGTAAGTTGACCTGATTCACTAACTTTCCCTCAAAAAATTAGATAAAGGACAGCACAGAAAATTCAACAACAAATCTAAAAACACATAAAAGATCTGTTCAGTCTATACAAATAATTTTAGAAATATTTCATTTGAATAAAGTGTAAAAAAGTATTCCTTAACCTGGATCAACAGGTGGGGGAAGGACAAACATTTCTAGGAAAAAACCAAAAAAACACTGCCCCAAAAAGGATACGACAAGAAAGGATACACTTTGCATGACAGTATTACAGCAGTATTTACGCAGGAATGCTTCTAAAGAAGAACAGCAGAATGCAGTTTAATTTTTTTCTTATTTTTCAGCATCAGATTTAAAATAAATGATGTTTAAAAATACAGACTGAAATCCATCTTTCCTCTAAAGTGTTTATAAGACTTGTGACTACCCAGTATAGACGTACAACAAAATTCAAATATTCAAGCCATCTCAGAAGGACTAAATATTAAACAAAATTTTCCCTTATTTACCCATATTTGGCAGTTAAACACCAGTAATTGTGACCAATTACTTCGTGTTCTTTTAGTTTACAGAGGAACAAAAATTTAAATAAAAAACAAAGGAATATATTTCTACTTATTTCTTGAACAATGTAACAAACATTAACATTTAAAATGCTTAATTCTACCATATTTAATCATCAAATTAAGTATGCACTAAAATTACCTGTTTTAAAGACAAAAAATATTTAACTCCACAAACACATATTGTTGTGAAATGTGTTAATAATTTTATATACTCAGCACTGTAGATTTTTTTTTTTTTTTGAGATGGAGTCTTGCTCTGTTGCCAGTGTGGAGTGCAGTGGCGTGATCTTGATCTCGGCTCACTGCAACCTCCACCTCGCAGGTTCAGGTGATTCTCCTGCCTCAGCCACCCACGTAGCTGGGACTACAGGTATGCGCCACCACACCCAGCTAATTTTTGTATTTTTAGTAGACAGTCGGTTTCACCATGTTGGCCAGGATGGTCTTGATCTCTGGACCTTGTGATCCGCCCACCTCCACTTCCCAAATTGCTGAGATTACAGGGGTGAGCCACCGTGCTCAGCCAGAATTATTTTTAATGATAGTTTGACTTTTTTTTTTTAACTTTTATTTTAACATTTACTTTAGGTTAATTTTAAGAGTTAGAAAATGTATCTGTAAGTGTTTATCCCAGGAGTTTTCAAGTTGTGGTCTCTGGATAAGATGCCTCATCATTATCTGAAACCTCATTAATCTCGCAAATTTTCAGGTGCCAACAAGGGTGACCAACCTGTCTTGGCTTACCAGACACATTCCCCATTTCAGCACTAAATGTCCGGCATCCTGGAAATCCCCTCATTAAAAGGAAAACTGGTATAAACAGTTTCCCTAGGTCCCCACATCAGACCTACCAAATCAACTCTTTCAGGGAAGGAAGGAACCTACGAATCTGTGTTTTATTAGGCTCTCCAAGTGATATGATACATATTAGGGTTTAAGAACCATTGCTTTACTATAGGCAGAAAAAGTTAAAAAAAGAGTTAACAGGCACACTCCCCTTATAAGATTCATTCTCCAAACTTAATTTTCACATATAAATGGGTTTTAATCTGTAGTTATAGTTTTGACGTTTAATGGGACTTAACTGCACAGATAGGTATTTCCTTAAAAAAAAAAAAAAAAAGAGAGATACCTGAATTACTACCTTGTCAAACTTTTATTCTTAATTTTATCTCAATAATTAGTCTTGTCTTTTTATTATGTTTTATTCACACTTACCTTTATTAATTTTTAACACTTTCTTTTTCCTTCCTTAGGATCTTGTTTTGGTCTAGCAGATCGAGCAAACTGCTAATAATTTAAAATTAAGGTTTCCTTCATGAATATGCAAGTAATCTTTTCTAAATAATTCTCAAAAACTTTCTAGTGTATGGTGGGAGTATGGTTTTTTAATTTACCTTGAGTGCCTCCTGCCTCTCTCCATGACTTGAGAGGAAATTAATAATTAACTTTTCCTTTACAGTCATTATTTTTTATACCTGGGCCTTTGCTTCTTTACCTATCTTGCTGATTTCTAGTTTGCAAACTGCACTGACTACTAAAAGCAAGATGGTTAATCAATGATATACTCTAGTTATTAAAATTCTCATGTAGAAATATAAATTACAATAAAATGATAAAATGAATTAGTTCTTTTATGACTCCAAATGTACTTCTGGATACTCTAGTCTCTTAGCATGCCTATGTACTTTTGAGCTGCATAAGTGAAACATTTAAACTTGGCTGAAATTGAACAACCTCATGCTGCTGAAGCTCTTTTATTAAAAATCTAAATAACACTGTCATCTGACTCAGTAAGGTGGGTTTAATTGTAACGAATGAATATCTACTGCTAGAATGCCAACTGTGGAAATTTCTAAAGGGTAACATGAAAATTAATTTCAGTTATATCCTTCTAAAAATTATATAGTTTTGAAATAGATGGATTTAAAGGATACAACCACCATGGGTTTTCCAAAAAGCACATATCCATTAGCTTCCTTTAAGGCTTTTGCTGCTGCTTTTTCATTAGGAAGTCCAATGAAAGCTTGTCCTTTCATACGACCTTCTTTCATCAAACGTATATCAAACCTAGAAGGAAGAAACAGTTTTGATTCAAAGAATGTCAGTTTCAATGTGAATGAAAATGTGTTGAATAATCTAACATTTTGCTATTTCAAATAAAAGTGACTACACTATTTGATAGGCACGACAATTATTCAGTTTTCTAAAAATATATTTCATGTTCTGCACTAAAATTGATTCTACAAGTAGGTAGTATTTGTTTAAGATATACTTTTAACTATTCTCAACTATCATAAAAGTATGTGATTTAAAAATTATACTATTAGCAACTAGAAAACCAAACTTCTTTTTTTTTTTTTTTTTTTTTGAGACAGAGTCTCACTCTGTCACCCAGGCTGGAGTGCAGTGGCATGATCTCGGCTCACTGCAAGCTCCACCTCCCAGGTTCACGCCATTCTCCTACCTCAGCTTCCCGAGTAGCTGGGGCTCCAGCTGTCCGCCACCACGCCTGGCTAATTTTTTGTATTTTTAGTAGAGATGGGGTTTCACCGTGTTAGTCAGGATGGTCTCGATCTCCTGACCTCGTGACCTCGTGATCTGCCCGCCTCAGCCTCCCAAAGTGCTGGGATTACAGGCGTGGACCACCGCACTGGCTGCAAACTTCTTAAATTACTATTTATCTCAATTTTTTAAGTTCCTTACAATCTGGCACTATCTGCTCAAGTGATTAAAAAAACAACTACTACTACATAACCAAGAATGGAAAAATAGAAAGGATTAACAGCCAGTTATAAGCAATTATAGAATTCATTATATTATTATGATTATGATTATTATTATTTTTGAGACAGAGTCCTGCTTGATTGCCCAGGCTGGAGTGCAGTGGTGTGATCTTGGCTCAAAGCAACCTCCACCTCCTGGGTTTAAGCGATTCTCCTGCCTCAGCCCCCCGGGTAGCTGGGATTACAGCCGTCTACCGCCATGCTTGGCTAATTTTTGTATTTTTAGTAGAGATGGGGTTTCACTATGTAGGCCAGGCTGGTCTTGAACTCCTGACCTCAAGTGATCCCACCCGCTTCGGCCTCCCAATGTGCTAGGATTACAGGCATGAACCACCACACCTGGCCTAGAGTTCATTATATTGTTATAAGCAATTACAGAACTTCGGAGTAGAAAGGAACCTCAATGATTATCTAATTAAAACCATAATTTTACAGGTGATGTCTAGAGACAGTGAGTGACTCTTCAAAGCAGATAGCTAAGATCTAAAGTCAGAAACACAAACCAAATTTTTAAATTCCTAATATAGTGATCTACTATTCCATGTATCCATTTTTTGAAATTTTTGAGAGAAAATCATAGTCAAAAGCTACTTAGAAAAATCAGATTATAATTTGCAACTGAAATATTACCTAATATTTAGTCTATGAGACTACCAAAGTAATACATAAAAAACTATCAAAAAATGCAGTATTTTTTTTTCCTTATAATCATGACTCAAAGATGGCAACAAAGAAAAAGACCTAGCATTTTGCATGGCCAGCAGAAAAAAAATATTTTGGCATTCTGATAAGAAGAGGTATTTGCCCCTAATGGATATAAATAGAGAATTGTGAAACACGGTTCCATTTGTGTATACCTATCTAAAAAAATACATAGGCCAGATAAGATTTGTAAAGTATTGGTGTCACTTGAAGATTAAAACAAAATTTAGTTATAGTCACTTCTTTATTTTATCTGCACTCAAAAGCCTCTTACCTTTTCTACTTCTTCTTACTTTTAATTTATATGACAGGGAGTCTTTCATACTTTGGAATTAACAAATACGGTATTGTAAAGAATGAAATTCTAACTCCAAACATTAGCTGATATGGTTTGGCTCTGTGTCCCCAAATCTCATTTGAATTGTAACTCCTACAATTCCCATGTGTCATGGGAGGAACGCTGTGAAAGGTGATTGAATTATAGGGGTGGGTCTTTCCTGTGTTCTCATGATAGTACATGAGTCTCACAAGGTTTGATGGTTTTAAAATAATGGCAGTTTGCCTGCACGAGCTCTCTTTTTGCCTGCTGCCAGCCATATAAAATGTGACTTGCTCCTCCTTGCCTTCCGCCACGATTGTGAGGCTTCCCTGGCCTCGTGGAACTTTGAGTTTTCCATTAAACCTCTTTCCTTTGTAAATTGCCCAGTCTCAGGTATGTATTTATCAGCAGAGTGAAAACAGACTAATACCGTAAATTGGTACCAGTAAAGTGGGATACTGCTGAAAAGATACCCAAAAATGTGGAAGCAACTTTGCAACTGGGTAACAGGCAGACATTGGAACAGTTTGGAGGGCTCAGAAGAAGACAGGAAAATGTGGGAAAGTTTGGAACTCGCTAGACTTGTTGAATGGCTTTGACCAAAATGCTGATAATGATATGGACAATGAAATACAGGCTGAGGTGGTCTCAGATGGAGATGTGGAACTTGTTGGGAACTGGAGCAAAGGCGACTCTTGTTATGTTTTAGCAAACTCTTTGTTTTGGCCAAGAGACTGGTGGCATTTTGCCCCTGACCTAGAGATTTATGGAATTTTGTACTTGAGAGAGATGATTTAGGGTATCTGTCGGAAGAAATCTCTAAGCAGCAAAGCATTCAAGAGGTGACTTGGGTGCTGTTAAAGACATTCAGTTTTAAAAGGAAACACAGCATAAAAGTTCGGAAAATTTGCAGTCTGACAATGCAACAGAAAAGAAAGAGAAGAAAGAGGAGAAATTCAAGCCAGCTGTAGAAATCTGCATAAGTAATCATGAGCCCAATGTTAATCCCCAAGAAAATGAGGAATATGTCTCCAGGGCATGTTAGAGGTCTCATGGCAGCCTCTCCCATCACCTGAGGACTAGGAAGAAAAAGTGATTTTGTGGGCCGGGCCCAGGGTCCCTGTGCTTTGTGCAGCCTAGGGACTTGGTGCTCTGTGTCCCAGCCACAGCAGCTGTGGCTGAAAAGGGCCAACAAAGAGCTTGGGTGGTGGCTTCAGAGGATGCAAACGTCAAGCCTTGGCAGCTCCCACATGGTGATAAGCCTGCCAGTGCACAGATGTCAAGAACTGGGGTTTGGGAGCCTCCACCTGGATTTCAGAGGATATATGGAAATGCCTGGATCCAGGCTTCCCTGGTGGAACTGTGAGTTTTCCATTTAACCTCTTTCCTTTGTAAATTGCCCATTCTCGGGTATGTCTATCAGCAGTGTGAAAACAGACTAACACATTAGCTTTTATAACATTTATAAATCACAACCCTCTCTTTTGCTTTCACAAAACTGGAAGCCTTGCTCAATGCAGTTCTTTTAAAAGATGACAATCTACTATCAGAGTAAGAATCTAAAAAGTTTTGACTCATTGCTTCATATTCCTGGATGATGCATTGAAAGAATGGTTTTCAAAGCATAGTCTTTGGATCAGAAGCTTCAGCATCATCCAGGAGCTTTTTAGAAACAAATTCATGAGTCCTACCCATGAAACCTAGAAAATCAGACTCTCTGCAGGTGGGCCCAGAAAACTGTTTTGCCAGGCTTTCCAGGTGATTCTTATGCAATGTTAAAGTCTGAGAACCATGTATTTAGAGGGAAGATTAAGGTCGGAATCTATCACCGACCTGTTTCTGTAAAGAGTTTTATTAGAACACAGCCATGAATATTCATTCAGGTTTCATGGCTGCCTTCACAATACAACTAAAAAACTGAGTAATTCCAACAGACACTGTATGGTCTGCAATAAAATAAAAATATTAAATTTTTACTATCTGCCCATTTACAGAAAAAGTTTGCCAACTCCTATTCTAGACATCTAAAAGATTAGTTGTGCAACAGAATAGACCAACTTTTTCATATAATTTTTATCTCTAAAAGGAAAATGATGGGATTAAAATAGTGGTAAATTTGTAATAGATAAAAACAAAATATAATTTAAGATTGTATTTTACTGTCACTTACATGATCCGCTGTGTTTCTGATGAAAAGTCAACATATCTTCCAAAAATATATTTAAGGTCCTAGGATTTCAATAAGAAAAAGACAAATAACAAAGCCAGGGGAAAAAAACTGTTAATAAATAAATAAATACATCAATGCATCAGTAGAAGAGGTCATACTGGACTAAGGTAGGCTTTAATGTAATATGACTGGTGGCCTTTCAAAAGGGGAAATTTGGACAGATACTCACAAAGGGAGTATGCTATGTACAAAGGCAGAAATTGCGGTGATGCTTCCACAAGCCAAGGAAGGTGAAAGTTTGCCAGCTTCTGCATACCAGCAGAAGCTATGGGAGAGGCACAGAACAGATCCTTCACTCAAAGCCCTCAGAATGAACCAATCCTGCCACACTTTTGACTTCAGTTTGCCTCCAGAACTGTGAGACAACACATCTCTGTTGTTTCAGCCACTTAGCCCTAGGAAATTAATACATACCCCAAACTCTGTCTCAGTATTTACTGCCAGAGAACCCAAGCTATGAGAGTATTATTTTAATAAAAAATTAACCTGAAAATACTAAACAATAATTTGTCATGCCCTGAAGCACAGTAAGAAAACCACATTCTTAAAGGTAGTTTCAAACAGACTTTAACACATCAACTATAAAACCTTCAAATTATTTTCATTTACATGAAAAAAAATCAATTTATACCTACCTTTTCTTGAACATGTTTAGCTAAATTCTTTACATAAATTCTACAGTTTGGTTCACCCGGTTCATAACTTCTGAAAACTGAAAGTGTTTCCATTTCTTATTAAAAAACAAAAAACAAAGATATAAAATTAAAATATTTTAAGCAAGTTTTTAAAGATAATTACAATTTTGAAACCTAATTGTTAAATAGACAAAATAAGCTTTATGAAAATGTTAAAATTTTCACTTTAACATAAAATGAAAATTAGTTCATTTTCATATGAACTAATTAGTAACAATATTACATAAAATTAGTAACAAAATTAGTAACAATATTACAAATGGGTTTAAATATACTCACTGAAAATCTGAATTGATTATATAAAAAACTTTATATATATATATAACTTTTGTTTTAAAAATTTCAGACTTCTAGAGTAACTACAATTTGTCCAATAAAATATCTACTATTAAAGGTCCGTTAAGATGAGTCATGTTATAAAAAAGAGCAAAGTATATATGTTAATTGATTTGGGTAGTTATTTTGCTTAAAGTGAATTTCCCAAACCATCAGCCACCTCCATATTTAAATGCAAGAATGAAGTAAACACAGTATCAGGCATCTCAGACAAACCATGGCCTAAGAACCCTTGTATAGCTCCTCTCATTTAATGTCAGTAATCTGTTCTAGAAAATCGGATAGATGTTTTGTGTAAAAATCCTAGCTAGAAGTCTATTTCCCATTACCGTAGGAAAAATTATGTGCTACACATCAATCTAAAGCCTCTAAATATTTTCTGACAATGTACCAAAACAGTAAAAGTCTTTGAGAAGTAGAAAATTATCATGTTAGGATATTAAATCCTAAAATCATGTATTTCTAATCACCATTTTTTTTTAAATCGCTTTGTATGTATCTCAGACACAGTATTTGTGACAGTCTATCAGCTGCATTTGGAAAATATAACTCCAGACTTGTGGGACACACTGACTTATTTTAAATGCCACATGAAAGTTTTAGGAATGAAAACAAAATTTTTTCCTAAATATAGACTGGAAACACTGTATGGAAAGGAACGTTCCCTTCACTATAAAGTATGAGTATTTAAAAAAAACAGAAGAAGTGATTACAAACATTAATCGGAGAGATGTTTTAAAGTATGTGCCTTAAATTAAGGTAAATGGCATGACAGATTTGTTTTGTTTCTATAGAGTCAAAGATATATAAAATGGAATATGTGCTTAGTTTATTTCGTGACATTACCTTCTCTAGAAATTCTGCCCTTTTCCAATTCCCTTCTAGAAATACATTCTGAAGGCATTTCATCAGAGTCTTCTTTAATCTCCTCTGTGATGTCCAAATTAGGTTTGGGGAAGATTTTTCCAAATCCTATATTGGATGCATCAACTTCAGTAGCAGGTAAATCTAAGAGTTCAATATTAACATTAACCATTAAGAATCTCTCCTTTAAAAATAGTTTTTGGGTCCCCACCTCCTATTTTATATTCAATAATATATCTTCTGGCACTAAAATTCTTTGGTGTTTCTCAATATACTAAAAGAGGCATGCACAAACATTTTCTATAAAGGTCCAAATAGTAAAAAAAAAAATTGTGTTAAAGGGTGACTAGCCATGAGATAAGAAAAATTTATAAAAAGAAAAATGTTAAATAAACACACTAAAAAGGAGCTACCTGAAAAGGCACTACATTCTCACTCACCATCCAAGATAGGAATTAAAACTAGTCACAGTTTTTCACTCACTATGTTTGCAATACTTACTAGAATTCTATCCTATATTCACACAAGTGCTCAAAGATATATGTGCAAAGACATATTCCAGTATTTTCTGTAATAGTAAAAGAAGGGAAACAACCTCAACTTCTATGAAAAAGGCATGATAAAATATTGACAAAATTATATTAAGGGCTATTATACAGCCAAAAAATGTAAAGTATATGTTTATGCTTTGACATAGTCAGCTACCCCTAACTAGATTGTAAACTTCAAAAAAGAGACCATGGCAAACTTGTCCATGGAGTCCGCTAGATAACAAACTTTCAACAAGTCATTAATGAGTGAATGATAAATACCGTCAAAACATTATGTTCATTTAAAAAATAAGAGTGAAATGTGTTCATACATATACAGGATAAGGTCTGGAAGGATACATACATACACACACACAGACACACACACACACACGTTATGTATATACACATACCAAATTGCTAACAGTATTTGCCTTTAGGTAGTAGGACACAGGAGAGTGAGGTTTGAGGTGTTAACTTTTTAACAATTTTACTTTGTTTTGGTTACATTTCTATCAACTTGTATTATTTCAGAAATTTCAAAATAAAGACTTAAAGAACAAAAGAACACCATTATATCATCAAGTTCATGGTTAAAACAAGTAAAAAAAACCTGTAATTTCAATACATTTGTTTTAAACTTAAGAATAGTATTCTTGGCAAACAATCTTCCATGTCTTTTGGATTAAAATATATATATATATTTTTTTACATTAAGTCTACAACTCACAAAATAGTAACATTGCTTGTTTTCTAACCAGTATTAATATAGTTACACGAATAAAACCATAGGCCACGGCATGAAACAAGCAATGAAAAAGTCAATAAAAGAAACTCCATTATATTTTTAGTGTAAACATCAGCAAAAAGCACTAAATTTCATTCTAGAGGTCATTATTAGCAAAGGGTAACAGTGACAATCTCACCGTTTACCATCAATTTCTGTTATATAAAAAAGTTGAAAGCGGATATTATTCCATGATTTTGGGAAACACTAATTGCATATTTTAAATAAAGTTGACAAATACTAAAATATGAAACATTATATGTAAAACTTAATTCTAACACAATAAGTTGATTTCAGCATGTGAAATAACTAGAATATCCTTACCATGATTTTTTTCCTCACAATTTTGTTCCTTTTCTAAATCTTTCTTAAATGCAGCTGGCATGTCGGTAGATATATGGAATTCAATTCTTTTATTACCTACAGGTTGTGGTTGGTCAAATACATCTGAAGGTAACAGCACTGGATGTAAACTGCTATTTAAAAACAATCATAGCATTAGTTTGTAATTGCAAATAAAATCCTGAGTAAAATATTATTTCAAGTTTACTTTAAATTTTAAAAGTTAACACTGACAAAGGACTCACTACACTTTTGATATTCAATAAAGTGAGTGACTTAGACTTATTAGTTTAATAAACTTTAATGCTCTCATATAGGTACTACTAAATTATTAGTTTACACATAAAAAGACTGAGGTTCAGCGAGGTCAATAATTTGTATAAGGTCATTCTGTAAACGACAGAGAAGGGATTTGATGACTCTTGATTCTAAACCCCAGGATATTTATTAATATGCAAAACAGTGCATTCTATGTTTGATATTTTAAACATATCTATATAATACTAGACTTTGATGACTTAAAATTGTCAATAGTCACATTAAAACCATGAAAAGAAACAGATGAAATATTGATAATATAACATATTAATATTTCTCATTATATCCAAAATACTATTTCAGCATATAATCAATACAAAAAGTTATCAAGATATTTTACATTATGTTTTCATACAATTTTAATGTGGCTCACATTAATTTCTACTGTTCAGTGTCACTATAAAGATTCAAAGGGAAAAAAAGGTAAAATACTCCAAATCAAACATGTATAAAACAAGTATCATTTTACTGGCAACTTCTGGACTATAACAAAATGTCCAAAACACAATGGAAAGGTAAGGTATATCTACTAACATTCTTGGATAACTACGGTCTGACCCTTATCCCAAATCTGCAAATTCTTTAGGAAGTTTATTACAAGATAAAGTAGTGCAAAAGGAATTCTTAATTTTTAAAAATATAAATGGCATTCCAATGGCTTCTTCAATAAATTCAAACTCCATCGCCTAACATTTAGGGGAGGTTTCACATCCTTCTAGCTTTCCCTTTCATCATTTCTATTCCTATTCAATAAATTTTCCTACCTCTGGAAACTTTCCTTTTATTCTTCCATTCACATAGGATACAGTTTCCCTGCCTAATTTTTGTCTCCCCTCCTTAAAGGGCCAGCTCAAATGTCTCCTCTCTCTTACAACCTTTTCAAATTTCTCAACTGGCTGTGACCTCTCTTTTCTCACAACCTTTTAGTTCTTAGTTTATATTTCCTATGTCATGTATTATAATTGCTAATGCAATAATCATCTGTGCATTTGGCTTATTATACTTAAGATTATTAACTCACTGTTTGAAAAGACAGCATTAAACTTTAAAAGCATGCTTCAAACTACACACAATATTTAGCAGAAAACCTTACCATACACTCAATAAATACTTAAAGGCACTCGGGTGGGTCCTGTGTGCCAAGTAAAGATATGTGAATTTTTATCTGCTGGGTACTTTTTAAGTAAAAAATGTTTGATATCAGGTGATGGAGTTAAGAGAAACTAAATAACTGTATATAAACACACTGATGTTTATATTAGTGACATTATTCACTAATATATTACACTAGTGACAGTAATGTCACTAACAAAACTGTAAATGCACGAGGAGAAAGAGAAAAGAAATGATAAAAGGAAAGTAAATGAATTTTGTTTTCAACAATATCTTAAGTGCCTATAAGATATTCTGAGTCTGCAGACAGGAAGCTGGAAGCAAATACCTTAAGGCTTACGACAGAGAAAAGAGTAGTGGTCAACTGTGAGAGAATTATGAATATTTGTAAATTTGGCAACTAGGAAGCCAATGTAAACCAAGAACACTGACAGGAAACAAATGCCAGAATGAAGAATGATGTGAATTAAGCAAGTAAACAAAGTACATACAGACAACCCTCATTTTTTAGTTCAAATAAAATTACCTGTGTGAAGGACACAAAGGTGTATTCAACATATCCTTTATTTTTCTCTTTTTTCTCACATGGCGCTGCTTTATTGTTTTAGGTCTTTTGGGCTGAAGATTTGCTAGTTCCATTAATTTGTTCATTCTACAATGAGGAGAGGGATGATAAACAAAATTTCCTTTCTAGAAGCATAGCTATTTACACTGTTTCTATTAAAGTTAAATTTGTATTTTGGTGTATAATTTAAATTATAAAATGATTTACTTACATCAAGTATATAGAACACCATCAATTAAGAGATAATCAATTTGATAAAAGCTCAAATACTAAATTGCCTTGCTTAGCTTTCATCTTACTTAGAAAAAATTAAAAATAGACTTAATTACATGTTATCAATTTTTAAAATGTATGTTTCATCATAAGCAGTTGCCCAAATAAAATGGCTGGACTTCATGCCAAACAGCTGAACAAGATACAATAATAAAATCGATATAATATTAATGTTCTTAAATCATTTTTATTCATATTCTAATTATTAAACAGAGCCTGGACTGAAATATGTCATTTAAAAGCATTTTGTGCAGAACTGTTGCAAATCATTATATAAATAAGGTAACTTAAATTACCTGAGAACCGTTTTCAAATACTGTACTATGCTCTGAAGTAGTTTCAGGAAGTGACAACACCTTGTACATAGCTTTTCTCTATTAAGAGTATGAATATTTAATATTAAAGATAGATCTTGTCTAGGCATTTCTGTATCATCTACAGAGCAGGAACTTGGAAACCGCTAGTCCCAGCTCTACTTCTCAAGGTTGTATATTTGTAAAATACACACACAACAAAATACAAAAGAGAGGAAGGAGGGTATTGTTCAAATAAGCTTTAAACCTTTTTTCCCTGAGGAAAAATGAAAACATATGCTGTAATTTAAACCCTTTTAAAAAACCATGGTTTACCAAAAACTTTATGAAAAAATTTAGTTATTCAAAGTATATGTCTGTATTTATAAATTGCTGACCCGAAGTACACCAAGCCTCTACAAGAGTGCTAGGCATATATTCAGTAATTATTGGCTGAATAAATGAATAGTACAGGTTGAGCACCCCTTATCCAAAATGGCTGGAACCAGAAGTATACCAGTTTTGTAATATTTGCATATACGTGAGATCTCTTGGGGATGAGACACAAATTTAAACATGAAATTCATTTAAGTTTCATATACAACTTATACACAAAAGACTGAAGATAATTTTATACAATATTCTTAATAATTTTGTACATGAAATAAAGTTTGTGTACATGGAAACATCAGAAAGCAAAAGTGTTGGCTGGACATGGTGGCTCACGCCTATAATCCCAGCACTTTGGGAGGCCAAGGAGGGCGGGTCACTTGAGCCCAGGATTTTGAGACCAGCCTGTGCAACATGGTGAAACCCTATCTCTACAAAAATATGAAAAATATTAACCAGGTGTGGTAGCACATGCCTGTAGTCCCAGCTACTGGGACTGATGCGGGCAGATTGCTTGAGCCCGGGAGGTTGAATATGCAGTAAGCCATGATTGCACCACTGCACTCCAGTTAGGGCAAAAGAGTAAGACCCTGTCTTAAAAAGAAAAAAGAAAGAAAGAAAACAAGCAAAGGTGTCACTAAGCCAGCCATATGTGGTATCATACTGGTACTCAAAAAATTACAGAGTCTGAAGCATTTTGGATTTCAGATTTAGTTTAGAGATACTCAACCTGTACCATTTTTCTTTTGTTTAGGTCTTGTTACATTTCCTGAAGATAAGAGAGAAGCATGAAACTAGAGCTTGGTACACGCAAAGGCTATGTTCTCTCTCAGGACTCAAGATGAATTACTGGCAGAATTCCTCACTACATCCTTTAATGGAAACCTAAGTAAACAAACAAAAAAGGGTTTGGCCAGGTTACTGTAGCATTTCTAATTACTATCATTATTTTTATAAAGAAAGTGAAGTTCACAGAGGTTAAGTAATTAGCCCACAGTTAACACTCAACAAGTTAAAGTAACCATCTATCAGGCACTGCCAGCTTCCCTAAATGTCTCTGTTTAAGACAGATAGTGTATTCACTCCCATTTTATAGTTTCAGCCCCACCTATGCTTTGATTTTAACTCTTCCCTTAGAAAGAGAATATACTGCACATTGTACCACTACTTGGGTGGACACTGACTCAGTCAAATTGCAATTATTTGTATATGTTGCTCAGAGTCTGCTTGGGTTCTGCCTCATGCCAACCACTCACACCTCCTATATACCACTTCTTCCGTGCACAGTCACCTAAGATTTTGATCATTTTCCCATTAGAGTCCTGCAGACAGGGGTTGACAAACTACAGCTCAATGACCAAATCCAGCTAGCTGCCTGTTTTTGTAATTAAAGTCTAGTTGGAATAAGACCACACCAACTCATTAGGTGTACTATCTATGGATGCTTTCCTACTACAAGGGTAGAACTGAGTAGCCACAACAGAGACCACATGACTCTCAAAGTCAAAAATATTTACTCTTTGGTCCTATAAAGAAACAGTTTGGCAATTCCTGTTCTAAGCCAGGCTGTGGATTATATACATGACCATTATTAACAATGTACTATTCTTTGTCAGAATCCTTAAATAAAATGCATAGATTGTCAAGAACTATCAATAAAAAGAATAATTCATCTGCAGTAGTTACTATGAATAGTTTTGTATGAAACCCTAAAGAATTACTCTAGAAATTATTCTGAGGTAAGTAGAGTCCAGAAGAATAAGCATCTGTCAAAACATGAACATGGACGATGTATGTTATGTTCTAAGTTATGTTCTAAGGTTACCATAAACACTAAATCACTGTCCCTAGGAAAATTCAGCATTAGGTTCTTGGAAGCCTTTGTTTACAACATCTTGTCATCTGATCAATACATTACCTTGTTTGATATGTGTTTATGTCTAAGAACACCTTACTTAATATACACTGTTGATTCATTAACATTGACTCACAGTCAATACTACCGTAACTCTGGCCTGAAGGAAAGCCATGTATTTTCTCCATCAGGCTTGACATAGCGTTCTTGAGCTCAGGAACACTAAAGAGCACTTCAACACCATGCTCAAGGGCCATTTTAAACACAAGAGTCGCAACAAAAAAACTCAAAAATGTGAAAAAAGGTAGTGCTGAACAGACTATGAAAAGGATACTTGTTTGTAGTATAAGAACTGAAACAAGAAGGCAGAGGGTGTCTTTATTTGACTTCATCTCAGAATGTGTGTGTTGGCTGACTCAAATTTTTCACCACATGGTACAATGTCCATTTCCACAAAAAAACTTTAAAAAGTACATCAAGGCCGGGCACGTGGCTAATGCCTGTAATCCCAGCACTTTGGGAGGCTGAGGCAGGCGGATCACCTGAGGTTGGGAGTTCGAGACCAGCCTGACCAACATGGAGAAACCCCGTCTCTACCAAAAATACAAAAATTTATCCAAGCATGGTGGCACATGCCTGTAATCCCAGCTACTCGGGAAGCTGAGGCAGGAAAATTGCTTGAACCTGGGAGGCGGAGGCTGTGGTGAGCTGAGATCGTGCCATTGCACTCCAGCCTGGGCAATAAGAGCGAAACTCCGTATCAAAAAAAATAATAATAATAATAATAATAAATAAAAAGCACGTCGATTATTGATTTTGAAGTCACAAATAAATTTTAGCACGTAGGCAAATTCTCAGATATGGAATCCACAAATAACAAGGCTCGAACGTACTTTATAATACCATAATCATCAATCTAAAAAATTATGCATAATCCAAAAATTTTCACTTAGGTCTTGTTATCTATTCTCAGGTCTTAATTTATAGCTGCTATATATGCCTGAGGTGTTGGGGGGCTGAGGACAAATTCTAATCACCCCAAATTATTAAGTATTATACACACAAAATCTAGGGAGAGCAAGAGTCTCTTTCTTACATTCTATGTTTCTTGGAAACTAAACAAATTTTTCATGTTACAAACCTCTGTCGGTCCTCATCATCAGTGCTTTCATATTCTGATTCTTCACTAGATAATTCCTCATCCTCGTCTGGCAAAGGAGGTTCCTCAGGTGGCTGAGGAGATGTGGGTGGAAGAGGTGCATGCAATGGCATATAGTCTTCATACTAATTAAAAGAATAAAACAAAAATACTATGGCAGTCCAAAATATTTATAGAACAAACTCCATCTGAATACTTCATTCTCATTTCTAACACATGGTCTTTTTTTTTTTTAACACATTCTACACATATTAAGGGAACACCTTGTATGGCAGATCACTAGCTGATGACAAAATTTGTCTCTTCTTCCTTTACCCTCAGCTGAACTAAATTTTCAAAGCTCCTCTGCAGTTATATTTCCCCTTGTAACTGAGTTATAGCCAATGAAATGAGACCATTAAAAACTCCCACATACAATTCTTCCTTCCTGATCTGCAGACTGTGTAGCAATGTCTTCATCAACCTGGGAAGGCACATGGTCGAAACAATTCAGGTGTTTTTCGTGGCTCAGTAGAACAAAATATCCCTCTGCTCTACTTTTGGAAAGGATCTGACATAACCAAAAATAACTTTTATTGTATTAAATGACTAAGAATTTATTTGTTAACAGCAGCTAGTATAACCTTAACTAATTCTCCAGTAATATATCAAGCACTGAGTTGGTGTTGGGGTTACAAAAAGAAAAAAAAAACAAATCCTAAAATTAATAGTACATACATTAGAAAAGCAACAAATCCCAAACCACATTCTCTTCTATTCATATATGAACACTCACAGTATTAATAATTTTGCATTGCTATTATTCATAAATATACTAGGAGTACTACAGCAAAATAATAACTAAAATTATTCAAGAGCAGGTATAGCCTACTTCTAAATTATTGACAGATTTGCATAGTCAAGTCTAATAAAAATATCAGCCCCCTTTTTCGTCTTTTGCAAAAAAAGCTCTATTTGTGACAAAACCAGAACTATGAAATCTTTAGGTAATTTAGTTAAATATAACTACCTTATAGGATGGCACAATGTTTTGGCTCAAAAAACTTAACAACACTGGATGAAATGATAGCCTTTATTGACAAAGGCATTTCTTTCATATTCTGGCTTTTCCTCACTTAACAGTTCTCAGTTCTACTATTATCATCATATTACTTTATACCCGTTCCTTATTTTCAATGTACATCAGAGGTTGCTACAACACCTGTATAATTCAGCCTCAATAATCCCATTCAGGAAGAGAAATTTTGACTTGAAAATTCTAAGAGCTTTCTTACCATGGGAGGTCGCACAGTAATTGGTCCAAAAGGTGTGGGCAAATTCATTTTATTCATAAGATGAAGGACCTTAAAATGGTAAGACATTTAAATTCACATATAAAATGATTCAACTCACATCTTGTATTTTATGCACTAAGAAACTTTGCTATAATACTATTTATTAATTGAGTGTAAAGGAAGACCTGCCCATCTCTTGCCTTTATAATCTCTGCATAAGGTAAAACAAGGCATTAGTATATCTCAGATTAACCTTCCTAAAATGTCAATTCTACATGTTCAATTAGTCCCATCGCTAAGAATGTAACGTTCTTGCAATATAAAAACTACTGAAATGATTTTATATCTTTAACCCAATTATTGTAAAATTATAAAACAGAGAAATACATTAAAAAATAAACATCATCTATACTTTGTACTTCAAAAAAATATGTTATTACTGCCAATATTTTTAAGCATTTGCTCAGGGGTTTACTATAACTTTTCTTTTAAGAATCTCTATGTTAATGATGTATTCTAAAGTAATAGAGAATTATCACAAATTACATTTCCCAAACTAGCTTCTGTTTATTAGTATCCACTTATACGATACCTTATAAAAGTCTCTACTTGAAAGTAGAAAATATTTAATTACATTTAAAATACTGTATCACTGGCTGTATAGAATTAGTCTGATTACTTTTATGAGAATCAGCATGAAAAATAAAGTATCAAGCTATACAACAAGTCCTTTTAGGAAAAGTTTTATTCTACTTACCTGTACATAGAACTTAGGCACACTTGCCAAGGCATTTACAATGTTTGCTAGGATTGTGCTGGAAGGTGGTGGGTACATATACTTGAGGCATGAATTTAAAGGAAAAGTCAGCCTATAAAACAAAAAACATTTAAGATGCTTATGTTTTCATAATTTCATATCAGTAACTCATTTTAGGTAACCTGATAACAAACACACTGCTCAAATGATACAGTACTATTAGATTTACCTTGTTCCTAAAAGATCCAAAGTACATTTAAAAAGAAAAATAAGCTACTGCATTTCTTGGCAGAGGTTTATCTTGTAGCTCTGAACATCTTAATAGATGCTTTCTCTGCACTGAATTCAGTGACAAACTCATAACTCAAAATGTTTATTCAACATATTAAAAATATGCATGACATTAAATATCTTTGTTTTTAAAATTATCTTATTTGCAATGATATCTGTATATAACACAATATACAATAAGCAATAAGATATCTGTATATTACAATATATAGTAAGCAAAAAGCAGTAAGATATCTGTATATCTGTATATAACACAGAACAAAAGCAAAAGAAAAGCAAACAAAAACGCTAACCCATGGTTTGGTGCAATTCCATTTTCTACTGTTAAATAACCAAGTTCTTTCTTTTCTTTATCATCTTCCACAGGGTCATCAGACCTAGGACATACAGAATCAAAGTTAATCTTATCTTTCCAAAGGGTGAAAAACTGCACACAGAAAAGATAAATTACCTTTTCAAACATGTCATTATAAAAACAGCTTCATTAAAAAAAAAAAAAAAAACTTTCAAGTATTTCTCAAGCGAACACCAATAAATGGGAAGGGAACTAAAATTAACTAAAAGTAACCTTCACTGAATCCTTTCTGTATTATTATTGCATTGAGCACTACACATTTTCATATACTCTTCACAGCAAGACTATGAAGTGGCATAATTGTCACTGAACAAAAATAAAACTAAAGTTTACATGGTATAAAACAGTGGTAATCAAATGTCTTTAATGTGTGTCATAATCACTTGGAGAGTTTATTAAAACTCATAGACTTCTACAACATTTTCCCATCCCTTCCATCCCTCAGTTAAGTTTCTGATTCAGTAAGACTGGGTTAAAGCTCAAGGTTCTGTATTTTGATCAAGTTTACAGATGATACAGCTGATCTAGGGACCACACTTTGAGAACCACTAGTGTAAAGCAAATTTGTGAAGCTGTACTACGAAGAGTCACAGCCGGAAACAAAATGCCAGTCTTGATTTCATGACACTGTGATATCTCTGATACAAAGACTTCATACTAGTTATTTTCCCTCCATTGAAAGTTGAAGATGAATTCATTTCAGCCCACTCCCTTCCCACTTCATAATGATTAGCCCGTAATATTAAATCTGGTTCCTAATGCACAATTAGCAGCAAAAATAAACATACTGTTTTACTGTACTAGGTTTAATGGAAAAATCTGTCATTATTCTTCCAATTACCTGCTAGTCTGAAAACAATACAATAACTGCATAACTGCTTAAAAAAAACACACACTTTAAAAATGTAACAAAAATGTATGATTTACATACCTTTTTTTTTTTTCAGAGCCTGAAGTGGGACATGGGGAGTGAACTCGATCTTGCTCTTTTGCAAATTCAACGACTAAAGTATGACCTAAAAGTTTCAGTTGATGGAGTCTTGTCAATGCCTTCAGTTAAAAGAACAAGAGTAAACATTTCACAATTGTACCAAAAATGATTTGTTAGAGACCAATTTTTATACTTTTTTTTTTTTTGCTAATGCTGTAAACAGTTCCTTGACTATTTCCTAATTTATTTTTAATCTCAGGCTATCAAGCCTTTATTACTTATTAAAGGACTACTTCCTATAACTTAGGAAAATAAAAATCTAGCTAAATCCCACTTTATGCCAGCTCTGCTTATACCCAGGCAGCTGAAAATGGCTAGAAAACAAACTAACAAATTTCCCTGGCCTCACTTTCAATTTATAAAAACTACCAGAAATCTCAGGGTGATTTTTAATTATGCCACAAAATTACTTATTACAATCTTAGTCTATTTTTTCCACCTGTATCTAAGAGAGTATTTTGTACTTTCTTCTTGTTCCTTAACCTCACAATACTTTTCTTGTATTCCGTTAGCTTAGCACCTTGTTTTCTACTTTGAGACAACAGAAGTGATGACATGAGAATATCAGACTCCCACTATAACTCCCCATCAACCAGCATATGCATGCTGTCTGTTATCATCTATTAACTATCCACATGCCTATCTAAATCCAGCTGCTTAACTTATATACTAAATTCCATCCTCTCATCTCCTCAAGGGTCTTTACTTAGCTATGCTCTGGAATTGTGTGTGGTGAGGGGTGTGGAGGGTGATCTTATTTATACTGTTAATTTACTGTCCTCTACTGGATTATCCGTATCAGTATGAAAACATGCTCCTATTTCTCCCATCCTAAATTTGTATTATTAGTTTTGCAGTAAAACTCTGTACAAGCTATCTAAACCCTCTATCTATAACTCCTTTCTGCCTATTCAGTTTCAAACCTATTTCAATCAGGTTAATGCTTTAATAAGTTTACTGAGACTGCTTATCATAGACAACAAATTTTGCATTGTTGGGCCAATGATCAACTCCTAGTCTTCACTTGGTTGCATTTAATATAGTTAATCACTCCTTCCTTGATACATGTCATTCACTTGGCTTCAAGACTTCATACATTCTTTTCTTCCTAGCTCGCTGGTTTGTACTCCTCCATCTCTTTGACTTGTGCCTTCTCTCATGTTCTTAATGTTAGAATGCTCCAGAGCTCTTGTCCTGGTCTTCCTCTCTCTCTCAACATATTATCTTGGTGATTTAATCCAGCATCCGAACTTTAAATCTGTATGCTAATGATTCACTAATTTATAATTTCAGCACAGACTTCTGTCCTGAAGTCAAGGAACACATATTCAAATAATGGACAGCGCCCCATAGATATCTAACAAACATTTCAAATTCAACATTTCAGAAGCTAGACCACTTAATCTTTCCCCCAGCCCCAAATGTGCTCCACCAGGAGCCATCTGTATTTCAGTTGATAGCAACTCCATTATTCCAATTATTCAGGTCAAAAATCTTGTAATCATCCTTAATGCTTCTTTCCCACATTCCATATCCAAGTCATTAAGAAATCCTGTTTGCCTATACCATAAGGCCATAGTCATCAAAACAGCATGGTACTGGTATAAAAATAGGCACATAGACCAATGGAACAGAATAGAGAACACAGAAATAAACCCAAATACTTACAGGAAACTGATCTTCCAGAAAGCAAACAAAAACATAAAGTAGGGAAAAGACACCTTATTCAACAAATGGTGCTGGGATAATTGGCAAGTCGCATGTAGAAGAATGAAACTGGATCCTCATCTCTCACCTTATACAAAAATCAACTCAAGATGGATCAAGGACTTAAATCTAAGACCTGAAACCATAAAAATTCTAGAAGATAACATCAGAAAAACCCTTCTAGACATTGGCTTAGGCAAAGACGTCATGACTAAGAACCCAAAAGCAAATGCAACAAAAACAAAGATAAATAGATGGGACTTAATTAAACTAAAAAGCTTCTGCACAGCAAAAGAAACAATCAACAAACAGACAACCCATAGCGGGAGAAAATATTTGCAATCTATACATCCAAAAAAAACACTAATGTCCAGAATCTACGAGGAATCCAAATAAATCAGCAAGAAAAAAAAAAATCCCATGGGCTAAGGACATGAATAGACAATTCTCGAAATAAGATACACAAATGGCCAACAAACAACTGCGCAACATCACTAATGATCATGGAAATACAAACCAAAATCATGAGGCAATACCTCCTTACTCCTGCAATAATGGTCATAATGAAAAAATCAAAACATAATAGATGTTGGCAGAATATGTGGTGAAAGTGACTTTCACACTGCTGGTGGGAATGTAAACTAGTACAGTAAGTATGAAAAATAGTGTGGAGATTCCTTAAAGAACTAAAAGTAGACCTACCATTTCATCCAGCAATCCCACTACTGAGTATCTACCCAGAAGACAATAAGTCATTATACAAAAAAGACAGTTGCACATGCATGTTTATAGCAGCACAATTTGCAACTGCAAACATACGGAACCAGCCCAAATGCCCATCAATCAATGAGTGGATAAAGAAATTATGGTATATATATATATATATATATATATATATTCCATATATATAACATGGACTACTACTCAGCCATAAAAAGGAACAAAATAATGGCATTTGCAGCAACCTAGATGGAATGGGAGACCATTATTCTAAGTGAAGTAACTCAGGAATGGAAAACCAAACATCGTATGTTCTCACTCCTAAGTAGGAGCTAAGCTATGAGGACCCAAAGGCATAAGAATGATACAATGGACTTTGAGGACTCAGGAGAAAGTGTTGGGAGTGGGGGTGAGGGATAAAAGAATTCACAATGGGCACAGTGTATATTGCTTGGGTGACAGGTACATCAAAATCTCAGAAATCACGATTAAAGAACTTATTCATGTAACTAAACACCACCAGTTCCCCCAAAACCTACTGGAATAAATACAGTAAGAAATCCTTGCTTCTACCTTCAAAATATATAAAGAATCTAATCACCGCTAACCACTACCATTGTGGTCAAGGCAACCATCAATTCTGGACTGAATTACCACAATATTTTAACGGATTTCCGTTTCTACCTTTCCCTCCCTTCAGTCTAGTCACAAAAGCAAAAGCAATTCTTTGAAATATCAAGGTCACCCCCTTGCTCCAATGGCTTCCTATTTTACTGACAGCAATCTAAGTTCCTTACTATAATCTACATAATATAGATTCTATGACTTCTCTGACTTCAAATCCAATGATCACTCCCACTCCTGCTCCCACAGATCACTCCCACTATGTCTGCTCCAGTCACAGTGGCTTCCTTGAACAACCTGACAGGCATGGTCACATCCTAGAGCCCCTGTTCCAGCTGTTCCTCTAATTCAAAGGTACTTCTCCCAGAAATTTCATTAGCTAACTCCCTTCGCATCCTTCAAATTGTTGTTCAAATATAACCCTAACTACAGCCTGACCTCTCCCCACTTAGCACTCCTGATCTTATTGCTCTACTTGTCCTTTTTCCATAGCATTTATCATCTTCTAAAATATTAAAGTTTATTATTTATTGTCTGTCTCCCCTTTTGAGAATATGAACTATAATCATCTTTGTCTTCACATATAATCCCAAAACCTAAAACAGCATCTAGCACATAGTAGGTACTTAACATTTTTGAACACGTGAAAGTACAAGCCTTAACCAGAGACCGGTTTTGTGCAAGACAACTTTTCCACAGGCCGGGGTGGGGGGTGGGGAGAAGATGGTTTCGAGATGAAACTGATTCATCTCGGATCATAAGTCATTAGTCAGATTCTCATTGAGAGCGCAACCTAGATCCCTTGCATGTGCAGTTCACAACAGGGGCCAAGGCACTGCTGATCTGACTGGAGGTGGAGCTCAGGCAGCCAGGCGGAGTCGCCCTGAATAGAGATAAAGCTTCCTCAGCCTGCCAGTCACCTCCTGCTGTGCGGCCCAGGTTCTAACAGGCGGTGGTTAGGTACCAGGCCGTGGCTGGGTACCAGTCCGTGTCCCAGGGTTTGAGGATCCCTGCCTTACATCATCATACAAAGTTAATTTTAAAATGTTTCAATAATTTTCAAGACCTTAAATGAACTTTAGACCTCTTTACTGTCAGTGAAGCCTTGATTATCTGAAATGAAGGTCATCTAACCTGACTTACTCCAACTTTCTTCTTCTCAAAATGGGTATCACATATGTTCTTATTTTCAAAGATTTAAGGTTTTTCATTTTTAATGTTAACTCCTCCTACCTGACTCGGCTACTTACTCTATTCTTGAACATTTCTCCCTTTGTTTTCTTAATCTATCACTTTCCAATAAGGCCAAATGCTCTCTAGCCTAAAAGCCCTATCAATATTGCCATTAACCTCTTACTGCTTCCTTTCACTACAAACATTTCCAAAGACAATGACTGGCTCCATGTCCTCTCCTCCAAGTTATTCTTGACCCTAAAACAATGCGTTTTTCATTACCATACTTTATTTATAATGTATTATATTTTTAAAAATACTTTTTTTCTGAAAAAAAATTACCTATCATTATAAAAGTACATATTAATATAATATGAAAGCCCTCTGTAATCCTACTCTCAGAGAAAGATGCTTTTAACATTTTGGTGTATAGTTCTGCCATATTTTTTCTGTGTATATGCTAACATGTATACCATTAGTTTCAAAAAATCTGAGGTTACATCATACATAATGTTTCGCAACTTTATTCATGTACTCTATCTGGGCTATCATTCCATATTAACACATACCATTTGACATCATTCTCAGACAGTTGCAGTCCAGTATATGGATATAATGTGATTTAAGGCTTCCCTTCCTTTTACCGATGAGAATTTGGGTCATTTCTATTGTTTCATGGCAAAAAGACTTTAATAGATGTGTTCATTCCTCATTTTGCATCATCACAGGATTTCATCTTCTTAAAACACACTTCTCTTTGCATCAGTGATAATTTCCTTTCTAGTTCTCCTACTTTAACTGCTCCTTCCCATTCTTCTCTCCTAGCTTATTATCCTTTGGGCAATCATATTTATTCACATGGTTGAAGAATCTTTCCATTCTTCACCTTGCCTCAGCTCTCACTAATATTTTTAAATATTTCCATAAAAGTAGCCCAATGACCCCTCCAAGTTAACAGATGACAAGTGAATTCATCATATGCCTTTGCAAACGTCCTCTGGATCCTCATGTCAGCTAATATAACAACCCAAATAACTCAATCCTCAATCTAAATATCCTGAACTATTCTTTCTCTCAACCCCTATATTATAAAACCTACAAACTCGATCTCTATTGAATATATATTTACTTCCCCCTTTGTCTTCTTACTGTCTTCTTCAGATAGTTATTCTTGCCTTGGCCATTATAACAGCCTTCCATTTGGTCTCCTACCTCTAATAATTCTGCGCATCCAATCCATGATATGAACTATACCAGATATCTTTAACAGGCCTGATCATATTATGAGCCAGCTCAAAAGTATCAAGTGTCCACCTACTAAACCAAACTCAATACCTCTCTCCCAGACTCAAATCTATTTTTCAAGTTCCATTTCCATCTCAACCCTTAGCTCCTGCTCCACTTATAACTTCCAATATCTCACAGCTTTATTTGGTGTTCTGCAAGCCCAGAAGGCCCATCTCCACTTGTTTCCTTCTGAAAAAATCCAATTAATCATTGGACTTCTAGCTAAAAGATCACCTCCTGTGAATGATTCCCTGGCATTATAAAGAAATGTATATTCTCCTTTTAACACCTGAAACATCTTACCTTGTAACAGTCACAGAGATATTTATCAATCTAAATCATTTAGAAATTGTTATTTTAATTACATATGCAGTTAGTTTTTCTTTATAGATAATCTACTAAAGGACTGGGCAAGATCTGCCAACTGACAAATCAAATGTAGTCTGTTGGGGAAACTGTTGGAATACAAACGCTTTTGCTTCTTAAAAACCACAGTTAAACATTATCTGAACCAAGATTGTATAAAAGGATCCTGTTGACAACTTTAATCGTCAAGAAAAAGTCATACCTTTATAGCTGCTTTTTCATTAGGGAATGTGGCAAAAGCTGTATGTTTCTGAAACAGAGTTAAGGTACAAATTACTTCCAATATAATTTCAGTTTCTCACAAAGAAATCTGACATTTTACCAGTGGAGTAATGTGACATGTTAATAAAATCACGGGAAAGGATGAAAACTCAAGACCATTTAACTGATTACTAATTTCAGTCCAGTGGTTTTCAATACTTTTTGAGTCAGACTTGAGATGAAAGCTATGCAACCTCTATCATATAAAGACACACGTTTTACACATGCAAATAGTTCAAAAGACCAAGAGTTTAAAGACCTGTTCTACACAGAGGGTCACTTTTAACTAACTAAAAATTTATTTCCTTCATTTATGCAGATCTAAAGATTTTAAACTTTCCTCTATACATAACAATGCGTAGTTTAAAAACATTCATCAACAGAGAAATCATTCTTCAAGGTGCATATTTCCTTTGTGCTTTATCTTTGTAATAATGTTCAATGGGAGAAGTCTATTTTTAAACATAAATTATACGGATTTTAAAAACCATCAGAAAAGAAACACAAATCAACAGTAAAAGAATCACTATGCTAAGGAAGAGCTCTGGTCAATGCTTATTAAAAATTACTTTAATAATTATATCGCACATTCTAATTTTGTCTAATCTGATACACGATGACCTGATGTACTTAAATTGAGCCATATATAATTTTTTTTTTAATTTGCGGGCATAAGTGACATTTAAACTGATCAAAATTGGTCTTTCTTCTAATTCAGTAACTCTCAACTTGGGCTGCACATTAACATTAAAATCACCTAGGGAAACTTTAAAACCACTGAGTCTTGCACCATCGCTATTCCTATTTTAATGAAGAGAAATCTAAAACATCTTTGGATATAAAGCAAAACAAAGTAATTGTGTAAATTCCTACACAGGTACTCTTAACAGCCCTAAAAAATTGTTCCCTAAAAGATGCCATCGGGAAATTTTCATGAAAAGCCTCTTTTTCTAGTTGAAACTCTGCATTTAATTTACGCAAGTCACCAATGTAGCTTCTCCTCTATTTTAATGAACGATTTAACATTGGCTTATAAATGAAGTAGGACTTTAAAAAATCCCTTGATGCACATCTGTAAGAATACTCTTGAGTCCAGGAGAAATAACCCCAAATTCAAAAAAGTTGTGAGGCTCTCAGGATGGATCCGAAAACTCAATATAACTAAGCTAATTTCCATTCTTCTGCTTTGTCGTTCTCACTTGCCCTTTTCTGCAGTGCTATGACTAATCCAGACTCGAGCCGATTAAAACTCCACTTCGCAGAGCAGATATTTTGATAAAAAAGAGGTAGGATGGGGGAGCTCTCATCACACAAGTCCATCTTCCCCACTCGTTTCCATTTTACTCTTGTCAGCGCTCCCCCTCCCCGGTCACTTCCCAAATGCCTTCCCGGGAGACTCCGGAGGGGCGCACCCTTACCAGTCGCCCCTTATCTGACAGGACCCGCACAGACTGAGCCCCGAAGTACTTCAGCAAGTCCTCTTTCTCCTCAGCAGTAAGCTCAGCCGGCAGGTGCCTGACCAGAAGGGTTCGGTCGCCCCGAGGCGGGGAAAGCGAGGAGGAGCTCGTGCATCCCCTTGATATCGCAAGCGGCTGCTCGGGAGCTGCCATTTTCCTTGGAGAAGCAAAAACAGAAATCGTGGGAAGAAGTCTCAGTCAAAATCGCGGCATCAACACAAGCTGGGAGAAATATTTTTTCCGCCTCGCGCTAAGGATTCTGGAAACCAGGAAATACCGAGAAAGAAAGTCACCTTCTCGCGAGAACTGCGCCACGGAAAAGCGGCAACCCTTCGAAGACTCTTTCTTCGGGGAAGGGCGCGGTCTCCGGAAACACTTACAAGCAAAAATTGGCCCAGAGATATGCGAGGGTTAACACCAGTTGTCAATCAAAGAAGGAAACAGGAACCCCAGCCACTTCAGGGAAAGAAGGTTGACGCTCAAGGACAAGAGGACTCACGACTGCGCATGTGCGGGCTGGGACCGTCACAGGGCGGGGCGGGGCGCACGGCGGGGCGGGGCGCACGGCGGGGCGGGGCGCACGGCGGGGCGGGGCGCACGGCGGGGCGGGGCGCACGGCGGGGCGGGGCGCACGGCGGGGCGGGGCGCACGGCGGGGCGGGGCGCACGGCGGGGCGGGGCGCACGGCGGGGCGGGGCGCACGGCGGGGCGGGGCGCACGGCGGCGAGCGCTATCTGGAGCTGACCGCGCGGCTCTTAATCCCTGGCCTTGGGAAAGTGAATTGGCCTGAATAGCAAGGAGGAGAACTTGGGTGTGGAAATACCGGGTATGTTCTTACAGTATTTAGATGGTAAAATATAAAGCTAGCCAGTTATTCTGTCAACTCATTAGACACCATTGTAGGGAGGAGAACTCAGTTTAAGGGGCAAAACGTTGAGAGTTCAGACTTTTTTCTTGAATCAGTAGGCATTTAGCAGACGGATAGGCCCCTGCCAGGGTTCATTTCGCAGAAATGGCAGCCTCTAGGGAGAGGTAACCTAATAAATAAATTATTGCGTGTGTGTGTGTGTAGGGGTGTGTGTGTGTGTGTGTATGTGTGTGTGTAGGTGTAGGTACTTTTCTCCCTATTTTACAGCTGAGGACACTGATGTACAAAGAGGTTAAATCACACAGCTAGAAAGTAGAAGAACTAAGTTTTGACCCTTGGTGTTCTGACTTGGGGTCTACATTCTAATCCACTGTTCTGCCTAGATTCTGAATGGAGTGAGGCAGGGATCATCCCCGGAGGGTCAGGAATGTACCCCTCACCCCATACAGAGAGGGCCTTGAGGATTCTAAAGAGAGGTTTTATGCTAGATGTAGCTGCTACAGTCTGGAGAACGAGAGTTCCTCTTACAGTTCTTTTTGCCACTTAAATAAATGTTAGAGATACAGCAGTAAGCAGTATACCAGCAATCTGCTGTCATCCCACATTGGTTGGGGAAAAGGAGAGAGACAGATATTAATGAAAACTAGAAGACAAACATGAGAAGAACCTTCCCCACACACCCACCAAAATATCAGATAGGTAGAGCCAGACCACGTAGACGCTGTAGATTTGTTAGGAGCCCTTTTTATTTGAAGAACATTTAGAAACTGACAAATTCTTTAAGTAGGTGTGTGTTGAGGGGAGAGAATCAAAGTTTAGGTATGAAAATTTCTCCGGTTGCAACGCAAAAAACAGAAGCAGAAAGACCAGTTGGACTACTGTAGAAGTCTGGAGAAAAACACTACCATAATAGTTTGGTGAAAGTGGACATGTAGAGAAGGAACTGGAATTGAGATATGTTTTAGAAGTAGTTGATAGGAACTTGCAGATGAAGAATAGTAAGCAAGGATAAATTCTGGATTTTTGGCTTAAGCTAGATATTATCCATCTGTAGATGATGATGCCATTTGCTGAATGTGAGAAGATTGACCAAGTATAGCTAGGTTAGAAACTGTAGTGGGACATTGGGAATAGAGGAACATATATTAAGTTTAAGGTATCTATTCAGTATCCCTGTTTCAAGTAGGAAGTTGAATGTGTGTGTTTGGCATTCTTGGGAAAGGTCACCACTAGGTATGGCATCAACCTATATGGTATTTATATCTGAAGAATGACAAAGGGTATAGATAGAATTGTGCCCAGAATGGAGTCATGGGACATGCAGATGTTGAGAAGTTGAGGCAAGGAAGAAGAAGAAGACAACCAATTCCTGCCCTCTCAATGCTTACTTTCTAAAATCAAGACAGAATAAATATGTAAATAAAGTTCTTTTCAGAGAATAATAAGTGCTTTGGAAAAAATAGGGTAGTGTTATAAACCGATTGGAGTGGTCATGCTATTTTAAACACTATCCTTCAGCGGCTTTTGTGTGTGTGTTCTTTGAAGACTTGTTTGGAGCTTCTATCAAGGGAGCACTGCTACACGTATGCCCTTACAGAAAAATCATCCTCCTCTATGGGGGTAAGTCATCCTCCTCAGCCGAGTGGGCAGCTTTGGAAGAGACATATATGGGGCAGTTAGGAAGGAAGGGGAACCCAGCTAGTTAGCCAGATCAGCCAAATCAACTGTTGGGATCAGTTGGTGACAGGTGTCATGCAAAATGACCGTCACATCCTCCCTGTGACTCTTATGTTTAGTAAAATGTTCCAGACATAGTGCACATTCTGTAAATATCTATTCAATGAATGAATGCATGAAGGAATTCACTTTTATATTTACCACTGCCTCTTACGGTTAGGAATTACTACAGGGGCTATCAGGCAGAGTTTAATGGTCATTATCTACTGTAATTCAGGTATCATGACTGAGTGGAATAGTTACATGACAGAATTTTATTTTCTCTCCACTTAATTGCTTTTAGTTGTACTCAATGAAATCTACCTTATCCTTTCCTTGACAATATCTCAGGTAGAGGTCATAATTTTCTAGTCACTTTCAGTTGCTATCAGTACAGTTGGTTTGAGATGTCAAGTCCAAACTCCATTAAGGTGTCTCTTCTTACACTCCCCTCATATCAGGCTTGACCTAAAGGATTGCAGGAATATGTAATACACTCTAATCTTTTCTGTGTCTGAGTGTAGGTATGTGTGGTCGTATCTGAGAAGTACCTTTCTCATTCCCTCCTCTTTGTCTAGCCCAGAAGTTCCCAAACTTTTTCAGTTATTGGTACCTTTATTGTCCCAGCAGTTTTTTCTAGCACCCCTTGATGCCACCTTATTTCCTATTCCACTCTGGTTTTCCAAGAAGCACTTGTTTAATATGAGAGCAACAGCCAAAAACCCAGCTTTTCAAAGATATGACATTCTTAAAAGGAATTAAACAATATCTAATGTTCAAATTGAGAAACATCTCAAGCTGGTAGTTCAGGTAGTGTCTGGTAAACAGTGAGTATTGCTATGTTTCCCTCAAATATTTAAAATATCCTATAGTACCTCTATAAGGTGGCAAGGGTACCTGGGGCACCTTAGCACAGTTTGAGAACTGTGAATTTAACTCATTTTCAGTCTTGATTTTCTTTGTTGGGGAATGGGAGGTGGGAAAAGTAGTGGAGCTTGGGAGTGTCTGACTTCACTGAGCAATTGTTGGTTCTTTATCTCATTCTTATTCTCAGGGGTTTTGTGTGTTGATGGAGGTCCCCGCTAATGTGGTGGTTTTCTTGGGTTAATTTTCATCTTCATCAGTTCCTCCATGTTACTGAGTACCTTCTCAGACAGAATTACGTTTTTTGCTTCCTTTGGTTTATGTCCCTAGTTTTCCTCACTTGACCACATGGCTACTTGTACTTCCCTATTACATCTTCCCTTTTACCCCCAAACTCCCCATTTTTCCACATGAAGACAGGAAAACTGCTGGATCCTATCTCTGGCATGCTTTGGAGAACTACAATAGGGAGAAGGGTTGATCCCAATATTTGTCCTGGCTTCTAGCCAAAAGCATTCCCCTCACCCTTCATAGCCAAGCTTCTAAAGAGAGAGACATAATTATTCTTATTTCTTCATCTCCCATTCACTCCAAAGTGTGCTCCTGACTTCTGATCCCATCAGTCCACAAGGTAGTTCTTCTTAGGGTCACTAGTTACCTCCCAGTTACTAAATCTAATAGGCCTTTTCAGTTCTCATTTTAGCTTCTCAGCAATGCTTGGCATACTTGACCACTTCTTCGTTGAGACGCTATCTTCCCTTGGTTTCCAAAACACACCACTTCTTCTACTGTTCGATCTCACTTTCTCTCATGCCTTACTCTAGTAAATCTTTGACTCCATGCTTTCTCCTATTTCCTGTCACCTTGAATCCTTCCCACTTTCATTCTTAGATGGTGACCTTGCTTCTTAATCTCATTCGGGGAAAAAAAGTGAACCAAGTTATAGAGGATTCCCATACCTATTAATCCTAACTGTATCTGTGAGTCTTGGTTAAGCTAACCTCTCTCTTGGGAAGTAAATCTCCTGCCTTCTCATGTACTTTACTGAGCCTTTCTCATCAGTGTATGCAAATGCAATTATTTACCCTTTTGTTTAAAAAAGCCAAAAGCAAATAAAATAATTTTTAAAAACTCTCTTCTTTCCACTTTCCTCTTTGGCTACCATTCCATTTCTTTCTGTTAATAGCAGAACTCTTGGAAATGGTGGTTTATATTTGTTGTCTCCAATTTTCTTCTCCCATATTCTGTTTAGAATATTCCAATCAGATTTGTATCCCAATTGTTTTTCTGAAATTGCCCTTCTCGAGGTCATCAGTGACCTCTACACATTGCTAAATCCAGTGGTAATTTCTTAGATCTTATCCTTCTTGATCTATAAGCATTGCTCACCAAACACAGTTGTTTACTCTGCTCTAAAAACAGTCAAACAAAAAACACCCTACAAACAACCAATAAACCAAACTTCCTTCATTTGGCTTGCTGAATACCAAACTTGCCAAGTTTTTCTCCTATCATTCTGATCACTCTCTTTGTTTCTTTTGCTGATTGCTCTTCATCTCCTTGACCTCCAAAGGCTGGAGTTTCCCATGCTCAATCTTTTCTCATTTTGCCCTACTTGTACTGGACAAGTCATCTCATTCAGTTTTATGGCTTTAAGAACCACACATTGATAACTACCAAATCATATCTTCAGCCTGAACCTCTTCTCTAAACTCCCAATCCATATATTGAACTGCTTACTTGACATTTTCTCAATGTTGTGTAATAAGCATCTCAAAACTAACAGGCCTAAAACTGAGCTCTTGATAGTATTCAAAACTTTTCTTTCAGTTTTTCCCATCTCAGTTACCTGTGACTCCTTTATATCTTTTATATCTCATGCCTTGACATTCAGCAAATTCCCTTTATCTTACCTTCAAATTATATTCAAAATTTGACCATTTTTCACTGTTCCCACTGTTTCTACCATCCTTGTCCAAGCAGCCATGATCTATCTGGAATATTGTCATAGCCTCATGGCTAGTCTCCTACTTTTGCCCTTTCTGTCTGGACGACACAGTAAGACTCAACAATTATTTCATATATTCCTTTACATTTCCCAACTCTCTTGTTGTTAGTTGGGACTATGTGATTCATTTTGGTAGATGGGGTGTTAATGAAAGCAACATGTGTCAATTCCAGAGTATTGCATGGAAGATTGGGTATGAAAACAGTGATCATGTAGGCCACATATTGAGGTGATAGAACCTCAAGCTAAACATAGCCTAGAGTACCAACTCACCACATCAATGACAGCTCCCCTACAGAATAACTTCACTCCCACCAAACTTTGCATAAGTAGTAAATAACTTTTTTCTCTTAAAGCTATTGATAGCTTAGGACTAGTTTTTACCATGCAAAGTCCATTTTAACATGATTAAAAATATATTGCTTCTTCAATATATTTTTATCACAGCAGCTAGAGTGATTCTGTTAAATCTTCAAAACTCTGCAGTAGCTTTCCCCCTCACTTAGAGTAAATGCTGAAGTTATTTTGATCTGTGAGAATTTACATGATCTAACTCCTCCAGTATATTATTTTTATGACTTCATCTATTCTTCCCCTCTTCTTTCCCTCTGCTATAAATACACTGACCTTCTGGCTGTGCTTGAACACTTCAGACCCATAACTAAGACCTTTGCCTCTACCATTCTCTCTTTCAGGGATGCTGTTCCTACAGATATCTGCATGCTTAGCTCCCTGACTTTCTTCAGATGCTTAAATATGACTTTCTCATTAAATTCTTCATTGTCAGTCAACACCATCTCTGCCTCCTCTATTCTCTTCCCATACTGCAAAGAAACAAAAACAACAATAACAACAACAACAACAAAAAACCTGAACACTAGATTTTTCAGTGTTTTGGTTGTCACTGTGTAATAAGCCATCCAATTACTTAGTAACTTAAAACAAACATCATCAAAGTCTTTTCTTTTTTCCCAAGGTAGAATTCATGTCTTCATCCCATTCGTTATTGTAGAACTTTTCACCTCTGTTATAAAAGTTATCATAAATATATTTTATTATAAATAATTGTGTACATAATTTCATTATTACTAATAAGCTCCTTGAAGACAGGAATTTCTATATTCGTCTGTATATCTTCCAAGCATTAACATAGTACCTTACAAATAGATTAATGATCATTGAATGTTAAAATATATATTAGTGAATATTTGACATATGTTTTAAAACATTTATCAGTGAATAAATTAATGTTATTATCAAGAAAATAAAAAACACTGCTGACAACCAGGGATTACATATTCAGTGGTTTGCATGATGACTTTAGGAAACCTGTCTAAAGATTTCTATGCAAAATGATCAGAAAGTTAAAATGTCAATATTATTTTTGTTATTTATTGATAGATTAGATTATGTGTGGATCTCACACATAGTTATTTGTAGACTTAGTCTCTGCCTTTAAATAACAAATGAACAGAGGCAGGATTTATGTGAACTTTTGGCTATTGCAGGGGTAATTAGCCTTTTCTTATGGGGTATAGCTTGCTTATGTCTTCTGTTCTGGGATGGAATCTAGAGAAGATAGGGAAATAGCACCCGAAAAATATTCCTGTTCTAAAATACTTTCTTAACTCCATTTACAATTTGGAATCCATTTGGATGGCACATTTTTTTTAATGTATGCAACCTGGAAGGCTATTTTTCTTAATATAAACCTATACATTTAAGTATTTATTAGTTGATATGGTTTGTCTGTGTCCTCACCCAAATCTCATCTTGAATTGTAACTCCCACAATTCCCACATTTTGTGAGAGGAACCCAGTGGGAGGTAAAGGAATCATGGAGGCGAGTCTTTCCCATGCTGTTCTTGTGATAGTGAATAAGTCTCATGAGATCTGATGGTTTTAAAAAAAGTTTCCCTGCACTAGCACTCTCGCTTTGGCTACTGCCATTCATGTAAGATGTGACCTGCTCCTTGCTTTCCACTATGATTGTGGAGCCTCCCCAGCTATGTGGAACTGTAAGTCCATTAAACCTCTTTTTCTTCCCAGTATCAGGTATGTCTTTATCAGCAGCATGAAAACAGACTAATACATTAGTCAATCAAAAAATTAAAATGTACTAAACATTTCAGAAGATGCCTAGAGAAAATGTTTCACCTGATAAATGGTACTGTCATAAGTAGTTGTTTTTCTGTAATGTGACAATGCTAGATTATCTTCTCACGTAAAAACGTCAGAAAATACAGCTGGTACCAAAAAATTGGAAAAAGAAAGACAAATTAATAGAAAAATGTGTTTAAATAACATAAACAGGTGATTTTACAAAAAGGAAACCTGAATGGCCCATTAACATATGGAAAGGTGTTTAACCTTACTATTGGTAATGGGAATGCCAATTAGACCCCACAAGAATATACCAATTCTCAGTTCTCAAACTGGAAAACATTATACATAGCTATAAAATTTAATGTAGGTGTGTGCATGAGGGCAAATGTTTGTCACAGGCATTTAGAAAAGTAAATCTTCATATTTATTTGGATAAATGTTACCATACTTTTTGATCCGGTAATTCTGCTTTTCAAATCTATCTTATAGAAATAAAAGCATCTATATACAGATGCTGAAAGGTTGAATTAGCTGGACCTAATGGGGCTACCAAAAGAAAATCAGAAAACAAAACAAACTATTTTACAATTTCAACATGCTTTATTGGATCTCCCTTCTCTGTAATCACCCTTAGCATTCCTATTTATTTTGATTTAAAAAACAATCTATTATTTATAATTAAGATTCACTTTCAGTTCAGTTTTTAATACTAATCTCACTTCTAAGTATACACCCTTCTCTAAGCTCAGGGAACCTATGGTGGGGAAGGTGACGTAGTCTTTTCTTTCATTTTCTTCATCTCTTTTTCTTTCTGCTTTAGAATCCACTGGGAAAAGTAGTTCTCTCTTTGCTGTTGATGTCCTATCAAGGCAGGCAACCAAATATATGGGTCACCTTAGTTGTCCTTTTGAGGGCCCTGCAGCATTTATGCCATATAGTCTCATGATATCAGTAATATACTTGCTGGTTGACCTCTTATGATTCTTCTTCAGTTCCTGCCTCTAACCCCTTTGAGTCATTCACCCCAACAGATAAACCTCTTGGGTATGGCCCTATACACATAGAGTCCAGCTACCACCTACAGTGATTTGCTGGTCTAGATGTCAATTATTTTCCAGGAAATCTCAAACTTCTTAGGACTAACTTACAAGTGGCCTGAATAAATGACAATTTCTCCCTCACTTAACTCTCTAAGTACCTCTGATCTCCGCCTTATTCAGCCACAAGAGAGGGATACTCCTGACTCATATCAAAACCAAGGTATTAAAATTAAACTTTAATAAAATATATTAAAAGCTATAGTGGTGTAAAAGTACAAAATGATTTCTTTTGTCAATTAACTGCAGTGACAGCATTGAAAAACTTTGTTCTGTAAAAATTACAAAGTGTCAGAAATTTTGCTTTTTGAAATTATGTTAGTGAGACAGGAACACCCCACTATTGCCTGAAGAGCTAAGCTATGTGGGTACTTTGACGCAGAGAAGCAGCCTCAATTTTCCACCCAGGTGCAAAGCTTCAGATAATGTTTTTCAGATACAAGATTCCACAGTCATCTTAACTTTGTAGTTTTCAAGGAAACAGAACCCTATACCCACTTCTTAGTCCAGGCTTTCTGCTAATACAGCCAGGCTATTCTTTCAGCCTATCAAAGAACTGTTCATTTAAATTTTATTTAAACCCTACCTTACTCTTAAATGAATCAGAATGCTGGCTCTTCCTTCATCTGTTTTGGCAAAATGCCCCATCAATTGTGTAGTCTTTTTTTACTGCTGCAAAATGATAAACTTACCTTTGTCAGACCATAGATGTGTCATAGTCTGGTGGTCTTTGAGCAGATTTATTAGTCATGCCTGAATAACATTTTCTGTGCCCAACACTCTCAAAGGTATTAAAAAGACATATATCACAGTAGATGAAAACCAGCATGTAACTGAATTGTTATAGGGCTGAAAGCTGCTTAAGAAAGTAGAGAAAAGAAATAAAATAAAGCAGAGCCTAATTTTTATCTCCGGAATCCTTTAAGTCCCTCCATTTAGTTGACTCTTTATGTTTCACCCTTACATTCACCTTATGCTACGTGGAAGCTAAACTATACTTTCTTAAAGACACCCACATATTTTTGTCTTTCTATACTCAAATATGCTGCATAGGCCACACCCCTAATGATTTTCTTGATTCTCATCTAAATGTGACCTTTCATTTGATTTTCAGAAAACTCTTTGGCTTGTTATGACACATATAATTTCCCTTTTATTATAATTATTGGAAAATGTGATTTGGTTGACTTTTAGATTTCATCATATGTCTTCATCATTTTCTCTTACCTGGAATGTTCCAATAGCCTCTTGATTAGTTTCCTTGCTTCTATTCTAGGCACTCTACAGTCTATTTTCCTCACACTAACTCATGTGATTTTTAAAAACATAAATTACATCAGATTACTTTCCTGTTTGCAACCTTTTATTGGCTTCCCATCACAGTTGGAATAAGACCTACAGTCTTTCTCTTGTCATATAAAGCCCTTCTTGGTACTTCTATCGTCTTATGTCCTACTTCTCTGCTTCATGAGCACCCCCCATTAGTCATTCTTGCAGCAGTGGGAGTGGGGGTATAAAATAAAAAACCGAATCTTTTCAAATGTCCTTTATCTCTCTAACATTCCTCTTCCAGATGCTCATATCCCTCATGTTTATTCAGTTTTTATTCAGATGTGCTTTCCTCAGAGAGGACTTTCATGCCATCTCTGAAAATAGCATTTCTCCTCACCTAACCAACACTAATAACTTAACCTTGCCTTATTAATTTCTTGTAAAATAACAGCCCAGAAATATATACTAATGTGTGTGTGTGTGTGCACGTGCATTTGTGTGTTAGAAGCTCTATGAGGTAAGAGTTTTTGTCATGTTTGCTACTTTGTTCACCTGCCAAAAGTAGTACCTGGCACGTTATAGGTATGCAATAAGTAGTTGTTGAATGAGTGAATAAACAGATGAATAAATGAATGAATGAAAGTTTTCCAATCGTGTATTTACCTTGCTTGTGTTTGCCACACTATTACACTTTTAGTTTTATATTCAGAAGTGGCTAAATCATAGATTTGAGAGGCAAAATATCTGAGATTTATATACCTGCTCTGTTATGTGACCTAGGAGAAGTTACTTAATCTGTCTTTTTCAATGTTCAAATATATAATAGAGATAATGATATGTATATCTCATAGGCTTATGAGTATTACATTAATTAATGTGGCACAGAGTGCTATAGAAGTTGTTATATTTGTTATTTTAACATTTAATTGGTGATTATTTGAATAATATCTGTCTTCTTCGTTCAACTTTTGGGAGCCATATTAATTTTTATCCATCACTTTATCTTCAAGCCACAGTTTGTAATGTGTACTCTATAAATATTCTTTGAACTTTTTTATTAAAAGCTGGTTTCAGTTTTGAGATCATGCATGCATGTATGTTTGGGTGCACTGGGCCTATTTTCATATTCTGTAGTTACCAGTCATTGTCACTAGATGGCAAGTTTGTCCCAGCCAAGGCAAAATGTTCCCCTAAATAGGGGAAAATGTCATGTATGTGTTTTTGTAGACTGGTAGGATGATAAACATTTACTTATCAATAATAATTTTCCATATTTTATTCTTTTTTTCATTTCATTAGGTACTCTACCTTCCTGGGGAGCTCATCTTTTGTATAGTGATGCATTTTAGCATTACTGTCATGCCATTGACCCTTTGTTAGTATATTCACATGTTTCTATTTAAAAAGCAATGTTTAAAAAGGTCTCTTAATGTATTCTTTATCAACAGATGTTTCCCAAGTCTTTCAAAATCATACCTTTTACCTGCTGGTTCCAAATATATTTTCATTTTGTCTAAGACATAAGCTACCCTTTTTGAGCAAGATCTTTGTCTTTTTTTCTGATTACTAGCCACCCTATATCAATGTGAAGTATATGTCCCTTTTGATTATTTTAAACTCTCAATGTACCATCTTGGAAAAAGAAACTGTTAGGCTCAATGCTATTGTACCTGTCCAACTTCACCTATGTTTAGCAAAATTATCAAAAGGCTCCTGGTGTAAAGGAACAAAAAGTGTTAAGGAACCTACAAATTAGATAATCAATCTGTAAATGATCATCTTATTGAATTATTACAATTATCTTCATAAATATAAATTTCTTAGAATTGGTTAAATGTATATATATGCTTTGGCAAGTTAAATTTACCAAAATACATTAAAATTGTGGGCATGTAAACAAATATAAATAATAGTACCTTTAATATGGTGCTGATTGTTTTTAGTACAGCAATATTTAGAAAGAATCATTATTTTCTTTTAGAAAGTTAGCTACTGAATAAAATAGACCTAAAAATTAACTATTTTTTAATATCCTTTTTTTCTGTGCCTTGATGCGTCATATTATAGGTTAAAAGAAAGAAATGTGGTTACTTTTCTTACAACTGCTAAAATACTTTTTCCCTCTTTCCCTCTTGTCTTAGTCCATTTGGACTGGTATAACAAAATACCATGAACTAGTAGCTTATAAACAACAGAAATTTATTTCTCACAGTTCTGGAGCCTTAGAAGTCCAAGATTGAGGCACGAGCAGACTCAGTGTCTGCTGAGTTCCACCATTACCTGATTCAAAGATGATGCCTTCTCACTATGTCATCACATGGTAGGAGGGTCAAGGCAGCTCTCTAGGGCCTCTTTCATAAGACCATTAATCCACTCATGACTTAATCACCACCCCAAAGGCCACATCTCCCAATATTATCTATCACCTTGGGAGGTAAGATTTCAACATAAGAATTTTGGGCAGAATATAAACATTCATACTTTAGTATGTCTTCTTATTACGAAAAGTGACTAACTTGGCTGTGCGGGCCCTTTTTTTTTGGTTCCATATGAAATTTAAGTGGTTTTTTTTCGAATTCTGTGAAGAAAGTCAATGGTAGCTTGATGGGAATAGCATTGAATCTATAAATTGCTTTGGGCAGTATGGCCATTTTCACTATATTGACTCTTCCTATCCAGGAACATGGAATTATTTTCCATTTGTTTGTGTCCTCTCTTATTTCCTTGAGCAGTGGTTTGTATTTCTCCTTGAACAGGTCCTTCATGTCCCTTGTAAGTTGTATTCCCAGGTATTGTATTCTCTTTGTAGTAATTAGGAATGGGTGTTCACTCATGATTTGGCTCTCTGCTTGTCTATTATTGGTGTATAGGAATGCTTGTGATTTTTTCACATTGATTTTGTGTCCTGAGACTTTGCTGAAGTTGCTTATCAGCTTAAGGAGGTTTTAGGCTGAGTTTTTTTTTTTTTTTTTTTTTTTTTTTTTTTTTTTTTTTTTTATGACAGAATCTTGCTGTGTTGCCCAGGCTGGAGTGCAGTGGCATGATCTCGGCTCACTGCAACCTCCACCTCCCAGGTTCAAGCGATTTTCCTGCCTCAGTCTCCTGAGTAGCTGGGACTACAGGCACGTGCCACCATGCCTGGCTAATTTTTTGTGTTTTTAGTAGAGACGGGGTGTCACCATATTAGCCAGGATGGTCTCGATCTCCTGACCTCGTGATCTACCTACCTAAGCCTCCCAAAGTGCTGGGATTACAGGCGTGAGCTACGGTGCCCAGCCAACAATGAGGTTTTCTAAATATATAATTTTGTCATCTGCAAACAGAGACAATTTGACTTCCTCTCTTCCTATTTGAATACTCTTTATTTCTTTCTGTTTCCTGATTGCCCTGGACAGAACTTCCAATACAATGTTGAATAGGAGTGGTGAGAGAGGGCATCCTAGCCTTGTGCCGGTTTTCAAAGCGAATGATTCCGGCTTTTGTTCATTCAGTATGATATTGGCTATGGGTTTGTCATAAATAGCTCTTACTATTTTGAGATATGTTCCATCAATACCTGGTTTATTGAGAGTTTTTAGCATGATACAGTGTTGACTTTTATCAAAGGCCTTTTCTGCATCTATTGAGATAATCATGTGTTTTTTGTCATTGGTTCTGTTTATGTGATGGATTACGTTTATTGATTTGCATATGTTGAACCAGGCTTCAATCCCAGGGATGAAGCCAACTTGATCGTGGTGGATAAGTTTTTGATGTGCTACTGGATTCGGTCTGCCAGTATTTTACTGAGGATTTTCGCATCCATGTTCATCATGAATATTGTCCTGAAATTTTCTTTTTTTGTTGTGTCGCTGTCAGGTTTTGATATCAGGATGATGCTGGCCTCATAAAATGGGTTAGGGAGGAGTCCCTCTTTTACTATTGTTTGGAATCGTTTCAGAAGGAATGGTACCAGCTCCTCTTTGTACCTCTGGTAGAATTTGACTGTGAATCTGTCTGGTCCTGGGATTTTTTGGTTGGTAGGCTATTCGTTACTGCATCAATTTCAGAAGCTGTTATTGGTCTATTCAGGGATTTGACTTCTTCCTGGTTTAGTCTTGGGAGGGTATATGTGTCCAGGAATTTATCCATTTCTTCTAGACTTTCTAGTTTTATTTGCGTAGAGGTGTTTATGGTATTCTCTGATTGTAGTTTGTATTTCTGTGGGATCAGTGGTGGTATCTCCTTTATCATTTTTTATTGTGTCTATTTTATTCTTCTGTCTTTTCTTCTTTATTAGTCTTGCTAGCGGTCTATTTTGTTAATCTTTTCAAGAAACCAACTCCTGGATTCAATGATTTTTTTGAAGGGTTTTTGTGTCTCTATCTCCTTCAGTTCTGCTCTAATCTTAGTTATTACTTGTTTTCTTCTAGCTTTTGTATTTGTTTGCTCTTGCTTCTCTAGTTCCTTTAATTGTGATGTTAGGGCATTGATTTTAGATCCTTCCCATTTTCTGATGTGGGCATTTAGTGCTATAAATTTCCCTCTTAACGCTGCTTTAGCTGTGTCCCAGAGATTCTGGTATGTTGTCTCTTTGTTCTCATTGGTTTCAAAGAACTTCTTTATTTTTGCCTTCATTTTGTTATTTACCCAGTAGTCGTTCAGGAGCAGGTTGTTCACTTTCCATGTAGTTGTGCGATTTTGAGTGAATTTCTTAATCCTGAGTTCTAATTTGATTGCACTGTGGTCTGAGAGACTGTTATGATTCCTATTATTTTGCATTTGCTGAGGAGTGTTTTACTTTCAATTATAGGTCAATTTTAGAATAAGTGCTATGTTGTGCTGAGAAGAATGTATATTCTGTTGATCTGGGATGGAGAACTCTGTAGATGCCTATTAGGCCCATTGGTCCAGAGCTGAGTTCAGCCCTGAATATCCTTGTCAATATTCTGTCTTGATCTGCCTAATATTGACAGTGGAATGTTAAACTCTCCCACTATTATTGTGCGGGAGTCTAAGTCTCTTTGTAGGTCTCTAAGAACTTATTTTATGAATCTGGGTACTCTTGTATTGGGTGCATATATTTTTAGAATAGTTAGCTATTCTTATTGCATTGATCCCTGTGCTACAAAGCTGTAGGCATCATGCTACCTGACTTCAAACTATGTTACAAGGCCACAGCTACCAAAACAGCATGGTACTGGTACCAAAATAGATATATACACCAATGGAACAGAACAGAGGCCTCAGAAATAACACCACACATCTACAACCATCTGATCTTCAGCAAACCTGACAAAAACAAGCAATGGAGAAAGGATTCCCTGTTTAATAAATGGTGCTGGGAAAACTGGCTAGCCATATGCAGAAAACAGAAACTGGACCCCTTCTTTACATCTTATACAAAAATTAACTCAAGTTGGATTAAAGACTTAAAGGTAAAACCTGAAAGCATAAAAGCCCTAGAGGAAAACCTAGGCTATACCATTCAGGACATAGGCATGGGCAAAGACTTCATGACTAAAACACCAAAAGCAATGGCAACAAAAGCTAAAATTGACAAATAGGATCTAATTACACTAAGGAGCTTCTGCACAACAAAAGAAACTATAATCAGAGTGAACAGGCAACCTACAGAATGGGAAGAAAATTTCGCGATCTATCCACCTAACAAAAGTCTAATATCTAGAATCTACAAGGAACTTAAATTTACAAGAAAAAAAAAAACAACCCCATCAAAAAGTGGGTGAATGATATGAACAGACACTTCTCAAAAGAAGACATTTATGTGGCCAAGAAACTATGAAAAGAAACTCATCATCACTGGTCATTAGAGAAATGCAAATCAAAACTACAGTGAGATACCATCTCACACCAGTTAGAATGGTGATCATTAAAAAGTCAGGAAACAACAGATGCTGGCGACGATGTGGAGAAATAGGAACACGTTTACACTGTTGTTGGGAGTGTAAACTAGTTCAATCATTAAGACAGTGTGGCAATTCCTCAAGGATATAGAACCAGAAATACCATTTGACCTAGCAATCCCATTGCTGGGTATATAACCAAAGGATTATAAATCATTCTACTATAAGGACACATGTACATGTATGCTTATTGCAGCACTATTTACAATAGCGAAGACTTGGAACCAACCCAAATGCCCATCAATGATAGACTGGATAAAGAAAATGTGGCACATATACACCATGGGATACTATGCAGCCATAAAAAATAATGAGTTCATGTCCTTTGTGGGAACATGATTGAAGCTGAAAACCATCATTCTCAGCAAACTAACACAGGTATAGAAAACCAAACACTGCATGTTCTCACTCATAAGTGGGAGTTGAACAATGAGAACACATGGACACAGGGAGGGGAACATCACACACTGGGGCCTGTCGAGGGGTGGGAGGCAAGGGAGGAAGAGCATTAGGACAAATACCTAATGCATGTGGGGTTTAAAACCTAGATGACGGGTTGATAGGTACAGCAAACCACCATGGCACGTATATACCTAGTTAACAAACCTGCACATTCTGCACATGTATCCCAGAACTTAAAGTAAAAAATTTTAAGTGATTATCTGTTACTTTATTCTACTTTTTAAGAATGTCTTAAAATGAATATTAATTTATTCTGGCATTGATTTTTTTCCAAGTCAACCCAAACATAGCTGAGATGCTACCATTAGCAACGTAAGGATTCAAACATACTGATAGTCTCTCTCAGGTTAATTGATTCAATGTAAAAGTAAACATTCATTGACAGTGATTTCCTGTATTACGGAAGACTTGTATGAGACTTGCATTGACTTCTACTTCCTCTTTATTTTTCCTACCCCATTTCCAACTTCCCTTTCAAATCTGACTCATAAATTTATTTTATATCCAACTTGAGAGGATATTAATGACATAATCTAATATAATGAGAAGGCATTATCCAAGTACATTTTTCAACTATATACTATCCTACAAATCTCTGAGATTTTGTCACTGTCTCACTTTTTAAATAATGATTATAACTTTGTTGAAATTATACATTACTGTTATCAAAAGATAATATGTAGTTATTGTTGAAACTATACTGATTCACAAAAGAAAAAAATGTAACCCTAACAACTATTGACAATCTTCTAACAACTTAGTATAATTCCTTCTACTCCTTTCTCTTCCTGTATTATTAATATGTATTTATAAAAATTGAACTCAGTATTACCATTCATATTGGTTTGTAATGGTTAGCAATGTTTAGTTAACTTTTTTGTGTGATTATACATTGTTCTGCAAATCATGTTTTGTAGGATTCTGACACTGCCTAACACTGTGCATCTACGTATCTGTACCTCCTGTGACATTATATTGTTGTATCTACCTATGGGTTTATACTTCTTCAGAAGTAATCTAAATTTCTCTTCTGTATGATTTCAGAAGGCTTAGTCTGCAAAATGGTCTTCACTTCAAATGTCACCAAGTTACCCCCAAATGCTTGTATGTCCTACAAATTTGTATGGGTTGCTGATTACCATCTTAGTTCCCTACTTTTCTTGCTTTACATTCCCCTCCTCTACCACTTTTTGATGGGTGTGGCAATCGTGTTTCAAATATGGATGTAGGTTCATTCCTTAATTTTCTCTCTCCGTTACCTCAGCCTTTAACAATAATGTATTAAAGACGGGGAATAATAGAAGAAAGTTTCAATACATTTTTAAGAAGAAAGCTTGAAACTAGAGATGAATACTCCCAGAGTTTATAGTTAAGTCCTCTTTGGTGTTATATGGGTACCCTATTGGCCCCTTCTCTCTTTAGTTTCTGCTTATAGAATTCGCTTCTTATTTAAAAAGGAATGCCTTTGAGAAAGTTTATTTTCCTAGATGTTCAAGTCTCAATTCCAAATCCTTACTTTCCATCATGAATCTCCTCCCTTCCAAGATGACTGACAGTTGGAATTCGAACACCCTTTGGAAACACCTTGACTCCTATTAATATGAATAGGTCTTGTTCTAGAAAGCACCATCAGGGAATATCCAACAGGGTATACCCACTAGGACACAGTATTGTTCTACACTGGTAAATTTCCCAAATATAGAAGAATACCCTGTGAGGGAATTACAGCTGAATAATCCAGGTTGGGTTCCAGCAACCTCAGTCCTGCTCCTAAAGAATCTCTCCATTTGCTTAAGCTCAAATTTTACCTTCTCACCTTTATCTAGTATCTTGTTTTGATTTATTCCTGTGTGTAACTCTTTGAATAAGGATAGGCAGACAAAGGAGACAGATATCCTATCTCTGCAAAATGAATACTTTTCAGAGACATTGTCTTAATCTAAATTTAGCTAAGATCTATTCTTATAAAAGAAGCAAGCAACATTAATGCAACTTCTCTCACGGTAAAGAAATTATTCACAACATTATACAAAATAGGTAACTCTTCATCTTTTTACATTTTTAAATCCCAAATTAGGATCTTTGCTTTATTTTTTTTAACCGAAGGCTCATTAAATTATTTCTACATTCAGAAAATAATGAAAAAACACCCCACAAACTTAAAGCTTTCTTCTGCTTCTGTCAAGATTTAAAAAGTTTTAACTACTTTTGGATAGCAAGTTTTAGATAATCTTAGCTAGATTATTTATTGTATTTAATTAAGTCAGAGAATAGCTATTTCTTAAGAACAAAAACAGTATCTTACACTATTCTTGGTAATGTTTATGGCATACTTAACCAATAGAAGGCTAGCATCTAGTCAATATTTGCTAAATAAAAGATTTTGGTCAGTACAGTTATTCAGTAACACCACAGTTACCTAAAATTAAACAAACTAGCAGCTTATCCTATATAAAATACAACCTAGCAAGAAAAAGAAATAATTGGTAAAAGTCTCTGAGCAGTGCAAATAAATGTAAAAAAAAAAGTAATGCAATAAAGCTTATCCCATATATGTAGAACTTCTCCCTATCTTACCATTTCTCAAACACAAAGTTTGAACTGGGTTACCTCACCCTATTTCAAGGCTAAACTCATATTGGCTTGAAGTAATTATGATCTGGTAGTGAGCAGGACTGCTGATCCAATCAAAGTACACTTCAGGGCTTCTGTGGTGAAAATGCCAAAACAGATCCTCTCTTCAACACTGGACTTGAAATGACCAGTATCTTGAAAGTAGCAGGACATTTTGCTAAAGGAGAGAAGATGGCCTAAGATCAGGGTCTCTGAAGGGAGTAGAGCCTGGAAATTTATTCTGGTCAAGTTTACTTTCTGTCCTGGGAATAACTCTACCCATATGATAGCCAGTGTCTTTTTTTTTTTTTTTTCTGTCTTCCAACTTTGTTGAGTTTCCTATCACTTGCAATCAAAAGAATCCTTACTGATTGATTTATTTAGAGGTGACTTCATTAGTTCTTTATTTAAATTCATATCTTTAGTTTATGAACAATTCTAAAAACCTCTGTTTTGTGGATTTCAAGCAAACACTAGAAATAGAAATTTGAAGGAGAATGATGGGCAGGCCCATTTTCATTAGTAAGCCATTCAGTCAGTCAATGTTTGTTAAACATATGAGGCTGGAAGATTCATGAAGGCATTGGAACATGTCTTCCTTATATATGTCTTTGTCCTCATCCTTAAAAAAGGTCTTGCACATTGTACCTGCTCAATTAATATCTACTGAATAAATGAGTAAAACAATTATAATCTAGTATAAGAATTTAGCATTATAATTTAGTATAAAAATCAGGATTATTGTTTAAAATATTTGATAATTAAAGAAAAACAGATAATTGTGTATGGTTAATACATGAAGCTACAGATAGTATAAATGGGTAAGAAAAAACTCTTATTATTAGTTTGTGATCCTAAGAGTTTACTTTATTCCTCTAAACCTCATCTGCAAAATGTAAATAATATAAAAGTGAGCTATCTTAATTTCTTTTCTCTTGCGTTCTTACACTGTTATAGATACATCATATATCTACCTCACTGGTTTGGAGTATATAAGATTTATATATACGTACACACACACATATATATATAAGATTTATATATACATACACACACATATACACACACATATGTATACACACATTATATATACACACATATATATATCACATTTACGTATACATATGAATATACACAAGCATGCATACAAGTTGAGTATCTCTTATCTGAAACGTTCGAGGCCAGAAGTGTTTCAGATTTTAGATATTTTCTGATTTGGGAATATTTCTATATGCATAATGAAGCCTCTTGGGGATGGGACCAAAGTTTAAGTATAACATTTATTTATGTTTCATATACACTTTATACATATACCTGAGAGCAATTTTATACAATATTTTTAATAGTTTTGTGCATAAAACAAAGTCTGTATACACTGAGCCATCAGAAAACAAAGGTGTCACTGTCTCAGTCACCCATGTGGACAATCTGTGGTTGGTTGCCATCACCATCATCCTTGACTCTGAATTTATATGCTACCAATAAACAATTATTTTCTTACACTTACTTGCACATAGATACTTAATAGTCAAAAATAAAGGCATACCATTAATACAGTAAGAAAAAAAGTAATGTATTCAGGGTAACTAAGGAGCACAGTAGCATCAGCAGAATACCTGTATCAGCTATTAAACAACAGCAAGAACAAACAACTGCAGGCTTTCAGTCTCTACCTACAATTCTGCATTTTGATTAATAGGTTACTGTACATGGTATTTTTTTAAGTTGAGAAGAAGTATTAGAAGCAGATGAGAGACCAAGAAGTGAGTCTTTTGGATTAGGGCTTTTTCTTCAGACACATCTGCCTCATTAACAATGTTTTTTGCTTTAGAAATCCGTCTTTTATTTTATAAACTTACATCATGTCTTGTTCTGTTATGATTGTATGCTTCTCTAGTCCTTCAGCAAGCCCATATACATTTTCATCATGATGTCTGTAGGCACTTTTTCTGTAGAGTTAACAACCTTATCTTCATTGTTACTATTATCATGATCACCTTGATTCAGAATCGTTTTGGCTACTTCACCATCAGTCAATCAATAAACAATTAGAGCTGCATTATCAGTGTTCAGAATATCTTCAATATCCACTTCTTCCAGCTTACTGTCAGACTCTGATGCTATTTTTTTTGTGTGTATGTAAGGAAGTTAGATTTTCTTTTTCAATTGACATGGAAATACTTCAAAGTCACCACCTAGTTCATGGTCATCATTGAACATAGTCACAGGCCAGAGGTTGTGCCAGGCATGCACAACTATGTCTTTAGTTACTATTTTCCAAGCATTGGCAACAGAATATAAGACATCCTTCATGCTAAAGCCTATCAAAAACTTTTCCAGCCCTCTGTTCACCGCTGCTAGCATGCTGTTCACGAAAGTGCTTTTGCATTTACTGTTCATTGATCTACGTAGACCCTGGTGTCATGGCTGAATTAATGAAGTCACGTTTGAAAGAAAATACATGACATGAACATTATTTCTGATGAAAATTTTAGCTGCAGGATGAGCAGAACAATTGTCAAGGAATAGCAAAATCTTGCAGTTGCCATTTAATCCAGCATCCCTACGGTGAGCATGAGCCACTATTACAAAATGTTTGTGAAACCAATCAGAAAAGATATTTCTGTTATCTATGCATTTTTGTTAGCATAATAATGGACTGGTAAGAAATTCACTCCTTGAAAACAGTGAGGACAAAAGCTTTTGCCTATCACAGCAAGTCTACATGTATGCATATCTGCTGCATTAGCACATCCTAGCAGTAATTCTGTCTTTGGCATCCTTAATTTTTGTAGGGGCCATCTCATCATTTGTAGCCGCTATCTTTCTGGGGTAATAATGTTAAAACAGGGATGTTTCATGAGCATTTTGGACATGTTCTGGCATTAGATTTTCATCAGCAGTGACCTTGGCAAACTTGTCAATGAATTGAATTTCTTTGCTGTTTTGTGATCAACAGATACTTTATATCTAGAAATCTTTAAAAATTTAATGTCATGTCTTCTCTTAAATTTATTCAACCAGCCTGTTGAATATTCACAGTTAATTTTCAGGTAATCGTAACAAATTTTTGCTTGTTTCTTGATCAGCATACCATTAAGTGGCCTGTGTTCACTGTGACACTGACAGATGCACTGTTTCAATACACAACTGAAATCTTCATTTTTTAGCTTTATGCAGTGCTTTTCTATTTTTTATTAGCTGCTGTTCACTACTTTCAGCACATAACTTCAAACATTCATTGTTTTATCTCTTCAGGTCATATGTGGTTGTCCTTCCAATACCATACTCTTCTGTAAGATAATTCACACTTACAGCGCTGTCTGATTTCTCTAACAGCTTGACTTTCTGTGCTATAGAGAAACATAAATGCTTCCTCTTTTTTTAGTCACTGCCACCAATGTGGGTATCCACAGGTCTTTTTGACATTTTAATAGTATTTTCACTTAGAAGAGAATTAAAAAATATAAAAAAGATCACAGTGAATAATGCTTGTAAGTCTTGGCCCCACGTGGAGCATCATGGGAACCTGCTGTTGGCACCTCCCATTTTATTACTCTTTGTGGGCATGCATGCATGAGGAAACCTGGGCATGCACAGAAAAGATATATCATGGCTGAAGGGAGTTGGGAGGGTATTTGCTCCCTTGGGGATGCTGAATAAACTTTGTATAGTGTTCCTGTGTTTTGACTGTAACATGTCACATGAGGTCAAGTGTGAAGTTTTTTACTTGTGGCCTCATGTCGGCGCTCAAAAGTTTTGATTTGTGGACCATTTGGGATTTTGAATTTTTGAATTAGGGTTGTTCAACCTGTGTATACATGACACACACATATACATATATGTATATACATATGCATATATACTGGAAATGTAAATAAATAGAGCAATATTTATAGAAAATTAGGTTTTTGGTGATTTTTTCACTTGTATGGTAGATTGAATTATTTGCTTTAACCCCTCTCTGAAATCATTTGCCATGTAATCTTTTAATTCCACCCATACACACACAAAAATACTCTTCCTTCATTACCCTTTGATGTTGAGTTCAATCATGTGACTTGCTTTAGCTAGTAAGATTTTAGAAGATAAGACACAATGTGTTTTTGTGAATTCAGCCTTACCCTCCAGCTCTTTGCCATCACCATGAGAATAATAATCCTGGCCAGCTATTGGCTCCAGAAGAAGAATGAGAAACGTGTGGAGCCGACCCATCCCAGCAAAAATTATAGACATTTTAAAAACATATCTTTCAGAAAACCTTCTGGATTTTCTTTCTTTTTTTCTAGGCTGGAATAGATGCCTCTTCTCATATCTTTGTAATTGTTATCTCCATAGCTTTATCACTGAGTTTACCACAATGTACTAAGATTGCTTTTTACTTTGTCATAATCTTTCACCAGACTGACTTCTATAGAGCTGGAGATATCTCAAAAATTTTGGAAAAGATATCTGTGCCTTGATACCATAGTAGCCAAATAAGTATCAAATAAATTACTTAATTTACAGTACTAATATGCAAAGTGAAATTACATTCACATTGAAATGATTCAATAAGATCTTATAGTCAATTGACTGACTTGTCCCAGTTTTTACTTCCTTATACTAGTAACATATGTCTACACCTTTGTCATGTGTCAAGGTAGAGGAGGTATTTCAGCTCTTAATTTTGGACTTGGACGTATGCCTTGCAATGGCCTATGGACTATTAGCAAACATGTCACAAGTAAAAGCCTGAAAATAATGTAGCAGTTGAGCCTACCCTTGGGCTTATTATTTTCATGTGCAAAACATGTCCTGGGTAGCCCATTAGTCCCACTGGTCCAAGAAAAACAAACCAAGAGAACTTGGATCTAACCTGTAATTTGGAGCCAAGCTCAGCCTAAATCAGCCAGCCTCTAGTCAGCACACACATTTATGAGGGAGAATCAATGGTAGTTATTTTTTGCCTCTCAGTTGCAGGGTGGTTTGTTACAAGAACGATTGTGGCAAGAACTGATACTTATCTATGAAGAGATTTTTTATTCATGTAACTAATGAATAAATCGCAGTTTATTTTGTATCCAAAGAGAAATTTTCTAGTGCTTGCAAATTGTCATAATCAAAATGATTCCAGAATGCTTTATTCACAGAGTTAAATTAAATCACCATCACCATATTAACAGATGGATGGCCATAATTTTAATTAATTTTAACTGATAACATTACCTACTTCTTCCTCTAAATATTTACATACGTATACATCCACACATACACATACATACATGTATATATCTACATAATTATTAAACTAAAGTTTAGATATGTGGTCAATACTGCTGCATATATATGTCCTGTCTTCTCTTTTCTCCATTTTTCACATAGTTCCTCACAAGGCCATCTGGACTAAAGAAGAGGGTTCCTAGTTTCCCTTCAAGCTAAATGAATTTGTGTACTGGACAACAGGATGTCAGAAGACATAATCTCTGCCACTTGTATGTAATACCTTAAAGGAAAGGAAAATGCTGCTTCTTCCTCTTTTACCCTTTTACTATTAGCTAGAATTTGGATAGGTGGTGGTAAGCCATTTAAGAATCGAGATGAGCAAAACACTAGGTAAAAGAAGGCTGACTCTGATTACTTTGTATAGCACAGCTACCATATTAGCTTGGGCCTTTAACTCATGTGAGAATAAATGTCTGCCTTGTTTAAGCCATTGCTAATACTCTATATAAAATGTATGTAATAAAAATGCAAGGTATATATCCTGTTCATTTGAATTACTCTAATTAGGTGGCCTAATTTTTTAATTAAATATTTTTAGAAATTATAAAATTAATATATGTGTGTTAATGCACTTGTTCATTGAGTAAAAAATATAAATTTTACTGTCTGAATTCTGCTCTCTAGGAATTGTCATGAATTTGGTACTATTATTGCCTTGCCAGACTAGGCTAGTTGTCTTTACCCTACTCCCAACTGTGTAAGGCATTATATGTCAAATATTTGTCACCAAAGCCAGTGGTGGCAAGCAATTCAAAGGTTTTTCACTCTCAGGCATAGGCAAAGTGAGTTTGGAGACCACAAATGAGAAGAAGGGAGAGGAGGAGAGGAAAGGAGAGAATAGGGGAGGGGAGAAGACGGAAGAAATGTATGATAGAATACTATCTGCTGCATTTTTGAGGGCTGATGGTGAACTAATATTGTGTGTCTTTTCCTAGTAGGAGTGGGCATTGGAGATTGAAGCTGAGATCAATGGCAGACAGGGCAGCATGGCTTGCACATGATTTATCTGTTCGGCATAGCAGAAGTGATTGAAACAGGGATGGGTACTTGACCATTGTTTTTGCTTGTTTTTTTCTGGTAGTGACTTATTTCACTCAGCTCTTTCTCATATGTGGATATAATTCTACTTCAAATTTTGAAGTTGCACTAAAATTGGTTACATTTAAGGAGGGTTGTAGAGGCTGGGCCACATAGCCTAAATATATGATCAAACCTTATTCCAGATGCTTTTGTGAGAGTGTTTCTGCATAATAGCAACGTTTAAATCTGTGGATTTTGAGTAAAGCAGATTGCCCTTTGTAATGTACATGGGCCTTATTCAATCAGTTGAAGGCCTGAACAGAATGTTGATCTACAACACACACACACCACGCACACACTCTCTCACACACACACAAACATATACATATCTTATTGGTTCTGCTTCTCTGGAGAACCTTGATATATAGGGGGCATACCAAAGTTACTAAATATGAAATATGTTCATATGCATTTTCTAGAAGAAACTTATATTCTACATAAAAATAAAGTGATGATTGTGATGAAAATGATAATTGCTACTAGATACTTAGATTATAATTCACTTTAAGAATTCACAGTGTTATATTGTCATTAACTTAGTACCTGCCATCTATCCTGGCTCTTATGTGTTATTTATTAATTTATCACACAAAGCTATTGTGTATAGTGAACTAGTTGAACCATAAATAAAATAATTTACCATAACAAGTAAACAGGAATGTTTACCCAGTAAGTTTTACCTTCAGTTTTGTCTGCAACCAGTGGAAAATGCTGTCTTGTATTAATGAATAGATTCAGTGAAGCTAGCCAAAGCACCTGCCAAAAACACCTTTAAAATGTTTCTTTTAAGGAAGTTAAAAAAATTCGTGTTCAAAATGTTAATTCAAAGTATTCAGGGAACAAGCACATACCTTGTGTTAACCAGTATTTATATGAAGTGGGAGTTCAAATTACTGAGGCTTAATTTTGTGAAGGTAGCTGGAACGTATAAATAACTTTGGGGTAAGGTATTTGGATAAGGCACTACTCAAGTAAAGACCTTCTTTCTTTCTTTCCTTTTTTTTTTTTTTTTTTTTACTTAATGAAGTATCTTTCTAAGTTTCCTTTTAGAAAGATGCTTTCTAAAAGGGTGTGGATGCTTTTCTAATATACCATGGATAACAGGAAATGACAATAATAATGATAGCAGATACTTATAAATGTGTGGGTCAAAAATGAATATTCTTCGAGTTTTAGGTGGAAGCTTACTCAAGATGAGATACTCCATGAAAATCTTTTCCCAAATATTTGGGTCTTCCATATTGATACCCATCCTTACCGCCTGTCTCACAGGGAAAGATGACTTAGGTAAATACCTTTCTTATGCTTTAAATTCCATCCACTCCCATTTCATCAAGGATATTGTTTCACAGATTACTACTATTTTTTCTTGGCTTCATTTTCTCGCTCTTTGCTGTCTCCTTCTCTTCAAAAAATAAATGCATGTATTCAATTTCTCCCGTATTGAAAATATCTCCCTTAGTTCTGTGTACCCCAGCTACACTCATGTCTTCACCTCCCAACCACCCTTTTTGTCAGGGCTGTACAGGTTTGCTCTCTCCAAGACTTTATTTAGTCATCCAGAAATATTTCTAAGCCAAGCCTTAGGGATTGGTCTTTGTATACATTATAAAATTTAATTCTTAGGTGTCTGACAAAATACATTTAGATATTTCCTATTCCTAATTTATAGATGTGGAAACTGAGACTGAGAGAGGCTGAAGCACATGCTGACGGCAACTGGAATCCAAAGCCTGCCCACTAGAATGTGGATATTGTCATCCTCGCCTAAAATGTTCAACTGGTGCTCATTGATTGGGTGCCTACTCTGTTACTATGTATCAGGCACTATCAAACTTTCTGCCCATTTTTTTTAAGTCTTTATGACATTCCCTGTGAAATGGGTACTCTCATTAGTCAACTCTGTAATTCTCTCAAATTCAAAATGAAATGATTTTTTAAAGTTGTGAATAAAGTGAACACTCCTTTTTTCTCTTTATTTATTCCCCATATTATTTGTTATTTCTGAGCACTCTTTTTGGAGGAAGATGTCTTCATGGCTTACATATATTTGTAACAGAAAAATTTGAAAAATACTTACATAAAGAAGAATGTAAAAATCAACAATCATCCTACTATTCAGATGATTACCATTACCATTTTACTGTATATATTTTCAATTTTTTTCTGGTACACATTCACACACACACAATACACACACACACACACACACTCACATATTTGGAAAAGTAATATCTTTTTTCCTCACCCATTGCCAGGTACATGGTTGAGACCTTTAGGCATATTAACAAGAGAAAAGCATATACATTTATTTAATGTAAGTTTTACATGACATTAAAATCACATTCATGCCTTTTGGAATGAAGACCCAAATAGACAAGAAAAATCTGTGTATTTTATGGTCAGTCATGGGGAACTATGATTGGAGGACAAAAGGGTATAATCTAGTAAAAAACTGGGGGAAACAGCAGGACATGTTTGTTCAGATTCTTCTTGGCATCTCTGTGCCTTCAGACATTAAGAACATTTCTTTCCTCCAAGTACAGGGAGGATCCTTTTGGAATGAGGGCCTTATTACTCACTTTGGAGGAAGATCAGGTAGGTTTTGCAGTCTGTTGCAGAGGAGCAGATTGGGGGAAGGGGTGCAAGTGACTCTCTTGCTTCTGCTGTTCCCTCAAATACCAAGGTGCTATATGAGGTAGCATATTCTAAATTCCATCATAAATATGTGGTAGTTTCACAGAATGGCTCTCCTGTTAGGTATTTAACCAGTAGCTCTATTATTGGATTTTTAGTTTGTTTTTGAAATTTTATTTGGCTATTTTTAAAAATGCTATGGTTTTCCTGAGGATAATTTGCCAAAAGTATAATTCTAAGTCAAAAGTTACTCATATTTTCATTTGCTTTTTATCATAGTTATTTTTTAACGTTTATTTTAGGTTCATGGGTACATATGCAGGTTTGTTATATAGGTAAATTGTGTGTCACAGGGGTTTGGTATATGGATTGTTTTATCACACAGGTAATAAGAATAGTACCTCAAAGGTAGTTTTTTGATCCTCTCCCTCCTCCTACCCTCCACTCTCAAGTAGGCCCCAATGTCTGTTCTTCCCTTCTTTGTGCTCAATGTTTAGCTCCCACCTATAAATGGGAACATATGATATCTCATTTTCTATTCTTGAATTAGTTAACTTAGGATAATGGCCTCCAAGTTCATCCATGTTGCTGCAAAGGAAATGATCTCATTCCTTTTTATGTCTGCATAATATTCCATGGAGTATATGTACCACATTTTCTTTATCCAGTCTAGCACTGATGGACATTTAGGTTAATTCCATGTCTTTGCTATTATGAATAGTGCTGTGATGGACATATGCATGCATGTGTCTTTATGACAGGTTGATTATATCCCTTTGGGTATGTACTCAGTAATGGGATTGCTGGGTTGAATGGTAATTCTGTTTTGAGTTCTTCGAGAAATCACCACAGGCTTTCCAGAACGGCTGAATTAATTTACATTCCTAACAGCAGTGTATAAGAGTAAATGCCATAAAATATCAACAGTAGATGAATTTGTGTCCTGCAGATTTAATGGAACAACATAGTGTTCTTTGTTACATTCTCATGCTTGCTTATTTTCGAAAATAAAGTTTTCAGAAATTTAAACTATAAAAAAAAAAAAGAGTTCCCTTTTCTCCACAACCATGGCAGCATCTGTTATTTTTTGACTTTTTAGTAATAGTCATTCTTACTGGTGTAAAATGATACTTCATTGTGGTTTTGATTTCCATTTTTCTAATGATTCATGATGTTGAGCATTTTTTCATATGCTTGTTGGCCAGGCATATGTCTTTTTTTGAAAAGTGTCTGTTCATGTCATTGCTCACTTTTTAATGAGGTTGTTTGCTTTTTGCCTGTTAATTTGTTTAAGTTCCTTAAAGATTCTGGATATTAGACCTTTGTCACATGCATAGTTTGCAAATATTCCCTCTCATTCTCACAGAGTAGACTGTTTACTCTGTTGATAGTTTCTTTTACTGTGCAGAAGCTCTCTAGATTAATTAAGTCCCATTTGTCAATTTTTGTTTTTGTTGAAATTGCTTTTGGCATCTTTATCATGAAATCCTTGCTAGGGCCTGTGTCCGGAATGGTATTTCCTAGATTACCTTCCAGGGTTTTTTTCAGTTTTAGAATTTTTTTTTTTTTTAAGACGAAGTTTTGCTCTTGTTGCCCAGGTTGGAGTGCAATGGTGCGATCTCGGCTCACTGCAACATCTACCTCCCGGGTTCAAGCGATTCTCCTGCCTCAGCCTCCTGAGTACCTGGGATTACAGGTGTCCACCACCATGCCCGGCTAATTTTTTTTATATTTTTAGTAGAGATGAGGTTTCTCCTTGTTGGCCAGGCTGGTCTCGAATTCCTGACCTCAGGTGATCCGCCTGCCTTGGCCTCCCAAAATGCTGGGATTGCAGGCATGAGTCATCATGCCCAGCCTAGTTTTAGGTTTTACATTTAAGTCTTTAATCCATTTGGAGGGTTTTTTTTTTTTGTGCATGGTGTAATAAACGGGTCCAGTTTCAACCTTCTGCATATGGCTAGCCAGTTATCCTAGCATCATTTATTGAATAGGGGGTCCTTTTCTAATTTCTTGTTTTTGTCAACTTTGTTGAAGATCAGGTGGTTGTAGGTGCGTGACATTATTTGTGGGCTCTCTATTCTGTTCCATTGGTCTATGGGTCTGATTTTGTACCAGTCCCATGGTGTTTTGGTTACTGTAGCCTTGTAGTGTAGTTCAAAGCTGGGTGACATGATGCCTCCAGCTTTGTTCTTTTTACTTATGATTGCCTTGACTATTTAGGCTCTTTTTTGGTTTCATGTACATTTTTAAATACTTTTTTTCTAATTCTGTGAAGAATGTCATTGGTAGTTTGATAGGAATAGCATTGATTCTGTAGATTGCTTTGTGAAATATGGCCATTTAAGCAATATTGATTCTTCATATCTATGAGCATGTAATGTTTTTTCGTTTGGGTTATTTCTGATTTATTTGAGCATTGGTTTGTAATTATCCTTGTAGATATCTTTCACCTCCCTGGTTGGCTGTATTATTAGGTATTTTATTCTTTTTGTGGCTATTGTGAGGGGATCGTGTTCTTGATTTGGCTTTCAGTTTGGATGTTGTTGGTGTGTAGGAATGTTACTGACTTTTGTACATTAATTTTATATCTTCAAACTTTGTTGAAGTTGTTTATCATATCTAGGAGCTTTTGGACAGAGACTATAATATAGAATCTTACCAAATTCTCATAGAATCGTATGATCTGCAGAGATAGTTTGACTTATTCTCCTCCTGTTTGGATTCCTCGTATTTTTTTTTCTTTTGGCTGATTGTCTGGCTAGGACTTCCAGAATTAGGTTGAATAGGAGTGGTGGGGGTAGACATCCTTGCCTTGTTCCAGGTCTCAAGGGGAATGCTTCTAGCTTTTACCCATTCAGTATGGTTGTGGGTTTGTCAGAGATGACTCTTATTACTTTGAGGTATGTTCCTTCAGTGCTTAGTTTGTTGAGGGTTTTTAACATGAAGGGATGTTGAATTTTATTGAAAGCCTTTTCTACATCTCATGAGATGATTATGTGGGGTTTTTTTTTAGTTCTATGTGATGAATCACATTTATTGATTTACTTATGTTGAACTAACCTTGCATCCCAGAGATAAAACCTATTTGATCATGGTGGATTAGCTTTTTGATTTGCTGCTGGATTTGGCTTGCTAGTATTTTGTTGAGGATTTTTGCAGTTGTGTTCATCAAGGGTATTAGCCTGAAGTTTTACTTTTTGTTGTGTCTGTGCCAGGTTTTGGTATTACAATGACGCTGGCCTCATAGAACAAGTTAGGGAGAAGCCCTTTCTCTTCAATTTTTTGAAATAGTTTCAGTAGGAGTAGAACCACTTTTCTTTATAGATCTGGTAGAATTCCACTGTAAAGTTACACATATTTTTAAAGCCTAGAGTACATATTGTCAAATTTCTCACAAACAAATTTCTGGCCCCTACTTGATTTGCTTAAATCACTCTTTCCTGGTTACGTATCTACTTCCTCAAACATTATCTGTCAATATCCTTTACTCATAGATTCTTTCTGTATGCACACCTTAAAATGTTTTCCCGGGATCTGATTGTACTCTTCTCACTATACATATTTTCACCAAGATATATCAAGTAGGCACATGATTTCCACTTCTAGAATCCTATAACAATTTTCTTACCATTTTTCAACATTCACCCATAGTTTTATCTCTACTTTTCAAGGCTCCACCCTTAACTCAATTCCAAAGTCAATGTCATTTGCTCTACAATTTTAATACTGCAAACTCAAATTATTAGTACCTGTCTGTATCAATTATTTATTGCTGCCTAACAAACCACATAGAATATTGGCAGCTGAAAATATCAAATAGTTCTGTGGATCATCAATTAAGCTAGGCATAGTTTGGATCCTTATATTCAAAGGCTGCAGTCAACTGAAAGTTCAGCTTGCGATGAATGGTCTAAGATGACTTATTAGTTTTCTTTTTTTTAAAATTCTATTGTCATTTATTTTACTAGTTTTTAAAGTTACTTTAAACTAGGGATCACAAAGAACATCTTACCACTGTACTTCCAACCTTAATTATAAGAGTGTACACAAATTTTACTCTGACATAACTCCATTTCCTTCCCCTCTTCAATGCTGTTATTGTCATCAAGATTACATCTTTATACATAGTATACCCATCAACACAGATTTGTAATTACAGCTTCATGCAATAGTCTTTAAAATTAGATGGTATAAAAAGTTGCAAATAAAAATATAATTACATTGTTTTTATATTTATCCATGTAGTTATCTTTACCAGTGTTATTTATTTCTTTTTTTTTTTTGGCTTTCCTTTTTTAGTCAGGAAACAACAGGTGCTGGAGAGGATGTGGAGAAATCGGAACACTTTTACACTGTTGGTGGGCTGTACACTAGTTCAACCATTGTGGAAGTCAGTGTGGCGATTCCTCAGGGATCTAGAACTAGAAATACCATTTGACCCAGCCATCCCATTACTGGGTATATACCCAAAGGACTATAAATCATGCTGCTATAAAGACACATGCACACGTATGTTTATTGCGGCATTATTCACAATAGCAAAGACTTGAAACCAACCCAAACATCCAACAATGATAGACTGGATTAAGAAAATGTGGCACATATACACCATGGAATACTATGCAGTCATAAAAATGATGAGTTCATGTCCTTTGTAGGGACATGGATGAAATTGGAAATCATTATTCTCAGTAAACTATCGCAAGAACAAAAAACCAAACACCGCATATTCTCACTCATAGGTGGGAATTGAACAATGAGAACACATGGACACAGGAAGGGGAACATCACACTCTGGGGAGTGTTGTGGGGTGGAGGGAGGGGGGAGGGATAGCTTTAGGAGATATACCTAATGCTAAATGACGAGTTAATGGGTGCAGCACACCAGCATGGCACATGTATACATATGTAACTAACCTGCACGTTGTGCACATGTACCCTAAAACTTAAAGTATAATAATAAAATAAAAAGAAGACATTAGTTTTCTATTGCTACTAGAACAAATTATCACAAATTTAGTAGTTTAAAACAATACAAATTTATTATTTCACAATTCTATAAGTCAGATGTCAAGAATGGCTCAGCTGGTTTCTCTGCTCTGGATTTCACAAGGCCAGAATCAATGTATTGGCTGGCTGGGCAGTTAGGGGAAACTCTAGGAAGAAACCACCCCCAAGCTTATTCAGGTTGTCGGCAGAATCTAGTTCCTTACAGTTGTAGAACTGATGTCTTTATTCCTATACTTGCTGTCAGCTGGTGGTTATCCTTAACTCCTAGGGGAATGTTTCTTCCCCAGTTATTGCATGTGGACACCTACAGCACAGAGCCAGCTTCAGTGTATTGAATCCTTCTAATGTTTGGAATCTTTCTGAGTTCCCCTACTCCAGTATATAATGATTAACATGCAAATCACTCTGACTCATTCTTCTACCTTTAAATGAAACTTCAACTAGTTATATAAAAGAAAACACATTAACATCAGGACTCAAAGTAGAAATTGAGGCTTCTACTTTGCTGGCTGGTTGTCCTAATTCCTTGTTTTTATATGAAGGGGTGTATATATTAAGGTGCTGTAATATGTTTTTTTTCTGTCCAATTATTTTTGTTTTAAGGTACCAAAACCTATGTAAACTATGCCAACTGAAAAAGAGTTGTTTATTACAAAGCCACAGATGTCTCAGTGTTCCAAAGAATCGGAATAAGTAATGTTGGTTCTCATGAGGACTGGATTTGGGATATCAAGAACTGAAACCACTATGATTCCTAGGAGCCCTGTGGACTCTAAAATCTTTTTTCTAGTTTTCTTTTTTTTTTTTTTTTCAGAGGATTTATCAGTTATTTTATTGCCAAAGTGACTTAAAGCAGGTACTTGTCAAGATACAAGGGCTGAACCAGATTCAGCCCTGAATTTGGGGGCAATTACTTAACATATCAGTTTTTTATTTTATTTTATTTTATTTTATTTTTTTATTATACTTTAAGTTTTAGGGTACATGTGCACATTGTGCAGGGTAGTTACATATGTATACATGTGCCATGCTGGTGCGCTGCACCCACTAACTCGTCATCTAGCATTAGGTATATCTCCCAATGCTATCCCTCCCCCCTCCCCCCTCCCCACCACAGCCCCCAGAGTATGATATTCCCCTTCCTGTGTCCATGTGATCTCATTGTTCAATTCCCACCTATGAGTGAGAATATGCGGTGTTTGGTTTTTTGTTCTTGCGATAGTTTACTGAGAATGATGGTTTCCAATTTCATCCATGTCCCTACAAAGGATATGAACTCATCATTTTTTATGGCTGCATAGTATTCCATGGTGTATATGTGCCACATTTTCTTAATCCAGTCTATCATTGTTGGACATTTGGGTTGGTTCCAAGTCTTTGCTATTGTGAATAATGCCGCAATAAACATACATGTGCATGTGTCTTTATAGCAGCATGATTTATAGTCATTTGGGTATATACCCAGTAATGGGATGGCTGGGTCAAATGGTATTTCTAGTTCTAGATCCCTGAGGAATCGCCACACTGACTTCCACAATGGTTGAACTAGTTTACAGTCCCACCAACAGTGTAAAAGTGTTCCTATTTCTCCACATCCTCTCCAGCACCTGTTGTTTCCTGACTTTTTAATGATTGCCATTCTAACTGGGGTGAGATGATATCTCATAGTGGTTTTGATTTGCATTTCTCTGATGGCCAGTGATGATGAGCATTTTTTCATGTGTTTTTTGGCTGCATAAATGTCTTCTTTTGAGAAGTGCCTGTTCATGTCCTTTGCCCACTTTTTGATGGGGTTGTTTGTTTTTTTCTTGTAAATTTGTTTGAGTTCACTGTAGATTCTGGATATTAGCCCTTTGTCAGATGAGTAGGTTGCGAAAATTTTCTCCCATGTTGTAGGTTGCCTATTCACTCTGATGGTAGTTTCTTTTGCTGTGCAGAAGCTCTTTAGTTTAATTAGATCCCATTTGTCAATTTTGTCTTTTGTTGCCATTGCTTTTGGTGTTTTGGACATGAAGGGAACCAAAAGAGAGCCCGCATCGCCAAGTCAATCCTAAGCCAAAAGAACAAAGCTGGAGGCATCACACTACCTGACTTCAAACTATACTACAAGGCTACAGTAACCAAAACAGCATGGTACTGGTACCAAAACAGAAATATAGATCAATGGAACAGAACAGAGCCCTCAGAAATAACGCCGCTTACCTACAACTATCTGATCTTTGACAAACCTGAGAAAAACAAGCAATGGGGAAAGGATTCCCTATTTAATAAATGGTGCTGGGAAAACTGGCTAGCCATATGTAGAAAGCTGAAACTGGATCCCTTCCTTACACCTTATACAAAAATCAATTCAAGATGGATTAAAGATTTAAACGTTAGACGTAAAACCATAAAAACCCTAGAAGAAAACCTAGGCATTACCATTCAGGACATAGGCATGGGCAAGGACTTTTTTCTAGTTTTCTAACTTCTGCTTAGCAACCCCGTTTTTCTCTCTGTCCCACCGTCTTCTTACTCATTTATATGATATTCATTGGAACCACCAGTAACAACTCTAAGTTACTACTGCTCAGCATGTATTCCTGTTAGTAATTGATTAAAATTTCTTTGTCTCAGCTCAATTCTTGAAAGACTCAGATTTACCACTGGGCTGCCATGGTAAATCTGGCTTTGGGCCAGAGAATTTTCCATAGTTGGACAAAAGGAGGTGGTTGACAAGGTCATAAAGCCTGTCCTTTTAGGACCTGTGGTTATAGCAGATTTTAGAAATGAATGTTTAGGAGAAGAAATTATAGACATGTCTAGTATACTTGTTAAAAATAAAAGGAAAGGAGAGTTTTAAGGAGAATTTACATAATATAAACTTTCAATTATATATTAATGATTAAAATGCTGTACTCTCTAGTCTTTGTACGCATTTTGTAGTTATGTGTGTATACACACATGTGTATATACACTTTTTTGTTACTTACATATAAAGATTTCCTAGATCTTAAATGTTCTCACCAAAAAAAGAGAAAACGATAACTATATGAGGTGATAAAAGTGTTTAACTTGATTGAGGTAATTATTTCACAATATGTGTGCATATATATATATAAATATATATAGAGAGAGAGACAGAGAGGTAATGTCTAATACCTCAACTTGGTTGAGGTAATTATTTCGCAATATATATTATATATATACATGCACACACACACACATACACACACACATTTAATACATATATATCAAAACATCAAGCTGTACCTCTTACATATATACCATAATTATTGGTCAATTAAATCTCAATAAAGCTGAAAAGAAGACAAATTATAAATGACTACATCATATTAAATTATTTGGCTATATAACTAACTTAGCCATTCCTCTAATATTGCACATTTGGTCTGTTTTCAATGACACAAATATTGGTATGATGAACTTCTTTAGATCAATAAAATTTTTGTTTGTATTTTATATTTTACTTTTTTTGAAGGAGAGGTAGATTTTTCAAAGTATGTAGTAAGTAAGCACAGTATGATTTGTAAAGCTTTTGAATTTTGCCAAGGTATTCCAAATTTCTGGAAGGATTATATCATTTTACAACTTTGCTTCTGTTAATCATTTTTACTTGTGATCTAGTAATGAACAAATGAAAAATAATAGTCCTGAGAACATGAATCTTGTTGAAATTTAATTTTAACTCCAGGAAGAGAAATCTAGGTTCGTACTTTTATTTTAACTAGACTTTTGCTCTTTGAAATAGAGGCAGATCATGAAAAGTACTAGACATTTTTGTGAAAGATCTAATTAACCATGATCTATTAAACTAATTTTTTGTTGCATCATTTGTCTTTAGTCCATCACCTTAACATAGCCTAAACATAACTTGATGAGTCCTTTCAGACTGGTAACTCAGTAGATAGTCTCTTGGGCTTTTATAGCAGAAAACTATTTATGGCCTTCACACTTGTTATGCTAGTGTAGTGCTGTGCTATCTAGGCTAAAATAATTACCTCATCAATGACTGGCAGCATACTCTCTGCATATTGATGCTTCATTATCTTAAAGTCTATGATTGGTGATCTTAGTGGGAACTCCTTAGAAGGAAAATCATTAGCATAAAGATTGAAGGCTTGGCTCTGAGGTCACAGAGACTTGGTTTCATATTACAGATTTGTTTCTGTTACACATTAGCCTGGATGACCTACAGTAAGTTATGCAACTTGTCTTTTTCCTCATCTGTAATACAGGGTAATGCTGGAACTCATTTCATGTTGTTGTTAAAAGAGCTAAATGGGTTATTGCATGTCAGCAACTTGATCCATAGTTAGCACTCAAATTTTAGTTAATATTATTGATTTGTAGAGCTAAGAGATGTTAGCCATTAATTATTTCTGCCCTATATCCTTTTTGTTATTTTTACTTTATCTAAACCTTGATTCTTTGAAGCAAATCAAAAATCCATGTCTCGCCTCACCCTTATTTTCTCCATATGTGCTTTTAGATCTTATTGGATTATTAACTTTAATGATAACATTCCCCCTACATGATCCGAAGTGTAAAGTGGAAGCCCATCCAATATTACAAAAACTGATTTTTTAAGATCTCATTATTAGTTATAATAAAAAATAAACAGGAAAAGTAATACTGAGTTTCCTGTAACTATATTGCTTATTAAGTAGCACATCTGTGTCAATAGCAGTGAAGATATAGTATAAAATTCAGTAAAAACAAAGCCACTATGTATATGTTTACTCAATTAAAATCAATTAGTTGATTTCATAAGTCAATACTAAGAAAGGAAAATTAGCCCTTGATATCTGGGAGCTGACCCGGTACTGTCAACCAGGCTTTGGTATTTCTATGCACTGGCCCCACATTCACAGCTAAGTCTTAGTGTTCTGTTAAGCACAGAAAAATTTTACAGAACACAAGCATCAGACAAGTCTACTCTGTGACCATGGTGGAGTAAAACAAAAAGAGTTCCACTTTGTAATCATGTCTAAACACAAAACATGAACAATGTAGAAGCAAGTTAGCAAACACTTCCCTCTCCTAGCTATACGGCTGACGGTTGCTTCTTTAACAGTTATAGCCATAGCCTCACTTTACTCTGCCTTTTCTATAGATTAGATTTTTTGAGATACCCAACCATAAAATTGTCCCTGCCCTCTGTCAGAACCCAGTCCAGGGCATTCCTGCTTGACCCTCCTCCAAATCCCCTAAGCAAAGTCTTTAGTAACACCCCCTTCAAAGTTCCATAATTCTCCATATTATCCCTTCTTTCTCACTGCAAAAAGTAATAACCCTAAATTGTTCAACTATAATTGTGTTTCTGGTGGTCTTTGGCTGAAGACCATTGATCACACATAAGACTTATCAACCTACTCAGATTGTCTTTACTTTTGTTCAACATCAATTATTATCCATTTTACCAATAGTGAGGGTACTTTTAAAATGTCATCGCTAGGCTGAGCGCGGTGGCTCACGCCTGTAATCCCAGCAGTTTGGAAGACCGAGGCAGGTGGATCACGAGGTCAAGAGATCAAGACCATCCTGGCCAACATGGCGAAATCCCGTCTCTACTAAAAATACAAAAATTAGACAGGCATGGTGGCACACGCCTGTAGTCCCAGCTACCAGGGAGGCTAAGTCAGAAGAATTACTTGAACCTGGGAGGTGGAGGTTGCAGTGAGCGAAGATTGCGCCACCGCACTCGAGCATGGGTGACAGAGTAAGACTCAGTCTCAGAAAAAACAAAAAAACAAAAAGTCATAACTTGTCCTTTAAAATTAAGCTTTCAAAAATTATGTATAGTTTTTATAGCTTCAAAAACTTCAGCTCTGTGGTTTTTTTTTGATTTAGTGATTGCTGTACATGTTACTTTCTATTAAATATCTTTGACATATTGTGTTTACCAAACAAATGCTCTTAGTTACTATTTAATTTACTTAAGATAAGTTCATTTAGGAGATCATTAGAGACACATTTTGAATTAGAATGCAACATTTAATAGCATGCTGAGACAGTTAATGGTTTGTGATTTCAGAGTACCATGTGTAAACTTTATAATGCTGTATTTTTTAGCAGGACAAAATGAGATATAGTTATACTACTTTCCATATTGAACTACCGCCTAGAAGAATTGTTTAATCACCAGTTCCAAGGATGGTAATATTTAACAAGATAAACATTTAAGTAAATGGAGCTTTTTAGTGCTTTGCTGTCAATGGCAAATTCACTTTAATAGGGAAACTTTCTCATGAATTCCTTTTTCGCTTTTTTATCTAGCTTAATTAAAGTAGTTTTGGCATTTTTTTTCTAAATTGTTATATCAAAATGTCAGGGAGTGGAAAGAAATAATACTACTATTGTACATGTTATAAATAAAATGCTTAATCTACCAAATATCAATTCATGTTTATCTTCTAATTTGTCATAAAGTTTATATGTAACATCAATATGACATCACCTTTTTATGTTTGGGTAATTAAAAGTCTAGGTAGACAATAATGTAACAATATGGACAATGGAATTGTGAATATTTGATACAAAGTTAAATTTACGTGTCTATCAACTAGATCTTTTTAAATGACTATTATGGATCAACAATACCATGGGAAGCAAAAGAAATATGGAAATACTCTTTGTCTTTAAAATGCTTTTAATAAGACTTAGTTATTCTAAGTTAACTGGAATTGAGTGTGGGAAAATAATTGAAAATAATAATCACAAACACTAATTGAGCACTTACTATTAATAAGGGATTATTTTTTCTTTTTTTTAATTATACTTTAAGTTTTAGGGTACATGTGCACAACGTGAAGGTTTGTTACATATGTATACATGTGCCATGTTGATGTGCTGCCCCCATTAACTAATCATTTAGCATTAGGTATATCTCCTAATGCTATCCCTCCCCACTCCCCCCACCCCACAACAGGCCCAAGTGATGTTCCCGTTCCTGTGTCCATGTGTTCTCATTGTTCAATTCCCACCTATGAGTGAGAACATGCGGTGTTTGGTTTTTTGTCCTTGTGATAGTTTGCTGAGAATAATGGTTTCCAATTTCATCCATGTCCCTACAAAGGACATGAACTCATCATTTTTTATGGCTGCATAGTATTCCATGGTGTATATGTGCCACATTTTCTTAATCCAGTCTATCATTGTTGGACATTTGGGTTAGTTCCAAGTCTTTGCTATTGTGAATAGTGCCACAATAAACATACGTGTGCATGTGTCTTTATAGCAGCATGATTTATAATCCTTTGGGTATACACCCAGTAATGGGATGGCTGGGTCAAATGGTATTTCTAGTTCTAGATCCCTGAGGAATCGCCACACTGACTTCCATAATGGTTGAACTAGTTTACAGTCCCACCGACTGTGTAAAAGTGTTCCTACTTCTCCACATCCTCTCCAGCACCTGCTGTTTCCTGACTTTTTAATGATCGCCATTCTAACTGGTGTGAGATGGTATCTCATTGTGGTTTTGATTTGTATTTCTCTTATGGCCAGTGATGATGAGCATTTTTTCATGTGTCTTTTGGCTGCATAAATGTCTTCTTTTGAGAAGTGTCTGTTCATGTCCTTTGCCCACTTTTTGATGGGGTTGTTTTTTTCTTGTAAATTTGTTTGAGTTCATTGTAGATTCTGGATATTAGCCCTTTGTCAGATGAGCAGATTGCAAAAATTTTCTCCCGTTCTGTAGGTTGCCTGTTCACACTGATGGTAGTTGCTTTTGCTGTGCAGAAGCTCTTTAGTTTAATTAGATCCCATTTGTCAATTTTGGCTTTTATTGCCATTGCTTTTGGTGTTTTAGTCATGAAGTCCTTGCACATGCCTATGTCCTGAATGGTATTGCCTAGGTTTTCTTCTAGGGTTTTTAAGGTTTTAGGTCTAACATTTAAGTCTCTAATCCATCTTGAATTAATTTTTGTATAAGGTATAAGGAAGGGATCCAGTTTCAGCTTTCTACATATGGCTAGCCAGGTTTCCCAGAACCATTTATTAAATAGGGAATCCTTTCCCCATTTCTTGTTTTTGTCAGGTTTGTCAAAGATCAGATAGTTGTAGATATGCGGCATAATTTCTGAGGGCTCTGTTCTGTTCCATTGGTCTATATCTCTTTTTGGTACCAGTACCATGCTGTTTTGGTTACTGTAGCCTTGTAGTATAGTTTGAAGTCAGGTAACATGATGCCTCCAGTTTTGTTCTTTTGGCTTAGGATTGACGTGGTGATGCGGGCTCTTTTTTAGTTCCATATGAACTTTAAAGTAGTTTTTTCCAATTCTGTGAAGAAAGTCATTGGTAGCTTGATGGGGATGGCATTGAATCTATAAATTACCTTGGGCAGTATGGCCATTTTCATGATATTGATTCTTCCTACCCATGAGCATGGAATGTTTTTCCATTTGTTTGTATCCTCTTTTATTTCATTGAGCAGTGGTTTGTAGTTCTCCTTGAAGAGGTCCTTCACATCCCTTATACGTTGGATTCCTAGGTATTTTATTCTCATTGAAGCAATTGTGAATGGGAGTTCACTCATGATTTGGCTCTCTGTTTGTCTGTTATTGGTGTATAAGACTGCCTATGATTTTTGCACATTGATTTTGTATCCTGAGACTTTGCTGAAGTTGCCTATCAGCTTAAGGAGATTTTGGGCTGAGATGATGGGGTTTTCTAGATATACAATCATGTCATCTGCAAACAGGGACAATTTGACTCCCTCTTTTCCTAATTGAATACCCTTTATTTCCTTCTCCTGCCTGATTGCCCTGGCCAGAATTTCCAACACTATGTTGAATAGGAGAGGGGGCATCCCTGTCTTGTGCCAGTTTTCAAAGGGAATGCTTCCAGTTCTTGCCCATTCAGTATGATATTGGCTGTGGGTTTGTCATAGATAGCTTTTATTATTTTGAGATATGTCCCATCAATACCTAATTTATTGAGAGTTTTTAGCATGACGGGTTGTTGAATATTGTCAAAGTCATTTTCTGCATCCATTGAGATAATCATGTGGTTTTTGTCTTTGGTTCTGTTTATATGCTGGATTACGTTTATTGATTTCCATATGTTAAACCAGACTTGCATCCCAGGGATGAAGCCCACTTGATCATGGTGGATAAGCTTTTTGATGTGCTGCTGGATTCGGTTTGCCAGAATTTTATTGAGGATTTTTGCATTGATCTTCATCAGGGACATTGGTCTAAAATTCTCTTTTTTTGTTGTGTCTCTGCCCGGCTTTGGTATCAGGATGATGCTGGCCTCATAAAATGAGTTAGGGAGGATTCCCTCTTTTTCTATTGATTGGAATAGTTTCAGAAAGAATGGTACCAGCTCCTCCTTGTACCTCTGGTAGAATTCAGCTGTGAATCCATCTGGTCCTGGACTTTTTTTGATTGGTAAGCTATTAATTATTGCCTCAATTTCAGAGCCTGTTATTGGTCTGTTCAGATATACAACTTCTTCCATTTTAGTCTTGGGAGGGTGTATGTGTTGAGGAATTTATCCATTTCTTCTAGATTATCTAGTTTATTTGCGTAGAGGTGTTTATAATATTCTCTGATGGTGGTTTCTATTTCTTTGGGATCAGTGGAGATGTCCCGTTTATCATTTTTTATTGTTTCTATTTGATTCTTCTCTCTTTTCTTCTTTATTAGTCTTGCTAGCAGTCTATAAATTTTGTTGATCTTTTCAAAAAACCAGCTTCTGGATTCATTGATTTTTGAAGGGTTTTTTGTGTCTCTATTTCTTTCAGTTCTGCTCTGATCTTAGTTATTTCTTGCCTTCTGCTAGCTTTTGAATCTGTTTGCTCTTGTTTCTCTAGTTCTCTTAATTGTGATGTTAGGGTACCAATTTTAGATCTTTCCTGCTTTCTGTTGAGGGCATTTAGTGCTATAAATTTCCCTCTACACACCGCTTTGAATGTGTCCCAGAGATTCTGGTATGTTGTGTCTTTGTTCTCGTTGGTTTCAAAGAACATCTTTATTTCTGCCTTCATTTTGTTATGTACCCAGTAGTCATTCAGGAGTAGGTTGTTCAGTTTCCATGTAGTTGAGCAGTTTTGAGTGAGTTTGTTAATCCTGAGTTCTAGTTTGATTGCACTGTGGTCTGAGAGACAGTTTGTTGTAATTTCTGTTCTTTTACATTTGCTGAGAAGTGTTTTACTTCCAACTGTGTGGTCAATTTTGGAATAGGTGTGGTGTGGTGCTGAAAAGAATGTATATTCTGTTGATTTGGGGTGGAGAGTTTTGTAGATGTCTATTAGGTCCGCTTGGTGCAGAGCTGAGTTCAATTCCTAGATTTCCTTGTTAACTTTCTGTCTCGTTGATCTGTCTAATGTTGACAGTGGTGTGTAAAAGTCTCCCATTATTATTTTGTGGGAGTCTAAGTCTCTTTGCAGGTCACTAAGGATTGCTTTATGAATGTGGGTGCTCCTGTATTGGGTGCATATATATTTAGGATACTTAGTTCTTCTTGTTGAATTGATCCCTTTACCATTATGTAATGGCCTTCTTTGTCTCTTTTGATCTTTGTTGGTTTAAAGTCTGTTTTATCAGAGACTAGGATTGCAACCTCTGCCTTTTTTTGTTTTCCATTTGCTTGGTAGATCTTCCTCCATCCTTTTATTTTGAGCCTATGTGTGTCTCTGCACGTGAGATGGGTTTCCTGAATACAGCACACTGATGGGTCTTGACTCTTTATCCAGTTTGCCAGTCTGTGTCTTTTAATTGGAGCGTTTAGCCCGTTTACATTTAAGGTTAATATTGTTATGTGTGAATTTGATCATGTCGTTATGATGTTAGTTGGTTATTTTGCTCATTAGTTGATGCAGTTTCTTCCTATCCTCGATGGTCTTTTAAGTGCTTCATATGTATTAATTCATTTAATGATCACAAAAATCCTGTAAGGAAAAGTGACATAACTGCTAAGTGCCAGCATAAACCATAGCCTCTTCTTCCTTCTCAGCTGACAGACATTCCTCATTTTCATTGAAGTTAAAAGTGGTCATGTGACTAAGTTCTAGCCAGTGGAATATGAAAGTGATCTGTGTTCCTTCCAGGTCTGGCTCATAAAACCCTCCTACAAGTGATCCTCTGTGCTCCTTTTTGTCTTATGGTTGACAGAAATGAAGATGTTCCCTAGAATGTCCTTGGAAGGCCTAGGTTAGAAATGAACCACCACTGTCTTCAGTCATTGAAACTGAATCTCTGTTATAAAGTCAAACATAATTGTAACTGATATGGTTCTAGCACAACATACATGAAAAGGTCTTTTAAATCTTAAAGCAATCTTAAAATTATATCTCATCATATTTTGCACCATATAATTTCACTGTTCATCTTCTTGGGTTTTCTTGCTACAGACATTTAGAATTATATATTTTTATATTTCTCACAACCTATAACAAAATACTGTCTAATAAATATATTAAGATGCATCGATAAATGCATGAACAGAGATTTACTGCATATATTCCCTCTAATTTCTTAAGTACCTTGAAATACCTAAAATGTTTTAAATATTAAAAGACTCTAATTTCTAAAATATTTGGGAAAGCTAAAATACTTGGAAGAGATAAATACCAGAGACAAAATAAAACATCAGTATAAAAAAAGTACTTAAAAATGTAATTATAGACCAAATTCTTGTAGAATGCTTGTCTCCTTGTGTTTAAGAACAGAGAATGACTTAGTTTGTTAAGAAAGATTGTTAAAGATTTAAATTTGACATTTCAGTTTTAATCAGGATGTTCCTTTTGTTCTTTAATCTCTAGCCTCTATTATCTGTAAATCGTGTAGCTACTTTGAAAAATTATACTGCCTTTGATTGCTTCTGCGTGGTGTACTCAGAGTACAAATAGTATTAAAGTAGCAGCATATTCAGAAAACAAATAATATTAAAGGAGAACTTTAACAATTGGAGCAAACAATATAAATGTGAAGATTTTAAGAGGATACATATCTTAATGTTCATTCTTCAAAAAATTATTACTTAGATGTAAAGATCCAATTGAATTCAAGTTCTAAACTTTGTGTAAGCCTTTTCAGCAGACTTTACAGGAAAGAGCAGAAGATTGATGACTAAATGATCCCAGTTTTTGAAATTTGCCATACAACCTTGAACCTCTAATGTAAGGCTTATTATTATTTCCTTACAGATACAGAAAGAACTGGGCATACTCTCACGGTATATTATATTTCTTCAAAACACAGAACAATTAAGTTCATTGATGGGTGTAGGATGTTAGAAGGAGGTCTGAATATAAATATGACGTACAAAAGGTCAACTTTTGATTAAATACAGCTCATAAGCTTGTATTTTGATTCTTTGCATATGAGTTAGTAGACAGTATGTCTCTTGATACCACAGTGACTGGATACTAGCTATCTCTATTCCATGAAGTTTGGGAATGTAAATATGTTCCTGTTAAGTATGCAAAGCTATCAATAGTGAAGGTAGTGAAGGATGTGACAGATGTGTTTATATAATCAGATAAGCAATGTAGTAAATTAAGGTACCACATTTCATCAAATTGAATATTTTTTCCAAATATTAATATATCTGAAGCTAATATGCATCTTACAACTATTGTCAACTAAGTCTCAATTGTGACATAATAGTCGGTGCCTGTACACATCTAAACCTGGCATAGCAGTTTATATTTTACTCACCTCATTAAGTTACATGTGTTGTTGGAACTAGACCTATTGTTACTATACACTTAGTGATGCACTTGAAACTGGAAAAATTGCCAAATCCACTGAAGTAGATAAAACAAATTTGAAAGCATAAAGAGGCTGCTATGACCATATTAATGTATCACACAAGATAACTGTTAGAGTATTGAAACATCAATTTGTTAACAGTCTGTTGTCTTCAAACAGATGCTACTACAATTTTAACAAAATGTAATTGAATTGAGAAAAAATAAAAGTATGAGCTTACTAAAATAGAAAAAACACCTGCATCACAACTTTTAGATTGGGTGTCAGCAACTTGAAAGAAAATCTTGGAAGACTAGAATACAAGACTCTTTTAAGAAATGCTGCCTTACCAATTATTTTGATAGGACAGAGAGCAATATTGTTTTGAAAACCAATAGAGTCCGACATTAACAAAGTTTTTAATAAATGAATTAAATGGTTTTACTAACATTTTTCTTATGTGATATATGTTAAAAACCTGTCTGAATACAAAATGATGTTTTCAATAAAATTATAAGCGAAAAGCCATTTATCACAATGTAATTGGGAGCATTTTGCTAATGTTGTATAATAAATGGTAATGGGACATCTTATCAATAGCTTCTTGAATTAGATAAAACATAACATTATAATTTCCATGAATGAACAGTACAGTATTTTTGAGATCTTTCTTAAAATCATAACTCTAAGGTTAAGGATATGTATTATTTATATGTTAAAATACCCATATATTGGCTGTTTCTCTGTCCATCTTATGTTACAAAAGAATTAGGCTATCTCTCATTGAATCTTTCTCACCCATCTTATCTAATAGAGGGGAAGAGCTACTTCATTACCATAATCATGGCTTATAATGATTGAATACTTGCAATTATTGAGCACTGAGCCAAGTGCTCTACATGGACTACCTAATTTAATCCTGGTAAGGATCTGTATAATATATCATTCCATTATGCAAATTAGGAAACTGAGGCTGAGAGAAATTAAGCTCCAAGTCACATACTTAGTATGTAGTGAAGCTGTATTTTGAATTCAGGATATCTGGCTCCAGAATCTGTGCTCATCCCCACTGTACTGTACGGAGAGGCTGTATTGGGTAGTGATTAAAGGATAGGCTCTAAAGCCTGATTGGCTGGATTAAAATTCTACTCTGCCATTAGACGTTGTGTGACCTGAGAGAAGTGACAGAGACTTTCATTCTCACTTTTCTTTTCAACAAAATGGCAATAAAAATAGTAATAGTATTTTTCTCATTAGAAAGATATAAAGATTACATAAAATAATATACATATCAAGCATTTAGAACACTGTCTGGTGACTAGGGTTATCTACATCTCAGTCATCTCTTTGTGTTATGAGTGGCCAAAATAAAAGATTATTTGCCCCGAAGTAAACAACTTGGAGATTATAGAAAAAGCAATCAGGAATTTAAAAAAATTTCTGCGGCCTACATTTATTTTTACCTGGACACCAAATAGGATGGGTCTTTTTCAGTTGTTCTATTTAATTGAGCAGTTAGAATTAAAGATCAGCATTTTCCTTGATGAGTTTTCCTATAACTACATTAACCCTACTCTTTAAATTGGTGTTCAATGGACCTATTCTCACTGAAGGCAGCAAAGTCACAAGTAAAGTCATTGTTATATTCCCTCCTTAGGGAGCTAGATTCTGCTACTTTAAAGTTTGCTTTACATTGCTAACGAGTTTTTTTTAAAAAGGGAAGAATGCCAAGAAAGATTAAAAGGACTCTTTGAAAATCACAAGGACAAATTACACAGTTGTAGAGACTATTGCTGAAATGTCTTTAATGTTGGATTCTTGTTCTACCAATTATCTTGTTGAAATAAACTCTTCTTGATAGAAGTAAATTATTTGTCTTAGCTCTAAACATTACCTAGTATATCATAAATGAAAAATTACCCAGTGACACAGATGTGGATTTTAAATCTGGTTCTGTTCATTATTAGTTGTATGATGTTGAACAAATTGTTTAACCATTTTGTGTACTGTTTCTTAGTAAGCAATAGATTCATGTCTATTTTATAAGCAATTGTGATAATTAAATGAGTAGGTAATATAAAACATCTAGTACAGACACTCAAAAATAGTTGTTCATTCTACTCTTCTCTCACTTTCTCATGCCCATCCTCTGCCACAGCCTTTTCCAAGAAGTGGGGCCACTGCTAGAATATATGGGACAGCAGGAAAATATTTTTTGGTGGGATTGAAATAAATAATTTGATTTAAAAATTTGCAAAATTCATGAGTCCCTATAAGGCATGATGATGATGATTTAGAGCAGTGAATAAAGAAGAAGCACATACATTTTTACAATTGCCAAGCAGTGCAAGAGGATTCCTCGTAGTGTTTAGACACTATCCTTTCTCATTTAGATTGAGGAACCATTTGTTTTTGTTCTTTATTGTCAAAGTGCAATTCTTGGATAATTTTATATCTCTCATTACAAGAAAAAGGCAGCAACACTTCTTACTGACAATGACATGGCTGTTTGGAATCTATTAATATTAAAACAATGCAGGTCTTTTCACCTCTGCAATTCTTATACCACTTATTTAATGCTGGTTAGTCATTTCTTATGGTTCCATGTCATCCATCATGCTGCTGTGAATACTGGCTTACAATGCCTTTCTCAAAGTATTTCACTGGTAATGATACTCATGCAAGTCTTAGAGCAAGCAGAAAATGTAATGATAACATGTGATGTAATTATAATTTCATAAATTGTCATTACTTTTCTGCTCTTAGTAAATTTACTACTAGGAATTGAATAGTATAAACTTAGAACAACTTATTTTCAATGATGTCTTCTCTTGAACTCGTAGGCAATAATGACTGCACTCCTAAGAGATAATCTCTTTCAATACAGACTGCACCCCTGCCTACATATACTGCCAACAGTGGGGATAAAAGATAAGGGGCCTGTTGGCAGTGCAAGAAGAGTTGTCTCACTGGCTGTTCTTCAACGGGCAAGTCTTAAAATGTACCCAGAAGAACATGACACTACTACACAGATTAAAGACAATAGAGAACATCAATTGGAAGAGACCATTAGCATCACAGAGCTATCATTTCAAAAGCCTTCTAATGGGCACCAGTAGAAAATAACATGTAATGTGGAGTCTGCAGAAAGGTGGGATGACCACTCTGTGTGCCATTGGCAGAGGTTCACAGAGTAAAGAATGTTAACTGCTACTCCCATCTCCCTTCTGTATTGTTGACTAAAGTTGATGCTGTGGTTAAAATATGTACAAAGGATAACCCATGCACAGAGCCATACATAGAGTTCAAGGCCAAGATTTGATGATAAACCAATGACAGCCAATAGCATTGATCTTGGCTTGTGTTCAACATGAGTGAGTCATCAAAAATTATCATATGAGTATGATTCTAGGGCCAATCTCACAATACACCATTACAGAAATACTACTTCGGCCAGCCGGAGTGAGCCATTTGCTAAACCATGGCCCAGGAACCAGGGCTCAAGCATAGTTAGTATAGCTGAAAATCTCAGACTACTCACACCGTTTGGTCAAGACCACACACAGAATGGAGGTTTGGAGAACACTCAAAAGGGGAAAAACAGAGACTGTGGTCCACATGGACCCTGGTCTGGACTTAGCATGCCTGGATGGCCCTGGATGGTTTCAAGAACCATAAGGGAACTTGGGAAATATTAAGGATGTTAGTCCAAAGTGTGGAAACTTTCAGGTGTGGGGCTTGCAGTAAGGGTTTTATTTTCCTCTTCTAAGGGTGATTCTCTACAGGATTATAGTCTCTCTGAGATTCTTGAGTAGCATAGCAGGATTATTCTGTTGGTTACTTTGACTTCCAGAGTCTTATATAAATTTATTGACATAAGCCATTCCCCACGACATCATCAAAATAGTTAGAATATCTCAAGCCAAGTTGCAGTAAGTAAATGTTTTCAAAAGTTTAAAATCCTATCTGTATTCTAGCATCTTTCACAGCCTTTCTTCAAGTTCAGCCTCTTTCCATTAACCATTATAGGGTTAATGTTATCAGGAGCTTCAAATGAGTGGGCCTACAAATGGATCCTTTGCCTTGTATTCACAGGTATTTTTCTTCAGAGATTTCATCAAGCGATCTTTTTTTTCTTCTAATAGATTTTTGGCATTTTGTGCCTTACATCTCATAATTGTTAACACAGATGCTTTCTTGGCTCTTGACAAACATCTTGGCACCAAGGATTCAGCTCTTCATGTTTGGCAAACATAAATATTACATATCAAGCCTTATTTCATTCATAATATGACACTGCTGACAACTCCAAAAGAAAAGAAAGCTAACAGAGTTAAAGAGTTCACAAATTAGCTGGTAATACAGTATATTGAAGAGTAAAAATGCAACAATGAAAAGGAGAAATCAGCTCAAAATAGTTTTAATTACTCACCTCTACTTTAATTAAGTTGCTTATACTACAGTTCATCAAATTCTGTCTCACTCTCCTCACCTTTGAACCCAACTCAACCATGTAAGCTAGTTTTTAAAAATTACTTTTTAAATTCCTGTCAGTTTTTCAGTGATTCTGTTTTGCACTCCTTTTTCTTAATGCTGTCTCTAGGGATTACAATATGCATCCTTAATCTGACATAGTCTGTTTCAAGTTAATATAATACTGTGCTGCTTCACATGAAGTGTAATAACCTTACAACGGTAACATTCCATTTGCACTCCATTCTTTTGAGTATTGTCATCATATACTTTAAATCTATGTATGTAATAAACATCACAATAGAGTGTTCTTATTTCTACTTTAAAATGCTGTTTTGAAGCAAATATAATTTTTTTTCTTTTAATGTTTACCCACCAATTTAGCACTTCTGGTGCTTTTCATTTATTCTTGTATGGATTTCTACGTAGTGTCATTCCTCATAAACCTCAAAAACTCCCTTTATCATTCTTGTAGAATAGATCTGTTGGTGACTTATTTTCTCAGCTTTTGTTTATTTGAAAATGTTAACATTAAGCCTTCATTTACATGAGATATTATCACTTAATATAGACTTCTGAGTTCTTTTTTCTATTAGCACCTCAAAGATGTTTCATTGTCTGCCAGATTTTCTCCTAAAAAGTCAGCAATAATTCTTACTGTTCTTTCCCTGTATATTTGTTTGTGGGTGCTTTTGAAATATTTGTTTTTTCTCTTTTTTTCAGAGGTTTGACTACAAGAGTTATACTGTGGATCTGTTTGTATTTATTATTCTTTGGATTCCTTGGACTTCTTGAATATTAACTTGATTTTTACACCAAATTTGGGAAACTTTTTGATGATGGTTTTCTGAAATATGTTTTTTGCTGTATCTGTCCTGTCCTCTAAAATTCCTAGTAAACTGCTTGATACTTGTTCACATGGCACAAAGGCACTGTTTATTAATTTGTAATCTCCTTTGTCTATTCAATCTTCAGATTGAATAATTTATTTTGATATGTATTTACCCCAGTAACTCTTCATTCTGTGATATCTTATTTGCTATTAAATCAAAACAGTATTTTTTTCATTTCAGATATAGTACTTTTCAGCTTTAGAATATCCATTTGTTTATTTTCTATTCCCATACTCCAACCTGCTCACTCACTAAGTCAGTTTTTCAGTTATTCCTCTTCATACTTCTTTTTCTTAATGCCTTCTCTAGGGATTACAATATGCATCCATAATCTCCAACCTGCTCACTCACTATGACCATGTATTTCATTAAATCTTTGAACAGAGCTCCTGTAAGCCCTTGTCTGCTAATTCCAACATCTGGGTTATCTTTGGGTTTGTTTTTATTGGCTGCTTTTTACATTCTTCATGTGGATTACCCTCCCTTGTTTCTTTCAGGTATAGCAATTTATAATTTTAGTAGACACTGTGAGTGGTTCAGTACATAACAGAAAGTCTAGATTAAGTGGTCTTCCTTTACAGGGTTTTGAAATATGTTCTGGAAAACTGTTAAATCACTGGTGAATTTTATGTATGTTTCAGGCATGGTTTTATTTATTTATCTTTATGGTATAGGTCTTTCTGTAATGGGGCATCAGTGCTCATGAGATGTAGCCTTGCAGAACTCAAGTAATTGACCAAAATTCTCAGTGAAGTGTCTCCACTGTACCTGGATTATAACTCCAGTTTGTTGCAGTACTCTGGCATCATCATTCAGTTTTCAGACGTGTAGGAGGCAATCTCTGCTAGGCTATGTAGGGCCTCACATTTTGCTTCTACCATTTAGCTCCTGACCAAAAAACAGCAGGTAATCCTCATGAATTCTCATAAGCTTCCTTTCTATTAGGCTGTCCCCTTTCTGGTAACCTGGCCCACAGTTCTAGTTGTTTCAGCGCCCAGAATTCTGATCTCTTCCTTCTCAACTACTGAATAAATGAGTTCCACTTTATTGTACAGTGTTCAGAATGGGTATTGCACAATTTATATTATAAAAAATTAAAGAAGAATTTTCAGGAAAGTGAGGTTAAAACCTGCCAAAAGTCACTATTTCTTGTCCAGTTTCTAGTTCTGAGCAAGTGTTCATACATGGAACCCAATGAATGAAAACACTATAGCCATTATGTACAGTAAAGATTCTTCAGGGTTTTTTTTCCCCCAAGAGACCTACAGCTATTTATTAGGGTATCATTACACTGAAGAAAGGGGAATATTCAAACATTTTGAAGATGGTTTGATTCTTTGTCTGAACTGACATTGGTACCCAGGTATCCAAAGCATTATCTTGATTCTCTGTTAGAGTTGGGGTTTATGGTGGCCCATAAATAGAATCTTGGTCCAGGTCCATTTCACAGTGGGTTAACTGATTTGATGGACCCACTGAGTGGTCATTTCTCTAGTTGCTGACATAAATTTTAAATGGAGACACTTAATAGTTGTTAGAGCTCTATCTTGATTCCTAGCATATAGATAAAAGCGAAAATACTAGGGGAGATCAAGTGCAAGTCTTACTGCTTTCCAAAACGATTTTCCAAGTCCTTAGAGAATGTTTAATCACCAAGAAAGGATTCTGCATATTGCTGTATCAAAATGTGGAAGACTATTCACAGCAAAATAGGTATGGTAGTAGACACTTACATATAGGGTCTACACAATGCTTCATCCAAAAGTTTCCAGTCTAATAAAAGCGATGCAACAGAATTTTGAAGCTGGGACTCCAGGTTGGAGATAAATTCTGCCAGGATGGATAGCCATTTTCCAGAACACAGTATAAATAAATGCTAAATGAATTATAGTAGTTGATACTTTGTTATCTATGGCTACAATGTATATTCTTAAAATATGAGTGAAAAAATGTGATGAGTAAAATAATGAGTAAAAGTAGGAGTGGCTTGATTTATCATCACTCTCAGCTACGCACTTGAACTTGTACATTCTATTCTCACAGCTTTGGCTCTTTGGCTTTAGACATTCCAGTTGACAGAGTGCGAATTCTTCCATCAGAGGTCAAAATAAGACTCAATGAACTCTATTATGGTACTACACAATGACTTCTGGTTCCCTGTACCAAGAAACTTGCAGGAAAAAAAAAAGTGTAACCATTGTCTGTAGTAATAGGGCTAAAGCTTTTCCATTAATATTTCTCTTTTACTTTCCTTAAAAAAATGATCACCTAGAATATTAGAGGAGATATTACCAGATAGGGTAAACTTATTATACATATGGAGTGGATTTGAGGGGATTTAAGTGGACTGTAGTAAATAATGCTGTATTAGACTGCCCAGATTTCCCCTTCAGTACCAAGATTCTTAGTACAGAGATGCCAGCAGTGTTAGTTTCTGATAGCTCAGTCTTTCTCTCCAAATCTCCCTTAGAACAAGGAATCTGCCTTGCTGTCTCTGCACGGGCAGCCTTCATCCAATGACTGATTTGTGTCCAGCAAGAAGGCACTTCCCCGGTTGGTGCAGTGGCTCATGCCTATAATCCCAACACTTTGGGAGGCTGACACGGGTGGATGGATTGAACACAGGAGTTCGAGACCAGCCTGGGCAACATGGCAAAGCACGTCTCCACAAATAATTATAAAAATTAGCCAGGCATTGTGGCATGTGCCTAGGGTCTCAGCTACTTGGGGGACTTTGGCAGGAGGATAACTTGAGCCCAGGAAGTTGAGGCTGCAGTGAGCGGTATTCAAACCACTGCACTCAAGCCTGGGCTACAGAGAGAGACCCTGTCTAAACAAACAAACAAAAAAGTTACAGCTCCCTTTGCCTACATTCCGTACAACTTAGAAGTGACATCCTTGTTTCAGAGCTTTTTGGGTGATGGACTGAAGCCTTTTGTTACTTTATAATAATTCAACTTCTTCCACTGCCCAACATTATTTAGCCATTCACAGGTGTGGTTACACAGTGAACTCTCCTAATAATCTTTCTAGATGTTAATTCCTCTTTCAGTCTTGTTTTTTGGGGAATCCAGCCTAACATTTGTTGATTGTATTACTGTTTAGTGTTTTAAAGTTATAAAAAGAGAAGTAGGAATGTAGCAACTCAATTACTGCATGAAAAGCACTTTTGTTTTTCATCCTTGCCAATATAGTTAGATTAATATTTTTCAGTCTGTTATGTGGTATCTCAGTTTTGCTTTTATTTGCATTTCTCTGATTGCTTGTAATTTCAAGCATAATTTTACATTTTTTTTTCTTTTTTAGTTTACCTATTGATGTGTTTTTGAGATCTTTGCCCACATAGTGGATTTTTTTTTTTTGCAAAAAATATGTTTACACCAATACTCTTCAACTTACAATTTGATTACATACTGATAAACCCATTGTAAATTTAAAATATCATGTTAAAAATGCATTTAATACACTTAACTTACCAAACATTATTGCTTAGCACAGCCTACTTTAAACGTGCTAGGAACACTTAGCCTACAGTTGAGCAAAATCATTGAACGCAAAGCTAATTTTATAATAAGGTGTTGAATATCTCCTGTAATTTTTGAATACTATACTGAAATTGAAAAGTATAACAGTTGTATGGGTATTTCAAATAGTTTCTGTTGAATGAGTATCACTTTCACACCACCATAAAGTTGAAATGTAAGTAGAACTATCACTAGTTGGGGGAACATCTGTGGTTGTTACATATTCTGCAAATAAACACTTCATCAAATTTATGCAACAAGTGTATTTTTCTACCTATGGCTTGACTTTTCACCGTCTTTATGTTGACTATTTGTAAATAAAAGCTTTTTTATTCTTTTAGTGTGTTTGAATTTATCAACAATTTCTATATATTTTGTGATTTTTTTTTTTTTTTTGAGACTGAATCTCACTCTGTAGCTCAAGCTGGAGTGCAGTGGCGTGATCTCGGCTCACTGCAACCTCCGCCTCCAGGGCTCAAGCGATTCTTGTGACTCCCGAGTAGCTGGCACTACAGGTGCACTCCACCAGACCTTTTCTGGGATATATATATATATTTTGCCTTAAGGCTTTTTTTTGTAGTTACTATAGCAATATGCGTATTACTTTAGTTAATATTTGTCTGATTTTTTTTCCATATTAGCTTTCAGTCTTTCAGTGTTTCTTGCTTATTTTGGTCATATTCAGTATAATTAATAAACTAGGTATTTTAGCTCTACTTTCTCATTTTTTTCTAATATTGGTGATATGGTTTGGCTGTGTCCCCACCCAAATCTCATCTTAAACTGTAATCCCATCAATCCCCATGCGTCAAGGGAAGGACCTGGTATGAAGTGATTGAATCATGGGGGCAGTCTTCTCCATGCTGTTCAGGTGATAATGAGTGAGTTCTCACGAGATCTGATGGTTTTGTAAATGGCAGTTTGCCCTGGGCTTTCCTCTTTCTTTCCTGCTGCCTTGTGAAGAAGGTCCTTGTTTCCCCTTTGCCTTCTGCCATGTTTGTAAGTTTCCTGAGCCCTCTCCAGCCATGTGGAACTGTGAGTCAATTAAACCTCTTTCCTTTACAAATTATCCAGTCTCGGGTATGTCTTTATAACAGTGTGAAAATGGGCTAATGCAATGGGAAAGAAAGAGAGAAAGATACAAAGGAAAGAACAGAGAGAGAAAGAGAGAAGGAAGGAAATAAGGAAAGAAAAAAGAAAAGAAAAAAGAAAGGAAAAGAAAAGAAAGAGTCGAAGGAAGGAAGAAAAAAGGAAGAGAGGGAGAAAGGAAAGAAGAAAGGAAGAGAAAAAAAGAAAGAAGGAATAAATTTCTAGTGGTAAAACGGAACTTTTGTGACAATTAAATGGAAATGTTTTCAAGACTATTACCTAACAGATAAACATGAGGTGATATCATTAATGCATCAATGACTTTTAATTCAGGGTATCCCACCCTAACTTAGGCTAAAAATAGAAGACAGTACTTATGGAAAACAGTACTCTCGGAAGTCAGTATCTCCCCGGCCAAGGATCAATTGTATCACATGAAGTTATTGATGAAATTTCTGCAGTATAAACACACTCAAAACAATCAGGTTGTGAAAATTCATGGGAATAATTTAATATCAAAGCTCTAATTTTACTAGATGTTGTAGAACTTTGTTGCATTAAAAGTAATAGCAAAAACCACAATCACTTTTGCACTGACCTAATAGTTTCCCATCTCAGAAATGGCTTGTAAGAACAGTACACCCTGCATAAGCAAGTACTATTTTCTTCTGAGCCTGGATAAAGTTAGAATTTCCGTCCCATGTTTTATAATCTACACCACATGAAATAGAAGGCCCACAGAGGTTTGAGACCATTACCAGAGTGATAGGAAAGTAATGCTTAATTTATCTCTAGTCTCATACAACTACTTTCCTACAGCCGCACCTGACTTCCCCTTTACATGTCTATGTCATTAACTTTGTCCTACAGGATAAGAAGACTTACCCCAATAAGTACCTGGATGTGCAAAGACAGATGTAGAAAGGAAATGACATATTCCCAGGAGCACAATAACTGACACTAACTGTGGCCAAATTCAACAAATGAGAGATACAGATAAAAATACAGGTATGTATTTTTATGATGGTACTCTTCTAGCCATTTTTGGAATTTTGTCATTCAATTAATAGTTCGATTCTACAATATTCCAGAACAGATCATCAACATTATAGATGTCAACATTTTTCTTAATATGAAATCTATAGTACATAAAAGTTTTATCAAATTCATCAGTTAGCCTTTGCTTCATAACATACTACCCCACAAGTTAATAGCTTAAAATTTCTATGTATTTTGTTTATGATTCCAGGCTGGCCTCCACTGGGCAGTTCTTCTGGTCTGGGCTAGACTTGGCTAATCTTGACAAACCTTTCGCAAGTGTCTATGATCATTTTGTATACTGGCTGGGGCTGGCTCCTTTATGATGGTTTTATGAGGAAAACAGGAATGATAAGCTTCTGACATTGTTTCAACCTTTCACTACACTAGTCAAGAGATCATTCATGTGATGGTGTCAGAATTTCAGGAGCAAGAGAAGAAATTGCAAAGCTTCTTGAAGTCCATTCTTGGAACTTACTGAATAGTACTTCTGGCATGTTCTTCTAGCCAAAGTAAACCACTAGCCATGCTTGAATTAAAGAGATAGAGAAACCACTTCACTTTTTTATAGAAAGCATTGCAAAAAACTGTGGCCATTTGTGGAATTTACCACATCAAGTAACCTGTGCAAAGAATTCAAATCAGATATTTATCTCTGATGTCGAAACTTTAACAAAAAGGAAAAAATTTACTCAAACTTTAAATGTTTTAACCACAAATTTAATAATCCCTTACAGCTGGAAACAAATTATTTGACTTGACATAACTTATCCTGAATTTTTGATATTCATAATTCTTTCAGTCTTTGTCAGAGGAAATAGAACATAAAAATATCAATATAGGAAATTATAATATTTCTTGTTAGTACTCATAAATAGCGTGGAAAGTAGGACATTGGTTGAAATAAGGTTTTGGATTACTTATGGATTCTATATATCCATCTTATCACTATCATTAATGTAAAAATTCATGTTATTTATAAACTGAAATTGATTAAAAATTTGATAATTTTAATAATGTTGGATTAAAAATGAAAATTTTATGGAAACTCTTGAGTGCTTAACCTAAGTAGAATTTTTCTTTTCTTTTTTTCTTTTTTTTTTGCGACAGAATCTCACTCTATTGCTCAGGCTGGAGTGCAGTGGCCACAAAGCGGGAGGTGAGTGGTGGGTGAGTGGGTAAAACTTCATCTGTATGTACAGTCACTCCCCATAGCTCACATTACCACTTAAGGTCCACTTTCTGTGGGATCTCAGCTCACTGCAACCTCTGCCTCCTGGGTTCAAACAATTCTCCTGCCTCAGTCTCCTGAGTACTGGAATTACAGGTATGTGACACCACGACCAGCTAATTTTTATATTTGTAGTAGGAATGGAGGGGGGGTTCACCATGTTGGCCAGGCTGGTCTCGAACTCCTGACCTCAAGTGATCCTACCCGCCTTGGCCTCCCAAAGGGCTGGTATTACAGGCATAAGCCACCACACCTGGCCTAACCTAAGTAGAATTTTTTATAAATTAAGAAATAAATGGAAATTCTGAAGTGTTAGAACTAAACATAGATTAATCCTTTAGGTTTTTTCAAAACTATAAATTTAATTTACATTGGAGTAATTAAAGGCTGTTCACACCTGTAGCTTCATCATCCTGTATTTCTCTTTATTCAAGCACTACATTAAAGGCTTAAAAAATAAAGTTCTAAAAAATAACATTCTCCAGAAAAATGTGTTTACCGATATAGCATAATAAATACTGTACGTTTTATGGAATATTGCATGTTATTAAAAAATACATAATTATTCATAATTTTGTCAACATTGAAAAAATCAAGCATATATTAATTTGTATACCTACCTATTAAAATAAATTATATTTTTAAATTGTATGAGTATAAATATTATACAAAAAGCAATTGTAATTCATTATTTTCTACTATTTATTGCAGTTGAAGAATGAAGTAAAATGAAGGCGGGTATTCAAAGATGTCTAATTCCAACTGCGGGTTTAAAGGAATTCACCTAAGAATACATGGGGTAAGGCTCTAAAAATTTAAATGGAGAAAAATAATGTCTAGTTCAGAAAAAAACACAAGGAAAAGATTAACATTACAGAGTTTTTAGAGACTGAAGAAACATATTGTTACGAAAACTGAGCCTTGGACCCACTGAAGGTTACAAAACTAGTGAGTTGTGGGTTGGAAGTCAAATTTCATAGCCTTAAGCCCATTGTTTTTTCTTTAATATGATATTCTAGAAAGAGGTGGATAAATAAGCTTCCATGTCTTTGTATCACATTTTAGAAGGTCTACCTCATTTATCTATTTTATTGTTATTCTGAAGCTTGTCAAAGTTTTGATGATTTTTAGAAATTATTTCTAATGATAAATGTCAAAATACTGGGAACAACATGAACCCTTTTTTTCATGAATATCTATGTACCTGTTGCCTCATAATAAAAAAGGTGAGTCAGTCTCATTTTCTATTTCTCTGACATACATGCACACAAATACACACACACACACACACACACAACATACAACCTGAAAATGTTAAAGATGCTTTTTCTTTTCTCATCTCCATTGGGGCCAATAGCTACCCAACTCATATATCTTGAGTTAATTTTAGAACATTTTTCCCCACTTGATTTTCACATCACAAAATCTAATTGATTCTACATCCCTACTAACTCTTAAAATAAAGCTTTCTGAACAGCTATTGGCTTTTATTAGGCCTCGTAAGTGACCTCCCAGGCTGCTTCTGCCCTCTACCTAGCACCATCTCCCTAATCCACCTTTATAATCTGGGTCCCACATTCTACATTCTCCCAGAGTAGCCTAAGCTGCAGTCAGACTGTACCATTTGCTCTTCTTCCAATTAACCATGCTCTCTCATGCCCACATGCATTTGCTCATTCCATATCCTATGCCTGAAATACCCTTCTCCACTTCCACTGCTTGATAAAAACTCAGCAGTGTTTTTTTTTTTTTTTTAAGACAACTCAGATATGGTTTCTTATGTTCCAAAAATGATTCCATTAGCACGGGGTCCCCAACCCCCAAGCCACAGACCAGTAGCAGTCTGTGGCCTGTTAGGAACTGGGCCATACAGCAGGAGGTGAGTGAGTGGTGGGTGAGTGGGTAAAACTTCATAGGTATATACAGCCCCTCCCCATAGCTCACATTACCACTTGAAGTCCACTTTCTGTCAGATCAGTGATGGCATTAGATTCTCATAAGAGTGTGAACCCTATTGTAAACTGTGCAGGCTGGGCATGGTGGCTTGCACCTGTAATCCCAGCACTTTGGAAGGCCAGGGCAGATGGAACACTTGAGGCCAGGAGTTGGAGACCAGGCTGGTCAACATGGCAAAACCCCATCTCTACTAAAAATAAAAAAAATTCGCCAGTCTGGTGATGTGAGCCTGTAGTCCCAGCTACTCGGGAGACTGAGGCAGGAGAATGGCTTGAACTTGGGAGGCAGAGGTTGCAGTGAGCTGAGATTGCACCACTGTACTCCAGCCTGGGCAACAGAGTGAGACTCTGTCTGAAAAAAAAAAAAAAAAGAAAGTGAACTGTGCATGCGAGGGATCTAGGTTGCCCACTCCTTATGAGAATCTAATGCCTGATGATCTGATGATCTGTCACTGTCTTCTATCACCCCCAGATGGGACCATCTAGTTGCAAGAAAAGAAGCTCAGGAATCCCACTGATTCTATATTATAGTGAGTTGTATAATTATTTCATTACATATTACAATATAATAATAATAGAAATAAAGTACACAATAAATGTAATGTGCTTGAATCATCCCAAAACCATCCCCCTACACTTGGTTCATGGAAAAATGGTCTTCCACTAAACTGGTCCCTGGTGTCAAAAAAGGTTGGGGACCGCTGCTTTAGCAGCAGTAACAATATCTCCTTATACAGAAGATGTTCTTATAAGACAGTTGGGTCAAATCAAACTTTATGAAAAGCTCTGAATGCTTCCATAGCTACAAGAAACATATATCCTTTGCAAGGTATGGATATAGAAAAATAAAACTGGTTACAGTAGGTAAGTTGTACTTCATTACATTGTGAATAAAATCTATTTTAGACTTTTTCTTTTTTTTCTTTCTTTTTTTATTTCCATAGGTTATTGGGGAACAGGTGGTGTTTGCTTATATGTGTAATTTCTTTAGTGGTAATTTGTGAGATTTTGGTGCACACAATACCTGAGCAGTATACACTAAATCCAATTTGTAGTCTTTTATCCCTCACCTGCTTTCCACCCTTTTCCCCTGAGCCCCCAAAGTCCATTGTGTCATTCTTATGCTTTTGTACCCTCAGAGCTTAGCTCTCACTTATGAGTGAGAACATATGATGTTTTCCATTCCTGAGTTACTTCACTTAAAATAATAGTCTCCAATCTCATCCAGGTTGCTGTGAATGCCATTAGTTCATTCCTTTATATGGCTGAGTATTATTCCTTTTTATGGCTATTATTTCATCATATATATATATATATATATGTACTAGTTTCTTTATCTACTTGTTGATTGATGGGCATTTGGGTTGGTTCCACATTTTTGCAATTGCAAATTGTGCTGCTATAAACATGTGTGCGCAAGTATCTTTTTCAGATAACAACTTACTGTCCTCTGGGTAGATATCCAGTAGTGGGATTGCTGGATCAAATGGTAGTTCTACTTTTAGTTCTTTAAGGACTCTCCACACTGCTATCCATAGTGGCTGTACTTCCTACCAGCAGTATAGAAGTGTTCCCTGTCCACTGCATCACGCCATCATCTATTATTTTTTGAATTTTGATTATGGCTCTTCTTGCAGGATTAAGGTGGTATCACCTTGTGGTTTTGATTTGCATTTCCCTGATCATTAGTGATGCTGAGCATTTTTTCATATGTTTCTGGTTTCTCTTCAAGTCATATAAATCTTTCACCTTTTACTATTTTAGACTTTTTCTATCCCCATTCTATTTCATTCAAGTGTATTGGATCAAATTGATGACAGACAAATCTCAGTGTGGTCAAACTACTGAATACCAATCAATATCATATGGAAAAGTTGTTACACTTTAAGAGTTTCATGTTACAAACATACATCTTAATTTTCCCATTAATTATTCTAAAACTTTTCATATCTATATATGCTTGTGTACCTTTGACTTGTTCTGAATCCTAAAATGGTATATTAAAGTCCTGTATCATATGGTAATTTTATTAAAACCTCCTCGAGTTTCCAAAAAAAAAAAGAAGCTTTTGCACTATATAATTGTATTTATTCTAAGTGCTGCAACTCCAAATAATTTTGAAAAATTATGTATCACACATATTCTAAGTTGACTTCTAAACTTTTTATTATAAGCTGAAAGTTTAATAAGTTGCAAAAGTATGTAATTGCCATTGTGTATTATAAACACTTCATTTTTTTAAAAATCCACTTTAATAACATGAAAAATGCCTTGGCAATTTAATGCCTACTGTACTAGGTTGTCCAGAGTCCCTTGAAAATCCTTGTTCAGAACCATTTTATTTTGGCAACTCTAAGAAACTAATACAGATTTTGATACTGACAGTAGGGTATAGAGTAGGCTGCTGTAACAAATGCTAAAAAAGTGGAGGTGTCTTTGGAATTGAGTACTGTGTACAGCCTAGAAGACTTTTGAAATGAATGATGGAAAAATCCTAGATTGTCTTGAAAAGACTATTGATAAAAATATGGATGTTAAAAAAGATTTTGGTGAGGACTCAGCTGGAAATAAAGAACATGTTATTAGACATAGGAAGAAAGGCAGTCTTTGGTATAAAGTAGCAGAAAACTTGGCTGAATTATATTCTGTCAGTGGGTGGAAAGTTAACTCGTAAGTTATGAACTTGAATACTTAGCTGAAGAGATTTCTGTAAAAGTATGGAAAGTGTGTCCTGGTTTCTTTTTGCTGCTTATAGTAAAATATGAGAGGAAAGAGATAAATCGAGGAAGGAACAATTAAGCAAAAGGAGCCAGAATAATAATTGCTAATTTAATATTCTATAAAAAATATTATTTTATCAAACTCCTTAAATATTTTTGAATTATTTTTTAAATATATGAAAAATAACATTAATTTAATTAGCACAATCTTCATTGTCTAACAAATCAACCAGATTCTGCCTACTGTTTGTCTATAAGTCTACCTTTATTTAAAAAATAAATTAAATGTGTTACTGTGTGTATTTCAATCATCCCAGGTCAGAATTGGTCAGATTGATAAATAGATGGATTAGGTATGCAATCTGCCATGAGATTTTGAAATAAAGTGACGCTATCTTTAATATTTTCCTACAGATATTCTTTTTGCTTTGTTCTCATGGAACTTATTCTAAAGAATTAGGCATTTTTGGTGAGAGTTTGGGGGATAGAAAAAGTGACATCATTAAACAAAATTTTATCACTTCTGCAATGTACCTGAATGCACTCTACAAAATATCTGAATTCAGAACATCTTTTCATCATCTAGACTACCTTATATCTACTGCTAAATTGAGCCTTATCAGATTATTTATATATTTATATATCTGCTCTCTCCCTCCAAACACTTTTTTATAACAGGTTCTTATATTCAGAATACAGATCTTCATGACATTCAGGCAAGAAGATCCAGGAAGTACTTCTCTAATCTTAAGTTTGTAATATTTATGTATGTGATGTGCGCAGGGATGCTTAATATATTATTTTGGGAAATTTCCTTTATGCTTAAAATATTGCATAATTTTTAAATTTTTAATATTGGTAAAAAAAATACAGAAATGTACCATCTTAACCATTTTTAAGTGCACAGTTCAGAGGTGCTAAGTATATTCTCACTGTGGTGCAACAGATCTCCAGAACATCATTATTTTGCATAATTGGAACTCTATATCCATTAACTACTCCCCACTTCCCTTTCCCTGTAGCTGCTGGCAACCACCATTCTACTTTCTTTATCTATAAATTGGATTACTTTAGATACTTCATATAACTAGAATCATATATTATTTGTGTTTTTGTAACTAGCTTATTTCACTTAGTATAATGTCCTCAAGGTTATTCCATGTGTTACATACATTCCATGTATGTAACAGGATTTCCTTCCTTTCTATAGCTGAATAATATCTCATTGTGTGTGTGTGTGTAAATATCGCATTTTTTATTCACTTATCTATCAGTGGATATTTGGATTGCTTCCACCTCTTGGCTATTGTGAATAGTACTGCTATACAAAACACAATATGCAAATATATCTTTGATATTTTGCATTTAATTCTTTTAGACGTGTGCCCAGAAGTAGGATTGCTGGATCATGTGATAATTCTATTTTCAATTTTTTGAGGAATCTCCGCACTATTTTCTATAGCCACAGCACAATTTTACATTCCCACCAGAATGCACAAGAGTTCCAATTTCTCTACATGCTTGCCAACACTTGTTTTTCTTTTTATTTTCTTTGTTAGTTTTAATAGTAGCCATTCTAATGGATGTGAGGTGATTATACATAATTTTAAAATAAAAATATAGTAAATATCATTTTCAGTATTCTATTGAAAAATGCACTACAGAGCTAATAACATAATAGTGAAATGTATGTGGCATGCATAAAAATAGGTTTCCATTTTTAATGGCAAGATTAGAAGCAGAACATTTTTAAAGACATGAGACAGAATGAGTACTTCCAAGATTTTTCAAAATTCTGAATCATTACTGTTGTGTGAATTTTAGTAGAATCAGTTTCTTTAACACATATAAAGCACTTACTCTGTGCCAAGCACTATTCCAAGTGCTTTTCAAATATTAAGCATCCACTCATACTAATTTTTCTATGATATAGATATTTTTATGCTCATTTTACACAAGAGGAAATTGAGGCTTAGAGGGAGTCTTAGCAAGTAAATGGGAGAGCAAAAATTCATTTAATATTGACTAAAATTAACTTCAGAAAGCCAAATATATTTCAATCATATCTTGTTATTTTCAAGAGATTCTGCCTCATTTTACTGGGAAATACTTGTATTTCTTAATCATATTCTCATATTGTCAAGTTCCTCCTTCTGAGAATAGGCCTACCAAGGTAGAAAAGCAGACATTGAGGGTTGGAGTTCTGCTAGCTTAGTGGCACAAATAGAATAGAGTCAAGGAATGTAAGGTATTAACAAGAGAGTGCCAGGGCTAGGAAAAATATAGAGATTTCAGTGAACACGATGGCTCAGTGAAGTCAAAAATACAGGAAGTAGATGAAAGAATAAGAGTTTGGAGTCAGAACAATGTGATGTATGAATTTATAGTTTTCAGGGGTTCATTAGAACATCCAGTTTAACTAGAGAAAAATAACATTAAAACTAGAAAGCTTAGTTATTTAATTGAATATTTTTTTAGCTGACTTGAGTAAAAAAGTTTTAGAATAAAAGTCCAATATATAATTTAATTACATGTAGCAATATTGAAATATTTCTCAGTTTATTTGTGTAAACTTATCAAATTTAGTATTTCAAACCGGGATACTTTAACTTGTGTGGACTTATCGAAGTACATTGTCATTTAAAAACCATGCATTAGTCACATATTAAGAAAACAATAGTGTACAATGTAGTCTTATAAATGCAAATGTTCCACAATTACTCATTTGTAGTATTGTTTTAAAAGTAATTCCTTGGTGAATAAGAAAAAACATACTGTCAAAGCTCTGAGGTAAGATAGATTAATTTTTTTATGTCAACTTTCCATATTCACATACTTTTCAGAAAAAGAATCTATAATATAATATTGTCTTCTTAATTTTACATTATAAAAAGATTAACATTACATACACTTTGGGGTTTTCTGCTTCTAAGCTATTTCTTCAAAATGTATTAATTCTCTGACTAAATCAGCTAAGACGTTGTCAAGTATTAGTTTGTTTTGAAATTAGACTCCACAAATGTATGTAAGACAATTACATTCTTGTCTTGAGCTTAAAAATTTAAAATATAGTTTGGCACTGAGGGTCTAAGATATTTTAAATTTAATAGTACAATTATACCACTGTTCACTAAATAAATCTTGAGTCTAGAGCAGCTACCTAGGGATTCTATGCTATTGTTATGATTGACCTGTAGAGGTCACTATTAACAGACAAATGAAAAGCTTTTTGCAATTACAGGTTAAATAGCTAAATTTTAATTTCTGTCTGCTCCAAATTAGTAGAAAAATTATAACACTACCTGGCACTAAGACATCATAAAAATGTAACACAGCTTTAAAATTATATTTTTAGATAGTTAAATGATTAAAGTAGATATTACTACCTGAATAAATTAGCCAAATCATATGATTTCCTAAACTTCCAATCTCCATAGTTCCTTAAGCAAATTGACAGAAGACAGACCCTACTGAATTGAGTTTTAATACTTTTCTATTTAATTATCTTCTCTAGTATTTAATATAAGAATCTATGACAAGCAAAGGGAAACCAGACCTTGTTTGAATTCTCTGAACTTGAGATGTATCCTAGGAAGTGTGAATTTTACCCATTTAAAAAAGAAAAAAAACTGAGCAGAAAACACTAATAAAAAGTGATATAAAGTAATCAACTTATAGCCTTTTCAGTTAGATGGCAACCAGGTGGATATAGGTAGGGAAAGAGAGGAAGACTGTTCAATAGAAAAACCATCCTTACCATGAATGCCAGTAAAACGCCCTCAGAATGAAGGGAATCTGTCATTTTGTGTAAATTCTCTTCTGCTTCCATAAACACAGCCGTAATCAATTAAAGACCAACTTGTGAAGGAGCCATTGTTTGCAGTTCCATTCAGACATTGCTGAGTTGTCTTTTAGACTGCCCGTGCGGAAACACTGGTAAGGTGATGAGAAAGTTCAAAGCACCTAACTTTTCAATGTGGATTTTGTTCCTTAGACTTTATTTTATCTTTTTATTCATTAAAAAAATTGGAGTGTCATATATGTGTTGATTTTTGCTTCTGGGAAATGAAGGGGGCTTAAGAACATAGCAATGCTTGAAAATACTCTAAAGATACAATTCCCTGTGACTTTCAGAGAGCAATGTCTCTCATACATGAGTTCAAGGGGAATCAGTGTTAAAAATGCTTGTTAAGAAAATAAGCAATACTACTTCATCAAAATTCTCTTGGTAGAAAGTGAGAGTGTTTTCTTTAACATCAACAAATCACTTTTTAAATTTTCCATGATTGCCATTTTATTCTTGTTCTCAACCTCTCTCCTATGCTCCTAATTTGAGAGAGGCCCTATTATTGGCACTGAAGTTGTCAATGTCCAATCTTGATTGCTGGATTTGGGAGACTGGTGGAACTTTACTGAAGAGGAGATGTAATACCACATTCAAACTATTTGGCATAAATGATTTTTAAAATTAACATAATAATGATGAATCAACATTAAACATTTAATGCTATTGATATGTAAGAAACTAGGAGTAACCAAACTCTTTCTCTCTCTCTCAGACATAGGGAATAAAAGTTACTTAGTAATAAAAGTAAACCCTTAGATGCTTTTCTAGACAGAAATGGTCCAAATTTCTTCCCTGCCTGCCTAAAGAATAATCTGGAGTAGGCCTGGATGAAGTCCCATTCAACCATAGTTAGCTGGATATTCAAGCCAAATATAAAAGTTTATAAAATGGAAATTAAAGAATAAAGTGATTCAACAAGAATATGTTTTTTTTTTTCCTAAGACTTCTTTACTTTTCTAGATCAAATAAGGAGAACAATTCTCTTTGGGACTACAATTTAATAAAACTGCTGTGTCTTGTCCCCATTATGTGTGCACATAAGCCTCTCTCTCTTCTCCTTGAGTGACATGTCTGGGGAGGTTATAAGGAAAAGCCTTAGTGCCCAGACCAGCCACTGTACAGATGACTCAGGACACCTTCACTAAATCCATTCATTACCCTGGCCCTAGTGGGAGTTACAAGCAAAGCCTGCCAATTAGATGTTGGTAATGTGGACTCTGCTTTAGGGAATTGGGTAAGACTGCCAGAATTCATTCCTGAACTTTAGCAGCCACAAAAGCGTATTTTTCTGTCGTCTGAAACTAATTCAAAACCAGGTCCCAAAAGGACAAGCTTCCTTTTGTGCACCATGTATCCTCAAGTCCAACGACTACTAATGTCACAACATCAGGTTTTGCACAGGATCACAGGAAACATCTGATGAAGGACAAGAGAAGAAAAAAGTCATCGTTTGAGTTGATTAACCTCTGTTTTACTCTATTTTCTAATTTTTGACTATTCTTTTTGGAAAATTATTCTTTGGTAGTTCACCACAAATTAATGGTGTTTTATTCTTAAATGAGAGATTAAATGTGTGACATATCAGAATCATAAAAAAAGCTTTCCAAAATCTTTAGATGTTGAATTTAGTAATAATGTCATTTCATACTCAGGGCTGCTTGCCCTTGCCTTGAAAAAATATTTCCAAAGTCCTATTCTGAAGCTGTATTGGCGTCACTATTTCTTTCTCTGTTAATAAACACACATTAAGTGGAAATGCTTTGCTTTCAAGTTCATTGACATTATCATTGTTTCATTTTTATTTTTTATTTTTTGGTTTTTATTTTTACATGTTAGTCAGTTTGAATGTTCGGGTGATGATTTGAAATTGTTGAGGGGCAAAGGTAGATTTTCTTAATAAGGATTCTGTGAGCTTAAATATCTTGTTAGTATAATAAACAAATCTTGGAGAATTTCCAAGTCATTTTGCAGAAAATGTGAGAGAACTCTAAACAGTAAGAACTTTAGATAGTAAAACTGCTAGTACATGTAGACTCAAACAAGAAAGATTTGACTCTGTATCAAGGTGATTTTTTCTTTTTTTCTTCCTAAAGCAATGTATTCTTTTGGCTTCTAGTCCTAATTTTACTTTAGAAATTATTTTTAATGTGCTTCAGACAGGGGCCTTCTGTCCAGGTGTTGAATACAAGTACTGTATCTTTGTTTTGTATTCTTGTACAAATATATTTTATTGGGAACCTATTTCAAAATGCTTGTTAAACATATGAGCTTATTCACATAAATGCACTCTAGTGCTGTAAATGTAGGGGCAGAAGTTGGAACAGAGGAACCTATGTGTCCTGCTCATGGCAGCAGCTCACTGTTTGGGGACAGAGGTTTTTCTTCATCAGCTCACTGCTTGTGCACACGCCGCACTTCATACATACTTACTTCTCTCTGCTGTGACATGCAAGCACAGATATGCACACACACACACAAACACACACGCGCGCACACACACACACCCATTTATAATTTAAGGGAAAAAACATATTAGTCATAAAGCTTAAGAGTTGAAAGTAAGCAAGTAAGGCCAGGATAGTAACTGTTCAGAACTTGAATGAATTGCCTCAGTTTTCACCAAGTAACTGGCTGGCCCTTCTCAGGCAGGCTCCAAATTCCTGTTGAAATGAAGACTTTCTTTCCTGGACTAGGACTGGCATTCCTGGGAAACAATGGCCCTTTTCAAATAGGCTCTGAAATTTCACAGGTGAAGGGAGAGGGGCAGTCATTTGATCCCACCCACAAGAAGCCTGTTAGTATTTTAAAAAGTGAAGACAGAGCCTATCATGGAAATACAGGCAAAGCTGGCTAGTGGCTAAGAGCTGCAATCTAGACCCACAGTTCTGCAGATCCCTGTGAAATATGAATCAATTTCAATGTTCTGTCTTCGACTTACATTGCAACTCTTTTTTCTAGATTTTCTAAAGAGCAGAGTACAGAACCACTGAAATTGAGTTTTACTTCATATTACATGTTCTAGAAGAGCAATACAGAAGTTTAATTAGGGCATGATATTAGAATCTATAAAATAAACATCTACTAATGTATATGTGTGTGAATATATAAATACATATATAAATATATATAATAATTTTGAAAGAGATGCAAGATTAAAATACCAAATAGATATACAAAACTCACACATATATAATAAATATAATATACAACCTAATATGATAATTTTACCTTGCATCTCTTCTAATATATTTGAGTTTGGTCTAATTATATTTTAATTCAGTGATTTAAAGATTTAAAATACTAAGATAATTTAAGGAATTCTTTATAAAAACATAGACTATATCCAATTTGAAAGAATTTGAGCATATTGATTATTGTAATTACAATTAATCTCAGGTGTATTTTGTAGCTTAAACTTTTGAGAATAAATTCACAGCTATTTTTGAAACTTTTATTTGATCAGATCTCTCTGTGATTAAGGTACACTTTGGGTTTTAGTACTCTGTTTCATGTATGAAAAAACCAAAGAATGTTCCAATTGTGATATTTATCATTAATAAAATAGGCAAAGCTTATTAGACACACCTTCCTGCAAGTGACTATATCATTCCTTTTTTAGTCTTTCCAACGATCCTGATAATTGTTCCAAGAATGTTGTTGCACCCAGTATTTAGCTTAGTCCTAACTTGAAGACTGATTTTAGATGTATATTACTGAAGACTCAGAAAACACTTACTTTTTCCTTAAAGGCAAATACAAATCTATTTATGAAACTATTATTGAATTATATAGGCCTTCTCTAAGAAACACAATTACCTAATCTTTTTGTAGCAGTATAACATTTTGATACATTTTTCCTCTTTTGGTTACTACATGGTATTCTTTACCCTACCCCCAATATCCACTAGTACTAACCCCAGTTCTAGCAGGAAGGAAGCAGGGTTTTCTAAGCTTATGTCCTAGGAAAGAGATGAAACATTAGCCGGGTGTGGTGGTGCACACCTGTAATCCCAGCTGCTCAAGAGGCTGAGCCAGGAGAATCGCTTGAACCTGGGAGCCAGAGGTGGCAGTGAGCCGAGATCGCGCCACTGCACTCCAGCCTCGGCAACAGAGGAAGACTCTATTTCAAAAAAAAAAAAAAGAAAAGAAAAGAGATGAAACAGTAAAACAACAATAAAATTAAAGTATAGACTTTAAAGTTTCAAAAGCAAATATGTAAATGTAAATAATTGGAAACACACACATATACACAATAAATGATAGAAGGAAAAAGTCACTTTCTAACACTTAAACTTATTATCAATCAAAGCCAGTTTTTTCAAATCCACCAAGAAAAATTTCCTGGGTTGGAGAGAGGACAAGAAACAGAAGAAGGGTATTTAGATGTCGATATATTATTTGAAAAGGGCTCTTAAATACTTTGTTTTCCCAATGCCTGGGTTGTGTTTGATGATTAACAATACAACAAATACATAAGCTTGAGGTTCTAGAATTAAGACAACTAGTTTCCCTAGTGGAGCTTACAGACTTGTCAAGCTTTATACTGTCCTTCTCTTCCCCTGTCTCCAGCCATGTCCCCTCCCCATGTAGGGAGAACAAAAGAGTAGAGATGGGTGAGGTCTGACATATAGACCTAAGATGGCTTCTCAGAATCTCTTGTCCCATTAATAAAGCCTACAGAGCAGCAGAATGTTTTCCCGGTGAGCTGAGGGTAGCATGGACATGGCACAGAGAACTAACAGACTGGCGGAGAAATTATTTTAAAGAGGAGGATGATGCAGCTGAAATCTGCATAGGTCAATGACAGGGACCAGGAGAAAATATGTACGACACATTGGAAGTTAGTGTGAAGTGATTGCAGAGAACCATATATAACCTGCTAATTGTGTGATAATACCCTCTTATACACATCATATGTTGCTCAAAAATGGGGTTTCATTCTGGGATATGCATAATTTGGCAATTTCATCATTGTGCAAACATCATATAGTGTATTACACAAACCTAGATGGTATAGCCTACTATAGACCTATGCTATATGGTATAACCTATTGATCCTAGGCTACAAAACTGCACAACATGTTATTGTACTGAACACTTGGGCAACTGTAACACAGTGGTAAGTATTAGTGTATCTAAACACATCTAAATATAGAAAAGGTACAGTAAGAATACAATATTATAATATTATAGCACTACATATATGTGTTCATTGCTGACTGAAGCATTGTTACAAGGTGCATGACTTACTTGCAGTGTTTGTAAGGAAGACTAGTAACTGAAATGAATGAGATTACTCTAAATTGACCAAGTTTATTTCTACTCCCCAGCAAAATGGGAGCATATAGTATAAATTAAGTATATTTATAATAAAATACAGTTAGTAATTTTTCACACTTAAGTTTTAGAAACTGAAAGTCATACCTTCTATACTTATTACAAAGAATAAAATTCAAAAGAAAATATCTGGCCAGGCACAGTGGCTCACGCCTGTAATCCTAGCACTTTGGGAGGCCGAGGTGGGTGGATTTCCTGAGCTCAGGAGTTCGAGACCAACCTGGGCAACACGGTGAGACGTCATTTCTACTAAAATACACAAACATAAAAAAAATTAGCCGGGCGTGGTGATGTGCACCTGTAGTGCCAGCTACTTGGGAGGCTGAGGCAGGAGAATTGTTTGAAACCAGGGGGCGGAGGTTGCAGTGAGCCCAGATTGTGCCACTGCACTCCAGCCTGGGTGACAGAGCAAGACTCTGTCTCCAAAAAATAAATAAATACATACATACATACATACATACATACATACATACATACATACATAAAAGAAAATATCTAAGTCTCCTGCCAGTTAATCTAACAAAGCTAGTTTTATTGAATCATTTATCTCTGCTTTCCTACAACCTCATTTGAACTCACATTGAGACTTCTGGACATTTAATGGTACCCCAAAGCCTTGGCAGTTTACAGTTTGCTGCACGCTACTATCTGGATTCTTCTTGCTCTTGTTGCTTCAGCGGGCACATATCAGAGTTAGTTGTAAATGTGGGCAATGCAGTCACTTCAATCTTTAACTGTAACCAGGGCATTTTCTATTTATACCTAAATTCTAGCAATTCTCACCAGTGATGCTGTCAAAGCCAACATCCTTCATTCTGATCCTACATGAACCAATGAAAAAAAATAGAAAATAAGAGAAAAAGAAATGGATATTCTAAGTACTTTGTGAGGATCTCATTATTATACTGTCTCTTAAAATAGACCTGAATTTCAGACCATATCAGTCTGAAAGCAGCAGCAATACTCCTGGCTCTACACCAAGCAGATAGTCAGCCCTTTTCTCCTTTTCTCACCCTTTAAATAGACTAGGCAAGTGTCTGACTCCAAGTTTCAAGACCCTCCGATATCAGGAAACACATATAAAGCTCCTGGATGGTCTCACTGAAACCTTTTTGGGGCTGAATTGGAAGCATCCAGCCAGGAGACTGAAATGCCGCAGCTATGGAAACTTCCAAATCCAATCCACAAAAGCATCTCATAAGAGAATAAGCTTTGATCCTCATGTCAGGCACAGAGAATATGGCACAATCAGCAAGGACAAGAACATTTCATTCTCTTACCATTCCTGCTTACTTTGACCCTGGAGTGTTCTGAGAAAACAGCTACTCAGTGAAGGAGGAGGTAGACATGTAAAGGAAAAGCGTAGATGAAAACCAACCATTCTCATTGTGTTGAGGAAGGCAACTATAGGCCTTGGCTTTGGGAATAAGTCATAATTTGAATGGCCATTGAAACATTGATTAATAATTTTGATTGTATATATTATAATTATTGAATTGAGATAGTGTTTTGTGACTTAAGGAGTCATAAACTACTTACTACCTAAGAGTAACCTGGAAAGTAATAAAATCTAAACAATTTTCCACCCAGGGGCAGGAAAGATTAGCCAAACTTAATGAATTTTAAATGGGTATTGGAGATAAAACAGAATTGTGATTTGAACTTATCTTACAAGTTTCATGTTCAACATACTAATTATATATCTTATAAAGATTTCACAAATGCTGTGCAATCACAGCTAATAAACTGACCAGCTCTTGTACCAAAGGACTGTCGAGTAATATAAAGATCACTCAATAAGGACTCGCTGGAGCATTGTTTTATTTTTAGCTCCCTCATCTTTTTTGCTGGTCACCTTATCTAAGTTTCACAATGTTTCTTAATTTCAGCTTCTTTACATGTAAAAATGAATAAAAGTGTAATAATGCAGTGTGAAATGCTTTTTGCTTCAAATTAGATGATATAAATCAAATCAGGTAATGAACACATTTTGAACACTAACTGCAATATACGTGTAGTATTAATATTATTAAAATAATGACAACCACTTTTTAGTGGAACTTATGAACTCTATTTTGTTAGACAAAAAGATGATTTTTTAGCCCCAAAATTGGTGTTTATATGCATTTCAGACATTTTTGTGAAATATACATACACAACATACATAGTTTACTTATAAATTTTTCTTATACTTTATATATAAATGTATTTATTATATTTTACTTTGTTATTTATGCACTTTTGCACCTTAAAATGGGAATTTTGTCTCAATATTAAGGCATACATAGACTGAGAATAAAATAAGTGATAAAATAAGTGACAAGTCTGTATATACTGTATACTAATAATTATATATAGTATATTATTAGTGAACATGAATACATATATACATATATACATAAACACAGTACAGAATATATGTAAGTGTGTATACATACTGGGCAGGTATATATGCTGACGTGTATAGGGTTGCATGTAAGAATGTGTACATAATTAATTTAATTCTCATAACTCCATGAGATTTATGGTATTATTTAGTGTATTTTACAGGTGGAGAAACTGAGATGCAGAAAGTTTAAATAACTTGATCATGGTCACAGTGCTGGTGAACAGTAGGGCCCCCAACACAATAGCACAAATTTGTCTTCTTATATTTATACTCTATATTCAGTTGGCCCTCTGTATCCATGGGTTTCACATCCACAGATTCAAACAACCATTGATCAAAAATATTCAAAAAATAAATAGTTAAATAAAAAACTAAAAAATAACAACAACAATAAAAATAGAAATAAAAATACAGTATAACAACTGTTTACATTGGATTTTCTTTGCATTAGGTATTGTAAGTAATCAAGAGATGATTTAAGTGTATGGGAGGATGTGTGTGGGTTACATACCAATACAGTGCCATTTTATATCATGGACCTGAGCATCTAAAGATTTTGGTATCTCTGGTGGAGGGGAAGGTTCCTGGAGCAAATGCCCCTGCTGATACCAAGGGATGACTGTACACCTTCTTCCCTTCATTGAGAGAGAGAGCCACAATACAATCAAGTACTAATTACAAAGGAAGTTACTAAAAATCAGCTTTGGAAAGGTCAGTGTTTATATAAGAGAATGTTAATAATTCAGTTAGAAAGTAGGGAGTTGGAAAGACTGCCAAGGTAATATGGGTCCTCACGAATGGAAATGGATTGCTTTCCCACTTACAAGTCAAATGAGAAAGACATTAAGAACAATACAAGTACAACTTGGTAAGTTCCCCTTACAGCCTGGGGGACATAGAGACAGGTGTCTGATTTACATGTAAGAAATCAAAACAGCAAAGTTTGACTGAAGCAGCTTGTGGCAGCATAGCAGAGGATGCAGGTAGAAGGTAACTGCACTCTCACTGAGATTAAACTAAAGCTGAATGTTTCCTCTGCTCCAGATGTAGGCTCTTACAACAAGGAGTCTGCAGGGGTTGTCTTAGACCCATTATCAGATGCTTGTCTAAAAGGAAGAGGAGAGACCACAACAGAAAGATACGGACAATGAGGATATGTATCATAAGAAACTATCCAGTAGCTAGGTTTTTGCACTCATCAAGGGAGCCGTTGGTACAAGACCTCAGTGATTAGAGATCTCCAAGGAACCCACAAAGTGATGCAGAAAACAAGTGTTAGATACAGGAGGCAGATAAGACAGGGAGGTGTCCCAGACAATCTCCAATCTGCCCCACAAGTGTTTATACCAGATGTTTCTGTGCAGGGAGTTTTTTATACCAGTTTAAAATTTGGGAGTATTACAGAGAAGCTTCATGCTTGTGCCAGCAATTCAGAGTGAATGGAAAGAAACAGATTGACAGTGGCCTTATTCCATAAAAGTGACTCAAATGATAAAAGAGAAAAAAGAAAATATGCACCTGTCCTCCAAGATCTTATAGTCCTGTCTAGGGAAACTAGAATCTTCTTAACTGTATATAACACACTATCCCAGAAAAAATACAGCTTTAATAATAAAAATTTCAAATAAAATAATAGAGTTGAAAGCTCTTTATTTAGTTCAATAAATTCAATTTTCTTCATATTTATCTTAGATGAAAACAAAAATAGATGCTGGTTGATTCTTTTCTATTTATTGATTTTTTTCCTTACAATATTGTTTACCTGTAAAAATACAGTAATTTTTTATTTTGCTTTTGGTGACATTTTCCTTTCTTCTGGAATTCTTTTATCTTAATTAGAAAATCTGTTTACTATGATCTTTCCATATGGTTGCCCAGAACTTCAGAATTGATACACATCTTAGAAGTCATTTATCACAGCACCTTTATTTTAAATATAGATAAATTGAGAAGCCTAAAGGTTAAGTGACTCACAAATGACAGTAAAAAAGAAATGGCAAGAGTCAACATCTCCTATTACACAGACAATTGTTTTTCATGTAGTATGCAATATCATACTGTTTCTCCGCACACATGACAAATTCATTTTGAGGGGGAAGAAAGAATGATGCAGTTCTAGCTAACCATCAACACAAAGATAAGATGAATTTACATTGTTTCAATGCCTTTATTTGATAAGTGATATCAAACATATCATTTAATAATTTCACAATTAGCAGGCACTAGAAGTGGGTTAGATTCTTGTTAAAAATATTTATAAGGAACAGCCAGGCAAAAATATGCACATGGACTTTTTAATGTTATGTACCTAGGAACTATCAGTGCTGGTTTAATGATATGTACCTGGGAACTATCAGTGCTGGTTATTTTTACTGACTCCTCCTACCGTCTTGTTAGTCCTGATAATGAATAATTGTAAAATATTTTTGAAGTCTTAATTTACAATTTTATTTTTTAAATTCTTTTTGGGCATTTCAATAAGTCTGGAGAAATATTGGGTGATTAGAACTATTAATAATTAGAAAAGAACGAACCTCAGCCTCACTGTGGGTGACAACATAAGTCTTTGGTGTTGTGACTTCTCCCGTGTAAAGACTATATCGAATAGCCTTGGGTCAAATTGTTTTTTGGAAGAAGGTTGAAAATACTTGGTCACCAGCTATCTGATTAGGTTGTCTTGACTACAACTGGGGCCATTTAGAAAATGACCACAGCAACTCAAGAAGAGATTTTTATTGTAGTTTCCAATTATTACAAAAGTGCAGATTGTGGGTCCCGGGAAATTTAAGAGGTCTTTGCCCTCAAGTGGATTGTAGTCTAAAAAGAGAAATTAGACCTTATTTTGTATTTAGCATGGTACATAAAGAGAGCAGGAAGAATCTCATATTTGCAAATAAATTTGTGATGTAGGCCAGTCTGGAGACCAGATTCTTCATGCTTGTTAAGAATGGAATAAGGTATTTTGAGCATATTTTTTCCTAAAACAATAGAGTTGAAATCTTCAGTTTTTCCAACACATAGTTTAGGTTTTGTTTTACAGACACTGCTTTAATTAGTAGTTAAGAGAAAAATAAAGCTTAGCCACATTCATCTACCAGGCCACATTCATTTGTATGTGTGGAACTGGCTCATGTTTTGCTGGAATTCAGCTTTACCAAACTGGTGTTGTACTTGGCTAGGTAACATTTTTATTTAAATAAATGTAGAAATTTAAGAAAAGTAAAATACAGGGTTTACTTTATTCAACATATTTCAGGGAAAAAAAGGCTTATAAAGCTAGTTATATATCTATTCTAAATATTAGCTAAAGACTAAATAGCTCTTTTTATAGTCATGGTAGATAAATAATACTGAAAAATTAGTCTATTAGGCTGTTATATAAAACCCATTTTAACGTAAACTATAGAAATTATAAGACTTAAGAGGAATACATCACATGCTTTGTTTCAATAAACTCATACACAAGGGAATATATGGTGGCATGCCTCCCTTTATTGTGCTGCACAGATATTGCATTTTCTTACAAACTGAAGATTTGTGACAATTCTATAGTAAGCAAGTTTATCTGTGTCACTTTTTCCAACAGCACGTGCTCCCTCACTTCATGTCTGTGTCACATTTTGGTAATTCTCACAATATTCCAAAATTTTAAGTTATTGTTAGGTTTGTTATAGTAATCTATAATCAGTGATCTTTAATGTTACTACTGTAACTGTTTTGGGGGTACCATGAACCAGGCCCATATAAGATGGCCAACTTGATGGATAAATTTGTATTGTGTTCTGACTTCTCCACTAGACCAATGGTTCGCCTGTCTTTCTCCCTCTCCTAGGGCCTCCCTATTCCCTAAGACAAAACAATATTGAAATTTGTCCAACTAATGATCATACAATAGCCTATAACTGTTCACATTAAAGGAAGAATTACATATAATTACATGTCTCTCACTTTAAATCAAAAGCTAGAAATGATTAAGCTTAGTGAAAAAGGCATAAATGCTGAAAGCTGAGATAGGCCAAAAGCTAGTCCTCTTGTGCCAAACAGTTAACCAAGTGGTTACTGGAAAAAAAAATAGTTATTAAAGGAAATTAAAAGTGCTACTCCAGTGAACACGTGAATAAGAAAGGAAAACAGCCTATTGTTGATATGGAAAAAGTTTTCGTGGTTTGGATAGAAGATCAAACCAGCCACAACATTCCTGTAAACCTAAACCTAATCCAGAGTAAGGCTGTAACTCTCTTTCATTCTGTGTCAACTGAGAGAGGTGAGGAAGCTGCAGAAGAAAAGTCTGAAACTAGCAGAGGTTGGCTCATGAGGTTTAAGGTTAGAGGCTGTCTTCATAACATAAAAGTGTAAGCTGAAACAGGAAGTACTGGTGTAGAAGCTGCAGCAATTTATCCAGATCTAGCCTATATCACTGATGAAGCTGCCTACAATAAACAACACAAGAAAGCCATCTACTGGAAGAAGATGCCTTCTAGGACTTACATAGCTAGATAGGAGAAATCAATGCCTAGCTTCAAAGGACAAGATGACTCTCTTCTTGAAGACTTAGGCAGCTGGTGACTTTAAATTGAATGCTTATTTGCCTAATTTACAAAAATCCTATGGCCCTTATGAATTATGTTAATTCAACCTCTGTGTGGACACTATAAATGGAACAATAAAACATGGATTAAAGTACATCTGTTTACAGCATGGTTTCCTGAATATTTTAAGCCCACTATTGAGACATACTGCTCAGTAAAAAAGATTCATTTCAAAATATTACTACTTATTAACAATGCTTCTGGTCATCCAAGAGCTCTGATGGAGATGTCCAAGAAGATCGATGTTATTTTCATACCTGCCAACTAAATGTTCATTCTGCAGCCAGTGGATCAAGGACTAATTTTGACCTTTGAGTATTTTGATTTAAGAGGCCAGGTGTGGTACCTCATGCCTGTAATCCCAGCATTTTGGGAGGCTGAGACGGGAGGACTGATTGAGGTCAGGAATTTGAGACTAGCCTACGCAACATAGTGAGATCTCATCTCTATTAAAAATAAAATTAAAAAAAAATAGCTGGACATACTTGCATGTGCCTTGAGTCTCAGCTACTCAGGAGGCTGAGGTGGGAAGATCACTTGAGCTCAGTAACTCAAGGCTGCTGCAGTGAGCTATGATCACACCACTGCATTGCATCCTGGGTGAAACAGCAAGATCCTGTCTGGAAGAAAAAAAAGTAAAGAAATAGCTGCTATAGATAGTGATTCCTCTGATGGGTCTGGACAAAGCAAACTGAAAACCTTCTGGAAAGAATTCACCATTCTAGATGCCATTAAGAACATTCATGATTCAGGGAGGAGGTAAAAATATCCACATTAACAGGACTTTGAAAGAAGTTGATTAGAACCATCATGGATGACTAAGCAGTTCAAGACTTCAGTGGAAGAAGTAACTGTAGATGTGGTAGAAATAGGAAGACACCTAGAGTTAGAAGTGGAGCTTGAGGATGTGACAGAATTGCTGCAATCTAATGATAAAACTTGAGTGGATGAGCAGTTACTTCTTATGGATGAGAAAAGAAAGTGGTTTCTTCACATGGAATCTATTCCTGGTGAAAATGCTGTGAATATTGTTGAAAAGAAAACCAAGAATTTAGAATATTACCTAAATTTAGTTCATAACACAGCAGCAGGCTTTGAGAGGATTGATTCTAATTTGAAAGAAGTTCTATCATGGGTAAAATGCCATCAAACAGCAACACATGTTACAGACAAATCTTTCATAAAAGGAAGAGTCAGTTGATGAGTAAACTTTACTGTTTGTTATATTATTTTAAGAAATTGCCACAGCTACCCCAACCTTCAGCAATCACCACCCTGATTAGTCAGCAGCCATCAACATCAAGGTAAGATATCTCAGCAGTGAAACGATTATGACTCTCTGGCTTGAGCCCAGGAGTTTGAGGCCAACTTGGACAACATGACAAAACCGTGTCTCTACAAAATAAATAAAAAAAAAAATACATACATACATATATACATACATACAATAAATACGAAAAATTAGCCGGGTGTGGTGGCGTGTGCCTGTAATCCCAGCTACCCAAGAGGCTGAGGTGGGAGGATCCTTTGAGCCTGGGAGGTAAGGCTGCAATGAGCTGAGATTGCACCACTGCACTCTGGCCTGGATTGGAACCTATCTCAACAAAATAAAATATAAATATCAATAAATAAATAAATAATAAATAGATTATGACTCTCTGAAGGCCCTGACAATTATTAGCAATTTTGTCTTCATCTTTTCTTTTAAGTTCAGTGGTACATATGCAGGATGAGCAGGTTTGTTGCATAGGTAAATGTGTGCTATAGTGGTTTACTGCACCGATCATCCCATCACCTAGGCATTAAGCCTGGCATCCATTAGCTATTCTTCCTGATGCTCTCCCTCCCCAGACCCAACCAACAGGCCCCAGTGTTTGTTGTTCCCCTCTATGGGTCCATGTGTTATCATCATTCAGCTCCCAATTATAAGTGAGAACATGCAGTGTTTGGTTTTCTGTTCCTGCCTTACTTTGCTGACGATAATGACTTCCAACTTTATCCATGTCCCTGCAAAGGACATGATCTTCTTCGTTTTTGTGGCTGCAGAGTATTCCATGGATGTATATGTACCACATTTTCTTTATCCAGTCTCTCATTGATGGGCATTTGGGGTGACTCTATGTCTTTGCTATTGTGAATAGTGCTGCAATGAATATAGACATGCATGTGTCTTTATAATAGAATAATTTATATTCATTTCAGTATATACCCAGTAATGAGATTGCTGGGTCAAATAGTATTTCTGCCTCTAGGGTTCTGAGGAATTGCCACACTGTCTTCCACAATGGTTGAACTAATATACACTCCCACCAACAGTGTAAAAGTGTTCCTTTTTCTCCATAACCTCAGCAGTGGTTTTTTTTACTTTTAATAATAGTCATTCTGACTGGTGTGAGATGCTATCTCATTATGGTTTTGGTTTGCATTTCTCGTATAATCAGTGATGTTGTGCTTTTTTTCATGTTTGTTCGCCTCATGTATGTCTTCTTTTGAGAAGTGTCTGTTCGTGCCCATTGCCCACTTTTTAATGGGGTTTGTCTTTGTCTTGTAAACTTAAGTTCATTGTAGACTCTGGATATTAGACCTTTGATAAATAGATTGTAAAAATTTTCTCCCATTCTCTAGGTTGTCTGTTTACTCTGATGATAGTTTCTTTTGCTGTGCAGAAGCTCCTTAGTTTAATTAGATCCCATTTGTCCAGTTTTGGTTTTGTGGCAATTGCTTTTGGTATTTTCATCATGAAATCTTTCCCTGTGCCTATGTCCTGAATGGTATTGCCTTGATTTTCTTCTAGGGTTTCTATAGTTTTGGATTTTACATTTAGGTCTTTAATTCATCTTTGGTTAGTTTTTGTATATGGTGCAAGGAAGGGGTCCAGTTTTAATTTTCTGCATATGGCTAACCATTTCTCCCAGCACTATTTATTAAACAGGGAATCCTTTCCCCATTGCTGGGTTTTTGTTTTGTTTTGTTTTGTCTTTTAGGTTTTTCAAAGATCAGATGATTGTAGGTGTGCAGTCTTATTTCTGAGTTCTCCATTTTGTTCCATTGGTCTATGTGTCTGTTTTTGTACCAGATCATTAGCAATTTTTAGCAATGAGGTATCTTTCAATAAATGTATGTATATCATTTTTAAGACATAATGCTTTTGCACACTTAACAGGCTGTAGTGTAAACATGACTTTTGTATGCATTGAGAAACAAAAAAAATTTATATGACTTGATTTAATTCAATATCCATTGTCTTGCAGCAGTTTGAAACTGAATCTGCGGTATCTCTGAGATATGTCTGTACAAAAAAGAACCATTTAATAAAATTATTAAAGGAGTTCAAATATGATAAACACAAACATTTTAAAAAATGAAACTGCATACCTAATTTAGACCTTAATCTTGAAAGGGCAAGTAATGGCTATTGTACCTTATAGAAGATTATGCTCAAATATGGCAGAATTAGTATAATAGATACCATCAATATTTTACATGTAAAATACCATGCACATATTCATCAAAGAAGAAATTACACATAATGCTCAAAGAAAGTAATCGGGATCACATCTAGGATATCACATTACATTAGTTTTATGTCTCCTTATGTGCCTGTTAGTTTTGATAGTTTCTCAGACTTTATCTTTATTTTTATTTTGAGACAGAGTATCCCTCTGTTGCCTAGCTGGAGTGCAGTGGAACAATCACAGCTTACTGCATCCTTTGCCTCCAGGGACAAGTGATCCTCCCACCTCAGCCTCCCAAGTAGCTGAGATCACTGGCATGTGCCACTATGCCAGCTCTTTTTTTTGTGGAGATGAGGTTTCACCATGTTGCCAAGGCTGACCTTGTATTCCTGGGCTCAAGCAATCTGCCCACCTTTGCTTCCCAAGTGCTTGGAGTATAGACGCGAGCCATCACGCTCAGCAGACTTTCCTTATTTTTAATGACCTAGGTAGTTTGAGAAATATTGGTTAAATATTTTGTAGAATGTCCCTCAATTGGAATTTTTGTGATGTTTTTCTTAAGTTTACACATGGGGTAATGTGTTTTAGGTAGGATGATCTCATAGGTAACATGCCTGTCTTTGTAGTACACTGTGGTAAAGATACATACACAAATATGACTTATCACTGTTGATAATGTTAATTGACCACCTGGCTTGAGCTAGTGTTTATCAGGTTTATCCACTGTAAATTTATTTTTTTCTCTCCCTTTCCATACTGCACTTTGTGGAATAAATCAGTGTATATAACACATACTTAATGAGTGTGAAGTTACGTGGCTCTTCCTTAAGAAAATAACTATTTAAAAATATATTTGTAATTCTTCTGTATGAGAGATTTGTCTGTTTTTCATTTATGTGTTTGCTTAATCATTTTATATCAAAATTGACTCACGGATAGTTATTTTTACTTTGGTTTGTAATCCAATAATATTTCACATTGTTGCCCAAATTTGCCATTGGGTGTTCTTCAATTAGCTCATGCATCCCTTTGTCATTCCCCCATCGTTGGGATATTTTTTTCTTTAAATGCTTTTTTACTTTTTGATAGAACAAGATGCTGTGTTCATCTTGTATATTTCATGTCCCAGCTCTAGATTCAACCATTTCTCCATGCATCCCAAGTTTTTTTTATTAGAGAATGATATTAGACCCAAAGATCTGCGTGCTAGTTGTGCTCATTGTTAATAGGGTGCCATTACTTCTATGCCCTCTCAACTGAAAGAGCAAGTCAATATATGTTTGTATGTTTACATATCTATAAATCTATATGTGTCTGCATTAAGCAAATGAAGAGTGCATACTGATGTATCCAATTCTATTCCATTTCCACATGGACCACTTCAGTGGGTCCACTCTCTTGCTTCTCTTCTACTCCAACAGTGAGAAACTTGGCTCCTACTATCTGCCACACATTTCCTTAAATGTCCAATTTCAGTATATCTGTATTGTGTTTCAGAATTGTTAACCTGCATGTCAATCGAGAATAACTGTATGAATTAGAGTATAGCACTTAGGTACGGTTCTTTTTACCTGTAAGAAAAGAAACTTTACTCCAGTCTCCATTGATTTCCAAAATCTTACATCAGTATCTTTTTCTCTTTTCCCTTTCAATAAGGTTGGTTCATATATTTGTAATACATTTACTAATAGATTTGTTTATAACATTCTGCATCTCACCCTGGGATTTCTGGACACTTAAATTATTTTGTAAAATTTGCATGCATTGAAGATTTTTGTGCTGTTTTTCACAATATTCTTTGTGCTATAAAATTCACCCAATTTATGTGTAGAAATTAATGTCATTTATTTACAGAGTTATCTAATCATCATGACTTTACCTCTCACGATGGCAACAGTAGGAAGAAAGCTGAAGTTCCCTGGGTCATGAGGATACATTATGCTTTAACCTGATCTATGTAGCTAACTTCTACTTAATAAAAAAGGACTTTTAGACAATGCTCAACTTTAGGCTCTGGTTCATTATAGAACACCCAATTTTGATGGACAGCGCAAATCACATGGTCATTTATCCCATGGTTGGCCATTCAGTCTTGTGCATATTTTAATAACAACATAAGAACCGTTTTTCAAAGGAAAGGTAGTTATTTGCTAAAGAATAAGTTTGCTTCAAAACTTTGTGGGACTTCAGTATGATTTTCTTATTGTGGATTGCTATAGGCTCCGATCAGCCAGAAGCATTTTGAGCATCACTGAATTTGCTGCATTATAAGGGTCTTGTGTAGAGCAACTTGCTCTGCATCTTGAACAACTGGAGAACAGCACACCCAAGGTAGTGTAAAATGCCTTCTAAATTAAAAGCAAAACAAAAAATGCCATGTGGTTTGAGGTAAACCTCCTTAAGAACGTTAGGATGTGCATGGTGCAGAAATCTATTACTTAGAGGAGCACTAGATTCATGGCTAAGCTTTGGAGAGGACAGTAATCTGTGAATGGTGAAAAGGAGTGATAAATGCACGGTAGTGTTAGCCAATGTAGCAGTGAAGTTAGAATAAATCCAGCTTTTGAGGAGGTGAAAAAGTACAGGAGGTAGTCTTCAGGAAGAGCCTATTATACATATGTATTTAGGTAGAGAGAAAAAAAAATCCTTACTATTTAAATTAGGCTAAGACGAACTATTTAAATTTTCTCAGGCAGTTTCAGAGACAAGTATTTTGAGAGTGAAGATGAAAAGCTAAAAAAAAATAGGATCCTTGCCCTTGTTTCCCAAGAGTACATGGAATATAAAAAAGGTATTCACAAGTATGAGAAATAATTTTAAAAGATAGTCCTTTAATATCAAATAATTGTCTCTCAAAAATATGCCCTTCATTTTGGAATTTTAATTGCATATGCTTGTATACCTATTGGTGGATGTCTCTCTATTTGCAATTTTTTGGGTTAAAATCTCAAATTTATGCTTCCTCTAACTGTTAAAAACAAGGAGCTCACAAACTTCATCAATGTTTGTTAAGAACAGGAAGAAATCTCTCTGAAGTTTACTATAGACCCTACTATGGAGAAGCAAACTTGGACACCTGAAGATATCTGGACAAGGTAGTAAGAAATTAGGTAATAGGGTCACAATAGCCAATAATATGTCCTGTCTGATTTCAGGTAAGGAGACCGAGTAATTTAGACAGTGTTATTTTTGTCTGGTAGTTAAAAACTTTCTGTCAGAGCAAAGATGAATGTAGCTATTTCTTTTTCCACCTTGTAAATATATCAAGCTTTTGAAAATTCATTCTCTAGTCAAATTGTTACATTAATCCATGATATGCTAACATCTCTGTGCATTTTAAAAGCGACTTTCTGCTTTGTCTCTAATGAGGAGAATTCCAGGAATGTCCCTAAGGAAAGATATATTTAGCAGGTGGGACCTCTTGGTATTTCTCAGGTCATACCACCTACTCATATGGCCAGTCTTAGGAGCCACTGAAATCTAGCCGAGGTATGTTTTCCTAGGTGTAACTCTGGAGCTAAGGAACAAAAAAACGCTTCTCTCTTAAAATGACTTTTCCCTGATTATTTGTGAGGGACTGCATGCTGTCCTTCAAACTATAAGGTTGGTGCAAAAGTAATTGTAGTTTTTGCTGTTACTTTTAATGGCAAAAATCACAGCCACTTTTGCACCAACCTAATACAGTTTGGGCCAAAGTAGAGATGAAGATGAGGGCCAAGAAGTAACTTAAAACAGATGCTATAGCTATAATCCTGTGTTTTTTACTAGTCAAGTACTTCATGGAATTTTCTACAGTTTGTTTTATCAACAATAGGAGTAACAACACCTTATATTTATGCATGCCTTTATAATCTTCAAAGCATATTTACATGCATTATCTCATCTGAACTTCACAATATGTGAAGGTCTGGAAAATATGTATATGTATGTGTTTATATATGTACATATGCATATATATACATATACATACATATACACACATGTAACTGATGTTTATATATCACTTCACATTTAACTTGATAAATATGACAAACATTTATCAAACAAAAACTTTATAAGGTGACAAACAATATCACATTTAATCTTCACAAAATCCCTATCAGAGATATAGAAAATGTATTACTAAATATCCATTTTTTACAGATAAGGAAGAAAATTTTGGAGAAGTCAACTGTCTTGCTCAAGACACTACAGTCAATAAGCAAAAGAGACTGATTTTAACTCGACTTCAGATTTCTCATGTAGTTTGGATCCCACTAGACTAGCTATTTAACTGAAGAGAGTTCAATAACCCCAGTGCTCAAGTTGCACTCCACAGTAATTAAATAGGAATGTTTGGGGGTGGGACTCAGGCAGCAGTATTTTTTTTTTTTAAGATCCTCAGATGATTCCAAAATTTGGGAGTATGCAAACTACTAAACTAGTCTTTTTTATTGTAATTTAACCTGACAAATATCTATTCACTTTTCAAAGTATGTTTCTAAGTTGCCATTAACATAACTTCTCATTTGCTTTTTACCATGAATTTTATTCACAGAAGCTGTGAATGGTATCTCTAAACATATAAAGTTAAACGTGATTAGTAGGTTTTTATCAATGAAATCACATATGCTAGAAACGTGAAAAATAAATCGGCATTTATAAGTCCTATAAGAGGAAAGATTAAATGCTCACCTTTCTAGTTTTGCCAACCTATTAAGAAAAAACAGACAAAACACAAATATGAATTCCTGAGAAATATTTTTAAGCGAAAATTCCTGTTTATTCCTTTTGGGAGCTACTTGCAAAGTTAGCCTACTTATCTCATTCTCTTATTATCATCTCTACTCCTTTTCTGTTTTTTTTCAAAGGGAATTTTGCTAATAAGATCAAAGGAAAACAAGCAACTTTTGCTATCAGTGGATATGAAAGAAGGTCATAGATAGCCAGGAAGCCACTCTATGCTTTTTATAAACTAGGAGTCCAGGAATCCAGGTCTAATTTGGCAGGATTTTCTGTGCCCAGTAGACCAAGAGAATCCAATTCAGAATACTCCAGGAAGTCTGCCCTTATTGGAACCAGAAACTAGTATGATAATGCTTTTGGGGTAGTCCAAGTGGAAAACTCAGTCAAATGTTCAGGTTGCCCATCAGGTACAGGTTTGTTATCAACAACTACCTTCAAAGCTTCTGTCTCTAGTCAAAGAAGTAAGTGTACTTTAAAAGCAATAGTAAAAATAAAAAAACCTCCTTTTTAATGGTTCTGGGCAGGTAGACTCTTTGAAAGAGCCAGAAATTTGTGGCAATGAGGATAAGATTCAGTGAGTGCAACTAGAGCAGTTCAGTATCTCACAAAGTCAACCAGAGTGTAATCCCTTAGAGCAAGAATGCAAGTGAGAACTTACTCATTTCTAGTTGATTCCTCAGATTAATTGGTCATGGAACTTCTAAAAAGTTTGAAAATAGCTGTGAGAACCCCCAGATGGTTTGTGAAAAATGTCTTCCTGGCATATTAACTACTTTCAATAGAGTGGGCATTTTTCTTTTTCTCTTTCCTTTACCTTCTTTGCTTTTTTTCTTTTTAGAAAATTTGAGCATGTCAGTTTCATTCTTTTAAGTACAAGTGGTAACATTTCAGTATTTAAAAAAAGCACACCTGTGTCAGGGACAGACATTGCCCAGCAAATTCAATATGTGAAAGCTTACTGTACTAGCAGACTTATGTAATACTGTCCTTGTGGTCTATGTTAGGATGACCTATAAAGCTGCCTGCTTGTCATTGTGGTACAACTAAATTCATTTGAATGTGATCCAAGATAAATTGGTTTTATACCATTTTCTGCTCAGGATGAGTAGGGATTATAGAATTGGCACTGGATTCAGAGTCAGAAAATATTTTATTTTCTTGGCTCTGATTTTACATGTGCAATTTAAATTCTCTATGTTTCAATTTTCTCATTTATTTTTAAATGGACATGAATATACTTTTTTCTGACATACTGCCAGAGGTTAATCAAGGGTCAAATATGAAAGTTCTTTGCCAAAAAATAAAGTTCGAGGTATTATCTTTCACGTAAATCTTTCAAAAAGTGCACTTTCGCCTCTGTTTAAAAAGGTAGAAAGTGTCAGCTATTGCCTATGTCATGCTTGTGAAACAGTGGTGTGCATGCCTTAGGAGAAACTATGTGGCATGCTGTAGTGCCACAACATGAGCACAGGAATTTTCACACAGTGTCAACATCACATTAATATACAGGCGAAAGTTTTATACTTTGATAAATAATACTAATATCTTGTATTAATCATGAACACACAAATTTCTCCTGAGTTTTAACAATAACACAAAAACATTCAGTATTTTGGCAAGTGGCAAGCAGCTTCAATAATACCTTGAGAACACTGAGGCATATTTATTTATGTTCTTCTCTGCTACTCAGGATAGTTAGGCAGAACATTTTGAGAAGCCCTAGTCCTGTATCAAAGTATCAAACTCTTCTGATTCATATTTGAGCCTTCCATAATACTGGATCTAATTGTCTATTGACTCTCTTTTCCACTATACCCTATGTCTCAATTGAGGTTCTGATTGGTATATCTCCTTTAACCCATTGCAGAATGACTTTGAGGAGGTATTATGTATTTTATAAACAGTTCAGGCTGGGCATAGTGGCTCATGCCTGTAATCCCAGCACTTTGGGAGGCTGAGGTGGGTGGATCACCTGAGGTCAAGAGTTCGAGACCAGCCGGACCAATATGGTGAAACCTCGTCTCTACTAAAAATACAAAAATTAGCTGGGTGTGGTGGCACGCGCCTGTAGTCCCAGCTACTCGGGAGGCTGAGACAGGAGAATTGCTTGAACCAGAGAGGTGGAAGTTGTAGTAAGCCAAGATCACACCACTGCACTCCAGCCTGGGTGACAGAGCAAGACTCCGTCTCAAAAAAATAAATTAATAAATAAATAAACAGTTCATTCCATAATATACTAGCTTGCTTCCCTGTATTAAAGTTGATTTATCACCAGGTACCTAGAAGAGGGAAATAGGCATATTTAGTGTGTGTATGGGAGGGGAGGCAAGCACATGAAAACTGAAAGATTGAAATGACTTTAGTTGCTCTGCTCCTCTACTTTTCCACCCTTGGATCCATGGTACAAGTTTTAAGGTCTGAGCATCCTTTTCTTCATGGTGGAAGTTTTCCATATTAGATGATTATAACATGAATCTTCTTATACCATGGCTTATCTGTGAGCATTCTCACCTTCCCTATAAATTAAATTTTTTTTAAAGTTGTAAGGGTACAGATGAGTGTCAGGAAAGCTTATTAACAAGATTGATGTTCATCCATGTTGTTATATATATATATAAGTACTTCCTTAATATTGCTAAATAGTATTTAATCATATTGATATACATTAATTTACTTGTTTGCCTATTGATGGACATTTGGATTGATCCAATTATTGGACAATTATTAATAAAAACTGCAATGAATATTCATGAGAAAGTCTTTGTGGGACCATACGGTTTCATTACTCTTGGGTATGTTGCCGGAAGTCAGGGACCCCGAACAGAGGGACCGGCTGAAGCCATGGCAGAAGAACATAAATTGTGAAGATTTCATGGAAATTTATTAGTTCCCCAAATTAATACTTTTATAATTTCTTACACCTGTCTTTACTGCAATCTCTAAACATAAATTGTGAAGATTTCATGGACACTTACCACTTCCCCAATCAATACCCTTCTGATTTCCTATGCCTGTCTTTAATCTCTTAATCCTGTCATTTTTGTAAGCTGAGGATGAATGTCACCTCAGGACCCTGTGATAATTGCATTAACTGCACAAATTGTTTAAACAATATGAAATCTGGGCACCTTGAAAAAAGAACAGGATAACAGCAATGTTCAAGGAAAAAGGGAGATAACCTTAAACTCTGGCTGCCTGTGGGCCAGGCAGAACAGAGCCATATTTCTCTTCTTTCAAAAGCAAATAGGAGAAATATTGCTGAATTCTTTTTCTCAGCAAGGAACATCATTGAGAAAGAGAATGCGTCCCTAAGAGGAGGCCTCTGAAATGGCCACTTTCGGGACGGCTGTCTTTTACAATCATAGATAAGGGATGAAATACGCCCCAGTCTCCCGTAGTGCTCCCAGGCTTATTAGGATGAGGAAATTTCTGCCTAATAAATTTTAGTCAGACCGGTTGTCTGCTCTCAATCCCTGTCTCCTGATAAGATGTTATCAATGACAATGCATGCCAGAAACCTCATTAGCAATTTTAATTTTGCCCTGGTCCTGTGGTCCTGTCATCTTGCCCTGCCTCCATTTGCCTTGTGATATTTTATTACCTTGTGAAGCATGTGATCTCTTGACCCATACCCTATTTGTACACTCCCTCCCCTTTTGAAAATCACTAATAAAAACTTGCTGGTTTTACGGCTTGGGGGGCATCACGGAACCTGCCGACATGTGATGTCTCCCCTGGACACCCAGCTTTAAAATTTCTCTCTTTTGTACTCTTTCCGTTTATTTCTCAGACTGGCTGACTCTTAGGGAAAATAGAAAAGAACCTACGTGAAATATCAGGGGTGAATTTCCCCCAACAGGGTAAATAAAAGCAGAACTGATGGTCAAATTGCAAGTTTATGTATAACTTTTAAAGAAAGTTCCCAACAATTTTCCAAAGTAGGTTTTACCATTTTGCATTCTGATCACCAATGTATGAGAGTTCCAGCTGCTCCACATGTGTACCAACACTGAGTGATATCAGCCTTTTTTTTTTTTGAGACAGAGTCTTGCCCTATTGACCAGGCTGGAGTGCAATGGCACGATCTTGGCTCACTGTAACCTCCACCTCCCGGGTTCAAGTGATTCTCCAGCCTCAGCCTCCTGAGTAGCTGGGATTACAGGCATGGGCCACCACTCCTGGCTAATTTTTGTATTTTTAGTAGAGACGGGGTTTTACCACATTGGTCTCGAACTCCTGACCTCGTGATCCACCCACCTGGGCCCTCCAAAGTGCTGGGATTACAGGCATGAGCCACAGCACCCAGGCACTATCGACCTTTTTAATTCTAATTTTTTGGTCATTTTGCAGTGGTATCTTCCTGCACTTTTAGTTTGTATTTCTTTGATGATAAAATTGAGCATCTTTTAGTGTACTTATTAATCATTTATATATGCTCTTTTGTGAAGTCACTGTACACATTTTGTGTACTTTTAATGGACCTGTTTGCCTTCTTATTAGCAAGTTATAAGGTGTATGTGTATATGTTGAAAATATTAGCTCTAGATCTGTAATTTGCAGAATTATCTCAGGTCTGTATTCATAGAATATATAGTGATGTCATCTCTTTCGTTTTTGATAGTTACTATTTGCTTCTTCTCTGTTTTGTCTTGGTCAATCTGGCTAGCAGTTTATTAATTTTATCAATCTTATAAAATAACTTTTTTAAATCAATTTCCTCTGTTGATTTTCTATTTTCAATTTCAATTATTTTTACTTGTATCTTAATTGTTTCAATTCTTTTAGCAAGCTTTAGGCATATTTCATTTGGATTTTGCCAGTTTGTTCAGTTGGAAGTTTAGATTTTTTATGTGCTTCCAATTTCACCCTCTCACCTTTGAACTTTGCTGTCATATATTCTATTTTCCACATATACTATAAACACATATTCGAAGGCTCTAATTTTGCTTAGAAAGTGCAAATACCTTTTGGAGAAATTAAAAATAAAAATCAAATATATATATTTTAACTTTCATTTGTATAATTTTCATTGTCATTGCTCTTCATTTATTTACTTATATTTAAGTTTCTCTTTGGGGTACTTATTTATTTATTTATTTTGCAAAGCCCTAGAAACCATGGGGTATTTTTTTTTTCCTGACAGAATTTTTAAAAAATATGTCTCATTAGACAGACTCATCGGTCATAAGTTCTCTAAGCAGTATTTTTCTCTGGAAAAAAAAAAGTTTTTTTCTTTATTTTTAAATATATTTTTATTGATAATAGAATTCTGGGCTTATAAAGTTTTTTTAAAGCACTTTAATGTTACCAATTCATTATCTTCTGGTTGATTGTATATTATCTAACAAGAAGACTGCTGTATTTCTTCTTTTATTTTCGTTTTTATTTTTTTGAGACAGGGTCTTACTCTGTCACCCAGACTGGAGTGCAGTGGCCTGATGTCAGCTCACTGCAACCTCCACCTCCCAGGCTCAAGCGATTCTCCTGCCTCAGCCTCCCGAGTAGCTGGGATTACAGATGTGAGTCACTACCACCGGCTAATTTTTATATTTTTAGTAGAGACTGGGTTTTACCATGTTGCCCAGGCTGGTCTTGAACTCAAATGATCCGCCGGCCTCGGCCTCCAAAAGTGCTGGGATTACACGTGTGAGCTACCGTGCCTGGCTTGAACTTCATATAATTGTTCTTCTGTACATAATATGCCGTTTTCTTCTGGCTGCCTTGTTTTATTCTTTGGCTTTTGGCACTTTTAATATGTTGCACCTAGTATTTTTTTTTCTTTTCTTAATTCCTGTTCCCCAAGTTTTTGGTTTTGTGATCTAATTTATTACATAAAAAATTCAACTATTCCTTAAAATATTTTTTAAATATTTAAAAATATACTTTGCCCTTCTTCTCTTTCTAGTATCCCAATTACACATCTGTTAGACTGTTTGATATTGTCCCATCGCATTGGATTCTCTGTCATTCTCTCTCTCTCTCTCTCTCTCTCTCTCTCTCCTTTTTGTGTCTTAGTTTGGGTTATCCTTTTTGACCTATCTTGACCTTTACTAATATTTTCTTCAGCTATGTTGAGCATACTCATGGACCCATTGAAGGCATTCCTCAGCTCTGTTACTATGTTTCTATTTTTTTCTAGCATTACTATTTTATTCTTTCTTATACTTTTCATCTCTTCAAAATACCTCATCTGTTCATGAAAGATGTCCACCTTTTCCTCTAGAGCCTTTAACATCTTAGACACTGTTATTTAAAATTCACTGGTAATTCCAACATCAGGGCCTAATCTAATTCTAGTTTTGTTGATTGCTTATTGAGTTGTATCTTAACCTTCGTATGTGTTTGGCGGTGGGGGTGTTGTATGGGTATGTACGTGTGTGTGTGTGTGTCTGTGTATTTTATACACAGGCATCATGTGTTGGCATGCAGAGGCTGAGAGAAATACTATTGATGCCTGAAAAGTGACAACTATCTTTCCTGGACAGTGAATTAAGGTTATGAGTATATCTAGCTGGCAGTGAAGCTGGTTTGTTTCTTTTTTTTTTTTTTTTTTTACACCTCCAGGTTTAGGTGGGTGCTCCACTGTTACCTTGTGCTTGAGGATTGGGAGCTGAATTACAGGAGGATTTTTCTGTGTTCCTACAGTACTCCCAGCCTTAGGCTTTCTGTACATGCAGAATATGTATATGTTCTTGTCCCTCTCCCAGTGGTTTGTTCTTATTATTTTATGCTTATAAGCCTGACAACCTACCCAAAAGGGGTGAGTGTGGGGATAGAAGGTTATACTTTTGTGTTTTCTGTTGTCCTGGTTTAGTCTTAAGTAGGCTTTGTGTCCTTGATTCTTGAGGTTGTGTCTTTCTCAATGATCATGTCCTGCCCTAAGCAGTAAGGAATCTCAAATAGTCTGAGCCCAGAGGCCTTCCTACCGCCCCACAAAAGGTAGATAAAAAATCAGTTCTTTCCTCCCTAAAATGTGGAAAGATGTCATCATCTATAATTCATCTAAAATATTAAGATGTCTTCATCTGTAATATCAATGAAAGAGATCATTTGCTGCTCTTCCCTCAGTGGTTTAGGCTTGTGTATTGTAGGGAAGAGGGATCCAGGTGAAACTCTTGCTCTACAGTGTTGGCTGTTCTTCTCCCACAGATTGGCACGAGGGATACCAACACCGGAATACGTGATGAGATGTGTGAAGAGCATGGCAATGGATGCAAACTCCCTTTGTGTTTCTGGCTTTAGGCAGCTCTATACTCTCATGCTGTCCTACACTCAGCAGCAATTTGTCACAAGTTTGGCGAAATTCTTCCTACTCTTTTGAACTCCAGCCCAATTTCCTTTCTATCACTGCCCTAGGTAAGTCAAAAATTGTGTCCTGTCTTTCCCTGAAAGTGCCTGTCATCTTAGATTTAGGGCTATTTGATTGCCCTGCAACATTAATTCTCTCATAGGTTCATGGAAAGTTATGATTACATAGGTTATCTGACTTTTTCTAGGTGTGAGGGTGGTCACACACTTTTTTCAGCTTATTCTATACTAAGCAGACATGATAAGTTCAGATTCTTGTAGGGTTTAAAATGTTAACATTTTAAATAATGTGATATACTAAATTTGAGAACTTAATGAATGTAAGCATTTGATTAAATATTTCTATCAGGTTTAAATATTTGGGACAATTTAATTTGTTAACCTTCTACATCTTTTGAACTTTTTATTTTGAAATAATTATAGACTCACAGGAAGTTGAAAATACAGTAAAGAGAGTCCTGTTACTGTTCACCCAGCTTCTCTGAATGTTTATATCCTGCCCAACTGTAATATAATCTTAAAACAAGTAAATTGACATTGGGAAAATCCCATTAACTAGACTACAGAACTTATTCAGATTTTACCAATATGTGAATGTGTGTGTGTGTGTGTGTGTGTGTGTGTGTGTAGTTCTTCACAATTTTATTGTGTATATAGATTCATATAACTAATACACAGAAATGTTTCATCACTGCATAGAAGCTCTCTTGTGCTAAGCATCTTCTCATCAACTCCACCCCCACAATCACTAGCTCCTGTTAATTGCTAATCTATTTTACTTCTATGTTTTCATTTTCAAGACATTTTATTTTGTCATTTCAAGAATGCAAAAGACATAAGTAGAGTTGGAATATGTAACCTTTTGAGATTGGCTTGTATTATTGCTTTTCAGAGTCATTAAAATTTTTGCATGTATAACTTGCTTGTTTCTTTGTGTTACTGAGTAGTATTCCACTGTATCCATGTACCATAGTAACTTCAACCAGTCCCCTGTTGAAATTTTTTTTTCCAATTTTTGGTTATTATTGATAAAGCTGCTATGAACACTTATGTGAAGAAAAGTTTTCATTGCTTTGAGATAAATGTGTAGATATGCAATTATTGGGTCTTCTGAAAAGTGTATGTGGTTTTATAAAAAACTGCCAAACTATTTTCCAGAGTAGTTGTACCATTTTACACTCCCAGCAGCAATTTATAAAAGATAGAATTTCTTTGTATCCTTATTAGAATTTGATAATATCACTATGTGTAATTATAACTGTTTTACTATATACGTAGTGATATTCAATTGTTGTTTTAATTTGTATTTCCCTAATGGCTAGTGATTTTGAACATCGTTTTATGTACTTTTTGCCATCTGTATATTGTCTTTGGTGAAAAGTCTACTCGTGTCTTTTGCCACTTTCTAATTGGATAGTTAAAAGTTTTTTTTCACTAGTTAAGGAGTACTTTATATATTTTAAGTATGGTTTACAAATATTTTTTCAGGGTTTTAGCTTGTCTTTCATATTCTCTACAGAATTTTTTTGTAGAGAAAAAAACTTTAATTAGGTCAAATTTATCTATTTTATTCTTTTAGTGATTGTGTTTTGTTCACATCCAAGAACTCTGCCTAATCTCCCACCTAGAAGATTTTTTCCTTCATTGTCTAAAAGTTTTATAATATTATATCTTACAATTAAACTGTTGATTCATTTTGAGTGAATTTTTATAAAGTGGAGGTTTTATTTCAAGATGTATTTATTTTGGTGACGGATATCTAATTGCTGCTACATCACTTGTTGAAATGTACACATTTTAGCTTTAAGATTAATAATTATTTAATAATTAAAAGAATATTGCTTACAAAAATTATAAAAGGTACAAAAGGTGCTAGTGACTATCGTATTTCATGTGCAAAAGCCTTTTGGCAGTTACGAATCTACCCACACTAACATGGTGATACCATGTTAATAATTATAACAATAGTAGCATGATGAGAGTATTACGAGCACAAAATTTAATTTATTGAGGAAATACTGATAAAGAATAACAGTGTAGAAGAAAAATAGAATGTAAACAAAGCAAAGCAAATCTTTGCACAATTTTAAGGGTCATTGACATTTGGGAAGATTACTTTTCTTTATAGCACATTATATATTATATGTGTAAAATATAAACATGCTGTTAAGCAATGTTATTTTTTAAAGTTTGCCTTGTTTCTCTTGTGTTTTCCATATTCTTTTTCCAAAAAGCAGTATCTAAATCTGAAATGACTAGAGCATGCTTCTTATACTCCTTCTGTATTTACATCTTCTTTTGTCTCAAGGTAAACTTTCTCACTATTCAAGGAAGCTATAAAATATGTAGATCACTGCCACAAATTTTTTTAATTATTTTGAGATAAAATGGAACCTAGAGAACTGACATTTTATCCAGTTGAAATGAACCAATGTTAAATAACCTGGAACCCTCCAGCAAAAACCCTGAAGTTTTAGATTTTTCATCCAAAGAAATTAGACATTATCTAACCAAAGGTACAATTATAAATGTACCTAACCAAAATGACTGCATTATTGAGTGGGAGTACAGTTTTACAGCTTAAGAGAAGTTTATAAAGTTAAAATTTATGAAATAATATTTAATAATTGTTATTAAATATTTTTATTAATTATGTAATTTATTGTTATATACTTATATATAATATATAAAACAAAAAATTGATTTGTATTGTTTTTATAAAATATATTTTATTTTAAATAAAGATAACTAAAAATTGAGCCACATGAAGAGATACACCATATAATTAGACATCCAAAAATTGGGTTGTAGAAAGGGTATATAATACTTTAATTCAGATAGAATTAAGCCCTATCATATTAGCAAATAGTACAGTTGCAATGAAATAATAGTTTTGATGCAGACAGCATGTCTAATATATTGGACCATAATTATTTATTCCGAATAAATGCTTTTCTGGATTCCTAAGAAGCTGCATTCATTGTTCAAAATTATTAAATTGCAGTTTATTGTTAATTTGAAAAGTCTACATTTAGAAACCCCTTAAATTGTAATCGTTTGTGTGTTGTGTTTGTTGAAATGCTGTAAGATACTTGAAGCTATATATGTCTATTTCAGGATTGATATATATGTTATTTACAACATGTACTTTAAGCTGCTTCTCAGTGTCCCATTAATTGGAATAGGCAAGAGATATGTATAAATGAATGCCTTCATTACTTTTAAATTTTTCCTTGAAAAACTTCTAGCTCAAATATCACCAAATGACTTAGCATATTATTTATTTATGTCTTTATACTGAGAACATAGAGAAAAAAATAAAATTAATTTTACTTATCACAACCACAATACTTGTAAGCAAATAGGTAAAAGAACAAAAAATCTGAAAAGATATGTTCAGAGAAGTACAGAGTTAGGAAAAGGCGAAAATCAAGGGGTCATTGCCATGGCAACTTGTCTATAGTCTGCCTCAATAACTACAATTCTCATATGACCCTCATATTTCTTCTCTTCATATACAAGGAGAAATCTCATTCTTCTTTCTTCCACATCCTGAATTATATTTAGGTCTTACTCCTCCAGAAGAAAAAGGGAAAACCGAACCTGAATGTCCCCTAAAAGTGAAGAAATGTCCACACTTCTATGTGCAGATTGGTAAGAACTTTCTCTCATTTCCATTTACCTCCTTGGCTGGAATGAAGTGAGTGCTGGTAAAATTGCTTCCTCTTACCCCCGGCTGGTGATCGATGCAGGTGAGAGCAATTGGTATTACTAGTGATGATTGATTATTTCTCTCTGGAGTATCTGAGGGAAACCCAATAACACTTCTTTTTAGGTAAAAAGAAGATATTGGAGCTCAGAGCCCCTCTTGGTTTAATATGTGCTCTGGGGTATTTTCCGGGGACCGTCTTCAACTAGTAAGAAAAGAGGAAAAACAACTTGGCTGAGAGTTATGTACCTGCTTTGTATTATCTACCTATGCATGTAATATTGAAGATTTCATTCAATGAGTTATAGCAACTCATAGCAAAGTGGAAGCAGAAATAGTCTTTGGTTTTTAAATGAAAGTTCTCTAACTGAAACTTTTTGATACTGGAATTATCTTCCTTTCCTTTTCTATTATTCTCTTATTGAGTTACAAGGAAACAGAAAATAGAGACACCCAACCCAACAGTATGCTTTTTGTTTGTTTGCTTGTTTTTTGAGACAGAATCATACTCTGTCACCCAGGCTGGAGTGCAGTGGCCCCATCTTGCCTCACTGCAATCTCCGCCTCCTGGGTTCAAGCAATTCTCCTGCCTCAGCCTCCCAAGTAGCTGGTATTACAGGCACATGCCACTAGGCCCAGCTAATTTTTGTATTTTTAGTAGAAAAGGGGTTTCACCATGTTGGCCAGGCTGGTCTCAAACTCCTGGCCTCAAGTGATCTGCCCACCTCGGCCTCCCAAAGTGCTGGGATTATAGGCATGAGCCACCATGCCCAGCCAACAGTATGTTTTTAATGGAGTAAAGCAAGATCCAAGTTGTCCCATTCTAAGTCATTCTAGAATAAAATTTATATAGAATTTATATGGAATAAGATGTTGGCAAGGACTCTGAGATAGACGGCATTGTTATTCCGAATTGCTTACTCTTATACTTGGAGAGAGTGAATACATCACTGCCCACTGCCATGTGATGTGCAATGCTCCCTCTTAAGAGAGAGTCTTACTCCTGCTTCATTCATGCCTTATTTACAGCATGCTTTGGCCATATGAGTAGCTCTGACCAGTGAAATAGGAGTAAAAGTGATGTATAGCATTGCTCACTGGAAGCCTGTAGAGCATTCATTGCATGGTTGCAACATTGCTTTTCTTCTTTCATAAGATCAAAATAGGGCTGTTCTTTACACCTTGGTCCAGCAGTGAAGACAATATGAGGCAAAGCCACAACTGAACAGTGAAGGATGAGTAACGTGCAAGAACAAACCATTGTTGCTGTAAGGTTGTTGCCACTAAGATTGTTGGGGTTATTTATTACTGCAAAATAACTTAGAAAAACAATTAGCAAACTTAAACTCAAAAAAGAACTAAAACTCTTATATGAATAATTGTGCCTCTTAATACTCACCTTCTAAGATAAGCTTCCTCCCCACTTTTTCTCCATTTCTTTCATTTTTTTCTTCATTCATGTTTGTGTGTGTGTACACACATACATAAAAATTTGGTTATCCATAGTAAAATCAAATGTGTTTTTAATACTTTTGGAACAGATAATTTTAAAATACTGAGCATTCTTAAGCTGAAATTGAAACTTGGAAAAACCGCCACAAAGCTAACCTTAAAAATGAAAATAAAAACAACCAAAAATGTAGATGGAGTCAATTAGATCTTGGAATTGCTAGGGCAAACAAAAGAAAAGTTTTAATTTTCTGTTTCCTGAATGTTCAATTTTCTTTTCTTTTCTCTTTCTCTCCCTTGTTCAATAAAATGAGGAAAACTCTATGACTACATTTTATTTTCATCATTATTACACACATGGTAGTAAGAATAATAATGCAACTGAGAACAATTTTAGTCTACCTCTATGCCATTCATGGAAAGAAAATCAATAACCATCCCTAAATTGAAAATGTAATACTTCTCTATTAGATATGATACCAGTAGTAATATTTCTGCTTAGTCAAGGAGGGGAAAAGAACTCATTTGCTTATCTACTCTCCTATTTTCTCATCAATTCTTTCTCTTGTCAGGACTGTGCTTTCCCTGAACATGATGAAAACACAAGATTGAGTGCCATCCTATTTATTGTTGTGGTTGTCCTAATCTAAACTAAGCCTACTTTTGAAGTTTCCTGGATGCAAAGGTGGTTAAATCCCAAATGCTTATGGTTCTTAAAAAATATAAACATTCTTTCCCTCTGGGATAATAGAAAGTATAATTTTAGAATTATTCTCCTGGTATTAATTTATATGCTCTATTTTATTCTTTCCAAACTTGTGTTTATTCAGTGGGCATGCAATTTTAGAAATTAAATTAATAAATGATAATCTCACCTCATATTTATTCTAATGAAAGAAATGGAAAGTAAAGTGCTTACAAAGAGTATGTGTAACTTTTTCCAGTGCTACCTTATTAAGCTTCCTTCCCCTAACCTGCAAAAGAGGGTAGTCTTAAGTGCTTACAGTGAATTTGTAACAAGAATCTCTTTTTCCACCTCATTTTCTCTCTCTCTCTCACACACACACACACATACACACACACACATACACACCCAGACACAGAACTGGTGTCTCAGGTTTCATTACTGCTATAGACTCTTACCAAGGAAGAATAAAGCATCTTCTTTCTCCATACCTTCCCTGTTCCCTAAAAGTCAGAAATCCTCATTATATTAATATTTTTTAAAGTCGGTGTTCCCCCAAGTAAGTAATATATTCAAGAGGGAAATGAACAACATTTTTTAAAGGCAAGATTATTTCAGAGAGGTAGGCAGTGAAAGTCCTTTTTTAGTGGGAGCCGATGTGACTAGCCCAAGAGTTTGAAGTTACCTGAGATTTACAAAAGGAGCTTTGGCATTTCAGTTTGCTATGGAAACTTGTGTCCAGATGGCATACATTGCCCCAAAATGGGAGTGGATTACAAGATTGCTGTGTGCTTTTAGATGAAGGTCAGTGCAGAGAACTGGAATGGCATGAATATCTGAATTTGGTTAAACTCAGAGGAAACCAGTGCCTAAAAGGTAGTCAGCTTCACTGCTCAATTGCAGCAGGGAGAAGCTAAAGGAGCAAGGCTAAGGAGAAAATCATGATGAACTGTTTTTTAGGCGTTGTATAAACTCAGGAGTTTTCAATGTTTAATGAGAGAGTCTCAATATTGACTGAATTGAAATTATTGTCAGTATTTCGAAGCTTGGAGGATATTTGATTTAACATGGTGACTCAAAATAAAATTCCTTAGACTTGAATATTATGGGGGTAAAATTAATATCAGTTATACATGAAACAATTTGGGTACTATTATAAAACTTTATGAAATACATATTTATGAGGAAGACTAAAATACTTAGAATTGAGGGTTGTTAATTTTCAGATAACGGCTTTTACTATGTTGGAGAATTAATGAATAGTGGGAACTCCCATAAAACCCTGTGGATTTGGGGAATACCAGTGATCTGATACGAGATTTAGTGTGAATGGGGCTTATTAAATATTTTAAAAATTGGGAGCAGATATATAGTGATTGGCAGAATGCTCATTAAGGGAAGAGAAGTTAGCCTTTTTCAATAAATAACTTTGTTATTCCCAAGAGACTATTGAGAAATAAGGAACATGGAAGAAGATATTTAAGTCCCAATTCTCAGACTTCAAATTTCAAAAATGACTTAATCATCTCCATCTGAGAGATGAATACATACTAGCCAATGTCCTCAGTGTCCTTCAGGAGTGTTTTCCAAATTATTTTTGGGGCCCCTTAGTGAGTTATGAAATCAATCTGGGAAATCACCACAGGCATTTAAAAAAAATCAAATGAAAATATCTCATTGCATCACATAGAATAGGACTCTGTACTGTTTTATTTTTGTTACATATATTTTTATATACCTATATACACTTATAAATACGTAAAAATTTGTATAAAGAGTCATAATGAAAACCATTATTTCTGACAGAAATTCAGATCAAATGAGTTGGAGACCGCTGTTTTATTTTATGGAAACTTCCATATTCCTCCTAGCTTAAATATCATTTAAATATGGGCTGAAATTTTAAGACAAGGGAAAACTGCACTGACAGTGAGTGGATAAATCCCATGAACTCTGTTTTTTGAAGGGGATGAAACTTTGGGTTGATTGAGAAGTCCATTTGGAGAAGATTCACTGCTAGAAGAATGGAAGGCGTCTGGGGTCCTGAAATACAAACAATGATGAAATGGAGTTAAAGTCTTGAGTCTGAGGCTATTTGAGTCTCAAAAAGTGTTCAGTGCCATGGCTGAATGTCTCAGTAGTTTAGAATAAGCTTCTTTTCAGGTCAGTTTTTAAAGTACCATCCAGAGGGTTGGTTAAAAGTTTCTACGTTGACTCTGACGCTAGAGGCTTTGGAGACTTGGCTTTGGCCAGAGGAGCCATAGACCCAGGGAGTATGGCTCAGGCCCAGCATGAGCAGGCAAAGGGAGGGGCTGCTCTGAGTAAACTCTCCACTGTGAGCTCAGCCTGGTGGAAGCTGAACCCCTCCCTTCAACTGTTCAACTGTTTTCAACTTTAAAAACTCATTAGAGAAGAAAATGAGGGGGAAGTGGTTGTTCACTCCAGGAGAGAGGGAGTCAGGCATGAAAGAGATGATTTTAGTGACCCAATTTCAGACTCTGCCAGCTAGGGCAGATGGAGACTTAATATACCAACTGAAGACTTGATTGTTGCTTTGTGTATTCCATTAATCTATATGTGGGTGCTCCTCCACAAGATCCTTAATATCCCAATACTTTGGTATCTGGGCAATCCTTTATCCACCATTTTGCAGTAGCTTGGGCTATACACTACAGAACTGAAGACTTCTAAGGGAAGTCTGAACCTAACACAAGACTATAAAGCATACTGCTCAACTACAAAGAAGACCATTTCAGATGTAGCTGTCTAAGATTTCAAGAAAGCATAAGGGGTATTTACTTTGTGAGTAGGGAAGTTAGATATTTCATGCAGATTTTTCTTGCAGTTGTGAATGCTAAAGCCTAAAAGCAGTCATAAAAGTTTCTAGGACTGAGTCTGCGATGAATAAAAAGGCATTTAAGAGGTAACTGTCAGTCAGTCTGAAGCCTCAGGGCCTACCAGATAGACAGTAGCTATCAGAATTTCAGACTAGCATCAATGTGGCCAAGGGAGCAATAGTCAAGATGGCAACAATCTTGGAGCATAGACCAAGAACATTCCCTGCTTTTCTATTGTGACACTTGTCCAGAAATTGTATATTATCCTGTGGATCTATTGTGGCGAGGAGACTTCAAAATGAGTGACAATGAATTTCTCACCATCCAGGCAGGTGCAAGTTCAAAGAAGATTAAATTTGATATAAAACAATAATAGAATATGAAAGCTTTTATGCAGTGTTGTGATGTGATAAACACGCACACATGTAAATACATATAACCTATTCATTTAAAATTAATATATATTTATAATGCATTTAGTTCTCATTTCAAATTTATTCATACACATTAGGTTTAGTGTAGAGTCTATGTGTATGGGCTCTGGAGTCAGATGGCTACAGCATGAATCTCAGCTTATTTACTATGTGATCTCAGACAACTTGCTTACCTCTCTGAGTTTCAGTTTCTCACCCATAAAATGAAGATGATAACATAGTTGATATGTTTAAGTGATTCTTGATTGCTAAATTTCTTAGAAATTTCTCTTGAACATGGAAAGAATTTAGTAAATAATAGATCTCTTTAAAAGTTATCTTATGAAGACATAAGCTATTTTCTCTTTCGAATACATGCATTTGACATTTTAACTTATTTTCTATATTTTTTATTTTTTATTTTTATATATATAATTTACCCTCCAAACTGTACTTTTCTCTGTCACTTCATAAACTAGTCTTCACCCCGCATACCTGTATATACTTGCACGCCTTCCCCCAAATTGTATGCCCGAAGTCTGACCCAGAGTTTATTTAATATTTTCTCCTCTTCCACTCTCAATTTTGTGTTTCTTATGTGGCAGTAAAAATTTTGGACACAATTTTACTTCTAGTTTCATGACTGTCTGAGACTGAGCATCAAGTTCCACTTCATTTATGTATCACTACATTCTCCATCCCAATTCCTGATACTGGATTCAAGGCTGCTCCTTAGTCCGTGCATTCAGTCAACTAACATTGGTTTTGCTTGTTTTCTCTCTGCCAGGCAGTATGACAATCACTAGAGATTGTCACAGATAAAATAACTCCTGATATCCATTGATATAGCTGTAAATCTTGCATTTGCGTGGTATGGCTTTACTAGCCAATAAAGTTCCCCTTTTACTTAAACCAATGTCTTAGTCCATTTGGGCTTCTATAACAAAATGTCACTGACTAGGTAGATTATAAACAGCTGAAGTGTATTTCTTACAAATCTGGAGGCTGGAAAATCCAAGATTAAGGTGCCAACAGATTCAGTGTCTGGTGAGAGCCTGTTTTCTGGTTTGTATGTGACATCTTCTAGCTGTGTCCTCACTTACTGGGAGGATCAACACACCTCCCTGGGGATTACTGGTATCATTGGATCTTTGTCCTCTCCAAATCTCATGTTGAAATGTGACTCTCAATGTAGGAAGTGGGGCCTAATGAGGTGTTGGATTATGAGGGCATATTCTTCATGAATGGCTTGGTGCTGTCCCCTTGGTGATGAGTGAATTCTTACTCTATTAGTTCATGGGAGAGAAGTTGTTTAAAAGAGCCTGGCACCTCCTTTCTCTCTTGCTCTCTCATAACACCTCTGCTTCCCATTTGCCTTCCACCTGGTTGAAAGCTTCCTGAGGCCCTCACCAGAAACAGTTGCTAGCACTATGCTTCTTGTACAGTCTGCAGAACGATGAGCCAAAATAAACCTTTTTCTTTATAAATTACCCAGCATCATGTGTTCTTTGGAGCAATGCAAAACAGACTAAAACAGTCACTAATCCCATTTATGAGGGCCCCACCCTCATGACTTACCTCTCAATGGCCCCAACTCCTAACGCCATCACATTGGTGATTAAGTTTCAACATAAGAATTTAGGGGCGGATTGGGTGGGACACAAACATTAAAACCATAGTAACCAATTCGAGTTGGGTTTCTTTCACTTATAACCCTAAATGTCCTGAGTAATATGAGACCACTTCATCATATACTAAATCCTCATGTACACTAGAGTCCTGTTTTGTATGATATATTCTAATGTATTGATTTATGAATTTGTACCAGTCCTTGGACTTGAATTGCATTGTTTTATTATAGTAGCTTTACAATATATTTTAATGTGTTACTGGAAGAATCTTCACTAATCACATATTCACATTTTGGAGGGAGTACTTTACATGTTGATTTTTCCAAGTGAACTTTAGATTTATTTTGTCTTGTTTTGTTTATAAAGCATAGAAAAGGAACAAGAACTCTGAGGTGTATGTTGGTGTTTTTACTGAGAATATATTAATTTTATGTGTTAATTTTGAAGGATTGAATCTTTCCAATATTGAATTTGACAATACAAGAGAACAGTATATTTTTCATTTATTCAAATCATTTACAATACTTAAGTGAATTTTAATGTTTACTTCCATACAGTTATATTGATTTTTAGATTGATTTACTCAGAAATATAAAAATTATGTTTTATACTTACGCAAAAAATCTTTCCTTTTGTTATACTGTCTTTTATTTCTTTCTTTCCATTTTTTTTTTTTTTTTTTTTTTGAGACAGAGTCTCACTCTGTTGCAGGCTGGAGTGCAGTGGCCCGATCACTGCGACTTCCGCCTCCTGGGTTCAAGCAATTCTCCTGCCTCAGCCTCCCGAGTAGCTGAGACTATTAGCATGCCACCACACCAAGCTAATTTTTGTGTTTTTAGTATAGACAAGGTTTCCCCATGTTGGCCAAGATGGTCTTGATCTCTTGACCTTGTGATCCGCCCACCTCAGCCTCCCAAAGTACTGGGATTACAGGCGTGAGCCACCACACCTGGCACCTTTTGTTATACTTTCTAAATGGTTATTATTTGTGTAAATGCAGGATTTTGATTTTTATAATATGCTATTTTCAGGTATTCTCATTTTAATTTCAATTGTTTTTGTTTCTAAGTATTCAAACCAACACTGCAGATAAAAAAAAGTTTGCTTCTCACTTAATTTTCTTGTTTAATTACATTGATTGTGCCTTTCAAACAATTTAAAATAAAGTGGTAACAATTGTCTTACCCCTGACTTTACTAAGAATGCATGCTTCTTACACAATTAGGCATAAGATTTCTGCTTCAAAAAATTATATATGGATGTTTAACTTTTAAAATGCCTTCTTTGTATTATATGATCTTTATTTGACCTAATTTTATATGATTTTAATTGATTCCAAACCTTTCTTTTTCAGCCTATCTAGAATAAATCCCTTTTGGCTTTGCTATGCTCTTTTAACCTTTATTTATAATCTTTGCATTGAAAATAATGAGTAAGAATCACATGCAGTCTCATGCTGGATGCTTTTGAAACTTTTTTCCCCACTATCTGTAGAATAATTTAAATTCCAGAAAGATAACAGTTTTTTCAAATAAATATACTTTTTGAGGATACCAGCAAGAGCTTGTCGCCATTCTTTTAGAAAAAATCTATCTACATTACACAGAAACCCTAAGAACCCAACCAATTTCCTAGAGTATAGCTGAAATATGAACATTTGTAAGAGTAATGAACTATTTGTTTAGGATTTAATTTGGTTAAAACATGACTTCTAATCTCAAAGTAATTGACATGGTTGTTAACAATTAGCTGCTTTGTATGCAGAAAAACCTTTTCTTCTATTTAAGTCAGTTTTTTCACTTAAATTGCTTAATTCTCTAAAATTTCCTCCAACACTTTCTCAAAAATGTGGATACTAAATGCACAGCACTAGTCAAAAAGAAGGTCATGCTGAAAGAATGGTAGAGGATAAGACATAATGGTACAGTAGCCTTGCGTATGACACTGTGATGCACTGATCATCAGCCGTATCTATGCCTGAATCTGCCAGCCTGTCAAGTGTATTTTTATTGCAACTTGAATATTTTCCTGCACACCATTTTCAAGAAAGTGTTTTATGAAGTGTAGGAGATTAAAATATATATTTTTTCCTATATTACCATTGACCGAAACCTTTGTACTGAGAAATAAGTATATTCTCAGAAATTTAGGTATTGAAAACCAAGAGGTTTTCTATCAAGAAAATGTTTCTATTACAAAAACCTTGAAATATTTTCTATTCTTGCAAAGTCCTATATGTAATCTTAAAATCTTTTAAAAGTTCACCTTCCAAAACAAGTTTTGAAATATTTGTTGCTAGAGTTTCACCTTTCCTAGATAATTATCATGTCTACTACTACCACAGATGAATTTTGGAGCACTTATTATTAAGATAAACTTGATAAGACAATTTTTACTTGTTCATGTATTAAAATTGAGCAATTTGCAAATATACTGGTTGTGTCCTCCAAGTTTTTATAACCGGAAAAAATTCAACTTCATATTTAAATATTATAAGAAATACTTAAATGCGAGTAATAGAAGGCCAATGACCGTAATAGAATCTTTACTTCTGAGGTAGTTTTAGTCATAAGTAACAGATGCCAAGAACAAAATGGACCTTACTGAGATAATATTGATGCCTAATGGGTTCAGAGATCTTAGGAAGGATTGACACCAGGACAGCTCCAGAAAACTTACCAGCAGAGACACTGGGACTTCTTTTTGGAGCCAGAACTTTAATGTGACCCATCTCAAAATAATTCTGTCTCTTTCCATTAAAAACTTTAAGTTCCTGGATAAATAATCTGGACTAGAAATATCAATTTTCCACTGTTGCTTTGATATTTGATGGCCACTGTGAGAAGGTCATCAGATGCAAGTGTGGTCACCCTGGACCTATTCTTATATATCAATGACAATAAGTACAGTAAAGGGCATTTTAAGCTACACTGATTTTTTTCAGAGCTATCATATTGCAATTCTAATCTTTCTGGAATTATTCACTATGTTCATTGTTCCCAGGAATGAGCAAAATAATTTTTACCATTTATATTTAATTGTGAATTATGTAATTCTATCCTAGTCATGGGTGTTTCAAGACAAATATCCTACTTGGGAATTCCTTATATCTTAAGCAGATGAATTAGAAGAATGGAGAATTGGCTGCTGTTTTTTTTAATATGAAAATACCTACAAATAGTAGAATTAATAACTATGTTAAAAATGAATTTTTAAAGTCTGCATCTAAAATATTAAAATGCTATTTTTTGAAGCTATGTGCAAAGTTTCAGTTTGTAGGATTGCATGCTGAAACTGCATCATCACCATCAACCGAAACCTTTATTTCTAGGAGTTAAAGAGTGTATGTTTCTTTATATTCATAATGTACTTTATATTAATTAGCAAGAAAGGCTTAATGACTTGATAATGGTTATGTAATCTGACATACCTTACATAGGTATCTACATACAGACCTCTTGGAGGAGTCAGACAAACAAGATCTTGAATCTTTACTGATCTCAGTTGAAAGTGAGTTTCTATTTTGTGTGGCAAATATTTAAGAGAGAGAACACAGGAGCAATTTGTTGCTGCATAATTATGTTAAACTTTAAATTTGACTAGTGTATTTTAATGATAAATTTCTAATAAAATTAAATTACTTTATAGAATTTCAGATTTATTTTTACATTGCAGAAGTTCATTCTATGATGGTTATATTTTAACTTTGAAACATTGACTCTGATTGAGTGTTGATTTTAATTCTTGGGCATTTGACAGTTCACCAAAAAGTCTTCCCAGTATATCTCTGTTATAGATAAAATTCTCTATAAATAGTGGTTGTAACAAGGGAACATGGTGCCTTGCATGCTTTTTGGAAAATAGCCATCTTTTATTAGGAGAAGTTTTCCCTTGACTCAGGAGCAGCTTCAGGATATGCATATATAGAGTAAAGAGGAAAGGAGAGGCTATATTATCTATTCATTAATTCTGGCAATTTGGGATGCTTGAGGTATATATTAAATTTGCTTCTTATTTTTTTGGATTACAGTAGACCTTTGGAATCTACATTCAACATTTGATACTGTGTGTGACTCATGATGAACACGCTGAAGATACATGATGTTCAGTAATTTTTACTGGGGATAATACCTACAATATACATAAGATGGTGTTATTAAAGTACATTTAAAATTACACAAGACATTTTAAAATTACATAAGTGTATATAAGGAGTTTAACACAAATTTCAATTACCTTGGCTTAAGATGATTTAGCTGTTTCGTAAGTTAACAAAGACCTACCATTTGCTTCCTATTTAGTCTATGGCTGAATTTGGCATTTTTGAAAATCTTTTGATAGCCTCTGAGAACTTACTATTATTTGTACTCATTTACTTCCTAATGAAAGCTATTAACAAGATTTATTTTAGGAAGTTTATCTCAGACAGGTTTATGTCCTTATGGAGCTTTCAATCTTAATTTCAAAGACGAAAAGGAAAGTTGTGTGTGAAACAGCACAGAGTACTTTACAGCTTGTTGCAAGAGCTACAGGGAGCAGCATGGACAGTGGAAACTCAAAGTTCTTCAAAATTTACTTTTTCTTTTGCTCCCTGAAAATTGTAATCAGTTCCTCTTTTCCTACTTAACATGAAAAATAAGTCCAATGGAATAGTCTGTTGATTAATAAAGTTCTATCATTTCTTCTTCATGAAATGACTAATTTAACAAATTAAATCCTTCATTTATTAAGGTTTGTTTATTACTTATTTTTCCTCTATTCCTTTCTCTGAGCTACAAATCACAGAGATTTATATTTACTTAAAATTTTCTTAGCACTAACAATTTGCCTATTTAATGATCATTTATGGCCCATCTGTTGTATTACTTGGGATATTTTAAATTGAATTGATAGAACTTTATATTCAATTAAGTAGAAATACCAATTCCAGAGAAGGACTCACTATCTTTATTTAGACTATGATTTGGCTTTGTGTCCTCACCCAAATCTCATCTCAAATTGTAATCTCCACCTGTCAGGGGAGGGATCAGGTTGGAGATGATTGGATCATGAGGGTGGTTTCCCCCATGCTGTTCTCAGGATATTGAGTAACTCAGGATAGCTGATGGTTTTAAAGTGTGGCACTTCCTCGTGCTTGCACTTCTCTCTCCTGCCACCATGTGAAGAAGGGCCTTACTTTCCCTTTGCCTTCCACCATGATTGTAAGTTTTTTGAAGCCTCCCCAGCCATGTGGAACTATGAGTCAATTAAACCTCTTTCTTTTATAAATTACTCAGTCTTGGGTATTTATTTATTTATAACAGTGTGAAAATGGACTAATATAGACCATGTGCATAATGCTTAACAAATTATTGCCAGAAGAATTTGGCATGTACCATGATGAGTCTAGACTGGACTGTTTGCCCAGAGAAGAGGTGCTGGAGGGAGAAGTTGAAGATATGTGTATATAAGACAAAGGAGAAAACTAACCAAGTCTGAGATGTAGTTTCCTTAAGAATAAAACTTTATATTTTATAATTTTTTTTTTTACTGTTCTTGGAAGATAATCTGGTTCAAAACTGATGCTCAATAAATCATTGTTGAATAAATGAATGAATGGGCAATACTGCTTCCTAACATAGTACATTACTCTTCTGAGTAACTCTGCTAGTTTCTAGCACTGCAATGATTGTCTGTCCTTAGGTCAACAGTATAATAAAACATTATTAAATATTGTGACTCAGATTTGCATAATACTAATTACTATAAAATGAATGAATCCATAATTCTTCAGTGTATGGTGGTTTTTCTAACTGCATTGGAAATCCTTTGAGAAAAAAGATAATAGTGTCCACTTTTTTTGGTGTTCCAATATAGCAAGTAAATGCTCGCCTTGTTAAATTGTGTTTGAGTGAAGAGAGGCTGAAAAATGAGAGTTACTAACCAAATAGAGGATTAATTTGGTAGAATCAGCTGTAGTCTTGGTACAGCTATATTTTTGTAGAATCTGATATATTTAGTCCTGATAGTTAAATTAGCTACTTAATTATATTTGTTTACTTTGTGAGTTATGTCTTCTGTAAAGTCTGAAGGCAAGAGAGTGAATTATTTTAACATACTTCCAAAAATTACATAACACTTAAATAAAACTTCTATTTCATAGGTGATTCATTTATTTGTGATTAAATGTTTAGAAGATTGCAGCATGTAATTTAAAGATAAGGAATTCAAACTTTTTAATCCACATTTGTGTTCTTTGAGAATGAACAACTGTAGACTGTGAGACATGAGTTCCTTTTTCTATAGCTTTCTATACTTTGAATGAGTATTCAAATAATATCTGATTTCTATTTGTGATATAACCATGAATTAATTACACACATGGAGATTCTGTTTTGAATGAATTTTTTTATTCAATATTTTTGTGCCTCTGTAAGGTTTCTTTTTCTATTAATACTTTAATATTCTACTTTTTGGAATATATTACAGTAGTGAAATAAGAAATTTATTATTGCTAATTAATGGTCATATTACATGATGCAGAGATATAATTTTAAATGCTTATTTTTATTTAAACTATGGAGTGCTTTGATTAAACATATTTTTCTAATATTATAAATATTTGATCGTTGAAAAAATTGGAAACCATGTTTATAAATGGAAATTAGAATCTTTGGGCGGGAGGTCTTTGGCAAGGCAACTGCTTTACACAAACAACTGAATCTGTGGGAGGGGACCACACGAAGCCTGCATCCCCTTTTGAACCCTCAGTAGCATCCTCCAGGGAAAGTCACTGTGTGAAGATTGTTTAAATGGCAGCAGTAGGGTGCATAGTAACACTGCTCCTCAAAGGAAGCATCACCTTATCTGACCCAGTCTTGGAGTTAGTCAGGCGCCTGCTTCAGCCAGTTGACGATAATGTCTCTAACCATTTCCATTTTTTAGCATTCAGGAGCCATCCGAGGACATCTTTTGTTTGTATAATAGATCTACACAGGATACATTTTGTCAAAACTTAGGATGAACGTGATCTTTTGCTGGACTTTAGCTTCTAACAATATATAACTCTACGTATTTCTCAAGTTGTATGATGGCATTGATTAAGCATCTAACAATGATATCAAACAACATGCTCTTACCTACCTGAGCCATTTGGTAGAATAAAAGTTAACATCTTTTGGATTTGCAATAAGTATTTGAAGGGTTGCCCTTTTCATTTAACATTTTCTGAGACATTAAGTGTATGGTTTTCTTCCCCTATAATGAGCTTCTTAATTTAAAGAAGTATAAAGTTATGTTTGTGAAAAAAGGTATTATGCAGCTTGAAACGTAGGCAGCAGTTACCTTGTTCAGTTTGTGGGAAATGATCCTCTTGGCAAAGCACTTCACATGCAAAGAGCTGTGAAGAACACATGGTTGGTTTGATTAGTACAGCATGTTCAGTTATGATTCTGTCTATCATGGTCTTGATTAATACAATATGTTCAGTTATGATTCTGTCTATCTCTTCACTGAAAGATCAGTGGTTAAGCATATGCTGTTAGCTGCCAGAGTCAACACTCATATTTTTCTTTCCATTCTGTGAGAAGAACTTTAAATGTTATTATTCGTAAAGGCCTTTACTGCAGCCCATTGGTCTGGACTAAGAACACACATTATTCCATGTCATATTAAGAATTCCAACCTAGAAAGGTCAACTTTTAGGTTTATCACAGTGTTTATGGAGGTACTGATTATTTACTTACAACTGCAGAGTATTTGAGATATTTTTTAAATTTATAAATTAGAATGAAATATTGCTACAGTAATTAGCAATGTAGCATCATTATAATTTATCTACTATAGCACATTTTTTTCATTATTTGTCACTCCTACTTCTATATATATGAGCAAACCAATGTTTGTTAAAAAAACAATTAAGTATAAGTTGATAAATGGTGGTATTCATTTCCCACTTTTTTTTTTTTTTTTTTTTTTTTGAGACGGAGTTTTACTCTTGTTGCCCAGGCTACAGTGCAATGGCGCAATCTCGGCTCAGTGCAACCTCCACCTCCTGGATTCAAGCAACTCTCCTGTCTCAGCCTCCAGAGTAGCTGGGATTAAAGAAGTCTGCCACCATGCCTGGCTAATTTTTTGTATTTTTAGTACAGATGGGGTTTCACCATGTTGGCCAGGCTGGTCTTGAACTCCTGACCTCAGGTAATCCACCCGCCTAGGCCTCCAAAAGTGCTGGGTTTACTGGTGTAAGCCACCGTGCCCAGCCCATTTCTCACTTTTTTTTTTTCTGTTTTGTTTCAAAACATTTGTTTGTGTCATACTGAAAGCAGCTTTCTAGACAATCAACATTTTAAAAAGAAAAGAAAATGAAATAACTGATTATTAATTATGAAGTTCCTACAATGTCTTATCTAGACTTACAAAAAAAGTAATACGGAAGGAAACTGATAATATAAGGCACAGTATAATTTGGAAACACTTGCTTTTTAATTTTGTGAGACAAAAGTATTGTATCTTTCATTTCTTTTTATCCAATAACGAATGAATTTTAAAAGGATAGAGACCCAGGGTAGAGTAATACGCTGTCATAGTATTCAGTGCTAGCCAATCTAGAAAGTCTGAGGGACACAAGACTTCCCCTTTTGCGATATCAATTGCAAGGTCAGGAGTTTTGAAAAACCATCTAGTTTGATAATTCACTGAAAATACCCACAGAACTCATGGCTACATTTATTACAGAGAAAAGATACAGAAAATTAGCCAAAGGAAGAGATGGTCAAGACAGAGTCTGGGGGAGATCCAAATGTGGAGCTTCTGTTTATTCTCTTCCCATGAAGTCATGAATGGTGTTATCTCCTCCTTGCCACGGAGTGTAACAATATATACAAAGTATTGCCAGTCAGGGAAGCTCACCTGAACCTAATCACCATGGAAATAACAAAAAGAACAAGAGAAGACAAATGAAAAATAAGGACTGTGATATCGAGACCATTGGGCTATAAAATCCTATCTTTATGTTTTTAATGGTATCATTTAAATATATAAGAGAAATGTGCAATACTATATTATTGGCCAAAAGAATATCTCACACTCAAAAGGAATTAGCATTAGGAAACCTAAGTTGAAGAATGCTTTATCAAAATGTATTAGAGTTAGGAAACCTGAGCTCTTGTTCCAGTCTTATAAGAATATCTATGTAATTATAAGATGTAATTTATGATATATATTATATATAAGATATCCATGCAATTTGTAAGAATATCTATGTAAATTATAACATTTTCTATGTATTCAAGCTACTCTGAACCCCAGTGATTTTAGGAAGAAAATAAGATAATTTAATTTCCTCTTTTGGGGTCACAGAGAGATTCACTGATGTTCAGTAACGAAGCCATGCACCCTCTCTCTAAGAAAATGAACAAATGCTCCTAATAGTCACAACTGTCATGAATTTTCCATGAGTTCAAGACATTTGACCCACATCCCTAAACCTAGTTTAGGAAACTCTAAAATTTGGTGACTTCCAAAGAATCTCTCAGATTTAAAATTGTAGATTGTTTTATAACATAATAACAAAATCATATGTGAAATTCTATTTTTAAGTGAAATGGATATAGTATAAAAAGTGCAATCATTTTCTAGAATGTCTAAGGAAAGTCAGTTGTTCTTTTATTCCTTCTGTATTGTTCAAGTTTTACTATTGTGTGTATAGTGAGAAATATGTGGGTGTATATTTATATATGTACATGTATATATGTGTACATACATACACACAGACACACATACACACACATGTTGTTTTGTTTCTCTGGTAAAGCCTAACTAATACAACAGAAAATAATTTGTCAGAATTTTAAAAGCATTTGCTCATTCTCCTTCTGAATCCACTGTCATTATTAAGTCCAATGCTATTCTTATTCCAGATCCCTTGTATGTCACCTATTTATGCTCTTTACAAACTTTCAGATCTTATTTTTTACCTTTTCAGACATTCTAAATTTCATACTAAACTACTATTATTTGGAACATTTTTAATTGTATTTTCTGGGTGCAATCAATTTGAAAGTCCATGTACTTTGGTTCTAGAAAATGTCATCACATAATTTGGTTAAAAACTTGTGTTTTTTTTTTCTAATTTTTCTAATCTTTCTGAGGCTTCCATTATTGGAATACTACATTTATGAATGGAGCTTTCTAGTTTACATGTTTTGGTCTTTGTTCAACTTATGGAGTGATTTCATCAGAAATAAAAGATATCTCTTTACTAAAGTTATTTATGCCAAAAAGTGATACTTTAGTTTCTAAGAGTGCCTTTTCCTCTAAATTTTTCTTTATTAAGGAAAAACTTTTTAATGCATGAATATGAAATCTTCGATTTTTGTGGATATTAATTTTAGTTGTGCTCAAATTTTATTCTTACCCTTCATTGTTTTTATTTTCTCTAAATTCCTTTATTTTCTTGAAATGTTGATCTCTGTTTAAGCTTCTGTCTTAGCAGCTATCAGTCCATATTTGTGAATAGAGCACCAAGAAACTTATTGATAACTCGTGTGTGTGTGTGTGTGTGAGAGAGAGAGAGAGAGAGAGAGAGATTCCAGAATGGAACTTATTGAGTGGTAAGCTTTAATGTAAAATGAATGACTGGGAAGGCACTCATCTCTTTCTTTTAGAATGACTATATGTCATTGTTTGAAGATATTTTCTCTTTGGCCAATTTCCTCAGAAAGGAATCTTTCCATGTACTAGTGTGGCAGTGGGGGCCACATAGAGAGAAGAGCCTGGGGGCTGACTGTCCAATGGCAAACTTTCACTGAGTCCTGCTAGTTTTAATAGAGGTCCCCAGTCTTCATTGAGCCTGTTGTCTCAAGTTTAAATTACCTCTAGTTCAAACTTACCAGAGAATAAACAACAGGTTTTCTGAAAGTCAGGAGCTTATCCACAATTATGTGAAAGTATGAAGGGAGAGGAGTATTCACATGGCTGTGTAGGACAGGATAGCTGATTGAGAGTTCTGGCGACTTTTTATACAGACTTTCTGCCTATCATCCTCTTTGTTCTGTTAGAACTGAAACCCTGCCTTCAGAACCATCTAGTAATTATCTTCCTGAAATGTTCTTTGCTCCTCAACATCAGACTGTGCTTCAACCCCTTCCCTAACCCCCATCCTTAGAGGCAGTTAAGTAGCTTCTGGCTTCATCCAGTCCGCTCATATGGCTGCTATTCATTCCTGAATTTTCCAATTTACAAAACATTGTGATTTCTTGTGCTCTTTCCCATTTTAGTGCAGATCCTGTGTTTACTTGTCTAATTTTACCAACATTGAATATAGTCTCAAAAGTCAAAATGACCGTCATTAGCTCAGACGTTATAAAATATAGTCTGTTTTCTAAATACCAAAAACCATTGAACAACAATGGATGTTAGGTGGAGATTGAATATTTGAGTACCGGTTAGTATGTGTTTTGAAGTGAGCTATATATTGGGGAAATTAATATAGTTACGGGGCATAAAAGTTTACTAATTTGTATTTAATACTTAAAAAAATAAAATTGAATTGAAACACAATGACGAAGACTTGGAAGAAAAAGAGACATTAAATTATAATCATTTTAAAGGTTAATTAGGCATTATCTTCCCATAAAACCAAGTGTGCAATTAATGAAATGTCATAGCAAGAATAAATCTTATCTTCTAATTTTATACTTTTCTTATAACTAGGTATTTTACTTTTTTATCGTTCTTATTCTCCTAGTTTTTTGTTGGAAAACTATAGTTTCCAAATTTAACAACGAATATTTTTCACTGCATTTAAAATCTCAGCTACAAGCAGATATCCTTGTAAATTCTGAATTCTCCATAAATTTTTACATACTTAAAGTCTGTTTTATTTAAAATTTTAATTTAAAAAATGCTTTCTTAGATACTGCGTGTAATTCTATGTTTTCTTAGAATTGCACCTATGTCACTGGCACCCAATCACTATGAAATATTAAGAAATAATTATTTAGCAAACATAGGATATATTTAGAAAACCAAAGTTTTTTGTCCGCATGTTATTAAAATTGATTGCTGAAACTGTGATGTAGACAAATGGAACATTTATTAGTATAATACTTTCTAAATTATCAGTGGTATTTTAAGACAAAGAACTCATTTTTAATTTTAAATAAGCCAATGTAACAGACTGAGTGGGACATTTATTTACTTTTAGAGTCACTAAAATGGTTCGGATTGGACCTATTGCCATACAACAGTCTGAACAAATGAAGTCTTCTCTAATAAATTACAGATAAAATTATAATGACACTGGTCATTGCATTGAAGGTACTAGCACCAACCAACATACCAGCTGAAATTGAAAACATATTTTGCCATGTTTAAAACAAAATATAACTATGAACAGATTTAATGTTCTGCTGGTTGAATTTATTGCCAGTTAATAGAAAATTTCTATTTTTAAAATAAAGTTATTTGATGTCTGATGCATATTGTTCTTTAAAAAAGCACATTAAATATTAAAATAAAATGCTTTTTATAGATGTGATTATAATTTTTTAATGATCAGGAATAAATCTAGAACTCCATGTTGTTAAAATAAAATGGAAGTGGATAACAGCCCAGTGTTTAAAAACATACAGGATTAACATGATGTATTTATTATTAGTGAATTGCAGCCAATCTGGTAAAATTTAATTAGAATTTAAAATACATATACCTCAAAGCTTTTCTAATATTGCTTTGCCAATTTCATTTACCACTAATAAGAAAAGATATACATTGTTTTTATCTTTATTTATAGAGGATTTCAGTTATTTTGTGCTAGAGTGGCATTCCATATTGAGCTATAGATTTTTTTCTAAAAGTATAACCAACTTTCTCTAGACAAGAGTCAATTTAAGGTTCAATTGAAATTCACCAAACTTTGATATATTTTCAAGTTAAGTTATTGAAAGAAATAAGAACATTTAACTTTTATTATGTGAGAAAAAAGGTTAGTTATATTTTTCGTACTTAGGGTTCAAGTTAGTGCATAAGAATTATAAAATGCAGCATTAGTAAGTCTAACGAGCATCAACAATGAAAAACCTGTCTTAAGAAAATTTAACTTGTGCTATCCATTTCCACTGATATATAGCCCAGAGTGGACAACTCTCACCAGATGGCATTAAATTATAAGCAAGAGCTGGAAAGGAACTCCCAACACACTTGCCCTGGTCTTTTCACTGCGATACTGCAAGCCATAATATTTTTAAGTTGGATTTTCAGACTTCACTAATGGTGTTATGACAGATTTACACTATACGTTGTTTACAGTTTTTGCCTCTATGTTCATGGATGAAATTAGCTTATGATTTTTGTTCCCATACTATTCTTGTCATTTACTGGTATTAAGATTTTTCTATGATAATAATGATAGGAAAAACTTACAAAGTGCTTAATATATGCTAGACTCTGTTGAAAGCACATTACAAGCACTAAGTTATTTAATCCTCATAATCACTTTATGAGGTGAGTAGTATTATAATCCCACTTTATAGATGAGAATAGTGACAGGTAAGTAATTTACCCAGACAAGGATAAAAACCGGTAGAGCCTGGAAACGTTTGTGAAAGATGGCAGTTTTATGTTCCTTTTATATTTGGCAGGGTTCAATTCTAGGGGTTTCTTTCTTTGTGAACAGATTTACTACACACTCAATAAATATACTGGTCATAGAACTACTCAGGGTTTCTATTTATTTTTGAGTAATTTTCTAAAAATTACTTCAATTTTTTGAATATTTTTATTTACATAATTTTATAATCTTTTCAATTTCCATTGCATCTATAGTTTTATGCCTCCTTTGTTTTTAATGAGCTTACCTGTAGCATCTCCTTTCTTGATGAAGTTACATATGTAGCCTAGTTGTTATTAAGTTTTCCTTTGACACATGAGTTTTATTGAAATATGCTTATTGGTTTCCAAATATATTTGTTTGTTTGTTTGTTTTTGTAGTTTTCAACTTTACCTTGCAAACACGTATTGTGAATCTTTTAAAATATGTTGAAAGTATCTTCTTTGCCAGATTGTTATCAAGTTTTGTAATTTGGTTAAAAACAGAGTTTTGTCTAACTGTTGGGCGCAGGATTCTATATATGTCCACTATTTCAAACTTGTTTTTTTTTTTTATCTTTTCTATTTTTTATTCTGTTGAATATACAAGTTATGAAAAGAGATATTTTAACATTTTTCACTTTGACATTCGGTTCAACTATTTCTCCTTATAGTTAGTTCTGTTAAGTTTTGTCCTTATGCATTTTGTGTATATTTTATCTAGTATACATATTCAAGTTTGTAATTTTTGTTTCTACCTGATACATTGAAAACTTCATGGTTATGAAGTTTACCTTTATATCCATAACAATGCTTTTTACCTTGATGTTCATTTGCCTAATATTATTAGGTTGATACAAAAGTAATTGTGGTTTTGCCATTAAAATTAAAATTAATGGCAAAAACTGCAATTAGTTTTGCACCAGCCTAGTAGTATAGCTGCACCAGCTTCATTTTTATTAATATGTACCCAGTATATCTTTTTATTACTTCTTTACTTTTAAATTTTCAGTGTGCTTATGTGTTAGATGTGGCTTTCATAAACAGCATATACATGGATTTAGCTTTTTAATTAAATGTGACAAAATTTGACTTTTATTGATAACATCCATTGTGCATTTCCTATAATCACTGATATTTTAAAATGTATTTCCACTATTTTGTTTTCTCTTCCAACTTTTGTTTTTTTGCTCACTGTCCTTCAATATTTCTTGTGAATTGATTAGCTTTTCTCTTTCTACATTGTTTGTTTGTGTGAATAAATGGCCATAGGTTCTTTTTGGGAATGCACTGTGGGAATCATTACTATACATTTAGAGGTATTTAAGGATTTTTCCTCACGGGTGCCTGACTTCTCCTACATTAATGGGATTCTGGGCCTGAGAAAATGGCTCATTTCAGAAACTGGGCAAGGCATGATCATTTTACTAGAGACGTTTCCACAGGCTCATGATCATCCATCTTTATTTTCTTCTGCTTGTATAAACATAGCAGTATCCTTCTTGGCTGCCCATCTACATATCTCGTCTCTAAGAACATCTGGCTTACATTCAAACTTTCCTGCTCTTTATAGTGAATATGCTTATCGTGCTTCTAAATTTTAGTCAATACCACCTGGACTCTACTATTTCAGGGTTCTCTCCTTTCTGTTGTTAACAGGATTCCAAACATTTAACAAGCCTGGTTGTAGATAACAGCTACCACTGAGCTTTGCACTTTTATTATTTTAGTAATTCTGACCACATGCATTTCATTAACTATCACATGCCCACTTCTAGCTTTTTGATCCCTTCTTTTACAATCTACCACAGTAGTTCCAGCATTTCTGCATCACTTTTACTGTGGACTGTCACTTTCTCCAGGCTTCCAAGGGTAATCTGAGCAGCGGTTCCCAAACTTTTTGGCACCAGGAACTGGTTTTGGGGAAGACAATTTTTTCACGGACGGGGTGGGGGATGGTTTCGGGATGGAACTATTTCACCTGAGATAATGAGGCATTAGTTAGATTCTCATAAGGAGTGCCCAAGAGAGATCCCTCACATGTCCAATTCACAATAGGGTTCACACTCCTATGAGAATTTAATGCCTCCGCTGATGTGGCAGGAGGTGGAGCTCAGGTGGTAATGCTCATTTGCCTTCTGCTCACCTCCTGCTGTGTGTCTCTGTTCCTAACAGGCCAGGGACTGGTATGAGTCCATGGCCCAGGGGGTTGGGCACCCCGATCTAAGCAGTGTGTTAGCACCGTTCTTGCCAGGGTGATTATCATGTATCGCAGAAAATTGTTCGTATTTTATTAAGCTATGTTTTATTCAACTTTCTATTGTCCTTGATCCAGTACCTTTGGATTCACTGTATACATTGGTTTATTCTCTTCTACCCTTGGCAGGTGCAGCACTTTCTTGGCTGTCTGTCTTAGCCAAAATTTTTGATCTGGTGGGTAAAAGGGAAGTTGGGGACACATGCTCCGGTGTTTCTATACCATCTTTGATAAGGATGACACTAGCCTTTAACTGGAAGGAATGAACTACTTCTTCAGGAGGTTTCAGAAGAATCTGGAGATTCAATGTATTCAACAGTGTCAACCCAGCTGGTTCAGTCAAATCTCAGTGTTCCACTTTGTCCAGTCAAGGACCTGAACATAGCGTAACGCCCTAGCCATGCAAACTTCTCTTCAACTTTGCCATCCTTAGAATTAAAATCTAAGCCTCACTCACAACATTTGTCTGCATTCCAACTATAGGAAATAAGAGACTATTTATATGATGCCAAGAAGGCCCTCAATTCTTCTAGTGATTAATCACTTTAAGCCTTTTATTGTCTTTCACTAATGCATCAATGTCACTCAGCAATACCCATCTGAATCTGCAGTCCTAGTAGTTACTATTATGTCTGCATCTCTCAAACACTCAAGACACTGAATCTGCCAGTGCATTCCCTTCCTCTAGTATTTGATCCCAATTCACCTCTAGTTGAGGTTTCATCAATGGCAGTGACATAGTATAACAGGAGCCATTAATTTTCCACGTAACAACAAATAATGATGTCCTAATTGCTAACCTGCCAATGGTGACACAAACCATTGGCAAACCCATTTTTGAGTCGGCTTCCTAGAATTACTTCTCATATTGGTTGCCCTATAAATTGTCATATCAATTAATTTATTAAAATACGGGCTCTGAAATATAGATTAAGTGTGAGCAATGCAGTTTTGAGTTATCTATTGCTGCATAACAAAAAAACGTGGGCTTAAAAAAACTGCTTTATTATATCCCACAATCATGTAGGTCAGAATATAGGTACGGCTTGGCTAAGTGATTATTTTATTCCATGTGCAGTTGACTGTGGTCACTTGGAGTTACATTCTCTTGGCAGCTGGACTGATCTGCAGATCACTCACATATCTCATGTGTTGGGAGAGCTTACTAGAAAGTCACACTCATCTGGACTCTTCTCTCTTTCCATATAATTCCAGGAATTCCTAAGGTTCTAACTCCTCTTAAAGATTAGCTCTAAACTGTTATATTGTTCCTTCCACTGCAGTCTGCTCATCGAAGTAGTCATAGGTTAGCCCAAGTTAAAGGGGAAGAAACTTAGATCCGACCCCTGGGTGGGAGGAGTGTCAAAGAATGTGTGGCCATCTTTAATCTGCCACAAGTACACTCAGAGCAATGCATATTAGGTAATGGAAGCAAGGTAGGGGAGAGGGAGAAGTTAAGCCGCAACAGGGACCTAGGGCAATCCCATGGGGTGTTCTGGGATTGGAGTAACTGTTGTTGTCTTGAATTGTGGCAAGGAGGCCAGGCTTGTGTGTGGCTCCCATAGGCCCGTCATTTAATATGATCTGTTCCTTTGGAGGGAAGGCATGAAACTTTGGTTGAGGAAGTTCCTTTTGACCCAGGGCAATCCTCAGACAAAAATTAAGCTGTGAGCCACTAGCAGCTAACACTCATGGCAGATTAGCATCTCTGTGTGTGGTGCACCACAACATCCATTATACACCAGACAATAAATTGAGCCTGCAAACACATTATTATTGCCCAAATACATCCATTAAAAATAGCAATGCACAGAAATCAGTAGCAATACAAATTAAAATACTGATATGAAAGGAAGAGCTGAGATCAATGCAGTGCATTCAGCTTGAAAAGGTAAAGATGTCAAAAAGAGATAAACCAGTAAAATATAATCAGTGTCTCTGAAGGGAGAATCCAATCAGTGGAACAAAAGATGATTTCTAAGATATATATCAGGAAGAAATTAGGAAAGAAACTACTCTGGAAATGAAAGGAGCATATGGTATGCAAGGAAATTATGTAATTGGCTGCTGAACATAAAGCCAGGTTATTTTGAAACTATTGCTTTTCAAAGGTAAAAATAGAATTATTCACTTCTAGTAAATGTTTTCCATTTTCCTACTATGTGTGTTATAGAAACAACAAGGCAAGTTAAAAAAAAAAAACACTGCTTCCCTTTTCTATTGAAACTAGAAAACAAATATATCCCATAGATTTTTAAAGTGCAAAGGCTGCTAAAGGCAAATAAAATTGGCAGAGAAAATGAATGAATTGAAAGGTAGTATGAGTTACCTGGTTTGGCTGTGTCCTTACCCAAATCTCATCTTAAATTACAATTCCCACAAATCCCACATGTCATGGGAGGGACCAAATGGGAAGTAATTGAATCACAGGGGTGGGTCTTTCTTATGCTGTTCTCATGATAGTGAGTAAGTCTCACCCTATCTGATGGTTTTAGAAAGAGGAGCTCCCCTGCACAAGCTCTCTGTTTTTGCCTGCCACCATTCATGTAAGACATGACTTGCTCCTCCTTGCCTCTGCCATGATTGTGAGGCCTCCCCAGCCATGTGGAACTGTAAGTCCATTAAACCTCTTTTTCTTCCCAGTCTGGAATATGTCTTTATCAGCAGTGTGAAAACGGACTAATACAGCAAATTGGTACCAGTAGAGTGGGGTGTTGCTGAAAAAATTCCCAAAAATGTGGAAGCGACTTTGGGACTGGGTAACAGGCAGATTATCAGGGGAACCTGCCCCCAATTTCATGTAGGTTCTTTTCTATTTTCCCTAAGCATCAGCTGGTTTGAGAAATAAAGGGACAGAGTACAAAAGACAGAAATTTTAAAGCTGGGCGTCCAGGGGAGACATCACATGTCGGTAGGTTCCATGATGCCCCCTGAGCCGTAAAACCAGCAAGTTTTTATTAGTGATTTTCAAAAGGGGAGGGAGTGTACGAATAGCGTGTGGGTCACAGAGATCACGTGATTCACAAGGTGGTAGAATACCACAAGGCAAATGGAGGCAGGGCGAGTTCACAGGACGACAGGACTGGGGCAAAATTAAAATTGCTAATGAAGTTTCAGCATGCATTGTCATTGATAACATCTTATCAGGAGACAGGGTTTGAGAGCAGACAACCAGTCTGACCAAAATTTATTAGGTGGGAATTTCCTCCTCCTAATAAGCCTGGGAGCACTATGAGAGACTGAGGCTTATTTCATCCCTGCAGCTCGACCGTAAAAGACAGCCACACCCAAGGGGGCCATTTTAGAGGCCCACCCTCAGGGATGCATTCTCTTTCTCAAGGATGTTCCTTGCTGAGAAAAAGAATTCAGTGATATTTCTCCTATTTGCTTTTGAAAGAAGAGAAATATGGCTCTGTTCCACCTGGCTCACCGGTGGTCAGAGTTTAAGGTTATCTTTCTTGTTCCCTGAACATTGCTGTTATCCTGTTCTTTTTTCAAGGTGCCCAGATTTCATATTTCTCAAACACATATGCTCTACAAACAATTTGTGCAGTTAACGCAATCATCACAGGGTCCTGAGGTGACATACAACCTCCTCAGCTTACGAAAATGACAGGATTAAGAGATTAAAGTAAAGACAGGCATAGGAAATCACAAGGGTATTGATTGGGGAAGTGATAAGTGTCCATGAAATCTTCACAATTTATGTTCCGAGATTGCAGTAAAGACAGGCATAAGAAATTATAAAAGTATTAAAGTGGGGAACTAATAAATGTCCATGAAATCTTCACAATCCACATTCTTCTGCCATGGCTTCAGCCGGTTCTTCAATTTGGAGTTCCTGACTTCCCACAACAGCAGAGGTTGGAACAGTTTGGAGTGTTCAAAAGTAGACAGAAATTGTAAGAAAGTTTAGAACTTCTTAGAGAATTGTTGAATGGCTTTGACCAAAATGCTAATAGTGATATTAACAATAAGGTCCAGGCTAGGTGGTCTCAGATGGAGTTGAGGAACTTGTTGGGAACTGGAAAAAAGATGACACTTCTTGTTATGTTTTAGCAAAGAGACTGGTGGCATTTTACCTCTGCCCCAGAAATTTGGAACTTTAAACTTGAGAGAGATGATATAGGGTATCTTGTGGAAGACACTTCTAAGCAGCAAAGCATTCAAGATGTGACTTGGGTGCTGTTAAAGGCATTCAGTTTTAAAAGGAAAACAGAGCACGAAAGTTTGGAAAACTTGCAGCCTGACAATGTGATAGAAAAAAAATCTCATTTTCAGAGGAGAAATTCAAGCTAGCTGCAGAAATTTGCATAAGTAATGAAGAGCCGAATGTCAGTCCCCAAGACAATGGGGAAAATGTCTCCAGAGCATGTCAGAGGTCTTTATGGCAGCCCCTCTCATTACAGGTCCAGAGGCCTAAGAGAAAAAAATGGTTTCAGGGGCCGGGCCTAGAGTCCCCGTGCTGTGTGCAGTCTGGGGACTTCATACCCTGCATCCCAGCTGCTCCAGCCATGACTAAAAGAAGTCAAAGTATAGCTCAGGCTGTGGCTTCAAAGGCTGCAAGCCCCAAACCTTGGCAGTTTCCATGTGGTGTTAAGCCTGCAGGTGCACAGAAGTCAAGAATTAAGGTTTGGGAACCTCCACCTAGATTTCAAAGGATGTACGGAAATGTCTGGATGTCCAGGCAGAAGTTTGCTGCAGGGTTGGGGCTTACATGGAAAACTTCTGCTAGGGCAGTGCAGAAGGGAAATGTGGTGTCAGGGCTCCCACACAGAATCACTACTGTGGCACCACCTAGTGGAGTTGTGAGAAGAGGGCCACCATCCTCCAGAGCCCAGAATGGTAGATCCACCTACAGTTTGCACCGTGTACCTAGAAAAGTCACAGACACTCAACACCAGCCCATGAAAGAAGCTGGGAGGGAGTCTGTACCCTGCAAAGCCACAGAGGTGGAGCTGCCCAAGACCATGGGAACCCACCTCTTGCATCAGCATGACCCAGATGTGAGACATGGAGTCAAAGGAGATCATTTTGGAGTTTAAGATTTGATTGTGCTGCTAGATTTTGGACTTGCAGGGGCCTGTAGCCCCTTTGTTTTGGCCAATTTATCTCTTTTGGAGTGACTGTATTTACCCAATGCATGTACCCCTGTTTTATCTAGGAAATAACTAACTGTTTTTTAATTTTACAGGCTCATCAGTAGAAGGGACTTGCTTTTTCTCAGATGAGACTTTGCTGTGGACTTTTGGGTTAATACTAAAATGAGTTAAGGCTTTGGGGGACTGTTGGAAAGGCATGATTGGTTTTGAAATGTGAGGACATAAGATTTGGGAGAGGCCAGAGTGGAATGATATGGATTGGCTGTGCCCCCACCCAAATCTTATCTTGAATCTCAACTCCGACAATTCTCATATGTCATGGGGGTGACCCAGTGAGAAGTAATTGAATCATTTAATCATGACGGTGGGTCTTTCTTGTGCTTTTCTCATGATAGTGAATAAGTCTCATGAGATCTGATTGTTTTAAAAAGAGGAGTTCCCCTGCACAAGCTCTCTTTTTGCCTGCCGCTATCCATGTAAGATGTGACTTGCTCCTCATTGCCTTCTGCCATGATTGTGAGGCCTCCCCAGCCATGTGGAACTGTAAGTTCATTAAACCTCTTTTTCTTCCCAGACTTGGGTCTATCTTTATCAGAAGCATGAAAATGGACTAATACAATAAGCCACACAGAAGTGAAAGAGCAAAGTGACCCAGGAGCAGCAGATCTCAGGAAAGGCCAATATGAACAAGGGACCATGGGATCTGGAGAGGACAAAACAGAACCTGAAATGACAAAAGGGGCAAAATGAATAAAATAAATATACAGAGGAGAAAAATGGATGAATGGTGATATATGTTAGAAAATATTGGTGAAATTGTACTTCTTAAAGGAAAATCTTACAATATCTAGACAAGAAAAATCTATTTTATTCCATAGTTGGAAGTAAAAGTTAGCCCAACATTGACACAAAAAATACTATAAGAAATATAATGGGAAAGACTTCCTCAAAGAACAACTCACAAAATGAAAAGGGACAGGAGAAATTTCTAACCAAAAATTTAATCATGAACTAAAAAGTTAGAAAAATCAAATAAAAAAATAATCACTTCTATGAGGAAAGGCCTAAAAGTGAAAACACAAGATTTTAGGGAAAATATGGTAGGGAAACAGGAGATAATGAAATGTATGTTGACAGAACACAGGAAAAAAGTAGAAGAAACAAAAAATATCACAGAAATGAAGAAAAAAATGGAAGAAGCACAAGGCAAGGTATACATTGAGGATAACAGAGGAAGAGACCTGGAGTACCGAATGAGAAAAGTTACCAAAATAACATGGAAATACAGAGGAGTTCAAAAAATGTCAAGGGAATGGTTAGATACTGAAGAAAAGCAAAGGAAATAAAATACACATAATTGGAGTTAAGCAAGAAGAAAGCCAGAATAATAGAACAGAATATAGAAACATATAATTAAAGCAAACATTCCTGAAATAAAATAAGGCTTGGTTTTGTATTATTGAAAAGGCATACCATATGCCAGGGCAACTTAAACCACAATGGTCAATACTGAGGTACATCTTAATAAAGTTATTGATTCTTAAAAATAAAAAAAAGAATGCTTTTCAAAGGTAGGCCTAATATCAAGTCAGGTAAAAGAGAATAAAACAAATTGATCCAAACTCATGTTTTTCTTGAGCAGTATTCAGCAACACAGGACAATAGAGTGATATTTATATGATAGGCAGGGTGAAATGTGTAAGCCAATAATTATCTGTTCAACCAAGTTATACTTCAAGTGAAAATTCAACAGATAAATTGTTTTGAATATATAATTTATTCAGGAGTTATTGCTCCCATAAGTGCTTATTGAGCAAACTGTTGACTGATGAACCTTAATCAAACAAGGGGCAACTGGAAAGCAATGTAAAAGTAATGAACTTGGAACACATTGTTCCAACTTACACTCCTGTTGTTGTTTGGTGAGAGGGAGGGAGTATTACAACTCTTTTACTCCTGCCACCAGTGAGCTCCGGGTTCTTGTCCCATGGTCAAGAAGAATAAGGCACATGGACACAAGAGAGTAAGGCAGAGTCAGATTTATTAAATGACAGAAAAGGTCTCAGCAAAGAGAGGGGACCTGAAAGAGAGTTGCTGGCTGTGGGGCTACATTTGGGGTCTTTATGGACTGTGAAGGGGTAGGAATGTGCTCACTGGTCTGCGGGCTGTTTTGAAGAAAGCACCACTCAGAAAGAGACACAATAGTGAAAAGAACCAATTGGAGGCAGAGATGAAGGCTTGGCCCCCAATCAGTCAGGGGCTGGAGTGACATTACACTTTCTGCAAATGAAGATTCATCCTGTGGCCAATCACAGAAAGATAGGTATACATAAAATAGGTGGAAGGTAAGGACCAGTTGGGAGGAAGCACGTGAAATGAGACAAAGGTGCACAGGAGAGGGAAATGTGTCCAAAAAAGGAGTGGAATTTGTTCATCTAGGTTCAGAGAGTAGGCATTTCCATTCAAGGATGTGGGCTCTTTCTTATCTGGAGCTGCAGCTTGATTTTTAGGGTGTTCTTATTTTGAAAGAGGTTTACTTACTGCATGCCTAACTGGTTTATTCCTTCCTCCTCTCTATGTCTTATTAAGAACCAAGACTAGAGGGAATGTGGAGATGAGGACAAACCAAATATAAATTTAATAAGCCCTAACAATGGGAAAATGTCAACCATTTACAAAGTAGGAGAAGAATAGAGAAAGAACATGGAGAATAGAATAAGTTTGTTGATTGCCATATTTAAAATATCTGTGAGTCAATGTCATTCTAAAATTTTAATTATGTAGTATATAAATAAGCATACAAAATCACATGAAGGAATACTGAATTATCTGTTGTCAAACTGATATTACTGCTACTGTCTAAGTCTGGAAACTGTTTCCCAGATTCCTCTTCATTCTATGGTGCCTGGTTAGAAGTGGTCAAAGGCAGGAATTCCTGCAAGGTCTGGAGGGTGGAAGGGAAGCCAAGGACATTTCTTTCGGAAGACCATGGTGGTCAGACATGGTAATGGTCAAATGCAGCTTACCTGGTAGACCTCAGCTATTCTTGTCCTCCTACTGCTTTGAGTCAATGTATCTCCCGAACTCCTGACCTGCTGACCAACACTGACTTAGTGTTCACCATCAGGGCCATGGTTATGCACAGGCAGAGGCTGCAGAGCCCACACAGGAGGCCATTTTCTCTAGTCACTCTATAAACATCCCCAGTGCAGACCATGTTTGTAGACAGATGTGCATGGCTTCTTGGATATTCTGACAAATTCAGACATCGCACCCATGTCTGTACTTTAGGCAGTGTGGTAGGTGCCTATTTCTCTGAATCTCCAATTCCCCATTTCCAGAACTTCACTTTTCTAGCTCCTCTAACATTTGTGTAATTTCTAATTAATTGCTAAATTAACCCTTTTACTGCTATGATACTTACAGTGGCTTTGGTTTATGGCTGACACAAAAAGGGAATGTTAAGCAGGATAATTTTAGTGACTAACAGAAATAAATGATGAAAATACACATTTAAAAGAAAAAGTAGGAGTGGTGATCTTAATATAAAACAAATAAAATTCAGACCCCAAAGTGTTAAACTAGATGAAGGAATATTTCTTTTGCTAAAGGCTTCTATTTATAATTAAATCATAAATTTATGAATATATATATGCACAAAATATCACAGTTACACTATTAGCTAAAGATGTTATCACTGAGATCTTGAGTTTTCTTTTTATTTTAGTGGCATTGCTTTTAGTATTTTCTATTAAGCATGATGCTGGATTTGGAGGAAAAATATACAATTCTTATGTTAAGGAAGTATTTATCTATGACTAAATTATTGTGTGATTTTTAAAAAATCCAAAAGATTGTTGAATTTTATGAAATGCTACATTAGCATCTATGGAGGCAGCCATCATAGGATATTTTTTCTTGGAGTTGTCACCATGTTCAATATTGATTCATCTGTGCACTTCTGGAATAAATCCCACTAGGTCATAATTCTCTTAATATGATGCTGGGGCTTTCAAAAATATTTCAGGAGGGGTGGGCCACCATCTTTACTGTTTGGAAAACTTAGCCATTTCAGCCTCTTGGCTTAGGAGAGTCCAAACCATCTGGGGATGGAAGTGGTATGCCAGCATGGCACAACTTCTCTATGAAAGCATGGGAAGACTGCTTCCTTAAGCAGTTCCCTGATCTGTTCCTCATCACTGGGCAGTACTTCTGAACCAAGGCCTCCAGCCACTCCCATTGATGTTCTTTGGCTGATAGAGATTTGAAAACTTTCTGGGACTGAGTTACTAAAGGGAGGGGTGGACTGCCATCTTTGCTGTTTTGGCAACTTAGCAGTTCCAGCCTCCAGGCTTTAGAAAGCCCAAACCAATGAGGGGTAGAAACAGCACCTCAGCACAGCACAGCACAGCTCAGCTGCTCTACAAAAGCAGGCTAAACTGCTTATTTAAGTAGGTACCTGATTCTGTTCCACTTGGCTGGGTGAGACATCCCAACCAGGGTCTCAAGCCTCCTCCCTCCTATAGGTGCATTCAGGCTAGCAACAGCTCTGTATTCACCTGGGATGGAACTCCCAGAGGAAGGGGCAGGCTGTCATCTTTGCTGTTTCACAGCTTTGACTGATGACACCTTCAGGTACTAGAAAATCTGAGGTGACTCGGGACTCAAGAGGATGCCCAGAAAACTGCACCAGCACTACAGAAAAGTGGCCAGACTGAAAAACAAAAACAAAAACAAAAACAAACAAACAAAAAAACGCTCAACGTAAAGGTCAGCAGCCTCAAAGATTGAAGGTAGATAAGCCCACAAAAATGAGAAAGAATCAGCACAAAGAACATGGAAAACTCAAAAAGCCAGAGTTCCCTCTCTCCTCCAAATGACCACATCCCTCTCCAGCAAGGGTTTGGAATGAGACTAAGGCTGACATGGCTGAAATAACAGTAGACCTCAGAATATGGATAAAGATGATCTTCCCTGAGCTACAGAAGCACATTCTAACTTATTGCAAGGAAGATAAAAATCATGATAAAACATTTCTGAAGCTGACAAAAGAGCTAGGATAGAGAAAAACATAATCAACCTGATAGAGCTGCAAAACACAATACAAGAATTTCATAATGCAATTGCAAGTATTAATAGCAGAATAGATCAAACAGTGGAATCTCAGAGCATGAAGACTGTCTTTCTGAAATAAGACAGGCAGACAAGAATAGAGAAAAAAGAATAAAAAGGAAAGAACAAAACCTCCAAGAAATATGGGAGTATGTAAAATCTTAAATTTACAACTGATTGATGTACCTGAAAGAGCTGAGGAGAAGAGTACCAATTTGGAAAACATATTTCAGGATATCACTCTGTAGAACTTGCCCAACCTTGCTAGACAGGCCAACATTCAAACTCAGAAAATGTAGACAACCCCAGTAAGATACTCTGAGAAGATCATCCCCAAGACACATAATCTTCAGATTCTGCAAAGTTGATATGAAAGAAAAAGTGTTAATAGCATCCAGGGAGAAAGGCCAGGTCATCTACAAAAGAAGCTCATCACGCTAACAACAGACCTCTCAGTGGAAATGCAAAAAGCCAGAAGACATTGGGGGCAAATATTTAACATTCTTAAAGAAAAGCAATTCTAACCCAGAATTTCATATCCAGCCAAATTAAGCTTCGTACGTGAAGGAAAAACAAAATTCTTTTCAAATAAGCAAATGCCGAGGGAATTCATTACCACCAGACCTGCCTTACAAGAACTCCTGAAGGAAGCACTAAATATAGAAAGGAAAAACTACTACCATTGACTTCAAAAACACACTGACCAGTGACACTATAAAGCAACCACATAAACAAGTCAGCAAAATAACTAGGTAGCATCATGATGACAAGATCAAATCCATACATAACAATACTATCCTTAAATGGAAACAGGCTAAATGCCCCAATTAAAAGACATGGAGTGACAAGCTGGATAAAGAACCAAGATTCATTGGTATGCTGTCTTCAAAAGACCCATCTCACATGAAAAGACACACATAGACCCAAAATAAAGGGATGGAGGAAAATTTACCAAGCAAATAGAAGACAGAAAAAAGCATGGGTTGGAATCCTAGTTTCCAACAAAACAGCCTTTAAACCAACAAAGATCAAAAATGACAAATAAGGGCATTACATAATGATAAAATGTTCAATACAACCAGAAGAGCTATGTATCCTAAATATAAATGTGCCCAACACAAGAGCACCCAGAGTCATAAAGCAAGTTCTTAAGAGATCTTCAAAGTTAGACCCTCCACACGATAATAGTGGGAGACGTCAACACCCCACTGACAATATTCGACAGATCATTGAGGTACAAAATTAACACAGATATTTAGGACCTGAACTCAGCTCTTGATCAATTGGACCTCATTGATATATACAAACTCTCCACCCCAAAACAACAGAATATACATTTTTCTCATCGCCACATGACACTTACTCTAAAATCGATCACATAATCAGAATTAAAACACTCCTAGGAAAATGCAAAAGAACTGAAATCATAACAAACAGCCTCTCAGACCACAGTGCTATCAAATTAGAACTCAAGACTAAGAAATTCTCTCAACACCATACAATTATGTGAAAATTGAATAACCTGTTCCTGAATGACTTTTGGGTAAATAATGAAATTAAGGCAGAAATCAAGAAGTTCTTTGAAACTAATGAGAAAAATGATAAAATGTACCAGAATCTCTGGGACACAGCTAAGGCAGTGTTTGGGGGAAATTTATATTCCTAAATTCATATATAAATATAAATTCATATATCCACATGAAAAAGCTAGACAAATCTCAAATTAAAAATCTAACATCACATCTAAAAGAGCTAGAGAACCAAGAGCAAACAAATCCCAAAGCTAGCAAAAGACAAGAAATAACCAAAATTACTGCTTAACTGAAGATAGAGAGGTGGAAAAATCATTCAACAGATTAATAAATCCAGGAGCTGTTTTTTTTTTAAAAAAAAATAATGAAATAGGTAGAACACTAGCTAGACTAGTAAAGAAGAAACGATAGAAGATTCAAATAAACAAAATCAGAAATAATAAGGGATATATTTCCACAGACCCTACAGAAATACCAACAACCATCAGAGAATATTATAAACACCTCTATGCACATAAGCTAAAAAATCTGGAAGAAGTGGATAGATTCCTGGATACATATACCCTCCCAGGACTGAACAAGGAAAAAATTGAATCCCTAAGCATACCAACAATGATCTCTGAAATTGAAGCAGTAATAAATAGCCTACCAACCAAAAAAAGCCCAGGACCAGAAGGATTCACAGCTGAATTCTACCAGATGTACAAAGAAGAGCTGGTACCATTCCTACTGAAATGATTTCAAAAATTGAAAAGGTGGGACTCCTCCACAACTCATTCTTTGAGGCAAACATCATCCTGATACCAAAACTTGGAAGAGACACAACAAAAAAAGAAAACTTCAGGCCAATATCCTTGACAAACACAAATGCAAAAATCCTCAAAAAAAATACTGGCAAACCAAATCCAGCATTGCATCAAAAAGCTTATCCAGCATGATCAAGTAGGCTTCATCTATCAGATGCAAGTTTGGTTCATAGGCAAAACAAAAAATGTGGTTCATCACATAAACAGAACTAAAGACAAAGTCAGGGATGGTAGTTTATGCCTGTAATCCCAGCACCTTGGGAGGCTGTGGATGGCAGATCACATAAGGCTAGGAGTTTGAGACCAGCCTGGCCGACATGGTGAAACCCCATCTCTGCTAAAAGTACAAAAATTAGCCAGATGTGGTGGCACACACCTGTAATCCAAGCTACTCGGGTGTCTGAGTCATGAGAATCACTTGAACATGGCAGGTGGAGGTTGCAGTGAGCTGAGATTATGCCACCGCACTCCAGGCTGGGCAATGGAGCAAGGCTTTGTTTCCAAAAAAAAAAAAAGAAAAGAAAAGGACATGATTATTTCAACAGATGCAGAAGAAGAGTCTTCTGATAAAACACAGAATCCCTTCATATTAAAAACTCTTAATAAACTAGGTATTTAAGGAACATATCTCAAAATAATGAGCCATATATGGCAAACCCAGAGCCAGCATCATACTGAATGGGCAAAAGCTGGAAACATTCCTCTTGAAAACTGGCACAACACAAGAATGTCTATTTTCACCACTCCTATTCAACATAACATTGGAAGTTCTGGCCAGAGCAATCAGGCAAGAGAAAGCAATATCGGGCATTCAAATAGGAAGAGAAGAAGTCAAACTATCCCTGTTTGTAGATTACATGATCCTAGGACTAGAAAACCCCATCATCTTATCCCAAAAGCTTCTTAAGCTGATAAACAACTTTGCAAAAGTCCCAGGATACAAAATTAATGTGCCAACTAACATTCTTACACACCAACAATCATCAAGCCAAGAGCTAAATCACAAACAAACTCCCATTCACAACTGACACAAAAAGAATAAAATACCTAGGAATACAGCTAACAAGGGAAGTGAATGATCTCTATGAAGAGAACTATAAACCATAGCTAAAAGAAATCAGAGATAACACAAATGGAAAACACTCTCTACACTTAAGAATAGAGAGAATCAATATCATTTAAATGGCCATATTGCCCAAAGCAATTTATAGACTCAATGTTGTTCCCATTAAACTACTACTGACATGTGTGCAGAACTAGGAAAATCTATTTAAAATTTATATAGAACCTAAAAAATGCCCAAATAGCCAAGGCAATCCTAAGCAAATAGAACAAAGTTGGAGGAATCATGCTACCTGACTTCAAACTAAACTACATGGCTACAGTAACCAAAACAGCATGATACTGGTACAAGAACAGGTACATAGACAAATGGAACAGAATAGAGAACACAGAAATAAGACCATACACCTACAACTATCTGATCTTTGACAAACCTGACAAAAACAAGCAATAGGGAAACAACTCCCTATTTAATAAAAGGTGCTAGGAGAACTGGCTAGCCATATGCAGAAAACTGAAACTGGAATTCTTCCTTACACCATATACATAAATTAACTCTAGATGGATTAAAGACTTAAATTTAAAACTCCAAACTATGAAAACCCTTGAAGACAATCTAGGCAATACCATTCAGGACATAGGCACAGGCAAAGATTTTATGATGACACCCAAAGCAATTGCAGCAAAAGCAAAAAATTGACAAATGGGATCTAATTAAACTAAATAGCTTCTGCATAGCAAAAGAAACTATCAACAGAGTAAACAGACAACCTACTGAATGGGAGAAAATTTTTGCACACTATGCATCTGACAAAAGTCTAATATCCAGCATCTATAAGGAACTTAAACAAATTTACAAGAAGTAAACAGACAACCTACTGAATGGGAGAAAATTTTTGCACACTATGCATCTGACAAAAGTCTAATATCCAGCATCTATAAGGAACTTAAACAAATTTACAAGAAAAAAACAAACAACCCCATTAAAAAGTGGGCAAAAGACTGAACAGACACTTCTCAAAAGAAGACATACATGCAGCCAACAAGCATATGAAAGAAAATCTCAACATCACTCATCATTAGAGAAATACAAATCAAAACCACAATGAGATACCATCTCACACCAGTCAGAATGACCATTATTAAAAAAACAAAACAGATGCTGGCGAGGTTGTGGAGGAAAAGGAATGCTTATACACTGTTTTGGGGAGTGTAAATTAGTTCAACCATTGTGGAAAACAGTGTGGCTATTTCTCAAAGACCTAAAGACAGAAATACCATTCAACCCAGCAATACCATTACTGAGTATATACCTAAAGGATTATAAACCATTCTATTATTATAAAGACACATGCATGTGTATGTTCCCTCAAGCACTATTCACAATAGCAAAGACATGGAATCAACCTAAATGCCCATCAAAGATGATAGACTCAATAAAAAAAAAACGTGGTACATGTACACCATGGAGTACTATGCAGCCACAAAAGAACACGATTGTGTCCTTTCCAGGGACATGGGTGAAGCTGAAGGACATTTTCCTCATCGAACTAACATGGAAACAGAAAACTAAATATCTCATCTTCTCATTTATAAGTGGGAGCTAAATGATGAAAATACATGGACATATAGAGGGAAACAACACACGGGAGCCTCTCAGCGGTTGGAGGGTGGGAGGAGGGAGGCAATCAGGAAATAACTAATAACTAATTTTGGGTTTTACATTTAAGTCTTTTAATCCACCTTGTGTTAGCTTTTGTATACCAGGTCTAATACCTGGGTGATAAAATAATCTGTACAACAGCCCCCATGTCGCATGTTTACCTGTGTAACAAACCTGCACATCCTGCACATGTACCCCTGACCTTAAAATAAAAATTAAGCTAGAGTAAAATAAATTATGTCATTATGGACTTTTACATCAATATTCATGAATACAGTTGGTCTGTATTTTTGTTGTTTTATGTTTTGGAATTTCTCCTAAGTGTTGGAATCAATTTTATTAAAAATAATGTATTATCTACTCTTTAACATTTTGAAATTGAAGGGATCTTTTGCTTTATGGAGGGATAAAGGGAATTTTTTAATTGAAATTGGCCATTTAATGTTCTCTTACTCTGAAATTTATTTTATTCTATTTTATTATACAATTATCAATTTTATTTATACTTCCAAATTTTTAATGAGAATATAAATGAAATATTATAGTGAGCAATTTGACTCAGTTCAAACTCAGGTTGAAGACCTTAAATTCTGAAGAGGCACAAATATCCTGAATGCATAATAGTTCTGTAGCCACATTGATTCATATAGGTAGAAGTTTAGAGAAAGAAAGTTTAAATTGGTGTCGTTTGAAGTTTATAATTGAGAAACATGAATGTGGAGATTAAGATAAATTAATATAGTTTTACTGAATATTTTTCTATCACTTAAAAGGCAAAAGAAAAGAGAAAACATAACATGTGGTCACTGCCTTGAAAGCACTCTCAACTCAATTGTGAGTTCCTTCAGGACATAAGACCAAAAAGGATATACTTCAACTATTCAAAGTATTTATAATTAAATACTAAAGGAGTTAGTTTATACTGTAACCCTTATACGATTATAGAGGCTGGAGAGATTACTTAGGGTTGAGTTTGTCAGAAGTCTTATTGGAGGAGGCAAATTCTACATGAAAGGCAGGATTAAATTGGCAGAACTCCAGGTATAGGGACAAGAATATAACCTTCTGAATCGGCACAGAGGCAGCATACAGTAACTTCTCCATCAATATTTGTTGAAGGAATAAGTATGTGGCTAAATATGTGGTTTTATGTAAACCAAGAGATAAAAATAATCACAAAGATGAAAAGATCAAAAAGTCAAATACTACAAACAGGTCATGTAAAGTGATTGCAAAGTACACATCAGATTTCCCAGCTAGGGATTGTTGACCACGCAGAGAACCATCTCAGTGGAGTAAAACCAGGTTTCAGATTTTAGTAATTAAAATTTTTTCTTTCTTTCTCTCTCTCTGTATATAAATGCGTGTATGTGTGTGTGTTTGTGTGTTAGTGATTTGAAAGTGAATGTGTTGAGAAGGAAAATAGTGAAGGCGATTATAAACAAAGAACATATTTGTTGTTGTTTGTTAAGGTGGGAGAGACAGCACATTTGCAGATTGTAAGAATGTAGATGAGGGAAAATATTTAATGACATAAAAACAGTTAGTATTGATGGAGATCACAGGAATAAAGATAGACCTTAGACAGGAACAGGACAACCTGCTTTGAGATAGAATTAAAAGTAGAGATGGATGCAATTAAATCTGGTTGTGGGGTATCAGGAAAATTGATGAAATTTTGCTAAAGTGATCTTATTTTCTTTTACAAATTGGGAAATGTAGACATTTGCCGGAGGGAAGAAGGCGGTGCTATAGGCAGTTTGAGAATAATGAAGTTTGAATTGGATTGCAATGAAAATGGGAGTGAGGAAGGTACTTCTCATTTCCCAGTTTGGTGCTTCTCAGTTTGGAGACTTTAAACTTTTTTGATCGCAAAAATATAGATGCACAATTTTTCTGTAGTGATGTGTATACAATCAGATAGAGTGTACATTAGTCAAGGGTTTGGAGTTCTTAATTAGTGTAAGAAGTGGATTGAAAGACTGGTTGAAACAATAAACTATTTCATCTATATTACATCAGGAGGAAAGAAAATCAAAGAGCCTGACAGGTTGGGATGAAAATAAGTGGTACAGAAAAAAGATGTTTCAGTGAAATTGGAGAAGATGACTTAAATAAGAGAGACACAAAGAAAGAAGGTATGGTTTTTTTTAATAGCCTATTAAGTCTCAAGATTTTAGAGGCTGATCCTTATAGAAGACAAAAGGTTTTCTGGAGTAGGAGATTGAAATTGAATAGAAGTGAAGATCACTGAAACTGAGGTTGACAAACTGAAGGTAAAATCAACGTTGTATACAAGGTCCCAAATATTGACATCTGTCTCCTCTGTCTGCATTTGTGTCTGGAAAACGTAAGATGAACTAGCATTCTATGAAGGAATTGGAAACCTAGAGGAGAATCTTTATGGTAGAATAGAATTCTAAAAAGGAAAAGTATAGAAGACTATGAGGAAAGGGTGCAGTGGTAGGATGGGTAAGGAGAGAGGAAACATACAGCAATACGAAGTTGAAAATATGTGGAAAGAGAAAACCAGAAGACCTACCAATTGAATAATAGCAAGGGTGATAGGTATGAGCTTAGTTAGAGCCTGGTGCAGTGTACTCAATGGTCAGATTCTAGATGAAAACTAAAGTAAAAATTATTTACTTGTTGGTGATGGCTGATTCTTTTCCCGGTGATAGAAACTTGGGGATATTAGGACATGATCATGCCACATATAAGTGATTGAGTCTGAGGATATAAGATGTGTTATATACTTTTTAATTTTTAGAGAAATATTAAAATAATTAAATATAAACAAGTAAAATTACATTTCAAATGAAAATATGAATTTCTCAAATGTAAGTTTTATTTAATGACAATCATCTCAAAAGAAAAAAAATCTGAAACAGTATAGAAAGTTGCATTTTTGATAGAGTCAAATATTTTCCTGAGATTTAAATTTGTTGGCTCTATTTCACATAGAATTTGATTTACATTTAAAAAACATTGGCCCTTCCAAAATCTTGGGTATATAAAAGATACATTTTAATGCTAGAATAAAATTTGAGTGAGAATGTAAATAATGCAAGCATTAAAATATGTGCATTTTAGATAGTATTTAAAACTTTTATTTGAAATGTAACCCAGGGCTGACAGATTTTCTTTGTCAGCCTTGATCAACATGTAGGTAGCAGGCTGCATGAGACTCATAAACACACTGGAGGCTTGCCCTTTGCTTGCCTGCTGCGTGGGAGGGAGTCTTCATGACTGGCAGCTTCACAGGCATCAGACTGGAAACAATAGGCCATCATCTGGATATGATAGTCACTTATTAAAACCTCAGATGTTTGCATTATTCTTAAAAATACCATATTTAAGATATTCCTTAGTAATTGAAACAAAGTTTTTTTAAGCCTTCTAGAATGATATAAATAAACCTTTGTAATGATTAAATAGTTCATTTGAAAATTATTTTGTAAGTAGTGACATAAGTAAAATAGAATATAGTGTTATTTGTAATAATTTATAAAATATGAATTTAGTATAGTAGTAGAAATTTCAAATGTTAATAATACTGAGTAATATATCTCCTCAAATTCCACAGATTACTGTCTACTGACCTCAAAATTGGATTTTTTTTTTTTTGGTCTAAGGCAGCAAGTATTTGATTTAGGTTTCATATAAATTGGCATTTTCTGGGCTCACAGGAGCCACCTCATCTTGCACATATTTCTGTTCTTTATTGCCACAGGGGAGAACAAAGAGAACTAGGTCCAAGCACAAAGTGACTTGATATTTGGCTCAAAAACAGCAACTCCCAAACACTTACAAAACTTTCCTTAGGCCTTTTCAGAAGGTGTAAGACTGTTTGGTCCGTACAATGAGCACTTAGCCAACGAGGGATCATTTTCTCCGCTTATAGAGACCCTAGGACTTTTTCCCAGTAACCTAACCCATCTCATAAAGGTTGACAAAACAGTGGTGATTATCTTGTCAGAAACAAATGAATATATCCGAAAGAAGGGAAAAAGATCACACGGTGGGAAGAAAGAATCATTTAGTTCAGCATTTAATTTGTTTTCATTGTATGGCACATCTACGAAACTTTCCAGAACTCTTTGCAAATATTTCAGATTAAGAAGGAAAGAAGGGATTGTTCCCTGTGGTCATTTAGCTTTTCTCTGGTCAAATCATTAATACATACACTCAAATACCTATCCATAGCACACCACACCATTTATGTGTCAGCATTATGTGTCTTTCCTTACTGTGTGGTTCACTCTAACTTTATATTCCACGTGTTGGTTCAAAAAATAACATAGAGGACCAAAGATCCCATAATTCCAAATATTTCACAAAAGATTTTCAGATGTATTTTCAAGCATAAATTTCACCAGGATGTAGGGCACCATAATCTGTCATTGGGGTATGGCAATAGCTTCCTAACTTGCCTCTCTGCTTCCATTCTTTCTCTCCTGTAGTTTGATAGCAGCCAGAGTAAGCTTTTTAAAATGTCATCTCATGTCCCAAAATTCTCAAAAGAATTCTCATCTAACTCAGAATTAAAGCTCAAATTCTTAAACAGCCTGTAAGGCTCCACACACAATCTGCCCTCATCTCCTACCTCTTCTCCCTTACTTGCCCTGCTCCTGGCACACTGGCATCCTTGATGTCTTTTGAGGCATTTGCTACTCCTTTTCTCAGGGACATTTCTTCGCCCCAACACCCCAGATGTGTGCATGGCTTGCTCCCTTATCTCTTCCAGATCTTCACTCTGATCACAACTTTGTAATGAGTTGTTTTCTGAGCACCTTACTTAAAATTACACCTATTACTCTGGAATTATTACCCTACTTAACTTTTCTTCATGCTAAGCATCTTCAAACAAGCATCCAGTTTACCTATTTTTTTAATTATCTGCCTCTCATCTCTGTAATAAAAGCGCCAACAGAAAAAATGTTTTGTAGTCTGTTCACCGCTGTATCTTCAACATCTAGAACAGTGCTTGGCACATGGATTTTGTTAAAAAACATTTGTGAAAAGTTGTTGGAATTCAGAGTCCCATTTTCAGGAGGATAGATATGAGGAATTTCTCATATATCAGAAAAGTTCTTAGGGATATAGTAAGCAATTTCTGCTTGTTTACATTTTTATATTTTCTCCAAAATCAAGATTATTTTAAGAATAATGATGAGATTTAGGTTAATTTGATAGGAATAGCATTGACCCTATAAAGTGCTTTGGGCAGTATGGCCGTTTTAATAATGCCAGTCTCTTCTATCCATAAGCTTGGGATATTTTTCCATTAGTTTGCCATTTGTTTGTGTCTTCTCTGATTTCTTTAAGCAAGGTGTTTTAATTCTTATTATAGAGATCTTTCACCTCTCTGGTTGACTGTATTATTAAGTATTCTATTCTTTTTGTGGCAATTGTAATTGGAATAGTCTTCCTGATTTGGCTATTTGGCTTGGCTTTTGGTGTACTGGAATGCCAGTGAGTTTTGAACATTTGTTTTGTATCCTGAAACTTTGCTGAAATTGTTCATAAGCTGAAGGAGCTTTGGGGCCAAGACTACAGGGTTTTCTAGATACAGAATCATGTCATCTGCAAACAGGAATAGTTTGACTTTCTCTCTTCCTATTTGGATGTCCTTTCTTTCATCTTTTGCCTGATTGTTCTGGCTAGGACTTTCAATACTATGTTGACTCAAACTATCAATGACATTCTTCACAGAATTGGAGAAAAATCCAGTTTAAAATTCATATGGAACCAAAAATAGCCTGAATGGCCAAGGCAATCCTAAGAAAAAAGAGGAAAGCTGGAAGAATCATGTTACTTGACTTCAACCTGTACTTCAGGGCTACAATAACCAAAACAACATGGCACTGGTACAAAGACAGGCCTGTAGACTAATGGAACAGAGTAGAGAACCAGAAATAAGTCCACACACATACAACCATCTTATCTTCAACAGAGCTTACACAAAAAAAAGAAATGGGGAAAGGATTCCCTACTCAACAAATAGTGATGGGATAACTGGCTAGCCATATGCAAAATATTGAAGCTGGACCTCTTCTTTATATCATATACAAAAATCAACTCAAGATATATTAAAGACTTAAATATGAAACCCAAAACTATAAAAACCCTGGAAGACAACCTAAGCAATACCATCTTGGACATAGAAATGGGCAAAGATGTCATGGCAAAAAATTGCAAAAGCAATATGCAACAAAAGCAAAAATTGACAGATGGGATGGAATTAAACTGAAGAGCTTCTGCCCAAAGAAACTATCAACAGAATAAACAGACAGCCTACAGAATGGGAAAAAATATTTGCAAACTATGCATCTGAAAAAGGCCTAATATACAGCATCTATAAAGAACTGAAACAAATCTACAACAGAAAAACAACCCTATAAAAATGTGGGCAACAGACATGAGCAGACACTTTTCAAAAAAATATACATGCAGTCAACAAGAGTATGGAAAAAAAAGCTCAATATCATTGGTTATTAGAGAAATGTAAACCACAACCACAATGAGATATAATCTCACATCAGTCAGAATGTCTATTATTAAAAAGTCCAAAAGTAACAGGTGCTGGTGAGGTTGCACAGAAAATTGAACACTTATACACTGTTGGTGGGACTGTAAATTAGTTCAACCATTGTGCAGTGTGGCACATTCTCAAAGAGCTAAAAGTAGAACTACCATTCAACCCAGCAATCCCATTACTGGGTATGTACCCAGAGGAATATAAAACGTTTTACCATAAAGACACATGCATGAAAATATTCATTGCAGCACTATTCACAGTAGCAAAGATGTGGAATCAACCTAAATGCCCATCAATGACAGATTGGATTAAAAAAAATACATACACAAGATGGAATACCATGCAGCTGTAAAAAGGAACAAGATCATGTTCTTTGCAGGGACATGGATGGCCATTATCCTCAGCAACCCTTAACACAGAAACAGAAAATCAAATAACATATTCACATTTATAAGTGTGAGCTAAATGATGAGAACTCATGAACACAAAGAAGGGAACAACAAATACTGGGATCTACTTGAGGATGGAGGGTTGGAGGAGGGAGAGGAGCAGAAAACATAACTCTTGGGTTCTGGGCTTAATACCTGGGTGATGAAATAATATGTACAACAGACCTTTACATGTAGTCCCATACTTAAAAGTTGAAAAAAAAAAAAAGAAAAATAGCAAGGAAAGATAAAACTTAAAAAAAAACATGCTATTTTGGTTAGGCATGAGGTTATGCATTTATGTTATCTTTAATGTTAAAAATTTGAATGAGATATTTCAATTATATAGAAAAAGACAAACATATAAAACGTGACTGTGGGCTGAATAATAAATTTTATCGGGTCCTTAACATTTTGTTATATTTGTTTCTCATAATTTGGTAGAAAAAAATAAAATAAAATGTTAGAGATACAATTGAAACTTCTTGAAATTTCTAAGGATTGAATTTTCCTCTTACCACATCCCTTGGTTATGTATTATATTAAATTTGATATCTGGCTTTCCCATGGATTTGTATACATAACAACATATGGGTGTACCACATACAATATATAATATTATTTTATATGATTTCAAGCTTTATATAAGTAATGCTGTAATTTGTTTTATTCATCACGTGCTTTCTCCCTTAATATGATTATGTTGATAGGACATTTATCTGCTAATACTTCAGCTCTAATTAACTAACTGTAATTACTATATAATATTAAATGATATGATTATACTAAAATGTATTGATTCATTCTCTGTTGATGAACATTGATGATTGAGGTGTTTAAAATTATTGCTATTGTACACTGTTGTGCTTAGTTTTTTGTACACCTTTCGTGAACATGTGCAAGAGTGTCTCTAAGAAGTGTATCTAAAAATAGAATTTTTATTTATTTTTTTATTTTTTTAAATTTTATTATTATACTTAAAGTTTTAGGGTACATGTGCACAATGTGCAGGTTTGTTACATATGTATACCTGTGCCATGTTGGTGTGCCGCACCCATTAACTAGTCATTTAGCATTAGGTATATCTCCTAATTCTATCCCTCCCCCCTGCCCCCACCCCACAACAGGCCCCGGTGTGTGATGTTCCCCTTCCTGTGTCCATGTGTTCTCATTGTTCAATTCCCACCTATGAGTGAGAACATGCGGTGTTTGGTTTTTTGTCCTTGTGATAGTTTGCTGAGAATAATGGTTTCCAGCTTCATCCATGTCCCTACAAAGGACATGAACTCATCCTTTTTTATGGCTGCATAGTATTCCATGGTGTATATGTGCCACATTTTCTTAATCCAGTCTATCATTGATGGACATTTGGTTGGTTCCAAGTCTTTGCTATTGTGAATAGTGCCACAATAAACATACGTGTGCACGTGTCTTTATAGCAGCATGATTTATAATCCTTTGGGTATATACCCAGTAATGGGATGGCTGGGTCAAATGGTATTTCTAGTTCTAGATCCCTGAGGAATTGCCACACTGACTTCCACAATGGTTGAACTAGATACAGTCCCACCAACAGTGTAAAAGTGTTCCTATTTCTCCACATCCTCTCCAGCACCTGTTGTTTCCTGACTTTTTAATGATCGCCATTCTAACTGGTGTGAGATGATATCTCATTGTGGTTCTGATTTGCATTTCTCTGATGGCCAGTGATGGTGAGCATTTTTTCATGTGTTTTTTTGGCTGCATAAATGTCTTCTTTTGAGAAGTGTCTGTTCATATCCTTCACCCACTTTTTGATGGGGTTGTTTGTTTTTTCTTGTAAATTTGTTTGAGTTCATTGTAGATTCTGAATATTAGCCCTTTGTCAGATGCGTAGGTTGTAAAATTTTTCTCCCATTCTGTAGGTTGCCTGTTCACTCTGATGGTAGTTTCTTTTGCTGTGCAGAAGATCTTTAGTGTAAATAGATCCCATTTGTCAATTTTGGCTTTTGTTGCCATTGCTTTTGGTGTTTTAGACATGAAGTCCTTGCCCATGCCTATGTCCTGAATGGTATTGCCCAGGTTTTCTTCTAGGGTTTTTATGGTTTTAGGTCTAACACGTAAGTCTTTATTCCACCTTGAATTAATTTTTGTATAAGGTGTAAGGAAGGGATCCAGTTTCAGCTTTCTACATATGGCTAGCCAGTTTTCCCAGCACCATTTATTAAATAGGGAATCCTTTCCCCATTGCTTGTTTTTGTCAGGTTTGTCAAAGATCAGGTAGTTGTAGATATGCAGCATTATTTCTGAGGGCTCTGTTCTGTTCCATTGGTCTATATCTCTATTATGGTACCAGTACCATGCTGTTTTGGTTACTGTAGCCTTGTAGTATAGTTTGAAGTCAGGTAGTGTGATGCCACCAGCTGTGTTCTTTTGGCTTAGGATTGACTTGGCAATGCGGCCCCTTTTTTGTTCCCTATGAACTTTAAAGTAGTTTTTTCCAATTCTGTGAAGAAAGTCATTGGTAGCTTGATGGGGATGGCATTGAATCTATAAATTACCTTGGGCAGTATGGCCATTTTCATGATATTGATTCTTCCTACCCATGAGCATGGAATGTTCTTCATTTGTTTGTATCCTCTTTTATTTCAGTGAGCAGTGGTTTGAAGAGATCCTTCACATCCCTTGTAAGTTGGAATCCTAGGTATTTTATTCTCTTAGAAGCAATTGTGAATGGGAGCTCACTCATGATTTGGCTCTCTGTTTGTCTGTTATTGATGTATAAGAATGCTTGTGATTTTTGCACATTTATTTTGTATCCTGAGACTTTGCTTAAGTTGCTTATCACCTTAAGGAGATTTTGGGCTGAAATGATGGGGTTTTCTAGATATACAATCATGTCATCTGCAAACAGGGACAATTTGACTCCCTCTTTTCCTAATTGAATGCCCTTTATTTCCTTCTCCTGCCTGATTGCCCTGGACAGAACTTCCAACACTATGTTGAATAGGAGTGGTGAGAGAGGGCATCCCTGTCTTGTGCCGGTTTTCAAAGGGAATGCTTCCAGTTTTTGTCCATTCAGCATGATATTGGCTGTGGGTTTGTCATAGATAGCTCTTATTATTTTGAGATATGTCCCATCAATATCTAATTTATTGAGAGTTTTTAGCATGAAGGTTGTTGAATTTTGTCAAAGGCCTTTTCTGCATCTATTGAGATAATCATGTAGTTTTTGTCTTTGGTTCTGTTTATATGCTGGATTACATTTATTGATTTGTGTATGTTGAACAAGCCTTGCATCCCAGGGATGAAGCCCACTTGATCATGGTGGATAAGCTTTTTGATGTGTTGCTGGATTCGGTTTGCCAGTATTTTATTGAGGATTTTTGCATCGATTTTCATCAAGGATATTCATCTAAAATTCTCTTGTTTTGTTGAGTCTCTGCCAGGCTTTGGTATCAGGATGATGCTGGCCTCATAAAATGAGTTAGAGAGGATTCCCTCTTTTTCTATTGATTGGAATAGTTTCATAAGGAATGGTACCAGGTCCTCCTTGTACCTCTGGTAGAATTTGGCTGTGAATCCATCTTGCCCTGGACTCTTTTTGGTTGATAAGCTATTAATTATTGCCTCAATTTCAGAGCCTGTAATTGGTTTTCTTGGAGATTCAACTTCTTCCTGGTTTAGTCTTGGGAGGGTGTATGTGTCGAGGAATTTATCCATTTCTTCTAGATATTCTAGTTTATTTGCATAGAGGTGTTTATGGTATTTTCTGATGGTAGTTTGTATTTCTGTGGGATCGGTGATGATATCCCCTTTGTCATTTTTTATTGCGTCTATTTGATTCTTCTCTCTTTTCTTCTTTATTGGTCTTGCTAGTGGTGTATTGATTTTGTTGATCTTTTCAAAAAACCAGCTCCTGAATTCATTAATTTTTTGAAGGGTTTTTTGTGTCTCTATTTCCTTCAGTTCTGCTCTTATCTTAGTTATTTCTTGCCTTCTGCTTGCTTTTGAATGTGTTTGCTCTTGCTTCTCTAGTTCTTTTAATTGTGATGTTAGGGTGTCAATTTTAGATCTTTCCTGCTTTCTCTTGTGGGCTTTTAGTGCTATAAATTTCCCTCTACGTACTGCTTTGAATGTGTCCCAGAGATTCTGGTATGTTGTGTCTTTGTTCTCGTTGGTTTCAAAGAACATCTTTATTTCTGCCTTCATTTTGTTATGTACCCAGTAGTCATTCAGGAGCAGGTTGTTCAGTTTCCATGTAGTTGAGCGGTTTTGAGTGAGTTTGTTAATCCTGAGTTCTAGTTTGATTGCACTGTGGTCTGAGAGACAGTTTGTTATAATTTCTGTTCTTTTCCATTTGCTGAGGAGTGCTTTACTTCCAACTCTGTGGTCAATTTTGGAATAGGTGTGGTGTGGTGCTGAAAAGAATATATATTCTGTTGATTTGGGGTGGAGAGTTCTGTAGATGTCTATTAGGTACGCTTGGTGCAGAGCTGAGTTCAGTTCCTGGATATCCTTGTTAACTTTCTATCCCGTTGGTCTGTCTAATGTTGACAGTGGTGTGTTAAAGTCTCCCATTATTATTGTGTGGGAGTCTAAGTCTCTTTGTAGGTCACTCAGGACTTCCTTTATGAATCTGGGTGCTCCTCTATTGGGTGCATATATATTTAGGATAGTTAGTTCTTCTTGTTGAATTGATCCCTTTCCCATTATGTAATGGCCTTCTTTGTCTCTTTTGATCTTTGTTGCTTTAAAGTCTGTTTTATCAGAGACTAGGATTGCAACCCCTGCCTTTTTTTGTTTTCCATTTGCTTGGTAGATCTTCCTCCATCCCTTTATTTTGAGCCTATGTGTGTCTCTGCATGTGAGATGGGTTTCCTGAATACAGCACACAGATACGTCTTGACTCTTTATCCAGTTTGCCAGTCTGTGTCTTTTAATTGGAGCATTTAGCCCATTTACATTTAAGGTTAGTCTTGTTATGTGTGAATTTGATCCTGTCATTTTGATGTTAGCTGGTTGTTTTGCTCGTTAGTTGTTGTAGTTCCTTCCTAGCCTTGATGGTCTTTACAATTTGGCATGTTTTTGCAGTGGCTGGTACTGGTTGCTCCTTTCCATGTTTAGCGCTTCCTTCAAGAGCTCTTTTAGGGCAGGCCTGGTGGTGACAAAATCTCTCAGCATTTGCTTGTCTGTAAAGTGTTTTATTTCTCCTTCACTAATGAAGCTTAGTTTGGCTGGATATGAAATTCTGGGTTGAAAATTCTTTTCTTTAAGAATGTTGAATATTGGCCCCCAGTCTCTTCTGGCTTGTAGAGTTTCTGCCAAGAGATCAGCTGTTAGTCTGATGGGTTTCCCTTTGTGGGTAACCCGACCTTTCTCTCTGGCTGCCCTTAACATTTTTTCCTTCATTTCAACTTTGGTAAATCTGACAATTATGTGTCTTGGAGTTGCTCTTCTCGAGGAGTATCTTTGTGGGGTTCTCTGTATTTCCTGAATTTGAATGTTGGCCTGCCTTGCTAGATTGGGGAAGTTCTCCTGGATAGTATCCTGCAGAGTGTTTTCCAACTTGATTCCATTCTCCCCGTCACTTTCAGGTACACTAATCAGACGTAGATTTGGTCTTTTTCACATAGTCCCATATTTCTTGGAGGCTTTGTTCATTTCTTTTTATTCTTTTTTCTCTAAACTTCTCTTCTCACTTCATTTCATTCATTTCATCTTCCATCACTGATACCCTTTCTTCCAGTTGATTGCATCAGCTACTGAGGCTTGTGCATTCATCATGTAGTTCTTTTGCTGTGGTTTTCAGCTCCATCAGGTCCTTTAAGGACTTCTCTGCATTGGTTATTCTAGTTATCCATTCGTCTAGTTTTTTTCAAGGTTTTTAACTTCTTTGCCATTGGTTCGAACTTCCTCCTTTAGCTCGGAGTAGTTTGATCGTCTGAAGCCGTCTTCTCTCAACTCGTAAAAGTCATTCTCTGTCCAGCTTTGTTCCTTTGCTGGTGAGGAGCTGCATTCCTTTGGTGGAGGAGAGGCACTCTGATTTTTAGAGTTTCTAGTTTTTCTGCTCTGTTTTTTCCCCATCTTTGTGGTTTCATCTACCTTTGGTCTTTGATGATGGTGACGTACAGATGGACTTTTGGTTGGATGTCCTTTCTATTTGTTAGTTTTCCTTCTAACAGTCAGGACCCTGAGCTGCAGGTCTGTTGGAGTTTGCTGGAGGTCCACTCAGACACTGTTTTCCTGTGTATCAGCAGCAGGGGCTGCAGAACAGCAGATATTGTTGAACCGCAAATGCTGCTGCCTGATTGTTCCTCTGGAAGTTTTGTCTCAGAGGAGTACCCGGCCGTATGAGGTGTCAGTCCACCCCTACTGGGGGGTGCCTCCCAGTTAGGCTACTCGGGTGTCAGGGACCCACTTGAGGAGCAGTCTGCCCATTCTCAGATCTCAAGCTGCATGCTGGGAGAACCACTACTCTCTTCAAAGCTGTCAGACAGGGACATTTAAGTCTGCAGAGGTTATTGCTGCCTCTTGTTTGTCTGTGCCCTCCACCCAGTGGTGGAGCCTAAAGAAGCAGGTAGGCCTCCTTGATCTGTGGTGGGCTCCACCCAGTTCGAGCTTCCTGGCTGCTTTGTTTAACTACTCAAGCCTCAGCAATGGAGGGTGCCCCTCCCACAGCCTCGCTGCCATCTTGCAGTTTGATCTCAGACTGCTGTGCTAGCAATGAGCGAGGCTCTGTGGGTGTAGGACCCACCAAGCCAAGTGCGGGATATAATCTCCTGGTGTGCCATTTGTTAAGCCCATTGGAAAAGTGCAGTATTAGGGTGGGAGTGACCTGATTTTCCAGGTGCCATCTGTCACCCCTTTCTTTGACTAGGAAAGGGAATTCCCTGACCCCTTGTGCTTCCCAGGTGAGGCGATGACTCGCCCTGCTTTGGCTCACGCATGGTGCACTGTACTCACTGTCCTGCACCCAATGTCCAGCACTCCCCAGTGAGATGAACCCAGTACCTCAGTTGGAAATGCAGAAATCACCCATCTTCTGTGTCGCTCACACTGGGAGCTGTAGACTGGAGCTGTTCCTATTTGGCCATCTTGGCTCCTAGACAAAATAGAATTTTTAAATGAAAGATTATACATGTTAGCTTCATCCATGTCCCTACAAAGGACGTGAATTCATCCTTTTTTATGGCTGTGTAGTATTCCATAGTGTGTATGTGCCACATTTTCTTAATCCAGTCTATCATTGATGGACATTTGGGTTGGTTCCAAGTCTTTGCTATTGTGAATATTGCCTCAATAAACGTATGTGTACATGTGTGTTTATAGCAGCATGATTTATAATCCTTTGGGTATATACCCAGTAATGGGATGGCTGGGTCAAATGGTATTTCTAGTTCTAGGTCCTTGAGGAATCACCACACTGTCTTCCACAATGGTTGAACTAGTAAAACAAACACCGCATGTTCTCACTCATAGATGTGAATTGAACAATGAGAACACTTGGACACAGGATGGGGAACATCACACACTGGGACCTGTCATGGGATGTGGGAAGTGGGGAGGGATAACATTAGGAGAAATACCTAATGTAAATGATGAGTTAATGGGTGCAGCACACCAACATGGCACATGTATACATATGTAACAAACCTGCACATTGTGCACATGTACCCTAGAACTTCAAGTATTAAAAAAAAAAGAATATGGAAGGTCAGTTGTATCAAACAGATTTGCAAAATTAATCGTACTATAGTCATGGCACATTATTTTTAAAAATACCAATAAAACAAGTAAAATGTAAAAAAAAAAAAAGATTATGCACATTAGATAACAAAATTATCCTGAGATTGGTTATACCCATATACACACATAAAAAGTAAGGTTGAGCTTTTGTTTCTTCAGAACATCTTCAGCATTCACAGTTGTCAGATTTTATTTTTTTCCTATTTTAATTGTGTGAAATGGTGTTTAACAGTTACTGTATTTGCATATCCCTGATTTCTGAGGAGATTGAGCATCTTTTTGTTGTTGATTAGCTATATAGCTTTTCTCTTCAATGAGTTCTTTGTTCAATAGTCACTAACCATTGTCCTCTAACATAGTTAGTCCTTTTTTGTAGACTTTAAAATATTCTTTATAAAATTTGTACATTCAACTTCAGAAAGTTTTATTTAAGGTGACCATAATCACTTATTTAAACCAAAACATTTTTAAGAATGAAAGAGTGCATCCTTAATAATTATGTCCAGATAAGAGAAGAAAACTAGAACTACACTGGGCAAATGGAATTGCATGGTTTCCTTATTTATAAGCATTGATATCTGAGTTAAACTTTGTTTCCAGTGTCTTTCACTAAACAGGTTATTTCAATTCTAATGTAATCACACCTAACAATGTATAATGCCACTCACAAAAGAAAAATGCTGTGTGATTCAATTTATATGAAGTACCTATAGTAATCAAATTTATAGAGAAAGTAGAATGATGGTTTCCAGGGGCTGGGAGAAAAGGAGTGGGGAGTTACTGTTAATAGGTACAGAATTTCAGTTTTCTAAGATGAAATGTGTTCTGGAGATGGATGGCAGTGATAGTTGTCCTACAATGTGAACATACTTAATGCCACAGAACATTACACCTAAAAATGGTCAAAATGAAGAATTTTATTTTATGTATATTTTATTACAATAAAAATATAAAATTATTTTAAAATGCACATAGTTTATTGCATTTGGCAAATATTCATTTCTTCTTTTAGTGAGTATCTAAAGGTTTTAGAAAACTGTAGTTTTCATTTGTCTGTTTATTAAGAATCTTCATTTTGCCCACACATTTCATGGTTGATTTTAGCTGGATACAAAATGCTTAGAAGGGCCAGGTGTGGTGGTTCATGCCTGTAATCCCAGCACTTTGGGTGGCTGAGGTGGGAGGATTGATTGAGCTCAGGAGTTTGAGACCAGACTCAATATTTTCTATTTTTTGAGGCCAAAAAATAGAAAATAAATTAGACAGGCATGGTAGACCACATCTGTAGTCCTAGAAACTCCAGAGGCTAAGTTGGGAGGATCCCTTGATCAGGAGTTTAGGGCTGCAGGAAGCTATGATTATGCCACTGCACTCCAGTCAGGGCAACAGAGCAGAGACTCTGTCTCTATAATTAAAATGCAAAATAAATAAAATAAAATACTTAGTGGCTTATGTTTTTTTCTGGATATTTTGTGTTCAGCATAATAGTTATTTGTGGGAAATACATTTTCTCTGTGATAAACTTGTATCTTCCCTTTCACTTTGATTGCAGTTTTATGAAACTTTCATTAGTTTATATTCAGCATAATTTAATGTTTTTAGTGATTAACTTTTACTACAATCTGAGGACTTGGGTATTTTGTGGTTGTGGAAAGTATTCTGTCATTATTTCTTTAAAATACAATTGTTTCTCCATCAGATTTTCATTGAATTAATATTAAATAATTTAATTTTTCTTAATCAATCTTACAATTCCCATAGTTGCTCTTTATTTCTCTATGTTGAAAATGTTGGTAAATATTTTTAGACTAATTTTTAAATTAAATTTTATCTTGATTATATAAAATTTATTCTAACTATTGAGCTTTTTTTCAGAAAATAGATTTCATTTTCAACATTTTTGTTGGTTCTTTTTTATATTCTCTATTTTGTTTTATATTTACTGCTTTTTAAATTGTTTTTAATAAATGTTATTTCTTTACTTCTCTGACCAACCTAGACATGCTTTTGAGAAGTCTCCTTTGGAGTGTTACCCACATTCTTTTCATCTGGAATGGGTTGACACTTTGCTAACTTTCTTGGTTACCTTTCTTGGCATTTAATTTTTATATCTAATGAAAATTTTATATTTTGGTTTGGTAATCCATGGGAAATGAAAGATTTTTAGTTTCATATTTGTTTTCTGTTAACTTTCCTCTATTTCTCTCCATATAGAAGATTTGGGGGTTTTGTGTTTTCCTATACTTGTCCTTGTGACCTTACTGAAGCATCACCTGGTATAACATTGGTTTGAGTCTCCTGTCTTACCGTAACATAGCGGAGCCCCAAGAAATGGTCATATAAATAGTGAGTAGTTGATTCAGTTCCTGAGTCATGAGTGTGCGTCTTTTTTTGCTCACTACCCTAGGTACAAATATTCCCTTGAAAATCTAGCCCAAGGCAGTGTTTCAGTAGCTTTTTAACGTCTTCTTGTATGACTGAGAATTCTCATAGTAACTCTTGCCTCAAGCAGTGATTTTGACTCTTGCCTTCCATTTCATATGGATAATTTAAATATTAATTACCACATAGTTATCAAACTATTGGGCAACACTGCCTGCTTCCAGCCTTGAAGGCCATTAGGCCTGTAATTTTCTTCCAGGTTACCATTTTGTGCTTTTACTTCAGATCCATGCTTTATTGCTATTGATATGTGTTTGGAGTAGTAGTATATCTAACCATGCACATAATTGTTTGACTATAATTGTCCATTAAATATAATTTAAAATGAGACATATGACATTACAGAAAAGACTGGAAATAAAGATTTTTATCTTATTTCCCAAGTCTCAAAAGCTATCATGGAATAGTTTAAGAACTAAATAAGCTTCATTTGAAGATAATCTTTGACACTTTTTCTTGAATATTCCATTATTCTTATCCTGATAAGAGTTTTTCGATAGCCCTATTTTTCTTTCTGAAGTCTTTAATTAAAGTGGGCTTGGGTGATCAGGAATTAAGAAAGATAGAACCGTCAGTGGACATTTACAAAAAAATTTATTTCAGCCAGGCTCACGTCTGTAATCCCAGCACTTTGGGAGGTCAAGACAGGTGGATCACCTGTGGTCATGAGTTCAAGACCAGCCTGGCCAACATGGCAAAACGCCATGTCTACTAAAAACATAAAAATTAGCTGGGTGTGATGGCACATGCCTGTAATCCCAGCTACTTGGGAGGCTGAGGCAGGGAAATTGCTTGAACCTGGGAGGCAGAGATTGCAGTAAGCCAAGATTGCCCCATTGTACTCCAGCTTAGGTAACAGAGTGAGACTCTGTCTCAAAAAAAAAAAAAAAATCCATTTAATTGATTGGAGATGGCTTTAAGTATTGGGCGAGACACTATGTGAATCCTCAAAATACAATGCCTTCTGTTTGTACAAAGCTGACTGTGATATATATTGATTTTGAAACAAAATATTTGTTCATTCCTAAGAGACATTCCAAAATTCCCACAAGATTTAGCTCTTAGGAAATCAAACCACTGTGACAATGAGCCAGTCTATTGTTGCTTTGACTGACCCAGTTTTCCTGTGGAAGCAAGGCTTCATCAGATGGTAAAAATAGATAATGCTGCTTGTCAATTAAATACAAATTTTAGTAAAATAATGTGAAATATAAAATGGAAAACTGCATAGTCAAAATTTGAAAGGTCACCTGTGAGGCTCTAGTGATCCAATCATTTTTAAGTGAATAATAAAATTTTTTTGGGGGGGACAGACTGATTGAAAAGTCTGGTATACGAAATAGGTAGCTTCAGTTCATAAAGGAGATTAAAGGATAAGTATTTCTAAAGTTGTAATATTCCACTGACTGCCCAATAGCTTACAATATTATGTAATTCTAGAATAGCTAACACATTAAGTATTTCATACTGGGCACTGCTAATGCTGTTCATGTATTATCTTACTTAATCTTCCAAACAATTCAGTGAGGTAGGCATGATATTTATCCGTACTTTAGAGTCTGATAGTTAAAGTGGGTAGGTTACTTATCCATGAATGTGCAGTTAGTGTATCATAGATTCAGCCTTTAACCCAAGTTATTCTAAGCTTAGCAATTATTCTAATTTGTGTCTCAATAATTTAATAAATTTCCAATAGACAAAAAAAGTGGTGATATGAATTTTTGTAAATCTTTCAATTAGGACCAGATTGCAAAATAAAACTTAAAAGCAGGAAGTTCTCAAAAACTGATGGAAATGCATAAAAAAATAGATGAGTCTACTTGAAGGGACTTCCTCTAACCAAATATGAAATATTTTGAACATCAAAATTACAATTACATCAATGGATTAAAATGTAATGAAAAATTGTTACTGGATCCATTATGTTGCTTAAATAAGAGGGAGGAAGGAGGGAAGAAAAGCCTTTGTTTTTTTCTTTTTCTTTACTCTTTTCTTTTTTTTGAGGTAAAGTCTTTCTCCATTGCCCAGGCTGGAGTGCAATGGCACAATCATAGCTCACTGTACTCACAGTCTCCCAAGCTCAAGAGATCCTCCCACCTCAGCTTCCTAGGTAGCCTGGACCACAGATGCACATCACCACACACAGATAATTTTTCAACTTTTTTTGTGGAGACGGGTTCTCTCTTTGTTGCCCAGGCTGGTCTCAAGCTTATGAGTTCAAGCCATTTCCTGCCTCAGCCTCCCAAAATGCTGGAATTATAGGCATGAACCAGCATGCATGGCTAACTTTTCTTAATAGAAGAATGCCAACTAATAAATGTAGAAAGAATGATAGAGATAGAAAATTACCATTTGCAAGTATCATTGTAATAATTGATTCAGTCAAAGGTTACCAATAAACACTGAAATTATTGGATTACAGATTTTGAGAATAAGATATTCATGCAGTGTCAAAATGTTACTCCACAGATTTCTTGTCAGTTATGAAGAGAAGAGGGTCCTTTGCAATGAGATAGTTGATGAACATGACCTTAATCACACGTTCAAAAGTAATGTCATCAATTATTTAGAGAAAAATTCTAAAACTGTGTTTCTCTTCTGCTCTTATACCACCACAGCAATCATCAACATAGAAGACTTATGTGAGCAAATGTCTGGGAATTTTCCCCCACACACCAAGTAGCAGACACCAGCTGGCTGTCCTCCAATTCAATTGCAACACTATCTGGAGATAGTGTTAGATCCCGCAGGCTGAGAGGTCAGTCCCTAGGACTGTTCCCCAAACCCCAGAAATTAGTCTGGGCTTCCAGAACTTCTGATCAACTGGCTGCAAATTGGGGTTCTGGAATTCCCTGCCCGCCCTGGGTGTGCCACCCTCCAGGAACCTCCTCATTTTCTGCTATCTGGAAGCCCAGGAACCCAGCCTCTTGGATTTTGGTGGAAGCTGAATGATGTTAGCATTCTTTACCCCAAGACATAGGGAGGGACCCTCTGTGGAAAGGGTCTTAAAACCCACAGTCAGGGAGGTTGGGTAAAACTGGAGTCCTGCATTGAGGCAGGTGAAAAGGAGGCAGAAGATCAGAGTGATTCTATTTCCTAAAGCCTGCCCCTGAGGCCTAACTACCCAAATTAAAACAGAAGGTTGTAACAAGGGCTATGGAAGTTATGAGCCAGGAACTACGAAAAAAACAGTGTGTGTGGGCGTACATATAAAATTGTCAGATTTTCCTATTATTGGTATGATGTTATTATATATATATACACATATATGTATATGACATATAAATGTCATATACATATGCACATATGTATATGATATGCATATGTATATAATATGTACATATGCATACATGTATATAATATGTATATGTATATACATAACATCATACCAATAATAGGAAGACATGCCAAATTCTGTTACTTTGTTATGATATAAGTATATAATACCTATTATAAAATATTTTTGAAAAAATATTTAATATGTATATAATCAAGGAGAAACAATTATAAAATTCTAGAATGTAATATGATCTACTGAATAACTTGGCCAGACTTAAAAAAAGGGCAATGTCATGGGAAAAAAAAGAAAAAGAAGGAGTAGAAGGAAGAGAGGAAGAAGGAGGAAAAGAAAAGGAGTTGACAGTTCTAGGAGAGTAAAGGGACTTGATAACTTAAATGCAAAGTGATATTTGATTGGATCCCATATAAATGTTAAAATGACCATAAAAACTATTGAGACAATGGGGAAATTTGAATGTGAACTATTTTATACAATATTAATCAATGCTAAATGTCGCGAGTGTGATGGTATTACCCATGTGCTGAAAAATGTTCTTATTCTTAATAGATACATGTCGAAATATTTAGGGTGATGGATTATGATATCTGCATTTTACTTTTAAATGGATCAAAAACAGGTGCATCTAATAAAGGGTATGTGAGTATGTATTGTACTGTCTTACTCAACACTTCTGAAGACTTGAAATTTTGCAAAATAAGAAAATGTTGGAAAAATAAAAATTTCATATATTTGTATAATTGATTTCATAAACTTATTTGACTTCAATAATGTTCTAATGTAATAATGACTGAGGATATTTGGCAAAAAACTCTAATTAGTAAAAACTCCTCCCCATTAAGTGGTCATGTCTCTCCTATGAAAGACATCGTCTCCTATGACGATTTTCCTTTTCTATTTTTTCTTTCTTTGTTCTTCTCTTTTCTTTTTTTTAGGAAGAAGTATAGGAATATTCACTGGCTCAAAGCAACATAATTCCAAGCTATGCATCACCATTTCTCTGATGACTGCAGAAATGTTTTCTCTACCTTCCTAGTTAAACTTGGCTGATGGAAGGCAATGTTAAAACTTTGACATTTGGACTTGGCAAATACAGAATTCTCTTAAATATAAACTTAGAAATAACAGATGGAAACTTTACGGTTTCTTAGGTTATTCAAGAAGTAGGCCATTCATCACTTACAGTTTAATTTTTTAAAAGCCACAGTAAGCTACTAAAAGAGTTCTACTTAGGTAAGCATGCATATTAATTAGAAAATATTTATGTTTTATTCTAGTTTAATGTTTCTATGTTTCAGGTTCAAAAACTTATGCTAAAGCAAGCACTTTTAAGAACTTTATACATTAGCTATAATGTGAAAATTTTCTACCCTATTTAGGTATTATTCCCACACTTTAAAAATGAGAAAACAACTCAGAAATGTTAAGTATTTTGCCCAGGTCCCTACTACTTGCTTAGTGTTTGAGTTAGGCTTCAAAACAGATCTATCTTGCTGCAAAGCCCTTTCCCTATCTACCACCACAGACTGTTTCCTTTATTGACTATCTTAGTTCATATACTCTACAATGCATGGTTGGCAAGAGTAAAAATTATGTGTTTATGTATGTGTACAGATACTCATAGCCTACTATACAGCATCAAATAAATAATTCAGTCTTTATTGTTTATTCAAATCTTCTGCTGTTTATTCAAGGTAAATGACTGGAGGGTAATGAAAAGACAAATAAAACATGGCTTCCTCCTTTAATAAAACTTTTGGATAGAGAACAAATTTTCTTTTCTACTTTTATTTTAGATTCAGGGAGTACATGTGCACATTTGTTACAAGTGTATATTGTGTGATGCTGAGGCTTGGGATACAATTGAACTCGTCACCCAGGTAGTGAGCCTAAAACCCAAAAGATAGTTTTTCAGCCTTTGCCCCACTCCCTCCCTTCCTCTCCCTCTTGCAGTGCCCAGTGTCCCTTGTTCCCATCTTTATGTCCCTGTGTACCTGATATTTAGCTCCCACTTATAAGGGCAGTATTTGGTTTTCTGTTCCTCCATTAGTTTGCTTAGGGTAATGGCTTCCAGTTGCATCCATGTTGCTGCAAAAGACATGATTTCAGGGAATGAAATTTTTTTAAAGTTCAAAGACATCCATAGCAGAGTTGGCTTCCTGACCAATACAATTCATTTTACTCTTTCTATTTCATAGAATTTATATTCTATTCATAGTTCTAAGGGAATTGTTAATGGAAAATTTTTGTCCAGCAAAATAACTTAATTTCTCAGTTCCCTTTACATCATGGCATTGTCAAGAGTTCTCGTCAATAAAAAGCAAATGAAATGGATGTTTTTACTTCCAAGACATAGGTTTTAAAAAGCTAGTGTGCTTTGTCATACCTTTTACTTTTTCATCTACTGAAACCTAGATGGTGCTGTCAAAAGATGAGATGAGCTAGGGTCATGGGTCATTATGTTGCAGAAAGCCACGACAGACCAGGAGCACTTGTCTCAGCCTGTTATGAGTTAAAAATAAACTACCAATGAATTAATATGTTTATTTGCTACAACCATTAGTTTTTTCCCAAATAGTACAGATATTAGTACCTTGAAGTCAAGTCTTATTATAACAAAACCAAAAAATATGTTACACTGGCTTAACATTTTGTGTTAAGGAGAAAACAGGTGTTGGAGGTTAGAAATATAGAGACCCTGTTATAAGAAATCAAAACCTTTAACAAATTACCTTCTTTTCTAACCATCAAGACAAGCCAGGTACCCACAGAGCCTGTACCTCTAAGGAAAGAGATTAGAAAACTCAAAAAAGTTATAGTGTATTGTTATTTGCTATGTGTAACAAGGTACTAGAAAAGATATGAGCTAAGGCAGGTATTAAGAGGTTTAAGAGAAGAAATAAAAGAAAATTATGAAAATTCAAGAATTTTGTTCTGTAGAGTTGGAAAAGCATTCTGTTTTTGAAACCCCAAATAACTGAAAATAAACTTTTAAAAAGTGTAGTGCTATAAAACCCCATTAAATTGTTCCAGTTAGACAAATAGGTTTATATTTGAGGTAGAGATCATATTAAGGAGTTTTCTTTCACTCTAAGTCTGTTGTTTCAGATGCCAGTAGCTATAATCAAATTGAAAAGAGGCATTTAGATGACAAAGCAAGGAAAAAAGTCAGCATGTGAACTATGTCCAAGAAATAGTTTTTGATGAGGTTACTGACAAATGAAAATGGCTACAAGAAACTTGATTAGAAGTTCATTAATCTTTGTAATTGTATTGCTGGATAAACTATGAGTCTGACATGAAAAAGGCTTTGACTGAGATTTTTCCAGAGAAAATAATATATGGGGAAGAGCCACTCGGAAGGCATTAGGTTGAACAATGTATAAAAGAATTCCTCCCAGAAAGCAGAATATCCATGAGGGCACTGGAAAAGTCCCAAGGAAAGATTTCTCACAATGCCTGACCAGCAGAATTCCATTACTTTTATGAGTCACTCTCAGTTAGGTATTCCCACTTTTTCTTTCCAAAAGAGAGATTTTAATGCAGATATTCTGCCTCTGCCTCAGCACTTTATTTTTGGTGTGGAGCAGAAGACAAATAATTTGTCTTTCTAATTTATAATTTACTGGATTATAAAGAGTGATATTTGAACCAGAAGGGTGGTACCGAGCATGAGGTTTTGGAGTTTGAGCTAGATAAGATAACTGGATTTACCTTCTGTATTAGTCCATTCTCACATTGCCATAAAGAACTACTTGAGACTGGGTAATTTGTGAAGAAAAGAGGTTTAATTGACTCACAGTTCCATAGGCTGTACAGGAAGCATGGCTAGGAGGCTTCAGGAAACTTAAAGTCATGGTGGAAGGTGAAAGGGAAGCAAGCAAGTCTGACAATGGTGGAGCAGGAAAGAGAGAGAGCAAAGGGGTACGTGCCAGACACTTTCAAACAACCAGATCTCCTGAGAACTCACTCACTATCACCAGAACAGCAAGGAGGAAGTCCACCCCCATGATTCATTCACCTCATCGGGACTCTCCACGGACACATAGGGATTACAATTTGAGGTGAAATTTGGGTGAGGACACAGAGCTAAATCATATCCCCTTCCTTGAGGAGAACTGTGTTTCATGTGTAAGAGAAAGGTGTAACGGCAGAATTTTGCAAAGTTGCCAGCTATGATATAGATTCTGTGCTCTAGTTGCCATGGAATAGTTATCACTGGGAAGACCATTTTTATAAATTTACATTGAAACTAAAAATTATCAGTCTTTTTAATGTTTGCCAATCTGATGGATGATAAATTTCTCATTATTATTTTACAACATGCTTTCCTGATAGTGAACTTGTGCACATAACAAGGTATGTTTATTGGCCATTTTTGCAGTTATTTTCTGTAAATTGCCTGGTTGTAGAGCAGATACCATTTATGTACCACTTCATATTCATTTCATCTAACATATTCTGAGACCTTGGACATTTGTGTTGTTCAACACACTACTGGGGTGACCAATTCCGTATGAGCTCTGACTGCGTTATGCGGGAATAATGCGATGATTCCTCAACTCATGCCTATTTGATGAGCCCCTTAGCTTCAACCTCACAAGATCTGTTTGGAATCATGTATGTATAATCCAGTAGTCTGGGAAAGTTAAAGTCCCCCGAGGCACAATTTTCACAAGAGTGAGACAGAACGAAAAATAAATACCAAGAATGACTCTAGAACAGAGGCCTCAGAATGAGATTTGAGGCTAGATTACTCATCATTCTAAAGGCAATAGGAACCCCAAGGTAGGTGGCAAGTGGAGTGGCTATAATCCTTCTATAATCCTTGGTACACAAGAGATTTTTATCATAAAATAAAATCTTATATACAACTTATATGATAAAATCTTTCTCTCTCTTGAGCCACTCCATTTGGATTATATAATTGTATAAATATATATTATATATAATATTATATATTATGTATAATACATAATATTATATATAATATTTTATATATAATATATATAATGTTATGTATTATATATTATATATTATATATAAAATATAATATTATATATATTATATTTTATATATAATATTATATATAATATATAAATAATAAATATATAATATACATTATGTAAATATTATATATATAAAATATATATAGTATATAATATATATTATATATAATATATTATATATAATATATATTATATATAATATATTATATATAATATTATATTTTATATATTATATATAATATTATATTTTATATAATATTATATATAATATATAAATAATAAATATATATAATATATATTATATATACTTAAATAATATATAGTTATATATTATATATATTTATATGATATAAATAATTATATATAATATATAATCTATTATCTATTAATATACAAAATAATAAATATATATAAATAATATATAAATGTAATGTCTATAATAATATTATATTTATATTTATATATTTATTATTTTATATGTTTATATTATATATAATTATATTACATAATATATAAATATGCATAATATATAAATATACATAATATATAATTACACATAATATATAAACATATATAATATATAATTATATATAATATATAAATATATAATATAGATATGCATAATAGATAAATATATATAATATATAAATTTACATAATATATAAACATATGTAATATATAATTATATATTATATATAAACATATATAATATATAATTATGTATAATATATAATATATAACTATACATAACATTATTATAATATTAATATATATTATTTTATTACATATTATATTATATATTATATATTATATATAATTATATATTATGTATGTTATATATAATATATATAACATATATAATATATAATTATATATAATATATAACTATACATAATATAATTCTATATAATATATAATATATAATTATATATAATATAATTATATATTATATATTATATATGATTATATATTATATATTATATAATTATATGTAATATATAATATATAATTATATGTTTACATAATATATTTATATATCATATATCAATATATTAAATAAATATATCATATATCAATATATTAAATAAATATATCATATATCAATATATTAAATAAATATATATAATATATCAATATATTCTATAAATATATATAATATATCAATATATTCTATAAATATATAGAATATATTAATATATTCTATAAATATATATAATATATTAATATATTCTATAAATATATATAATATATTAATATATTCTATAAATATATAGAATATATTAATATATTCTATAAATATATAGAATATATTAATATATTCTATAAATATATTAATATATTAATATATTCTATAAATATATTAATATATTAATATATTCTATAAATATATTAATATATTAATATATTCTATAAATACATAAATATATTAATATATTCTATAAATACATAAATATATTAATATATTCTATAAATATATATAATATATTAATATATTCTATAAATATATAAATATATTAATATATTCTATAAATACATAAATATATTAATATATTATTATATTCTATAAATACATAAATATATTAATATATTCTATAAATACATAAATATATTAATATATTCTATGAATCTATAGAATATATTAATATATTCTATAAATATATATAATATATTAATACATTCTATAAATATATTACTATATTAATACATTCTATAAATATATATATTAATACATTCGATAAATATATATGATATATTAATACGTTCGATAAATATATATGATATATTAATACGTTCGATAAATATATATAATATATTAATACATTCGATAAATATATATAATATATTAATACATTCTATAAATACATATAATATATTAATATATTCTATAAATATATAATATATTGATACATTATATAAATATATAATATATTGATATATTTTATAAATATGTAATATATTGATATATTTTATAAATATGTAATATATTGATATATTATATATAATATATAATATTATATATAATATATATATTATATATATAATATATCAATATATTATAGAATATATATAATAATATATATTATATATATAATATATCAATATATTATATAAATATATATAACATATAAATATACAATATATAATATAATATATATCATATAATTATTATATAATATATAATTATATTTATATATTATATGTAAAATATATGTTACATAATTATTATATAATGATATATATATTATATTCATATATTATATAATATATAATATATAATATATATTTATATAGAATATATAATTATATATTCTATATAAATATTATATATAATTTATATATAAATACATATAAATATATTTATTTTCATTTTTTATTTTATTTATTTTATTTTTTATTTAATTATATAATTATATCAGATATAATTATATATGATATAATTATATCAGATATAATTATATCAGATATAATTATATCTGATATAATTATATCATATATAATTATATCTGATATAATTATATCATATATAATTATATCTGATATAATTATATCAGATATAATTATATCATATATAATTATATCTGATATAATTATATCATATATAATTATATCATATATAATTATATCAGATATAATTATATCAGATATAATTATCTTATATAATTATATCATATATAATTATATCTTATATAATTATATCATATATAATTATATCTTATATAATTATATCATATATAATTATATCTTATATAATTATATCATATATAATCATATATATAATATATAATTATACATAATGTATAAATATATGTAATATACATAATTATATATAATATATAAATATATGTAACATATAATTATATATAATATATAAATATATATACAATCCTGGATTTTTTATATATATATATAAGTATATGAAAGTATATGAAATCTGTCTCTCTCTCTCTCCATATACTTATATGTGAGCCTAGGGTCTCTTCCTTGTGTGTGTATATGTATGTGTATATATATATATATACATATACACACATACATATATATACACATATACGTATATATACACACATATACAGATATATATATATGGAGAACGAGAGAGCGCGCAAGAGAGACTGTGTTGAAAATAGCCTTAACATCTAATTGTAATGCTTCAGAGGCACAAAACAGATTGAACGTGCAGCTTCAAAAGTCTCTTATGTGAAAGTCAGACACTGACAAGATAAGGAAGAGACCCTAGGCCTGAGATGGGGATGTTTGAATAAAGGGCCTGAGAATACTGAACATATCAATTTCCCTGAAATTTCTAGGTCAGTAGAAGTACCTCCCCACTCCCACTTTCCAAAAGAAACTGACTTTTCCTTGCCTCGAGGTTATGCTGTGGCCTTGTCTGAAAGCAGATGCTGTATTAGATGATGCTTACACCTCCCAGTCCTTATTGTGCCAGGATCAGTTTTCATAGTCTGAGTTGGAAAGTACAGTCTAAGCTCCAGAAGAAATAGCTTAAACACAAAAAAGTTGAAGGAACTAGTTAATATATGCCAGCAAGGACCAAGGGAAAACACATGGGGAAGGATATTAAGAAGGTTGAAAGAAGAGGGTAGATTTTTAGGCTGGAAAAAGAAGAACTTTTTGACATTGGGATACTCACCTGTGCTTCAGACTTCAACATTTCAGCAAGAATGCTTGGATGAGTCACAATACTATATTGGGGTGTTTCCTCAAATGTATGTGATTAGTATAGCTTGGGCATATGCTAGTCACATTCCTCTCACTCTCAGTTATCTATGCTACCAAATAAAGTAGGAGTACATGGGTATTTTATTGCCTCAGCTTTGCTTTCTGGAGAAATCAGGCTAAGTTTAGCTGTTTGATGCTTTGTTACTACTTTGTAGAAACTCCTTACATTGTAAATTTATATTATATGTATATGTAGGTTATAGTACATGTAACATATAATACATATATAATATGCTATATTTATGTTTTAATATAATACATATTTACTTTCTGTATCATAGATGTTTTCATCCTTTTCTGTATATAGTGCAAATATTTATCTTTCATCTTTGTTTTTTGTCTTTTAACTTTATATGTGGTGCCTTTTACCAAATAGACATTTTTGACTTTAATATGTAATTTTAATATATAATTACTAATTCTAATATAAAATTAATTTTAATATATAATTATAGACAAATCATGTTAATTTTTCTTGAATGAATTCTGGGATGTTGTGTTACTTAAGAAGTCTTTCCAACCCTAAGGGGAGAAAAACAGGACTAGAGTTCTATTTATTTGTTCTTTCTTCTATCCATTTGATGACTGCTAGTTTTCATATGATACAGTTGGAGACACTTCCTGCCTTTTGTCTTACTGATGATTACATCAATTGATTTACTACTAGTAGTAGTACTAATTTTAAATTCTTCATTTCTTAGGGAAAAATACATGTTTATAGTGGAGGATAATTGTATTATTACTGGTTTGAATTAAAATTACTTATTACTGGATTGGATTGAAATTATATTGTTAGGATATTTAATATACATTAAGTATAATTGTTTAAAGTGGGCATGGTAGGAAAGATCTGCCTTAAGCGTGCATATATGTGTGTACGTGTTTACTGAAATATTTATGCAGTGAGACTGAAGAAACAAGAAGTAGGAAGCTCTGGAGCCAGACTGCCTGGGCTCAAAAATATAATTCAATAATAATGTTTATATAACTTTACAAAACTAACTTAAATTTTCTCCCTCCATTTTGGCATCTGTAAAACCAAGATAAAAGTAACAGCTGCTTTAAATTATTATATTAGTATATTTTTCATTTACTACATTAAAAGTGCCTAAACAGTGCTTTTTTTTTTTGACAGAGTTTTGCTCTTGTTGCCCAGGCTGGAGTGCAATGGCGCGCTCTTGGCTCACCGCAACCTCTGCCCTTGGGTTCAAGCGATTTTCCTACCTCAGCCTCCCGAGTAGCTGGGATTACAGTTATATGCTACTACACCCAGCTAATTTTGCATTTTTAGTAGAGGCAGGGTTTCTCCATGTTGGTCAGCCTGGTCTAGAACTCCCGACCTCAGATGATTTGCCTGCCTCGGCCTCCCAAAGTGCTGGCATTACAGGCATGAGCCACTGCACCCAGCCATACCGTGCATTTTATATAGCAGGGTCTCTAAATGTTATCACTTCCCCTCATTTTTCCTATATTATTATTATTGTTATTTTTTTTTTTACTATTGTTTTTATGTAAGGCTTACACATTACAGTTGTTCATGGACTCCACTTCGATTTGTGTCATATTCCTGGTCTTGATTAGGCAGGAATTCCTGGTCTTGATTAGGCATATTCCTGGTCTTGATAGGCAGGGTCTTGAGACCCTGATCTATTTTTCTTTTGTCTGCCATATTTTCATTCTTTATATGAATGACTTGCTTCATAAGTTGAACTGTGTAGTTTTCAAACCTGTTTTTGTCTATTCTAACAAATTTTATATTTCTAAAAATGCTAATAAAATGAACCGAACTACTGGTCCTGGAGGATTTGGGGTGTTGATGGGTAATTATTTGATAATTTTATTAGTTTCCTGTTCCTACATGAATGAATTTAGTAATAAATATATTTCCTGAAAATCAGTATTTTGATATTTATTAGCATGAAATGATAACTAGTATGCTTCTTTATTTAAAAAACTCATGAATATAAGTTATAAATTCTGAAACAAGTTGGGGTTTCTGGGAGGCAGAAACCTTTAGTGTTTTTTTGTTTAGTGTTCAAAAGTTTATAGAGAGTGCTTTTGACATCAACACCTGTGGATGGCAGGGGTAGAAGCAGAGTAGGGCAGAAGTCAAGATATTTTAACTGGATTGAGAGCCTCAGCTGACCTAATTAGGTCCTTCTGAGCCGAAATGGACCTTCTGGTTATCCCACAGTGAATAGCCAGAACTTTATACCTTCACCTTGATCAGTCCTTGGCTGTGAGGAAAGGACATGCTCTTGGGAGAGGAGTCTATGAAGGAGTTGACAGCTGAAAGTCATCCTTTCACAGCACACCCAAAGGCAGGATAAAGAGTATTCCCTTGAAGAGTGATGTGGTTAATGCGTTGCAAAGCCCATCATAGATTCCTGTTTATAATCATTCTTTTTTCTTTCTTGTTACTTTAAGCAAAATAGCAAGAGATTTTCAGAACATTTGTCTATATTATTTTAAAAACCGTGCTTTTATTTGTGCTTTTTAAAAATTTACTAATTTATTTTTTCTTCTCATTTTCTTTCTTTTTTTCTTTCTTTCTCTCTTTTCTTTCTTTCTTTTTTTTTTTTTTTTTTTTTTTTTTTGAGATGGAGTTTCACTCCTGTTGCCCATGCTGCAGTGCAATGGCATGATCTAGGCTCACTGCAACCTCCCCTCTCGGGTTCAAACCATTCTCCTGCCTCAGCCTTCCGAGTAGCTGGGATTACAGGCATGCGCCACTATGCCCGGCTAATTCTTTTTTTCTTTTTTCTTTTTTTTTTTGTATTTTCAGTGGAGACAGGGTTTCTCCATGTTGGTCAGGCTGGTCTCAAACTCCCGACCTCAGGTGATCCCCCTGCCTCGGCCTCCCAAAATGCTGGGATTACAGGTGTGAGCCACCATGCCCAGCCTTTTTCTTCTCATTTTCACACACTCATGATTTCCTTGGGGTTTATTTTTAAATTATCTTTCTAACTAAGTTGAATATTTAGTTGAATATTATATTAATTTTTAGTTCCACACCAGAAAGTCTTTAGTCATCTTATATTTCACACTTTTTAAAAACAAATTTATGAGGTATATATGCAATTTTTTATATGTAAAGATTGGATAATGGTCAGATCAGGGATTTTAGGGTATTCATTATCCAAATAATTTATATCATACCCTCTAATTTCCCGTCATCCATCCCTAGACTCCCCAACCCTCTGTGTCTCCATTGCCTAACATTCCACTCTCTAAATCTGTGTGTACACGTTTTTTAGCACCCACTTACTAGTGAGATCATGAGATATTTGACTTTCCATGCCTGGCTTATTTCTCTTAAGATAATGTCCTTTAGGTTCATCCATGTTGTTGCAAAAGACATAATTTTATTGTTTTTTTATAGCAGAATAATATTTTATTATGTATACGTACCACATTTTAAAAATCCAATCATTCATTGATGGACACTTAGGTTGATTCCACATCTTTGTTATTATGAGTAGTACTGCAATAAACATACTACCGATATCTTTTTGATATAATGATTTATTTTCTTTTGAGTAGATACCCAATAGGGGGATTGCTGGATCTAATGATAGTTCTACTTTAGTTCTTCATGATATCTTAATACTCTTGCCATAGTTGCTGCACCAATTTACATTCCCACTAACAGTGTATTTACTTCTCTTTTCTTCACATCCTTACCCATATCAGTTATTTATTTCTTTTTTAATTATCATCATACTGACTGAGGTAAGATTCTATCACTTTGTGGTTTTAGTTTGCATTTTTCTGATGAGTATTGATGTTGAACATTTTTAATATGTCTGTTGGCCATTTATGTGTCTTATTCTAAATATGTTTGTTCATATCCTTTGCCCACAATTTAATGGGATCATTTGGGGGTATTTTGTTGTTATTGTTGAGTAGCTTGAGTTCCTTGAATTATCTGGATGTTAGTCCCCTGATGGATTAGTAGTTGGCAAATATTTTCTCCTGTTCTGCAGGTTGTCTATGCACTCTATTGATTATTGATTTTGCTTTATAGTAGATTTTTAGTTTAATTAAGTCCATTTTGTCTATTTTTTTTATTTTGTGGTCTCTGCTTTAGAGGTCTTAGTCATAAATTATTTGCCTAGATCAATGTCTAGAAGTGTTTTTTCTACATTTTTATTGGTATATTTATAGTTTTGGGTCTTATGTTTAAGTCTTTAATCCATATTAAGTTGATTTTTGTATATGGTGAGAGTTAGGGATCTACTTTTATTCTTCTGCATATGGAAATTTAATTTTCCCAACTCCTTTTTTGAAAAGAATGTTTTCCCAATGTATATTCTTTTTAGCTTTGCCAAAAATCAGTTGGCTGTAGGTATGCAGCTTTAGTTTTGGCTTCTCTCTTTTGTTCCATTGATCTATTTATCTATTTTTATACCAGTACAATACTGTTTTGGCTACTATAGCCTAATTCAGTGAAATGTGACACTGATATTTTCATTGTGATCACACTGAATCTATAGATAGTTTTGGACAACATGGTAATTTTAACAATATTAATTATTTCAATCCATGAGCATGGGCTGTTTTTCCCTTTGTGTTAGTGTCATCTATGATTTCTTTCATTGGTGTTTTTTAGTTCGCCCTGTAGAGATCTTTCATTTCCTTGGTTAAATTTATTCCTAGTCATTTTAATTTTTGGAGTTACGTAAATGAGATTGCCTTCTTGTTTTCCTTCTCTGCTAGATTGTTATTGGTGTAAAGAAATTCTACTGGTTTTTGTGTGTTGTCTTTGTATCCTGAAACTGCTAAGTTCATTTATCAAATCTAAGTGATTTCTGTGGAGTATTTAGGTTATTCTGTATACAAGATCCTATCATCAGCAAACAGGGATAGTTTGAGTTTCTATTTTTCAATTTTTATGCCTTTTATGTATTTCTCTTGCCTATTACTCTGGCTGGGATTTCCAGTGCTATGTTGAATGGGACTGGTGAAAATGGGCATCCTTGTTTTGTTCCAATTCTTAGAGAAAATGCTTTGAATTTTTTCCTATTGGGTATAATGTTACCTGCGGATTTATTGTATGTGTTCTTTATTATTTGGAGGTATGTTCCTTCTAAGCATAATTCATTGGGAGGTTTTTATCATGAAGGATGTTTTTATGCATTTATTGAGATGATCATGTGATTTTGTCCTTGATTCTGTTTAGGTGATGTATCACATTTATTGATTTGTGTCTGTTGAACCAACCTTGCCTCCCTGGTGTAAAACCTGCCTGATTATAGTGTATTATCTTTTTTCTTGTGCTGCTGTATTTGGTTTGCCAATATTTTGTTGAACATTTTGGCATCTATATTTATCAGAAATATTGGTCTTTAGTTTCCTTTTCTGGTTTTGTCTTGTCTGGCTTTGGTATCAGGTGGTACTGACCTCATAGAATGGATTAGGGAGAATTCCCTCTTCCTTGAGTTTTTGAAACAGTTTCAGTAGGATTACTACTAGTTCTTCTTTGTACATCTGGTAGAATTCAGTTGTGAATTCATTTAGTCCTGGGCTTTTCTTTCTTGGGAGATGTTTTTATTACTGATTTAATCTCATTGTTGGTTGTTGGTCTGTTCAGGTATTCTATTTCTTCCTGGTTCAGTCGTGGGAGGTTGTATGTTTCCAGGAATTTATTTATTTTCTCTTGGCTTTCTGGTTTGTGCACATATAGTTGTTTATAATAGTCTCTGGTGATCTTTTGTATTTCTGTGATATTTGCTGCAATGTCTCCTTTTTATCTCTGATTTTGTTTATTTAGGTCATCCCTCTTCTTTGTTAGTATAGCTAGCAGTTTATCAATTTTCTTTATCTATTTGAAGAACCAACTTTTAATTTTGTTGGTCCTTTTTTCTTTTTTTTTGGTCTGTATTTCATTTATTTCTGCTCTGATCTTTGTTATTTCTTTTATCCTGATAATTTGGGGTTTGGTTTGTTTTTGCTTTTCTAGTTCCTTGTGGTGCCCTTTCACATTGCTAATTTGTAATCTTTCTACTTTTTTGATGTAGGCTTTTAATGTTATAAATTTTCTTTTTACCACTGGTTTTGCTATATCCCACAGGTTTTAGTATGCTGTGTTACTATTTTCGTTTACTTCAAAACATTTTTAAATTTTCATCTTAATTTCTTCATTAACCCAATGGTCATTCAGGAGCATGTTGTTTAATTTCTACATATTTTTGTTTGTTTGTTTTTGAGTTTTCAAAGTTTCTCTTGGTATTGATTTTCATTGTGGTCGGAAAAGACACTCAATATTATCTCAATTTGTAAAACTTTGTTGAGAATTGTTCTGTGGTCTAACATACATTTTATCATTGGGAATATTCCATGAGCTTATGAAAAGAATGCATATTCTGCAGTTGTTGGGAAGGATGTTCTGTAAATGTCTGTTAGGTCCATTTGATTTAAAGTACAATTTTAAGTCTGTTGTTTGTTGGTTTTCTGTCTAGATGATCTGTATAATGCTGTGAGTGGGGTGTTGAAGTCCTCTACTGTTACTACATTGCTGTATGTCTCTCTCTTTAGGTCTAGTAATATTTGTTTTATGAATCTGGGTGCTCCAGTGTTGGGTGAATATATTTAGCATTGTTATATACTCATGCTAAATTGATAGCTTTAGCATTATATATGACTTTTGTCTTTTTTAAAACTGTTTTTGACTTAAAGTCAGATTTATCTAAGAATTGCTACTCTTGCTCACTTTTTCTGCAGGTTATTTCATAATAATAATATGGGTTGTTTCATATTAATTAACATTATTGGTTATTTCATAATAATAATTGTTAATAAATCAAAGTTATTTGAATACTTACTGGTCTGAAAATTTTGAAAGAGTATAAACTTTTAAAAAATATATCTTAGTTGCATTTTCCAACAATATGCTCAAAATATTTACATTTAATTTCCAAACACATTTTCAGGTAAAATGACTCTAAATTTAAAGAAATAAATTTTAAATTTAAAGTCATTTAACATTTTAATTAAACATTTAAATTTTTAAATTTAAATTTTTAATTTCTTTAAATAAAAGAACTTATTTATTCTGTAATTAAAGAATACATGACGGCCAGGTGCGGTGGCTTATGCCTGTAACCCCAGCACTTTGAGAGGCCAAGGCTGGTGGATCACCTGAGGGCAGGAGTTCAAGACCAGCCTGGCCAGCATGGTGAAACCTTGGCGCTACTAAAAATACAAAAATTTGCTGGGTGTGGTGGCATGCACCTGTAATCAAAGATACTCAGGAGGCTGAGGCAGGAGAATAGCTTGAACCCCGGAGGAGGAGTTTGCAGTGAGTAGAGATTGTGAGATCGTGTCGCTGCATTCCAGCTTGGGCAACAAGAGCGAAATTCTGTCTCAAAAAAAAAAAAATTATTATTATTGCAGAATAAATATAATACAGAGTCCAAAAATTTGATAACTCATGGAAATGGTTCAACTTTAGTTGGAATATTTTTATATAGAGCAACTTTAATAATAACTTAGAGTTCAAGTAGGTGGGTGGTTAAGCCCATTATTTCTTATTGCAGGTTGGCTGTGGCTCAAATTTAGTGTTGGCGATACTCTATAATTGTGTTTTTATAGTTTTATAGTTTAGTTTTCTTCCTTAGACACATGATCTCCCTCTTGTCCAGTGGCTTTAGAATCCTTATTTTCATTTTCTAGGCCAGCAGTAAGGGCTTGAATTTGGATTTCACAACAGTTTTAAGTTAATTGGTGTGCCTTTTTGCTGCCAAGACTGATCCTCCAGAATGGAGAGCAGATGTTGTCAATGGTTCTGTCTTAGTTTATTTGGGCTGCTATAACAAATATCATAAACTGGGTGGCTTATGAACAACAGAAGTTTATTTTTCACAGGTATGGAGGCTGGGAACTCCAAGATCAAGGAGTTTCCACATTCAGTTTCTGGTGAAGGGCCGCTTCCTGGTTCACAGACCATCTTTCTCACATGGCAGATAGAGCAAGGGAGTTCTCTGAATCCTTTTAATAATATCACTAATTCTATTCATGAGCATTCCATCCTCATGATCTAAGCATGTCTCAAATATCCCACCTGAAAATGCCATCTTGAGAACTGGATTTCAAAATATGAATTGGAATGTAGTTGGTGGTGAAAATATTCATTCTGTAGCAGCTTGTTACTCCAAATTCCCAGTTCCCGACTGAGTAATGAAAAAGTTGATGCTATGTTTGGCTTCAAACTACACATCAATACACAAAAGTGGAAGGTCTAGTTGTTATTATCAGACTACTGTTTCCCATCATGATGCTCTTATTGGTTATGCCTTTGTCCTACTTTTCAATGATTATCTTGTCATTCTTTTCAGCCATATATTCAGGTATTCTACTTAAAGAGCTCTTTGCCACATCATGACAGGTATTTTGAGTACTGAGTTTATTCTTTGAAAATACGTGACAAAATTTAGCACCTCCAAAATAGCAGAGGGGATCGTTCCAACATTACTTCTAAGACCTTAACATCAATGAACTTGGGGCCAAAAGTAGACACAAAATGTACCCAAATCCAATTGAACATCACTTAAATGTACCTGAAAATTTTGTAGGTGCCAGATAGAAAAATTTGAAAAGGAGTCAGGAGAGAACTAAGCAGTAAATAACAAACTCAATCAAGAAGTAAAACATCATATGGTAGGACTTAAGAATTAAACATTCAACTTAGAGAGAGGTAATGTATTTATAACTTAAATCTAGAAGATTTGTTAAATAAATTTAATTAAATAAAAATAGAATTCATGAGTTTTATAAATGCAGTTATATTGTTTATAATCGTTTCATTGACTCTGTTTCTAAATGAAAAATGTCAAAGTTTTCCTACAGTTCATCCAATGTTACCATGAAAATAAACTTAAAATTTGCCAGATTAATAAAATCTTTAAGCTGGCTTTATATGTCTTTTCTGCTGCTGGAATAACAACTTACCATAAATTCAGTGGCTTAATAAACACAATTGTATCATCTTACAGTTTTCAAGATCAGAATTCTGAAATGTGTCTTAGAGTCTAAAAACAAGGTATTGGGAGGACTTCATTCTTTTTGGAGGCCATGATGGTTAATTTTGAGTGCCAACCAGATTGGATTGAAGGACTGGATTGAACAATACAAAGTATTGTTCCTGGATTTGCCTGTGAGAGTGCTGCCAAAGAAGGTTAACATTTGAGTGAGTAGACTGGGAGAGGCAGACCCACCCTCAGTCAGCGTGGGCTCCATCTAATCAACTGCCGATATGGCTAGAATAAAGCAGGCAGAAGAGAGTGGAAGGAGGCGGCTCGCTGAGTCTTCTGGCGTTCATCTTTCTCTTGTGCTAGATGCTTCTTGCTCTCGAAAATCGGACTCCAAGTTCTTCAGCTTTTGGACTCTTAGACATACACCAGTGATTTGCCAGAGTATCTCAGGCCTTTGGCCACAGAATAAAGGCTGTACTTTTGGCTTTTTTACTTTTGATGTTTTGGGACTCCTACTGGCTTCCTTGATCCTCAACTTGCGAGCAACTTATTGTGAGACCTCACCTAGTGATCTGATTCAATACTCCTTAATAAACTCCCCTTTATATATACATTTTTCCTATTAGTTCTGTCCTTCTAGAGAACCATGACAAATACAGAGGCCCTAGGGGCTTGCCCATTTCATTGAGCTTTCCAGCTTCTAGAAGTCATTTACACCTTAGCTCATAGCTGCTGTCCATTTGTCCAGCTAACAGTGCAGCATCCTCAAATCTTTCTCTTTGATTGCAAACCCTGCTTCTGTTTTCATATCTCCTTTGACTCTTATCCTCTTGCCCCCTTCTTATAAGAACCTCGTGATCACATTGGGCCCACCAAATGATGCAGGATATTTTTCTTTTTTTAAGATTCTTTATTTCATTACACCTGCAAACACCTTCATTTTGGTATGTAATTCCAGAAATATTCACAGGTTCTGGGGATTAGGATATATATATATATCTCATATATATATGATGTATATATCTTATATATATATGATGTGTATATATTATATATGATATTTATATCATATATATCTTATATATATGAAATATATATCATATATATCTTATACATATATGATATATATCTTATATATATTTATATATCATATATATCACATATATCTTATATATATCATATATATCACATATATATCTTATATATGATATATATCATATATATCTTATATATATATCATATATATCATATATATGATATATATCATATATATCTTATATATATCATATACATATTATATATATCATATATATCTTATATATATCATATACATATTTATATCATATATATCTTATATATATCATATACATATTTATATCATTTATATCTTATATATATCATATACATATTATATATATCTTATATTTATATCTTATATATATCTCATATATATCATATATATCATATATATCTTATATATATCATATATATCTTAAATATATATCATATATATCATCTTTTATATATCATATATATCTTACATATATCATATATATATCTTATATATATCATATATATCATATATATCTTATATATATCATATATCATATATATCTTATATATATCATATATCATATATATCTTATATATATCATATATATCATGTATATCTTATATATATCATATATATCTTATATATAACATATATCATATATGTCTTATATATGTCATGTATATATCTTATATATCATATATATCTTATATATATCTTATATATATCATATATATCATATATATCATATATATCTTATATATATCTTATATATATCATATATATCATATATATATCATATATATCATAGATATATCTTATATATATCATATATATCATAGATATATCTTATATATGATATATATCTTATATATGATATATATCTTATATATGATATATATCTTATATATGATATATATATCATATATATGATATATATATCATATATATCATATATATGATATATATCTGATATATATCATATATATGATATATATCTGATATATATCATATATATGATATATATCTGATATATATCATATATATGATATATATCAGATAATATCATATATATGATATATATCTGATATATATCATACATATCATATATATCATATATATCTTATATATGTCTTATATATCATATGTCTTATATATATCTTATATATATCTTATATATATCACATATATCTTATATATATCATATATATCTTATATATGATATATCATATATATCTTATATATGATATATAATATATATCTTATATATGATATATAATATATATCTTATATATGATATATAATATATATCTTATATATGATATATAATATATATCTTATATATGATATATAATATATATCTTATATATATCATATATAACATATATCTTATATATATCATATATATCTTATATATATATCTTATATATATCATATACACCTTATATGTATATCATATATATCATATATATCTTATATATATCATATGTACCTTATATGTATATCATATATATCATATATATCTTATATATATCATATAGATCTTGTATATCTTATATATATCATATAGATCTTATATATCTTATATATATCTTATATATATCTTTATCTAATATATCTTATACATATCTTATATATATCTTATATATATCTTATATATATCTTATATGTCATATATATGATATATATCTCATATATATCATATATTGATATATATATCTCATATATATCATATATGAGATATATATCATATATATGAGATAGATATATATATCTATCTCATATATATGATATATATATCTTATATATGATATATATGAGATAGATATATCATATATATATCATATATATGAGATAGATATATCATATATATATCATATATATGATATATCTATCTCATATATATCATATATATGATATATCTATCTCATATATATGATATATATATCATATATATGATATATCTATCTCATATATATGATATATATATCATATATATCATATATATATGATATATATGATATATATCATATATATGATATATATCTCATATATATCATATATATGAGATATATATGATATATATATCTCATATATATGATTATGATATATATGAGATACATATATCTTATATATATGATATATATATATCTTACCAAAGAAACATGTATATATATATATATCTCTCTCTCTTTGGTAAGAAATTATTCAGGTTATCACAGCCTTAAACAGATGAGAAGAAAAAGCCTTTTGAATGTAGAATTATAATACATTTCATATTCATTCTTATAACTCAGTTAACTTCAAATTTTCTTTCTGTGCTGGTAAGGCATTCTCAAGGCCACCAGAAAATATAACTGGGACCACAGCCCTTAGTTCGCCAGACCGTTTACCTTTCACTTGGGTGATTATCTGTTATTATTTTCTTATGCTGCTGCTATTTGTTTATAGTAAGGTTTAGATCCCTTTTCTTCAGTTCTGTGAAACCTGAAGTACAGGATCATCTTTTCCAGCAGTTCATTGATGAGTGAACCATTACTCCTGATGTTCATGGATCCTGGCAAAATTTGTAACTTATAGTAGAATTCCGAGGCCTTACAAGCACTGAAATTAATTTTATCCATATTTTTATCTTTACTATTTCACCTCAGTGGTGAATCTCATAGCATTACCTCATTTTTTAAGACAACCTGGGCATAATAAAGAAAAACCGACACATTTTATAAAGAAAAACTTTTAAAAACTTGTGAAAAGACTCAATGTGTTAGTTGTTCTAGAAATAGGGAATTTAAGCCCTTATTTATGTTAAAAGTAGAAAAGTATTCGGATGGTTAATTTTATGTGCTGATTTGACTAGACTACAAGATGCCCAGATATCTGATTAAACATTATTTCTTGGTTTGTCTGTGAAACTGTTTCCAGAAGAGATTAGCGTTTGAATTGGTGAATTGAGCCAAGCAGATGTCCCTCCCAAAAGTGGGTGTATATCATCCAGTCTGTTGAGGGCTTGAATAAAACCAAAGGCAGATGATATTTCAATTCTCTCTCTGCCTGACTGCTTCAATTGAAGCTTCAGGTGGAGCTTCAATTTCCTTCCGTCCTCAGCACTCCTAGTTCTCAAGCCTTCAGACTAAAAATGAAATCCACACTACTGGATCTCCAACTCTCACGACTTGGAACTGCATCACTATCTTTCCGGTCTCTGGCTTGCAGATAATGGGGATTCAGTCACCGTAATCATGTGAGCCAATACCCTATAACAAATCTCCATAGAAAGAGATCTATTATAAGGTATAGGAAAGTATGTATATATTCCTTATTGGTTCTGTCTCTCTAGAGAATCCTCACTAATGCAAGTATATTATGGCTTACTTCCGTAATTTTATTTGACAAATTCTGATTTTTGTATCTCCTTGATGTTCCTGGTATTTTCTGGTTTTTACTATTTAGAACTGAACTTGCCAACTGATAGCCAAAAGGTAAAACCTATTCCTTTAAAAAATTTACTTATTTATTTCTATGTATTTATTAATTTTGATGAAAACTCTGGTCTATATATTTCTTCTTGAATTTATAAGTTTCACATAAAAAATTCAACATTCTATCTTCTCTAGATAAACTGTGAGATCTGGAAATACCTTGTGTGAAGCTGAAAGATTACTGCTGCTTTGGAGGGACAGGGGCAGTACAAATGTGACTACAGTAAATTTAGCCTTCATCAGGCACAATACAAAATTTAAAATGCCCTTGTCTCACCTTCCTGCAAGACACTTCATACTTTGCTATTAAGATGAGATCATAGAGACAATTACTGTAATAATTTTCTAATGTCTTTCCAAGACCTTATAATCTGTTCCCTATGTAACTCCAAAGGTATCCTTTTGAAAGCTAAGCTAGATAATATTAGTCCCCTGTTTACAATTCTCCATTGGTTTTCCAACTGCCATAGATTAATATCCAAATTCCTATGTGAGTAAATTGTCCAATATTAAGTGGACCCTCAGTAGTTTGCCACTGACAACATCTTTCACTCTCCCTCTCACTGAGTTTCTGTCACAGTGGCCTCCCAGTTCTTCCTGGAACCATGAAAAGCTCACTCTCACCTCAGGTACTTGACACTTTCCAAAATCTCTTCTGTAAGACTTTTAAAAGCCTCATTCCCTCATTTCAGTCAGTTTCCTGCTCCTTAAAAAGGGCTCCTGGAAGCCCCCTATCTAAAATTGCAGCCATGTTTTATTTCATGACCCTCTTCTATGTTTTTCATAGTACTGATCACTATGTGACATTCTTTGGTGTTTAACGGCTCTCTCATCTGACATAATGCATCTCCAGCAAAGGAGGACAGTGTGCTTTGTTTTCACTTATTTCCTCTATATTTACAAGAGTAGATGCTCAGCAACTTTGCTGAAGGCTGTTTGGATTCGTATTAAATTGTGTTAATTTAATATTTTTAAGTAGTGTTAGTGCTCATCACCAGTACTTTTATTTTGATTTATATTTTTATCATTTGAATTGTATCGGTGATTCTTTTTTTTTCCAGAAGAATATTTGGCTGCAATATTTTCCAAGTCCTTACAACCTAGGAATGCCTTCTGTTGCTTTAATATTAGAACAATAAATTGATTGATGTGGAATTTTCAGGTCACACAGTTTTTCCATTAAAATTCTGTAGACATTCTGTGTTGTCCTCTGGCATTCAGTTATGTAGAAGAGAAATTTGAGGACAGCCCAACTTCTGTTCTTTTATAGGTAGCTTTTCTTCCTTCTCTCTCTTTGTGTCTAGGTGCTAACACTTCATATTAAGTCCTTTTTTTTTCCATTATGTTTTCTGGGTTCATTAAGCTAGTTCTTTTGATTCATAGGCTTGAATAATATTTCTACTCAAGTATTATTTTTCTATTTAAGGTTTGGTTATTGCCTGATCTCAGTTATTTAGATTTCTCGCCTGAGTGAAATATGTTCATATTTCTCAGGCCTATTAACTGTAATCTATCCTGTATAGCACCTTTTCTTTTATAGCCCCCCCCCACCACCACCCCATAGGGAGAAAACCACTGATTTAGGTTTCCGCAGTATCAATTCTGCTTTTTTAGGTCTTCATATGAATATTGATTTGCCTATTAATTTTTAAATTCCATCTTTCATTATTTTGGCCAATTCCACTTTAACTTTTTGTCTATTTTTTCTTTATTAAACTCAGTATGTCTTTCATAGAGGCATATCTTTTGCATATTTTTCAGTGGTCTGAGTAGATATTTTCTATCATATTCATTTTCTATAGGTTACTATAATTTTAATAAATATATATTTATTTGGAATGTTTAGAATAAGGTTCCTTTTCCATTATGCTACAAAACTTCTACAAATCTTCACATTTAAAAAAAAATTTAGACTTAAATAGAGAAAGATATATCCTGAGAAATAGATTCTAGTATCTGCACAATGTAAGAATGACTTAGATCCTCTTACAATGTCCTTGTTCTAGAAGCTGTTACATGGTTTTCTCTTAGAACCCCAGGTGGACAGCAAGTTGACATCATACATCCCACCTCAATTACGAGTTCATATCATGGATTTTTCTAGCTGGTTCTTCTACACTGAAAGTTTCTTCTTTCCTTTGCTTAATGTTGAATTCCTTACCTACATTATAACTTAAGATGGAAGAACAGTTATTTACATGTGTAGTATTTAAAGGTCACAACAAATATTGATTTGTCCTGACACAAATACAGTGTCAGGACCTTCCTAACTGTTCTCATTTAAGTAAATAACAATTGCTTAAGCCAAAACCCAGGAGTTGTCACTGACTCTACCTCACATTCAATCTATTTCCCTTTTGTTCATTCTACCAAAGCTACTTTTGCTCCCTTTCTATTTCTTGAGTTTAGAGCCTCAGAGGTGAAATGCTTTCCCCCTTGATCTTCACAGATCTGTCTCCTTGTCATTCTGAACTCAGTTTTGTTTTGTAGTTTTTGTCACCTCCAAGCAACTTCCCCTGATCACTCTAGCTAAAGCAATGTTTCCTCCTCAGTCATTCCCTACCTTATTATCTTGATTTCATTGTCTTCATTAGAATTATTTAAAAATATTTATTTGTATATTTATTGTCTGTCTTCTCCCAAAAGAAAGTAGGCAAAATCTTATCCAGTATTATTACCAAGAACTGTGCCTAAAATTTAGTAAACACTCTATATTTGTTGAATGTCTATACATTTTTCTCCTTTTGTGTGAAGGTCCCTCCCCTGCCCCAGGGAGGATAAAATGAAAATACAGTTCATGAGACTTCATGCCACTGATTAGATTACATTTATTAGAGTTCAAGGTTATTTGTGAGTCAAAACATAGACAATCACGTGAGAATAGCATTGTCTTCCATATTTTCCTTCTCTGCAGATAGATTAGAAATTGACTCATCCCTGCTGCTCAGGCAAGCTAGCCAACTTGGTCTCTTCCCTCTTTTTTATTTCCCAAATGAAGGCCACTCCAAGGTTTAGCAATTGGTGCTCAATTTTCTTTTTCTCTCTTTTTCTGCTCTTACATGCTATAGTACGCCCATTCTGCCTGGCTTGGTGGCTGACAGGTGGCAAGCTTGGGAATTACGTGAAGAATTTCTTTGCCTGAGCTTTGAATCCGTGGCACACTCCAACCCAGTTACTTACCTGTGCCTCCTACATAATTCGCTATTATTATTTGTGGATATATTGCTGAGAAAATCTTTGGATTAACCATGATTGCAAAGAGGATGTGTACATTGCTAGGTCTCCGGTCATTATCTTAGCTAAAACCCTTTACATCCTCAGATTTTCTCTAATGCTTTTGTCTCCCTGCTTAAAGCATTTTTTTCTGTGGTTTCTGTGCACCTCAAGATATAAAGAATCTCACCTTTTTACTGACTTTGTACACCCAGAGCACGTGTACAAAAAGGGAAACAGATCCTGATTTGTTCAGAGAAAGCATGGTAACAGTCTCTGATGTCCAGATGCAGGCACATTCTGAGTATGAAGCAAAATCTTTACTTTTTGATAATTGTCTTTCGTCCAAGTTTAGAGGATGTAGTGTAGATCTAGACCACATTCCTCAGCCCATCTTTTTTGGTTGATGAACTTGCCCCTGGACTTTGGTATATGGCTTATTCCCTTCAGTCTTTTGAACTTGTGAAATATTAAGATATATATATATAGGTTTCTGTCCTGAGTCTCTGGTATAGTGCTCTGAAAGCCCTTATAATTTCCTGAGTGATGGAGTAATAGGAGAATCTTTTCTTCCAGTATTTGGTCTATTCCCCAGTTTCCAAGACAGAGCTTTTAATGATGCCCTTGTAAGGTACTAAGAGAATCCTTCATTCTAATATTTGGTCTTGGACCTCAGTTCTTGACACAGAGGTCCTAAGTTCCTTGGAATTTCCTGGGTGATAGGAGTGTCTTTTGTTCTAATGAGGTGACTCTTGGCGGAGTGCTGAATGGTGCTGGTTACCAGATCGACCAAGCCATGATTATGAGCTTGGATGTTTCAGCCACACCTCCCATTCTTTGGAGAGAAAGAGGGGCTGGAAATGGAACTGATCATTAATCATGCCTATGTGATGAAGCCTCCATAAAAATCCCTGAACTATGGAGTTTAGAGAGTTTCTGAGTTGGCGAACACATCAGTATGCTGGATGAATGGCCTGCCACACCTTTACAAGATCCTTCCAGATCTTTCCCTATGTATCCCTTTATCTTGTTGTTTATCTATATCCTTTATTAATAAACCAGTAAATGTAAATTGTATTCCCCTAAGTTCTCTGAGCCTCTCCAGAAAGTTAATTGAACCCAAGGAGGGGTATTGGGAAACCTGATTTATAGCTGGTTGGTCAGAAGTATAGGTGAAAACCTATTACTTGCTATTACATCTGAAGTTGGGGGTGGTCTTGTGGGACTGATCCCTTAATATGTGGAATCCAGTCCTATCTCCAGGCAGTGTTGGAGTTGAGTTGAATTACAGGACGTCCAGCTGGTGTTGACAGAATAATTACTTGGTGGAAATATCCCTATACAACTAGTGTCAGAAGTGTTATGTTTGCTAGGCACAGTGGCACATGCCAGTAATGCCAGCACTTTGGGAGGCTAAGGCAGGAGGAATGCTTAAGTCCAGCAGTTTGAGACCAACCTAGACAACATAGCATAACATTTTTTAAAATTTTCTTACAAAAAATAAAAAAAAAGTTGGCTGGGTGTGGTGGTACAAACTTGTTGTCCCAGCTACTAAGGAGGCTGAGGTGGGAGGAATGCTTGAAACTCTGAAGTCGAGGATGCAGTGAACTGTGATTTCCATCACTGCACTTAGGCCTGGGTGACAGAGCAAGACCCTGTCTCCAAAAAAAAAAAAAAAAAAAAAATGGTGTTTTGTTGAGTGACTGCATAAGAGAATAGACTAGGAGGAACATTTTTTTTCTCTCTCTCTCATAGGACTTTTGTAAATTGTTTTTGTTCTCTTCATGTATTTTAATGTTAATGTTTAGGATTCAGTTCAAAGACTACATATCAGTACCCATTTATATTGTCTTGATCTCGCTTTTTTCAAGGCATTGTAATTGTATCATTAAAAACAATAATTAACTTAAAATATGATACTCAACTTTGCATTCTGGGGTGTACAATTGTTATCATGATCTCCCTAAAATTTGCTAGCATAGTAAATACAGTGTGCTATTATAGAAGAACTCAATCTAGCAAAAAACAATTCTGCTTGATTGCCTTTACACATATGCTTAATAATCTTGCAATTATAAAACTTCACTCTCGTAGTCTCATATTTTTTGATATAATAATTTCACTTAAAAATAATAAATAAATCCACTAGCTATGAAATGGCTTCTGTACTGTGAACTCTATTTTCAAATTTATGAAAGAATTTTATTTTACACTCAACTCTGCTATTGACTATGTTAATGAGTATTAACTTGATAAATGCTATGTCTAATATAATTTCAGAAAAAGCTAAGCTTTCATGCTGGATTGTAGTTTCAATACCAAATTGACCAGGCAATTTGCTGCCCACATTATTGTGTTCAAATTACTCATCCAACTTTTCCATATCTGCTAAAGCTTTGTAGATGACAGGAAGTGTGGTTAAAAATAAAAGGTGCTGTTTTTCCAGCAAATATAGATATGCCAATAAAATTAAAACTCCTGTCTTGCCTCAGCATGTAGATTTTAAGGAATGTTTGTAGCTAAGATATCAAAAACAAAGAAGATTATGAAACATAAGGTTTTATTATTTAATATCTATTAACTTAGCCATATGCAAGGAATAGTAATTAGCAGGCTAATACAGTATCATATACAGTAATTTCCAAGTTAATGAAGGGATAAGACTATGAAACCATATGGTATATATATTATAAGCTACTCTGCTCTATTCTTTTAAGTTGCTATTACTGCTTTTGACACAGCTACAGGAAATAAAAAGGCTACTGGAATGCAGACCAGGGAAATGTATTCTCACAAGGCTTTGCAAAATGCAAGTTAGAATCCCTGAGTGGAAACAGATTTCTAAACCATCAGCTTTCTTTAAGTTGAATTTTGAGGATCCATAAAGGAAAAAAATAAAATAATAAAATTAAAAATTAGCTTTCAGTTCTCTACAGCAAAGATGATTTTGTTAAAAAATGAAATACATTTTATGCATTTTATCACATTATTGTAGTTTTTAAAATATGACAGAGAAAAATTATTGCCACAGAAGTTGGGATGCAGTACCTGGAGCTCAATGTGAAAAACAATAGCGACATGACACTATAACATAGTAGTGGCAGTTGAGGTTGAACTGCTTTATTATATTGTACATAACGTTCACCGTGCTCACTTCTTTCTTGTCATTTTTAAGAAAAGAAAATTCCTAGTTCTTCTGGATATCTATAGCTGTGTAACAAATCACCCCAACATGTAATGGCTTAAAACAATAGTCATCTTATTTACGCATGGTTTTGTGGGTCAGGAATTCAGACATGGCACAGCAGGAAGAGCTTGTCTCTGCCCTGTGTGATATCTGCTAGGGTTAGAAGGTCCAAAGTGCGTCTCATGACATATCTTACATATCTTAGCCTCAGCCTGGAGGGCTTAAAAAGCTGGAACTCTCTGGAACTGTGCATCCAGGGTCATATGTTTAGGCTCTCTGTGCTTTCAGCTGAGTTTCTTGGTTCACCTTCATGTAATTTCTTTGTTTGTTTGTTTGTATGTTTGCTGGTTTGTTTGTTTGTTTTGTGATGGAGTCTCACTCTGTCGCCCAGGCTGGAGTGCAGTGGTGTGATCTTGGTTCACTGCAAACTCCACTTCCTGGGTTCAAGCGATTCTCCTGCCTCAGCCTCCCGAGCAGCTGGAATTACAGTCACCTGCCACCACGCCTGGCTAATTTTTTTTTTTTTTTCTATTTTTAGTAGAGATGGGGTTTCACCATGTTGGCCAGGCTAGTCTCAAACTCCTGACCTCAAGTAATCCACCTGCCTCTGCCTCCCAAGGTGTTGGGATTACAGGCGTGAGCCATTACGTCTGGCCACTTCATGTAATTTCAAGGTCATGCTCTTTCCACCTGCCTTCTTCAAGATCCACATTGTCTCTCCAGCTGGATGGCTGAACTTACATCACAGCTCAGGGTGAGATCAAAAGCAGAAGCTATAATGTCTAAAGCTTAGGCATGAAACTGGCAAAGTGTTATTTTTACTACATTCTATTGGTGGGAGCAATAGAAAATCATGGAGTCCAGATTCAGGGGGAAGGGACTAAACAAGGAATACCATGAAGTGTGTTTTTTTTTTTTTTTTTGAGAGACCACCACAGGATTAGTCTTCCACAATTCACTTTTTTAAATGTTAAAATTTCATTTACAAAGCTTTTTTGTTGTACAGAAAATAAAAATACTGTTACATTCTTGGTGTAACTGGTAGCCACAGACGGTTGACTCATCAATCACACTACCCATGCTACAGCAAGAGTCTTACATAAAAACCTAACAATACTTACAATTTTGTTGGGGTGAAGTCCCAAGCTTGGTGGGAAATTACCAGAGGGACTAAATGAAGAAGATTAAGATGAGTATGCGGATGAAGAGGAGGAAGAAAGCAGGAAAGGTGAAAAGAGGAAGAGAGAAACAGATGATGAAGGAGAAAATGAATAAGACTGCAGATGACCTGAAGAAACAGAACTATTCAGTATTGATTGGACTGCTCATGGATTTGATAGTTGTTGAAAAATTAAAAAAAAGGTAGGTGTGATACAAACCCCAGGACACCCATGCATCCAAATAACCAAAGAATAGTTCCTGTGATATTCTGCCTTCCTCTGCAATTCACTTTTTTGCCCCTAAGAGTTCACAATCCAAGCACAACCAAAATGTCCTCTCCCAAGATACCCAAAAACTCTTCCAATTTTGGTATCAGATTCAGTCTAGTAGTCCAGGATTTCATCATCATAACAGGAACAGGTATAGATAAAAAGTCTTTGGCATATCTTCTCTCATTCTGAAGACCTGTGAATTAAAGAGACAATTTATCTGTCCACTATACTCTCAATACACAATGAGAAGTTTGGGGCAGGAAAATTGCAATATTCATTTCCACTATAAAAGGGGATAAAATGGGGCTAGAATTATAATAGAACTAAGACTGTAGTAGATGAGATTGATGCCCCTTTGAAATCCCTTTTACTGATCCAGTGTTTTCGTCTTCAAATTACTGTGACTATTGACACAGGTATCAAACACTATTGGACTGGTACCTCTAGAAAGTACAATACATATCAGAACCAGTGGACCTCATGGTCGTGTGTTTTGGGGAAATTGTGCTTCCTGTCCCTGCAACTATAAACTTTGTGGTTTTAAATTTGGTTACTGGAAGGGGGACACTTCTTTTTACTAAGGTACAGAGCAGGAGTGTCACTACACTTAAAACTATAGCTTCTACCTGTTGACTTTGGGCTCCTGGCACAGATAGAATAGAAGATACAGAAAAGGAATTATTACTGGCAGGAGTAATCGTACTTGATTATCATGAGAAGGTAAGATTCCTGCAACATAATGGGTGCAGGGAGAAATACATTTGATACTCAGATGATCCACCCAGCATCTCTTTCTAGTTTTCACTGTAAATAAATGAATACAGCAAGCAAGCTCTGGTAAGGGTACCTGGGGCTTAAGATCCCTCAGAAAGAAGGGAGGGTCTGTGCCACTGAAGTTGATATTATTGTCTCTCCCACATCCTGCCTCTCTCATTTCCTCTTCTCCTGTGTGTGCCCTAAATAAAGCACTTCTGTAAGAGTCCTGTTCTCAGGCTCTCAGTGTTATTAGTTATTAGTTAGATAATCTTGTATAATTCACTGGATATCCTTAAACCTGTATTATCTTCCTCAATTTAGGAGAGTAATTTTGTAATAAAGTTTTTGTGAAGAGTAAATACATTCATTCAAATAATTTTGCTGGGCAATGGTACAATTGGAACAATGGCATGCAGATTAAGTATTCACATATTTTACTTAATTTTACTCTTATTCCCTTTTCTTCTCCCTTGACATGCCTTGGGCCATGCTTCTTTTAGGGATTACACATCAAACATTAATTTCACATAGAACTGTTTCTTCAAGGAAAAGTGCTAAAGCTGATTCTCTTTCACTACCCAACCAAAACACTAATCAACAAATAGAAATTAGATAAGTGTATTCTAAAGAAATACAATTATATTCTTGTTATTGGTATATATATATCTATCTCTTTCATCAGGCTGTGTTGAGGAAAGAACCATGTTTTTTTTTTTTTATCATTTTAGCTCTAACGTATTTGTTGAAATAAAATGCTTCACATCTGTCATATTTAGCCTTTTGATTTTGATTTTCATGCATGTCTCTCCAGACATATATTTTTATATGGTTGATGATTTTATAGTTTAGTTTGCTTATTGAATCGTATAATTATCTTTTCTATTATTTTATCATAATTTTAGCTGTCTCAGCTTGACTTAATCTAATAAATCTATCAAAGAAGGCTCATACATTTAAATCTCAACTGACTTATTATTACTGAAATACCTGACAGTAATGATTTGATATGTGTCCCATATGAGGCATTACGACTTGGTAGGTAACTTTTGGCAATAAATAGTTTTACAGCTTACTGTGAAATCAGACAAATAATAAAAACAGAAATTTTAGCTAAATAATGGAAACATGACATACTATTCAGTTCATACCTACCACAAGGCAGAATCTGGACAGATTTTTATGTTAATTAATTTAAGCTCTACTCCTCCATTCCAGTTTAAACAAAATACTTTTAAAAGAAATAGGTAACTCTTGTATACTATGGTAAGCTGAGTGAATCACAGGCCATTAAAACTACCTACTTCAAATACACTAGTTTATATAGAATGGTCAGTTTTTCCAAGTGGCTCAGCCAGTTTTTGGGAGTGTCACTGGGTTCTTTTGGAAGCTGTAGTAGACTTAATATTAAATCATCACTTCACTGTATCAAATGGTATTACTGTGGAAAAGTTATTTTAAAATTATTATTAATTACCTCAAAATGGTCTCTAACAAACCAGAAGAAATTGCTTAACAGTTTATTGATTAAATATAATGTACAGTGTTAGATGCAGTATATGGTTTTTGATTATAATTAATTTGTGAATAAATACACATGAATACAATTAAGCAAAATTTTATGTATTGTAAACTAAATATATATTTTGACAATTTGAAGATAATGGAATATTCAAACTAAGATTGAAGGAATTGTTATAGTGCAATGAGGATCCTACAAATCCATCAAAAAATAGAAAATGAGCAAAGTACATATATGAACATGTAATACAGAGTAAAGTAAATGTGTAGTCAACAGAAAGATGTTTGAGTTTTTAGGGAAATGTAAATTTGAATAAAGTGACACCACAAAACATAAAATTAAAAGGACAAATGATCTATGGCTAGATAGTTTTCAGAAAAATGGGTACTCTTATACATTACTCATAGGGTTATGAATTGCTTTATTCTTCAGGAAAGTAAACTGGCAGTATCTATTAAAATTAAAATTTCTGGGCTTCCACTCCAAGCTGACATGATAATTGTTATATCATTAGACTCCCACCATAAACTATAAACTGAATAATCTATGTTAAGCAACTATTTATAGACATTGGAAAACAGGCAAACTAGTATTTTGATCTTTTAGAGAAGAAAAAGACACAGGCCATGCATATATGGTTTTTGTCTGGAAACAATTTTTCAAACCATGATACATGGAGGTGGAGCCCAAGTAAAGGACAGAGGTCTCACTGAGGCAGAGATTGCATTTCAGAGCTGCTGAGCAGCTGGAATTTGTGAGGTAAGAGAGGAGAGATCTCCAAAGACAACACCCTACAATGCCTCCTTGAGTGGCTGAATACTGAAAGTCACAATGACAGAGATGTTGGAATTAACAGACAAGGACTTGATAAACAGTTATACAACATTTCTTAAGGATTTAAGGGAAAGGTGGAAATATGAGTGAAAAAGATGAGGAATATCAGTAAATAAATGGAATCTACAAAAGAATCAAAAGGAAATTTTGGAACTGAAAGAAAAACAATACCTAAAATGAAACAAAACAAAACAAAACTAAAAAACAGCAAGAAAAAACAATGAGTGAGCTAAAAACATACTGGACAGTACAAAAATGAAAACAAAAGCTAAAACAAAAAGCATAAACAAAATTCAGTAGAGACTGTCCAAGGTGAAGAAAAAAATAGACTTTAAAATAAGTAAAGCCACGATGGCCTGGGACAAATATTAGGCGGCCTAAGTTACGTGTACTTGGAGTCCCAGAGGAAGAGGTGGAAATAACCTAGAACAGGCCATTTGTCATTACTTTAGAAACCTAACATGAAAATTGATTGTAATGTTTTTGTGTTCTAGAAGAAAAAAGGAATAAATCATCTCTTGGCTATGTGAAAAATAAAATAGTTTATGAAACTGTACCAAGGCCTCTCTAATCATACAAAATGCTTGTGGTTTCAAAACAACCCAACCATTTTTATTTCTTTGTACTGTTGAATATTATCCTCTCAGAGAAATTTACTTGTATTTCAAGACAGTTGTAAATACTCAAAAAATTAATGGTTGAAAATTCAGCATGTTTTACTAATTATATTATTGAGATAAAATTTGCTTAAAAAAAAAAAAACTGTCCAAAACGAACAGTAATTGGCATTTATGTAAGTGAAACTATTGCAAATGGCCATGAACACAGGATCTTTGGAAAGGTACAAAAAGTGTCTGTAGGGGAAGCCATGAGTCCCTTGGAGGTATTTAGCTCTAAATTTTAAAATTCAGCGTACCTGAATTATTTACTTGTTTTACTAAGGGTTAAATAATCACTTGGTTGGAATGAAGAAAGAAAAACAGAGAATGATAAACAAAATAAAGTTAAATTTAGGGAAAAGACCCCAGACTAATATTTCCATTTCCTTTTTTTTAAATAACAAATAATTATAAACCAATTCAAGTGTCACACATGTATATTTAAATAAGGAACCCCTTTTAAAATGTTACTTCAGGTTTTAAAGTAATTTGATAACACACATCTGAATTTGTCCATCCTTTTAGGAAAAAAAGTTGTTCAGAATTTTGTAGAATTGTTATACCATAGCATATGACAGACCTCTCTATTCTACAAAAATTCCAAAATATTGTCAACAAATGAATTTTTGCAGGAAAGAAATACCTGGCCCAGTTTAAAGTCTCAAAACCATATATTTAAATGAATGAATTATGAATTCAACTGTCAGTTTTAACTCTCTCAATTGCTGCTTTTAGCCTTGCCTGGGAGTGTGCTAACCATGATGTTTATTTTCATATGGAGGGCAAGCTAAATATTCAAACTACTATCATTTCCCAGAAAATAAAATGAATATGAAATTGTGAATAATGAATAAGAGTCTAAATGCAGTAAACCTTTGGACAGAAAGATTTGCACTCCACAAATAAAGACTGTAAATGTGGTAGAATATGTATACATGGTACAACAGTTCTTTCAAAGTTTGCATAGCTCCTTCTCTACTTCCATGAATAGCTCCATTCATTTCGGTTTGACCTGTTTGTATGTGTGCATGTGTGTGTGGGTTCTTAAAAGCTAGTCTGGGCTACACGAGTCCAGCTGCATGTAGCAAATGTTTGGAGATGGCTAAATTTGTATGATTCCATTTAGGACTTGTAATGAAATAATTTAGCCCAATTTGTGAAAACAGGAGTAAAGGTTGAAAAAAAGAGAAAAATAAACTGTGATAGGAATCATATTCAAAGTAAAATATAAAATAATATAAAATAGCAAGTGAGAGAAACATTAAGCTTAATGCTTTATTTTCATTTGAATAAAATAAATAAAGTATCACACCCATTTCAACACTTCAGACCAGAAAGACCTGTGGGGAAGGGAGCAGAGAAATCATGTATTTTTCAGGTCAGATATTTTATCATGAGACTTAAAGCTCGTGTTTAAGCAACCTGATTTGTTTCTTTTTACAATGTGATACATTAGCCATCATTATTAAGCTTTGAAATTCCATTTTAATTTGATAATTATATTTGAAAAAAGTAAACGGTATGAAGAGTAATATAAATACAATAGATTAGACAAATTATGAATAATATTTCAGTTATTTAGATTTTTGGAATTTTTGTTAGGTTTATATGATAATAATCTTCAAAATTACAGTATATTAGTAAAAAAGAATTTTAAATTAAGTATCAGAATTTTTGAAGCTTAATGGATAGAAGTAAAGGTCAGGTCATCAATGTTCTAGTTATGACAGCTACATATTAATTTTGGTTTTTTGGTGAGGCACTTCTTATCATTGGAACTCAGGTTTTCATTTGTAAATTGAAGCTACTGAACTATATTACTTCAGTATTCTTTCTTGGTTGCTATTTTGTATACTAGGATTTATTTCTAATTATTTTAAATGAAATATACAAGAATTTTATTGGAAAACAGATTTTCAAAGAAATAGTCAAAGTTTCATATATTTGGTTTATTTAAATTTCTATGTGCACAGTATTTTAATCATTTTTTTTGTTTTTGTTTTTACCAAGATCTGAAAGATAATTCTATTCTGCCTGGTGTTCCAAATTATTTAATAGAGATATCTATGTTTAATTTGGAAGCTAATTTAAGAAAGCAGAAACACAAAACAAAATGGATGAGGCAAATTAGAAAATATATATAGCATTAGATTGAAGTTTGATGCCTTAACAGATATTCTCATTAAAATGTATACACTCATGGCTGCGTAAAGTGTAGCTAGATATGTAGGTCCCAAATTTTTGAAGAATAGCTAGCATAAAATGATGTTTGAGTTTATTCTAAGGGAAGAGAAACTAGGGTCAGAAAGGACTTTCACTTTAACTTGAATCCACAGTAAGAAATATGTTTTATACTATGATATAGAATACACATGTTATACGTGTGTTTATGTTTGTATGTATGTTTATCTCTTTATATGGCTATATATAAAATACCATATTTTGCTGATTATACTATGTACTTAAAAAAACATTTAACAGTTTTGAAATCAGGATATTATTTACAGAATAGATCACAGAGCGATTGTGAAATTGTTGTGATTGCCAAGGAATGAATATCAAAGCTTGCAGAATGTGTGTCAGTTGCTTGGAGGAGCATCCTAGGGACAATAGTTGAGGGTTCATTATGTAATGTTGCATGAACAGTGGTCCTGAAGATACAGATAATGATGTTCTTATGGGAAAATTGAGACATCCATGCCTCAGTTGAAAACTAATTGAAAAGATGAGGACTATGCAATGGAATATTATTCAGCCGTAAAAAGAAATGAAGCATTAGTACACGCAACAATGTGAATGACCCTCAAAAACATTTTGCCAAGTAAAGAAGCCAGTCTCAAAGCCGGTCGCCAAAGGTCACATATTATAGATAAATCCATAGAGGTGGGAAGCAGGAACATGAGGTGGTCGGAATGGATAGTGACTGTTTAATGGGTCTGGGTGCTATCTTAGGGATGAAGACAGCATTTTGGGACTTCACAGAGGTGAGGATTGTATAACATGGTTAAAATACAAAATGTAAATTTTAAATTGTCAATTTTATGTTATGTGAATTTCACCTTAACTTAAAAACAAAACAGAAAGAGTGGAACTTCAAATGTGAAAAAGTCTTAAAAATACCTTAACCCATCGATTTTGCTTTTCACATTTATTTTATGTGGGCACAAGTAAAATACATGATAAAAATCTACATCTAAAGTTCAAAAGCCTTTATGAATAATTATTTAAAATATTTTATGTGATAAAAATTATTGTGTCATTGTTAAGTTGGCAGTGTGTCTTAGAATGAAAGACATCTTAGATTGACTCAGTAAGGTAATAATTTCTGGCTGTTTTGGTGAAGAAAGATTGGGCAGGCAACAGGGAATAATGATTTTGGAGCTTCGCAGAGGGATCTCCATTCCTTCAGATCTATACCACAATATTGGCATTAACATCTTTGATGAGCAGGTCTAATAAGACTAGCTATAATTTATTAAGCACATATTAATTGTCAATCACTGTTGTAAGCAATTTCAAATTCATCATCTCACTTAATCTTTACCACAACTTGTTTATGGAGAACTCTTTTTAACTGACCATTGCAGATGAGAAAACTGAAAACTTAGGTTAAACACTTGATCTGAAAGGCCATACAGTTTCAAAGCAGTAAAGATGTGTGTTGTACTAGTGCAATTTGACTCCAGAGCCTATGCTTGCTATCATGTTATACTGCCAACCAGATGCATGCAGAAACTTTGTTTTTAAAGAAAAATAGAGGAGGATAGAAGAAATGAGAAAGAAAAATGTGGTAGTTGATAATATTAATGAGTTATCCCCAGGAGCTTCCAGAAATAGCCTGAGGAAAAATTTTCCGAATTTCAGGTTGAGATAAAGTGACAAAAAATATAAATTTATATTGTGTAACATTCCCAGGAATTTTAACCATTCCATAACTTTCAGTGTTATTTGACGTGCTGAACAAACAAGTAATTCACATATATAATAAATATTAATAGAAGACTATAAAAATATTTTATAAGTTATGCATTTCAGTGTAATTTCTAATCAAGGCTCATTCTGCTGGAATATTGGAAAAATAAATTCAGTCGTTATAAGTGTTAGCCATATCAATCCTGCCATCGCCCCAATTACAAAACTTGTGCTAAGGTTCAGGAAAAGAAGATATGCCCTATAATTAGGTGTTGTGAAGATAGTGCACGTAGCTGGTCTTTGATTGACATAGAGAAGCTGAGAGATTTTCCTGTTCCTTGCCTAAAAGGCCCTTTCAGTTTCAGAAGTTCTATTGGCTTCTCTTGGGCTATGAACAGAGAACACAGGGCTCTTTTTTCAATTTCTACATTCTTTCATACAAATCTATTTATAATCCCATCTACAATTATTCCCTCTCTAGGGCTGTGCTGCGTCCTCGGTAACTCTGCTTGGGAAGGTCTTTTATTCTTGGGGGAAATTCAGCTCTCTTATCCTCCTTCTCCCAAACTTATAACAAGTAAATCTAAAGGTTTAGGCCTAAACTGTTTGACTGGGTAGTCACTAGCTCATGTCTTTCAAATGCGGCTGATATGAATTAAGATGTTCTGTAGGGGTAAAGTATACCCCAGATTTCAAAGACTTAGTAAAAAAAGAATGCAAAATATCTCATTGTTTTTTAAAATATGAATTTATGTTGAAATGCTAATGATAATATTGTATATATTTGAATTACATAAATGTATTATCGAAAATAATTTCACTTGCTTTTACTTGTTTAAATGTGATGATGATATATTCATTTTTAATTTATTTAATTGATAAATTTTAATTGTATATTTATGGGATACAATGTGATGTTTTGATCTATGTATACATTGTAGAAAGATTCAACAAAGCTAATTAACATATCCATCGCCACAACAACTTATTTTTAGTGGTGAGAACATTTAAATTACATATATGGCTAGCACTGTGTTATTTTTGTGTGGTGTTTGCTCATAGGCTTTGATCACAACAGTCAGGGTGATTATGGGCTATTTGTACTTTTCAATATGTCTGGTCTTTCCCAGAGTTGACAACTATAGGTGAGAATCTGTTGGGGGTAAAAGAACAGAAAAAAATAGTTTAATTATCTCGAAGTCATTATTCACCTCTACTGTTCACACATTGATAGGTATCCAGTGTTAACATGACACTTGCTACGCAAAAACTAGGTCTATGTAGAGAGGTTGAACAAAGGTAGGAGTCTAGAATCTTGGAGGGCTGTGCTAATTTATGAAAGCTGACACTGGAAATTAATGACAAACTTACATAGGCAAATCAACAAATAGCATGCAAAAAAATAGATTTGAATAGGTGTTATGGGTCTTGGGAGTTACCTGGACCCATTGGCTTGCAGATGTTTAGACATGAAATAGTATTCAAAATTAGCACATTTATTAAATAATTCTTGCCCCAAAGAAGTACTGATAAATGAATAATTCTGACAAAATAAGTTCCCATATGGTTCTAAAGTACTACATTTTAGAACCTGTTTCAACATGGAAAGAAATGGATTCCAGAAAAAAAAAAATGATACAAATAGTTCTTTCAGAGGAAATGTGCATTTTATGTTTTAGGAAAATAGTGCCTTCAAAACAGATACCCTAAAGTATTTTGGAGTGTTTTCATGTCATGATACATGTCTAGTCAATGGCAAGGAACAAATTTGTGCAGCATTGACATACAGGTAAGGTAAATTTAGTTGCTTATTTTTACTAGTGTGTTATAATTGTAGAATATAATAGAACTATATAGAAAGTATCAACAGAGTATAGGAGAGAGAGATCCACAAATCCACACTTTCTTTACAAAATCCGTGTCTTATTCCGTGAAAATCTAAATGCATGATTAAATGTAATAATTATTTTAATGCAACTTTGGCTTGGAATGAGATTTTTTCTAGTGTGCATGGAAGTTTGTAAAACATATTAATTTAGTGGAGCTATTGCATTTATTGATGAAATCACTTCTACCATATGTATTTCTCTATTTTACATTTCCTTAAAACTTTCCTTTGTAAGAACTGCAAATCCTTCTACTTTTCTTACTATTAAAATAAGAAAGCCTTCTTCTATGTTTAAAGGTGTCAGTTGCCCTAAGTCAGATAAATATGTAATACATCTATAGACAAAGACATTATTTAAACAAAATGACAAACTGTTCTGGTAGTATATTTATGTCTAATGAAGATTTGAATGTATCTTGCTATCTTTAATCTCCTCACCAAATTATGATGTTTTGTGTAATTTATACTATAATAAATGTCAAATAACACCTAGTTAAATAAAAAGTAAATAATCATCGTTAGTTAAACAATCATTTAACTGAATGTATTAGAAGATTTAGTTTACTGCCTAAAAGTTTTGAAATAACACTCTGAGTGTACAAATATTCATAACTGTTAGTAAATAAATTACTGAACCTGAAGAAGATAACTTTTTAACTGTGACCTAAGTCTATCACAGTCAATTTATAGTCTATCAGACTCAAATTGTAAATGGAAATCTAAACTACTGAAAATGAAGAGTAATTTGTTATTTTTATAAACTGGTTAAAATCGAAAGGCTATTCTCAGAAAATCAGAAGTATTGAATGATAGAAAAAATTAATTTCAAACATTATAAGCAACATAAAATGATTTTCACACCTAATAATTAGTCTTTTTTCCTAATTCACTAAATTCATTTATATAACCTCTGTTAAAGGCAATGCCAAAGTTTTACTCAAGTATCTCAGTCTAAAATATATATATAATATTTTAGTTTATATATTATATATCAGTCTACCATAAACTTACAGTGATGGAAATATTCTCTTAAATTGCCATTTCGTTTTCACTCTATCCTGAGCCAGTTTTACACACACACAAAAAGTCATTTTAGGTTTTCTCTACTCAGAATTAAAAGATGTATTAGAAAACCTGCACGTATGTCTGTTTCATTCCTCATAGTGAAGCTGTGTGACTTAACGGAGAAAAATTATGTCAGGCCAGGCACGGTGGCTCATGCCTGTAATCCCAGCACTTTGGGAGGCCAAGGCGGGCGGATCACAAGGTCAGGAGTTCGAGACCAGCCTGACGAACATGCTGAAACCCTGTCTCTACTAAAAATACAAAGATTAGCCAAGCTTGGTAGCGGGAGCCTGTAGTCCCAGCTACTCGGGAGGCTGAGGCAGGAGAATGGCGTGAACCTGGGAGGCAGAGCTTGCAGTCAGCAGAGATCGCACCACTGCACTCCAGCCTGGGCAACAGAGTGAGACTCTGTCTCAAAAAAAAAAAAAACTATGTCAAAGAGATGAGCACACTTCTTGAAGCTCTGGCACGTGGTCAAATGTCTTCCCTTTTTACTTTATTCAATATCTCTTCACCAGTTAATAGTTTACTATACCTGGTAGTGTGTTAGACTTTATTAATATAGGATGACTAGGCATAAGCTCCAAGATATCAAAGACCTTTTATCATTTTCCCCCTTTATTATCTCTATGGTCTCAGAATGAGCTCAATAATAATGCATTAAATTATTAAGCAAATAAATGAATGCAGGAAATTTAGAAGAATATTAGCAATATGATATAATATCAAATGAGATAATCTTCTTAAAATAATTAGAAGAGAGCGTGGGCATAGTATAAATACTTTATCACTGTTAACAATTGTTTTGTTCTCACTTTTCTTCTTTTTTGCAAATGGCCTCTCTTCACGCTTTGAATACCTTTTATTTACTGCTTAGCTTCTGTTTATGTTTTTTCCTGGCTTGCCATAACTCCTCTTGCCTCCTGGACCCTTTGTGTGCATCCTTGCAGCCCTAGCTATTATAATGGTTTGTGTTTATCTGTTTTTATTTTTTAATTAAAATTCTGAAAAAGAGTTGATTACTGGCTAGGCTGTTTGGCCAGAGACCTCTCCCTTGTATGCCATCTGAAATTTATCTACTTTAGATTGCCCATAAGACAGATTTCCACCTAGTCTAGTCAGTAGAGATCACGGGGTTGTATGTGTTGTTTGATATGGAATACTCAGTCTCTATCCTGTTTGTAGTGTCCTCTGGGTCAGTTACATTGTCAGGTATCTATGTAGCCGTAGAAATACTCCTTGAAAATTTTGGGCTTACACAATCCTTTAGCCTCAAATAATTTACAGCTTGTTGTACTAGTGTAAGAAAGCCTTTTGTCTCATACTTACAACTGAAATCTTAGGAAAAGTTTGATTGAGCTATCTTGACCCACTGCCCATTCCTGAATCAATGAGTAATTGAGACCAGGGTGTGGAACAGGATGGAATACCCCAATTAGAGAGACCTAGATCTTGTATTCAACCTGTGAGCCAAGAGATTGGGTCAAATTTACTTGAACCATGTAGACTGGAGTAGAATGGGAGTTGTCCTTCAATAAACAGTGGGCAAGATTAACACTTGACTTAGTAAATTTCACATTAAAGAGTATGAAATCTAGTTTGTCATAGTCAAAACATAATCCTATTAACACTTAGTTTACCAGTCTTTGATATAGTTTAAAAAATAATTCCTCCATTATTTATCATAGCAAACAGCTTTCCTGAGGTAATTTAAATTAAACAAACTTTTAGGGAAACTCTACTAAATGACTGAATCTCTGTATGGGATACAAAACTGAATAGTATATAATCCTTGACACTGAATAGTTTACAGACTAAAGAGAAATACAGAATGACAAGAAAAATTCAACACAGGGCTATGAATTCAATGACAGGGATACATTTTGCAGGGGCAGAGGTGGTGGGGGAGGGGAATGGCGTGATGTAATGCAGGGAACAGATATAGAGACAGGTCTTTCTGATAGGTGGAAGGATTAGTTTGGGGTCAGGGAAGGGTCCATGATAAGAAGACCCTTAAGGTCAGTGAGACTTGAAACATAAACAGAAGTTGGTTAAGGAAAAGAACAAATTTGGATGAAGAAAAGTGTGAGATGAGAAACAGAGGGTTGTTTTTCAGCTCTGAAGTGTGCCGCGTAAGTGAAGAGATGAAGCTATTGAGGCAGACATGGCTTGGTGATGTACCCTATACAAAAATGCTGTGCTTTATTCATATAGGTAAATTGGAATATTTAAAAGTATTTTTTACTGGGTAATATAATTTCTTTACCTCACTTGAGCTGAAAAACAACTCAGATATTTCAAGGAAGTCTGTTTTATGCAGCTTGCACAGAATCTCGAAAAATGCTTTTCTCATAGTAAAATATATCAATTATAGACCACTAGACTCTTTAGTGGCATATGAATTTAGTGTGATAAAGAGTATAAAATACAGTATCAGTATTTCTAAGATATTAGCAGAGTCCTCAATACCTTTCAGCTTGTAAATTTTTAATAATAAATGCCAAGGTACTAAGCTCAGAAGAATATGTTCATTGAAGTAAAGTAGATGAGTGCTTTGAACCTCACTTGTTACTTTCATGATGGCTTCCAAGGCCCCCAATTTTCATTTTTTTAATATGTGAAACACTAATGACAGTTCAAGCTAAGAAAACAAGATCAGATTGTTTTCTTTGATCAGGATTCAAGTAAAAGGCTATAAAACCATTAATTTGGCATATGTTTGTAGCAGAAAAGTTGTCAAATGCAAACTATGAAAACCACGGACACACTGCAACTGATAAGAGTTTGTACTTCATTGAATCATTGTGTTATGTTCACTCTAATCACTAGACTAATGCATTTTCTTGACAAATCAGGGAAAATTTTGCTCCCATTAAATAGAACATTAAAATTTAGTATTTTTGTATTAAGGAATTTAATATTTAGTCATAATGCATTATTTTCTATATCTGCCAATAGGATTCTTCAAAATATTCTTTTGAAATATGAAGAAGGTGGTTTTTACATTTTTGGAAGGAGGTGGATCAAGATGGCAAAATAAAAGGTTCCACCCATTGTTATCCCTGGCCAGGACACCAAGTAAACAATCATCTACAAAGAAAAAAAACACCCTCATAAGAACCAAAAATCAGGGGAGCACTCAAAGTATCTGGTTTTAACTTCATATCACTGAAAGAGAAACTGGATAGAAAAAACAGTTCTGAATCACCAACAACACTCATCTCCCACCCCCAGCAGCAGCTACCTGGTTCAGAGAGCAAATCTGGGCCTTGGTGGATGGAGAACACAGCAACAGCGAAGCACTGAACACAGTGCTGTTCTGTTGGAGCAGAAAGGAAAACCTGATCAAACTCACCTGCCCACAGAGGGATCATTTAAACCAGCCCTAGCCAGAGGGGAATTGCAGATCTCAGCATCTGAACTGAGATGCCTGTAAACCTCACCACTGAGAGCTACAGCACTCTGTCTCCAAGTAAAACTGAAGGGCAGTCTAGGCCGTAAGGACTGAAACTCTTACGTGAGTCCTAGTGCTGAATTAGGTCCAGAGACAATGGGCGGGACTGGCAGGGGAACAGGAGAGCCACATACCGAGACACCAGCTGGCATCACCCTCCCCTAGTCCCAAACTAGACAGTTCATGGCTCCAAAAGACACCATTCCTTCCACTTGACAGGAGAGGGTAAGTGAAGACTTTGTCTTGCATCTAGGATACCAGCTCAGCCACAGCAGTATAGGGCACCAGTCAGAGTCAGGAGGCCCCCATTCTAGGCCCTAGCTCAGAGATATTTCTAGAAACACCCTGGGCCAGAAGGGAACCTGATGCCTTGAAGGAAAGGACCCAGTCCTGGCAGCATTCACCATTTGATAACTTAAAAACCCTTGGGCTCTGAATAACCAATGGCAATACGCAGGTACTACACTGAGTTCCTTGGGTAAGCCTCTGAGACTTGCTTGCTTCAAGTGAGACTCAGCACATTATCAGCTATTGTGGCTACAGGGCAAAATTTCTTCTGCTTGAGTAAACAAAGGGAAAAGCAAAGATAACTTTGTCTTGCATGTTAGGTACCAGCATGGCCACAGGAGATTAGAGCACCAAGTGGGCTCTTGTGGTCCCCAATTCCATGACTTGACCCTTGGACAGCATTACCAGACCTGCTCTGGGCCAGAGGGAACCTCACTGCTCTGAAGGGTGAGTCCCAGGCCAGGTAGCATTCTTGACAAGCTGATTTAAGAGTGCTTGGGCCTTAAGGGAACATCAGCAGTAGTCTGGCAGTACTCTTCGTGGCCTGGGGTGATGGTGACTATGGGGTGAGCCTCGTCTGCCTTTGGAAAGGGGAAGGAAGGGTGGGAAGGACTATGCCTTGTGGTTTAAGTGCCAGCTCAGCAACAATACAATAGAATACCGGGTAGATTTCTGAGGTTTTTGACTCTAGATCTTGACTCTCAGATGGCATCTTTGGACCCACCCAGGGCCTGGGGGGCCTTGCCACATTGAAGGAAAGGACATCAGCCTTACTGGCTTTGCCACCTGCTAATTGTAGAGCCCAAGGGCCTTGAGGCCTTGAGCAAACATGGGCATTAGCCAAGGATTGGTGACAGCAGGCCTTGGGCAAGACCCAGAGCTGTGTTGGCTTCATGTCTGGTAACCCAGAAAATTCTCCTTGATCTTCTCTAAGACTACCTAGGCAGTAACTCTACAAATCTGCCAGAAGGATAGCATTGCTGGGCTTGGGATGCCCCCTAAAGCAGATACAACTTAGATCACAATACCCAGGTCCTTTCAAATATCTGGAAAGCCTTTCCAAGAAGGATGGCTATAAATAAAGCCAGACACTAAAGATTATAATAAATACTTAACTCATCAATGCTCAGACCCCAAAGAACACCTACTAGCACCAACATCTTCCAGGAAAACATGACCTCACCAAATGAACTAAATAAGCCACCAGGGACCAATCCTGGAGAAACAGAGATATGTGTCCTTTCAGACAAAGAATTCAAAATGGCTGTGTTGGGGAAAGCCAAGAAATTCAAGATAACACAGAGAAGGAATGCAGAATTCTATCAGATAAATTTAACTAAGAGATTGAAATAATTAAAAAGAATCAAGCCGATATTCTGGAGCTGAAAAATGCAATTGGCATACTGAAGAATGCATCAGAATCCTTTAATAGAAGAATGGATCAAGCAGAAGAAAGAGTTGGTGAACTTGAAGACAGCCTATTTGAAAATACATAGTCAGAGGAGACAAAAGAAAAAAAGAATAAAAAACAATGAAGCATGCCTACCAGATCTAGAAAATAGCCTCAAAGGAGCAAATCTGAGTTATTGGTCTTAAAGAGGAGGTAGAGAAAGGGATAGGGGTGAAAGTTTATTCAAAGGGATAATAGCAGAGAACTCCCCAAACCTAGAGAAAGATATCAATATCAAGTACAAGAAGGTTATAGGACACCAAGCAGATTTAACCCAAAGACTACCTCAAGACATTTAATAACCAAACTCCCAAAAGTCAAGAATAAAGAAGGGACCCTAAAAGCAACAAGAGATAAGAAACAAATAACATACAATGGAGGTCCAGTACGTCTGGCAGCAGACTTTTCAGTGGAAACTTTACAGGCTAGGAGACAGTGGCATAACATATTTAAAGTGCTGAAGGAAAAATATATTTTTTCCCTGGAATAGTATATCCAGAAAAAATATTCCATGAAAGAGAAATAAGGCTGGGAGCGGTGGCCCACACTTGTAATCCCAGCACTTTGGGAGGCCAAGGTGGGCAGATCATGAGGTCAGGAGATCGAGACCATCCTCGTTAACACAGTGAAACCCCATCTCTACTAAAAATACAAAAAAATAAAATAAAATAAAATTAGCCAGGCGTGGTGGTGGGTGCCTCTAGTCCCAGCTACTCGGGAGGCTGAGGCTGAAGAATGGCATGAAGCCGGGAGGCGGAGCTTGCAGTGAGCCGAGATCGTGATCCTGCACTCCAGCCTGGGCGACAGAGCGAGACTCTGTCTCAAAAAAAAAAAAAAAAAAAAAAGAAAGAAAGACTTTCCTCGACAAACAAAAGCTGAGGAACTTCATCAATACCAGACCCATCCTAAAAAACATGCTAAAGGGAGTATTTCAGTCAGAAACAAAAGGACATTAATGGGCAATAAATGATTACCTGAAGATACAAAACTTACTGCTAATTGTAAATACACAGAAAATCACAGAATATTGTAGCATCGTAACTGTGGTGTGTCAACTATTCTTATCCTAAGTAGAGAGACTAAATGATGAACCAATCGAAAATAATGACAACAACTTTTCAAGATGTAGTCAGTAAAATAAAATAGAAATAGAAACAACAAAAAATTAAAAAGCAGGGAGATGAAGTTAAGGTGTTGAAGTTAACAAGCGAGAAACTAAATCATAGCACCAGAGAAAATTACCTTCACTAGAGGAAGACAGGAAGGAAAATGTAAATGAAGATAAGACTGCAAAACATCAGAAAACAAAGAACAAAATGGAAGATTTCAAGACAAAAACTGTAAGAGGAGACAAAGAAGGTCACTATCTAATGATAAAAGGGTCAATTCAGCAAGAGGTTATAACAATTTTAAATGTATATGCGCCCAACACTGGAGGACACAGATACATAAAGGAAATATTGCTAGAGATAAAGAGAGATAGTGGCTGGAGATTTCAATACCCCACTTTCAGCATGGGACAGATATTCCAGACAGAAAATTAACAAAGAAACAATAGACTTAATCTGCAGTCTAGAACAAATGCACTAATATTTATTTACAAAACATTTCATCCAAAGGCTCCAGAATATCCATTCTTCTCCGCAGCAAATGGATCATTCTCAAGAATAGACAATATGCTAGGTAACGAACAAGTCTTAAAACATTCACAAAAATTGATATAATATCAAGCATCTTTTCTGACCAAAATAGAATAAAACTAGAAATTAATAACAAAGGGATTTTTGGAAACTATACAAATACATGGAAATTAAACAATATGCTCCTTAATGACTGCTGGTACATGAAGATTAAGAAGGAAATTGAAATATTTCTTGAAACAAATGATAATGTAAACGCAACATACCAAAATCTATGGGATACAGCAAAAGAAGTAATAAGAGGAAAGTTTATAGCTATGAGTGCCTACATCAAAAAAGAGAAAAAACTTCAACTAACAGTCTGATGATGTCTTGAAGAACTAGAAAAGCAATAGCAAACTGAACCCAAAATTAGTAGAAGAAAAGCAACGTAAAGATCAGAGTAGAAATACATGAAAATTAAAATTAAAAAATACAAAAGATCAATGAAACAGTTTTTTTTAAAAAAAGTTAAACAAAATTGACAAACCTTTAGCCAGACTAAGAAAAAAAGAGAAAAGATCCAAATAAATACAATCAGAAAAGAAGACATTACAACTGATACCATAGAAATTCAAATGACCATTAGAAGCTACTATGAGCAACTATATGCCAACAAATTGGAAAATCTCGAAAAATGGACAGATTTCTAGATACATACAATGTACCAAGATTGAATGAAGAAATCTAAAACCTGAACAGACTAATAACAAGTAACAAGATTGAAGCAGTAACAAAAAGTCTCCTAGTAAAGAAAAACCCAGGATCTGATGGCTTCACTACTGAATTGTACCAAGCATTTTACGAAGAACTAATACCAGTCCTATTAAAATTATTCTCAAAGATAGAGGAGGAGAAAAGGCTTCCAAACTCATTCGAAGAGGCCAGTATCACCTCGACACCAAAACCATACAAAGACACATCACATGTACATCGATGTGTGATGTACACATCGATATAAATCAGATATTGTTTTGTAGGCCATACCTCAACATAATAAAAGCTATATATGACAGACCCACAGCTAGTATCATACTTTATGAGGAAAAACTGAAAGCCTTTCCTCTGAGATCTGGAAAACAAGAAGAATGCCCATTGTCACCACTGTTACTCAACATAGAACTGGAAGTCCTATCAAGCAATCAGATAAGAGAAAGAAATGAGGGGCATCCAAATAGAAAAGGAAGAAGTCAAATTATCCTTATTTACAGATAAAATGATCTTATATTTGAAAACAACCTAAAGACTCCACAAGAAAACTATTAGAACTGATGAGTAAATTCATTAAAGCTGCAGAATATGATATCAACACACAAAAATCAGAAGCATTTCTATATGCCAATAGTGAACAATGTGAAAAATAAAAAAGTAACCCCATTTACAACAGCCACATATAAAATTAAATACCTAAAAATTGACCAAAGAAGTAAAAGTTCTCTATAATAAAAATATAAAAACTGATGAAAGAAATTGAAGAGGATAGCAAAATAAATATAAAAAAGTTCCACGTTCATGGATTGGAAGAATCAATATTGTTAGGCAATCTACAGATTTACTGCTATTTCCATCAAAACATCATGATATTCTTAATTCTAAAATTTATATAGAATCACAAAAGACTCAGAATAGCTAAAGCTATCTTAAACAAGAAGAACAAAACTGGAGGAATCATATTACCTGACTTCAAATTATACTACAATGCTATAGTAACCCAAACAACATGGTATTGGCATAAAAACAGGCACATAGACCAATGGAACAGAACGGAGAACCTGGAAACAAATTCACACACCTGCAGTGAACTTATTTTTGATAAAGTTGTCAAGAACATACACTGGGGAGAAAATAGTCTCTTTAGTAAATGGTACTGGGAAAATGGGATATACATATGCAAAATAATGAAATTAGACCCCTGCCTCTCCCAATATACAAAAATGAAATCAAAATGGATTAAAGACTTAAGTCTATGACTTCAGTCCATTAAACTACTGCAAGAAAATGTTAGGGAAACTCTCCAGGACATTGGCCTGGGCAAAAATTTATTGAGCAATACCCCACAGCACAGGCATCCAAAGCAAAAATGGACAAGTGAGATCACATCAAGTTAAAACTTCTGTACAGCAATGGATATGATCAACAAAGTAAAGATAAAACCTACACAATGGGAGAAAATATTTGCAAAGTACCCATCGGACAAGGAATTAATAACCAGAATATATAAGGAGCTCAAACAACTCTATAGAAAAAAATCTAATAATCTGATCAAAAAATGGCCAAAAGATTTGAAAAGACATTTCACAAAAGAAGACATAGAAATGGCACGCAGGCATATAAAAAGGTGCTCCACATCACTGATCATCAGAGAAATGAAAATGAAAACGGCAACAAAGAATCATCTCACCCCAGTTAAAATGACTTATATCCAAAAGACAGGTAATAAGAAATGCTGGTGAGGATGGGGAGAAAAGGGAACCCTTGTACACTATTGGTGGTAATGTAATTTATTACAACCACTATGGAAAAACAGTTTGGAGGTTCCTCAAAAAACTAAAAGTAGAGCTACCATATGATCCAGCAAACCCACTGCTGGCTATATATCCGAAACAAAGTAAATCAGTATATTGAAGGGATATCTACCTTTCTATGAGCACTGTTTACAATAGCTGAGATTGGAAGCAACCTAAATGTCTATCAACAGATGAATGGATATAGAAAATGTAGTGCATGTACACAATGGAGTACTATACAGCCAGAAAAATTAAGGAGGTCCAGTCATTTGCAACAACATGGATGGAACTGGAGAGCATTATGTTAAGTGAAGTAAGCCAGGCACAGAAAGACAAACATCACATGTTCTCCCTTATTTGTGTGAACTAAAACTGAAAACAATTGAACTCGTGGACATAGAGAGTAGGAGGATGGTTACAATAGGCTGGAAAGGATAGTAGGGGGCTGGGGAGGAGCTGGCAATGGTTAGTGGGTATAAAAGAATAGAAAGAATGAATAAGATATACTATTTGATAGCACAACAGGGTGATTATAGTCAATAATAACTTAAATTTTGCATTTTAAAATAAAAAGTATAACTCAAAGGACAAATGCTTGAGGGGATGGATACTCCCTTCTCCATGGTGTGCTTATTTCACTTTGCATGCCTGTATCAAAACATCTCATGTATCCCATAAATATATACAACTAACATTTACCCACAAAAATAAAAAATAAAAAAAGGAAAAAAAATCATAGTAGATAAATCATTTTAGGGAACTTTAAGAAAAGGATGTCGTCAATTTGTAGAACAGACGTGGTTGTATCAATACATAAACTAAGAAACTGTAACTGAAATATTTATCTATCAATAATTGCAATAGAAGAAGTATGGACATACCTATGTAGTCAAACTGAATCAAGAATTGGAGACTGGCTTTACAAATAGTATTGTGGAAAACACATTCACACACACACGCACACACACCCCTAAGTGCACATGTAGCTTATCTTCAGATGGAGCTTATAACAGGAAAAATGTCCTGATTATAGACTATTTTCAACTATTGTAGATACATAAACACAGATATACACACAAGCACACACACATACATATATATAGACACACATACACACACACACACATATATATATGTAATTTATGGTAATATCCTACTACGATTAATAACTCATCATTTAAAACTTTCAATGCCCCCAATTGAAAAATGAAGGATTTCCTGGCTCCATTCCAGCTTTAATTCTCGTGGGCTATATAAGTGATCTCAGGTTAGTCTTTTCGTGTTCTTTTATTCTGGCCTGCTCTCAAAAACACTTGAACATGGTACCTCATCATCGTGGCTATTGAGAATGAAATCACAACGTCACTGACTATCTCAAGGGTTCTGCCTCCTGATGACGTTGAAAAGAGCAAACTGTTAAAGTGAAAAGAAGCACTATGAGTGAGGAATTTTGGATGTATCAAAGCCTAGCTGTTTTTAACAACAACAACAACAACAAAAGAAAGATGGTTCCTCTCTCTCATGTTGTGCCACTTTTTTGTGCATCTTGCTTGTGTCCCCATGACCACCGAGCAACATGAAATTAGCACACTTGGCATCTTCTTGTAGCCTTTGTCTCCCTATAGCACAGACATGAGTACCTGGGTATACTGTGGGATTCTAAATTTAGATAAACCCATATTATATATTATTTCTTTCTTTCCTTCTTCCCACCAAGAACTCAAACATTAGAGCAAAATAAAAACTCCCCCCAAAACAGATTAAATCCATTCTCATATTTCTTAGGCAACTCCCAAGACCCTCTCAGAAATTGATTCCTTTTGTCTCTTTGTAGCAGTTCTATTAAAGTGCTAAAACATCCTAAATTATAGAATCAAACTGGAACTTCTGCTATATCCATAATTCCTGAACAAAACTGTAGACAAAACTTTTTTGGTATCTGTGTAAAACTTGTCTCCCCAGCGGAACCATAACCTCTTTGAAAGCAGATTCCTTATTTATTTTAACATTTTCAGTTCTTAGAAAATGATCAAGAATATAGTAGCCATTCAATAAATAAGGAATGAATTCAATATAGAGTCTAAGATACAATGAGAAGGTGGAAGATTTTGTGATTGATTCACACTTCTAGTTTGTCTGACAGAACAGACAATTGCTATATGACTGAACTAATTAAAGAATAAAGATGACTGTAAAATCAAATAAATTTTAGTTAGTTAGCAACTCCATGACCAAATCAGGCAGATGGCTTGGTTATCAGATGTTTGTGATTCACTTGACTTTTGTGATGGTTAAATTCACAAATTGTTTATTTAACAACAGCCTAAATCATTCATATTATTTGAACAACCAGGTACACAGTGAATTCTAGGTTCTAATGCTTCTAAATCAAACATGTATGATATTTCATGTATCTGACATATTAACACTTCGATCAGTGAGAATACCCTTCTTTGTACTGAAAATTATAATTTTTCAAAGATGGCTACCTTGGAATCCAGATGGATTTTGAGGCGAAAAGCCTTTCACTTTTGGTATTTTAAACTGATTTTTTAATTTTTAATTTTGACATAAATTACAGTTAAATTACAGGAAGAACACAAAGGACATTTTTTTAAAATCCTGAATTATTTAAGTATAAATTGTTGACATGATGCTCATCACTACGATCATTTTATACATAGTTTAAGAATTAGGAAATTCTCTATGTAAAAAAAACAACTATATCAGAAAATTAGCATTAATATCAGCAAATTAAGATTACTATAATTTAATCCATAAATGTAATTCAATTTTATTAGCTGTCCCAATAACTTCATTATTTCTTCTATATCTATTAGTTGTCATTCTTCCATAAGAAAAAGCTTTCAAAGCTTTCTCTTCTCATTTCTTCCCCCACCTTCCTCTCTCTATATAATAATCTAATAACCTATCATCTATATTAGCATGTTTTAGCATAGTTTTACCTAATAGGTTATATCCTGTTACTATAATGAATTATGCAAATGCTCAAATTGTCTCAGATTTTGGCCAATAGAAGCACTTTCAAGGTGGCATTTGTGTCCTTTTGATATTCCCCTCATTATATAAGCATTTCCTTCTGGCCCGACACAAATTTTGTCACTTACCTTATACTTTATCTGCTATACCTCTGGAATCAGCCACTTATCCAAGGAGTCTTGGTTCCTTTTAATGGAGAAAGATATTTAGAAACTAAGATATAGACACTAATTGTGTTCATTACTATAGTAATTTAGTAGCTCTCAGACCCTCTTAGTGCTAGAAAAATATATGAATGTATGCTCACACACACACCATACATATACATCTATATTTCTACATCTATCTCTGTGCATTAAAAACCGTGAGTTTACAATAGTATACTAATTTCAATCCAATAGCAGCACAGTATATTGTAGTTATTTCCTCGTTCTTATTTGTAACTTCTTTTTTCAACAATGTTACACCTAGCTTTCTATTTTTACAGTACACATATATGATCAAGCCTCACTATGTGCAACCAAACTTCCATTGCCATCATTGCCACTCCATTCTCCTTCCACCCTCACCATCCCCATTTAGTTGTGCTCTGAAACTCTTTCAGGCTCTGATATTCCATGCCAGGCTGCCAACAATAACTCCTTGTGTGAATATTATCCTCTTCCACTGCCCCTCCCTTCACAGATGTCTACCTTGTACAGATTTAATTAATGTCATTTGGATTAAATCAATATGTAAGAATAGAAATAAGAAAGAAAGGAAATAGAGAAGACAAGAGGAAGGGAGGAAAGAATAAATGAACAAATTAATACTTATAGAATCATTGAACTATGATTTTATATCCATTTCAAAATGTGTATTCAGAAAGACTATGCATTGGTTGCTTGCTTTTTTCTTATTCTCTAAATTGAAGGTCAAATACTTGTTTTTAAAGGTAAGAATAACAAAATAATATAAAATATTAAAATTATTAAATTATGGGATGTGCAAATATAAATGTAAGCAAACATTAGTAATGTTTAATTTTAAGTTGATCTTCTGTTTACCAAAATGCTCTGTATAAATTACTATAATTACAGAACATTTCTTACTTTTTCTTCTGCTGCAGAAATAATTTGAAAGTAAAGCTTAAGGATATATAAAAAGATTGGGAGAAATGCAATACTTTAATTTTTGCAGTTTGGCATTTCTAGAAAGCCAAACTAAATTTGATCTTTTTGAACAAAAGTAATCATTTTTCATCGTATCCCAACCACAACAAGCTATCTGTATACTGACAATTATATTTGATCTTCTTGATCTTCCTTACAAAAACAGTACACAACATTTTAAACCAAACTTTTATTGGATTGTCCACTCAAGAAACCTATACAGAGCTGCTACCATCTTAAAACACCTCATTAGGGGTTGTGACTTTTAAGAAAACACTTAAGGCATGTTTCATGGCTTCTAGGAGTGTACATTCTAGAAAAGACAATAATTGTGATAGAAGGCAGAATATGCTGTGTGCAGGCAACAAATGATTAAGCAGTTTAGAGGAAAGAAAGAGCACCAGTGATTTCAATGATATGGAAATCTTTCAGTAAATGTGGTATTAAAGCCTGGTCTAAATTGTTGATTTCTTTTTTTAAGTAATACATGTAATAGAAATCAATATATTTTTGAAATGAGACAAATAAAAGCTGAGAGACTATAAGTTAAAGCACTCACTTTGAGAGGCCTAGGTGGGAGGATGGCTTGAGCCCAGGAGTTTGAGACTAGCCTGGGCAACATAATGAGACCCCCATCTCTACAAAAAATAAAATAAAAAGACCATTCAAAATTATTCCAACTGTGTATAAATACTGCTTGTTTTATTCTTTGTAAAAAGTTGCTAACATAATTTGCTAGAAAAAATGTTTTTCAAACTATATATATTTATATTTATAATTATACATATATATGCATAAATGGGACATATATAGTCCATTTAAACAAATACACCTGAGATTCCTTATTAAATTTTAATTATTTGTTTTCTGCCCAAACTGATAAACTACAGTCTGTTAGTGCTTGGCCATAATACCCAGAGAGTGATCCACTGGGATAGATACTCTCACAAACTGTGGATCCAGAAGGAGAATGAGGTCTGGATGAATAATTACTATAGTATGATTCATGAAAATATATAGGATTATCAACAAATGTCTGTCCTATGTACAGGGCTGACTTCATGAATGTATGCATGACTTGTGCAGTCGCACAGGGCTCCTGCTCAGAAAAGTCCCAAGCTTGGTTTAAAGTACCACTGCTTCTAGAAATTCTTAAGAGTTTTTGCACAAACGACCCTGTATTTTTATTTTAAAGTGGAGCTCACAAATTATATAGCTTATTTTGCCTATATGTCTATTAAAATTGTCATTTTATTGCTACTTCCTTTTAATTTATAAAATAATAATTTTTAACCTCTGTTATTATATGTCCTTATGCTATCATCTTTTCTCCCTCTCCCTCCATTCCTTTCTCTCTCCATCCCTCTTTCTCCTTTCATCTCTCTCTTTATCTCTCCCTCTCTCTTTCCCCTGTTAGACTGTTAGATCATAAGCTTCTGAGGACGAGGGTGATTGCTTATAAGAAGTGATCGTCTTCAATAAGAATGAAAATAGATGCACTGAAAGAAATGGTAGCGGACATTTTTTATGCACAAGGCAATATATATAACATGACAATTTAGGCAGCATATTTACATATTAGTGTCAGGCAGCTAACTGTACATCTCAAAAACAAAATTACTTTCTTTAGACATTCTGAAAACTTCCCTAAAAAGATTCACTTTAGTATTACAAATAAGTTAGAGTGAAACTGGTCCTTTTTAGCAAATTTAATTACTTAAGCAAATTTTCTGATCTTCATAATCTTTTGAACTTTATTGATAATAAAAATGGTGTATATTATATGACCAAATATTATTCTGACATCTGATTATGATAATGGTATACTAATATTCTTTTTAAATCCCCACAGTTATTTTTAATTGTTACAATGTTTTTATCTCCTCTCACACTTTTAAATGTGTTCCAGTAATAATCATGACCAACTTTATTTTCTGACGTTAAAATAATTACCATTTTGGCTCTTTTTCTCTTTTGTGGTATGGGTTAATCCTAATTTTTCAGTCAGTATTTCAGAGGCATATAAAATGTTTAGCTGCAGGATCATGCTTCCACAAATGTGTGTTTGTGCAACATTTTTGTTTGAAGTCTATATGCAATATTTTTACTGGTAGAAAAGACAGATCAAAGAAATAGAGAATGATTTGAACAGAATAGAAGGTAGAAAGAATGGCAAAAGAAAGAAGACTGACTTTATCCATTTAGTGGTTAATCCATATTTTTTCAGTTAACATATCCATTCATATTAAGATGATATTAATTTAGTATGAGAAATTGCAACATTTATTTCACAGCATAGGGCAATGATTTTTACAGTATACCATTTGAGATAATACAATCATGAGATTTTTATAGAAATATTTTATAAATAAGTCTCAAAAAGTTACAGAGGTGATCTTATTGTTGTCTACCTTAAAAAATGAATAGAAGTGTAATGTTTTATCTTCTCATAAGGCATGTAATTGAATTTAGTAAAAAATTCTTTTAGTGTTATATAAAGAGCTGTATTGATCTAACAGTTTTCTAAATAAACATGCCATTGTTAATGTACTCAATATTTGTCTAAAAGGGAAAATGTTTGACAATTATCTTGAAATTTATTGCTAGAGGAATCTTTACTTTTACAAACTGAGTTGTTAAACTTGAGTTTTGGGGTACTCCTTTTCTTTCATTCTAACTTAAAAAAATTGTTTCTGTTTCAGCCTCAGTGGGTCTTCTAGTCATATTTGACCCAGATACAAAAAACAACTCTATTTCTACTATTATAGAGCAACATATAAAATAGGAAACTCATTATCTGAAGCTCAAAACTGACTTCAAATTCTACATACCTTGGTTTGATTAAGGATCATCATATGTCCAATCACTCTTTTTATTTTTAAAGTTACATTTCATCCTAAATAAATATGTGTTAAGTGTTATGTAACCTACATCCCATGATTTTAAAAAATGCAGTCAAAAATATGACAACTACTTATTTGAGTATGAGTCAGCACCTAACAGAACAAGAGAATGCTACTCAGTGCTCTTTGGATTATTTTTGAGGTAGACATATGCTTGGTTATTTTAATCAAAATTTATTAATTCCAATATTGAATTTGAAATAAAATATATAATGTCAACTACCGCAATAAAAAGATGGAAAATTGATGAGTTTGTTATCATTTATTCAGGGATAAACAACTATTTTCTTTAAACAGTCATCTTCCCATACTGTTTCTGATGCTTTCAAAAGAAGCAAACTACACTGTAGCTAATCTTTGGGTTATGAAGGGAATCCAAGAGGTGTAGGTTCAAATCTTACCTGTTGCCTATCAACTGTGTGTCTTTGGGTAAGTTGGCTTTTTTCTTTCTTTCCCTTTCCTTCATTTCATTTCTGTTCTTCCATCCTTCCTATGGCAGATCCTGGATAGCTGTTTACTGAACCTGTTGAAATGTGGTCAAAGTGATGTGTACCACATCCAGGAGTGTGTCATGAAAACTGTCCTCATGCTCTTCCCCACAGAAGCCACTTGCTGAGGATGGTAGGAACTACATGGAAAATGCCTGTGTTCTTGAATCAGCTCTAGGAAGAGCCTCTCGCTGATCAAGAACATCTATTTGGGACTTTTTACATGAGAGAAAAATAGACTTCTTTCTATTGTGTAAGCTACTGAGATTCTGAAACGTATCTGTTTTTTAGTAACTACCATTACCTTATTAGTAAACATCCTACTTGCTTTTTTTCCTTCTTTCCTCCTTTCTTTCCTTCCTCTTGCTTTTCCTTTCCATTACTTTTTTATCTTTAGTTTTTTTTTACTTGTTTCCCTTTTGTTTCATCTCATAAATATTTATTCACCAACTCCTAAGTATAGAAAAGATAGACACTAACATAAACGTGCTTCCCCTCTTTCTGAGCCTCAGTTTTTGTTTTCCAAAATGGGAATTAAATCTTTTCTCTAGATTAGCTTGAGAACATATATTTTTAACATAGCTTTTACTTTAGAAGGTAATGTATTTATTTCATATTTCAAATCCTTGCTTACCAAGTCACACAAACAAAACAAAAATAAAATGAAACATTCATAATCAATTACATGTCGTCAGTGATGGCAGTTGATCTCAATATTATGTTGCATTTTTAAGAATTATCTAAATATGAATGTAAATCCACTAAGAAGTAGGCCATTTTAGGCTGCATGGAAGGAAAGACATTCGAAATATTTGAAATATTACCACCAAATAAAAAACTTGAGCCCCCTCCCTTTTTTTAAAACTATGTTACTAGGGTATAATTTTGTTTGCTTTTATTTTAGGTTCAGAGGTACATGTGCAGGTTTGTTATACAGGTAAATTGCTTGTCATAGGAGTTTGGTGTACAGATTATTTTGTTACCCAGGTAATAAGCACAGTACGTGATAGGTGGTTTTTCCATCCTCTCTCTCCTCCTAGCCCCACTCTCAAATACACGAGTACTCAATGTTTAGCTTCCACTTACAACTGAGAATATATGGTATTTGATTTTCTGTTCCTACGTTAGTTCACTTAAGATAATGGCCTCCAGCTTCATCCTTGTTGCTATAAAATACATGATTTCATTCAACCTGGACTCATATAATATTTTATGTATTAATCAAGTGAAATAAAGATTAATTTCCATTATTTGAACAGTAATAATCAATAAAGTTAAAATAGCAAAATTTGAAGTGATAAGACTAATGAAAATGTTGTGTTTTATCTTAAGAATAAGAGAAAAATGCAAGATTTTAGGTTAATGAATATTTGTATTAGTACAGTGTTTAAGATATTGAGATATGATGGTTCCAGTAGGAAATATAATGATAAATGTTAGAAATCTCATTGATATGGAAATATTTATTTAAGGAAGCTCACAGATTGTTAGATACTGGTCATAAAAATAAAAAAACAAATTCATAGACAGGAACATTATTTCCATGAAGATGTAATGTTCAGTGAATTAGAAAATTTCAAGGAATAGCTAAGTGCCTTTTTGTTTCTTCATCATGTTAAACTTCTTACCAAATTATTGCTATTGTTAATTGAGGAGATTTTTTTGTGTGTATAGCTTGTGTCTCCACTAAGACTACAAGTTCCTTGGTGATTTGGACTTACACTTCTTTCTATTGTGCTTACTCATTGAAGTGGCTGAACATTTTTTTGTTATTATTATACTTTAAGTTCTGGGATACATGTGCAGAACGTGCAGGTTGGTTTCATAGGTATACACATGCCATGGTGGTTTGCTGCACACATCAACCTGTCATCTACATTAGGTATTTCTCCTAATGCTATCCCTTCCCTAGCCACCTACCCAAAACAGGCCCCAGTGTGTGATGTTCCCCTCCCTGTGTCCATGTGTTCTCATTGTTCAACTCCCACTTATGAGTGAGAACATGGCAGTGTTTGGTTTTCTGTTCCTGTGTTAGTTTTCTGGGAATGATGGATTCCAGTTTCATCCATGTCCCAGCAAAGGACATGAACTCATCCTTTTTTATGGCTGCATAGTATTCCATGATGTATATGTGCCACATTTTCTTTATTCAGTCTATCATTGATGGACATTTGGGTTGGTTCCGAGTCTTTGTTATTGTGAATAGTGCTGCAAGAAACATACATGTGCATGTATTTTTATAGTAGAATGATTTATAATCTTTTGGGTATATACCCAGTAATGGGATTGCTGGGTCAAATAGTATTTCTGGTTCTGGATCCTTGAGGAATCGCTACACTGTCTTCTACAATGGTTGAACTAATTTACACTCCCATCAACAGTGGAAAAGCATGCCTATTTCTGCACATCCTCTCTAGCATCTGGTGTTTCCTGATTTTTTAATGATTGCCATTCTAACTGGTGTGAGAAGGTATCTCACTGTGGTTTTGATTTGCATTTCTCTAATGACCAGTGACAATGAGCTTTTTTTCATATGTTGGTTGGCCGCATAAATGTCTTCTTTTGAGAAGTGTCTGTTCATATCCTTCGCCCACATTTTCTAACTGAATAAATTGCACAAGATAAGTTATATAGCATGTATGAAGCTTAGATTTATTATTTTGAAATATTATGGGTTATTAGATGAAATATAGATGTTAGATGTCATCTGGTCAATCTCTACATAATGATGGGTTCACTCTAAAACTTTCCTAATGGATAGTTTTCATCTTTGGCTTAAACACCTTTATAAGGATGAGAAACAGACTAAATGAAAACCAATTATAATCATTAACATTATTAAATTATCATTTAGTAATTCAATTCTGGGGATGTGTGCTGAGGATATAACAACATGTAAGACATAGACCATTTTGTGAAAGAATTTTTAAGTTATTTAGATATACAAAACATAAATAAAAAATACAATTGACAGTATAAAGCAACATTTGTTAGGTACCATATAAGTGGGCAATAGAAGGAATAACCTTCAACATGTCTGAGGATAAAAATATTTTTGATGTCTGGCATTCTTAGAAAAGTTCAGTAAGAAATGACACTTGAAGTAGTCTTGAAAGAATTAATGAGATTTAAATCATTTGATAAATTATCAAAGTTTGCAGGTTTTGGGGGTGTGGGGTGAAGTGGAACAGAGGATGGTATATTGACCAGTTTAACAAGAATGGAGGATTGTTTTAGGCGAGCAGGCAAATTTCCCCTCTCAAGATAAAGAATATGGATGTATTCAAATTGTATTCAAAATGTTCATTCTGGACATTGGGAAACAACTGAAGTTTTTTGAGCAAAGACTCTATTATACACTTTGTAGATTTCAGAAGATTGATTTATTAGTCTTGTATAGAATGCACCAAAGAGAAGAAAATTTTGAGGCAGAAAGACTCATTGAGATAGTATTGCAAAAATCCTAAATTGAGCTGATGAAGAATGGATTTACCAGAAACGTTGGTGGCAGATTGGAAATTGCAGGAGATAAGCATAAATTTATAGAAGTAAGTCCCCAAAATCCTGAAAACCGGTTTTCTGAGAGATAATATTATGATTAGTAAAAAAATACAGAACAAAAACTCTTTGAGGTACTATGCATTTGACCTTCTGTGTTTGAAAACTTATTTAAGCCGCACACTGAGCAACTTCCATGTTATGCTTTATATACTTACAGACTACTGCATGCTATTGTGACAATTCACTTTGAAGTTACTCTCAGCAGTGAATGGATTGATGAAAGAAAGTTCTGTAATCTTTCTGAGCAGGTCTGGGACATGGTAAAGCAAAGAGGAATCATGGGGAATAAGCCTGATCAGGTCTTCAAAAGGCCTTTTCTCTCCCTGCTAAAAAGTGTTCATTCTTAGTTACCACCCTCTCAGAAAAAAACTGTGACCCTCAGGAGTTTTATTTGGAACAACATGAATGGTTTTACTTTCAATAGTCACAAGGAAAATGACAGGTTACATTTAATTTTTTATATCTTTATTTACATAGACTTTAGTGATATCCCTGCTTGCTGTATAATTTGATTTATTTTGGGGCATCAAAAAGAATCCATTGAAGTTGCACATGGCAACTGCCTACTTGCACAGCAAAACACGTAGTGCAGAACAGATAATATTTAGTTAAAAAATCACAGATTACTTTAAAAAAGGAATTGTGGGATTATACTTATAAAAGTATACTTTATCCAATGCAAGAACACTAGCCGAAGAATAAACAAGTCTGTGTTTGAGAATATATTGCCTTCTAATTTATATAAAAGGCCGAACAAAGGAGCATTGGATTTAAATTTCTTAAAGCTTCTGACGATAGATACGGAAATGTGTAAACATAGGGTAAATCATACAAATTATTGTAGAAAAAACACAGACTTAAAATATAAAATATTACCTTTTGTTTTCCTCTTTCCTATCTTTTCATGTCTTTCTTAATTATATCCGGCAGTGTATTTATGATTTGCACCCTTTTCTGTATAATGTTATGTTTCAGTAAAATATTTTTAAAAGCTAAAAATATTATATTATAACAGTGCTAAGAACACTTATTAAATATAGCTGTTAATGCATAGATTCTGGATTTCAATCTTGGTATTAAATTTTTGAGCTATATGACCATAAGGAAATTATTTCCTGTCTGTGGTATAATTTCTTCAACTGTAAAATGAAAATAATAATTGTTCCCAGTTCATACAGTTGTTGTGATGCTTGATGCCTTAGTATGTGTGAAAAGCTCTTAGATGAGGGTTTAGCACATAGTTAGTGCTATGTGTATACTATTAATGTCTATCTGTTGCTATTGTTTCTCTGAGAATTATGTAAGATAATTAATATAAACACCTTAGATGTCACCTGGAATATTCTAAGTGCCCAATAATTAATTGTCTTTTTTTCTGATATGGCATTATAACTCAAATTAGTCACTTTAAGTAATAGAAATTAATATATCTAATAATTAAGAAGAAATTATTGTCATTATTGGTTAAAACAAATAATAATAATAATTATTATTATTTTTTGAGACGGAGTCTATCTCTGTTGCCCAGGCTGGAGTGCAGTGGCGCCATCTCGTCTCACTGCAACCTCCGCCTCCCGGGTTCAAGCAATTCTCCTGCTTTAGCCTCCCTAGTAGCCGGGGCTACAGGCGCCCGCCACCACGCCTGGCTAATTTTTGTGTTTTTAGTAGAGACGGGGTTTCACCATGTTATCCAGGATTGTCTCAATCTCCTGAGCTCGTCATCCACCCACCTCAGCCTCCCAAAGTGCTGGGAATACAGGTGTTAAAACAAATAATTATTTTATTTTAAATGATTTTTATTATTATTTCCATAGACAGTATTCTTAATTTTAACAATTGCTACAGTCTGCTTTTTATTGTTTTCCCAAAAAATTTATAACCATAAGAACCTATAATTGGTGATTTGTGGTCAAACTCATGGCTATTATATGCCATCATCATGTGCTTATACATGCAATTTTGAAACAAAATAAAATGTTAATTACCTCCAAATCTCTGATGAAAAGAACTTTAAGATTAAATATCCAAATGTAAACACTTAGATCCTCTATTTCATTTTGTTTCTTAGCCAAGTTACCTGTAGTAGTCATACATAGCAGTAGTATTAGTCTAAATAATTAAAACTAGTGATGATAAAAACAAAGGCAAGGTCATGATACTTCTTTTAAAAACAGAGAAGGATTGCATCTCAAATTTCAATTTTATTTAACACAGCCATGAAGTGACTAATATGTGTTCAAATGGTTTGTCAGTTAATGCAAGCTATGCAAAATGAATAACAGACTCACGATTTAAGTGACTTAGAATGAGATGAATTTGCAAAAGAATATAAAATGAGGTTAAATAAATGTAGTAAGGGAGGGAAATGTTCAGTGGACATCACAATGGTAAAATATTCTAAATGGTTGAGGATGGGGAATAAATGAAGTGGCATTAAGATAGGATTTGAGTGACTGTCAGAAATTTGACAGATGGAGATGGAGAAGGAATGATTTTATGCTAGTGACTGAGGGCATCTTTGGGCAGAGTAAATGGTTTATTTGTTTGTTTGTTTGTTTTTTAATTTTACTTTAAGTTCTGGGATACATGTGTGGAACATGTAGGTTTGTTACGCAGGTATGCATGTTTGGATATTAAGGAACCCTTTTGAAGCTGTGGTCAGTATGGTTGGAAATATACATTAAGACCATTTTTAAGAACTAACAGGGTAGTGTTTTTCCATTTTGTAAGTATTTTCTTATTTTTCTAATCCTTAAAAACTCTTTAAAACCCTAAGTATTCTCCTCTAAAGCTTTGAAACCTCTTCTTCACTCTTTTTAAAATTACATTATTGTTTCAATTAATGTACTTACATGGTTTAATAAGTCAGATTGTAGCTAAAGTCTTATGATGAAAATAGGAGTACCTTGCTCTGGCCACTGCCCAACCCCAAGTTGCAATCCAAAAAGACTGCTTTTAACTTTTGGCTAGAAACTAGTCTCCATCTACTGATTCTAAATAAATATATTTTGCTGCTATTTCTTAATACTTAAATTGGTGACATCTAGAGATTTCCTATTGTAAAGATGAGTAGTTAGCTTTCCAGTACAATCTGATGTGTTTTTAAAACACGGTTTCTCTCTCTCTCTGTATGATACATGGGTGCACACATGCACACACACACACACACACACACACACACACACACTTCCCCTCCACAATACTCCCAATATAATGTATTAATTTTTTGCTGAAATAAGTATTCAGTGTTTACATAACTGTATGTAAATATTGTGAAAACTAAACCACATGATGAACAATAGTGACATTTTTTCTTTGAGTAGCTTTTAGTTTTCCTAGAATTAGTAATTCTTTCATTATTGCATTTGCTTAAGTGTCTTTGTATTAACTGGTAATTTTCCTCCAACTCGGAAAGAATCATAAAACTAATGATCAAATCATCAAACACATTAAATAATCTCTCAGTGCATCTATCTGTCTATCTATCTGTCTATCAATCATCTATTTAACTGTATGTACCTACTTTTCTTTAATCTACATTATCATCACTTCTGGAAACTTTATCCCTCCTGATTCCACCTGGACTGATCTCTAAAACTATGCACAACTATTGTCCTTGTATTTTTATTCACCATCATTCTGAGAATCCTGCCTAATGTTTCCTATGATAAAGTTGTTTCTTTAATTACTTGTCTGCTGTTTTATTTTTTCATTCTATTTGCCTTTTTATTAACAGATTTTCATTCCTTTGTAATAATTTTAGTGAATTTTCATATGGAAGATATATTATATTTCTGTGTCCCATCCACCATGTTTAACTGCCTCTCCAACTTACAATAAATGATATTTTAGTTCACAGTGAAAAGAGATGATTTTAGATTTAAGCTTGATCAAATAGTTGCTTCCATATCTTTAAGTTTCATTTATATTGATGCCAAATCTCTTTTCAATCCAGATTTGGAGAATGGATAGTTCCCTTCTTGAATCTCTGCCTTCCCAAATCTAGCTGTTACCCCATTGTCTGTGCTTTACAGTAATGCTTGCTGAGAATTTGTGTACATTTGTTGGCTATGTCTCCTCAACTCTCATCTTCAATTCATGGCAACGAAGTTTTAACTCTACTAACTTCCTGAAATGGTTTGTGTCAGTGTTACTCATGGTCCATTTTAAAACATTCTGGGGTGTTTTTTTTTTCTCCATGCATAATATCTTTGATGATAGATTTTGTGATAGGAGGTAAGTTTTGCATTTTCCTTTTCTAGCTTTTGACTAGAATGATAAAATGTGAAACAATAAAAACTAAGGAAATAATGGGAATAGATTGTGTGTGTACTGATTTATATTATCTAAGTTGTGAATCTCATCTATGATTCCCCACACATTTTTAGGTTGTGCTATAGTTTAGAAAAGCTCATAAAATATTCCCTTTGCTGACTTAACTGATAGATTTCATATAAACCACCAAGAATTGCTTTTACCCCAGGACAGTCTTATGACCTCTAATATTTTGAAGTGAACTGAATTCTGGACCCTATTCTTTGCTCTGTGGTAAACTGGTGTCCAGTGGGTTCAAATAAATAGCTCAAATGGATTGGAATACTCTCAAGAAATTACCAAAAAATAGCTGAATATTTGGGAGACTCTGGTTCATTTAATGAACCCCACCAGCACAACAAATTATATCAACATAGGAAAATGTTTTCGTTGATAGTTTCTGTTTTATTGTTGTTTTTGTTTAATAAGTTTGTTTTGGATGGTGAAATAATAGATGAGAAATTGCCCCAAAGTTGATTTTTTTCATAAGAATAAGTCACAAATGATTGACCATATTCTGTTATTTCATTCACTTGTAATGGATGTAATGTATGATGGCTTTCACTGCATTTTTTCAATAATTGGCTTTAATTCTATTTTCAGAGGACATGTGAACATCAAATTGAAGATATTTTCATGACATTTACTTTAATAAGAGAAGTCTATTGCCATTTATGATCTATTATTACTCTTCTGCATGTCTACATTGTTTACTCCTTAATTCATAAGTTATTTGAAAATTGCCCTTTATTTTTTATAACTAAAGATCCCTTCCCTTCCTTTTCTATATAATCCTCAGGCATTTTGCATGGTCGAATATATTTTTGGTGTGTAAAAAGGGGGACCCTCCTGTACTAATTATTCTGTTGCTTAGGCTAGAGATTTGTACATTAAATTGTTAGTTACTAAATATTAAGTCTGGAACAAGATATGACACTTCAGATATGGCAAAGGTAAATTATGGCATATGGCAGTATTATAAGGTGTGCTACTATTTTTATAGTAACTTTACCCACTCTATAACCACAAATAAGTATTTGTCTAGTATGTGTGTAGTTTTAAGGAAATTATGTTGCAGCTTGTAATTACTTGCACTGAAATCCATCTGCTCAAACTTAGACCTTACACTGCCTCAAATGCACTTGCTGGGCAGGGGGAAGTTGGATATGTTTTCTTAGTTGATTAAAGCCATAGTATTTACCTTAGTCCTTTAAGAATAAATTTGCTTTACTGTGGAATCAATATGTCTAGGTGTGTTTCCTTAAAAGTGAAGTACTAATGATGTGCCAATTTAGAGAAAGAGAGAAGATAAAGAAAATTTCAGCAAGGTCTTGGGTTTCCCCTCTAGATGCTTCCATATATACAAAGACAATATTTGACCAAAAAAAAAATGATATTTGTAAAGTAGGACTAGCTGCCTGAACTGCTAGGAGGATTTTTTTCACCATTTATCTTTTTTCGTTAAAATGAGACTTCCAAGTAAATTAACTTGACTTAAAATAATACTATTGAAACTCTATATTTTTGCACACACTCTTCATTTTTTTCTATGTGTTCTACATGCATTTCTGTCTCTGAGTTATTTGCTCTTTCATAGAACCAACCATACATTTCTGCTTGGAATGTCCTTAAAATTTTTCCTATTAATCAAAATTTTGCTTATCTCTCGTTTGTATATCATCTGTTCTATAAAACAATCTCTAATGTCTCACAAAATATTAATCTGTTTTCTCCTGATTTCATGTATTTTGTGGAGTTTCTTTTATAATATTTGTTATAGTTGGCCCCTCATAATGATTAAATGTCTTCTTGTCTGTATTTCTATCTGGACTGTGAAATTTATAAACTGCTTTCCAGTAAGAATCATGCCTTATTTGTGTGTTTGGAATGCTCACAGCATTAGCAGGTACCTGACACCCTGCACTTAATGTGTGTTTATTAATCACGGATTTCTGCTGTCATTGCTTTGGGAATGCTTTTATCTGTTTATCCAAAGCAGACATCCAAAGCAGATATATTTTCTGTCCTTCAGGAGTTAGCTTAAGACCTAGTTCTTTCTTATGGTCATTTTTGGTGAAACTTACCCTCATTGGTTTCTCTTTTTTCTAATCTGACAGTTGTTTGTATGTTCAAAGGAGCTAAAACACAGGAAAGTGCCTGGCACAGAGTCAGCACTATCAGAGGATTAGCCATCTAAAAGTCATTTACAGTCTGTCATGCACAGAGAGGTGACATGTTCAAGAATATTCGGTGGATAAGTGGCAAAGTGGAGACTTGGAACTTCTGGCCCTATCAGGGCTTGTGATGTCCTCTAAGTCATTGAATCTTCCCTAAGATCTGTGGCCCTGGCAGTCTCAGTAACGAAATATGCATAAAAGGGACACACTGGAAGATGGACCATTCTTTATCAGCTAGAGCATTAGTTTGTGCTTTGAGAAGTAATTTTGACTTTCTAGACTCAAGTCTAAACTAAAGAAGGATGGGCATGTTTCTTAGACCTTTACAGTACCCCTGACCTAATTCTCAGATGTCTTTTAAAGGCAGAGACACATCCTATAAGGATTGTGCTTATGTAAAACATCTCATATTGTAAGCATAATGTGGGAAGGACATGCATATTATTTTCAGTTAATGATTGCCTATTATTTACTAGACACTTACAAATATTTCTGTCACTTACCACAATGATGTGTGAGAGGGATTAGTATCCCTGCTTAACTGGTGAGAGAAAAAAAGCTCATAGAATGTACATGATTGACCTGCCCCAAAGGCAAAGCAGGTCATTAAAGTCCACATAGCAGAGTATTAAAAATTCTTGGCTCTGGCCTCAGGTAACATGAATGCAAATTCTGAGCTTATCACCTATCACTTAAGTGACTTCGGGAAATTTGTTTCAGTACCTTAGTTAATTAATTACATATTTTAATTTCCTCATGTGTAAAATGAGATGATAATATTATCCACTGTATGATGTTGCTGTATTGACTAAATAAAACGTTGTGAAATGATCAAAAATAGATTTAAATGATAAGTAAGACAATTTGGCTCCAAATTATTTATCCCTTATCTTCTGTAGGCATTGTGCCATATTCATTTATTTAATTCCAAAAATATGTATCGAGCATCTGTTCCAGGTTCTTGGAACAAATTAGTGAACAAAACAGACAAGGACTTCTGCCTGTGTGGAGCTTATATGTTAGAACAGGCAGAGACCGTCAATAAATAGAATAAACAAATGGATCATTTAACATTACTAAGAAAGTGACAAGTGCTATGGAAAAATAGAGTGTACAGCGAAGATTGATTGAAAATATCTGAGGTTGCAATTTTAAATGGATCATCAGTGTGTGGTTTATTTTTTAAAAATTATAATTTGGCAAAGACTTGAAAATAGTCATAGAGTTGGGGAACTTTCCTGGCAAAGAGAAGAGCCAGAATATAGTTCCTAAGGTGGCTATTAACTAACATGTTTGAGTAGCAGCAAAAAGGCCACTGCGAAAAGGGGGACAGTAAAACGCAGGAGAGGTCAGAGAGGTAGCAGGGCTTGCAGAGCATTGTAGACCCTCATGGAGACTTTTACTTATGCTGAGCAGAGAAGTGACATTACCAGGCATGTTGTAAAAAGATAACACTGTCTACTGTCTTAAGAAGAGACTGTAAAGGAACAGGGCAGAAGCATAATGACCAGTTAGGAAGTGACTTCAGTAACACATGAAAGACGTGGTAGGAACCAAAGAGTGGTGAGAGTGGGAAGTAATCAGTCTGAAGATAATTCAGAGGTGGATCTAACAGGATTTCTTTTCAGAATAGATGTAGATGTGAGAGAATTAATGGACTTGAAGACGGACCTAAGAGTTTTGGTATGAGCAAAGGAATGATGAGCAGTCAGTAATTGAGGTGGCAAAAGTGGGAATAAAGGCAGATTTTGTTGGGGGTGGGGTCATTAGAGGAAAGATCAGAAATTCTGTTTTACACATCCTGAGTGTCCCACGTTAGTGGGAAAGTTTTAAAAGTTGCCGGTCTTCATCTTGGCTGTTTCAGCTTGTATACTTGCCAAGCAAGCAATCCAGTGCCTTTCCTTCAGCTTAGCATTGCCTCCTCAATTCTGCCATTTACTTTCTATTACTAGATTTTGAACTCTGATAAAGAGATTTCATTACATACTTACTCTGAATTCCTTGTAATGCTGAAAAAACATAACTAGGGCTTAAGAAATACTTGTTTCCCGATTGAGTCTTCCCAGATAATGAAATATTGAGTGCAATTTTGCACTGAAGAAAAGACAAGAAAGATAATTGTGCTGAGAAATAACAAAGGTATATTTATTGCCATTTTTTTATTGGCAAAATATAATTCTATGAACAAGGAAATCTGCTTTTGTATAAAATATTCATATATAATTGTAGTATTATAATTTTTGGTATGTATATATAAACAGAAGCCTTTCTTTATACATATTTTTCTTCATTAATAATCTATTCTAGGATATATGGTCGTGTCCCACATGACAACATTTTGGTCAATGATGGACTGCATGTATTATGGTGATCCTATAACATTACAATACCATATTTGGGCTATATCTTTTTATGTTTAGATATTGATACAGTTTGAATGCTTGTCCCTTCAAATATCATGTTGAAATGTGATTGCCAATGTTGAAGGAGGGGTCTGGTGGGAGGTGATTGGATCATGGGGGCAGATCCCTCATGAACGGTTTAGCACCATCCCTTTGGTGGTAAGTTAGTTCTCTTAGTTCATACAAGATCTGGTTCAGTCTCTTCTCTCTCTGTTGCTCCCACTGTCACATGTGACATGCTGACTCCCCATTGCTTCTGCCATGATTGGAAGATTCCTGAGGCCTCACCAAAAGCAAATGCCAACACCACGCTTCCTGGAAAGCTTGCAGAACCAAGAGTCAGTTAAATCTATTTTTTGTTGTTGTTGTTAATTACTCAGCTTCAGATATTCCCTTATAGCAAAACAAGAACAGCCTAATATAGATTTTTTTTTTTTTTTTTGAGATGGAGTCTTGCACTGTCGCCTGGGCTGGCGTGCAATGGCGTGATCTCAGCTCACTGCAACCACTGCCTCCCGGGTTCAAGAGATTCCCCTGCCTCAGCCTCCCAAGTAGCTGGGATTACAGGGGCCAGCCACCACGCCCAGCTAATTTTGTATATTTTCAGTAGAGACAGGGTTTCACCATGTCAGCCAGGATGGTCTGGAACTCCTGAACACATGATTTGCCCGCATTGGCCTCCCAAAGTGCTGGGATTAGGCGCATGAGCCACCATGCGTGCCCAGACATGTTTAACTATACAAATACTTACCATTGTGTTATAATGGCCTACAGTTTTCAGTACAGTAACATGCTGTACAGGATTGTAGCCTAGGAACAATAGGTTATGCAGTATAGCCTGGGTGTACAGTAGACTACACTATCTGTGTTTGTTTAAGTACACTCTATAATGTTCACAGAGACAAAATCACCGAATGATGCATTTCTCAGAATGGTATCTTTGTCCTTAAGCAATGTGTATGCACACACACATTAAATATCAAGCAAATGATTTACTTAGGCAAAAAAGTAGAGAATTAGTTAAAAGAATGCCTGTATTAAAAAAAAATAAAAGATCAACTGAAAATAACAGCCGGTTATTTTTGTCAAAAATGTAGACTTTGGTTTCACTTTTTAAAGAAAGTATCAAATGAAGTGTACCATATGTACTGATGATGCCAGTTACTCAAGCATTCATTTTCCTGCTCTTGATTCTGGTGTTTTATTCCCTGGAGTTCTAATGGAAAAGACAAGACACAAATGAAGATATGGTCCTCTTAGGAAATGCCGAAACTGCCCAAAGAGGGAATATACTATTACCATTCCAGTAGTAATTTGTGGGCCTGTAAGAGAACACATGTCAAAGACAGACTTGCTATGGATTCAGAGGAAGATTACAATATAAAATAAATGTAATGATATAGTTTAGCATCTGCACATGCCCACAGAAGTATGACATGTACTTGGAAAGATCAGAAAGAAATTAAAAGAAAAATCTCAACAGATGTTTGCCTTTTTAAAAATGGGCAAATATATATTTTTCATATATAATAAGATTGTAGCTTTCTAGGAAGCTATTTTCTTTCTTTTTTTTCTGTCTTCCTGATTTGTTTTTAAAGTAAGAAATTTAATTTTTGTAAATGCTTTTGTAAAGCAAGCGTTGTGGCTTTTTTAGTTGTCAGACAAGCATCTCCACCCAAATTATTTAAGTCCAAAGGGAATGTGTTCTCTCATGTTCTGAAAATCTGGAAGGAGACTTGAATTAGGGTTTCAAAGGATGTCATCAGGAACCAGGCTCAATCCATTTTTGGCATTACCTTTTGTTGAATGCCTTCATTTTTACCAACCACACCATACTAACTGCTGGTGAATCAATAGAAAAAGTGCTTTGTTTCCCAACTGTTTGAGCAAAACCTCATTTTGTAATATTGCCTCCAACTGGGTCATGTTTGCTCTGAATTAATCACTGGGCCCAAGGAAATGCAATGCTTTCCTTGGAAGACTGGTGATCTATCCTTATAGTTGGGGGAGGGGTCAGGTAAGGATGAAGGAGCAGTGGTTTCCCAAAGAAAAATGTACTTGCTCTTACCAGGTAAACGGTAATGGTGTAGAACAACAAATGCCAAGTTCAGGAATATTTAATGTTTTGAAAACAGAGCACATCATTTCTTGTCAAGAAACTTTAACAAATTTACTTCTCCATTTGATTTTTCTTATTCTGGTTGTAGTATGTACCACCATTCTCTCAGAGCCAAAACCTCAAGATAGTTTTCACATATCCCTCTCACTTGGCCCAGTCATTAAGTTCTGACAATTTATCTTTCATAATGTCTTTTGCATCTGCACTTTACTTTCCATTTTCACTGCCATCATTCAAATTTCAACTATTATGAAATCTTGCCTAGATAGTTGTTTAAGCCTCCTAACTGATCTTCCAGCCTTCAGTTTTCTATTCTTTACTCATATACACCAAATTTTATTTGTGTTTCTCATTCACATTTCTATGATTGTTCAAAATTTTACTTTTGCTAATCAATGCTACAACATAAAGATGCTGACAATCCCATAACTTTTGTCTAGTATCCAGGACTTTAAATAAAATGTTTTTGTTAGCTTATTAAGTGTTAGCCTGATTCATGAAAAAAAGTTATCCCAAATTGAGTTGAATTTAGGGCAAACACTTTAAGCATCCCTATAGCTCTAAAATTCTGTAAGTAAATAAACATTATTGTTTTAAAACTTTAGAGCCATAGATGTTTATTTTTTTCTTAAGAGAAATAATATAGTAAAAAAATTGTTTTAGAAAAATTAGTGTGACTGGTGTTAGATTGACGGAAACACTGGATACATAAAGACCAATTACAAGACTAATGCCGTAATATAAGCATAATGAGGTAAGATCTGGAGCACAGGGGAAAGGGCATAGTAGAAATAAGGAGGACAACGGCAGATTGAACGGGAGAATTTTACCTCTTCATTTCACTATGATACCCTTAAGATTTAGAATTTTCTCTTAATGTATCCCTCTGTATTGAATAATCACTAGTAGCTAGGTCAGAGCAAACCTTGAGTAAAGTCTGTGAATGCTGTTGAACCAAATTTTGGGACTGATGGTATTAGGAAAGGTTTTTGGTTTGAGTAACTTGAGGCAGTATGGAAATTAATAGTCCAAATGGCATCTTATTTTATTTCTTTTTTCCCTTTTGTTATGTTATGTTTTGTTTTGCAAAAGATGGACATTTTTTATATGCTTCCTGGAGATTGCTTTTTTCAAGGAAATCCCTATGACAGCTGATATGTTGATGCCCTAATGATATTTCTAATTGTTAAGATAACATGCCTAATAGCATTTATAAAAATAATGGTGAGAAAACCATCGACTTCTTCCTGTTTCCATATGAATGATACACCTGTCTTAAAAATAAAGCTGGATGCTACCAAGATTTACGGCTCCAAACTTGTCACGGAAACTAAACCTAAGTTTTGTTTACTAAAGTATAGGATAGAAGACTCTAGGTTCTTGCCTAATTCTTAGTTAACCTTTTAGTACTTATTGGTAATATAAAAACATTGTAGATGAACGGGACTGAGAGAAGTTTCAATATCCTATGTGAGTGGCATTTAATACTTACTAGCTAAACTTCATAATTTGTAAAGCAATTTTGATGATATTATCATATGTAATACTTGAAAAAAAATTGTTAAGTGAATGTAATAAATATTTTGGACTGCATTTTATTAATTAGTAAACTAAAGCTCAGATGACATAGAAATGTATTATTTGCTTTGCTCAGTTTACTTTGTTTTTTCTGAGATCTGACCTTCTTACTTCGGGAGAATTATACTTTACCCTTTCTAACCATATTATCCAAATAAGAACTTCTCTAATATTACATGACCTCACTTTCATGTCCACAAGTATCTCTCTAAGATGGTTGCATGTCCGTGTAAATGCAATAACTCTTTCTCTGGCCACAGTGATTATAGAAGAGGTAAGTTTTTTTTTAAAAAATCAAATCTAGCCAAGTAAAGTTCTTTCTTTACTGCCATTTAAAATTGAAACCATGAGCAAATGTGGGTGAAATTGTGAGGCTTAAAATCAAGAGTTGATAGAGGCAATATTGCCTACTACTACATGGAAGAAAATGAATCTGGCACACAAAGAAGAGATGTTAGAGAAAAGCATTGCTGGTTAGTACTGGTTAGTATCAGAGCCCTGATTCCTCTGATCCTTAAGGCAAAACTCTACCCTTAGCTAAGGCGGTGATTTAACTATATGAACAGATAAATTTTCATTTATTTGGCTAAAATGGGCTCATTTTGGCTTTTTATCATGCTGGCTTACATCAGAAGAAACCTGACAATATAACCTAATGTCCAATATTGCTCAGTTAATTAGTGACAATTGCCGAAATTGATCCTGATTGTCTGGTATCTAAAGTGTGTTTTTAAATACTTGACAATACTTGGTTACTTCTATAAAAACACCACCCATATACCCTAGTATCCCTGGACTATTTTCATGCACACAGGCTCCCAGTGGGTTTTCCTTCCCACCAGTTAGCATTAGTGTCTCATTCTTAAGGACTATCCTTAGGATGTTAGAACCACCACTACCTATGCTCCCTGATAATCATCAGTGACTGGGAATTACTGTCCCCTAGAGACAGCACTTAAAACAACTGAGAGATGGGTCTTAATATTCTATCTTCTGGTAAGGACAACTGTGAGGTGTGATTGATCTAGGGTGTTTGCAGAGTTCCACTGCAGGATTGAGCCAAAGATATCTTCCATAGGACTTACTTGATATTGCACTGTTACATGGCCTCATTTTCTTCTCATTTCCCTAGTAGGTAGGTAGATATAGAGATAGATAGATAGATAGATGATTGATAGATAGATAGATAGATAGATAGATAGATACAGATTTTTTTTTCATATGGAATTCTGTCAGAGTGTGCATCAAGGGAATCCAACCTAAGACAATGGACTACCATATGATATGGGAATTCAAGGATTAAGAATGAGAGGCCTCAGGCTAAGAACCTAGGTTTATGATGTCAAAGGCAGGTGGAAGGAAGTGTTTGGGAGAGGTACATGAAAAAGCAGGTACCGAGATAAACCACTATACTTTCGTTATTCCTTACCTGGAAATGAGAATTAATCAGAAAATAATCTAAAAGTGTTATTCAGCTATACTTCCAGTGAATTAAAAGTATACATCTTCTTCACATGAGCCAAACATTACAGAGAAGTATTTTAAATGGGTGTGTATTTTGGCTTAGATTTTAAAGTTATAATTTATTCTTCTTGGGTTGTTTCCCAGTATTCACAGCAATGTCCAACATACCTGACTGAAGAGCATTGTTAGGCAGAATCTTAGTAAGAAATCTTTACTGAAACCGTTATAAAAAGGTTGGAATCATTTCCAAAAGTTCAAGATTAAAATTACTAAGCAGCTGATTTGTTGGTTCTCTGAGAAGTGTTCAACCTCTTCTTTCCAAAACAAATACCCAAACAACAATCTTTTCTGCAAGCACAGGCAAACACCTACCCAAGCTGTCCTTTACAGCTTTATTCAAGTTATTAGAGAGTTAAAAACATGGATAATTCACCAAGATAAAAATTACCAGAATTCTGAGACCTAAACCAGAAAAAAGAAGTTAAGGAAAATAGCCTTTGATTTGATTATTTAGGCATTTCAATGATTTATTTGGTTTCCAAAATACTTCTGAGGATGCATTAAAAATTTTTCCAATACATTCACAAAACTTATTAGAAGGAGAAATATTTATTCAGCATTATTTAATTATACTTGTATATTTTATTTTGTCTTCCAGATATCACATATTTTATAGAACTGATCTAAGCCATTGAAAAGACTTAAAAGTTTCATGAGCATGAGGTTTTGCCTCTACAGTGCATTTCCTGCTTTTGAAACATACACCCATACTGAACGTGGGCTTATGAGTGGTATGTTTGTGCATGTGTATGCTTGTGTATGCTTGTGTATTATTAACTCTTACTGCTCTTTTAATAGCATTTACCTTGCCTCTAGTCTGAATAGAGTTGCCTCTCTGTCCTGATAGTCCTTAGAGCAGTACTTTACTTAAAAGGGTGTTGTAGATAGTAGTCAGAAAAACACCTTAAAAATAATACATTTATTAACTTTTTTTTCTGATAGACTGTGAGCTACTTGGTGGCAGGAACCATGACTTATTAATCTTTGTATTTGCTGGTTAGAATGTGGGCATATAGAAGATGCTCAATAAATATTTGCAGAATGAATGAATGAATAAAAAGCCTATGTGTAGAAAGTTCCAAATAGCTGATATTTCTCCCACAACCCATAACACTCTCAGGAGAAAGAAAGTTGAATTAAGACAGTGGGTTCTAAGACATCGGCTTCTCAATGTTGGACTTGTCTCCTTCCTGAGAATATTAGCAATATATCTTAGAGGAAAATATACAGAAAAAAAAGTGTCTTTTTCTCCTTTTTTTTGACTATAGAGCACACTTTTTCCAATATAAAATGTGACATAATAACTTTTTAAGATAGTGCCTTATTTATTTTTTATTCCTCTTAATAATCTTCTCAGTAATTACAAAGTTATTGCTATTATTTATGGTTCATGTTGTAAAATGTTTTATTTTTCATAGAAAGGAACTATATAAATGAAATAAGTTACTAAACCTAATAAGTTAATGAAATCAACATAAAACTGCAATAATTTAATAGTCATGATTTGCACAGAGTTTTAGATAACATAAAGTATGTGCATTCAAAAATGTTTTCTAACTGATGCTCTAAGCAATCCATACAAATAATGCAAATATATTCTCTCCATCTTATAGATGAGAAAGTGAGGTTGAGAGATTTAAAGTGACTGTGAAAAGTTAAAAAAAAAAAAAACAGTCTAGGAAAGCTTTAAATACAGAACTTCCGACTTGCGATTCTGTGGTCTTCTCAATAACCCTGTACCAGAATTTGCTTCATATTTTGTGAATTAACTGCAGCAAAACAGATGATATGTGCTCTATGCCAATTCCACAATTACATTTGTAAGAAATTGTAATATATACATTTTGGGGTTTACACAGGTTTCAAAAAAGTTATATAGTAACAATAGCAGTACTAAAGATGTATAGATAAAATGATGTTAATGCATACAACAATACCAACATTCATTGGTTAAATGAAGGAATGATTATTATGGTTACGTAATCTATATTTTTGGTAAAACAATACTATAGGCATTATTATAATAAATATGTGGAAATTTTTTTAGATTAAGAGAAAGATTCTATCCTAAAATTACTAATTCACACAAATGGAAGCCTAAATTGAGCCATTTTATATCTATTGAAATCTATACTATTTTTCTTCCTGTGTTTTAAAAAGACAAATTTAACAAGAAATTAGAAAAACGTACAAAAAGTCTAGCATCTAACACACTGTATTAAGAGATTTCTTCACTCTTATCTCCTCATGTTCTGAGTGCAAAATCCATGCTTTGTTTACTAATGTATTTCTAGTTCTCAAATATTGTCTGACATCTAACAGAAGCTCAATAGGTATTTGTTGAATGAATTAAGCTTAATATATAATTTTGATTACCTATGCTGCATTATATGTACCATACAATATAACTATGCTATCTGGAACAAATAACATTGCATAGAAAATTATGAGTTGAAATCATGAAGGCAAAATCTGGAGGCATGCAATGGCTGTTTTTCCATTTGTTTTGAATTGCTAAACTATATCTAACAAAAATTAACTTAGCTCTGTCTATGTGTGTACCTCTGTCCTCAGTGTTGAGTGGGCAGTCAGAGGAGGGATATAAAGTGAGAGCAGAATCCAACCTGCTTGAAGTAATTTATCATTGTCTCTTATCAAATGTTGTTTATTATTAATATGACATTCACTAAAGGTAATTTTCAATTATGTAGCTACATTAAAGAGAAATATATGAAGTTTCTCAGATGCTATAAATTATAAAGCCAGTCCTAAAATGTTTAGAAAATTCCCTTTCATATAAAACTAAAATATTTATAATGTAAACATGAAATGCTTCAATTAAGCAGAAACAATATCTTAAATCAGAAATTTTCAACACAACAAAATATGTCATTTGTCATATTGAGGATCTTGATGAGGCCCTGAAAACTGTACATAATTATATAAATATTTGTTCTGCTTAGAGATTTAGAGAATAGTTGTCCCTCTGGTTGCGTATATAGCTTATTTAATTAATTCTTGTACTCCACGAATCAAGGAACTTTATAGAGAGCTTAAACAGATTCAGAATGCTTTCGCAATTTTTAGAGTTTCCAACTTTTCTAAAATTCTGCATATTCACAATGGTTGTATCCAAAATCATTTCAGGTTTAGTTTAATTTCAAGGTATTTTCTCATCTAATAAAGAAATGATGCAAACTAAAGGCTTTTTTTTTTCTCAAAAGGAGTCTTAAGTGAATTGATGAAAGTAGCTATGTTGCTCATACTTTTCAAATTATAATAATGCCTATTACCTGACCCCCTAAGCTTCTTATATGCCACCAGTCCTACCTTCAAGAATGGTTGAACTTAAGTGTTCATCCAATTTTCAGCTTATTCTTCCTCATTCCTATTTATAATTCCAAAAAAAAAATAACTTCTTGTTGCTGTACCATTAAATGTCAATGTACACCTTAGGGCTCAGTTCTCCAGGACATATGTTAGTGTCCATTTTGACAATTTTCCTGTCCATGCTCATTCTGTAGTCTGACTCATATTGCTTCTGCTTTCTTTTCAAACTGTAAAAAAACTAGTTTTTTTTTCCTTTTTATTATGCACCTCTTTGGTTTAATTAGGGAAACTTTATGCCAAAATCAAGATTTTTTTCTATTTTGATACATTTTATTCCTTTAGAATTGTGTGGGCAATTACAGATTTATGTGCTCCGTCTTTAAATTTTCCCCTTTAAAGTGTGCTAACAAGTATGAAGATTCTATTTCTTGAAGAGGACAGGCACAAGAATAAGTTGAAAATATATTTTATCTTATTGTTGTTAATAACCACCCAAAAGTGTCAATAATAAAAATTACATACATAATATAATATAATACATTGAACACAGTTTTCAGGTGCTTCTCTGGAAAAATGAAAATCTTCAAATTATAAATGATATAGGAAATTAGATAATTGATTTAGTTATAAAAAACTTTTAATATTGGATTTAGGGATACAGTATAGTGTATACTTAAAGACTTATGTAGGATCAAATTATATTCTAGCTACATGCTAGCTATTCAACCTTAATGTAGTGGCCCTCTGTTATTACTCTTTCATCTCATTACCTCTCCTTTTTAGTCAAAGACCTTGCTGTGGTCTGAATGTTTTCAAAATTCATATGTTAAATCCTAATCCCTAATGTGATGGTATTAAGAGATGAGGCCTTTGGGAGGCTCTGCCCTCGTGAATGGGATTAGTGCCTTTAAAAAGAAAAATGCCCAAAGAAGCTTGTTTCTCTCTTCCACCATGTGAAGACACAGGAAGAAGGTACCATCTATGAGAAAGTGGGTGTTCATCAGACTCTGGATCTGCTGGTGCCTTGATCTTGGACTTCTCAGCCTCTAGAACTGTGAAAAATAAACTTATGTTATTTATAAGATACTCAGTTTATGGTATTTTGCTATATTAGCCCAAAAGGACTAAACAATCTTCAACTTCACTTTTTTTTTTTTTTAATCTCTCCCTTACTGTCTTCCCACACACTTGAATTATGTACCCTGTCTCTGGCTCAGAGTAAATGAACATGCCCAAAGTTAACTGTTCCATCATGATGCTTCAGATTCCAACATTTGGCGAAGGCGTGGGCATGAGACATAATCAAGGCAAGTAAGGGCGATGAGGTTTTTCTTGAAATGCTAGAGCAGAAGTGGTGTCCCATCTCCAGGCTCTTCCTGAGAGATTCCACATTTAGTGGGGCAGCAGCAACCTCGTTGCCACGATACCATCTGCCACTGAAGCCTGTTCAGAGAAGACATGGCCGGAAGAAAGTGTAAAAGTGAGTGCTAATGATGTTATTTGTGCCTAATGTTCATCTGTGCCAGAGGAATGCCCTATTTTAGTATTATCAGTTATACACATTAATACATTTCTTTTTCACTTAAGCCGTTTGAGGTTGGTTTTTATATTCAGTACTTCTAATAATTTTGATGTCAGAATATGGAAATGTTAGGAGTAATAGTTTCTAAAATTTTTAAATTGGATTAGTGGAAATAGTGTATACAGTGGCTAAGTGCCCTGTGTACTGGGTTGGGAGACTGGCAAGTCTTACTCGCAGTAGTAAAACAGTTAAATAGAATACTGTTTGATGGGTTGCGGCATTTAGACAATGAATTGAGTGAGGCTAGAGGAACTACGATTTCATAGAAAAAATTTAGAATGCTGGAATACGTTGGCTGTATTTTTCACTTAGTAAGGATCTATAAGAAACAGAAAAGCTTGGTTGCAACTAGTCTATCCGGAAGAAGGGAGACAAGAGAATATAATTTTTCTTAAAACGTCCATTTTGGTTAGGGTCTGCTATTTATGATGGTTGAGGGACTGGAAATCTGAGGCTTTGCGGGATGGCAATGCTACTATTCAAACTAACAATCAGAGGAAAGGTGGCAGGTAATAATCAAGGACCTCATGGTATGTACTTCCTTCATCACAAGGAGACAATTGCTTCTGCAGAGTTGTGGCCAGAAAAGAGAAGATTATATAGGGTTTTGTGTACCCAGGTTTTCAAATTACCCACTGAGCTTAAAACGGGAAGATGTGAATTCCAGAGCTAATATAGCATTATATTGCTCAGTGAAGCCAGGCTGAAGATGAACGGCAAGAGGCTTAGTTTTCTTCATTTTCTGTTGGCGTTTCTGATACTTGCAGTCTAACGTAGCTTTGCATTTTATGTTACATTTAATCTCAGAGACCCTTGCTTTCTTATATAGGATGATACACAATGTGATATAGGAATGACAGTAACTTTCTTCCAAGGTGGTATTAATGATTAAATTAGACCATACAAATAAAAGATCTAGCACAAATGCCTGGTTCAGAGTTGAGATTTGATATGGCAACAAATATTAGTACAGATAGTTCAAACCTTGACAAAAGAATGTTTAGGATAATTAAAAGTGTGAAAATTTATATAGTGAATATTAAACTTATGGCATGTATTATTTGAACAGACAGTACTGATGATGTATTAGTCCATTTTCACATTGCTGTAAGGAAATACCTGAGACTGGATAATTTATAAGGAAAAGAGGTTTAATTGGCTCACAGTTCTGCAGGCTATACAGAAAGCATGATGCTGCCTATCTGCTCAGCTTCCGGGGAGGCTTCAGGAAACTTACAATCATGGCAGAAGGCAAAGGAGAAGCAGGATGGTATTACGTGGCTAAAGTAGGAGCGAGAGAGAGAGAGAGCAGGGAGGTGCCACATACTTCTAAACGACCAGATTTCATAAGAACTCACTCACTATCATAAGATCAGCACCAAGGAGATGGTGCTAAACCATGAAAAAACTGTCCCCATAATCCAATCACCTCCCACCAGGCCCCACTTCGAACATTAAGTAGGTAATGACAATATAAAATGTTTTGTAAAGTGTTATGATGGTGAGAACACAGATAATAGGCACATAAACTATTAATATATTGGGAACAGGTAGGGAGAACTTAAAAAGTATTCTGAACTGAGTTCTTGAAGGAAGAGTCAGCCAGGTCTAGTGGAGTTGTGAGTGGGGTTGTGGTGGGAATCTGGAAATCATTCTCAACAAAGAAGCTGAGATTAGTAAAGGCCTATAGTTAAGAAGGAGAGCACTGGGCATTGGAGAATTCCAGGTAATTTGGTGTGACTGGAGTCAGATAAGGAGAAAGATGGGGTGGAGATCTCGCCAGTGGACAAATTATGAGAAGCCTCATATACCTGCTAAGGTTTGGACTTCATTTATAAGGCTACCAGGAGCCATTGAATTACTTTATGAAGGTGAATATCACAAGATCCTCCTTGCTTTTTAAAAGAATCCCTCTGGGAATATGGAAAATGTATATAAAAGGGCCAAGAGCCTGGGACGGTGGCTCACGCCTGTAATCCCAGCACTTTGGTAGGCCAAGGCGGGCGGATCACCTGAGGTCAGGAGTTTGAATCCAGTCTGGCCAATATGGTGAAACCCTGTCTCTACTAAAAAAATACAAAAATTAGCCGGACATGGTGGCACACACCTATAGTCCCAGCTACTCTGGAGGCTGAGGCAGGAGAATCCTATGAACCTGGGAGGCTGAGGTTGCAGTGTGCCGAAATTGCACCACTGCATTCCAGCCTGGGCGACAGAGCGAGAATCCATCTGAAAAAAGAAAAGAAAAGAAATAAAAGCCAAGATGAAAAGCAGGAAACCAATCTGGCAAGGAGTAGTAATCCAACCAAGAGAGAATATTTGCCTACACCAAGTTAATGACATAGGCATGAAAAGAACTGGACAGATTGAAAAATTATTAACAACCTAGAATCTTTACAATTTTTTGTCTGATTGAATGCGGGTAGTGAGGTACAAATTTTATCTCAGGAAATGAGTAAATGCAGGTGTCACATATTGAGATAGAGAACAAACAGAGAAATCAAGGTATAAAACAATGGGTTCAGCTTTTGCATATGTTAAATTTGATGGGCTTTTGGGACACTCAGGCAAAAATGTCAGGTAAGCTATTAAAGGTATTCGAAAAATAGGATTGGGATTATTTTAGTTTCTTTTTTTGACGATTGATTCAGGGTAGACTATGTATCAAGTTTTTATCAATTAAATGTAATGGGAATTGTGCTAGGGCCCTCTGGGAAAGATTTTCTCCCTTGATCAAAAGAGTTTTCTGTAGATAAGTCTTGCTCCTTCCTTCATCTTTGAACACTGATCTATAGGGTCCTCATGCTTGCAACTGCAGAAAGCTTCTTATGCCTGTGAAAAAAAAGCAAGGAGAAACACGGAGAAGTGGAGCCAGAGTCCTGATATTTCTAGGTCACCAGAATTACCAGTTCTGGAACCACCCAGTCATAGGCTTATTTTAGATGAGGTAATAAAAACCCTTATTGTTAGATTAATTTTTAATTTTTTTTTGGTAGCTGAAAGCATTCCAACCTGGTGGTTGAGAAGTAACTTAAAGATTGCTTCAAAGAGAATAAAATACCTAGGAATCCAACTTACAAGGGATATGAAGGACCTCTTCAAGGAGAACTACAAACCACTGCTCAATGAAATAAAAGAGGATACAAACAAATGGAAGAACATTCCATGCTCATGGATAGGAAGAATCAATATCATGAAAATGACCATACTGCCCAAGGTCATTTACAGATTCATTGCCATCCCCATCAAGCTACCAATGACTTTCTTCATGGAATTGGAAAAAACTACTTTGAAATTCATATGGAACCAAAAAAGAGCCCACATTGCCAAGTCAATCCTAAGCCAAAAGAACAAAGCTGGAGGCATCATGCTCCCTGACTTCAAACTATACTACAAGGCTACAGTAACCAAAACAGCATGGTACTGGTACCAAAACAGAGATATAGACCAATAGAACAGAACAGAGCCCTCAGAAATAATACCACACATCTACAACTATCTGATCTTTGACAAACCTGACAAAAACAAGAAATGGGGAAAGGATTCCCTATTTAACGAATGGTGCTTAGAAAACTGGCTAGCCATATGTAGAAAACTGAAACTGGATCCCTTCCTTATACCTTATACAAAAATTAATTCAAGCTGGATTAAAGAGTTAAATGTTAGACCTAAAACCATAAAAACCCTAGAAGAAAACCTAGGCAGTACCATTCAGGACATAGGCATGGACAAGGACTTCATGTCTAAAACACCAAAAGCAATGGCAGCAAAACCCAAAATTGACAAATGGGATCTAATTAAACTAAAGAACTCCTGCACAGCAAAAGAAACTACCATCAGAGTGAACAGGCAACCTACAGAATGGGAGAAAATTTTTGCCATCTACTCATCTGACAAAGAGCTAGTATCCAGAATCTACAAAGAACTCAAACAAATTTACAAGAAAAAAAACAACCTCATCAAGTGGGCAAAGGATATGAACAGACACTTCTCAAAAGAGGACATTTATGCAGCCAACAGACAAATGAAAAAATGCTCATCATCACTGGCCATCAGAGAAATGCAAATCAAAACCACAATGAGATACCATCTCACACCAGTTAGAATGGCGATCATTAAAAAGTCAGGAAACAACAGGTGCTGTAGAGGATGTGGAGAAATAGGAACACTTTTACACAGTTGGTGGGACTGTCAACTAGTTCAACCATTGTGGAAGACAGTGTGGTGATTCCTCAGGGATCTAGAACTAGAAATACCATTTGACCCAGCCATCCCATTACTGGGTATATATGCAAAGGATTATAAATCATGCTGCTATACATGCACACGTATGTTTATTGTGGCACTATTGACAACAGCAAAGACTTGGAACCAACCCAAATGTCCAACAATGATAGACTGGATTAAGAAAATGTGGCACATATATACCATGGAATACTATGCAGCCATAAAAAATGATGAGTTCATGTCCTTTGTAGGGACATGGATGAAGCTGGAAACCATCATTCTCAGCAAACTATCAGAAGGACAAAAAGCCAAACACCGTATGTTCTCACTCATAGGTGGGAATCGAACAATGAGAACACTTGGACACAGGAAGGGGAACATCACACACCAGGGCCTGTTGTGGGGTAGGGGAAGGGGAGAGGGATAGCATTAGGAGATATATCTAATGTAAATGACGAGTTAATGGGTGCAGCACACCAACATCGCACATGTATACATATGTAACAAATCTGCACATTGTGCACATGTACCCTAGATAGAACTTAAAGTATAATAAATATATATATAAAAGGAAAAAAAGAAAAATTAGAGATAGCAAATTAAAAGTTTTTTTAAGTCTATTGAGAGTTTTTATAAGTGTAGTATTATCAATATGTATAATAATTTTATAATTTTAGCACAAATATATCTCTGGCTAAAATAAAGTATGCTTACACTAAAAAAATGCAAAGGTAATTATTTATGGCATATCATAAAACTATGTAAGTTTCAGGGCCTAGTATTAATCTACATTTAATCAGCATGAAAATGTTCCAGTAAATTTTTTTACACCGATCGGACATTTGATGCTAACAAAGGTTTATTAATCAAGAATTAATTTTTAGGTATGATAATGCTATTGTAGCCTTGTTTTTTATACAAAGAGTCATTTTCTGAAATACATACTGAAATGTTTATAGATAAACTGATATGATACCCGGGATTTAAATATATGGGGTGGAGGGAGGTGCTAAGTGGATGTAGATGTGAATAGGGTCTGATTGACCAGGTATTGATTACTATTAGGGTAGGTAATTATCTTCGGATAAATTTGGATCTCTATAATAAAAAGTTTTTTTAAAAAATACTTAATTTGTTTAAGGTCAGCACATACTCTTCATTTATTTTCTGTAGATTTACCTAACCAAGAGATGGTCCACTTGTTTAAAGAATCAGTGAGAAGATAATTGAGGCGGAAAGAATGAAACTCCTCCTGTCGCTTAGGAAAGGGTCAAAAAGCAATCAATTGAAATAAAAGCATCCACTGCTTCCAGCCCCTCTTGGCCCCATGACAGTCTGAGACATAAGCAAAATACCTGATCAAGCTTTTACAAAGGAAAAGGGACGATTTACACGTGAGAATTTTTTTGTAAGTAGTAATAGTCTATGATTAGGTAATGGGCTGCAAAATCTCGAGTTTCTAATCACTAACCTGAATTTATGCTAAAAAAAGATTTTTATTTTCAATTGGCTCCATTCACTACTTTCCTAAAATATGAATAATCTCCAATTCAATATTTCCTATCTCAGAAAACTTAAAATAAAATGCATGTGCCACCTTAAAAAAAAATAAACATAACTCAGTGGAGTGATTTTAGGTGACTCTTCTAAAATGCTGTACTGTGAGGAAGAGAAAATTAGCTATTATTTGGATGGAGATGTGGCATCAAGGAAAGGTTCTTTTTTTAACTGGAAGACACTTAACAATATCAAGTTAATAATAATTATTATTCAGAAGAATGAACACTAACATTAGAGAGGAAACTATAATTGAGAGAGAAATGTTAAGGTTATAGGCAAGAGAATATGGAGTTGATTGATTAGGAGAAAGCTTTGGAGAAAGAAGACCTCTTCCTTTCTGATAGGAGGCAATTTGGCAAAGGTGGATGAACGTAATGTTTAAGTGATAGGTAGAGTTCATGGCTCTTATTCAGTTCTGTCCCCAACTCTTTACTGTATTTATTTTGTTCAGCAACCAGAACAGAATGTTATGCTTTGAATCATCAATGAGTGAGAATATCAGGGATTTCTCTCAATAATCAGAAAAAATATGCCCACCAGAAAAAAAATAAAAGTATCCTCAATATGTAATGTCTAGATGAGGGAGAGCCTGCATATTTTGAGCAGCACAAATAGCAGCTGATTAGGTCAGTAAATTGTCAAAAATCAGACTTGTGGCCAGCTGGCTTATAGAAGCACATAATGTTCTGGAGAACCCAGGAGTCAAATTGGTACCAGCTGAGGAGAGAGATATTGGGCAGAATGCCAAACTAAATAAAAAAGATATAAGGAAAGGAAAAATTCTGAGTAGAAAATAAAAAATGGAACATACCAAAGAGTTATTTGATAGTTGTTTTTAAAGATACAACTGAAGAGGTTTTCATTTGAAGCCTCAAAGCTCAAAAAGTGTTCTCTCATTACACTCAAGGGAGGAATGGAAGCATTTCAACTGGCTACAGTAGGAACATACCAGGAAACCTCAGACTGTTATGTACATGATTTCCATAAACTGACATTCTGCATTTAGCTCTTTCTTAACTGGATAGTACCAAGAAATGAAATCCAAGATCCATCACTGTAATTAACTTGATTATGCAATGGCAATACTTTCCTCCCCCAAAGTTACAATGGATATTAAATTGTTACTGAACATTGAAAACTTAGAATTGATTCTTAAATTGAACAGCAATAGATTAAAGGTATGCTTTTTCATTTGAAAATATACCTCTCTTATAAGATTCTGCACATAGAAATTCATGCCTCTAACATTATTTCCAGATGTACTTCTGGCAAACTTTAAATTTTTTTAGCTAAACCTGCTTTTGAAACCATGTGACTGATTATATATTATAGAATAGAACCATTTTTAAGGCTGAAAGTCAAAATAGGAGATTCTAGTGATTACATATTTAGAGTGATTTCCCATTCCAGAATGATATAGAGTGCAATAATAATAATGATCCCACCCATAGCTTAATTTCTTTATATGCATGCCAAAAAATTTAAGAATTGAATTAATCTTTCTCTGATTTATGTATTCCAAGGGCAATGGGAAACCATTAATGAAATGCTATGTCTTCCAAAAAGTGATTAACCAGGTACAGAGGAATTGGCAAGTGCTCAAAAAAAAAAAATCTTATTTAGTGTTTGGGCCAAAACTGTAAATTATTTTCAAATTATTTTCAGCAGACACTTCAATGCTCCAACGAACTAAGAAGAATCCTATTTTTTCAGCTGGGAGATGTTCCTCTTGGCATAATATCAAATCTACAAAAGCTCAAGCAAAAAAAAAATGGGAGAAAGTAAAAACATTTAAAATATTGTAAGTGTGAGGCTCTAATATATAATGGCAGAGTACATTTTTACAAAGAATTAAAATTCTTTTCTTTATTTTTATGTTTCTGAGAACACTATTCAAATTAGTTAATTAGCTAAATATTTGAAGAGCACTTGATTTTGTTTAAGTGAGGCACTAGTACTTATACATTGTAAATGCCTTTTCTACCACTTCTATTTTCCCCTTTCCCTTGTATCTCTATTTTTATAGCTTAAGTTAAAGATAGGTTAAATAAACTGGCATTAATAAATCAATGACACCAGGCTGTAAAATAAATAAATAAATAAAAACTTATGCAATACATTTTGGCATTAAAAGGAAAGCATCTGTAAATCATTTCTTCATATTCTCATTGTTTAAAAAGTATAGATATTAAAGAAAAAATGCAAAATGAAGAATCAGATAATGAAAAGTAAAAAAAAATCTTCCATTATCTCACTACCTAAAGATAACCAACAAAAATATTACTTTTTCTGGCCTGTAACTTGATGACCAGTCTTTAAAAAATTTATACTTTTAGAGTAATATTTAAAATGCAATGTGTATCACAGTATTTTTATAAAAAATATATTAAATTTTATGTACAGAGAGATATATATTTTAAAAGATATATATATGTATATACCTATGTATGCATATATATACACACATCTCTTTTGAATGACTATGTAACAGTCTGTTGAGTGAATATCGAGATTGATTATAATCTTTCGTTATTATAAGTAATATTGATGATTGTTTTATAATAGTGGCACATTATTTGTAATAGTTGCCACAAATTACTGAAACAAATACTGCTGAACAGCTGTTTTGTGCTAATCACACTGCTGGGACACAGTAACACACAGGTAAATAAGACACAATTCCTGCCTTAAGAAGCGTAAAGCAGTGGAGGAAACTCCAAAATAAACAGGTAGTTTATGTAAGATTTTGAAAGACTGACACGTTAGTGAGCTAAGGCATTCATGGTGTCAAGAAACTCAGACTACTGTACAACTAGAGCTGCCTTTATAAAGAATTTTGCACCAGGGAAGAGGTCTGCATCTTGGTGTTCACTTATTATAAGACAAATTTTACCCTAGTGTAAGACCGTGCTTTTTCTATTATCCAAGAATAAGTTGGGTTAGTGTAAATAGGCAGAGGCTCACAGATTCTTGGAAGTATTCGTCAAAATTTTTGAAGGAGTTTCTTCAAAAAAAGAGCTATGCTGGAGAAGTGAGGTTGTACTGCGAGGCATTTAGTCTATGACACTGGGTGGCACCGATGATCCTGTAGGACTATGAACTTTGGGGCATTTTCCTAATTTACCATCTATTAGTAAAATATAATATTTAGGAGAGCAATAATGGCTATTAAGAACCTTGAACAAGTCCTGGTGCAAAAATATTTAATAAATATATGCTGATTCAGTATGAAAAAAATCAGTCTCTTTTCAAATAAGCCATTTCAGACATTCAACCTCTGGGGTTTTGACTTCTATCTGTCTTTCAGTATTGCATAGAGGACATACATTATAAAGGTTTAAATATAATGATACTACAAATACAGGAACTTATATGAGTGAAGGAACAGAAAGTAAGTAAAAGTGTGTTTAAATAGACTGGTATCTTTCTGACTGGCTCCAAGCTTAGTATATTGTGTAGGATTCTATTTGTAAGTCTTCCCCCAAATTCCCAGAAAAGCAGGGTAGCCAAATGAATGATGATTCCAGGTGGTCTGCCCATTCTTCTAAAAGGCTGCTGCCTTTGCACAGTGGCTGTCCTTTTCTTTCCTGAGTCCCCTTCATGTTGCTATTAAAAGGACCACAAATTTTCATAAGGATTTAGGATAACAAAGAATTAAGTTATCAGTTAAACAGAATGCTGGGTGACTAGAATACTTACCTGAGGGAAAATTCTGGGGATCAGAATTTTCAGCTAATTTTTGTATTTTTAGTAGAGATGGGGTTTCACCATGTTGGCCAGGCTTGTCTCAAACTTCTGACCTCAGATAATCCACCTGCCTCAGCCTCCCAGAGTGCTGGGATTACAGGTGTAAGCCACCGTGCCAGGCCAAAATAACAATTTTTTAAAGACTTCCTTGTCTCCCATCTAGAAATAATTCCCTATTTCATGTTCTAAAAGGTACCTCTATCATAATATTTTTGTCATTTTGTTATAATTATTTGTCTGATGCCCTAGTTGGAGCACAGGTTCTGCAAGAACAAATACCTATAGAAAGTCACTGAATGAAGATAGTCCAACAGCCTGCAAGCCTAAAATGTGATGTTTTGAATATGTATTGATATGTTAATAACTCTAGACTTCAATTTGCTCATATCCTGGGCAAGAAGAGCAAAGCTGGAGGCATCATGCTCCCTGACTTTAAACTATACTACAAGGCTACAGTAACCAAAACAGCATGGTACTGGTACCAAAACAGATATATAGACCAATGGAGCAGAACAGAGGCCTCAGAAATAACACCACACATCTACAACCATCTGATCTTTGACAAAGCTGACAAAAACAAGAAATGGGGAAAGGATTCCCTATTTAATAAATGGTGTTGGGAAAACTGGCTAGCCATATGCAGAAAACTGAAACTGGACCCCTTCCTTACACCTTATACAAATATCAACTCAAGATGGATCAAAGACTTAAACTTAAGACGTAGGATCATAAAAATCCTAGAAGAAAACCTGGGCAATACCATTCAAGACATAGGCATGGGCAAAGACTTCATGTCTAAAACACTAAAAGCAATGACAACAAGAGCCCAAATTCACAAATGGAATCTAATTAAACCAAATAACTTCTGCACAGCAAAAGAAACTATCATCAGCATGAACAGGCAACATAAAGAATGGGAGACAATTTTTGCAATCTATCCATCTGACAAAGGGCTAATATCCAGAATCTACAAAGAACTTAAACAAATTTACAAGAAAAAAAATCAAAAAGTGGGCAAAGGATATGAACAGACTCTCCTCAAAAGAAGACATTTATGCAGCCAACAGCCATATGAAAAAATGCTCATCATCACTGGTCACTAGAGAAATGCAAATCAAAATCACAATGTGATACCATCTCACACCAGTTAGAATGACGATCATTAAAGAGTCAGGAAACAACAGATGCTGGAGAGGATGTGGAGAAATAGGGATGTTTTTTCACTGTTAGTGGGAGTGAAAATTAGTTCAACCATTGTGGAAGACAGTGTGGTGATTCCTCAAGGATCTAGAACTAGAAATACCATTTGACCCAGCCATCCCATTACTGGGTATATACTCAAAGGATTATAAATCATTCTACTATAAAGACACATGCATGCATATGTTTATTGCAGCACTATTCACAAGAGCAAAGACTTGGAATCAACTCAAATATCCATCAATAATAGACTGGATAAAGAAAATGTGGCACATATGCACCATGGAATATTATGCAGCCATAATAAAGGATGCGTTCATGTCCTTTGCAGGGACATGGATGAATCTGAAAACCATCATTCTCAGCAAACCACCACAAGAACAGAAAACTGACCACCGCATGTTCTCACTTATAAGTGGGAGTTGCACAATGAGAACATGTGGACATAGGGAGGGGAACATCACGCACTGGGGCCCGTCGGGGGGTGGGGGTTAGGGGAGGGATAACATTAAGAGAAATACCTAATGTAGGTGATGGGTTGATGGGTGCAGCAAACCACTATGGCACGTGTATACCTATGCAGCAAAACTGCATGTTCTGCACATGTACCCCAGAACTTAAAGTATAATTAAAAAATAATAAAATAAAAAAGGTATATTTCAACTCTACTATTTTATATATACATAATGTATCTCTCTTCGGTTAAAACAAGTCACCCATTACTTTGAATTAGCAGAAGTCATGCTACCAGTTAATATCTGATAAACCTTTACATTATATTTGAAATAGGAAAAGATGTTATTTTTCTTTTCTTTGATGTTGACTCTAGTTGTAAAGCATTGCTTTTATTGCATTCTGCTTAAACTTTACTTTTTAGTTTTGTTATTTTTCTAGGTAAATTTCTTAGTTTATATTAAAATATTACCAGATATTTTCATTTACTATCATTAATTATCCTGCAGCTACCACTCTCCTTTGAATGGAATTAAATTACATTATTTAAGGTTTGGAAAATGTTATTGTTCTTAAGGTTCTACTTCCTTACCTTGGTTCCAAAGAAATCTTTTCCAGTTTTCCAAACACCTTTGTATATATGGAAGCTAGAAGAGCTTGTCTTTAAGGATTTTTGTTTGGCCTGACACTTTACTCAAAATTTTTCTGAAAACTCATTTTCCTGATGTTGCCTTAAGTTCTGCAAGTCTAAACCTTAAAGAAAGCAAATGCAGCTAAAAGCAACTATATTTGTAGAAGAACATTGAGCTATTTAAGAGGTTGACCTATTGGACATATGTAAAATGCCATAGCAGTTGGTGATACTTAAGTAAGGCATTAATAGTAAATTAGAGCAGTTAGACTTATATATAATTTGGGGAAATTAGTAACTGATTATTACTAAATAAAATCCATGAAAAACAAGCTTGATTATATTTTTCTCCAGGAACAAAACAGGATATATTTTAAAATACCATGGAAATTTCAGCAGGGGTGCCATGAAACTGATGAATTTGGCCTGGCGCAATGGCTCATGCCTGTAATCCCGGCACTTTGGGAGGTCAGGAGATTGAGATCAGCTTAGCCAATATGGGGAAACCCGTCTCTACTAAAAATAAAAAAAAATAAAAATAAAAAATAAAAAATAAAAATTAGCCGGGTGTGGTGGCGCTTGCTTGTAGTCCCAGCTACTCTGGAGGCTGAGGCAGGGGAATCCGGGAGGGAGAGGTTGCAGTGAGCCAAGATCATGCCAGTCTGGGGGACAGAGCGAGACTTGGTCTCAAAAAAAAAAAAAAAAAAAAGAGAGAGAGAAAGAAAGAAAAGAAAGAATCTGAGGAATTTTTATTATCGTCACATAAAAGGAATTAGTTTTAAGCAATTTTTCCAAGATATGTTGACAACATGGCTAGTGGATAAAATTAATTAAAAAATAAAAGTTAAAACAAGTAATAAATAGATAATAAATAATCTATTATGAATAATTCACATATTCTCTCCCTTTAAAGACAAAAAAGAGAGAGACTGCTTTGAAAATGTTAAATACTAAAATTATTTTTTCTAGGCTTCTATCTGACATTTTGCTATGTATCCACTCCCTAATTTTTTTTAAGTTTTTAAAAATTAAATTATTTTCCAGTGGAAGGACATTAAACAGCACAACATTTTCACATGTCCTAGAATGTTTTTATTTTAGTGTAAGCCTTAACAACTTATTCCTTAACATGTACTTTGAACTTAATGCCTCTGGAAATATTCTTCTTTAAGAATAATTAAACATAGTTTTATAAATTTCTGGATTAAAATTAATCCAGTAATTTCATATGCTAGAGATACATAGTAATCTCTTCTGAAAGGTGGAGCAAATATAGAAATGAAATAAGAAAATTCAGTGCTATTTTTGAACAAGCTGAAACCTTTTAACATTTATTTGCTGCATGAAGATAGTCAAGTTAATCCCTTTGAACTTCTATTTTCCCATCTTGATATAGGAAATACAACTATAGTTACTCCCTAGGGTTCTTGTGAAGATTAAATGAATTAATTCTAACATTTTTCCTAGTCAAGATGTATTTGAGTATCGAGAGAAGCTTATGAGTTTTGGAGGTAAAAGGAGAGGGGCCTCAGAATCAGGGGCTATTCTCCTAGTTTTTGTTAGTTCTTGTTCTATCTTCTGCATTCTCATTGGCTTAGTGGTTACTGACTGTCTTTCTAGCATCTGATGTTGAAATCTGAGTTGGTGAAATTATGTTCTGTGAAGAAGAAACACTTAGCAGTAAACTTGGCCTTACCTTGGGTTTTGCTAGTGTGGCAGGCACTCTGAATTCAGTTTTATTTTCTATTGGCTTAGCTGTTTCTATTATAAGGTAATCTTGTCTGTCAATATAGAGGCTCCATGGTGGACCAATTGTCTCTCAACTCTCAGACATCTCTGTGTTTTACAGTGGGACTCATGAGGAATTCTGGATTGCTGCTATGTCATGCACAATTAGTGGAGAACTAAGGTTTGGAATATCGTCTTTCTCATGCCCTAGAAAAAACTCAATGAAGAAAGGTAAGTGAAATATTTTATACATACATAATATATAAATGTACAATAACAGTATATTTACTGTATATGAACAGTAAGTTAAATATTATATATAAAATATGTATTTATATATAAATATACATTGTGTATATATATATTACATCATGTATAAATTATATCATATATTACATATATATTTAGGATGTAATTTATATAGATGTGTGTGTGCATGGCAGCTAATTATATATATATGCTTGGCAGCTAGTAATTAATTTAACCATCATGACGAAGTGAAGAAAGCTCTCTACTTGATATTTTTCATTAGAAACCAAGTTTAAGAAATAGTTGAAATTGATTGAATCTGTAGCCAAAATAGATTGATATAAAAATAACAAGACACAGCCTATTGAATCTACATTTAGTTTCATTATTAGTCCACATCCTTTTTTTCAGGTTTATTACTTTAGGATTAGTCATTGTATTCTCCAAATGCTCTAAATTATTTTAAATGCTAGTAAGTGTGAGAGACGTAACCATAAAATCTTCTCTACCTCACTTTTTTCCATAACGGTAAAATAAACTAAAAGCCTTGGGCAGAATTAAACATTTGTTAAATGAACACTTTGTTCAATGAATATTAGGATTTCCAGAGTCTTGCTCAACACTTACATAGTATTGCAGGCTGAAAGATTTGTTTCCCCCAAAATTCACATGTTGAAACCCTAAACCTCAATGTAACTATAATTGGAGACTGGGCCTTTACAGAAGTAATTAAGATTAAGTGAGGTCATGACAGTGGGTCACTGACCCAATAGTATTAGTGTCGTAAAAAGAGACACCAGAGAGCTTGTCCTCTCTCTCTCTCTCTCTCTTTGTGAGCACAGAGGAAAGGCTTTGTGAGGACAACCAGAAGATGGCTATTTGTAAGCCAGGAAAATTATAGGCAACTGTAAGGTTGTCTATCATACACAAAGATTCACACTTGAAAAATGTTATTGCAGGTGGTTGTACTTGTATAAACTCTTTCTGTACTTTATCTATTAGTTAACAGTTTTTTCTTTCTAGTCCTCATCCTTAAATTGTCCCAGGCTAAAACATACCTTAGGATTGTATGGATATTTCTGCTGGGCCCAGTGGCTCATGCCACAATCCCAGCCAGGCTGAGGCTAGAGGATCACTTGAGCCTAGCAGTTCAAGACTAGCCTGGGCAACATAGTGAGACCTGATCTCTACAAAAGGTTAAAACAAATTAGCTGGGTGTGGTGGCTTGCTCCTGTAGTTCTAGCTACTCGGGAGGTTAAGATGGGAGAATTGCTTGAGCCTAGCAGGTCAAGTGTGCAGTGAATCATGACGGCGTCGCTGCACTCCTGCCTGGGCAACAGAGTGAGACCCGGTCAAAAAAACAAGAACAAAAACAAAATAAAACAAAAAAGACAAAAAAACTTGTGTGGGTATTTTAATTGTCTTTACCATTATTAAGGAAAACAATCTGATCAGATAGTGGCAGGAAGTTGTGAAAGATTTAACACATTAGATTATACAGTGTTATTTGCACTTTATTTGACCTGCCTGAAAGAAGTAATGTTTACTCCAATAGCATACATTTTTATTGCAGAATTTCAACAATGTGGCCAGTAAGTAGTTCCTGCCTACCCCATATGTGTGTAAGTCCTAACCCAATAACATATTACAAAATGAACAAATTCATGACCTCAATCACAATTCTTGGCATTATTTTTTTAAAAAAGAAAGTGGTCTGGGAGAGACACAAGACATAAAATTTGCCCTAGTTTTTGAAGGTGTGGTAAAATAAGGCTAATCAGAGAAAAAAATAAAAGAAATCAAAGGCACCCAAGAATGAATGAGCAAGAAAAGTCTGCGGGTAGTCTTCAAGAATAATTTTAATAAGAAATATTAATTTCAGCAATACCTGTTGTCATACCTGGTTTTTCCCTAGAATGGTCATACCTGGTTTTCTCCCAGAATTATCATAACTTTTTACTTAAAAAGGAGATACTTCTTTCTGGTAACTTTGTTAAAGTCTACTCCCTGCTCAAGGTGTGTGCTCAGAGTGAATCTGAATACTCACATTTGAACACTGTCACTTTCATTTCCAAATACAGCATTTGATTCACTGGAATAAAACTAAGAACTAGGATTTTAAATATGGAAAACAAATTGCTGATCATGTTCTTAATTGAGTGTGTGATGGTCATGTACCTGAAAACCTATCAACTCAACAGAGAAGAAAAACAATGTCTGATGCTCTCATCTTCCTTTGAAACCCATTGCTTTGAAACCTAATGTTTTTTGCTCAGATCAGTGCACTCTAATTAGCTTCTGGAAATCCTTGAATTTGTATTTTATTAAAAAGGATACTACAATTATATGTATAAAAGTTAAAACCAATATTTTAACAGTGTCATTTCTAATATCTTCATCTCTCTATTTTTAGTTGCGTATTCTTATTTTTTGAGATAGTAATATGTATCTCAAATGTGAAACTTAAAAAAATAGTTTTTCCAAATATTCCTTATAATACTCCTTTTTCCATCAGGGTTTAAATGTGCTCTATCCTGGCCTTTCAATTTCATGATTTTAGTTTTGTCGAGATTCTCTTAATCCTTAGTTGATTATTCACATTTTTACCTAATGAATGAATGATGTTGCTCAGAATAGGACATTTTTATGTTTCCTGTGTAGTTGTACCTTTCACTGACTTCTTGCTTATTGGCTTTCTTCCCACTTCTTGTATGCATTGATCCCATTCTTGCTCCAGAGATGTTGCTCTAGCAGTTCCCTTTGACTAGAAAGTAATTCCTCTGCATGGCTCTCCTCTTTCCTTTAGGTTTCTGTTCAATGTCACCTCCTCAAGAGGCTTTTCCTGACCTCACTATTTGTCACTACAACACTATTTCATCTGTAGGCCCTCTCTCCTGCTTTATTTTTATTTCTTTCACTTGGCTATATGTAATTAGAATATATCATTGGCTATATTCGTTCAAGGCAATTTCCCTACTAGGATGTAAAAGTTAAGGTCCCTGAGGGCAGAAACATTGCATTATCCACTACCATATTTCAAGTATCTAGAAATCTGATATGGTAGACACTTAACAAATATTTGTTTATTGAATAAGTTACAAATACATGTCCCTCGCCAAACACATACACACACACACACACACACACACACTGAATGAGAACACTGAACTCTGAGCTTTTTGTAAGTATGAGTATTATTAATAGGCAAGACTTTCTTTCCGGCCTTGTTTAGGGAAAGGGCATACTAGCTCAAGGTCACACTTATTTGAAAGTAAGGATTAAGGAGGGCATTGTTAGAATTCTCCTATCTCTTTCCTTCTTTCAGGACCCTTTGTGGTAGTTTGAATTACCTCAAAATCTGCATTTCCTTGTATCTGTCCCTTTCCCTAGAGACAGGAAAATCTTCGAAAGAAAGGGATTGTCTTATTTGTTTTGTAAACAACTGTATTAGTCAGGGTTCACAGGGACAGAACTAACGGAATACACACACACACACACACACACACACACACACACACACACATATATAAAGGGGAGTTTATTAAGTTTTAACTCACAGATCACAAGGTCCCACAACAGGCCATATGCAGGCTGAGGAAGAAGGAGAGTCAGTTTGAGTTCCAAAGCTGAAGAACTTGGAGTCTGATGTTCAAGGGCAGGAAGGATCCAGCGTGGAAGAAAGATGTAGGCTGGGAGGCTAGGCCAGTCTCTGTTTTCACATTTTTCTGCCTGCTTACATTCTAGCCAGGTTGGCAGCTGATTAGATTGTGCCCACCCATATTAAGGGTGCATCTGCCTTTTCCAGCCCACTGACTCAAATGTTAATCTCCTTTGGCAACACCCTCACAGACACACCCAGGATCAATACTTTGTATCATTTAATACAATCAAGTTGACACTCAGTATTAACCATCACAAATCCAACCTTGTCAACTTGAACCCATACACATCTCCTGAGATCATACATAATCTTTAAATAAAGACAATAATAAGGTGATAATTACGTCTAACATAATACAACTATCCTTCCTACAACTGGGAACGTGTCAATCCCCAACCCAAATACTGTTACATAAAGTTAACAATACTTAAACGCTGATATGAACTCAATAAATCTTACATCACATGAAAAAGGAGAAAGGATATAAAATGAAGATATTTTCTCAGTACAAGTGTATACATGCGCAAGCATGTTTTTAACAAAAGAAGGAGGAAATATTCATGACCATTACAGTCCTCATTTCTGCAGCTGGTCATGTGATCATAGCCGATATTGATGATTACTTTCTACTACCCATTCTGTATTCCCTTTTCCTTTGGCAAGCACCTCAGTAGGTCGTGGGTTTTTTTCCTGGTGGGGTAACCCAAACCTTCATTACTGAAGGGTCTGGGCCATTTGTAGTTCTGCCTGGATTGGGGGGTTGTAATTTCCCATTGACCTTAATCACAGGGCATGGTAATACTAAGGGACACCCTAATGGATCTCCTGTACTCCATGCATACTCTTTCTTACCTCCATTCTGGAGTAGCAGACTGATTTCATCTTGATTGTCCAGGTCAATCGCCCCAGCCAACACTGTAACTCCCTTCTTAGCCTGTTGACTTAAAGGTAGGAGGAGCCTAAAGTGTCCAGGTGACAATCTTACCTTCTAGTTTAATGGAATCCTTGTTGTGTCTGTTGGTGGCAGCGTTCCTCCCTCTGGAACTAAGACATTTAGGCCAACAGAATGTAATGTCGCGGGAACAGGAAGCAAAAATTTTGCTACTTGATCACTAGGGATGATGGTGAGTGGTGCCACTTTCACTTTCACCCCTTGATTCTTGGACCCATGAACCCTGGCTATAGGAGAAACAGCATCATATAGTGGACGCTGATTCAGAACATACATGGCCTTCTGGAGAAATTTGCCCCGGCCCTGCAAAGTATTGCCATCTGGTTGGTGTTGTAATTGTGACTTCAAAAGGCCATTCCACCATTCTATCAATCCAGCTGCTTCAGGATGCTGGGAAACATGGTAAGACCAATGGATTCCATGAGCATGAGCCCATTGCTCCACTTCTTTAGACACAAAGTGAGTGCCTTTGTCAGAGCCAATGCTGTGTGGAATACCATGACAGTGAATAAGGCATTCTGTGAATCCTTGGATAGCAGTCTTGGCAGAAGCATTGCATGCAGGATAGGCAAACCCATATAAGTTGTAAGTGTCTATTCCAGTGAGGACAAACCTCTGCTCTTTCCGTGATGGAAGAGGTCCAATATGATAAATCTGCCACCAGGTAGTTGGCTGGTCTCCCCGAGGAATGGTGCCATATCAAGGGCTCAGTGTTGGTCTTTGCTGCTGACAAATTAGGCACTCAGCAGCGGCCATATTTGGTCAGCCTTGGTGAGTGGAAGTCCACGTTGCTGAGCCCATGCATAACCTCCATCCCTGCCACCATGGCCACTGTGTTCAGGGGTCTATTGGGCGATGACAGGGGTGGCTGGGGAAAGAGCTGAGTGGTGTCCACAGAACAGGTCATTCCATCCACTTGATTATTAAAATCCTCTTCTGCTGAGGTCACCCATTCATGAGCACTCACATGGGATACAAATATCTTCACAGTTTTTGACCACTCAGAGAGGTCCATCCACATGCCTCTTCCCCAAATTTCTTTGCCACCAATTTTCCAATCATGCTTCTTCCAAGTCCCAGAACATCCAGCCAAACCATTGGCTATAGCCCATTAATCAGTATATAATCACACATCTGGCCATTTCTCCTTCCAGGCAAAGTGCACAACCAGGTGCACTGCTTGAAGTTCTGCCCACTGGAAAGATTTCCCTTCATCACTGTCATTCAGGCCTATCTTAGAAAGGGGCTGTAGTGCTGCAGCTGTCCACTACCAGGTGGTGTCTGAATATCATGCAGAATCATCTGTGAACCAGGCCCTAGTTTTCTCTTTCCCTGTCAATTGATCATAGGGAACACCCCATGAGGCCACTGGTGCAGGCTGGGGTTGGGGAGAGAAGGCAGGTTGGCAGGAAAGGAGACCATGGACATTTGAACCACTTCCTCATGTAACTTACTTGTTCCTTCAGGACCTACTCGAACCTGATCACGTATATACCACTTCCATTTGATGATGGAATGCTGCTGTGCATGACCCACTTTATGGCTAGATAGGTGAGAAAGCTCCCAGTTCATGATAGGCAATTCAGGTTGCATGGTGACTGGATGACCCATAGCATAGTCAAACGTTCAGTTTCCACCAAAGCTGAGTAGAAGGCCAAGAGCTGTCTCTCAAAAGGGGAGTAGTTATAGGCAGAAGATGGCAGGGCCCTGTTCCAAAATCCTAGAGGTCAAAATCCTGTGGGGGCCTGCAAAAGGCTCCAAACAGCATCCCTATCTATCACCTGACACCTCAAACACCATTGGATCTGCTGGTTCATGTGGCCCAAGTGGCAGAGCAGCTTCAACAGCAGCCTGGATCTGTTGCACAGCCTTCTCCTATTCTGGACCCCACTCAAAACTGGGAACCTTTCGGGTCACTTAATAAATGGACTGGAGTAACACACACAAATGAGGAATGAGTTGCTTCCAAAATCCAAATAGGCCCACTAGGTGTTCCTCTTTCTTGGTTGTAGGAGGGGCCAAATGCAGCAACTTATTCTTAACCTTAGAAGGAATATCTCAACAGTTCCTACACCACTGGACCCCTAGAAATTTTACTGAGGTAGAAGGTCCCTGAATTTTAGTCAGATTTATTTCCCATCCTCTGGTATGCAAATGTCTCACCAATAAGTCCAATGTGTTTGCTACTTCTTGCTCACTGGATCCAATCAGCATAATGTCATCAATGTAATGGACCAGTGTGATATCTTGCGGAAGTGAAAAGTGATCGAGGTCTCTCCAAATAAGGTTATGACACAAAGCCAGAGAGTTGATATACCCCTGAGGTAGGACAGTAAAGGTATATTGCTGGCCTTGTGAGCTGAAGGCAAATTGCTTCTGGTGGGCCTTATGGACAGGAATGGAGAAAAAATCATTTGCCAAGTATATGGCTGCACACCAGGTACCAGGAGATGTGTTAATTTGCTCAAGCAATGAGGCCACATCTGGTATAGCAGCTGCAATTGGAGTAACCACTTGGTTAAGCTTATGATAATCCATTGTCATTCTCCAAGATCTATCTGTCTTCTGCACAGGCCAAATGGGAGAGTTGAACAGGGAAGTGGCTGGAATCACCACCCCAGTCTTTCAAGTCCTTGATGGTGACATTAATCTCTGCAATCCCTCCAGGGATGTGATATTGTTTTTGGTTTACTATTTTTTTAGGTAGAGGCAGCCCTATGGGCTTCCATTTGGCCTTTTCAACCGTAATAGCCCTCACCATTCCAGTTGGGGAGCCAATGTAGGTATTCTGCCAGCTACTAATTTTATCTACGCCAATTATGCATTCTGGCACTGAGGAAATGATCACAGGATGAGTCCTGGGACCCACTGGACCCACTGTAAGTCAGACCTGAGCTAAAACTCCATTAATTACCTGATCTCCATAAGCCCCTACTTTAACCACAATGATGTTTTGGGTCTTCTGGAATCAACGTCAGCTCAGAGCCAGTGTCCAGTATCCCCAATATGTCTGATCATTTCCCTTTCCCCATTGCATAGTTAACCCCGGTAAAAGGCCGAGAGCTTCTTGGGGAAGGTTGGGAGAAAGATTCACTGCATAAATTGTCTGTAATATAGTGAGGTCCTTCCTCAAGGAGACCTGGGCTCCCCTTCATTCAAGGGGTTCTGGGTCTGTAAACTGGCTCAAGTCTGGAAATTGATTGAGGGGCTGTGACTCTCTGGTTTTATAATTCAAATTAGTCTTTTGTCCATACAACCTAGAAGTTTTCTGCTTATATAAATTAATTAGGAATGCAGTAGACTTCTTATAAATTTCACTTCTAGGAACACCATGATTAGCCAATGCCAGAGCGCTACAAGAGTCAGACTATTCTGATTGCTGCTTTGCCTCTGCTGTCCATTACAGTAGCTATACCACCTTGCCTTTGATGGTTGATTGCTGCCACTTGGCACTTGCCAGGAAAGGATCCAATTATTCCCATTGTATTTAAATTTTGTAGTTGAGTGACTATTGTTGTATCTGACATACAGAAAAGAGCAATTACAGGGCTCTTCAGAGATGCAGGTGCTGCCCCCACAAATCTATTTTGCAAGGCACTGGTCAAGGATATACCTTCTGGACCCTCCCAGCTGGGATGAGTAGGTCTAAAGTGACTAATCCACTCCACCCTCCCAATCTCCGTAAGCCTCTGAATCTCTTCCTCTACATTAAACCAAGGGAGATCACGCATTTCCGGCTCACTCACAGTGAGCCATCTTTTAATCCGTATTTCAGGTAACCAAGCAAATAAACTATTAGAACCTTTTTTTAACTCCCCGAGCTTCAACATTAAATGCAGAGTCCCTACTTAGTGGGCCCAAATCAATAAATTCAGACTGATCCAACTCTACGTTCCTTCCACCATTATCCCACACCCTTAATATCCATTCCCATGCTTGTTCTCCAGATTTCTGTTTATGTGAATTAGGAAATTCAAGCAGTTCCTTTTGAGTGCAGAACACCTCCTCATGGGTCACACTCTCAACCTCACCACTAGGAGCTCACTGGGACTTTAGCCTAGTTATAGGTCTAGAAGCAAATAGGGGTGTTGGGGGTGGCTCCTGAGGAGAATCAACATTATCTTGCCTGGCAACTGCCTCAGCAGAAGCCATCACTGTTATCTCAGGTAGTGCAGGGTCTAACTCCTCTGGCAAAGGTGGAAAGGCTGATGGCAGTGTGGGTCAGGGAGGGAATGTTGCCACTACTGGGGATGGGGAAGCTGTTTCTTCTGGCAAAAAAGGTTTATCAGAGTTTACAAATTCAGTGTCCCCAGCTTCATCAGGGTCCTCCCACACTTCCCCAGTCCAAGTTGCAGGGTCCCATTCTTTTCCAATCAATGCCCTCACTTTAACAGTAGATACCTGGTAAGGTTGTGCATGTACCTTTTGTTGCAGGTCAGCCACTCACATGATAAGAGCTTGTGTCTGTTTTTCCACAATTCAGCTCTTTCTCTACAGGAGATAAGATTCTCACTCAGAGCAATCTGAGCAGATTTGAGGCTCAGTATCTTCTTCTGCAGCCGGGAGAAAAAAATCCCTGAGTTCATCATTTTCTTTCATCACTTTGTCCACTGAACTTAGGAGCAAACAACCAGCTTCATTATGTTCCTTGTTTCTCCACATATGGTCAAAGGTATTATGTGTAGACTCACTGATCTCCTTGCTTCTCATGAGCAATGACTCAGGAGTCAAATGCATTTATTTTCCATAATGCTTTAAACAGTTCACACCAAGGACTATCAGTGTTCTCCATACTATTAGAAGTAGAATCCTTAGCATTTTTCAGTCTAATCATATTAAACAGCCAACTCCAGAAACCCCAAAACAAACTAAAGAACTTCATCCTTAATATTCCGTTCCTCTGAAACCACTCCCAGTACCAAAATATCTGTATTAGTCAGGGTTCTCTAGAGGGAAAGAACTAATGGAATATATATATATATTTTTTTATATTAAGTTTATTAAGTATTAACTCACACGATCAATCACAAGGTTCCACAATAGGTTTTCTGCAGACCGAGGAGCAAGGAGAACCAGTTTGAGTTCCAAAAACTGAAGAATTTAGAGTCAAACATTTGAAGGCAGGAAACATCCAGCACAGGAGAAAGATGTAGGCTGGGAGGCTAGGCCAGTCTCTCTTTTCGCATTTTTCTGTCTGCTTATATTCTAGCTGTGCTGGAAGCTGATTATTGTGCCCACACATAGTAAGAGTGGGTCTGCCTTTCCCAGCCCCACTGACTCAAATGTTAATGTTTGCCAAAACCCTGACAGACACACCCAGCATCAATACTTTGTATCTTTCAATCCAATCAAGTTGACACCCATTATTAACCATCACAACCCTTTAGTTAATTATCCTAAATAAGGAAACAATACTCCTTTCTGTTATCCACACCAGCCAGCTCTGTGAATTCCCCTCCTGATCTTCAAGAGAGAGGGATTCCCATGCAGCCTTCTCCTGGCTATGCTTTGAGAAAAAAAATAGTATAATAAAAAGAATGATTCTCAATAACTGTTGTTTCAGTGTAGATGTATTAGCATTTTAAAGGGCTTTGGGGAGGGAGGGAAAAATATTAATGTCAATTATACCATCTTGTTCTTGAAATAATAATTCAATGCGGAGATTCTTGAGAACTTATTTTAATATAATTTTTCCTATGAATAATCCATACTATTTCAGAGTACTAAATTAATAGCATTATTGAGATTTCTTTACTTTATGTATTATTTTTTCAATTCTTCCCATATAAGGTTACCAAAACATGGAATGCAGGAAAAATGCAAGTTAACCTCAAAAATGAAATTGTATCTTGTATAAAAAAGGCAACATTCAGCCAAAGGAGAATGAAAGCAAGCAGTACTCAGAGCTCTTAAACATCTCCAGAATTCTGCCTCTCCCCAGTAAGCCAAACCCCAACAAGCACATTTCTGAGGTATAAAAACCTTCCAAAGTTCTTTATATACCCCATCCATAAAGCCTAGGAAACTTCTCTGCAGTCATAAATGTGAAAAAATTATGAACCATTCTATCAAGCAGAGGGAAACAGTATATTTTGTCTCATCTACTCCATGTTGAAAAATGCTATTTTCCTTTCTTTAATGATGTAATTAATCCTACAAATTTAATAGTTCAACATTAAGTGGACTAAATTGTTCAAATCCCCTTTGTTTACTTCTATTTCTGGTAAAGCTTTCTTCTCTCCACTGGAATGCTGCAGTCATTGAGGAAGTCAGGCTAAGTGCAAGTGTGGAAAGACAAAGTACCAACAAACAAAAATTCCAGTGATTATCTTAGATAAAGGAGTGCCCACATGCCAAAGCCTTCCTTCCAATAAAGGGACAGAAGAGTGTAGCCACTTTTCAAGTCCACCATACAATAGGACCCACTCCCCTGGGGGTGGGTTTCAAATGACACAACCCTTGTGGGTGGATGATGAGTAATGTGGCATTCGCCTTATTTTTTGGCTTCTGCTCAAATGTAGGTGGTGTTCAGTTGATATGTTCTGTGATAGGCTCCTTTTAAAAGTCTCTTTTCTGCCTTATAATTTTATTTTCCTCCTAGGAAAAAATAAAGCTGGAAAGACATCAACATTTAAGATGTCAGGAGGTAACAGCTGGAAAGTCAGTCACATAATTCTTACTGGCAATAAGCAGCAAAATGTCACAATAAGCAGCAAAATGTCTGTTTTTAGTCTTCTTCAATACTATCTTCATAATTCAAAAAGAAGATAAGAAATAGCATAGAGGACTACATGTTATTAAAAAAGTTGACATATTTTTATTACATCACCAGAACTTAAGAACCTTCAACCCAAAACTAATGTCAGACATAAGCTGGACTAGATGGATTAGAACTAAATAGTGGGCAGTGTAATACCGTTCACCAAATTAGGAAGATAGAAGGTAAATGGGATGAGTGCCCCCAAGAGCAAGATATTTTCACTCTGAAACCAAAAGACCAAATCATTCAAACACACCTCAAATTGCAGGGGTTTTTTTTTCTATACTTTAAGTTTTAGGGTACATGTGCACAACGTGCAGGTTTGTTACATATGTATACACATGCCATGTTGGTGTGCTGCACCCATTAACTCGTCATTAAACATTAGGTATATCTCCTAATGCTATCCCTCCCCCCTGCCCCCACCCCACAACAGGCCCCGGTGTGTGATGTTCCCCTTTCTGTGTCCAAGTGTTCTCATTGTTCAATTCCCACCTATGAGTGAGAACATGCGGTGTTTGGTTTTCTGTTCTTGCCATAGTTTACTGAGAATGATGGTTTCCAACTTCATCCATGTCCCTACAAAGGACATGAACTCATCATTTTTTATTGCTGCATAGTATTCCATGGTGTATATGTGCCACACTTTCTTAATCCAGTCTATCATTGTTGGACATTTGGGTTGGATCCAAGTCTTTGCTATTGTGAATAGTGCCACAATAAACATACGTGTGCATGTGTCTTTACAGCAGCATGATTTATAATCCTTTGGATATATACCCAGTAATGGGATGGCTGGTTCAAATGGTATTTCTAGTTCTAGATCCTTGAGGAATCGCCACACTATCTTCCACAATGGTTGAACTAGTTTAGAGTCCCACTAACCCTGTAGAAGTGTTCCTATTTCTCCACATCCTCTACAGCACCTGTTGTTTCCTGACTTTTTAATGATCGCCATTCTAACTGGTATGAGATGGTATCTCACTGTGGTTTTGATTTGCATTTCTCTGATGGTCAGTGATGGTGAGCATTTTTTCATGTGTCTGTGGGCTTCATATCCTTTGCCCACATGTTGATGGGGTTGTTTGTTTTTTTCTTATAAATTTGTCTGAGTTCTTTGTAGATTCTGGATATTAGCCCTTTTTCAGACGAGTAGATTGCAAAAATTTTCTCCCATTCTGTAGGTTTCCTGTTCACTCTGATGGTAGTTTCTTTTGCTGTGCAGTAGCTCTTTAGTTTAATTAGATCCTATTTGTCAATTTTGGCTTTTGTTGCCATTGCTTTTGGTGTTTTAGACATGAAGTCCTTGCCCATGCCTATGTCCTGAATGGTATTGCCTAGGTTTTCTTCTAGGGTTTTTGTGGTTTTAGGTCTAACATTTAGGTCTTTAATCCATCTTGAATTAATTTTTGTATAAGGTGTAAGGAAGGGATCCAATTTCAGCTTTCTACATATGGCTAGCCAGTTTTCCCAGCACCATTTGTTAAATAGGGAATCCTTTCCCCATTTCTTGTTTTTGTCAGGTTTGTCAAAGATCAAATGGTTGTAGATGTGTGGTATTATTTCTGATGGCTCTGTTCTGTTCCATTGGTCTTAATCTCTGTTTTGGTACTAGTACTATGCTGTTTTGGTTACTGTAGCCTTGTAGTATAGTTCGAAGTCAGGTAGCATGATGCCTCCAGCTTTGATCTTTTGTCTTAGGATTGTCTTGACAATGTGGGCTATTTTTGGTTCTATATGAACTTTAAAGTAGTTTTTTTCAATTCTGTGAAGAAAGTCATTGGTAGCTTGATGGGGATGGCAGTGAATCTATAAATTACCTTGGGCAGTATGGCCATTTTCACGATATTGATTCTCCTATCCATGAGCATGGAATGTTCTTCCATTTGTTTGTGTCCTCTTTTATTTCATTGAGCAGTGGTTTGTAGTTCTCCATGAAGACGTCCTTCACATCCCTTGTAAGTTGGATTCCTAGGTATTTTATTCTCTTTGAAACAATTGTGAATGGGATTTAATTCATGATTTGGCTGTCATTGATGCAAAGATCCTCCATAAAATACTGGCAAACCGAATCCAGCAGCACATCAAAAAGCTTATACACCATGATCAAGTGGGCTTCATCCCTGGGATGCAAGGCTGGTTCAACATATGGAAATCAATAAACGTAATCCATCATATAAACAGAACCAAAGACAAAAACCACATGATTATCTCAATAGATGCAGAAAAGGCCTTTGACAAAATTCAACAGCCCTTCATGCTAAAAACTCTCAATAAATATGTATTGATGGGACGTTCTCAAAATAATAAGAACTATTTATGACAAACCCACAGCCAATATCATACTGAATGGGCAAAAACTGGAAGCATTCCCTTTGAAAACTGGCACAAGACAGGGATGCCCTCTCTCACCACTCCTATTCAACATAGTGTTGGAAGTTCTGGCCAGGGCAATCAGGCAGGAGAAAGAAATAAAGGGTATTCAGTTAGGAAAAGAGGAAGTTAAATTGTCCCTGTTTGCAGATGCCATGATTGTATATTTAGAAAACCCCATCGTCTCAGCCCAAAATCTCCTTATGCTGATAAGCAACTTCAGCAAAGTCTCAGGATACAAAATCAATGTGCAAAAATCACAAGCATTCTTATACACCAATAACAAACTGCAGGTTTTGGAGTTTGATAGACCTGAATGTGATTTCCAAGATAATCATTTTCTGAGGTGTGTCATCTCTAGATGTTAATTTTCTCATCTTAAAAAAATAAGAATAAGAAGACCTACCTCACAGAATATTATTGGGGTTAAATAAGATAATGTAGGTAGATTGTGCCATCTTAGCTAAAATGCCTATTTTATAAGGTCAGAGCTCACAAGTTAGTTTCGGGAGACATGGGTTCAAGTATTAACTCCCCATTTTGGGGGGCATTTTAAAAGTTTATTTACCTTCATTTTAATTTTTTTTCAATTTGTAAAATTAAACTTAAGGCTTCAGTTACTTTAACCATTAGTTAATAAAGCAAATTCATTCATTTAAACAAATGTTATTGTTCTCTACTCTTTGCCAAGCCCTCTTTTATGCTCTTGGGATAAAACAGGGGACCCAACAGACAACAGTTCTTGCCCTAATGAAGCTGAGACTCTAGTAGTCTGACCAAAGCTTTGCATGCAGAAGTAATTTATGAATAAAGATCAAAACTACCCAAAGATAGAATTATGGCTCTGTTAATTTACTCTCTAAAAGAACGATATTAAAAAGAGAAAGATCCAAAAGGATCTTTTTTCTAGTTCCAAGGCTTGTCTTAAGCTATGAAACAGGATTGCATATTTTACAAAAAAAGTTTTTTAAAGAAGTAATGGGAAAAGACAAAATAAATTATACAATATTAAAAATACATAAAATAAATTTAACTTGTTGGGACTATTTTGGTAGTTTCAGCATGCCGATTGCTTCCAAAAAGAAATCACTCTGGGAAAATATGACTCTAAACCTCAAAAGGATTAATTATTTTTATTTATTTAAGTTTTCTGAAGCAGGTTTAGAAAGTTTGTTTGTTTGTTTCTTGTTTTCTTTCTTTCTCCAGGTCTAATTGCAGTGCTTGAGATTGTTGTAGAAAAAAAAAAAAAGACATTTTAATTGGCCATATTGTAACTTCTTTTCTTTCTTTCACTGATACGATGATAATGTATTTGTAGTTTTTACAAAGATAACATATTTATAGCTTTTATCTTCTTAAAATCAAATAAACACACCTTGATAATAAGTGTAATTTTTCATGTATGCATACTAATTAATGAACCAAATACAAATTTCAAGGATTAGAGTTGATTAAATTTTGTCTTTTATATTTACAACTACTGTTTTAGCAATAACAGGCTTGCCAAGTTTCTTTTATTGTTCACTTCATAGTGAAAGTCGTATGTATATTTTTTTACATTCAAGAAGAAGTCCACATTTTTCTGAATTTGCTGCTGTGTTGTAGGTTGGTGAATGCACTATTTATTAGCAAAACCACAGTATGAACAAGCCTAAAGGAAATTAGAAAAAATTCTAAGGGACGTTAGCCAAGGAGGTTTTATCAGGAAAAGAGGTGAAAAATGAAGGGAGGTTAAGGACACATATTTTTGTTTTAACATTACCTGTGATTATAATGACCAATAAGAAGGTGAGAGAAAGGGATTTAAAAATTTATGGAAACCATTGTATTAGTTTTGCTATTTCTGTAGATCAGTCATTGATTGGAAGTAAACTATATTGCCTGTGGGAGGATGGGCGAGTTTTTTTTCTTTCTTTTTTTTTATATAATTTTGGTTGCCTAAATCAATCATCTACCTCCCTGCCCCCAATTCCTCAAGGTTTCTGTGACAGATACAACTACTTGTGCATAGGCATTAATTCTGACAATAGAGTTTTTTCCGCTTCTGATTGTACAAACACTGTCACTCTGAATTTAGCCTCCTCTTATATATTCTGTAATAACAATTACTTTCCCTAGCTTAATTTTAATCTTTTAAGTTACATTTCAACACTACAGGAAAATAATTTATAATTCGGCTATTCTTTTTCATATCTGTGTTTTAAATCTCGCTTTGCACAGGTTCTTTAGGCATTCAAGCAACTGAAGAATCTCCTATTAAAAAAAAATCATGCACACACATGCACACACACATACACACTTTGATGCCTTATAGTTCTCTTCTCCTACACAGCTATGCTTTTTGAAAGTATAATTTAAACTCCTTTTCCATAATGTTTTACTTATTCCTTGACCCAGAACAATCTTCTATTTCTTAGCAAGTGACTACATCATGTAACTTATTTTATGACTAAAAATGTTTTCATGAACTTAAGAAATGACTTTATTATAGATGAAAGTAATGCATACTTTACTTTCTTATTTGTATTTACCTTACAGCAATATCTAACAATTTAACCATTTCTTTATTCAATTAATTTATTTTACATCAACATGCTTGTCACATTTATTTCCTATGTCTATGATTTTCTGTCTCAGTTTCCTTTAAAGATTTCTCTGAGTGGGTTATTAGGCATCTCAGAGTTGTCTTTTAGGCTTTCTCCATTGCCCTGTATGTACTTTCGTAGAAGATTGAATCAATTTATGTGGTTTCAATCATCATCTGATATCATGATGCCTCTACTATCAAAGCTCTAGCCCAGACACATATGTCCCAATGCCTTCTGGGCATTTCCACTTGAATATCTCATAGTTAAAATGTTCCAAACTGAACTTTTCACCTTCCCCTCACTCCTCTACCGACCAAATGACTCTTTCTTCTTTGTTGTCCACCTCTCTAAATAACATTAGCATCTATTCAGTTTCCAAAGTCAGAAATAAAGACATAATTCTAACTATTCACTTTCCTTTATTCTCAAATGGAAATAATTAGCAAATCGTGCCACTCTCATTCATAATTTTCTTTGCTGGGATGTTAGTCTCAGCTACCATGGCCTTTCACCTGAATACTACAGTACAACAGTTTCCTAACCCTAGTCTCATTAACTGTTGTCTTGCCTTCTCCAGTTAATTTTTATATCAGAGTTGCACTCCTTTTTAAAAATACAAATCTGGTCTTGCCTTTTTTTTTAAGAATTAATACTTTTTAATTGATTCTTATTGTACTTAGAAAGAATTCAAGTATATCAGCATGGTTTGAAAGATTCTTCATTATCTAGGCCTTGATTACATTACTGGCTTTTATATCCTGCCCCCTCGTACTTATTCATACACATTCAATCCCTCTTAAATAACACAGACACACACAATCGGGAATTAGGCATTCCTTAATTCTTTCTGCCTAGGTTCAGTATTTTTATGTTCCTGGACATCTTCTCTTATGTCATCTATCAGAGACAATCTTAGTTGCTTTTTTAATTGCCATATTCTCCCACTAGACTGTAAGCTATGGCTATCTTATTCACTGCTCCATTCAAGAACTAATCATAAAAACTGGGGCTCAGTACATTTTTAAAAAATAATGACTGAGTGGATCTATAATGCAAAATTAATTAGGGAATTAGACTTTTATTACTATTGCATACAAAATAACTTATAAAAATAACATATTTTATCTCAAAGGCATTACATGCTTATTGTGGAAAATTTGGTAAATAAAATACAGATATAATGCTTAAAGTTATATTCCCTCATCACTATATCACATAACAATAACATTTTTGAAAATCCATCATCTACTTTATATTTACACAATTCAGAAAATTATATACTATTTTCTAAATTGCTTTCTGCATATCTTTATCATTACATTGAAAGTTATTTTGTAATATATGTAACTGTGATTTACCTTTTTTGTTTTATAGTCAATAATACTTATGTGTTTACTTCTTCTGATATAGATAGACTTAGAAGTAATGAACAATTTGGTGAGACAGCCACTTTTCAAAAATGTCCAATATATTTCAATTTGTTTTAGATATTTTAAAAATAAAAAGAAGTTGACTCTTCTAAAATTTGTTTCTCCAAAAATAGCTTATTAACTGCTAAGAAATTTCCAGTTGAGAGAAGTAGGGATGCACTGTTGTATATGTAAAACACATTGGTCAATGATTTTTGTGGTAGCATATAAGTACTTGTGTACAGGTGATGTTATAAGATTTTCTCTAGCCTCATTGATTTTGTCCCCTAAGAGGTTGGCTCTAGCAGAGGAAATATCTTCAATCTCACATTTGGAGAAGGTAAAACAGGTGTCTGAAAAATCAACCAGGCTTAAATTTGGCATATATAAGGATCCTCTGGATAATTTGTCTATAATTCAGATTTCTTCACCCCATTCCCAGACATTCTAAACTAATAGGGTTGTGGTGGGGCCCAAGAATATTCATATTAGCAAGATATTGCTGTGATTCTGGTGGAAATACCTGGGCCACACTTTAAGAAACACTGACAAGGCATTTGTATTTAAACCACCTATGGACTTTTCATGAGTTCTTTACAATTTTTAACTATGAAACAATAATATGTGATCCTCTTTTTTTAAAATAATACAAATCCGAGAGTAAAAAACATAAACAAACTGTTCCTTCAAATGCATTATTTACCTTTAGAAACATTGTTTAATATGATGGTGTTTTTAATGTTTCTTTTACTTAAAAAGACGTCAGTTTTTGAATGCACATTGCTTTTCTACCCTGAGGCCTTCCTATAATAAAATCAGTTTTTCCACTGCAGAGCTACCACCTGAATTGGAGGCTCATGTGAAATAGAATGCGATTATGGCCATATTAAAAAATGCAGCTAGTGTCTGTATCTGTCATTTTAATCCCACTTGATAATTTACTACTAATAGGGAGTTTCAATTGAACTACATTTAGGTACATTTAAATATCATATTCATAAACTGATTCATGTAAAACATCTTTTTTAATACTATAATATCTAATTTGCTTAAATTCTGCTCTAACATTTTACTATAAAATCCATTACGAATTATAATTAGGGATTATTATGAGCATTTAGAATAGGGAAAAGTAATAAGGTAGAAAGCATATGTTTGAAAACACAAGCTTCATTTCTGGTTTTACCACTCATATGACTTTACTAAATTCTTTCTTTATTATCATCAATTTACCAAACATTTATTGAACACTTCATTAGTTTCAAGAATAGTGGACTTAAAGATGAAACTACAAAGTCTCTGTGCATGCTCTGCCCTGACTTTATCTCAGTGTTTTCATGAAAGACAAATGAAAGAGCTCCGTGAACTGTAGAGACACATCAATATAAACAGTTTATTATTTGCTGAGATTGTATCGATTAAACATAAAAATGTGCCATTAAAAGTTTGCTGTATAAGCTTCCTAAAGATCGCATAATTAACAAATGTGTAGATAATTATTTTCTAAACTTTAAAAATTTGCCTATAATAAGAACTGGTCTACATATTGTTTGTCTCTATTAAGATGGGTGCTTAGAACTAATTTTTTCTTAAGTCCAAACTAGAATTATTTATCTTGGCAACGTATCTATTATGTCACTGCTAATAACTGCTTTCTTCTAGTTAAAATTTGCTACTAGTTTCATTCAATAATATTCTGATTATTTTCCTCTAATACTTGTTATTCATTCCCTATAGGCTTCTCATCTTGAAATCAAAATAATTGAAGATGGTAAATGAATTGTAAAGCCTATTCAGATGTATTGCAGCATGCATGTGGGCATGTGTTCCCGTGTGTGTGCTAACAGATCCATGCCTTTAAGTAGTAGCTTATACATGAGAATCTCATTTTCAAATACAAAAATGTAATTACGCATTTCCCTATACACATGACACTAGGCATCTATTACTTCTTGTCCCCCTTAACTAAAATTGCTCTCACCATATGCCCCTGCTGATAAAATATCTTTAGGTAGTTCTGTTGACATATGTGACCATGTCTTAATTATGCTATTATAATTCTGACCCTAGCAATTTGGAGCAGATATGGCCACCCGTACAGTAGAATCTAATCTGTTCACTAATACATGAGGCTGCATGATTCCAAGACTGTGTGTTCAAAGAAAAATAATGGTGATCACCCAACCAATCTTTAGAATGCAAAATGGAGCTTAGAGTGAGATAGGGGAAAGTCATCAAATTGGTCATAAGAACAGAGTCAAAGCACAGATTTTAAAAAAATCAGAAAGAAGGAGAGAGAAGCTGAGTCACCAACATGTGATACTATGTTAGATATAAAGCCAACTCCTGTGCTTGAAGGAATTTCAAGAGGTTGTGCAAAAACTGTAATGAATCTTGACCTTCAACCTGAATGATTTTTCTTTTCTTTCTTTCTTTCTTTTTTTTTTTTTTTCGTGGTAGGACTAATTACACTATATTTACCATATATCGTATATCGTTACTATACTGTAATTACTTTTCTCAACAGGCCTAGTTGTTGAGCTTTTCTTGGGTTCTGTGAAGCCTCTACCCATGGCTGAAATATTTGTTTGTCATATTTCTACATATATCCCTGTACTATAACTTCCATTATTTGAGTTACCTGAAGTGCTTCATTGTTCCTTCAAACCGTAACAGCATGGCTAACACAGATTCTTAGCTCTAGTAAGGAAAGAAATGTGGTCAAATCTATTCTCAACTGGAAACTATTCCTCTTGTTTTTCAGATTCATGAAGAATCTCAAAGTAAAAATGCCTCATAAAATAAAGGATTTATAATTGTGTGAATTTTATTTATTCCAATTCAGCAGTGATGTTCCATTACCATTACTCATACTTTGGCAGTTTCATTTCTAATGATACTAAATGATCTCTAAATCTGGACTGGCTTGGATGACCTATCTGTTTTAAGAAGGACATTTCAGTAGATGCATTATAACACATATTTACACACATGCATGTGCCCACTCATTTATATTTTTGTCCAAAGACTAAACAGAAGCTTCTTTTCAGCAGTCTAACATGATTGGCTAAAGAGCAAAATAAACCTTAATTTGTGATTTATTATTCTATAATTGGTCAAGTAGTAGACACTATGGAACATCTCCTAGAGTCTCTCCCTCAAGACCTATTTATATGTATATATTCTAATACAGTTCCCCAGTAAGATTTCTTCATAAAATTCTCTATCTTTCTGTCACTTTACAGGGAGCTAAAGCTAATACAAAGGAAATTCAGGCCCTGCCATTTATAAGAATATAAACTAAAGGAATTTTCTTTCTTGAAATTAGGAAGGGGTGGTCTGGAAGAGCTTAAGAGTTTGAGGAAGCACCACCAAGAATTAGCTCATCTGGTTTATGGAAACATTATTTTCAATAGAATATTTGCAAGATGGAAGGGACATTGTTTTCAGAATATCCGAAATAGAGATTTAGTTTGGACTTTCCCATATGAAGTTAGCTGGCGTTGCATGTAATAAAAAAGTGCCACATCTGGGGAGAGTCTTCAGATTTAACTATTTAAAAGCCAGGACTGCATATAATTCTTACATAAAACAGGATATGGATATTTTATGTATTTTTAAATTTTAAAAGCAGAAACATATCCCAGAGCAATGTCCATGATGTATTGCTAAGTGAGAAATACAAGTTGCATATATATGTATAACATATTTTTTATAACTGGGAACAGTACCAGAATCCTCTAGGTACAAGTATATTTGTTTGCATATTTTTGTGGATAAGGAAGGACATACAACAGTTATTAGCATTAAATATAATAGGGTGGGACAGGTAGAGGGAGAGATTAGCATGATTGTGAATATAATGGGTTATAAAAACCATTATTCTTCTATACTATTCTAGTGTTTTCTTCTGGTTGAGACTAAAAGGTAGGAGGTTTGTAATATTGCAAGAGGCATTTAAGATTTAAAATAAAAAGGAATAGTGTCTTTACTTTAAAAACCGGACTACAGAGAATTCTTCTAAATTACAAAAAAATCATTCTTTGTAATGTGATAGCAGCTAATGTTTATATTACTGAAAGAATGACTCCAAGTCTACAGTGGAATGTTCTATAAACAAAGGCAATTATTTCAAAGAACTGTGGTAAGAATAAATGAAATTGAATTATAATTGGTGACAGAATTTTTTGAAATTTATTTCTCAGAAATGCCTGTATTATGTCTGACTAGTAAGCCAGTTCTTTGAAGTTCTCTATTCAGAACTGTTTTAAAGAAGTAGTATAGAGAGGGTATGTCATGTTTAAGTGCACTCAGAAGCTCCCCATAGTTTTCAAGAGAAAATTTAAGCTTATTAAAATGGAATGTAGGTCTCAGTTGCAGATCCTTCTTGCTTCCCCCTTTAATTTCATCTCCCCCCACCTCTCTCCTGTCAGGCGTCTTCAGCCTTCATGAAGTATTTTATATTGTGGAAGGCTTCCAAAGTTATCTGCCCCTGTGTCTATGTACATTTTGCTTCCTCATAGTACGATGCCCTCTCAACTAACAAGTTCCACTTTTCCAGAAAACTTTTGTTCTTCCTTTAATGTTAAATTGCAGTGTCTTCTTTAAGTATCGTTTTTATGCCTCCAAGCATTAGCCTGGATTAGGTGCCTGCCCAGCACATCCCCAAAATATCTCAGGGTTTTTCTTTCTCATGGCATTCATCCCAGTGAATTCAATTTTTTCAGCTTTATTGAAATATAATTGATATACAATAAACAGCACATTTTAAAGTGTATAATTTAATGAGTTCTGACATATGTATACAGCCATGAAACCATCACCACAAATCAAGATAATGAACTTTTTTCATCACTCACAAAAATTTATTCATGTCCCTTTGTATTATTTCCTCCTATCCCTCCCCACACTCCCCGTGCATCCCTAGGCTACAATTGATCTGCTTTCTATCATGATAGATGATTTTGGATCGTACAGAATTTTATGTAAATGGGACCATATAGTATGTACTCTTTAATTTCTAGCTTTTTACACTCAGCATAATTATTTTAAGATCATTGATATTGGATGTCTCAATAGTTTATTTATTCTTTTATTTCTGAGTAGTATTCTATTGTGTGGTTATAACAAAAATTGTTATCTATTTGCATATTAGTAGACATTGCTCTTGTTTCCAGTTTTTGGATATTACAAATAAAGCTGCTAAGCACATTTGTGCTCCAGGCTTTGTGTGCACATATGGCTTTTTTCCTCCTGTGTAAATACCTGGGAGTGTGCATTAGTGTGCTAAGACTGCAGTACAGTGGATGACTTTAAAACAATAGAAATTTATTTTTTTCAACAGTTTTGGAAGCTAGAAGTCCAAAATCAAGGTGTTGGCAGGGTCATGCTTCCTCCAAAGGCTTTAGGGAAAAATCCTTCCTTGCCTTTTCTATGTTCTGGCATTTCTTGTCTTGTAGATAAATCACTCCAATCTCTGCCTCTGTCTTCACATAGATTTCACTCCTGTGTGTCTTTTTTTCTGTGTCCAAATTTCCCTCTCTTAAAGTAACCTTGAGGTTGCCCAGAAAAAAAGTGCTCAGAAAAACAAAAAGTGTTTATCTCTGGATGTATAAATCCAAATACAGATGTTCAGAGTAATCACTGCTTTTTCAAACTAATTATTGGAATATGTATTTTTAAAGCGATAAATAAAATAACAGAGGTTGAGGACAGACCAGTATAGTTTTACTATTGCACTTTTTACAACTCTTATCATGTAAGGATGGATAGATAATGTCAAAAATGTTTGTAATTATAAATGAGCATACTTATGTTAAAAGGAAAATTTGAGCAAAAAACTTAGAAACTACACAATTTTAACAGCTTTAAGTTACTTTAAGATATTAACATGAAGATTTAATTCTAGATTACTTGAAACATTTTAATGTATTTTAAAATATTTTCTTCATTTTGTTTAAAATAATAACATCAAGAATGAAATACTGTTCAGAGATTAAGAGGCTAAGCACACTTACAATATTTAGTACAGTTATCTAAGCCATTTTTGAAAACCAAAGGCAACTTTGGGAAGAAATCAGTGTTACTTTAAAGTGAGAACAGATACTCTTCAGAAAGACAAACATTAAGAGAATTTTACTCTGTTGTCCGTTTCAGAGGTACTTATAGACTATTTGATATAAGGAATTTGAAACTAGATTAAGTGGAAATTTAAAAATTTCATTTAATATTTATAACCCCAAGCTTCACAGTAGATAAGTATAAGATAAATATTATATCTAAGATAAACACTTTTTGTTCTCTGAACGCTTCATTGATACCTTTTATTTTTAAATATAGGGACCACGTTCAATATCCAAAATGCACTTTAATACCTAGTACCTGATTACACTATTGAAATTTTCAACAAATAACTTTCAGCTGATTGACTAAGTGTACTATTTACAATTGTTGTATTAGTCCATTTGCACACTGCTATAAAGAACTACCTGAGGCTGGGTAATTTATGAAGAAAGGAGATTTAGTTAACTCACAGCTCCATAGGCTTAACAGAAAGCACAGCTTGGAGGTCTCAGGAAATTTACCATCATGGTGGAAAGTGAAGGGGAAACAAGGACATTCTTCACATGGTGACAGGAGGGACAGAGAGCATGTGGGGGAAAGTGCCACACACTTTGAAACAACCAGATCTCCTGAGAGCTTTTTTCATGAGACAGCATTAGGGGGATGGTGCTAAACCATTAGAAACCACCCCCATGATCCAATCACCTCCCACCGGGCCCCACCATCAGCACGTGGGGATTACAATTCAACATGAGATTTGGGTGGGGACACAGAGCCAAACTACATCAATTGTATTTGTCATATTAGGCTTCATGGAAAAGACTGTCTCAGATTACCTTCAATTACTGGGATTCGTTGCAATGCAAATGTAGTTTAGTTTAATACACACCTTAGTTTCTAGTGTGTATTGGGCGAATTGTGTCCTCCCCCACATTCATTCCACTGGATCCCAGAATGTGACCTTATTTGGAAATAAGGTTTTTGCAGATGTAATCAGGTTAAGATGAGGTCATACTGGTTTTGGGTGGGTTCTAGTCCAATAACTGATACCTCTATAAGAAGAAGGAAATTTGCACACTGAGATACCCAGAGCGACTACCACTGAAAGAAAGAGGCAGAGATTGGAGTGATGCCTCTACAAGTGAAGGAACACCGACAACTGCCAGCCACCATCAGAAGCTGGGAGACAGCAGTGGAGTAGATTCTCCTTCGAAGAATCCAGAGGAAGTGTGGCCCTGCCAACACCTTGACTTCAGACTTCTTGCATCTAGAACTATGAGAATACTTTTCTGTTGTTCCAAGCCAATCGGTTTGTGGCACTGTGTTACAGCAGCCCTAAGAAATGAATACATGATGTTACAGTTTCAAGTTGTTAGCTTTATTTCTGAACTTCCTATTTTTCTTTTAAATTAACCATCCTGCCTCCCACAAATTTTGTGGATCAAGCTACCAGGAATGGGTTTTTGTTTCTTGGCCAGAAGAGCCAGGGGCAAGAGAATCCGATGTACAAACCCTGGAATAATACACTTGCAGCTGTTTTTTTTTTTATTATACTTTAAGTTTTAGGGTACATGTGCACAGAATGCAGGTTTGTTACATATGTATACATGTGCCATGTTGGTGTGCTGCACCCATTAACTCACCATTTAACATCAGGTATATCTCCTAATGCTATCCCTCCCCCCTCCCTCCACCCCACAACAGGCCCTGGTGTGTGATGATCCCCTTCCTGTGTCAATATGTTCTCACTGTTCAATTCCCACCTATGAGTGAGAACATGCGGTGTTTGGTTTTTTGTCCTTGCGATAGTTTGCTGGTTTATGGAAGTATACATTTAAATCAAGAACACAGATACATTCTGTTAAAAACAGCTGCAATATTTAAATATTTGAATTCTTGATTTAAATGTATACCTCCTTAAACCAGCAACTTATTAATCCAGAAACACTAAGTATATTGTATATGTTATCAGTCAGAATTCATTCAGGAAACAAAGAAAAACATCATTCGTCATTCATAGTCTTAAAAATAGAGGGCATTCAAAGCAGGAAATTCATCATATAGCTAATGGAAAATGCAGAGAAGCCAACCAGAGAGTGAGGGAACCTAGAGATTAAGAGCAACAGGAAGTTACTTTCATTTCTAGACCAGAGGACAAAGGGAGAAGGCAGAGTTATGGTAGCTCAGGACTGAGTTCCCAGGCAGAAGCTGGCATCACAACAGGATTGTTCAGTGGAGGCTGGAGCCATAAAAGACAAGCGGCTCCTGTTGGAGACGCCAGTGCAAGAGGAAAGACGTTTAGCCTCTGTTGATTTAGCACAGTTGGGAGTCCAGTGACATAGGAGTTCAGGAATTGGTGCCTGTAAGGGTCAGTCCTCTGCCTTCCAGAGCTGAGCAGGGGAGCTAAAAGGAATGTGGATCTAAGCGAGAAGATCTTTCATATCCATTACTTTTTGTTTATCTCTTCCATTATCACCCAGATCAGGCCCTAATCAGCATTCCTCTTGTATGTTATAAACTTCTAACAATTTTTTCTAACTCTAGTTGGAACTTCCTCTTAGCCATTGTGAATATAAGGCCATTTGCTTAACTCATGTAAAGAAATGAGTTTCCTTATTTGATAGATGGTAAAGTTTAAACTTATTAAAATGATGTTTTGGTTCCCTAAATATTGTTCAAAATTTCTTTTAAATTATCTCTAATATTTGCCTACTTAATTATGCTCCTGCCAGATATAACTATAATAGCATTTTTGGAGAAAAATGAACAAATAAAAATCCATACAAAGTTGTTGAATATTTATGATTAGTTTTAAAATTGCATAAGACATACTGCAAGTCCTACAGAACACTGAGATATATAATTCAATGAGGTCTAGAGCCGTTCCTGAGTATCTGAACTTCAGTTTAAATACCTGCATGTGTCTACTCAATGTTGTATAGCAGCAATTCAATCAGAGCTCATCAATAATTGATACTCAATAAATACTTACTTTATGAGTAATATCATGAATAACAGCCCAGTTTTCTAAGGTCTGAAGTCTTTGGTTAAAGGTGTTACTAGCCTGATGCCAGATATATTTTTTTTTGCATATAATCATTGGATAAAATATTCTGCTTTATTACACAAAGTCAATGAGCCTGGCTTTCCTAAATTGCATAAAGAAAATAATAAGAATTTAAAATATTTAGAAAAACTTAAATAATTATAAATAGCTTAAAATATACACATAGAGAAGTTTAATTTAAAAATTTTATATTATAGGGTACATGCTTAAAAACCTTTTTTAAATGTATGAATCAGTCAATCATCATTTAAGGACACAAAAAATCTACTTTATAACAGTCATATATTCATCTTTGCTATATATTGGACTCCTTCGGCTTATGGATCATTCAAATGTATTTTTAGCATTCTAAGGAATTATCTATAGCCATATTCTTGTCTGCATCTATTTTCAGTGAGCATGAAATGTTAAATTATTTTTTTTGAGATTTGGTACTGATATGTAAAAGCTAGTAATAATGCAATTTGTTCAAATATACATCTTTTCACTATTGAAACAGATTTTCCCATTCCTTCAGTTATAAAGACAGATGTAAAGAAAATATATTTATCCTTTTTTGAAAAGGGTATGTCAGGATGCTTGGGAACATCAGGAGCCTAGAGTTCACATGCTGGTAGTGTATGGTTTTAGGCAGTACCCCTCTGTCAAGAGTATTTGCAGCCAAAATTTTGCCAAAGAGCCAAAAAAACTTCCCATTTTATGCAAAGTAGAACCATAGCCTTTCTTCCTGAGACTGAGAATTATTAAAATACCTTGAATACCAGGATGGGGCCCATTGAGGTTTGCCAGCAGGCAAGATCATCAGGCCCCATGTCCATAAGACACTGTCTAGTATGAAAGAAACATTCTGGACTGGTCACTTGCACCTGACATTGTCTTAGGGAGGGTTGCATTTGAGCACAATAAATGATTTATGCTGAAAAATACTCAGACCTGTGATTGTAGGTGAGCTTGAAAAACTGCAAAGCAAGCAAATTTAAAAATCTGTTCTTTAAAAGCTATCATAGTTAAGGCTCGAGGCATTTCTTTTTGTTGTGGGACCTCGTAAATGAACCTAATACAGGGAGGAATCCTTCTCCAAAGAATGAGCATCTGCATTAAAAAAGTTGGTCTTATGGCCAACTTGACTTCTGGGCTTTCATTTATTTCTGTCTAACACAGAAGTTCAGCTTTGTGGCAATTTCTGTTGCTTATGGCCTTGCACCAGATATCTGAATGGCTCTAAACTTTAGCCAAGGGAGTGATTTCTGAACCGGAGAACGTTGACCCACAAAGAAAGGCTGTGAGAACGCCAACCATTGCATAAACTTGACTTAATGAAGTCCACCTGAGTTCGCAGTTTCTGACCATGCTAGCAGGCCATTAAAGAATAGGACAAATTCAACAAGCTAGGGCAAGTAAGGTTGGGGTCCTTATGAACAGCTTGAGATATTGAGGAAAGACTGAATTTCTTGCTATGAGAGGGAGATGAGGGTCCAGATTGGTCATAATGTGAACATTATTTTAACTATGACACTCAAAACAAGGAAAATAATTATTATATTTCAAATATATGTACTGAATTTCAGATTTCATCTTTCAACTTGAGTCCTATGTGTCTAATTTTTAAAGAAAAGTTCCTTCAAATGAATATATCATTCTTTATTTGATAACTTGCCATCAGAATTATTTCTTTTTACAGTCAATGTATTATTTTCATAAATATTTTTAATCTCATTTAAACAGAAACAACAAAAATTGAGCAAATTAATTATTCTGCTGTGGGTTTTTACTAAGTTGCACGCATTTATTATTATCATCGTTATTATTTTCTGGGCTTTTGAAAAGCTGAGCACAAGTAAACAATTTGAAAATCCAAACTGTTATGGCAAAAAGAAAAAACAAACACCCTAGGAATCAAGAGATTGGGAATTTAGTCTTAGCTCTGCTACTAACTAGCTGGGTGGGACTCTGAATAAACCACCTTGCTTTATTGGATCTTTTATTGTTTTCCTTCCTAAAATGAAGAAAATGTACCACACGATTTCCAGGGACTCTTGCAGCTCTAAAAGCACTAAAATGTCATTCTTATGCATGTGCTACAGATATTTTATTGACACAATGACATCTCATTTTCTAAAATGTTGCCCAGCAGGATATGTCACACCTCCCAGATATTAAATCAATCAGGTAGTAAAAACAACTATTTTATTCAGAGTAGGGAATAGAACTGTCAAAACAATTGCACTTTCTTAATGTACTAAGATAGACATTTCAAAATTTATGACAATTTAATAACTGCCAGAATCTTGATTTTCCTATTTTTCCCTTATGAAAAAGAGAACTTAGACTGCTCATACACAATTAAAAGCAAGTGTTTCTTTTCAAACTCTTCAAAATTTATTTAAAAAATTTAATCATCAGCAGGATGTGGCTATCAAGTGAAACACTAAATTAAATCATGGCCTCAACATGAGTGTTATTTTTCAGTGAATACATATATTTCCTTTCAATAGTCTCATAACATTTCTCTGACTTTTTCCACAGAGACTTTTACGCTTCAGAAAGTTTTATCAGTTATTTAACTCTTTCCTTTTATAAAAAGTTTTTACTTTCAAATTTTATTTCATAAATGTGTGTTCAATAAATATTTGCTATTTTCAAAGTACTTGGTAGATATACTTATTGAAGTTTGTACTGTCATGAAATAATATAATTATGGGTAGGATGTTAAGGTACAACATAACCAGTAGGTACTCTTGATTTCTAGAACCTTTGCTAATCAAAGTGCGGACCACGGGGTAGCAGCCTTAGTACCACCTGGAAGCTTATTAGAAAAATAAAATTTCAGCCTCACCCCACCCCTTTTGATTCAAGGTTAAATCGTAAGCATACTCAAGTTTGAGAAGTGCTTGTCCAAAACAGATGCTTCTGCTTCTGTTCTGAGAGCCATGCTTCAAGTATCAAACCAGGAGACAAATTCGGGAGATTCTGCTGGTTTTTTGTTTGTTTGTTTGTTTTCACCTCATGGCTTTCCTGGGATAGCATTGAGATGATAGTTAATACTCATAGAGTGGCATATTTAAGCTGACACTTAAGAATGGCTTTATTTATATAGAAGATTTTGATGTTGATTTTGGAGGAAGATATTTTCCTTGTAGTAGTGTAAATCACCTAGATGGTATATTAAATATACTTTTATTCCACCTTGAAAGTAAAATTATCATAGGCTGATTGCATTTGAATTAAGAATTGTTCATTTCTATGGAATTTCAAAGGGTTTTCATTATAAATTAATTGTTTCAAAGTGTTTTGTGCTTGGATACCCAACCATTAAAGATCCATAGAAATGTGTGACTACATCTAAGGGGTAGACGTTGGCTCAAAATGTGCTGAATATAAACCTTACAAAGTAAAATATATAATTTTCCTACATCTATTTTCACTTCTGGTGGCCTCTTTTATCCAAAGATGTTCATGCTTTGGATGTAAAATCCTGTGATGTAATTTCAGGGAAAATTACGGTGTGAGTTTTGTTTATAACAATGTAGTGGTCAGAAGAACCCACTCCACCTTGGCACTGGCGTAAAGTTTGGAAAATGTTCATGTTCATTTGTAATGCATCCAAAGGGCAGTTAAAAAGGAGATATTTGCAGGTGGAAATGGTTCATACAAATCAAAGTAAATGTTTTCTGAAAAGAGAGAACATACAGTATGATATGACATAACATAATACAATACACTAAGGCTCTTACAGAAAAAGGCTGAATCCAAAAGTAAATTGAAAGACACACAGAAAAATAAGGTAGGAAACAAGGACAATCCTAGTCTTCTTCACTTTCAATAGGGGATGTAAATTTGCAAAATGTTGGCAGAAAAGTCTCATTCACCTAATCAACAAATGTGCATCGTTTGCCTGTGTGCAAAATGCCGCATTAAATACTGCACTAGAATCTCAGAAAAGGGGGAAAAGTAACATTATAAAATACTTATTGATCAGCAGGAGTTGTAGAGTAGGGTCAATGTAAGAAAAAATTATGTAAAAATTATAGTATAAATTATAACTCAACTTTGAAATGGAATTTCACTTCAAGTTTGAAATGGAGACATAAGAAAAAGAAAGAGTGAAAATATAAGATTTATATTATATTAAAGAATATAATGGGAGGAGAATAAGAATGGAAGATTAAAAAGTATACAGAAGCCACTGAAATGAAGGAGAAAGGGACATATAGATGAATAACCAATATTTATTGGGAGTGGAAGAAACATAGGAATATGGGAAACTAAAATTTTTGGAGAGAGATGGGATTATTAACAGACTTTCTTAAAAGTTAGGTGTCCACTTCAGTCTGTTCCTTTCAGTCCAGAAAGTACAGATATAACAATAATAGTTAACCTTAGTTCATTGCTTGTAGTTAGGCACTGCTATCAGCACTATACATGTATCAATTAATGTTCATAAGGAGCCAAAGAAGGAAGTACTGTTATAGTCCCTTTTACAGATGAGAAAAAAAGAGGCAAAGAAGGGGTAAGTAATTGGCCTATGATGGAACAGCTAGTTAGTGGTGGAGCTAGAGCTCAGAATGTCTGACTACAGAATTTTTGCTATTAACCACAATGCTATTAAGTCTCATAGTGTATAAATGTCATCCTGCCTCTAGATATTGTATTTCTAGAAGAGAAAATTATGTTTTTCTTTTTTAGGAAGGGGTTTATCTTCCACCTTAAATTGTTGGCTATTTTTGAAAGGCAACGTAAGAAAGTAAAAAGGCCTGGGTTTTAGACAAACAGACCAAGATACAAACCCTGACACCACCACTGACTACTTTCCACATATTTGGTAAACTATTTAACCTTTTTTATGTCCCTGTCTCATTCGTACATAATTATGTCCAATGTTTGATGTGAGATCAATAAGATTGAAAATATGACACAATGCTTGACAAGGCAGACATTGTAAAATGGCAGTTATTATTTCTGACATTACTATTGCCTCTCTTACTGTTATTCTCAAGTGCTGTTAACTAACTGTTGTTAGTCATTTTCCTACATTTTCCCCACTAGAATATGAACTCTATAAGATTATGGAATCTCCGATGTCTCCAGCCCTAATGCAGTGCCTGGTACAGAAGAAGAGCTTCTCAGTATGTGTGTAAATAGATGGCTGCTAAGCACATCCCTCTCTGCCTCTTCCTGCAATGTTTAGCACTATGAGATGCCTTTTAGCTGAATTCAGTACACCTCTCTATTCTTTTGAGTTTTGCGGATGCAAGTTCAGCCATCTGGTCTATCAACTATTTTTCTTTTCAAGATTGTGGGTTATATTATTTGTCCAAAAATGCCTTCTCCATTTTCAGCCAACCAAAAGCAAAAAAGTTTTCCTTTGGATGCCACTAGAATTTATTTGTGAGTTGATGGGGACAAAATAACAGGCATGAAACAAATGTCTGTTTAATATCCATGGGCATGACAGTCTTGAAGATTTTGCTTCTTGCATTCTGCGCTTTCTGTCACCAACAATGTGAAGTTAGCTGGGCAGGATAGCAGCATGTAGAACCATCTTCATTAATTCTAGTCCTTGGATTAACTTTAATAAAAGGAGGCAAAAATATAGGAATCTAGGGACTGACCATATTGGCTTTTAATCCAGAAAGATCAGTGAAGAAAATTTCCTTTGGCAGGTGCAAACAATTGTAAAGAAGGATATACCCCCTGCCTTCCTCAAAAAAAATCATGAAAGGTTTAAGCATTAAAATATCTATTTTGGCTTAGATTAATCCTTTCAGTTGGATGTCTAGCTTACACACTCAACCTTGATGTGAGTTGAAAAATAAGTTATTATCTGAATAATTTATAAATATTATTACTTCTAAAAAAATTAAAAATACCACTGTCATTGACAATAAATTAGCTTAGCATTTGTAGAGCAATGAATTATATTCTCATGTACTTATTTAAATGGCCTTTAGAAGAGATTAAACTCAAAGATAAAAATAAATTTCAGAAGTTTTAAAAATAACTTTAGATGCTATATATTTGTTTTATGATTTTTTTAAAGTAGAAAAGTGCTAAAGCAATGATTTCACCGTAATGCAAATTCCATTTATACAGCACTCATATGTAGACTCTATATTTATCTACTTCCCACTTTCCCTAGAAATATATTGCATAATAAAATGGAATTTCCAGAGACAACGCAGTTTTTATGGCTTAATGTATGTCAGAGAAGCTGTCTCTTCTTTGTATCCATTGGTAATTACATAGCATTGCTTCAACATATGTCTGCATTAGGGTTTCTATTTTTATGTTTCCCTTTAAGCTATTTATAAATGTAGTCACTTGATAGCATGGTGCTTTACTATTTTTTTCCTGTGTTACAGACAGCATAAAAACTATACAATCTGGTAAATAGGAAAAGGATGCAATAAATGAATCAGATCAACTCCTGAAAAATAGAAGTTTGCATATATTATCTAATCAGAGCTTTCATTTACATAATTCCTCTGAGCAAAGTAATTTACTCATGAAAGTGAAATTGAAGAAAATCTAAACCCTTTTCCCAATTTGCCTAAATTTCTCTTTTATTTGTGGCCCATTGATAAACTCATTGAAAATTCAAGGATTTGATACCCACTATGTTCAGTACCCTGCATTTGGTGGTTATGGACTCTTGGCAGATATCTTTCCTTTAAGGCTTCTCCTTCAGGGAAGCGTACTGTCCACCTGCCATGAGATGAGTTCATGATAGGGCCTGGTAAGCAGCAGTAATAACGTTGGATTTTATTCTGAGTAATTGTGTTATATTAGATAAAGTTATATATTCTCACACATTTATTCAATACTTATTTGATGAGGATCCTCTATTCTCCAGTCATTGTTCTGGGTTCTGGGGATAAAAGAGTGAGTATCATAGATGAAGGCTCTGCTTTTTCTCAGTTACTGATGTTTCAGTGGGGCTGCATTACAGTCAGTGAGTCTCTCTGTCTCTCAAATTAGTTAAACTATGGGTTTCTTAGAGTGTGGTGGGAAGGAACTGGATGACAAATATGAGACCCTAAGTAGTTAATGCACAGTGGAGCACAAATGCCAAAGAAACATTAGTGCTCATTCCACCAAATTCTATTCCCTATAAAATACATAAAATTCTTAGGTTAAGTAAGTTAAAAATCAATGAAAAGCTTCTACAGTCATAGAATGTTATGAATTTGTTGTAATGTCATTATAAATATTGCAGTTCTTAACCAAACATGATACATATTATAAAAAATACTGCCAAAGCATTGTTGAAAACAGTAATAATTTCATTTTGATGAAAATTCTTTGAATATTGCTAATGCCAAAGTATTCTAACTTTAAAGTCTTTGGGCATATAAAATATTAATATTCTTTTGGAAGTTTCAAAGTGGTTTCCTTCAGTAATAATCAAAATGATATTCATAATATTCTAATGTGAATTAAGCATTCTCTTGAACTTAAAAATCCTTGAACATTAAAATCGTAAGGTTGTAATTCTAAATTAAAAATTGGCCGGGCGCGGTGGCTCACGCCTGTAATCCTAGCACTTTGGGAGGCCGAGACGGGCGGATCACGAGGTCAGGAGATCGAGACCATCTTGGCTAACACGGTGAAACCCCGTTTCTACTAAAAATACAAAAAATTAGCCGGGCGTGTTGGCGGGCGCCTGTAGTCCCAGCTACTTGGGAGGCTGAGGCAGGAGAATGGCATGAACCTGGGAGGCGGAGCTTGCAGTGAGCCGAGATCGCGCCACTGCACTCCAACCTGGGAGACACAGCGAGACTCCGTTTCAAAAAAAAAAAAAATTTTAGGTTTTAAATAATTTTTATTTATATAATTTTAGACTTATATAAAGGTGGTGAAGATAGTACAGAGGATTTCTGTGTGCCCCACACCAAGTTTCTTCTATAAATAACTTGATTTTAACATTGTCTGTATGTCACAATTAATAAATCAAAATTGATACGTGATTATTAATTATAATCTACATTTTACTCATCTATCTTTAGGCTTGACCTAATGGTCTTTTTCTGTTTTACAATTTAATCAGGATACATTACATTTGGTTGTTATGTCTTAGACTCCTATTGGCTGTGACAGTCTATCAGACTTTCTTCATTTTCATGTCTTTGACAGCTTTGAAGAGTCAGATACTTTGTAGACTCTCCCTTAATTGGGATTTTTCTGATGTTTTTCTCATGTGACTGGAGTTAAGGGCTTTTGGGGAGGAAGACCACAGAGAATAAGCATCATTCTCATGGTATCACATGAAGTTAACATACTATCAACATGGCATCAATGTTGGTGTTAGCCTTGATCATCTGGCTGAGGTGGAATTTGCCAGCTTTCTCCATGCAAACTTATTTTTTCTCTTTTACCGTATTGTGCATTTGGAAGGAAGTCACTATGCGTATCCGACACTTAAGAGGTAGAAGTTATGCTCCACCACCTTGAGTATGAAGTATCTATATAATATATTTGAAATTCTTCTGCAGAGGATATTTGTCTATTCTCTCTCATTTTATATCAGTATGAGTTCAAAGATTTATATTCTTTGGGTTCTAATCCAATATAATATTATTTACTTCATTGTTCAAGTTGTTCCATCTTTGGCCCTTTGGCAGTCCTTCAGTTGGCTTATGCACAAATTAGATATACCCCCACCATTGTTCGTGGGTTTTTGTTTTTATTGTTGTAATTTTACCTCCTGCACTACAAAATGGTTCAGGCTCATCTTGTCTTCAGTCTTAGAATCAGTCATTTCTAAGGGCTTCATTAGAAGCCCTCATTCATTTAATCAGAGAATGATATTAGAAACTAAGGTCTAGTGAATAGGTGTGCTTATGACTCCAGGGGTGTTATTGCTTTTGCAGCCTTTCAGAAAACAAAGTGTGTATATTACATACTCATATATAAAAATATTTTTTGTATATAAACATCTGCATCTATATTATTAAACTGAATTTTAAATATGCATTCATTTGAGCAGTCAAATCTGTTAATGGGAGCACAGGCTGCATATTGATAAACAGAAAATAATTCATTTGATAATTTAATCAACCTTTGCTGCTGCTACATTCCAGAAGAAAGTTATCAGTAGATGGAATGCATCTTACTTTGTGCTCTAAAACTGAGGTTTTTATATCCAATCGTATAATAATGCTATGATTTTGAGTTGGTTAGAATAGATTTGGGTGCACCTATTTATTCTGGACATTGTGTAAGAGTTGATATATTTAGTAAATTAGGAAAAATTTCCTGGAAGCAGAACTGGAGATGAAAATTTGGGTGTATATGGTTTACTAGGGGGTACTCATCAGAAAAAAATCTGAGTAGAGAGAGTGAAGCAGTATAGGAAAGCAAAGGGGATTAACAAAGATATGATCTTAGAAAAAGACTTCCTGGCCTGAGCCAGAGAAGAAGGGCTATAAAGCTTAAACTGCACCTTAGAATCATCTCCCTGAGGCAAAAGGCCTAACCTATTCTATTTATTTCCTACTAGTTACTAATAATAATTATTGGCTGTGGGCAACTTTCTTAGGCATAATTTTCTTACCAAGATGATTCCCATTGGCTGAGGGAAAGTTTCTGAAAAATGTAGTGCAGCTGTGAGCATCTAAAAGCTAACCCAGCAGACACAGTAAGGGGAGCAGGCTGGGGCACCACCGTTCTCTTATAATACACAAGGAGGATCACCTTAGCTTCAGAGTTATGGAAGTTTATTAATGGTTAAAATGATACTGAATGCAGCTCAGCTAGATTGAAGAGTCTCACCATTAGCAGAGAGGAGATTTATGCAACAGTCATGTTATGGAACAATGTACAAAATATTAGCGGTTAAAGAAACTGAAGGGAGCAAAATCAACAACCAGCTCCCAATCATGTAGAGCCTCAAAATGTTATTTGAGATGAAGGCCAAAATCAATAGGAATTTTTGCAAAAAAAAATTCTTATGGAGTACATATTTTATGCCAGGCATTGTTCTGGATGCAGCAGTGAAAGAAATAGAAAGTATCTTCTCTCATGAAGCTTACGTTCTATTGAGAGGAGGTAGGAAAGAAACCAATGAAACATAGTATGTGGTCCCGTGGCTCCACTGGTGATGAGCACTAAAGGAGAAAGAAAGCACTGTATGAGGATAGGGGTCATGGTTTCAGATGTGATAATAAGAGAAGACTTACTTTAAAAGGTGAAGGGAGCTAGCTATTCAAAGATTAGGAGAAAGCACATTCTAGGTGAAAAGCATAGCTTGTTCAAAGGCATTGTGATGGTATGTGCAAGGAACAGCAAAGAGGGCAGAGTAAATGGTGGTCCTTGAAGAGAGCAAATGTGGTAAAGTGAATGAAATCTATGGAGGAAAGTGCAGATCATGCAAATCAGGAGTTACCAAACTACAGTCTGTGGCCCACGTTTGACCCACCAGCTGTTTCTATATGGCTTCTGAGTTCAAAGAGCTTTTTCAATTTTAAATGTTTGGGATAAAATATAAAAAGTAAAACAATACTTTGTGACATATGGAAACTGCATGAAATTCAAATTTCAACATTTATAAAGTTGTATCAGAATACAGCCTGTTCCCTCGTTTTTGCATTATTTACAGCTGTTTTCACGCTACAAGAACAAAGTTTGTTTGTTGCTGTAGAACATATTTAATATCAAGCCTTTTACAGAACAAGTTTGCCAATTCCTGATATAGGCAATAACAAGTATTTTAGATTTTATACTGAGGGGATGGGAAGCCACTGGGTGTTTTAGAGCACAGGATTGATGTGATTTGACTTACTATTTTTTAATCTAAAAAGTTAATGGAGTCAATGATTTGCAGATGGGACTTTTCTCCACAGAGAGCCTTTGTATTATGTAGGATCTTTAATTTTGTAAATGACAGATAATTTAGCTCAAAGTGGTCTAAACTGGAATTTCTCAGCCTCAGCACTATTGACATTCATTTTAGGCCAAGTAATTCTTTGTTGTGTGGGCCTGTCCTGGGCACTGCAGGAATTTTACCAGCATCCCTGATCATTACCCACTAGATACAAATAACAACCTCCTTCACTGACCCCCACTCACATCCTCAGTTGTGAAAGTAAAAAATGTCTCCAAGGATGTCCCAATATTCCCTGGAGGACAAAATTACCTGCAATTGAGATCTACTAGATTAAACCAAAATTAATCTATTACTTCATATTATTTAAAATGTTGGTTGGCTACAGGGCTCAAATGCTGTTTTTTGATGCATCTCTTTGGACTCCATCCTCTGTTGTGTCTCCATTGTCAGACTTCCAGTTGCTCTGGGCTTACATTATCACAATGACCAATACAAAAAAATACAGAAGACTTCTCTTTCCCAAAAATCCCACAGATGACTTACCACATCTCATTGGCTCTGATTGGCTCTGGGTCACTCCTAAGACAATCTCGTATTGGTTTATTCCAATCAGGGGGCTCTTGGAGCTGGGACCATTTGACTGAGAGAAGGGAAAGGTTGCATTTTTTATTCCAAAGGAAACTTAGAGTAGAACTGTCAGGAAAAGGAAGTAATGGATTTTATGAAAGCAAACAAAATACTTTTCACTATTGACCTGACATGGAGATCTATTTGTATAGTGTTTAAGAGTACCTTGCCATGGTGATGATAGTTAAAATACTGTAGTGTATATTTGAAATTTGTTAAGAAGATAGATCTTTAAATCTTCTCAACAGACACATACAACACATATACAGACACACACAAAATAGCAACTATGTAGAGGTAATGGATACGTCAATTAACTTGATTATGGTAATTACTTCATAATGTATATGATATCAAAGCATCACATCGTACAAGTTAAACATATACACATTTTATATTTCAATTATATATCAATACAGTTGTTTTAAAAAGAGGTACTTTCTAGGGAAAGCCTAGGGATAGTGGTAGAGAGGGAGTTAATATACTCTGTGATTTTGAATGCTTGTAAATGAAGATCATTACCCATCAGCACTCAATGACATTGTATGGTGCCTACAGCTCAAATCAATGAAGTCCCACAAAAGGAAAAACAACAAAAAAGTGCCTATGCACAGCTAAGCTATAGAATGTTGGGGGAGACAAATGCATAAATACATATGGTTAACCATATAACTTGTTCAGATCAGAACGTTTTTGGGTATAAAAGTGCTATAGTTTGGATATGACTTGTTTGATCCCTCCAAATCTTGTTGAAATTTGATTCTCCATGTTGGAGTTGACAGCCTAATGAGAGGTGTTTGAGTCATGGAGGCAAATCCCTCATGAATGGCTTTGTGTAGTGCTCAAAGTAATGAGTGATTTCTTACTCTATTAGTTCCCACAAGAACTAATTGTTAAATAGAGCCTGATACCTTTCCCCCTTCTCTCTCTCACTCCATGTGATTCACCTTCAGCTATGAGGAAGAACAGCTGAGGGCCTCACCAGAGGCAGATGGCAGCACCACACTTCTTGTACAACCTGCAGAACTGTGAGTCAAATAAACTTTTTTTCTTTATAAATTATCCATCCTCAAGTGTTCCTTTATAGCAACACAAAAATAGACTAAGACAGAAAGGTTATGCTATTGATAATCACTGTAGGAAAACATGCAAACCAAGATGTGTGACCACCTTACGTATCACCCATTTTATTATTTCATTTTCACGCTACTGATAAAGACACATCTGAAACTGGGAACAAAAAAAGTTTAATTGGACTTACAGTTGTATGTGGCTGGGGAGGCCTCAGAATCATGGCAGGAGGTGAAAGGCACATCTTACATGGTGGCAGCAAGAGAAAAATGAGGAAGAAGCAAAAGCAGTAACCCTTGATAAACCCATCCGATCTCATGAGACTTATTCACTATCATGAGAATAGCATGGGAAAGACTGGCCCCCATGATTCAATTACCTCCCCCGGGGTCCCTCCCATAACGTGGGAATTCTGGGAGATACAATTCAAGTATTCAAGTATGGAGACACAGCCAAACCATATCACTCTGCCTCTGTCCCCTCCAAATCTCTTGTCCTCACATTTCAAAACCAATCATGCCTTCCCAACAGTCCCCCAAACTCTTAACTCATTTCAGCATTAACACAAAAGTCCACAGTCCAAAGTCTTATCTGAGGCAAGGCAAGTCCCTTCTACCTATGAGCCTGTGAAATAAAAAGCAAGTTAATTACTTCCTAGAAACAATGCGGGTACAGGCTTTGGGTAAATACAGCCATTCCAAATGAGAGAAACTGGCCAAAACAAAGGGGCTACTGGCCCCATGCAAGTCTGAAATCCAGCAGGACAGTCAAATCTTAAAGCTCCAAAATGATCTCCTTTGACTCTATGTCTTGCATCTGGGTCATGCTGATGCCAGAGGTGGGTTCCCATGGCCCTGGGTAGCTCTGCCTCTGTGGCATTGCAGGGTACAGCCTCCCTCCCAGCTGCTTTCATGGGCTGGTGTTGAATGCAGCTTTTCCAGGCACACAGTGCAAGCTGTCAGTGGATCTAACATTCTGGGGTCTGGAGGTTGGTGGCCCTCTTCTCACAGCTCCACTAGGTGGTGCCCCAGTAGGAACTCTGTGTGGGTGCACTGACCCCACATTTCCCTTCTGCACTGCCCTAGCACAAGTTCTCCCTGGAAGCTCCGCCCCTGCAGCAAACTTCTGCGTGCATCCAGGCATTTTCCATACATCCTCTGAAATCTAGGTGAATATTCCCCTCAATTATTCTTGACTTCTGTGCACCCGAAGGCCTGAACACAGCACAGGGACCCTAGGCCTGGCCCATGAAACCATTTTTTCCTCCTAGGCTCTGGGCCTGTTATTGCAGGGGTTGCCATGAAGACCTCTGCCATGCCCTGGAGACATTTTCCCCATCGTCTTGGGGATTAACATTTAGCTCCTCATTACTTACACACATTTCTGCAACTGGCTTGAATTTCTCCTGAGAAAATGAGATTTTCTTTTCTATCGCATTGTCAGGCTGTAAATTTTTTTGAACTTTTATGCTGCTCCGTTTCCCTTATGAAACTGAATGCCTTTAACAGCACCCAAGTCATATAGATTACTTTGCTGCTTAGAAATTTCTTCTGCCAGATATCCTAAATCATCTCTCTCAAGTTCAAAGTTCCACAGATCTCTACACCAGGGGTGAAATGTTCCCAGTCTCTTTGCTAAAACATAACGAGAGTCACCTTTCCTCCACTTCCCAAGTTCCTCATCTCCATCTGAGACCACCTCAGCCTGGACCTTATTGTTCATATCACTATCAGCATTTTTGTGAAAGACATTCAACAAGCCTCTAGGAAGTTCCAAACTTTTCCACATTTTCCTGTCTCCTTTTGAGCCCTCCAAACTGCTCCAACCTCTGCCTGTTACCCAGTTCCAAAGTCACTTCCATATTTTTGGGTATCTTCTCAGCAATGTCTGACTCTACTAGTAGCAATTTACTGAATTAGTCTGTTTTCATGCTGCTGACAAAGACATACCAGAGGCTGGACAATTTATACAAGAAAGAGGTGTAATGAACCTCTTTCACTTGGCCAGGGAAGCCTCACAATCATGGTGGAAGGCAAGGAGGAGCAAATCACATCTTACATGGATTGCAGCAGGCAAAGAGAGCACTTGTGCAGGGAAACTCCGCCTTATAAAATCGTCAGATCTCGTGAGACTTACTCACTATCACAAGAATAGCATTGGAAAGACCAGCCCCCATGATTCAATTACGTCCCCCTGGGTTCCTCCCACAACATGTGGGAATTCTGGGAGATACAATTCAAGTGGATATATGAACGGGGACACAGTCAAACTATATCACCCATCTTGTTTAGCATCTGATGCTTCAGAGTTGTTCCTTTTAGTTCTATATTTCCTATTTCTACATATTTCTATAAATATTCCTATAAATATAGTCCTATAAAATCATAGGTGTCTAAAAGATTAATACACAGTTACTGAAAGAAACCAATATAAATATAATTATTGTCCTGTGATTTAAAAAAGATAAAATAAGAACCATGGAAATCCAATCTATGTATTATAAAATTATAACTTGTAGTTATGAGGTCACAGAGCCTATGGGGTCTTTGTAGAAACTTCTAAAGAAGCTGAGGAAGGACTTAGGTTTGAGAACTATGGAGAGAGAACACTAAGAATGTCATTAAACTGAGAACCACAAGTAAGTCCCAAATGTTCACATTGCACTCCTGGAGGCAAGGAGGTGACACTCAAGGAAAGCTTAAAAGATAACTTTAGAATCCTAACAAACAATCCTAGATTTATCCCCAGCTTGCCAACCAAAAGTTATTTAATTGTTATGTGCTGCTTTTAGCTGGACTCAATATGAAAATGTTTCTGGCATAAAATACACATTTTCTATAGATCAGAGCCTGTCCAAACTTTCAGCACCAGAAATCTTACTTGGTCTAGGCATTTGTGTTCTTTCTCCATTATGGCTTAAGCCTGAGCAGTTGTGCAGGATCTTGCAGCCTTGATTAGAAGGCTAGAGAAAAACTGGAGGTAAGGTCATAGAGATTGGGAATCCTTGCTGCAATTAAGAGGCACTTACTTCTTTTGAAACATGCATTCAAGTTTCTTCCTGAGACATTTTTCTCAAGTGGCTCTCTGAGATAATATTTTACTGTTTACCTCTCTCTACCACATCAACTTTTCTTGTTCTTAATATATACCTTAATATGGACCTTAAGGACTGATGAAAATAGATCTTAAAATATAAGTTAATATAAATTATATTTTAATAAAATATAAATTAGGATTTAAGAGTGTATTAAATATAGGAAAAGTGTATTAAATATAGGAAAAGAACCAAGCTAAATAATAGCTATATTCAAGTTTTGTAAATCGGTAAGAGATTCCTGCACTATTTACATATGTCAAATGGGACTAAATGTTTAAATGGAATTCCTAAAACTCCTCAAGTTCTACCATCAGTGATGAAATAGGAAGTCAGTTAAAATGAATACTACGTAAATAATTCTGAGTACACGTTGAGGCAGACACCTACTCTGGAAAGGTAGGTATAATTTTGAAATACAAACTCTGAGCATGGCACCTGCACTTATATTACAGTAATTACAGAAAGGAACATTTAAACATAACTCATAATACCTAAGGAGTCTACTTGTTGATATTGTTGGGAAAAAGAGAAGAGAGGTTTTAGTCCGGAAACATTAATTGAAAGTAAAATGCTACAACACCAGAAGTCATACAGAAATTAAAATATAAAATAAATATGAGTACCATAAGAAAACCTCAGGATAAGAGTTAAATAAAGTTCAAGAAAATGTAACGGCATTTCGTTAGAAACTTCCAAGTCATTTGATATATAATTGTTTAAATGGATCTTTTTACTTGAGGAATGTAAGCTTAAGTGGAGACTGAATACTTTCAAAAAAACTGTGGTGGGTGCTGTTTAGATGACATGTACTCTGCTATATTTATTTCATCTAGAAGCCAAAGAGCTTATTTGTAAATTCTGAAAAGACTGCAAAATTTTCATCTTGTTTTCCAACATTAAAATCTCAAGCACTCTTCATTGTGATTTTTTAAAAAAGATATATTCTGTAAGACTTCAGGCAGTCTAGAAAAATAGTTGGATAGATATTTATGATAGATATGATTTTACTGGCTGATATCTTTTTAAAATTTTATATAATGGATGGTACATTAAATTGAGAGATAGAGAAGACACTAGTGAAAATTATAGGGTATATAATTTTATGGGTAATTTTTTTGCAATACTTTTATAAAAATAATATTAAACAGGCATTATGTTGTGATCACAATAATTCTTATTTGTTTGCTTTATATAGCCTGTAAGTTGACTAGATGCTCTCCCAGTATTTTCTAGTTCTATAATTAAACCATCTCATTCAAAGTTTATTCTCAATTAAAAGTGAAATTTTCTACAGAGTATGGGAAAGTCTAAAAAAGGCATAAACTAGGACAGATCTCACTTTAAATTAACTGTACAAGCAAGCAGATATCCTCAAAGAGGAATGAAGTACTGATTCATGCTACAATATGGATACATCTTAAAAACATTATGGTTAGTTAAAGAACAAAAGGATTACATATTAGATGATTCCATTTATATAAAAAGTACAAAATTAGCATACCTATATATACATACATTACAAAAATTATATTACTGGTTGCCTTGAACTAGGAGGATGGAGAGAGGAGTACCTGTATTGGGTGTGAGTTTTCTTTTGTTTTTTTGTTTTGTTTTGTTTTGTTTGAGACCGAGTCTCACTCTGTTGCCCAGGCTGGAGTGCAGTGATGTAATCTCGGCTCACTGCAACCTCCGCCTCCCAGGTTCAAGTGATTCTCCTGCCTCAGCGTCCCAAGTAGCTGGGATTACAGGAGCCCACCACCATGCCCAGCTAATTTTTGTATTTTTAGTAGAGAGGGGGTTTCACCATGCTGGCCAGGCTGGTTTCGAACTCCTGACCTCAGGTGATCCTCCCATCTTGGACTCCCAAAGTGCTGGGATTTACAGGCATGAGCCACTGTGCCTGGCCAGTTTGCTTTTGAGGGTGACAAAAATGCTCTAAAATGAGGTTCTGATGATCCCCACCACTGTGAATATACTAAACACTATTAAATTGACCACTTTACATGGGCAAATTGTATGGTATGTAAAATATATCTCAGTTAATCTTTAAAAAAAAGATAGCGACATCCTTGTATAAAGCAAGCCTACAGCAAGACAAGATGAGCAGAATGTAAGTATTATGAAAACAGAGATTTGCCTCTGTTTTTTACTGCTGAATTCTCTGTACCTAAAATCTATAACTAGCACAGTTATACATTCAATAAATTTTTGTCTGAAGTCTTATATTAAGTTAAGAATAGAAAAGCAAAAATTTCAGCTTAAAATCATTTTCAAATTGTTATGTTTTTACTAACCCTTTTCTTCTCCATCTGTCAGCAGTGCAAGAGAAATAATCTTTCTTCTCATTCTTGTATACAAGGGCTATTGGTATCCTGTGGGCAGCAATCCAAACCTATAGCTGTTATATTCAGCCAAGGTAGGAAATGTGCTAGCTGAAAGAAGACAGGGCCCTAAGACATCAGAAGCAATTCTGTGCTGGCTGGCCTATGAGGGAGGGTGTGCACAGATCTTGTTGTGAGGAACCCAACTGGAATACTGTCTTAGAGGCTTATACTAAGTCTGGAGAGTAAGATGTGCATGTCTACTTCCTGTCTTTGATTTATCTTTTTGTTTATATGTTTTACCAGGTATGAAAAAAGAAATATATGCTTGTTTCCTGTCTGAAGTTGATGCCTCTGTTTGCAGCATAAGGGCTTTCTTTGAGTGGTTTGCCAGTAAGGTAGGTCTAAGAAGCTGGATCCTATCTCAAAAGACCTTAATCCCATGGCTCTTAGGACATTCTTTCATCAAGAATTTCTATTCCTATTATTGCAGATGCTAATTCGCTAGCAAGTCTGGTTACATTTTTTGGACACAGAATCTTTAGGTGTTTTTTTTTTTACTGTGGTTGTTGTTTTGTTGCTTGATTCTCTTTTGATTTGTTTTTATTTACTTATTTTTCTCCTATGTTTATTTTTGCAGACTATATGAACTGGACTTTCCAGATATAGATTCCTGTTTGGCTCAGGGGTAGATCCTCATGCTCTTCTTGTCTCAGAAGGTTTCCCAATTCCAATAAAGTAGATTATTTGCTACTTTCTATTTTCCCTACACAAAATCAGCATGGATATCCAAAACTGATGCAGATAGGTAGCTGAGCAATTAATATTCTTTATCAGTAATCAAGATCTGAGTTTGTTTAATAATCACGAACATATAATTTATGGGGCTACCCTAATATTTAACAAAGCTTTAAAGACATGTTCACTAAACAAAAAGCTAAATTAGAAAAAGAACAATGATGAATTGATATAATACTTCGACAATCCAGAGTTGTACACAGATAGTTCTATGAAGCACCATGGTATAATTGGAATTTAAGGTGACCAAAGTAACTAAATAGATACATATTGGATATTGCTTTTCAAAAGGAAAGTAAAAGTTATGGTTTGACAAATATAATTTTGGAATACAAGAATACAAGAATTTTAATTAAATAACTTTGTCAATAATTTTGCTTCTATAAATGAATGTTACTAAAATTATGTGTGAATGAAAAAATATATAAAAGACTTTAAATAAAAATAAAATTCATAATACTTAATATTATATTTATAAATGATTAAAAATAGTTTCTTGCATTGTATGGCAAAAATAATTTTTGTTTTAGGCAAGTTTATTCAAATTGATTCTGGCTGATTAAGTTGCTTGTTTTATGGGACCGCTAATTTAAGTATCTCAAAGCATTAAGTACCTTAGAATATTCATTTCTGTACTTTACTATTTTACCCCAAAAAATATACTCTCCTAAAAGGGAAATACATTTTTCTAATTTGTATAAAATACAATTAAACACTTTTGCAAAAAATACATATATATAGTGTGTATATATACATATATATGTATGTATGTGTATATATACATATATATGTATGTATGTGTATATATACATATATATGCATGTATGTACATATATACATATATGTACATACATATGTACATATATGTGTGTACATATGTATGTACATATATGTACATGTGTGTACATATGTATGTACATATATGTACATGTGTAAGTACATATGTATGTACATATATGTACATGTGTATGTACATATGTCTGTACATATATGTACAGACATATGTACATATATATTAAACCCAAGTGAATGAGAAATCTGTTAGATTTACTATTCTCACTATAGAGTATAAGTTCAATGGATAGCTTGACAGAAACTTACAAATAAACCACCGGATGTTCCTTTTATGACAACTTTCTATGGATCTTTTTTCTGAAAAGTGTGGTTGACAGAATTTCATGTGTATATGCATCATATCCTGTGTTCTATTGCCCCAACTACAGTTTTGCGGCAAACTTTACCCTGTCATCAGAGTATTGAGCCATCAATAACTTGGTCTTACGTTTTGGTTAACTACATCACAATGACCACATTGATAAAAAATTTAAAACATAACCCTCATTATTTAAATATAATGGTAGAAGTTGAATGTGTTATAGTAGAAAAACTCAGCATGTTCAGGCAGTGATTAATGATGATGAGTTAATAAATAAATACTAGTTTTACAGTATCAAAAATGGAGAAATATTCTAAGTAGCTCATATTTTAAGGTCCCTTTAAACACCAGAATTTAAATACTTGGGTTTAGAACATAATTTCTATTGTATGGGGGTGTCATAAGGTGAAATATTTATCAGTTTTAGGTTGAGGGAAACCTAAGTTTTAATTCTGACGCTGCTACACATTGGCATCATTTCTTGACTCTAAGTATATACTTAATTTTATTGAGATAAGTCAACAAAATAATATATGTAAAGTGCCTGATATGTTCTAGACACACAATAATAAGCATTCTTATTTAGTTGTTTGTTGTAGTTATTTGATAAGACCAGATCTATAAACCACTGTTATTAAGATCTGAAGCAATATTTGTAGGTAAATAATTTCGAAAATGGTGTTCCTCTATTTTAAATGCCTGTCTACCTCCTTTTGTATTTTAAAATGAGTAAAATAAACTAATCAATAAAACAATTATTCATTTGAAATTTCTTTTTTTAAAAAGATATTAAATGTTTGTTAAGCATGTGAATGCCTCCTGAAATTGCCATTTGTTTTGTAACAAATTCTCCACTAAGATTATTTTCATCAAGAAGTACAAAAAAATTTTAACTCACTTTCCTTTATCTCTATGTGTTGGTGTGCATTTTATGTGAAATATTAATATTCACAAACCATAATCAGCTGGAAATTTAATTTCCTAACCCAAGTAAGGATAAAATGCAAGTTGTAGATTATCCCACTCTCTAATCACTGAAATTTGAAATCTTTCAGAACATTGCATATAACTGAAGTACCTCCACCAATTCAATCGGAACTTTTCCAATTGACCTAAGAGGTACTACATAAAATAGAAAGGACTTCAGCATCTTTGTGCCTTAGTTTAGTTAGGCATGGGGGCCATGGCTGCAGAGCTGCTGTGTTAAGGAAGTTTCCAAATTTGTTCTATCATTTCACAAGTGTGTGAAAAAAAAGTGTCATACAAATAATTTTTAAATTAAACTGATCTTTTGTATGCCAGAATAAATCTATGATGAGTTTTGTATTGGTTTGGCCCTGAGCAATTGTTTAACCTAATTCCATTTAGTATCCTGGGAGAGGGTAGGGTGGAAGAGACAGAAGCTAACTTCTCTGCCAGGAATACTGAAAAAGTACTCCACCCACCAGGGATTATACACAGCATGTGGGCTATATGATTGTGTCAGTGCTGCCTTTGATAAGGAGCCATATATCTTAATTACAAATATCCACAGGAAAATAATGTGTCCTTAATAATTGAAAGAAATTTGAGTTAAAAAGATCACATAATTTAATAGGTGGGAAAAACAGTAATTTAACTGAAAAAAAAGTGTTACTTTTCACCCATATATTCTTGTGGAGCATGAAGTTCTGTAAGCAATATGGCCCACAGACCAGCAGCAGTATCTGGAAGTTTCATAGCAATTCAGAATCTTGGATCCTATCTCAGATCTACTGAGATTCAGGTTTGTGTTTTAACATGATGCTCAGGTGTACTGTATGCTCCTCAAAGTTTGAGAAATACTGAGCTCAAGAATCTGATAGTTACTATGGGTACAAGAATCTAGACTGCAATAGTCAACAGCATCCACCCAATCCAGACTGTAATCAACCTGAAGTGATTTATTCACTGTTTACTTTGTCTTATTTCCTTGCATATTGAGATAATATTTACTAACTGCTAAGTAAACAAATCTAAGCCTATATTTCAATGAATTTTTATGTATAAACAATATCATTGTTCTTTCTCTTCCACATCCATTTTATCGAATGTCTATCTTTTTGGTACTCTCACATTCTGAGAGGGAAATCATATGATCTTGAAGAATGCTACTTTCCTTAGAATTTTAATTTTCAACTTCACTTGGACTTCTAACATTGCAAAGTAATTCTTGCCTTTGGCCTTATTCAGCTTAAACTTCCATTTTCTCAAAAGGTATTTCCAACCTTTGTCATCATCCTTCAGGATTCTTCATTTCTGTTATATTTTTGCTTTCAGTGGATGACCTTTTCCCTTATCTCACCAAGAAAATTGAGGCAATCCAGAGAGAAATTTCTTACCTCCTACTTCCTCCCTTATTTGTCCTCAAGATTTAGAAACAGTCCCCACATCCATCCTTTCTTAATTGCCTCCTCCTTCTGCCTAAAGCAGTGTCTTATCTCCTTGTTTTTACTTGGCTTCATCAGTTTATTTCTTTCTTCCCCTTAATCATTCTATTAATTTACTCTTCTCATTATACAATTATATTTATAAATTATATATAATATAAATATGTTAAATATTTCATGCATACATAATAAATATATATTAATGTAAATATATGCCATATATAAATACATCTATATATAAATATACATCATATATTCAAATATATATAATATAAATATATGTCATATATTTATATATATAATTGAGCCCCCAATTGAAAGAAAAATACCCAAAGATTTCCCTTGATTCTGTGCTGCTCTCTAGTTCTATACCACCTTTCTCTTTAATCTCATTGTCACGCTTCTTGAGCTTCTTGATTCATCTCATTGGTTCCACTTCTGCAACTTTCACATACTCTTCCTCAACTGTAGGTGTGCTTTTCCCACTCCTCTATTGAAACAATGTCTGCAGATACCATTTGTCGCATTTGCCAAATTCAGTATATACGTTTTTTCCTCATTTAATTTCGAATTGAGTTTTCTGAAGCAATTTCTTCACTTTCCCAGAGTTTAGTCTGCTTCTCACACTCTAAAACTAAGCTGTGCTTTCTCCATCTGTGCAAGACATGGTGAGAACATTGCATAGTTTATAAATGCAAGTGCATATTACATTGTTTTATAGCAGTTGTGTATAGCTTTTTTTTTTGTCTTTAACTTACAGAATGCAGTCAAAATGTTTTTCAATCTTACTTACATTAGATTTTTTTCTCTCATGCCGTCATCAATTTGCTTTGGTTTATTAATATTTAACTTATGAAGATAGTGAAATGATTATTTGTAAATGACTATGCCAACACTATGGAATGAAATTTATATGTAGTTTGTTATTAAGAAAACAACTACCTAATTTAAAATGTTCTATATATAGTAAGGTTCTGATACTGATTTCCCATTTTTTAATCTTCCTACCTAAGAAAGTTTTCAAAATCTTTAGTCAAATATTGCAATACAATTGCCTCTCTTCTTGTATCACTGTGTTTTGTTTTGTTTTTCAGATTCTCTTCTATGTGTCCTGTATGTCCTTATCACAATTATCTATAAGGGTATGGTTACTTCCTTCTAGTTGGGCCACCATTCCTAACTGAACATTTTAGTACATATGTGTACTTGTTTAAAATTATTTTTAATGAGGCATTTTATTTAAAAGCAACAAACTCATCTTGGAAAACAAGGAGGTAAGAGTAGTCCCTGAGTATGTACTACTCCCTAAATTGGACTTACAAAACAGATATTAATTAACTTTAAAATATTGAAAATAAAAAGATAGGAAAAAATATGCCATGCACACTGACCAAAATAAAGTTGCTCTAATTTTATAGAAAGCTCAATGTGACCATTGGCAGTAATGGAGCAGTTCATAATAATGAAAATATCAATTTTCTATAATGGCATAACAATATAAACACTCATACACCTAATTATGGCTTCAGTATATGTGAAAAAAATAGGGCTAAAAGGAGAAATAGATAAATATACAATTAGTATTAGAAATTTTAAACATTTTTATGTAACTGGTAAATCATGTGGGCACAAAATCAGTAAGGATATTGAGGATTTAAATAACACTGAGATAACAATTGGACTATATTTTAGACTGTTTCAAATATATTATAATTGCTTGCATTCTTTTTGAGTATACATAGAATATATATGTATTGAAGTCAATGATATGCTGCACCATAAAGTAAGTAGCAATACATATCAAAGCACTAATATTATAGAGAATACCTTCTTTAACAAGTGTTCAATTAACCTAACATCTTAGTCTATTTTTTGTTTCTATAAAGGAATAGCTGAGTCTGAGAAATTTATAAAGAAAAGAGGTTTCTTTGGCTCATTGTTCTGCAGGCTGTATAAGAAGCATTATCCTGTCATCTGCTTCTGGTGAGGGCCTCTGGCTGCTTCCAGTCATGGAGGAAGGCAAAGCAGAACTGCCATTTGCAGAGATTACATGACAAAAGAAGAAGCAAAAAGGTGGGGGAGGTGCCAGGCCTTTTTTTTTTTTTTTTTTTTTTTTTTGGTTTTGAACAACCAGCTCTTGCACTAATAGAGCAAGAATTCACTGCCCAGGGAGGGCATTAGTCTATTCATAAAGAGTTTGTTCCCATGACTCAAACACCTCCCTCAGGCCTCTATCTCCAATATTGGGGATCCAATTTCAAAAGAAGATTTTGGGGAACAAATATCCAAACCGTAGCATTCTTCCCCTGGCCCTCCAAAGCTTATGTCTTTCTCACATACAAAACATAATCATTCCATCCTTATAGATCTCAAACGTCTAAACTTGTTCCAGCATCGTCTCAAAAGTCCAAAGTCCAAAGTCTCATCTGAAACTCAAGGTATAATACATTTCTTCTAGCTATGACTCTGTAAAATCAAAATCTTAGATATTTTTTACTTCTAAGATACCATGGTTGTATAATCATTGGGTACACATTCCTTTCCTAAAAGGGAGAACTTTTCCAAAAGAAAGGGGTAACAGGCCCCACACAAGTCTAAAAACCAGCAGGGCAGACATTCACTCTTAAAGTTTTAGAATGATTCCCTTTGACTTCATGTCCCACATCCTAGTCACACTGGTTGGAGGGGTAGGCTCCTAAGGCCTAGGGGTGTCATGGCCTCATGGCTTTGCTGGGTGCAGACCACTTATTGCTCTCATAGGTTGAAGCTGAATGCTTGTGGCTTCTCTAGCCTGAAGATGCATGTTGCCAGTGACTGTATCATTCTGAATCTGGAGGTCAATGCCCCTGCTACCACAATTCTATGAGGCACTGCCCTACTAGAAGCTCTCCGCTTGTAGCTCTGCCTTTGCTGTACACTTCTCCATGGGCTCCCAGGATTTCTGATACATCCTCTAAAATTTAGTTGAAAGCCAATAAGTCCACTCCACTCTTCCATTCTAAATGCCTACAAACTTAACACCACATGGAAGCTGCAAAGATTTGCCACTTGCTCTCTCCAGATTGGTGGTCCAAGCAGTACATGGAACTTGATGAGCCCCTGCTGGAGCCAGGGTGGCTAAGATGTGGTGAACAGCATCCTGAGGTAGAAAGGGGCACCGATTGTCCTCTTAGGCCTCTGGGACTGTGAAGGGAGGGTTTGCATTTAAGATTTCTGAAATGCCTTTGGTGCCTATTTCCCATTGTTATGAGTATTTGCATATGGCTCCCTTTGAGTCACAGAAATCTCTTTAGCAAGTGGTGGTTCTATAGCACCCTTAGATTCCCCTCCTGGAAACACTCTTTCCTTGTCTACCAGCCAGGCTGTGAATTTTCCAAATTTTTATGCTGGGCTTCCCTTTAATTGTAATTTCCATCTTTAGGTCACTCTTTTGCTGCTGTATCTGATCATAAGTTATTAAAAGCAGACACACCACTTCTTAATGCTTTACTAATTAGAAATTTCTTCTGCCCAGATTCCCTTAGGTCATCACTCCTAGGTTTGGCTTTCTACCAAGCCTTAGGGAATGGACACAATGGAGCCAAATTCTTTGCTAAAGCATAACATAGGTGATCTTTGCCTCCATTCCCAATAAGATCCTCTTTTCCATCTGAAACCTTGTTAGCATGGCCCTTAATGTCTAATTTTCTATCAGCATGTTGGTTACAACCACTTAACAAATATCTAAGAAGTTCTAAACTTTTCCTAGTGTATTTGACTTCTTTTGAGCTCTCCAAACTCTTCCAACCTCTGCCCATTATCCAGTTCCAGAACTGCTTCCACATTTTCAGATATCCTTGTAGTGACACCACACTCTTCAGTAACAATTGTTTAAGTCTATTTTGTATTGCTATAAAGGAATAACTGAGTCTGAGTAAATTATAAAGAAAAGAGATTTATTTTGCTCATGGTTCTGCAGATTGTACAAGAAGCATGGAGCCAGCATCTGCTTCTGATGAGAGCTTCAGGCTGCTTCCACTCATGGAAGAAGACGAAGTGGAACAATCATGTGCAGAGATCACATAGTGAGAGAAGTAGTAAGAGAGAGAAGGAAGGTGCCAGACTCTTTTTAACAATCAGCTGTTGTGGGAATAAATAGAGGACTCACTCACTCACCCATCCCCATCTGCCTCTCAAGAAGGAAATTAATCTATTCATGAGGTGTCTACCCCCAAACCAAAATACCTTGCATTAGGTCCCCATCTCCAACATTGGGACCATATTTTAACATGAGATTTTTTGGGACAAATATCCAGACTATAGCACTTAATACATATTAGAAACCCCTGACAAAACAAAGACATAAATAATCAAAATAAATGAGAAATTATCATCATTGCAAATCTTGTTAGCATTACATAGATAATGAAAGCATATTATGAAGCATATTTGAATGAATGGAATGATTTTGAAAATTTATATGAAGTTAACAATTGTCTACAAACTGCAAACTTTACTGTAAGGGACATGAGTAAAATATTGTGTCTATTAAATCCATCAAAGCAATATAATTCTAACTAAAAACCTACCTAACAAAAATCTTCAGTCTCAGATGGCGTCACTGGTAAATTTTTCAAACACTGAAATATTATGTAACTTAATTTACCTAAAATCTCCTAGGAAGGAAGGAAGGAGAAGAAGAAGAAGAAGAAGAAGAAGAAGAAGAAGAAGAAACACCAAACACTTTCTAACAAATTTTAATAAGTCAACATTATCTTGGTACTAAACTTCATATAAATATTACAAAACTGAGTAATTCATCTCTCTGATACAGACACAAAAATCTTAAGCAAAATGTTAACAAATGGAATTCAATATTGATAAAATGATAATGTATTATAAAAATGTACAGCTTATTATAATAATGTAATGTTGGATTAACATTTTAAAAGTCAATCACTTTATCACATTAATAAAGAAAAATATATGAGTATCTTAACAGACGTAGAAAAAACATTTGAACACAATTCACTTTTTTGTTCTAACAACTCTTAATAATTTAGGACTAGAAAGGAATATCTTATTCTGAAAACAGAATTTACCAAAATTATATTTAATGTTTAGACATTGAATCATATCTTTAAAATCAGAAAATATATAGAAATATTGGCTGCTACCACTTTTAATCAACCTTGAAATGGAGGTCCTAAAAAGTGCACTTAGGCAGGATAAAGAAATAAAAAGTATAAGTATAGGACAAAAAACTCTAATATTGGTTTTTAGCAAATGACTTGATTGTGTTATTTAAAATTCAAAAAGTTATTTAGATAAAGTATTAGAATTAATATCTGAAACTACCAAAATCACTAAATTGTAGAACTCTATAGAAAATTAATCATATTTCTATTTAGTGAGACAAGCCATTTGGAAAACAAATTTTTAAAATATAATTAATTTACAATAGATTCAGGAAAAAAATACACAAAAATAACTCTAAGAAAAGATATGTAAGACTTCTATACCAAAAAACTTTATAACATTTTTGAGATAAATTTAAAAACTCAACAAAATCAACATTTAACATGCCAATAGCCTAGTTTTATGATAATGTAAATCCTACAAAAATCGATCTAAAGATTCAATACGATACACATCAAAATTCCACCAAGCTGTTTGTCAAAAATTGAGGTGATTCTAAAATGAATATTCAAATGCAAAGAAAATCTTACAGAACAAAATTAGAATTCTTATAGTTACAGATACAAGATTTAGTACAATACTCTAAAAATTAAGACATTGTAGTATATATTAATATACAAATAGAATAGAACAGAAAGGATAGAAACACACATACAACAGTATTTGATTTAAGATAAGAGTGGCACTGAAAAGCAATGTAGACATGTTGGGTTTTTATTCAAAAAGTGATCCTGAGTTAACTAAATGTATATACAGAATAAAATGAATCTTTACCTCTCCTATACACAGAATCAATTGTTGGTAGATTGTGAGAGAATATCTTTAATATTTCAGTAAGCAAAGATTTCTTCGATAAAAATACAAAAGCTCTAACCTTAAAATATATTTCAAACATTTTGGCAAAATAAAATGATAAAGTTTTGTTAATCAACAGCTCACCACAAGATATAAATTTTCTGCAGTATATATGATCAGCAGAGAACTTGTATCCATTACCTAAAGAGCTACCCCCAAATAGAAACATACATATAATGAATCCAATTAAAATTAGGCAAATAACTGAACAAGCACTTTATAAATGAAGCTACCCAAAAGGCCAATAAATATATGAGTGATCAACCTCATAAGTCATCAAGGAAATGCAAATGAAAATCACAATCATTAAAATGAAAAAGATTGAAAAGTCTAAGGTTGCCAAAGATGCGGCATGTCCTGGACATCATACAGTACTCAGGGTGTAAATCGTTACACCCACCATTTTGGAAACATTTTCCAGTAAGATAGCATATGACTCAGCAATTCATTCATAAGTATATACCCAAAATTCTTACATATATTCACAAAAAAAATGTGTTTCTCAAATGTGGATGAAACATAAATTTGTGGTTTCTGATACATAATCAATGTGAAAATATTGTCCATTAGAAATTACATATTAATTTATTTTGAAAAGTCATGCTGAATTAGAAAAAAAATCTGTAAGTATAGCAAAGGGAGAAAGGGCTTCAGCTAGGCAACAAATGCCATTAAAGATCAGAAAGTGCATAATGGCAACTATAGTTCCCCCTTGCCTAATATTTTTCATTCCCACCTCTGAAGTGCTATTAAACAAGCCTAATCCTAGACCTTTAATAAGGATCACTGACCAGCAGGACAAATGCCAATAAAACATGCTAATGGCTCTTTAAATACAAGTCTATTTAAGGCACTATTTAACAGATTAGTCAAACTGATTTCTTGGCAGTTCCCACATTATTATGACCGAGACTGTGCCTCTGGAAACACTCTGTGTTATAACCTTTCAGAGAAACACATCCTTTACCCAGGCCTCAAAGAATTCCCACAAAGATCCAAGGAATGTGAGCTCCCAACTAAAAAATAAATCACAAAACCTTCTGCATGGAGAACTTGGTTTTGCAGAAATTGCTACTGCAACCACTAGAAAGACAGAGAGAGAGAGAGAGAGACTGTTCCATGGTCCAAAGTTAAGCCTAAATTGAGTGCTTCTGATTCGTGAAGCTTGGGTCACATGGCTATTCCCTAGCTAGGAAAGCCAGAATTTTTAGCTTTTCTAAAGGGAGATGATCTTTTACCTCTACCAAGATTTATAAGGTAAAGAATTACCAAACATTAAAACGGGAGCTCAGTTGACGGTCACCAAAATATTGTAATTGTCTAATAAAAATGTAATATTCCTTCTGAATCTCAATTCTACCCCTGGTTTATTGCTTTACCACATACAGAGTACCTGAAAAATCATTACCAGGCCTTATAATACAGGACTAATGTGACACTTGTCATAAAGATCTCAGAATGCTCTGGTACACTCCTGTTTTTTGTTTTCCTCCCTTTCTTCTTCCTTCCTTCCCCCATCCATCTCTTTTTTCCTTCCTTTCTTTCTTTTTGAATTATTCTCTTCTCCATCATTTTTACCCAAATGGTATAAGAATGATGTATAAAATATTGTATTGATTAGTAACTAAGTAGCCTTTAAAAATTTAATTTGGTCTGACTCTTACATATTTAATGGACTACTGTGTAATTGCTGATAATAAATTTGAAGAATATAAGCTCATCAAATTTAACACATACAAAACAAAACCAATCAGGGGAACACTTTTTTTGTTAAGAGGGAATTGTCATAATAAAACTTTGAAATTGTTTTAGATATTGATTTAAAACACCCAAGATGTGCCTATTCAGTTTGGCTCCAGCTAATATGCTGTGTCTGTATGAGTATGTTTGAAATTTCAAAAACTATGAAGGGTGTGACTTAAAACTGTAATTTTGTGTCCACCGAAAGATTCCTTGTCAGTTGACCATTCATGCACCACCTTTAATTTAATTAGTGTCATTTTGGTCTTGGGGATTTCCTGTGAAATTCAGCATTATTTGGTTTATTTTGCTTGTTTTGTTACGCTTTAGTAAATAACTTGAACTTTCCCAGGCTTGATTTAAAGTGTGAGATTGCCTGAGTTTGTGACATTGCTGAAGTGAGCTTTGGAACATTTATCTTTTACATTTTGTCTAATGCATAAAAATGTCAAAACCTCTCCTTTATAACTTGCTTTTTTATTGTTTCAAATCACCATGAACACCCATGGTTTCTACATAATTTCAGTATTAACACAGATGTAAAAGCAACACAAAGTGCTTGAAAAATCAGAAGCCAGACATTCTACTACTCCAGGACAAAATTTCACGTACACACCAATGTCCAGCTTTTATCTAATATTTCTAACCTTTTTTCTGCACCCATTTAGCTACTATAGGCACTACCAATGGCATAATTTGACAACAGGCATTTATTGAAGGCCTCAATAAGAAAAAATATAATTATACTCAATGAACATGTGAATTCACTTCTTCTACTGCCATTAACTATATGGAAGTTCATTCAATTATGGTAAATTCAAACATATTCAACAACTGTCTTTTCTTAAAATTAAGTGATGGTTATCTATTTTAACTAGATTTTCATGAGATATTTATTTAGATGACACTTTCAGTCTATTTTGTAATTTTGTTAATACCAGACTTGCCTGTATGGAATGCAAGATTAACAACATTCCTGAAAGCAGAGAAGAAAGTTCTGGTTCATATGTTACTGTTATAAAAGCAGCAGATGTTACAAAGTTTCAGAACTTGCAATCCAGCTGATCATTTACCACTTCCTCATTCAATAATTCATTCATTAGTAGTTCTCATAATTGAGACCCACAAATATTCCTTTAGTCTAAGAAGAGATTATATGATATCATCTGTAAAACTATGATTGCTGTTTCCTGATTATAACAGACAAATATTGTGGGACCTCTCATTTTTTTACAACCCTGGGAACAAAGTATTATTTTTATTCTGACAGAAGAAAACAAGGTTCATGAGTTTTCAAGGCTCATCTTTTATTCTTTCAAAATAGCTCTTACTTGGGAAAAAAATCAAGAAGCAACAATTGAAAGGAGCATTGCATCAGGATGAAGAGACCATGGTGTTCTGCTGCTCCTTTGGCTAAGGATTATTTTCTGGTCCAGTTGGAGGCCCCAGAGAGTGAGCTATGGTAGACTCATTAAGAAGGATTATAGAAATCCAACTTGGAAAATGGGGTATAGCTTTACTGCCAGCTGGAGATGAAAGATATTTCTAGTTCTTACAGCAATCAAAGTTCAGAAACAGTAAAACAAACAAAAAATGTAGGACCAGTAGATTATTTTGCTCTGGAAACCAGTAGACAAAATTTCCTTTTACTGGAGAAGCTGCATTTTCTCGATAGTTTTGTAAATGGTTTTTCCCTAACAATTGTTAACATATCACTTTAGCCCAGGTAAAGCTTGATCCAGCTGAAGTCCATCCATATTTCTACACCTTTGGCTTGTTTGTTAGTAAGGACTTCCATCACCAAAAAAACACATATTCGGCTTAAAGGCTGTCTTCTCCATAGTCTTACACAATCTACCCTGGGCTTTGTTTTTATGTTTATTATGAAGCTTATTTTTTTTAAGCTTTCATGTATTGTATGTCAATATTTGCTTTCTTATTTGAATTGTTTGCACAACATACCTCTCTAGTTTATAAAATCCTTGAATATGAATACAATATCCAATCTTCTTTTATAATCAAATATTGCTTTTATACAGCACTCAGTAGAAGTTTATTGAATGAGTAAAGGTATATATGTATGCATGAAGAAATGAATGAGTGAATCTATTTAGATGTCTAGATTTTGTGCCAAGAGCGATTCAAAAACTCTACTTAAGGTAAATATTGATGTATCCACCCTGGTAGCATTTGATTACCACTTAAATGTGTTTTTTCATAACATGTTTAGTTTAACTCAAATTATTAACCAATGTGTGCCAGGAGAGTCACTATTTAATATTCTCATATAAATTACCAAAAAGGGTAAATTCAAATGCTGTCATAAGATTTAACAAGTTGATCTAGGTAGAACATTTAGAAGAGTGGCTGACACACAGCAAGTACTAGACGAGAGCTTGTAAAATAAAATTGATCACAGAAGGATCTCTGAATGATCACAGAAGAGGTAATCTGTATAGATTCTGTGTACATAATTAAAAATGATAAAATAAAGAAAGCATCTTACTTGACACATACTAGGTTTTCTATCATGCAAAAATAACAAATGTTGTAAAATTTTAATTTATCTTCAATAAATCTACATTGAACTGAACTTTTTTTAATAGTGTAAAAATTTCAAATCTAGACTGGAAGCTTCTCCATTGATCTGAAATTCGATTTCCTCATTGATTATAGTAGTTGTTCAGTAAATGTTCAAAGGGAGTAACAATTAGGTCCTCCACTTATATTCTTATAAAAGATCACTTATCTTTTGACATCTGTTGAATTTCTAGCCAACTTTATATACCTCTTTGACCACTTCACCTTCTAAGCTTTCTCCTGTGCCAAAGCAGGTAATTCTTGGCTTTTAATAAGCTGCATAATTTAATTGTTTTGTTCCTTACTCATTTGTTATCCTTGTTGCCAGACCCAGTGTTGATCCAGTAGAAGAGCTAATCAAGCAGGATGCCATTCCTGGAGCAGAGCTTCCAGGGCAATTTAAATCACATGGGGCAGGAAAGGAATCAGAATAGGATGCCCATCAAGAACAGAATTGCATCTAAGGATGATTGCAAAGGATCAGTAAAAAAGAAGTGCTGCAATGTTCAAGGAAAGGTAATTACAGCCCCCAGAAAAGAAACAAATGATATGTAAAGAGCAGGACAGATGAAGGAGGAACATTTGAGGAAATGTAAGACAGAAGGAGGAAAAATAGTTTATTAGTTTGGTCATAACCAAACTGACTTTGCTAGAGTTGAAATAGGATGCTTTAACTACAATTAAATTCAACTAGGGTAGACTCTACTCAAACACATAGTGCTTTCAGGAAATAAAATACATTTATTAAAACAAAAAATATTAGATAACCTCTATGTTGCAGATCTTGAATATATGTATACAAATGAATAAAAAGGAGGCTTCAGAGGCTTGCATTGTAGAGAGGAAGTAACAAATCCAAAAAAATTATACAAAGGCAGGACACAATGAGAAGATACAGCAGGGATAATTAAACAACTACCAGAAGTTTGATCGAGGAGGACTTACCTGGGGAAGAGACGCTCAGGATGATATCTAACTATCTTCTTCAGCTCAGTCTCAGCTAGGTCTCATAGCTACTTGGAAATACTTATATTCATCCCTAATTATATGCTTGCTGTATTCCCTATGGCAATTAATAAAAATGTTTCTCGCTCATCCTAAGGCTTTTATTTTCTCCTCACTCCTTTATCTTTGTGGAACTCTCTCCTCCCACAGTTCTGGGAGATGGAGATCTTCTACCTTAGGCCCTCCAAATATTCTTTTTAATTTGATCACAATATTTATCTTCATTTCTTTCTCCTTTTAGCTCCCAGCTTCAGAAATGTTTGACCTTCTTCATTTAATTTCCAAGGTGAAAGTTTCTGCATGAGTCTTCTTCTTTTCTACATTAATTAGAACCTGGTTCTAGCAATTACCTAATCTTTCTCTTATATTTTCAATCTTTCTTCCTTGACTACTTTCCCTGTACCATTGACTGTGCTCAGGTCATCTCAATCTGACAAACATTGTTAAATGTAATAAACTTTTAATCTGTCTTTTGTGAGCTGACTTTTGAGGAAAGTAATCCATATTCGCTGCCTCTGTTTGTCCACTATCAACTCATGCAGCAAATGACTTGGTTTCTGGCATCTGCTTCTATCCATCCGATAGATCTATTCTCCAGAGGGTACCAATGATCTGCTAATTACCAATCCCGACATAGGTACCTGTTCTCAGTGTCAGGCCTTTACCTACAAGTTGTATTTAGTCCTGTGAACTAATTTATTTTGAGACTCACTTCATCTTGACTTGTACTGTCAAAGATTTCTTTTTTCCTATATATTTCTACTCAATATTTATCTCTTTCACTGTCTTAGAAGACCTTCAAGGTAGCAGCAAGCTGTAACTAATTACATGGCTCAGCATGCAACAAGGCTAGCCCGACTGTATTTATTTAATGTGATAAATACTTTGTAGTGCTTAACATGCAGTAGGCCATGTCCCAAGTATTTGTATTTGTCTCTTTGATTCCACCCCAGATATTACTACCATCACTCAAATGATGTCACATAAACACAGTTTCTCGAGTATGTGTTAAAATGGTAGCTGTTCTTTTCCCTCTAAAAGGCCAAGATCATTAAATCCCTTTCTAATGCTCCAGAGAGAGAAATGGAGAAAGAGACATATACTTGAGAGGTGTAAAAATGAGGCAAGTTTAGGAAGAACAGAGAAAAATAACATCTGCATTTTGCAGACACTGCAAATGGGAAGAAAGAGAAACTCTTCTGGTTTTTATATTTCCTACATCTCTATAAAAGTTAAAGCCTCTAAGATCACAGAATATGTAACTAAGTTCAATTAAGATTTATGTTTAAATATTTTGCAATTGCAGTCAAGAAAACTGAGAATTATATTTAACTGTTAAGCAATGTGTATACAGTTTATTCCATAATGCATTTTTATTCATTTTGTTTTTAGAGAAATATAAAATAAAAAATTATTTTAGAACAGAGCACTAGAAGTTAAAGTTCTGGCATTCAATGTGGGTAGAATAGATAAGCAATACCAAATACTGCTTTATTAAAGTTTCTTCCTATTTGCATCTATTACACATTTACAGATCTATTAGGCAATATAGTGCACCATGTAACTATTACTAATTTCTGCTGAGACTCTTCACAAACACAGGTGAGCATATTATTATTAAAATATATCTCTTGATAGTTTCATTCTCTATAACAAACGGCACTAATTTTTGAAAAAAACTTCTAATTATCTTATTACAATTTGATAGTATATTAATGAATTGAAAAAATACAGTAATGCACAGTATAACCTTTATTTAGTCCACAATAGGCTATATATATGATGGAGATCCCATAAGATTATAATACCTTTTCTATGTTTAGGTACAAACATAGGCAACTGTATCTTTTATATATTTAGATATATTTCGATATACAAATACTTACCATCGTGTTACTGTTGCCTACAGTATTCAGTATTGTAACATGCTGCACAGGTTTGTAGTCTGGAAACAATAGGCCATGTACCTAGGTTTGTAGTAGGCTATGCCATCCAGATTTGTGTAAGGGCACTCTTTGATGTTCACATAACAATGAAATCACCTAAAGCAATATTTCTCAGAATGTATCTTGTTGTTTGGGTAGCCATCACTGTAGCTGAATGTGGCCAAATATGTCCTAGAAATTGCCAAAGCATGAATGAGAAAAGCTCAACTTCAGTTCAACTAATACATACGAAATTAAGGAATAAATGTTGTAGGCTCAGATTAATATCTTTGAGAAGGAATGAAAGATTTTGTGGAGGGAGAATTCAGAAGAGAGAGAACTATGCAGTAAATGGTGTGTAAGGGCAATGGGGAAAGGGCGATTTGACAGTACTGCATCACAGCTGGAGCATGACTGAGGTGAAACATCAGAGAAACATGCTCAGCAAGCTCACATGCTAAAAGACACTTGGTGACATCTTTATTTGGATCAACTAAGAAGAATTTCACTGTACTAGTTCCAGTATATGTCATGTTTTCTGTTGATGTTGTGGTTGTTTGTTTTCTTTTAGTTTGTTTGGTTGTTACGATGTGCCAACAGATTGGCCTCTTCTATGAGTGAATACTCCTAGTTTCTCTGATTAACATTAGTTACTACTTATATTAAAGATTATGCATGATTTTAAATAATTTTCAGCCTTTCAGTAAAGGCAGCTATTATACAGGCAATGTAGAATTTTCTATGATAATGTAAACATTTATGAAGAGCAGGGCTTCCCTTGGGCCTATGAAGTATAAGAGAAACTCAAAAAATCACGGTTGTTGTAGGTATATTCTCACTTATCTGGAGATACAGACTATAGTGGACACATTAGTTCCTTCCTTTCCCACCTTCAGACTCAGGAGGCCCCTAACGACACCACCTTCCTGATAAAAATGATAGGGAGAAAGGTTGTTGACATTTCTTGGAAATCTCATGGGATCATCTTTGTGGGTTTTTTCGTAACATGAAATGATTAGATGCTTTTCTCCCAAGTTTAGCTGACTGAGAATGATTTTTAAATAATCACCATAGTCAATGAAATATGACAACAACCAATAAGCATATGATGGCTAAATTGTAATATTGGTGGGTGGAAAGTGTGTTTAAAAATCATAGTTATAACATTTTGTTTGAATTTCTGAGCATACATCAATCTGTTTCATTCATGTTAAAATTTGTTTTATGTTGAAAAATTTAAAAATTCTTACAGCTCTTATTATGAGAAATGTTAAACAAATGTCACCTATTTTTGTATTTGTTTAATGGTTAAATAAATCTGTTTGTTTTGACTCTGTTACAAGGACAAATGAGCAAAATCTGCTCCTGCGAAACTTGCAATGGACACACACTGGCTTCTCAAGAGTTTGATCACTGAACTCAATACGTGTTATATTTGACAAAAGTGAATTGTTAATTATATGTATAATAAGTAAGATAATGAATGAAAAAACAATATTTTAAAAATAGCTGTTCAGAATTACAGCAGCAAATACTTTGTTGGGCACAGCTAATTAGGGATGATTATCTTTGATGTATTCTTCATAGGTTTTATATATATATATGTATATGTATATATATATATGTATATATGTATATAACTGTCTAGTCTTATCTAATCTTCAACATTGATATTTTTTCCTTTGCTCTCACAGTCACAACTACCCATGTCTTTTCTATAAAAACCAGCCTCCTGTCTGTAAATGAGATTACATACTGCTAACATGGTTCTAACCATCTGTCCTAGACCAGTTCCCAGTCTTAATCCCTCCTGGTCAGCACTATCTAGCAACTGATCAACTTTTCTGAAAATTAACCAACATTTATTTTTGTTGCTGTAATTAAGTAGGTAAGTTACAGAGTTGGAAAGAAACATCAAAGCTTCTAATTTATTGTTCACTTTTTTTCCAACTTAAAAAATTGTGATAAACCGTAGATAACAATGTAACATCTTAGCTATTATTAAGTGTATTTCAGGGGTATTAAGTACATTCATATTATTTGCATCATCACCATCCATCTTCAGAACTCTTTATATCTTGCAAAACTGAAACTCTACACACATAACAATAATTCCCCATTGTCCCCTTCCTTCAGTCCCTGGCAACTACCATTCTACCTTTGTGTCTAATAATTGGATTACTTTTGATAACTCCTGTAAATTGAATTATACAATATTTGTCTTTTGTGACAGACTTATTTCACTTAGATTAATATCCTCAATGTTCATCCATGTTGTAGCATGTATCAGAATTTCCTTTCCTTTTAAGCTTAACAAATATTCCATTGTAGTTATATATCAAATTTGGCTTGTTCCTTTATCCATCAATGGACATGGGCTGTTTCCACCTTTTAGCTATTGTGAATAATACTGCTATGAACATGAATGTGCAAATACCTCTTTGAGATCCTGCCTTCATTTTTTTGGACATACACTCAGAAGTGGAATTGCTGGATATGGTAATTTCATTCTATTCTTAATTTTTCGAGGAAGTGCCACACTATTTTCCACACCTGCTGCACCGTTTGCATCACCACCGACAGTGCAGAAGTATTCCAGTTTCTCCACATCCTCATCAACACTAATCAGTTTCTCATTTTTTGTAGTAGCCATGCTGTCTTGTTCACTACCTCTCTATAAACTTACTCCTATACTTCTAGAGAAGGTATTCATAAATTATAGATTAAATAAACAAAGTAATATTTTTGGTAGTTTTAGAGCCTTAGAGTTTTTATTAGCAAAAATTATATCCAGTTTATTATAATAACAACCTACATATTCTACAGGGATTTTTTAAGTTTAAATAATCTTTTGCATATGCTGTCTCATTTAATCCTTACAACAGTGATAAGACTCATGATGAAAAAACTAAGTTGCAGAGAAAAATGTAGCAAAACATAGACATAGTAAGATTGTAGAATTAAGATTCAAGACAAATAATTTCTAATCATGATGATTTCTATCATTATAGTAGTTTATTAACAACCTAATAAATAAGAAAAACGTTCCTATTTTAGTAATTTTCTTTATCTGTTTCAAGACTTTGGCTGAAGCAAGAGGAATACCATAGTATTCTTCATTTAATTTCTCTTAGCATTCTGCCAAGGTTGTTTCAGGCTGAATGAAAGCATCAAAAGTTCACAATAATAATAGAAAAAGAGACCACACATCCCAGTTGGCTGAGAGAATGCTTATTTGATGTCTAAAACAGGACATACTTGAGAGTGAAAGTGCTCTGCTTTAGAGAATAAATTATGTGATCACTTTAATAATAGCTAACATTTATTATGCAACAGACACATTATAAATCACTTTACATGTATTATTCTAACTTAATTATCACAGCAATCTTTTGACACACACACCATTATCATACTCATTTTAGCAATGGTGAAGCTGTAGACCAAAGAGGTTATGTCAGATGCTGAAGGTCATACAGACAGTAAATGTTGGAGACTGGGTACAAACCCAGACCAATGACTCCAGAAATCCCTGCTTTAATTCTACCACTACTGAAAGCCACTCATGATAAACTCTGATTTCATTTCTAAGCTCTCATCCTGCTCTTGTAAATGATGAACTGTCTTCTGTAGTCTCATAATGAGTTTCCTCTCCCAAATCGTATTTGCTGGCTGCTCTTCTTTTTTTTTTTTTTTAAATTATACTTTAAGTTTTAGGGTACATGTGCACATTGTGCAGGTTAGTTACATATGTATACATGTGCCATGCTGGTGCGCTGCACCCACTAACTCGTCATCTAGCATTAGGTATATCTCCCAATGCTATCCCTCCCCCCTCCCCCCTCCCCACCACAGTCCCCAGAGTGTGATATTCCCCTTCCTGTGTCCATGTGATCTCATTGTTCAGTTCCCACCTATAAGTGAGAATATGCGGTGTTTGGTTTTTTGTTCTTGCGATAGTTTACTGAGAATGATGGTTTCCAATTTCATCCATGTCCCTACAAAGGACATGAACTCATCATTTTTTATGGCTGCATAGTATTCCATGGTGTATATGTGCCACATTTTCTTAATCCAGTCTATCATTGTTGGACATTTGGGTTGGTTCCAAGTCTTTGCTATTGTGAATAATGCCGCAATAAACATACGTGTGCATGTGTCTTTATAGCAGCATGATTTATAGTCATTTGGGTATATACCCAGTAATGGGATGGCTGGGTCAAATGGTATTCCCTATTTAATAAATGGTGCTGGGAAAACTGGCTAGCCATATGTAGAAAGCTGAAATTGGATCCCTTCCTTACACCTTAGACAAAAATCAATTCAAGATGGATTAAAGATTTAAACGTTAGACCTAAAACCATAAAAACCCTAGAAGAAAACCTAGGCATTACCACTCAGGACATAGGCGTGGGCAAGGACTTCATGTCCAAAATACCAAAAGCAATGGCAACAAAAGCCAAAATTGACAAATGGGATCTAATTAAACTAAAGAGCTTCTGCACAGCAAAAGAAACTACCATCAGAGTGAACAGGCAACCTACAACATGGGAGAAAATTTTCGCAACCTACTCATCTGACAAAGGGCTAATATCCAGAATCTACAATGAACTCAAACAAATTTACAAGAAAAAAACAAACAACCCCATCAAAAAGTGGGCGAAGGACATGAACAGACACTTCTCAAAAGAAGACATTTATGCAGCCAAAAAACACATGAAAAAATGCTCATCATCACTGGCCATCAGAGAAATGCAAATCAAAACCACTATGAGATATCATCTCACACCAGTTAGAATGGCAATCATTAAAAAGTCAGGAAACAGGTGCTGGAGAGGATGTGGAGAAATAGGAACACTTTTACACTGTTGGTGGGACTGTAAACTAGTTCAACCATTGTGGAAGTCAGTGTGGCGATTCCTCAGGGATCTAGAACTAGAAATACCATTTGACTCTTCTTTTAATAATAACAAGACCACTCTTTCTTCCAGTCACTTACATTAGAGTCATTTTTGACTTCTCCCTTCTTGCCATATGCAAATTTTACCATTTCTTCATCAAAAGTAATGAAGGTAAAAATGTAATCAAATGGCTAGCATCAAAAAATGGAAAATAACAAGTGTTGACAAAGAGCTGAAGAAACTGAAACACTGATGCTGGTGGTAATATAGCATCTACAGCCCCTTTAGAAAATAGATTGGCAGTTCTTTGAAAATTTAAAACGTGGAGTTTCCATATGACACAGAACTTTGACTGTTAAGTATATACACAAGAGAATTAAAAACACAAGTCCAAACAAAAATGTGTAAGTAAATATTTATAAAAACAGAAACAACCCAAATATTTATCAATGAATGAATGGATAAACAAAAGTGTGATGTATCCATGCAAGAAAATATTCATCCATAAAAAGGAATGAAGTGATAGCACATTATATTAATTGGAAGAAACCAAACACAAAAGGCAACATATTGTAGAATTTCATTTACATGAAATATCCAGAGTAGCCAAATCCATAAAGACAAGAAGTAGATTAGTGGGTGCCAGGAGCTGGAGTGTGGGGAGACTGGGGTGACTGTTGTTGGATATGAGGTTTATTTTTCAAGTGATAAAAATATTCTTTATTAGATAGCAGCAATGGTTGCACAATCTTGTGAATGTACTAAAACCACTAAATTGTACACTTCAAAATGGTAAGTTTTATGGAATATGAAAAAAAATCATAGAAAATTATTTGATAGACTAAAATCACGTTTGTTTAAATTGTTGGGAGAAATAATCCATTATGTTTTTAAAAACTGTTTTTGCTAAGTAATCTAATATTTAAGTTAAGCATCACCATCTGTAAACTAGTTTTCAAAAATGTTTTATGAATCATGTCTATTGAGTTAATCGACCGATAATTGCCATTAATGTAAAAATAAGTCATTAAAAATGGATTAAAATCTCACAAACATGGAAAAGTCTGTAAAGAAACATTTAAATCAAATGTATTTATTCCTAAGTTAATTAACAGTTTGCAAGCAGTAAATATATACAAGATAAAATCTTTTTATATTAAAATTATATTGAAACTGGAGCATTCACAGTGTCTCTAATATTGTTGCTATTTTCTCATCTTACTTGGAGTAGGAGAATAAAATTATCTTATGAAATTATGTTGATTTCTACAATTGCCTTAGAACAATATAGTTTTTGTTTCTTGAGACATGTCAAAATTTCTAAGAAAATAGAAATACAAACCTAACGTTGAATAATCATTAAAAAACAGCAATTAGCTAATGAAAATTAAAGGTCCACCTGATTTAGAATGGAAACTTTAAAGCTTTTTAGTGTTTATTGTTTCACTATTTGTTTAAATCGTAACCAAATTTAGTATGATGCCAAAAAGCTTTAATGGGTGGGAATTTAAAGTGGACATTTTTAGGTCAACACAAAGGCCCTATTAAGTACAATCTAAAGAACAGTATTACATGATGAGATGTTGCTTTAATTTTTACGTGGTTGTGGGGGGTGCGGGAGGAGGCGGTTCTTAGGCCTAACAGCAAACTCTTATGGTCACAGAAACACCCTGCCAAGTCCATGGTATAGGCATAGACAAAGGCTCATAAGAGCAGAAAGCTTTATTTTGGGTTTTCATAAGTACTTACATTGCACTCAGCCAAGGTAAGCAAAAATGTTCACTTTAACAATGTGTGCTCAGCCTAAACTGGCTCTGTTGCTCTCTGCCTCCCATATTTGTGGTCTATCATCCTTGTAGCTGCAGCTGGGCCTACTACTCCTAGCTAGTAATAGGATCGGGTCATCTAAATTTTACTATTTGCAATGGAATCATCTTCTGCTAGCCCAAGGATTTATTTTTAAACAATTTCCCTTTTAACCATCTGTGATGAGGCTTTAGTGTCAACTAACATTAAAGATATATACCCTTGAGACATCTCTACCCCGGTTCTCCTTAGACCACACAATGAAGCATTGAACACAGTGCAAATGTTGGGAAGAGGACTTAGTGTGGCTCTGTCATCTCAGAGGGAAAGCCAGGAAAATTCCAGGATGCCAAGATACAAATTTGGCTTCAAGAAATTTATTATTTGTTTCATCATATATATGTATATTATATGTGTGCATATAAATATGACATATGTAATGTTTCAAAATATTTACAGCATTTCATATAAATAAATAAAATATGTAAGAAATGTTTGAACTATAATGGTCCAATGAGAATGCACACACACACACACACACACGCATATATTTAGAAAGACGAGCATATGTTTCACTTCTCTTCACTCACTTACCACATGTATAGCAAACTACTTATACAGTCCCTAGGCCCACAAGGTAATCTTTAAGAGATGTCAGTTCAAGCCGGGCGCCGTGGCTCATGCCTGTAATCCCAACACTTTGGGAGGCCGAGGCAGGCGGATCAGGAGTTCAAGAGATGGAGACCATCCTGGCTAACATGGTGAAACCCCATCTCTACTAAAAATAAATAAATAAATAAATAAATTAGCCAGGCGTGGTGGTGGGCGCCTGTAGTCCCAGCTGCTTGGGAGGCTGAGGCAGGAGAATGGCGTGAACCCGGGAGGCGGGGCTTGCAGTGAGCCGAGATCACGCCACTGTGCCGCTGCACTCCAGCGTGGGCGACAGAGCGAGATTCCGTCTCAAAAAAAAAAAAAAAAAAAAGTCACTTCAAAGTTTTTAATAGAAAGGGCCTTCTAGCAGTCCTGAGTGACTCTTCTGTCTTCCATTTTCTGTGAAACTGGTGCAACAGCTTTCTGTTAGAATAAATAAGGAGGAATAGAAGTGGACTTCTCAGAGACACAGTCTCAGGCAGAAAAGAATCCTTCAAGAGCAATTCAGTCTTGCCAGAACAAAGTGTTTCAAGGTTGGGAAGAAATTGTTGTTATCTTTTCTGGAAACTGCAGATTTTACCAGCTGACTGGTGTCTTGCTCTGTAACTGGTCCTTGCTTGAGTCTAAATTCAATAGTTCTAGGATAAGAGAGTCATTTTTTGGTTTCTCTTTCATTGTGCTATTCTAAGCCTAAAGTATAATAATTTAAAAAATAAAATAATATAACCTCACTAGGAAAAATTATAGACTGTAACTAAGTTTTCTATGTTTTAAATAATATTGAATTGAAACTAATATCAGATCCTACATTGTAGAATAAAAAAAAGAGAGAACTGGGCTTGAAGTTTAAAAAAATGAATCTGTTTCTTGGTCTCAGTCATGCTACTTACAATTAGGCAATGTTGTGATCTCTTAACTTCTCTAAGCCTCTGTTCCCTCATATAAAATAGGAACAATAATATATACCTTGGTTTGAATAGTAAGTGTAGTAAAGTGGGTTAAAATAATTTTAAAAATAATTTTAATAATTCTAAATATTAATGTATTACTATCCTTTGATCCTGTTTTCCTGTCTTAAACCAACTAGCCTCATTTTCCTTTCTTTGGCCTCCCACATCCTTAATTTTTACATTTTTCCCATAATTTCTGAAAGATAAAACCTAAATTTCATACTCAGTTACGGTAACTACATAAGTGTAGATTTTGGTCTTGGTTTCTTTTTTAAAAGTTATCTTTCAGTGGTTTTAACATGAGTATCTTCATTGTAAGTTGCCTCCTTATGTAAATCACTGAGATCTGAATTAAAGTGATACCACTCATGGTTATTTAATTAATGTCAGAATGATGATAATTTACAGGAACTAATTTTATAATTGCCTGGTGGCTTGGAGTTATTCTAGTTGGCTTGATAAAGTAATTAATTGTAAACTCATTTTATGACATTTGTTATTTCTAAAACCACCTATGTGTCTTATACCAAGCAAGTCTAAAACAAAATTTATTAAATAAATATAGATTTTTTTATACTCAACTTGTTTGAAAATATTTAAAGCATTTTATATAAATATATTTGATATTTAATAAATATTTTAACTGTAATGGTCCAGTGAGAAAAAAATAACCTTTTGAATCACTAAACAAATAACAATGAATTTACAAGTGTCAAAGTAAGAAACTTTAGGGATTGTTCAACATGATAAATACATTTCAATTTATTAAAAAATTTAGGAGAAAAATGTAAAGTACTGCTATGCAAACTGCATTCATAATAAATAACTCTTTGACAGTAAAGCAGAGACCAAATCTACAATCAGTTTTATAGAAATCACTGACATATTTCTCAAAGCAATTTAAAATTATTTTATTATCAGCCATGGCTGCATTTATACAAGTACATAACATGAAAGCTGAACAAGTCTTCATTTAACTCAAATTGTAGAAATCAACAATCTGATTCTTGATTTTCATTGTCCGTTTCTATGTGGATATTTACCATTTTGTTTATAAAGCTTAATTGCAAGAAAATAAAATTAGTTTTCTCTAATATTTCATATTTCTCCATCTGGCATAGCTGTAAATGTTTTGTCTGGGAGGTGAGTAGAGCATTAATAGAAATTATTTATAAACCAGTGTTTATATATTTATTACATACATAGAATCGGTCATTTCAAAATTAATTATTGTTTATTCTAATACACCATGACTCTTCCAAGATTCTGAGGACACAGCAGTGAACAAGTATTGTACTTCTTTGAAAAATTGTTTGTAATGAGAAAATGCAGGACTATATACAGGAATGCTTTTGTGTAACATCTTTCTTTTAACTAACATGTTATTTTTTCACCACAGACTATAATCAGTTATAGACTTCCTAATATCATTTACTTTTTGATTATTTTCTCTTATATCCATTCAGGCTTTGTTAGTGTTTCTCATATTTTTAACATTCCAGAAGTCTATCTCCCTCCTTTCACATTCAATCACTCTTAAAGTTAGTCTCCACTTGGCTAAACTGCTGTTAGGCTCACCTGTCTAAATTGTTTTTCTGGGATGTTTCATGGTTATAAAAATACAGTGACCATATAATGTGTTTTGGCACAACAAAGGGCCATTTTTTGTTTGTGGTGCTTCGTGTCCATTTAGAAAAACACAATTTTTATTTCAATATATTATTTTGAAGTATCATATAATTATTTCATTCTCTTACTCCATGACAACATAATTACAGGATTTTTAAACCTAACCTCATTTTAATCTAAATAAATCACATTATTTATCATAATAATAAGAAAGTAGAACAAGAGGATCACTTGGAAATGATTGTATATTAGATTGGATGTTTTGAAGCCATTAAAATATTTATAATATTTATATACTTATGTAATAAAAATTTATCTTTATACTTTTGACATTTACAAATTTTCTTCAGCAGGCATATATTAATATTATTGTCTGGAACCTAGGATCATTTGCATAATAAGTAATAATCAAAAAGTCAAATTACTGAAAATAGGCTCTTTTATAATTAGTAGCACTTTTGAATAAGAAAAGTGCTACTTAGGTACCAATCTATAATGAGTACCACAATTTTGACTTAAAAATCAGTTGATCTTACAGAAATACCTGTTCATTAACAATGAATGAATGTGACAGGCACTGACTGTGCTGAGTGCTGAAAATGCACTAGTAAATAAAATAAATGAAAATATTAATCTTTGTAGAACCTATGTTCTGGTAGAGGGGAAGCACCAAGCAACAGCTGTTTAAAGTAAAATGCATAGTATATTCAATGATGGTGGGTGCTCAGGAGAAAACCAGGAGAGGGTATTAGAGGTGACTACCATGAGAAGAGGTTTTGAAAATTTAAACAGGGTAGTCTGGGAAAGCCTCAACTAAAAGTTAACATTTCGCATAAGACTTGAAGTAGATGTGAGGGTGAGAGCTATACAGCTCTTTGGAGGAAGACTATCCCAGGTAGGGAGCAAAACTCCAAATCCTGTGGATGAAGCATTTCTGTTGTATTGGCTAGCATGTTGGTTACTTGTGGATGGAGCAGAATGAGGGAGGGTGATAGTAGGAGATGAAGTAAGAGCAATAACAAGAATCAGAGAAATTAGGACTTTGGTTCTCTGGTCTTTGACTATTACTGCTAATTAGATGTGAGGACATAAGGTTTAGAGTAGGTAAGTGATATGATCTGGCTTACTTATAAAAGGATAACTCTTTGGCTGCTCTATTGAGAATAACAGACTATGAAATTTTAAAGAACCTCACATCAGATAAAGAAATTGAACATACATTACAGCATGAATGGTGTGCTGTATATTGTTTACCTAGTATGTAGGTATTACATGTGCATAAATCATATGATTTAATGTTTTTATTTAAAAAATTGATATAATAATGATATGAATCTAACGTTATTTACTTAAGCTTTTTTTTTTTTTTTTGAGATGGAGTCTCGCTCTGTCGCCCAGGCTGGAGTGCAGTGGCGAGATCTCGGCTCACTGCAAGCTCTGCCTCCTGGATTCATGCCATTCTCCTGCCTCAGCCTCCCCAGTAGCTGAGACTACAGGTGCCCACCACCATGCCCGGCTAATTTTTTGTATTTTTAGTAGATATGGGGTTTCACTATATTAGCCAGGATGGTCTCGATCTCCTGACCTCGTGATCCTCCTGCCTTGGCCTCCCAAAGTGCTGGGATTACAGGCGTGAGCTACCGTGCCTGGCCTACTTAAGCATTTTTGTAAGACTACGTGAGCACTTTCTGTACCAGCTACAGTGTGTATACTAATTTTACCATAATTTTATTTCACTTATTAGTTTGCCTTCTACTAACCACGCCTACATGTATTTTTCTCTGATTTGTCCTGTGTATATATTTGCAACAAAGATGATTAATAAACTGCCACAAATTGTCTTCCCGTCTGCAATTGTATCAGTCAGGATTCCCACAGAAAAGAAATAGTATTCTTAGAAGAGGTAACTAAAGAGAGTTTAATTAAGGGACCATTTTCAAATAGGAGGCAGTGTTAAGGGATTATCAGCCAGGATGTTAAAGCACCCTGCAATATTGACAGTGAAGAACTTTTGCTATTCCTAGTCACGAAGACATAAGGAGAAGCAGCAACTGTAACAGTAAGAAGCAGTAACTGTAGCTGTAAGAAAGGAATGATTTACAAGACTATAACCTTAGTAGACACATGCAGCTGACCCACAGGAACCCAGCACTTTCCTTATACCCTCCAATTTTTTGTTAGTTCATCCCCTGGTTTAATTTAAAGCTGCAAGAATGCAAGAAAATTTATCCAGCTAGTTCCATAATCAGTCTCCCAAAGCACAGAGGAGGGTAGGAAAAGGTAAACTACAGATCTGGAAGAGAAAATTTAAAATATCTGGCATAAAAATTAAAGTTTCTAAAGAGTCTGTCTCCCTCAATTGCATTTTCAAACTCTAGGCAAGTCTCCTTGGGCTGTTATAATACTTAATCTGTAAGGAAAGAAATAATATGCAGGTGGGAAAATAGTTGATACAGCTTTCCTTTCATTTGGATGCTACAAAGTGAGTTATGTGCTACATCGTAACACATATCAGTTATATCAACTCTTTTCCCACCTGCATATGATTTGCAGGTGGGCTTGCATTCATATTATGCAGCAGTGCCTTTTTTAGGATAAGGGTGAGAGAGATTTTTTTAAAACTTTGATTTGTGGAAAGACAGAAGCCATTTTCTAGTTTAGTACTACCAAAAGAATCTTTCTTGATTAATAAAAAAAAAATTACTGTCTTATGAGACAACTTGTATATCTAGGCAACTTATATTAACTGCATTATACCATATGCATATGGGGATTATAGTCATAATATATATTTTAAAAATCATGATACTATTCTTTTCTGCTTAGCAGTTATATATATATATGATACGAGGTCTAAATTTATTTTAATGTTTACTTATCAGAATGACTGCAAGCAAATATAATAGGAGAAAAACAAAGGATGCATGAATAAGTGAAAAGTGAAAGAGCTTATATTGCTAAAATATCTATAAATTATATAATTAAAATACAGGTTTTCTATTGAATTTTAGGAGCTCTAATTTTAGCAATAATTTATTTATTTCATAAATATTTATTGAATTTCTATAATTAGGCTTTGTTCTATGCACATAAAATATATAACAGTATGATTAATACCTAGGATATATTAATAATTGTTAAAAGAAAGTTATCAGGTGGTATATGTACATGAACTAAAATTTTGGGATGATAAACGTGTTATGGAACCTGATTTAAACCCTGTACATTTATTATGCTATTTGGTTTCCATAACAACCTGAAGTAGATGGTATTTTTATCTATAAGTTACAGAAGAGAGAACTAAAACTTAGAGAAGTAAGATAAATTACATGAGATATTAAAGCTAGTAAGATATGATGCTGAGATTCAAGTCCAACTGGTGTGATTTCAGAGTACATGTAGTATAATACCACCGTATAGTAGAATCCATTTTTGTTAAAACAAAACAAACACAATATACACACAAAATAAAATGTATACCGAACCAAAGTATTTAAGCATATAGATATATTTTAAAGAAACAGAAACTGAGCCAAATTTTCTTAGATGAAAGTAGAGTTCTGAAAATATGCATATCAAACCTTCAATAATAAAATCTACAATGAGGAAAACAGGTTTTAAGTATCCAATAAATTTTATAAATTCATACACTAATCAAGTGGTATGCTTGTAAATAAGCTCTCTAAAAGAAATAAAACTGAATAAAGAAGGAAGTAAACCCTTGATTTGTAGTGTTTACCTGCTTTCAGGTACAACTCTCACTATATCTGATTTCAAGTTATCAATGGCTTAACAAGCAGCTCACAAAATTTCTGAATCTTTAATAATCAGCTTTCATAAGCCAACATGAGATAACTCAACCACACCACTGTTACTCTTTTAGCAATACCCCAGGTAAGATTCAGAATATTTGTATGACCACAAAAAGTTCCTTTATGTCCCCTTTTAGTCAATTCTGATCCCTTACTTAAAAAAAAAAGAAAAGATTTCAATTTATATAACTAAAGATTAGTTTTGTTTGTTTTTGAATTTCATATAAATGGAATGCTCTAGTATGTACTCTTTTAAAATCTAGTTTCTTTCACTCAATATAAGGTTTCAAAAATGATTTTATTTTTCTGTGTGTTACATTGTTATTTTATTGTATTGCTGAGTGATATTGCATTTTGTGGACACATAACAGTTTATTTATACATTTTCTTGTTGTTGCACATGAAGTTTCAGGTTCTTACTATTAAGAATGATACTGATATATCATATATAAACATATTTAAGTACATATTTATAAGATAATTTTTTGGCATTTTGGTCTGCTAATTCCAACACCTTTCTCATCTCCTAGTCTAATGCTATTGACTTTTTTTTCTTCATTAAGAAAAAATATCTTTCTGCCTCATTGTATGTCTACTAATTATTTTATTGCAGGTTGGCCATTGTAGATTATACATTGTTGGACAACTAGATTATGTTGTTTTCTTTTAATGGGTGTTCATTTTTATGCTGGTTGGCAATTAAGTTACTGTGGATTTCCTGACTGTAACAAGCTTTATTTTCGTCTTTGGTAGGTTATTGTTATTTCACTTTTGCGCTTAGTATTAAAATGTGTATCCTACTCTAGAGTGTTTCCTTAGTCCAAAGATGAAGACTATTTCTAGGTTCCTGACTGAATGCCCATGATGCTCAGCAACATCTCTCCACTCTGGGAGGGCAAGATCTTCAATGTCTCCTGGTGCCACATAATCTTTGGTATTACCACCTAATTCTTAGCCCTGGATCAGATCTCTGCTAAACACATATCCTCGCCCTGTACATTGGCAATCTTGTCTGGATCTCCAATGCAGACTTCTGGGGCTACTCCTCTGAAGAGTTCTCTCTTGTCTGATGTCCTATTGTGCAAATTAGTCCAAAGTGGTACATCTAATTTTTGACAGCATTTTCCTAAAATCAGCATTATTGCTTTTTCTATTTTATCACTGACTTACTAATTGTGATTCTGGCATTTTTGACATTAGCACATAATTCAGTGCATTAATACAAGATGACTCATACTTTCACATTTATAAGGCATTTTCAGTGACAAATTCACAAAAGATGCTGTCCTTGTTATTTCTGGTTATTAGAAAGAAACCGCACAGGCTAACCTATCTATTTCTACAAAATTTGTGCTATTATCACTGCTATGAGTATGGCTTTTAAGCTTTTATTTATTACTGGTATTATCAGAATGCCCATAATCTTTACCATCTATAGAATTTTTTTATTGTAAAATGATCTGTAATCCTATGAAGTCCATTCTCTAAAATCAAATGGTTTCAAGTATATAGAACCTATGACAACTTTGAAAATTTTGTTAATTTAACAGAATTTATATTTTATTGAAATGACAATAGCAAGAAAGGTAAATTAAGATATTAACTTAAAAAAAGCTAATTTCTTAAAGCTGGAAGCAAATATTTGATATTTGTTTTTTCTTATAGTTTCTTCCATCAAAAACCAACATTATAACACTTGAACATTAGTTCAAGTGGCTGCTATTTTAAAGGAAGAAATTGCTTTTAATTATTTTATTGAATTTTTCTCTTTGTTTTGACCCTAAATGTCTGTGAGATATTATAATATTTTATTAATATTTGGAAAGTTAATATTTGATAATATTAAGCGATTAGGATATGAACTTAAAATTCTTTAATCCCAGCACTTTGGGAGGCCGACGCGGGTGGATCACAAGGTCAGGAGATCGAGACCATCCTGGCTAAAATAGTGAAACCCCATCTCTACTAAAAAATACAAAAATAACGCTAATAGCCAGGCGTGGTGGCACGTGCCTGTAGTTCCAGCTACTCGGGAGGCTGAGGCAGGAGAATCACTTGAACCCGGGAGGCGGAGGTTGCAGTTAGCGGAGATCGCGCCACCGCACTCCAGCCTGGGCAACAGAGCAAGACTCTGTCACAAAAAAAAAAAAAAAAAAAAAAAATCTAATCTAATTTTTTCTCTACAGAATGTCTGCTAAAATAAGTGAGTTGGAGCTTGAGAATATTATGATCCACAGTTGAACTTACCTCCATTTGGTTGCATTTATTATCCATAGATCAATCATAGACTTATTCCTGACGCTAGTAGCAGCCTTTAGATTTAAAGCTTAAGGATATTGTTTTCTTTTTTAAAAACTTTGTGTATATTCATTAAGCAATTTCTCTATGTCAGGCATTGCTCCAGATATTGGTGATACATCAACTAAAAAGATCCTAATCTCTGCACTGGTGAAGATTTTATTTTATCTAGAAGTTAAAGACTTCCAGAGATTTTTTTCATTATATATGTGTGTGATATTTAGTCATGGAAACATTCTATAAAACTCCACAAAATAAATGTTCTCAATCTCAGGGTCTCCTCTTCTACTATTTGGGTTAATAGACTAATAATTTTTTCTTTTTCTTTTTTCAATCTTAGGAAGATATTTTGCCCTCAATGTTTACCATCCTTTTAAAACTGTAGAAGGTTAATTATACCCATCTCCCCATAGCCTATGTTGAAACACGTTCTGGTTTTTAATCTTTTCTCATAAATCCATCAACCTCAAGTCTTTAAGCATTCTCATTACTTTTCCCTGAACTCTATCCAGTTTTTCTACATACTTCTAATAATGATGACCTTAGAAATGAGTTCTGTAATCCAGGTGTGAGCTCAACATAGTTCTGCAGACAGAACCTTTCATTCCCAGACTTTATGACATGAGTTTTCTGCCAAAGGAAGAGGTTTTTTCACTTATAGTCAAACTTTAAATTTTGGGGCTCCACATGGCTTTGATCTGGGTCCTCTTTCTCTTCTTTTTTTTTTTTTTTTTTTTTTTTTTTTTTTTTACCATCAACTCCCTAGCACTATTGTCTGCTGTGTGTTCAAACACCATATGATGTTTGAAATCATAGTAGACATATGATGACCACTTTCAGATTTGCATCTCTGCAACAAAATCCCTCCCTATACTTCTTTTAATTGTAGCAATAATTAAAAAGAAGGGAATATAGAAGGAGAAAAAAAAGTTCTTAAAATTTCTTGAGTACTTACTGTGTTCTAACCACCTTTCTAGACAGTTTGTATTTTTTAAATTATTCTCAAAACAATCATGATGAAGGTAGTGTTATTATTTTTATTTCATAGATAAAGGAATTGATAGATGAATAATATTCTCTGAACTGTTTTCCCCCACAGTCATATACTTTTAAAAATCAATTTATCCAGAGTCATTTTTAAAAAATATAAACTATTTTCTTGACAGTAATAATTCAATGGTTTCCCTTTGCTATTAGACCAAACTCTAAAATTATTAACATTACATAAGGAGCCTGGGAGCACCTTGAGGAAGGAACTTTGTATCTTTGGTTTATTCTTGTATTCCCAGAGCTTAGAATACGGTCTGACCACCTTCCTGATTTGCTATTTTCCCCTTTGGAATTTCTGTTCCTTTAGCCTTTAAGTTTCAGTCACATTTTTCTTCTTTTGGTTCTTCAAACAAGCAAACTCTTCTGGGTTCAAGACCTTTGATATTTTGGCTGCTCTTCTGGAAAGCTTTTCATTCCCATTGTTGTTAGTTGAGTTAGAGTCATCTGTCTGCACTCAGTTTCACTGTTGCATATTTGGAGAAACCTAGTGGTGTGCGGGCCTGTCTGCACCAAGTTGTAAAAGTTGATTGTGTTCATTTCTTCCCAACTCTGTGTTCAATGATATTACATTAGTAATATCATATTAGTATCTTAAAATTGACCATTGTTGGGTAGTTATGCCAGAGAAAAAAGCAAATGCAACACATGGGGACTCACTTCCCTCCCTGCTGCCAAGAGCCCATTGTTAAACACCCACTGGCACACCAGTGAGAGAGCTTTCTTCTCATTACCCTGAAGCGGGCTGATCATTTGTTGTTCACTTAATACTTGTAATTATGTAATTATTTACACTTGTACTTATGTAATTATTCTATGACAATTTTAAATATCATTAATATGTCCCCCATTAGAGCTTATGAATTTTTGTCTTTTGTGCTCATGTCCCTAGTAACTGGAACAGTATTGTCACTAAATAAATATCTGTTGAATATAAAAATAAATTATTGCCTCATCTATAGAAATTACTTACTTAGACTTTAAGAAAGTTATTGCAGAATAGTTGGTTAATTAGTTATCTATAGATACATATCAAATTACTACAAATTTGGCAGCTTAAAACAACACACATTTATTATCTCAACATTTCTGTGAGTCAATAGTCCAGACACAGCTTAGCTGAGTCTTCAGAGGATTTCACAAGACTGCAATCTGGAATTTCATTTGGAGGTTTCAAGGGAAGAATCTACTTCCAGGCTTATTCATGTTGCTTGCAGAATTCATTTCCTTGTGGTTGTGGGTCTGCAATCTTAGGCTTTTTTCTGATTGTCAGCTAGAACCTCCTCCTCAGCAACTGGAGGCCTCCCGCAGTTCCTAGAAACCACCTAAGTTCCTGGCCACATAAGCGTTTCCTGCATAGTCCCATATTTCATCAAGGAAGCAAGAGAGTCTCCAGGGTGAGTCTACTATCAAGACAGAGTCTTCCATATAGTGAGGTAATCACAAGAGTGGCAGTCCATAAACTTTGCTGATTCAGTGGATTAGAAGCAGCCAGGTTTTGTGCACACTACAGGAGAGGAGATCATACAAAGGTGTAAACACAGGAAGCAAAGATCATGAGGAGAATAATAAAGAGCTTGTTCGCTTAGGAAATATTAAAAAATCATTATAGATTGTATCTAATTACACAATAAATGGCTATAACATTAGAAGTAAACATGTAAAAATGTTGTAAATACCAATTATAGCAGAGCTACCTTTAGGAGTACATGATTACTTGCTCTTCTAAAAACAATAATGGACACACTTTATTAGTTTAGTTTGTTTTCCATTCAATAAATAGAGGTATGTACTTCTAGAAATTTAACTCAAATCTCAGTTTCTTATAAAAGATGTTGCTATTATTTGTTTGTAGAATCTCTATTAGATTCAGGAACCCAATGCCACAACCTTAGTTTTAGTTTGTAAAGCTCTTCTATTGGACAAGGATTGCTAGTAACTAGAAGCTATCAATTGCAGAGATGCTATATCCATGTTGAAGGCTCATTATCTCCTTGATCTTAATTACATTGGTCTATAAGAGATAATATGAAAATCTGAAGCTAGAACATTTGACAGAAAATATTTGTTTTCATTTTAAACGGTAGACAATGGGGTTGATTTTTATTCAAAGCTATGTCTCCTGTGCTTATCCACATTGGATGCTTTCACTGCATGTTTGTTTAAATGTATTCAAACCCTGATTCCTTTGCTCTATCCTCAACCCTTCAACCTTGCCTGTCTCGAAGACTGTGCACAAACATAAGAAACCAAGGGAGCCGGGTGTGGTGGCTCACACCTGTAACCCCAGCATTTTGGGAGGCCGAAGCAGATGGGTCATTTGAGATCAGGCGTTCGAGACCAGCCTGACAAACATGGTGAAACCCCGTCTCTACACAAAACACAAAATAAAATTAGCCTGGCAGTATGGCATTACATGGCACATGTCTGTAATCCCAGCTACTTGGGAGGTGGAGGCAGGAAAATCTCTTGAGCCTGAGAGGTGGAGGCTGCAGCAGTGAGCCGAGATTGTGCCACTGCACTCCACTCTGGGTGACGGGGTAAGACCCTGTCTCAAAAAAAAAAAAAAAAAAAAGAAAGAAAGAAAAAAGAAAGAAAAAGGAAGGAAGGAAATAAGGAAGGAAGGAAGGAAGAAAGAGAAAAAAAAGAAAGAAAGAAAGAAAGAAAAGAGAAAGAAAGAAACCAAGGGAAAGAAAAGCAAAATAATGTAGGAAATAATACTTCTTTGTCTTGATTAGACTTGACTAAACATGTATCTTATATTTACTTTAAAATGACAAATATCCACTTCCTTCCTATACCAGAGACATCAAAAGATAAACTTTAACTATTAATAATTTAGTATAGAACAGTTTATGATATGATTCTAAATTCATTTTTGGCCTGTTTGAGCAATTCTATTTCTAGACAAATACAGTATAAAGATGCTCATTCTTCTTCACCCTGTTTATGCCAAGTAAATATTTTCACCTTATCAAAGTTGGCAAACCTGGAAGCAATAAGCTATTTTGTAGTGGTTACTGATTTAAACAGACAAGAGAAAAAAACCATGACAATTTCTGCAGTTCATGTCAGTAAAGCAAAAACAGTTTGTAATAAGAAATAAGAAACTTGTACATAATACATTTTAAATCTCTTTGTCAAACTCTGTTAACATCTTGCCATGACTGCTAGATATTCATGAAATTTTCATTTGCTTGAGTAAGTTAATAACCATGTGGGAATAAGTCTGTCAACTGATGATACTATATTGATCAGGTAGATAAAAGAGCCTCTGCTTTCCAAAGCTCAATTGCCAAGTTTTCTTTCCACGGTTGAATTAGCAAGGAACGTTTCCATTGTGATTTTTTTCAAGCTGAATATCATGACTGGTAATATAAATGCAAAGAAAGACATTGTTCAGAAAACGCCTCAGAGGGCTATGTTTAAGCTGTGACTCCTCTGCGTTTCAGACAAGGTGTTGATTTTCATGTTCATTATTGGTGGCTTTTGCATAGAAAAAAACATCTGTTCCAGTATGGACATTTCAATTTCATGCATCCAACTTAATGACATATATCCATGATATGTACTGGATATTGTGCTAAATGTCAGGGTATCCAAAGTGTATTAAGTACAGGATCTTTTCTAATGAAACTTCCCTTGTGGTGAGTGAGACAGATACACAGTTTCCATAAGGGAGGAACCCAGAAAACACAATTAAATTCTTACGAAATTTTCAACTCAAAGTATTTGCTAATCTATGAAAAGTAAGTATTATTGAAGGATAATTAAGAGAGCAGTTTTTCCAGAGACTAGTGTTGTGCTAACCAAATGTTCTCTTGTCCTATTTTTTAAATGTGGCAGCTTTTCATATTGAAATAAAAGATTGTTACTTTCTTAGGTAAAATTCAATATTTTGGTTAATGACGTATTTTTTCTTTTCTATCTTAAAAAGCCTATTTTATTAACAGGGTGCTTCTGGATTTTTGTACAAACTCTCAAGCAAGAAACTTTGATTAAAAAATGTTATTCGTCATTTTTCACTAGTCTATCCCCTTCTTATCTCTGTCCCACTTTCTTCTTTTTCCTTCTCATTCATGATCCTCTCCCCAAATGCATTTCTCCACCATGTTAATAGCAAACTCCTCACCCATGAATCTTACTCTGTAACTGCTAAAACCCCCTTTCAAAAACTCTAATAGAAGCATTTTGTTTAGAAAGTCATGTGAAAAATGTCAGGAACAACCCTTTGCCCTGTCTCTCTGGCATTCTGAAAGTTGCCAGTTAACCTCACTGTGGTTCCTTAACTGGACCACAGTTTCAAGAACTGAACTGTGGCCCCTTGTTCAGTATCCCCTGCTGAAAATCAGAGTAAACAGTTTAGATCAAATTGGGCTTTCTGAACTCATATTTAAGCATGTTGAGCCAGCACTATGGAATGTTTGGGATTCTATTAATACAGAAGCTTTATAGCTTTAAAAGAAAGTATGCATTCAGGGCTGAAAAGGTAGCTGCCTTATTTTCAAGGGGCAAAAATGGCATAGAAATTTGGTCTAGGTTATAGTTAGTTGGAGTATCATAATTTTGTCATAAATAGGTGAAGTGTTATTTTATAAGCTGTAATTTGAAAATATGTATACTTTGGTCAAAAATTATAGGTTGGTAAATGTGAAATACTAAGGTATACAGGAGAGTACATATTTAAATGCCTATGAAATCAACACTATTTCATGATATCTAACATTCATTGCTCAGTACTTCCTAAAAGCTTAAAGAACAATAAATTTTATAGCAATCTCTACAGTTCTATAGAGTTATTGCAATTAAAAATAACAATCGTATTCTACTTTCTATAGCACTACCTACAACTCTATCATCACTAAAAGAATTCAGTAATGTATTTTGGCAATGAAGAGAAGTATTCCTATTTTCTACTTTTTAAGGTATCTGCCACTTAAAGTCATATTTCCCCTAAAAAGTTATCATAACATTTTATGTATATAGCTTTTATCACATTTAATATATAGATCATATTATTGTTACGCTAATATTTTCTCTCCTGCTATACTGCCAACTTATTAAGTGACAATAACACAGCTTATCAGTTTTTAAACTCTTACTGTCCAACATGGCACCTCACTTTCAGCTATTGCTTATTGTATAAATATTAGACCTGAATCAGGGATTGTCCAGGATTTTAGCCAAGTTATTAACAGAAATGGGAATAGAATCCAAATCTACAATATCCCTCTTTCATTGCACAGAGCCATTGGCTATCTAGAAACAGTGGAAAGATAAATGAGGAGAATACCAGGTACTATGACCAGATATACATCCCAGTAACATGTACAGTATTCGAGTTTCTACAACACTAGGAAGGGGAATTCAGAGCTATAGGACAAAATTCCTTGAAAATTCAGGATCTCTTAATAGTGGTCTATTTAAGAAAAAAAATACAGATAGCCATTTAGGAATAGTCTTGATTTTATATTTATACACACAAGTAATTTTTAAAATAATATATTGACAGGGTGGTTGTTCCGTTTGCTAACATAAAATTTATGGCAAGGGTCTAGGTATTTTTCTAAATACAATTTCCCAATTATTGTGTAATAATAATATTGTATAATAATCTGTTATCATGTGGACATTATTTTATAGAACAGGAATAACTAAAAATATAGTATTGATCTCTTTGTAAGGCATTGGGTCTATATTAACACATGGATGTGACATATCCACTAAGTTTTCACAGACTTCTATTTTATAGATAGAGAAAGGGAAACACGGAGAGTGGCAGCTGACCCAGTCTTCGTCTCCACACTCTTCTGAAGACGTCTTTGCATTGGTCTTCACTGACTACTCTTTTTCTGCTTTACATTAAGCATTAGTTTTATTTGGGATATTATCTTACCATTTCTGTAAATAGTTTTTATATTAAGGTAACTAATTTTAATAGTTTATTTTAAAGTCTTAGTCTGTGAACTCTTTGAGAGTAGATATGATGGCTTGTTCACTTTGATTTTATGGATCATAGTAGATTTAATAGGCTATAATTGTGGGAATAAGTAAATTCATAGAATTTAAAACCAGACTTCAGACTGCCAACATGCCAACATAGGGCTTTTGAGGCCAATCATAAGTAAATTTAATAATTTGGCCCATCCATGGTCTAGTGATGGTTGAGGGACTAATGGGGGAGCCCTAAAGAGGATGCGACTTACATTAGTTTAGTCAGTGCTGAATTGGAATTGAATCACAACTTTAAGAAAAAGTGTGATGGGAGAAGAATATAGATTTTGGAGTAAGTATCCTGAATTCTCCTGCTAGATCCTCACATCTCTGTGTAAGCTTGGGCATATTACTTAATGTCTCTACATCTGAGGAAAAGAGAAGAGCTGAGACAGGGTTAGCCAGTCTACCCTTTCTTACCCCAGGAATCTAAATTTAGTAAGGCTAACTTCTTTGGTTGAAAACACACACAGCATATAGTTTGAAATATAGACTGATTTATTAGGCCAAACATTTGACCTTAAACTCTCTTGTTTCTCTGAAGTAGAATAACATAAGCCTGAGTGGCCCAGATTTGCTTCATACTGCAGTGTATTATTATTCCGGGTATTATCACATAAATTAGATTTGAGAAGCATCATTTAGATATTTGTTTGTCCTGATGTTAGAGAACATGTAACTATAGCATTGCCATTTATTTCATGTTTCCTAAAAACTAATTTGTTCTTTGCAGCAGTGGAAGAAATGGCTTTAGATCATTTTTTACACTGTAGCTTATTTGGTTATTCCACTGTATATTCTTGTCTTTGCTACTGTTTAGAATGTATACATATGCTACTGAATGTGCTTCCTTGACTTCTTGTTACCACACGAATTCAATTTTGTTATTTGACCATTGTTTCACCTTAAGTGATAGACTTAGACTTGTGAAGAGCCTATCTCTTGTGGTGCTACACCCAAATTATGAAGGTGGCCAACTGTATTAATCTGTCACCTGAAACCTCCACCATAGTGAAAGCATGTGGAAGACATTCTTCTGTCTACGTCCATCACTGTGCCTTCAGGGTCACTGGTATGAGTCATTCCAACTAGGCTTTTCAGATAAGAAATATGAGTTTGTCTGGTCAGGAATTATAAACCTATTAGTGTTTTGCTATTATTAACCACAGCATATACGTTCTGTTTCAGAGTCTTATTTCAACAAACATGTGTGTTCATTCACTTTAATTTCCAATTTCCTTCCCAATTAAAATAAAGTGTCTAACACCAGAGACTAGCAGCTGGTTAAGGAAGGAGGAAGTTGAGCCACATTTCCTTCTGCATCACTAACTTTTAGTGTGTCTGGCCTTCACGTCATACACGGAAACTATTTGTGCATGGGTTCATTTAATCACAAAGCCTCCAAGTCCACTCTTCTTCAAACACAACCTTTCGCGTAAATAAAATAGATGAATTTCTAAATTTGGGATTCCCACCCATTTATTATTACTTTAAAATAACTCAGGCTTATAATTCTGCCCAGATTCACTCAAATTCCTGAGTGCAAAGGCCTAATTGGAATGTCTAGCCTTAGAAATTCACATTTTGAACAGTTATTTCTATCTCATATATTTAACCCACAAACTGAATATAGTTGAAAACAGCAGCAAGTCTGTTTCAAATTAGATGACGCACTTAGAGTATTAACAAAGACCATAGAAAAAGCACAGAGGCAAAGTATAAAGACATGGAAATAGAAAAACAATTAGTAAAAAAGGACAATACCTTAAGTTTCTAACCACCATTAATAAAATGTTTGCAGAAATTAGTAAATCTCAGGGTGTTTTTTAAAAGCTCACTCAAAAATAAGTTGAAACTCAAAGTTACATTTAATTTATGTGAATTATTCTTGAATAGTAAATATCAAGAAAATGTTTCTTATGGTTTCTCAGGAGACAATTTATAGTATGCTTAACAGAGCATGTAATATGTGTTTGTATGAGTGTATCCAGGTACTAGTGTAAAATACATAATAATTTTATTCCACAGAGTCTAGGGTTAAAGTAAAATAATCTGAAGAAAAGGAACTAGGGAGTTCAGGAATCCAATAATATAATTTGCTGTGACATCGCATGCCACTTAACAAATTAAATAGCTAAAATGTCACTGAATTTCTATCCTTTCTTTGGAGAAAACACCAGGGAGTTTTTCATAAATAAGAACCAATGAATCAAAACCAAAGGAAACTGACCACACCTGTCTTGGGTAATAGAGGAATAGGAGCTGGAATCAGAGATTTAGCCACCTAAAGTATGCTGATGTAAATACCACCAGTGACTTCCCATAACCTTGCAGCCACTGGCAGGTGGCTCCCTGCACCAGTTAAAAAATAACAGGAGAGGATGTGGGGGCACAGATCTCTGCAAGCTTCCTTCAGTGTGTACTCACACTGCTATAGGAACCATACCAATAAGACATGTATTTGTATAATGGAATGCGACTTTTTTCTTTCTTTGTCTGTGGCTTCTTTGTGTAGGTGTTGACTTCCATTGCTCATAAGCGGCATATCACAAATGCAATAGTATTAAAGATATACAAGACTGGGCGCAGTGGCTCATGCCTGTATTCCCAGCACTTCGGGAGGTCTAGGCGAGCGGATCACGAAGTCAGGAGATCGAGACCACCCTGGCCAAAAGGGTGAAACCCCGTCTCTACTAAAAATACAAAAATTAGCTGGAGGTGGTGGCGCTTGCCTGCAATTCCAGCTGTTCGGGAGGCTGAGGCAGGATAATAGCTTGAACCAGGGAGTCGGAGGTGGCAATGAGGCAAGATCGTGCCACTGCCCTCCAGCCTGGCAACAGAGCGAGACTCTGTCTTAAAAAAAAAAAAAAAAAAAAAAAAAAAAAAAGCTATACAAATAAGTCTCATTTTGTTTGAACCAATACTCTGAATTTCTAGTCGGAAGAATCCCTTGGGCTATTTGAAAATAATCCAGAGATCTTTGCTGTTTATCCTCTAGATTTAGCGTCTTAACTCTTGCCTTTTTTAACCATTTAAACCTTTCAACTCATTATTTATTTTCTTCATCATAATCAGAATAACTCTTCTGTTGAATACCATATGTTTCATATAGGTGACTTAGTGAAAAGTTAAATGAGGCATACAGATAGCTAAATCAAATGGTTTGTTGTTTTCTACATGGAAAGCTCTGTTGTAATCTGAATTCTTCAAGATAAAAACAGATAAGACTGCCTTTTCACTCAAAATCAGATAATATAGTAATTTTGAGAAATAGCATTATGTTTCACGAAGTTATTAATGCATGTACTATTGATAACATATTCACACATTGGGTTAAAGGATAATGTGGCATTTTTAAGAATCCATGTGGCAGAGTTAAGTATTAATTTCTCAAAAGAAAATTCTGGAATTAATTTTAAAAAGTCTTCAAACTTCAACAGAATTATTTTCATGAACATCAGTACAGTTGACCACATTCACTGATCAGACTGCATTTTTTTCTAGAAATATCTTTTAAATTGAAAATTTAACAATAGGTTATTAAAGTAAATGTCTGCAGACTAGAAAAGACAAAATTATACTTGCATATTTTGGGGGTTAACTTTGCGGAAATTATAATGGAAAAACAGACCCCACAAGAATAAATATTTGATTTCATGACACATTGTAGTTTTCTTCTTTTGCTAAGAATTTTCACAGCATTTTAATTAATGTTCATTTTTAGGTCTGTTTTTTCTTCAGTTGTGCTAAGAGGTATTCAGTGGTCTTTTTTTTCTTCAGTTGTGCTAAGAGGTATTCAGTAAATGTGTATATAAGAATATGAAAACAAACTGAAGATTAAAATTTTTAAAAGTACTGGGCCCATATTCAAGTTCATATAAGATCCTTAAGAAACTATTAGAGTGATTATATATTGAACTCAGTTTTCTGTACTTTATATAAAACATCTGTCTAAGCAAATACTTCATAGGTGTTTCCTTCTCTGTTATGAAAGCTATAAGTATACTTAAGGTATAAATTCAAAAGGAATGTGGTCAATTTCCTAAAAAAGAATGGAAGAAAGTGTTGATTCTGTTGCTGCTTCCCAGTGATAAAGCATTACAGAAAAAGTTGATCAAAGTGAAAAAAATAGAAAAAATATTCGATATGGTTAGTGGTGATGGTTCATAAACATGAGAATATTTTTTCTAAGATTACATGTGAAGATTATTTTTAATTAACATATGCTGTAGTCATACATGATGTTGGTATAAAGAACAAAATTGGGGGCCTATCGTGGTGGCTCACACCTGTAATGACAGCAATTTGGGAGGCTATGGAGGGTGGATCACCTTAGTTCAGGAGTTCAAGACCAGCCTGGCCAACACGGTGAAACCTCATCTCTGCTAAAAACACAAAAATTAGCAGGGTGTGGTGGTGCCCGCCTGTAATCCTAGTTACTCAAGAGGCTGACGTGGGAGAATTGCTTGAACCCAGGAGGCAGAGGTTGCAGTGAGTCAAGATCATGCCTTTGCACTCCAGCCTGGGTGGCAAGAGTGAATCTCCATCTCACACACAAAAAAAAGAACAAAATTGGAATCTGACTATTCCAGCGATTCTGATTATATTGCAATAATTAGTCCACAATTATTCTAGAAGGCCTAATGATATCTTGCCAGCCATTTATGGAGTTATTCATAAATTTATTCATTCTTATGCATTCATTATGTAAAGTATGTGTCTATATGAAAAATTGATGACTCAGGCATGTTCCTTTCCTTCAAGTCAGAAACTAGGGGAAAGAAATCAACTTGCTAAAATAATAATATAATTTTGATTAGATAAATGCTATAATGATGACACTAGGACTCTGTTGGAGATATAATGGAGAAAGCTGCTTTAAGCTGGGTGGTGAAGGATGTCCAGGAATTTTTCTAGATTGGGAAAAAATCATGTCAGGGAAATAATATAAACCAGCATTTATTAAAGTGTTTTTTAAGAAGAATTAGATGTCAGATAAAAAGGATATACATAACTAAATATGTTTGACAAAGGTTGAGTTAAATAAAAGTAAAAAGGTTTCTTTACTGCAGAATTCTCAGAAACTTTAACAAGTGTTTCTCAAGTTTTCTTGATTATAAAAATAATCTATGTCACTTCGCAAAATACAGATTTCATGAACTCACCTCAGATATATGAATCAGTATCTTTCTTTAAATAGTCCTGAGAATCCATAACTTTTGTTTGTGTTTTGTTTTGTTTTGTTTTCTGAAACAAGGTCTTTGTTACCCAGGCTGGAGTGCAGGGGTGTGATCACGGCTCACTGCAGCCTCTACATCCCGAGCTCAAGTGATCTTCCCACCTTATGCTCCCATGCAGGCTCATGCTACCACATGCAGATAATTTATTATTATTGTTATTATTATTTATAAAAATGGAGTCTCACTATATTGCCCAGGCTGGTGTCAAACTTCTGGGCTCAAGTAATTCTCTTGTCTCTGCCTCCCAACATGATGTTAACAAATGCCCTAGGTGATTCTTACAATCTGCATGGTTGAGAAATACTCTCACTTAAGCAATTGTGTTTGGTATGACTTCAGTTCTTTTGCGTTTGCTGGTGATTGTTTTATGTCCGATTGTGTGGTCAATTTTAGAATATGTGCCATGTGAGGATTAGAAGAATGTATATGCTGTTGGTTTTGGGTGGAGAGTTCTGTAGAGATCTATCAGATCCCTTTGGTTCATGTTGAGTTCAGGTCCTGAACATCTTTATTAATTTTCTGTTTCAATGATCTGTCTAATACTATCAGTAGAGTGTTGAAGTTTCCCACTCTTATTGTGTGGGAGACTAAGTCTCTTTATAGGTCTCTCAGAACTTGCTTTATGAATCTGGGTGCTCATGTGTTGAGAGCATTATATAGTTAGAATAATGAAGTCTTATTGAATTTAACCATTTTGCAATGCCCTTCTTTGCCTTTTTTGATCTTTGTTGGTTTAAAGTATGTTTTGTTTGAAATTAGGGTTGCAACTATTTCTTTTTTCTGATTTCCATTTGCTTGGTAGATTTTTCTCTATCCTTTTATTCTGTGCCTATGGGTGTCATTGCATGTGAGATAGGTCTCTTAAAGAGAGCATACCTTTGGGTCTTGCTTTTTTCTTCAGCTTGCCACTCTGAGCCTTTTAAATGGGGCAGTTAGCCCATTTACCTTCAAGGCTAGTATCAATATGTGTGTATCTGATCATGTCACTGTGTTGGTATCTTGCTATTATGCCAGCTTATTTGTGTAGTTGTTTTATAGTGTCACTGGTCTGTGTAGTTAAGTGTGTTTTTGTATTGTCTGATAACGGTCTTTTCTTTCCATATTCTTACAAGATCTCTTGTCAGTTGGGTCTGGTGATAATGAACTCCCTCAATGTTGCTTATATGAAAAGCATCTTATTTCTCCTTTGCTTAGGAAGCTTAGTTTGGCTGGATATAAAATTATTTCTATTTTTTTAACCTTTCCTTTGGCACTTATGGATATGAAACTCTTGGTTGAAGAAATTTTTTTTTCATTTTCTTTAAGAGTGTTGAGTATAGGACCTCAATCTCTTCTGGTTTGCAGGGTTTCTGCTGAGAGGTCTGCTGTTAACCTGATGGGGTTCTCATTGTAAATGACCTGCCCTTTCCCTCTAGCTGATGATTATGTCTTGGAGATGATCTTCTTGTGTAGAATCTTCTAGGGGCTTCCCAAATTTCCTGATTTTGACTGCTGGCCTTTCTAGCAAAGTTGGAGAAGTTTTCACAGATGATATCCTGAAATATGTTTTCCAAGTTGTTTGCTTTCTCCCTGTCCCTTTTAGAGATGCAAATGGTTTGTAAGTTTGGCCTCTTTACATGAACACATGTTTCTCAGAGTTTTTCTTCATTCGTTTTTTTCTTTTTCCTTTATTTTTGTCTGATTGTCTTATTTCAGGTAGCCAGTCTTCAAGTTCTGAGGTTCTTTTCTCAACTTCCTCTATTCTGTTGTTAATACCTGCAATTGCACTGTGAAAGTCTTGTAGTGTGTTTTTCAGCTCTATTAGGTCAGTTAGGTTCTTTTTTTATACTGGCTATTTCATCTGTCAGCTCCTGTATTTTTTTATTGTGATTCTTAATTTCCATGAAATGAGTTTTGCCATTCCCATGAATTTCATTATCTTCATTTTTATCCATATTCTGAATAATATTTTTGTCATTTTGGCCAACTCAGCCTGGTTAAGAACCCTTGTTGAAGACACAATACAATCATTTGGAGGACATAAGACACTCTAGCTATTTGAGTTGCTAGAGTTCGTGTGGTGGTTCTTTCTCATCTCTGCATGTAGGTGTTCCTTTAACTGCAATGTGTGTTGAGTGCAGTCATTTGACTTCTTTTCTGGGTGTTTTCACAGGGCCAGGGCTTTGTGCAGGGTCTTCGTTTGTAGCTGACTTCTTGTTTTTGGTTTTACAGGGGGATATGTTAGTGAGGTATTCTTGATGTGAAGTAATTGCAGAGTCGAGATATTCAGAAAAAAAATGTGGCATAGAACATATTTTCAAACTTACCCTATAACTTTTATATAAAGAATTCTTGCTTGCATGTTATAAAATTATTGTGGTTGTCAGAGTGGAGCGTGTTTGAAAATATCAACATAAATATAAAGATGTGCCAAGTTGAAAAGCTATGATTTATTTTATAAATCCTTGGATATTTGTGTGTGTGTGTGTGTGTGTGTGTGTGTGTGTGTGTGTGTGTGTGTGTGTCACCCAGGCTTGAGTGCAGTGATGTGATGGTGATCTTGGCTCACTGCAACCTCCACCTTCCGGGTTCAAGTGATTCTCCTGCCTCAGCCTCCCTAGCAGCTAGGATTACAACACCAGCCACCACACCTGGCTAATTTTTGTATTTTTAGTAGAGACATGGTTTTGCCATGTTGGCCAGGCTGGTCTCAAACTCCTGACCTCCAGTGATCTGCCTGCCTCAGCCTCCCAAAGTGCTGGGATTACAGGTGATATCAGTGTTCTTGATTTCACTCAAGAACTTGAGATTTAAGGCTGAAGAATTGTAGGGGCCAGATAATGTATCAATACCAAGGTGCTTATAACTTATCTTAAAGTTGATGAAGATCCCATGAAGATTTTTGAAGCCAGTAGGATGAGGTTTGGATATGTGCATGGATGACTTTATATAGGGTTCATCTTATGGCATAACTTAATCATGATTATATAAATTATGCATAATACAAGACAATAATGAGAGCAAATAGAAAAAGAAAATAAGGAACCGTATATAAATGAAGTTAGCCCACAATTGCATTTGTGAGTGAATTTACACATTTGCAGTAGGTCAACTATGAATATGACTCACATTTGCTAATAGGCATCCTTAAAAGGAAAGCAATATTAAATTTAAGCTCATAGAAGTTGTTATACAAATATTTGTTGAATAAAAATGAAAGAGTAGCCAAGTGACTAAATAATTAAATGAAGATCTACTTTATAAGAAGATTATTCTAATAGTTGCATGAAAGATAGAAGGTTGAAGGAAAGTCTCATGGCTAAAGCATTATAATAATCTAAGTGAGACATAGGTAAGTTTCAGTAAGACGACACCGGTACAGAGTGATAGGAAAAGTCAGTTTTAAGGAATAACTTTGAGATTGAATTGACAGCTTTTAGTATTGATTTGATGTTGAAGAAAAAAACAATTATGATGGGAGTCAAAGATAATCAAGGGCTTTCTAATAGATAGTATACAGTAGTTTTAAAAGAGAAGGGTTATAGAATAAGCAAAACTTGAGGAAACAGATGCTCAGAGTTGAAAGATAATGAGTGCAATTTGGGATCTATTAAGTTTGACGTCTCAGTAGCCTCTCAGAAATATATTTTCTAGAACTCAGAAAAGAGTGAATCAGCCATTGATTTTCAGCTAGGAGCCTTTCTTATGGTATCCCTACCCATGAGGATGCTAGGGAGATAAGAGTTGAGAATAGCAGACAGTTTCATGTAGCCTTTTCTAAGGCAAACGATGATTTTAGTAAGAATTTCTCTTCTTTCATTGATCTAAATTTATAATTAAAGGATATTAGAAAATGAAAATGTTTTCAAAATACCAGAATAAAAAATCTATCAATAATTATAATTACGAGTATTTTAAATCTTGCTTTTTTATTGTGAAAAGAATGGAAAACAAGTATTTGATGAATTTTGAAACCAGGAGGAATAAACCAAGCTAAAAATTTGAATTATTGTTTGAATTATAGTTTTGCATAATTTTCTTATAAAGGAAACAAGACACTAATAGGATATAATAGGATTTTTATACATTTTGCTGTTTTACTGAGGTGTATTGTCCAGAAATCAAGAGGCAAGAAAAGATATGGCTTGTAAACAACATAGCAAGCAAGCACCAAATATTTGTTGCGAGGAAATGCAGAGGTGTAAAGGTAAATGCAATTAATTAAAAATAGTTTTTCTCTAAACTAGCCTCAAGATTTCAGCAAAATATGTAATAAAATATATTAAAATTATTATAAGTGAATTTTTAAATTAATACAAACCAGAAACTTTTACAAATATTTGATAGGGATTATTTGTCAATTTTATATAATATATAAAATAATATATATAATATATAAATATACAATATACATAATTTAATATATATTATATAGTATATATAATTATATATAAACATATATTATATAGTATATATAATTATATATAAACATATTATATAGTATATGTAATTATATATAAACATATATAGTATATATAATTATATATAAACATATATTATATAGTATATATAATTATATATAAACATATATTATATAGTACATATAATTACATATAAATATATATTATATAGTACCTATAATTATATATAAATATATATTATATAGTACCTATAATTATATATAAATATATATTAGATAGTATACATAATTACATATAAATATATATTAGATAGTATATATGATTACATATAAATATATATTAGATAGTATATATGATTACATATAAATATATATTAGATAGTATATATAATTACATATAAATATATATTATATAGTATATATAATTACATATAAATATATATATATAATATATATTATATAGTTTATATAATATATAAATATAAATTATATAGTTTATATAATATATAAATATATATTATATAGTTTATATAATATATAAATTATATAGTTTATATAATATATAAATATATATTATATAGTTTATATAATATATAAATATATATTATATAGTTTATATAATATATAAATATATATTATATAGTTTATATAATATATAAATATATATTATATAGTATATATAATTATATATAAATATATATTATATAGTATATATAATTATATATAAATATATATTATATAGTATATATAATTATATATAAATATATAATATAGTATATATAATTATATAAATATATATTATATAGTATATACAATTATATATAAATATATATTATATAGTATATACGATCATATATAAATATATATTATATAGTATATACGATCATATATAAATATATATTATATAGTATATACGATCATATATAAATATATATTATATAGTATATACGATCATATATAAATATATATTACATAGTATATATAATTATATATAAATATATATTACATAGTACATATAATATATAAATATATATTACATAGTACATATAATATATAAATATATATTACATAGTACATATAATATATAAATATATATTACATAGTACATATAATATATAAATATATATTATATAGTACATATAATATATAAATATATATTATATAGTACATATAATATATAAATATATATTATATAGTACATATAATATATAAATATATATTATATAGTACATATAATATATAAATATATATTATATAGTACATATAATATATAAATATATATTATATAGTACATATAATATATAAACATATATTATATAGTACATATAATATATAAACATATATTATATAGTACATATAATATATAAACATATATTATATAGTACATATAATATATAAACATATATTATATAGTACATATAATATACAAATATATAATATAGTACATATAATATATAAATATATATTATATAGTACATATAATATATAAATATATATTATATAGTACATATAATATATAAATATATATTATATAGTACATATAATATATAAATATATATTATATAGTACATATAATATATAAATATATCTTATATAGTACATATAATATATAAATATATCTTATATAGTACATATAATATATAAATATATCTTATATAGTACATATAATATATAAATATATCTTATATAGTACATATAATATATAAATATATCTTACATAGTACATATAATTATATATAAATATATCTTACATAGTACATATAATTATAAATAAATATATATTGTATAGTATATATAATTATATATAAATATATATTGTATAGTATATATAATTATATATAAATATATATTGTATAGTATATATAATTATATATAAATATATATTGTATAGTATATATTATATATTATATAGTATATATAATTATATATAAATATACATTGTATAGTATATATAATTATATATAAATATACATTGTATAGTATATATAATTATATATAAATATACATTGTATAGTATATATAATTATATATAAATATACATTGTATAGTATATATAATTATATATAAATATACATTGTATAGTATATATAATTATATATAAATATACATTGTATAGTATATATAATTGTATATAAATATACATTATATAGTATATATAATTGTATATAAATATACATTATATAGTATATATAATTGTATGTAAATATACATTATATAGTATACATAATTGTATGTAAATATACATTATATAGCATACATAATTATATGTAAATATACATTATATAGCATACATAATTATATGTAAATATACATTATATAGTATACATAATTATATGTAAATATACATTATGTAGTATATATAATTATATGTAAATATACATTATATAGCACATATAATTATATGTAAATATACATTATATAGCACATATAATTATATGTAAATATACATTATATAGCACATATAATTATATGTAAATATACATTATATAGCACATATAATTATATGTAAATATACATTATATAGCACATATAATTATATGTAAATATACATTATATAGCACATATAATTATATGTAAATATACATTATATAGTACATATAATTATATGTAAATATACATTATATAGCGTATATAATTATATGTAAATATACATTATATAGCGTATATAATTATATGTAAATACACATTATATAGCGTATATAATTATATGTAAATACACATTATATAGCGTATATAATTATATGTAAATACACATTATATAGCGTATATAATTATATGTAAATACACATTATATAGCGTATATAATTATATGTAAATACACATTATATAGCGTATATAATTATATGTAAATACATATTATATAGTGTATATAATTATATATAAATACATATTTGTATAAATATGTATATTTTATATATATATTTAAATGGGGACGTGCTACAACATTACTATTTGCGAACACTTCTTTGGAGACTACATATAGCTGTTAGATCACAGGAATAAAAGGGAAAGAGTTTTTTCTTCTCCCCTTCAGGGTCTATGGGGCATTCCTAGGTAAATCGCAGTCCTGGAACACACCTGTCAGATTCTCTCTGTTATTTTACACAAGCTGAAGTCCTGAGCTGTCTTTTCTTGGGCTGTGGAGGAAGTGCGGGTGGGGAAGAGGTGCTTAACTGGTTTTGCCTGGTGCCATAATACAGGTCAACAAAATGGTTGATCCAAGGTACAATATTCAGAAGTAAAACCAAAACCAACATCTGAAATGAATATCAAAGTTATTTTTCAACTTCAAGAGAAAGAAAGAGAAGAATTCATGCATAAGGACCCTGGATAGAAACAAGAAGATACAGGTAGGGGGAGGAAGTTTTGAATCAGAGGGTAGAAGATGGATCCTTAAGGAATCTCTTGGTCTGTATAAATGTTGCTACTGCTGTTTTTTGTACAGCACAAATAACCTTGAAGGATAAGGAATAAGAACAATGGGAGCAATTTTCCACTCAGTGATTGAAATAGAAAATCAGCGATTGCTTCTTCAACAACACTCAACAAATCTGTTACGGCTAAAATGAATTCTAAAGCACTCCAAGATTAATTAATTCTATTACCACCCCAGAAGTAGCTTTGTGTGTGTGTGTGTGTGTGTGTGTGTGTGTGTGTGCGCGCGCCCACCAATTGCCAAGAGCTACAAATAAAACAATGGGTGGGCCAAATCTCAACTCTCATAGTTATTTTAAGGGTGTCATTGTCCAAAAAATAACTACAACACATTTAATTTAAATATATATAATAAACATATTAATTAAAATATTTTGAAATAGATACAAAAGAATGTTGTAAAACTAAATTATCATAGTGATTTGTATCTCTGAAGAAGTTATTAAAGCTGAGCTCAAATGCTCAAATGCTATGCTTCTTCCGATGCTTTTTAAATCAAACAGGCTCGCATTTTTCTCCTTAGGAAAGTTCTTGGTGTGCAAGTACTCATTCCGACAGTAAGTGAGGTCTCATTTAATTAGCCTCATTATCTCTATTTTTGCTCCATCCTGGGTTCACTGTCTTTATTACAGAATGCATTTTGGAGGCATAGCTCTCTTCAAAGCAGTTGACTGATTTGATCCCTGGCCAACATACCAAACATTCTTCACAGGAGCTCATAATGTTTAAAACAAAAATCTTTGGAAGCATAGTGGATCACATGGGTTTTATCTGCTCTAAACTCCTACAGTCCTCATCTGGACCACACAGTTGAGCCGTTGGTTAGCTACCTATTAGCCACTCTATAAATATTTATTGACTCATCAACTGTGTGTGGGATTTTATTGTTTGCTAAGCATTTGCCTTCTGTAAGTCGTATTTCCCCTAATGAAATGTAAATGATGTGATGTTCAGAACATCGTTTTCTCTGTTGGTATGTTATCCTTTAATTTTCTCTTCTAAAATATTCAGAAAAGTGGGAAAAACTTTATTTTTTTATTTTTCACCATGATAAAATTTATAGGAATATCTTGAGATCTCTTTTGAGATCTACAGAGAAATGTAGGGTTTATAAAAGTAGTCATCATAAGAAAAAATGCAATTTTAGTCAATGAAGCTAATTCTAGCTTATAATTTTAATATATTTTCTATTTTTAAAAAAGAATTATTGAAAAAAGAAAGAAGGGTGATGAAAGAAACACAGGCAAGATTTAGAACAGTTCAAGAGGATGACATAAATCACAACAACAAAAAAAATGATGTATACTTGAGGTGGAGAAAGAGAGAGAGGGAAGAAAGACCTTGTTATAAAATCTGTTTTAAATTAGAGTACGGCAAAACAGCCTTGTATACATGGGAAGGAATCTGACTTGCTTTATAAGCAAATACCTGCTATACTTAAATAATATAATATAGGATATATATATTGTACAATTAGAAAAAGTATTTTTATGATATTTAGAAAAATGTCAGAGTGAACCATTATCTAATTTATCAAAAAAAAAAGTAGAAACCGATGCTGAGAAGATTAAGTAGCTTGCCATATTAATTATTGCCCAGATTAGTAGCAGAATTGTGCCTAAAACTCGGGCCTTCTATTATTCAGTTCAGTACATACATATGATTAGCTTTTGGTAGAAAGGATTGTTTTTAATCATATAGTAAGTTACCAGGATAAAGCAGATAGTGATACACATCAATAAACATTTTGAAGCATAACCCCCCAAGAAGTAGTAGGCCAAAAAGCATCCTTGTGTTTTCTTTCTATAATTTACTATAACAGGAAATATGAAGAGTTTTTTTTGAATAACAGACTCTTTTTAGAAGAATATTTAGAAAATAATTCCCCCCAAATAAATATAAATATTTTTCAACACTGAATTTAAAAAAAGACAAAGAAATTCAGGAGTAAGAGTAGGAAGAAAGCTAGCTCCTGCTTTTTTATGCTCTCTAAAGCAAAATACAACTCAAAAGCATTAAAGAAATTAACTATAAGTCTAAATATTTTTAAATTTTTCAATAAATCTAATTTAATATTGTTTTAATTCTCATAAAAGAGACACACTTTGAAGTAAATATTTCAATTTCTTTCTTATTCTTTGCATATTTGTATCCTGTGACTTTTCTCTTAACTTCCATCTTTTTTGGAGGGTTTGCTCTAATTCTATGGAAATAAAATCAACTCATGAGGAAAAAAAATTATGCAGCTCAGTTCTTTTGAAGTATAAATGTGTCATAAAGATATAAAATAGCAAATGGCAAAGTTTTTTAAATTTATTTTTTGCCATCCAACGTGTCACTTTTTTCCCCCTTCTTCTTACTGGTTTACTAGAATTAATAACTAACATTTGTATAGTGCATTCCAGCTCACCAACTGCTTTTTCACAAGGATTGCTTCATTTATTCTTCACAATAAGTCTTTGGGGTAGCTATTTTTATCATCACTATGCTGCAGACAAGGAAACTAAGATTCAAAGAGGCTAAGCAACTTGTAAATAGTTTTAGAATTCATTATATTAATTATGCAGCCATAAAAATCAAAATTTGGTTGATAATTTAATGACATGGGCAAATACTCATTGAAAAAAAATGTCAAGTTAAGAAAAAATAGCAGGCCACAAACTACATTGAATGAATCCAGTTACCTTCCTTATGCACTTCAAATTTTCTTCAAAAAGCATGCACCAATTTTCACAATATGACTAGGCCTCAAATGATTTTTTTTTAAATTAATTAATTAATTTATTTATTTATTTATTTTTTCTTATACTTTAAGTTTTAGGGTACATGTGCACATTGTGCAGGTTAGTTACATATGTATACATGTGCCATGCTGGTGCGCTGCACCCACTAACTCATCATCTAGCATTAGGTATATCTCCCAATGCTATCCCTCCCCCCTCCTCCCACCCCACCACAGTCCCCAGAGTGTGATATTCCCCTTCCTGTGTCTATGTGATCTCATTGTTCATTTCCCACCTATGACTGAGAATATGCGGTGTTTGTTTTTTTGTTCTTGCGATAGTTTACTGAGAATGATGATTTCCAATTTCATCCATGTTATTGTCTAGCAAAGTCAACATTAACTCCTTATACTATGTTCAGTTCCACCCACTGACCACAAATTTACAGGAAAAAAAAATTGATGCTGTAGCTGTATAACCATAAACATACATTTTGGAAAGAATAAACTTGCGTTTGCATATGAACAGGTTAGTTGCTGAATAAAATCATCAATGCTTTCTCCTCCTCAATTATTTTTTCCCAAAAGTCATCTGATTAAGTGCTTGTCAACAGGGGTAGACTAACCAGAGGGTATTCATTTTCTATAGGGAATCATATTTCCCTATTTTCCTGGGAAGTATGCAGGATTCAAAATAGCTAAGATTTACTGAGTAGTTAATTATTTTGTGGTAGGTATTTTATAAAACTCTGTGTATATATGTGTATATATATGTATATATGTGTATATATGTATATGTGTATATATGTATATATGTGTATATGTGTATATATGTGTGTATATGTATATATGTGTATATATGTATATATGTGTGTGTGTGTATATATATATATATATAGCGCCAATAAATCTCATGGCACGACTACGAAAGTAATCTTATTTACTATCTGCTTTTATAGCTGAGGAAATTGAGAATTGGAGATGCAAGATGACCAATCCATGTTTATGGCAAGAAAATGTCAGTGACACAAACCCGGATATTTTTTTCTCCATGTTCTCAAGCTACTAATCCTGCTTTCCATAAACTGAAGAATGTATGAGTGACCTTAACTTCTGTGGCCTGAATCTCGGCTAGTAATCTTTATCCACCAGCTCTACTTTGTAATTCTCCTTTATTATTTATTTTAAATGTTTGAATCATTTTCAGTACTTGGTTCTGTTATGAACTAGATCATTGTTATATACAGATAAACTGTGAATGCATATGTTTGGTGACATTCATTAACTAGTCATTTGGAGAGCAGCAGAATGGCCTGGGGATTAAAACAAATAAAACATTCACATAGTGATACATTTACAATTCTTTGGGCTTAGTGAATCTTGAAATTTTAAGAGTCATTGCATTTTTACATCTTAATTAAATTCATACTGTGGAATGTATAAATAGAAAAAAAAATTCTTCAGGCTGAAATATTCTTTTACTCATCAAATGCTGCAGATCGTCTTTTATACCATGTGAGTGGACCTTTTTGAAGACGTCCTGCATTCGAGTTTTTAAGGTTGGTGATAGGTTGCCTTGACATTTATCCAAACCATAGTTGAAGAACAATTATCTCCTTATTTTGTAACAGTGACGTTTGACTCTGCTAAACCCTCTCAAAGGGGATAGGTTTAAGACTGTAATGTGTGAAGATAAAAAATGTCAACTGTCATGCAGGAACTCAAACAGAGCAACCGAGGGGAAGTAACTAATCTAAGGAAGAGCATTTTCTTGGCCACTGTATTTTCCTTTCTGTTATTCATGCAAAAATATGTCTCATCGATTTAACTCATTCCATATTTTAATGAATAATTAATTGGCTTCATATAATAATATATTCTATTATCTACATTAATTTGATACAACATGTGACAAGAATAGCTTTAGAATTGATAACATTTTTCTAAATATTTTACTCATGTTTTTTCTCTGCCTTGGTGTGACTGGCTATGATCACACCTGTTGTTCCCTCATATGCATTCATTTAAGCAGAATAACATAAGTTGCTCAATTTTATGCTTTATAGAAATTGTTTTACTTGCATAAAATAAAATGTTACACTATACCCTGGGACTATTGGGGATTTAAAAATGCAGATGCAGATGTACAAATGTATAAAGTTTCTCATATGTGAGCATTCTTTGGTTACAAAGTAATTCACTCTAGGTTCCATTAAAGAATTAAAGATAACGCTTTTTCTGTGTAGAGTTAATATTTTTGCAAACTAAACATTACAGGTCAAACCCAAAGAATGTGTAAAAGTAAAAATATTCATTGTAAAGAATTGCAAATTATTCATTGCAAGTATTTACTGTGAATAATTTCACTTTTATTACAATGAAAATATTCATTGCAAAGCTATGGAATGCCTTTAGGAGCCAGATATAATAGAAGGGTAGTGAAGTTAGGGCCAGAAAATATGGGTTACTATTTTTTCCATTTACTAAATGTAGGAACCCGGATTTCCTCTGCAGTGTGCATTCTAAAGGCATCTTGCAAATTTTAATAGGATTAATGAGACAATTTATTCATAAACCCTTTGTGAAATATAAGAACATCTAAAGGAAATTAAATATATGCTTTTTGTATAGTAAGTATCATTATTAAGAATGACACTCCAAATGAATACTTATTTGAAGTTTCTTATATTTGCTGAGTTGATATTACGTTTATTACTGAATGTACGCTGTAGATCTGACTTCTTTTTCAAGAGAACAAATTTATGTCTAGCCTCAGAATTGTTATTTTGTTTTACATAGCTTATTTAACCTTATGATGCTATAAGCATTATACTTATTCATATTATTCTCTTTGCATTGGTATCAAAGTATCCTGGAGTCACATTCCCTATTCACCTCTAGCCAGCCTACACTGTCTGGCATGAGTCTTGTATACTTCTATCTTGGCCTTATTGAGTTTGTCTTGGTACTGGTACTTGTAAATTTTTTTCTCATTAGTGGTTTTTTTTTTTTGTTTTTCTTTTAAAATAATTATAAATTCAATGGAAGATCCAAAAATAGAAGTCCCACGTACCCTTCACATTTCCCCAAATGGTAATATCTAACCTAACTGCAATAGAGTACTAAAACCAGAAAAAATTTTCATTGGTACAATACTCAGACCTTATTCAGATTTTATCAGTTTTACATGCACTCTATTTTTTTCGTATGTATAGTTTTATACATGTCAATTAAATATGTAGAATTATGTAACTACCACTAATATTAAAATATGAAGCTATTTAGTTGCCACAAAAATTTCCCTCAAACTACCTTTTCAGAATTACAGCCCTTCTCCCCTCTTTCGACACTAATCTGATTGTCCTCCTTACAGTTTTATTATTTTGAAAATGCTATATAAGTTAAATCATACAGTATATAATGTGTTGAAGTTGACACTTTTCCTCAAAATAATTTCCTTAAGATTCATCTGTGTTTTCTGAGTATGTTAATCGTTCATTCATTTTTATTTTTATTACTGAGTAGTATTTCATGGCATGGGTGCACCACAGTTTGAAAGATATTAGGGTTATTTGCAATTTTGGGTTATTTCAACTAAAACTGCTATAAGTGCTTGTGTGTACATTTTGGTGCAGATATAAGTTTCATTGCTCTGGGACAAATGTCTAGGAATGGGACTGTTGGGATGCATCATCAGTATATAGTTTTTCAAGAAAATTTCCAAAGCTAGGCTCTGGAATGAACCTGTATGGTCAGCCATTGGAAATGTGAGAAGATCACTTGAGCCCAATAGTTTGAGTTTAGCATAGAAAACATAGCAAGACCCTACCTCTTAAAAAAAGAAAGAAAGAGAAAAAAAAAAGGAAATGAAAATTCCCAAGTTATTTTCCAGTGTGGCTGTGCCATTTATATTCCCACCAGCAATTTCTGAGTAATTCGGTTTTTCCATATTCTCACCAGATTCGGTATTGTCACAAGTTTTTTTCTTAACTAATCTAATATTTGTGTTGTAATATCTCATTGTGGTGGGGTTTTTTTAACTCTTTTTTTTGGATTTTTTTTATTATTATACTTTAAGTTTTAGGGTACATGTGCACAATGTGCAGGTTTGTTACGTATGTATACATGTGCCATGTTGGTGTGCTGCACCCATTAACTCATCGTTTAGCATTAGGTATATCTCCTAATGCTATCCCTCCCCCCTCCCCCCCATCATTCTCATTGTGGTTTTAATTTGCTTTCACCTAACGGTACATGTTGTTGAACGTTTTTTATGTGCTTATTGCTATCTATATGTTCTCTTTGGTGAAATGTTAGTTAAATATCTTTTGCCCATTTTCTAATTGAAGTGTATGTGTGTGTGTGTGTGTGTATGTGTGTGTGTGACGTTTTAAAAGGTCCTTATACCTGATATGAAGCTGTTTTTCAGATATATGGTTTGAAAATATGTTCTCTAATGCTAGCTTGTATTTTTTATCTTTTTAATGTGATCTTTTCATTTTAAGTTTAATTTATCAATCATTTTCTTTTATGACTTGTGCTTCTGGTATAATGTTTAAGAACTCTTAAAATTTGTATTTCTGTGTGTCTATTTCTATTTCCTGTATTCAGCTCTATTGGTCTATGTATATATTATTTTTTTAGTGCCACTCTGTCTGATTTCTGTAGCCATATAGTAAACTTTAAAGTTGAGTAGAGATCCATACTACTTTGTTCGTTTTTGTTTTTTTTTCAAAATTGCTTTAGCTATTCTAGTTCTCTTGTCTTTGCATAGAAATATTAGAATAAGCTTATTAATATCTACAAAACACATCGTTCAGATTTTGAAAGAAGCTGCATTATACATATAAGTTAATTTGGGGTAAGTATCAACATCTTTATTGTATTGTCTTTTCTAAATCATAAAACCATATATCTCTTTATATAGTTATATCTTCTTTGTTTTCTTTTGTCAGTGTTTTGTAATTTTCAGCATACCAATACTGCACGTGTTTTGTTAGATGTAATATCTATTTCATTTTTTGAGTAATTATAAAATAAATTGCTTTCGATTTTGTTTTCCCTGTGTTTATTTTTATTATATAGAAATATGATTGATTTTTTAATATTAATCTTGTTTCATGTGGCCTTACTAAACTCATTATTAGTTCTAAGAGATTTTTGTTTGTGTTTTGTTTATTTGAAGATTTCTTGGAATTTTCTATGTAGACTACAATATCTTCTGCAAATAGGGAACGTTTTATTATTTCCTTTCTTATTGGAATACCTTTTATTTCCTTTTTATTTTTTTCTTCATTAACTGCCTAGGAATTCTAGAACTAGGTTAAATAAGAGTGATGCGAGCTGACATCCTTGCCTCACTCTTGGTTTTGGAGGTGATGCATTCACTCTTTCACTATTAAGTATGATGTTAGCTATGGGTTATTGGCTTTCTTTTTAAACTTAGTTTAGATTATTATTACTATACTGTATGAATCTGTTTTATAACAAGAAGATGCTAAGAAATCTTAAGTTTCAAATTCAGGATAGTAGAGAGTCACTTGCTTCATGACAAAAATTCATTCACTTCCTGATACATGTTGATTTCCTAGTTTCTAAAGAAGCACGATAAAGTAGGTGGTTAAGAGTTTCCATCATAGAGTCAATCTGTCCGTACTTATTCTCAGCTCATATCACCCAGCTTCATCTCTCAAGAGGGATTAAGAATCAGTCTGTGATCCTGGGAAATATATATATATATATTATATATTATATATATATTATATATTATATATATAATATATAGCATATATCTAGTATATAGATATACTATATATACTATATATAGTATATATAATATACTGTATATACTATATATAGTATATATACTATACTGTATATACTATATATAGTATATCTATATACTAGATATATGCTATATAGTATATATACTATAGTATATATAATATATATTATATATACTATAGTATATATAATATAGTATATAGTATATTATATATAATATAGTATATATAATATAGTATATATACTATATATTATATATAATATAGTATATTATATAATATAGTATATTATATAATATACTATATATACTATATAGTATAGATATACTATATATACTATATATACCATATAGTATAGATATACTATATGTATGTATCTGTGTGTATACATATTCTACATATATCTGTGTATACATATATTATATATATATATCTTAAAATTCACTAGGATTTTTGCTATTAGCTTCTTAATCTATAAAGTATAGAATTATAAAGTAAGAAATTCAGTAAAATATTTTAGTATTTTTTGTTTACAGTTTTTATTTAAGATTACAAAGATATGTATGGTTTAGGTGAGTGGTAAGAAAATCTAATTTATGTAAGTATCAAATATGGTTATGGTTGTAGAATCCCTTTTTCTTAGCAAGAAGCTACTGCTATTATTTGGCTCTAAATAAAGTGTCTTAGAAAGTTATGTTAACTTTTCTCTTGTTCTGTTTTTTTTTAATAGTTTTAGGATGTAATTTTAGGAAGCCAATTAATTATACTCATGAGAAAAGTTACTAACTTCCAATTGGCATATAATATTTGATTTATGATAATACAGACCTATATCCAAAATACCTTCTAGATAGTATATGATTGATTGCCTTTTGTCAATTATGAGCCATTCATTTGGCTAGAGGTCAACAGTAGAACACACAATCTGTCAGGTCTTCTTGCAAGACTTTTATTTTCTGATATGCACATATGATTTTTTTTCCTCAAGGCAAATAATCAGTGAATATGAATGGAATTAAACAATGCTTTTAATAATCTTGTAAAAATTTCGAAATATAGCAGAAAATATTATATGATCATTATAAAAACTATAATATTAGGTTGGTGCAAAGGTAATTGCAGGTTTTACTATTGAAAATAATGGCAAAAACCACAATTACTTTTGCACCAATCCAATACTACATATACTATTGCTGTGTGGAACATTCTAGAAGGCTTAGAACTTTTTAGAACCAAAAAATGTTTGTGGTCATTCTGTTTCTCCCACCAACAATAAAGTAAGAGGATCTGGAGGAGGCCACTCTCCCCTTCCACCAGCAAACAATTGCATATCCTGGAGAAAGAAAATTAATTTTAGGGTCTAGTTATTTCAAAAAATTTTAAAAGATTGGATAAAATTTATTGTTTGATACTCTTCAATCAAATAATTTATTAAAACTGTTATATGACATTGTTTTCCTGACAGATTTAATAAATCTGAGAAATATCCAGAGTGTCTGTAAACTCATAAGTCTTTTGAATTTCTAACTAACTTTCTAACTCATGCCAGTCGGATAATTAGAACAAGTCATGGTAATGCCATTTTGAATATGTAAAAATGAAAAAGGACTTCTACATTAAAAAAAAAAATTCACCAAAGACAATTAACATAACATGAACTATAAAGTAAGCATTAAAAAATTCACCTCATAGTGATGTTTATCTCTCTTGTTTGCTAATATCAATATTGTATGCTCAATAAAACACTTAATGAAGAATGTTTCCAGATATTTACCATATTTTATAAACACTATGCTAAAAACTTATGTAGATTACTAGTAAATTCTCAAAAACCCTTTGATAGTCTTTCATGCTACATCCAGGATTTTTGAATCTCTGGTTTCCAGAAGCATGGTAAGAATGCTTTTTTACATGCCACCAAGGTTGAGGTGGTGTCACATGATGAGTGCTGGTGAATGCTCTGTAAGTGGAAATGACGTGTTTCACTTCTGGACTGAAGTATTTACTTATGGGACATCTTCCCCTCTGCTGCAGCTCATTACAACTTTTGATAAAATGATTTCTCTATCAAGCTATGTCACAGAGTGAGAAGATAGTATGGAAAGCCCCAGCCAACTCATGACAAACAAGTACCCTGAGGGAAAAACAAACTTTCTTTTTTTAAGCCTGTAAGGTTTATGGGTTGTTTATTACTGCAATCTAAACTAGACTGGCATTAACTGTTCCACTTTGAAGACAAAAATAAATTCCACAGCTAGTAAGAGGAAGAACTGAGACAACCTCAGGTCTATTGCAAAAAATACATATTTTTCTCTACAACCTCTTTCCACTCCACGTGTTTTTGCACCAACCGGTGGACTTTCCATCATTAAGTTTTAGAGCCCATGGGAATACCTCAGTTCTTTTAGTATTGTTGTAGAAACCTTAGGGCATTTCTCTCAGAATGCATTAAAATGTGCTATTTATCTACAGCTTAAATTCATAACTCGGCTACTGTTACAATTTTGCATAAGGAGAGCATTGGAAATTATGTAGAACATTTCATGGTTGTGATGTTGCATAACTTCCAGCTGCTGACCATATGAAGGAGCCACATAAACAATTGCAAACACAAAATAGAGAGTTTTATTACAAAATGTGAACTCTGAGATTGTTCTATTGTGTGAATTCTCAAACTTTTTTGTTTGATTCAGAATACATAATAAACTTTGGCATCGAGTGCTAAGTTATAATGTACAATTCCACATTTTCAGTTTAAAATAATATTTTCATAATGCAAAGATGTTTCATTGCTCCTTTTATCCATTTTTTATTAAAATCAGAAGTTGGAAGAAAAAGTGATTCCTTGTATTGCATCAGTCAACCTAGTTTATACGTAGTCTTTATTCATTTTGCACTGAAATCCTACATTAAATAATGAACTTTTAGAGGTTACTTGGAATGAACAATGATCCAGTTTTCACCATATTTTATAAAACAAAAAATAAAGCTTGGGGCTTACTTTCATAGTTCTGACATAGATAAAGTGATCATTAAAATTATGCTGTTTGAGTTTTGTATTATACCTGTAACTATAGATTTCACTGATTTGTAAGGTATTTTGGTTCCATGCAAAATTATTGATTTTACTTGTGGAAGTGCCAAAAGGACACCTTAATTCAAAATCTAGTCAACAGATTCAGTTAATGTGTTGAATATTCCAAGAAATAAACTAGTTGGATCCAGCCTTCAAACAAGAAGATATATTTATACTAAAAGCAAGTGCTCTAAAAATGGTGCGTTCTAAACCACTATCAAAAGCATGTCTGAGCCAGGCATGGTGGCTCACGCCTATAATCCCAGCATTTTGGACGGCTGAGGTGGGAGGATTGCTTGAGCCCAGGAGTTCAACACCAGCCTGGACAATATAGGGAGAACCCGTTGCTACAACAAAATTTAAAATGTTAGCCAAGTGTGGTGGTGGTGGTGGTGTGTGCCTGTAGTCCAGCTACTCAAGAGGCTGAGATGAGAGGATTGCTTCAGCCTGGGAAGTCAAGGGTGCAGTGAGCTGTGATCACACCACTGTACTCCAGCCTGGGCAACAGAGTAAGACCCTGTCAAAAATAAATAAATAAATAAATAACATAAAAAATAAATAAATAAAAAGCATTTCCTAGAAGGTAATTTGGATTTTACAAACAAAGCTGACTGACTTTGTGTCTTTTGCCTTGTGAGTGATTCTTTTTCTCCCTTAAAAATGCCATAAAATGTTACAATAATAACATCCCTCTAGTATTATTGTATCAAATATAAATATTCTTGGGCAACTAAAAAGGACTATAATCACGTTTTTTTCAGAAACTTTTAAATATTAAGGGAAAAAGACAGACATAACGTAACCTAGGAGGAGACAACATCAAAACATATAACCAACAAGGGCTTAATATTCAGAATTTATAAAGGAAACGTACAAATCAATATGACAAAATACAGGAAACTCCCAAAAAGAGAAAATAGAAATGGTGCTTACATAGAAGAGACCACACAGGTCCAATAAACATAACCATAGAATTCCAAAATTAAACCACAACAGATATCATTTTACACTTACTAGCATGGGATCAAATTGAAAGATGAGCTAATATTATATATTCACAAATATGTGACCAACAAGAATTCATGTACATTATTGGTGGAGTGTAATTCATAACACTGACTTAAAAAACAATGTGTCATGATTTTGTAAAATCGAACATGTACATATCATACATTCAAACGATATCAGTTCCAGATATAAACCATAGAAATCCTCTTGCAATATGTTCCAGGAGACATGTACAAGAATATAGAATTGTTTATAATACTAAGGCATTGGAAACAACCCAAATGTATGTCAACCTGGGAAATAATAAATACAATGTGGTAGAGTTACGCATTATGATACAAAACAGCAATGAAAATAAATGAGCCTCATCTACACATGTCAAGAACTGCATCTTATAAAATGTAAAGTAAAAAAAGATGCAGAGAATGCAAACTTTCAGATGTGATTTAAATAAAATTACAACACAAGTAAATTAAGCTACATATTATTATGGGACACATATATGTGTTATTAAAAATACAAAGAAAAGCATTGGGAAGGAGAAAAAGTAGTTAAGGATTATGTTTTCAGCTGGGAGGAGACTGGGATATAGGAAATTTTAGAGCCATCAGTATGTTCAGGCTATATATATATATATGTATATATATATACACATATATGTATATATATGTGTATATATATGTGTGTGTGTATATATATATACACACACACACATATATATAGTTTTTTATTTCTTTTTTTTTTTGAAGCAAGATCTTGCTCTGTCGCTGAGGCTAGAGTGCAGTGGTGTGATCACAGATCAATGCAGCTTCAATCTTCTGGGCTCTAGCAATCCTCCCAGCTCAGCTTCCCAAGTAGCTGGCATTACAGGAGCACACAACTACACCTGCTATGTTATCATTCTTAGCACACACATAATCCCCAACCCCCCCCCCCCACACACAGACACCATGCTGCTTTCTAATAGCAGGATGGTAGAAGAGTTATCAATAATATTTAAAAACGTTTTAAGACCCAACATGTAATTGCACCCAATATAGATCCTGTTCTCTCTCAGAGTCATTTGCTCTTTTCTTGGCTCATTCCTTTTTATTTGCACCGGCCTTCTTTCTATGCTGCCAGTAGTGCTCACACTTTAGGGCTTTTACACATGCTGTTTTCCTCTGCTCAATATTTGCTTTCCATAGATGTTTCAAAGGTTTGCTACCTCATCTGCTTTGAGCACTTACTCCATTATTACCTTCTCAGCAAGGCCTTCACTGATCAATCCAACTAAAACTTCAACTCATTATTATGTGTATGTGGGTATAATTGTTTAAATTACCTATTTCATTTATTCATTGTCTTACTGCTAAACTTTTAGAATGTAAGCAGTATAAGGTCAAGGGCTCTTCTTACTTTTTTTTTTCTCCTGTATTACCAGTGCTTATGTCAGCACCAAACACATAGTAGCATTCCTTTTGAATGAATTATTCCTTAATTTCTTGTATTGGCTTAGGCATTAACTTCAAACAACTGCTGCAAAAAAGGAAAATATATAATCAAAAGGAAACTATATGAAATACTTAAAACCCATTGATATTTGTGATTTTAGGAGGAGAAAGGCCCTGTGGGAATGTTTTTATGTGGTATACAAGCAAAAAGATTTCATCTGGCATATAGGGGCATATGGGGCAGAGGGGAAATGAGCAGCCTGCCAGTGTAGTGTGAAGACATTAAAAACCCATTTTGTCTAATTCATGATTGTATATATTACAATATATTCCATGTACTTTTGGGGATGTGCTTTTTGTAAAAGCAGAGCACATGGCCAGAATATTTAACACATATTTAACACAATTTAACACAATTGTGTACATATTTAAACCATACTTAACACAAAAATATATTTCTCAATAAAAGCAATATATATTGTAATATATACAATAGGTAATATGTATCTATATGTAACTTGCAGAAAGCTAAGGATTTCTAATAAACTTTAAAAAAATCTCCACACACTTCAGGAGACCCATCTCATGTGCAAAGATGCACATAGGCTCAAAATAAAGGGATGGAGGAATATTTACCAAGCAAATGGAAAGCAAAAAAAAGCAGAGGTTGCAATTCTAGTCTCTGCTAAAACAGATTTTAAACTGACAAAGATTTAAAAAGACAAAACAGGGCATTACATAATGGTAAAGGGATCAATGCAACAAGAAGAGCTAACTATCCTAAATATATATGCACCCAATACAGGAGCACCAAGATTTATAAAACAGGTTCTTAGAGACCTATGAACAGACTTAAACTCCCACATAATAATAATGGGAGATTTTAACACCCCACTTTCAATACTAGACAGATCAACGAGACAGAAAATTAACAAGGATATTCAGTACTTGAACTCAGCTCTGGACCAAGCAGACCTAATAGACATCTACAGAACTCTACACCCCAAATCAACAGAATATACATTATTCACAGCACCACATATCACTTATTCTAAAATCGGAAGTAAAACATTCCTCGGCAATTGCGAAAGAACGGAAATCATAAGTCTCTCAGACCACAGTACAATCTAATTAGAACTCAGGATTAAGAAACTCACTCAAAACTGCACAACTACATGGAAACTGAACAATAGGCTCTTGAATGACCACTGGGTAAATAATGAAATTAAGGCAGAAATAAAGAAGTTCTTCGAAACCAATGAGAACAAAGAGACAACATACCAGAATATCTGAGACACAGCTAAAGCAGTGTTAAGAGGGAAATTTATAGCACTAAATGCCCACATCAGAAAGCAGGAAAGATCTAAATATTGACATCCTAAAATCACAAATAAAAGAACTAGTGAAGCAAGAGCAAACAAATTCAAAAGCTAGCAGAAGACAAGAAATAACTAAATCAGAGCAAAACTGAAGGAGATAGAGACATGAAAAAGCGTTCAAAAAATCAATGAATCCAGGAGCTGTTTTTTTAAAAAAAATCAACAAAATATATAGACTGCTAGCCAGACTAATAAAGAAGAAAAGGGAGAAGAATCAAATAGACACAGTATAAAAACGATAAACGGGATATCACCACTGATCCCACAGAAATTCTATGAAAATAAACTAGACAATCTAGAAGAAACGGATACATTCCTGGACACATATACCCTTCCAAAATTAAACCAGGGAGAAGTCGAATCCCTGAATAGACCAATAACAAGTTCTGAAATTGAGGCAGCAATTAATAGTCTACTAACTAAAAAAAAGCCCAGGACCAGATGGATTCACAGCTGAATTCTACCAGAGGTACAAAGAGGAGCTGGTACCATTCCTTCTGCAACTATTCCAAAATATAGAAAAAGAGGGACTCCTTCCTGACTCATGTTCTGAGACCAGCCTCATCCTGATACCAAAACCTGTCAGAGACACAGCAAGAAAAGAAAATTTCTGGTCAATATCCCTGATGAACATCGATGCGAAAACCCTCAATAAAATATGAGCAAACCGAATCCATATCAAAAAGCTTATCCACTACTATCAACCCAGCTTCATCCCTGGGATGCAACACTGGTTCATATATATAAAGCAATAAATGTAATCCATCACATAAACAGAACCAATTTGAAAAAACCACATGATTACCTAATGCAAGCAGAAAAGGCCTTTGATAAAATTCAACACCCCTTCATGCTAAAAACTCTCAGTAAACTAATTATTGAAGGAACATATCTCAAAATAGTAAGAGCTATTCATGACAAACCCATAGCCAATATCATATTGAATAGGCAGAAGCTGGAAGCATTTTCTTTGAAAACTGGAACAAGACAAGGATGGCCTGTCTCACCACTCCTATTCAACATAGTATTGGAAGTTCTGGCCAGGGCAATCAGTCGAGAGAAATAAATACAGCGTATTCAAATAGGAAGAGGGGAAGTCAAATTGTCTCTGTTTACAGATGAAATGATTGTATATTTAGAAAACCCCATCATCTCAGCCCAAAAACTCCTGAAGCTGATAAGCAACTTCATCAAAGTCTCAGGATACAAAATCAATGTGCAAAACTCATAAGGGTTCTTATACACCAATAATAGACAAGCAGAGGGCCAAATTATGAGTGAAATCCCATTCACAATAGCTACAAATAGTATAAAATACCTAGGAATACAAGTTACAAGGAACATGAAGGGCATCTTCAAGGAGAACTACAAACCACTGCTTAAGGAAATAAGAAAGGACACAAACAAATGGAAAAAAAATTGCATTCGCATGGATAGGAAGAATCAATATAGTGAAAATGCCTATACTAACCAAAATAATTTATAGATTCAATGCTATTCCCATCAAACTACCATTGACTTTCTTCACAGAATGAGAAAAAAACTACTTAAATTTCATATGGAACCAAAAAACAGCCTGTATAGCCAAGACAATCCTAAGCAAAAAGAACAAAGCTGGAGGCATCACACTACCTGACTTCAAACTATACTACAAGGCTACAGTAACCAAAATAGCATGGTACTAGTACCAAAACAGTTATATAGATAAATGGAAAAGAACAGAGGCCTCAGAACACCACACATCTACAACCATCTGATCTTCAACAAACCTGACAAAAATAAGCAATGGGGAAAAGATTCCTTATTTAATAAATGGTGTTGGGAAAACTGGCTACCCATATGCAGAAAACAGAAACTGGACCCCTTCCTTACACCATATAAAAAAATTAATTCAAGATGGATTAAAGATTTACACATAAAACCTAAAACCATAAAAACTCTAGAAGAAAACCTAGGCTATACCATTCAGGACATAGGTATGGGCAAAGACTCCATGACTAAAACACCAAAAGCAATTGCAAAAAAACCAAAAATTGACAAATGGGATCTAATTAAACTAAAAAGCTTCTGCATAGCAAAAGAAATTATCATCAAAATGAACAGGTAACCTACAGAATGGGAGAAAATGTTTGCAATCTATCCATCTGACAAAGGGCTAATATCCAGAATCTACAAGGAATTTAAACAAATTTACAAGAAAAAAACAACCCATTCAAAAAGTGGGCAAAGGATATGAACAGACATTTCTCAAAAGAAGACATTTACGTGGCCAACAAACATATGAAAAAAAAAAAAAGGCTCATCATCACTGGTCATTAGAGAAATGCATATCAAAACCACAATGAGATACCATCTCACGCCAATTAGAATGGCCATCATTAAAAGTCAGGAAACAACAGATGCTGGCTAGGGTGTGGAGAAATAGAAACACTTTTACACTGTTGGTGGGAGTTTAAATTAGTTTAACCATTGTGAAAGGCAGTATGGTGATTCTTCAAGGATCTAGAACCAGAAATACCGTTTGACCCAGCAATCCCATTACTTGGTATATACACAAAGGATTATAAATCTTTCTACTATAAAGACAGATGCACACATATGTTTATTGCAGCACTATTTACAATAGCAAAGATTTGGAATCAACCCAAATGCCCATCAATGATAGACTGGATAAAGGAAATGTGGCACATATACACCATGGAATACTATGTAGCCCGCCTATAATCCCAGCACTTTGGGAGCCTGAGGCGGGCAGATCACCTGAGGTCGGGAGTTTGAGACCAGTCTGACCAACATGGAGAAATTGTGTCTCTACTAAAAATACAAAATTACCCGTGTGTGGTGGTGCATGCCTGTAATCCCAGCTACTTGGGAGACTGAGGCAGGAGAATCCCTTGAACCCAGGAGGCAGAGATTGTGGTGAGCCGAGATCTTGCCATTGCACTCTAGCCTGTGCAACAAGAGCGAAACTCCATCTCAAATAAATAAATAAATAAATAAATAAATAAATAAATAAATAAGTTAGTGTCATTTACAGGGACATGGATGAAGCTGGAAACCATCATTCTCAGGAAGCTAACTCAGGAACAGAAAGCTAAACATTGCATGTTCTCACTCATAAATTGGAGTTGAACGCATGGACACAGGGAGGGAAACATCACACACCGGGGACTGTTGGCGTGTAGGGGGCAAGCAGAGGGATAGCATTAGGACAAATACCTAATATATATGGGGCTTAAAACCTAGATGACAGGTTGATAGGTGCTGCAAACCACTATGACACATGTATACCTACGTAATAAACCTGCACATTCTGCACGTATCCCAGAACTAAAAAAAAAAACAAAAACAAAATCTCCACATACACAAAACCAAACATTTAGGTTTTGTGATTGATATCTTTCAAGGTTTTATTTGGATGAGCTGTTATAAGAGCAGGCCTCTCAGCTACTGTGAAATAAGCACAGGAAATGCAACATAATGATAAGGATCTAAATGCCGTAATGGTTATTCTTTTGCACCTAAATTATGTAGTCACTAGTCATTCATAGAGTCTGCATTCACACATGGCAAACCATAATTGAGAAGCTAGAAGGACTTGTTTTGAGGGTATAAGATGAATCATTTCAGGGCTGTAATGATTGAATTGCTGGGCTCAGCACCACCTGCTTCAGTTATCAGAGGAGTCGAGGTGAAGGCACAGTCAAATACAATCAACCTTCTGAAACTTAAATATATGTGAAAAATTACTGACCACAAAGCAGTCTGAACTGTGTATGTGTTATATAGTTATTGGTGTAGACTAGTGAAACTCTTTTTTTTAGTGACACGACAGTTCTCTTGTTGGAAAAGTTGCATTTTGCTACAATCATCTTCCAGCGGAGAACTGAGCTTCTGTCCTAAATTTTAAAATGCAATCTTGGAAATGATGTTATTACTTCTGTGTATACTAGTTAAAACTAACTCCAGCAACATTTCAATGACACAATGACTGTATCCACATAATTCTAATATCTACAAATAAATGAAAGCTCTTGATTAATGATTCATGCAGCCACTCAATTTCCAAATATTTGTTGTAAAAATAAAGATAATTGATGATATTTTATTTCATTTTTGGGTCACTTGAACACAATCTAAAAAAAATAAAACTTCATAAAAAAAGACCATGATACAATTTTTAGTTAAGTGATTGGTAAGAAAGGATTTCAGGACCATATTGTTATTAAAAACTAGAAAGTAAAGGCCCTCTTCTGGTGCTGCTATAAGCCATTCTCATTTGGTGGGAAATCGAATTTCATATTCCTACATATATTTTTTCCTTTGTATTTAAACAAATATTGTATTTGAAGAAAAAAATCAAGTGTACATTTATTCTCAATGTAAAATTAAATATTTAAAATCAATGTTTAAATGTTGAAATGTAAAAACAAATATTTAAATATTGGCTTTTTAAAATTTATTATTTAAATAAGTTAATTTTTTTTCTTTTTTCTTTTTTTTTTTTTTGAGGAAGAGTTTTGCTGTTGTTGCTCTGGCTGGAGTGCAATGGTGCAATCTTGGCTCACCGCAACCTCCGCCTCCCAGGTTCAAGCAATTCTTCTGCCTTAGCCTCCGGAGTAGTTGGGATTACAGGCATGCACCACCATGCCCAGCTAATTTTTTATTTTTAGCAGAGACAGGGTTTCTCAATGTTGGTCACGTTGGTCAGGCTGGTCTCGAACTCCCGACCTCAGGTGATCTGCCTGCCTCGGCCTCCCAAAGTGCTGGGATTACAGGCATGACCCACTACGCCCGGCCTTAAATGTATTTTCTAAATTGAAACAATTCCATAAACTATTGACCCATTTACTAAAGGAACAATTATATTTAATGATGTTTTCCTCTTACTTTGCCCTGATTATGGCATTAAGACTGTTTAACTTAATTCTCCTCTTTTCAAATTGACCTGCTAACTTATAAGATGTTGCAACAAATGGCATATTACTTTCAATAGCAAATATTTTTAATTGTATATTTTTACTAAATTATCATCAAACTAGTTGATCATTTTGAAAATATATAGAAAAAACTGATCCTGTCCTTGTTATTTTTTATTTTGACATCAACTTTCAGAGCTTTATTCTGCCCTTCTGTCCACTAATTTTTTCCCAAAAGGCTGATGCCAATGGGCTATATCATTTAGTCCCCTTTTCCTTTGGCTTCCAATTAGATTTGGTTAATTCAACCAAATCTCTCAACCTGGACACTATTGACATTTTCAGCTGAATAATTATTTGTCGAGTGGTGGGGGGTGAGAGGTGGTTTATTCTGTGCATTGCAGGATATTTATCAGCACCTCTGTCCTCAATCCACCAGATGCCAATGCTCTCATTCCTCCAGTTGTAGCAATTAGAAATGTCTCCAGACACTCCCAAAGATATCCCCATTATGAACCACTGGGTTAACAAATAGACGCAATGAAAAGGAGAAGTGGTCTATTGACCATACCCTAGCCCTTGCTAGGCAATAGCTTTTCAGTAGGTCCATTTGTGGCTTCCATCTGGAGATCCTCTTCCAATGCTCTGTTTCTCTCTGGGTTCCTGTTAATAGCATTCTCTCCCCTTACCACATCAAGCCTAAGATGGTAGCAGCTTCCCACTGTTGCTACTCTCTGGGTGATTCACCAGCCCTTGTGGATTCCTTAAACCCCCACAATCCTGTAAATAGTTCCTTCATTAAATGCTCTTCAACTACATCCTGTGAATGAGCCACCTATTTCCTGCTGAATTCTCAACTAATAAAATAGACCTTTTAGGAGGTGCCTTATATGTCCAGTAAGTACAGTATCCTCTTATTGCTAATTTCAGATTTCTTTCTCTCTCTCTCTTTTAAAATGCACATTCAATAGAGAAAATAGTGCTTTAACATCATTTTTACTGCACTGCAGTCTGTACCAAGATTCCTTTTCAGCTTTATATCTTTTTTGTCTTAAGAAAATAGCCATCTTTCTATTCCTTATATATGTGCTAGTGTTCTTGCTCCACATGGTTAATTTCCTCCACTCTATTTATATCCACCTCAAAAGGCTTAGGGTTAATTCTCATGTCCAGAGGAGGTTCTTTTATACCCTCTAACCTACACTGATCTCTTGTTTATCTGAACCTCGAATTGGTGTACAGATAATTGTTATTTTAAACTTAGATATACATGTTACTCACATGGTTCCTTAGCTCCGCAGAGGCAGAAATAATTTCCTTTAACTTATTTATCTCCTTCCCAGGATCTAACAATGTACAAGGCAAAGATGTTGAATAAGTATTTGTTGATTTTGTCTTCTAAATGATAGCTATCTAAAATTTATTAATTCAGATAAGTACTTCTAAAATTATATTCTTTATTCTTTTTTGCTGAGCACATTGATAATATTGATTGCTTTATTCAAAACTTTATTAAGACTACTTAATGTAAACTAAAATTGCCTGTTGAAAGTTTAAAATGAGTGTCATTGATGGGAATGCTGAGAAAATAATATTATGAGCAGTGGATATAGGACTAAATAAAATTATAATAGCTTTTAGAAAACATAGCTTAAAATTAGAAATACTAATTTCAATTAGCTGGAAGAGAATAACTTGAAGTTTTCTAATGTAAAGAAAGGACAAACATTTAAGGCCACAGATGTCACAATTACACTGATTTGATCTTTACTAATACATGAATGTATTAAATTATCACCTTTGTCTTGAAAATATGTGCATTTATTATGTGTCAGTAGAATAAAATAATTCAAAATAATAATGATTAATCTGAATCATTACTGAACAGAAAAATTAATGCTCTATCATATTGCATGTCAGAGAAAAATTGCTAGAACAAAAAATGTTTAGTCGATGAACAAGCATTTATTGAATATATATTATAGCCCTAGCGTAGTATTCAACAAATGGATTAAACAAAACAAGAAAATCATTGCTTTTGAAGAAGGTATTATCTAGGGAAAACTTTAAATACATTAAGTAATATAAAACACTGCATAATATCTAATAGGTTTCGTATGATGAGTAAGGTGTGGTAGTTGATATCCCTAGCAAGATAACAAGCCAATCAGTTGCTAGAACAAAGTATGAGTATGAGCCTCTGTGGCAAGAAGATGGGGTTAGAATGAAGATCAAAAGTTCACTCATTAAGGTGGATCTCTGATCCTAGAAGGAACTTACTCATATGGACCTGATTTATGCAATGGAGGCTAAAGTAGAAATGTGCTGCTTAGATGGTTCAGGAGAGCTTAAAAGCAAATCACAGGCTTGTAGAGCACCTAGACAGGGGCTCAAGATTAATTCTAGACTCTACCTACTAATGAAGATGAAGCTTCTAATAAACTTCCAGATATGATCTGGGTTAGTTCAGAAAATGTGGTGTGAATGAGTTTAGACATAGGATTAGCTGAAGTTGAAGACAGAAACAAAAATTAGTTTAATCACTCATTCATTTATTCACATATTTAACTTTTATCAATCAGTAATTTGCTAAATGACCAGCACTTTTCTGGGCACTAAACTTCAGCATCAAATACTTTGACGCTTACATGCTTATGCATATTGATAAGCATAATTCTTACATTCACTTCCACAGTGCTTTTCCTGTAAGAAAAATTAATTGAAGAAGACTTTAGCTAAAAATATCATATTGAAGTTTTTGATATGGCCTTAGTTTGCTCCTGAATAATCTGTGACTTCTGTTTATTTTTTATTATTCTTTTGAGTTTTGAGGGCTATATGAAATCACTATGGAAAATTCTAAAATAAGGCAAATTTGAGTTTTGGTGCTGTTTATTGCCATTTTAGTGGATCCTTGTCTCTATCTTCCATTGAGGCATTTTCCAGTGGGAAGACAGCATAATGTTAAAAACCTTACACAAATTAAATTTAACACAGTTTATTTTAGCAAAGAACAATTCATAAATCTAGCAGCACTCAGAACCAGAAGTTTAGTGAGCTCTACCCAGAAGCATGAGCAGAGAACTTTTACAAGCCAGACATCAGGCAGAGTAGAGCAATCACCTGATTGGCTAAAGCTGGGCATTTGCCTTATTTGGGTGTGGTGTGATGAGGCATTTACCTTATTTGGTTATGATCTGATCAGTTTGTTGTCTATGATTGGATGAAGCTTACCTGTCTGTGATTGAAAACCTAGCTAATTTATACATATATATATAATTTATATATATATATAATTTATATATATAATTTATATATATATAATATATATATATATATCCTCCTAAGTTAGGTTTTGATGTGTTTACATAATAAGTTAGTTACAGAGCTTTTATTGTTGGTTTGTTGTTGTTGTTATTTTCCCTATGGGAACTCAAAGTATAGAGACAGCCTCAGCCCAATTACTGCTTATTTAATTTAAAAATAAGAAATAGAAATATTGCAATTTTGGGGTTAAGGTGTATTGGATTTGAATCTTGAGTCTGTCACTAATAACATACCTTGATACTTAAATGCCTAGAGAAATAGATTTGGAAGCTGAGACCATTGTTGAGGAGAAATAAGCATAAGAGTATGTTACTCTGCTCCTCCCAGCCTCTGGAGGCTGCTGGACTCCCTTGAGAAGTCCAAAGACATTAGGGAATCTTTGGGTACCAAGACAAATTTGAATTTTTAACAATAACTTTTTTTTAATAGTGGAACATCCTTTTTTTTTTTTAGCACTGTAATAGGAGCTTTAAAGAATGAAAAGACTATTGGGAAGAAAGTGTTTTTCTAGATTTTCCAGGAACTATTATGTATCTCTTCTTATTGTTACCCACCATACAACTTCATTGAGTTCTACTCAGCTCAGGCATCTCAGAAAAAGTTTGCAATGCATTAACAAAAATGAAAGTCCTCTTCTGAAGGTGAGGTTTTCCAGACTAGCTCATGTATTTTGTGGCAAAGATTATTATCACACGTCCAGGGCTTTGTTTGCCTAGAGTTAATTCCTGAGGTTCCTGTAGTTGGAAGGCAATCAGAAGAAGTGGGAAAGAGAGATGTTGGTCAGGGCTAACCATTATTCAGCAGTAGCAGCAGCTTCATGTGTTTGAAATCACTTTGTGGTTTTTCCAGTTTGATTTTTATTTTCTGTTGGACTAAACACTTGCCACTCTTGTTTTGAAGTTAAGGATAATAAAGAGTAGCGTTCTTGGACATCACATTACTTTAATACCTCATTGTTATAATTAATGTCATCCAGAAATCTTTCAAAAGAAGGAATATATTATAATAACACTCAGGAAAAGTTTACTGTTCCAGGGTCCATTGCAGATTTTTAAGAAGACCATCCTTAGAGTTTTGCTTGCTTTAAGGGAAGGTAAATCTTCTTCTTCCGAAGTATTTATAGATAATTCTTAATAACCATGCCAATGAAGGCCTGATATATCCTATGTGAATGTGTTACACAGATAACTTCCCCCATCACTAAATCCTTTTTACTAAGATGTCTCGCTTATCAAATAGTTAACTCAAATAACATATCTGTTGGTGAAGTTGGAGTCATATAGGCAGGTTCATATCTGACCTTATGCTCTGTTAGTTATGTGACCTTGAACATATCACCTAACCTTGTGAGCCTTGTTTTCTGATTTGTAAATATGTGACCATTAAGAATTATGAAGGGGCTGATATTTTGCCCTAATTGCAAGCTAACACGTTAACATGCCTCATTTTCATGAATGTTGGCAGAAAACACAAGACTAGAGGATCCAAGAAAAAAGGACATTTTATTGCTCATAGCAATAACAGTAGACAGAAGATCTTCATTTTCTTGTGCCTCATTTGGCACAAAGCAATGCAATTAGAAATATTGAGAATCCAGAGGTATAAGGGACTTTAATATTAAAATTTACTATTTTCCACTATTTTTCTTAAGAACCGTGTTTCATGCCCATTCTTTTTTATCCCTAAATACCATTTGTCTTATTCAGTCTTTCCATATTCTTTTGCCAGAGGTCGCCAGAAAATGTGTCTGTTTTTTCAGAGGAAAGGCTTAGAGGATCTACATATTTCTTATAAACTTCAAAATTTATTAATGTTTATTTTCCAGAGGTACCTGGTGTCTCTAAGTACTAAGACTTAGTGGATTCTTTGACATGAAGGTCTTACTTGTTGGCTTGCTCTCTGAACACTTAGATTTTATTTTTTTACCATCTTCTAAATGAAAGTATCACTTTCCAACCATTTTCTGGCTTCTAGAATTTTATTGATATGAAATGTTTGTTATATCTACTCTGTTTGTTTTTTTCTTTGTAGGTGGATGTCTATTTTATTCCTTCACTCTAATTTAAATAAATTTTCAATAGAATGCACAGATTAGGCCCGGCGCGGTGGCTCATGCCTGTAATTCCAGCACTTTGGGAGGCCGAGGCAGGCGGATCACCTGAGGTGCGGAGTTCCAGACCATCCTGACCAACATGGAGAAACCCCATCTCTACAAAAAATACAAAATTAGCTGGGCTTGGTAGTGCATGCCTGTAATCCCAGCTACTCGGGACGCTGAGGCAGGAGAATCGCTGAACCCCGGGTGGCGGAGGTTGCCGTGAGCCGAGATTGCGCCACTGCACTCCAGCCTGGGCCACAAAAGCGAAAGTCCGTCTAAAAAAAAAAAGAATGCACGGAATAATAAAAAGTTTCTACAAGCATGAGGTCTATGTTCTGAGACATTATTAGCATTTTTCTACCCTCTCAAGTTCCAAGGTATGTTTGTAACTACAAACCTAACACAAATGGCTCTGTGGTATTTAATTATTTTATCTTAACTTGTTCTTTCTTTTCTAGAGATAATAACAACAAAAAAACTTGTTTCTTTTGCTGTGGAGAACTGGTGACACAAATGTCTTTTTTTCTAAAATTTTTAAAGGGCCATAATTACAATATTAAAATATTTAATTGATCTATATATGCACACCCACACACATATGTATACACACACATACATACACACACATATATGCACACCACAATTTTTTCATTCATCTGTCAGTGAACACTTAAGTAGTTTCCATGTCTTGTCTATTGTGAGTAATGCTGCAACGAACATGGGAGTGCACATATCTCTTCAAACTATTGATTTTGTTCCTTCAGATATATATCCAGAAGTGAGATTGTTGGGTTATACGGTAGTTCTATTTATAATTTTTTGAGGAAACTCCATACTGTTTTCCATAACAACTGTATCAATTTGCATCACCACCTTGTTCATAGTATACAAGCGTTCCCTTTTCTCTATCTCTTTGCCAAATTTGTTATATCTTAACTTTTTCATAGCAGTCATCCTAACAGGTGTGAAGTAATAATTCATTCTGGGTTTGAATAACATTTCCTGGTGATTAGTTGAGCATCTTTTTCATGTACATGTTGGTCGTTTGTATACTTATTTTGGATAAATGTCTATTCAAGCGCTTTCTCCCATTTTTAGTTGAATTATTTGTTTTTGATATTTGTTTGTTTGACTAATTTTTGCTATTGAGTTGTATGAGTTTCTTACATATTCTGGATATTAAAACCTTATTGGACATATGGCTTGCAGATTGTATTAGTCTGTTCTCACACTGCTATGAAGAAATACCTGAGATTAGGTAATTTATAAATGAAAGAGGTTTAATTGACTCACAGTTCCACATGGCTGGGGAGGCTTCAGGAAATTTACAATCATGTTGGAAGGTGAAAGGGAAGCAGGTGCCTTCTTCACAAGCCAGCAGAAGGGAGAAGTGTGAGTGAAGGAGGAACTTGCCAAACACTTATAAAACCATCAGATCTCACGATAACTCTCTAACCATCATGAGAACTGCATGGGGGAAACAGCCCCCATGACCCAATCACCTCCCATCTCTCAAAATATCTGTGATGTGGTTTGGCTTTGTGTCCCTCCCAAATCTCATCTCTAATTGTAATCGAGGTGTTGAGAAAGGACTACAGTTTGAGATGAGATTTAGATGGGGACACAAAGCCAAACCATATCACAGATATTTTATTTACTCTATAACAGTGAGGTAAAATTTATTTTCTTTTCATTTAGTTGATTGTTTCTTTGCCTTGCAGAAGCTTTAACTTGATATAGTCCCACTTACTTATTTTTGCTTTTGTTTCTTGTGCTTTTGGTGTTGTATCCAAAAGGTCATTGCAAAGAGCATTGCCAAAACCTTTTACCTTATGTTCTTTTCCCCTGCTTTTATAGTTTCAGAGCTTGCATTTAAGTTTAATCTATTTCAAGTTAATTTTTATGAGTGATGTACAATAGCCATCTAATTTTATTTATTTTAATGAAGATAGCCAATTTCCCAACACCATTTATTGAAGAGATTATCATGTCCCCATTTTCTGTATTGTTGACACTCTTGTCAAATATTAGTTGACCATATATGCCTGAGTTTATTTCTGAGTTGTTCATTCTATTGCAATGGTCTATGTGTCTGTTTTTATGCAAGTACCACACTAGCTTGATTACTGTAGCATTGTAATGCACTTTGAAATTAGAAAGTGTGATTACTCCAGATTTGTTCTTCTTTCTCAAGATTGCTTTGGCTACCTTGAATCTTTCCTGATTCAATACAAATTTTGGAATTTTTTTCTTATTTCTCTGAAGAATGCCATTGGGATTTTGATAAGGATTGCATGGAGTCTATAGTTCTTTTTGAGTGGAATGGCCATTTTTATAATATTAATTATATTACAATGTTAATAATGAACACAAGCTATCATTCTATTTATTTGTATTTTCTTCAATGTCTTTAATCAATATCTTATAGTTTCCAGAGTACAGATCTTACACCTCCTTGGTTAAATTTATTTTTAATTACATTATCTTGTTCTGAGTCTCTGCCCACAGTATCTCTGAGTTAAGATCCAGGTATTAGGTGGTCTGCCCAAATCTTAGAGCCAGAATGTGATAACAGTAAGAACTTGATTCTGAATCTTTTTAATTTAAATTTCCTGCTTTTTATGTTATTAAAAAAAACCTATATCACAAAATCTCCTTACCTCATCTTTTTATCTACCTCTACCTCTTTCCATGTATTTTTTGACGTATCTCTCAAATTACATGTGAATTCTGTCTGGGCTACACTCCATATTGGTCCCAGGTTATATATCTAAAATCTTCCATTCTCCATGAAGTACTGAAATTAAGATATTCTGGTAAATACGTATTCCCACAAAGATTCACTGCACAGAGTTTAAATTATATGTGTGATTCTTCTATCAACAGCTTCACTAACTTACAGAGTTAAAACTGTCAATTTTGCCTTCAAAACATCTCTTGAATCTATTCATTTATTTCCATTTTTACCACCCTTTATCTTTAGGGTCACATTATCTCTGCAATGGATACTTCAATTGCTCCTTAAATGGTCTCCAAACACCACTCTGATGCAACTCCAAACTGTTCTCCATACTATATCCAAGGCAAAGATTTTGAAATATAAGTATGATAATTGTTATATTCTGTCTAAAATATTTTGTTGGGTTCTCATTGCTGGTGTAATAACTTGACCAAGAGGCTTTCACATAATTTATCCCTAAGTTATCTCCAAAGTCTTATTGCCCTTGTGCCTCCTCATTCTCTCTCAGTCAAGATACACCAGTCTTCTTTCAGTCTTTTCTACTTTTTTTCTCCCTCCATCTGTGTGTTGATCTCCCTTTCAGAAATATTCTTCCTTGTTCTTTTTGCGTTGATGATTCAGACTCTGAATTCCATTCATTTGAGTATCACTTCCTAGGGACACTTACCCTGGCAAGTGGAAATGTTTCCATTTTTAGCTGTCACAATAGCTACATCTCTTGTGTAGCACTTACATTTATTATGTCATATTTTCAAGAGATCTGTTTTCTCTAACAGACTGTAAGCCCCATAAAGACATCAGTAGTGTCTTTTGAACATTTGAAAGTACCCAGTGCCCAGGTGAATATATTGCTTAGAGTAGAAATTATTTGATTGCCAAAAAGTATTAATATTCCATGTTGACACACCAATTCCGATCTCATGAAAGTGACACTAATTATATGGCTCTTGCTTCAGAATATTTGGAAGGTCCTCTCTAATCCTGTATAGCACAAGTTTTTGAGTTTTGACATTTCACCAGTTATCTCTGAAGCCTTTGAAATAACAGGAAAAAAATTCAAGACTTCCAATACAGGGGATTTCTCCCAGAAGTAGCTTCTTTTAGAGGCTCTTACCCAAAGTTTCAGAGCTATTTATTGTACTAGACTGTGGTCTAAATGTACAATTACCATTATCTACCATACTCAGTGTATAGAAAATGTACAGTTCATTTCAAGTTACATCACACCAAGCATCCCTACACTTTGAATAAAGTAGGAGATAAACCTGCCTATACCAACTATTAAATCTATTCTCTTCATTCTCTGATCACATGCTTAAATAAATATCCAGTACCAAAAACAATAATGACAACAAGAATCAACAATCTTCAGACTCTGGACAAAAAGTATCTTAATTCAGACTTGTGGAAAGTACATAAAACACATTTCTCCACTTTTCCAGGTCACAATTTTGGAAAAATAAATATATAACCAATGTGCACTTTAATAACATAAAACTACATGGAATCTGAATGTGGCTCCATAAGACTTTCAGGACTTCCAATGAATAAGCATTTGACTTGTATTTATATATTAAGAAATAATGAGAGAATCTGTTTCTCACAGACTCAGTCTTAAAAAGGCATGAATCCTCAAGGTTGTGCACTTAAATGACCCGGAGAATGAATGCCTCATTAAATTTTGCACTCTAGATGATTGCCTTGCTTCACACTAGTGCTGATGCTGCCTGAATGGCATCATCGAATGGTATTTTGAGGAGTTTATAAAAGCTAATTGATAGAATTAGTACAAATAGGAATATTTACATTTGAAATTATTCTTGAAGATATAATTTTACTATGTTTGATGGTGAAAGTCAATGTGAACAAGCCTTTTAAAGATAGATAGTTTTAAAAGTCAATAGAGTGATTTCTGCTTCCAATATAGATAGTGTAACAATGATTCAATCTACTCTACTACCTGAAACAATTAAAAACTTAAAAAAATACATGAGGCAAAAGTTTTAAGACATAAAGCATCAGGCAAGAAAGGATAGTGATCGCCGAAAAGTGAAAAACAAATGAAATATGAGTTATTATTGTTTCTTATAATTGCTGGGAGAGTTTTTCTGAGCAATGCCATGAAAGTGTAAAGCCAGGTAGAATGAGGAAGACCCACTAAGTTGAGAAGAAAAAGCTGACAGCCCACAGAGAACGTGACATTAGAGTTTACAGGACAGTACTGGAGATGAGAGATATTTAGAGAGAAAGTGTCTGTTCCTACTAGGGAAACGTAGATCCATGGGACATTGGGTAGAGCATCCCCAAGAGTGCCTTATCTTGGAAGTGGTACAGTGATCAACTATTGTATTGTGACTGGAAGAGTTTCAGGGATATGAGATGTTTAATACTAAAAACAGGACAGTCACAGACAAACCGGGACACTTAGTCACTACAGCTGTGAGGGAATAATTTGCCCCCAACTAATGATAATATCTTATTGCTTAATACATTTTAAACACAACCCCAAATGGTTACACTGTTTCAAAATCACTGTGTCACAAATCAAATCTCAAGAATAAATATATATGGAAATCCTATATCTGACAACATAAAATTTATAAAATTAGTAATTGGAAGCAATAATAACTGATTGTCCCCAAATAATTGTCCCCAAAACAATGTTAGATACCAAACTGCAGGTTGAGAATGCTCAGAGAACACTGAGCAGGATAAAAACAAACCAACAAAAACAGAAACAACGACAACAGCAAAAGTAAGACTACACCTAGGCATATCATATGCAAAGCACAGAAAATCTAAAGTAAATAAGTCTTGAAAGAAGAAAGAGAAAACAAAGCATTAGGTATAGGGAGTCAACAATGAGAATAACATCTGACTTCTGCTAATCATGTAAGCAAGAAGAGAAGAGAGCAAAATATTTAAAATGTTGAGAGACAAAAACAAACAACAAAAAAATCCACCTAGAATTCTGTATTCTGTGGAATTATCCTTCAAAAGTTAAGGAGAGATGAAATCTTTCTGAGACAAACATTGAGGGAATTTGTTATGAGTAGACTTATCTTGCCAGAAAATTTTAAAAAGTTCTTCAGGGATAAGAATAATAGGGAAGAAATATTTCTACATAAAGAGAGGAAGAGAATTAGAGAAGGAATAAGTGAAGGTAAAATGAAACTTTTTAAAATTCTTAATTGATCTAATAGATAACAGTGTTCACAATAATAATATTAATAGCAACAATGTTTTCAATGATTATACAATGTCAATGTATACAAATGACAGCAATGACACAAGGGTTGAAAAGGAGGAATTTGGAATATTTGTACTTGCACTACATATGAAACCGTATGGTGTTTTTTGAAAGTAGATTCTCTTTAGCTGTAAATGTCTATTGTAAACTCCAGGGTAATATTTTTCATTTTTTTGTTTTTCACTTTAAAAAGTAAAAAATAAAGTTTAATTGATATGCTGAGACTGGAGAGATAATGGAATGTTATAAAATGCTCTATTAAAACCACAAAAGGCAGGAAATGAGTGTAAAAAATAGAAACAAAGAAGGGCAACAAAGAAAACCATAACATATACAGAAGATATTATTCCACCTACATTAATCACCATTTTGAATGTCGATGAGCTTTACCAGTTAAAAGACAGAGATTTTTGGAGTGAAAAAAAATAATGCCCAACTATATGTCGTCTAAAAGAAACCCATTTTAAATATAGATACACACAATGATAAAAAGGAAAGTAATGGACCAAGATATGAGGTAATGCAATTCAGAAGAAAGCTGGGTAGCTTTATTAATTTCAGAATTAAAGTTGTTATAGAAATGGAAGAGGCTAGACTCTTGTATTAATCTGTGGTTGGGTCTTTTCTAGAATGTTACAAAAAAAGCTAATTGAGTGATAGTGTTGAGAATAGTGGTGAGACGGTGGTTCAGATAAAGAACTATGAAATTTAAGCTAGAAAAGGGAGTATTGCATTGAACAAGAAAGGATTAATGGACACAAAATAAGATGATCTAGGGAATCAAGGTTGGTGTGAAGTAAAATAAACTATAGGAAGAATAGCTTTAAGGAAGAGACAAAAAATAGAAGCTAGTAGTTGAGATGTTTAAAGTTAACATTTCAAAAAGTGAGCAGTTTGAACATTGAGAAGATCAAGGATCTAGCCATGAATTTAGTCTCTAGAGATTGAAAAAAAGTAATAAGATTTATTTTTGCCTATGTAGCAGGTGCAGTGCTGGATATATTTATTATATTTTTTTCTATTCATGACAAATTTGTGAGTTTAGTATTACTATAATATTTTTAAAAATTTATTTTGAGGCAGGTTCTCACTCTGTTGTCCAGGTTGGACTGCAGTGGCACAAGCATGGCCCACTGTAGTCTTGATCTCCTGGGCTCCAGTGATGCTCCTGCCTCAGCCTCCTAAGTAGCTTGGACTATAGGAGCATGTCACCATACTCAGCTAAATTTTTTTAGTTTTTGTACACACAGGGTCTTGCTGTATTGTATAGGCTGTTCTTGAACTCCTGGGCTTAAGTTTCCTCCTGCCTCTGCCTCTCAAAGTGTTGTGATTACAGCCATGAGCCACTGTGCCAAGGCTAATATAATATTTATACTTCATTAAAATAACATGATAACATATGCTATATATTATTATATAACACTATATATTAATTATGATAGTTATTATACTACCAAAGAAGAGGAAAAACTGAAAACTGAGAGCAGTATTTTAGATCAGCTGTTTATTTGGATATTACAATCCTCTAAGATGAAGGCAGAGAGTAAAGTGGAGAGAGAAATCCTAAATTAATTGTGAAATATTTGGTATTCAGGGTGTGTAGCAGTAAAACAAGGAGGAGAGTTAGAAAACCAAGTTGCTAAAAAGTCTAATGCCTGAAATGTGTATGAGTTTTATGTAAGGATGGAGAAGTAATAATCCCTAAGCAGTGGTTGAGAAACAAATAGGAAGTTAACCTCACCTTTTGGTCCTAAGGTATGGAAACTTATTTTCAGTCAGGGAAAAAGAAGAGGACATTCTATGAAGAGGTTGAGGATGAAGGGGAGTTCTTATATCATAAAATAGACTTCATAAGAGCACAATGTAAAGAATATGAAGGAGAGGAGGTTCTGCAAAGAAATGTGTAATGTTAGCATAACACTATGTGAATACAACTTGGAAAGTTAGCAGAGGATGCAGGAAGAACAGCCAAACTCCCTGCAAGGTTGTAGAAGGGTTTCCGTAGTCCCTTAGTGTATGGGTTATCAGTGATATGGCTTCTAAAGTCTCAAGGAAACCAAATACACACCTTTTCTTATTAAAGCCTCCTTTACATTTATAATTGATCCGTGGACGTGAGAAATAAACAATTTCCAGGTTTTGCCTTCTTTATTTAAAAATACAAAAGAAAAAACATAAAACAAAATAACAACAACAACAAAAATAGATTTAGCTCTTTTATAGAGCGAGTTCCTTCAGACTTCTTGTGATTATAAGGAAAAGATCTTGACATCATTCACAGAACTGCAGACCTAATGTGAATAGCCAAATACCTTTGGAATTCTTACTATGTTATTAAGAAAAAAAAGCTACCTTCCTTTGTTTAGTTTGGTTTTTTGTAACTTGCAACCTGAGGTAATTCTTTCCAGTAGAAAAAAACAGAAACAAACTTGCAACCTACATAATTGTATCCAGTATAATTTCCAGTATAATACTTTTTATCCAGTATAATTTCCATGCTCTTTTTAGGGAGTTAATTGTTCCCCCTTTTATACTTTTTCATCTCATATAATTATTTTTTCATACTTGTCTTAGAGTAGTTGTACAATGTATAGCTATTTACCTTCTTGCACAAATAGACCAGGCATTTTTCTAAGTCCTTATCATAGTATCTAGTAGGTTATAAGAAGCCTGTAGATTTGTTGAATGAGTAGATAAATGGTGAGTATAATGGAGACCTATAGGTTGGTCTCCAAGACTCACTTTTGAGAATTGTCTTTCCTGTTACCCATATATGGCTACTATATCAGTTATTCTGCTAAAGAAAATAATCTCAATCCTACACCTCAAATAACTAATCCAGAGATGAGACTCTTCATAGTTTCAGACCTATCATAGTACTTACCTGGGAATTTATAGCATGAAATTGAGACAAAAGAGCATGTGGAATCGTAGATGCACAATCATACTACTGACGTTAACCCAGTGGAACAATTTGTGAATTCTTTCTGCTAAGGACCAGAAACTAGCCTAATTCCCATGTTTCCTAGTGCTTGGCTGATTAATATGTCTTGGGATTCGGTGAAATACTGATGACCCTTTCAAGCAAATGTATTTGTGGTCTAAGTTGGCCAGAAGACATTCCTATTCTTCACAACCAAATGAAATTTAGTAATTAGGATAAAATGAGGTACAGTCTGAATATGGGAGAACATGTATAATTTCAATATCTAGTCATTATTGCACATATTAAGTACAAGAGAACATTGTGAGTAGACATCTGGAAATAAAATATTTTAAGAATTGTATCTCAAGAAGTGGGGTCAGGTGACAAGTTTGAAATACAATCTTAGTTCTAGTTGGGTAAGGAATTTAATGCAAGACTCTACTTAACACCACTTCTTAGAAGTGGAGAGAACTCCCAACACCCAATCCTCAGATAGGCAAGCCCATATATGACCATATAAGCAACTATCACAAAACCACAGGATTTGCCAGGCATGAAACCCAAAATAGAACTCAAGAAATTGAGCTATGAGGCCCACACTCTAACCACTAACACCACTCCCTTCCTAAAGTACATTTAGTGTGAAATAGTTTTTTGGTTTTCTTTCATGCTTGCAGTCAACTAAAGTAGGCTGGAAAAATTAAAAACAGCTCACACACTTAAAAAATGCACTTTTCCTTCCCTTTAAGGACTTTGAAACTAAAAAAAAAATAATAATTTAAGAAATTTCATGGACATTAGAAACCAAAAATGTAGTTTTCTACTAATGGAGACCTATTATCTGTACATGAAATTAGACTATTTTTCATCTCTTTGAAAAATAGCGTCTTTTAGAGGTACTGTTCATAAGGAGCTTATTTTCTTCAGATTCTCTGGTGAGACAAACAGTGACAGGGTAAAATTATTAAAAAATATACAACTAACTTTTACATTTTAAGTTATCTCATACTATTAATGTGTAGCATAGTTTTTAGTTTTCAAGAGTAAAGGTAAATAAGCATTTTTCCAAGCAGAGAATTCAGAGGTTAAGGCAGTTTGGTGTCTAGAGATTCAGTAATTCATGAAAGAGCCTCTTTTTTCCCTTTCCATTTCCTGTTTTCAAACTCCTTCCACTAGCACCATTCAACCAAAGAGTAATACTGTGCTTCGGCACAAATAGCTAAAAGTGACATTAATTATTTTATTTATTTACTTTTTGTTTGTTTGGGCAGCCTGCCTGCAGACACAGGGACTTGGCGAGCTTCATTGCCTTGTAGATGTGCTAACTTTAATTTCTTTTTCTAACAGAGATGATAGCTTTAATGACACTGACTTAAGTTAAGCAAAAGATTTGACTCCCTTGTGTTAATTGAAAATATTTGTCTAACTCAAGGCTAAGAATTCCAAATAAAATTCTCTATGATCATTTATATATTTATCACATTTTAAAACCTTAGTAGAAAACAAGTGATTAAATATATATTTTTAAATTTCAACAAAATACCAACAACGAATAATTTTGTTTTAGTGTTCAAAAAGACTATGATATTTTAAAATGCTGTTTAGCGCCCATCGTTGCTTTTATTTGTAAAATGTATATCATGTTCTTGTAAGTATACTTATGCTAATATTTAGTAGGATCAAGTGTTAGTAGTCAGTTGTAATGCATTTCCTTACTGAAAAATAATGAAGTCTTTTCAAACTAAATATTTTCACCCAAATGGATTTTGTATAGTAGAAAAAGATGTGAATAAAAAGTAACAGATATGAAATTTAAGTTGAACAATCATAAGTAGTAATATTTAGTACATCCTAAACCTGAAAAGGGTCGTTCTAGGGTATGGTCTTTGATTTCCCAGAGTTCATGCCTAGAGTATTTGACTTTGGTGTTTCAAACCTCACATTCTTTTCCTCACCTCAGACCAGCTGAGCTTTCAAACTTTTGAATTCCTCTTTCATAATTTCAGCCTTTCATGGTGCTTTGAAATGCATATTTTCCAGAAATAGAGTATTTGTCACAAAGAAAGAAGTTAGTTTGGTTTCATGATCAGAATTTTTCCGCCATATTTAGACTGTCCTATAATAACTCATCCTTGAAGCAATGGAACTGAATTTCTAGACCCACTTCATCCTAGGTGGAATTTTCCATATCCTTTTGCCTGCTTAGATTCAATAGTTTTTGTAACAACTCTACTTTATTAATTTTAAGGCTTGCCCATTCATCAGGATACATTTAATTTTAAGATAACATAATTTTTCCATTGCAGTTTATGCCTTTATAATATTTTCCACTGTGTCATATTTTGACAAGAGTTTTTCTGAATATGGTAAAGTTAATTTGCCAAACTAGATATCAAAAAACTGAACATTTATTGACAGAGATTTTGTTTTCCTCTTTTCTTTTTTAAGTCTAGGAGGTAATGTAATGTGTGGCACATAGTTGTATGTCTGCAATGAATATTTGTTCAATGCCTGAATTAATAGTAAAAAAAAATCTATGGTTTTTTAAAGTAAAATATATTTTAAAGTAAAATATACTTATTTTTAGTTAAATTTTATTATCTCCATTCCTGTAAATCAGTATCTTTCAATCTTTTCACTCCAAGATCCATGTATGAACTTTCCAAGGCAAATGTGAGAGGACAATTTTATTCCTCAATCTCATTAAAAGACAACTGTGGTATTGGTAGCTTCAGCTAAAACATATTGTACACGTGTAATCAACTCCATGTCCATCCTACATGTCTCCAACATAGTTTACAGCTTGTTTTTCATTTCTCCTTCAAACACTGGCAAAAGATATGGGAAAAATACATAATATCACTGTATAAGTACAGTTAGGAAGTACTTCAGTTATTAACCTAGAGATGTACTCTGATCAAAAGGGAAAAGATGATCCCAAATTACACCAAAAGAATGAAGGAAATATTCTAAAATCTCTTCATTTAAAAGGAGTAGTGATACTGTTCTGAAAAATATAGTTAAATTTTCCACACATTTGGTAATATTATCCAAGAAGCTATGCTTCTCAGCCTGATTCTCAAAGGCTTGATTTTGAATGAGTTATTTGTCTAGCCTATAAATTAAATGTCATTCTGCTTCTTTCCTGGAAGATTAGATGAGTTTTAACCATTCCAAGTATTCATATTCTTATAAAATGTTAAGCTTTTCAGCTGAAATGTATTATTTATTTAACATATAATTGTACGTAGATTTTAACGTCACTTATTATTTTAAAGCGTGTTTGATACGCTTGGTATATCTAGATGAGACAGAATTCCTTCATGCATACTCACATTATTATCTCCTCATTCAAATTGCAAGTCATGTGTCCTCCCCAAGGTAGTTGAAAAAAGCTTTTATAAAATAGTCTTTATGTCATATATATAAAATATATATATAATATAATTATCTTGTATTACCATATCTGTAGCTTAGTATTCAACAAACTTAATCAAGATGCCTTGATGATCCAAAGTCCTCATGTCTTCCAGGAGTGACCCTATATTTAAATATTCAAAAACATAAACAAGTACTGCCATCTTCCTTGCATATGGAGAAGGGCCTCCAAATATGTATATGGATATCCCTCTGCAAATATTTTATTGGACAGAGAGGGAGTGTACATGGGATACCTCTTGTATCTAAGCAGCCCACTCTCAAACTCTTTTCTAAAGTTCTCTATATTCTCATCAGTACTCCGAGTTGTGTGGCTTTTTCCTTTTCTCCAGCTTTCTTTCCAAGAACACATACCACCTCATTGCCTGCTATGATCAGCAATTTTTAATGTAATATTTCTTCCTTTTTTAAAAAATTAATTATTAGGCATCTTTTTCTTCTTTCTCTCTCTCTCCCTCGCTCTCTCTCTCTCTATCTCTCTCCCTCATTATACTTTAAGTTCTAGGCTACAAGTGCAAATCAAACAACCCCATCAAAAAATGGGCAAAGGATATGAACAGACACTTTTCAAAGGAAGACATTTGTGCAGCCAACAGACACGTGAAAAAATGCTCATTATCACTGTCATCAGAGAAATGCAAATCTCTCTCTTTTTTTTTTTTTTTTTTTTTTTTAAGAGAAAAAGTTCTCACTGTGTTGCCCATGCTGGATTCCATCTCCTGGGCTCAAGGGATCTTCCTGCCTCAGCCTCCCAAGTAGTTGGGACTATAGGCATGCACCACCACGCCTAGCTGACATCCTTGTCTTTTTAAAGGTCCTAACCAGTTCCACCACAAAGAAATATCATGTTGCCTGACATCACCTCATTCTTTGCCTATCATTATGTTGCTGAAGCCTCCACCACTTCTTCTTCTTTCAGGTATAAATCATAACCCCAATTCTTTACTTGATAAATATCTGAGGAAAACCTACTACCACATCTCTGTAGATTTATTAAGAAGACCAAATTAACTCTGTTTTTCTTTAGTCTAAATTGTGTCCAGAAACCTTGGTTTTCAAAATTACAATTTATCTTTATTGTTTTCCTTAAGAAAAGAAACAATCTTACCAGCAAAACTGTAAACTTCTCAAGAGAAATATTTCTTATTATAGATATGGTTTGTTGAATGCCAGGTAGATAGTTATGAAGAATTTATAACATTCAACAATACTTTTTTGAGATAATGGCACAAAATAAACGGAAACAAAGTAAGTAAAATTATAACTTAAATACACTGAAAGACTATGTTGTGTATTAATTTGCTTCCTTTCCATACTATGTCCAAATAATTTCTGAAATATATTTATTAAACCAATGTTTAATGATTGTCATTAAACATTTTATGTATTTTGATGTATTCCAGTATTTTACAACGTTTATGTAAAATCATATCAAAATTGAAGTTTCTTATTTTGTAATTTGTGAATGTGGAGAACAATGGATCATTAACATTGATAAAATCATTCCATAAACCACTTCATCCTCAGAAAACTGCATTTTACTGAGTAAAATAGACTCAGTTTTTCAGTGTCTATATCTTACAGCAACCCAGAAAATCACTCTGATAATTGCCAAAGTAGTTTCTGGCATAGGGAAATAGACTTGGAATCAAACATTACTCTGTACACTAGAAGTATTGCCAAATTTGTGAGGAAATATTAATAACTGACAATACAAATTTAATGTATTTATTTGATATATACAGTCCCAAGAGGAAATAGATGACTTTTTAAAATATTTTGACTAATTTCACGTTCAAGGGTATATTGCAGGTTTGTTATATAGGTAAACTCATGACTCAGGGGTTTGGTGTACAGATTGTTTTATTACCTGGGTACTATGCATCTTACCTGACAGTTGCTTTCTTTTCTTTCTCAGCCTCACCCTCCTCTCAACTTCCTCCCTCAAGTATACCCCAGTGTCTGTTGTTCACTTCTTTCTCCATGCTTTCTCACAATTTAGCTCTCACTTATAAGTAAGAACATGCAGTATTTGATCTTCTTTTCCTGTGTTAGTTTGGTAAGGATAATGGCCTACAGTTCCATCCATGTTCCTGTAAAGGACATGATCTCATTGATTTGTATGGCTGCATAGTATTTCATGGTGTATAAGTACCACATTTTCTTTATCAAGTCTACCATTGAGTAAAGCAGTGAATTCATTTGCACTCCTGCCAGCAGTGTATAAGTGTTCCCTTTTTGCCACAACCTTATCAGCATCTGTTATTTTTTGACTTTTTTATTAATAGTCATTCTGACTCATGAAAGATGGCATCTAATTGTGATTTCCATTTGCATTTCTCTAATGATTCGTGATATTGAGCATTTTTCATATGTTTCTTTACCACATGTATGTCTTCTTTGGAAAAGTTTCTGTTCATGCCCTTTGTCTACTTTTGAATGGGTTGTTTATTTATCGCTTGTATGTTTGTTTAAGTTCCTTGTAGATTCAGGATATTACACCTTGGTCAGATACATAATTTGCAAATATTTTCTCCCATTCTTCAAGTTGCCTATTTTACTCTGCTGATAGTTTCTTTTGCTGTGCAGAAGCTCTTTAGTTTAATTCGGTTGCATTTGTCCATTTTCATTTGTGTTGCAATTGCTTTTGGCATTTTCATCATGAAATCTTTGCCAGTTCCTATGTCCAAAATGGTATTTCCTAGGTTATCTTCCAATTTTTTATAGGATTATATTTTATAATTAAGCCGTTGATCCATATGGAGTTGATTTTTGCATAAGTTTTAAAGAAAGGGACCAGGTTCAATCTCCTGCATATAGCTAGCCAGTTATCCCCACATCATTTATTGAATAAGAACTTCTTTCCCTGTTGCTTATTTTTATCAGTTTTGTCAAAGATCAGATGGTTGTAGGTGTGTGGATTAATTTTAAGGTTCTCCATTCTGTTCCATTGGTCTATGTGTCTGTTTTTGTACCAGTACCATGCTGTTTTGGTTACTGTTGCCTTGTAGTTCAGTTTGAAGTCAGGCAATGTGATTCCTACAGCTGTGACACCATTGCTTAGGATTGACTTGGCTATTTGTGCTCTTTTTTTGGTTCCATATGAATTTTAGAATAGTTTTTTTTTTTTTTTTTTGTAGTTCTGTGAAGAATGTCATTGGTAGTTTGATAGGAAGAGCTTTGAATCTATAGATTACTTTAGGCAGTATGGACATTTTAAGGATATTAATTCTTCCTATCCATGAGCATGAAATCTTCTTTCACTCGTTTGTGTCATCACTGATTTGTTTGATCAGTTTTTTGCAATTTTCATTATAGAGATCTTTCACCTCCCTGGTTTTCTGTATTCCTAGGTACATTATTCTTTTTGTGGCAATTGTGAATGAGATTGCATCCCTGATTTGGCTCTAGACTTGGGTGCTGTTAGTGTATAGGAATGCTACTGATTTTTGTACACAGATTCTGTATCCCAAAATTTTGCTCAAGTTGCTTTTGGGCTGAGACTATGAGGTTTTCTAAATATAAAATCATGTTGTCTGCAAGCAGAGATAGTTTTACTTTCTCTCTTCCTATTTGGATGCCTTTCATTTTCTTACTTTTGCCTGATTGCTCTGGCCAGGACTTTCAATACTATATTGAATAGAAGTGATGGGAGTGGGTATCCTTGTCTTGTTCCAGTTTTCAAGGGGAATGCTTTCAGCTTTTGCCCATTCAGCAAGATGTTGGCTGTGGATTTGTCATAAAAGGTTGTTATTATTTTGAAGTATGCTCCTTCAATGCCTGGTTTATTGGGAGTTTTAACATGAAGGAATGCTGAATTTTATTGAAAGCCTTTTCTGCATCTACTGAGATAATCATGTAGGTTTTGTCTTTAGTTCTGTGTAAGTGACGAATCACATTTAGTGATTTGTGTATGTTGACCCAAACTTGCATCCCAGTGATAAATCCTACTTCATCATTCTCAGTATTTTGCTGAGGATTTTTGCATCTACATTCGAGGTTATTGGCCTGAAGTTTTCTTTTTCTGTTGTTGTTGTGTCTCTGCCAGGTTTTGCTTTAAGGATGATGCTGGCCTCATAGATAGAATTAAATGGGGAGGAGTCCCTCCTTTTCAATTTTTTTGAATAGCTTCAGTAGGAATAGTACCAGCTCTTCTTTGTTCATCTGGTAGAATTTGGGTGTGTATCCACCTGGTCGTCGGCTTTTTTTGTTTGTTTGTTTTTTGGTTGGTAGTCTATTTATTACTAATTCAACTTCAGAGCTCATTATTGGCCTCTTCAGGGATTCAATTTCTTCCTGGTTCAGTCTTGGGAGGATGTATGTGTCCAGGAATTTATCCATTTCTCCTTGATTTTCTAGTTTGTGGGCATAGAGATTTTCATAGTAGTCTCTGGTATTTATTTGCATCTCTTTGGGGTCAAGGGTAACGTCCCCTTTGTCATTTCTAATTGTGTTTACTTGGATCTTCTCTTTCTTCTTTATTAGTCTAGCTAGTGGTCTATCACTTATTAATTTTTTCAAAAAACAAGCTTCTGGATTCATTGATCTTTTATATAGTTTTCATATCTCTAGCTCCATTAGTTCAGCTCTGATTTTGGTTATTTCTTACATTCTGTTAGTTTGGAGTTGGAATTTTTTTTTTTTTTTTTTGACGCTTAAACTTTATCTTCATTTAGTTCTTTATTATAACATTTCATTTGCTTTTTTGTTTTCTATATTTAGTTTTCAACTGAAAATCTAACATGTTTATTGCATGAGAGATATACAATTTGCATGCATTTTTTCCTAGGATGTATCTCATGTGTTGTTTACTGTCTACATCACAAAATTGCCTACATTTGCTATCACTGTATTTTTTGTCTAACCTGGCTGGTGGATTTTCTACTTTCCAGATAAGAATAAGCCTTAGGATTCATCAATAAGCTCTTTACTCTCTACTTATAGAAGGTGTTTAGTCACTTATATTTAGAATTTGAATAAAAATCTTCAACTTTAATGTCTAAATCATGTATTAATAATTTCTGAGGCATTTATGACATGATTGAATAACTTTATATTGAGTAAAATTTAATCAATTCATGAGTGATTTGACAGGAACCACCTATGACGCTTAAAGCAGTGTTTTGCTTTATATTTTGGCTGTTTTTAAACAGGACCGGAGGCACCCAATGCACGCCTAAGTATTTACATATTTCACTTAATTTTTTTGTAAACTTAGCATGGGTGGAACTTCATTTGTCAATATCAATATTGACATTAAAATCAGTATAATTTTAAATTTGTAAGGGTGGAAGATCTGTGAAGCTCAATAGGCATCCCAGAGATTGGCAGCCATTCATGGTACTGTCTCTAATGCCAGGGGTACCAGCAGAGAGGGGAGAAAAGATACACTGGAGTCTCCCTATAGTTTATCTCTCAAGCTCTACTAATACCTATCATTGGCTATACCAGCCAAAAGCTGTTTAATACAGGAGCTTGAAAAATGATGCCTACAGGGGTCATTTACCACATGAAAGAAAGAGCAGCCAAAGAAATGGATCTGTAAGCAAACATGCCAGAACCAGCACAAACAGAAAGAAGAATTACAGATTTGGAAAGGATGAAACAATGTCATACCTTCATAAAACCCAAGATATCAGTTGAAAACCCATTAAAACTTATAAAACAGTTCTATATTGATGAAGGTTAACAACTGTTGTTTTGTTAATGAATACTAATCAGGGCAATCAGGCAAGAGAAAGAAATAAAGGATATTCAATCAGGAAAAGAGGAAGTCAAATTGTCCCTGTTTGCAGATGACATGATTGTATATTTAGGAAACTCCATCGTCTCAGCCCCAAATCTCCTTAAGCTGATAAGCAACTTCGGCAAAGTCTCAGGAGACAAAAGAATGTGCAAAAATCACAAGCATTCCTATACACCAATAACAGACAAACAGAGAGCCAAATCATGAGTGAACTCCCATTCACAATTGCTACAAAGAGAATAAAATACGTATGAATCTAACTTACAAGGGATGTGAAGGACCTCTTCAAGGAGAACTACAAACCACTGCTCAATGAAATAAAAGCGATGCAAACAAATGGAAGAACATTCCATGCTCATGGATAGGAAGAATCAATATCATGAAAATGGCCATACTGCCCAAGGTAATTTAAACATTCAATGCTATCTGCCCAAGGTAATTTACACACTCACTGCCATCCCCATCAAGTTACCAATGACTTTCTCCATAGAATTGGAAAAAAAAAAAACTACCTTAAAGTTCATATGGAACCAAAAAAGAGCCTATATTGCCAAGACAATCCTACGCAAAAAGAACAAAGCTGGAAGCATCATGCTACCTGACTTCAAACTATACTACAAGGCTACAGTAACCAAAATAGCATGGCACTGGTACCAAAACAGATATATAGACCAATGGAACAGAACAGAGGCCTCAAAAATAACACCACACATCTACAACCATCTGATCTTTGACAAACCTGACAAAAACAAGAAATGGTGAAAAGATTCCCTATTTAATAAATGGTGCTGGGAAAACTGGCTAGCCATATGTAGAAAGCTGAAACTGGATGCCTTCCTTACACCTTAGACAAAAATTAATTCAAGATGGATTAAAAACTTAAATGTTAGATGTAAAACCATAAAAACCCTAGAATAAAACCTAGGCAATACCATTCAGGACATAGGCATGGGCAAGGACTTCATAACTAAAACACCAAAAGCAATGGCAACAAAAGCCAAAATAGACAAATAGGATCTAATTAAACTAAAGAGCTTCTGCACAGCAAAAGAAACTACCATCAGAGTGAGCAGGCAACCTACAGAATGGGAGAAAATTTTTGCAAACTACCCATCTGACAAAGGGCTAATATCCAGAATGTACAAAGAACTTAAACAAATTTACAAGAAAAAAACAACCCCATCAACAAGTGGGTGAAGTATATGAACAGACACTTCTCAAAAGAAGACATTTATGCAGCCAAAAGACACATGAAAAAATGCTCATCATCACTGGCCATCAGAGAAATGCAAATCAAAACCACAATTAGATACCATCTCACACCAGTTAGAATGACGATCATTAAAAACTCAGGAAACAACAGGTGCTGGGGAGGATGTGGAGAAATAGGAACACTTTTACATGGTTGGTGGAAGTGTAAACTTGTTCAACCATTGTGGAAGACAGTGTGGCAATTCCTCAAGGATCTATAACTAGAAATGCCATTTGACCCAGCCATCTCATTACTGGGTATATACCCAAAGGATTATAAATCATGCTACTATAAAGACACATGCACACGTATGTTTATTGTGGCACTATTCACAATAGCAAAGACTTGGAACCAACCCAAATGTCCATCAATGGTAGACTGGATTAAGAAAATGTGGCACATATACACTATGGAATACTAAGCAGCCAGAAAGAATGATGAGTTCATGTCCTTTGCAGGGTCATGGATGCTGCTAGAAACCATAATTCTGAACAAACTATAACAAGGACAGAAAACCAAACACTGCATGCTCTCACTCATAGGTGGGAATTGAACAATGAGAACACTTGGACACAGGGTGGGGAACATCACACCCCGGGGCCTGTAATGGGGTGGGGGGTAGGGGAAGTGATAGCATTAGGAGAAAAACCTAATGTAAATGACAAGTTAATGGGTGCAGCAAACTAACATGGCACATGTATACCTATGTAACAAAACTGTACATTGTGCACATGTACCCTAGAACATAAAGTATAATAAATAAAATAAAATAAACCTCCAAAAAAAGAAAAAAAATTGGAAGAGGAAATTCCATTACATGGCAATAACTCCTACTGCTTCCATGCTAATTCCAGCACTTATGACTTTTATTCCTAATCCAACTTTACTCTTACTTCTTCTTTTAATACTACCACATGAGTGCGACTACTGCTTCTCTTACCACTAGTCAATGATGGCAATAAAGAGCAAGGGGTGATGAATGAAAAAAGCCTCAATGAAAAAAACAGAAAATCACCTAAAAATTAGAAAAAAATAAAATACATTAAAAACATATCATGTTCTTGGATTTTAAAAACTAAATTTTGCAAAACAAAAATTTAAACTAAATTAGTTTTATTTACTATAATTTCAAGCAAACTTGAGCAAAATGATACCAAAATTTATCTGGAAGAATAAAGGAGTAAAAATTCAAGACACATTTGTTTTAAATGTTGCTGTGATAAGTGGCTAGCCACATGTAGGAGAATGAAACTGGATCCTCATCTCTCACCTTATACAAAAACCAACTCAAGTTGGATTAAGGACTTAAATCTAAGACGTGAAATAGATAAAATTCTAGAAGATAACATTTGAAAAACCCTTTTAGACATTGGCTTAGGCAAGGATTTCATGACCAAGAACACAAAAGCAAATGCAATAAAAACAAAGATAAACAGGTGGGACATAATTAAACTATAGAGATTTTCCACAGCAAAAGGAACAGTCGGCAGAGTAAACAGACAACCCACAGAGTGGGAGAAAATCTTCACAATCTATACACTTGACAAATAACTAATTTCCAGAATCTACAACGAACTCAAACAAATCAGTAAGAAGAAAACAATCAATTCCATCAAAAAGTGAGCTATGAAAATGAATAGACAATTCTCAAAAGAATATACAAATGGCCAACAAACTTAGGAAAAAATGCTCAACATCACTAATGATCAGGGAAATGCAAGTAAAAACCAATATGTGATGTCAACTTACTCCTGCAAGAACGACCATAATGAAAAAAAAAAAACATAAATGTCTTCTTTTGAGAGATATCTGTTCACATCCTTCACCCACTTTTTGATGGGGTTGTTTGTTTTTTTCTTGTAAACTTGTTGGAGTTCATTGTAGGTTCTGGATATTAGCCCTTTGTCAGATGAGTAGGTTGCAAAAATTTTCTCCCATTTTGTAGGTTGCCTGTTCACTCTGATGGTAGTTTCTTTTGCTGTGCAGAAGCTCTTTAGTTTAATTAGATCCCATTTGTCAATTTTGGCTTTTGTTGCCATTGCTTTTGGTGTTTTAGACATGAAGTCCTTGCCCATGCCTGTGTCCTGAATGGTATTGCCTAGGTTTTCTTCTGTGGTTTTTATGGTTTTAGGTCTAACATTTAAGTCTTTAATCCATCTTGAATTAATTTTTGTCTAAGGTGTAAGGAAGGCATCCAGTTTCAGCTTTCTACATATGGCTAGCCAGTTTTCCCAGCACCATTTATTAAATAGGGAATCCTTTCCCCATTTCTTGTTTTTGTCAGGTTTGTCAAAGATCAGATAGTTGTATATATGCGGCATTATTTCTGAGGGTTCTGTTCTGTTCCATTGGTCTATATTTCTGTTTTGGTACCAGTACCATGCTGTTTTGGTTACTGTAGCCTTGTAGTATAGTTTGAATTCAGGTAGCATGATGCCTCCAGTTTTGTTCTTTTGGCTTAGGATTGACTTGGCAATGCGGGCCCTTTTTTGGTTCCATATGAACTTTAAAGTATTTTTTTCCAATTCTATGAAGAAAGTCATTGGTAGCTTGGTGGGGATGGCATTGAATCTATGAATTACCTTGGGCAGTATGGCCATTTTCATGATATTGATTCTTCCTACCCATGAGCATGGAATGTTCTTCCATTTGTTTGTATCCTCTTTTATTTCATTGAGCAGTGGTTGTAGTTCTCCTTGAAGAGGTCCTTCATGTCCCTTGTAAGTTGGATTCCTAGGTATTTTATTCTCTTTGAAGCAATTGTGAATGGGAGTTCACTCATGATTTGGCTCTCTGTTTGTCTGTTATTGGTGTATAAGAACGCTTGTGATGTTTGCACATTGATTTTGTATCCTGAGACTTTGCTGAAGTTGCTTATCAGCTTAAGGAGATTTTGGGCTGAGAGGACAAGGTTTTCTAGATATACAATCATGTCATCTGCAAACAGGGACAATTTGACTTCCTCTTTTCCTAATTGAATACCCTATATTTCCTTCTCCTGCCTGATTTCCCTGGCCAGAACTTTCAACACTATGTTGAATAGGAGTAGTGAGAGAGGGCATCCCTGTCTTGTGCCAGTTTTCAAAGGGAATGCTTCCAGTTTTTGCCCATTCAGTATGATATTGGCTGTGGGTTTGTCATAGATAGCTCTTATTATTTTGAGATACGTCCCATCAATACCTAATTTATTGAGAGTTTTTAGCATGAAGCGTTGTTCAATTCTCAAAAGAAGACATTTATGCAGCCAAAAAACACATGAAAAAATGCTCATCATCACTGGCCATCAGAGAAATGCAAATCAAAACCACAATGAGATACCATCTCACACCAGTTAGAATGGCAATCATTAAAAAGTCAGGAAACAACAGGTGCTGGAGAGGATGTGGAGAAATAGGAACACTTTTACACTGTTGGTGGGACTGTAAACTAGTTCAACCATTGTGGAAGTCAGTGTGGTAGTTCCTCAGGGATCTAGAACTAGAAATACCATTTGACCCAGCCATCCCATTACTGGGTGTATACCTAAAGGATTATAAATCATGCTGCTGTAAAGACACATGCACACGTATGTTTCTTGCAGCACTATTCACAATAGCAAAGACCTGGAACCAACCCAAATGTCCAACAATGATAGACTGGATAAGAAAATGTGGCACATATGCACCATGGAATACTATGCAGCCATAAAAAATGATGAGTTCATGTCCTTTGTAGGGGCATGTCTGAAGCTGGAAACCATCATTCTCAGCAAACTATTGCAAGGACAAAAAAACAAACACCGCATGTTCTCACTCATAGGTGGGAATTGAACAATGAGAACACGTGGACACAGGAAGGGGAACATCACACACCAGGGCCTGTTGTGGGGTGGGGGGAGGAGGGAGGGATAGCATTAGGAGATATACCTAATGTTAAATGAGGAGTTACTGGGTGCAGCACACCAGCATGGCACATGTATACATATGTAACTAACCTGCACGTTGTGCACATATACCCTAAAACTAATAAAAAAAATAAAAAAAAGAAAACAAAACAAAAGAAAACAACAACATAGATGTTGGCATGGATGCAGTGAACAGGGGACACTTCTACACTGCTGGTGGGTATGTAAACTAATACAGCCGCTATGGAAAACAGTGTGGATATTCCTTAAAGAAATAAAAGTAGAACTAACTTCAATCCAGCAATTCCACTGCTGGGTATTTACCCAGAGGAAAAGAAGTCATCATATGAAAAAGATTCGCATGCTTGTTTACAGCAGCACAATTCGCAATTGCAAAAATATGGAACCAACCCAAATGTCCATCAATCAATGAGTGGATGAACAAACTGTGAGAGAGACATATATATATGCATATATATATGTATATATATGATGGAATACTAATCAGCCATAAAAAGGAATTAATTAATGGCATTCACAGTGACCTGGATGAAATTGGAGAGTATTATTCTAAGTGAAGTAAATCTGGAATGGAAAACCAAACATCATGTGTTCTCACTCATAAGTGGGAGCTAAGCTATGAAGAAGAAAAGGCGTAAGAATGACATAATGGACTTGGGGGACTCAGAGGAAAAGGGTGGGAAGGGTGTGAGGGGTAAAAGACTACAAATAGAGTGCGGTGTATACTGCTCGAGTGATGGGTGCACCAAAATCTCACAAATCACCACTAAAGAACTTACTCATGTAACCAAATACCACGTTCCCCAAAAACCTATGGATTTTTTTTTTTCATATAAAGACACAATTTGTTTTAATTGACTAAGTATATTAGGGACTTATTCCAAATGAGACTAAAATGGAATATTTATTCATTCATTTATAAAATATTCAATGAGCCTCTTATTATATGATGGGCAGTCATGACATAGCAAAAGACAGGAAGTTTCTTCTTTTCATGAATCTTGCAATCTGACAAGATAGAAAATAGGCAAGTCAAGAAAAAGTGAATAGTATAATTACAGATTATGATAATTTCTATGGAGTAGATTGTAGGACTCTACTGTAGATAGAATGATCAGGACATTTCTTTTGAAGTAAGTGACATTTGAACAGAGACATCAAGATGAGAATTGAGAATTAGCCAGCCGTTTGCATAACCAAGGGAACAGCATTTTCTTAGTTTTAGCTACATAGTCTCAGACAAATTTCTCAATCTCTCTGTGTTATTCACCATCTAGAAAGTGAGGATGCTATAGGATAGTAACTACCTCTTAGAAATCTTAGGAAAACGCATTATGATATGTGGGGCACATAAAGCATCAAAATAAACACATTGAATATTCAAAAATTATTAGCAAGATTTGATAAGAAAATCTCTGAAATTCCACTAAAAATGAAGACATATATGAAAATATACCAAAAAGAAGGAATTAAAAATTATACTTTATATACAATTTATTCTCATTAAGCCATTAAGTATTTAGTTTCAAATGTTGTCAGAATAATTGAATGGGATTATCTCAAATTTTGGAGCAATTGATATTTTGTAAAAGAATTCAGTTTTTATGAAGGCATGTTGGAAACCAGAGAAATCCAGTTTTTGGAACATAACAGATTGGAAGCAGGTATCTGGGGTCTATTATGATCCTTAACACTGAATTTCTCTGCCTATCACCTTGAAATTCATTGAAGCATTCATTATTTTATCTGCAGAAAAAAAATATGCTGGAAGACAATATTTAGAAACTTGTAACATTTCTCAGTTTTAAATTATTTTGCATACCTCAAGTCTGAATTAGTATCTGATTTGTTAATAAAGTTTTTTTATGGTTTGCCAAAAAGTATTATGATATATACACTTGGAGAAACTAGAATAGGTTATTTTAATGGGAGGTCAAAAAACAAATGTCACCATGTTTCAAGGAATGCTGGTATTATTTGAGACATTATTTTGAGATTTTTTTTCTTTGAAGTTGCTAAAATAATAATAATTAAAGGAAAATAATAATATTATATATCCTCTTAATTACAACTGAGAAATCAAACACCAAAAGTAATATACACACAATTCATATATCATTAGGGATTTTTAAGACCCCAGGTCCAGAATGAGGCTTTATGGCATGCCCTTTGCAAGATTTCTGCCAATTTCTGAGGGTCTTTGCTGGCATGATTTCTCTGACACCCAGAAAAGAATTTCTTCTTCCTGTGGGCAACCTGAATCCAATAACATTGATACCGAAGGGATGCAAATGTCATACTATGTCAATTCTGGGCAGTTCACAAAGTCTGAGCCAGCTCCAGAGCTCCCTGGAGAATCATCTGAGTTCTTTACTGCAGTTGCAGAGTAGTTTAACAACTTTGTCAGCCCAATCTCGTGGCCTTCATTCTCCCACAGGTGTCTATCCTGAAGGTAGTCTCCAAAAAACATGGTATAAGCAAATTTGTTTCGATCTGTTGCCTAGGAACTTTAAGAAGGCTGAAATCAGAAGTGGTTCAAGGAAGTGGAAACTAAAAAGGGATTTTGGAGTTGAATCATCAGATAGTCATCTGGAAATGAGTACTTTATTACTAGTGGTATGGAAGGCATGATCAATCTCTGGCATGAGAGATATAATTGTTAAAACTTTCACTTGTGATAAACTGAAATTTGAAACTGATGGAAGCAAATACACAGGCAGGTGCAATATCTCAGGTATATCAGATATTCAAGATATGTAAGAACTGTGAAATTGGATGGTTATTGCTGATATAATTGATGTATTAGGAACAAAAGTAAGTCTAAGTGTGAAATGATTAATCACACATTAACCAATTAGGCACAAAAGCCAGAAGGCCTCCTTAGTAATAAATAAAATACTACTATCTCTTTCAAGTTTATGGCAGAAAAAACTGAGCATCAAAACCACAATTGCAAGAGCAGCAGAGTTCCAGAGGAGGTTGAATACTCAATCTGGGAAAGTCTGTTATGCCAGACAGGGCCCTGATTGAGAAAACGAGAAGTGATGAGACATGGGATGGGTATGACTGACTCAATATACCAGATAATTGTGAATCCTCAGATTCCTGCAAATCCTGGCAAAAACTAAAAGAAATGGTGCTGGGTGGATCCTGGAAGCATGAAGAAATATCATCCACATTAAGTGAAATAGAAGTGCTAGAACATCTAGTCTTTGTGGAAGACGGTACAAGAATGTACCAAAAGGCTCAGAGAAATGGAATACTGAAATAGATATACTGCCTGAGACTGGAATACACACCAGATAATCATGTTCTATGTAAAGACACAAGGGACATTCCATTTACCAAAGCAGTAAGAAATATACTGCTAAGAAGGGCATCGGTATTGCTGAAAAGCTCAACAATAGCAGTCTTCCTTTCAAAAATTTATTTATTTTTTTAACTTTTAAGTTGAGGGGTACATGTGTAGATTTTCTACCTAGGTAAACTTGTGTCATGGGGGGTTGTTGTACAGATTATTTAATCAGCCAGGTATTAAGCCTAGTACCCAATAGTTATTTTTCCTGATCCCCTTCCTCCTTCCACCCTCCACCCTTCAACAGGCCCCAGTGAAAAGCATAATTTCTTAATATGGAAAATACTACATTCTTCATGCTTCCAGGACCCATAACAACACCATTTCTTTGAATTTTTGTGCCCCTCTATGTGTTCAGGTGTTCTTATCATCTAGCTTCCACTTATAAGTGAGAACATGCAATATTCAGTTTTCTGTTCCTGTGTTAGTTTGCTAAGGATAATGGCCTCCAGCTCCATCCATGTGCAGCTTCTCTCAAAGGACATAATCTCATTTTTTTATAGCTTTGGTGTATATGTGCCATATTTTCTTTATCTAATCTATCATTGATGGGCGTTTAGGTTTATTCCATGTCTTTGCTATTGTGAATAGTGCTGCAATGAACATACGTGTGTGCATGTGTCTTTATAATAGAATGATTTATATTATTTGAGGGCATATACCTAGTAATGAGATTGCTGAGTCAAATGGTATTTCTGCCTTTTGGTATTTGAGGAATTGCCACACTGTCTTCCACAACAGTTGAACAAATTCGCCCTCTTCAACAGTGTATAAGCATTTGTTTTTCTCCACAATCTTGCCAGCCTTCTGTTATTTTTTGACTTTTTAATAATAGTCATTCTGACTGGTGTGAGATGGTATCTCATTGTGATTTTTATTTGCATTTCTCTAATCAGTGATTTTAAGTTTTTTTAATGATTGTTGGCTGCATGTATGTCTTCTTTTGGGAGTGTCTGTTCATGTCCTTTGCTCACTTTTTAATGCGGCTGTTTGGTTGTTTTATTGTAACTTTGTCTTAAGTGCCTCGTAACTGCTCTATATTAGACTCTGTCAGATGCATGGTTTGCAAAAATTTTCTTCCATTCTGTAGGTTTTCTGTTTACTCTGTTGATAGTTTATTTTACTGTGCGGAAGCTCTTCAGTTTAATTAGATCCCATATGCCAATTTTTGCTTTTGTTGCAATTGCTTTTGGTGTCTTTATCATTGCAGTATTTGCCCATGCCTTTGTCCTGAATGGTAACTGAATGATGGCAGTCTTCTATAGTCCAGTACTGATAGCAAAAGATGCTATTACAGATAGTTTTTGAGCTGAGTTCCTTAATACCAGTTTGGTAAGATGTGAAGATAATAGAGGGGAGGTAGTTGTATCTAACTATGAAAAGCAAGGTGAGTACAATTTTGTGACAAGTGGCATAGTTGGAGTTTCTAGTAGAGGTCTGGCCTGCAGAAAGCTATGGAGATGATTAATAAAATATAGCATCCCTAGAGTCGAGACAGAAGGGTTTCCAACAAGTTTATTACCCAATCTATAACAACAACAAAAATCAAGGACGGATGAATGATGACCTCGAGACTAACAACAGCCCTCTCAATAATTCCTTGGCTGGGTTACAGAATAAAACCAATCCACAGACTTAAAATCTCATTAATTCATGAATAGATCAGGACTCCAGGAGGAGAACCATGCAGCACCATATGGAGAAAATAAAATATCAAAAATATTTAAAATATTTATACCTTGGAAACCAAAGTCGTGGATTCCTCCTGCCCCCCTTTAAGAGTGGGAGTATATAGGAGCTAGGTGGTATATGGATATGTGGCCCAGGTCTGAATCCCCCTGAAAGCACTCTGGTAGCCAGTTACTCTATCCTTGAACATGTAATTGTAATGGATATACTTGATCCTTGGCACAACGTCCATATAGGTTCCTTATTCTGTGGTACAAGAGCTATTATAGTAGGAAAAGTCAAGCCCAAGACTAGGAAACTAATACCCTCACAGTCAAGATTATAAAACAAAAGCAATATTGCCTCTTGGTGGTGGGGCTGAGGTGGTTGTAGATGTCCCAAAGCATGCAGTTAGATCTTGGAGAAGGATACAAACTCAGGCTGCAACTGCTGTTTCAGATAGGCATTTTTGTTACAGTAGATTAGTGTGAACCTCAGATACACGGTATGCAGTCATTGATTTTGTGAATTCATTTTTTCCATCCCTATCAGGAAGAGGATTAGGAACCCTTCAAATTCATTTGGGACAGAAAGTAATATATATTTACAGCCTAGACCTAGGGCTTTATGAACTCTCATAACTTCTGTCATAATATAGCCAGCCAGATGATGCTGTAAAATCTGACCATTCTGCAGAATTATGCATTTGTCCACTATATTGATAACACCATATTAAACTGAGTAACCATAGTGTTAACTATGTTGGAGATCTTGACAAGTCATATGTGCTACAGAGGGTGAGGGATAAAAATATGGAGATTCAGGGCCTGCTGTATCAGTAAAGATTTTATGGGTCTAGTTGCCTGTTTCATGCCTGGACATTTCCTCCAAAGTAAAAGAAAAATCATTTCATGTCATATCTTCCACCACTAAGAAGAAAAGATAACACTTGGTAGGTCTCTTCAAATTTTAGAGGCAGTATATTCCACACTTATGAATGCTGTCCTGGTCTATTCACTGGGTGATAAAAAAAAAAAAAAGCTGCTAGCTTTGGATAGGGCTCAGAGCAGGATAGGGCTCTTCAGTACATCTAGGCTGTGGAGTAAGCAGCTCTGATGTTTCAGCTATAGTAACCAGAAGTCCTTATGGTATTAGAATATCAGTAGTGGCAAAAAAAATGTATGACTTACATAGAAAGCTTTAGTTGAAGAATCTGGAGCCATTTGTGTAGGAATGCAGTTTAAAGATCTTTGTATTACATGTTAATATGTTCAAGAGAACATTCACAGTGAGAGAGACACTAACCTAATTAGACAAAATGATTTGGCCAGTTGACAAAAGCCAGCATCTATAATTGGCTACCCCAGTGCTGGCACAATGAGCCTAATAATAGAAGTACCATGATGACAGAAATTGAGGCTATGTATGGGCCCAACAGTGGACTCCCACTAAAAAAAAAGCAGATAAATTACTTCCACTGATGGTATTCAATCAAAAGCATGACCAGCACTGAGTCTCTCATATAGAACCATCTTTGAAAGAAACCAACCAGCCACTTGGTGGTAAGTTGATAACAAACCATCAGAGTGGCAGCAATTCATCTTGACTGTATTAAATCACATCCATAGGTATAAGTTATTCTTTCCTGTCTACATGGATTCAGCTAGATTACAGAGTATTTAATTTACCAACACAGTATGCATAACATTACATCAGACACAGAAATCCACTTTTCAGCAACAAAGGAGGCTTAGCAATAAACATATGGCAGTGGAATCCACCAGTTCTACTAAATATTGCATCACTAAAAGTTGCTGGCCTAAGAGAGTGATGGAATACCCTTTTAAACTAAGGTACCAACTTGGAATTGACATTTACTGAGTCATAGTAGCATATATACAAAAAAAAAACCTAGTAATGTGTGTATGTATACACATACACACGAATATTAATACATAAATCTTAATGCTATATATTCATGTATTTTACATTAAATATATTAAAATATATACAAAAATAAACCTGGAAAAATGGATAAACATAGACTAAATAATAAAATTAAACCTTATTATTATTTCTTAATGGTAAATTTCTTTCCTATGGTATTGACATTTGTTCTCTAAAATATAAAAAATGGACAATATTGTCAGTGAGAAATATGTGGTAGAAATTGGTTCATTATTTTTGAAAATCTTGACTTTACTTATTGATATATGAAACATCAAAGATACTGCTCCACATTTAATTTATCTTGATTTCAGTTGTTGTAAGTGGACAAGATCTACTCTCCATAATCAATCACGATTGTCATTTCTTAGTCTTTCATGACCTAATTGTTTTTCTTAAAGTTGGAAATGATCTTGAAAATTTTAGGAAGTTTTGATTGGTATTTTTTAAAAAATGATTTCCAATCCACTAAAAATATTTATTTGGAAGATTTTAGATAGCTAAAAAATCGCTTTCCATTTTTAGGGGAATAGCAATATGAGAATTTTGTAAGTAACATGTAGTTTGGGCCATTAAGATTGCATAATAGCAGAAACATTTCCAAAATTCTGTTTTCAAAATGCTCTCTCCATAGTATAACTTTCTTTCTATTAAAAAGCTATTGCTTTCTTAGTCATTATTAAAATGTCCTTTTTACCTTGAAGGGATATTTCAATATGTAAAAATTGATTAAAAATTTTCTTAGATTAAACAGTAATGACAAACTACTTATCATCAAAAAAGTTCAGTAAATTTGAGATGATTTGGGGTGCGTGATAACAGAAAATTATAATTTTAATTGTGCTCATCAATCTCTTAAATACTTTAATACCTCCAATCTTATGAAATATCATATCAGGTGTATTTTTTGTATGTTCAAATAAAACTTTATAAAAACAGGTGGCCTATTGTTTTATTATCCCTCCATATTTGGATGATTCAACATGTTTGTTTTGCACACATTGCAATCAAAGGACAGGAAGAGATGGTATATTATAGTTCACTATATTTAAACATATTTAAAAAGTAACATTATTCTCATTGATGACATCCTTGTGCCTTTCATTTACTACTGCTTAACTGCAATGGTTTCTTTGTGAATAATTTGGCAAACGAATGTTTCATATAATAATATTTCTGATTGTAACTTCAGAATCTTTCTTTTCCTTTATTGATTTCATAACAGGCACACTAAAACAGTTAAACTGTTTTGTTAATAAACATTATTTTATTAAAGAGTATTTTAAATTGTTTCCAGTACATCTTGCTTTTATTGACCACACCCACAAAATTCATCCTTGCTGTTTTATTATTGAGGCAGTTCATCTACCAAAATCATAACCTGAGACATGTTAGAAACATCTGTTCTTTCTTTCAACAGAAAACCTCTGGTACTATGCAATTTGTCTATTTTTTTCTCCAAATCTATGGCAATATTTTATGTTTTTTTTAAAGTAGTTTCTGTTAAATAAGTACATGTTAGTCTTTGTGCCATATGTTTTCCTAGAAAAATTTGAGCCATTTTTACAAAGTGAGAAAAAAGTTGTACCCAATAGTAAGAGTCTTTTAAAAAATTGAAGATTCATATAACATTCAATCATTTATTTTAAAATGAACAATTCAGTGGCATTTAGTACAATCACAGTGTTGTGCAATCACCATATCTATCTAGCTATAAAACATTTTCCTTGCCACAAAAGAACATCCCATACTCATTAAGCAGTTACTTCTTACTCCTCTCTCTCTCCAGCCCTTGCCAACACATTTGCTTTTTGTCTCCATGGACCTAACTATTATAGATACTTCATATAAATGAATCACATAGCATGCAATCTTTTGTGTTTGGATTCTTTCAACTTAGCATAATATATTCAATATTCATCCATACCGTAATATATTGGGATTTAATTCCATTTTATGGTTGAATAATGTTCTATTTTATGTATGTGTCACAATTTGTTTATCCATTCCTCTGTTGATAGACATTTGGATTATTTTCACCTTTTGGCTATTGTGAATATTGCTGCTATGAATATATGTATACATGTTTTTTTTAGTACTTCTTTCAATTCTTTTGTGCATATCCTTGAGGGTGAAATTACTGGCTCATATGTGAATTCTATGTTCAACTATTTTAGAAACCAGCTCCACAGCAGCTAAAAAATTTTACATTCTCCCCAGTTAAGAAAGAAGCTCCCCATTTCTTCACACTGCTGCCAATATTAGTTGTTTTCATTAAAAAAAATTATCTGGACAGGCATACACTTTGGGAAGCTGAAGAGGAAGAATTGCTTGAGTTCAGGAGATAGAGACAGCCTGGGCAACATAGCAAGACCTTATCTCTACTAAAAAAAAAAAAAAGCCAGGTGTGGTGGCACACCTGTAGTCCCAGCTACTTGGGAGGCTGAGGTGGGAAGATAACTTGAGCCCAGGAGGTTGAAGCTGCAGTGAGTTATGATTGTGCCACTGCAGTGTGATTGACACAGCAAGATCCTGTCTCAAAATAAAATAAAAATAAAAATAAAAATAAAAATTATCACCATTCTAATGGTTGTGAAGTGGCACCTCATCAGAGTTTTGATTTGCATTTCCCTGAACGCCAATAATGTTGGACATACTTGTTTGTTCTTCTTGGCCATTTGTACCTATTCTTAAGAGAACTGTATACTCAAGTTATTTGCCCATTTTTAAATTGGTTGTTTTAAAATGGGTTGCCCATTCAAAATGGGTGAAAACTGGGTTGTTTATCTTTGTTGTTGAATGTAAGAGCTCTTTATATATTCTATATTAGATGACAATCAGATATATGATTTGCAGATATTTTTGCTCATTTTGTAGGTCGTCTTTTCACTTTCTTGATAATGTATCTTTTGATAAACAAAATTTTTTATTTTGACAAAGTCATATTTATTTATTTTTTGTTTTGCTGTTCCTGGTTTTGGTGCCATACCTAAGAATGCCTTGGCAAATTCAAGATCCTGAAGCCTACCCTTATGTTTTCTTCTAAGAATTTTTATTATTTTAGCTGTTATATTTACTTGATCCATTTCAAGTTAATGTTAGCATATGATGTGAGGTAAGAATCCAATTTCATTCTTTTGCACATGGGTATCCAATCATTTCAGCACCATTTGTTGAAGATAGTACTTTTTCCCTAATGAATGATCTTGGCATCCTTGTCAAAATTAACTGTTTATAAAATATATGGATCAATTTCTGGATGATCAATTTTATTCCATTGATCAATATGTCTAATATCACACTGCTTTGATTAGCAAGTTTTGAAGTTGGGAAGATTTTGAGCCCTCCAACACTGCTTTCTCCATATTGTTTTGGCTATTTAAAACCCCTTGCAGTTCTGTGTGAAATCTGAGTACCAACCTTTCCATTTCTGCAAAAGAGGCCATTGGAATTTGGACAGGGATATTTGTTTAGTGTCTTTTCTAAACTATTTTTAAAGGTCTGTAACTTCTTTATGTTTTGCCTCTTAAATCCCTGTTTCTTTAGTTTGTGTACAGCTAGTGTTTTGTCAAAGACTTTCTGATAAACCAAGAGGAGACAGAGAGAAATAAAGAGAGGAAGAAGGAAAGGGAGCCAGAGAGATTGTCATCCCAGTCTTTGCAGATTTCTTCTGTGCTGGGATACTCTTTTATTGCTTAGCCAGCCCATTTAAAACTCTACCTTAGCCTTCCCTTCCTTCAAACACTAAGACTAGATGTCAGCCAGGGATAAATGATTTGGGTCTTCTCTGGTCTTTTTCTGAGTAAATGTTTTGCCCAAATTATACGCTGTTGCTTTCTAAATTTCCCCCACAATATAGAGCTGCTTAAAATTGTTATAATTATTCAAAGAAACACTTTCCTTAGCTTTTCCTTCCAGACTTTGGGCACTCTTATTTTCTTCAACCTTAATTTTTTGCCCTAGGCAGCTGCAGTTTTTTATTGTTCATTTTCTTTGTTTGTTTATTTGTTTACCTTACAATATGCTTGAGGAATGCCTGCTGTGCGAGTTCTGAGTTAGATAAAATAAAGACAAACACTTCTCATTAATCCTTCAAGTAGCTCCCATACAGGATAACATTCTTTGAGAATGAGATCTGCTTTGCTCCCTCTGCCAGGCACATTGGGAATAGAGGCTGTGCCAGTGGGAGATGAAGCAAATGCAAATAAAAATGCTACACATCCTTCTTTTAATTTTTATGTTCCCTTTCTCTTGATTCAGCATTCTCCTGTTTCTGTAAACCTTTATTTTTCAGTTTTAACAAAGTTGATTCCAACAGTTCTGCTTGGTTTTTTGATCTCTCTCTAGAGAGATAGGCCATTAGATCTGTTTACTCTGCCTTATTTGCTATCATCTTCTAATTCTTCTATGGGTTTTTGTCTTGAGCTATTAAATTTGAAATGTCAAACGTAGTTTTTAAATATGAGGTTTCTTGAACTTTTGGTAATTACATAATTATCACTAGAAATTAAACATCTTTGACAAAATTGGAGGTTTTTCTTCCCACTACAGATGCTTAACTTACCATGCTTTGAAAATTGCAATAACTTAAGATTTTAGTTTGCAAGGATCATTATTTAAAAGCAGGAGACACAGGCTTCAATTTATTTGAATGATACATAGTCTACAGGATATTTTACAAGAGAACCAAAATGTGACTTGGTTTACTTTGCTATCTAATAGGTGTAAAAAAATAACAGTTTTCTGGCAGGGCAAGGTGGCTCACGCCTGTAATCCCAGCACTTTGGGAGGCTTAGGAGGGTGGATCACTTGAGGTCAGGAATTCAAGACCAGCCTAGCCAACATAGTGAAACCCCATCTCTACTAAAAATACAACAATTAGCCAGATGTAGTGGCAGGTGCCTGTAACCCCAGCTACTCAGGAGGCTGAGGCAGGAGAATCACTTGAATCCGGGAGGCGGAGGTGCAGTGAGCTGAGATTATGCCACTACACTCCAGCCTGGGTGACAGAGTGAGACTCCGACTCAAAAAAAAAAAAAAAAAAAGTTTTCTCTAAACCATATTATTGCTGTTCTACTTGGAGTTGTATACATATGCATGACTCTTGTATTTGCAAATAAAAAGTGTTCTCATTCCTAAGCTTAGCTTGTCGCTACTTTTCTTATTAATGTTAGAATAGATCTATCACATGGATCTATTGTTACATCTATATCATACAGCTATGCATCACTCTTAAAATGCCACGTTAGAAGCCGGGCACAGTGGCTGATGTCTGTAAACCCAGCACTTTGGGAGGCCAAGGCGGGTGGATCACTTGAGGTCAGGAGTTTGAGACCAGGCTGACCAACATGGTGAAAACTGTCTCTACTAAAAATACAAAAATTAGCTGGGCATGGTGGTGCATGCCGGTAATGCCAGCTACTTGGGAGGCTGAGGCACAAGAATCACTTGGACCTGGGAGGCAGAGGTTGCAGTGAGCCGAGATTACACCATTGCACTCCATCATGGGCAACAAGAATGAAACTCCATCTCAAAAACAAAACAAAACAAAACAAAAACTACGTTAGAGAGTAGAGTATCTGTTTGTTGTACTAAATTGGCCAACGTAAAATTTTCTTTGTGTTTTATTGTCATCATAGTTTAATTATATGTGGAAGATTAATAATTTCATGAATTTTTTTTTTGACAGAGTTTTGCTCCATTGCCCAGGCTGGAGTGCAGTGGGATGATCTCGGCTCACTGCAACCTCTGCTTCCTGGGTTCCACCATGTTGGCCAGGCTTATCTCAAACTGCTGGCCTCAAGTGATCCCCCTACCGCGGCCTCCTATAATGCTGGGATTACCGGAACCAGCCACTGTGCCCAGCTCATGATTCTAATATTTGTTATATAAATATTGATTTCTCTACATGGGCTCTTTAATTCTTTTTTTGCATCATTTAACAAATATTGGTTATAATTCAGTCTTTTTTTAAAAGCAAATATTTTGGGTAGTATGTAGAAAGAGAATACTAAATCTGTTTGAAAGAGCTTCCAGAGCAGTTGAATAGATTAAAAGTTTAAAATGTAACCAGAATCACCAAAAAATTGGTTTTGTTTCAAGTGGGAGATTGCCATAGTGTTGAGAGAAATGAAATTGAAAATAGTTAATAGGGAGGCATAACAAATTTTAAGTTTTTGTTGATTTTTAGCCTTATATTTAGCTACAATTGGACACTGTCAGTGATGAGTTTAACCCTCTTGAATGAGGTAGACATACTCAGATGTAATTATTATTATTTATTATTATTTTTGAACTATGAACCAAGAAGCCAGTCTTCAGGGCTCAGTCCCACAAGAGTACCCCTCACCTGTAGATGCTGACCACAAGCATAAAACTATGACCCATGCTTCTGGTTAAACAGCTAAAAATTGGGGTTCCCATGGCCCCTTCCTCAGTTTTGATTAATTTGCAAGAGTGGCTCAACAGAACTCAGGAAAACACTTTAATTTACCCACTTATTATAAAGGATATTATAAAGGATACAGATAAACAGCCAGAAGGAAGAAATGCACAAGGCAAGGTATGCATCAAGAGGCATGGAGCTTCCATTTCCTATCTGGGGTGCTACTCTCTAGGCACCTGAGTTAAATGAGGTTATCTGAAAGCTCCACTGCTCCCCAAACTCAGTCCTTTTGAATTTTTATGGAGGCTAAATGAAGGAGGCTTAATGAAGAAGTCATAATTGATTATGTCATTGTCCACTGGCAATCAACACAATCTTCAACTCTTCTTTCCTCTCCAGAGGTTGGGGAATGAGAGTAAAAGTTCCAATCCTCTACTGACATGGATGTTTTCCCTGGCTGACTATCCCCCATTGTGAGGCTATCAAGAAGCCTAGTCCCCACAACCAGTTATCTCATTAGCATATATAAAGGAACTTATCACTTAAGAGATTTCAAGGGTTTTAGAAGGTGTGTGCCAAGAAATGGAGATGAAGAACAAATATGTATTTCACAATATCAAAATTGGTTAATGAGATTTTCATTAGAATATTGATACTGGCATTTGATTCCATTGTTTTCTGTTTAACAGTATATTTTAAGAGAGACATAAACTAACTAAAACACTATTTTATTTCAAACAGAATTCAGAGGAAATATAGATGGCCTAGGAAACATAGATGGCTTCAGCAAAAAGATTTTCAAGATAAGAGAGGATCTCAAGGAAAAAATCAAATCAATAATTCAGCCAATTGCATGGACCTCAGAGTGAATCAAGAAAAAGTCAAGGCTATACCTGTAAAAAAACTTTCTGAAAATCTCATAAACATTTAGGATATGTTTTATATAACCCCTCAGCTAAACAAAACACTTCCTAAGGGCATGGTTTCAGAAAGTAGAATTGCCAAAATTAGGTAAATGTTTGTCTTAGAAGAATTGTGGATATGGCTTTGAGTGAATCAAATGAACTCCAATAAGATTTATAGGAAATCCACAAAGGTTTTAAGAACATTTTATTAACAAATGTAACATCAGTTGATTAAAAGGCACAAATATAGGTCAAAATGAAAAAAGGCCATTAAAAGTCTCAACTATTTATGAATAGGAGGAAAGCTCTGAAAGCTACTGAGCTATAAACACAGACCTTTTCTTATGGAAGAAGTTCATCTCACAGGGCATATACAGAACCCAGAAGGTTGAACCAATAACTGTAAAGAATAACAAATTATCAAACAACTCTAAGATAGCATAATTTGGTTGTAACAAAAAAAAATCTCCAGCTCCCATAGAGAACTGGCAAAAGTATCAGGCTGAATTTCGTAACTTATATGGACTGTGATTTCTGTGCCTTCCAGTTCCTCCCTTTTCGAATGAGATTGTCCTTTGTGGATGACAGATAACTTGTCATTTTAGTTCACAGATTTCTAGATTAAGAGGAGATGTACCTCCACATCTCATCTACATCTGGATCTTATTCAATCATGAGACACTGTACTTTGAGGCTGATGACATAATTGAATGAAGTTTGGGGGAATTATGAGGAGGTAAGTATACTTTGCATAGGCTGTGTTAAATTATATCCAAAAAAAGGCTGCTGATAATTCTTGCCATGCCTGTAATTGTATATTACTCTTTTCCTCCTACTAAATCTGGGTTTTCATCATTATTGGTTTTGACCTATGAAATGCTGCAGAAGTGAGATTATACTACTTCTGAGCTTAGCATTAAAGAGGTCTCCTGCTTCTGCTTCTGATTATACTGTCTTGCAGCCCTGAACTAACATTTAGCAAGCCAAACTAGCCTAATAGAGAGATGGGTTCAGTCAGAGTTCAGCACTTCCAGCATTTCCAGCCACCTCGGCTGAGCCACTAGACATGTGAATGTACCTGTCTTTTATGTATCAGGACTAGCCAATCTCCCCCAAGTTCAATGCAATTGCTCAAGTGCTTGTATGATCCTGGCTGACACACAGTGAACAGCAGGACAACTTAGCTCAGCCTAAAAAATCCACAGAATTATGAGAATTTTTTTAAATGTTAGAAACCCAGAACATACGTGCTGAGTGTCATGCTTCTTAGATAAATGACACAGAATTTTATTGGTTACACACACACACACACACTGAGATGCTGGCAATTTCTCACCTGTAATTCCTTTGTGATGGGTGATAGTTATCCATTGGCTGTTTATAGACCCCCACTCCCCAACTGAGTTTTTGTATTTTATGGTACATCTCCAGATAGTTTTAGTCAAGGTTACCTGTCTCCAGCAGGAAGACCCCAAGTTCTGTAGTGGCCAAACTACTAAGCAATTAAATGGTTCTACTTGAAGCAAGAAAATAGATATACTTAAGAAAACAAATCATAGAGCAGCACTCCCTTCCTTCAATATTTCTCACTTATAAAGACTGCTAAGAGTGTTTTCTTTCCTGTTTCCATATACCTTCTGCTCATCTTTTTCTTCTACCAATGCCTAGCATTTTCCCTTGAGAGGTGCAATTTTCTCCCATGTTGATTAGTTTTCTTGAAAAAACATTGATATTTTTATCCCCGTTTTAACCTCTAAGATTTTGAACAATAATGTTGTCTGGCAACAATATTCAGGAAAATGTCTTGGCAATAGATTTGGAATAAAAATAGAATAAAAATATCTATAAATGATGAGAATAGAAAGTAGCAAAGGCATTTATACTGAATATTCCTCAGAAATATTGCTACAAAGTAGGTTGGAGTAAAGACTGAACCAGGTTTTAAAAAATAACAAGTATCATTTCTGTTCTGTGGTTAGAGACTAAAATGTTATTTAAAAACAATAAAAAAGTGCTATACATTTGTTCCCAACACTATAATATATATCATTAAATTTTTGGATAATGTTTACATTTCAGTAAAGTGTTTATCTATGTTATCTAGTTAAGTGTTTCTGTGTGTGTGTTTAAAATATTTTCTATCATCACATGATTAATTTTTTTTTCTTTTGAGACAGAGTCTCACTCTGTCGCCCAGGCTGGAGTGTGGTGGCGCGATCTCGGCTCACTGCAAGCTCCACCTCCTGGGTTCATGCCATTCTCCTGCCTCAGCCTCCCAAGTAGCTGGGACTACAAGCACCCGCCACCACACCTGGCTAGTTTTTTTTATTTTTTAGTAGAGATGCTGTTTCACCGTGTTAGCCAGGATGATCTTGATCTCCTGATTTTGTGATCCACCCGCCTTGGCCTCCCAAAATGCTGGGATTACAGGGGTGAGCCACCACGCCTGGCCAATTAAATTTTATTTAAGTTATAATCTCAAAGATCTGTTGAAGACAGTACTGAAGAATGTAGATTTTATTTTAAAAGTCGTCTTCTGTAAGAAATCACAATTTGCAAGCGATTTCTTACAGAAAGTGATTTTTCCTATGTAATTAATTCACTTATTAATACATTTCTTAGGTAATTGATTTATTAATATATTTTCTTCCTGTGCTAGAATATAAGGTTCTAGAATTTAGGACAATGTCCTATTCAAATATTTATGAAATCACTATCCGTGCATATATATGACTTTTTAGTATAACTATTTTTACTCTTACTACAACATAAATATGTTTACATATAAAATATACACTTTTGAGTTATTATTTGTAACTCCAAAATTTGAAATTCTAAACTGAATTTCTTGATATTTTTTCTGTTGTTATCCACTTATCAAAATGTATTCAGATATCCTGTTGCGGAATTATTGTGTAGAAATAACAAGGAAAGACAATGGAGAACACGGGAAGTAGTGCTTTTTGGTTGTCAATATCAGAGCTCATGTAAGTTTACACACAAACTATACAGGATCCTTATTTTCATGAGATGGTGGAGATGAGGAGGAGACCTAAATTTAATACATCCTATCAACAGAATTGGTCCTGAAGTTTTCAACTGTGACTTAGTAAAATATTGCAATGAACTCCACCCCATGAAATATGTCAAACTTTGTCTTGATAGTTTCACAGGTGGTATAGATGTTTAGTCTTCCTTCTAAATTGGTAGAAGCCCCATGGTATTATCAGTAACATCCTGGAGTTTCAATCCAAGCTTGGGTCTTAGGTACATAGTAATTCATATCTGAAGATCTAATGCTTTAAAATGATGGACAAAATCATTTTAATTGGCACTTTTGTGTTTTAAATCTAAATGAAAATTAAAGTGAGCAACTAAGATAAATGTTACCAAATTCATATGGAGCACAATAAGAAGGGGAAACCAAGACATTGAAAATATAGTATAGAATGAGGATTTCTGCTCTCAAAGAATTTATGTTATACAAAAACAGTTATGTAATACTGGATATGTTTTCCAATTTAGAGGGTTATGCTTTGCAATAGAAGTCCTTGCTTAGTACTTACGGCTTTCAAGATGTTCATGTATTTACAAAATATTGATATAATTATGATTTTATTTCACCTCTTTAACACATTGAATTCCTTTTTTTTTCTTTTTCTTCTTGGAAAATAAAACATGACTTTGGGTTAATTCCAGCAGTATTTTATCTTTGGAAATGCATATAAAGCTATAAAATGATTTTAAAATCCTAAGAGAAAGAGAAACCTGAGGTTTGGCATCAGGATAAAAATTGCTCATTATTATTTATCTTTTTTATTCATAAAAATTCATCCACAGATATAACTCGACATTTTGAAAGCTTTAGGTACAATCGATGGCATTATCTTTTAATTTTAAGATTTATTTAAGAGATTTAAAGAGATTTCATTCATTTTAATATTTAACTTATAAAAATATAAATCAAATTCTAAAATGCATAATTTATAAGAGCAGAATTAATAATGAGAGCAGATGTGTAAAAATATAAATGTTTTCACATATAAAATCTGTTTTGGTATTCCTAGTTTGAACTTTAAGTATCCCAGACCTCAACATTAAAATGAAATCATTAAAATTGCTACATTCCTATCTCATGAAGATGTTATGAAGACTAACAAAAAACCATTAAGTATTTTAAATAAAAGGAATTTTCCTATGCTGGAAAATGCATTTTGTTTTTAACAAAATACTCTTATACTAAATGTTTTTTTTTTTGGAACCCAACCATTTATATTCATATGTAATTTTCCAGTCTTTGTAAATTAGACTGTGAAAGCTTTTGAAATAGTATCTATTGTTTGTCCAGCATTTGAAAGTGCAATAATTTCACCATACCACTACTGGCAAAAAGCATAATATTGGGAGGGTTATTAAACACTGAAAATCTGCAAAACAAATTAAGTTGAAGTTATTTAATACAGATGTTTTAAAAATCAGATCTATTTCAATATTTAACCATATTTGCCGGCCTTAAATCTTGTATTTGGCATTTGTTGTGGAATGTATAAGACTCATATAAAAATAACAGAAATATTGCATATGTTTCAGAAAACTATCTGGTGTGAGTCTTCAGATTTTTGATGCACATGCATTTGGTTTCAGACTTAAATGATTAGGTGCGAATGGTGGAGGCATAAAACAATTACGTACGATGTCTAGAAATAATATTCACTTCAAGTCAAGAATACTGTCAAATGGTATCGGGGTGGATCAATCTGTGAAGAAATGATAGAGGTGAGAAAGAGGATCCTACCTATTTTAGAAATAATGTAATGATGTATTTGGTATCTTGTTGCCTTTTGTTATTTATAAAGTAATGTCAAAGGAAAATTAGTGGTACATTCTCATTCAACTATGAAAATTAAATTTAAAAAATTATGAAATTGTTATGAATAAATTCTTAAATTATCCCTTTAAAGATGCTAACATCTCTACCTTCAGCAAACTTATTTTGTTAGGAATAACCAATGTGAATCAAGTCAATACTACTCAAGTGATAGTTGGAACACTATAGAAAGTAAAATATCTTGGTTATACATTAGTAGTGTTGTGGTACTTCCTTTAGTTAACCATTTAGAAAATAGTTTACTAAAACATGTAAAATCCATTCTTCTACCTCTAATAATAGAGGTATTCCTGCTGCCCTATACAACTTGGTAAAAAGCCATGTTACATTTTTTGCTGACACACATTCCCAGGATGCCCTAAGAGCTTAGTAAATGCCAAATGCATTCATTTGAGAAAAAAAGAGATACAGAGAGTAAAGGTATGTTGACAAAAGTCCAAAATATATCTAAGTTTTTACCTTGAATTATTCCATTCTCTATTTCTCCCTTCTATCTTTGATTGGACAATTATGAAAAGGAACTCTAATAGCTTCCTGTGAATATAGCTAACTAAAATATATTTTTAACAGAAATAACATGAACATACAAGGCCATATTCCTTGTTTGTTTGGTGTTCATTTAGATCCAATTTTATTTTAGGTCCTTTTAAACAGGATACATCTGTCATCTCTGAGATGTCTCTTTCAACACTCCAACAGAAGAAGGTAAAAATCTTCTTCATCTGAAGATATTGTTGTATAATGGAAATTGGGCTAAATTTGGATTCCCCTAATGTTCTATAAGTTATTTCAGAGTAATGTTGCCAAAAATTACCCAACCCTTACTGTAAGGTTTTTGTGAGCTAGGCTAGACTATGGAAATAAATTTCTCTGTCCCTCTTCCACTACCACGCTACAATACAATGGCCCATCTGTGAGGTCAGAGAGACTAACTTTACTTTTAAACAGAGACTAATTTCTAGCCACTCATGTATTAGAAAAACTATAAAATGAATGTCAGACTGCTTAGTCATTTCCTTCTCAAAATAATTGACCTAAAGTTCAGAAAAGGGCAAGAAAGGCAAACCTTTAGGCACATTAAGAGAGGGATTACATGCAAAAGCAATTTTGTTTTAAACATTTTAAGTATTTCTGGTGTGTGCAAGAGCCCTCACCCCATAATTTCTCATTCAACAAATCACATTTCATGATGTAATTTTAATTAAAGTAAAACGTTTAGAGAAAATACCTAATTTATATCTATCTATCTATCTATCTATATCAAAAATAGGGGGATGAAACATCAGTATGAGAAAAAGGGAATACATGCCAAGTGACTTAAAAGATGATGCACTGTTTATAAAATCATGTTACCTAATATACTTCTTCTTTCCCCTAATTCTAGCTGTAGTAATTTAAGGATTGTTATAGAGTTCTGTCAATATTTTAATACTATTCGTATTAGGGGCATCCAGCTATTGTCAAGGTGTCTTCAGTCTCCCTTTGGTTGTAGAGGTCTTAATGTTTCAAACACTGGTTCTGAGTCCAGCTCCCCTGATTCCTAGAGATTTGTGAAGATGTGAAGGATGGTTTATGAGCTTTTTACAATGTTTCATAAAGTTCTGTGGGCTCTGAAGATTGTTTAGAACTTTAAGTTTCCTTACTTTGACCTCCCAATCCATTGTCAAATTATTATCTCAGTTTCTCTGACAAGCCAATATGGACGAATGGTTAATTTAAAATGCTGCTACAGAAAAATTACTATTTTTTCTCTACTTTTCAAATCCTGTTTTTGAAAATCTTGCCAATAACAACTAATTCTACAAAGCTGAAAAAATTACTTTAAACATCATTATTTGTAAATGTGACAAAATAGGAAAATATCACCGATTGTGCTTCAAACTAAAGACTTATGTCAGGAAAACTGCCTGTTTTATTATATTTTGAATCTACACATAAACAATTAGCAAGGACTGGTTGAAAGATGGCCCAGGAAATGATGCCATTGGAAGTTCCCCTGTGTGAAGTTGAAGTTAGCTAAGGTGCCTCTCTTCTGGCCTTCCCCTGCTCCCATTGTTGTGTAGTATTATCCTTTCTTTCACTGAGTTAATCTCCTGTAAATCCATGGGCTGGTTCCTAGGGAGGCTCTAGATCTGGCATCTAGCAACAGGCTACAGGGCTTAGATATAATTATTCCTCACCATGAATTTGCTATGTTTCCTTCTAGAGGCATTCATTGAGACCCAGATTATGCCTAGCTGGGCAGTGGCCAGAGGAATTCAGACCACAAAGTACAGAGAGCATAAGGTGGTAATAACTCTATTCACCCAAGATGCTTTGCCTGAAAGGACCCTTTCACAGCAGTGAGAAGGTCTGAGTTGTGACCAGAAAGTAGGGACTGCTAGATTGACTGCATCATTTCTCACCTTCTAGAACAGTATCAGGCCCCAGAACTCTCAATAAATTTGAGAGCTATTAAGAGACAATTTGGAACACCATTTGTACATGTTGCTACAAGCACCGTAACTCTCTCTGGCTATTGAATTGATTTAGAATTCTGGCAGCTTCACAAATACGTATTTCTAAATTTGCATTCATTTCACTATTTTACATTTGAGAGAAGATGTAAAAAGTAATTTTTAAAATATCCGAAGATTCGACAGAAAAATCAGTTTGTACACAAGTTTGGACACAGCCAATATATACAAATTTTCCATCTGTGAGACGATGAGGGATAATGAAGATGGTAAATACATATATTTTTACTGTAAGGGTCTTAATTTGTAATTGTGCATTTCAGGTTCAAATGCAATATGATATTAAATTATTTTAACCAACAGTTTAAGGTTGTAATCTGAAGAACTAGTTGATGATATTTCTCTGCAGCTGATATGAGGCATCCCAAACATTTTGCCAACAGCATTACAAATGTCAAGTATTTTTTTACCTGTGATCTAAGAGATAGCTTCTTGATAAGGGAGTAGTTCTTTGTTATGGAGAGTGATATTTATATTGAAGGTATTTTCTAGTTGCTTTCTTCAGTTTATGTGTCTCTGTTCATGCTGTTATACCCCTATAAGGGCTCGATCTAGTCTTTGATCACCTTTCTTCCAATTTTAAACTGCATGAAGAGATTTGATATAATCTGATAGATCATGAGGCATATTTTGATGACTAATAGAAAACTGAGTTCCTAAAGATTAGTGGCAGCTGTAGAATTGAACATATGTACCCAGTAAACTTAGTTGAGGGCCTTTAAGCATTTAAATGACTTAAATACTCAAAGTAGGCCCTGGCCAATGCTTCTAGTCTTTGTCAACAGAAAAATGTGTTCATTCATCCAACCCATCTCTATTGAGTGGCTAATGTATGCTGGCACCCTGATGGGCACTGTTCCAGAAAATCTTTGAGAGAAACATCTTAGGAATTATTAACGAACAAAAAGGAGTCAATAGAATGGAATGATTTTAACGTGGAAAAAGTGACTTGGGAATCTATATTCCAGGTGTAAGAGGATTACTTTGAGGATGGGTTAAGTAGAGAGGGAATTTAGAAACCTGCCCTCTTCATTACTCTCACTGTGGAGTGACCACGTTTTTGGCTCCTGAGGCTGAGGGCCAGGGCCAGGCCCTTAATGAGGAGCTGTGGGCCGAGCCTCTTGGAGATTTCTGCTAGTTGCTTTCCTCGCCTTTTCTACACACTCCTCAGTACCCCCTCATCCAGGATCAGAACAGAATCAGCTGGAAAATTAAATTACTCACCCTCTTAATGTCAGCTCCCATAAATTTTTTCCTCCTTCTCCCTCAGAGTACAGTTCAACTCTTTTAAGAGGAAAGCCACTGAATGAACCTAGTGCTGAATTTAAACGTTTAAGAGATAAACCTGTCAGTTTCAGATCTCCAAAGAGGACTTCCCTACATGCTCTAGGTTTTAACTTCTAGGGTCCCTCCATTCCATCTTCATTCCTTTCTTCTAATTATTGGGTTAAAAAAATAAAAATAAAAACACTTTTCAGAGTAGGCAGCGCAAGGAGTCCACTGGTTCCACGTCTGCCATACGAAGCAGATTTTTGCACAAGGATAAGGTTACCGCTGCCAGCCCAGGACTCCAGCGGTGTGGCCGATCAGGCGCTGGACCCCTCCCCTCTCCCGCCGACCAGCGAGAGGCTAACAGACGGGTGCAAGTAGACAAGTAGCTGTTTTTATTGAATACAGAAGCTCCTTGAAAACTCCGTGTGCTCTGGGGCTCTCCTGCAATTCCTTTCATTCCCAAAGTGCTGGAGCCAAGCACGCGTCCCCCGTAACTCCCTCCCATTTTTTCTCGGGGATTTGGTAGGCGAGGAGGCAGGAGAGGAGTGGGGAGATGGGGGGTGGTTGGTGGGCTGGGCCTGCTCGGAGTCCTCATTCTTGGGCCGAGGGAGGCGGGGGCGGGCTTGGGGCCGCCCCAGAGGCGTGTGATTGGGTCTGACCCTCAGCCTGCTTGTCAGTTTCGCCCTGGGTGGGGGAGCTGGGAGCAGGGAGGGGAGTGGGCGGAGGAGGGGGCTGCCCGGAGCCACTCGTCCAGCCCACTGACGGCATGAAGCCTTTAGGGGCACACAGTACTCTCAGCTTGTTGGTGGAAGCCCCTCATCTGCCTTCATTCTGAAGGCAGGGCCCGGCAGAGGAAGGATCAGAGGGTCGCGGCTGGAGGGTCCCGGCCGGTGGGGCCAACTCAGAGGGAGAGGAAAGGGCTAGAAACGCGAAGAACGCAAACCACCAAATTTAGAAGAAAAAGCCCTTTGACTTTTTCCCCCTCTCCCTCCCCAATGGCTGTGTAGCAAACATCCCCGGCGATACCTTGGAAAGGACGAAGTTGGTCTGCAGTCGCAATTTCGTGGGTTGAGTTCACAGTTGTGAGTGCGGGGTTCGGAGATGGAGCCGTGGTCCTCTAGGTGGAAAACGAAACGGTGGCTCTGGGATTTCACCGTAACAACCCTCGCATTGACCTTCCTCTTCCAAGCTAGAGAGGTCAGAGGAGGTAAGAAAAAATGGATTTGGGGAGGTGGGAGATTGCCGTCGGTCCTACTGCTTCTGCGCCCCTCCCCCCACTTTACCCTTCCTCCCCGCTCTTCAAGGAAAAAAAAAAAAAAAAAGCAATTCCCTTAAATACAATCCAGATTGTAGCTGCTACCAGGTTGGAATTGGAAACTGGAGAAAGAGATGAATGTAGGCGGGACAATAAAGGGAGAGGAGGTAGGTAGCAGGAAAAAAAGATCTGTCAGGAGGAGAGCCTGCTGAAAATGCCCTTCACCACTTTCCAGCCTCTTTGAAAAGAGGAAAAATATTACCTTGAACACAAGGGCAGTTATACAAAGCTTTTGTTTGAGGCACAGTCTTTAGACTGCCCTTGGAACACATCTGGTTTCTTCAGATTCTAACTAATGGGAATATCTTTTTAAGGGTGAGCTGAGGAGAAAATATAAAGGGTATAAAATGAACCTTGATAAAGTTCTTTGTCTGCAACCAAGTGAGAAGCAGGCTGTTTTAGTTTTGGGGATATAAGAGAAACCAGGGGGCTGAATCTAGAAGATTAGGAACACTCTGTGTGTTTGGGGGGCGGGGGAGGGTCAATCTATTTTAAGTGGACAAAAATTGGCAGATTATTAGGAATAGGTTCAAGATAGGGAGAACACTTTCCCCTGAATTTCAGTGACTCCCCCCACCCCACCCCTCCGCTTCTTCTTGCAGGTTGGACGTGCAGTTCTCTTGGAGAATGATGAAAGTCGCCAAGCAAATGGGGTGGGGGCGGAGGACTAGGGATTGGGAGGGAAGGGGAGGCGGTGTGGGTAGGGTGGGAGGGGAGAGGTAAGGAACAGTTCCTACGTGGCACCACCAAATATTCAATGGCCAGACCTGCTCGGAAGTCTGCAACCCTGTCAGTACCCACGGAGGGAGAGCGACTTCACTCCTCCCCTCCGCCTTCTCCCTCCCTCTTTCCCCCGCCCTTTCCCGAAGAGGCATCTGGCTGGAGCGGTCCGTTAGGTGCCTTAGAATCGACTGGCAGGCGAAAGCCTTTGGAGGTCAGGGAGCCCAGACAGCTTAGAGTAGAAAGCAAGCTTTGTGAGGAGTGCAGAAAGAAGCTGGGGGATAGGAAGGAGGGTGACTGACGAGGTTGGGTCAAGGGAGATAAAAATGGTCAAGCCCAAATGCGTAGGCTTTAGCAGAAACTTGAGTGTGGCCCTGGGTCTAGATGCCAAGATCTGAGCTCTCCCTAATGAGAGTCAGCCCTCCCGGAGGCCGATCTCTGCGACCAGGTTATTCCTTCCACACGCTTAGTGGCTTTCAGCTTCCCGAGTAGCAGGCAGCGCTAGATTATTCCCTCGGGTGACTTTTCCTGCTAAATACAGCGAAAGTCCTATTAGGACTATATTTGAATTTTGAAAGGAGTTATTATGTTGATTAATTATGTTGATTCATTCATTTCCACATTTTCAAGGATAGATAAGAGTGTCTTTGAAAGTGAAATCCATCAAAAAGTTTGTATTTTACTTTTGGTACCTGGTCACCGGTTGGATTGGTCAATTCTGTCAGCAGTTCTGCCCTCTGCTGGTTTTGTTTATTATTTAGAATTCCTGCGTCTATCGTGGGACATGAGGCCTCTGTAAGTCCCTCTTAACTACAGTGGTACTGGAAAAGGACCCTTGATTAAGGAAAAATGGATATGCCATTTCTTTTTCAGCATGTCACACACGCATGTAAATGAGAATATTGTAATGGCAGCTATTTATTGAAAATTATAGGAACTGAGAATTTCTTCGGTGATGGATGAAATACAAGCTCCGAGAGACACTTTTGCATGGATTCAGGGATTATTTTACTGAAGCTATTTATTTTTATTTTCCACATTGAGCCTTTCTGTGGCGATATGTGAATATTTTTTAATATCAAATTTCTGTACTTTTCATGCATAAATTTTCTATTTTCAGTCTAGCAACATACCTGAAACACTTTTAAACAGCATCCCAGTACCACATCAAATAAATGGTGGGAAAACAACTTTCCCTATTTTTATGAAGCCAAGTAATGATAGAAATAGCAAAGTATAAGGATTAGATTTTGTTGGGTTTCTTCTTGATGAAATGCCCTGAAAGTTAAGTGGTAGTTTAGATATTTATATTTTAAGATTTTGTTATGTGTTTTATCAAGCTGTTTAGTGCTCATTTTTCCTGGGAGGCCACATATTAACATAAATCCACTTTTGTAGGCATTCTTATCCCTTAATTAACTTCAAAAAGGGAATAATAGTATATTAATGCTTAAAAAGAAAACATTGGCTACAAATCCTGAATCACCACACAAGGGAAAAATAAACCCAGTGTCCACTTCTGATAATAACCTTTAGATTTGTGGTTGAAGTAAGATTTTATACCAATTTCTAAATAAAGATATTATATCCCAGCATCATACTATGACATTGATTTCATTGAGGTACAGTGATAAGATTTGGATATTAAGCACAAAGATAATTTAAAACAGATACTACTTTTATATAAAATTAAAACATTAAAACCTTTAAACATCTGGGTTCAAAACAAAGTTAGACTCTAAAGAAAATAATATAGGGAAATTTCTTGAAAGTGAATGGATTAAAGAAAATTTATGACTTCATACCTAGTCATATTATTTTACTTTGAAAAATCAAACTATAACTTGGAAATATTTATTATACTCATTAAAAATCAATCCTTGCTGTGATTTAGAATAACAAGGTTAAGTGTGATTTTTATAAGTATTTATTTACATTAACTTCAATTTTATGTTTCATATATATGTTTATTTTTAAAGTAAATGATGTATCTCAGCGATTTATTGATATTCTTTGGCAGTTAGTCCATTACTTACTATTCACAGGAGGTGGGGTTTACCTGGAATTCATAGTGACCACACTATGATTATCTTAAGATAGATGAGTTTATGTAAGGGTTTTAAGTAAGAGTTAGACTTAGCTATAATCAACCACTAAAAAAAAAAAAATCTAATTGAATCACTTTTTACTAATTAAAATTACATTTAACCTTTGGCAGTTAAGCCAATACTGTATCTTGTAAAAGGCTGATCAAACTTGGAACTTTGGAAGCTTGTCAGGAATCGATAGTGAGCCCTGAAAAAGTGTAGTTTTGAGTGCCCAGGATCAGCAGGTGAAATGGTCCTGGCTTCCAGAGTATGTGCTAGTCCAACAATGCAAAGAGATCGAATTTGTCCATTTGATTCCTTAATCAGAAATCAGAAACTCAGATATGCTTCTGATAAGAAATGCAGTGTTTGCTAAACTCATTAATATTATGTCTTTCCATTTGTTTTTTAAATTCAAAATTGATCAGGACTATAATAGAGAAAGAATATAGACTAAAGAGAAACACCTTTCTGCATGCTTTACACACATAGCTTCAGTTTAGGTGGCACAGATTCTTTTACCTAGTTGTCCATTCGTTTTGAAATTAAGTTTCTTAATATCTTAAAGTGACAATTTGCTTCATAATTAATACTTAACTGAGGGGATACTTTATAGAAGTTATTCTCTAAAAGGTATTTGTATAGTTTTAAACAAAGTTATGCAGTAGCAAAGTGAGAAATGTATTTGCATAACATAATTGGTAAAAAATTAATATTTTTTCGGTTTTTTATTTTCTTCAATTTGTGACTAAAATAGAACCACATGGTTGTTCATGTTAAGTTATCCTTAAAATACAGCAAAGCAAACATCTCTTTTCAAATTTATGGGTTGGCTTTCTAGCTAAGAAAATTGTATAAATAGTCACCTTTCTTTTCTAAAAATTTGCTTTTTCCTAGGATAAATTCTCTTCACTCTGATTAATTTAGTGAGATGCTGCCTATTTCATGATAACAAGGATTTAAATCAAGTTTGGTTGAGAGTCTCTGTGTAATACAAGCTGAATTTTTAAAAGGTTAAAAAAAGGTGTTTATATAAGATTTTTAAAAGAGAATGCTAGCACTAGAAATTATAGAAATTGCTAATCAATCTTACCTTCTCAATAAATGAGGAAACTAAGACACAAAAAGTTGTCAGCTGAATACTCTTCCTCATAAAAATATTCTTGTAATAATCAAGGTTTTTCTGAGTAGAGTGAAGATCTGTAATGGTGATCAAAAGAATTTTAAATAATAGAAGTCTGAGACAATGGAATGAAAGGAGAGAACTTAGTAGTGCAAGTTCGAATTAAAGTTTTATTTTGGATTGTCAAAACACCTGAAACTAATGTAAGTACCTTTTAGCTCAGGAAAAAATTGACATTTAATTTATGGGAAGTACTCACTCTCAATGGACTACCATGGTATCTGTTGTGCAATCAACAACTATTACAAATTTAATTACCATATGTGAAATTACAAGGAAGTAAAAGAGAAAGAATTCGATATACTATCGCTATATTTATTTCCGAAGTCTGAAATTATTAGACCATATATTTGCTAGAGTTTAGATTAGTGAGAAGGTAGATATAGTGAAAATGTCTTATATAAAGAAATTTAAATAGAAAATAGTTACAGAATGAATTTTTAAAATACTGTATTTACTACCTTTGAAGAAAGGTAATTTTTGATCATTTGTATTCTTAATTATGTCATTTTATAAGATTACATCAAAGTAGAAGGCGTAATACTCTATTCATTGCTGGATTAAGAACATAGTTTTGTATGCTCTCTAAAGTTGTTAATAGAAGACTAGGTCCAACTTTGAATTTCTAAGAAGCTTAGAAAATTATATATTTATTTCAAATAAAAAATGGCAAATTTCTGATATTTTCAGGTTAATTTCAATTGATTGGATGACATATATTTTATGTATACATATAGTATGACTTTTATTAATGTCAGATAATCATTATGACACACTTGTGTGTTGTTTGTTTAACAGTTTTTTTTTTTAAAACAAGTGGCAAACTGAAGAAAAAAATAGGAGAGAAGGTAGTAGTGCAAATTCTAATAAAGGTTTTTATTTTGGATTGTCAAAGTATCTGAAATTACATAAGTATCTGTTAGCTTAGGCATAAATGGGCAGTTAATGTATAGGAAGTAGTCACTCTTAGTAGGCTACCATGATATCTGTTGTGTTGTCAACAACTATTACAAATTTAATTACCACATGTGAAATTGCAGGGATGTAAGGGAGGAAAATTTTGATTTTCTATCTCAAAATTTATTTCTAGAAGTCCAGTCTTCAACTAGTATTCCCACCAAATTAAGAGTCTTTCTGTTTTTAGGGAAAAGCAATACATGACCATAGGGTCCTAAAGATTATACTGTGAAAGCATTTATCATGAGTTTTTATACTCACAATTAACTGTACCAATTTATGTAAATATGGAGTTTAAAAAATGCTGAGATATCTCCATCATTGTATACAATTTTTAAAGATTATGTTTAGGTATTTAAAAGCCAGAATTTTATTAGATACACTTTTATTTTCTCCTTATTTTTGGAGAAGTAATCAAGCGTGGTTGGCGTAATCATTAGGAATTCAAGGCAACTGCAAGTGGGGACTGAGCGTTGGTCAGCATTTCTGCTTTTACTCCTTCACTTCCCTCATGTAATACTGGGGAAATGTGACCTGAGTTGGGAGTGGTGAGAGGAAACCAAACTTTTTCTTTTTTGACCATTCAAGTTTTGTTCCTTAGCAAAGAAGAGAGATAAACGCTGATGTTATAAAAAGTTGCAATGTTCCCTAAGTTCTTTCACTAAAGAGTCAACTTTCAATGCAGTTTTCAGTGTAGCTTTCAGTATACACTAATGCACTTTCTACATGAGGACATATTCCTTCTAAATTCTCTTGCAATTTAATTCAAAACCTAAAGGTATTTTTTTTTCCATTTTAAAATACTTTCAGTTTGAGAATGCATCTAATGTATTTCTTTCTCCTTCCTTCAAAACCCTAATATGGTTTTATTGATATAGGTAAGTGTATTCTTTTATATGTTCACTTGTGTCAGAACTCAACATGAATAATACTAGCTTGTAGCAAAGATGAAAGACAATTTTAAAGTGATTTAGTGAGTCATATCTATTTATCAGTTGCAGTCTTTGGCCTACTACTGACTTGGCTAGTGGTTCTTTAGACATTGGCTGATCACCAGACCTACTGTTATCTGGTAAAATAAACTCTTTGCTTGCTGCGCATGGAATTAGAGACAGTGCTATTAATTTAGGAGAAAGAACTTAGAGAAAGGAAAGGTTATCATATTTCAGAGTAAGAGACCAGCTTAAATACGACTTGACAATTGAGAACTAAAACAAACCTGTGTAAAAGTGCTTTAGCACAATTAACTTTTGCAGTCCCCTCAAACCTTCTTTTTTTTTTTCTTAAAAAGCATTTCTTTCTTATTTTAACCAAATTTAATTGCTCTTGAATGGCTCTGTACTGTACAGGCAAATGAAGGTCCCTATTCATAGAACTTGAGCGCACAGAGTATCAAGGGAAGCTTCCTTCCTCTGTTTGACTGGTAAACTGACATCCGGGCTTAAAGGAGTGAACCTTAGACTGTGTGAGGTAGTTGGCTTTCCTTCCTCACTCAGATTTTCACATAGACTTCCTGAAAGGATGACTGCCAGAAAGAGCAGTAGCTGGCTAATAAGAACTCTAGTGCATTTTCATACTTGGTGCTCTTAGATAGCTCTGCACAGAAAGAAAAAATGTAAATATTGAAGTGGTGTCTGTCTTTCCTTTACTTCTGTCTTTAGAGTCTAAGAGTGGAGCTCAACCTACTGCTGACTGTTACTCTTCCTTTTGCATGCAAATGAATCTTCAATTACTTCACTGGCTTTTAGGATAAGTTTGTTGTCTAAATGGCTTAGAGTGCCCTTCAGGATGTGGCATAACTTTATGTCCAGGCTCATGACCAGCCATTTCCCACCTCCCCAAGCCCATTTCCATTTACCTTGCACTTTAGTGATGTTAAACCTCTTGCCTGTGTTCTCCCCTATCTTTGAACACTCTCCCTGGAATGTCTATCTCATTCTCTTCCATCAGCAAACACCTTCTCCTACTTTATACTTCGAAATTTAAGTAAAATATCATAGCTCCAGAAAACTTTCCCTTATATCTCCAGGTGAGCCCTAATACCAAATACATGCTCAGTATGTATAAGGTTCTGTCATATGCACTTTCATAGAGAATCTTATTTAATTGTGACAGTTTTCCTGGAAGTAAGCTGATATCAAAATACTGATTTTACCCATGAGATAACTGAAAAACAGAGAAGTGAAAGATTTTGCCTAAAGTCACACAGCTAGTAAGTAGTAGACCCAGAATTTGAATGCTGCCAAGCTTTCTCCAAGGCCCTTGCTTTTGGCCATTTGTCCATGTTCACTTTGCTGGGTGTTCTAATGCTTCTACACAGCCTCCTAGGCTTATCTTATGATTATGGTGCCCTGGGGCCTAATATTAATGTACACATCATGCAGCTAAACCACAGAAAATACCAGGTCATTGGGTGAATAACTTGACTGCCTTCAAGGAGAAATAAAAAGAGGTTCTGGTAAAAGGTGATGTTAGAATCCAGATAACTCTTCAGCCTGCACTTAAGTTCAGTGGTAGAGACCATATTACTCTTACCATTTTATGGACAAACCTCAGCCTCAGTGGTAGTGGAGGATTGAAAGGGGAGTTTCTGGGAGCCATCAAATATTACTTTTGTTCCTTTGATTCACTTAAGGAGAAGCTGACAGATGTATCTGTTAGTATTCAAAGTTCCAGTTGTGGTTGGCTTGGTTTCATTAAGTAAAAGAACTCTTATAGATCATTGCTTGTCCTAATCAGGATCCATTGCAAAGGTCATCAGGACTTATTCTACTTTTGGGGATTGGTGTATGGAAGTTCTCTTAACTGTCTTCAGCATAAAAAATGTCAGACTTGATTATCCAAAAGCTTTTTTAGAGTGTAATCAACTGAGAGAATGTAACATCATTATTTTAAAAATTACTCACTTATGTCAGTCTTCTTCTAGGAGTTCCTGGGTGGGTAGTGACTGTGATCTAGTTTTATTTGTGTCCCCAGTGTCTACCATGGTGACAAAATACACAGCATTGATATAGTAACTATTTAGGTTAATTATATTCTTTTTTTACCCAGAAGACTGGAACAAGATTAAAATTGAGTTAGCTTGGAATGGTGTGAACTGAAAGTTTGAGGACCTCCTCAGATTATGCTGTTGGTAGTGACATGAGTAGTGACTCCTCTTTTTTAAATTCATTTGCTAAAAGTAAATAAATTTCAATTTACCTCTAGCTTTTTCATATGGAAAACAGTTTTGCATTCTCTCCAAAGGTGCCGCTGAATATTTGTAGCTACAGAGTGACTATATTACCTCCAAAACTTTGTTTTGTTAATACCTTAAGATATGTAGTGGTATTGACAGTAGCATAAATCATCATTTTACTTTTCTACTAGTGAACAAGAAAGTTTAATCTGAGAATAATATCAATCTGTAAAATCGATCATTGGAAATAGTCCTCTCATATATTCATTATTGAACCTTTCATCTCAGATTGGTATGCTATTGGGGATTAGTTGTCTGACTTTGCTTATTAGCTATTAGAAATAGCAGTTTATCCATATATTATATATATATATATATATCCATATATATATAATGTATGGATGTGTGTGGGTACATGTGCATGTGTGTATAAATAAAGTGCTTTATGTTTATTTCAATAAACTCATTCTTCAAGTTAGAAAGTAAATTATATGTTTTATGTATATTGGAATTATTATATTATGAAGTACCATCTCCAAACAAGAAATATATAGAGCTTCAAAATGCTTAATAAGATTAATAGACAATAGTTGTAAAATTCTTTTGGAATATAGTTACATAGTTTTTATACTATATTGCTATCCATGGTATATTTTAGTTACACTAAAATCACTGGTATAGGTATGTTTATCTGCTTTATTTCATCTAGAACAGAATCCATCTAGAACAGAAAGCATCTAGAACAGAATCCACCACATAGTAGGCATTTGGTAAAACTTTGCTGAATGAAGTGAGGGCGTTGTTGACATTGCTAATGACTTGATTGTCCATAACCTAACCGCCTGAGATGTGATATATAGCTATGTGTATCACCTACTCTCAATGTCTATGGAAGTATCTTGAACCAATTTCTGCTGATATTATTGTGATTTCCTGAGACTATCAGTCTCTGTTTTGGTTCTAAGCCAACCTATGACCTCTACCCTAAGCACTCTCCCACTTTGTTATTTCTGAAAGTAAAAATCCTCTTTGCTTGAGATTTAGATATTGTCTCCCTCTAGAAATAACTTTCTTCAAGCATTGAAGATTGGGGTAGTTAGCCTGGCATAACATAAAGCACACTGTACTTATCCAAAACTCAAATACTTATCTCAAAATATTTTTGATGGTATAATGAAAGCAGGAAATACATCTTTTTCACCGATGCAAAACTTTCTGGCATCTGTCACCATATCTAGAGGAAAATAGATAGCCAGTAAATATTTTTTGAATGAATGAACTCATAAGCAAGATATTTTCAATAAAGTCAAGAGGACTGGGGTCCGTGGCTTAGTATCATAATTATTTCCAATCCTAACGCTGGAAATTTTGATGAAATAGATTTTGTATGACATCAAAGCATAGATGCTTTATAAAGTTTCATAGATAATGTTGATGCAGAAGCAGGGGTTTACAAACCTTCTGTAACAGGAAACCAATATATAAATAAATAGAAATGTATCTGGCTTGTATAACTAGGCACTGGAAGTCGAGTGAAAGGCTATTCATCATAATGTACAAATTATTTGATAAATATGCTATTGCTAAGCAGTAGTGGCTCTGCAATAACTGAGTTGAGGAGATCAACTAATTACAATATAGAAAATGCTTTCTTTTAATCCTTCTCTCCAGAGCATGTAATAAACTAAATGCCAATAAATATTGCTCTTCTCAGTATTAAAGTCAAATGGTTATATTGGAAGTATAATTTTAGTTTTATAACACATCTTTTTTTTTAACAGCCTTGGCTATTCGTAAATTAGAAATGCTGTACTTTTAAAATGTCATACTCTCAACTAGTTTTTGTTCTTTTCTTCACCATACTCAGAGTTGTGATGCCATTTTTGCTTTCCACTTTCAGGTCAAGCTTTTATGATATAAAAAAGTTCAGGATTGAGTCTGTTCAATAACTGTAAAAGTTAAATGACTATCTTCTATGTTAATCACTGCGTTAAGTGCTGTGGCTACACAGACAATATGACGATCTCTATTCTCATGGAGTGAAAAGCTAATTAATACCTGCAATCATTCATTTACTTATTCAACAAATATCTATTAAATCCCTATTAAATGCTCTTCCTGAATTCTAAACTAATTCATTCATTTCATTGCCACGTTCGACAAGTACAGGTTAAAAGCTCATTATATGCTAAAGGTAGTTGGTGGGCAAAGATAGTTACAATCCTGCCTCGTAGTGATTATGGTCTACTTGAGGAGACAGTAGTTAATAAAATAGTGGTACAAGTAAATATAAAACTACAGCTATGCTAGATGCTTTGAAGGAGAGGTGTGTGGTTCCTGGAGAATACAAAACAGAAGTTTAGTAAAGTCAAAGAAAACTTCCCTGAGAAAGTACCAATCGAGCATTGAATAATTAACTAAAGTGAAGAGGAAAGAGCATTCCAGGAAGTGATGTGAAGGCCTTTATGAAGGGAGGATGACACCATAAGAGACTTGAAGATAGGACTTGGAAAATGGCAGTATGTCTGGAGAAGCAGCAGTGGGGGTAAAACGTGAGATGGTGCTGGGGAAGAAGGCGGGGGACACATAACACAAGATCATAAAGATAGATTTTTCTGCATAGCATGGAAACGTGTCACTAATTAAAAAGTACAAGGAAACTGCCAAGTTAGCAGGGTCAGTGCATACTTCGATATCAACACATAACTAGGTTGTCCCAGTTGATTCCTACCATTGGATCCTCTGACAGTCAGTGAACTGGGGCCATGCTGTTTTTTCTGGAATAGCCAACCCTACTGTCAAGTCACCTGGGGTTCTCAACAGTAATTAGTACATTTAAGTCACACTTTATATGGAGCTATGGTCATGTAGTCTTGCAAAATATACAAGTAAACTTCCACTTTATAAGGGAGTATGAGAAAAATGTTAAAATAAAATCTGCTATAAGACAAAAACATAACTTAGCATTTCTAAACCTTATGTGACTGTTCTTGTTATTACCCAAAGTATATCAGCTTTTAGAACAAAAATTGCAAACAATGATTTTTGTTTCTTAGGATTAATATATGAGGTCATGATCTCTATTTTGATTATTTGAGATGACCAATTGTTTATTGTCAGCATTTTTTTAAGTCTTAAAGTTCTCTTTCAGTGGAAATTATTCAAATAGAATTTTAAAGTAATCATGTCATTGATTGATTAATTGTGGCTCTGGATAGCATTGGTAGGCTGTCAACTCCTAAAGTTTTATTTCTATCCTGCTTTACCCTGAACTTAAGACTTGCATACTTGACTGCCTATTCAATGATTTCTAACAGTATTTATTAAGTCATCTCACATTTAGTATACCCAAAACTGAATTGCAGAACTCCTCTCCTGAAACCTGTTCTTCTCACAGCCTTCTCCATCTCACTTAATGGCAACACAATCAATCATGATGTTCCAGCTACAAATCTTGAACTAAGCTTTACTCATTTTCTCTCTTATCTCCTTTTCTACCTATCAGCAACTCCTATCTGCTCCGCTTTCAGAATATATGTAGAATCTGACCCTTACTTTCTGTCTCAGTCTAAGAAAGCAACATTTTATATCTGGAAAATTGCAGTTACTTCCTCACTGCCTCCTGATTCCACTCCAGTGCGCCTAGAGTTTCTTCTCAACACAGCAGACCCAGTGGTCTGAAAGCATAAAATGAATGGAAACTATCTGCACCTTCCTCTGAATTTTTCTGTAAACCTAAAACTGGTCTAAAAAAAAAAAAGTTGATTCAAGTCATCCTTCTCCCCTAACCTTCCAATGGTTTTTAAATCTCATTTAGAATAAAATCCAGTCTCCTGAACATTCCACAGGACCTATACAGCCTGTTATCAGTGTATCCTCACTTTTACTTCTCTGACCACAACTCTTTCACTCTTGTTTTGTCCATGCAGTCAATCTTTTTTATAGCAGTATTCACATGTTCACATAGAGTACATAGAAAGATTTTGGCTTTTATATAATACAGAGTTTAACTTTACAGAGAACTAAATTTCTTCAATCTGAAGTTCAGCTATCTTTTTTTTGTTGTTAACTTTCCATGCTCTCTATCCAAACTGAACAATATTTTCTGTTACACAAATTTACATGAGAAAATATCCAATGTACAAATGAAGGGACTTGAGCAGGAAAGAGAGCCAAAATATTAGGAAGTGGGTATGGGGGATAATTTTTTGAAAAAAGATCCCTTTGTTGAGACATATTTGTCTCCTTGCATTTCCTTCAACATTCTGGGCCAACTATTGTCTCGGGTTCTTTGCACTTGTTTTTCCTTTTGCTTAGAATTCTGTTCTGCAAGAATAGCAGGATAGAGGAGCTTCCTATGACTTTCTAGACTTTGCCCAAATATCATTTTCTTATTGAGGCCTTTCTTTTTATTTGATATTATTTTCCAGGCCTTTGCAACCCTCCCCATAATCTTTTTTCTGATTCATTTTTTCCTTAGTACTAATCAAATATTTTTCATATAGAAAATGGTGGTGCATTTAAAGATACTGAGTTTGTGTTAATTTTCTATGTAAAATGTAAAATTAGATAATTTTAGAGTATAAATGTTGCCTTAAATTATTCAAGCTTTTAGATGTTAGCAGCATCTAGGTCATCTATATCCAATAATTCCCATAGTTTGTTACTCCATTTTATGCAGTATTAACATACATACATAGTATAGTCAATATAAGAGCCAAATTCTACACAGTAAAGCATTTTTTCTTATTTGATGGACACTATGCATGTTAATTCAGGTGTTCTGAGAAATGACAGCTGTGTAGAAATGGTAACGGCATTTTGTACTTTGTTTTGTTGGTTTAAGAGAGCCATGGTGATGGCTACCTAGAAAGTAGTATTGCCCTTGATCGAAGATAAATTCAGAATCATGTATTTTATGTAGAGTTGACTTTTGACCAACATAAGGGTAAGAGGAGCCAACTCCCTGTGCATTGAAAATCCATGTATAACTTTTGGCTCCCCCAAGACTTAATTACTAATGCCTACCATTCATGGGAAGCCTTATTGACAAAATAAACAGTTGATTAATACATATTTTGTATGTTATATATATTTTATGCTGTATTCTTACAATAGAGAACAGAAAATGTTCTTAAGAAACATAAGGATGAGAAAATATATTTAGTATTCATTAAATGTAAGTGAATCATCATAAAGATTTTCCTTATCGTCATCATCATCATGTTGAGGAGGAGGAGGAAGACAAGGGGCTGATCTTTTCTCAGGGATGGCAGAGGCAGAAGAAGTGGAAGGGGAGGCAGGAGCCGCAGACACACCTGTGCAACTTTAGGGATATACATTGTAATTGGTGTCTGACTTTTTGCTTTTTCATATCTCTAAAAAATGTTTTCATATGGTACCAATCCTTCCTCCACTGTTTGCTTTAATTTTAGTTACCATATCATAGAAGGGTCTATGTGATAAAAGAAGGCAAACGCAGTCTTGAATAATCAGACCACTTCTGCCAGATTGTCTAATGTCAATTTGTTTTCTGACACTGCCTCTTCTATTTCTTCTTCCCCATCTTCTGACACTGGTTTGGAAGCATTCATCCTCATCAAGTTGTCTTCTGCTAATTACTCTTGTGTGGTGTCTATTAGCTCTTGAATTTTTCCAAGATCCATATCTTGAAACCCTTTGCCCCCACACCTCCACATTTTTTTTTCCATATCCACAATCTCTTTCCTGATTTCCTTTATTGGCTCTGCTGCAAATCCTGTGAAGCCATGGATAACATATGGCCACAGTTTTCTTCAGGAGGAATTTATTGCTTCAGGCTTGATGGCTTTCAAGGCTTTCTCTGTAACAATGATGACATCTTCAGTGGTGTAACCCTTCCAGACTTTCATGATGTTCTTTCCATCAGCGTTCTCTTCCATAGCATTGACAGTGCTTTCCATACAGTACCATGTGAGTGAGCCTTAAAGATCCTTATGACCCCATGACACAGAGGTTGAATTAGAGATGTACTTTGGACAAGTAGACCACTTGAACACCTTTGTCATTGAATTCATGGGGTTATGGGTGGCCAGGGGCATTGTCCAATATCAAAAGAACTTTAAAAGGCAGTTTATTACTGGCAATGTATTTTCCAACTTCAAGGACAAAATATTGACAGAACCACTCCAGAAAAAGGGTTCTTGTCCAAGCCTTCTTGTTGTACTACCGAAAGACAGGCATTCCTGTTTATCTTTTCCCTTCAAGGCTTGGGGTTAGCAACTTTATAGATACGGGCTGCCCTCCTCATAAACCTGACTGAATTTGTACAACTGTAGAATTTGCCTATTTCTTCTTACCTTAAATCCTGGTGCTCACTTTTCTTTCTTACTAATAAATATCCTTTGTGGATTTTTTTTCCAAAATAGGGCTGTTTCACGGGCATGAAAAAACATGTTCAGGCAGCTATTCTTTCTCCTCAGTGGTTTTTCCAATGGTATCTGGGAAATGGTTTGCTGCCTGTTCATCAACGAAAGGTGCTTCTCCTGTTATCTTGACATTTTTAAAGCAGACCTCTTTCTAAAATTATTGAACCACCGTTTTTGGCATTAAATTCTTCAGCTTTAGATTCTTCACCTTGCTTTTGCTTTAAGTTGTCATATAATGACTTCACTTTTTCTTGAATCATATTGAACTTCATAGTTATATAATGGCTTTCTCATAGCCACCCTCACCCACATAAAGCTGCATTTTCAATATAAGATTTTAAAAAAGATGTTTTGCAAAAGTTCAAGGCTTTTGCACTTACAGGCATAGATGCAGTGATGGATTCATGGATTTCCTTTCTTTTCTTTTGTCTTTTTCTGTTTTGTTTGTTTGTTTGTTTTTGGAACAATGATCCTTATGCTGGACTCATTTATCTTGAAATGGCAGGCAACCACAGCAGATCTCAATCTACAGTACATATCAAGCAATTCAACTTTGTGTGTGTATGTATGTGTGTGTCATGACTTTTCTCTGCTTCTTGGGAGTATGTGAAACATTAATGGTACTTCAGATAGGTTCCCTGGTGCTTTTCAAGGTTTACAATATCGCACTAAATGTGATGAAAAGCACACAAGAAACGTGAGAGATCACTTTTTACAGAGATAGGCAATTTACTAGAGAGATCCACTGCTCATGTGGAAATGATATTTAAGCAGATACTTGCCACATTTGGGTTCACCACAATAGCAACAGGAGGTGGCTAACAAATGATTACAGTAGTACAGAATGCACTACACTTAATCTTATGCAGTTTTCATTTATTGCTGAATCTTTACGTTTGTTTACATTTCTCTCCACTATGAATGGTGCCATGTGTAATGGTGCCATGTATGATCTGTGTTTGTGTGCATAAGATTTGACAAATTTTGACTTTTTATACTTTATTTGTGTCTATTTTATGGTAGTAAACCATAAAAGACTTGTATCTACATATATTTTGTGCATTCATGACATACTTAACTTTTTCTTGATGTTTTTGATATTTTTAGCCTACTTTGTTCTTCTGGAAGGTTTCTCAAATTGTCACAAATCTCCAAAAATGTGTTTTAAATTTATGTATTGAACCATATTCATACATAACTGGACCTATACATTTCAAACTAGTATTGTTCAAGGGTCAACTATTTCTCTCAATCCCTAAATAGGTTAGAATTATAAATAGGCAACAATGGGATGCTGATACAATTGATTTTGCTGGAAGTCACACTTTTTCATTAATTACACTTCAGAATATTTTACTATGTATTTTTATTGACCTTTCTAATTATGAATTTCACTATGCAGTTCATTTTGTTTTAAACTGGAATTTTCCTGGAATTGTAAGAAAATACATTTACATTTGTTCACTGGATTTCTATTTTCTGAAAAGATAGTACTAATGGGCTTGTTATGTGTTTGGTTTGATGAAATTAACTCTAAAATTCCTAAAACTCCAGGTTACTGATATATATTGTCTTTCTTATGTCGTTCTCAGTTTGGTGCTCTTCACTGTTTGAATATGAAATACGCAGTTTTTTTCAAGGTGCCTATCAAAATCTTAAGCCATTTTATGCCAACATTTGTTTATTTATAGTATTTGTGTGTATATTAGTGTATATGTGGAGAAATATATTAAGTAAACAGAGCATTATTAATGACAATACATCTTAGTTGATTATAAAACCCTTCGGGGAAAATTGAACTCTAAATAGTATTATGGAACACTTACCATGTCCTGTAGTAATTAATGTAAACTATACAACTGTAAGGGCTTCATATATAATCTTACAATTTACTAATGTATTTTAGTAGTTTATTTCTTTAATTTTGCAATTGTGTTGACTACAAAGATTAGATTGTAGCATACAAGTCAAACATCTGGTATTTTCATCCAAAAAGGGTTCTACTGAGGGTAGGAAGTTTATGTAATTTTTATTGGCATTATTTGTGTCGCATCATCATTTAAATGTGAACTTCTGTATCTTTTCAAATATGGGAGTATTTAAGTCAATGTGCTTAATTTTCTAATATTTTATATTCATATGTAATTCATGGTTGGTATGTGGAATATATGTATTTACAATAAATGAAAGAACAGTGTCAGAGGAAAGGGTCTACAATATTACATTTTTAAATCTTTAATAAATAGCTTAGATGAGGCCCGCTGTGTTTAAGCTATAGTTATATCAATTTCTATGCAATGCAAAGAAAAAATAATGAAAAGAGAAAAATGCTAATGATATCAGTGTATTAATGTCCGTTTGTACTACTAGGGGGTAATGAAGTGCTGAGCATGAAAATATAGATTTAAGATCTATTTGGTTGCTTAAGCTAAATTCCAGGAAACCTCCTGAAGTTGTTTGCATCTGGAATACAATATGAACATGCTGAAGAGATTGCTAAGCAGTACATAATTTTTATGGATGATTTTGAATGGACATTTAGAGATCAAAACTGTTTAGTATTCTACTCAACTGCAGAGAACTTTCCCAAGGTAGTCTGAGGAAGCAGATAACAGGAATCAATTTAATTATAGCTCTAGGGAAATGTGGATGGTATTAAAGATGTTCAGAAAGGTAGACATTTTCATGGAATAATAATTTTAGATAATATTTTTATTGAATATGTATTATGCATTAGACACCATTCTATGTTTAAAATTCCTTACAGCATTTAATTCTCAAAATGAGGCTAAATTGAGAAAACTAAGTCTTGGAGAGGTAAATAGCTTATCCAAAGTCATAGAAATAATAACTACTGAATTTGGATTAGTTGTTGGGCAGTTCTTACTGTAGAAACTAGTTATCAATTGTTGTTTATAGGCTTGGCATGTCCCAGTTTTTAGACTCTTTCTTAAGAGCCATCATGATTTTGAAATATAGCAGAATATTAGTAGTAGGAAAATTATAAGAAATAATCAATTTTCTATCCTTTTCTCTTTTGTCAGTCCTACATCTCACTACCACATGCTCATAGTAGCAATACTGGTTTTTTGACTGAGTGGAAGATGGCTGAGAACTTTCTTCTGTATTATTTTATTTTTATTAGTTCCATAATGGTATGCCTCACATATAGTCTGTGATGTGAGGTACGGGTTGAGAATAAGTGACTCTCAAGAAGTTGGGAAAGTATCTACATTAGGAAGGCTACTTTATTATTGTTACTTATTTTATTTTATTTTATTATTTATTTATTTATTTATTTATTTATTTATTTATTTATTTATTTATTTTTGAGACAAAGCCTCGCTCTGTCCCAGGCTGGAGTGCAGTGGTGTGATCTCGGCTCGCTGCAACCTCTGCCTCCAAGGTTCAAGAGATTCTCCTGCCTCAGCCTTTGGAGTAGGTGGGATTACAGGTGCATGCCACCATGCCAGGCTAATTTTTGTATTTTTAGTAGAGACAGGGTTTCGCCATGTTGGCCAGGCTGGACTTGAACTCCTGACCTCGTGATCCACCCACCTCGGCCTCCCAAAGTGCTGAGATTACAGGCGTGGGCCACCGCGCTGCTTCACACCTATATTCTTCCCACACCTGAATCAAACAATGGCAACAAACAAACTTGGAAACCTCTTCAAGTTCTTGGTAAAGGTCACTTGCAATCCTCTTCCTTTCCCATCTCAAACTGGTAGGAAAAATGCTTCAACTATGAGACAGGTTGTGGCTACTCATTTATTCATCCATTAAATATTTCTCCATTGATTATTTACTGTGCTTCAGCTGCTATGTCTTTGCAATTTGATAGTGAATATCAATAGCACTGATGTTCACTGTCAGAGGGTTTACAGTGTATCAAGGGAGGCAGATGTTAAACAATAAATTACATGCTTAACAGAGAGAGAGAAATATTAGCTGATGTGAGTATGTAACAAGAAAATCATGACCATAATTTAGACAGATGCTGTGCCTGAGAGCATACAGCCTAGAGCCAAAGACATAATTAAGCAAGCAAACAAAATAGTGTAGGGTGATCTAAGGGGAAATACAAGACACTGGGATCATATAAAGAGGTCACATCATCCTCTTGGATGAGCTAAGAATAAATCTCCTAGAATAAGGCATGCTTAGGTTTACACTAAAAGTTTGACTAGGTCTGAAGCCACCAAGTTTCAACCCTGGCTGCACATTAGACTCATCTGGAAAACTTAAAAAATATGGATGTCTGTACCCAATCATTCTAGTTTATTAGTTCTGGGGTGGGTTCCAGGCATTCATAGGTTTTATAAACTCTTCAGATGATTCTATTGACAGGATTGAAAAATAAGTCAACTGTCCTTAACCAATTGAGGAAGGACTGGAAAAAATCTACAGATAAAGACAGCAAGGTACATTTTAGAAACTGAAAATTATTCCAGTTCTAGTAATAAATGTCAGGATGGGCGAGTCGATAGTTTTTATTGGAGATGGCTCTTGGAGTTTGTGGCAGTGAATGCATGATGAAGATATGATTTTTCTCCAGTGGTCCTCAGCAGCCATGGTGCATCCAGGGATAATCTGGAGAGCTAAATTTTCTCAGTGTTGATGTCTCCTTGGGCAAGCATGGCTGGTTTCCTTGAACTCTTTACTCTCTTTGTACCTGTGCTACCATATCTGCTGTTTCTTTCCTTCTCTTCTTCACTGAGGAACTCCTATTTATCCCTAGGGACTCAGCTTAAGAGGGCTAGGTAGTAGATATTTTAGTTGTTGTAAGCACACAGTCTCTGTTGCAGCTACGCAACTCTGTTGCAGTACAAAAGCAGCTATGGACAATATATAAATGAATGGGTGTGACTATGTTCCAATAAAAACTTTATTTATGAAAGCTGAAATTTCATATAGTTTTCCTGTGTCACAAAATATTGTCCTTTTATTTTTCAACATTTAAAATGTACAATTATTCTTATATCATGTACCATATAAAAATAGGCAGCAAGGAGGTCTATGGGAGGTCTATACCCACAGGCACAGATTTCCCCACCATCATTCGAAGGCATTGTTACAAAAACCAGTTTAGTTCTGACAAAAAAACTCTTTGAAGTAAATATTTTTGTTATTCTCATTGTACTGATATAGGAACGGAGGCCCAGAGTAATTAAGTAATCTGTCCAAGTCACACAGATGCTAAGAGGCAGAGGTGGACTTAAGAAGCAGTCTTGCTCTTTAACACTGTAATGATGCGGTTCACTACTGGTCATGGGAATGTGCAAAGAAGCTTAGAGAAGGAATTAGAGATGAAACAATCAAAGTATTATGATATGTTTCATCAGTAATCTATATGGGTGGTGAAGGCAACAAGGGAGAAAGGATCAAAGACTTGGGATCAAACTGATCAGTGAAAGGGTGGTGGTGTTTAAGAGGTCAATAGAATACAATAAAAAGTACATATTAGGACCTAAAAAAATTTAATTTCGACACTAGATAGCCTGAGGATTTCAGAGGAAGTTCCTTCCATATATTTTCACATTATCGTGTTTCACATTCAACCAACATTTTCATAATCTCTGTGTGTTTGTGTGTGTATACCTGTTCCTTACTAGTTTGCAAAAATTGGCAAAGACAAGGCAAATAATTTTTAAAAAGTATGAAAGGTGCTATAATAGAGGTTAGCAGATCTAACCCAGCTTAGGGAGACAGAGAATGTTTTCTGCAGAAGATGCATTATCAGGTATATTCTTATCCTTCAGGTGAGGTGGAGCTAAGTGTTTGAAACAGAGAGTAGGGTTTATAAAGGCCCAGAAGCAAGCCAGAGAACATGGTGGATTCTGGAAAGACTGAGTTTAGTATGGTAGAACACTGAATGAGGACAGAATGAGGGACTCATGAGAGCTAAGACTGTACATTCAGTGAGCTTAGAGTGGTAGGATAAGTGGGAGTGTCCAGATATCCAAGTTGTATATTCAAGGAATGTGGAAATCATCTGAGAGTCAGTGGGGTTCTTTGAAGGAATTTAAACATCAGAGTGACATGAGACATGGATTTTTGGAAGCTTAATCAAGCTGGTGGAATGAAGATTGATGGGGAAAAGTATGGAACCCAGTTAAGTGGCTATTTTAGTAGCACATTGGGCTCTGATATTCTATTCTCCCGTTTAATAAACCTATAGGTATGCAATAAAGGACAGGAAAATATAATTGAACAAAACATTGTGCTGAATTGGATACATCTGAATTGCATACACATGGTTTGTGCCAGCAGTTGGCAACATAGAGATAATTAAAGTATTAAGGTCATTTAAGAATTGCTTTGAATATGGACATTTTACTTTTTTCATATATCATATTTAGCCATAAAATTACTTCTTTTAATCTTTGAACAGTTGCAGTTAGCAAAATATAAAGAATAGCTTTCCCACATATATGTATGTATGCGTATAAAACAGTAGAATCCATTTAATGACAATTTATTAAACGCAATATCTATGAGGATTATGAGATCAAATAACAGGCAGAATTTCAAAGTAGCTTAATTCATTATTTAGTTCACTTGAAATAAAATAAACTTAAGGACTTAATTAATGGAGTTTTACTTTTTTGTAACTTGAAATGCCTTTTTGGGGAAAAAAAAAAGGCTTGGTTGATACCTTTATTATATGTCTCTACTTGTATTGTTTTTTGAGGAGTGAACACTTGGATAAGGTCATGGTGTTAAAAGATAACGTTGTTGCCGGGCGCGGTGGCTCACGCCTGTAATCCCAGCACTTTGGGAGGCCGAGGCGGGCGGATCAGGAAGTCAGGAGATCGAGACCATCCTGGCTAACACTGTGAAACCCCGTCTCTACTAAAAAGACAAAAAATTAGCCGGGCGTGGTGGCGGGCGCCTGGAGTCCCAGCTACTCAGGAGGCTGAGGCAGGAGAGTGGCATGAACCTGGGAGGCGGGGCTTGCAGCGAGCCATGATCGCGCCACTGCACTCCAGCTTGGGCAACAGAGCAAGACTCCGTCTCAAAAACAAACAAACAAACAATCAAACAAAATAGATACGTTGTAGACTTTGCAGTCCATTTTATGTATTATTTACCTCTGCCCAATTGTGATTATGACAGTGGGGATGCATTTTTTTTTCCTTTTCAGAAAAATTACAGCCTTCATAGATGTGTTCATGTCTATCCTCAAGTCTTTATTCAGTTCTACTTTGGAGAATGGCTTCAGAGCAAAAATATAAGATAATTTAAGCAGATAAAATGCTGTGGTTTTCAGGAACATTCTTCTTCAGAGTCATTTATATACTAGAACAAGTAATGAGTTTAGTTTAAAATAAATATGAATATCAGGAATCAATTAGCTGGCCCAAATAACATAAACATATTATATGTATGTTTTAAGTTTATTTTTGCAGAGTTTTTATTTTGGGGTATAGCAGGGTGAGTGGTGAAGTGGAAGGAGCATAGAGTTGGTATTTACACAGATCTTAAGAGTAATCTTAGTTTGTTCTCTGGTTCTCAAATCTCAATCTGCACAGGAGGGATAAGAACATATGGTTTGTGAGGGTTAATCCCTGTAAAGAACTTAGTCCAGAGACTGGCACATATTAGGCTCTCACTGGCAGTTATTATGATTAGCATTTTCTTAGTTATGAGGTAAGAGAAAAGAACACATATAAAACAGATATCCTACTGGCTTAAAAACATAGCCATTGCAAGCAGGACTAGTGCAAAAAAATGTTCTCGAACATCATTATAATTTTTATATCTCAGGCATGCTGAATGATATTTGGCCAGCATATGGTCTACTCTGAATGTTTTGCTTGTTTTTGAATATAGGTATGAAGCCAATAGAATATAAGTCAAGCAGGTCCTCAAATACTGTTGTTTTGTTCAACTCGTTCAGTGATAATGTTGATAAGGAAAAAAAAAAAAGTCCGTTCCCAGTCAGGGCCACTATGTGGCGATTACATGTTCTCCCTATGCCTCCGTGGGATTTCACTGGGCACTCTGGTTTCCTTCCACATCCCCAAACTGTGTACAGAGAATTGCTGTCTCTAAATGGTCCCAGTCTGGTTGAGTGGGTATATGTGCCCTACCATGAGATGGTGTCCTGTCCAGGACTGGTTCCTGCCCTGGGTCCTGAATGTTTGGGTTGGGCTCCGGCCATCTGGATCCCTGAACTGGGATAAGCAGGTTGGAAATGAATGAACAAATGAATGAATGAATACAAATTGTTATCAAATAAAAATCTGTAAACTCTACCATAATTATCCAAATGCACATAATAAATAATGCAGTACAAAAGCACTCAGAGCTCATCATATTTGTGATTGATTCTGAACTGCATGGTGGGAGGACATGCTTGTTACAATTTTCACTTTTCAAACGTTTATACCTTAATTTAACCCAGCACTGCTATGACTACCGTCATTCACTGATTCACCAAAAATTGGATAAATAATTATTTCATTTTTCATTAATCTTTCTTAAATGTATGTGTAGCTCACATTTAGTTCAATGTTCAGTATGAAACGTGTTTTCAGTCTTTATTTAGAAGTTTGGTGGTGTTTTTTGTGATCAGAAATGGACTGTAGGAACTTAACTCTAGTTTATATCAATGAGCCTACGGTCAAATTGGTTTCATTAAAGTTGATTTGCTCAATGTCGAAGTTTCCAAGAGCCTATCGAGGATATTAAGTGAGGACTTACTGTACATTGAGTAATATGGGTTCTAAAGTCTGTTTTTAAGATAATACTTGAACTGCATTATTCATGTCCTGACTTGCTTAGTGACTTAAATATATATGTAATTATGGACCAGACAACTTGAAGATCTAAAAAAGATAAAGTGTTTTTTTTTTTTCTAAATGGCATATTTCATGTAGTGTACTGTTTTGAAGGTTGATCCGTGTTGTAGCATGTATCAAGACTTCTTTCCTTTTTATGGCTGGATACTTTTGGTTAATCCATTCATCTGTTGAAAGAAACTTCGATTGTTTCCACCTTTTGGCTATTGTGAATAATGCTGCAGTGAACATTGGTGTTCAAATATTTGATTGAGTCCCAGCTTTCAATTATTTTAGGCATATATGTGGGAGTGGAATTGCTGGGTCATATGGCACTTCTGTATGAGTCTACTTAAATGAAAATTATCGAATGAGTAACTAGAGACAGAAAGTATATAAGAGGTTGTCAGGGGGTAGGAGGTGGAAGGAGTGAAGAGTTATTGCATAATGGTGACGAAGTTTGAGTTGATGAAAAATGTTCAGAAATAGATAATGATAGTTGTACAATATTGTGAGTGTAATTAATGCTACTGAATTGTACACTTAAAAAATCTAAAATGGCAAATTTAATGTTATATGTATTGATCACAATTAAAAATAATAATAGTACAATGTACCAAAAACCACTGTTTGCTTTTAAGTGGGTGTTTTGTATGGTATGTGAATTATAACCTGATAAAGCTGTTTATACAAATGGGTCATACTTACAAAAGGAAAGTTTAAGGTTCCAAACATATTTTATATTGACCACGTCACAGTAGCTACCAAGTACCTGGAATGAATTAGATTTGGGAAATTTATGCTTCCACTAAAAAGTAGCCTAGTTTTACATACCCTAAGCCTACAAAAAAAAATGTGGAGGGGCACAATTACTAAATTACTCATCTCCAGGGACTTTCAGTCTAAATAATGAAGTATGGAGTAATATCCATGAAGTGACTGGTAAGTTGAGATAATAAAAATCGATAAATTACATATAGATAGATACATACATACACCTTTGTGTGCATATATAAGTACCTGTATATAATTTGTAAATAACTAACTCAGGAAAGCACTGGAAAAGGCATTGTATTGTGCTACCTACTTTTTTAACACCTTTCTTTCAACTTCTCTTGTGTATACAAAATGACTAAGTAGGTGCACATTTTACAGAGTTTACATATAACATCCATTGTACATTTGAATCTTCAAAATCACCTCTGTTTAGATTATGAGTAGTTTATTAGTAACTGTTGGAAAATGAAATATTTACAAATGCTGGCTTTCACTTTAATTCTACATAATGTTATTACTTGGAATTATTAAATATTTTATAAATTGTAATTGAGATACATATGAATGTTTATAAATCATATATAGGAAACTTTAAATTCCAGATGCACATATGCCTATGTACACACACACACACAGACACACACACACACACACACAGACACCCCTTCTGTGTTGCTTAACCATAATTTGATTCCAGATTTGAGATATTTTGAATTTGAGAATGTTGTTATGGTTTATATTACTACCTGCTGCCCCACTCCCCAAACTCCCACCTAAATGTTAGGGAAGCATGGCAAGTGATAAAGAGATTCAAAGTATGAAATGACATACTATCCTGTGTTAAAAATACTCATTGTTATATCAGATCATTGTTCAACTCTGGTTTTTTATTGTTTGCTTATTTTTCAGCTGCTCCAGTTGATGTACTAAAAGCACTAGATTTTCACAATTCTCCAGAGGGAATATCAAAAACAACGGGATTTTGCACAAACAGAAAGAATTCTAAAGGCTCAGATACTGCTTACAGAGTTTCAAAGCAAGCACAACTCAGTGCCCCAACAAAACAGTTATTTCCAGGTATGTTCACTTTATTATTATTATTGTTATTATTACTAAAAATTATTACACTTTTGTTACTACTAAAACTACTTTTAGTATTTCTTTACTAATTTGTATTTTTATCAGGTTAGATAATGCCCAATTATATGGTAAAATGCAATTCTTTCATATATCAGACACCAAATACATTGTGGTCACCAAAGTAATGTAATGAAAATAACAAAAAAATTGATAATTGCCAGTCTTAATTCAACACAATCACATTTCTGTGAAAATATTCTTATTTGAACATTTAGTACTTCATTACTTTATTTGTACATAATATATGGAGACAACATTTTATATCTAGCCTATTTCTACTTGTAATTAGGTAGAGCTTATTCATCGTGACTGGGGTATAGGAGGGAATCTTTCCCCCTAATTAATAAGTTAATTTAATGGGCATTTGAATTTAAACATGCTTAGTGCATGTTTTCCTAACATTAAGGTAAATGTTTCTGTTGAAAGAGATACTTTTTCTTTGCAAATAATTTTGCATTATTTTTTCATGCCGTTCTTATCTAAAATATAAGAAAAGTTAGTCACATCTCACAGTTATCCCTCCTGAAACTAGAGATTTTTTAAAAATATCAGCTGGCAGTTTTTCATAATGGTACTGAAAAGTACTTGCTGAATATTTGTTTTTCCTTCCATGAGAGCACTAATTGACCTAATAACACTAATTATCTAGAAATCATGATAATGTGGAGAAAGGGAATTGAGTGGTGAAATGACAATTTTCGAGCCTCATATTTTCAAAGCAGGTAACTTGTTAACTATGCTTGCCTCCATTTGATACATACCAGTTATCTATTGATTGGTCAATTGATGGGTGTTCTCATCCTTATTTAACAGAGGAGGAAACTGAATTTCACAAAGGCTCTCTGACTTGACCAAGTTATGTGCAGTCAATATTTAATCTAGGTCTGTTCTGCTCTATATATTTTATATGTCATCAAATGGTCCTTTCTGGCACTTTGGGATCTTCTCAGCAGCAATTTATCATTTAAATTCTTCATATTATCCTATATTATCTCTGCTTGAGAAAATTTGAGTTTCCTATCTTCATATGAAACTGTTTTCTAACAAGAGAAAACAAATATAAATCAAGGGGTTAAAACATTACAAAACAGCACAGTACACTTTTCATAGAAGGACATTTTAAAATATATCGAAATACATTTATTTTGATTGTTCACTGATTCTTCCAATATATTTTCTGTTTTGCAATACTTTGTGGTGAACAAGAACAAACTGAAAATATAAAGAATAAAATGAACTTTTTTTCTGACTTTGAAAATAAAAAAGTTAAAATGATTATTAAATCCATAAAACATTTAAAAAATAGAATTAACAAAATTAAAGGTAAAAAGATAAGCTGCTTTTTCTATTTATGTGCACTCTGCTGCATTTCCTAAAGCATCCTTAATAGAAAAAGGGATGGGAATTTTGAAGAGAGGAAAACAAAGAAAAATATACCAATTAAAAACCTTTAGAACTACTCAGATTACAGGTTACAATTTTTATACTTTGGCTCATTATCTCAGGGTCAGTGTGTTCTGCATTCCATTGTGGTAGTTACTTAAAATCATTAATTTTATATAATTAATTTTAAATACTATATATTTAAGTGATAAGAGCCATATAATCAACATTATCTGACTGCTTTCTTTATGATACAGTCTCATATAATTTCCACAATAGTTCCATGGGACAGATTAAATTATTAGCCCAGTCAGTGGATGGGAAGGGCAAGTAGGATTTTATTTGCCAAGAACACATAGCTAGGAGATGGTGGGTTGATTCCATATATTGGCTATTATGAATAATATTGCAATAAATATTGGACTGCAGATATCCCTTCAACATACTGATGTCATTTACTTGGGACATATACCCAGTAGTAGGGTTGATGGATAATATAACATAGGAGTGCAGTTATCTCTTTGACATACTGATTTCATTTCCTTTGTATGTATACTCAGTAGTGCGATTGATGGCACTAGCTCTAATTTTTTGAGGAAATTTTTTACTATTTTCTATATGGCTGTATTAATTTACATTTTCACCAATAGTATGAAACAGTTCCTTTTTTCTCTACATCTGCACCAACACTTATCTTTTGACTTTTTGATAGTTGCCATTCATACTGGAGTGGGGTAATAGCTCATTGCAGTTTTGATTTACATATTCTTAATGATTAACGATGTTGAGCATTTTTTTCATATACCCGTTAGCCATTTGTATGTCTTCTTTGAGATATGTTTATTCAGACATCTTGTCCATTTTTAATTGGATTACTTGTTTTTTTCTATTGAGTTGTTTGAGTTCCTTACATGTTTTTAATATTAACCCCTTATCAGATGTATAGTTTGCAAATATTTTCTCCTGTTCTAAAGGTTGTCTCTTCACTTTGTTAATTTTTTCTTTTGCTTTGTAAATGCTTTTTAGTTAAATGTAATCCTATTTGGATGTGGTAGGGCTGGGATTTGAGCCAAATGATCTGACAAGATTCAGAACTTTCAATTGAGATACTGTACTGTCTTCCACTTAACTAGTCTATGCCTACATTTATAGCATAAAAATGTATTCATGCCTCTTGCTGTTTTTTCTTTTGTAATATGTTTTAACAATTTCCACTTCATAAAACATCTTTCTGCTACATTAAGAGGCTGCATACGATTCTATTACATACATATTTATATTTAATCAGTTTCAATCATTGCAGCTTATTATAAAATTTTATTATTATAAATAGTACTTTGGTGATTTGAAAGTACAATACATTTACACATAAGCATCCTCTCCCCATACATTCTTAGAGGTAGAATTGCTGATCTCCTACAATTGTTTGAACTTGAATCCAAGCCAGACATAATCATATTTCTTTTATAGATATATACTACTGCCTGTAATAGAATTTGGAATGAATGGATTGAAAAAGGAAGGCCTTGATATTAGGCTAGATATTGTTGATTACACATGCACATACACAATGGTTTTGCAAAAAGACAACTTTTCAACTAAAGGCATCTCATTTCTCAAATAATAATGCTTGCTTTATTTATATGCCAGAGTAGTAAGAGGCTCAAATAAGATATATTTGTAAAACTATTTTGAAAAATAAAACCCACAACTTAATATATGCTGTTTTATAAAAATATAAGTACTCATTACTTAATTATTTGAGATATACTTAGGGTAATTGTTTAACCGATATATTTATATAACAAATGCTTAGTAAGGACCAATGTAGATCAGACTGCATGCTAGATATTTGGCATATGATTGAGAGAGAGAAGGAAAGAAAAAGAGTCTGCCTTCTTGAATTTAAAATCAAGTTAGCCAATTACCTAATTGTTCTGGCTCATAATGACATATGCTTCTTTAATAAGAAACAATATGCAGTGAAACTGCATTGTTTGATATTAAGAACGAATCGAAAACTCTTAAGCTTTTAAAGAAACAACAGAAAGAATACGTTTGTAAATTGGGTCATTACAATGCCTCTTTAAAGTGGGAATGTATGGCTACAGACTAGACAAAGACAAAAAATACAAACTTTACACCAAAATTAGCACTTAAATAAGTGTTTTAAGAGTGGTGGTTATGTGTTTGATATTTACTGGTATCATAATCCTGTTGCCTAAACCAAATTTAATTTCACATAAACATTGTGCTTTAAGTACTTCAAGTGAGTGGCTTTAAAGTTTGACTATAGCTTGGATAAAAATTGAAGAGAAACCTTAATGGAGGACCCCTATTTATTTATTAATCTGTTTACTATTCAAAGTTAGTTGATTTATAAAGGCCATGTAGAAATTTCAAAAATACTACAGTGATCTAGGAATAAAGTAGAAATTGGAAATTGGAAATTTCTAACTCTTTGGCCTTTTCTTCTCAGGTGGAACTTTCCCAGAAGACTTTTCAATATTATTTACAGTAAAACCAAAAAAAGGAATTCAGTCTTTCCTTTTATCTATATATAATGAGCATGGTATTCAGCAAATTGGTGTTGAGGTTGGGAGATCACCTGTTTTTCTGTTTGAAGACCACACTGGAAAACCTGCCCCAGAAGACTATCCCCTCTTCAGAACTGTTAACATCGCTGATGGGAAGTAAGTAACAAAATAATACAATGTTTTAGCTATGCTAAAATCATTTTTTTATTCAGTCACTTAACAAATATTTATGAAGTGTGATAAGGTTTTTCTAGAGGCTGGTGATAAATAAATGAGCAAAAAATACATAAAGACATAATTTATAGTGTGTACAGGGAAACAATAAACAATGTTTTCAAAATAAATTACTAAGAAGTAGTATAGCAGGTGGTAATAAGTGTGAAAGAAAAAGAGAGCAGTAAAGAGGATAGGGTGTGGCAGTGGGGTGGGTAGTTTTAAGAAGTGAGATCAAGCCAAATCCCACTAAGAAAGTGATATGTAAAGAAGGTGAAGTGCATGCCATGCTGTTCATTAAAAGCCTAGTGTTCCAGGAGAAGCAGGAAGCAAATACAGTCTCTGATTCCAGGGTGTGGCCAGTTTGTTCCAAGCAACATCAAGGACACCAGCATGGCAGGAGAAGAGTGGGATGATGAGGATGGAGAAGCAGAGGGAGGCCAGATGGTATAACACATTGTAGGAGGTCGTAAGCACTTTGGATTCTACTCTGAGAGAAACAGGAAGTTACTGGAGGCTTTTTGAGCAGAAGAATGATCTAATTTGACTTACGTTTTACTAATAATATTAATATTGGAGATCAGAGGAAGCATTATAGAGTGCTGATATGTGCCATGTACTAAGGTCTTTATACATTGTTAACTCATTTAGTTTTATTGATTCCTTTAAGAAAGTAATGTTAACAAACTAATTTTCCTGGTAAGGGAACTGAGGCTCAGAGAGTTTAAGTAACTTGCCTAAGTTCATATAGTTGGAAAGTGATAGAGATGGGGTTTGAACTCAGGAAGTCAGGCTTGCACTGCGCTCTTTTGCAAATCATGTCGAATTCTGAATTATGTATTGTGGTTGTTTCCTTTCACTTATGGAGCAGCTAAATAGAAATTAATGCTTATTAAATTTACTCAGTATTTTATCACTGAATCCAGACCTCTAAAAACAGCTTTATCCAAAATAGCACATTTGGTTATAGCTATAAGAAGGAAGTAGCAGTGATCATTGACACTCATTATATTTTTGTCAGGACCACAGAGAAACTCTCAAGTCTCAGTTTTACTGAGACTTTACAACTTTAGGCTTTTACAACTAATTTACATTATTATCCTATAAACAAATTAGATATAATAGCACATTGTGTTTCTTTTTTTGACTGTTAGCAAACTCCACGCTAAGATTTTAATCTATATTTGGTAAATGTAGAAAATATTTTGAACTCATCTTATTATTCACACCTTATTTTTCCTTAATCCTGCTTTCCTAACTGAAAAAAAAACAAAAACAAAAACATCAATTTATTACAGCCCAGCCCACATCCTATTCAAAACTAGCAGGTAGTGTTTACTATGAATGAATCCTTAAAGTAAAACATGAAAAAATAAAAATAAAAAATGGAGAATGTTCAATAAATATTTTTAATTATCAAACAGAAGTTATATTTACATATATCACAGTAGTAAAATATTATCTTGATAATATGTTGAATACAATTAATACCTAGTAGTATTAATTTTTTTCATTTGTATATTCCTTCAATAACAATTTATTAAATGCTTACTGTGTGCTACGTAGGTCCTATACTTTTACTTGAGACAGTTAAAACGTGACATACTTGTTGAGCTCAACTGACATAATAATTTAGATGCAAAAATATTGGTATTTAAGCACACTCTGATGTTTTTAAAGAACAATCATGACATTCATCATGAGTGAACATTCATTCCATAAGTATTTATCTATTAGCCACCGCTTGGCTGGCAGTCTGTAGAGCACAGCAGTTGTAGCAATGAACAACCCAGGTGAAGTTCCTCCACTCCTGGAGCTTAAATATGCGAAGTGCTGATAGTTCTTTGAATGAAAATAAATCAAGGTAAGAGATGTAGAGTGTACTATTTTAGATAGGACAGTTTAATATGAATGAATCCTCAAAGTAAAACATGAGGTTTCACTCATGTTTTTTTGAGTGAGGTTGCATTGAGCAAAATCACAAAGGAAGTGAGAGAATAGCCATGTAGGGATGTGGAGAAAGAACAATCCTGCCGGGGTGAAGAACATGTGCAAGGGGCAAAAAAGAGGCAGCCTTGTGGCTGGGATCCCGGGAGTCCAGGGGGCGTCTGAGCTCATGAGGTCGTAGAAGGATAGGGGACCCTCCTGTGAAGCAGAATAATGGCTTCAGCTTTTACTGTGAGTATTGTATTTGATAGTTTTTAAGAATGCAGATCCTTGATCTGACTTAGATTTTTAAAAGGTGGCTCTGGATGCATAAGAGTAGAAGCAGAGGCCAGTTAGGAGTCTAGCTGTGAGAGATGGCAGCTTGTACTAAATTGAGAGATATTGGATTCTGTTTATACTTTTGAATATATGAACTGATAGAATTTTCTGACTATAGGAGTGTGTAGTATGAGAAAAAGAGAATAATTAAGAATGCCTCTAAGGCTAAATGTTAATTTGGTATTTTGAATATTATATATGACACCATGATTATGACATATCATTATCAAAGCCTACATTAATTAAACAAAAATAGCAAGTTTAGAGTTCTAATCAGTTTTAATTATTGAAATTGTTTTTATTTTCTGTTAATGAAAAGAACATACCTATAATACTGGGAATGGCTTAAGTGAAGACCCAGATTTCTTGGCATGAAGTATGTGTAAATTTTACTCTCACTATATTAAGTAGCTCCTTATATAAATCTTTGCTCAATTCAAACCAAGCAGACACCTATGCCAGTTGAATGTTCTAGTGGAAAGACCAAAGATTAAGTGTATATGGAAATACACTTGGTCACCATGCCAAGTCACATGAAACAGACATTTTAGGAAGGCTCCTGCAACTTTTTGGGTATTTTATTTTGTGGATCTAGTCCTAGACACTTCTGGAATATTAATCTAGCACTTTTCATTGGGAAAAAAAATAAAATATAAACCAGTCTGGCTTGCAGAATTGAGTGGGCTTCATTTAATGGTTTATGTTAGCACCATACATTGTTAATAAAACCCACCATTTTACAGTATGGTTAGGGAATGTGCGTTTCCAAAGGGCTGGCCATGTCTCCCCAGCCAAGCCTGTCATCACTGCTCTGAATTAGTTGGAGCAGTAGCTGCAGAGTGAATTGAGAGTCTCATTCCACACATGCGTTGACTATGTTTTCTTTCAGTTTTCCACATCTGCCAACCCTGAAAAGAAGGAAAGATACTGTGTCTCAGTCTTGGATCCTGCCTACAGTAGTGATCTATAACTGTCTTGAAATTAAAGTGGAAAAATAATGAAAGCACTTGAAATAAATGTGAATAAAGACAGAGAAGCACATTGTGTTTTACAATTAGGACGTTGACTTGCTCTAGATGGAGCGCTCATTCAATTAGTAGACATACCCTGTTACAGTCAATCTCAGGGGATCACTAGAGCGGATTTTTTTTAAATGGAATTCCACTTTGGAAGAAAGCATTTACGTACTTGGAAACTATTACTTACCCCATATCCCACCCTAATCTCTATCAAATACCTTCATCAGGACACAGTGAGATTAAGCTTTTGTTACTACAACACAAAGTGAAGCAAAGGATGGGCACTTCCTTATCAGCACAGACAGCTAATTCTACTGTGCATTTTATGCTGCTTGTGTCCTTTTGGGTACCTAGTACTGTTGGGTAACGAGTAAGTAGTCACCTGTTAACTGGCTGCTTAATAAATGAGCCTACATTTTTTGTATGATTTTAGCTCATTTTTATAATTTAAAATACACAGCATTTTTATGTGAATACTGCTTTGGCAACCACTGTTTCTTTGAAGCTTACAAAAGAATTACTTGTCTTTTTTAGGTGGCATCGGGTGGCAATCAGCGTGGAGAAGAAAACTGTGACAATGATTGTTGATTGTAAGAAGAAAACCACGAAACCACTTGATAGAAGTGAGAGAGCAATTGTTGATACCAATGGAATCACGGTTTTTGGAACAAGGATTTTGGATGAAGAAGTTTTTGAGGTAAAAATAAATCCAACTCTAAGCTGAATATTGACAAATCAGATGAACTGGGTTAACAACAGTAAAAATATCGCTTTATAGCAATACATTATAAAGCAAAGTTGAAAACTCTAAAGGGTGACCTAGTTTCTTCCTCTGTGAGTATAGTGGTGATGTTTTCTATTGTTCAGTAAGAGAATGACCAGACAATGGTGACCGTAACGCCTGGGAAACATTTACAGGGATTGGTTGATTTGAACACAGACATGCTATTCTCCTGGAAAGGACAAACGGCTTAACTCTTAGTAGTTTGTATTATTTTCTTTGTAGAAAAGAACATTTTCTTCATTTCATTCTATGGGAGGTTAATTTAGAGAGATGCGCAAGTCATATGTTTTGCCTTCCTCTGTTCTTTGTGAATGTTTTTTAAGGTAAAATAGAGATCATATTGCAAAATATAAATTTTAAGTGTTTAAATCACTTTAAAAAATAATGTAAAGATCATGGTAAGATATTTCCATCAAATTATATTTCACTAATTATGATAATCACATTCTTTTAGTCCTCCAATCATTGGATATGACAACTTATGCTTTAACTTTCATTTAGTCACTTTTTAAAAGAACAAATGACCTGAATTCTGACACCATTAAAGGATGCACTCTCGAGACATTATTTATTATTTTTGTCATTGTTTTTAAACAATTTGAGTCGTTTCTTTGTCAAGGTGTAACAAAGTAAAGCTGTGTAATATATTACAAATTAATAGTTTCACCTGGAGATTTGCTGTATTTTTTGATGTGTGACTATACATACACAGATGTGTACACACACATATATATATACAAACATACAGACAGTATGTATTTTTATAAACAGAACAATGTTCATTCAGAGCATCAGCTAGACTATTTCATTCCTGTACTTATAAATATATCCTACAGTGTAGTTTTATTTAAAATTATTATTATAATAAACATTTGTGAAAGTTCCATGTTATTTATTTGAGATGCTATCGTTTCTGACTTTTATCCACTAGTGTGTACCAAAGCCTTTAATTCTACATAAAATATTTTAAACTATCATATCATGCTAGATTATGTAAATAATAAACTGATTCAGGTAGTTTATAATGGTAATATACTCTCAGATATCCCAATATCCAACACTGATTGCATGCACATGATGATAAACAATTATTTATTCATTAGGCAAATAAATATTAATATAATTTCTAATCTTGAAAAGCGTTATTTTAAAAATAAAACTATTCATAAACGTAAGTTGCATGTGAATTATGAATAAATTATAATTTATTTTTGTAACCCACACCTTATTTTCCAGGAACATAAATGTGTAAGACAAAAGCACAGTATCAGTGGAATTTCTTTCCTTTTTTAAAAATTGATGCTTAACTTTGTAAAACTATATCCCACATTCTGAATCCTGGAGTAACTTCAGCTCTTTAGTTGGAGAAGCTATTAAAACATTAAGAAAAGTAATGTTGAAAGGATTCTTTAATGAAACCCTTAGTGAATATGACAGTGAGTAGTGAAAAATAAGTTTATTAAGCTACTTCGCATCCTAGAGTTTCATGAAACCCTATGAAGTTTTAAATAAAACATTTATTTACTATTAAGTGTAGTTAGTTTTTAAAATGTTAATGAATAAAGAACTTACTCTCTCAGTTTATCTTTTACAATCTTTGACCAGTTAAAGGGGAAACAATTTTTACTTAATAAAATATTTAGAAGTCTGTAGAGTAGGAATCTTTGAATTGGATGAAATTTAGTATTTATCTAATTCATATACTCAAACAGCCATCAGATATAAGATTCAGGTCTTACTTTCTAAATTATATTATTGTATGTATATATGAAATTTCAAAAACAATTTGGTCTCTTTCCACTTGAAAATAGCGCATGAAGAAAATAAGTAATTCAAATATATGGGTGTTTAGTCCGAATTTAGAAATTTCCACCATTTTGTAAAATTAGTTCATTCTACCTGATGTTAATATCTATTTTCTTAAAAACTTATTCGAGTATGTTTTTCCTTTTATTTTTGGTTTATATTATACCTATATACTTATGAATCTTTGCAAGTAAACACATAGAATTTAAACTAAAAATGACAGGAGATAGAAATTGTACTGTCTATATATTATGTTAGTGTTTTATAAATAGTTGTGACGATGAAGATAATATGATAATACCAGTGATTCATTAGTCTGAAAACTAGAAATGTCACTTTTTCAGACATAGCATAAGTCAGATTTAGTTGCAGATTTGTTTGGTGTATGTAATTTCATGTATACACTGCCCTACATTAATAGAATGGTACTACTATGGTAAAACTATTAAACATGGTCATATTTGAATTTCAATCTAATGACTTTTTAGAATTCAACTTTATACAGATAAATGCAAAACTGAAGATGATTTTAAAGTTTGAACAATTATAGTTTACATATTATGCTCATCATATGCTCACCACAAGAAGAGCATATAGAGCATAATTCAGATTTTATAATTTCAGCATAGCAGAGTGAGTATATGAATTGATTTGGGGATGACAAAAATCCTATTTTGAATCCCAGCATATAGCTTAATATTCAACCTTCTCTATATAATTACTCTATATCAGTTTCAAATGGGAAATATAACAGAATCTTCCTCATAAGGATTTATAGAAAAAAATGAGCTGATATATGTACAGTCTTTAAGATACTAGTATAAATATATATATATACAAACACACATATGTAATATAAATGTGGTTGTATGTTGTTAACTTAATTATCCATTAATGTGTAGTTTTACAAACATTATTATTACTTCTTTTTCTTATGATTTTACAACCATGACATTTCAAGTACTTTTGATATGGGCAACTAACAGTGACCCATCTGTCAGTCAGAAGTCCTCGTGGGTCCCTCTGTCTGTCTGCTAAAAGTCCTCATGGGTCCGTCTGTCTGTGTTCTAAATGAAGTACTTCTTTTCTGGGCTACTGCAATTTTACAAATTACCTTGTAGAGATTAGATACATTTGTCCCCTCTAGACAGAGGTTAACACCTGAGTACAGACCTTAATAAATGGAGTGTGGTCTGATTGAATGAATATTTCCATGCAGGCAAAAAAAAAAAAAAAAAAAAAAAAAAAAGTCCTACCAACACAAATCAACAGCCTTGATTTTTTTTTTCCTGCTAAATAAGATTCAAAGATGTGAGGAAAACTAAATTAGAAAAGTTGTATTGCTTGTATTTATTGTCAATACAATTATTTTTGGAGTCTTTTAAACAGGAAAATTTCCTTATTAAATAGCAAGTTATAGCCATTGCTCAAGTTTTCAAAACATCATTATTTCTGTTTTCTAATTTTTTAAAATAATCAAAACAGATTATTGCAGGTCTTTCATATTTTTTAACAAATAGCCATCTTTGGGGAGATTATTTATTTCGTGGAAGCAATGAGTAGAATATGACATATGATGGCTATTTGAGTAGAAAAGCTTTGTGATGGACATTTTGCATTTTTTCAAACTCCTCAGAAAATATTTTGAATTCAATTTTCTGTGGAGAAATCAATGAATAATAATTTATAACAACTATGCTATTTGATAACTGTACAAGGCCTGAAAAAGTAAGATTAGCAAACTTTTTTGAGATGGCGTTTGAGATGGCCAATACTAAAGCCATCTCAAAAGCCATTAAGAGCTTGATTATTGCTTTATGGTGTCCATATATCTTTTTAATGCATATATTATCCAATATACACACTTAAAAGTTGAATTTTAGTAGACATGGTTTTCCTATAGAACAATGTTATAAGATGGAGATAACCTTTCCATTTATCCACTTTACCCAGTCTGGATGCATTTAGTTCTTGGTCCTTGTGATTTTTTTTCTAAATTTATTGAGTTACAATTGAATCACAATAAACTGCAAATATTAAAAGTATACCATTGGATCAGTTGTGACGTATGTATACAGCTGTGAAACCATCATCATAATCAAGAAAATAAACATTGCCATCTCACCCAAGAGATTCCTTATCATCTTTTTTAATTCATTCCTTCTTCCATCCTAACCCCGGATAATCATGAATTAGCTTTTTATCACTGTAGCTTTTCTGGGACTTTTACAAATGGAATTATACTGGGTGCACTCATTTTAACTTAACTTGTTTTAACTCGTTTTTTTCCCCTTGTTATTAATAGTATGTCGAATTACGTTGATTGGTTTTTCAAATATTTAAAAACAACTTTTCAATCTTTAGAGGTCTATAGACTGTACTGGTGATGTAGTATGTTGTCTTATTTATATTACATACAATTCAGTTCTTACTTAGTATAATGATCTTAAGATTTACCCATGTTTATTATATTTAATATTATTATTATTATTTTGCTGAGTAGGATTTTAACACATAGCTACACCAAAATTTTTTCATCCATTCTCCCTATTAGTGGGCATTTGTGTTGCTTCCAGGTTATGGCATCTATAAAGCCACTATAAACATTCATGTCTACATTTTGGTTTGTTTGGTTGAATACCTAGATGTGGAATGCATGGGTTATTTGGTAGGTTCATGCTTAACATAAAAAAAAAGAAAATTATCAAACTATTTTTCAAAGTGGCATTAACCATTTTATACTCCCTTCAGCAGTGTATGAGAGTTCCAGTCATTATGTATCCTTGCCAACCTCTGATATGCTCAGTCTTTTTCATTTTAGGCATTCTAACTAGACGCATTGTAGTGTTACATTGTGGTTTTAATTTGCACTTCTCTCTTGACTGATGATGTCTGCATTTTGCCAGGTTCTTGTGGGCCATTTATGCATATTGTTTTGTGAGGTGTCTTTTCAAATTTTTTGCCCATTTAAAAAATTGAGCTGTTTGTTTTCGTTTAAGGAGTTTTAAGAGTTTATATCCTGCATAAAGATTTTTTGTCTGATAGATGTTTGCAAATATTTTTTTCCAGTATGTGACTTGCCTTTTTTGTTGTTTTCTTATTGGTGTCTTTCCAAGTGTAAATGCTTTTAATTTTGATAAAGTTTAATTTATCAATTTTGTTGTTATGTTTGACACTCTTTGTGTTCTAAGAAACTTTTACTCCAAGATCACAAAGATTTTCTTCTATTTTTAGTATCAGAATGTTGTTGTTTCAGGATTTGCACATGGGTCATGTCCCATTTTGAGTTAATATTTGTGTATGATGTAAGGTAAAGGTCAATGTTCACTGTTTTCTACATAATCATATCCAGTTCATTCAGCATATTTTTCTGAAATGACTTTCTTTTCATGATTTATATTGCCTTGGTCTTTAAATCAGAAATTAATTGACTACCAATTAGTGCACCTATTACTGAACTCTCTACCTTATTATTTATTCATTTTTTTTACTACTACCATAATATCTTGATTACTGTAGTTTTAGAAAACATTTTTAAATCAGGTGGGTAAATACTCCTACTTTTTATTCTTTGTAAAACATTGCTGTAGCAATTTTGGGTCATTTTCATTTCTACACACATGTTAGAATAAGCTTATTAACTTCTACAAGAAGTTGTGGTTTTAATGGGGATTTCATTTAAGCTACAGATCATAATGAAGACAATTGAAATTTTTAAAAATCATGGAGTTTTCTATTTCCTGTACATAATATAACTCCATTTATTTTGGTCTTGTTTAATTTTTTTTTACAATGTTTTCTAGTTTTCAGGGTAAATGTCTTGGACATCTTTTATTTAATTTTTTCCTAAGTATTTTTTTTTTTAGTGCTAGAGTAAATGAATTTGTTTCTAATGTCATATTTGAATATTTTCTTCCTAATATAGAAAACACGATTTTTTATATTAACCTTGTATCCTATAGCCTTGTTAAATTCATTTATTAGTTCAGGGTTTTTTTTTTAGTGTAAAAAGTTATATAATCTGAAAGTAGGGACCATTTTGCAAGTTTTCTATCTTTATGCTTTTTACTTATTTTTCTTACGGCAATGAATGGGATATACATCGAATATAACTTTTATATATATTGAATATATCTTGTGTAAGCAGGTATTCTTACTTTTTTTTCTGACCTCATGTGGAAAATAATTCAGTCTTTCAGCATTAAGTATGATGTTGGCTGAAAGTTTTCATTGGATGCTGTTTATCAGTTTGAAATTTACTGTTAGTCTTAGTTTCCTAAATATTTGTTATCAAGAACATGTACTAAATTTTATAAAACGCTTTTTCTACACCTATTGAAATGATCATGTGGGTTTTTTTTCCTGTTAGTATGTTGAATTACATTGGTTGATTTTTCAAATATTTAGAAATAACTTTTCATTCCTTAAAGGTGTATAGATTCCACTGTAGTCATGTAGTATGTTATCTTATTAATGTAACATATAATTCCATTTTGTAAAATATCTTTAAAAAGTTTTAGTCTATATTAATGAGGAATACTAGTCTATGAATCTCTGTATTTATAATGTCTTTGTCAGGTTTTGATAGGGTTATACTGGCTTCATAAACTCATCTGTGCAGTGATCTCTCCTTATCTATTTTCTGAAAACTTTCTTATATTACTGATGTTATTTCCTTCTTGAATACTGGATAGAATTAACCAGTGAAAATTTCAGGGCCCTGAGTTTTCTTTTTAGAATTGTTTTAACATATTCAATTTCTTTACTCGATACAGGTTAATTCAGTTTTTCTGTTTCTTCTTGTGTTGATCATGTTAAGTTTTATTTTTCAAGAAATTTTTCTAGTTCAACTAAGTTGTTGGATTTGTTCATATAAAGCTGTTTGTAGCATTTCATTATTTTAAATTTTAATATCTTTAAAATTTCTACTGAAAACTACTTTTTATTCTTTATATTAATAATTTGTATTTTCCCCCCAGATCAATAATTTGAACAGGTACTTGAAACTTTTGTTGATATTCTCAACAAACCAGTTTCAGGCTCTGTTAATTGTCACTCTTAACAGACTCTTTTCTATTTCATAATTATTTTTTCCTATCATAGATTTGAAAAAGAAAAATTGTTTCTCTAGCCTCTCAAAGTATAGGGTTATTACTTCGAGATTTGTTTTTTTCCCAGTATAAAAATTTTAAATTACACATTTCTCTCTAAACACAGTTTTAGCTGCGTAACACAATTTTACTATGTCATTTTTGATGGTTATTTAGTTAAAATAATTTTCAATTTCTTTTTTTATTTTATTTCCAGCCCACTAATTATACAGTGATGTTTAATGTCTAGATACTTGAGTTTTTCTTAGAGAGCTTATTGGTATTGGTGTCTAATTCTGTTGTCTTCTGAGAATAAATTTGGTATGATCTCAATCCATTTAGATTTATTGAGGTTTGATATATGGTCTAACATATAGTCTATCTCAGTTAATGTAATAATGCTCTTAAAAAGAAAGTGCATTGTGAAATTGTTCGATGCAGACTTTTATAAATGTCACTTAGATCTTTCCTTATATTTCTTATTTTTTTGTCTACTTGTTCTATCAGTTGTTGAGGAGTGTTAAAATTTTCTACCATAATTGTGTAATTGGGTATCTTCCTTTTCATTTTGCCATTTTTTGCGGCATGTATTGCATTCTCAGGCATGTGCACATTTATCATTGTTAGATCTTTCTGCTTGTCACTTTTTACTGTGAAATAGCTCTCTATCTCCACTAGTATTTTTTGCCTTGACGTCTACTTTATGTGATATTAGAATGGCCACTCCTTTTCTTGTTAACCTACAATTTGAATGCTATATATATTTTTATGTCCATTTATTTTCAAATTATGTGTCTGCATAGTTAAAGTGTGCCTGTTAGAGTCAGGTTACTGGGGGGCCTTTTTTTATCCCCTCTATAAATTTCTGCCTTTTAATTGGTGTCATGAAACTAATAACATAATTTACATTAAATGTTATGCTAAATGTCATTGATTTATTATTGATGTGGCTGGATTTAAGTCTGCATCTTATTATTTGTATTTTCTTTGTACTCTCTGTTTTCTGATTCTTTGTTCTTCCTTTCCTGCCTCCAGTCTTTTTTTTTTTTTTTGGTGCTGAGGGTTTATTTGAATATTTTGTAGTATTCCATTTTGTTTTACTTATTGGATTTTTGCTATTTTTTTATTTAAGAAATACTTTTTATAAGAATTGTAAAATTTGTACCAAAATGTTATGATATATTTCTTGCTAATATTGTATCATTGTATGTATGTAATGCAGAAACATTTCAATCTCCTTGTCATACTGATCTTTGTGGTACAGTTGTCATACTTATTAGACCTGTATATATTGAACATACCACCAAATGTTATTTTTGCTTTAAATAATCGAATATTTTAAAGCTTTTAAGAAAAAAATACAATTTTATATCTAAGTAAATATTTGTTATTTCTGTTTATCTTTTATTTCTGAAGCTCCATATTTTTCTAGGATACACTTTTCCATCAGTCTAAAAAGTTTTCTTTAACATTTCTTATACAACAGATATGCTACTGATGTATCTCTTAGTTTTCTTATATGTGAGAATGTTGTTCTTTTGCCTTCATTACAGAAGGATATTTTCACTGACCATAGAATTCTGGGTTGACAGTTTTATTATTTTAGGACTGTAAAAATGTTTTGTCTCTGGTCCCTGTGTTTTCTGATGCACAACTCACATTCACATTGTTGTTATCATGTACTTGATGTACCACTTTAGCTGCTATTAAGATTTTTTTTCCTCCGTGTTTGCTTTTCAGTAGATTGACTTCAGTAGATTGTCATAATTTTGTTTTAATTTATTCTGTTTCGGGTTTATTAAGCATCTTACATCTGTAAATGAATATTTTTCAACAAATTTAGGAAGCCTTCACTCTTTAAAGTTGCTACTTTGCTGCTAAATATTCTTATATTTTCATTCTTTTCAATAGTGTATCACTTGCTTCTTGGAGGAGAGTTATAATAGCTGTTTTAAAAACTCTTCCTGAGAGTTTCAATGTCCACCCTATCTCAGGGTTGGCATCTGTTTATTGCCTTTGTTGCTGTTTTTTTTTGTTTGTTTGTTCGTTTGTTTGCTTCTTTTTTTTTTTTTTTTTTTTTTTTTTGAGACGGAGTCTCGCTCTTCTGTCGCCCAGGCTGGAGTGTAGTGGCGCGATCTGGGCTCATTGCAAGCTCCGTCTCCCGGGTTCATGCCATTCTCCTGCCTCAGCCTCCTGAGTAGCTGGGACTACAGGCGCCTGCCAACACGCCCGGCTAATTTTTTGTATTTTTAGTAGAGACGGGGTTTCACCGTGTTAGCCGGGATGGTCTTGGTCTCCTGACCTCGTGATCCTCCTGCCTCGGCCTCCCAAAGTGCTGGGATTACAGGCGTGAGCCACCGTGCCCGGCCAATTGCTGTTGTTGTTAATAAACAATCTTTATTTTAGAGTAGGTGTAGGTTCACAGCAAAGTTGAGCAGAAAGGACGGGGAGTTCCCATATACTCTTTGCCCCACCCCAACATATAACCTTCCCTATTATCAATATCCCATATGAGAGTAGGAATTTATTACAACAGATGAAACTACATTGACTCATCATTATCACCCAAAGTCTATAGTTTACATGTTCACTCTTGGTGTTGTACATTCTAAGAGTGTAGACAAATATGTAATGACATGTACTCACCATATTAGTACCTAAAAGAATAATTTTACTGCACTAAAAATCTTTCTTTCTCTACCTAATCTTCCTTTCTCTACCTATTCATCCTTCTCTCCCTGATTAACCCCTGGAAGTTGCAATTTTTTTTTTTTTACTGCCTCTATAATTTTGACTTTTCCAGGATGTATATAGTTGCAGTCATACAGTATGCAGCCTTTTCAGATTAGCCCCTTTCGCCAAGTAATATGCATTTAAGGTTCTTCTATATATTCTCTTTTTTTTTTTTTCTTTTTTTCTTTTTTTTTGAGATGGAGTCTGGCTCTGTCTCCCAGGCTGAGTGCAGTGGCGCAACCTAGGCTCACTGCAAGCTCCGCCTCCCGGGTTCACACCATTCTCCTGCCTCAGCCTCCCGAATAGCTGGGACTACAGGCACCCACCACCACGCCCGGCTAAATTTTTTTGTGTTTTTAGTAAAGACGGGTTTTCACCGTGTTAGCCACGATGGTCTTGATCTCCTGACCTCGTGATCCACCCGCCTCAGCCCCCAAAGTGCTGGGATTACAGGCATGAGCCACCGCGCCTGGCCCTCTTCTATGTATTTTCATGACTGGTAGGCTCATTTCTTCTTACTGCTGAATAACATTCTACCAGCCGGATGTGGTACATATTTATCAGTTTACCTACTAAAAGACATCTTGGTTGCTTCTAAATTTTGGAAACTATGAATAAAGCTACTAGATAATTATGTGCAGTTTTCATGTAGGCATAAATTTTCAAATCATTTGGATAAATACCAAGAAGTGTGATTGTTGTATGAATATGCTTTGTTTTATGAGAAATTGCCAAACTGTCTTGCTAAATAAACCCTTTTGGATTCCCGCCAGCAAGGAACGAGAGTTTTTTTGCTTCACAACTTTTCCAGGAGTTTTTGTCATCACTGTTTTGAATTTGCCCCAAAACAGCCCTATTTTCTTTTGGTATGTTGTGGTTTCTCATTGTTGTTTTAATTTGCAATTCTCTAATGACATATGATGTTGAACATATTTTCATAGGCTTACTTTCCATCTGTATATCTTCCTTGTTGAGGTGTTCAACATATTTGTGCATTTTTAAGTCAGATTGTTAGCTTTTTTATTGTTGAATATTGAACTTTTTGTATGTTTGGATAACAGTCCTTTATCAGGTATGTCTTTTGCAAACACATGCACCTGCTGTGTGGTGTATTTTCTGATTCTCTTGATATTGTCTTTTCAGAATAGAAGTTTTAAATTTTAATAAAGCCCAGATTATCAATAAATTCTTTCATGGAATATATCTTTGGTGTTGTGTCTGAAGAGTCATCACCATACCCAAGATTATTTAGGTTTTCTCCTATATTGTCTTCTAGGAGTTTCATGGTTTTGTGTTTTACATTTATGAACCATTATGACTTAATTTTTCTGAACAATTTAAGGTTTGTATTTAGATATTTTTTTGCATGTGGCTGTCCAGTTGTTCCAGCACTATTAGTTGAAAAGATTATCATTGCTCCATTGTATTTCATTTGCTCCTTTTGTCAAAGATCAGTTTAGTATATTTATATGGATCTTTTTCTAGGATCTTTATTCTATTCCATTGATCTACTTATCAGTTCCTCCAATACTACCTTGTATTCATTATTGTAATATTATATTAAGTCTTAAAGTCAGATAATGTCAGTTCTCTGTCTTTGTTCTTTACCTTTAATATTGAGTTAATTGACTATTCTGGATGTTTTTCTTCTTATGAATTTGGAATATGTTTGGAAAGATCCACAAAATAACATGCTGGGAAATTAATTGTGAGTGTATTGAATCTATAGATCAAGTTGAGGAGAACTGACATCTTGACAGTATTGAGTCATTCTATCCATGAACATAGAATATTTTTATTTTTAAAGTTGTTCGATATCCTTCATCAGAGTTTTGTAGTTTTCTTCATATAGATCTTATATTTATTTTGTTACATTTATACCTATGTATTTCTTTTTTGAGTGCTCATGTAAATAGTGTTGAGTGATAAATTTCAAATTCTTCTTAAGAAAATGATTGATGTTTTATATACCTTGTATACACAACCTTGTAACAATCATTTATTATTTCCAATTTTTTTGTCAATTATTTTGGATTTTTTACCTAGACAATTATGTAATCTGTGGAAAAGTTTAATTTTTCTCTTCCCCATCTGAATACATTTTATTTCCTTTTCTTGTCTTACTGCATCAACTAGGACTCCCAGTCTGAGGTAGAAACGCAATATTAACAGAGGACATCCTTGCCTTCTTTCTGATCAGTTTGAGAAAATTTCCTTCTGTTCCTAGTTTTCAGAACATGTTTTAAAATCATGAATGAATGCTGTATTTTGTCAAATGCTTTCCTGCATCTATGATATGATAATTTATTTTTTCTTTAGCTTGTTGATGGTGATAGTAATTTATTTTCAAATATTGAAACAGCCTGGCATACCTGGGATAAATTCCACTTGACTATGGCATTTACTTATTTTATATACCTTGGGATTCAATTTGATAATATTTTGTTAAGGATTTTTGCATTTATGTTCATGAGAGATATTGGTCTGTAGTATTATTTTCTTTTAATGTTTTCACCTGGTTTTGATATTAGGGTGATGTGACCTCATAAGATCAGTTAGTAATATTCCTTTCGCTTCTATATTCTGAAAAAGGTTGCAGAGAATTGGTATATCTTTTTCCTTAAATGTTTGATAGACTTCAACAGTGAACCCATCTTGTTCTGATGCTTTCTCTTTAGAAAGTTTATTAATTTTTGATTCAATCTTCTTATTGGACATATACCTTTTCAGATTTTCTAATTCTTTATTTATGAGTTTTTACAGATTGGATCTACCAAGGAATTGATTTATTTCATCTAATTTATCAAATTTGTGGGCACAGAGTTTTTCATAATATTCTTTTATCATCCTTTTAATGTCCATGGGATCTGTGGTGATATCTCCTCTTTTTCCTGCCAATAATAATTTGTAACTTATCTCTTACTTAGTTGGCTTAGCTAGAGGCTTATAAATTTTATTAACATTCTGAAAGAATCAGGTTTTGGTTTGGATGCTAATTCTATGGTGACTTTCTGCTGTCTGTTTTATTACTTCTGGTGTAATTTAATTTTCTTTTGTTCTGTTTATTTCAGATTTATTTTCCTCTTTTTTGTTTAGATTCTTAGGATAGAAGCTTAGACAGTTGATTTTAGATCTTTCCTCTTTTCTAATATATTCATTCAATGCTATAGATTTCCCTCAAAGAAAAGTTATATTTTGATTTTTATTTTGTTTATAATATTTTTAAATTATTCCTGAGATTTTGTCTTCAATCCATGTATTAGTTAGAAGTATGTTTTCACATTTCCAATTATTTTGGGATTTCCCAGTTATCTTTCTGTTACGGTTTGAGAGCAGTTATTGGATTATGTATATTTGTTCAAATTTTTAAGAGTTTTCTTTTTGGCCATGAATGTAGTATGTCTTGGGGAATGTCCATGTGAACTTTAGAATGATAAGTAATCTGCTGTTATTGGTTATAGGAGTATATATATGAAAATTATCTTTTTTGATTAATAGTGTTTTTAGTTCAACTTTGTCCTTACTAATTTCTGCCTGCTGTATCTTTTTATTTCTGTTAGAATGGTGTTTACCATTTAAATGTAATAGTGGATTCATCTATTTTTCCTTCCATATCTATTAGATTTTGCTTCATGTATTTTGTTAGGTGCATATGCGTTAAAGATTTATGTCTTTTTGGTGTACTGACCTTTTTACCCTTATTATCATGTAATGCCTCACTTTATCTCTAATAATTTTCCCTGCTCCAAAGTTTGCACTGTGTGAAATTAATTTAGCTACTCCTGTTTTCTTTTTATTAGTTTTAGAATGTTATACCTTTATACCCTTCCTTTTACTTTGTATGTGTTTTTATATTTAAAGTGTGTCTCTTGTAGACAACATGTAATTGAGCCTTGGTTTTTTTTTTTGATCCACTCTGACAACCTGTCTTTAATGAGTGTATTTAAATCATTCATATTTAAGGCAATTATATATATAGTTAGAATAATATTCACCATATATGTTATTATGTTCCTTTTATTGCCCTGGGCTCAGGTGATCCTTCCAGTACCACCATGCCTGGCTGATTCTTTTCTATTTTTTTGTAGAGATAGGGTCTCACTGTGTTGCCCAGGCTTGTCTCAAACTCCTGGGTTCAATAAATCCACCAGCCTTGGCCTCCCAAAATGCTGGGATTAAATGCATGTGCTGCCTCACCTAGCTAGGTTTTTAAATATGAACTTACACCTATTCCAAGTCAACTTTTAAATAACACTATACTGATTTATGAGTAATGCAAGCAAGTATCTTATAAAATATTTCAAATTCCTCTCTCCTGCCTTTTCTGTCATTGCAATCATTCATTTTACTTATACATAAGCATATATGCAGTGAAATCCATTATTGCTATTATTATTTTGAAAAAACTCTTATACCTTAGATCAATTAATAATAATAAAAATATTTTACCTTCATTTATTCATTCTCTGAATAGTTTATGTAGATTTAAGCTTCTCACTTATATAATTTTTATTATTTCTGAAAAGCTTATTTTAACATTGCTTGCAAGGCAGGCCTACTGGCAACAAATTCCTCAATTTTTGTTTGTCTGAGAAAGTCTATATTTCTCCTTCACTTTTGAAGAATGATTTCTCAGCGTACAGAATTCTAGTTTGGTGGTATTTTTCTCTCAACACTATATATTTCACTTTAGTCTCTCTTTCTTGTATGATTTCTGAGAAGTCAGATGTAATTCTTATCTTCGCTTATATAGGTAAGTTGGTTTTTTCCCCCTCTGGGTTCTTTTAATATTTTTAAATTTATCTTAGATTTTCTGATATTTGAAAATGATATTCCCAGATTTTTGGTCTGATATTTGAATATTATACTTCTGGAATTTTGGTTTGATGTCTGACATTAATTTGGGCAAATTCTCAGTCACTATTGCTTCAAATGTTGGTTCTATTCTTTTCTCTCTTTCTTCTTGTATTCCTATTGTGTGTAATTACATATTTTGTTGTTGTCCCAAAGCTTTTAGATATCCTGTTTAGTTTTGTATTTCCCAGCTTTTTTTCTCTTTGCTTTTAGTTTTGGAAGTTTTGATTATCACCTCCTCAAACTCAGATTCTTTCCTTAGCAGTGTCTAATTTACTAATGAGCCCATCAAATGTATGCTTCATTTCAATTATGGTGTTTTTTATCTACAGCATTTATTTTTGATTCTTTGTTACAGTTATCATCTTTCTGCTTACATTAGCCATTCTGTTCCTGCCTGTTGTCTACTTTTTTATTAAAGTTCTTAGCACGGGAATCATAGTTTGAAAAATTCCTAGAATGATAATTCCAACCTTTCTGCCATATCTGACTCTGGTTTGATGCTTATTCAGTCTCTTTAAACTGTAGTTTCTTTTCCTTGCAGTATGCCTTTTAATTTTGTGTTGAAAGGTGAACATGATGCACTGGGTAAAAGAAACTATGTTGTTTTTTTTTTTTTTTAATAAGCCCTTAGCTATGTGTTGGTAAGGTGAAACGGCAAGGACTCATTCTATGATTAGGTCTCAGATTTTGGTGAGCCTGAGCCCTGGACTGTGAATTTTATCAGTGCTTCACAGTCCCTCACCCCATGACCTTAGGTGGAACAGGATGGCTGAAGGTGGCTGGGGTTATTTTCCTTCTTCCACATGGAAGACCAGAGGGAGCAGTAGTAGGGAATTTCCTTTCTTTCACACTGAAGGATAATGCTGCACTGCAGTTAGGCACAACATACATTGTTATATCATGCTTTTCTTTATGCTTTGTGGATATTGCTCTTGTTACAAATTGAAAGTTTGTGGCAACCTTGAATCAAGCAAGTCTCTTGGCATCATTTTTTCCAGCAGCATGTGCTCACATCATGACTGTGTCACATTTCAATAATTCTCACAATATTTTAAACTTTTTATTATTATTATAAGTATGGTTTATGAGACCCCAAAACAATTACAACTGTAACATTAAAGATCCCTGATCACAGATCACCATAGCAGTTATAACAATGAAAAGATTTGAAATGTCATGAGAATTACCAAAATAAGTTACAGAGACATGAAATGAGCATATACCATCTTATATATAATAATAATGTACACAATAAGATGGTAAACTTAAGTGATAAATGTTTTGTGTGTTCTGACTGCTCAACTGGCTCAACTGACCAGCTATTCTCAAATTCTCTCCTCCTTGAGGCTCTCTATTGCCTGAGACACAGCAATATTGAACTTAGGTCATTTAGTAACCCCACAATGACCTATGTGTGTTCAAGGGAAAGGAAGAGTCACAGGTTCAAGTGTTCAAGAGTCACTTGAGATCAAAAGCTAGAAATGATTAAGCTTAGTGAGGAAGGAATGTTGAAAGCTGAGATAAGCCAAAGGCCAGGCCTTTTGTGCCCTGTGAATGCAAGAGTTATGAATGCAAAGGAAAATATTTTTTAAAAAATTAAAAGTACTACTCTAGTGAACATATGAATGGTAAGGAAGCAAAACAGTCTTATTGCTGATATGGAGAAAGTTTGAGTAGTCTGATAGAAGATCAAACCAGCCACAACATTCTCTTATGCCGCAGCTTAATCCAGAACAAGGCCTTAACTCTCTTCAATTCTGTGAAAGCTCAGAGAAGTGAGGAAGCTTCAGAAGAAAAGATCAAATCTAGCAGAAGCCAGTTCATGATGTTTAAGGAAATAAGTTGTCTTCACAACATAAAGTGCAATGTGAAACAGCAAGTGCTGATATAGAAGCTGTAGACAATTATCCAGAAGATCTAGCTAAGGTAAATTGTTGGAAGCTGCTACACTAAACAACAGATTTCCAATGTAAACAAAACAGCCTTCTGTTGGAAGAAGATACCATCTAAGATGTTCCTAGAGAACAGAAATCAATGCCTGGCTTTAAAGCTTCAAAGGACAGCTTCAAACTCTCTTGTTAGGGTATAATGCAGCTGGCTACTTTAAGTTGAAGCCAGTGCTCACTTACCATTTTAAAAATCCTGGGACCCTTAAGAATTATACTAAATCAATCCTGCTGTACTCTATAAATGGAACCATAAAGTCTGAATGACAGCACATTCATTTGCATCATGGTTTACTGAATATTTTAAGCCTACTGTTGTGACCTACTGCTGAGAAAAAAAAAAAGATTCTTTTCAAAATATTACTGCTCATTGACAACAAACCTGGTCACCCAAGATCTCTGATGTAGATGTATAAGGAGATTAATGTTGTTTTTATGCTTGCTAACACAACATCAATAGCCCATGGATCAATAGTAATTTAAACTTTCAAGCCTTCCTATTTAAGAAATACTTTTCATAATGCTATGGCTGCCATAGATAGTGATTCCTATGATGAATCTGGACACAGTAAATTAGAAACTTTCTAGAAAAGATTCACCATTCCAGATGTCAATAAGAACATTTGTGATTCATGGGAGGAGAAGTTTGTTTCAAAATGAGTTTGAAGCATTCAGGATGTCAGTAGGGAAGTCACTGCCGATGCGGCAGAAATAGCAAGAGAACTAGAATTGGAAGTGGAGCTCAAGGATGTAACTGAACTGCTGTAACCTCATGATAAAACTTGAACAGATGAGTTGCTTCTTATGGATAAGGAAATGAAGTGTTTTTTTCTGAGATGGAATCTGCTTCTGGTGAAGAGGTTGTGAATATTGTTAAATGACATCAAAGGATTTAGAATATTATATAAAGTTAGTTGATAAAGCAGCAACAGAGTTTGAAAATACTCCAGTTTTGGAAGAAGTTCTACTGTGGGTAAAATGCTATCAAAAAGCATCACATGCTACAGAGAAATCTTTTATGAAAGGAAGAGTCAATTGATGTGGCAAACTTCATCATTGCCTTATTTTAAGAAATTGATACAGCCACCTCAAACCTCAGCAACCACCACCCTAAGCAGTTATAGACACAGAGGTGAGACCCTCCACCAGCAAAAATATTACAGTTTGCTGACGGTTCAAATAATCGTTAGTATTTTTTAGCAATAAGGTATTTTTATATTAAGGTACATACATTTATTTTACACTGAATGCTTTTGTACATTTAATAGACAACAGAATAGTGTAAACATAACTTTTATATGTACTGAGAAACTGAAAAAAATCTTGGCAATATTTTCTTTATTGTGGTGGTCTGGAACTGAACATGCGATATCTTCAAGTTATGCTTGTATTTCCCTTTCTCAAGTTAGGTTAAACTATGATGAAATCCCAGCAGGTTACTCTGAGGGCATGCTTTTTTTAATAAGAACAGAATGTTCTGGTGTTTTCAACATGATTCCTTTTCTCCTCCCACTTCCAGAAGCATGAGAGGAAGTCTTTATGATATTCACTTACAGGCCTTATAGAGCTCTTCCAAGTAAAACTCACAAAAGTGCAGGATTCCCCCATGACTGAGTCTCCTTGGTGTTTTTACCTCTTGGAAGTTTTAACTGTCAGAATATTGGTATTTTCTCTCTCACATAACATAAATTCAGAAGCTATTAGGAGACTCATATAGGTAGTTTTAATTTCAGTTCAATTCCTTAAGTTTTTCCTCAATTGGTTTGGGTCTGTTACACATGCTTAGTTCTGGAGATAGCCTGAGGTTTTTATGGTTCATACAAAAATTAGGCAATTCCCCTCTTCATTTTTCTCATCTCAGATTCCCGTACACTTTCTAACCTGCATTTTTCCCCTAGTTCCTATGTCCAAAAACACAGGGTTTCTTTCAAAGTTTTAGGCAGACAACAGTTGTTCTGCTCAGCTACTGGATTCCACCCTTGGGACAAAACCTTGATAAAATATGAAACAAAAACAAAAACAAAACAAAATAAAACACAAGTAAGTTATACCTGTAGGCTAATTTCCCCAAATTTTGACTCTCTCCTATAATCTGCATAATTTACAGAATTGTCAGCTAGTTGTTTATTGCATTTTGTTCAGAGTTTATAGTTTTCAACAGCAAGAGAGTTGGGCTGTAGCGGGCTTACACAGTCATAGGAGTATTGGCTTTCCCAAGATACGAACGTTTGAAAAGTGTTCATTTCTTATGAAAAATATATACCAGAGGTGTCCAATCTTTTGGCTTTCCTGGGCCACATTGGAAGAGAAGAATTGTCTTGGGGCACACATAAAATACACTAAGACTAATGAAAGCTAGTATTTTAAGAAAGTTTATGAATTTGTTTTGGGCCACATTCAAAGCCTCCTGGGCCTCATGTGGACGTGGTTCATGGGTTGGACAAGCTTAATGTATACCATTAAAGAGATAAGCATGGTACTTGTTCTTGCCTCATCTTCCAAATCCCTAAAATTGGTACAATTCTATTATCTCACAGTTAAGTCTGAATCCTCCTTGCTCTGTCTTCTCTGTGGAACTTCTTTAATTAAGAAAGAAAACAAAATAAGCTATCACTATTTAAAAAAATTAACCTATGTTTTCTATCTGGATTTTAAAATATAAAGGTGTGTTCACTAATTATTTCTCTAAATACTATCTTTGTAAATGTGTAGAAGGTCTTCCATAAAATATGAACTTAACAAGCAGAATGTTGGATGTGAGTAGGCACAGATGATAACATAATATTTATTGTTTAATTGAGAAATAAAAGATGAAGGTAAAGGTATCATACAGTATCTAACAAGTACAGGTATGGTTGAATGAAAAAGATTATAATAATGATGAAATGATGATAATTTAAGTATTTGCATTTTACAATCACACACATGGTAATTAACAATGTTGACTCTGGAGTCAGACAGCCCTGGCTTGAATTTTAGTTTTGGAAATTAACCAGCTCTGAGATTACAGACAAGATATCCAGTCTCCCTGTTTTCTTCCTCATCTGTAAAATGGAATAACAGTGCTATGCATCCCATAGAGCCGTTTGGAAATTAAATTAATGTTTGTTAAATACTTTAATCTGTGTGTTGCAGTATTGAGTGTTTTATGAGTGTTTGCTTTTTTTCTTTTTAATTTTTTTTGAGACAGAGTTTCACTTTTGTTGCCCAGGCCGGAGTGCAATGGCATGATCTTGGCTCACTGCAACCTCTGCCTCCCATGTTCAAGTGATTCTCCTGCCTCATAGTCCAGAGTATCTGGGATTACAGGCATGCACCACCATGCCTGGCTAATTTTGTAATTTTAGTAGAGACAAGGTTTTACCATGTTGGCCAGGCTGGTCTCGAACTCCCGACCTCAGGCAATCCATCCACCTCGGCCTCCCAAAGTGCTGAGATTACAGGCATGAGCCACCGTGCCTGACCTGTGGGCTTTTTTTTTTCTTCTTTTTTTTAGAAAAAACAACAACAACAACAAAACACCCTTTTTTCATTTATTATTGCTGAATTTAAGTGAAAAACACAGATATGGTTAACATAGGAGCCACATTTGGCTTTGTAAAAGACTCAGGTTTATAGTTTATTATTTTAAAGAAGTCTTCAATACCTGAAGGCAAAAGCAAAATGCCATTCGAACGTGGTACTTTATCACTTACTCTTGTTAGAGTAGCACAGAGTCAGCAAAAGAGAAAAGCAAGGAAACTTTGAGTTTACTTATGGGTGTTAAGTTTAATTCTTGTCTGTAGATCTTTGGTTTGCATGTGCATTTCGCAGTGTAGCTGTGGCTTTTTAATTATTGAAAATATTGTCTGGAATCTGTTTCATGATTCATTTTTTGTATAATGTATTAAAACAACAAAATTACTTTCTGAAATCAGAAATTAATGTACAATTTTAACAGAAATAAACTGTGGACAACAAACATTAGGTAAAAATGTGGTAGACTTGATATTCAAAAACAATCCAAGTCCAAATTCAGTGTGACACACAAATTCAATGCACATTAGTGTGAAAATCTCAGGGGATACCACACACCCAGGTAAATTAGAGTTTTGTAACAAAACTAATATAAAGCCTCACTGCATTCACAAACATGTTGAATTTTTTTAATATAGAACAATATGTGCAGTTGTTCTTTCTAAAAGGAGGTTTTATAGTTTTCGTGAAGAAATAGTCAAATGTATTTACATGATAGTATCTTTTAGCAGTATTTAAAACGTAAGATGTTTTTATGGCAATAAGTTTAGCATTTGTTAGATTTTATTAGACTGTGTTAATAATCAATTATTTACCAAATTGAGATTCCACATAAAAATTTTTCTCTTTTGATTTTTCTTTTTAGGAGATATTTAAGTTCCACTACTGACCACTTGTATAAGAGTAGACAGAGCCACGACTTTGATGTAATTCTTTTTTGAGAGTTATCCTTAGCTAAGACTCAAAAGCACATCTGTTTTTGGCTGTTTGGTGTATAATTACATTCTTTATTGCTGCACACTGAATTTGTCTGTCAAGTGTAGTGAAAAACAACAAACAAAAATGTGCCACATTATGTATGACCAAGCTTCAGTGATTCTGTAGGGCTGAATTTGAAACGGATTTTCTCAGTTCTCCTTTCTAGATGCTACTGTACTTTACTATACAACAGCCTCAAGGTATCCTGTTGCCAGTCACACCATCTGGAATCAGATCAGCACCATTGTATTGTGATATGCAAATAAAGTCCCATAATTTGGGACTTTATTGGCCTTTTGTTATAATTTTATATTTAGTAGGATTTGTGGCTAAAACTGTTTCAAGAAACTCAATGACGCATTTAAGGCAAATTTAGATTTCTGAGCTCTATAGAGATCCAAAGTACCACTGTTTATATAGGATGCTACTTGTCCTCTAAAAGGGACATTGCCCTGTTTAATTTGGATTTCTGTTTTGCTGATTAGTGCATCATTGGATTAGCTACTGCCGGCAATGCACGATAGTGTTTCATACATTTTATGTTTCCTATTTTACAAATATTGTCTCTGTATTGATGACCTTAGTTTTATTTCCCCCTTTTAAGGTCTATTATTAGCCTGCAGTACTTTATTAACTTTTCAAAGAAGAAATCATCTTACATTTGCATTCTTGTTTGTCTGTAATTACCAGGTTGTTTTAGAATTACCTATTAATATACAGCTTCCTTATTGGACTACGTATTTCTTGAGTGCTGGATTTTTATATTCCATTACTTTACCATGCCAGGAGCAACATCAATCCCAAAGTTTGTCATGGTGTTTATAGTTAATAAAGATTAGTAAATGCATGAATGAATGCTTTACCCAGAAATGGCTAAGGCTTTGTTAGAAGTATCAGGGAGAATAAAGGATTGGGAAAGCTGTACGATAGCATATGTTATTCAAAAGCTAGGTGTTCACTTAAGTTGATTATTCTCTGTTGAAATAAAATAAACATTATGTGTCAATTGTTGTGCTTAAGTAAGGGATATAGAAACATAGTTGTAATAAAAGACTTGTGTTACATAATAAAGACATAAAAATATTCAAGGGGGGAATAATAACTAAACCCAGAGTAATAAAAATAAAAGGACATTTAAAGGTGAGAACACATGTAAAAGATGAACATTTGTAATAAGCCCAGCAGTTCTGAGAAATGTAATGTGGTTTGGGGGTATTTGGGAGGAGACCTGGGTAAGTGTGTAAAAGCCCATTTGTCTTTTATACCATACTAAGGTGGTTGAACTTTAAACTATAGGCTATGAGAACATTCCTTAAGTAGAGGAATTAAACATTAAGGTTTTTTTAGAATTCTTTTTGTGACAGTGAAGGAGCTAGTTTAGAATTGGAAGAATCTGACTTAAAAAAAAGAAAACATGAATTGTTGAATATTGGTTCAAATAAAAGGTACTTAGAGTAGAGACAAGGCCATAGCAGAATAAATGGAGAAAAGGGTCTTATTTTCAATATGGAATAGAACTGGTAGGTCTTGGGGACTGTTAGGATATGAGAGGTAATGGGAGGGAGGAACTTAATATTTTTGGCCTTTAGCACATAGGTAACAAATAGGTGATATTTACTTTTTACATATACAAACTGTTTAAATTTGAGCTGAATGTAGAGGACTTTAACTATCTTTCATATTACTTATGAACTATGTGTTTTAAACCATGCTTTAAACTAGTAAAAGGCTGTGGGACTATCCTGAGCCAAAGAATCATTTCACCATCTTTTCTATACTTCTTGAGTTTTATAGTAAACACACAGTTAATGTGAGATTGTTATTAGCTAAAAGAAGTGTAATAAGAATATTGATATAGGGAGGAGCCAAGATGGCCGAATGGGAACAGCTCCAGTCTACAGCTCCCAGCGTGAGCGACGCAGAAGACAGGTGATTTCTGCATTTCCAACTGAGGTACCGGGTTCATCTCACTGGGGTGTGCCAGACAGTGGGTGCAGGACAGTGGGTGCAGTGCACCATGCATGAGCCGAAGCAGGGCGAGGCATCACCTTACCCGGGAAGCACAAGGGGTCAGGGAATTCCCTTTCCTAGTCAAAGAAAGGGGTGACAGATGGCACCTGGAAAATCGGGTCACTCCCACCCTAATACTGTGCTTTCCCAATGGGCTTAAAAAATGGCACACCAGGAGATTATATCCCGCACATGGCTCAGAGGGTCCTACGTGCCCACGGAGTCTCACTGATTGCTAGCACAGCAGTCTGAGATCAAACTGCAAGGTGGCAGCCAGGCTGGGGGAGGGGCACCCGCCACTGCCAAGACGTGATTAGGTAAACAAAGCGGCCAGGAAGCTCAAACTGGGTGTAGACCACCACAGCTCAAGGAGGCCTGCCTGCCTCTGTAGGCTCCACCTCTGGGGGCAGGGCACAGACAAACAAAAAGACAGCAGTAACCTCTGCAGACTTAAATGTCCCTGTCTGACAGCTTTGAAGAGAGTAATGGTTCATCCAGCACGCAGCTTGAGATCTGAGAATGGGCAGACTGCCTCCTCAAGTGGGTCCCTGACCCCCGAGTAGCCTAACTGAGAGGCATCCCCCAGTAGGGGCGGAATGACACCTCACAGGGCCAGGTACTCCTCTGAGACAAAACTTCCAGAGGAACAATCAGGCCGCAGCATTTGTGGTTCACCAATATCCACTGTTCTGCAGCCACTGCTGCTGATACCCAGGCAAACAGGGTCTGGAGTGGACCTCTAGCAAACTCCAACAGACCTGCAGCTGACGGACCTGTCTGTTGGAAGGAAAACTAACAAACAGGAAGGACATCCACACCAAAAACCCATCTGTACGTCACCATCATCAAAGACCAAAGGTAGATGAAACCACAAAGATGGGGAAAAAACAGAGCAGAAAAACTGGAAACTCTAAAAATCAGAGGACCTCTCCTCCTCCAAAGGAACACAGCTCCTCACCAGCAATGGAAAAAAGCTGGATGCAGAATGACTTTGACGAGTTGAGAGAAGAAGGCTTCAGACGATCAAACTACTCCGAGCCACAGGAGGAAGTTCGAACCAATGGCAAAGAAGTTAAAAACTTTGAAAAAAAATTAGACGAATGGATAACTAGAATAACCAATGCAGAGAAGTCCTTAAAGGACCTGATGGAACTGAAAACCAAGGCACGAGAACTACGTGATGAATGCAGAATCCTCAGTAGCTGATGCGATCAACTGGAAGAAAGGGTATCAGTGATGGAAGATGAAATGAATGAAATGAAATGAGAAGAGAAGTTTAGAGAAAAAAGAATAAAAAGAAATGAACAAAGCCTCCAAGAAATATGGGACTATGTGAAAAGACCAAATCTACGTCTGACTGGTGTACCTGAAAGTGACGGGGAGAATGGAACCAAGTTGGAAAACACTCTGCAGGATATTATCCAGGAGAACTTCCCCAATCTAGCAAGGCAGGGCCAACATTCAAATTTAGGAAATACAGAGAACCCGACAAAGATAGTCCTTGAGAAGAGCAACTCCAAGAAACATAATTGTCAGCTTCACCAAAGTTGAAATGAAGGAAAAAATGTTAAAGGCAGCCAGAGAGAAAGGTCGGGTTACCCACAAAGGGAAGCCCATCAGATTAACAGCTGATCTCTCAGCAGAAACTCTACAAGCCAGAAGAGAGTGGGGGCCAATATTCAACATTCTTAAAGAAAAGAATTTTCAACCCAGAATTTCATTTCCAGTGAAACAAAGCTTCATAAGTGAAGGAGAAATAAAATACTTTACAGACAAGCAAATGCTGAGAGATTTTGTCACCACCAGGCCTGCCCTACAAGAGCTCCTGAAGGAAGCACTAAACATGTAAAGGAAAAATCGGTATCAGCCACTGCAAAAACATGCCAAATTGTAAAGACCATCAAGGCTAGGAAGAAACTGCATCAACTAATGAGCAAAATAGCCAGCTGACATCATAATGGCAGGATCAAATTAACACTTAACGATATTACCTTTGAATGTAAATGGGCTAAATGCTCCAATTAAAAGACACAAACTGGAAAATTGGATAAAGAGTCATGACCCATCAGTGTGCTGTATTCAGGAAACCCATCTCACCTGCAGAGATACACATAGGCTCAAAATAAAGGGATGGAGGAAGATCTACCAAGCAAATCGAAAACAGAAAAAGGCAGGGGTTGCAATGCTAGTCTCTGATAAAACAGACTTTAAGCCAACAAAGATCAAAAGAGACAAAGAAGGCCATTACATAATGGTAAAGGGATCAATTCAACAAGAAGAGCTAACTATCCTAAGTACATATGCACCCAATACAGGAGCACCCAGATTCATAAAGGAAGTCCTTAGTGACTACAAAGAGACTTAGACTCCCACACAATAATAATGGGAGACTTTAACACCCCACTGTCAACATTAGACAGATCAACGAGACAGAAAGTTAACAAGGATACCCAGGAATTGAACTCAGCTCTGCACCAAGTGGACCTAATAGACATCTGCAGAACTCTCCACCCCAAATCAACAGCATATACATTCTTCTCAGCACCACACCACACCTATTCCAAAATTGACCACATATTTGGAAGTAAAGCACTCCTCAGCAAATGTAAAAGAACAGAAATTATAACAAACTGTCTCTCAGACCACAGTGCAATCAAACTAGAACTCAGGATTAAGAAACTCACTCAAAACCGCTCAACTACATGGAAACTGAACAACCTGCTCCTGAATGACTACTGGGTACATAACGAAATGAAGGCAGAAATAAAGATATTCTTAGAAACCAACAAGAAAAAAGACACAACATACCAGAATCTCTAGGACACATTCAAAGCAGTGTGTAGAGGGAAATTTATAGCACTAAATGCCCACAAGAGAAAGCAGGAAAGATCCAAAATTGACACCCTAACATCACAATTAAAAGAACTAGAGAAGCAAGAGCAAACACATTCAAAAGCTAGCATAAAGCAAGAAATAACTAAGATTAGAGCAGAACTGAAGGAAATAGAGACACACAAAACCCTTCAAAAAATCAGTGAGTCCAGGAGCTGGTTTTCTGAAAAGATCAACAAAATAGATAGACTGCTAGCAAGACTAATAAAGAAGAAAAGAGAGAAGAATCAAATAGACGCAATAAAAAATGATAAAGGGGATATCACCACTGATCCCACAGAAATACAAACTACCATCAGAAAATACTATAAACACCTCTATGCGAATAAACTAGAAAATCTAGAAGAAACGGATAAATTCCTCGACACATACATCCTCCCAAGAATTAACCAGGAAGAAGTTGAATCTCTGAATAGACCAATAAAGGCTCTGAAATTAAGGCAATAATCAATAGCTTAACAACCAAAAAAAGTCCAGGACCAGATGGATTCACAGCCAAATTCTACCAGAGGTACAAGGAGGAGCTGGTACCATTCCTTCTGAAACTATTCCAATCAATAGAAAAAGAGGGAATCCTCCCTAACTCATTTTATGAGGCCAGCATCATCCTGATACCAAAGCCTGGCAGAGACACAATCAAAAATGAGAATTTTAGACCAATATCCTTGATGAACACTGATGCAAAAATCCTCAATAAAATACTGGCAAACCGAATCCAGCAGCACATCAAAAAGCTTATCCACCATGATCAAGTGGGCTTCATCCCTGGGATGCAAGGCTGGTTCAACATATGCAAATCAATAAAAGTAATCCAGCATATAAACAGAACCAAAGACAAAAACTACATGATTATCTCAATAGATGCAGAAAAGGCCTTTGACAAAATTCAACAACCCTTCATGCTAAATACTCTCAATAAATTAGGTATTGATGGGTCATATCTCAAAATAATAAGAGCTATCTATGACAAACCCACAGCCAATATCATACTGAATGGGCAAAAACTGGAAGCATTCCCTTTGAGAACTGGCACAAGACAGGGATGCCCTCTCTCACCACTCCTATTCAACATAGCATTGGAAGTGATGCCTAGGGCAATCAGGCAGGAGAAGGAAATAAAGGGTATTCAATTAGGAAAAGAGGAAGTCAAATTGTCCCTGTTTGCAGATGACATGATTGTATATCCAGAAAACCCCATCGTCTCAGCCCAAAATCTCCTTAAGCTGATAAGCAACCTCAGCAAAGTCTCAGGATACAAAATCAATGTGCAAAAATCACAAACATTCTTATACACCAATAACAGACAAACAGAGAGCCAAATCATGAGTGAATTCCCATTCACAATTTTTACAAAGAGAATGAAATACCTAGGAATCCAACTTACAAGGGATGTGAAGGACCTCTTCAAGGACAACTACAAACCACTGCTCAGTGAAATAAAAGAGGATACAAACAAATGGAAGAACATTCCATGCTCATGGGTAGGAAGAATCAATATCGTGAAATTGGCCATACTGCCCAAGGTAATTTACAGATTCAATGCCGTCCCCATCAGGCTACCAATGACTTTCTTCACAGAATTGGAAGAAAACTACTTTAAAGTTCATATGGAACCAAAAAAGAGCCCGCATCGCCAAGTCAATCCTAAGCCAAAAGAACAAAGCTGGAGGCATCACACTACCTGACTTCAAACTATACTACAAGGCTACAGTAACCAAAACAACATGGTACTTGTACCAAAACAGAGATATAGACCAATGGAACAGAACAAAGCCCTCAGAAATAATGCTGCATATCTACAGCTATCTGATCTTTGACAAACCTGACAAAAACAAGCAATGGGGAAAGGATTCCCTATTTAATAAATGGTGCTGGGAAAACTGGCTAGCCATATGTAGAAAGCTGAAACTGGATCCCTTCCTTACACCTTATACAAAAATCAATTCAAGATGGATTAAAGACTTAAACGTTCGACCTAAAACCGTAAAAACCCTAGAAGAAAACCTAGGCATTACCATTCAGGACATAGGCACGGGCAAGGACTTCATGTCTAAAACACCAAAAGCAATGGCAACAAAAGCCAAAATTGACAAATGGGATCTAATTAAACTAAAGAGCTTCTGCACAGCAAAAGAAACTACCATCAGAGTGAACAGGCAACCTACAGAATGGGAGAAAATTTTCGCAACCTACTCATCTGAGAAAGGGCTAATATCCAGAATCTCCAATGAACTCAAACAAATTTACAAGAAAAAAACTAACAACCCCATCAAAAAGTGGGCAAAGGATATGAACAGACACTTTTCAAAACAAGCATTTATGCAGCCAAAAAACACATGAAAAAATGCTCATCATCACTGGCCATCAGAGAAATGCAAATCAAAACCACAATGAGATACCATCTCACACCAGTTAGAATGGCAATCATTAAAAAGTCAGGAAACAACAGGTGCTGGAGAGGATGTGGAGAAATAGGAACACTTTTACACTGTTGGTGGGACTGTAAACTAGTTCAACCATTGTGGAAGTCAGTGTGGCAGTTCCTCAGGGATCTAGAACTAGAAATACCATTTGACCCAGCCATCCCATTACTGGGTGTATACCTAAAGGATTATAAATCATGCTGCTATAAAGACACATGCACACGTATGTTTATTGCAGCACTATTCACAATAGCAAAGACTTGGAACCAACCCAAATGTCCAACAACGATAGACTGGATTAAGAAAATGTGGCACATATACACCGTGGAATACTATGCAGCCATAAAAAATGATGAGTTCATGTCCTTTGTAGGGACATGGATGAAGCTGGAAACCATCGTTCTCAGCAAACTGTCACAAGGACAAAAAACCAAACACTGCATTTTCTCACTCAGGTGGGAATTGAACAATAAGAACACATGCACACTGGAAGGGGAACGTCACACACCGGGGACTGTTGTGGGGTGGGGGGAGGGGGAAGGGATAGCATTAGGAGATATACCTAATGCTAAATGAGGAGTTAGTGGGTGCAGCACACCAATATGGCACACGTCTACATACGTAACAAACCTGCACGTTGTGCACAGGTACCCTAAAACTGAAAGTATAATAATAATAAAATTTAAAAAAGAATATTGATATATTATTTAAATTATTTTTTAAGTAAGTTTTTTAAGACCTTGATGTTTTTAAAGCATAAACTACTCTATTTCTGTTTATGGTTTGACTGTATATAGTTCTTAGAAGAGTGGCAGGTATATAGTGAGTGCCAACTAAGTATTGTCTATTATTATAACTATCATTATTACTTGTTCCTTGGATAATTGCAAGAGCCTTTTAATTGATCTTTCTGCTTTTGCCATTTCATCTGTTCTCTAAGCAGCATAACTAGAAAAGCAAGTCTATTTCTTTTCTTTTTTTTTTTTTTTTGAGACGGAGTCTCGCTCTGTCGCCCAGGCTGGAGTGCAGTGGCGCAATCTCGGCTCACTGCAAGCTCCGCCTCCCGGGTTCACGCCATTCTCCTGCCTCAGCCTCCCGGGTAGCTGGGACTACAGGCGCCCGCTACCACGCCCGGCTAATTTTTTGTATTTTTAGTAGAGACGGGGTTTCACCGTGTTAGCCAGGATGGTCTCGATCTCCTGACCTCGTGATCCGCCCGCCTCGGCCTCCCAAAGTGCTGGGATTACAGGCGTGAGCCACCGCGCCCGGCCAAAAGCAAGTCTATTTCTTTCAAGTAGCACCTGGCCAAAAGAACAAATGAATGAATGAAGTGTGCCACCTCTTTGCTCATAATCTTCCAGTAGCATTTTATTTCATTTGTAAAGTTATTCCAATAGTCTGCAGGACCTTATGTGACCCATACCACACCCTCTGCCTCTCCTGTTAGAGTTTATCAGTGTCTCCTCTCCATGTTGCTACCTGTGGATTGTTGGTTCACAAGGTGTCCCTCACTTGAATATATTAATTAATCTCTTGCCTTGGGGCTGCTTGTGCCATGGGGCCTGGACATTCATTAGTCCTTCTGCCTGGAAAGCTCTCTCTTAGATATAGCATTTTTTATTTCCTCAGTTCCTCAAGTGTCTCTGTCTCAGTGTCTCTTAATCAGTGAAACTTTCCATGATTGCACTTTATAATAGAGTATCCTACTTTCTGACATATATTCCCTATCCTTTATTACTTTATGTTCTTTACAGCATTTATTCCTTTCTGGCATACTACATTATTCTTATTTTGTTTCTCCCTCTGGAATATAAGCTCCTAGAATGCAGGAGCTTTTTGCTGTGTCCACAAAATCTAAAATAGTACCTGACATGTAATACTAGTATTTTTTAGTGAATGAATAAATATATTTTCTAGCACTTATTAATTCAAAGGGTATAGGTCATCTATAGCAGACAAGGAAGTGGGAAGCAAGATCTGTTACCTTTTTGTAACCTTTTAATTAATTAAATTTATTTGATGCAATAGAGCCATATTGGTAGTTATGCTTTAGTAAGAATCCTTGTTTAACATTGATAACATAGAAAGTATAAGATAAATGTACAGTTTTTTCGTAGTGTTTTATCCAACTTTTGGCATTTTCTGTAGTACTTGGTAAGCAGATGTTGAATTAGAAGTACATTCAAGTAATATAAGACACTGCTAATTTTCTTAAAGCTGGTTTCTTAAGTTAGTTTTGGGATTCAGCGCAATATAAGGGCTGTGTGGGAAGTAGTTATGTCTGTGATTATATGGTTTCCCTCATTTTTTCCTTTGAATTATGGTTCAAATGCAATCTCTGATGCATTTTTCAATTACACTAAAATTCTAAGCATTTTGGCAACTTTCCTTTACCACAGAAAACAGTTGAGAAAAAAAAAATCATTAACTGTATGGGGTGTTTGGAAAAAAAAAAAACTGGTAAGAGTTAATGCCTTGGCAAATTCAGAATTCTAAGTAGACAGGAAGCATAGGTTTTCAATTAATCTTCTGATTATGGTAGTTACTTCTTAAGAATTTTATGCCACATTTAAGATTTAATTTCAGCCTTGTATATGCAATCAAAAACTCTGCCCAGAGCCACCAGGCTTTTCCTGAAAGCTCTAATATCAAATGTGAGCAGAAGTTTTAGGGTCTAGGGGCTATCTTATGAAAATATTATAGAATGTTGTTAGGCTATTTATTTTACACTGGCACATACTAGGCTACTTACCTAAATGTATTTTTATTTTCTTTCTATTACATTTTTCCTCATGTGTTTGATTTATAGAATAATGACTTTAAGACTCCTGAAACTGGAACTTATTTTTAGAAAAATTATAACTAGAAGTCTGCCACTTAAAGGTTTGTTTTCCTTTAATTGACTCCAAATACTGGAATAAAATATCTTATATTTGTATATACTTTACAGTTTATAAACAGCTTAAATCTATATTAGTTGTGTTTAGAATTTCTGAGGAAATACAAGTAATAGTATTCTTCATTTACAGGTGTTGAAATAAAGTCTTTCAATGGTGAATAAATTATTGGCCAGGAGATCCATTTATTGATCATTTATTGAGTACTCACTATGAGAAGGCCTAGTCCAGGAATTGTGAAAATCTCTGACAACAAAACTGAAAAGTTCCTGCTCTCATGAAGTTTATATTTCAGTGAATTTAATTGAACAAAATAGATTGACTGGTTAAGTAAGGAGCCCAGGCTGTAAACTATACCTTTTATTGTCTTGTAGAGATGCTATACCTTCCTGACATGTGACACACATACTGGTTATTCAAATCCTTAAACTTACTGGTTGGTCATCCAGATATACATATAAAATATATATTTCATATATATGATGTATTTCATATATACATTATATATATTTCATATATATGATGTATTTCATGTATTCATTATATATTTCATATATATGATGTATTTCATGTATTATATATATTTCATATATATGATGTATTTAATATATATCATATATATTTCCTATATATGATGTATTTAATATATATCATATATATTTCCTATATATGATGTATTTAATATATATCATATATATTTCCTATATATGATGTATTTAATATATATCATATATATTTCCTATATATGATGTATTTAATATATATCATATATATTTCCTATATATGATGTATTTAATATATATCATATATATTTCACATATATGATGTATTTAATATATATCATATATATTTCACATATATGATGTATTTAAGATATATCATATATATTTCACATATATGATGTATTTAAGATATATCATATATATTTCACATATATGATGTATTTAAGATATATCATATATATTTCACATATATGATGTATTTAAGATATATCATATATATTTCACATATATGATGTATTTAAGATATATCATATATATTTCACATATATGATGTATTTAATATATATCATATATATTTCACATATATGATGTATTTAATATATATCATATATATTTCACATATATGATGTATTTAATATATATCATATATATTTCACATATATGATGTATTTAATATATATCATATATATTTCACATATATGATGTATTTAATATATATCATATATATTTCACATATATGATGTATTTAATATATATCATATATATTTCACATATATGATGTATTTAATATATATCATATATATTTCACATATATGATGTATTTAATATATCATATATATTTCACATATATGATGTATTTCATATACATCATATATATTTCACATATATGATGTATTTCATATACATCATATATATTTCACATATATGATGTATTTCATATACATCATATATATTTCACATATATGATGTATTTCATATACATCATATATATTTCACATATATGATGTATTTCATATACATCATATATATTTCACATATATGATGTATTTCATATACATCATATATATTTCACATATATGATCTATTTCATATACATCATATATATTTCACATATATGATCTATTTCATATACATCATATATATTTCACATATATGATCTATTTCATATACATCATATATATTTCACATATATGATCTATTTCATATACATCATATATATTTCACATATATGATCTATTTCATATACATCATATATATTTCACATATATGATCTATTTCATATACATCATATATATTTCACATATATGATCTATTTCATATACATCATATATATTTCATATATATGATCTATTTCATATACATCATATATATTTCATATATATGATCTATTTCATATACATCATATATATTTCATATATATGATCTATTTCATATACATCATATATATTTCATATATATGATCTATTTCATATAGATCATATATATTTCACATATATGATCTATTTCATATATATGATGTATTTCATATATATATATTTATATACATGATACCAATTTCTATTTTAGGTCTTCAAGTAGATGGTGTTTCCCCAACTTCTCATATTCTTTTGGGTTCACTCTGAGTTCCCACATAAAACAGAACTCTCCTCAGGTAGTTTCAGAAGTTTGAGCAGCGAGGCTGGGAAATCTAGTAATTAGCATTACCTTCCTGAGGACTAAAGGGGCAAGGGGCATAAATACTGGTACAGTGCTCAGTGAGGAGCTGTAGTTCTGTAGAAGTACTTTCTAGCAGTGTCAGTAGTGATAAGGGTCCCAGACTACTGTGACAAGCTAGGAAAGTATGGGGGTAAACGATGCCAACCTTTTTCCCTTCCCAACTTCCAAACTCCTGGTTGTAGCTTCCATGTCTGTCCCGGAAACCAACCTGTGGGAGAGTCTGGTGATGCAGACTTTAGGGGTCAGATTCTTGCAGGCACAGAGTAAGAGACAGAAATGTTAGTAATAGGAATTGGGGTGCCAACAGAGAATAACAGGTATTCCTTTATTTAAAAGAAAAACTGACCACTTTCACATAAATTATGCCAGGAAATTCTAGATAAATCCTCTAATTTTCTCAGGTGAAAGTTATTTCAAATTTCTTATATCTTCATAATTGGAATATAGCAGGTAGTAAAGAAATATGTGTCTCATATCTTATTTATTTGTGTATAATAATCTGAATAACCAGACTATAAGTATTTGAAAAGAGGTTTACTTTCCTCCTATTCATAGTGTCGGCATGATACTTTGCCTCCATAAATATTTATTGAATTAATTGATAGATGAATGATTGGTAAACAGTCAAAGACAAATATTCTCAAAGTAACCTGGCTGTTAAAATCCTTGTACAAGTTAGAATTAAAAGTTATAGGAGAAATATAAGTACTATCTTATTTATAATATATCTTAGCCTATTAACTTGTTATAATACATACAAAAGAAAACATTTTGTTTTGGGAAAAAATATAGCTTTTCCTAAAATAACAAACCTATATTGTTATACAACAATGTTGTATAACAGATTGTTTTTGCCTTCAACCAAAATACAGTTTTTCCAAAATATACCCATATCAGTAGGGAATTCTAGCTTTCAATTTTGAGCAAGCCATCCATCGTTTACTGTTCAACGGATATTGCATGTTCAAGGCACAAACTGACTATATTTTGTAGAGGAAACAGGTTTTCACATTTGACACTAAAACATAATTTTTGTTTTCAGAATTTAAAAAAAATAAAAGGTGTGCTGATTATATTATACATATGCATACTTTAAAAGTCCTCTCCGAATTACGTACTTTATAAAGTAGCTGATTTAGGTTTAAAGAGACTTCAATTCTCTAAAGAATGAATGTATCATTCATTGTTATAGAGGATTGCAACAGAGCAAAAATAAGGGACTATTTTAAAAAGACCTGTTATTTCTGGGATAGTACCACTTTATATAAAATTAAAATAATAAATATATAGAAATGCAATTACCAATTATTTATTTTTATTCTCTGACAGGTATTTTCTCTGAGGGACTTAGAACAGGCACCAAAAAAAAAAAGGATGATGCTAAAAATTGATATGTAAAAAGCTGATACCCAAATATCTGGTATTGTGTTGGAGGAATAAACGTGTCAGTTCAACTGTTAACTCTTTATGAAATAGTGAAAATAGTCTATAATTTCTTTCATATTCCAAAAATAACAATTACTTTAAAAATAAATCTAAAATTTACTGCCAAGTTAAATACTATGAAATAAAATGTAAATGTCAAATTCTAATGCTAACTTTGTGAAACAGGCAGTGAAAGTACTACCTAATGCAAAGGCCATATTTGACCTTCACAATGATATTAATTATATGAACTTGTCTTTTGAGTCTAAGTGTTAAAATAAAAGTTAATCATTATGTGTCAATTCAAAATAAAAATATAAAAATTAAAAAGCACATTAAAAATAAATACTGATTAAGAATTTATCATTAATAATTAGCATTCAAATTGAGATGTGCTCTAAATGTAAAATATACATAATCTTTCAAAAACATGGTAGGAATAATAATTAATAGCTTTTATGTTAAATACAAATTGAAATTATATGTTTTGAATATATTATGTAAAATGTATGATAAAAGTTAAAGAAAAATAAAAATATTACATACTTGTTTCCTTACATATGAATAATTTTTCTCAAATTGATTTTTTAAAAAGAGGTCTCAAAATGATTTTCGTTTTGTTTTAAAATCCTCTTTAGTATTTTAAATGTTAATTTCAATCATATTATTTTGGACAACAAATGTTTTTAAATGTATCAGATGAATTTATTTTGGGAGGGGGATCAAACTGTGGTAACATTTTAAATGTTAATTATTTAAAGAAACATTGATATGAAGAATCCTTTTGTAATCTGAGAATCATCTCTAAGTATTTTTTAGAATTGTAATTTAAATTTTTACATAAGAGTTTCCTTAAATCAACAAGGAACTAAACATGTTTAGTCTTGATTCACGTTAACATAAACTGATAAAATGAAACAAAGAATACAAAAAAGTATATAATCTGAGATTATCAGAACATATACTTTAATATATATTTTGAGATTAATATCAGAATAGGTACTTTTTGAACTATATATTTGAACTCTGTCTATATATAATATATATAATTGGAATATATATAAATGTATACACACATAGTTCAAATATTAGGGGTATGTTTTTCTAGCATTTTTTGTTTTCTATTGTTGACATGAAGTAGGATTACAATATAACTTTATTAAGATGGAATTAATGATACAAACAAAATTATTTTAATCTTTTACTAGCACAATAAAATGTATTTTAAAAATAAGACTATTTTATGGATATTTCTTAAAAATTTGTCCTCTTTAAATTCTTTATTTGTAGTTGGAATGATGCTTTTTTACATTTCTTATTTTCTATTTTCTCCAGTGGGCTGAGGGGTGTCTATGATGATGATACTGTCAAGTGTTTAACTTCTGATTACCCTGTATTCTAGCTACTTGCCAAATTAAATCAGCCAATATTTCTACAGCATCTACTTAATACCGGACCCTGGATATAGTCAGTTATTACTTTTGTTATAAATAAACAAATATCCATTTTGTATTTTTTTTCAATTGAAATGACCTTTGCTCTGTTACAAAGACAGAACTTCAGATGAATTAAAAAAAAAACCCTAGTATTAACTGATTTATATTAGTTTTTTAGGGCTGCCATAATAAATTGCCACAGCCTCAGTGGCTTAAATAACAGAAACTTATTTCTTCAAAGTTCTGGAGGCTACCAGTCCAAGATCCAGGTGTTGACAGAGTCGTTTTCTTCTGTCCGAGGGTTCTTGCCTTGGCTTGGAAATGGTTGTCTTCTCCCTGTGTCTTTACATGGTCTTTCCTCTGTGTGTGTTTGTGTCTTACTCCTTTCTTAAAGGAGACCAGTCAGATTGAATCAGGACCATACTAGTGGCTTCGTTTAACCTTAATTACCTTCTTAAAGACCCTGTCTCCAAATACAGTCACAATGTGAGGTACTGGGAATTAGGATTTCAACATACAAATTCGAGGGGACACAATTTAACCCTTAGCACTCAGTCTGGGCAAGCTCATCCTGTTCTTGATAAACAATGAAAAAAATAGGTATAAGATTGCTACAGAAAGAAGTACGGACTGTCATATCAAAGGGAAATTTTCTGCCAATTATTACTGATTCTTGAAACTTGGTTTGGTTTCAATGATGCAATCTGATAGTCTGCAGGTATAGGAGAGATACAGTTCAAAAGTAAATAAAAGTTACTTTCTTAAGTGATAAACTGAACTTACTCCAGAAATGACTGTTAGTTATTGTTCTACTTCTTAGACTTAAGAGATTGATCCTCCAATTTTTTCCTTTTATTGTAGTTCTATTTGAGTAAATGGCTTTGCCATCCTACCATTGCTTACTTGAGAAACTGCAGAATTGCTCTACGTTCCTCTGTAACACTTTGCTCCATCTTTCCTTATCATTCTCGTCTCACTCCATCATCAGCATCCAGTCAGTTTCCAAATCTCACACATATATTTTTTACTAATATATGTACTGTCTGTTCCATCTACTCCATGCCTAGTATGGCTGACTTGGCTTCAATTCTCAACACTTTTATTGAAATCAACTCCTAATTGATTTATCTGACTCCAAACTGGCTGCTTCCAAATTATCCTCCCTTTTGCTGTCAAAGTGATTTTTTAAAAATACAACATTGATCAATCTATTTCATTGATCAGAGTCCTCAAATGACACTCAAATGACATCTTTTGAGTTTCAGTTCACATGTAAGGCTTTTCTTAAATTGGTTCCTAACTTAAAAATAAATATCTACTCTTTACCCTCACTGTTTATCATCACCATATAAGTCCTTCCCTCTAATGTGCTGCATTATATATACTTCTCTCTCTCTCTCACTCTCTCTCTTTTTGGAGAAAGAGTCTGGCTTTGTCGGGCAGGCTGAGTGCAGTGGCAGTGGCGCGATCTTGGCTCACTGTAACCTCCACCTCCCGGGTTCAAGCAATTTTCCTGACTCAGCCTCCCAAGTAGCTAGGACTACAAGCATGCGCCACCATGCCCGGCTAACTTTCGTATTTTTTTTTGGTGGAGAAAGGGTTTCACCATGTTGGTCAGGCTGGCTTTGAAGTCCTGACCTCAGGTGATCCACCCACCTCAGCCTCCCAAAGTGCTAGTATTACTGGTGTGAGCCACTACACCTGACCTACGTCTCTGAATTCGTCATACAGTTTCATCCCTCAAAAGTTTTGTTTAAGATGCTTTTTATGTTTAATGCTATTTTACCTCCATCCCCTTCATTAGGCTAATTCCCATTTGCTTGTAACAAATCAAGATTTTTCCAAGAACCGTTTCATAAAAATGTTCATTCTCATTGAGATACCTGTATGTTGCAAGTTAATGGAGACAAGAATGAACTATAGGAAATTTGGAATCTAGTTTATGGAACAAAATTATAGCTGTGTGATTTACTCTTGCATTTAGGGAGATGAAATATCTAATCTTAGATATTTCTGTAGTTTAATAAGGTATATAGTCAATGGTTACAGTGTTATTTTCCAGATCTTACAAAAAATTGCTCTCTTAGAATAAAAAACTTTAAATGTTAATATTAAAAGTTTAGATCTTGCGAGATTCAGAGTAGAATTGAAAGCCTTGTGGAATTGTGCAGTCACCAGTTGTTAGATTAAAATTTAAGAGAGAAGATCATTTTTCAGTTATAATTGAGCACTGATTCAACATCTGCGTTAACTATTTTAGTTATATCTAAATTTCTTCTGCCTTTTTTGTGATCCTATTAAGTTCCAAACACGTAATCCATCTACAAGTCACATTATTCAATCAGATGGAATTGAACAAGACAGTATCACAGGCTGGTTTTTCATTGCTCATTCTCTAGAGGCAGCTGCTTTGCTGTGCAATTCAGTGGATGCTCAGGCTGAGAACTAACATAAACCAATCACTGGTTGGCTTCACATAAGACAAGGAGTTCAATCTGAAATTCAGATCCTTAACACTAACACATTGACATGTGACCTTAAGACATTAGACCAATATTATTTACCATACTTTTCCAATAAATGTGATTCTTTACACACACACACACACACACACACACAAAATCTAAATGTATCTTTACGTGTGTATTTCATAGACCATTATGTAATTACATTCATAGCACAGAAAATTGAAACAGCTATGCCTTATATAGACTTTATATATATATATATAAATAAAATTATATATATGCAAACCAAAGTAAAAAATGAACAAAAAAAGTTAGCATATGTGCATTATTTGTTTGGTTTTAAAAGTATGCTATTACTTATATAATTTGATTTTGATTAAAAAATAGTGAGATCCTTTTGCAATGCATGTGACATTCACAAGAACATCATCCGTGTAGACAGTTTCTATATAGTTTTCTTACATTTTATTTGCTTTCACTCTACACCCATACTGTCTATAGGCAAACACTATAGTATAAACCCAGTTGACACAGCTGGAGATCACAAAGTAATTGCATCAACTGTACCTTAATCTTGGTTTTGTGGACCATTAAAGGAGGAGGATGCCTTGTATGCTAAAGATGCCAGTTTTACTTAATAACTTTACCTTTTTTAGCTGTGAAAATTTTTATGGCACTATTGAATCTAAATATTTATAGTTCATTCAATCTGTAACAATGCACTTGTTTACAGAGTGTCTTAAAACATGTCATATGATTAACATAAAACACTGTAAAATGCCTTCTGGGAAAAATAGGACTGTAAGTTTTTTATTGAATTTTTCCAGTTTCTTTCTAGTATATTTTATGACTATTAAACACCTGAAATAGGAATTTGTATTGGAAAAGTTGGCAGGATTCCATTTAGTCAAGTTAGGACTGTAAATAGAATAGTAATTACTTAAACCAGCATTACTTAAAAATATATATTATTTAAAAGTACTATAAACATACATGATGCATATATAGATATATATTTATATTATATATAATATATATTTATATACATAAGTATCATATATATATATACGATAGCAACTTTTTTGTTTTTCAGCAAGAGATTCACTTGATTCATTATAATTTGTATATGATTAAGTATGGCATTCTAGAATTTCTATCCCTGGAAAGGAACTTAGCTATTATCTCTCAGTGCATTCATTTTACAAATGATAAATTAAGTGATGCACAATTCCAAGTAGTTAATGGCAAAGCTAGGAGAAAATTTAGGAAGCAGAGTTTCTAATCAAAACCCTCAGTGATTCCATTACTCAGTCATATTGTCATGTACTCAATAGTGCCTCCTTATTTGTTTTAAATATTAATAATTTTGTATTCAAATTTCTCTTTGCTATTTTTCATTTATAACAATTCAGGTATGGTTACTCAGTGTTCTGAATTGTTCAGTTGGAATTTGAGAAATACTATCAGTATATTTTAAGAACTTGTATTTATTTGCTATGCGTCTATTTAAAATTAGTAGGTATTAGACAATATTAGAGATGCTCCTACTTAAAAATAATTTACAAAAAAACTCAGAAACTAATTTTATTAGTTATTTATATTATCTCATGACATGTAAAAATAAATATTTTCAAGTTTAGAAGTACGAATAATACTTATGATGATTTTAAATATGGTTGTCTAGATGAATATTTTCTACTTTTGCTTTATGTTATGCTTCATCATAAATTAAAGAAGATGTTTCCTTATTTGGGTGTTACTAGGACATAATAGCATATTACATGTATTTTTAAAGCACTATTTGAGAGAGTGAATGAATTAAAAACGATTAAATAAAATGAGTAAAAAACTTGCATAAATATAGCACAATCTGAGATATCAGTGGAGATATTTCTGAAGTCCACAAAATTTATCATGAAGATGAATAAACATAATATTTCATTTATGTCAGCACAATTTTTATTAGTGGATGTGTGTTTTTGAGTCATTTTTGTGATGTAATGTTGCTCATTTTTGTGTTGATAATGAGACATTCTAGATGAAGATTAACAGGTAGTTGGCAATAAGAATTTAAATGTCAAAATATGGATCAAAAGGGGATCAGGTTAAAACACTAAAAAGAAGATTTAAAATGAGATGCCCATAAGGAGACTTGAAAGGCTCAAACATTAATCTGATCATGTAGGATACCTGTGTGACTGTCCAGGAAAGACCTGAGGAGAAGGCCCTGCTATTTCAAATATGGTTGACTTTGAGGATCTACCTAGCAAAAAGTGAGAGCTAAGACAGTGTTGTAAACTGTAGGAGTGTTGAAAGTGTTTGCCAAGGAACACAGAAAGGCTCTTGGGATACTAATTGGTTCCATTCAATTCCAAGATTTAAGGAAATCTCACTCTAATCATTTACTCATCATTAACCTAACCAAACAGAGACCTCGTTGGCCACAGGCAGCAAAGACTACTTACTTACAGAATTACTTCAAGGAAATCACTAAATGAACAAGCACCAACAACTACAAAGAAAAATAACAGTAGGCCTGGCGGAAGGGGAGGATAGTATCTGATTTCAGGGTTGTTATTTAATATGTTCAACTTTCAACAAAAATACTTCAACATCATGAGACAGAAAAAAAAAATGAAAATTATGTGCCATACAAAGTAAAAAGCAAAGCAAAACAGTTAAGAGGATCTGTCCTTGAAGAAGCACAGACACTGGACTTCCCCAACAAAGACATTAAATGAACAATTATGGATATGTTAAAAAAAACATTAAAAAGATGACTAAATAACTAACAGCAAGTATGATAATGTTGTCTTACCAAATAGAAAGTAGCAATAAAGATATATACTACTAAAAATACTAAATTGTAGTACTGTAGTTGAAAAGTATAATATACAATGAAAAATTGACTAGAGAAGTTCAACAAAGAATTTGAGCTGACAAAATAAAGAATCAGTGTACTTGAAGATAAATCAGTTGATATTATCTACAATGAGAATAAAGGGAAAAAAAACACTTTAAAAAAAGTTGACAGCCTCAGTGCGGGACACCACCGAACATTCCAAAATAGGCATAGTAGGAGTCCCAGAAAGAGTAAGGGCAGAAAACATATTTAACAAAGTAATGACTGAACACTTCTCAAAGTTGATGAAACACCTTAATCTACACGGTCAAGACTCTCAACAACTTAATCTGATAAACTTGTAAAATCTACATCCAGATACATCATAATCAAACATCAAAAAACAAAGACTGTGAGAGAATCTTCAAAACTTCAAGAGTGAAGTGACTGATAACATATAAACGATTCTCATTTAGATTAATAGCTGATTCCCTACCATATACTGTGGAGGGCATGAAGTAGTAGGGTAACATATTCATAGTTCTGGGGGGAAGGGGGAAAGACTTCATCAAAAAATTTTATAGCCAGCAAAACTGACTCTCAAACGCAAAGGAAACAGCCAGGTGCAGTGGCATGCTCTTATAGACCCAGCTAATTAGGAGGCTGAAGTCGGAAGATAGCTGGAGTCCAGGATTTCAATACCAGCTTTGGGCAACATAATAAGACACCATCTCTTAAAACAAAGAAAAATTAAGACATTCCCATATTTAAAAGAATGTTCACTAATAAAGTTCCCTTTCAAGAAATATAAAGTCTCTTAGATTGAAATGGAAGATTACTGGACACTAACTCAAATAAAGAACACTGGTACAGTTATCTGGGAAAGGTAAATATAAAAGATTGTTCTTGTTTCTAATACTTCTCTTTTTAGATTAAAAACAAAATTGCATAAAACAATAATTATAAAACTGTGTTGATAGGCTCATAGTATATAAAGATGTAATTTATACAACAATAATAGCTACAAGGTGGGAGGAGGGATTAGAGCTACATAAGATCACATTTTTGTGTAGGATTGACATGAAGTTAGTATTAATTTGAAAAAGGTTGTAATAAAGTAATAATAATTCTACGAGTAACCACTAACAAAACCTATGAGGCTATAGTAAAAACATAAGAGAAGTAAAATTTTAAAATAGTAAATATCTATTCAACGCAAAAAAAGGCAGTAATGGAAGAATAACGTAATATTAATACAAAGGCAGAAAACGTAGAAAACAAATAGCAAAATAATAAATGAAAACAACTCAAATTTCCAGAAACTGATAAATAGATAAACTGCGGCATGTCCATAAAAGGGAATGTTACTTGAAAAGAAGAATGAAGTACTAACACATGGTACAACGTGGATCAATCTTGAAGACATTATGATAAATGAAAGAAGCCAATTGAAAAAGGCCACATGTTGTATGGTTGAATTTAGGTGAAATGCCCAAATTTTACAAGGGGCCGGGAAAAGGGAAGGATAGAGAGTGACTGACACTGGTTGCAGGGTAACTTTTAGGTGTCATGAAATTTTTCTGCAATTAGTAGTGATGGTTGGACAAGGCTGTGACTGTACTAAGCCCACTGTATTGTAAATTTTAAAAGAATGGATTTTATATTTGAATTAATTAAATCCATTATAACTGATTTTATATGTGAATAGTGTGAACAGCTCAATAACTTATTTTTAAAGAAGAGAAATGTAAGCATAGAAATATAAATTTTTGAACCTTAAAAATAAATCCTAATTCTAAGGGTGAGAATGAACACAGTTTTAGACAGAAGAAAGAATGATACAAATAAAAATAAGTGCCAACCACACCACAGGTAGTAACCACAGTATTTACTAAGAAATTGCCTGCTAGGATTAAACATCTTAATTCTGATTAAATAACTTATACTCAATTCTAATTAACTAATTAACTTATTCCTTTCTTGGCACTTCTCACACTATTTGGTTATATCTTTTCAAGTTATTAATTTTATTCCACCTTATGCTATAGTTTAAATATTCTTAACCACTAACTTACACTCTCCAAAGTGCAAAGATTATATCAAATATGTGTTTCTACACCCACAGGTTCAATATTTTGTGTATAATACTTTCTCAGTAAGTATCTGTTAATAAAAAAATAAATATTGTGGTATAAATGTAGAATGAATTATTTCCACATTCTTTAATTTTTAAAGATTTTTGTAATTTAATTTCCATATTTTTATCAAGTTCTAAATAATCCCTGTTGATAAGATGCAAAGAAAGCTAGAATGACTTTTAAGTTATTAAATATGGAGTTGGGAGTTTTATGAATCAGATTTATGTGCTCAAACTTACAGGGAATTGAATGCTCAAGTTAAATGGCTATCAGCCCAGATATTACTCTAGGCCTGAGTGTAATTCTGAATTAATATGGTCATGACACACAGATTTATATTAAATTAGTTTCATGATGAAATAAAGTCCAGATGGAAGTAGTCACATTACGTCAAGAGCAGAATATTTGGATTTTTCTCCTGTTAGCACAGTTTCCAAAAGCTCTTGAAATTAAAACTCTTTAGGTAATTCTATTATTAAATATTACTAATGTTTTGATTTTATTGAAATCATACAAATTTATTGATAGGTGATGTTTAATGTATCCTTAGGAACTCCTTTTTTTCTTAATATAAATGCATCAAACTCATGCTTTTTTTATTTTTAATTTGGATTTTTCTAGTGTCTTCATTTCTCATTCATCTTTGTAGGTAGGGATTTCTTTTGATACTAATTTTTCTAACAGAACATAATAGTTGGATCTATATATTTACTCTAAAAATTTCATATAAATTTCCTAACAATAATTCCTTTTAAGCCTATTGAGCTTTTTACTTATTTAGTATTACTATTACGTTACTGTCTTTATATATGCACAGTTTTTAAAATGTGTACTTTTAATATTAGCCTTTTGCTCACATTTTATTTGTTCTTTACCATGCAGTATAAATTACCAATGGAGTAAAATTGAGTTTTGAAAAATGAATGAATGTAGTATAGATTTCCTGAGCCAGAAGATAACATAGAATAACAGCCTAATATTTGCAGCCGATTTGTAAAATAGGTGTTTCTCTTTCAATCCTGTAAGACTCTTCTTAACATTGAAATATAAGTAGGTCATTTTTCTTCTTCAAATATTTAAAAATAAACCACATCTCGCTTTGGTATATGTGTACTTTAATATGCTAACTGAATCTGTGTCTGTTTGTTTTTGTTTTTGTTTTTTTTCCCAGGGGGACATCCAGCAGTTTTTGATCACAGGTGATCCCAAGGCAGCATATGACTACTGTGAGCATTATAGTCCAGACTGTGACTCTTCAGCACCCAAGGCTGCTCAAGCTCAGGAACCTCAGATAGATGAGGTGAGGAGCACAAGACCAGAGAAGGTCTTCGTATTTCAGTGATATGGACATAGCAGTGCAGTTTTTGAACTTACACTTATTTATTCCATTTTAATTAAACTATGCTTTGTATTTTAATTGTGTTGTAGTATTTCCAGGAAAAAGTGACTTGAATATATTTGCTACTTGTTTTCTTGCTGTTTAAGCATTTTATTACATAAATTTATTAGCAATAGTGGTGCTTCACTTGTATACTGTGTATATGCACATATTCCATTTTGGAGGGGGTGAGAAGAAGATAATATCTAATAGCGATATTTCGACCATTAGCATTTAAATAATTAACAGCCTCAAGATAGAGTAACATATTTTCTGGTGTACATGCCATCTCCCTAGGCCTTTGGCAATGCATACAAATGAGAAAGTGACATTAGAACTATCTTAAAGTTTTCAGGCTGTGTTGAACAATTAGAGGGTTTTTAAAAAAAAATTTTCTCATAGGAAAATTTAAAAGCATGTGAAATGGAAGGAATTTAAGCCTCAGTTGGGAGCAAAACTATATTTTTGGATTTTTTTTTTTTGGATTTTGAATTTTTAAGACTTAGAGTTTTAAAAAGGAAGTAGAAATTTGAAAATATCAAAACTGTTCTAAAAATGAATCAGGTAGTATTTTTCTTCCCTTTTAAATGTACTATTAGGTGCCACCATTTGAGTTTTACTGTTTACAATGGGTCAAAATCTTTTATCTTATTGTTAGCTCTGCATGTGAATTCAGGTTGGATTTTTCACTTTCAATGCTAGAAGTATGTTTTTGACACTACTTTACTTTTTAAAGTTTAATAATGAATTCTGTTGCACTGATATTTTCCATGACTTAATGTTAGTTTTTGTTTAAAAAACAGGGTAAAAATTTTAAGAACCTAACAGGAAGGCAAATATGAGAGTGTAAAGATAAATTACTGGGATATTTTATTTACCTGTTTCACAGTTATCATGTACTTCATTCTTTTTATTCTCTCATGATTCACCAAATATGTTTTCTGTGAATTCTGAAGTGATAGATAAAATAATTATCAGGTTTAGTGTTTTTATATGTTAGAGGTTATGTGCTGACTTAATATTAAAATTTATAGCATTTACTGTATATTTTCAAGGTTGATGAGATCTGTTTTGCTCCTTTATAAAGAAAGATAAGGCATTTTATTCTTTTTAGCAACAGATATGGCTCTGAGTTTTGGAAGAAGGGAGGTTTGCATTCTTAATATATCACTTTGAGGTGTTTTGTTCCCATGTTGTAATGCTATTATGTCAGGTAAGCTGTTATTTTATCAGGGTAATTTGTATCCATCTTCTTAAGTTCATTTAAAAATGAACTTGCCATTTACTATTTTAGTTGTTGACATGTATATTTAACATTCTGTTGAGATGTCAAACTTGGTTTTACTAGAAGCATTTGATGAGAAAAACAGCACATTGTTACAGTAGAAACTGCATGACAATCTGGTTGGGTAATGCAATAATATATAGCATTTTTACCTTTTTTTAGATTGAGTAAGTCATAATGAAAAAGTTTTTTCTTTAAGAAAGAATTAGCTTTCCCTTTTTTCTCTAACTCTAAATTATGTTGATCCTTCAATAATAAGATAAACATCTATACCAGCATCAAAAACTATTTAATTGAATTAGTAAGTAGTGCTTATATTAATTTTAAACTATATCCATTAATATGTCATTATATGATAAAAACGCATATTAATAATTCATCTTCAGAAGTTCTACCTATATAAATTAATAATGCAATGTTGGTTGCCAATGAATAAAGAACATAAAGTGCAATATGGAGCATCAGCCATACATGTACTTTATATTACTTAATTGTTCACTAATAAACTTCTGGCATTGCATGTTTATTATTCTAATTTGGATCAATAAATATGTCAATTTATTTTATAAGTCAACCTATATGCTTTTTTCAGCTTATAATTTTGTCTACTTAGTATCCTCTAAGTAGCATATCCTAATCTATTCTTAAGATTCATATTGTTATATGCTTGACATAACTTTACAACCATCACCATGGAGAAAGAGATCTATAATGTAGACAGATTTTAATTTAATCATAATATCATCACATTTTAATTTTATTTGAACCTACACAGTGCCATTTAAATAGGTGACAAGCTAATATTAAAATTATGATGGAGTTGGGATTTTCTTATCAAGTGAAATTATCTTCCTATCTTATAAAAAATTAGATGTTAAATCTATATGATTCCTTTTGATATTCTTTCTTAAAAAAGGATGAAAACAGAAAATGAAGTGACAATCTTTTATAAAGGAATTTACAAAACCATTAGCTTTTCAAAATATATTATCTTTTCACTTAATATGTATCATACATTCATTAGATGCACAGGTTTTTACTGATGTCACCAGTTTTCTTACAAATTATGTAAGAACAAACATTATGACATCTCTGGAAGATCCTTTCTCCTAACCTACTCTAATTTCTGTTAGAATACCGACAAAGTTGAAATTATTCCATTACTGCCTGTCTTTTTGCATATATTTGTCTGATTGATTATAACTAGTTCTTTTTTCTCTACTTGTCTCAAGCCATCCTTAGAATTCCATAATGAGGGGAGAGAATTATCTCCAAAAATATGTTATGAGGCTTTACGTAGCAATGTATATATATATTGCGATATATACTAAGCAATGTCTTGAGTATATTCATGACCACCACACGGAGGAAGCTGTGCAGATAAAGGAGAACCAGGAGTGAATAAGCTCTAAAAGAAAGATGTGCCGGCTGGGCGCAGTGACTCACGCCTGTAATCCCAACAATTTGGGAGGCCGAAGCGGGCGGATCACCTGAGGTCAGGAGTTCAAGAGCAGCCTGGCCAACTTGGTGAAACCCTCTCTCTACTAAAAATGTTAAAAAAAGTTAGCCGGGCATGGTGTCAGGCGCCTGTAATCCTAGCTACTCGGGAGGCTGAGGCAAGAGAATCGCTTGAACCCGGGAGGTGGATGTTGCAGTGAGCCGAGATCATGCCACTTGCACTCCAGCCTGGGCGACAGAGCGAGACTCCATCTCAAAAACAAAACAAAACAAAAAACAAACAAACAAAAAACAGAAAGATATGCTTTAGTGTCTAGGGCAGTTAACATGTTATTTCCTCCATTATTTCATAACCAGCCTGGTTAGTCAACATTTGGAGAGTTTAAATAAAGGACAGAATTATGAAAGTTAGAAGATAATTTGTCCTATAAGAGAAAAACATGATATAAAATTGACTACTTTGGTACAGGTCTGTATATATCCTTGAATAGCAGATTTCAATTAAAATACATTTAAGTTGTCCAGGTTTAAAATTGGCCCTTTATGCGTTTACTTATTGTTTTTGTAATTCATAACTCTTCTTAAGCTACTAGAGCTTATTATTAGAAGGCACTGTGATCACAATTTTCTAAAACATTTGTGGTCAACAGTTCTTTTGCTGGAAGATTAAAAGGGAATGGTTAAAATGCAAAGAGAGATCCAGTTGAGACATAATTGGAATTGTATCAAATACACTACTTAAGGAATTATGTGTAGATTGCCCCTGGAAAATATATATTAAGTATACATATTATATGTATTATCATATATGTTTGCCCTAGGCAATTATATATAAATTGCCCCTGGCATGCATGCATATATATATATATATATTTTAGAGTTTTAACTTGTTGAGTTTACTGCTTTTTATGCTACATATGACTTAGTGTATTTATTTTTATTAAAAACTGAATTTAACTTATGTTTAATAATATCTATATTCTTGATTGAAAATTAAAATTTTTATAAAGATATTGAGCTTTGGATTTGAGCACATTATTTTGCTCATTATTTAATATGTACAATTGTCTTTTAACTCCCTCTATTAAGAAACATATCTCTCCTTAAAAGCTTTTAATACAGAAGAAATTAGTATAAAATACTATTTCCAGTGTGAATTTATTATAAGTATTTTAAGAAAGCTAAGTGTTATGCCTTTTTTCAATAGAGAAAAAGGCAGTAATTTTAAATTTTAAAATTATGTATTAATTATCAGCACATCTAATTTTGAATCTTTTAATGTCTCACAAGGATTTTGTGCTCTTTTTGATCTTAGGAAAGTCTAAAGGAAATTAGGAATTTCTTAATACATTTTAGATTTTATTTTCCCATTGGTTACAGTATTTCAAATACAGTATATACTTATTTCATATTCTTTGTATTCCCTTTCCCTCCTCCCCTCTTTCCCATCTCTCAATAGATATGAAAATCCTTTCATACTTAGGAAGACTACTCTCTACATTTTTATTTTTAGATATGTAGCTTAATTTAAAATTCTCATTGAAATTACTGTAGAGCTCTTATAGAGAAACATTGCATAGCAATTTTTACAAATCAAAATTAATGAATATTTGACATCTATGTCCAAGTACATAATTACTGTGTTTCAATTAACATTCCATAATTAAGAGTTTGAATTATTATTCCAAATTTTTTGTTTTCTCGTGATACTAACCACTATTCTGCTCCTAGGAAATGTGCTTTGTCACTCCTATGTTATTATACTCTGTATAAGACAGTATAATACTTCTATGTAATACAAAAATAACTCATCAATAACATTAATTTCTTATCTCTTAACATTTACACTATGTAAAAGTTAAGATGGTTCTCACTTTGTGAATAGTATTTTGCCACTAACACAATTGCCTGATATTTTTTCCTTTGCAATGTAGTATGCACCAGAGGATATAATCGAATATGACTATGAGTATGGGGAAGCAGAGTATAAAGAGGCTGAAAGTATAACAGAGGGACCCACTGTAACTGAGGAGACAATAGCACAGACGGAGGTAAAAACAAAGCAGTGCCTGTGTATGTGGTGTCCTGCTGTTCGTCATCCTGTGGTTCCTTATGTTGACTGTTCCTCAAACTTACCATAAACCTTTCATTCATCTTATTTCTCTGAACCAATAACTGTGATTTTTATTTGACAGTAGCCGTTTTGAAGAATGATGTCCATTTCACTTTTGCTTAGCCTTCCTTTCATCTATGCTCTATATTTCCCTCCTCGTTTATTTATGTTTTCCATTCCATCTTTCACCACATTTTACAGAAAAAGAAATCCAATTTCAAAAAGAAGACGAGGACAGTGGCTACTAACTCAAAGGAAAAATCCAAAAAGTTTACACCCCCCAAATCTGAAAAATTTTCATCCAAGAAGAAGAAAAGTTATCAAGCATCAGCAAAAGCCAAACTAGGGGTAAAGGTAGCAAAGAAAAAGCAATCAAGATCTATCCTAGATAAGCTGGAAGATCTCTGATCATGAGTCATAGTCTTAACCCAACTAGATAAATACTCACTTGGCTAATACTGTAGCCCAATTAAATCACGATTTCCATACATTTGGGATCACCTTACATGTTTACTAATTCTCTTCTGAATTTACCATTAGGCAAATATCGTTGATGATTTTCAAGAATACAACTATGGAACAATGGAAAGTTACCAGACAGAAGCTCCTAGGCGTGTTTCTGGGACAAATGAGGTAATACGTATAGACAGTATTAAATCACAGTCCCACTTTTTAAATATGTAATTTATTTTGATATACTTCACTCTGGAAGAATCTATAATTTCTCAAACATCTGATGTTTTTATTCTTTTACTAAAGTAAGAGAAACAATAGCAATGGTTCACTGTTACTAAAAGCAGTTCATCTGAAATCAATGCCAATTCAGGTTTTGCATGACTCTTTGCTTCATGCAGATGCTAAATTGATCAAACTGAATTGGCCGCTATTATTTTCTTAATTGCTCCTGGAATTGAGCAAGCTTTTCAACATGTTGTGACTAAGGGTATTCACAACATGTTTCTTCTGTGAGAAGAATCCTCTAAAGTGAAAATTGTATCATCAAAGGATACAATTAGAATTTTACTCCCTCTGATGAATAATCATGCATTTTATGACAGCAAGCATTTTGAGAAAATGTAGTCTTAGTGGACTTAAATAACTATTTACATTTTCAAAGTTGTTAGGAATGTGATATTAATTCTTATTAAACTAATATATTTTAATCTTTCCATTATTTTCTATGAAAATATTTAAGTACATGTAGGTAAAAATTAATCTTCCTGAAATTCATATTTCACATGCATTCTGATCATGAAGAATACAACATACAATTCAGTTTAACTTTGTTAAATATCTGATATACATTTTGGTATAATTTTATCAGGAAATGAATATAAGAAATGTAATTTAGTTTTAGGAAAATTTATGTAAAATGTCTCTCAATTAGGCAAATAGATTTATGTGAAAACACAAAATTGAGAATAATAAATGTTTAGGGTGAGAATGGATTTTAACTTTCTTTTAGATGAAATTAATAATTTTCAAAAAAATGAGTATTTTGATTCAAGATGTCCATTTACCTAACCAAATTCATCCAGCATTTTAGTTCAGAGCTATGATTATAGCAATATTCTCACCATAGATATTATGCAGTCTCTGTAGAGAGCATATACTCCTTATCTAAGAATCCAAAAAAAATTATGGTTATTGGACATTTAATTTTAGTGAAAAATTACTCATCATTTATCTACATATTTTCATTCACAAGATTGTGTAATACTATTATCTAATATTACTCTATCATCTAGATTTACTATGGAATAGAAAATGAGTTACTTAAAAATGAAATTTACAAATTGGCAAGATAAGCCTAGGCAATACAATAAGATCCTGTGTTTACAAATAAATCAATCAATGAATAAGCTGGGCATGCTGGTGCATGCCTGTAGTCCCAGCTACCCAGGAGGCTGAGGCAGGACGATCATGTAAGCCCAGGAGTCCCAGGCTGCAGTGAGGTATGATTGTACCACTCGACTCCAGCCCGGGTGACAGATTGAGACCCCATCTCAAAAAATAAAAAGTAACAAGATAAGTTATTTAATTTGAGCCTCATCATGATCATAATAAAACCAAATATTCACATGATAAGTCGGATTCAGGTTTATTCTACTAGTAAGGAATTATGAGAAAAAAAGGTATCAGTTTTTATCTATGTCTCTGAGGAAGTATTATTGACATAATTCTTACTTTTAAGTATTAATTAATATTTATTCCTTACTCTTCTTGAGAATTGTACAGTGATATTTTATATTTCATTGTCTTAAATGTTGCTAGCTATCATTTATTTTATTTGCTTTAAAGAACTCTTTGGTGTAATACTACTTCCCTACATATGAGATACTCTGCATAATCATTGTAATGATACATCTCTATTTATACTGATATTGGTATATTATTATTTTATTTATGGGATGAGACTCAAACTTATATGGCTTATCCTTTTAGCAAATGTATTTCATAATGATGTTCTGTAAGATTTAAAAATTAGGCAAAGCTGCCAGGGTGTGGTGGCTCACGCCTGTAATCCCAACACTTTGGGAGACCAAGGTGGGTGGATCACCTCAGGTCGGGAGTTCGAGACCAGCCTGATCAACATGGAGAAAACCCATCTCTACCAAATATACAAAATTACCCAGGCATGGTGGTGCATGCCTGTAATCCTAGCTACTCGGGAGGCTGAGGCAGGAGAATCTCTTGAACCCAGGAGGTGGAGATTGCTGTGAACCAAGATTGCACCCTTGCACAACAAGAGTGAAACTCCATCCCTCTCAAAAAAAAAAAAAGAAAGAAAGAAAGAAAAAAACATTAAGCAAAGCTTTAACTCCATACCTTTTTTATTGTTCAAATCTTAAACTGTGAAGTAAATATGAAATTGACTAACATGTTTTTTCCAATGGAACAAGCAAATACACATGTTAATTCCATGTGAATATTTGCAGTTTATTGGAGAAAGTGCTTTGAAAGCAATATCTCTTTGTACATAGCAATGTACAAATATATTTCTTTCAATGATACTGAAAGCCTACTTTCCAGGTGTTTAGAGTTGCTTGAGTAGTAACAAAATCGCATCCCATCACACGCCATCAAATTGTAATTTAAATGCTTACCTTGCTTTACTAACAATAAACTTCATGTTCCTCAATTCCTTGCAATTTAAATTAATAGCCAAATCCAGTTGAAGAAATATTTACTGAAGAATATCTAACGGGAGAGGATTATGATTCCCAGAGGAAAAATTCTGAGGATACACTATATGAAAACAAAGAAATAGACGGCAGGGACTCTGATCTTCTGGTAGATGGAGATTTAGGCGAATATGATTTTTATGAATATAAAGAATATGAAGATAAACCAACAAGCCCCCCCAATGAAGAATTTGGTCCAGGTGTACCAGCAGAAACTGATATTACAGAAACAAGCGTAAGTTGATACTACGCACTGTGTCATTGTATGTCTTATTTATGAGATATTTTTATGTCCATGTCCATCTTAATGTCTTTTCAGGTTTAAAATGCAGGTTGAATTTTTATGTAAATTATGAATGCCTATTACCACTAGGACACCTTGTTAGATTCTTTCACATGGGAATCTTCAGCAGTTGTATCTTTGGCCGTACTTTTGGAGTCATTATTTGAAAGTAAAATCTTGAATAGAATTGCATCAGAAATTTTGTCATTGATAAAATTAAACCGTAGTTGTTTTTATTCCAAGTAGCAAGTCTGATTTTTTATTTCTGATTTTTAGACTATTTTTTAAATTTAATTTGATGACATTTCTTAATGCCTGGGAATAATAACTGACATCTATAGATGTCATTATAAAACATGTTTATAAGAGGCGATCGTTTAATCTCATTTTAAGATTCAGTATTAATGCTTCTTATGCCTCTCTTTTAATTTTTGCCATATTTAAGCCTTCAATAGGTCTTCATATTTAAAAATATATTTTAATAGGTTGTTTTAAATGTGTTTAGTTTACTAAATTATCTTTTTAAAAACAAATGGCTGGCCGGGTGCTTTGGTTCACACCTGTCATCCTAGCACTTTGGGAGGCAGAGGCGGGCGGATTACCTGAGCTCAGGCGTTCTAAACCAGCTTGGGCAACACGGCGAAAACCCATCTCTACTAAAAATACAAAAAAAAAAAAAAAAAAAAAAAAAAAAAAATTAGCTAGGTGTGGTGGCGGGCGCCTGTAGTCTCAGCTACTCGGGAGGCTGAGGCAGGAGAATGGCGTGAACCCGGCAGGCGAGCTTGCAGTGAGCGGAGATCGAGCCACTGCACTCTAACCTGGGCAACAGAGGGAGACTCTGTCTCCAAAAAAGAAAGAAGAAAAAAAGAAGAAGAAAAGAAAGAAAGAAAGAAATAGTCTTACAGACATTTAGGCTGTTTTGAATATTTCATTCAACAGATAAATGGCCATGGTGCATATGGAGAGAAAGGACAGAAAGGAGAACCAGCAGTGGTTGAGCCTGTAAGTAGTGGTGTGAATGCACTTTAAAGATTGGTAAAATTGCTTATGAGCCACGATTACGTTAAATTGTTATGTATGTTCGTGTTTTACCAATGATAATCTTGATGTCCAGATGTTTGCAATTCACCACAAATAAGTAAGTTAATAAGGTCTTGTCTAGAAAGGAGAATTTCAATAAAACAAAACATTATAGAGCTGCAGAAATTCAGAATTTGAAAGTAGCTGAAATTTGTCTTGTCTAATTCTCTCATTTTAAAACTAAAGAACCAGAGATCTAAAGGACTTAAGTAATTTTCCTGAGGTATCAAATGTTTGATCAATGCGATATAATAGGACTTTTAGCTTTCCTACTTTCCAATCCAATGATATTTTTCTCTAATCTCTATGACTTCACATTATTTGAAATATATAACATATATATTTGTTACATATCCAAATTGTGTCATATGATATTTTTTACTTCCTTTTCATCTACAGAAGAACCTCTAATTCACTCCAAATTAATCCTTTAAAATTCATATCAATATTATTACTAATAATATTGCTAAGAAACAGATTCTTACTTGGAAGCAGTTTTGCCATCGTTTCCTGCTAATAAACAATTCAGAAAAACTAATGTATTAGAACTGAAGGTAGAACAACACGAAAATCATTTCAGAAATTGTAAGGACATAAAAATTTCAAAAAAAAAAACAGAGAAAGAAAAATGATAAAGAATAAAAAGAGACAATTTTAAGGACCTTGTTGGCCATCTACTCATTACTCCAAAATCATGCAACATGCTCACAAAAAATGTTGAAAATATTTTTTTCAGAGAATCAGTCCTTATTATAAAAAGTTTTAACCCCCTTTTTAAATGACATTATAGCTTTTCAGCAGTCCAAAGATGGAGTGGAATCATAAATGTTTTAGAACTGAGTTCTTATTCTGAATAGCTCTTTATTCCTTTGCTTATAAAGAGCTTATATCATATTTATTCATTTTCCTTTTGCCTGGATTTTTCTGTAATTTCCCTGAATTAAAGTGCTTATTTTCCATTCTTTCATTTACACAGCAAATATTTACTAAGTTTCTGTTTTATGCCAGGTATTATTCTGTGGGCTACAAACAAACGAAAAACAAAAAATAAAAAACCTTGGTAGATTGTTTTGTCTGTACTCTTCCTGGGAGCACTTAGCATATTCTCCTTTATAATATTATTCATCTAAATATTCATTTCCACTCCACTCAATTCACACATTCTCTGAGGGCACAGTCTATATCTTCTATAATTTTGAATTTCTTTCCTTCCCTGTGCAAAAACATTTGTAATTAATTTAAGTGGCAAGAATAGATAATTCACTATTTAATATGCAATGATATAGTGTTCTCTTATATTCATGTAATTAAGAGGTTGGGGGTCATATTTCCCTGGTAGAGATGTTCTCTTGTCTTGTTATAGGGTATGCTTGTCGAAGGACCACCAGGACCAGCAGGACCTGCAGTATGTAAATGTTTTAAGATTATTTTTGTCTATTTAAAGTAATCATATATAAGATTTCTATTAATTAATGAGAACATTTTAGACTAATTAGAATATTGAATTATAGAGAAAAACATTTGTTCAGGGGAGCTGGTGCCTTTGAACTGCCTTCTGATTTGTCTATCCAAGTAATACTCTTTAAATTTTGTTTTAAATATTTTTGTGGCTTAGATACCTCTGCACCTTCTAAACTCATTTTCGTCTTTCTACTGAAATATATGAAAGTAAAAAAAGTCATTCTTATTTTCATTGCAGAGGTATAATTACATCTCAACAAATGGAATCTCAACTTCTAGGTAGACTGCAGCTGCCTTATCTATACCTCTGTGTAGAGTAATTATCAGATTCCATTGTGGTATCCTGATAAGGCTGATGTTACTCAGTGTGTTTATTCTCAGGTGATTGCACTGATAAGACCTTGTAAAAAATCCTCTGTCTTTTGTGGAATTAATTAAACTCTTGTCATCTAAAATAATATATGATACTGATGCATTTAAATATGTTTACCCATAAAAGGAAACATAATTGCCTCCAACCTAAATGATTTCTACATGTTCAACTTGGCTATCAAATTTTTGAGATCTAATTTTATGAGTGTTCCATTTCTTCAGTTAGAACTGGGACCAAATATGACCTTAGAGACTTTACATTCGCATATTCTTCTTTCCTGTTTTTCCTTGAAATGTTTGCCTCCACCCTGAGAGCAGCTGAACTAGCTACAAATTGGTTTCTATATGTTGTCTTTTCACAGGAAGATAAATAGGGCAACTGTTTAGAACTCTAGTGTATATTTATAAAATATAAACGAACTCTTCGATAGGACTAGAGTGAATTCATCTAAATATGAATGAGATTAGGAATCTGATTAAGATATGGTGTGTTTCTCTATAGGGTATTATGGGTCCTCCAGGTCTACAAGGCCCCACTGGACCCCCTGGTGACCCTGGCGATAGGGTAAGTGAATGGACATGATATCTCATTACAAATGCATGTCATACAGACTTAAATAATTAAAATGTATTCTACAAGTATAACATGTTATCTTACTGCGTGTGGGAGGGGTAAAGGCAGCATGAATTCAGTGCTGCACAACATTTTAGTTAACATTTTAAATATTATTTTGAAGTGAGGAAAACAATGTGCATTTATCTATGGCATAATTAGTAAGCAAACTTTTATTTCACCCAATATCCATATTGATATGAACTCATTACATTCGGGATTCTGGTCTTCAAATTTGAATTCCAGTCATATTTTCCAGATATTTCCATTTATATTTATTTGGATGCTGACAGAATAAGTTAATAAATCTAAATTCTACTTTGAAGATCAAACCCTGGGTTACATACTGAAATATCTCCTTTGTGTTAAGTCTCTCCAAACTCTTCTCATAAAATAACCTTCCCTTTTTTCCCCACATCCTTGAGTAGCCAATAACTTTCTACTTTTTTTCTTTTGTTCTTTAGAGGATCAGAGATGCAAATAACTTCTACTTTTCATATAATTACAATTTAAATAATGTAAAAACTTTTTAATTTAAATTTAATGAAGGAAGATTTTTAACTATTTCAGAAATTCTGGACTGAGTGACAGCTATTTAAGGTCAGAGGACATAAGAAGTGTATTATGCAAACATTATGAAACTTTTTATTTAAAATAAAGTTCATAAAGTTAGTTCTTACATGCTCTGCTTACTTAATTTGATATGTCCAGTTTCTTGGAGACATTTATTTGTAATAGTCATTTTAGTTAATATTTTTAAATCCCACCATATTTTCATAAGACCTTTTTATATTCTGTAATTTACTCACCTTAAACTCTATATCAGGTGACAAATTCATCTCTTTACACTGTGCCTTATAAATAGAGACATATAAATGATCTAAAAATGTAGGAAATATTTTAGTAATAGGAAATTATACCATTCAAGCTAGATTTGTTAGGATTTTAAAAAAATATTTCTTTATAGAAGCCATTATTTGAACTTACTTTAACAGTTCCTTGAAACTTGTAGAGAATCTATTGAAATAATATTATAAATAAAATATAATTTTGCCAATCTAGAATCAATGTTAACACTTTCCTAGGAGTTAACTTTTTATGAGAAATTCACATTTGAAAAGTGCTGCTGCATTTTTTTATATATTGGTTGGGCGCTTTGAGTTATAGCATTTTGTATCTAGTTATTTATTAATTTTTGAATTTACTTGCTTCCCTGCCAAGTATGACATGGCTATGTAGAAATGTCTCCTTATATTGAAAGCTTATGGACATATACCTTATATCTATGAGTCACATACTTATGAACAGATGTATATATTACATATTTAATATTTTCTATATTCATATCCATATCTTGGATTTCTGGACAGCATAGTCACATCTAAACTTCTAAATGTACATGTATGTATGCATGCACACATACATACACTGAGTATATTTAATCAGTAAACATTTAAAATAAATTAGTGATTATCTATGATTAACATTAACATGCTAAAATTAGTCATTATCTATGTTAAAAAGTATCTCTCTTGAAGATAGTATCTATTGTCTATTAAAATATAGTATGTAGTTAAGTATTCTACTAAATAAATACTATTTATGTATCTGTTAAAGAATACTAAAATATACCTTAAACCTAGTAATTTTTAAATAAAACTTTCATTATTTACTTAAATCTGTTTTTATCTAACTGTAAGAACCAGGCTTGTACCACTTGTTTTTCTCACATTACTTTCCCTTAAAATATATGTGAACTCTTCATCTTACACAGTTTTAGGCTGTGAACAAAGTTTGAGCAAAATTTATAGCTTAATTGGATTATATATTAATAACCGAACATTATTAAAATCATCTAAAACCAGTGCAACAGAATAGAATTCTGTCTAGGTATACTTACTAAAAACAGACTAAATAAGGTGGAAAGGGCAAATGCAAATTAGATAAAGTAGACTTCTGTTATAAGTTATTCTAGTTCTAGTAAATATTATTTTGATATTTATTTATTTTGGTTATTTCATTTATTTTTCTAGGGCCCCCCAGGACGTCCTGGCTTACCAGGGGCTGATGGTTTACCTGGTCCTCCTGGTACTATGTTGATGTTACCGGTATGTTCTTTTTTATGTTATAGAGATGACTTGATATCTTGTCATCTTTTTTCTGAAGTGTATTGTTGAACCATATTGAAGAGCAATCAACTAAAAACCATTGTACAAGGTAGAAATACTTGAAATTAAGCAGCATTTGGAAATTCAGGGAAATTTTACAAAACAAAATTATGGTAAGTATCAATCTCTGCATTAAAACTAAGAATTCATTATTTGATTACACTCTTAGCAACAGAGTTTTTAAGAATATTTCCAATTGTGGTTTATCCTGAGTCACATTATTAACATGTTTTTCATATGTTATTTAACATAACATTAATATACTATTTACCATCTATTATCTATATAGTCATAAATAGTATTTATTTGTAGTGTTATTATTCATTGCTCAAAAATTACTTGCTTTACTGTAAGATTCCTTTGTAAAGTTTTTGTTGCCCTGGTGTTTTGGGAAAAAAATGCATATTTTATTTATCAATTTCAATGTAATGAACAAAGTTTCAAGAAATAATTACTTAGAATGAAAAATTGACTCCTACTGCATTTTGAGTTAAAATGGAGCAAATTTTATAGAGGAATATTACAGAAGATCTGTTTTATAACATAAGTACTTAAGAATGGGTGAACAAAATAAATAAATCACAAGGAAAATTTCCTGTGTATTAATGGATATTCCAAAAATTTTGACAAACAAAATAGAGATTGAGCTGTAACTGTCACTGAACTTGGTATATTTGGAATTTTATACAAATGAATCAATAAAATGGGTAGCATTTGTGCTTAAAAAAAAGTCACAATGGTTTATTCCAGAGGTAAAGAAATTATAGCATTTAAAATTGAAACAGAGTTTCTAGTTTCTTCTTCTACAAATGGTAACCGTAGTGTAAAGAACTTCCAGAAGAAATGGAAAGAGCAAAACCAAAACAAACTAGATCTCATGATTCATTATGGAGTTACTGTGTAATTTTGTAAAATCCCACCATTTTAATAGGTGGTTTTTATCTAATGATCAAAGCACATAATTCAACATGTTTGACAAAGCTAATTTTGAATTTCTTAATGTTATCTCTTCCAAGTTCCGTTATGGTGGTGATGGTTCCAAAGGACCAACCATCTCTGCTCAGGAAGCTCAGGCTCAAGCTATTCTTCAGCAGGCTCGGGTAAGAAAGGATAAACTTGCATTCCCACAAGATGACTCACTCTGTGTCAAGTATATATGTGTGTACATACGGAAGACGCTACCATTATTAATAGAATATTTACTTCTGAATAGTGTATTAAACTTACTTGGAAAACTGCTAAAATTATATTTGTTTTTCTAGTAGTAATGTTTATTAATTGAAAATTATAGTTAGGTAGTTGACCAATGCAATGTTGCCATTATATAATTCTAGCAGTCTCCCACCATAACACGCAAGATTTCTATTTTTTTTCCCAAGAGTATTGATATATTTACACCTAGTGCACCTTATCTTTCACATCCAGTTTTACTCTGCTAACTTATAAGTCAATGATTGGTTATAATTAAGAGAATAAAATTTGAAATACATTTGTTCTTAATTTTCTGGATTATTTAACGTATCATGGATAACACAGAAAATTAAATTTTTTGGACATCATATATAACAAAGAAACCTTCAAATTTCTTACCAACCCTAATCTTTATAATCTGTTGTATTTTTAAAATTTCAATTTATGTTTTTTAGTTTAAAGCTTCCACTACTTGTAGACTTATAAAATATAGAATTACATTTATGTTTTTAAATTAGTTTCATTGAAATTAGAATATACACAAGAAAATCAAAAGGATAGACCAGGAAGGAACTGGAATTCATATAACATTTTTCTTCATAGTATTGGTTTTCTTTTTAAGGAAGAAGGAAATAAAGGATTTTTGGTTGGTATGGATATGGTTACCCACTTTCTAACCAATATAAATCACTTCTGTGATAAAATTTTTATGCATCATGATGAATTTATGCAGCATGTATAAAAATATCTGAAAACATGAGTAAAAATTGTAATTCATCCTCAATATTTGTTTATGTCTTTCCTAAGTCTATTAATCTGAAAATATATCATTATTTGATTGTATCATGTTTAAAGATAATGAAAAATTAAAATATTTGTTTATTAGATTTTGGCATAATGCAAATCTAAAATTATTTAAAATAATTTACTAAAGATTTCTATAACTTATTTTATAAAATATATTCTTTTGAACGATTTTAAGGTAATTATTTGAACTTAAATATTTTATGAGGTCATTGAATTCCTCATTTTATTAGTCCTCTTAACCTACTTGAAAAATAGGTAGCAAGCATTATAATTCAATTTTTCAGATATTTAATCTCAAGGATTAAGAAGTATATTGTCAAAAATCTCATGGTGAGTCAGTAGTGACTTTGGAGATCCTACTGTTTTCATCTTGTGCACTTTTCTAATATGATTTTGCATTTATTTCTGTTGTGGTATTATTTTTGATATCTTTGTGATAAATCTAAGTGTTCATCTGTTGAGCTCTCTAATATTCAAAAGTAGCACACAATACTAATTTAACATCTATCAAATTTTTATCTGTTGTACTGTATGTGTTTCCGCTTTTCAAGTATGCTAATTTCACATTTCTAATATTCAGTGTAACAATAGTGCATGTAATCAGTTTATTATGCGTATGATTATACAAAATAAAACATTCTTCTCTCTAGCATTATATCTGAGATTTGTTAAAAGGCACATATTATCATAACACTTCCTGACCAGTTTTGTTTTATGGTGTCTGGCTTTGGTTATCATAATTTTTCCTAAAATATTGCTAAAAGAATTTTATTTAAAGCCTCTCAAATTGTGCCTACACATTTAAGAGAAAAAGGCTATGCATTATTCTTGAGTAAATTCAGAATAGTAAATTAGCAGATATTAGTTGTTCTAAAATCTAGTTTAACTTTTATTTTTGATTAAGTCATAGCAATATATATTACAAGATTTTATATGTTAAAAAGTTTTTAAAATGTCTGATATTTACCTCTTTTGTCATTCTAGAAATTTGCAGTTCTTCAGTAACCTGACACTCTTTCTAGCATGTAGCTATTAAATCTGTGTTGATCATGTATTACTTAAGGGCAGCTTGTGCAAATTCATATTGTACTTTAATGTGCTCTTCCAGGAGAATATTACTGAATTTGATATATTTTGTTTTCTAGATTGCTCTGAGAGGCCCACCTGGCCCAATGGGTCTAACTGGAAGACCAGGTCCTGTGGTAGGTTACCCCAACAAAGATAATATATGTTAAAATTTTCAAATTAGCAGTTCCCTGTGCAACTTCTTCCAGGGATTGTGCATATCTATGGTTGGTGACAATAGGGTATGTTTTCATGCTTGCTGTTGTTTCCATTAAAAAAAACCCTTCTCAATTCAGTTTTCAGTACATTTTGATCAAAAGGTCTCAGTAAAAAAATTTTAAATTGAATAAATAAAATTACAAATGTAATTGAGTCATATCCAACTATTAATTTCTTAAACTATAAGTATCATTCATTTGCCTAATATTCAGCTTCCAAAATTATGTTTTACATTAAATCCTTGAGACTTAATTTTATATTAAACAAAATGTTTGTTAAAAAAGAAAAATTTATTTGAGGCCAATGAAAATTATGACACAATCTTAGGGCAAGCAAGATACTTTTTAAACTGCAGGTTGCCTCAGTATTCCACAAGGTGCTTCAACTATTAGAGAGAGTATTTTCTCTTGTAGAAATTCTTGGAAATAACAAAGTGTTATTTTTTTCTCACTAGCGTGATAGCAAGCTAAGATATTTCAAATATTTTTGTCTAAAGAATCTTCAAATACACTAGAATATACTAATGTTAAGCGGTGTAGCAGTTCACAGGATTTAAACCAGGATTCTCATTAATTTTAGAATAGATGGATAAATAATTTATATTTTAAATTTTTTTTGTATAAATTTTTTTCTGCTATGCTTTCATATGCTCTCATAGACTTTCAAAATATTTTATGAAAATAAATCTATTTACAGAATGTATTATTCTGAAAGTTAAAATCTTGTCTGTATTGTACATAGTAGACACTTGCAGCAAAACTATTGTATTCAAATTTAAATCAAGTACTTTGTCTTCTAATTATTTAGTCTGTTTTACTGACTATATTAGGATAATAGTTTTTCTTCATGTATTTTATCGAAGATTTTATTATGTAGATTTCTTATATTTATATTTACCATAATTTAGTCATAAAATTTTATATATATTTTGCAGGAATATACATTCAATCATATAAGCTCACGGGGAACACATATTCTGATAATATGTTTCATAGAATTTAAATTATATAATTTAACACATTATTAAATGTTTATCATGTATTTTATCATGCTTTGCTTTTCCAAAATACAGTAATATGGCAGATTCTATATCACTTAACCAATGAAATAGAGTTAATTTTTAATTATTTGTTAATGACTCAAATTTACATAACAGGAAAGTAAGTAGTATGTTAGTGTATTATAAAATTTCGAATCAGAAGAATTAACCTAGGTATTTTATTAAAAATAAAACTTTCTGGGACTCTGAACTTAAGACTCTAATGTTGTAGATTCAGGATTGGAACCAGCGACTGTAATTTTAATACGTGCACCAGGTTGATTCCTATGGCCAAAGATATTTGAGAAACAGTGCCATATTTGATTTAATTTACAAATACCAGGCTGGGCGCGATGGCTCGCACCTGTAATCCCAGCACTTTGGGAGGCCAAGGCGGGCGGATCACCTAAGGTTGGGAGTTCGAGAGCAGCCTGACCAACATGGAGAAACCCCGTTTCTACTAAAAATAGAAAATTTGCCAGGTGTGGTGGCACATGCCTGTAATCCCAGCTACTCGGGAGGCTGAGGCAGGAGAATAGCTTGAACCCGGGATGTGGAGGTTGCTGTGAGCTGAGATTGCGCCACTGCACTCCAGCCTTGGCGAAAGAGCTAGACTCCGTCTCAAAAAAAAAAAGAAATTACAAATATCAGTCCTAGGATATCTAAAACTCTATTATTCAAATAAATTTCATTTATTATCTTGAAAAACACAAGGAAATGGATTCATAGTGGCTAACGGCAGCAATGAGCAAAAACAAGTGAGGCACATTATATTAGCAGTTCTTATTTTCATTAAACAACCATTAAGAGCCAGCCAATTTTCCAGAGACTGTTGGACAAAGAGAAAATATTGACAACCATAAACACATTCTCAAAGTCATAGGCAAAATTAATTAATTTTATCTACTTATCACTTTGATATGAAAGTTTTAGCTTCCTTAATTATTGAAGGTAGGTATTGAGAGAAAAAAATCATATTGTTTCTTTTTGCCATTTCAAAACATGCAAATTTGATGTTTGCATCAAAACATTATTAGTCTTCCAAATATCTCTTAATTCTATAGTCTAAAAAAGTATTCACTAGATTAAGATTTAGAAAAGAAAGTCTACATCGATATTTTGACATCTGTACATTTTTCCTATGAAAAATTATTTTAACCAATTGTTTACATCTAGTTATCTTTATAGACAAATGGAGGACTGTATCATAAAACATGCAGGAAGTGTAGAAAATCTGTTTTTTCCCTATTATTTTATAGTCAATGACTGTGTGACATTTTTTAGAATAAATGTTGGAGCAAAATAATTATAATCTGTTGAGTAGGTAGTGCTTATATACAGAGAATGTAATACAGTCGATTAATTAAAAATAGTCCGTTCTATAATTGCATAATTGCATTCAATTCAGTGATTAATAATCTGATTTAATGTAGAACCCCAGTTTTTCTCTTGTAGAAGTTTATTTGCAATAATTCTTCATTGGAAGTTTCAAAGTCATTATTCTCTTAATTTTAAAGATTAGAAAATTCATGTTACTTGACTTTTTGTATTTTGTGGGCATCGTTAATATTTCTTTTACTTTGGAGTCACCAGGAGACTATAAATTGCTACCATTTTTCAGATTTAGCATAATTTAAATCTCTGTCATACTTTATACGATGTAGTATTTAATGGAATGTGTATGGATTTAAATAAATTAGAATCTTTTAGAACACACAGTATTTCAGCATGAAGTAGCTATAATCACCATGTTTATTTTTAATGTTCTGAAGTTTTTTGGGGATATGTGTTGCCTAGTGTTTAATTTTAAATCTCACAACTTGTTTATAAAACAATTTTATGTTTTGTTTATTTATTTTAGTACACATGCCAGGTTGTTGTTACACCGTTTACATTTTAGTTATTTTTATTTATTTATTTTTTGAGATGGAGTTTTGCTCTTGTCACCCAGGCTGGAATGCAGTGGTGCTATCTTGGCTCTCTGCAAGCTCTGCCTCTCCGTTTCAAGCAATTCTTCTGTCTCAGCCTCCTGAGTAGCTGGGATTACAGGCACCCGATGCCATGCCCGGCCAATTTTTGTATTTTTAGTAGAGACGGAGTTTCACTATATTGGCCAGGCTGGTCTCGAACTCCTGACCTCAGGTGATCTAACTGCCTTGGCCTCCCAAAGTGCTGGGATTACAGGCGTGAGCCACCATGCCTGGTCACCTTCTTAATTATGTAAATGTATTTAAGAGATGTTTGTTATACAGACTTATTCTCATGGGAAAAAACAAACCAACCTGGGAAAAATGTGTTAACACTATTTCACGGCAATTATAATAGTATCAATAACACCAGGTTCTTGCCATTTTATTATTATACAATTCAGAGTCTAAAAAAATCTGAATATAAAAGCAGTAACATTTTGTCAAGGACTTGACTTTGTCAAATCCTTACAGTATAAATGGATTACATGTATATCTGATTTGGTAATAATGGGTTACTCTACTACTACATCACAGTGTAGTCATAAATAATGCTTTGTGTGTCATCATATGAGTTCTGATAGTGCACACACAAAAGACAATTTCAATGTGATTTCATGAGGTTAGCTTCTGTGTACTGCTACATAAAATATAGACCTTTATTGCTCACAAATTGGAATGTAATCAGTATATTGAGAAGAGATATATTTCAATGCAAGTGCTGGAAAATTTTACTGTGTTAATTAATAAGTTAAGGCTAATATGATTAAATATATTTTGAATAATGTTTAATTATTTCAGGTGCAATTGGCAGGATAAAAGTAGTTATGAAATTGCTAAATTAAGTGAAATATCTTCACTTTTTCTCTATAGGGGGGGCCTGGTTCATCTGGGGCCAAAGGTGAGAGTGGTGATCCAGGTCCTCAGGTAAAAAATAAAAATTTGACTTTTTATTCTTGACTGGCTTCTTTGATACAGCATAATTCCTTCGAGAATGCATCAATAGTTAATTTTTTTTGTTCCTGAGTAGTATTCCATTGATATATGAGGGTTTATTTTGAAATTAAAAATTCAGAGAAAACTGATTACGATATTTGGGTGATTCAAGATATAGTAGCCTTCTTTTTTATGTTGGGTTAACTTTGCCATTAAAAGGATGGAAAATGCAGCTTAACTGGGAATCATGTAAAAATACTGATACTAGACTATATGAAAATGTAGGGAGTTTATTTTTTCCCAAAGTTTGTGAACTTTTTGCTCAACACTTTCTTTTTATAAAATAGATGAAGCTGAAAACATATTGCAGTAATTATTTTGGATTTTAGTTTTCCTTGACTCCTTTAATCCAAAAAGAGAAATGTGTTATCAAAGGAAGGATTATTTTCATTAAAAACTAAAAAAAAAAAAAAAATTGTACTGTTATTGTTGGCCCATGCCTTCGGACTGGAGTTCAGAGTACAGTCTTCTCATTACAAAGCTACATACTCTTTAACCTGTAGACAATCTTTTTTGTTTTTTTTTTTTTTGAGACAGAGTCTCGCTCTGCTCTGTTGCCCAGGCTGGAGTGTGCAGTGGCATGATCTTGGCTCACTGCAACCTCTGCCTCCTGGGTTCAAAGGATCCTCCTACTTTAGCCTCCCAAGTAGCTGGGACTACAGGCATGTGCCAGCATGCCCGGCAAATTTTTTTGCATTTTTTCTAGAGTTGGGGTTTCACCATGTTGCCCAGTCTGGTCTCAAACTCCTGAGCTCAAGCAGTCTGCCCTCCTGGGCCTCCGAAAGTGCTAGGATTATAGGAATGATTCACCGCGCTGGGTCTTTAGACAGTCTTAATTTTATATTTCTAGAATGAACATTTCACAGTGATTATAAAAATTATTTATATTTTCAAATTTGGGTTTCATTTTTTTCTACCATGTTTATTATATGCATATTGTTTCAATTAACTTTAAATAGTATATGTAGTTAGTTAAATATGAAGGCCTATGTAATATTTATAGTGAAACTACATTTGACCTATTTTTAGCTGTATACTTTTATTTTAAAACATGTATATCGATCCCCACGAAAAGTATATATTGACACATTATGGTGTACTGCTACTGAAGAAAAAGATAATGAGAATTTTAAACCTTTAATCTGACATAGTATGGTGCCAGTCAATAATTTGCTTCAGGGATTGCCAAATTGTCCTCCAAAATTTTGCAGCTGATTAAAAGAGATGTGTACCAGGCACTGTGCTAAATTTTAGGAGTATAGTGGGGAAAAATAGGTTAAAAACTTTAGCAGTTCACAATCTAAATGGGAGATTCAAACATGAGAAAAGACCATTACAATCCAACATTATAAGCGCAATGAAAGGAGAAATATCTAGTAAAGAACATCCAACAAATGAGAGAAAGTGAAAGAAAGGGGATTGGAAAGAGAAGAGAAATGGAATGGATAGTTAAGAGTGTGTTCCATCAAGGGAAATGTAAAACCCCAAGGTTTGGGGAATAAAATGTGTAATTATTTCTTTTATTTAAATGTAACCTCATGTCTACATATATAATTAATAAGTGATAAGGGCCGGGCGCGGTGGCCCACGCCTGTAATCCCAGCATTTTGGGAGGCCGAGATGGGTGGATCACAAGGTCAGGAGACCAAGACCATGCTGGTGAAACCCCGTCTCTACTAAAAATACAAAAAATTAGCGGGGCGTGGTGGCGGGCACCTGTAGTCCCAGCTACTTGGGAGGCTGAGGCAGGAGAATGGCGTGAACCTGGGAGGCAGAGCTTGCAGTGAGCCGGGATCGCACCACTGGGCTCTAGCCTAGGCGACAGAGCTAGACTCCGTCTCAAAAAAAAAAAAAAAAAAAAATGGAGCCATTTAGAAAAAATAGGTATTTATTTGATATGAACCTTTTGTCTTCTGCTTTATCTGAACTTTTACATGGAAATAATTTTCTTGTGTTTGAATGATTAAGGTAACGCTAAGAGGATATTAGTTTCTGAAACCATCTCTCTTGATGCTATTGAGTTTATTGATCAAGAATTCTATAATATGGTTTAATTATGATGTCTTGATATAGGGCCCTCGAGGCGTCCAGGGTCCCCCTGGTCCAACGGGAAAACCTGGAAAAAGGGTATGGCTTATTTTCATTGTGCATTTTGAAGGCATCTGCCATGATCATTAGTTTTATTTATTTATTTATTTATTTATTTTACTTCCTTGCTAGTAATAAAAGTCACTTTGCTTAATCATGCTGTTGGCATTATTAGGGTCGTCCAGGTGCAGATGGAGGAAGAGGAATGCCAGGAGAACCTGGGGCAAAGGTCAGGAGCTCACATACTTTTATATTCACATCCTGTGTGTCAGTTCACTCTGGAAAATTTTATATTTAAAAATCCATTTTCTGAATCTGAGAGAATATTTCGCATTTAAATTGCAGTACATATCTAGACTGGAATTGTGATGATGATGATGATGATGATGATGATGATGATGATGATGATGGTTTTACAGGGAGATCGAGGGTTTGATGGACTTCCGGGTCTGCCAGGTGACAAAGGTCACAGGGTAAGATACATCTATTCCTTTTTTTTCAGGGAATGTTATAAAATATTTTAGAATTGATAACAATTTGCAAAATCAGAAAAAGAAGAAAAATTAATTTTAACGTTTGTGAATCCACTTAATAATCTAATAGATACTAGAAGGAAAATAGGTAAAATTACACATGTGGTATCAGTGTAAGTTCTTTGAATATTTTTAGAAATTATAATATTCCTTTTATGCAAACATAAATTGAATCAGAATCTTTATATACATGTACCTGGAAAATATCACATAAACAGAAGAGCAATGTGGACATTTAATTTTACCTCTAATTTTTTAATAATTCCTTCAACCTTTTCATTGCTTTTTGCCTGTGGACATATACTCAAAAGAAGACATCTGTAGGTGGTTTGTCATTAATACAGTAATATACTAGGCACTATATTATTTTTGGTGATGGTAAAAACTTTCAGTACAAGGCAAGAACTTGTAATTTGTGAAGGCTAAAGAAACCATGATTCTGAACAGTATTCCAGTAGATAATTTTAGTAGGAAACTATGCAGACAATCTCTCAGAAAAAGATCAGCTTTAGATCTTCACATCTTTCTTTAACAGCATTAATAATGAGAATAAGATAAGCTTTAAGTAAATTGGAGAAGAAAAAAATAGTAAAAGGAAAGAAAACCCTATGAATGTCTGACAGAACATATAATATGTGTCTAACATGTTAAGATCAAGACATAATTGTATCCATTTAAAAAATACCAGATTTCTTTAGTCACCTGAGTTATGCTGATTTAATATAAATTACTTAGAAGTAGAAAATATTTAAGTCAAAATCACCAAAATATATCCATATTTAATACAATCATCAGCAAAATAAGTTTCTGAATAATTTAGCTTAAAATAATTAAATGTCTGAAAACGATTTAAGATACTTATTTTACATAACTTTTGTATTGAAAATTGAGAGAAAATATTATAATTATAAAATATTATTAGCATACTAACATGTAAAGCCAGTTAAAGTTGTTAAATTATGATTTATCTGCAAAATTTTTTGAGGAGGGTAAATAAAGCATATATTTTCCCTGCCAAATGTCCTGTTTTATTTGGTTTGGATAGCTACCTGATAGACTTGTAAACATTCTACTTCTTTCCATATGCTAATCTTATTTGTATTGATTTAACAGGGTGAACGAGGACCTCAAGGTCCTCCAGGTCCTCCTGGTGATGATGGAATGAGGGTATGTTAATACTTCTTTTCTTTTCTTTAAGAAATATTTAAAATTAAAACATAATAAAACAAAATCATGTTGAAATGATACATTGTCCAAATGTTCTATACTCTCATTCATTTTGTCAATGACAGGGAGAAGATGGAGAAATTGGACCAAGAGGTCTTCCAGGTGAAGCTGTAAGCAACTTACTTTTTATTTTTAAGTAATATTTCTAGTTTTTATGACTAGTGACTGGTGTTACACATACAAAAACAATGATAAACCCAGGTAAACATTGCAGTCTTAGCTAAGCTAACCAGATAATTGCCATGCGAAAAAAATTAAAAAGGATATATAGAGCTCCTTTTGTTACAGAGAAAATCTTAGACAATTGAGGGAAAAATCTGTGGAATGTAACATTTCCAGCCAAAAAAGTTACCTTACCTAGTTTTTGTTGCTGTTTCTTTGTTTTGTTTTTTGTGCTGTCATCAATAGCTCCGAAATTTATGTACTGAGAAGAAATGAATCCTATTACCAGAAGAAAAAAAATAATATGTCACTTGGAATATACCAGACATATGGATTATATCACTTTTCTCCACCAAATATTACAAATGAGGAAACTGATCTGGGAAGGTTTACTTGAAGCTAGCTAACAAAATAACTAAACTGGAAATAGGCCTCCTAATTTTGGTTTTAAATTGCTGCATTCTACCTTGTGCCACATTTTAGATCCTTGTCAAGTAAGTTCAAGCAAATGGGAGAGAAATTAGATTATTTTATTGGCTTTTCTAAAGAAGGAAAAGAAGGTGAGCAGGTGCAGGAGGGGGAAAAAGAAGAGGAGAAATCAAGTGTGAATAATAATAATTTAAGAAACCTCAAAAAATGATTTCTGTAATCTGCATATATAGTTACACAGATGATCGTTTTCCTTCCTCAGTGAATGCTGTCTTAAGATGAAATTTACCTAAATGTACAATAAATGAGAATCAGGACTCTTCTATTTATGTAGTATATCTGATTGAATAATAATGTTCAATGCTGTCATTGAAATCAAAAAATGACACAAAAGTGTCTTATTGAAAATATTAAACTGTTTCCTATTTTAAAAATTCCCCAAGTGATTCATATGTAATATTATAGAATCAAAGAAACACAGTTTCTGTACTAAAAACTGTTATTTATTCTGGCTTTTGGATCAGTATAAACACTAGATATTTATGTTATGGACATCACTTTCAGTGTGTTAATAAAAGATGTCCAAATATTTTTATTCTAAAAATAACCTTAGGATTTCTTCATTGAAAGAGGCATGTTATTAGGACATTTTTTTTTTTTTTATAAAGGCGTGCTTTTTCTTTTTCTCCTAGGGCCCACGAGGTTTGCTGGGTCCAAGGGGAACTCCAGGAGCTCCAGGGCAGCCTGTATGTATTGCTGGAAACATTGAAGATTTTCTAGGGAAAGCTTGTTGCCAACCTTTTAGAGGCCATAAAAGCCCTCAGTAGAGAGCCAAGAGTTTATTGCCTTGTTATATTTGAAGATCTATTGTTGCTGCCTTTCACTTTAACTCATCATTCCCTCCTTTCCTTCTATCTTCCTTTTGATTATCTATCTTAGTGTTTTCATGATACATCCCCAGCATGCAGAGGAAAATGTTGCTAGATTGTCTCCAATGTGGACATGGAAAAGAAAGTATAGGTCTTGTCTCTTCTTCGTTTCCATTAAATCCTAAAATGATTTTTAGTCGCTTAGGGTAGTGAGTATCATGCTATTAGATTAGTCTTTTTGATTTTCTATTTTAGCATCAAAACATATAAACAACCATAAATACTTTTTCTTCATTGCAGGGTATGGCAGGTGTAGATGGCCCCCCAGGACCAAAAGGGAACATGGTATGTAGCAAATAGTGATAAAATAACTCATATTTAAATATAAGCCCTAAGAAACCATTTTTTGTTGTTAAATCTAAAATATAATGATTTATTACATTTTGCTAAGTATATTAGATACAGCTTGCATTAATATTTTGAAATATTTTCCAGAATCTCATGAGGGAAAACTGTTTGAGGGTGGGTAGAGGTATTTTCCAATTGAGAAGAAGAAAAATCTATTGTGTAATATAGCCCATTAAAAAGTTTTTATATTTTCCTCTGGCAGGGTCCCCAAGGGGAGCCTGGGCCTCCAGGTCAACAAGGGAATCCAGGACCTCAGGTAAGTCTAAGCCACTGCAGCTCCTTTGAAATAATGGGGGGAAGATGCTATCTTTCTATAAGAAAATCAACAGTCTCACAATTTTCTATGTAGTCCTAGCAATATTTAAAATGTAAATGTAGGAAAATACATACTTTTCTTTTTTTAAAAAAATTTGAGCAAACTTGCAGAAGCCCCTCTCTTCCCAGGGAAAAATGACTCATTCAATGTTTAGGGAATGCCAGGACTAATAGCCACCTGCAGGAGGGTTCTGAATAGGATCGCATTATAGTCCCTTTGCAAAAAAAGAGCAGCTTGTGTAAAACTCCTCATCGTGTTCTAAAATTCCTTGGGGTGTATGGGAATATATACAGATTCTTATAACTCACTATGTACTATAGTGAGCTAATAATTTGCTGTTTTAAAAGCATATTACTGTGATTTGATATCTGATATATGAAATAAATTCTTTTAAAATAGGGTCTTCCTGGTCCACAAGGCCCAATTGGTCCTCCTGGTGAAAAAGTAAGTTACTCTGTTGTTCTCGTAAAGCCTGGTGAACATGTTTGTTTTAGCAATCTTAGGCAGGTATAAGGTCTGCCTTCTGTTTTTGTTAAGATATCTAGATAGCTCAGCACATAAGGAATTAATCTGGAGTTGACATGGAAATATAGTGTGGGGAGATTTCATTCATGTGTTCTTAAACTGAGAATGATAAAACTTCAGTTACCATTTAAACAGCTTCCAAATGTGGCATTCTCAGCTATATTAATTTCAGGAACATACCGGTATGAGTGAATATTTTCTCTTTATTTTAGGTCTCCTTTTCTTTCTCATTATTTTACAAAAAAAGTAATTAAGTTTGCTTGTGACAAAAGATTTGTAGGAAGACATGATGAAAGGAAAGTTGTGAAGTTGTCATTGCCATCATATCTCATATATGAATGGCAAATGATGTTCTTGTTAATAACTCAATGTCTGGATCCAAACAAGAATAAATCTATAATTAAACACGTCTTTTTCCCTGATCTCCACTATGAGATTCCTTGAGTAATATTTTGTCCCCTGTAGTCATAGCACATTTCTAGCTGGCTCTTTCCAACACCTTTTTTCTTCCATTATTTTTGTTGATTTCTACAAACATATTAATTTAAAAAAACTAATAGCTTTATTGAAGTGTAATTTAAATACTATAAATATTCCCTTGTTTTAAGTGTACAAGTGAATTATTGTTTACTAAATTTACAGATGTGCTGCAATCTAAGTTTCGAAATACTTATACCACTCCGGAAATAATCCTCGTGTTAATATTCAGTCCATGTTTCCACCCCCTCAGACCTAGCTAACAATTAATTTGCTTTCTGTCTCTGTAGATTTGAGTTTTCTGAATATTTCATATGAATGAAACTTATGAATAAATTTATGATTTAATCATATGAATGTGTAGGTGACCTTTATGTCTGACTTCTTTCATTTTAGGTTCATCCATGCTGTAGCATACATATATTAGTACTTTGCTCCTTATTTTGTTCTCATAGTATTCCATTGATTGGGTATACCAGGTTCTGTTTACTTTTACTTGGCAGTTGATAGAATAGGTGTAGTTTATACTTTTTCGCTATTCTCCATACCGGTGATGTAGTGAATAATTGCATACAAGTCTTTGTATAGATGTGTTATCATTTCTTTTTGGTATATACTTAGAAGCAGAATTCTTGTGTTATGGTAAACTTATATTCAATATGTTGTGAATTCCACTCTTTTCCATATCGATTGTACCATTTTCCCTTCCAAGTAACCATGTATGAGGATAGTCATTTCTGCACATTCTCACTAATGCTTGTTATTGTCTGTCTTCTTGATTACGATCATTCTCGTTGGTGTGAAATGTTATCTCATTGTGGTTGTAATTTGCATTTTCCTAATCACTACTTTTGTTGAACATCTTTTCACGTGCTTATTGGCCATTTCTATAACTTCTTTGATAAAATAGCTGTTAAACTCTTTTGGTTAATATTCTAATTGGATTATTTATCTTAATATTGAGTTGTAAGAGAAGACATATCAGATTTAAGTGGTTTTGAAAGTACTTTTTTCTGTGGATGTTTTAGACATAGCTGCACAGCACTATTGGAAAATGTCCTATTAGTTATGTTAGGTTCTAAAGGTTATTTTTAATATTTAGATCAGGGAGTTTAATCTGGGTCACTCATATTTTAGATTAGTGCATTAAAAATATACTATATTTATTTTGTATTGCACTTGACACATGCACCTATTAAATTTTCTACCATGATTTTATCATGTATGTACTAGATTATTAAGAGGAATTTGCTCTTAGGAAAAGTTGTTATATCTGAATTACCTGTGCCAAGCCAGATAAAATGTATAATCTAGTTTACTGCATTTCTGGTGGTAAGAAGAGAGCTGTTTTATGTAATACTGCTTCTGCCTCTGATCTGAATATATCCAGCCTGTAGGTTCAAAATCAATCTCTTACCATCAAAAGGAGAAAGGTACTCAAAAATATGAGGAAAACACTTTTTAATGATAATGTATTTACAATATAAATGTTGTATTACATCTATATTAAAAAGTAGAAGCTATTACTTTTGCTTTTAATGATAACTATGATTTATTTATTCTGGCTCAAGAGCCTTCGCTTCGAAAATTTGGTAAATAGTAATGTTTAATTGTATCATGGTATAATTTAACATTTTAATACAATTTAACTAATGTCATATGTTTTTACCATCCAAGAGCAATTTTTTGTACTAACTTATCATAGCCTGTGCTTTTATTTTTGGTAAAAATATTTCATAAAATTTAAGTTAATTAACTAAAATAGATAATATATTATATTTTTTCTGACATTTTTGATAAATATACCAAATACATCCTATGATAAATTGTGATATCTCCTAAATATTTCCTGTGATTTAATTTCTGAGTTCACTCATATATTAATTGCTTAGTAGCAATTGATGTTACATAACTCTCTGAGTCCAGTATAAAATAACAAGACACAAAATAAATATTAGTTAAAGGGAGGAACTTTGAAGACGTGGATAGGAACCTAAGTTCATCCAGATTGCAACGCTGCCACATTTGGTTAAAAAATCTTAACTTTTCAATTTAAAGGTTACTTTTAATTCATTTTTGTTCTATGCTGATTTGGTTGAAATTTTCTTGTAAACTGCAATGGCAGGCAATATGAATACAATGATTGTACTTTACTCCCTGAGAATGGAAAAAGCCCAAAAATATGTCCAGCATTTAGGCTTGCTGATATGTCCTTGACCTTCTCATTGATTCTGAATCCTGGACAATAACTTGATGTGTCAGTAACGATGACCTGGGCTCTGGGAACTTGATAAATTTAATATTCTTAGAAGAATGTCTACTTTTCTCCCAAGAAAAGGTCCGATTCTTGTAGTAGTGATTCTTACCATGTTCCAAATTTAGAAATGGTCATGTTCAATGTGATTTGAAACTCTGTGTGGTTAAACAGGGATTAATCTGTTGAATTATTACTTTATTATTATCTTATTGGGTACCTATTAGGATATGTTCTTTTTACATTAAAATCGATTTACTTTCCTTCATTTCCTATGAATAACTATCATACCATAACATTGCACAAAATATTTTAATAATGGTGTTTCATCAATGTTACTATGTAATTTTTTGAATTAGTACTTACTAATATTATTGAGGGAAATAATACAATCTTTACCTCTTTAATGATATGAATCAATATATTTCTGGCCTATATTGCTTTCCTTTTTGTTCTCTAAACTTCAGTTTATTGTGGTATTCAAAAACTAATTTGCTAATTTAAAAAAAGACCTATCTAAGATTATAAGCAGGCTAAAACCTAGCATACCTTTGACATGTTAAATTTAGTTTTAATTTATCTTTACATGGCATTTCCTCCAAATAATATATTTAAAAGTTATTTAAATGGTTATTACTTATGAATTGAAGCCAGTGACTCAGGATAAGAATTTCATTCATAGTATATGTACAAGTTAAAGCTTCTTAAAATTATTTTTATCTTTTTAATATTTTTTTTTCTCTATAAGGGACCACAAGGAAAACCAGGACTTGCTGGACTTCCTGGTGCTGATGGGCCTCCTGTAAGTAACAGCTACCTGGTCATTAAAATTTCTTTACATTATCTTTAAAAATAGATTTTACATGTGTTTTAGAAATGATTATATGAGGTTAGTAATAAAAATAAATTGAGCCAGTAATTAAACATTGATCTCTCTAAAATACCTTTTATCGTATCACTTCCATATTGCAAAATCTTTAATGAGCTCACGGTGGCTTTTGTAGAAACTCATTTGGCACTCTAAGCCAGAACCTCCCCAGAATCTCATACTGTTTTTCATTTCCTCCTTTACCATTAGCTCCAGGTAAGCAGGTCCACTCACATTTTCTTGCATGATCTAAATTTTCTATCACCTTACCTTTCCCAAGCTGTTTCCTCTCCTAGAAAGCCCTTCCATCTTCTCCTCCTTTTCAAAGTATCTGTTTCTATGAGTCCAGGTGAAGTTCCTCACCATTCATAAATTTTCTCAGACATCTTTCATGAAAATATCTCAGCCTTCACAGATTTCTTTCTTTTCTAGAAATATAGTAATATTTATTATTTCCCTTTAAATAGTAATAAACAATGAAATTATGTAATCTCTACAGTTATTATATTAAAACATTTGTTATTTACAGATTCTTTTCCTCTTTAAACTACATATGCAGATTTTGTAGTACTAGGATATAAGATTTCTCATCCTACCTTTCCTTGTTATTGAGTATAATTGTGATGTGGCTATACATTTTTATTTACTGAATCTCAATAAGTTGATTATTAACACTGTTAGCATTTATGATCTCGCTGTATTTTCAGATGTCTCATCCACATGTCTTAGTGCCCCTTTGAAGGTGCATGTATGATCATTTGATTAATTTGCTAAATATAAGGCAGATTTAAATACCTTTATGTAAGGCTTTAAATGAGGCTGGGGTTGAATTGTTAATGAATGATATGTATTATTTTATGTGCTTTTTCTAAGCTCTCTCAAATGCATTATGTATTTGAAGAAACTTACATCCATCAAATATAAGCTTGTCATGTTTACTTCCAAATGCCATAGTTTCCAATTTATTTAAAGCCATACACACTGATGCAAAAGTGTTCAATGTTTTTGAAACTTAAAAGAGTAAGATCTTAGTAGATTTAATAACAAAAGAAATACTTTCGTAGTATTATCAACTATGTTTATATTACATCTTATCAGTGTATGTTTTTGCTAAATATAGGGTCATCCTGGGAAAGAAGGCCAGTCTGGAGAAAAGGGGGCTCTGGTAGGTTCCAAAGTATCCATTTAAATGTCCTATTAATAAATTTCCAAGAGAAAATGCCTTAATTTGGTCATCTCATATATATAAATCACGTTCATATAGTTATTTTGGGTATAAAAAAGATATCTTAGGCTACTTTTAATTTTATATCAGTAATTTTAGAAATTAGACTATGTTCTCTCTTTTTAAAAAATATTCCTATGGCTAGGAATACGTGCATATTTTTCATGTGTATTATATATGGAGTAAATGGTAATAATATAAACAATGAAATTGGGCAAGAATTACTCAATATTACTGAACTGCTTATGTAACCCCAATTTTATTATTACTTATTACTTTCTGGTAACCATTATCTAATTAAATGTTAAATTAAGACCAATGGCTATTAAAATATCAAAGTGAAATGTAATATGTGCATATTCAATGTTAGTACTTTAGATTACAGTAGCAGGGGTAGGATCATTTTGTTTACAGTTGTTTTTAATTATTTTAAAACAGCATTAAAATTTCAGCATTACTGAGGAAATTATAAATTGTGATTGATAGAACATTTTATCTAGGTAGACTAGAGAAAAAAACAGCTTTTGGAAGATATATAATTTTGATTATATTCTTGATGAAGTGAATGCTACTAATTTATAATTTTCTATTTGAAATTATCAATCTTGTTAGTTTTTCAATAACTGTCTTTTATAGACATTAGTATAGCATATTTTAGGTTAAAAATCTAGTTATTAATTTTTGAATTGTTTACATTATTTTACATGCTTGTAAGATTTGCCTTATTAGTCCATTTCAATATTGTATTTTTAGTATGAATATATGACATAATAAATTTGGAGTGAGTAGTGCTAGTTACATGTTTTTCTCATCATATCTGTTTCTAGAAATAAAGAGTAAACTACCAAAAAGTCTTTATCAAATATTAGCAGTAGAAAAAAACCATATCCTTGTAGATTAGTTGGTAAAATTATAGTATGTAAATGAGTAGCACTTTCAATTTATTACACGTATAAGTGGTAATTCATCTATTTCAGGGTCCTCCTGGTCCACAAGGTCCTATTGGCTACCCGGGCCCCCGGGGAGTAAAGGTAACGTTAAATCGTTTTCACATTATTTACTTTCAATGTGAAATATTATATTCACTTAATACTTCTAATTTATTCCACAGGGAGCAGATGGTGTCAGAGGTCTCAAGGGATCTAAAGGTGAAAAGGTAAAATTTAATTGTTTAGGTGGTATTAATTTCTGTGTATTATGTTAGCATTTAAATTTATTCAACAGACATTTTATTTCTTGAATATATGAGTGATTACTACATACTACACAATGCTAGTATAATTTTGTATTCTTTATCCTCACAACTTAAAAACAATGTCTTATATCTTGTGATAAGGGTTAAATACCAGAACAGAAACTAAATTATGTTACCTAAGAGAATTAATTCTGCATCCTTTTTCTTTTTTTTTTTTTTACATGTGCTTAAGTTTTGTTAATCATAGGGTTGGCCTTACGAATGGATTTGCTGCAGGATTTACATGTTATCTAGTTAGATGCATAACATATGAATATTTATTCCTTTTTTCCCTACTGAAATCCCCAAAATGTTTAAACAAATTCAGCACAAAACAGGAAAGTTAGAAGTACACTAAATCAATTGGGGAAAGAGGAAGTCTTTCTATATAGTATTACACACAAATCAATAGTGTTAATGAGAGAGATAAAAATTACAACCAGACAGAAGTGAATGAAAAAATGTACCTAAAACTATGAATGCATATGGCATCTTTTATAGGGCATTTATAGGTAATTGGCTTTTGCTGAAGAACATGACATTCAGATTTTTTTCAAGGATACATTTAGCAGGCCTGCAGAGCCCCAAATCCTTCAAAGATTATGATGAAATGCAAAGGGAATGACATTACTCAGTGATAGAGTTTAGCTGTATGCCCACCCAAATCTCATCTTGAATTCTAATCCAAATTGTAATTCCCACCTGTCCAGGGAGGCACATGGTAGGAGGTGATGAGATCATGGGGGCGGTTTCCCTCATGATGTTCTCCTGATAGTGAGTGTGTTCTTAACAAGATCTGGTTGTTTGATAAGTGCCTGGTACTTCCCCTTTCTCTCTTTCTTTTTCTCCTCCACCTTGTAAAGAAGGTACTTGTTTCTCCTTTGCCTTCTACCATGATTGTAAGTTTCTTGAGGATTCCCCAGCCATGCAGAACTGTGAGTCAATTAAACCTCTTTCCCTTATAAATTACGCAGTCTCAGGTAGTATCTTTATAGCAATGTAAAAGCGGACTAATACACTCAGAATCAGTATTGAATTAATTCTTACTACAAAATTTCATACAAAGTTAAAACAACACATAGTTGCATAGCATAAATATTGGTAGGTTTGGTAAGATATACATGGATATTAACTATTGTTAATATCATACTCATAAGAACATACTCTATTAGACTGTCCTTGCACTGCTATAAGAAATACCTGAGACTGGGTAATTTATAAAAAAGAAGTTTAATTGGCTTATGGTTGTGCAGGCTGTACAGGAAGCATAGTGGCATCTGCTTCTTGGAAGGCCTCAGGAAGCTTCCAGTGGAAGGCAAAGAGGGCATGGGCATCCTATGTGCTGGGAGCAGGAGCAGGAGGGGGTGAAGAAGGTGCCACATGCTTTTAAACAATCAAATCTCCTGAGAACGCACTCACTATCAGGAGGACAGCATCAAGGAGATGGTGCTAAACCATTCATGAGAAATCCACCCCCATGATCATATCACCCCCCACCAGGTTCCACTTTCAACATTGGGGATTACGTTTCAACATGAGATTTGGGTGGGTAAATATCCAAATTATATCACATGCTAATATTTTTTCAAGGACAGTCATTTATTTTTATAGTTACAATATTATCAAAAGACTTATGTGTGGATTTGATACCAATAGGGAATGGATAACAAAAAGGGATGAATTTATTATATCCATTATACTTTATCTGAAAAAAGCTACTGTTATATACTAAAAGTAAACAACTATGTTGTCAGATTTATTGCATGAAAAAGGCCATGCATTTCGCATTAGCTCACCTACTTAACAGTAATCTCAGTTCATCCTGATCACCTAGATGAACTTTGGAGTACCAGTTGGCTCTCCCTATGGGTTCTGCATCCATGGATTCAATAAACCATAGATCAAAGATACTAGAAAAACAAAAAATTAAATTAAAAAATTATAATATGACTGGGCACAGTGGCACATGCCTACAATCCCAACACTTTGGGTGGCTAAGGCAGTAGAATTGTTTGAGCCCAGTAGTTCAAGACCAGCCTGGGCAAAGTAGTGAGACCTCATCTCTACAAAATACTTTTAAAATTAGCCAGGTACTGTGATGCGCACCTGTGGTCCCAGCTACTTGGGAGGCTAAGGAGGGAGAGTTGCTTGAGCTCAGGAGGTCAAGGCTGCAATAAGCCATGATTAAGCTACTGTACTCCAGCCAGGGTGACAGACTGAGACCCTGTCAAAAAAATTATAGTACAACAATATACAATAATACAAATAAAAAAATAACAACTATTTATATAGCATTTAGATTTTGTTAGGTATTATCAGTATTCTAGAGGTGATTTAAAGTATAAAGGAGGAGGATGTGGATAGGCTATAAATAAATTCTATAGCCTTTTATATCAAGAACTGGAGCATCCACAGATTTCGATATAGGAAGTTGGGTTAGGGTCCTGGAACCAATCACCCCTAGATACCAAGAGAAGACTGTATAGTGTCTCACTGAGTTGACAAAAGAGCACAGTGGTGAGTCAGGTAGGGTTTAACATGTAATTTGTAGGTTGCCTATATGAAAAATAATGTCTCTGTTTAGAATTTTTCTTGTTAAGAAATGTAAGTAACAATGCAAATGTTTTTCTCTGGAATTAGTATCCATCAAGGATTTTTAGAGGGGCTAGGCAGTGTTTAAAAGAAAATTGCCTGACTGGGGTGGGGATGTTGTTAACTGCTGAAACTTGCTAGGAGAGTTGTAAAGTGACAGAGGCAAATAAAATTATAAATGACTAGATATATATGAGGACAAAGCCATACAGGAAAAAAAAATAACATACATTTTTTTTGTATATAGGAAAGCTTATTAACAATTGCTCATTGTTTTTAGGGTGTATGGTCTCAGAAGATGCAAGTATATATAGAGGAAAATAAGTAAAATTTTAAATTGGGAACCAAAACTTTTGGGTTATTATTTTAGTTTTTCTAGTTACTTTTTCTGAGCCTCATTTGAAGTCTGTAAAATAAAGAAAATTCCCTAAAAAAATTTAAAGATATTTTTCAGCTATGCCTTTTATTCTATCTAATATACCAATCAAGTAGTAAATTATGTTTTATTATAGATTACAATTTAGTTTTCTAAATTATAGATTTAGAGAAACTTTGTATAAATGTTTGTAGAATTTTTAATGGTAAGAAGTCTCCATATTTTCAAACTCTGTGAAAGATTAAGCCCTGATGAGTTTTTAATATACCTTATTTATTTCATTTTTCTGAGTATGCAAGATAATTAATCATTTATCTCATAAGAGATAGAAGAAAATGGAAAATATTTTATATATAATAATGTTAATTGTTAACCAAAGGTGATATAGCAAGTTAGTACTCTAATTATGATTAAAATTCTCTCTTTTTTAGCCTTAGATTTGTCTCTTAAGTCTGGAGAAACACAGCTCAATAAATTAGGTGGCATAGATGAATTCCACTTTTATACATCTTCTAAAACTATGTTTTCTTCTTTTTTTCTTCATCTGATAATTTTAATACTAGAAATCTTAATAACTTGATATGTCACTTGCTAAAAAATGACATTTGTTATAAGGAAATACCTAATTAAATCATCTAATTGTTTTTTAAATGTGAATATGCTGAAAACTAAAACATGAGAAAAATAGCCTCCCTGTAGACTGAATTCTCACTTTAAAAATAATTTAAAAATAAAACTCTGTCTATAGTCAGAGTCTATAAGTGATTTTTAGACATAGAGTACAGTGTTCTTTAAACTAAGCATGGCAGCTGTGTAATTATGTTTTTCTCTAGGGAGGAGTAATGAAGACAGTTGTCAATAGCAAGTTCAGTGGTCATTTTCAGCTCTTAAGCCTCTGCCATTGCCCAGTCACATTCAGTACAGAGAGCATCCTGGGCAGGATGGTGAAAATGGCATGACTTTCTCTTGAAAAAAAAAAATCCCTGGCATGCTAGAGTTCTTTGAGTATGCAAGATAACAGTTTGAATCTCTTTCCAGGGTTAGGTCTCATATTCACAAGTACCCAGTATTTGGTATTTTCTGGACTTTAATATACCTTGCTAAACTCACACTGAGGCATTTAGTAAATGTTTATTGAACACTGTGGTTACTGAAGGTCCAAAACATGTTTGACACTGGAGACTCACAGGTTAATTAGGCAGGATTCTTGTTTTCGGCCATTTAGCGGAAGGAAAACAACCTATGATCTAGAAAATGCAGGACGGCATACTGTTGCAATAATAATTATTCAGTGAAGGCCGCAAGATGGAGAGGTTAATTTTAGGAGGAGTTCAAGACAAAAGACTGAAGAAGTGAAGAAGGGCTAGATCACGTGGTGAAGGGAAGTGCCTTATATTATTAGCAATTTGATAACATTAGGATATTTTAAAGTAAAAATTGATGTGACCAGTTTTGTATTTTAAAGAGATCATTTTGGCAGCGAGATGTGGAAGCATTTGTGCCTATCCTTCCTAGCTTTGTTTTCATACACAGCCCAAAATGTTCTTTTCTGAAATTATCAAATCAAATTCATTTCTACCAACTGAAATAAAAACCCCTCCATCAAACCCTCCCTATTAACCTCCTGCCTCACCACCCCCTCCACAAGCACCATACATCATCATCATTATCATTATTTTGGTATTCTTCTCCAGACACCCTTTCTACTTCATCTGTACCAAAATAACTGCAAATGTCCCACTTTCAGTTGTTTGTTTGTTTTGTTTTGTTTTGTTTTTGAGATGGAGTCTCCCTCTGTTGCCAAGCCTGGAGTGCAGCGGAGTGATCTTGGTTCGCTGCAACCTCTACCTCCTAGGTTCAAGCAATTCTCCTGCCTCAGCCTCCCGAGTAGCTGGGATGATAGGCACCCACAACCATGCCTGGCTATTTTTTCTATTTTTAGTAGAGACAGGGTTTCACCATGTTGTACAGGCTGGTCTCGAACTCCTTACCTCAGATGATCCACCTGCCTCCGCCTCCCAAACTGCTGGGATTACAGGCATGAGCCACTGTGCCTGGCCCACTTTTAGATTTTACTGGTAAAACAAAAACCTCAAAATACTCCACAGCACTTTGAATGAGTAATTGCTCAATTAATTTTATTGAATACATGAATGACTATTTCTTAGTAATTTAATTTTTTTCTTGAACTTAAGAGATAGTAAGGTTGTTTATGCAACTTACTTAAAAATCTAGGTTTCAATAAGAATGATAGAAAATATTTCCATAGCCCAAATCGTTCCTCTCTTCATTAAATGACTTCGTTTTCACCATTGTTGCTCTGTGTGTATAGTGCTACAATTAGCAATTCTACCTGTAAAGGATATTATTAATTCCTATTTTATATAATTAATTTTACCTGAAAGAAGATTGTAAGATACAGAACCCATTGAGCTAGAAGGCATTTATCTAATGGACATGATTTAAAAAAAAAACAATATAAAATTTATAGGCATAAATTAGTAAATTAAGGGAAAATCATTTTATTCATTCTGTTTGCTACTCCAGAGCTCTTGTAATACAAAGTTAAAATGATAATTAAGTGTTTCCTTTTGTTGTTGTTCTTGTTGTTGTTGTTGGGGGGAGAAGTTCTTGCTCTGTCACCAGGCTTGAGTACAGTAGCAAAATCACGGCTCACTGCAGCCTTGACCTCCTGGGCTTAAGCGATCCTCCCACCTCAGCTTTTTTAGTGGCTGAGATTACAGTCATGCACCCACACACCTGGCTAATTTTTGTATTTTTTGTAGAGATGGGTTTTGCCATGTGGCCCAGGTTGGCCTCAAACTCCTGGGCTCGAATAATCTGCCCGCCTCCGCCTACCAAAGTGTGGGGATTACAGGTGTGAACCACCACACCTGGCTAAATATTTACTTTTTATTTGTTTAACCAGTATAGAATACATGTTGTTATGGGAGAATGGTTATTTCCCTCATAAAATAAGATTTAATGAACATATTTGTGAAAAATGTCCTAGGGTAATTTATAGCCAATAAATGTGAAAATATGAGATGATATTGGGGATCAGAATCTGTGGCTGGAGTTGGAAAAGGGAGGAGGAAGTTTCACAACTACCATGCACATTTCTCAAAAATAATTTTCCCTCGTTATCAGCACATAAATTTTTATAGCAATATTTTAGGTTACTCCAAAGGACTGATTAAACTCCTATTTAATTCCTTTTGTAATGTTTTAGGGTGAAGATGGTTTTCCAGGATTCAAAGGTGACATGGGTCTAAAAGGTGACAGAGTAAGTACAGAGAAAATGTACAACAGTACACGAAATTTAATATATATATATTTTTTCCTTTGCTTATCTTTAAATATAGTAAGCATATGATAAATAAAATGTTTGTACTACCTAACTCTTTACTCATTTAAGTTTTTATACTAAGATTTAGGGATTTTAATTTTTGTGGAGATAGTGTAGTATCAATTGTCTGTTAGATGTTATATTTCCATAGGTTCCATAATAAACATGAGCATGCATGTGCACACACACACACACACATGCACACACACGTGTTAGTATTTATCCACAGGACATTAGAAAGTTATGATCAAATTACTAGAAGTAATTTGAAAAGTTTGCTCTAAATTTTGTTCATATATAATGAGCTATGCTGCCTGGAAAGCATACGTCTGTAACTTTCATAAATTTTCATTATATGGTGGTGTTCAATTTTTGAATGTAAAAATAGTAGTTTTTTCTAGTAATACATTATAGAAAACAAACAGAAATATTAGTTATCTAAAGCAAATTAAATGCTTTATTGGGAAGATTTATTTTTAAGTAATATGCTAGTACCTAATACATCTGAATAAAGAAGCATTCTATAGAAAATATTTCTTTTCCTAAAATTCAAATGAAGTCTGCATGCAGGATTGGGGGCAATAACATCCATACACAAGTTCTTAAACGTTAAAGATAAAAGCCAAGTACAAAAGAGAGATATTTTTCTTGTGTTCCAAACAGTAATTTCCAAAGCTGCTGACCAATCTTTATTATTATTTTTCCCTCTCTCTATAACACAGATGCATTAAAAGCAATTTAATGTCATATATGATATGATTCAGCTTTTGTAGATTTTCAAATATCAGACTGTATTCAGTTGTTTATTAAATATGAAAAGATTGATTAAGTCAAACACTTTCAAGCCTCTTTTTCATGAACAAAAACATGAGTAAACACACCAAAGTTGAAAACTCTGACTTTCAATAGACTGTAATTTATGCCTTTCAATCTCCAAATATATTTTTGTAACTGCCTGATGGGTTTATCTTGCCTGCTGCCCAGACAGGGCCTATTTATCCAGGCAGGGGAATTGCAAACTCTTTCTCTATGCATACAGTTAGCTGAATAGGAGACTAGAGTTTTATTATTACTCAAATTAGCCTCCACAAAAATTTGGAGGATAGGGTTTTTTAAAGATAGTTTGGTGAGCAGGAGGCTAGGAAATGAGAACTGCTGCTTGGTTGAGGATGCAATCATAGGGGTATGGAAAATGGTCCTTGTGTGCTGATTCAGCTTCTGGCTGGGGACCATGAGGCCAGTTAAATCACGAATCATGGGTCTGAGTGGAGTCAGCTGGTTGTCAGAAATGCAAAAGTGTGAAAAGACATCTCAAAAGGCCAATCTTATGTTCTACGTAGTGATGTTATTTACAGGAGCAATTGGGGAAGTTATAAACATTGTAACTTTCGGAACAACGGCTGGTAATTTTTTACTATGACTACATTTTAGTGGAATTCACACCCCTCTCATAATTCTAACCTTGTGGCTTTGTATTAGTTTTTATAAAGGCAGATTTTTTTGGGGAAGGACTATCATCATTTAAACTATAAAGTACATTTCTCCCAATGTTAGCTTTCTCCATGCCCAGGAACGATCAAGGGCAGTTTGAAGGTAAAAGGCAAGATGGAGTTTATTATATCAGATCTCTTTCACTGTCATAATTTTTTCCCTGTTACAATTTTTGTAAAGGACGTTTCACTCATAAGAATGTTGTTATTCTGTGCCTCAGGGAGAAGTTGGTCAAATTGGCCCAAGAGGGGAAGATGGCCCTGAAGGACCCAAAGGTCGAGCAGGCCCAACTGGAGACCCAGGTCCTTCAGGTCAAGCAGGAGAAAAGGTTGGTAAATGACTTTAAATTCACTGGTACTCTTGCAGCTGATGTTTCATTATCATTTAAATTTCTTTCAATAACTGGTGTCAGAAATTGAGTTCTTACTACATTAAAGATAAAATGTTTCATTATCATTTTAAATTTGCAACCATTACATTTATGTTTCAGTGTAATATTAGGCAACATTAAAATTTGCCTCCAGAAAGTATTTAGTGATACCTTAAATTTTCTATAATGTACTATGAAGTTAAATTTTAAAAAAAAAGCAAGAAATGTCTATGACAAGTGTTATCACATTATATACACTAAAGCAAAATATAATCTCTTATGGATAGAATTAAAATGATTCCTTTTCTTTCATATATATACATATACATATATATATATATATATATATATATATATCCTACATGTATATGTCTATATTAAATAGGGAATTCTGTTAAATTCCTATTAAATACTCCTAAGAGGTATCATTATGAGATGAACACTTCTTTTGTCACTTCTCCTTATTTTCTAGTCTTCTATGCCCTCCTCGGCCATGTGGAATCAGCTACTCTTAGAGTTCTTCCACATTAGATGTTGAGAATTAAAGGATGTGTGATTAAAGGATGAAAGAATCAATGAACGAGGGTCTACTTAAGGTTTTAGACCAAGTAGAATCATCTTTTATTTTTTCCACTTAAACATGCATTTCACATAATAAGTCTATTAAAAAATACTGGTATTCAGGCCCAACTTCAAGAGATTTTAATTTTAATCTGGGCTTGACACAATATCAATATGTTTTAAAACATCCCCAGATAATTATCATATTCATTGTTTGAGAGACACGGGGCATTATGTGTTATGTCAAAAAGATTTGCAACCATTACATTTATATTTCAATATAATATTAGGCAACATTGAAATGTGACTTCATGTTATAATGTAATAACATTTGTCTATGATGACAAGCAAGAACTGTCTATGACAAGTGTTATTACATTATATACACTAAAGCAAAACATCAGTAATCTCTTGCTGGTATAATTCAAATGTTTCCTTTTCTATATGTATATGTCTATATTTTCTACAACAAACATTCCATAATTTATTTTATTTTATTTTTTACTATACTTCAATGCACAACGTGCAGGTTAGTTACATATGTATACATGTGCCATGTTGGTGTGCTGCACCCATTAACTCTTCATTTACATTAGGTATATCTCCTAATGCTATCCCTCCCCCATCCCCCCACCCCACAACAGGCCCTGGTGTGTGACGTTCCCCTTCCTGTGTCCATGTGTTCTCATTGTTCAATTCCCACCTGTGAGTGAGAACATGCAGTGTTTGGTTTTTTGTCCTTGCGATAGTTTGCTGAGAATGATGGTTTCCAGCTTCATCCATGTCCCTACAAAGGACATGAACTCATCATTTTTTATGGCTGCATAGTATTCCATGGCATATATGTGCTACATTTTCTTAATCCAGTCTATCATTGATGGACATTTGGGTTGGTTCCAAGTCTTTGCTATTGTGAATAGTGCCGCAATAATGCTATTTAAGAAAATTACAAATAGAAGCCCCCACCATTCTATCTCAGAAAGAAAATATATGATATAGGTATTAGATAGAGAGTGTGAATAGTCAAAAAGAAAATTCCTCATGTCCTTATGAATCATCTAATGTGACAGTTCTTATTGGGTTTCATACTTTGAAACTTCTACAGTTTCACACTTTGAAAAAACATTGCTAATTGTAAATTAATGAACAATGTTATAGTGATTTGGCAGCAAAAGAAAAAGATCAGGGGAAAACAAGGCCTTATGGGGCGTTTAAACCCTTTCCTTTAAAATGCTCAATGCCAGTGGTTAAGAGGGTATCCTGGGACCTTCCTGTCTTCTTAGGCTCTATCATGTGTAAACAGTCACACAAGCTATTGTGATAAATCAGGAGCTTAAACTACCCCACAGTTCTTTTCTTCTTTAACATTTCATTAGTATATGTTAGTTTATTGAAGTTGCCTATCATCCTATTGAAAATACAAACTTTCCGCCAGAATTTATTTTAAAATGACTCTAAAATGAATTAGAGTATATACGTACATTCTAATGTGGTAATTACCAAAGAAAACAAATACTTGTGATCAGAATTAGATAATTTTACTTATCCTGAAATTGATGGTATAAAACAAGCTGTGAAAACTTAATGTATCCAAGGGGACATCATTATAAGTATGCTTCTTAGGGTTTGTTTGATATTTTCCATCTGAAGACTACTTATCTATGCAATGCTGATCATGACCTGGACAACTTTTTAGTTCAATCTGTACTAACAAGGTCATAAACCATGTTCTTAATTTTTTGCCTTATTTCATCCAGTAAAATACTTATTTTTATTTATAAGCTTCTGTTCATCTTTTATCAATGCACATACAAATTTGAACTTGTGTTTATTTTCCATTTTTAGTTGTTCAATGTACATTGAAAATAATGATACATTATGCTTTCTAATGTTTAAGACATTAGTAAATAATATTTTATAAATGAAGTGTGCTTTTGTAAGTATCTTATTAGGGAAATGGATGCACAGTAAAATTCCACATACATATTTTATTCAATTCTTTTTTTATCTTTTTACCTGTGTTTTTTTTAATTAATGTTTTGTTCAGATAGAAATCATAGGGAAGTAAATTGTTTAGGGTAATATTTGAAACCATCTTGTATTTGTTACACATTGTTGGACTTCATTATAACTTAAATTTTGTTTTAGCACTTTCAGATTGAAAGGTAACCTTATTGCACTGGAACAAAATAGTATATTCAGTTACCTGCTTGGAGGAATAAACACTCCACAAAAACCATCATTATTAGCTAAAGCTGTCAACACATATTACATTTATTAGTCCAGATATTTCAACATGTTAGAGTGAAAGAAGAAATTTGTCTTAAAATTTAATTCTGAATTTCTTGGCATATCTAGGTTTACTTACTCATTGAGAAAAGTTAAGTAACTCATGATCCCTTGTTTTATATTTAGACTGGGGTAAATGAAATAACTTTATCAAAAAGATTTACTCTAGTTGGAGTGATAAAATCTAAATATTGTGCCAGTTACATCAACTAATTTAAAACAGTATTTAATGTTGAAAAACCTTAGGAGTATTTTTAACCAGGCTTTAGAATTCACAAAGAATTGTAGAGTTCTCTTTAAAACCTCAGGGTTCATGTACCTAAAGAAGGCACTATCACTTATATAATAAAGGTTAAGTTAGGCAACATCATAACATTAGAAATATGTTCAAAGCAACAATTTTCTTATTCACATGAAGAAACATAATGAAGGTAAATAATGACAAAAATCTGCAGATCTTCCTTTTGAGTGTACAATATGTGATTCTAATATTTTAAAAATATTGAAATCATTATATAAACTTAATTCAACTTAAAATATTACTTTGATTATTATATATTTTAACTGTAGGGAAAACTTGGAGTTCCAGGATTACCAGGATATCCAGGAAGACAAGGTCCAAAGGTAAAACAGCTTGATATTTATAGTTTATTAACATTTCATGAAGATAATATTAATCACTTATGATTACCTTACAATTTGTAACATCTCTATATTATGATGAGTACTTAAAAATAATTTCACAAGGAAAATCATAGAGTGTGTGGACGCCTGGAGTGCAGGGAGCTCAAAGAGCTTAGGTGATTATGGATTGCAGTATTTTAGGAGAAGAAATCATGAAACGAAGGCATAATCGGTAATTCTTTGTAATTGGAACAAGAACTATCCTAGTATATCTGGAAGTTTTAACATGGAAGACATTTGATGCATAATGGCTTTTGATTTCCTTTCTATTATCCTAAGGGTTTAAATTACCACTTGATTTTTTTTAATTAATACACCTTTCACACTGTCTATTACCCTCATTTCCATGAGTATTTTTTTTCCAGGGTTGCTATGACAAATCTCCACAAACTTATTAACTTAAAACAACAGAAATTCACTGCCTCACAGTTCTGGAGGACAGAAGTATGAAATCATGGTGTCATAGGGCCGTGCTCCCTCCTAGAGTTTCTAGTAAATAATCTGTCCTTGCCTCTCCCAGCTTCTGGTGGCCCCAGGCATTCCTTGGCTTGTGACTTCATGACTCCAATCTCTGTTCCCTTCTTAACTGGCCTTTTTTCTGTGTGTCTTATTCTCTTCTGTCTCTTGTAAGAACACTCGCCATTGGATTTAGGGACCACCTAGGCAATCCAGGAGGATCCCATTTCCTTAATTTAATAGCATTTGGCAAGACTTTTTTTTCTTTTCCAAGTAAGGTAACATTCACAGATTCCATAGATTTGTATATGGATATAAATTTTCAGGAGCCACCATTCAATTTGCTGTATCACTCAAATCTCATTTTTGGCTATTTGACGTATACATATTTTAAGCATAAAAAATATGGTTTTCAAAATGCATATTTACCTCGGTGTACTAATTTTTCTCAAACCTATCATAAAACTTTGTTAAGGATGCACTTGATGCATTCAGTAGTTAAATTAAGCTTGTTAAGTGAATTAATATATAAATGTTGATTATTAATTACAGAATGGTTATGATACAGGAGGGAGACAGAGAAGTGCGGGATAGTTTCAGTTATATCATTCTTTTAGTTATATGTACATGAGATTATATCAATCTATCAGTTTATTGAGTTTGACCCATTCAGGCATAACAGAAACAATAGGTATGGCAAATCCTGTTTCTGTAACATTCTTAAATGTGTGTCTATTCATAAGTTTCACATGTAATTATGGGAGACAAAAATATCCTTTTCCCTGAATATGTAAACTGCATGTCATTGTGTTCCCTCATTGCCACGTGATAACACTGTCTTAGGCTTGCTATACAGCTTTGTCTTACAATTTTTTCATTGAGTTTCCCCAAAAATACTTCCTTGAGTAGCAGGGGATAAATATAATGCTTTTGAACCCTTCTAAAATAAGATTTATGGCATCTGTGATTTAAAAATAATACAGGCATAATTTAAATATTTTCTGGCTGTACTCAGGACACTGATTAATACTTTTTATCATTTAAATATTATCTCTAATATACTGCTCTGTCTCCCAGTTAGCTTCCTTTCAAATGTCAAGCATTTTCACAAATATTATCAGTAAAAGAAGCCATTCACTGCATAATCCAGGACCTCAAGCTATCCTTACATCACTTCACGCATTCTTGATCTATTTATTAAGTTAAATTGCAATTGTTTTGTTTTGATTTAAAAACATAGGAATCTGTCACAATATTACATGAATGAGTAGAATTTTATTTTATGAATTTATTTAAAATCCTGTTTTTTTCCTAAGTTCTCTGATCAATAATCTTTGAATTGTTTTTATTAACAAGATGCAACAGAATAACTAAACAGAAATGTTTCCTCCTAGGGGTATCCAACATTTTTTAATCCTTTTACCGAAATGTCTGGAATTTTATTCTTTATTTCTTCATATTGCTTCTCTTCATAACTCATTTATTATTTCTATGATCAAAAAGCTTTTAAGTTTCTCTGTTCTAAAATGAAAAACTGACTGGGACATCAAAGATGAAAGATAGCTTCATATTTTTTCCTATGTGTAAGCTGATAAATTTTGAATAAATTTAATTTTTTTTTTCACTAAAATGAAATGCCTTTACCAGTCTCTTTCAAGCAGATTAAGGCCTGTAATTTGACATCTTATTAATTTCTTAGTAGCAATATAAACCATAAAGGTATTAAAAAGATGTAGCACCACATGTGCTATAAAATGATAGCTGTTTCTAAAATAAAATCTATTTTAAGGTAGGATACCTTTATATTTCAGACAGCATTTTAAAAATTTCACATTTTTAGTTTCACATTTATTGACCGAGCCAATTTCACAATTAATCTTTGACTTTATGGCCTTTGTGTGTTTCCATATAAAAACGGGTAATACTGTTTCATAGAAATTATATATTTTGGTGATAATTCCTTATATGGGAAGCAAAAAATAACATTTCCATATATTCAACTGATTAATTGGTGAGTTGGTCATTTTTCTGTGTTTTCTATCAATTTCCTAGAGTAGAAACTCTATGTAAGTATATACATTTATGAAAAACAAAATTGGTGCATAATATCTCTTTGCTTAAATGAAGTATCTATAAATATGCTTAGTTATCTCTTCTAGTCAGGACAGAACTGAATATTTTTCCCCCCCTCAAAATTTTTATTTTCATACTGTATTATAATCATTTGTCCAATTCCTGTAATAGTCAGATAGTAATACTGTGCTAGACGTAGCTAACTGATTCTGTGTAGAGAAACAAAAGAGATTTTGAAAGCTCTTCAAAATGTAATGAGCAGAGATTTTTTTCCCCAGTACGTAAATATTACACATCCTAATAATTGTTCTCAGGTTGATCACAAGTTAGCTGTATAGGCATGTATTGAAACATACAGGAAAACACGTTATAAAAAACAGCTTAGCAGTGCATCCTTCAGGTTATTATTTTGACTGTCAGCTGCCATAGGGCATCACATACAATTTTATTGACCTGCTTTAATAGCATCATGTAGGAAATACAAATTGCTAGCATCTTACCTTCCTGATAAGTGTGTAATATTCACTACTTTCAAATTGGGAATAGGGCCAAATAGTTACCTCCTGTGAGTAGGTAATACTCTACACCTGGCTATTCCAACTGTACATGCCTGAGAATACAGCTTCAAGACTTCTAAGATTTCACAGTACATGTGACCCTGAGAGGTTGGTAAAAATGCAGATTCCTGGACCTCACTGCCAGAGAGTCTGTTTCAGTTTCAGTAGATGTGGAGTGTGCCTTAGCAATCCATATTTTTAGCAACTACTCTAGATTATTCTGATACAGAGGAGCCATGTATCACTTGGAGAAACATTATTTTTAGGGGTATTTCAATGCAAGTGAGTGGATTAAAAAAAGAAAGGAGTGTATTCAAGTCAAACAAGGCTTTGTTATATTTCCCTTAATATATGGGGAAGTTTGTAAAATTTGATGTCTAGTATTCTCACAGAGGCTAGACATTTTACGTATTATTGCACTTAATCCATACAGTGATCTAAACAGGAAAACTCTCCACTCCTTCCTTTTCAGGGTCTCATAATTAACAAGTTGAGCAGCAAGGATGTGAACACTAATCTTCTCTATTTTATGATACAGTGATGAGGGAAGCTAATCACAATCATGATCAACTAAATGAGAAGATAAAAATTTAGATATATGTGCAAGATCATATGGGAAATTTGGTTATTGGGGATTATATTGTATTCCATCTGTAAAATGTGGCCACTTGTAAATGAAATAGTGTTTTTATAAACTTATTTCATTTTAAAATAATTATTAATTATACATTATTATTATTTTTATACCAAGCATTCTTTTTTTCAGTCCCACAAATTTCAAATTACCTGTAAGCTGTGTATTACTGCCCTCACTTTGCAGAAGAAAAATCTATACTTGATGAGCATAAGTAATGTACCAAACTTACTTAGCTGATGCATTTAGCTGATGCATAAGTAACATAAATCTCAAAATTATGTCTTCAGAATTCTAAAAAACAGAATTTTAATGCTTGGGTGCCTGAAATAGACTTTCAGCTAGATATAGTTGTATTCAAATACCAAATCGAAAAAGTGGAGGAAGGTTTTTAGTCTATGAATTGATCCAGTTTTAAAAGTGTAAAAATACTCAACTCAAAAGTGGTAACTATAGACATATGATAATATTAATTCAGGAAAAACATTTTCTAAAATTCCTATTTAAATATTTGACTATTCCTGTTTGTGAAAATAGGATTTTTCTTTAGAGTTGAAGCAAATACAAAGAATTTTACATTGCAATACATTTTCTATAAAATGTCCTATAATTACTGTTTTATAACAAGAGATGAAATAATACTTGATTAATTCATTTACTCAGAAGGTTAAAAACTAAAATGTTTTATCAATTTGTGCTTTCAATGCTTCCAGGATTTCAGATGTCATTGTAAGTTCATTTTCAATTACTTCGATGATATCTTAAAATTTATATATTTGATTTAAATATTAACAGCTGTGTGAAAATCACTCTGTTCCAAAATAAATTACATCTTGTAACTGAAAATGTTAATTGCCATGTTTATTCATTATTTACTTTTATTATTGTAGGGTTCCACTGGATTCCCTGGGTTTCCAGGTGCCAATGGAGAGAAAGGTGCACGGGTATGATATATAAATATGTTTTGAACTATGTATATAAGTGTTCTTAGCTGGACATAGTGGTGTGTGCCTGTATTCCCAGATATTTGTGAGGCTCAGGTGGAGGATTGCTTGAATCCTGGAGTTCCAGGCCAGCCTGGGCAGCATAGCAAGTCTGTCTCTAAATGAATACAAATGAATGAATGAATGAATGAATGAATGATGTTCTTGCATGACTACTCAGTCTCAGCACCAGACTCATAATTTACTGTGATATACTGCATATTGAAATTGAACTGTCTTTGCTAGGGAGTAGCTGGCAAACCAGGCCCTCGGGGTCAGCGTGGTCCAACGGTAGGTGCCTTGATTTAAAATGATGTACATTTTTCATATTGAATTTAGTGTATCAAGATAATTTATTTTTCAAAAATAAAAATTGATTTAGTGTCTTTGGATTTGCCTGGCATTAGTTCGGGTTCATCTTTTGTTCTCATCCGCAGGGTCCTCGAGGTTCAAGAGGTGCAAGAGGTCCCACTGGGAAACCTGGGCCAAAGGTATCACCTGCACTTTTTCTGTTTGGATGTTACTGTAGATTTTTTTTCCAGGCAGATGCTATGAGAAAGAATTCAAACTGATTTTTCTTTTCTTTTCTTGGTGCCAGGGCACTTCAGGTGGCGATGGCCCTCCTGGCCCTCCAGGTGAAAGAGTACGTATGATACAGCCACATAATATAAAATGAAAATTAGTATTTCTGCAGGTATTTAGATTTCAGAGAAAAGATGTATGTCTGCTAATACATGTGCATGTTTATCCGCAAAATCTAGTCTGAATTTAAAAATGCTTATTTTTTAATTTATTCCTCTTCACCAATAAAAAAGCTTAATCAATATGTTCTACTAATTTTGTTATAGAAATGAGAAAAATGTGTGTAACTGGACTAAGATATCACTCTTATAGTCAAGACAAAAATAGATATTTTTAAAATTTTCAATACGCTTGAAACATCTTTGCCCTCTTCTCCACTCAGCTTGCTTTCCATATTGATACTCATTTTGTTCACAGAGCTGGCAGCAAAATTATGCTGGTAAAAAACAAGCTACTAGTAGCCATTAAGCCAGAATCAATATACATTCAACTCAAGATAAAACATCTATTCCAGTAAATAGAATAGCTATTTAGTAAATTGATTTTTAATTGATGTAAGATGTAGCCAAATACATATGAACAAGCATGCCCTTTGTTTGGATTTTTTGGCAAAATATAACATTTTTGTAGCCAGATTTTTAAAAAAGCAATCCTCCTGATATAAGTTTAAGTATTATAATCTGTATTCCTTTAAAAAATTAGAATCATTTCTTCATATTCTATAATAATTTTCAGTATTATGGAGTCAGGTTAATATATTTTTGTATATTATTATTTGAAATGTATAAATAGGCATTTTACACAAGACAGAAATACCTTGCAGTGCATAACCTAAAATTGAAAATGAATAATTTTTTATTTGAGTAGGAGCAATGAGCAAAACTTGAGTTTTTATTTGTGACGAAAATGGGAGTAGATAACACACAAGAATAAACATTATTAATTAGAGTTGTGTTAAGTCTTTTGCTCATATTTAATTAATTTTCCGCTAAATGTTTCTCACTCTTGATGAACTGTTCCCAAATTAAGTCTATCCTGTAAATTTTGAGCTCATAAATAATACATTCATTTGAAGTATTTTATGGTCAGTCATTTTAATAAGGGACATTTAAATTAATTAAAATGGCTAAATAATTAAATGGAGTAGAACAATTTAACAAAAATTAGCACAACTGTGAGTTTTGTTTTTAGAGCACCACTGATTCTCTCATGCATTTGGTTTTGTCTTCCAAAATTGTTATGATCAATAATATTTCCTTACAAGTGAATATGCTTTTGCTGATACTGCATTTTAATTTGAAAAACAACAATACTGTCATCCAACAGTATGATTACTTTTCAGAACACTTTGAGAGTGAGACAAGTACCTCTTGGGAATTTTTGTTTTGTTTTGTTGTTTTAGTAATCTAGGTGGCTTCATTTTCAATAAATATTCATATATGTTTTCAATGTCTATACAGGAAGAACATATTTCCTATGTTCCTTGTGGTTGATGAGACATTTCATCCCAAGTATGCCTTCATTTTCTGCCAAGAATTTTTAATTATCTTAAACTATTTAGTTCACGTCTTGAGCACACAGTTGAAAAATGGCAAAAGTAATGCCATAAAATATTTTCTTCAAAATATATGAGTTGGGGAAAGTTCAGGGAATTAGTTCTGTAGTACCATTGGATTGGAAAATGAAATAACTATTTTTGCCCATTTCAAAGGACTCTCTCATGATCATTATATTTATATTTAACTATATAGTTATACATGGCATGCATATATATGTATACATAAACTTTTATTAAAGTATTCTACAAATTAAATGTAATCCCTCATAATCATAATTTGCAGATCATGGATGCTGGTTATTAAAGGTTAAATATATCTTTTAGTTAGGTCTAAGGTTACCAAATTAAGTGAAAACAAAACAAAAATGGAACAACAGAACCAAGACACCTAGATAAATTTGAATTTTATATAAAGAATAAGTCATTTTTGTCACAACTATGTCTCATGATATTTAGGACATATTAAAATTATTCATTATTTAAAGCTCAAATTTAGGCACTGGATATTTTATCTAGTCATCTGGTTTCAACACCATCTGTACACTGAGTCATTATGGATTTCTTAAAATCCCACCTGGAAACTATTTTGATTATTAGGAAAAGAATATGCCAGCCAGGTGCGATGGCTCACACCTGTAATCCCAGCACTTTGGGAGGCGGAGGCGGGCAGATTACCTGAGGTCAGGAGTTCGAGACCAGCCTGGCCAACATGGTGAAACCCTGCCTCTACTAAAAGCACAAAAATTAGCTGGGCATGGTGGTGGGTGCCTGTAATCCCAGCTACTCAGGAGGCTGAAGCAGGAGAATTGCTTGAACCCAGGAGGCGGAGGTTGCAGTGAGCCGAGATCGCACCACTGCACTCCAGCCTGGGCAACAGAGCAAGACTCTGTCTCAAAAAAAAAAAGAAAAAAGCCAACGTTTTCTGTGAAATCTTATAAAGACTAAATTTTTCATTTTTATTTTAAAGTAATGATTTTTGGAATGTTTCTTTCTTAAAAGATTTTAAATTAAAATTGCATTTGAAAGGCAGCAAAATTTTAGGAAGCAAAAACATGACATTTTAAGAAATCAAGAAAATAGTTTGCTACATAACCAAAAGAATACTATTTTTAAAAATTTGTACTTAAAATGGATTTTTATTTAGGAATCATAGTTTCATAGTTTAATAAGAGTTTAAAATTTTGTAAGTTCCTAAGATTTGCCCAGTAGTTTTGGTAGTTTCATGTGAAATCTATTTTTGTTAACTTTATATATAACTTTGAAGTTACTTTTTTAATATAAGATGCTGGTTAATAGTAAAAACTTGTGATGATTTCTGAACTAACATTGGCTTATGAATGGTAATGAGATTTTTCTTGGGAAGGCTAGATTGATAAATAGAAAGAGTAAATTCTATTGAAGGCCAACTTCAGTAAACTCTATTTTTGATTAGAAAAATACATAAATCCTACCCTAAATGTATTACTTAAGACATTTTATTTATGTTATATTTCATAAATCTTCTTAAATAAATGTAACTATTACGTTCTGGGTATATAAAGGATTATCTCTTACCAATTACTTTTTCTGCCAACAATGGAGTCACTGTAATGGGACTTTATGCACTTTTTAAAAATAGGTAAATTTGAGAGATGAATAATATAGTTAATTAAAAATCAAGCCAAGAATGATATTATAATTTTTATTTGGACTGAACGTTAATATCTACACAATAAAGTTATTTTTACCTTATCTACAAAAGAAATTTATACATGAGTAAAAAATATATTGACATCATCCAAAATAAATATATTTTAGATATGGAGAATAAAGGCATCTTCTATGGTCTTTTTGAGATAGTCACATACTTTCTCTTTTAGTTTTAGTATATACGGCTAGATACAGAACAGTGATAGAATAAGTTTTAAAACAGTTTTTTTTTTTTTTTAGCGGGGCTGTGGAATTGAATTGAATCAAAATATCTTCCTTGTATGAATGTTTCTAGCCAATGTTAAAAGTAAAGACACTGCAGAACTTCTCAATACTTACATGTTCTATTCACTTTTAATTGATATGAATTCTAAATATTTAGTGTTCCTGAGGTAACATTGATGTGATGTGTAGTTTTGAGTAGAAATAGTGTGAAAATGTATCCATTTTACTTTTAGATTAGCACTTACTATCGTGTTGTATTACCATAGTTCTGTCACTGTGATGAAGAAGCTGTATGATACATTGTATTTTATCTATGTAAATAAACCTCAAAGTATAAAGACGCATCTTCTAAGGCATATTGTTAACTTCTCCCCACTGCTTTTTATTTCCAGGGTCCTCAAGGACCTCAGGGTCCAGTTGGATTCCCTGGACCAAAAGGCCCTCCTGTAAGTGTCAGAGCTTCTCTTTCTCTTTCTTCTTTTGATATTTTTACATTTTTGAGAGTCACAGCTTACATTTATATATTTGTTAGATATAATATTGATAAAATCTCTGTAAAATTACAATTGATGTCAAAGAAAGTAGACATTTTTAATTTATAAGGTTCATAGATCATTTCTGAATATAATTTCAACATCTCTCATTAAGTATTTTTTGACAGTATACCGAAGACTAGAAAAACATGAATATCATTCTCTCAGCTGCTCCTTTACTGCAATGAATATAATTGATGACATTACAAGTTGTTATCAACTCTTAAATATTTGGTATATTAGAATTTATCTTTATCTTCCATCATCAAAATAACCTTCTTCAAATATCACTTCCTAAATCCCTCCAACATTGTGATATTACTTAAGTCATGCTAAAATTTATTTATATTAATATTATATCTGTCTCTATAATCCCTTCTTTTTAGAAAATGTAATGAGAATTCTCATTAAATCTTATCCCTTTTATGAAATGTGTTTAGAGCAACACTTGAATGTTCATCAAGCATCTTCATAAAGTTAATTGAAATACTTTGTTTTCATATTTAAATATTTGTGGGGACATAGAACATACTGGGGTCTTTTTTGTTTTTGTTTGTTTGTTTGTTTTGCAACCTCCTCAGTTTCTTTAAGAGAGTGGGAGTCAGCTTACCCACCTGTCTAGGACAGTGGTTCTCAAATGTAGTCCCTGGCCCAGCAGCATCCACAGCTCTTGGGATATTGTTAGAAATGTTTCACTGACCAAATCACAATTCTGGAGAGGGGCAGGGGTTAAGTCTATATTTTAAAACACCCTCTAGACAGTTCTGATGCATGTTAAAGTGTGTGAACTTCTGTGCTAGTCCATATGAACAATACTACCCATACTTTAATGTGCACACAAATCATATTGGTGAATTATTTATTTTGAAATAATTAAACATCAAATATTAAGACAATCCTTAACTTTTTACAATAATTTTAGACCCTGCTTAAATTATTATTTTACCACTGAAGAGTTTTGCATTATTACTGCAAAGATATTAGGAAAGTATTGTTATCTGTATTACAAGGTTATAGAAAAATCGATACGTATGGCTAGTGTTAAATATAAAGTAACTTTGGTACTACCTGCATATAATGCTTACCTACTATGTCAGTTTTGCTCCAAATGTAACATGAAGACTCTGCAAAGTTTCACAGAGAAATGAAAACAGTTTCAAAAGTCACTGTATGTATATTTTTATAAACATTCTTATAATTATTTTAAGCTGTATGTTAGATTATTGTTTAGGAACATAAAGTTTAGTGACATATATAACCTCAGTATTGTACCATTTATGTTTGTATGTATTGTTGAGAACTGCTTGGCTCATGTAATATTGTTTCATTGTCAAAGAAACCCATTTGACTCATTTTTTATCAGACTTTTTCAGCCCATTGTGTTATGTATCTTTCAACATGTTTTGAGCCATTGATCGTGCATGCATTTTGTCTTTAAGAGGTATCAGAAGCATAATAAATGCCTACACTTGAGAAGCATGCATTCTAGTAGGAGAGACAAGAAGGAGTATTTCTTTCACTGATAAACAAAGTGATTTTTATACTATGTTTCTCTAACAAGTGAAACATTAGAGCATGAAATAAAAATACCCCATTTCTCTAGTATGCAGTTTTATGCAGTTTGGGACAGAATTGACTTCATCTGTTTGATATAGAAAGAAGAAGTTGGGGTAGAGAGATAGAAAAAACCTCTTCCTGTAAATTAATTGGTTCATCTCCTTCATCATAGCAGGAAAAAATTTTATATATATATATGATGTATATTCACACAGACATATATATATATATATGGATCTAAATATTCCCTTCAGATTCTGTTAATATAATGCCCATATCGGCATATTTTGGGAATATGCAGCCATCCATTTAAAAAACCCATTAACTTGAAATGATTAAGAATTATAGCATGACTAGTATGAGAAACATTCTATTTAGAATAGAAAAAGTCAAAACTCAGTGCCAATGAGAAGTGAGAAAACATCCTTAAACAATTACCTACAAGCTTTCACAGATTTTCTCGGCAAATCTGCATACCCTCATTTAGATGAATTTGTTCTCTCTGTCCTGTACCAGCTGGATCAAAGGGGAAGCCTGGGAAGCCTATTTTGATGAAAAAATTATTACTTTTACATAGATACCGTGAAATTATTTGGTAATTAGTCTGCTTATTTCATTGGTTAATAGTTTGTGGCCTTTATATTTATTTAGGGCTAATTGCTTGATATTAGAAGTACATACTTAAATCAAGAAAAATGATAATGACACCAATTCTTAATGCAGTATATTAACACTACTCCCTCAGTCTATCTAGGAAAGCCATTAAATATTATGTTGCATTCTTCCCAGGATGTGATCGCTTACATCTAAGATCGCTATTTTAAAGTATTATAATATTTTGCAATGAATGTGTTATCTATGTCAGCAAATATGAGATATTTAATCTTATATTTACAGCTTTGTTAAAAAAAAGTAAGTCTTGTATTAGTGGCAAAGTACATCATTTAAGAAGCACTTTAGTATGGTGGAAAAAAAAGCCAGACATAATTGATATCCTTCAGCTGTCATCCTCTCTATAAAACTTTTATTATTGCCCAGAATTGAAAGCAAGTTTATTGCCAAATTTATCAAACCAGTGATAAGGCACAGAAATTGTTTTATTTGCTATTTTGTAAAACTGGACCTCAATGAAGTCTACTACCAATCAACTAAATGCTTATTTCTGTATGTCACCTCCAAACTGAGGGCAAAACTAAGTCTTAGCATTAGTATACACCTAGTAACTGATACATGGGTATGTAATATATGTTTTTTAAAGAAGCCATGGTTAAATGACATCCAAGAATGTTTTGGGTCCTTGGTTAAAAACACTCCAGTTTTGTTTTTTGAAGAAGAGGATGGCAGTAGTAGCCCTGGAAAACCTGAATAAGTCACTGAGCAAGCCATGATGTTGCGAAGTAGCATAACAGATTTTAATTAGAGTTGTTAATTTACAGGGCACCCAGGATGTCAATACAGATGACTTAAGGGAGCAAAGATGGTCCTGGCACCACCAAGAACCTTTCTCCTGAAGTAGCTAGCCAACCTGGAAAAAGTCTCCCTCAGTTGGAAGAAAGCTATTTGAGAAAATGATATTTTGGAACAAAGCCTGTTTTTCATACGCACTCTATAAGAACATATATTAAAAATAGATGTTCAAAAACAATTTTATTTAAATAATTAACATACAATGAGAGGTGTACCTGTTATAATTTAAAATATCATTATTAAAAGAATCATTTCTCTTCATTCATCTAGAAGGGTGATGGTATTTTTATCTCTACCCGTTGACCATGTTTTGAAATTTGAACTTGATACGTAATGGTTACTGAGTAGAATGAATAATCCATAAGGCAGTCTAAAGAAGCAGTTTCTTTCTACTAAGTATTTAAAATACAGGACCCTCACAGAGTTGTTCACTTAGTTTGTAGTTAATTGCTTCATTTACTTCTTAAGCCATGACAAAGACAGCATCCTTTATACAAAGTGATAGCAGCAGATTTGCTCTGTGGTACTTCACAAACATTATGCTTCCAAGAGGACATTTAAGAAAATCTACTGGGAAAAATTTGTCCTGATGACTTCTAGAATTGAGTATAACATATTGTTTCCTTTACTTGAAAAAATTTGAGAGATAAAATGCCATTTTTTATGAGTTTGTATTTATTTTGCATTCTTGGTTTTTTCGTTCGTTTGTTTTGTTTTGTTTTTTGTTTTTTGAGACGGTCTCGCTCGGAGTGCAGTGGCGCCATCTCAGCTCACTGCAACCTCCGCCTCCCAGGTTCAAGGGATTCCCCTGCCTCAGCCTCCCGAGTAGGTGCGACTACAGGCGTGTGCCACCACGCCCGGCTACTTTTTTGTTTTTTAGTAGAGACGGGGTTTCAGCATGTTGGTCAGAATGGTCTTGATCCTCTGACCTCTTGATCCTCCCGCCTCGACCTCCCAAAGTGCTGGGATTACAGGTGTCAGCCACCCTGCCCGGCCTTCTTTTGCCTTCTTGTCAGTTAGAAGCTCGGATTACCACTAGAGGGCACTATTTCTCTCTGTTATCCAAGTTTTGATGCACCGGGAATTGAATTAGGAACAAATCACCAAAAAGGGGGAAATACTCATTTGTGAAGTGCTAAAGAAGTAATATTTTTCACAAAAACGAAAATACAAACCTTTGAAAATATTATTTTACAAATGATTAATGCAAATGAAATATATTTAAATGTAAAATATTCAGAAAAGAGTTCAACTATTTTATTTTGGTTTCAGCTATAGCTACAGAATTATATTGAAGAGATATATGTGCATATTATCATATATAAAATCAACAGAAGAGCAAAGTAAAATAGCTAATGGAAATATAAAAAGAAAAGAAAATTTTCTAACATGTCACATTTAGACTATAAAATAATTAAATATTTATGACATGTGGTATTTAATATTTGTAATTTCAGGGACCACCTGGGAAGGACGGGCTGCCAGGACACCCTGGGCAACGTGGGGAGACTGTAAGTGACCTTGTTACTCTTATTAAAAATTTCCATCTCTAGCACCTCATCAGTTCATACATAGAAAGCTACTTTACTATGAACATTTCAATTACTAGGTTGAGAAAAATGGAAAAATTAATTCCATTAAGCCTTTTATTGAAATATATATATATATATAAATACAAAAATAGATACAAGAAATATACTTCAGGAAATAGGATGTTAGTTGATATGATTGTTCTTATTGTCAATAGCAGCATTTTAAGGATGAGCTGATGGAGAAGACACCATTATTTTTTGGACATCTCCTCAAGATTTTCCCTCTCACTCTTTTCACTGAAGACTGTTTATAGATACATTCCACTCAAACCCATCATCTCTCCACTCTAAAGGCAACAGATTACGAATAGCCATGATCATAATACCACATTCTTTTATCTAGAACTAAGGGATTAAATACTTGCTGATATTGGACCCATCGGCTATAACTGGTTGGGAACTATGTTAAAAGCATCTTTCCATGTGAAATAGGAAAAAGTAAATCAAAAACGGTCACTAAATTTTACTTAAAACCTATAAAGAATATAACAGTAAACAAATTGACTGAACAACTTACCATGTGTATAACAATTTGGGCAGAGAGGAAACTGGCAGCTCAATGATGGTTTAAGAATCCTGGTGAGTTTATTTATTTTGCCCCTTTCAAAATCAGACATCTGGCTATCCCAGTGGATTGTCATTCTAATCAGAAATCATCATGGATTGGCATATTTCCATGGAATCAATTCTTGCTTCTCACCAATGATTACTTTTATCCAGACTTCTCAAGGAAACCACAAATGCAGACTACCTTTGACTATGTGGTTGAAAATCATGTTAGGGTAGGGGGCACCCTGAATACATATTGGAGTTGCATAGCAATGTACTATAATAAATCTGAAATCTGAAAAAAATATGATTTTTCTGCTATGGAGGAAACAATCTGTCAGCAGCCACCCAATTTTGCCTTGCTTACCATGTGGCAATTCTTAGTTTCACCATTTCTTAGTTTTAGCCAGATGAGAAACTTTGGAGTCTTGGATTTCAAAAGCATAATTGAAATATGATTTAGTGAGACCAAAGAAAAAACTGTTTGGATATCCTCTTGGGAAGGATATCTGTATGAGGAGCAGAAATAAACTTTCTAAAGGAGAGTCAACACTCAATTTGCAAATGCATTATCATTCAAATCTTTCAGCCAAATCATTTTTAATGAAGTCATTGTATAACTTTCTGGGAATAACTATAGAATATTCCAAAATGTCTTGTGGGGAAAGGATACCTAGAGAATTACTGTTATAAAGTCCTTTATGTCTATGATTTAATCTGGAGCTTCCACTTCTAACGAAAATAATTATATCACATATAACATTGAGATTTAAACATAGAAGAAAAATAGCATAATGTTTCTAGAATGAATGTTTCTGTTTTGTAGCTTTTCACAGATAAAAACCAGGATTACTTCTGAAAAAATTATATTCCCGATTTCACATCCACTTTAAGGGAATAGTGAATCATCCTATAGCCTCAAAGCTTTCTTTCTCACTTTGTTCTCTGCTGACCCAGATTCAAAGGATTACCTTGTACAGGAGTCACAATCTAGAGTGGGCATTCTTTGCCATATATTTATTATCTTATTTAAATGGAGAAATTTTTGAATTATATTTGAGATTTGTCTCCAGTCAGAAATCCATTAATTAAATGTTTGTTCTGACATCTTACATTCATTTGGGTTGTTTCAGTATAATAGAAACTATTCCCAGTTTTTCCTGGTGGCCTTAAACGGCTTCAGAAATGGTTTCTATTATATTGAAATGACCCAAATTTGTCTCAGAAACATAGTGCCAAATGCTGTATTGGTCCTAAAATTGGCTTAGTCTTTTAAAGATTATCAGAATAGGAATCACATTTCTGTTGGATTGTAACAGCATATTTTTCAAACTACCCATGAATATGTCCAATTAATTTCCATTTTCAGCAACTTTGAAAAACATAATTTGACTAGCTATTCTGAATTTAAGTGGCAAGTGTAGTCTTATTACATGACAATATTGAACAAGCACAACTTGTTGTGAGCTGTAAAAGTTTTCCTGTGTAGTTTGTTTGTAAGATCCCCACGATCAAATGTATTAGATACTTGCAAACACTCTGAATGGATTGAATGAGCAGACATATGGGCAATGCTGTCTTCCAGCTTTCCCAAATCCATCACTCACACAAATGCGCTAGCAGCCAAGACTTCCTCTCTCCCCTTAGGATGTATGAGTGCAAGTCTATGTTGTAATGTTGTCAAGACTTTCTGCAGTTAAGTATTGATTTTTAATCTATTACATTTAATTATTATTGCAATATTTTGTGTGTGATTCTTGCTCTCACAGTTAGTAAGACAAAATGCTTTATAAGACTTTTTTAAAAAGTTTGGAATTGCCTTTATATCTTCCTGTTGAATTTAATGATTAAAAATTGGAGGAAGAATAACCCAAACAGAGGAAACAGGTCATACAAATATATGGTGTGTGGCTATTCAGAAAAAGGTAGGAAGATCAGCATGGCTAGAATTTAGGATACATTATCAAAGCAAAGGAAGTAACTGAATTTGCATACTGGGCCCCTATTGGCTAGAACTTTGTCATCTATATGTTTAAAAATGAATTTATTGGCTGGGCGTGGTGGCTCACGCCTGTAATCCCAGCACTTTGGGAGGTCGAGGCGGGCGGATCACGAATTCAGGAGATCGAGACCATCCTGTCTAACACGGTGAAACCCCGTCTCTACTAAAACTACAAAAAATTAGCTGGGCATGGTGGCGGGCGCCTGTAGTCCCAGCTACTCTGGAGGCTGAAGCAGGAGAATGGCGTGAACCTGGGAGGCGGAGCTTGCAGTGAGCCGAGATCGCGCCACTGCACTCTAGCCTGGGCGACAGAGTGAGACTCCGTGTCAAAAAAAAAAAAAAAGAAGAAGAAGAAGAATTTGTTATGTTTGGTTTTGTGGGTGATGATTCTGCCTAATGTAAACAAGTTAGTAAACCTTATTTGAAAAACTCAACAATGGTGAAGGAAAGAGGTGATTATAGTTTGAATAAGACAGGTCTACTAGGATAAGAGAGAAGAAGCTGTATTTGAGGGACCTTCTCAGGTGACACATTCAGATAAAATAACTGATTAAGCATGGGCACTGAAGAAAAGTCTGGAATCTGAAGACGCGCCATTAAAAAGGGGAAGAACATAGAAGGAAAATCAAAGGAGAAGATACATTCAGCAAGTTCCATGTTAGGAATGTTGAAGAGAGAGCATGATATACAATTGGAAATTTCTAGTAGGCACTTACTGAGAGAGTTTTAGGGCTCATACTGATTAGAGGTTTATAAATAGTTGGGAGTGGAGGAGTTCATCAGCATAGAGATGGCAATTGTGGTGATGGAGGTTGTTGAGATAATCCAGGGACACACATACATATGTGCACACATGTATATATGTGTTTAGGTATCTGTGTATGTGTGTATGTAAATCTGATAACAGATTTCCAAACCAACTAGTTGATGAAAAAATTAAGCGACTAATATGCTTATAAAATGCTAAATAAATTTTATGACATTTCCCCCCAGAAATGATTGCTTTTGCTATTCATAATGATAGCTCAAACAGAACCCTGAAAGTCTGAATTAATAGATTTTTAAAATAGAAGAACTCTATTTTCTTTCCCTGTAGCATCAATTGCAATAATTACAGACTCTTTTCTTTACCTACTTATACAATTTTATTATTGTAAATAATTCATTCATAGTTATTGGGAACATTGTGATACTAACGTGAGACTGCTAGTTCCTACCCATTTTTTTTCTAATCTTATTATTTTCAGTCTGACCAGATGTTGTAGGGAATAAAATATTCAGTTCTTTCGAAACTTCTCCCAATATTTTCTATCTACTTCTCCAGCTGTTAAAAGTAACTTAACTCTCATGAGTAAGAAATTTACCTATCTTAACACAATTATGTGGAATGAATAACCCACAGCCTAGAGAAAAATAAATACCAGAATATATGCCCAGAAGTTTTATTTAGTGAGTATATTCTGCTCAAATCAACCAGATGATATTTTAATGACTGAATTATTTTCAAAATGCATTTATGACTATATCTCCTGAGTTTCTTACAAGAAAGAATATTGATAAATGCTAAAATAATTACTAACTATGCAAAGCATTATTTTAGTAGATCTATTTTTACATCTTGTTTTATGAGATTTTTGGAATACAATAGAGAGAAATGTATTAATATCACAGGCTGTGAATTTACCTTTGTATAAACAATCAGTAAACTGTTTCAAAGAATGTCTAAATCATCATTTACTTCATCCATAAACATTACTGGGTTAAAATTCTGTATGTTGTTTGACCTAGTGGAATGGGGCTAAGAACATATTTTTACTCTAGCTTCATTTATTAAAGGTAATTATTGCCCTACCATGTGAAATATTGAAATGGCAAATTTTGAATTTTAATGAAAACTGAAATAAGTTTAACATATTAAACATATTTAAGCATTTGAAAATAAATATTTTTAGTCAATAGGTGACTTTCTTTTAATGTGACTTATTCAGCTATCTCATAGAATTTTGATTTATGCTTTGTGTTATATGTAGCTTTTACAAATAATACTTTGCCTCCTTAGGGATTTCAAGGCAAGACCGGCCCTCCTGGGCCAGGGGGAGTGGTTGGACCACAGGTATGTTCCTTTGCTTTATTTCCCAAGCAAGATTTATTTTTTGTTTACATTTTAACCTTCTTAAGTTGTGTAAAATCTTCTAAATTTATTATGATTCAAAATGATGTATTTTTTATTTCAGATTGTATTTAAATATATGCAGCTTTCGTACATCAAATGAAACCAACAAACTATTACCTAACTAAAGCAACTTTTCAATTGCCTGTAAGAATAAAAGAGAAGAATAAAATAAATGAAAGTAAATCAGAAAGTTCACACTGAATTTAACACTAAAGCCTGACTATGACACCATCTACTAATAAAAATACAAAGTTCTTTGTAAATAGGTGGGCCATTATCTTTTTCTAGAATTATAAAATGACTTCATGGTTTTGAGTATAAATTAGATTTAGAAATATACATTCTAAAATTTTAATATTTGTAACATATTAGGTGTTTCTTAAGATTTTTGCCTTAATAATAATGAATATCAGAAATAAAATATTAATTATCTTTGAGGATATACAAAATAGTGGAAAAGACAAGTATTTATTTCAAGATAGGTGGCAGAAGAAGTCTCAAAAATTGGTGCAGTATCCTGAGTTATAGTATAAAATAACTACAAAGAGTAATTCATGGTAATAGAAAATAATGTTTTTCTTCCCTGGCAAAGCATATTGAATGGGCAGAACACATTTAGTTTCTGGACTGGAATTTAGCCCCTGCTAATACCAAATTATAACAAAGGAGCAAAAGCAGGTGAATACGTATTTTAATTATTTAATTGGTTTAGTCTTTTCTCTGTCTCTAAATAGTTCTCAACACTGTAACTCACACACATACACACACACATGCGCACACGGACACACACATGCACATCCAAACACATACACACACACACACACACACACACACCCCTAGAGAAACAACAAAACTGCATCTTGTTTTTAGGAATATGTATAACAGAAGCAAAAATGAAGACTCATTGGATTTATTGATTATTTTATTTCAGAGGTTAACCCTGAGGCAAGGGAAATGCGGTGTTATTTTATAGAGTGTGTAAACATGACTACTTACTTGTGCTGAAGGCTTCTTTTTAACTGCTTATCAGTTTTAGTTAAAACATTATATATACTTTCTCAGTAATTAGAAAGCTTCCTCCAAAAATACTTTCATTTTTCCTGTTTAAAACAACTTTATAACTATTTTCTGTGAGAAAATTTAACTAGAAAAATTATTCCTATTATACTTAATATCCATAAACAGAAATGGAATTAGACTCTTAACTAAAATATAAACATCATGGAATGTAACTAAATATTTTAAGACCTCACATCTTTCAAAAATACAATTCTGTTCAATGTGGTCATCTAAAACTTCTGAGACTTGTGTTCTTTTTTCGTTCCCCTCTTTACATGAAGGCATAAAAATACTGGTGTTTTACTGAAGATGCACCTTCATTGAATTACATTTTTTATTGGTCCTTTTTAAGAGAAAAAAATCCAACAGCCTATTTTAAATGTAGCCATACTTTCATGTGAAGGCAAAAGATTTGGTTTAATGGGAATAATATAGATTGCAATACTGAATATGCACCCTTTTCTTTAAACAGTTATGTGAATCTCTGATCATTTTTGTCTCGGTGATAGCTGTTCAATTATGGTTAATTCTGTATTGCTTACTGTTCAAATTCTGGTGTTCAGATAGTTAAGAAAACATCATGTTTTGGATAAATGTTTACACATTAATGTTAAGTTGAGAAATTACAGCAATTATATAATTAAAGAAATTTAAACCTAGAAATGTATACCCAAATTGGGACAGGTATATACCTTATCCAAGATAAATAGTTAAGAATACTTTGCATTTTTAGGAAAAAAATATTTATACTTCATAAGCAAGTGCAGGAACACATTCTCCTGTTTAACAACCTTAGCATCTAAAAATTTTCTCTTTGTTTAACTTAAACCCTTCATTTTGCTTTTTATGAAGATAGAGAGCAACTGATCACCATCCTCTATTTATACATGAAAGCCTGCTATACTCAAGCACCACAAAACAGCACCACTCAGGGGACACGTAAATGACCTGATATTGTTCACTTTGGCATTTGCTGCAATTTAAGGCAGCTGACCATTTGTTACAGCCTTTGGCCGAGAGGAACTGCTGACCCATACTCACTGCCTTCAGGATCCCATGCCACATTCCCTAGACTTTGTCAAATGAATATAGATTAATAGTAGAGAAATTTTCAGTCCATGGAAATTCCAGGGAGAACCACTGGCTTTTTGGGTTCTCAAGGCCCTAAGTTTATTTTCAAGCAGTGATTCATTGAGTGGCTACCAATGTGGTTTCTATGCCTCTTTACTACTAAGCTGATTTGACACCTCATATGAAAAGAAGGAATGGGATAAAACTGTAATTAAAAATCATAGTTTTAATAATACTTGGACTGGCCACACTCTGCAGAAATTATTGTATTAAGCAAAGAAAACATCTTTTTGGACTTTATTTGTGTACTTTCCTTTTACACTCAGATTCTAACCAAGATTATATAAAATCTTTTTAGACTCTTACTTGATATGCTACTTTCAGTGCTTTATGTGAAGTGTTTTGTAGGACATCATGAGAATAAGTGAGGAGGATAAACTTTTGTAAATGTAATAATATTGTTTTTGAGTTTGTGTTATCTTTGCCAAAAATAAAAGAACAATCTAAAGTGATTTTGCTTATCTAATTTAGGGACCAACCGGTGAGACTGGTCCAATAGGGGAACGTGGGCATCCTGGCCCTCCTGGCCCTCCTGGTGAGCAAGGTCTTCCTGGTGCTGCAGGAAAAGAAGGTGCAAAGGTACAACATGCTTCAGAAAACTTTTTTTGGCCCAAAACTTTAATTTATGTTTAACTATACTCACCACTTGTCTACAGATTCCATTTAAATGAATGTCAGAAGATGTGTTAGGAAAATATTTAATGTGCGTTTATTGTACTCCAAGATATTGCTCAACATTTTCATAAGACTGTTAGCTCCATTGACCATAAAATCTTTAATATACATGTAACGTTAAATGTAGGTAGTGGGTAGTTCATTTTAATGCATATGGCATTCCACCCAATATTCTCATCATTAAATAATATTCAAATTTTACTTACAGTAGTTTAGAGGTAATCACAATTTTGTTTGTAGAAAGATGTGTAGAAATTAATCTGTCTTGACGATGTTTATTATATTCTTTAGGGTGATCCAGGTCCTCAAGGTATCTCAGGGAAAGATGGACCAGCAGGATTACGTGGTTTCCCAGGGGAAAGAGGTCTTCCTGGAGCTCAGGTATAATCAATATCTATATAGATAAAGCAAGTGATTCCAATTGTTTATTAGAAGCATTTTTTCTCAGAACTTAAAAAGTGATGAATAATTAAGGGAAGATATGTAAACATATGTATTTGATTATCATTACATATGTGTATATATGTAGTTATGTCTATAAACATTACCTGACATCCTTATTTTACTAATCAGATATCTCCTCCTATTGGTATTCAATTCATATAGATTCATTTTCTTTATTTTTTCACTTTTCCCAGGGTGCACCTGGACTGAAAGGAGGGGAAGGTCCCCAGGGCCCACCAGGTCCAGTTGTAAGTATGATGATAATAAATAGCCAGACAATCATGGTTGCGAATTACAGCTCTTCTTTCATTACTCTCATGCTGTGATTCCACAGTGTGTGGGAGAGAAAATAAACACATGTCAATCAAATCAGTCAATGCCTAGTTCCCACTAATTGCATGCACTAATGAATGCAGAAACAGAAGGGTTTGGATGATTGGAAATATTTGCTTCTGCTTCTGTCAGGAGGTAAAAGGAGATATCTTGCTTCTTACGGTTCCCAAGGAAATAAATCCTCATTATGAGTAATAGAAGCTCATAGTCACGGAATGCCTGGAGAGGCTGTAGTTTGTAATTTTTACTTCATTTACATCTATTATTTTAAAAGTAGTTATAAAATAAGATTTGATTTCTTATAAATTATATTCTATCATTCATTTATTATAAAACATTTAATTTGTTTATAAGTACTTGATGAGACTTGAATTTGTCAATGATACAAAAAACATAAGCATAAAAGCATAAAACCCATAAGCACAATCTTATATATTATGCATATTGCTTTATTTAATCAAAACATTATGAAATAATTGGCAAATTAGTAAATATCAGATTTTTACCTCATTTTTTTTCTTGAGATACATATCAATCCCTCAGAAAACAATTGAATGTATGCTTCATTTTTTAATAAATTCACCTTTATTCTTATCTGTACACTGAAATTTCACTATAACAGCCAAACTGCCATATTTAGTGTCTTCTCATTTTCTTATTTCACCAATCTAAAAAGCTGAAAGTTGCCTTAAAGGCCCTCTCAACTTCCTTTCACACAATATTCATTAGTTCTGCTTCCAAAATATTTTACTAATTTTTCCGCTTTCTTCATTTCTACCACCACCATTTTGTTCAGACTCTTTCCTCTTCCTTTCTCTTTGACTAATAACATCTTATCTTTTGATTCATTTTCTTATCCTCTTCAGTCAGTTTCACCTATAGAATACTAGTTTAACATACATCCTTAACTATGGCATTCCTCTATCATACCCATCCTATAGTACCACACTGCCTTTGGAAACCAAGCTCCTTATCCTAGCCAGCAAGTCATCTTCATAGTTCAACCCCAATTGCTATAGTCCTTTTTTTTTCCCTTCATGCCTCCCTTTTAATTCTACCCAACTTAATGCATTGAATGTTGTCTTGCTTCTCAAAACCATGACCTTTTCTATTTTGAGAAGAGTATACTGTACACCTTTCCCCTTCCTCCAGGAAACTCCAGTTTTTCTTTCTCTACTTGACAAAGATCCTACCCAACCATAAAGATAACTCTTAAATGTTAAATCTCTATAAAGTCATCTTTGGATAATTTGCCTCCATTTCATGTATTTGTAAAAATTCCCCCCCACACACACACCCAGTGACCTTTATTATGTCTCCATTTTTAGAAATTACATTGGAATATAGTTGGCTGTCTCTCGCATTAGGCTGTGAGTTACCAGTATTATTTTGGTTACTCACAATACGGTGCCTGAAGCACAGTAATCATCTCACACTTACCCATTTGAATTATTATGAATACCTAATATTGGAATAAATTTTATATAGCATTACTTAATACTGGGAATACAACAAGTATATCATTTTTCAGATTGATTCACATGATACTTACTCTTTACTTCACTCACATCATATAACAACCATTGACATAATTATGGAAATGTGGCAAAGATATTTTTTAAAGAAAATATATTTTGATAACTGTATTAGACTTCCACTGGAGTTCATAAAATTATGAACATTTTCTAATGTCCTCAAAAGTTAGTGACAGTAGCATTAGCAGCAACAACAACTTAATAAGACAAAAGTTCTTATTTAGATATAGAATCTTCTAAAATTTCAGTAAAATGCAATCCATTTAACCAGACCTTCAGATTCTAAAGATATCTTCTAGGAATAAATGATGTTTTAAGAAAAATGCACACTGAACTAATCATCTGAGCTGTGACTACAAGGATTAAATTGTTTTAAGTTATTTTTTAGGAACCAAGCACTGAAGCTCTCTCAGGGGTTGGGAACAGTTGAAACCAGTGTATTTGTAGGCTGCATACTATGTCCAGGGGATACAATTTTCAAAATGTTAATTGAAATATGTATAGTTACATGTAGAATAACATTAAATGTACTTTTATTTATTTGGCTTCAACTGTGTATTTGACAATTATTACTTACTTTGTTTTATGCAACTGAACATCACAGTAGATATTCTTTGAGATAAAATAGGATAAACAATTTTGAAAAGAAATACACCAAAGACTAAATAGCACTGTAAGTTGGTTGGTGATTAAATGCCTAATGACATACAAACAATAAATGTTAATTCTATGAGGGAGGTAGAAAGAGAATATAAATAAGGGGAAGGGCCATGTGGAAAAGGTGACCCTTGAACTTGGCTTCACAGAGTGCAGAAGATTACAAAATCGTTGAAGAGCAAGAAAATATTAGGAAAGAGATGTGATGTTTAATTAGTATCTGTTTTTGCCCAAGTGGGACAAAATTTGGGAGATGGACTAACATTTGTTGAATTCTTGCTAGCATCTAAGCACTCTGCTATTTTACATAATAAAAAACTAAATCACTAATACAACATATAATTACTGAAGCTCTGAAATTGCAAGATGTAGTCATTTGAATATTTGAAATGTACAGAACAAGTGGAGTAAACAAATTGAAGTTTTAAGAAAACAAATCTGTCATTAATGTTTAATATATAACAGAGATAGGAGAGAATAGATCACAAAAGTCCAGTGACCAATGTCAACATTGGAGTGAGCCGATGACTTGGGCAATGTGGAATCCAAGGACATTGCAGATGTAGCAAACACGGAGGGGGCGAGGTAGTAGGATTTATGACTAAGATTTGATGTGGGCAGTGAGGACAAATGAAAACTGAACAATGACCTCAAGCTTATGTCCTTGAGAGAATGACAGTTTGGTGATGCCTTCCATGCCTAGAGCAATTTTACCTCATCAAGAGCAACAACAAACAAAAACCAGAAATATGCACACACAAAAACTTTTAAAACCTCTTGGCAGTAACAAAAAATTACAAAGGATTTTATACTTTGCTAATAGTTATGCTTGATAGATGCTCACTGTGTTTATTTGAAATTAATAACCATTCTTATATTCACAAATCAAATATGCAAACATCAACCAATTAAAATTATTCCTTAAAGTTGTTGGAAAAGGATTCACTAAAAGGAAGACACCATACACATTTATTAGTTCCTAACACTATTATTTTAATTGCTGCAGAATCTAGTGAAGCAGTGCATGATGATGACTCAGTTCATAACAAGTGCTGAGCGAGCCTTAGTTTACTCCATTTAAAGTGATTACATCACATAAAATTTGATTTTGAATTTTTTTATTCCAAATGACAGATAAAACAAAAACTGGATGGTTTTCTAGATGTGAAGTATAATTTATCTAGAAAATTAATAATGTCAATTCTTATTTTTTGAGGTTCAAAACTTACTATGAGTTTCCCTTGCAATTAATATTGAAAAAAAAAGAATCAGGAGTAGGGATTTCTTTAAAAGGTAACAAGTTCTGCTTTGCAATGTTAATAGAAAAGGTGATGGCAAAATATTAAAGGGGAAGTATTTGATCAGTTGGTGAGAAATGATAAAATTCTGAGTCATAAGGAATAAAGGCATAAGAACATCTTCTAAAAATTCATTTTATAATGTATATGTCTGAGTTTATATCAATCTTATGTTAACTTTACCTTTAGAATATTGACCAAATAATGGTAAGTGCAAGACAGGAATTCACAGAAACAGAGTGATGAGTATTCAGCGGTTATTTGTATTAAGGAAAAAGCAAAGCAAAGTGATGAGTTCTGAGGAAGAGAATGTGAAGTCTAAAGGAAATAGAAAAGGGAAATGAAGTAATATTGAGAGTTTATTCTTTCAACTCTTATGCTAGGTATTTTATATCTGTTATTCTTATTCTTGCAACTTGGAATGGTAGATTTTTTTTTCTATTTTACCATTCCATATTTAAAGACAAAAGATCTGAGGCTTGAAGAAGTATAGAGCTTGCCCAAATTATCTGGGCAAATATCCATGATAGCACTTTACATAAACTCATTTTCAAGTCATCTTGACCCTTCTAAATCTCTGTGAACAATTTTGTCAAAAGAGAGTGAGAAGAGTTAGTATTTCAACTACCTAGGCTTTAATATTACTACATATTCTCTATAACTATTGCTTATTTTGAATGAATCGAAGATGAAACTGATTAAACTAATATACAGGTTGATTTTTTAATGACAAGATGTTTGTCAGAATGCCATTGAACTCTTAGTTTCTTTCACCTATAATGCAATTCATAAGGAATGTAGTTGTGCTGTGTATTTCTGGATTGCTAGGGAAATAATAAATTCCCTCATTGCACAGGATACTGATGAACTAAAATTAAAAGTCCTAAGCAGAGCTTTAATCAGCTAACCTTATTGCTCACAGTGATATTTGCAAAGTTTGTATGTGTCCCAATTATGTAGCTTATGCACTATATCCTTACTATATGACTCTAATCTGCAAAAAGAACAAATATAATATTTAATTCTAATGTATCCATTCAAGTGTTCTATCTATTCATTTATAAGTATATTTAGTATCTATTCTCTTTATTTATAATCCATTTAGTCTGAAGCATAGGTCGTTATTATGACACTCCATAGAAGTGGATTTACTGTACTCAGGTAGGTCTAGGTGTATGTCATTGACTTATATTTAGAGAAACTTTATTTGTAAAACAAATAAACTAAAAAAATCTGTTTGAAGATATGGGATATTGCTTTATACAGGGTCATCTTTATGAATATCCTTGGAAGAAATCTCTTGCTAACCATAGCTTTAAAAATATTTGCAATTTCTTTTTTTCAAGTATGCTTTTTATAGAATATTAAAAATTTTTTTAAATATTAACTGACTTGGTTTTTTTTTTAGTCAATTTGAATTACAAAACTTAGAATTCTTTTCACTTTGGCTTACAGAAATAATGGAGTCAAAATAGAGACGGTACAGAAGATAATGTTTGATAACTATTGTAAAAACTTTTTGAACACAACTTACTATCAAAAGTACCTATGATATACTTTAATATTTTCTATTATATTTTGTTATAGTTCATATTTTTAAATACTGGGCAAGACCTATGAAATTTACCTCATAACCTACTCATGGAGCATAACCTACAGTTAGAAAAATCCTTGGTCTTGGTATGCATTTTTAGTTTACTACTACTACTGGCTCCATTTTACTTCAATAAAAAGTTATTTGCTTACCTGTTTTCCTTGCTTACCTATTTTAAAATTTATATTGTCTAATATTTTATGCATACTATTTAAGCTGCTATAAGTCTTTTTCTGTGAAAGTACCATAAAGAAATAAATACCAGAAAATATCAGACAATCTATTAAACTGAAGTTATATTGATTCATAAAATGGACCTTCCTGCAAAGAGCTTATGGTTTACTGAGGAGGACAAAGAGCAGATAAAATAACATAGTAAATAATAAGAATATACTAAAAGAACAGAAAACACAAAGGTGAGAACAATGTTTTTTGCCTAAGGAAATTATGTTTGAATTGAAGCTGTAAATAAAAACCAGTTTGATCTATGAAAAGCAGCCTTTTTGTGTGCTAAATTTAGTCTTGAACTGCTCATCACTTTTTGTCCTCTTAGTAAAGAACTAGTATTTCAAGGTTAGGGTTATCTAAAGGTTTTGGTCCTGGGAGTTATTGTATACTGAGGAACGTTCTGTCGTGCTATCACTTATGACAAAATTATACCAATAGGGTGCTGTGACGTTGGGATTTTAAAGTCTAGGAAAACCAAGTGTTCCCTGTATACGTGATGTTGTATCCAAGAACTGGTAACAGATGCCAATCAAATCCAGGGCATGTCTTCTGATCTCAGGGGATGTAGTTACTAAATGGATGTCTTGATGCACACACAAGACAGAAAGTAGCAAGAGACTGAACATCAAGAGAGAAAGGCAGTGCAGCATTTTTCTGCATGATGAACATAAACTGGGTAAATGTTTTCTATGTATGTAAACAGATATATGTAAATATATCATGCAACAAATTCTCAGCTTTCACCTACTGCATATATTTTTATAAAACAAAATCAAGGAAAATAATATTTAGGGAAAATATATTTTCCCTAAATAATCTCTCCTCCAGATATTCTTTATGGTAGAGAACAATCTCATTAACAACAGTTATTTATCTAAAAATGAGATTAAAACAAATATAGTAGTATGTTTTGTAAAAGCCTTCTATCTTTACAATCACATGTATATTTTATCCCTAGGAGTTGTGGAAGTTAACATGCAGAAAGTATATGAGAGGAGCCAGATAGCTGGTACAGGATATATGTCCAGTATTTAAAATTGTGCGGTATAGCGGTCTTTACTGTTTTCCTGTGACTCCTATTATGTGACCATCCCCCCATGATTCTGACTTTATTTTCCTCTTTATTTATTATTTCGTCTTCTTCTTCTCATTGCTTCTCTAAGAGTTCACATTCTCTTCCTATCATAATTCCTATTCCTCTTATTTTTTTTTCTTCATCCTATTTCTGAGAACCTTCTTTTCCTTGGCTTTTACTTATTCTTCAAGCAAGGGAATAACCAAGGTTTAAAAGGATGTCATGTACCGACATGCCAAGTCAGATTCTATACATTTTAAGATAAAGCCCATTTTCTCCATTGTGACCCCGGTAGACCTTAGTGGACTATGATTACATCCAACTAGGGATGAGATAAATGTAGCAATAGTGATGGGGACCAGTGATCAAAATCTGAGGTATTTGATTTGACTTTGATCATCAGAGTCTATGCTTTAAATTCTGATAATTCTTGATAGTTCATCTGAATTTTTAGTTCACGTAATCTAAAATGTATGTCATGTAGAGAGTGAAAGTACTTCATAGTTTTGACATGAAGGTCAACTTCTTTTTTTTTTTTTTTTATTTCAAGAGGAAGTTTCGCTCTTGTCGCCCAGGCTGGAATGCAGTGACGCAATCTCGCCTCACTGCAACCTCCGCCTCCTAGGTTCAAGTGATTCTCCTGTCTCAGCCTCCTGAGTAGCTGGGATTGCAGGCACCCACCACCAACCCGGATAATTTTTGTATTTTTAGTAGAAATGGGGTTTCACTATGTTGGCCAGTCTGGTCTCAGGCTTCTGACCTCAGGTGATCCACCCGCTTCAGCCTCCCAAAGTGTTGGGATTACAGGCGTGAGCCAAGGTGCCTGGCTGAAGGTCAACTTTTTAAAAAGACAGAGCAGACGTGCTTTTGCCCTCTAGTTGTATAGCTCTGGTTCGTAAGCGCTTTATGTGTTTATGCTTCTATTTTTCTCTCTAGTGGGCTGCATCTTAACTGAATGCTGATGAGGTGATTTGTCTATCACTTTCATTTACTTTACAAATGCTCCTCAGAATATGAAACATCCAGTGAAAATAACTGATAAAACATTTATTTTGGTGTTCTCATCTGTGTGAGGGATTAGGGAAATACTTTCTATTCCCATTGCTCCAGGAATATAGACCAATGCTATTGCTTCTTGTTTCATTATCATTGTAAGTTTTAGATGAAGGTGCAGCAGGATTTAGGGGAAGGGCTGCAGAAGGGGATAAAGCTAATACACAAGTAAAGAAAGGTAACTAAGTAGAGAAAGGTAAATTCTTCCTTTTTAAAAACATGTAAATGTTCACTTTTCAGTTCAAAACAAGAGAAAAATGGCATGTTTTCCATAGTTGTTAATATTTAGTACCGAAATAACAGAACACTTATGATATTATGGTCATTGTAATTCATGAAATTAAACAGATATGATTGCCTTTGGGAAACATGTTTTTATTGTCATTTAAATCACATATTAAGCAAATAATATTGCTATAATTTTTAGTCCCTCCTTTGAGTTCTTTCTAGCTAAGCACTTTCAATGTATAAAATATCTATCCTTCTTGCAGAGAGACAAGTATACAAATAGTTAAAAGTTAGGATTAACAATGCCATATTATGAGGAAAAAGCCCTACCCTTCTTTTAACAGGGTATTTTATACCTGTTGTTTTGATATTCATCTATTAATGTATTAAATATGCCATACAATTTTCTGGATCTTAGTTTACTTTTCTGTAAAATTTTACTTCTACAATTATTTGAGATTTTATATCTATTTTTGGAATATATAACTGTTCACTTACAGTCCTCTAACATCTATTACATTTATACTTTTTGACAGGCATTGTTCAAAGAACTTTATTTATATTAAACATGACAAAAACCTGATGACAAACTATTTCTGTCTCTATTATGACAGGCATTGTTCAAATAACTTTAGATGTATCATAGTAAACATCACAAAAACCTGATGACAAACTATTTCTCTCCATCTATGGCAACAAAAGTGGCCCATAGAGAGTTTGCTCCAGATCAGAAAGCTCGTGGTTCCAGTGCTAGAGAGGGAAAGATCATACACTTAATTGACACACTTATTTATGGCATACTATGTGCCAGTAACTACTCAAACTGCTGGAGATCAATGAAAAAAGAAAAAAAAAAGAAAAATCAAAAACCTCTACCTTTGTGAAGTTGATCATTATCTATTTTACCTATGCTTAAAGACAATCATTCAGTTTAGATATAATAGTTTATTTATCTGACAATTATAAAGTCCCTTGTTCTTTAGCCAGCTATACAGCAATACAAAAATGTCTCACTATATATGCCTACTCTTTATGCAAACAAAAAAAGTATATACACAATGTGAGTTTCTCAAGGGCTGCTTCCTGCCATAATACATTTCATATTCACAATCAAGTGTCCCAAGAGAATAGATTCTCATTAGTGTTGAACATGGAGTTTTTAGTTGAATGTCTAAATGGGACCTTCTTTTCATATTGGGCTTAGATTTTTGCTTAAAAAACATAACTTCTCCAGTGATTCTGTTGAGATTAAAGGATTCATAGGCTTATTCTTTTAAAGTTGGCATGAGAATATTTAAATAAGATTTGCAAGTTTGCTATGTCATTTGCTTAATGGGTAGGTACCATCAGAGATTTTCACTTTTCATTTATAGATATATAAAATAAAATTATAGCAGAGCATGCTGTTATTACAAACATCTAGGCTTTGAGAGTGTTTGAAGTAACTAATAGAAAAAGAAATTGCAGTTGTACTTTAGGGCATGGATATACATTCCAAAAGTCTCCTCTTGTTTTCATCTGTTGTTTCAAAGTTTATGAGCTGTGACAAGATCATGAGCAATATTTTAACTACAGAAAAGTAATATATTCTCGACACTAATTTTAATGCAGCTTCCACAAGCAAGATGACAATCTGAAATTTAAGCTTATGAATGCTCCAAGGGAGAAATTAAAACAGTTAAGCTTTTAAATAAAAAATAGTATACAGTATCTGGCTGGGCACGGTGGCTCACGCCTGTAATACTAGCACTTTGGGAGGCCAAGACAGGTGGATCACGAGGTCAAGAGATCGAGACCATCCTGGCCAACATGGTGAAACCCTGTCTCTACTAAAAATACAAAAATTACCTGGACGTGGTGGCGGGTGCCTGTAGTCTCTGCTACTCAGAAGGCTAAGGCAAGAGAATCGTTTGAACCTGGGAGGTGGAGGTTGCAGTGAGCCAAGATCGCACCACTGTACTTCAGCCTGGTGACAGAGCAAGACTCCATCTCAAAAAAAAATAGTATACAGTACCTACAAACTACACATATTGCCATAGAGTCAAATCAGCATTCTGTCTCTTCTTGATATACGTTAAAATAATTATTAAAATATTTCAATTAATTTTAAATAATAAACATACTTCGGTATAAATTTAATAAGCATTATTTTCATAAGTAAAAGCCATGGCTTATTTTCATATAACATGTCAATCATAATGCATCCAGTTAAGGTAATATTTATTTTCTTTCATTTTGAAACCATTTCTTACCGGGAAAATATACATTCAATTGCAATTTTCCTGCAAATTTGAAAAATTTCTCTTGATTACATGTGTGTACATTTGAAGCCTAATTTTTATTTTATTTTATTTTATTTTATTTTTTTAAGACAGAGTCTGGCTCCGTTGCCCAGGCTCTGGAGTGCAGTGGCGCGATATCGGCTCACTGCAAGCTCCACCTCCGGGGTTCATGCTATTCTCCTGCCTCAGCCTCCCGAGTAGCTGGGACTACCACCTACCACCTGCCACCACACCCGGCTAATTTTTTGTGTTTTTAGTAGAGACGCCACCACGCCCAGCTAATTTATTGTATTTAGTAGAGACAGGGTTTCACTGTGTTAGCCAGGATGGTCTCAATCTCCTGACCTCGTGATCCGCCCGCCTTGGCCTCCCAAAGTGCTGGGATTACAGGTGTGAGCCACCACGCCCGGCGTGACGCCTAAATTTTTAACATGTTCAACATGTTTGCATACATAATAAAAACACAAATGCATTATAGTTATTTAATGCATACAGTCAATATATTATTGTTTGTTAATATGAATTAAGAGACATGGAGATATTTACTACTCAGAATGTAGTGCCAAGTGCTGCATTAATTCACTCCAAAAATAATGGTAGAAAACCAAGGTTCTATAAGAAAGTGTATAAGAAATACTTTGAAGGATTTCATGCTTCTAATTCTCAGGAAAATACAATTTTTTGGTAAGATGGTATATCAGTCCATTTTCGTGCTGCTATAAAGAACTGCCCGAGACTAGATAATTTATAAAGGAAAGAGGTTTAATTGACTCACAGTACAGCATGGCTGGGGAAGCCTCGGGAAACTTACAATCATGGTGGAAGGCAAAGGGGAAGCAAGGCACCTTCCTCACAAGTAAGCAGGAAGAAGTGCCGAGCAAAGGGGGAAGAGCCCCTTATAAACCATCAGATCGCATAAGAACTCACTCATTGTCAGGAGAACAGCATGGGGGAAACTGACCTCATGATTCCATTGTCTTCACTTAATCTCTCCCTTGACAGGTGGGGATAATGAGGATTATGGAGGTTATAAAGCAAGATGAGATTTGGGTGGGGACACAAAGCCTAACCATATCAGATGGTTATTGACCTGGGTCAAAAAAAAGAGGCTGGAATTTTAGTAGTATAGGAAAAGACCAAAGACTTTCCATGTCAGAAGATAAGTGTGACCAAATATTCAGAAGTGAAAATTGGACATATTGTGTTAGAGAGACAGTGAGAGATGTAATATTTTAGGAGAAAATAATGCTCAAAGTAGAATGCTAAGATATAAAGTAAAAAAAAAAAAGTCTAAGAATGTGAGTTGAATATTTTCTAGTATGACTGAGGATAAATATATTCTCAAAAAGATGCATTAACCCACACTATTTCAGAGTTCAGCATAGGTGAACTCTGAAATAAGGAGTGAAGGCAGATGAAAAAGTACCATGGTGTCTCCAGTGAAATGTGTTGAAAAAATACCAAAACTGAAAACAGTCCTTTGTTGTTGAAAATTTCAAATAAACTTATAAACAATATGACAAAGAGCAGAGATTTTTTTTTTTCTTTCGAGACAGAGTCCTGCTCTGTCACCTAGGCTGGAGTGCAGCAGTATAATCACAGCTCACTGCAGCCTTGACCTCCCTGGGCTCAGGTGACCCTCCTGTCCTGAGTAGCTGACTACAGGTGCATGCCACTACACCCAGATAATTTTTGTATTTTTATTAGAGAGGGGGTTTCACCATGTTGTCCAGGTCTTGAACTCCTGGCCTCAAGCAATCTGCGCACCTTGGCCTCCCAAAGTGCTGAGATTACAGGCGTGAGACACAGTGCCCGGCCAAGAGCAGAGATTCTAATGAATTGTGTAGCAAAGGTCAAATGAACTAAATGAATGATGGAGAATGATTATTTGGATAAAGGAAACAAGCATTTTCATCAATTCCTTTAAGTTTTTTCTTTGTTTGTTTTACACAATGTTCAACCAAAATGAGCTTGTTCTGGTAGAAGTGGCTCTTAAGTGGCTATATTTCTTCCATTTATTAAAATTTAGCACAATTCATTGTACCCATGAGTTGTATGGGTACAATGAGTCAAGGAAATTTTGTTTTCACCATTTATAAACTGCTAAGCATTGTAGAAAATACTTGGTAGTGAATTAGGGCACACAGAACTTGAGTCCATGGTTTTTAACTTAAAAATATACAAGTCATACGGCAATAAAATTATATTGCATATGCAAAGCACTTAGCACAATAATTGTTAATTAGTAGGTATAATAATTGTAAGTCAGTTAATTCTCTTAAAATGGACTTCAAACTTTTGTTGATTCTCCCCTTTTTTCATTCTAGTCTAGTACCCATCAACTTCGCCATAGCCTAATGTGATATCTTCCTAGGGTATTATTTGAACAGTTAGGGTTTAAACAGGATTAAAGAGAGAAAAATTTTATGGCCCGACAAATTAAAATCGCACCTGTTTTTGTATAGCCAATTACAAATAAAATACTGAAGAAGTTAAATTGAATGCTTATTCTAGATTTGATAAAACTAATGGATAGCAATCATTTTGTGAGGGTTAGAAGTGAAATACTAAACAAAATTGTAATATAGTCACCTTATATGTACATTGATCCTCAATAAATCAGTGTTTCAGATTAGTGGAGATTTATGTTTAGTGGTATTAATTTTAACTTGAATAGAATAACCCTAGTTGCATCATGTGTTGTCTTCTGTTGATGTGTTTCTGTTACCAAAAAAGGAGCACTTTTATTGCTGACTTTTTTCTTTCCTCTCTTTTTAGTAATTCAAGGGACACCTTTGCATTCCTCTCAATTCATAGACCTTGCTCTTCTTGCTCTTCTTCTTATCCATCTCCTATACTTTTTTCTTCCTTCCTGACCTCCCTCTCAAAGAATTAGAGGCAAATATTTGTGTTCTTTTTACTCTTAGGGTTGCTCATTTTGAATGTGCAACAGTAGGAGGATTCTATTATTTTTTCTACTGCATTGACTTCTATAATCATTCAACAGGAGTCTGTTACCTGGTTAACAGTAATACAACTTGTGGTTGACTATTTTATTCATAAAATATTTTAATATTATTAAATTAAAAAATACATTGATGAAAGAGTATATATTTATTATCTAAAAAGTACTAACTGCAACTTTCTCTTATAACTATAGCCTCCTCTTTAGTATTTGGAATACTTCATTGGTAAAAATAGAGTTTACATACAACTCATTTATTATGCAATATAAGAATATTCCCTAGATTAGTTTTTGAATATATACTTACTCACAGCTCAAAAATGCCACTTTTGTTTATATAACGCTCAAATTTCACAATTTCCTTAACTATATTTTTGGCAATGTCTCTCCAAATTATTTCTATCACCTAACTTTAAGATACCCAATAATTACAAACATCGATGTCCTCATTAGAAAGAACCAATGGGTGGCTTTGTCAAGAAATCAGAGTAGAGTCCAAGCTCAGGGTTCTCTTAACTAGTTATATGATTACAGGAAGGACGGTTAACTTCTTTGAACCAGAGATTCTTCATTTTTAAAACAGATGCTACAACAGCTCTATAAACTACCTGGAATTGTTGTGAGAATAAAATAAGATGAAAGTTAAACTGATTTGTGAATTGTAACGCATTATGTTAATACAAGTTGTTGGTATAGTTACCATTTTTATCACATGTAATTAGTTTCTTGGTTAATAAAAATACAAATTAGAACAAAGTCAATAATGTAAATTTGTGTAATAAAATGATTTCTAATATATTGTAGTATAATAGTAGAAAACATAAAGTAATATATTTTCCAGCTTTTATAAATAATTTTCTCTCTGAGTTTTGAAATGATGATGTTATTATCTAAGTATGTTAATTATTAAGAAAAAATACTAACAATTATATTTTCTAATATTTTACATTTAGTTTAAACATAAAATAAAAAGATAAATTGTAATTTAATCACCCCTCTGAGAATCCAAAGACAATTTTTTGTTATCTTTTAGTAACTAAAATTGGAAGTAGAAATAGATTATACTTGAGCTTTACAATACTTAGTATGTATGTTTGCATTTCTTTTATTCTTGTTTTAATAATGTTTTCTTAAATTGTTGGTACAGATAATTACTATAAAAGCAGTATCTGTGTGATTATTTTCTAAAATCTATATATATGAGGTTTTTTAAAAAAGCAAACTAGTTAAAAGCATTACATCTTTTTTGAAACTCAGTTAAAAAAAATTTAAAAACCTAATCAGATTCAAATGATCTCATCAGTGTTCATAAGACCCAGTGGTCCTATAGAACTCTAAGTTGAATTTAATAGCTTATCCTTTGGGAAAACATCCAAACTTTAGGATAGTGATTATCAAATGTTATTTTGTAAAAAATTTTGTGTGTATCCTAATGCAAAGAATTTCTGAACCCATTTTTTTTATTTTGAAACCTTGGTTCAGCACATTTGAAAAAAAGCCTAGAAATAACTTCAAGAAACACTAGTTTAGGGATTGTATTCTGCCAATTCATTATAATACAGGGAGAAATTTATGTAGGAGGTTATTAGATATATTTTTTATAAAGCATTGTGCACAATTATGAACACTTAAATGGAAACAGATAACATTAAATAAATATTAAATACATCTAATTTTGAAGTATTTTTTCATCTCATCAATATTTTCTAACATCAACATCTATGCTTAATATTGGGGCTGGAAATTAGTCTCTCAAATAGTGGATTCAACTGTTTCTCTTTGGGATCTTAAAATTATCTAAACTCTAAATGTTTCTTTAACATAATTTACTAGACTGTAAGAAGCTATTGTTAAATAAGTGATTCTTAAGCCAGTATTACTTTCTTTAATAACAAAATACTTCTTTTCCTGTGTACTAGGGCTCACCAGGAGAACGTGGGTCAGCAGGTACAGCTGGCCCAATTGGTTTACCAGGGCGCCCGGGACCTCAGGGTCCTCCTGGTCCAGCTGGAGAGAAAGGCGCTCCTGTAAGTAATGTCTAGGAGAAAATATATTATGCTGCTACCCTGTACACGTTATAACTTTTTATTCAATAATATTAGCTTTTCATACACCACCGTATTCTCTCTGCATATGTGTCTGACATGTAAATACCCTGGCTCGTATATGTATAATAGAGAAAATTTCAAATTCAATTAAATGAGATGACATTTTCCCACACTTTATGAAACCGTAATACCTGTGAGGGAGTTGGATATTATTAATGTAAAAGGCTTTTCATTTTGCTTTTTTAAAAAAAAAAAAGTTGTGAGTTTTTTATTGAAGCTATACCTTGCTGCTTTACATTAGAAAAGTGTGAACTTTTTACACCTCTTGTAATACAAATTCAATTTCAAGCATTTCCATAGTCTGTAAATAAGACTCATAGAAAGTAGCTGCCCTTCTCATGTAATCTGAGCTCCGATCGCCAGTGAGTGAGACGGGGAACATCTCACTAATTATTTCATCTAATATCTATTGGATTTTAACATTTTTTGGGGGGGTTTATTATACTTTAAGTTTTAGGGTACATGTCCACAATGTGCACGTTAGTTACATATGTATACATGTGCCATGCTGGTGTGCTGCACCCATTAACTCGTCATTTAGCATTAGGTATATCTCCTAATGCTATCCCTCCCCCCTCCCCCCACCCCACAACAGTCCCCAGAGTGTCATGTTCCCCTTCCTGTGTCCATGTGTTCTCATTGTTCAGTTCCCATCTATGAGTGAGAACATGTGGTGTTTGGTTTTTTGTCCTTGCGATAGTTTACTGAGAATGATGATTTCCAGTTTCATCCATGTCCCTGCAAAGAACATGAACTCATCATTTTTTATGGCTGCATAGTATTCCATGGTGTATATGTGCCACATTTTCTTAATCCAGTCTATCATTGTTGGACATTTGGGTTGGTTCCAAGTCTTTGCTATTGTGAATAGTGCCGCAATAAACATACGTGTGCATGTGTCTTTATGGCAGCATGATTTATAGTCCTTTGGGTATATACTCAGTTTATATTTACATGACTATGGACTATTCCACTCATTATGTTTAGGTTTCTTTGTTAAGATTTCTTCTCTATTTTTTTTCCTGCTTTTGATATGATTGTATTTTTGAAAAATGATTCTCTCTTCCTACAAGATTAAAACACAAACTGTTTCAGTAAATGTAGATAAAAAGTATTGGCTCTGATACACAAAAATATAAGTTGAATATTTTTGTATACTGGTAAGTATTGATATATAAAATTAAGCTTAAGCTTATATTCAAAAATACTCCTCTATCACTAAGACTTCAGTTTTATCAAGTTGATTTGCTTTCATTGTCTATGCATTTTCTCTAATTATTCTGTGATATTATTCCAATATTTCTGTTTGAGACCATTTTGTGCAGTTATAACAGAATACCACAGACTGGGTAATTTATAATGAACAAAAATATATTGGCTCATGGTGCTGGTGGATGGAAAGTCCAAGATAGTGGGGCCACATCTGGTAAATAACTTCTTGGCACATCATCCCATGGTAGATGGAGAAAGACAGGGCTAGAGAGAGAGAGAGAGAGAGAGAGAGTAAAAAGAAAACAAATTCCCTTTGTTTTAATGAACCCACTAATGCAATAACGGCATTAATTAATTTCATTTTGCCCTCATGGCCTAATCGGCTTTCATTAGGCCCTACTCCCCCACACTGTGGCATTGGGAATTAAGTTTCCAAAAGATGTTTTTTTGGTGACACATTCAAACTGTAGCAAAAAAAAAAAAAAAATGTTTTCTGTAATCCATTACCTTTCAGAAAGAGTTAGAATGTTGGAATGGGCCATGCCACCTGTGGATAGAACTTTTAGGTGACAGAAAAAGCACTTGTAATATGCTGAGAAAATATATTTTATAGTGTACTGTCTACTAGGAGAAGATAGAAAATAGATTCAGTTCCTTTAATACAAATTAATTAAAAAATATAGGGAACACATATTTTGCACAATACACTAAATAATGCATACAGAGAAAATAGACATAAATTGCTTTGTATACAAATTGAGAATATACTAATTAGATAAGTTAATATTTCTGTGAAGATAATATATTGAATGGTAGATTTTAAAGTGGATAAAAACCTTAGATTTATGAAGAATAAGTAAGTTATTGAAATAAAGATCAGAATATCAAAAAACATTGAAACCGATAAGAAATTAATTAGGTGAGACAGATGAAAAATTATTGACATTAGCCTTTGTAAGAGCCAGGATTCAGGCCTGAGTTTTGTTGGTAATTAGTGATATCATAACTAGAGAAGGGAAAAGGGAATGCCTTGCTTCCCCATTCTCTTTCAGTTATCCCAGCCAAGGACAACAACTCCAGCATGTTCATTCCATTTTCTATTAGCCAAAATTAGCTATTTAGAATAACTAAGGGGTAGGCACTGTATTGTTAGCATTATACTTTTGAAGGAGCTGTCTGCTTAGGGACAGTAACATAAAGTGGGTAATAAGAGTGTTCAGTGAAAGGAGTTATAGATATCCACTCAGAGGTTTAATAAAAACTGATGAAAATATTGGGCAAAATGTTATATCTAGCCTTTACTTCTTCCTCTTTTCAAATATAAATTTTAGATCTTACCTCTGCTGAGCAGCTTATCTTATAAAAATGTTATGCAGTTATCAGCAGGTTTACACTTGCATTAAAAGAAAGACAAGATGTGACCTGTGGAAGACAAGCCGTTGGTCTACCTACCCATCAACACTGCTTCCTAGAATGGAGAAATGTCCTAATTAGCATCCCTATATTAATCAGTTAGATTAGAAACTCTAGGAGGTGGGTCTGGAAAGCAGGTAAGAAGAAAGGGGCTAAAACCTTCTCCAACTTAATTTCATTGATAGAAAGTTTTGATAGGGAAACTGATTCTAATGAAAACTATTAGTTACTGGATGCAAAGATTACAGAGAAGAAGTGATTTTAACTATGCATCTATTTGGGGACAGTTGTCGAAATTGGGGGGAAGAGCTAGATCTAAAACACAGTGAAGTCAATGCACTAACTATAACTGAATTAGGCAATAGCAGTTTGAAATTTTAGGAAAAATACTCTTCAAATACTTATTTACAATTTCTAGCATGTATGTGTGTATAATTGCAGAGAAAATAATCAGTGCCAGAATTGTAAGTCTGGGAGTCATTTAAAATAAGAGTGACGTTTAAAAGCATATTTTTGGATTACCACGTGATGTAGTGTTGAGAGAAAACAGAAGCCTGGACTCAAGTCTTAATGGAGAATTATAATGGGTATAAGTTCTGAAAGCATCTAATAAGAGAGAAAAATAGTCCATGAGGTTTTTTGTTTGTGTGTGTGTGTGTGTGTGTGTGTGTGTGTGTGTGTGTGTATCTCCAGAGGCATGCCATCAAACAGAACAAGACATAAACGAGTTCCCTTTTGTGGGATGTTGTAAAAGATCGAGAATACTGAAATCCGAAAGACAAAGAAATAAAGAGACTGGGATTTTACCTGCTGGGTATTTATACCTTTAGATTAATTCTAAATTGATTCAAAAAGAAAAAAAAATGGACTATAGAGGAGTGGAGTAGGGACATGTAAATCACCTCAAGCAGGGCATGGAACCCATAGAAAAATGAGCCATAGGTGGAAGTACTAATAAGATTGAATGCGTTGCCTCATTATTATTATTATGTGGTGCATATATTTATCTACTTTATCAATAATAAGAAAATAGTCAGTGGAAAAGTTAAGGAGTTAAGGAAATGAGAGTAGACTCAAGTTGCCTGCTTGAAGACAACCAGAAGTGGGTTGGGAGCTACCCCTATCATTTATTTAGTTCATGATTTTGGTTAAGTTATTTAAAATCAAAACCTCTGTTTTCTCAACTCTGAAAAGAAGATGGCCATCTCTGAAAAGAAGATAATCACAGTATTTTGTGAGGACTAGATAAAATTATAGTTCTAAATCATTTTTCAGAATTGTGATAAGTTGTGAGAAGTGTTCAGAATAATCATTACTATTAGTAGTAGTATTATCATTACCATCAGTGTGTGAACCAGAGTGCCATAAAAAAGGATGAAATAATAAACTGAGAATGAATACACAAATGAGCTTTTGAGGAAGGAGTGATGGATTTTGTGAATTGTAATAAAAGTTGTGGGTGTGAGTATAGGTTAAATATAAGACCATGCCAAATCAAACGAAAGACATGGGGATGTTTAGCTAATTCTATCATTTTTTAAGGAAAGATTTAGTTATTAACGTAAATGGAATGTTAGAAGTGGTGAAATAAAGAACGGTTACAAGGAGAGATGAATGTTTCCAGTAGTTGTGCAGATTGTGGGCCAAGAGATACATAATGGAGGAAGAGTTATGTCATCCTTGAGGAATTATAAATGGCTAATATAAATTTAGAGTGCTGTAGATCTGTTGAATTTCTCCCAACATCACACAGACCAGGGTCAGAAGAAATGAATGGCAAGTGATTCCTGGCTAGAGATTATGTGTATATAATGAAGGCAGAAGAGAATATATCTGCCTTATTTACAGGAAACCTTATACAAAAGGATTGACTTTTAGAGTTTAAGGCTAGCAAGGGAATTCAAATTAAGGGGAACTATCTGAATCAACTATTGTATTTAATATAGTGAAGTTTGCTGTGAATAGCACAGCACATCCTATGAGTATTGATAGATTTGAAATATCATATTTATTTGAAGAAGATAAAAGGTCTCCAGAGTGACATCAGGGGCATCCTTCTTATAATAATTATGGCATCCTTTTGAAAAACAAGAACATATGAAACCCAGGCAAGTAATAAATTAGTTAACAATTTAATTTTGCCTTATTAATGTTGTTACTTTTGTTGTCATTAATTAAGTAATGTAGCAACAGTTCCTTAAGTGACTACTCTGGTCCACAGGCCAGAGATATAAAATAGAATGCAAAATCAGATGCAATTCCTACCCTCACATAGTTTATTATCTGATAGGGCAATTTGATAATATGCAAAGAATCACTAAATACATATATAATGGCAAACTCAGGTTACTCATATGAATGGAATGTAATAGTGTATGTCAGATTATAGTAGAGAGACCTGCTAGAATTGGGGACTTTCCTTGGACAAGGCATTGATGGTGAGATGTAAAAGATGAGAAGGAATTAACTGTGCAAAGAGTTCTCATAGGGGCATTCCAGGCCAGAGGAACAAAATGTGCTCAGGCAATGTCACAGGAATGGACATGGCATCAGATTTAAGGGACTGAGAAAAATGTCTAGAAGGGTTGGAATGCAGAGAGCAAAGGTTAGGTGAGGCTAGATGTGTTTGGGCAGGTAGCAGGAGCTAGATCATGGTAGGCTGCCCTAAGCCATGAAGTCTTTATCTGAGGAAAAGTAAACAAGTAAATTGACCTAAGAATGTAGGTAACATGATCTGATTGGCTTTCTGGATGCAGTGTGATGAATAGATTGGAAGGAAGTAAGAATACATATGGGGAAAGGCAGGAGGTTTTTTTCAGTAGCTCAGAACAAGGATACCAGTATTATAGAATAAGATGTCAGTGATGGAGATAAAGTCAATATATTCAAGAGATAATTAGGAGATAAAATGTCTAAAACTAAGTCATTTTAAAGGAGCAGGAGATTTTAAGGGAAGTGAGGGAAAGTGGGGTAATGAAAAGGCAAAACCTAATGTCTTGTAGATTCCCAGCTTGTATAACAGAAGGACAGAAAGGACCTCTGAATGCAATCAAGAATATTATCTTGTGCAAAACTGATGAAATTTTGACTTTTAGAAAATAATTTATTTTAAACTACGAAAATATATTTTATCGGAAACAGAAGTTGAGTTCATTATCAAGGCACTTTTTAAAAAATTACACAGTATAGGTAAATTTAAACATGAAAATAATGCCATTTTCAAAAACCAGGAGAACCAAAACAAACACTTAAAAATAAGAAAGTTATATATGAAACATATAAAGCATATGGCAAAGTTGGACATATGAGCAACTGCATTTTTTGATTTCTAAAGCCTAATACCCATTGCACAGCTATGCCAGTGGCACTAAGGAAGGGGAGTAGAGGCTCAGCAAAGTTTTGCAAATGTAAGGAATCTGATTTGTCAATATACAATAATTGCATGTTTGAAAGAAAAATTCTAAGTTGGGTCCTAATTATTTTTGTGTATCATAGCCTAAGATTTATAAGTGATTTAAAAAAATAGTATTCTTAGTCACAGATGAAGGTAGGGAACATGTATCATTTATTCTTTAAAATGTTTTTCTAAAAAACATTAAACAATATCCTTGTCAAATATAGAAGCTAGATTATTACTCTTGTAGCTGCACTTCAAAACTGTAAAATTAATGATCTTTGGATATTCAATACAGGGAGAAAAAGGTCCCCAAGGGCCTGCAGGGAGAGATGGAGTTCAAGGTCCTGTTGGTCTCCCAGGGCCAGCTGGTCCTGCCGGCTCCCCTGGGGAAGACGGAGACAAGGTTGGTATTCATTGTTCGTGTTAGTAGATCCTGTGAAAAAGCTTAATTTTTGTCAAGAATTCTAGATAATTCTAATCTTTATGATTAGGCGCCAGGTGAAAGGTTACCTTTTTCAAAGTTTCACACACATTTTCATATGCTCAAAAGTTTTATTTAAGAGGTTCAGAATTAGTATCTGTTCCATAAAATAGTATGTGATACATAAACAGAAAACTCAATTAAAAGAACAGTGGTAGTGAGAAAAACTAGTAGATGCCAAAATTTATTTATTTTTAAGAATATCCTTCTGAAATGAATATAAAATAAAAAAATTAATTACATGTATATGGTTAGTCCTCATGTCTTGGATATTGTACAATAAGACTTAAGAATGAGCTACATATTTACTTCATAATCCTGTTATCATTTACCAACATGTGAGTACAGACTCTAAGCTCCTAATTCCAAATGTATGGCTGTGTGTTAAATGTTTCAATTGAATATATCATTATAAAATATTATTTAAAAAATTTTAAACCAGCACTCTGATAATGTGCATCATTTTAGCATTTGTAAAATTAGCAGAAAAGAATTTTTTCCGTTATTTTGTTTTTATTTTTATTTGTTACTTTTTTGAGAGATAGAGTCTTGCTTTGTCGCCCAGGCTGGAGTGCAGTGGTGCAACAGGGCTCACTGCAGCCTCAAACTCCTGGACTTGAGCGATCCTCCCACCTCAGCTTCCCAAGTAGCTGAGACCACAAGCATGCCTCACCATGTGCAGCTAACTTTTTTAAAACATTTATTTGTAGGACAGGGTCTCACTATGCTTCCTAGGCTGATCTTAAACTCCTGGGCCCAACCTTTCACCTCAACCTCCCAAAACCTGGGATTACAGGTGCACGACCCAGAACCTAGCTGGTAAAGTAATTTTTGATTAATGTGTAATTATAGATTTTATAAATCAGTGTATTTCCATTATCAGTTTATACAGGTAATATTTGAGACAAAATTGATTTTTGAATTATAAATTCAGTTGTAGTATACTTTGAAGTTAAATAGACTTGTCTGTTAACATGTTAGTCAATATTAGAAAGCTAGAAGCAGTGGGAACCCAAGATTTTCCATTTTAAACAGTGACATTACACACTAGCATGTAATTATATTAAAGATAAAATTTAACCGTTTGATGATAATTAAGACAATGCAATAGCATGTTAGAGATAAACTCTAAGTCAAATCTTTCAATTTCAGGGTGAAATTGGTGAGCCAGGACAAAAAGGCAGCAAGGGTGACAAGGGAGAAAATGTGAGTTTCCTACTTCTTATTGAGAGAACATTATTTATTTAACAACTTTTACTGTTTACCATTGATATTTTTATATAGTACTACTTACTTTCCTAGCCAATACTTATAATACCAATACTACATTACCTCTGCAGTTATATAATTCTATAATTTTATATATTTGTGAAGTTTTCTATTTCTGTGATTAAGTAAAGTATGATGATTGTAAGGCCATTATTTATAACTCTGCTATAGCACATGAAAGAGTAACATAATGAAATAGTCTTTTTTGTATGATTATGAGAAATTTTGTATACATATATTTACCAAAATTAACAGTATTACTATGTTCTACATGTATACAAATTGGTCACTCATTCCCATATGTTATAAATACTTATTTTAAAATTTTTCATTTAAATCATAAAACTTCAATATAATTTTGGTTGTTCATTCAAATGGTGTGTTCACTCTTGTCTTTATGATGTTTTTCTTTGGTCACTACCAGTATATATTCTCTTTAAATTATGTATTTAAACATGTTCCTACTTCTTAAATAAAATATATTAGATGATGATACTGTCACATGCTTCAGCACTTCCTTACTAATTTATACTCTCTAAAGAATATCTGTGGACATTATTTTCTAAGTTCTTTATTTTCACTTTTTTTTCCCTTTAAGTGTTCATATATTTGCTCTCTGATAGAAACATAAATTGGGGGAGTACAGAGATATGTCCTTCAAGTTTTTTTTTTCACCTAGTATGGAAGTTTATACATTATCCCCAGCAATTTGATTCTAACAGACCAGTCTGGTTCTATTTTGTGATCCATCAGTCTGATGCTTTTAGGGTTGGACTTACTGCCTACATTAACACATAACTGAAAGAAGATTTTTATTAGAATTGATGGAATCCCAAACTGAAGAGTTACCATAGTCCTATGAGATGACTTTTTCTAACTAAAAAGAAAACTCTAGAATGAAAAGAGAAAAAGCTTGCAGTAATAATTGTAGTATTTAATGCATAATTCATTTTTATATGCAGTAAAACAAAACACCAACAAACAGGTGATAGCACTGATACTCCGGATCCATGCTGTAAAATTATGACAAGAAATTGTGTACAGAAAACCAGCTGCATATGTTTGATGCAGTTAGTATTGACTATACATTTACAAAATGTATTTTGGTATCTGCCTTAGTCTGTTTTGTGTTGCTATAAATGAATACCCGAGGCTGGATAATTTACAAGGAAAATAGGGTTACTTGGCTTACAGTTCAGCAGGTTGTACAAAGAAGCCTGGGGCTGGCATCTGCTTGGCTTATGGTGAGGGCTTTTGTACGGTGTCAAAACATGACAGAGAAGGTCAAAGGGGAACCGGGCCTGAACAAAGAGGGACCAAACCCTACAGGAGTGCTGACTTTAAAACAACCCTCTTTCACGGGAACTCATTCATTCCTTCAAGAAACAATTCAATCTCCCCAGAGCAAGAACTCAATCACTATGCAGCTATTCCTGATGGATCCACCTTAAGAACCCAAACACCTCCATTTAGGCCCCACCCCCAACACTGGGAATTAAATTTTAACATGAGTTTTAGTGGGGACAAACCATATCCAGACGACAGCAGTAAATTACTTTAGATTCCATTTAGATTTCGTAATTATAAATAAATACTATTGATTTAATTAGACTACCTTATACACTCGACAGAAGCCACATTTTTAAAAGTTTTATTTACTCCTTAAAAGCAATGCTAAAATGACTGCATGGCCATTATATGGGCCAGCAAATCTCAAATATTTTTGCCTTAGGACCCTTGCATACTCGGAAAGGTTTTTAGGAGCCCAAAAAGCTTTTGTCTATGTGGGTTACTATCATATGAATGAAAGCTGATATATTTAAAATATTTATGTATTGATTTATTTATAATTAAGAATAATAAGCCCAAAGCACTTTTAATAAAAACTAGCTATATTTTTGCAAATAAAAATATATAGTCCCAAGAGTAGCATTGTTACATTTGTTTTGTCTAGCTTAATAGAAGAAGCTATATTCTCATATCTAGTTCAGCCTGTGGTGACATGTTTTTTTGGTTGAAAGCATGAAGAAAATCTAGGCTCACATAAATTATGTAGTTATAAAAGGGAGGAGCATTTTCAGTACCTTTTCAGATAATTTTGAATATTCTTTGATTTTACATAGAAATTTTATAAGTGGTAGTTTTTCTTAAGGGTCAATTGCACAACAGAATTTGAAACAAAAACAGTGAGCTTTTTGTGCTATTACATTATATTCCACTGCTCTATCTTGCACGTTGATGACTATGTTTCATACATAATTTTGTAACATCCTTCATTGATAATTTGGAAATTATTGATTTCCTGGGTAAGGTCCTCAAAGTGTTGACACAATTCTTTATGCAATATTAATATCATAGGAAAATACTTTCAGATTGGGAAGATATAAAGCCTGCAATGGCAGATAAGACATTTCCAAAATTCTAATTTTTGCTTTAAAGTTTGAATGTTATTGACAGTAAATACTGTCAGTTGTTTTCTTTGAAATCCAAGGCTTCCTTTATATTGAATAACATCTGCCAAAATCATACTTATTATTTATAATCACAGTTATTATTTATAACCGATTATTTATAATCACATTTATTATTTATAACTAAAAAATCATAGTTTTTCTGTCAGCCGCTCTTTCAAGTAAAAATAGCGTTCCATTTAAAAGTTAGTGTTCCATGTAAAAGTTCAGCCAGCATTTCAAACTATAATCCAAATGTTTGTAGGGCTTTTTTTTTTTTTTGAGACAAGCACTGTACTTCAGTATGAGGCAAACATACTTTACGTATGTCTTCAATTTGTCAAATGAATATGAAAAGACACATATTCAAGGTCAATATTTAATAATATTAATAACTTTCAAAGCCTCATCAATACAATTACATCCATGACATTCTTAGATGGAACAGCCATTTTTGTGTTGATTGAAAGTATATCGTGGTAAAATACAATAAATGCTATTACAAATGGTAGCTACCAACATGATAAGCGCTAAGTTACCAGCAACTTTATTCACCACGGATTTTACATCATTAGTGCAAAAGTCTATATAGTTAAAGGACAAAAAATGCCTTACTGTTGTTATGAGAAGAGTTATGAACTAGCAGAAGAATCCTAAAAGCATATCAAGAACTCCCAATGGCCCATGAACCAGCTTTTCAAAATCTTGCTTTAACAGTTCCCCCACAAGTAGTAGTTACAATACAGAACAATACAGTTCAATGACAGTTTTATTTCTTTAATGCCTGAACCTTTTATATTGCCTGACCCGTTACTAATGTAAGAAAATGAGACAATGAAGAAATATCTATTCATGTAAGACTCATAATGTCTTTTGAAAACTATTGCTCAAAATAAGAGGTCCTGGTGTACTTAATATATAACAATTAGTTTACATGTGTACGCATATGTGAAAATTCCAAATTTTCATATATTACTACATTCTATCTGTATAGAACCCTCAGAATTCTGATATTCACTCAGAAGACAGTATATAGACAATTTTTCATGGGCCCTTTCCTAATCATATTTATCTCATTAAAGAAATCTGATACTTTGAAAATTTTCAAATGCGAATCTTACAACTTGATGTCTGATAGCATAGAAATCTATCTTGAAGATTCACAACATTACAAATGAGAGTGTTTTCAACAAATGTCAACTTAAAATTGATTTCAAATGTGAAAGCTTGAGTCTCAAGGAGTAAAATAAATAATGATTGCAGTAAATGCAAAATAATTCTATGTGATGCTTCTTTTTTTCCAAAGGAGTGCAGAAGTGTTTGATCTTGGTAGGCTAAATGTTCTGTTTCGTATGGCTGAGGCTCTTCTGGCTTCACTTTAAAAATTACTTATTTTTATCTCACTGCAGGGCCCTCCCGGTCCCCCAGGTCTTCAAGGACCAGTTGGTGCCCCTGGAATTGCTGTGAGTATTCCACATTGTTCAGCAAATCTAAATCCTTACAGCTCCCTGATTAAATTTGTATACTGTCCCATAACCAGTCAATTTTGTGGGGTAATAAGTTTTGTTTGTATGTTTGACATTAAATAAAATTTAAATTATCAAATATAGCTAGCCGTGCTGATTCTTAGAAACAAAACATATTGTAACTTCATTTGAAAGTAAGTAATTTGTTGAGAATTCCTTAATAGATAATAATTCAGAAAATTATTTCCGTTATTAGACAGCTTTTACTTCACTTGGTATACAGGATCAAATCAAAATCAGTTATGATCCAGAAGCAAAGAAAATAAGCAAAACAAACAATAGTATATTGGAGCAGATAATGGGCATTTAGTCTACTTTTTACTTGGCTATTCTTAAATACATCTGCTTTGATTAAATTAGAAATGGCCACATTTTTTAATGACTCATATCGTAATGATTTTTTCCAGTTTGTGATAATGTTTCTTTCTCTTCTCTAGGGAGGTGATGGTGAACCAGGTCCTAGAGGACAGCAGGGGATGTTTGGGCAAAAAGGTGATGAGGGTGCCAGAGGCTTCCCTGGACCTCCTGGTCCAATAGGTCTTCAGGTAAGATGATCCTGTCATTGTTTACTCCATCATTTCTACCTACTTCTCACCAGGTTTTCTGGTGGATGTAAAACAAAGTATTTTTTTCTTTTTTTCTACATAAGAACTTGGGTACAATGTTTATCCATAAAGATCATTTTATTTTTAAATGAGCAGCTGAACTTGAAATCATTTTATCATGTATGATTAATTCTCCTGAACATGTATCAGCCCTCGCTCCTGATTCTGGAGTATTTTTAAACCCACCTTAATTATTACACTTCCTTTCTTCACTCCCATTTTGTTTGGAAAATGAATTACAACCTTGCCTAAGTCTGATACTTAAAAGTAAGATAGGAGGAGCCAAGATGGCCGAATAGGAACAGCTCCGGTCTACAGCTCCCAGCATGAGCGACGCAGAATACGGGTGATTTCTGCATTTCCATCTGAGGTACCGGGTTCATCTCACTAGGGAGGGCCAGACAGTGGGCGCAGGTCAGTGGGTGCGCGCACCGTGTGCGAGCCGAAGCAGGGCCAGGCATTGCCTCACTTGGGAAGCACAAGGGGTCAGGGAGTTCCCTTTCTGAGTCAAAGAAAAGGGGTGACGGACTCACCTGGAAAATCGGGTCACTCCCACCGGAATACTGCACTTTTCCGACCGGCTTAAAAAACGGCGAACCACGAGATTATATCCAGCACCTGGCTCAGAGGGTCCTACGCCCACGGAGTCTCGCTGATTGCTAGCACAGCAGTCTGAGATCAAACTGCAAGGCGGCAGCGAGGCTGGGGGAGGGGCGCCCGCCATTGCCCAGGCTTGCTTAGGTAAACAAAGCAGCCAGGAAGCTCCAGCTGGGTGGAGCTCACCACAGCTCAAGGAGGCCTGCCTGCCTCTGTAGGCTCCACCTCTGGGGGGCAGAGCACAGACAAACAAGACAACAGTAACCTCTGCAGACTTAAATGTCCCTGTCTGAAAGCTTTGAAGAGAGCAGTGGTTCTCCCAGCACGCAGCTGGAGATCTGAGAACAGGCAGACTGCCTCCTCAAGTGGGTCCCTGACCCCTGACCCCCGAGCAGCCTAACTGGGAGGCACCCCCCAGCAGGGGCACACTGACACCTCACACGGCAGGGTATTCCAACAGACCTGCAGCTGAGGGTCCTGTCTGTTAGAAGGAAAACTAACAAACAGAAAGGACATCCACACCAAAAACCCATCTGTACATCACCATCATCAAAGACCAAAAGTAGATAAAACCACAAAGATGGGGGAAAAACAGAACAGAAAAACTGGAAACTCTAAAAAGCAGAGTGGCTGTCCTCCTCCAAAGGAACGCAGTTCCTCACCACCAACGGAACAAAGCTGGATGGAGAATGACTTTGATGAGCTGAGAGAAGAAGGCTTCAGACGATCAAATTACTCTGAGCTAAGGGAGGACATTCAAACCAAAGGCAAAGAAGTTGAAAACTTTGAAAAAATTTAGAAGAATGTATAACTAGAATAACCAATACAGGGAAGTGCTTAAAGGAGCTGATGGAGCTGAAAACCAAGGCTCGAGAACTACGTGAAGAATGCAGAAGCCTCAGGAGCCGATGCGATCAACTGGAAGAAAGGGTATCAGCGAGGGAAGATGAAATGAATGAAATGAAGCGAGAAGGGAAGTTTAGAGAAAAAAGAATAAAAAGAAATGAGCAAAGCCTCCAAGAAATATGGGACTATGTGAAAAGACCAAATCTACGTCCGATTGGTGTACCTGAAAGTGATAGGGAGAATGGAACCAAGTTGGAAAACACTCTGCAGGATATTATCCAGGAGAACTTCCCCAATCTAGCAAGGCAGGCCAATGTTCAGATTCAGGAAATACAGAGAATGCCACAAAAATACTCCTCGAGAAGAGCAACTCCAAGACACATAATTGTCAGATTCACCAAAGTTGAAATGAAGGAAAAAATTTTAAGGGCAGCCAGAGAGAAAGGTCGGGTTACCCTCAAAGGGAAGCCCATCAGAATAACAGCCGATCTCTCAGCAGAAACCCTACAAGCCAGAAGAGAGTGGGGGCCAATATTCAACATTCTTAAAGGAAAGAATTTTCAACCCAGAATTTCATATCCAGCCAAACTAAGCTTCATAAGTGAAGGAGAAATAAAACACTTTACAGAAAAGCAAATGCTGAAAGATTTTGTCACCACCAGGCCTGCCCTAAAAGAGCTCCTGAAGGCAGTGCTAAACATGGAAAGGAACAACCGGTACCAGCCACTGCAAAATCATGCCAAAATGTAAAGATCATCGAGACTAGGAAGAAACTGCATCAACTAACTAGCAAAATAACCAGCTAACATCGTAATGACAGGATCAAATTCACACATAACAATATTAACTTTAAATGTAAATGGGCTAAATGCTCCAATTAAAAGACACAGACTGGCAAATTGGATAAAGAGTCAAGACCTATCAGTGTGCTGTATTCAGGAAACCCATCTCACATGCAGACACACACATAGGCTCAAAATAAAAGGATGGAGGAAGATCTACCAAGCAAATGGAAAACAAAAAAGGGCAGGGGTTGCAATCCTAGTCTCTGATAAAACAGACTTTAAACCAACAAAGATCAAAAGAGACAAAGAAGGCCATTACATAATGGTAAAGGGATCAATTCAACAACAAGAGCTAACTATCCTAAATATATATGCACCCAATACAGGAGCACCAAGATTCATAAAGCAAGTCCTGAGTGACCTACAAAGAGACTTAGACTCCCACACATTAATAATGGGAGACTTTAACACCCCACTGTCAACATTAGACAGATCAATGAGACAGAAAGTCAACAAGGATACCCAGGAATTGAACTCAGCTCTGCACCAAGTGGACCTAATAGACATCTACAGAACTCTCTACCCCAAATCAACAGAATATACATTTTTTTCAGCCCCACAACACACCTATTCCAAAATTGACCACATAGTTGGAAGTAAAGCTCTCCTCAGCAAATGTATAAGAACAGAGATTATAACAAACTATCTCTCAGACCACAGTGCAATCAAACTAGAACTCAGGATTAAGAATCTCACTCAAGACCGCTCAACTACATGGAAACTGAACAACCTGCTCCTGAATGACTACTGGGTACATAACGAAATGAAGGCAGAAATAAAGATGTTCTTTGAAACCAATGAGAACAAAGACACAATATACCAGAATCTCTGGGACGCATTCAAAGCAGTGGGTAGAGGGAAATTTATAGCACTAAATGCCCACAAGAGAAAGCAGGAAAGATCCAAAATTGACACCCTAACATCACAATTAAAAGAACTAGAAAAGCAAGAGCAAACACATCCAAAAGCTAGCAGAAGGCAAGAAATAACTAAAATCAGAGCAGAACTGAAGGAAATAGAGACACAAAAAACCCTTCAAAAAATTAATGAATCCAGGAGCTGGTTTTTTGAAAGGATCAACAAAATTGATAGACCCTTAGCAAGACTAATAAAGAAAAAAAAGAGAAGAATCAAATAGATGCAATAAAGAATGATAAAGGGCATACCACCACCGATCCCACAGAAATACAAACTACCATCAGAGAATACTGCAAACACCTCTACGGAAATAAACTAGAAAATCTAGAAGAAATGGATAAATTCCTTGACACATACACTCTCCCAAGACTAAACCAGGAAGAAGTTGAATCTCTTAATAGACCAATAACAGGAGCTGAAATTGTGGCAATAATCAATAGCTTACCAACCAAAAATAGTCCAGGACCAGATGGATTCACAGCCGAATTCTACCAGAGGTACAAGGAGGAACTGGTACCATTCCTTCTGAAACTATTCCAATCAACAGAAAAAGAGGGAATCCTCCCTAACTCATTTTATGAGGCCAGCATCATTCTGATACTAAAGCCGGGCAGAGACACAACCAAAAAAGAGAATTTTAGACCAATATCCTTGATGAACATTGATGCAAAAATCCTCAATAAAATACTGGCAAACCGAATCCAGCAGCACATCAAAAAGCTTATCCACCATGATGAAGTGGGTTTCGTCCCTGGGATGCAAGGCTGGTTCAATATACACAAATCAATAAATGTAATCCAGCATATAAACAGAGCCAAAGACAAAAACCACATGATTATCTCAATAGATGCAGAAAAAGCCTTTGACAAAATTCAACAACGCTTCATGCTAAAAACTCTCAATAAATTAGGTATTGATGGGACGTATTTCAAAATAATAAGAGCTATCTATGACAAACCCACAGCCAATATCATACTGAATGGGCAAAAACTGGAAGTATTCTCTTTGAAATACTTTGAAACGGGCACAAGACAGGGATGCCCTCTCTCACCACTCCTATTCAACATAGTGTTGAAAGTTCTGGCCAGGGCAATTAGGCAGGAGAAGGAAATAAAGGGTATTCAATTAGGAAAGATGAAGTCAAATTGTCCCTGTTTGCAGATGACATGATTGTATATCTAGAAAACCCCATTGTCTCAGCCCAAAATCTCCTTAAGCTGATAAGCAACTTTAGCAAAGTCTCAGGATACAAAATCAATGTACTAAAATCACAAGCATTCTTATACACCAACAACAGACAAACAGAGAGCCAAATCATGAGTGAACTCCCATTCACAATTGCTTCAAAGAGAATAAAATACCTAGGAATCCAACTTACAAGGGATGTGAAGGACCTCTTCAAGGAGAAACACAAACCACTGCTCAATGAAATAAAAGAGGATACAAACAAATGGAAGAACATTCCATGCTCATGGGTAGGAAGAATCAGTATCGTGAAAATGGCCATACTGCCCAAGGTAATTTACAGATTCAATGCCATCCCCATCAAGCTACCAATGCCTTTCTTCACAGAATTGGAGAAAACTACTTTAAAGTTCATATGGAACCAAAAAAGAGCCCACATCGCCAAGTCAATCCTAAGCCAAAAAAACAAAGCTGGAGGCATTACACTACCTGACTTCAAACTATACTACAAGGCTACAGTAACCAAAACAGCATGGTACTGGTACCAAAACAGAGATATAGATCAATGGAACAGAACAGAGCCCTCAGAAATAATGCTGCATATCTACAACTATCTGTTCTTTGACAAACCTGAGAAAAACAAGCAATGGGGAAAGGATGCCCTATTTAATAAATGGTGCTGGGAGAACTGGCTAGCCATATGTAGAAAGCTGAAACTGGATCCCTTCCTTACACCTTATACAAAAATCAATTCAAGATGGATTAAAGACTTAAACGTTAGACCTAAAACCATAAAAACCCTAGAAGAAAACCTAGGCATTACCATTCAGGACATAGGCATGGGCAAGGACTTCATGTCTAAAACACCAAAAGCAATGGCAACAAAAGCCAAAATTGACAAATGGGATCTAATTAAACTAAAGAGCTTCTGCACAGCAAAAGAAACTACCATCAGAGTGAACAGGCAACCTACAAAATGGGAGAAAATTTTCACCACCTACTCATCTGACAAAGGGCTAATATCCAGAATCTACAATGAAGTCAAACAAATTTACAAGAAAAAAAAAACAACCCCATCAAAAAGTGGGCGAAGGACATGAACAGACACTTCTCAAAAGAAGACATCTATGCAGCCAAAAAACACATGAAAAAATGCTCATCATCACTGGCCGTCAGAGAAATGCAAATCAAAACCACAATGAGACACCATCTCACACCAGTTAGAATGGCAGTCATTAAAAAGTCAGGAAACAACAGGTGCTGGAGAGGATGTGGAGAAATAGGAACACTTTTACACTGTTGGTGGGACTGTAAACTAGTTCAACCATTGTGGAAGTCAGTGTGGCAATTCCTCAGGGATCTAGAACAAGAAATACCATTTGACCCAGCCATCCCATTACTGGGTATATATGCAAAGGATTATATATCATGCTGCTGTACATGCACACGTATGTTTATTGTAGCACTATTGACAACAGCAATGACTTGGAACCAACCCAAATGTCCAACAATGATAGACTAGATTAATAAAATGTGGCACATATACACCATGGAATGCTATGCAGCCATAAAAAATGATGAGTTCATGTCCTTTGTAGGGACATGGATGAAATTGGAAATCATCATTCTCAGTAAACTATCGCAAGAACAAAAAACCAAACACCGCATATTCTCACTCATAGGTGGGAATTGAACAATGAGATCACATGGACACAGGAAGGGGAATATCACACTCTGGGGACTGTGGTGGGGTGGGGGGAGGGGGGAGGGATAGCATTGGGAGATATACCTAATGCTAGATGAGGAGTTAGTGGGTGCAGCACACCAGCATGGCACATGTATACATATGTAACTAACCTGCACAATGTGCACATGTACCCTAAAACTTAAAGTATAATTTTAAAAAAGTAAGATATTAGAAGGGTCCTTTCATAGGACTCATAACAAGATAAGTTAGTACTTCAGATTGATAGCAATAGGAGGAACATGAAGTCCCAGGCAGACAGCGGCGGATCTGGAGACACTTTCGCTTCCTTTCCCTGGAGAAACTCGACCTATGACTCTTTACTTTCAAGATGGCTAAAAAAATTGAAAGCATTTTGAGAAATGGGATCCTGCCAAAAGCAACTGCCAACAGCATATGTTAAACAACTAATAGGTAAAATAAATTAACAGTCGATCATTTAAGATCGATTATTATCATTTTAAAATTGTAATTTGAATTTTATGAAACATATCCAGGAAAATAAATATTAAATTGTAGAACACTACAGCCTCTGTTCAAATATATCTTAAAATTGGACTCTTAAACAACATGTTCCAGAACAGATACCTTCTATTCTGGGTTTTTGTTTTTTTTTGTTTTTTTGAGACGGAGTCTTACGCTGTCACCCAGGCTGGAGTGCAGTGGCATGCTCTCGGCTCACTGCAAGCTCCGCTTCCCAGGTTCATGCCATTCTCCGGAGACGGGGTTTCACCGTGTTAGCCAGGATGGTCTCGATCTCCTGACCTCGTCATCCGCCCACCTCAGCCTCCCAAAGTGCTGGGATTACAGGCGTGAGCCACTGCGCCTGGCCGTATTCTGGGTTGTTTTTTTACCTTCCACTTGATGTTCACTGCTTCCTACAAACCTTGGAAACGTTGAGCTTTTTTCTTCCACTTGCTTTTTCTGTCTCTTCCTAGTGATCCACAGAAAGATTATAGCATTTTGTCTTAAATGATATTGAGGTCCCACATGAGGGTAACTTATGGTATATTATTTGTATTAGAAATGGTAAATTAAGTCATCTAGTTCACTGAACCTAGAAATTTGTGAACTTGTAGAAAAGCCTATGTAAATTGAATTTATATAAAAAATTTGTATATTTTTATAAATATGATTATAAAATTACTGTTTTGATATTAAATAGCTTATGTGCATAATTACACAAATTGCATCATGAACACAATATAATGAATTATTACTGTTAAAACACTTAATAAATATTTATCAGATAACAAGATTTTTTATTTATCTCCTTTTAAGGTCAAAATAATTCTTTTTAAACTTGGAGAGTGCAAAAACTTCACTTTCATATTTGTCATGTTTAGGTTATACTTGTTAGACAATTATACATAAACAGTCATAAGTACCACATATCAATATGTGTGAGAAGCATACATATTTGAAAACAAGGCATTAAAATTAGATTGTCAATGGGTACATTAATATTCATTTTCTTTTTTTTATTTGACTACTCTGAATCCTATAAAACTGTAATTTAGAAACAGTTCTCATGATTAAAGTAGGTGTCTTGTAGATTATATTTATAAAATATTCAATAAACATCATCTTCATTTCCACGAAGTAAGAAATGTGCTCTTTGATGAGGGTGACTCAAGAAATCAATTCATTAAAAAAAGTGATTGCATTTTCCCACAGCTACTTCTGTAAATCAGGAAACTGAATGATGCTAATGTAATTAACATGTTCACAATTGCATCTGCCTCCTTTAATTGAGTCTTCATGGCAGAATAGATATTAGCAATTATAATAGACATAAATAAAATAATCTAATATTCAGGTTACATGTCTTGATTTTTCAATTTGATGTTTACTGTCATCTGCATATGAAGGATATACACACACACACATATATGGAGTGAGAGAGAGTGTGCATTCTTGGCCTAACTTCATTTTTCAACTCATCATTTAAGTGGCAATGATTTAAAATTGACAGACCTTAAAACAGAATCTCTCCATGCAAATTACCTCTTTGGAGAAAGGTAGGACATTTCATGAGAACGGATTAACCCTAGAGTGCTTTTCAGAGTGTTTAGTTCCATGCAACAAGAGATTTTGACTCATTGTGTCTCCACTAATTGTAATAATAATAATTTTTTGTCTTAATCAATACAAACTATGATCTAACTGAATTAAAAATAAATAAATTTTTTTCTATCGGGATATTTTTATTGAACTAATTGGAATAATTATATGCATTAAAAAGATGAAAATGCACAACTGGGTTTGTAATAAAAAAACTGTGAATTAATATTGACATACCTTTTAATTTGGGGATACTAAATTAGATGCACTCTATCCTAAAAGGGTGTGAAAACCTGGACAAAAAATAAGGAATGTAATTTTAAATTTATGGTGTTTTTGGAAACTTAATTATGTTTAAGTTGCAGTGTATGCTATTTAAGAAAATGGTGTTAAAGTGAAATATTTATTTAAACTGTGTTAAAATATACATGCATGTTTAAGAATTTAAGTTTATGTGTTTCATCAAATTCAGATTTTGAATTTCTGAAATTGACTGATTTAGAACCTAAAATTTTTTGCAGTCACCTACAAGTAATTTTTAGGTCCATAAGATCTGAGAAATACTACCTGTCTTTTTCTTCCAGAAACTTCACTTATAATTCTAGAAACAGTCATCAGATGATGGTAACAGTTTGGGAAGTATATATAGCAGTCTCTTTTCTTAGACATCTTACTGACATTTGAGAAAAAAATGAAATTCTGGTACATATTTTTTGTTACAAATTAGTAACTAAGATTTCCTCATAAAAATGAATATATGCCACAATTAAACAAATATATAAATATATTCAGTAAAGTTCCTTCTTTACAAACTGAAAGTCATGTGGATATAGTAGGTTATAAAAAAAATTTTGTGGATCATTACCAGCATTGAAAAAATGAAATAGAACAGGATAAGGTAAAATAGAATGAAAATATCAAAAGCTATCATCTATGCAAAAGGCTAAGTACTGCTTTTTTGAAACTCATGTTTCAGCTACTTTACATGCGCATGGTTAGGGAGCATTAAGTAAAATACATTTTTCACAGTGGCTCACAGTCAAATAATATTCAGCAATTACAATGCAGTGTCAAGAAGTCAGTAATGTCACGAAAGTACTAGCAGTTATTTAGAGCTTTTACATTGTATTTTTATGTCTAAAATAGATTACATCTAAAATATTATGCAAACATTAAAAATTAATTATGTATAGCATATATAAGATGTATTAATATATAAATAATTATACACTAAAAACACGAAAAAATGAAAAAAATCCATAATCCTACAATATTAGAAACGATTACTATGTTTGCTATTTGTCTGATAATTAGCATACCTATTCTACCTACATATTTTACAGTTAAACTTATGCATATTCATTTGTATTTTTTATTTGTTGTATATATTATTCATGTTTAGAGTATTAGTATCACATTAATAGTCACATAACATTCCACTACTTTATGTAACTGAATTTCTTTAGTTCTTTTTTCTAAGATTAAACTTTTGGACTGACAGGATTTTCAGTATCATAGCTACTGTTAGCAAGAAACATTTTATTGAATGTAGCTATCCTTATTAGTTTATTTTCTTAGAGTTCATTCATTCAACAAACATTTTAATTTTTGATTGCTCCTCTGCTAGTTCCTAAACAGTTAACACCTAAAAGATCACTGATGAATGCATGCCCCAGAGTAGTTCATGACTGTAAATATACACAAAAGTGACATAAGAAAATTTATAAATGTACAATTGAAGTATGTACAAAGTATTGTTGTGACATGAAAGAGGAAATAATAATCTTCATGGAATAATTTTTGGGAAGATTAAATAAGTAGTCAAGAACTAAAATAATTTTTCGGTGAAGACATAGACAGATGAAATTTGAGTGCAATCTTTCTGTCTTCCTTTATACTGTAACACAGAGCTTTTCCTAAATAGCAGTTACAGTGCAATTGAATACAATGGAAATAGATTTGAAAGAATTTTTTTGTTTTTTGGAGACGGAGTCTTGCTCTGTCACCCAGGTTGGAGTGCAGTGGCACGATCTTGGTTCACTGCAAGCTCCACCTCCGGAGTTCACACCATTCTCCTGCCTCAGCCTCCCGAGTAGCTGTGACTACAGTCGCCTGCCACCACGCCCGGCTAATTTTTTTTTTTTTTTTTTTTGTATTTTTAGTAGAGACGGGGTTTCACCGGTGTTAGCCAGGATGGTCTCGATCTCCTGACCTCGTGATCCGCCCGCCTCAGCCTCCCAAAGTGCTGGGATTACAGCCGTGAGCCACTGCGCCCGGCCTGAAAGAATTTTTAAAAGTATAATATAGTAGGTTTCATGGGCTCATTGATTTGTAAGATTCAGAAATTGAATTAACAGGTCAAAAATTCAGAAGATATTTATAACCTTTGAAATGTATTGGAATATTTATTTTACCAGACTGGTACCTAACTATAAAAACCTCATATACTAAAATATTTTGGGTCAAAAGATTCCAGAAATCTGTACCAGGGAAGTTCTATATATTATTTGTACAGGACTGAGCAAATGGTTGGGTGTTCATAAATTCCCAGATCAAATTAATATTTAGTTATTATAACTAAAAATAAACAATATAATATTATGCAAAACATAAATTTTATTTGTAAATGTAGGTGTAAGATTTTATCACATGTGGTCAACATTTGCATAGTAGGTATTTTAACAAATGTTAGTATCTGAATCTTAATTTCCATGTACTTATTGAACTTTATACTTGATTTTATCTTAGAAATTGACCAAACTTTTTTTTTAAAGACATGAGTGACTTTTATTATTTTTCTATTATATTTTCTTAGGGTCTGCCAGGCCCACCTGGTGAAAAAGGTGAAAATGGGGATGTTGGTCCCATGGTAAGTTTTTATTTTTGGTGTTTGATGGGTATGTGTCATATGCATGGCAGTCACTGGTTTGTAAAGTATTATGTGTTCTTTCATTACTATGTATATATTATTGAGGTGTATATAAGCAACTGACATGATTTAGTTATATATTAGTCTTTAGCTCTGGATTTTGATTTGGAGCAGGTAGAGAATAGGTAATATTGACTCAAGATTTAGATAATTAGCAATTTATACAGAATCAAAAATTAACTACTTTGAAACAAATTCTTAATTTAATAATTCTGTCTTAATTAGAATGCTATGACTTATAATTATTTGCATTTATTGATTCTGGCTCTCTAAGACCTGAACTGAAAATTTGAAATGCATATAATTGTTTATGAAGCACTACCTTAGATAAGAAAATAATTAGCAAAGGTCATTGAAATCCATAATGAAATGTGATGACTGCATGTCTTAAGTGGCCCTTTCCTTCAACATTGCCCCCAATTTTCACTTCCTTCAAAATACACATTTTGAAATTTTAACACTTGTCTGTTAGGTTTTATTCTCCTTAGGAATTACACTCAAATCTATTATATTCTTTGAAATGATCCGTATCATCATTAATAAACCTAGATATAAGAAATGCATAAAAAACTTTGCTGGCCGGGCGCGGTGGCTCACGCCTGTAATCCCAGCACTTTGGGAGGCCGAGGCGGGCGGATCACGATGTCAGGAGATCGAGACCATCCTGGCTAACACGGTGAAACCCCGTCTCTACTAAAAATACAAAACAAAATTAGCCAGGCATGGTGGCGTGTGCCTGTAGTCCCAGCTACTCGGGAGGCTGAGACAGGAGAATGGCGTGAACCCAGGAGGCGGAGCTTGCAGTGAGCCGAGATCGCGCCACTGCACTCCAGCCTGGGCGACAGAGCAAGACTCCGTCTCAAAAAAAAAACCACTTTTCTGATTCAAATAACTGGTTAATACTTCCAAGCAGTAACAGATACATAGCAAGTTCCTTTCCAGATATGGTTACCATCGTTCCATGAATCATTGATATATTCTTCCTGATTACACGGTAGTAGATAATAACAGAAAAGCTTTTCAACCATGGCATTAGAATAAACTGAGATCTTTTAAAAATACTAATGTCCAGTGAAATGTACTAATGTACAGTGAAAAACAAATTCGCTGTAGACTATTTTAATCACAACTTTGAGATAGGAGTTTCTGGAATCAGTATTTTATAAAAAGTTTTCCAAGTTAATTTTACTGCACTGTCAGGAGAGAAAATCTTTGTTTTATGATGAAATTAAATAATTATTCTTATTTCTAATTCTAGCATATAGAACCTAAGAGTTGACATAGAAAAAGCTAAAAATACCTATCAACAAAAAATACTTCTATTGAGTTAATGAATTCTAAATCTATTCAAGCACCATTTATTTTTCCAACTTTACATTCTCTTTATGTTGTAACATATTCTAGCATGAAATATATCTAGTTATATTGTGAACACATTATACCAGACAGTAGCAATAGGCTTTCTTGGCCCATTTTCTAATCAAATTGTTTATCTTGAAATCCTAATTTCCTCATAGCTATGTGTAAAGGCTCATTTGCTAACATGATGTTGTATCCATGAAGGATGACTTATAACCCTGATATGCTTCACTAACTATAGTTTTTGCAAGCTTAAACTTCTTTTAGATTTTTCAGTCATAAAATGAAAATGTTGGAAACACATTTGAATTTGGTCTTTGTAAACCTCAATATTTCTCTCTTACAGGGGCCACCTGGTCCTCCAGGCCCAAGAGGCCCTCAAGGTCCCAATGGAGCTGATGTAAGAACTCTGAAATATATGTTAATTATTTTGAAGTTATATAGGTATTGTTATTTTATGGCAGATGCTCTTTGTGAGTTATAACAATATTAAACTATTGTTTAATATTAAGTGGTTAAGAACTCAAGGGTCACCTGTTCACTCCACTTTATTATACAATGAAATAAATGGAATTTATAGTGAACAAATCATGGAAAATGTAACAAAGGTACACATTTTCCATTCAATAGATATTTACTGGTGACTGAGAAATGTTATAATGTTGTATATATTAAAATTACTACATTGTTCAAACCAACATACTTAGACTGTGCCTTGCATATGATAACTCTTATGCACTTGTTAACAGTGGCTTTCATGTAAAAGCTTTGCATTTTGTATTTTCAGACTATATAATGTTACAGCAATATGTGCGTGATAGGTGCAGCCTTTATCATGTAAAATGTTTTCTCTTAATTGTATAAAGATGATATTCTCCAAGCTTAAAAATTATTTTAATGTTATAAGATTTTGAAATATAATGCCATATTTATCTTACTGTTACCATTAATGGATCCATGGCTTTGATGATATTTTTCCTTCTGGCCAACTTTTCACAATGAAGAAGTCTATGTTTCCTTCATGTCTCTGGTCTTCATTTTCTTCATTATTTAATATCTGCTTTAATTCTGGCAGGCCAGAACTGAGTAAAAATAGACTAGAAAGAGAGGAATTAAAAGAGTTTTTAGATTTTCATTCTTCTTAGGTAATTTAAAAGCTAAAAGATGTTATAAGGGGTTTGTTTCTTGCCTGGATTATGTAATTCTTAACCAGGGTCATAATTTTGATTCACTACAAAATCACCGCCTAAAACCAATCTGACTATTCTATTGGCAAAGAGATTGAAATTATGTTTCAGGAATCAACCAGAGCTTGAAAGTCTCCTGCTTTATCTTCAAAATTATAGTGAATTTGAAAATCAGTGTAATACATTCAATTATTTGCTTTCCAACACATTTGACAATTCTATTAAGCATCATTTAGTCTCATTCTTTAAATGACTAAGAATACTCATGCATCTACTTCTCTTCTTTGAGAACAACTAGACATATGTTTACGAATGCATTATTTTAATAAGAATATGGATAATTACATTCCTTTTTCTACACTGCAGGGACCACAAGGACCCCCAGGGTCTGTTGGTTCAGTTGGTGGTGTTGGAGAAAAGGTAAATATGTTAGTGACACACAGTTTGAAACTGCATGAATTAAGAACTGTAATAATATTGGGTAGTAGTTTAAGTGCTTCTAGTATGTGTGTTTCTAAGCCTTTTACATAGTTATATGATTCACATGTCATCTAGTAGTTGCAAAAATTAAAGTTAAAATGATTTTGCAATATTATGTTTTGGTTGCCAATTATTTTATTGAATGAGTGCAGGTATTATTTTCTTTAAGCAGGAACCTCACAATTACGGTGTCGTTAATATCCACATTTATAAGCTGAGAAAGCTGAGCCCTAGAGGATTCCTGTAATTTCATCAAAGATTTTCCTTAGAAAGTAACTAAGCTAGGATACACTGCAGTCCATGAATGTCTAGTAATAGTACTCAAAATAGAAGAGATTGGTTGATGTAACTGACTTAAAGGGAAAAAGGAATCCTGCAAGCCACAAAGGAATGAATCATTCATTTTGTTATATTTTGAGTTATATTTTCATTACTAATACTCTGACCTATCCTTGTCACTTGTCAAAATATTTGGCATGAACCACAATATCTGGGATCAGAATAGCTTTTTTTTTTTCTTGTGAACATGATTTCATTTAAAAGTCTGCTCTTCCTTTTATAAAAATGTCAAAATGATTCATTGATTTCTTATTTATGCATTCATGCTCACTTCTTAATAGAATTTTCAAGAAAATTATCATTGATATTTGCTTGCTTTAAAAAATAACTACCAATTTTCAGAAAGGGAAGAATTATATTTATAACATCATATATTATGCAGTGAAAACACTAAAAAATTCCTTAATATGCTACTTGTTAAAAGATATCTGCAGTGTAGACTTACTCTATTCTTAAAAATGATTTCCTTTCTTGGTCTCAAGTTTTTTTGTGTATTTTATATTATATTTAAATTTATTTCTTTTAATTAAAGCATTTAATTCTCAGGAAAATGTAGTAAGATTAGATTATGTTATTATATTTTGGTATCTACTTCAGCTTGACACCTGTATTCTAGTATTTTGATTATAATCGTTATTTGATTAAGATAATTTTTAACTCATTAGATAATTCTTACTGCATTCTTTGATTGACTGCCTTCTTTAATATATTCTTAAATTTAAAGTTGTGTGTTGAAACTGTTCCAGTAGTTGGTGTTGAAACTGAAAACACATTTTTCATTCCATTCAGTTGTCCTAGAAAACATTTTTCATCTTGCTTAGTCTCCTATGGGAGAGCACTTGTCTCTGAGGATATCATCACGTTAGACAAAAGGCACCAAGGCACACACCTTTTCCTCTTCTCTTTGCATCATCTCCTTTTGGCTCTAATGCTGACTCAATTGTTGTGGGAGCTAGTCTCTAGGATTATTAGCTTTTATCGGCTTATCTTGTTTCCTAAAGAGTTTGAATGCAGAGGGAAAGTTGTCATTATTTCAGTGCTACTCTTGAAAATAGGCATGAATGCCAGATGTTTAGTTCTGAGAAACTTCCTTCCACATTGTTTCCATTTAATTTAAAGCCTATGTATATTATAGTAACACTTTGCCAACTTTGACTCTTATGAGAATAATTCAGTCAATCTGAATCATTTTGAATCAATCCCAGTCAAAATGAGTTACACTAAAAAACAGTTTTAATTTTGCTCCTTTCTTTTGATTTTTTTTATGTGACAGCATGATAGAAGCAGAATTCTAACCTTCGTTTTTTTGTTTGTTTGTTTTTTTGTTTGTTTGTTGTTGTTGATGTTGTTTTTTAATCAAGGATAGTATAATTTCTAATAGATTACAAATTTCTAACATCAGCTTTGATTCTGGCTGAATGTATACCCATTTCTATATTGGAAAATTTATTTCCAGTCACTGACAATGAAGAATTAAAAAACCAGTATCTTTTAGTCACGTTGCATTTTGTCTAAATATATTTAACCTGTTCTTCATGTACTGTAAAATTGCTATAAATAACTTTAGCACTTCACTAATTTTATCAATACTTGGAAATATGTCAGGATATTTTCTTAAGGTTTATACATATTTTATAACTTTGTACATACAGAGTAATTTGTTGTTCTTTCTGAAAAGAGATGTACCTAAACAAGTGCTTTATATAATGAGGTAAATAGTTACACGATAAGTAATGATGACTTCATAATCTAACATCTCCTTCATATATCAGTGCTCTATCATAAAACTTATATTAATTATTATTCTTCAGAATGAATAGTTTGTAGCATTGTGGTATTAGGAATATAGACTTAATTTATATAACATTAGTCTTGTTGCAATGATTTATTGATTTGTGATTTTGTCCCACCTTCCTTTTAAATGAAACATTTTAGATAAATTTTACATTTCATTTTAACTAATTGTCATTTTACATTGTGCACACTTGGATCTAACATACTAAATGGTAGTTTTCATATATTTTGGACAAATGAATATTAATATATTATTCTAAAAATGAAGAAACTTTGTAGTAAAAAGCTCATAGTTTTTTTGAAGCAGAAGATATTTTAAATTTTTTATCACCTCAAGCATTTATCATTAGAAAGCACATACATAAATTCTAAGATTATTTAAACCTATCTTTTTACTACATATCATTTCACTCATTTAATAAAAAGAAAATAATCTTTTCACAATATCCATAAATTTAACTTTATAGTTGATAAGAACGAAAAGAGAACAACAAAACATATAGAGGGTTACTACGAAGTATTTCAACTATTTCTTCTGCAGTTCTAACTTTCTGTGATGTTACCATGAATTAATGTGGTACATAAGAAAACATTTTGGTTATTTCTTTTGCTGTGCAGAAGCTTTTTAGTTTAATTAAATCTCATTTGTCTAGTTGGGGGTTTCTTTTGCCTGTGCTTTTGAGGTCTTAGTCATGAATTATTTGCCTAGACCAATGTCCAGAAGAGTTTTCCCTATGTTTTCTTTTAGTATTTTTATAGTTTCAGGTCTTATGTTTAAATTATTGAATCCTTCTTGAGTTGATTTTTGTATATGGTAAGAGATAGGAGTCTAGTTTAATTCTTCTGCTTAAGGCAAATCAGATTTCTCAGCACCATTTATTGAAAAGAGGATCTTCTCCTTTTTGTTTTTGTCAACTTTGTCAAAGATTAGTTTGCTGTAAATATGCTTTTTTACTTACTACAGCCTTGTAGTTGAATTTGAAGTCAGATAGTGTGATGCCTCCAGTTTTGTTCTTTTTGCTTAAGATTGCTTTGGCAATAAGACTCTTTTTTTGGTTTCATGTGAATTTTAGGTTTTTTTTCTAATTATATGAAAAATGACATGTTCAATGTACATGCTCAATAGACTTATCATATTTCTAAATAAATATTTTAATATGGACATTTTACAATTGATTTCAATGCCAAACTACTTGTTTCATTTTTAAGATATGAATATCAGCTCTTGGAAATATCACTAACATATCATTACATTATACTGAGATAGATGAATGATACCTCTCTTTATAAATAATATAAATGCAATTTTTTTTGTAAGAGTTATGCAAAAATTCTGGAAGTATTTGCTGTTCATCTTGAGAGATGAAATAATTTACACATCACACTACTTATAATAAACTCTTGAAAAGTACTTGATGTCTCCACCATTAAGTGGGTAATTTAAGAATTTAAAATATTTGTATATTCTCAGAGTAAGAAACTATGTACACAAAATAGTCTCTGCCCTGAAATTATGTTTGTATGGAATATGACACATTTATTTAAGAGCAGTGGATTTGTGTCAGGAATATCGGAAATATTAGAGTTAAAAAGTAAGGGAAATTTAGGCCTCACTTCTTTTTCAATTTAAAAGAACAATTGCCACCTCACAATTGCTGAGACCACTAGTGTGACTGATTTTGAGTGGAAACATGGTAAATGAATGTACTGTGTTACTTAAATGATTACTTGAACAAGATGTTCTATTTTTGTGCATTTTGAATTGTGGGGCATTAGCAACAGACTTTCATAGCTAAACCCTACTAGTTACAGAGATTGATTTATTAGTCCACTGGGCTAGAAAAAAAGCCATTCATATCTAAACAGGGAGATAATAAAGGCTATCACATTTATGTGTATACTCAAATGGAGCAATTTTAATTAATGTCTAAGTACCTTTACATATATTATAATTATTGTCTTTCCTCTAAGTTCTTTAGATTCCTACTAAACAAATCCTCTAAAATATCAACATATGTACCAGCAAGTCATCTGTTGATTTGTTGTAGTTAAGATAAATAAATTTACATTTTAGCAAACAACAATTTGAAAGTGTTCACTCAATAAACTTTATTGTAATATGAATATTGACACAGTGCAAATACATAATATTTTAGGAAACATGCATATATCTGTTATGATGGTTTTGTGGTAATCTGGATTAATATGCCAACTATTAACCAACCAGTGACAACTACAGCATCAAGCCTGCATATTTCTGTCTACTCACCTGAGAAATAAAAGCACTGGAGTCACTGATAGAAAAATTTATTTTTGTTATTAAAGCTTTTCAATGCCTTTTAAATAATATTTAAAAGGGGCTAATCTAAAATGATATGATAACATTTGAATTTTACAAATGTAAAAGATCATCTCTGTATTCTAATACTAATTTGATCTTCTCTATATAGGGTGAACCTGGAGAAGCAGGGAACCCAGGGCCTCCTGGGGAAGCAGGTGTAGGCGTAAGTACTGTGTTATTGTTAACATAGTGTATTATTGGTTTGGGAATTTCTTTTACAGCATTACAAACATGTAACTTAACTCTTAGCTGTGGTTCGAATTTTACTTTCCCTTCCCAACTCATTAAGGAAAATCACAAATACAAAGCCTTGTTTAATAACTTTGGATATCTCTACATATGTGGATTCATAAACAAATTGAAAAAATATCATATTTGCTGAAGTTAGAACATTAAAACTATGGGCTGTTTACTGTATACATTCCCTTTGATGAACTGTCCATAAAAGGAACAAACAAAGAAGTCCTGCTGCCTTAAATAAACATGTATCAATTGTTTTAGGACTATATTATTCTAATTAGTTTAAACCGCGATTAAATTTGCCCACCAGGAAATATTTGACAATATCTGGAGACACTTTTGGTCTTCAAACGTGGAGGGTTGGTATCCAGTTAGTAAAGGCCAGGGATACCATTGGACTTCTTAAAGGGCAGAGAACAGCTCCCTACAGCAAAAATTGTCCGGCCCAACGTGGTAAAACCCCGTCTCTACTAAAAAGTACAAAAATTAGCTGGGCCTGGTGGCGTGTGCCTGTAGTCCCAGCTACTTGGGAGGCTGAGGCAGGAGAATCGCTTGAACCTGGGAGGCAGAGGTTGCAGTGAGCTGAGATTGTGCCACTACACTCCAACTTGGCGACAAAGTGAGACTCCGTCTAAAAAAAAATATTGTCTGGCCCAGTGTGCCAAGGTTAATAAACTTTTATGCAAAACTTGTAAGATAACTCTTCTTTCCTTCTTCTTTTTTTTTTTTTTTTAACATTGTTTAGGGTCCCAAAGGAGAAAGAGGAGAGAAAGGGGAAGCTGGTCCACCTGGAGCTGCTGGACCTCCTGGTGCCAAGGGGCCACCAGGTGATGATGGCCCTAAGGGTAACCCGGTAAGTGAGTTTGGTCCCCTCTAATGTGGCATTTATGCCAAACTCACCTTGGAGCTTTTCTTAGAAAGATTTGAAATCCTGAGACTCTGGAACATAGTTGGTAAATCTGACTTTTCATCATTTCATATATTCATAAGCATTCTCAATTGAATTAATTCTTTAGAAATTTTTTGGCAGGAGAAGAGAAATATTCTCAGCAGATTTTGTCATGACTTTAACCTCTTCACCTCCAGAATGTCATAACTTTATAAAAATTTATTTTTCATTTATTTCTTTTTCTTTCAAAACGTCATTCTAGGGTCCTGTTGGTTTTCCTGGAGATCCTGGTCCTCCTGGGGAACCTGGCCCTGCAGTAAGTATCAGGGAAAAATTAAGAAATTATTTTGGTAGGAATGTTTCCAATTTCTGTATTGTTAATAAAGAAAAAATCTAATAACCTAAGTGAACTCCCAAAAACAGAAAGAAAAAGAAAACATAAAAAGTAATTGCAAATGCAGGAAAATCCATATAGTTGGAGACTATTGCACCAACATTAAGTGATTAAGCTCTTCATGCAACATAGGTACAACAGTTGGATTAGATTCCTAGACTTTGATGGGTTGTAAAAACAAGTTATCTGAGTAGCATCATTATTGTTATTTCAAAGTTACAGGATCTTTGCTTTTCTGTTTCTCTTCTATAATGCAAATCCTATTTCAAACTGTACCGTATTTGTTCATGGTGAAAGGATTCACTGACATTGTATACTAATGACATCTTCTTTCTTCCTTATATAAAGAGCATGCTGGATTTTAAGTCTGATATATTAATAGTAGCAGTTTTACAAAATTTTGTGCGGAGAGTGAGAGGTACCACAATATTTTTAAAAAAAGGTTAAAAGAATATAATGATTTTACTTGTCCATCTGATAATTTTTCTCAAGAGATGGCCTAACATACTTTTTTCCTGATAAGTAGTGTGATTTATTGATACTGAGATATATCTTGCTTCATATTTTATTGCCTCTTACAGGGTCAAGATGGTGTTGGTGGTGACAAGGGTGAAGATGGAGATCCTGGTCAACCGGTGAGTAAATGCACTAATTTATTTTTAAGTTTTTACATAGTCTCAAGGCATTTTAATGAGATAATTAGAAGTAATCAGCCTTTGAAAAACATAGCTCTATGTATATGCACTTTTTTGAAAGAATTATCAAAAAAATTTTTGAATTCCCATTAAAAGTCAATCTTACATGGAGTGCTTCTTATTTGATGTAAATTAATAAACAGTATTTATAATAAAAAGTGTAATCATATCATACTAATAAGGTTGTCACAATATATCAAATTCAGTTATCTATCCATTGTGTTAAAAAATTAAAATCACTAATAATACTAAAAGCAAAGTTATTTCCAATCATTAGCAAAAGTTATTATCCCATCATTAGCATGAATTATTTTAACTGTGAACCTAAATGAACTCTCAACATAGTATAGGCCTTTTTAAAAAAACTTGTGAATGATACAGGAGTGTACTTTGACCACATTTAGTTATTTAGGGAGAAAGTAAGGGAGGGAACTCACTTTAGGAGCCAAAGACAATGGTCCCTCAACACAATTTTGTCTCTGGGGCCATTCCCACTAGATGCTTTGCTATCACAGATACAGGCTTATTCTGCATAGACAGACCTGTGGATCATATCTCAGCATGCGTATTAGTCCATTCTCATACTGCTGTGAGGTACACAAGAATGGGTAATTTATAATGGAAAGAGGTTTAATTGACTCACAACTCTGCATGGCTGGGAAGGCCTCAGGAAACTTACAATATGGTGGAAGGCGAAGCAAGCATGTCCTTCTTCACAAGGCAGTAGGAGAGAGGAATGCAAAGTGAAGGGTGAAAAGCCACTTATTAAACCATCAGATCTTGTGAGAACTCATTCACTATCACAAGAACAGAATGTGAGTAACCACCCCCATCACTCAATTACCTCCCACTGGGTCCCTTTCAGGATACATGGGGATTATAGGAACTACAATTCAAGATGAGATTTGGGTAGGGACACAGCCAAACCATATCAGTATGTTATATACAACTTGGCATAGAATGTTAGTGTTGTACAAAAATAAATTTAAAAGTAATAGTATTATGTTTTCACATATTTATGTGATATGAGCAGAATTATTAACCATATGATTATATTAATTAGCATGCCTGTTTAATGCTTGCCAGATATAAATTAGCACTTTTTAATAGGACACAGTTTTAAATAAAGAGAATTTGATTCACTTTGTTCTAACTATAAATAATTTTATCATATAAATTTACCAGCTCTAACTATAAATATCTAGAGGGAGTTTAGGTATCTGAAATAGGGCTGAGATTTTCCAGGAAATATTGACATGTGGAAATGAAGAAAGAGGGTTGGTTTCCATCCAGATTTTGAAAATTTATGTGGGCCACAAAATAATATCCAATTTTGTTAAAGGTATTTTTTCACATTTTATAGGGTCCTCCTGGCCCATCTGGTGAGGCTGGCCCACCAGGTCCTCCTGGAAAACGAGTAAGTTTCTTTAATTCTTTATTTGAAACATATGCTCATTAGTCACCATGGATAAATTTATATAATGTGTGTAAGCTGCAGGCAGCATGTTATAAGAATAATGAGAAATATCATAAATCCTAAAAACAATTTTTAAATATGCCAAATAATAACTAAAATAGAACATATTCTAACTATTTCACTGTCACAATAAAAATGAGAAAAACAACTTCTACTTAAAGAGCTTTCCACTCCTCTGTGCTTAGAGCTCCCCTTTGTACAAATGTAGTAGATTATTATAAAAGACTTTGGTGGTATCCTGAACATTAACTCCTATTGTAATACATGGGGATGAGCTGTCAAAAGTCCAGTGCTAGCTTAAAACATTGTAAAAACCTGAATGCATCAAAGAAATGAGCTGAAATGAGCTCAGGAATCAGTATATAATGTTAAATTGCTTTACACTGTCAAACTTCTCTGACTCGGAAACAGTATTTTAATGATGTGCTATAGCAAAATATAAATAAATAGATATTGCTGACAATATTGGCCACAGTAGACCCTAGGAGATTTACTTTCCTGTCCTTTTCTCATTGATGCATTCTTTTCATAATAAAGCAATCTCTGCAGACCTGCCTCTTACAGCAGCTATCTCACTTTAGCGTGTTCTTCTGTACCACCTGCAGTCTATTTTCAAACCGGCACATGAGTAAAATATGTGATAAACATCAAAATATATTTATGAGGCTGACTCCCTCTTCAGTAATCCAAAGTCACAGGGCAATTAGGGCCACTGCTGTTTTCTAATGGTATCTTTATTTCAGGGGAATTTTTCACACTGAATATCTTCACATTAAACATAGAATGTGAATGGGTTTTACTTTTGTCTCTCAGCAATACAAATTTGAATCAATATTTACAAACATTTCTCTTTGCCAAAAATATATTTAATTTATAATAAAACTTGTCTCTGAAAACAATTTGCTCTTCATTGGCCAAGTACATTTTCTTACATTTTCTTTTATTATTATTATTGTGTCTACAACCCCAAAGCATGGTCTCAGTGTCAATAGATTTATCCCCAAACAACCATGGGGCTATTATTCTTAGAAAGTAATTGGAAAGTGTACATGATTTTTGATATCCATTGCCTCTTTCTGCTTTAAGTCCAGCTGCTCATAAAACTGTGATGTGCAGCTGTCTATTATACTATTTCAGACCTTTTGGAAGAATAACTATAAAAAACATCCTTGAGAATGAGTTGAAATACTTCTTGGAACAACAGGAAATCATTTTTTTTCTTTTTTCTGGCCTCAGATGGTGGGATGCTATATAATGTGGTTAGTAGAACAATGCAGTCACAATAGCTGGCTTTCAACCCAGCTTCACCAGTTATTACCTGTATTACGTTGGGCAAATTGTGTATTTTCTGTTTCTCAGAGGACCTAACACCTACCCTAGGGTTGGGTTGAACATAAGATAAATCATGTAACACACACACAAAAAAATCACCTCATAACTGTTGCTGTGTTAGCACTGAGTTATGGCATAGTTATTAAACACTTCTGAGCACAGGGATAATCATCATACAAGTATAAAGTATGATGCTTTTAATATAAGCAAGGAAATTAAACCTTGCTTCAAAATGTGGTAGCAGCTAGAAAAAGAGAGACTATATCAAAATTGATTTTAAATATTCTATTATATATTGGCAGCTTCTCAGCTCATTTCATTACTCAAGTCAAACTCTCAGCAAGTGCTATCTAGTCTAGTTTCATTTTAAAATATGTCAAAAAAGTACATATTTATATTTTTCAATAAATTTAAGTAATTATCGTTCGATATTTGAGATGAATTATCTTAACATGGTAACAGAGTTATAGAATGTATTTGTTTCTTTAGCCATTCAGTGGTGGGTCACATGAATTATTCATTTTGAAAACAACTGAATATTTTTGAAAATTTTTTTAAGTAATAGAATAAAATAACCTATTAAAGAGTATTAATGCAAACATAAAAAAGAGACATATATGTGTGAACCAGTAAATCTCATGAGCCTTTTAGTATAATAATATGACCCAAAACTTATATATAAACCTATAACTATCACATAAAAATATTATATGTTAAAACTATTAAACTGTTGTATGAAGCTATTTTGACATAATAATGTTGACGCTATTGATATAAACTTTCAAAATATTTTCAGTCATATTTACTAATTTTAAAATCATGATAATATAATGCAGCAAATTTTTATTCTTTATTATAACATTTTAAAAATATATTTGTGTTTATTACTTTGGAATGGATAATGATCGACAATTATAATTTTAGTGAGTAACTCAGACTTCTAGGAAGACCTCCCCCCAATTCTGGAATTGAGAAAATATCATAGAAAAGTCAATACATATTCAGATTTATATTATATATTTGCTCTACAACACCGAAGTAGTTTTGAGTAAGAGAAAGTCCATGTATTTACATTCTTATTCATTTACATCTGAGTTGGACCTCTGCAATTTCTAGTTAAAGGAGATATAATTTTAAAACATGAGTTAATTGCTGATTCTTAATTCCTGTCTCTTATAATGAAGGATGCATTTTCATATATTAGAAATAATCAGTTATAATAAAATATAGTAGTATATTAATGAAAATATAATGTACAAAAAATTTTGTTATTTGTTCCTTCAAGAACATGAAGCATCCTTTTTTAGTACATTTAGTGTTGCTATAAACGAATACCTGAGGCTGGGTAATTTATAAAGAAAAGAGGTTTATCTAGCTCACAGTTCTGCAGGCTCTACAGGAAGCATGATGTCAACATCTGCTTCTGGTGAGGGCCTCAGGCTGCTCCCACTCATGCTGGAAGGAGAAGCAGAGGGGGTGTGTGCAGCGATAACAAGGTGACAGAGGAAGCAAGAAGGGGCAGCAGAGGTGCCAGGCACTTTTTAACAACCAGCTCTCTCAGGAACTAACAAAGTGAGAAGCCACTGACACCCATCCTGGAAAGGTATTAATCTATTCATAAGAAATCCATCCCCATGACTCAGACACCTCCTATTGGGCTCTACCGCCAAGATTTGGAATCAAATTTCAACATGAGGTTTGGAGGGGAGAAATATCCATATTATAGCAATAATCAATAATTATTTTTCATCCAAAATTAAAGATTACATGATATTGTGAAATTGTAAGCAATGGGTAAATTTTTCTTTAGATATAAATGCCAAATACAATTAGAAAATAGAAAAATTATGTTACTCTCATTCCTGCCAATATTTCTAACTAGACAACATTGTTAACTCCCCTGATTAAAATGTATTTAAAAATCCTTAAAAAAAATAAAATTATGGTTAAGTGGATTTATGAGGTGGGTAAAAAATAAGAAATTAAGATAATTTACTTGCAAAGTTATACTTGATTTTTTATATAGATATATAGGCAATGGTCTCGTTGAAGAAAAAGACCAGAAAATACCTAAGGGCATATGTAAACCTTATTTGTAACAAATTGGACATTACACATCAATGGAAAGTGGATAGACTATTGAAAAAATTCTGCTGGGAGAAATGATTTTCTATACGGAAAAAGATTAAATATACCTCATCTAGCTCATTTAACAGAATTCAGTTCTAATTGATTTATAATCATAAATGTCAAAGGTAAACTTTGAAATATTTTACCAAAAATTATTTGAGGGTAATTTTTTGACCTCCAGTCATAAATTCTGATCACACAGGTGTAATCAGAAAGGAATAGATTGATGTATCAAATATATGACCATTAAAATTTCCTATTTATCCAAAAACACTTAGAAGACATTGGAACAAAAAGATCCGATTAGGAGAAAATATTTGTAACATACAGGAAACATGCATAGAATAATTTGTTAGAATATCTAAGTATTTCTTACAAATTATAATAGCAAGAAAAAACAATAGAAAAAAATATGCCAAAGGCATTAAAAAGTATTTGACACAAATACCCCATGAAACAAGAAAAAATATTTGTAGAAATCAGGAAAGTGTGTACCAGAAATTACATTGAGATACTATATCACATACACCAATTAACAAAAATGTACTCTGACAAACCAAGTATTGGGAAGAATGTTTTCAAAAAACAGTGAAGATTATTATGCACGGCTGTTTTGAGTTACTGGGTACTGCCACTTTAGGGAAATAGTTCTATGTTACCTAATAGAATCTAACATGAACTTTTTCTGTCATCTGGTAATTCCATTTCTTAGCACATATCCTAGATGACATTTTGCACATATCCACCAAAAGACTCAAGGAATAATGTTTTGTTATCCTTGTTAATAATAACTGTAGACAATATAAGTTAATTGAAGTATATTAATAAACTAAAATTTTGTATGGTAATAAAATAAATGCACTACAGATGCATGCATAACATAGATGAATCTCAAAATCTAATATTAAACATTAAGCAGAATAAATATGTGTATGTGTATATGTATGTGTTGTGTGTGTATGTGTATATAATGTTGAACTGGAAAATATATATTACATTATTTCATTTATATAATATGCAGAACTGTTACAGATATGTTTAGCATTTTAACATAAGTGGTAAACATGATAAAGAAACATAAGCCAATGATTAACAAAAATTTAGGATGGTAGTTACTTCTGTGGAAAAAAAGTGGATTGCAATTGTTACGAGTGGTATGTAGGAAACTTCTAAATTAATGATACTGTATTATGTAGTGCATTTAGGTTGAAAGCCTACAATAATATAATATTGAGTCATTCTAGCATATGTTCTTTAACATTATGAGATAGTACATTAGTTGAGTTCCCTTTGATTTTTGATAAATTATTTTTAAATAACCTCATAAAAATTTTAGCACTGTTCTATCCTCTCTTTTTAAATTACAATTTATAGAAAGATGATGAGCTATTTTAATCCATTCTAGTCACTTTGTAAACAAAATTAGAAGGCTTTGTATTCATGAATTAATAATAACATGAGAACGGTGGTGACTATGCATTGCTTACAAAGCTATTCACATTCATTTTCATATAATAGAAAAATCAACCTTAGGTCAGCCCGATTGAGCATAATATGCAGGGTTTTCTCTTTTAAAATATGGCAACAATAAATTGAAACTGAAAACCATTTAACACGATATGTTAAATTGTTTTCTATATTAGGTTTGGATAAACTGGCATGCTTAATTGCTTCTTTCTGTTTTACATAATAATCTATTTTCTTCACCAGAGTAAAATATATTTTAATGGTGTGAAAAATTACTCTTATGTCAACAATCTTATTACCAAAACTATGATTTGTTCTGATTTAACACTAGCAATTAATGTTTGCACCATTAATTTACAGCCTACAGCACTAGTTAATTTAGTCAATAACTCTACCTCAACATAAACAAATAGGTGGCTTAGCTTGAAAAAAAAGAAAAAAAAGAAAAAAAATGGAAACACAGGTCAAGTGCAGTGGCTGACACCTGTAATCCCAGCACTTTCAGAGACTTAGGCAGGAGTATTGCTTAAGCCCAGGACTTTGAGACAACATAGTGAGACCCTCATCTTCACAAAAACTTTTAAAAATTACCGAGGTGTGGTGGCGCATGCCTGTAGTCCCAGCTACTTGGGAGGCTGAGGTGGGAGGATTGCATGAGCCCGAGAGGTCCAGGCTGCAGTGAGTCATGATTGTTCTACTGTACTCCAATCTGAACAACAGAGGGAGACCCTCTCTCAAGAAAACCAAAAGTAAACCCAAAAACTGAAGCCCAAATTACTTACTAACATTATTTGCAACCTATAAACTGACACTCCTTTTATCTTAATTTCACTAAAAAGTAGAGACCAGAATGCTGTTGCATCAGAATCAGACAGAACTTGTTTCAAATCCTTGCTACCTAAAAATGTGACTTGGGATAAGTTAATTTATTTGAGTCTCAGTTTTCTCATTTAAAAAGCGGTCATAATAACTAATTTACAATACTGAAGTGAGGACTAAATTAAGAAAATGTATATTTAAAGCACAAAGCCTAATGCCTGAATCTATCAGAATCTCAAACAATGGATGTTATTATTAAGCATTGAATAAGGGTTTCAAATTGTAGTATCATTTATAAACTAAATAAACCTATTATTAAATAAAATATAAAATAAGGAGTAAAATATTTTCTTCTAATATCCTAGCTGTATACATGAAATGATAGCTCGTTAGCAATAAATTCATGGTAAAGTTAGTTTTGTTTATTGTTGATTTTGCTTTGTTGTTTGAGTTCAGCGGTGACCAATACTGAACTAACTGGGTGATACACATACAAAAAGGATATAGAATATTAATTAACTGCACTTTCAGAGTATAGTATATTGTGATTTTAAGGAAATTTATATTTGTAATACTAATATAAATTGGTTATCCCTTGGTGCAAATTCATGTGACATATATGGTAAAGAATTTCCTATGAGAACAATTACCAAAAATAGAAGCATTTAAACTCATGACAACTTCATGTATATTTTAATAAAATGGATTTGTCAAACAGTAGATATTTAAGACCAGTTTAAGAAATAATAAAGTTATTAAACTATGAGTCAACTCAGAAAGAGGTATTTGGTCACACCCACGATCCCAGCCCTTTTTTTTTTTTTAACTTATATGGGTGCTTTAGCAACTCAGGGTACAAATAAAGGCACCACTAATTTTCCTTCCTCCCTCCCTCCTTCTTTTCTTCCTTTCTTCCTTTCTCTCTCTTTCCTTTTTTTAAAATTTTTATTTTATTATTATTAAACTTTAAGTTTTAGGGTACATGTGCACAACCTGTAGGTTTGTTACATATGTATACATGTGCCATGTTGGTGTGCTGCACCCAGTAAGTCATCATTTAGCATTAGGTATATCTCCTAATGCCATCCCTCCCCCCTCCCCCCACCCCACAACAGTCCCTGGTGTGTGATGTTCCCCTTCCTGTATCCATGTGTTCTCATTGTTCAATTCCCACCTATGAGTGAGAACATGCGGTGTTTGGTTTTTTGTCCTTGTGACAGTTTGCTGAGAATGATGGTTTCCAGTTTCATCCATGTCCCTACAAAGGACACGAACTCATCATTTTTTATGGCTGCATAGTATTCCATGGTGTATATGTACCACATTTTCTTAATCCAGTCTATCATTGTCAGACATTTAGGTTGGTTCCAAGTCTTTGCTATTGTGAATAGTGCTGCTATAAACATACGTGTGCATGTGTCTATAGCAGCATGATTTATAATCCTTTGGGTATATACCCAGTAATGGGATGGCTGGGTCAAATGGTATTTCTAGTTCTAGATCCCTGAGGAATTGCCACACTGACTTCCACAATGGTTGAACTAGTTTACAGTCCCACCAACAGTGTAAAAATGTTCCTATTTCTCCACATCCTCTCCAGCACCTGTTGTTTCCTGACTTTTTAATGATCACCATTCTAACTGGTGTGAGATGGTATCTCATTGTGGTTTTGATTTGCATTTCTCTGATGGCCAGTGATGATGAGCATTTTTTCATGTGTCTTTTGGCTGCATAAATGTCTTCTTTTGAGAAGTGTCTGTTCATATCCTTCACCCACTTTTTGATGGGGTTGTTTGTTTTTTTCTTGTAAATTTGTTTGAGTTCATTGTAGATTCTGGATATTAGCCCTTTGTCAGATGAGTAGGTTGCAAAAATTTTCTCCCATTCTGTAGGTTGCCTGTTCACTCTGATGGTAGTTTCTTTTGCTGTGCAGAAGCTGTTTAGTTTAATTAGATCCCATTTGTCAATTTTGGCTTTTGTTGCCATTGCTTTTGGTGTTTTAGACATGAAGTCCTTGCCCATGCCTGTGTCCTGAATGGTATTGCCTAGGTTTTCTTCTAGGGTTTTTATGGTTTTAGGTCTAACATTTAAGTCTTTAATCCATCTTGAATTAATTTTTGGTAAAACTGGCTAGCCATATATAGAAAGCTAAAACTGGATCCCTTCCTTACACCTTATACAAAATTTAATTCAAGATCCCAGCACTTTGAGAGGCTGAAGCAAGAGGATCACTTGAGCTCAGGAGTAGGAGATCAGCCTGGGCAACATGGTGAAACCCTGTCTCTACAAAAAAATACAAAAATTAGTCAGGTATGATGACATGAGCCTGTAGTCCTAGGTACTCTGAGGCTGAGGTGGGAGAATAGCTTGAGCCCAGGAGTTCGAGGCTGCAGTGGGCCAAGATAGTGCCACTGCTGTCCAGCCTGAGCAACTGAGTGAGACCCTGTGTCGAAAAGAAGAAAGTACTGTACATAAGTGAGATCACTCTGTTTATACACTGTACATATGTGAGGTCACTTTGTCTATACCACAGGTGAACACAAACATCTAATCATAGAAGGGTATAATGCAGAGTGAATTCTATGAATTGAAACTGATTTGAGAATACTGTCACCACAAACCTTTGAGTTCAATATCTGATGCAGCAATCAATTTAATACCACTTTTGTGAAAATAGCAAGAGCATATTTCTATGCAGTAAGGTAATATCTGTTCTACAGGCTCGTGCTTTGGTTAAATGCAGATTTGCCTTACAGTCTGTTTCCCTTTAGTCCATCTAGAAATGTTAATCTTAAATTAAGTTTGTATATATTTTGTGGAAATTGGCATTTCTCAGATCCTTACTTTCCCACTGTGGAAACAATAAAAAAGTCACAATTTTTTTCTATAATATCTTATGGCGGAAGTAGCAATGACAAGAAATGTGTTCAAAAGTATTACCACTTTTTTTCTGTGATTGAATCTTACGCATGAATGATAATAAAACTTCCTAACAGAATATTGATCACAATGTTGTAAGTGGCAGTGATACTGAGAAAGAAAATTCTAATGGTTATTAATCAAGTAGGAGAATTACATTATCATTCATAGTACATGTACTTTCTGTCATGCATTTGTAATACTTGAGAATGAATGTATATTTCCTTAAGGGACTGGAAGATTTGTACAGCTTGTTTCAATAAGCCATGGACTTTTAATACTAAAGTTATCATTTTAGCTAGTTCCATGTCCTTTTACTGAAAAAAAAATCTAGAGCTGACCAAAATAATTTAAGCATTATAACCTGAAAATGCACATATTAAATGGAAATTTGAATTCGGCTCATATTGCCAAAGGGAAGTTCACAATAAAAAATTAAAATGGTAACTGTTGTTATTAACTGGTTATAATGACAGATGAAGTTTTAACTTATTATGCACACACACATCATATATAATATAGTATATATATGTGTGTGTACCTTGTATATGCATGTACTATGTGTGTGTATATATATATGCACACACATATAAAGTATTATAATATATATAGTATTAATTCAAATTTCAAATTCAGACATTTTCTTTTACAAAATCCTTTGAAAAATTCTAATATAAATGTATAGATAGAAAGTACATTGTAATAATAAAATAAATTATAAATCCACTTAAAATTTCTGTGTGGTACAAAACTGTGCCTTCCAAGTAAGGTCATTATGAAAACAAGGTCTGCATTTAATTTGAGAACCACTGCAGAGATTATATACCTTTCTAGGAGATTCATAGTTCAAGAGGAGTATTAAAGGTTCTAAAAATTTTGAATCAAATTTATTTATTTTTAAACTATTTTAAATATTAATGTTTTTAATACTTTTGGGAAAATTGTTCTAATTTTTTAAAGTGAGGAAACAAAAATTCTTGTTCATTTAACATGTTCAAAAATGTCTGTTTATCCAAATAGCTAATTGTATACTAAATTTGGCAGTTTATTTTGCTAATATTAAAAAATCAAGATCTCCATATGCCAAGTCTCTGCCTTTTTCCAATTCTCTTTTTTCCTCCCTAACTCTCAAGTCACCACATACTCATGCACCCTAATATTCTGCCTCATAGCAAGACAAATGCATAGATGCTTAGCTACTGGCCTAAGTGAACTCTTAGCAGGTCCATAAAGACTATCATGTACTTTCCATTCTTATTCCTTTAAGCATGCACGTGAGTGATCAGAAGGTAAAGTGTTAGAAGAAGCCATCCCTCTCTCATCAACTCACACTGTAAGATTCAGATCAGAGTCTAGGTTTTTAGGAAAATCCTCTATACTGCCAAACTGGATCATTGTACCTATTTTGTACACTGATCTCATCTTTGTTTATTTTAGTGTTCTATTTGTTAATTTTTGTATCTGTGTTTGTGACTAAATTCTGTGAATTTCTTAGGGATTTGATTTTACATGTTATTTATATGTATAACACATTCTGGAATATAAGGGATATTTAAATGTTTGTGACATGAGTGGAAAAATGATTAAATTACAGAATCATACTGTAAAACTTGAATAGTGGAAAGAAGATTATATTTGATGCTTTATATGAAGAATAGTTCTCTTGAGTAGAAAAATCTGTTATCACAATAACTACTGGTGGAGAATTAACTAGGCCCTATTTTAGTGTGTTATGTTTTTATGAGGTATTTTTCAATAAGAACACTCATTACTTCATGAAAGTGCAGCAAGAGCTCACCAGATTAAGTTTCTGCCCCTTCGTTTATGCAAACATATGAGGAATAAATTATTGGGACAACAATTTGTCCGTAGGCATTGTCTTTGTTTTGTACTACTATAACAGAATAACACAGACTCTGTAATGTATAATAAGCACAGATTTATTGGCTGAAGGATGGGACATCCAAGATTGAGTGGCCACATTTTGCATGGGCCTTGTTGCAGTGTCATACCATGGTGGAAGGACAAGGAGCAGACTTGAAAGAGCAAGACATCAAATTCACAGCCTCAGTTCTTTTTTTTTTTAGACGGAGTTTTGCTTTTATTTCCCAGGCTGGAGCACAATGGTGCAATCTCGGCTCACTGCAACTTCTGCCTCCCGGGTTCAAGCGATTCTCCTGCCTCAGCCTCCCGAGTAGCTGGGATTACAGGTGCCCACCACCACGCCCAGCTAATTTTTTGTATTTTTAGTAGAGACGGGTTTCACTGTGTTGGCCCAGCTGGTCTCGAACACCTGACCTGAGGCGATCCGCCTGCCTTGGTCTCCCAAAATGCTGGGATTACAGGAATGAGCTGCTGTGCCTGGCTGCCTCAGCCCTTTTATATTTATTATTAATCAATTCATGAGCCCTCATGACCTTAACACCTTCTATTAAGTCCCACTTGGCTTACTACTCTCTCAGGAAAAGTATATCTGCTTTTGTCGTCATTTTTCTTATTTTTTTGTCATCTGGAAAACATATGAGGAATAAATAAAATTGGGAAAAACGAGAAAAAGAACAGAACAAAGTCATTTAATAAAATTTTTACTATGACAGATATTTGTTCACAGAAGGAAGAAATTATTTAGGGACAAGAAGCCCTTTATTTTAATCACAATTTAGTTGCTGTATTGTCATTTAGTTATGTTAAAATTCTCTGGGCTCTTCTAATACTGATTTTCTTTCTCCTTTGAAGTAAAGGTGATATTTTCCTTCCGATTTTAGACAATAGATGGCTTGCTTTTTTAAAAGCCATGTATTGATATATCTTTTCTACTATAAACTTTATGTTTGTAAATGCAATCTTTTCAGGTTAAGCCCACATATCATTATGTTACTAGTTTAAGGAAAAACTGTCATTGAATAAGGAAAAGCTATTATTTCATTGAATGTCATTATTTCTATTTCCCAAATAATAATCATTATTATTGTTGTATCTACTTTGCATATGTTATTATTTAATTTAAAGATCACACCAAAATAATTTCTGGCTCAACATTTTAACAATAGAACAAATTTGAAATTCATGGCTCAACACAGAATTCCTTTTGCTTAAATATGAAATTTGAAAGATGTCCTTTGAAGTTGTAATGTATATATTATTATTAGCATATTGATTCCACCTCAAGAGATTACCCATAGAATTTATACATTTTTTATCTTTGGGTTGAGGTACAATGAATGTCTAATAATAGATAGTTATAGGAATGATATTGAGAAAATCATTACTAATGATGTCATCATTGACTCTTTCTGAGATAAAATGAGTTCATGGAATTGAAGTGCTTGATACTCATTTTATTCATCTTTACTTTGTGTGTAAATTCATGGGGTACACGTGCAATTTTGCTATACTGATATTACATTGTGATGAAGTCTGGGCCTTCAGTGCATCCATCACTGAAGCAATGCACGTTGTACCCTCCAAGCAACCTCTCATCATCCACCACTATTGATACTCAGTTTAAAATACGATATAAAAGGCTGGGATATATTCACCATTAAAATATTAATATGGCATCTGAAAAGGAGCAGTCACCCTCCTGCCTCACCTTATTCTCACCAATTAACACCACCATGACTACTCTCTGCAACCACCAACCCCAATCTCAGTTAATGATTTTGAGCACAATTTATTATGAAAATTAAAGTAAATGAATGGAAAAACAAGACAGTCTGAGGGAAAAAAATGAAAAGCAGTTTCTTAGAGATCATTAAGTTTCTTTTTCTGTCATTCTGTACTTATGCTTTTGGATGGCATCTAAAGTGTAATTTTTTTTCAATTTTACTTCTAATATTAGGATTTAAAAAGTGATATTTGCTTTCATTTTACCTATTTATGTGAATTGCATAGTTCTCAAAAATGAAAATACTGTGTCTGTTGACCATCATAATTTAAAATATTGTGTTTCTTTAGTTGTTATGTGATCCTGTAAGAATGCATGAACATATACATGTTCTAAGATTAAGGAAGGGGCCATTCTTAAAACACATATGAGAATAAAAGTAGAATACAAGTAGATATATTAAATTAATTTCTAATAATAAACATAAATGATATATCAGTATTTAACACTCTCAGGGTGGCGATTTTAATTCATCAGCATTTCTTTAAAAACTTTATTTTTACTGCTTTCTTATATTGATGTGAAGTGATTGTAGTATACTTAATTTGTGCTGTTTTTCAGTATTCTAAGAGGAAGTTTGTACATAAAATGGGTTTTGATTTTCGTTATTATGTTTTAAACCAAATAGTGATAGAAAACTACAATTTATTCATCTGTTACAAACTAAAGTTTAGTGTTTGTAAACAAGTGCTCATTAACATTACTTTTATATGTGATACATATTTTACAATAAATCTTATGTCTATAGGGTCCTCCTGGAGCTGCAGGTGCAGAGGGAAGACAAGGTGAAAAAGGTGCTAAGGTAAAAAAAAATAATATATACATTATATATATAATATATATTATATATATAAGGTATTATATTTGAAAATTTCATGCATAAACTGATCAACTTTTTTCAGTACATTTAATAAAATAATAAAAGTATTTTCTCATCACTAATGTGCTCCCATATTTTACTTTCTAACAGGGGGAAGCAGGTGCAGAAGGTCCTCCTGGAAAAACCGGCCCAGTCGGTCCTCAGGGACCTGCAGGAAAGCCTGGTCCAGAAGGTCTTCGGGGCATCCCTGGTCCTGTGGTGAGCATCTGTGTTAAAAAGATGCCATTTTGAAAATAACATTTTTATTTTAAAAAAATTTTGAATGAAGGTGCCTATGTTAGCATTATTTCATAAGTTATCATGTGGATAATTTTGTGGGAATTCTGTAAATATAATGTAAAAAAGATACTCTTCATATATTTAAGTATATCATTTATTTAATAAGTTCATGGTGAAACACTAACTTATAAAAAGAAAATAGAAACCAAATTTTAAAATTTCAGTTATGTGAAATGTTTATATATATACCTATGTATATATATATATATATATATAGGTGTGTATTTGAATATAGACATATACACATAGTAAAGACACAAAATTATTTACAATATTTGTAGATGTCCTCCGTATGGCGGAACTGAAGGGTGATATTTCCTTTGTTTTCTTATTGTTTTTCTAAAATTTAAAATAAATAAATAAATATGTATTATTTTATTAATTTTAAAAATCAATCATTTTTATTTTCTCTAGGGAGAACAAGGTCTCCCTGGAGCTGCAGGCCAAGATGGACCACCTGGTCCTATGGTGAGTAAGATCTTTTCAGTCATTTAAAAAGTGAGAATTTCTAAAACAAAATTGTTTATTAGCTAGAATTTTTGACATTTTAGTTTATAAATAGGTTTGTATTTTTTCTAATAGTCCAAGAAGTATATTATTTTGTCTTAGAGGAAAGTAATCCTAACTGATAGGTATATGGAAAATAAACCACTTGATCAGAAGATTTGTTTCTTTCTTATGCACTTTGGATGAAAAAAAATATTTCCACTCTGAATGAAATGCCACTAATGATCCAGCCAGTGTTTTTCCTAGTCTGTATAGTTCCCTAAAACGCTTGCAGTTACACTTATTTTCCTGGCATTTCACTTTAAAAAGTATGCTGGCACCGGCATAGAGTGATTCTTTGACCAAACAAATTGTTCTCTTCATGAGTCATACAGGCTGAAACATAAAACAATAAAACTCAGTGAAAAAAGATATGGCTACTGTAACACTGAAGCTTGGTCACTATCATTAAGTCTGTGTGCAAACAACATGCTTGAGAAATGCAATAAAGTATTTTGTTGACTGGGATACTATTCATAGGTGGAGTTTATTATAGGATCCGAGGCTATACTTGATACAAATTTGGGCAAAAAGTGAGAATAAAAGACTTGCCCTTTAAAATAATTCCTTACTAGGTAACTTAGTTGCTATATATATATATAATATGTATTTCTTATGGTAGAGATTTTTCTTTCTTTCTTTCTTTCTTTTATTATTTTTTAATTTTATTTTATTGTATTTTTAAATTATACTTTAAGTTTTAGGGTACATGTGCATGGATGAAATTGGAAAACATCATTCTCAGTAAACTATCGCAAGAACAAAAAACCAAACACCGCATATTCTCACTCATAGGTGGGAATTGAACAATGAGATCACATGGACACAGGAAGGGGAATATCACACTCTGGGGACTGTTGTGGGGTGGGGGGAGGGGGGAGGGATAGCATTGGGAGATATGGTAGAGATTTTTGAGTGTCATTATGCAGTAATAGTTAAGTGTGGAGTGATTAATCAAAATGGCAAATCATACATATAGCACACGTATGTGTGGTATTAGTTAAGTCCTTCTATATGATATTTTAAAATTTATTCAAATGCCTTTTATCATAAAGATATTAATTATCTCAGAGATAGAAACATACGCACAAAGCCATCACAACTGGGATTCACAATTCACTCAGGAAAAATTTTGGTTATTCCTTTTAACAAAGATGCCACAGCATCTTTGGTATGCAAAGCATACCTACCAAATATTTCATAAGTTTTAAAGAGATTATTTAAACTTTCACTGAAGAATTTAAAGATCACTTATTTAGTAACTAGATAAAAGTTATCAAATTTTGGCAGATTTCAAACAGGAGATGATCAGTTCTGCCTATTATCTCATCAGCTTAGGAAAAGGGCCCCGGCTGAAGCAGGAGCAGCTCCACATCTGTACCATTACTTATGAATATTCTCCTTAGATATGATAAACTCATAACTGCCCAGAGTCAGAGCCTGGAAGGAAAAAATACCTTGCCTTAATGTCACTCTAAAATTTGCCAGAGATTTTTTCTTGTTATTTCAGATTTTCCAGTAAATATTTTGACCTTTCTGCAGATGAAATAAAAAGCGCCATGCTGGAGATTTCCTTCAGCTAATATTAAAAATAAAACCTTCTGACATACCACCTGATTTGGCATACAAACTTTTGTATTTTTGTCTTTTAAATAAATGTGAGTTTACAGTGCAAGAGGACAGAATAATTTCCAAATCCTTTAGGTAAAGTGGAATGATAAACATCAGAATTGGGCTGCATGGGCACATTCCATTCTGACTGCTTGTTTTATGGCGAGTACTTATGATGTGAATATAATGTGTAGTTTTTTTCATAGCTTTAATTAGTCTTGACTTGTGATATGTAATCTCAATGAAAATGCTACTTGGTCTTCATGAGGTGAGGATGGGCAGATAAATCATCTTCAAAATGCCATTTATGGCAATTTAATGAGCCTTTCAACTCAACTAAGAAAGATCTATTTTAGTAGGTAATTTTTAAATCAGAATGAGAAGTAACTTATTATGGTTACTAGTTAAGGTTATCGACTCTAGAGCCAAACTCCTGGGTTCAGAAACAATCACTACCACTTACTTGGTGGATGACTTTAGGAACATTATCTTTTTTTTTTTTTTGGCTTTAAGTTCTTCATTTATAAAATGGGAATATTGCTAGCCTCTATCCAGTGATATTTCTAAAGTTTAAATGAGTTAAATTGGGATATGGATATCTTCTACCCCATGGGGTTCTTAAGTTAATTAAATGAATTGCTTGTAAATCACTTGTATATCACCAATTAGCACTAGTAGCACCAAATCAAGAATCATTAAATGAATGAAATGATAAATATGTTGAAAACCAATCAATTTTTATATTCTTAGTGGAAAGTAACTAAATTTGACCTCATTCATGCATGTGTGTCATCAATAAACCTTATGCAAGTTGTTGACTATTAAAGCAAATGGAAGAGATCAACAAGTACAATTATATTTACAAAAGTTAGAGTGTTAACATGTTAAGTACTGTGATAGACTCAAGCAGAGGATACTAGATATACACAGAGTTGGACCATTTAAATGTAATTTCCTCTAGGGACCCTTCCCTGTTTAGAAATATGATATGATTATTAAAGAAGGAACAGAGAGGTGTAAGTGTGGATAACACAGTGGCTGTGAGATTAACAAGATTTGGAAATTCATAGAGGTTTCTATTAATCTCTGAAATTAATCTGTGTGAAAGCTATAATAATAATACTTTATCCATGATGAATTTTTTCCTCATTATAACATATATTCACATCCATATCCACATCTACACAGGCTTCAATTTGCTTATCACTGGAGTTCCACAAGTACCTATTGGGTCTCTTTTCCCCTTCTAGAAGCTGCCTGTAACTACCTACTGTATTGTTTCTACTGGTGAGATAAAGCTACCAAGACATTCCCCTTTTCCCCACCTTTTAAATACAACCTAGCTGTACAGTAAGTACAACTTACCTACTTTCATCTCTCCAGATTGGCAGCTACCTACTTAGACAATTGAAATATCTAACAGAGCATCCATTACACACATAGATAAGTTTAACAATTTTATAGGAAGTTTCTGGATATGAAATTCTTTGGGGTAGAGTAAAACAAACTGATTTTTTAAACTCTTAAAATGATTTCTGCTTGGTGTCTGCCCACACTATGTTATCAGCTCTGCTAGAGTCAGATGTGATATAGTATTTATTTTTTACTTGAAAAAGTACATATTTCACATGGTAAAAAACTTGTTTGTAAACATGAATTCAACTTATATTTACATTTGTATATGTGTATAGGTGTACACACACACACACACACACACTACAAATGTATACTTAGATCACCGTATGGAACTGAAGATTGACAAATAGCACATAAGGGTTGGGCATGGTGGTTCATGCCTGTAATCCCAGCTACTCGGGAGGCTGAGGTGGGAGAATAGCTTGAACCTGGGAAGCGGAGGTTGCAGTGAGCCAAGATCACACCATTGCACTCCAGCCTGGATGACTGAGTGAGACTCTGTTTCAAAAATAAAAAAGATAAATAGCACATATGGAAGCTAATCAAAAGCTAAGGATGATGATCAGCCTATATAAATAACTCTATTGGAGTTTGTTTTTTTAAGTGGGACTCTGCTACAGTCGGTATAATATAATTTTATTAGGGTTTCTTAAAGGATTTTTAAAATTTTCATTAGAATTTTGTATTGGTTGAATTATACTACTATTTTAGTAGTCAACCAACATTAAATGGGAATAAGACTGAATGTTTCAGTATTTATTTATTTATTGAGACAGAGTCTCACTCTATCACCGGGGCTGGAGTGCAGTGGCACAATCACGAGTCACTACAACCTTGTCCTTCTAGGCTTAGGCGATCCTCCCGCCTCAGCCTCTCGGTTAGCTGGGGCTACAGGTTTGTGCCACTGCACCAGGCTAATTTTTGGCATTTTTAGTACAGATAGGTTTTTGACAGTTGCCCAGGCTGCTCTTGGACTCCAGGGCTCAAGCGATCCATCCACCTCTGTCTCCCAAAGTGCTGGGATTACAGGCGTGAGCCACCAAACCTGGCCAATTGAGTGTTTTAAAGAGAAGAATGAAGATGTCTAAATTCTACCCTCTGATACAAAGTCAAAATTAAAATGATTTAGTCACTTTTAAAACTAAAATGTATTTGATTTTTTGAAGTCAGAATTAACATCTGTCTTAGCTTTAAGGTTTTATTTTGTTTTGTTTCGTATTCTTTTAAAACTCTATTTGTTTTAATGCAGCTGAAAAATTATTTAGCATTTATGTTCAAACAAGATTATTTAGTATTATCACACATTTCTGCTTTTGATAACAAAATGTTAAATAAAATATCTGATCGCATTAGTTTTTAAACAATAAAAACTTAAAAGATAGGATGGGATACTGAATTAGAGTTTATTTCTTTAATGCTACATTTAAGTTATCTGTAGACAAGGGTGATATTGGTAACATTCCACAATGATTAAAAAGGTTTAAATAAAAAAGCATTTGCTTTTCACCAGATTAAATATTATTCCACAATTTTATATTTTAAATAAAGTGTAGGATCTGCAGTTTCTTTAAATTTCAATGAACTAGAGTTTTGAAATGCAGATCAAAGCAAATATTCCAGAAAGCATAATACTGCAGGGGAAAATGTTTGCTTGTGTATTCTAGACACTTAAGAATGTATCATCCCTGTTTTCCTTTTTACTTTATTACTTATGAATTATGTATTTCCCTGGGGGTTTTCAATTTACAATATCCGAAAGAGAAAAATAGAAAATATGTATAGTTAGAATAACATTTTTATATGCAGAGTTGATGTTTTTGATCTGTTTCAGGTTCAGAGGGTTATTTATAACTGCTCTCAATATCATACCAATTTCTATTTCCAGCTGATGAAAATAAAAACTGATTTTGTCAAATTCATCTTTAGATGTAGTTTATAATGTTACGAGAGATTATTAGCTTAGATAAATTAATATTCATTATCTTCAACTTCATGAATAATATTTATGGAAAGGATTTTTAATGCATTTAAAACACAAATAATGTCTAATATATTTTTCACTAAGCTTGAGCAATTAGAATCACTAGTAGTTCTTTTCTTGCCATTTTAGCTTTTTCTATTAGAATGGGATGAGAAAGTTGACAGGTATTTATCTGCAGCATATCTAAAACTAGTGATAATAATTCAAATTTATATTATGCTTCACTGTTTATACAATTTTTACTATGGAGAGCGAAGCCCCAGTAATGGGGAGATAACTATATACTTGAAAGTGAATTTGACAATTTCACTGTGGTCTTTTTGTCTGAGATTTAACAGGGCGGGATGATTGTTTATTCTTATACAAAAGAGAATGTAACTAAATTCATATAAATTTGACTCTGAGGATTAGTAATTTTCTCCTTATTAGAAGATTATTATTAAGCATATCTACACTTAAAACTGCATGTGCTTGTATGAAAATAACTTTTGTCTGTTGTTAATTGAATAATATAGGGAAATTGTCCACTTTAATACTTAGAGAATTCCAAATTCAGTTATGAATTAAAAAACATAAATATACCTAATAATAGTCTAAAATACCATTGTTACACAAGGGCTAATTTATATTAACACTATTCTTGCTCTTTCCTGATATTCACAGTTTTGGTTTGAGAAGCAGGCTTCAGAAACTAAAGAACAGGGAGGGCCCATCCTCATTCATGCAGCAGCTCTATGAGATAGGAATTGTAGTCCCCAGCTTGTAGATGAGAAAACTGAAGCTCTATTTGTCCAATTAATTTAAATAGCTAGGAAGAGAGTTTGGTATCTATGCCAGACCTTATCTATTCTGAACCCCTACTTTTCCTAGTACATCATACTGCTTGGATCAGATCCATAGTTCTTAAGGCTTTAAATTCACAAAAATTATGGACCAGGATATAATGTGCTTTTTTTACACTGAAGAAATAGTGTTTCCAGATAGAGGAAAATATTACTCATGGTAGCCTTGTAGAAGATACAATAGTGGTGACTCATGATGTACTTTGGTAAAAAGTTAAAACAATTTGCTGTCATAGAGCCATGATGAAAATTATTACTGAAATTATAATTGAGCTAATTGAATTCTCTCAAAATAATTCTAATTCATAGAGAAACCATATGAACAGTTTGCTTTTGTTGCTTGGTGCCTTAGGACTTGCGGCAAGCAGTAGTGACATAGTGACATATCTAGGTTATCGTGGCCCTAATTTCATGAGTCACATATAAATCACTTTTTTAGCATCAGTTTCATTTCCAACAGCATCTGTTGCCTGCGTAGTTTCACTTGTATAATTTCACAAGGACTGTATTTTGTGTTGTCTTCAAAATTGTAGTACAACAATTTGGCTTGTTAGTGTGGTGTGTTTTTGTGTTTTGTTTTTTTTACTTTTTCTAGCGACAGGGTGTTCCTCTGTCACCCATGCAGGAGTGCAGTGGTGTGATCTTAGCTCACCAAAGCCTCAAACTCATGGGTTCAAGTGACCCTCCTGCCTTAGCCTCTCAAGTAGCTGGGACAGCAGGTGCACACCACCAATTATTCTAGTTTTTGCTTTTTTTTTTTTTTTTTGTAGACAAAATGTCTCACTGTGTTACCCAGGCTGGTTGCAAATTCCTAGGTTCAAGCGGTCCTCCCACCTCAGGCTCTCAAATTGCTAGGATTACAGGTGTGAGCCATTGTACCTGGCCTAGAGTATAACAATTTATAGATAAAACAGTTTGTTCGAAAGTCATCGGTATGAAAATTTCCTTGGGCGGGGGGCAGGACAGAGTTGGTTGCTAAAGTCATGCCATAATAGAATATAAGTTAAAAGGATAAATGTCTTAGTCTGGGACTATTAAAAATGTTAAATTATTGAAATAGAAGTATATTTATATAAAAATAAATTTCTTTATTAATTTCATAAATCATTTAGATATGAGGTGCAATTTAGAAATTACAGCTGAAAGTACCATCTTGATGTAGTTTGTAACGTCTTATACTTTAGCTTAGAGAAATTAATAGTCATGATCTCTAATTTCTTCATGAATAATATACATGCAATATTTTATTGGGATTATTAAGTATTCTTAGTATATGTCTCTCTCCAGTAATCATAGTGAAGGACATCTGATTTCAAGAGAACAAAGAATAAGAATTGAAATCAGAATTCAGAAAATTGGCCATGGCCTAGAAGAATTACAGAGTTCCATGTTTTAATTTAGTAATATAGGAATTATCTTCTTATTCTATAGAATATTATTAGGCAACCATTCTAACATATACAAATAGAGGTTGTTATTTAAATACAAACCAAACAGTGTATTAAAATTTTGTCTATTTTTTTCCTGTGGTTATCAAAGATCTATTGACTGTTCAAAAGTTTATTGAGTTTTTTCAAAAATGTTACTAAAAATATCATAAACTTTTAAATTCGTGTAACATAAAAATGTTTGAGAACTGGATATATAATTTGGAAATCCCTTCTAAAACTAGTGTACTTAAAAATTGACACATTATTCTTAATTGAAAAGCCATATAACCATATTCTATTTCTAACTTTACATTCATTTAATCAAAATCATCAATATTATGGTTACAAATTAAACCATAGTGTTTTAAATATATAAATTTACTTAGAAGCCTTAAAAATAAAGCAACATTAATCATTACTATTTTCAACTCCATATTTTCAAAACCAAACTAGGTCTGTGACTAGTTATAGGATTCTCTAATTCATACCTACTCTGTTTTAGTTTTTGGGTTTTTTTTTTGTTATTATTTAGGGACCTCCTGGCTTACCTGGTCTCAAAGGTGACCCTGGCTCCAAGGGTGAAAAGGTGAGAATAAAAGAATGTGTTATTAATAAAAGAATATGCTTTTATATACTAATAGCCCTGCTTTTGCAGATTAAAATAATTCAAAAGAAAATTTCAAACAATATCTTCATTCTAACCCTGAAAAAAGCTTCAATCCTTAGCTTCCCAGATGTATGTAGAGGGGAGAAAATATGCAAATAGTGAAAAATGTGCTGGAATTCAGTGCTATATCTTCTCAAGGTTCCATTATAGCAACCATATGTACAAAGCATATGGTTATACTAAAATAACTATTCAGAAAATAAACAGACTGAATAACAAAATATCTATTTTTATGTTTTTAAATGTGAAAATAAAAATTTTAAACTAGAAATATCTTTCAAATACTAATTTGATGTACTAGAATTTATGCTGAGTTGCACCAAGTACTTAGAGAAATTAGCCTTTTTAAAAATGGTATTATTATTGTTTGGATTACTTTTAAATCTTCAAATGCCTTTTAAAGACTGCAGAGTCTCTGAAGAATAGAAATTATTTCATATTAAATGAGATGCCTATTAAAATAATGAGTTTTCTGTTATTTATTCAACTTATATTATAGGAGATCATTATTGGTTTAGAGATTCCTCAAATGGAACACTTAAAATGATATTTTTAGAAAGCATTTTGTTTTGTAATATTTCCAATGCTTAATAAAGCCCTCACTTAAAATAAGCAGTAAAAGATCCAGTTAGGTGATGAGAAGGAGATTCTTAACTGTTTATTTCATTCAGAAGGGTATTTTAATGTTGTTTTATCAGCATTGTTCATTTTTATGCTTTAGAAATTTAATGTGCAAATATTTTATAACTAAAATTTTATGAAGATAGTAATGTACATGTTATTATTTTTTTTCTCTGCCTTTCAAAGGGACATCCTGGTTTAATTGGCCTGATTGGTCCTCCAGGAGAACAAGGGGAAAAAGGTGACCGAGGGCTCCCTGGAACTCAAGGATCTCCAGGAGCAAAAGGGGACGGGGTGAGTAAAAATATAGGTTATTTTTTCTACTCATTTCCAATAATACACACACACACACACACACACACACACAGTCCTTTAAGTATGATCAAAGAAACAATTGAGAGTGTCTTAATTCTAATTTGTTTAAGTCAGTAATGTTCTTAAAAAGATATTTTTGTTCAACCCTAGAGTAAATAAATTTTAAAATATTTAAGTTAGAAACCATAAAAATTACAGTTGAGTATTATTTAAACAAACATGTACTAAATTCCCATCACCTGTAAATCATATTCTGAGGGATAAAGGAATATACACATAAACACATATAGATTGAGAACAAAAACCTCATTGATATTGTAGCAACATAGGAAAAATTCTGATTATTTTGCACAAGTTATTTTTTAGATTCACCATGGAAAAATGTTTAAGCCATTCATAAATATTTTTGCATTCTCTAAATTTTACAGTGTATGCTGTTATGGAAATATTGAAAAGTTATGAAAACATGAAAATGAAATAGCTGAGAAAATCCATTTAAATTGGCTGATTCTCTCTCTAGGGAATTCCTGGTCCTGCTGGTCCCTTAGGTCCACCTGGTCCTCCAGGCTTACCAGTAAGTACAAGACAAAATAACCTTATAAGGTAGGGTTAAGTTACAAATATAACAAAGAGATACAAATGCTCCAGATTTTTATCTGTGCTTTTGCATTTGCATTTTGTAGGGTCCTCAAGGCCCAAAGGGTAACAAAGGCTCTACTGTAAGTAGTTTTCCCTTTGACAATTTAATTTTGCATTGAAACCTATTTAATTGCCTCTTCTTTATTTATGTCCTCTCTCTTCTTTCTAACAGGGACCCGCTGGCCAGAAAGGTGACAGTGGTCTTCCAGGGCCTCCTGGGCCTCCAGTAAGTACATGTTAACAAGAGTGATGTTCTGACAGTTCGCATCTGGAAGCTGCCAATGATTTCTCTGAATTTATAAGACAGACAAGAAGCACATTCTGTCAAAAGTGCTGATTTTATAGGAAACATTATATCATTTAAGTAATCAAGTCTACATGCCAAGACTTAAATTTTAATTGATTTCACTCTTCAAATATAAATACCTTAATTGTATATTATAGTCTTGTTTTTATTAATTTTTCAGGAGAATCATATACTATTTTGTCACATTAATGAAACCAACTTATTTTATGCCATAAAGATACATTTTTACTTGACTCTAGGAATAATGACAAAAATTCAGATGCTTTACATTTTTTCCTAGTGCATTATAAAGATACTAATAAAAACAATAGTAATAGCTACCACTTTATTAATACTAAAATGTTCTAGGCTTCACATAACTAATTAAATGGTAGAATTAAAATATAGGTCCATGGGAAAGAAATGTTATTCTTCTTTCTTGAGCTAAAATCTTTCCAACTATATGTATACTAGTTTTCTAGGGCTACCATAGCAAAGTACCACAGAGTCGGTGGCTCAAACCACAAAAATGTATTGTCTCCCAGTGTTGGAGGCTAGAAGTCCTAGAACAAGGTGTCGACAGTGTTGGTTCCTTCTGAGGTCCATGGCGGAAGGGTCTGCTCTGCACTTCTCTTCTTGGCTTGTGGTGGCTGTCTTTCCCCTGTGTCTCTTCACATTATCTTCCCTCTTTGGGTGTATCTGTGTTTAAATTTCTCCTTTTTATAAGAATATCACTTATATTGGATTAGGGCCCACTCTAGTGATGTTATCTTAATTATATTTTCAGTGACTATATTTCCAAATGGGATTACATTCTGAGATACTGAGAATTAGGACTTCAACATTACAAATTTTTGTGGGATACAATTCAACCCATGACAATATGATAACTATTTGATATAGCTCTGCTCGTAATGTAAATTCAAGTCTGGTTGCATTGATTTTAAGTTTGTTAATTTATAATGATTTAAGTCACACATATCTGAAGCAAACTAATGTGTACATATTTCTTAAAGTTTAATGTTTTATAATATAAATTATCATCAAATATAATAGACAGTTGATTAGATAGCGCAATAGCTTTAAAGTGCTGTTCTAATCCTCAGAGACTTTACAATCTACTTGTGGAGTTAGGGCATATAAATGATGACTAATTAATAAACAAGAGACTAACATATGTAACATATCTACACAAATCTGTGCTATATTATTATATAGATAAAGGGTGAGAAATCATCTAACTTATTCACCTACCTCAATATCTCCACCAAGTTCATCATAGAAGAATCTATGATGTTTATATATTTATAAACTTATCCTATAGCATAAATTTTGTAGCTAATGAAAAGCTAAACCAACTAATTTCTTATAACAAAAACATAACCAGTAATAATTAATATCTGCAGAATATTCCACTTTATGAAACAATTGCTCTCACATTATCTTCTTTACAGGGTCCACCTGGTGAAGTCATTCAGCCTTTACCAATCTTGTCCTCCAAAAAAACGAGAAGACATACTGAAGGCATGCAAGCAGATGCAGATGATAATATTCTTGATTACTCGGATGGAATGGAAGAAATATTTGGTTCCCTCAATTCCCTGAAACAAGACATCGAGCATATGAAATTTCCAATGGGTACTCAGACCAATCCAGCCCGAACTTGTAAAGACCTGCAACTCAGCCATCCTGACTTCCCAGATGGTATGTAAATAATACATGACAAAGCAAATGTACCGAGCCCCTGAGTTTCTGAGGTGCATTGGCAGCTCATTCATTCTAGTTAAATGTTTAATACAGTCTCTAAATAAAATGAAACAGTTATTAATTATCTTCTAGACAGAAAAAATCATTTATACTGCATAAATCAAGATTTGCTTTGGAAAATCCTTGTCTGTTAAATGGGATTTTATTAAATTATGACAAGATCATTTTTGGATGATTACAGCTAACACAAATGTACTTTGCTTGTAATAACTATCACAGAATGGATACTGTGTATACACACATGTGTATATTGTAGTATGATTACTAACTTCATGTTAATGTGAATACTTACATTAATATGATTATTATTTTAGATTAATATGAATAATATGGATATGTGTAAATAGCATAACTGATGTATATTTGATCTATCAGTTTGGCAATGATTTGGTGAACAGAATATTAAGAACTGGGATAGCTTGGGGCAAAAATGTATCTTTAATTGATCCACAGATATTCCAAACAGCTGTGAATAGCTTACTTACTAATAACAATTAGGATAATTCATCATACCAACTCTTTGACAAAACCTTTATATACCTATTGGTCAGAGAAAGAAAGTTTCAGGTTGCTAAGTTAGTTGACTAAACTCTTACAATTATTAAAGTAGCAAGGGGCAGATCTTCATCTGATTTTTAAATTTCCCACTGCATGTTGAACTATTTTGTCTCCCCTTTACTCTGTAGAAAATACTGTTTTGCACTACCAGTCATATAATGTCAGTTATAACTGTGATCTAAGTAACTCAATGCAGATAGAAAAGTTCAATGTAGTTCAGAAACAGCCAGCATAAAAAAAAGGATGTCACAAAGATCTTCTTATCTTAAACAAGCATAGCCTGTTAAAGGTAAAACACAGGTAATTATTAGCGTTCCTATACAAACTGGTATCTAACATCTTTATGTTTATAATATGTTTATCTGAAAAATATACATTTAATTTAGTGATTTATAAGGAGATTTACTTTTAACTGGTATTATTTAAGCAAAGGATTTAGATGATTTAGATAATTCAATGTTATATACTCCTAAAAACCATGTAAGATACATCAAAGGTTCACAGTGGTTATCTCTACTTGGTAAAATCTTAGATGATTTTTTTTTTTATTTCCTTGTATTTTTTTCCTGGGAATTCTAATTTGTTTCAGACATGATTATATTAATGGTATAATCTGAAAAAATATAGATGTTTTTGTTAAAGATATAAAAGTTATGCGACTATTAGAATACTTTTCCTGTTTATATACAAGTAGTAGCAGAAGATAAAGCAGGTTGATATTGCATTGTTTAGAGTTCCAGCACCAAGATAAGCAATTTGAGCTTTTAAAATATTAAAAGTTCATAACCAGTGGACTTATATAATTCAAATATTTGAAATGAAGTGGCAGCATGAAAAACAGTTGGAAGTATAAAGGTAGAAAGAATTCGATTCCTTTCCTTCTCAGTATAAAGGTCAAAGCTGCCACCCCTATAAAAAAAAAAAAGGTTAACAAGAGAAAAGTATTAAAAATGTATTTGATTATAGTTCAACATAACATAGGAGCCTTCAGATTCAAGCTCAAAAGATACAGAGGAAGCTGTCTGATTTTATGCTTAGGTTCGATAAGGCAGGGACAGCTGTGTAGAAATGCAATATAATATTGGACAAAAAAAGGGTATGAGCTAATGATACTAATCTGAGTAGGGAAACCTAGTAAGGCCTTCTGTTCAGATACTCCCTGGCCTGTGTTGTAGTATTCCATCCTCCCAGGTACGGGGTAGAACCCCTCTGGAATAAGAGTTTTAATTTCTTTATGGCCAGCTGTTACACAGAAAGGTGGGTGAAGGTTATGTTAGCAGTGGCAAATCCATATGGTATACTAAGGGTTGTAGGAGTGACAGTTTATTAAAAAGTTTTAGAACAGAAATGAAAGAAAGTAAAGTACACTTGGAAGAGGGTGAAGCGGGCGACTGGAGGGCTTCAAGTGCATGGTTTGACCTTTGACTTGGGGTTTTCTACATTGGCATGCTTCTGAGGTTTGCATCTCTTCTCGCCTGATTCTTCCCTTGGGGTGGGCTGTCCACAAGGGCAGTGGGCTGCCAGCACTTGGGAGGGGCCACACACACATTTTGTTTCCTGGAGTTGTGCTCATGCTCACTTGAGGCGTTTTACCCTTACCAGTTTAGTGTTCCCAGAGGAAGATTGTTTACCAGTTAAACTCCAACCATTTGCATCTTAGTGCACATGCTTGAGCCCAGTAGCCCACCTCCTGAGATCGTATAAAGAAGCTGCTGGTCACCAGTTTCAGGTGTTTTCTCTGAGGGAAAGGGAGACGGCCATTCCCTGGCACCAGCTGCAACCAATTGTTTTAGCGAGACAGTTTAACAACTGCCTGACCTTCATCTGATGGTCGCCTGACATTCCTGGTGGGGTTGGCGGGGCTCTCCTGCCCTGTTTATGTCTGACTGACTACCTACTATAACAGTTAGAGTAATATGTTTAGGTTTTATAGCTGGCTTTGCAAAAAAGGGGTTCTGGTTTCTATGATCCACTTTGGGGAGGAGGGATTCTAATTTCCATGACTTGCCTCAAGGGAGAATGAGGGATGAGAGACAGGAGGGCAGAGGTCACAGAAAAACTGATTCAGAAGCTTTCACGTTGGGGTATCATTTTTTGAGCCCCAATAGAAGGAAGCAAAGTAATGTTTATATGTATATCACTTTTGGCTCCTAGTAACTCTTGTTAACTAAAGCCATATTGTCTGTTATCTAAAGAATAACTTTGTTACTCCCACTATTTTCCATGCTTACTCACATAACACCAAATGAATGGTGATGATTATTCACATAATAAAGTGTGTTCTGCAATATTTCAGCAATGGCATTAATAGCAGGCTGCATTAAAATATATAAAGTAGTCCTTCTTAGGACCCCCCTTCAAAGACAGAGTACATTTATTGCAAGAAGTTTTTTTTTTTTATAAAATAAGGCAGAGGTATGGTCTCTGAGGCTAAGTAGATACGATATCACCTCCATTGTTACAAATGAAGAAACTAGGAAGAAAATATATTGATTACACTACTCAGATTACTTAAGTAGTAAATAATACTTATGAGATTTGGAGTCAAGTATATCTTATTTCAATATGCATGCAATTTATTACACAGGGATAAATGGAATGTTAATATTTGAGGAGATGATATTTAAGTTGAAACCAAAAAGTGATAGGCATGAAAAGAATTTTAAAAAGGTATTCCAGGTAGAATATATGGGGCATTTGCAAAGCTTTGAGGCAGACAAGAGAAAGTATCACTCTTTATTAAGAAACGTACCCCAATATGCCCAAAAGCTTAAAAGGCAAAAGATCTATTAATATATATTTTCCTTATTTCTCTTTCTAACAAAATTTGATATCTAATGCATTCAACAATGATGTCAATGAATTTTTTATGACATATTTTTTGCTACCTTCTAGGTGAATATTGGATTGATCCTAACCAAGGTTGCTCAGGAGATTCCTTCAAAGTTTACTGTAATTTCACATCTGGTGGTGAGACTTGCATTTATCCAGACAAAAAATCTGAGGGAGTAAGTACCAATCTGTTTTGGTGGTGAATGTTGACAGTTCCTGCCATGTTTTGCAATATTGAACTAAACAGGAAAATTATACTGTCATATTTTCATTTATCTGCTTTTCTTACAAAATAATTAGAGTACTTCATTTGCATAAACATGAATAAGCACCAAATTGATGCACAGAGTTAACAAATACTTCTCTTCTTTATTTTTTACCCAGATGTATTCTTTCTGCACCTGCTTGCTCGCTAAAATTCTATGGATTTCCATGACACAGCACAGCTGAATTTTAGTGCCACTAAAGTGTTCTTCTGCCCAATTACCACATCAGAGACCTCACAGCTGCATATTACACCCAAAATATCTAATTTTATAAAGAATTAAACTTGTATATACAAGTCTTTTCTGCACTTACATATTTTTAAATATTTAGTTTCTTTAAACAAATTCTTTAATTTTTACCTAACATTACTACCAGTATACTGAGTTCTGTCTTCAAAGCTAAATGCAAATCATTAATGTAAAGAAAGTTTGTTCACGAGCATAACTATATTCTCCAAACATTTTATAAGTGGACATTTTGTCTTTATTGATATTCATGTAATAAATCTCATTCTTCCTAGTAAATGGTGTGGACAGTAGAGGCACAGAAACTCCTTAAGGCAAAACAAGTAGCTTTATGTGTGACTAATGGTTTTGGGAGAAAAGTTAAGTTTCTGAGTAAAGAGTGGGTAGTAAGGGCAGGAGAAAAAACAACTTCCATCTTCCAACCCTACTTGGCATGTAATGAAGCACAGTAAAGCTCCCCTAGCCTCCAGAGAAATGTGGAAAAACAGAAAATGTTTCTTACACAGATAACTCGAGTTCCCTATTGTGAAGACTTATATACCCTTTGCTGTTCTTCACAAAGCAGAACAATAAATGCAGATCTATAAGATTCTAAATATTCTAACCAGCAGGGAGTAATTCAGGTTGTTTCCAATCAGTGCCTTTCACACAGTATCTCTCCTTAGCTACTGGCTAAATACTTTCAAACATGTTCCTTGGCTATGGAGTGAAGATGGTACCTGCCTTGCTTGATGAAGCTGACTGACATTTTGAGGATTTTCTTTGCAAAGGGTTTCTGAGTGTTCCACCAATGTCCCCTATAACCCTTAGTATGCCTATACCAGGTTGTCTTTCCCCTTTTCCTTTAGAGCTGATAAAGACAACAAAAAGGAAATGACTCAATCTTCACTACATAGAATGTACAGGATCTATCTCAAATTTTTCTCTTTGTCTCATTTTGTATAATCTAATTTGTGTCATTTTAAAACGATTTTAAGCCTCTTTATTTTCTTAGTCTTACTGAAAATGAATTATATGTATATAAAAATACTGTTTATATTGTAAATTTTCACCTACTCACTAACTTTTCTGTTCCTTTGCAACAGGTAAGAATTTCATCATGGCCAAAGGAGAAACCAGGAAGTTGGTTTAGTGAATTTAAAAGGGGAAAACTGGTATGTTATTACCTCAACATGAAACGATTTTTCACGAACTCAAGAAGTGACATTCTGATTATGTATTTCTGGACTTTAACAGTGAAAGTCTAAATTATGCTAAATGAGGATTCCCTGTGGTCTCTAGTTTGTTCCACTTAATATCTCTTAGACCATTGTGGTATCTTAAAGCAACCTAACATTTTTGTATAAAAGTAAATGGAAATATGCTAAATTTATGGAAAACAAGGATCAAATCATGCATACAATTTATTAAGTACCTGAGATAGACATCATAAAAATTGATTATGTTAGAAATATCAGGTATAAAGAATATAATATCTACTTAATATCTTCCTATTATTTCACTTTCTGTCTGCTTGAAACCTAATTCCTTCTTTATTCTTCATATCAATAAGTTGGAATGTGCAACTTTTTCTGATTGTTCTGGCACAAATTTAAAGATTTCCATACAATTACCAGTTCATTTCAATAATTTTCTAAAGATATTTTAAGATTAGATGTCAGAATTAAATTAATCTTTAAAAGGTGTTTAATCATATATGTGTTTAAAGTATTTTATTTAGAAGTTATTGAATTTAAAGTGTTTTCCAGTTATCCAGATAATTATTCAGTTGTTTAATTTTCTTTGAAAAGCTATTATTTTCCATTTATGATTATTTATACAGTTATTATTTCTATACAAACTCATGCATATTAACCACTTTTATTGACACTCTCCACTGGAGTTATAATTCTCTATTACAGTCTTCAAGTTGCATATTAAATATCCATAGTACATTATTATCTTTGTATAAGTTTAAAAATATGTACAGATAGAACTCTATGTGTGTGGATTGAATTTTCCCAGTAGACTTTTTTCTTCAACCCCCAAGAATACTCATGATCTGACCTACTATTCAGTAAGAACTAAGTAAAATCTGTTTTAAGGAAGAAAGTAACAAATAACTGCCTTTACATTGACCTAATCTATAATCTAGGTGAACATCTTAACCTTTTTTTTTTCAAATTTAAGTGTATATGTTACAGCTGAACTCAGATATTTTTATTACCAAAAATAAGACAATTTATAAAGATGATATGAGACAGTTGCTAATAAATTACAACTGAGACTATTTTCCTGCTATAATTTCAGAATAAGTATTGACTCAACAAATATTAACTTGTCTTGTCTTGCACATTATGCCTGCTGCTGGCAATACAATGTTGAATACACACATCATCTAAAAATAGATAAACAGGCATTTCTGAAAATATTAATAACCTTTGAGGACTATAGCCCCAAAATGAAAAGTGTAGGAACATGTTTACAGATTTGGGTAAAGTTGATACATTTTGAAATGTTTGAAAGGAATAGTCAAAATCAAACAACATAAAACCAGCTAATCTTTGCATTATTCTGAGATTCCTTGGTTTTCATTGTTCCATTATTTTACCAATTTTTTTTCAAAAAGATACAGAAATATATTGAAACATTTCTTGGAAACTAAAGCATTTTTTATAGTGTTTACTGTTTAGGAAACTAAGACTTAGAGATAAAGTGGTTTTTTCAAAGATAAGCAGTGGCTACAGTAACTTAAGTGGGATACAATTCATAAAATCTTGTCTCTGGGTCTTCTGACCCTCAATGTACACTTTTTTTCATTAGGTTAAGGTGGGTCTTTTGATTCATCTACATTCTTCTGGCATCACAGTTCACTGTCTGCAGTGATTTAATTCTTTGTAGCATAAAAGAGGAAAAGAGTCATTAGGTGTCTTTTTATTCCTTTATTCCTAGCTTTCATACTTAGATGTTGAAGGAAATTCCATCAATATGGTGCAAATGACATTCCTGAAACTTCTGACTGCCTCTGCTCGGCAAAATTTCACCTACCACTGTCATCAGTCAGCAGCCTGGTATGATGTGTCATCAGGAAGTTATGACAAAGCACTTCGGTTCCTGGGATCAAATGATGAGGAGATGTCCTATGACAATAACCCTTTCATCAAAGCACTGTATGATGGCTGTGCGGTGAGTATAAGTTCTGCTTGTCTCCCTTCACAGAGATGATAGGCAGCATGTCACCGTTTCAGTTGGTCCTTAGCCAGATTTTTCTCATGAAATGGACGTCAGTTGTTATTAACATTTGATGCTTAATCTTGACATGTTAAACTATGGTATGTGAGAAACCAGTAATGTTAACACACACACACAGTTATGCACATAGACACTCTGAAACATTTTTAAAGGCATAACAGAAGGTAATCTTGGATTATATGTTATTTTATTCTGACATTTGAATCATATCACAGCTAGTTATTCCTAAAATGAAAAAGAAAATAAAAAAACTTATTTCATTTGCCTCCTTATTGGTGATTTTAAAATGACAGATAAAGGAATCACCATTATACCATTTATAATATCAATAATTTTTATCCCTATATTTTGTTTATAAGAAGCTTGTTAATTTGTACTATATCAGTTTGAGATCCAGTATCATTATTGTTATCTCTATCTTATAGAACTACCTTGTTCACACACATAAGATTTTATATAAGAAAATAATAAATAGGTGCCCTAAAAAGTTCATTGCTTTAGCTGAGTATTGATGACTGAAGAGAAGTCACAATTGTAAATAAGTAAGTTCATGTTTTCATCAAAATGAGTGGAGTGCAAGTAAAATGAAGAAGAGAGAATAAAGCAAATGAATGGAGCAAGAGTTGGGAAAAGCTTTTCCAATATAGTTTATTGTTAAATATTCATAAAATTAACATATAGCAGAAGAAATTTTTTTGACATTTGACCTTGTGTGTTATAGTTCTGAACCTGTATTCAACTTTTTCTGTAAGAGAATTTGACTATGTATATCTTAATTATAATGGTAAAGATGTATTATTTATACTGGAGGGGTTGGGTGTGGTGTCTTACCCCTGTAATCCCAGAACTTTGGGCGGCCGTGGTGGGCAGATCACCTGAGGTCAGGAGTTCAAGACCAGCCTGGCCAACAAAGTGAAACCTCATCTACTAAAAATACAAAAATTAGCCAGGCATGGTGGCACATGCCAGTAGGTCCAGCTACTCAGGAGACTGAGGCAGGAGAATGGCTTGAAACCAGGAGGCAGAAGTTGCAGTGAGATCACTGCTCTCCAGCCTGAGCAACAGAGCAAGACTTCATCTCAACAAAAAAAAAAAAAAGAAAGAAAAGAAAAAGAATATATATATATATATATATATATATATATATATGAGGATTCAATACCAACATCAATTTTCATATTAAATTGTATTTATTAACGCAAGACTCTTTTTAATTACAAAATATATAGCACTATCATAGTTAAGTAATTACAGCTAAATATTAGATGTACTAATCACTATTCAAAATTTAGAACTGTATCAGTGATAAGAATTATTACATAGATAATAGAAAATTTGTTTTTCTATTCTCTTCTCTCTCAGCTTCTTACCTCCACTCAGAAGCCCAAGAAAAAATAAGATGCATTTAAAAATATTAAAATATTGTATAACTTTTTATTTCTGCTTTATTTTACAGTCCAGAAAAGGCTATGAAAAGACTGTCATTGAAATCAATACACCAAAAATTGACCAAGTACCTATTGTTGATGTCATGATCAATGACTTTGGTGATCAGAATCAGAAGTTTGGATTTGAAGTTGGTCCTGTTTGTTTTCTTGGCTAAGATTAAGACAAAGAACATATCAAATCAACAGAAAATATACCTTGGTGCCACCAACCCATTTTGTGCCACATGCAAGTTTTGAATAAGGATGGTATAGAAAACAACGCTGCATATACAGGTGCCATTTAGGAAATACCAATGCCCTTGTGGGGGCAGAATCACATGGCAAAAGCTTTGAAAATCATAAAGATATAAGTTGGTGTGGCTAAGATGGAAACAGGGCTGATTCTTGATTCCCAATTCTCAACTCTCCTTTTCCTGTTTGAATTTCTTTGGTGCTGTAGAAAACAAAAAAAAGAAAAATATATATTCATAAAAAATATGGTGCTCATTCTCATCCATCCAGGATGTACTAAAACAGTGTGTTTAATAAATTGTAATTATTTTGTGTACAGTTCTATACTGTTATCTGTGTCCATTTCCAAAACTTGCACGTGTCCCTAAATTCCATCTGACTCTAATTTTATGAGAATTGCAGAACTCTGATGGCAATAAATATATGTATTATGAAAAAATAAAGTTGTAATTTCTGATGACTCTAAGTCCCTTTCTTTGGTTAATAATAAAATGCCTTTGTATATATTGATGTTGAAGAGTTCAATTATTTGATGTCGCCAACAAAATTCTCAGAGGGCAAAAATCTGGAAGACTTTTGGAAGCACACTCTGATCAACTCTTCTCTGCCGACAGTCATTTTGCTGAATTTCAGCCAAAAATATTATGCATTTTGATGCTTTATTCAAGGCTATACCTCAAACTTTTTCTTCTCAGAATCCAGGATTTCACAGGATACTTGTATATATGGAAAACAAGCAAGTTTATATTTTTGGACAGGGAAATGTGTGTAAGAAAGTATATTAACAAATCAATGCTTCCGTCAAGCAATCATATGTATAATTTTTTTTCTACCTTATCATCTCATTGTTTTCAGTGTGCTTCAATAATGCAGGTTAATATTAAAGATGGAAATTAAGCAATTATTTATGAATTTGTGCAATGTTAGATTTTCTTATCAATCAAGTTCTTGAATTTGATTCTAAGTTGCATATTATAACAGTCTCAAAAATTATTTTACTTGCCCAACAAATATTACTTTTTTCCTTTCAAGATAATTTTATAAATCATTTGACCTACCTAATTGCTAAATAAATAACATATGGTGGACTGTTATTAAGAGTATTTGTTTTAAGTCATTCAGGAAAATCTAAACTTTTTTTTCCACTAAGGTATTTACTTTAAGGTAGCTTGAAATAGCAATACAATTTAAAAATTAAAAACTGAATTTTGTATCTATTTTAAGTAATATATGTAAGACTTGAAAATAAATGTTTTATTATTTCTTATATAAAGTGTTAAATTAATTGATACCAGATTTCACTGGAACAGTTTCAACTGATAATTTATCACAAAAGAACATACCTGTAATATTGAAATTAAAAAGTGAAATTTGTCATAAAGAATTTCTTTTATTTTTGAAATCGAGTTTGTAAATGTCCTTTAAAGAAGGGAGATATGAATCCAATAAATAAACTCAAGTCTTGGCTACCTGGATTGGTCATTTTCTTTCTTAAATAGGTTCCAAATTATTCTCAATTTCAGATAAAGCTTTTGATTCCTTCTTGACCATCCAGATTAGAATAGTTTTACACTTCTGAACAAACATATTACCATTCAGAGATAAGTTGTCTAAATCCCCCACATGCATAAGATAGTGAAAAGAACATGGTAATACTAAATTTATAAAATAAAGGTAGTTTATACTCAAAATTTCAGAGATATTTTTGTAATTAAATATTTTACATAATGAAAGTATAGCAATAACAGAATATTTTGCATATTAGCCTGCATCAGGGATGCAGTGTTATCCATTTAAACCAAATAAACTTTAATTTGGCACTCAATAGAATGAATAGATAATGGAATGTCTATGCTTTTATATTCTTTCCATGTATGGATATAGTCTTCTTCAGGACATCAGACTTTTTTCTCTCCCTTATGATTGATGTAATCTAGACAAAATAAAGCTCACCAGAATAGAAAAAAACCTGTTAGATGACATTTTAATCCTGGCCCCAGCAGGTATGTTATTCATATGAAAAATACAAAGAATAGTATTGACCTTGAAGGCAGGGTAAATCATGGACTTAGTGCACATGAAATTTGATCTAACTTTCTTTAAGAAATAAAACTACAAACACAAGGTACAGAAGTGACTATAATGAGTAAAGATATTACAACAAATTATTATTTTTATTAAAAAGTTAACACACAAAAAAACAGGAAATCTGGGAAAACAATGTTTTTTTCTTTCTGAAACACTTCTGTGATTTTTTAATATATTTTTGGCTGCAGTCTCTTTGAGTGCCTCTTTATAAGAGATTTCATAATTTAACTTCCTATAGAGTAAGATACTCTAATATGCAAGGTGAAAAAATGTTTCTTATTGATACCTTAGAAATATTTCTGTTTCATGTCTTGTTATTGGTAAGTATTATAAAATTTTTAGATTATTTAAAAATTTAGGAAAATCTCTATTACATATATTTCATATGCACTACAAAATTTGTGAGAAATTTCCACAGACTAGCTTCTGATTCTGTTTATTTCAAATCTTGTTTCTCCTCCACTGCCTATAGATTTTATGTTCTGGGCACCATAAAACACATGTATGCCATGGTACAAACTCAGTCTTCTTTGTGGTCATCATAACATATCATTAGTTCATTCTTCCATTGCTATAAAGAAATACATGAAACTGAGTAATTTATAAAGAAAATAGGTTTAATTGGCTCATGGTTCTGCAGGCTGTACAGGAAGAATAGCAGTTTCTACTTCTGGGGAAGCCTCAGGAAGCTTCCAATCATGGCAGAAAGCAAAGTGAGAGTGAGGCGTCTCACATGGCTGGAATAGGTGCAAAAGAGAGTGAGAGGGGAGGTGCTATACACTTTTAAATAACTATATCTCATGAGAATTTACTATCACAAAAACAGCCCAAGAGGATGCTGGTAAACTCTTCATGAAGGATCCACCCCCAGGTCCAATTACATCACACTAGGTCCCAGCTCCAACACTGCGGATTACAATTCAATATAAGATTTGAGTGTGGACACATATCCCAACTATATCAGTGGATGACAGGGTTATTCCAGAAAGCCATTTACACTAGGATTGCTGGCATTAATATACTTAAAATAATGACAGGTTGTATAATTATACCCCATCATGTAAATATAGTATACAAACCCCAAATAAATGAATCTATATTTGAATTTTCTCCTTGCTGGCCCCTTCCACTCTACCTAACAAAAGGCAAAATCACAAAGAGTAGTTGCAGTGGTAAAACAATGTTCTTAACTAATCATGGTCAATGTTACTCTGGCAAATTTTACTAATAATATGACCATGTAAACATATTTCTAGGAGACCTCTCAGGGTCTTAAATGGAGCTCATGCAAAAGAAGTGTCCTGGAGCTTAAGCTTTATGATTTTCATGTTAAATAGATGGCTTCATACTGGATAACTGTAAAACATATGAGTTACCTAACACAATATCTGGCATATATCAGCTATAAAGAAATTGCTGCTGCTCTAGATTTCTTTGTGCTGCTATTATCACCATAGTATAAGTCCCTTTCTGATATGTAGCTATTAACACCTGTGCTACCCAATATCATATAATTTTTATAAAGATTTCATTTTAACAAAGTAAATACTATACAAATTGCATGATCACAGAGACCCAAATCATCAAAGAGAGTTACATGCAAGCTTTACAAATGATTTGCAAAAGATACCAAAAAAGAGCAGCAGCCTAAGGCATTTTAAATCCAGCAAGTCTGAATTCACCGGACATAGCTTATCAAATCTTCTTTTTCTATATATACCAAAATGTGTTTTACTTGCCAGAGGATGATTTTAATAGGTCTTGGGGGTCTCTCAACTTTGGTACTTTGCTAGTTTCATATCCCTGTACTGGCTGTATGATTAACCATTGCTCAGTACAGCTGCAGCCAGGAGATCCATAGATTGCAGAATTATTTACAGAAAATTTTTTTAAAGAAACATATCTCACTTAAACCATTCCAAGTTCAGTAAGCTGTACATAGCAACCCATGCAGAATCCTCATTCAGTATTCATCTAATAAATCCAACTGCCAATATTTAGAAGGAGATGGTTCAGGGTTAAAAAAGAAACAATATTAAAAAAATTTACAAATCCATGGTTAACTCTTTCCTAAAACCACAACGTGAAATAATTTCAGAAATGTTTCATGCTATAGTAACTGTGACTTATTTTACAATAACATTATAATGGTAGTTCTGTCTATAATACTATAGGTATGAGATAAACAAAACCATGGGGATATGGTTTGGCTGTGTCCCCATCCAAATCTCATCTTGAATTCCCCCTTGTTGTGTGAGAACCCGGTGGGAGACAATTGAATGATGGGGGCAAGTCATTCAAATGCTGTTCTTGTGACAGTGAGTAAGTCTCGTGAGATCTGATGGTTTTAAAAAGAGGCATTCCCCTGAACAAGCTCTCTCATTTTTTGCCTGCCACCATCCATGTAAGATGTGACTTGTTCCTCCTGCCTTCCACCATGATTGTGAGGCTTTCCAAGCCAATTAAAGCCCATTTTAATTGAACTGTAAGTCCAATTAAACCTCTTTCTTTTGTAAATTGGTCAGTCTAGGGTAGGTCTCTATCAGCATCATGAAAACAGACTAATACAATACCTTGATACCAGTGAAGTGGGATGAAATGATACCTGAAAATGTGGAAGCAGCTTTGGAACTAGGTAAAGGCAGAAGTTGGAACAGTTTGAGGGGCTCAGAAGACAGGAAATTGTGGGAAAGTTTGAAATTTCCTAGAGACTTGTTGAATGGCTTTGACCAAAATGCTGATATGGTCTCAGATGGAAATGAGGAACTTGTTGGGAACTGAAGCAAAGGTGACTCTTGTTATGTTTTAGCAAATAGACTGGTGGCATTTTGCCCCTACCCTAGAGATTTATGGAACTTTGAACTTGAGAGAGATGATTCAGGGTATGTGGCAGAAGAAATTTCTAAGCAACTAGCATTCAGGATGTAACCTGGGTGCTGTTAAAAGCATTCCGTTTTATAAGGGAAGCATAGCATAAAAATTCAGGAAATTTGCAGCCTGACAATGTGATAAAAAATAAAATCCCTTTTTCTGAGGAGAAATTCCAGCTGCAGAAATTTGCATAAGTAACAAGGAGAGGAATGTCAATCCCCAAAACAATGGGGAAATGTCTCCATGTATCCAGGCCATGTCAAAGATCTTCATGGCAGCCACTCCCATCACAGGCCCAGAGGCAGAGCAGGAGAAATGGTTTTGTGGGCCAGGCCCAGGGTTGCCATGCTGTGTGCAGCTTAGGGACTTGGTGCTCTGTGAACCAGCAGCTCCAGCTGTGGCTGAAAGGGGTCAATGTAGAGATTGGGCCTTGGCTTCAGAGGGTGCACGCCCCAAGCCTTGACAGCTTCTATGTGGTGTTGAGCCTGTGAGTGCACAGAAGTCAAGAATTGAGGTTTGGGAATGTCTGCCTAGATTTCAGAAGACGTATGGGAACTCCTGGATGCTCAGGCAGAAGTTTGCTGCAGGGGTGGGACCTTCATGGAGAACCTTTGCTAGGGAAGTGCAGAAAGGGAATATGGGGTCAGAGTCCCCCACACAGAGTCCCTACTGGGGAACCACCTAGTGGAGCTATGAGAAAAGGGCCACTGTCCTCCAAACCCCAGAATGGTAGATCCACCGACAACTTGCACTGTGTGCTTGGAAAAACTGCAGACACTCGATGCCAGCCTGTGAAAGAAGTCAGGAGGAGGGCTATACTCTACAAAGCCATAGAGTCGGAGCTTCTCAAGACCATGGGAGCCCACCTCTTGCATCAGTGTGACCTGGATGTGAGACATGGAGTCAAAGGAGATCATTTTGGATCTTTAAGATTTGACTGCCCTGCTGGATTTCAGACTTGCATGGGGCCTATAGCCCCTTTGTTTGGCCAATTTTTCCCATTTGAAATGGCTGTATTTTGTATTTATTTATTTTATTTATTTTTTTGAGATGGAGTCTTGCTCCATCACCCAGGCTGGAGTGCAGTGGTGTGATCTCAGCTCACTGCAACCTCCACCTCCTGGGTTCAAGTGATTCTCCTGCCTCAGCCTCCCAAGTAGCTGGAACTACAGGTGCCCACCACTACGCCTGGCTAATTTTTGTATTTTTAGTAGAGACTGGGTTTTACCATATTGGCCAGTCTATTCTCGAACTCCTGACCTTGTGATCCGCCCATCTCAGCCTCCCAGAGTGCGTAAGCCCCCACACCTGGCCGGAATGGCTGCATTTACCAAATGCCTGTACTCTTACTGTATCTAGGAAGTAACTAACTTGCTTTTGATTTTACGGACTCTTAGCAAGGAGGGACTTGCCTATTCTCAGATGGAACTTTGGACTGTGGACTTTTGGGTTAATGCTGGAATGAGTTAAGACTTTGGGAGACTGTTGGGAAGGCATGATTGGTTTTGAAATGAGAGGCCATGAGATTTGGGAGGGGCCAGTGGTGGAATGATGAGGTATGGCTGTGTCCCAACCCAAATCTCATTTTGACTTCCCACATGTTGCGGGAGGGACCTGGTGGGAGGTAATTGAATCATGAGGCAAGTCATTTCCATGCTGTTCTTGTGACAGTGAATAAGTCTCATGAGAGTTGATAATTTTAAAAAGAGGCATTCCCCTGCACAAGCTCTCTTATTTTTTGCCTGCCACCATCTACGTAAAATATGACTTGCTCCTCCTTGCCCTCTTCCATGATTGTGAGGCTTTCCCAATCACATGGAACTGTAAGTCCAATTACACCTTTTTCTTACATTGCTCAGTCTCGAGTAGGTTTTCGTCAGCACCAGGAAGATGAACTAATACACCCTGATTCCTATTCTAAAATTACCTCTATATGTCTATGCAGAAATAATTAAGTAGCCTTTCTTCCCACAATGTGATGATTTCCTTTTTGTGGAATCTAAAAAGCAAACCTTACATCTCAGTAGCAGGTCTCATTCCAGTGATAACACAGTATAAGCTATTGAGTTGACTGACTTAATTCACCCCCATATTAGGGTGCATGGTGTAACTAAAATATTTGGCTGTTTTTCTGCTCATAGACTGAAATGATTATTTCTGGGGCCCAAAGGAAGATTCACATGAAATGATGAAAACTTCTTTGCTCAACCCTATGTGGGATGTCCAGACTTTGAATTAAATAAAACAAATCCACTACTTACAGATCCCTCCAGTCACTGTGGTTCAAAGGTCTGTGCAACCAATTCCTTAACAACACAGGTTTTTGTATCTTACCTATTTCTGGGAAATAAAATAAAACAAAATAAAAATAAGACATAGTAAATAAATAGTTTAAGCCACTAAATAAAAAATTGTTCCCATAGCTACCATTCAATAGGTAAAAGTATTTTCAAGACTCTGAAAGTTTTCATGTAATTTTTATGTAACTTTGATGTTTCTTATCTATGTAGAAAGAAACTAAGCTCATTTGTTAGATAACATTACTATCTAGTTGTCTTCACAGTTTTGATGTTTTAACATCAATACTTGACATGGTTTGGCTGTGTCTCCACCCAAATCTTATCTTGAATTGTAGTTCCCATAATCCCAACATGTTGCGGGAGGGACCTGGTTGGAGGTAACTGAATCATGGTGGTGGGTTTTCCAGAGCTGTTCTTGTGTAGTGAATAAGTCTCATGAGATCTGATGGTTTTATAAAGAGCAGTTGCCTTGCACTTGTCTCTCCTGTCACCACATAAAGAAGGATGTCATTGCTTCCCATTCCACCATGATTGTAAGTTTCCTGAGGCCTCTCCAGCCATGCTGAACTGTGAGTAAATTAAGCCTATTTCCTTTATAAATTACCCAGTGTCAGGTATGTCTTTATTAGCAGTGTAAGAAAGGACTAATATAGTAAATTGGTACTAGTAGAGTGGGGTACTGCTTGCTATTAAGATGCCCAAAAATGTGGAAGTGACTTTAGAACTGGGTAACAGTCAGAGATTGGAACAGTTTGGAGGGCTCAGAAGAAGACCGGAAGATGTGTGAAAGTTTGAAGCTTCATAGAGACTTGTTGAATGGTTTTGACCAAAATGCTGATAGTGATATGAACAATGAAGTCCAGACAGGTGGTCTCAGATGGAGATGAGGAACTTATTGGGAACTGAAGCAAAGGTGATTCTTGCTTTGCTTTAGCAGAGACTGGCTGCCTTTTGCCCCTGCCCTAGAGATCTGTGGGACTTTGAACTTGAGAGAGATGATTTAGGATATCTGGTGGAAAAAATTTCTAAGCAGCAAAGTGTTCAAGAGGTGACTTGGGTGTTTTTAAAAGCATTCAGTTTTATTCATTCACAAATATATGGTATGGATTTGAAACTTATATTTAAAAGGGAAGCACAGCATAAAAGTCCAGAAAATTTTACACCTGATAATATGATAAAAAAGAAAAACCTATTTATCTCAGGAGAAATTCAAATTTGCTCCAGAAATCCACATAAGTAACAAGGAGCCAAATATCAATCAATCACCAAGACAATGGGAAAAATGTCTCCAGGGAATGTCAGAGGTTTTCACAAGAGCCCCTCCTATCACAGGCTTGGAGGTGTAGAAGGAAAGAATGGTTTCGTGGGCAGGGCCGTTGGCCTTGCTTCTTTGTGCAGTCTTGGGACTTGGTGCCTTGCATCCCAGCCATGGCTAAAAGGGGTCATTGTATACCTCACGCCATTACTTCAGAGGGTGCAAGCCCCAAGCCTCGGCAGCTTACATGTGGTGTTGGGCCTGTGGCTGCACAGAAGTCAAGAATTAAGGTTTGGGAACCTTTGCCCAGATTTGAGAGGACGTTTGGAAATGTCTGGATATCTAGGCAAAGGTGTGTTGCAAGGTCAAAGCCCTCACGGAGAACTTCTGCTAGGGCACTGCAGAAGGGAAATATGGGGTAGGAGCTCCCACTCAGAGTCACCACTGGGGAACTTCCTAGTGGAGCTGAGAAGATGGCCACCATCCCCAGACCCCAGCATGATAGATCCACTGACGGCTTACACTGTGTGCCTAGAAAAGCCACAGCAACTCAACACCAGCCCGTGAAAGAAGCCAGGAGAGGAGCTGTACCCTGCAAAGTCAGGGGGTGGAGCTTCCCAAGAACATGAGAACCCACCACTTGCATCACCGTGACCTGGATGTGAGACATAGCGTCAAAGGAGATAATTTTGGAGCTTTAAGATTTGGCTGCCCTGCTAGAATTCAGAGTTGCATGGGGCCTATGTCCCCTTCGTTTTGGCTTATTTCTCCCATTTGGAATTAGTATATTTACTCAATTCTTGTACTCCAGTGAATCTAGGAAGTAACTCACTTGTGTTTGATTTTACAGGCTCATAGGTGGAACTGACTTGCTTATTCTCAGATGAGATTTTGGATTATAGACTTTTGAGTTAGTGCTGAAACAAGCTAAGATTTTGGAGGACATTTGGGAAGACATGATTGGTTTTGAAATGTGAGAACATGAGATTTGGGAACGGGAAAGGACAGAATGGTATTGTTTGGCTATGTCCCCACCCAAATCTCATCTTAAATTATAGTTCCCATAATCCTCACATGTTGTGAGAGGAACCTGGTGAGAGGTATTGAATCATGCGGGAGGGTTTTTCCCCTGCTATTCGCATAATAGTAAATAAGCCTCATGAGATCTGATGGTTTTATAAAAGACAGTTCCCCTGCACACATTTTTTTGTCTGCCATCATGTAAGATGTGCCTTTGCTCCTCCTTTGCTTTCCACCATCATTGTGAGGCCTCCACAGCCATATGGAACTGTGAGTCCTTTAAACTTGTTTTTTTTTTTTAAATAAATTACCGAGTCTTTTGTGTTTCTTCATAGCAGTATGAAAATGGACTAATACACTAGTGAAATAAATAAGAATAAAAAAAAAAACACCAACTCTTAAAGTATTATCTGTTTAACTAAAAGTAAAAAAGGGATATGACTAGGGCAAATTGAGGTTTCATTGTAGATTTTGGATTAAATTCTTGAAAGTCTCTCACAATTTTTAAGTAAATATTTTCTAAAAATATATTCAGTGGGTTTTGAATCATGGAATAATGGAATGTCAATGCCAGAAAATATGGTCGTCATTTATTCATCAATTAATCAATGATCAATTATATGATTTAGCATTGTGATGTGTCCAGGTTTCTAATAAAAAGAAGTCAAGTTCACAAAGGAATTATGTTATAAGTTGTCTATACTATATCCTTATTAATAGCCTAATGGAAGAGATGCATCCATCCCATCTAAAAGAAAAGTTTATTATCAAGTTTCTGACTATACAGAGATTCACAGACCTGGGAAAGGAATAACAGCCAGTTTATAGGTGTACATCGTAAAGATGATGGTAGGTCCCCAAGTGTTTGTAGGGTTTAGATGAGTGTGTGTGAAGGAGAAAAAGAAGATCACTTTAAATAGAAAATCCATGAAAGTATTCCAGAAGCATAAGCAGGGATAGCATATGAAAAGGACAAGAACTTTGATGAAACAGCAGTCAGTGAAACAACACAGGTGATGGATTGCCAAGGTCTGTATTTAGGGTTGGGTTATAATGGCTTAAATTCACACAAAAGAGTCTGCATATTATGCAACATACAATGAAGAATGAATGTTAGTTCTTACGTAGGACAAAGTCACAATGGAAGTCGTGTTGAGAATGACAATGTTGGCAGATTTTTCAGGATCTACCTAGTAGACATTCTATCCATGTTGAATGAATCTGTGAGATAAGTCAGATAATGAAGACTAAGTGCCAAGAGATTGTTGAAGATGTTTCAGTGGATGATAAAGCAGATTTGTATTATGGTAATAAGACATGGATTATTTAAAACGAAGAAACAAGTATAAATCTTTTTTTTTTTTTGAGATGGAGTTTATCTCTAGTTGCCCAGGCTGTTGTGCAATGGTGTGATCTCGGCTCACTGCAACCCCAGTCTCCCAGGTTCGAGCGATTCTCCTGCCTCAGCCTCCTAAGAAGATGGGATTACAGGCATGTGCCAGCACACATGGTTAATTTTGTATTTTTAGTGGAGACAGGGTGTCTCCACGTTGGTCAGGCTGGTCTCAAACTCCCGACTTCAGTTGTTCCATCTGCCTCGGCCTCCCAAAGTGCCGGGATTACAGGCATGAGCCACCGTGCCTGGCCATAAATCAATTTTTTTAAATACTTTTTAAATAATTTACAAATATTTCAGGGTCATTCACCAGACACATCTTAAAATAGTTGCCCAGCCTTTAAGAACTTATAACAATATAGAAATCTTATTTTTACTAAAATCTGAAAAGTCAACAAGTCGCAATGAAATAAATGATATCTGGCATAACTCTATTGCTTGACTTTGTATCTTCTATTGTAAGTCATATACTATTGTAGAAATTACATATGAAAATAACTTCCAATTACTTAAACAATAGATACTTACAATGTTTTGGGCCAGTTGATTGCCTCATATAAATAAAAGTTTGTGTACATTATCAACCGTAGAAGAGGTGCATTTATAGAGTTATTAATTGCTAAAATTTAGTTATATACTTTTGTCTGCTAATGTTAAAATTTTCCTAAGTAAATATTGGCACACAAGGAATAGCTAAATAAACTGTAAGCCTTGGACATAATTATGAATTATTTATAGGAATAATAATATCTAGTTCGAAAAAGATCAGAGCATTATAGCCAATAACATTTTTTTTGTTTTTAGTAGAGATGGGAGTCTTGCCATGTTGACAATGACTGGTCTTGAAATTCTGTCCTCAAGTAATCTTCCTGCCTTGGCCTCCCAAAGTACTGGGATTATAGGTGTGAGTCACTGCACCTAGCCTCTACCTTTTTTACACAAGATTTACTTTTCAATCTACTGCAATTTAAATTATCTTCTGAACTCTTTTGAAAGTTTTTGACATCACAAATAAAATATTTACCTAATCCAATATGCATATTTTCAGAGATGACAATTTATCATGTCAAAATCTGCTCCCCCTTCCTGTGCTCCTTATCTCACTTAATGGCACCACCATCCACTCTTTTGCCTGGGCCAAAGACATCTGGAGTAATTATCGGTTGCTTGCTGTTCTTTCAAACCAGTCATCCATTTCTGTCAATTATTCTTACGTATCTTTCAGACCTCTTCCTTCCTCTTTATCTTCATTACCACTGAAATCACCTTTGCGAAAATAAGAGTGAGAAAATTATAACAGTGAAAGAAATCTGACCTAGCCAACTCCATCTTGCCTTTAGCCTCCAAATTGCCTTTGGCCATTCCTGGGCAATAGCCAAGCAAACTTTGGAAGGAAGTTAGTCTAAATAATAGCTCTTTCCAAAACTAAACCACCTTTGTAAAACTAATGAAAGATCACCAGATTAGGAGGGTGAGAAGGGCCTGATATCTGCCCAAGATACAGGCATAATAAAATGATTACCAGCCATTATTCTGGAGGTCACAAGATTTGCAAATTCTCTAATTCCTTCTGTAAATAACATTACTACTGTAGAACCTAAGACTGACCTTTTGTGATGTGTTTTCAGGCTTTTGCGTTTCTGACCAGATGGTCCCAAGAGGGCCAGTGACATCTCTGTGACACTCACCCTGAAGGGACTCAGCACTCAACGACCATTTCCACACCACTATGATTGCATTTTCAACCAATCAGCAGGACTCATACCCTAGCCCTCTGCCTGCCAAACTATCTTAGAAAAACTCTAGCCTCCAAATTTTTGGAAAGGCTGATCTGAGTAATAATAAAACTCTGGTCTCCCTTTTAGCCAGCTCTACATGTATTAAACTTTCTTTATTGCCAATTCCCCTGTCTTGTTAAATCAGCTCTATCCAGGCAGCTGGTGAGAAGAATCCATTCGGCAGTTACACCACTGCCCAAGTTTGGGTAGTAATGATTATTCACTACACAATTTTAAAAGCCTTGCTATGTGATTTTTTACTTTCTTTATTTCCAAATCTAAGCTCCATACACAGTTCTCTCCCATATAGAAAATTCCTCATTGGCTTCCTATCACCTACCACACTGACTTTCACTTATTCTATTTTACCATGTGTAAAACATTCATTTCACAACCACTCCTTCTCTCTTGTTCTCTTATCTATAGGCACTCCACCCAAAACTGAAATAACATTTTGAAAATATATTAATTGTGATTCATCCTGGTATGTAATATTCCATTTTATGGTATTGTATTTTATTTCAGAAAATATTAGTTGTACTCATTAAAGTGATCAGTTATTTAATCTAGAAAACACTGGTCAATGGAATAGATGTCAAACACATTATATTGTTGAATAAGGCCACCTGAGTTACATTCCTTCCTATTCTGCCTCTGTCCAAGTTGGTTCACTCTGGTCTCCTATGTCTAAGTACAATGTAAGTTGGCATTGTGATGCTAGTTGAATTGTATGACCCTATTGCATGTAGATAGATTTTACCTAAAATATGTTCATTGCAATGTTCTATCCAATATCAGTTAAAAATGAAAAGAATATACATATTTGCTATTAATAAATTGGTTTATGAAAAGGTTAGGTACATCTGCAGCTTGAATAATAAAGTTGTTAAAAAATCAAGTTTAGTAAATTTAATGACATGGGATGCTATTAGTAATGTACTTCTAAGTGAAAAAAATCTAAGTCTAGGAAACATTAGTTTCATAAGTAATTTTGCATATAATGAAGACAAATGTTGCTTCTTTTTGTATTTGGTTATTTTAATCATTTGAAGTCACTAGGAACAAGCTACACAAATACCCAAGCCTTGTCATGGAAATTAGTTATTTCTATATTAAATTTTCATTTGTAACACAAAAGAAGAGATGAATCATTAAATAAAAAACTAAAAGCAGAGGCTCTTTAGGCTAATTGTAGTTAACTTCATTCAAATAGAGTAGCTGGAGGCAGGCTCAGTGGTAGGTTAGTATCATATACTGCATCAGTTACTGTGCAAGCCTTCCCAGCAAGTATCATTCACAGTAATGCAGATCTGTATCAAAATTATATGCCTTGTAATCAGAAGCATTAGTATTACTGAAGTCTCCACGTTGTCTTTAAGTAACACATTTGTGTAACAAAAGGAAAACGGATGTGCAGATGTACAGATCTTTGAAGAATCACAACTAAAGAGCCCAAGGGAGAAAAGGCAGATACCATTTATATTTTCTCTTTTCTTCTTCACTCACTAATTTCTACCTAAAATTAATGTATTCTGTTTTAATGGTTAATATAGACCTAAAAGAAAATTACTTGATTACTGATGAGAATTGTATTAAAACGACCTAAGATTACTATTCTCCTTTTTTTTTTTTTTGAGACCGAGTTTCACTCTTGTTGCCAGGCTGGAGTGCAGTGGCACAATCTCGGATCACTGCAACCTCTGTCTCCAGGTTCAAGCGATTCTCCTGCCTCAGCCTCCGGAGTAGCTGGGTCTACAGGAACGCACCGCCACACCCAGCTAATTTTTGTATTTTTAGTAGAGACGGGGTTTCACTATGTTGGCCAGGAGGGTCTAGATCTCTTGACCTAGTGATACACCTACCTCAGCCTCCCAAAGTGCTGGGATTACAGGCATGAGCTACTGCACCCGGCCTATTCTCCTATTATTAACAAACATATACCCATGACCATTAACTTACTCAAATATTCAAAATTTATCTTATTCTTGGTCCCCTAACAAAGTAAAACAAAAATTATCCTTGGAATATTTATCCATATTTTCATAGTTTTTATATATATGGGTGTGCCTCTTACACTCATTTTATAAGATCCTTCCCTGCTCAGATGGCACATCCTGTAAAACAACTGTGGGAAGGATTTAGTTTAAAATAGAGGATAGGTATAATGAAGCACTATGAGTCTGGCAGAAAGCCAAGGAGCAAGACAGGAAAATGTTCAATTTGACTTTGTCCTTGATATGCCATGGAACTGGAGCATGTAGAAAATGTTACTAACTGAAAGACCAAAGTCATCTTAATGCAAGTTCTTATCAAAAATCCAAGCTGCTTTGTTGTTCATATTTTAATCATTCAAAGCAAAGCCTTTTTATTTTTTCTGAAAGTTTCAAAAGTGACCACACATTTTATAGAAATGTTTTTCAAACTTCCCATTCTTTGCACCACAAATGACTAAGTATATTTTAACAAACTGATGAAAAGAATGGGTTAAAAAAATTGCTTATTTGTGCCATAAAAATCACTTTAGAATTATTTTAAAAGAAAGTTGCAAGAAGTTAGCTATAATACTTGACAAAAAGCCAAATAATTTCTTAATTTTCCCCATCTTTTTTTTTACTTGCAATTCTATGTTTATTGCAGCACTGTTCACAATAACAAAGATATAAAATGAACCTAAGTGCCCTTCAATAGATAAATGAAAATGTGGTATATATACACAATGGAATATATACACAATGGAATATAGGAAAATGTGGTATATATACACAATGGAATGCTATCTATCCACAATAAAACAATGAAATTCTGTCATTTTCAGCAACATGTATAGAACTGGAGGTTATTGTGTTAAGTGAAATCAGCAGAAACAGAAAGACAAATATTTAATATTCTTATTATATGTGAGAGTGAAGAAAGTTCATCTCATGAAGATAGAGGGCAGAGTAAAAGATACCAGAGACAGGGAAGAATGTGGGTTGGGAGGGAATTATGAGAGGTAGGAGGGAATTAAGAGAGGTTGGATAATGGGTAGAAACATAAAGTTAGATAGAAGAAGTACATTTTAAAGTTAAATAGCAGAGTAGGGAGACTATAGTAAACAAGAAAGTGTTGTATATTTCAAAGACTTGAAATGTGTTCAACACATATACATGGTAAATACTCAAGGTGATGGATACCCTAAATGCCCCGCCTTGAACCATTACACATTCTATGCATATAACAAAAAAAATCACATGTATCAACTATGTATGTATAAATGTTATATATCAATAAAAAATAGTGTGGCTACACTTCAAGTGGCCTGACTTGGTTTTATGACCACCATAGATGTTAGTAATTGCAACTTTGGAAAAAAGTTTTAGTATTATTTCCCTGGAAGACCAAGTCTGAAGCAAATATTTTAGGGTGCTTGCAAACCCAGAAAAGTAATAGTGAAGGAAAAGGTAGCATGGGAGGAAAGAAAGAAAAGCAAATGGCCAAATTGGCCAGAGCATCATCATAAAGTACAGCTGATTTCTTGTCAAGCAGCATTTCTCAAACAAGACTTTATGAAAACCTAGGACCTCAGAATAATTACTAGAAGTGGAAGAGAATTTATTCACCAGCTCCTTTCCATCTCCTATCTCTCATAAGTCAACATTTACCCCGTTGAATATTAACTCTCCCCACTTTTCCAGGTTTTATTCCCTGGCCTCTGAAGGCAGCTCCTGGAAAAGCTGGATCAGTGCAAGAGTAGCAGCAGCATTCATCACACATGCTGTAAACTGCACAGTGAGTCAGCGAGGAAAATCTGGCCAGTGGCACTATTTATTTGCTGGCTGGAAGCTGAAAATGTCATTAATCTGATAAGGTGGGCTATATCATGGGTTCTGAGAAGGTCATATGATGTCTTGAACCTTAGTAGTAAGTAAGCATGGAATGGATGGCATAAATGAGGTGTGCAATGATAGTCATGAGACTATCTGACTGGACTCTGAGCAATATGGGGACAGGTTGCCGCATCAGACTCAGTTGAAGAAAATATGAGTGCTACAATGATATAACGTATGCCACGATGGTGCTGACAGAGCACTATGAGCTTCTCTCCAGCAAACAGCAAAGTCGTCATCCTATGGCCTATAAGATTGTGATCAGTTCAGACCTTCCTGGAATGCCAATCAGTTACCTTGAGCCAAAATCTATGGTCATGGGAGTGTATGCATGCATGTAGACTAGGACCTGTATATTGGGGTATTATCATTGTAGCTTGGCTCACATGTCTGTTTTTTATTAATTAATATAGCTAAGGCTATTGACCATTTAAGGAGAGGGGCATTTACAAAGATCCACATATGGAGGACATAGTAGGTGAGAGATGGGAGTTGGAGGAAAGCATGATGGGAAATGGAGAAATAGAGAAGAGGACAACAAAAATAATGAACATGAAGACTTTGAGGAATAAAGAGAGAGATGTAAAAGAAGAGATAGAAATGGAGGAGGGAGCCAAAAAATGTACACACACACACACACACACACACACACACACACAAATATGCACAAAAGGGAACAGAGAGACATATGGAGGGAAGAATGAGTGAAAAGGACAGGAAGGAGGCAGAGGTAGATAATGAGACGATCAATAGCACAAGAGAAAGAAAAGATGTGTTGGTATGCTGATCACTGCTCAGATGATTGTATGTTCCCCTAGTTTCTTTGTTTTGTTTTGTTTTTGTTTTTTGTTTGTTTGTTTTTTTATACTCTAAGTTCTAGGGTACATGTGCACAACATGCAAGTTCGTTACATATGTATACATGTGCCATGTTGGTGTGCTGCACCCATTAACTCGTCATTTACATTAGGTATATCTCCTAATGCCGTCTCTCCCCCCTCCCCCCACCCCACGACAGGCTCTGGTGTGTGATGTTCCCCTTCCTGTGTCCAGGTGTTCTCATTGTTCAATTCCCACCTATGAGTGAGAACATGTGGTGTTTGGTTTTTTGTCCTTGCGATAGTTTGCTGAGAATGATGGTTTCCAGCTTCATCCATGTCCCTACAAAGGACATGAACTCATCCTTTTTTGTGGCTGCATAGTATTCCATGGTGTATATGTGCCACATTTTCTTAATCCAGTCTATCATTGATGGACGTTTGGGTTGGTTCCAAGTCTTTGCTATTGTGAATAGTGCCACAATAAACATATGTGTGCCTGTGTCTTTATACCAGCATGATTTATAATCCTTTATTTGCAAGGTTTTTCAGTTTTCTCTTCATATTTTTATGACTCTTTCATTGTAAAACTAAATTATTAGTATTCTACTCTGAGTTCATTCTTAAATCAATTTCCTATATATTCTTCCTTATTGTAATCATCTACCTTCACTTCCAAATAGGCTCACAAATATTTCAATGAACACCACTATTGCTGTCCGATCTATTTTCCTTCAATTATTCAGATTGTCACTGGCAGCAAATCCATAGGGGTCTGCAGCAACTTCAATTCTTGTCTCCTCAGAAAAAAATAATTTGACTGAGGGGCAGAAAGCAGAAGGAGAGATCAAGGCAACTTTTAGAGCATGAGTGAAAGTTTAAAAACAAACTTTAGAGTAGGACTGAAAAGAAGTAAAGTACACTTGGAAGAAGGACAAGTGGGTGACTTGTGCACAGTTTGACCCTTGACTTAGGGTTTTATATGTTGGTATGCTTCTGAGGTCTTGTGTCCCTTCTTGCCTGATTCTTCCCTTGAGGTGGGCTATCCACATACACAGTGGCCTATTAGCACTTGGGAGGGGCCACATGCACAATTTGTTTACTGGAGTTCTGTGCATACTCACTTGAAGCGTTCTTCCCTTATCAGTTACCATTCCTAGAGGAAGATCATAGACCAGTTAAACTTCAACCTTTTGCCTCTTAGTGCACATGCTTGAGCCAACTTGCCCAATTCCTGAGCTCTTACTGGGAAACTGCTGATAAAGTTTCAGCTTTTTTTAATCTATTGGGAGACTGCCTTTCCCTGGCACCAGCTGGGACTAATTATTACTTTAGAGAGACAGTTTAACAACTTCCTGACCATCACCAAATGGTCCACTGACATTCCTGGTGTGTGTGTGGCTGGTGAGGTGGAGGGGTGGTTTTGGGAGGAGCCTTCTCTTGCTCTCTTCTCATGCCTATCTACCTATTGTAACAAAATGTTAGTTTGTTTTCTCTTCTACCACAATAATGCTGCCTAACAAACAATTGAAAAACTTTGTGGTTTAAATATGAAGTCTTTGTGCTGGATGGGAGACTGTTCTGGCCTGAACCAGGCTAGCTGACCTTGGTTCAGCTTGTTCATGTGTTTGCTGGCAATTGGTTGATCAACTAGAGGCCAAAAATAAAGAATGCCCTTGCCTGTGTGGGTTTCCTTCACATGGCAGCAGGCTAGACCACATCTCTTCAAATGGTATCACAATGGGAAAAGAGAGAAAGGGAGAGAGAGAAAGATGATGAGACATGTACACAGCCATTCATTTGAGGATAAGGGTCAAAACTGCTTCACTGTTAATTAGCAGACTTTCTATTGGAAAGACAAGTCACAGGCCATCATATTCACTAGAAGAAAAGAAATAATAGTCTCTACCTCTGAATGGGAGGAGCTGAAAAGTTCCATTGCAAAATGCACGAATATTGGAAGGACTGAAAGATTGTGATGATATCTGGATTCTATCATAATCTTTGTCAATCTCATACTCAAAAAATTTTTACATATTTAATATCCAAAAACTGCTTCTATCTGGCCTAAGCTTTATTTTTTTAAATCTTTTCTGTTTCTCCTCAATGTGTTTCTCCTCCCTGAGTCAGAGCATCTATTCACTCTGACATGAATATGCCTTCCATTTTGGTTCTGTGCTCTTACCCATATCCTCTAACTTAAATGCTTTTTTTCTTTTTTATACTTACCCAAATTCTATTTTTATTATTCAACTTTATTTCTATTAAACTTTTATTTTTATTAAAGCCTCAAATGTTTTCTGATTACTCCAATGCATATTGCTATTTTTATTTTTGAACTCCTACAGACAAACATGAGGTCTACTTAATTTCAGCCCTTGGTTGCATAGTTGTTTATGTCATATACTGCTCTTTAATGAGTGTTAGTTTAGTCTACCCAAAAAGAGTACAAATGTGTATCCCTCACAGCTTAAAAATCACTTCTAATTATATAATAGGTATGTTATGGGTTGAGTTGTATCCTACAAAAATTCACACATCCAAGTCTTAATCCCAGTATCTCATATGTATTTTATTTGGACACAAGGTCTTTAAAGAGATAATCAAGTTAAAACAAAGTAATAATTGTGAGCCCTAATCCATTATGACTGAAGTCCTTATGAAAACGAACTTTGGACACAGAGGCAGATACACATAGAGGGAAAACTATGTGAAGAGACACAGGAAGAAGACATTCATTTACAAACCAGGAGAGAGGCCTGGAACAGATCCTCCTCCCACAGCTCTCAGAATTAACTAAGCCTGTCTATATCTTGATTGTCAACTTCCACCTTCTAGAAGTGTGAGAACACAAGTTTCTGTTGTATAAGTGCCTCAGTTTGTGGTACTTTGTTACAGCAGGCCTAGAAAACTAGGTATTAAGTAAATATTGTTTGAGTAGATAAAAGACACATTAGTATTAAGCAATAACCCTACATTCTTAGAAAAGAGAGAATTTTATTAAATTGCTAGGAACTTAGAATTTTTGGATCTCACATTCCAAATGCATAACACGAGATTTTGCTTTCAGTGTGTATCACTCAAAATTAAGCTAGTAACAGGTAAACTAGTTATGTTCCCTATTGTTATTTCTTGGATATGAGGAGAGGAAACACATGCAGCAGGAAAGAAAAAGGTGACTAACAATTACTGAATTTCGAGAGTAAAGTGGATTGTTTTGCTCTGTGCAACTATAAAATGGTGATTGACGAACAGGTGCTAAATGTTAGTGAAGTATATGAGATTAAAAATAAGAGTAAGAGTGTACAAAAGTGTATGGATGCAGCTAAGACATATGTTCTTTTACTTCTTTTTTTGGATATCCAGTGGTGAATGAGACAGACCTATTCCTCACCTTTGAGACTTCAAAGATAAGCCAGATGTAGGAACAAAACGGCTGATTAGAAGCAGCTGCAGTGCACAGCACTCACAAAGAGAAATGAAAAGGGGTGAGTGAATTCAGCACCTTCAATGGAAATATCTATGTTCTTGCATTTGGAATAACTAGGTGAACAACTTGACCCATGGAGAATAAAGAAAAGGAGGGGGGTGACAAACCACCCAGGAGTGGCACAGAGCCCAAGGAACTGCCACCCCAAGCCAAGGGAAGTGGTGAGTGATAGTGTGACCCCACTCTGTTACAAAGTAACAAGCTAACCTCATGATGACAGGATCAAATTCACACATAACAATACTAACCTTAAGTGTAAATGGGCTAAATCCCCCAATTAAAAGACAGAGAATGGCAAGCTGAATAGAGCACCAAGACCCATCGATGTGCTGTCTTCAAGAAACCAATCACACATGCAAAGACACACATAGGCTGAAAATAAGGGAATAGAGGAAAATTTTCCAAGCAATTGAAAAACAGAAAAATGCAAGGATTGCAATCCTAGTTTCTGAAATAACAGACTTTAAACCACCAAAGATGAAAATAAAGACAAACAAGGGCGTTAAATAATGGTAAAGGGTTTAATTCCACAAGACGACCTAAATATCCTAAACTTAAATACACCCAACAGAGAAGCACCCAGATGCATGAAGGAAGTTCTTAGAGACCTACAAAGAGACTTAGACCCCCACACAAGAATAGTGGGAGATTTTAACACCCCACTGTCAATATTAGATAATTAAGACAGAAAATTAACAAAGATATTTAGGACTTGAACTCAGCTCTGGATCAAGTGGACCTGACAGATATCTGCAGAACTCTCTACCCCCAAAACAGCAAAATATACATTCTTCTCATTGACACATGTAACTTACTGTAAAATTGATCACATAACTATAAGTAAAACACCCTGAGCAAATGCAAAAGAACTGAAATAATAACAAGCAGTCTCTCAGACCACAGAGCAATCAAATTAGAACTCAAGATTAAGAAATTCACTCAAAACCACACAATTATCTGGAAATCGAGCAACCTGCTCCTGAATGACTTTTGGATAAACAATAAAATTAAGGCAGAAATCAAGAAGTTCTTTGAAACTAATGAGAATAAAGATACAATGTAACAGAACCTCTGGGACGCAGCAAAGACAGTGTTAAGGAGGAAATCTATAGAACTAAATGCCCACATCAAAAAGCTAGAAAGATCTCAAGTTAACAACCTAACATCACAACTAAAAGAACTAGAGAACCAAGAACAAACAAATCCCAAAGCTAGCAGAAGACAAGAAATAACCAAAATCAGAGCTGAACTGAAGCAGATAGAGACATGGAAAATCATTAAAAAAAATCAATGAATATAGAAGTAGTTTTTTTGAAAAAAATAATAAAATTGATAGATTGATAGCTAGACTAATGAAGAAAAGAAAGAAGAGTCAAGTAAACACAATCAGAAATAAGAGGGATATCACCATCGACCCCACAGAAATACAAACAACCATCAGAGAATACTATAAACACCTCTATCAACACAAACTAGAAAATCTAGAAGAAATGGATAAATTTCTGGACACGTACCCTCCCTCCCACAGCTGAACCAAGAAGAGGTTGAATCCCTGAATATACCAATACAAGTTCTGAGATTGTGGCAGTAATAAATAGTCTACCAAGCAAAAAAGTCCCAGGATAAGATAAGACAGATTTACAGTTGAATTCTGTGTCTGGAATTGGTGGGTTCTTGGTCTCACTGACTTCAAGAATGAAGCAGCGGACCCTTGCAGTGAGTGTTACAGTTCTTAAAGATGGTGTGTCCAGAGTGTGTTCCTTCTGATGTTCGGATGTGTTCAGAGTTTCTTCCTTCCAGTGGGTTCGTGGTCTCACTGCCTTCAGGAGTGAAGGTGCAGACCTTCATGGTGAGTGTTATAGCTCTTAAGGCGGCATGTCGGAAGCTGTTCATTCCTCCCATTAGGAGTTGTTCATCCGTCCCGGTGGGCTTGTGGTCTTGCTGGCTTCAGGAGTGAAGCTGCAGAACTTCATGGTGAGTGTTTTAGCTCTTAAGGCGGCACGTCGGAAGATGTTCATTCCTCCCATCCGGAGTTGTTCGTCCCTCCCGGTGGGCTTGCGGTCTTGCTGGCTTCAGGAGTGAAGCTGCAGACCTTCGTGGTGAGTGTTACAGCTCATAAAGGCGGTGCAGACCAAAAGAGTGAACAGCAGCAGATTTACTGTGAAGAGTGAAAGAACAAAGCTTCCACAGAGTGTAAGAGTACCCGAGCAGGTCTCCACTGCTGGCTGGGGCAGCCTCCTTTTTTTCCCTTATCTGGCCCCACCCACATCCTGCTGATGGGTCCATTTTACAGAGAGCTGATTGGTCCATTTTGACAGGGTGCTGATTGGTGTGTTTACAATCCCTGAGCTAGACGCAGAGTGCTGATTGGTGTATTTACAATCCTCCAGCTAGACGTAAAAGTTCTCCAAGTCCCCACTAGATTAGCTAGACACAGAGCACTGATTGGTGGGTATACAAACCTTTAGCTAGTCACAGAGTACTGATTGGTGCAATCCCTGAGCTAGACACAGAGCACTGATTGGTGTGTTTACAAACCTCTAGCTAGACATAAAAGTTCTCCATGTCCCCACATCACTCAGGAGCCCAGCTGGCTTCACCTAGTAGATCCTGCATGCTGTGGGGGGGGCTGAGCTGCCCGCCAGTCCCGCACCGCGCGTCCACACTCCTCAGCCTTGGGCAGTTCATGGGACCGGGCGCCCTGGAGCAGGGGGCGGCGCCCATGGGGGAGGCTCGGTCAGCGCCGGAGCCCATGAAGGGTGGGGGGAGCTCGAGCATGGCGGGCTGCAGGTCCTGAGCCCTGCCCCATGGAGGGGTGGCTGAGGCCCCGCGAGAATTCCAGCGCTGCGCGGGCGGGCCGGCAGTGCTGAGTGACCCGGCGCACCCTCTACAGCTGCTGGCCCAGGTGCTAAGCCGGTCACTGCCCGGGGCCGTTGGCGTCAGCCGGCTGCTCCGAGTGCGGGGCCCGCTGAGCCCGTGACCACCCGGAACTGGCGCTGGCCCGAGCGCTGCGCGCAGCCCCGGTTCCTGCCTGCGTCTCTCCCGCCACACCTCCCCGCAAGCAGAGGGAGCAGGTTCCGACCTAGGCCTGCCCAGAGAGTGGCCCCCTCAGCGCAGTGGCGGGCTGAAGAGCTCCTTGAGCATGGCCAGAGTGAACGCCCATGCCGAGGAGGCGCTGAGAGCGAGGGAGGGCTGCTAGCACGTTGTCACCTCTCAGAAGGACATGAGGTAATTTATCTCAGTGGCTCTAACGTTCATTAGTAGCCCAGGAGGGTGTCTGTGGGTAAATGATCTTTGAGACCCCCAAGTTATGTAGAAAATTTCCATCTGAATGGCAGTGAGAGAGAGAAAGTGCATGAAGAAAGGGAACATAATGATTACATTATGAATCTAGTGGAAAAAATCTTGGCAGACAAAAAGTCTGAGTAGAATTTCCTTTTTTTTTTTTTTTGGAGTATTGCTGTGAGAATGTTTTCCTCTTCCTCTCACCACACCAAAAAGTTCTGTAGTGTAGTTCTGAAACATTCTGTTAAACAGACTGCAGCTCCTGCAGGCTGCTGCCCAACCTGGCCTGACACATTAAGAACAAGATATAAAATAGTAAGACATGCCTTAGAGACTTGCTTAAAGTTCTGCAGTGAGAAGCACAGATCTGTCCACTAAAATTGAAAACCCAAAGCAGTACTTCAGAGATAAAACAATACCAGAAAGAGAAACAAGCTATCATCAACAGAACAATTTAAAACATCTGCTGACGATTTAGTCTCACAACTCAACTTTGGCAGAAGAAAATTCAATATTGTTCAATGAAATAAAGTATTGAGGGAAATAAAATCCCAGTGCCTAATATAACAATAGTATTAATGTCTGCAGATTCTGTGTGACAGATGCATTCAGCTGCCACTGCAGAGGCAGCTGCACAGCAATATACCAACTTGAGGCATAATAAACTATTCAGTATAGACAGACTCATTCCCAAGACAGAGTGATTTGGGCAGATATCCCATGTCCTACTCTTTGAGGGAGTCCTGCCCTACTTCCAGCAGTCAGCTGGACAATGATTATTTGAGCCAGGGGGAGCTGTTTGCCAGATGGAGCTGAAAAACTACATGAGACATGATTCCACCATAAGTTGGCCTAAATTGTTCTGATTTCCAAAGCCGCTAAGGGATATTACTATGAGCCACGGGAGAATTATTTGCATGAAAACCCCTAGAACCCTTTGTAGAAATCATTAAAGAGATTGTAGTGTAATAGAAGTCTTTAATTGGTGACCAAAGAGCCAAATCTGGCACTCAGACCTATGTTGTGTGGTCACATACACCTTTTATTTTTTTAACTTTTTAATTAGATGCTAACCTCTAAAAGCCTGAATTTCTGGCTTCTCTTGAAAATTTGGAGAATCTGATAAAATGAAAAGTGCCCACCGCATCTGTTAGATAGGGGCATGCATTCTCTAATTTGCTGTGTCCTCTTGCACTCGCTGTTGTTTTGCTTATATTTGGTTTGCTCCAGTTTCATTGGTCCTTGTAGGCATTTGAGCCCTAAAACAGAGGACAAATATTTTTAACAAAAGCAGCAAAAGAGGATAAATATTAAGAAATATTGATCAGAGAAGAAATTTGTTTTCCAAGAGAAAAGCAGAAATTATGATATATTAATAAATCCAGTAGAAATTGGGCAGATCAGCCAGTTATTGTGGAAACGGAGTCAGATCTCATGAGAAGTAATTGAAATAACAAAAAAGGTAAAACAGGCTATATTATGGGATGGCTTACACTCTTTCAACCAGAATAGCGAAGGCAGTCACGAACCAAGTGAAGATGCTGTCAAAGTAAAATCTTTATCAAAGCTCGCCTGTATTTAGGATCTCCTCTCTGGTTTGATCTTATACAATGGCATCATAAAGAAAACATATTTTGCAAATGAAGTCATTAATAATTTGAGGATGGCTCATCCCTGGTTGAGATAGCTCCACATTGAATATCTGAAGAGGAATGTGGAAAGAATTTGTGTCAGAGGCAAAGAACAACATCATGAAGAACATCTGACTTACATGCCAAAGAGGTAACCTGAGCCTCGATGCTTCAGATGGCTTCATGGCACCGCTGTGATCTTGTCAAACTCAAAAAATTACTGATGTTTATAAAGAAACCTCTGAAATCTGGAGCTCAGCCCTGAAATAAAGCAGAGAGATGCTCACTCTCCTGGGTTCCTGTGTAAGGGTTTGAAGAATGTAGAGACAACTTCTCAGACTACTCTCTCTGTCCTTACCATCATCCTGGAGGGCTGGGCTGTCCAAGAACATAAGAACACAGACAACAGCATAGTATATAAACTGACTGCTCCTAGACTCTGAAACACTGAGCTTCAAGGGCTCTGAGGATTGTGCCCTTGGACTGGAACCATGCCCCACACAACCACCTGTGCTGATCTAGAAAGGATGTTACATTCAATTCACTACATTTTATTTTTTACTAAATCCCCTTTAAAGATTTATTGAACGTGTTGGAGAGGAAGTTAGATAAACAAGAAAGTCTTTTAAAACTCTTCTGAAAAGTCAAAAGAAAAAGGCAGATCAGTCAAGTGTGGGGCCTTACTACAGGGATGGGGTTTGGCTTCCCCCACCAAGTCTCCATTAATACCACAGTGGGAGTGACCTGATTACTCCTGGGCAAGGGTAAAAGTCCTGACTTCCTAATGGGCCTCTGCCACCACTCCAGTAGAGACAAGGGGATGCCTTGTTACTTTCCTGCCAATTAGGGGCAGAAGTTTAGGCTTCCCATTGGTTTCTATTGATAACACAGGGAAGAGCTCACTGCCAACAGTGGAAATGAAAGTCCCAGCATCTTCAGTGGCTATGTCTGCTATCATCCTTGCAGGGATGTAGGGAGCTTTGTTACAGCCTCACAAGGATGGAAGTGTGTGATCCTCACTGAGTCTTTCTTGATGTCAATAAGGTGACACCACCTGTTTTCAGTTGGAGTAGTGCAGTTACTATGTAAAAATTTTTGGCCTTGCTAGGCTCCTCCTTTTCTGGCCCTGTACGTAGAGCGAATAAACTTTTCTTTGGACTTTTTATGTCCATGTCTGTTGGCATTTCTGGGTTGCCAGCTTCTTCAACTCCAAATTTGGAATATATGAGGCAGAAAGAAAACCCAAGTGTTACAGAACAAATAGTGTCTCCCAAATAGTTATGTCCACTTGGAACCTCAGAATGTGCTTTTATTTGGAAATATTGTCTTTGCAGATGAATTCAAGTTAAGTTGAGTTTATACATGATTAAGGTGGACTCTTATCCAATATGGCTGGAGTCCTTACAAGAAGAGAGAATACAGAGGTACAAAAATACAGAGATTGTAAAGGGAGAAATAAAACCATTCCTATTTGCAGATAAGATGGTTGTCTGTGTAGAAATTCCAAAGGCATCTACAAAAATAAAAAGTAAAAAATGTCAAACTAATAAATGCATTCAACATGGTTGAAGGATGCAAGATTAACATAACAGCAATCTATTGCTGTATACTAGCAATAAACACATAGACATCAGAATTGAAAATACAGTACCATTTATAACTGCTAAAAATAAAATATTCATGTGTAAACATAACAAAACCTGTACAGGACTTGTAAGCTGAAAACTACACAACACTGATGAAAAAAAATCAAAGGTTATTTATAAAAATGAAGAGAAATACTGTAGTCATGTATTGAAGTATCAATAAAGTTCTCAATTCTCAAAAATTGATATATAAGTTTAATTGAGTTCCTGTAAAAATCCAAGCAAGATTTTTTGCAGGTGTGTACAAGATCACTCTAAAATGTGTATTGAAAGCCAAAGCCACTAGAATAGCTAAAATAATTTTGAAAAAAATAAGAATAAAGTGGGACAACTGCTCTTTCTGATTGCAAGACATTTTTCACTATAGTAATCAACACTGTGTGTGGTATTGGGAGACTAGACAAATAGATCAATGGAAAAGAATAGAGAACTCAGAAATAGACACAAATTTGCCCAATAAATTTCTGATAAAGGCACAAAAGTAATCCAATGGAGGAAGATAGCCTTTTCAGCATATGATGCTGAAACAATTGCAAATAAATAAATAAAACTTGTGCTACATCTCATATCTTATACAAAATTAACTCCTCCTGGATGATTGACTAAAATATGAAATGTAAAACTGTAAAACTTAAGAAAAAAGAAAGGAACTTATCTTTATATTTATGTTTTCATTTTTTAAAATTTTAATTTTGGTGGGTATATAGTAGGCTTCTATATCTATGAAATACCTGAAAGCTTTGATTACAAGCATACAATGCATAATAATCACATCATGTAAAAAGGGGGTATCCATCCCCTCCAAGCATTTATCTTTTGTGTTACAAATAATCCAATTATACTCTTTTACTTATTTTAAAACCAATAATTAAATTATTGTTGACTATGGTCACCCTAATGTGATATTAAATACTAGGTCTTATTCATTCTTTTTAACTATTTTTTTTTCTATCTGTTACCATCTCCACCACCCCATCATCACCTCACTATTCTTCCTAGTCTCTGATAACCATCTTTATACTCTCTATAAGTTCAATTGTTTTGAATTTTAGATCCCACAAATAAGTGATAACATGCAATGTTTGTCTTTCTGTGCCTGGCTTATTTTACTTAGCATAATGACCTCCAGTTCCAATCATCTTGTTGCAAATGACGGGATTTCAATCATTTTTATGGCTGAACAGTATTCCATTGTGTATAAGTACTACAATTTCTTTATCCCTTTATCTGTGATGGACACCTAGGTTGCTTCCAAATCTTAGCTATTGTGAACAGTGCTACAACAAACATGGAAGTGCAGATGTCTGTTCAAGATACTGGTTTCCTTTCTTTTTGGTGTAAGCAAAGCAGTGAAATTGCTGGATCCTATGGTAGTCCTATTTTTAGATTTTTTTTTGAGGAACCTCCAAACTGTTCTCCATAGTGGTAGTACTAATTTACATTCCCACCAACAGTGTTTGAGGGTTCCTTTTTCCCCACATCTTTGCCAGCATTTGTTGCCTGTCTTTTGGATATAAGCCATTTTAACTGGAATAAGATGATATCTCATTGTTTTGATTTACATTTCTCTGATGATCAGTGATGTTGTATGTCTTTTCATATGCTTGTTTGTCATTTGTATGTCTTCTTTTGAGAAATACATATTTAAATATTTTACTGATTTTTAAAATCTATTAAATTTTCTGTATGGAGTTTGAGCTCCTTATATATTTGGTTTATTAATCCCTTGTGAGATGGGTAGTTTGCAAATATTTTATCTCCTTCCGTGGGTTGTCTCATCACTTTGTTGACTGTTTCTCCTTGCTGTACAGAGTCTTCTTTAACTTGATGTGATCCCATTTGTCCATTTTTGCTTTGGTTACCTGTGCTTGTGAGGTACTGGGCAAGAAATGTTTGCCCAGGACAATGTCCTGGAGAGTTTCCCCCATGTATTCTGATAGTAGTTATACAGTTTGGGTTCTTAGATTTAAGCCTTTTATCCATTTTAATTTGATTTTTGCATACAGAAAGAGGTAGAGTTCTAGTTTCATTCTTCTACATAGAAATATTCAGTTTTCCCAGTACCATTTATTAAAGAGACTGTATTTTTTCCATTGTATGTACATTGTTGGAAACTTTGTTGAAGATGAGTTAACTGTAGGCATGTGGATTTGTTTCTGGATTCTCTATTCTTTTGGTTTATGTGTCTGTTTTTATGCCAGTACCATACTGTTTTGGTTACTATAGCTCTGTAGTATAATTTGAAGTCAGGTAATGTGATACCTATAGTTTTCTTTTTCTGTGTGCTTAGAAGACTTTTGTCTATTTTGGGTCTTTAGTGTTTCCATATAAATTTTAGAATTTTTTTTTCTGTTTCTGTGAAGAATATCACTGGCATTTTGAGAGGGACTGCACTGAATCTGTAGAATGCTTTGGATAGCATGAACATTTTAATAATATTGATTCTTGAAATCCATAAACATGGAATATCTTTTTATTTTTTGGTGTCCTTTTCAATTTCTTTCATCAATGTTTTATAGTTTTTATTATAGGGATCTTTTACTTTTTTGGTTAATTACTAAGTATTTAATTTTATATGTGGCTATTGTGAATGGGATTGCTTTTTTTATTTCTTTTCAAGATTGTTCACTATTGGCTTATAGAAATGCAACTGATTTTTGGAATGTTGATTTTGTATCCCACAACTACTCAACTTGTTTATTAGTTCTAACAGTTCTTTTATGGAGTCAAGGTTTTTCCAAATATATCCCTGCAAGCAAGGATAATTTGACTTCTTCCTTTCCAATTTGAATGCTTTCTATTAATTTCTCTCATCTGATTTCTCTAGCTAGTATTTCCAGTGTATGTCAAGTAACAGTGGTGAAAGTTGGAATCCTTGTCATGTTCCAGATTTTAGAGAAAGGGGTTCCAGTTTTTCCCCATTCAGTTTAATACTAGTTGTGGGTCTGTCATACGTGGCTTTTATTATGCTGAGATATATTTTTTCTATATCCAGTTTTTTGAGAGTTTTTAATCATAAAAATATGTTGAATTTTATTAAATGCTCTTTCAACATCAATTGAAGTGATCATATTGTTTTTGTCCTTCATTCTGTTGATATGATGTATCACACTGATGATTTGCATATGGTGAAGAATCCTTGCATCCCAGAAATAAATTCTACTTGGTCATAATGAATAGTATTTTTAATATATTGTTTAATTTGATTTGGTTTGCTAGTATTTTGTTGAAGATTTTTGCATCAATATTCATCATGGATATTGGCCTGTAGTTTTCTTTTCTTTTTTTTTTTCATGTGTTTTTGGTTTTGGTGTCAGGGCCTCACAGAATGAGTTTGAAAGTATTCTATTCTCCTTTGTTTTTTGGAATAGTTTGAGTAGGATGTTATTAGTTAGGTATTTGGTGGAATTCAGAAGTGAAGTCACTGGGACCCAGGCTTTTCTTTAGTGGGAAATTTTGTATTATGGCTTTGATCTTGTTACTTGTTATCGATCTGTTCAGAATTTAGATTTCTTCCTGGTTCTATCTTAGTAGGTTGTATGTGTATAGCAATTTGTCCATTTCTTCTAATTTTTTTCCCAATTTATTGGCATATAGTTGTTCATAGTATTCACTAATGATCCTTTGAACTTCTGCAGTATCGGTTGTAATGTCTAATGTCTCCTTTTTCATCTCAGGTTTTATTTATTTGAATCTTCTCTATTTTTTTCCTTAGTCTGGCTAAAGGTTTGTCTATTTTGTTTAAATTTTCAAATAAACGAACTTTTTGTTTCATTTACCTTTTGTATTGTTTTTCTTCAATTTTGTTTATTTTTGCTCTGATCTTAATTATGCCTTTTCTTCTACTAATTCTGGTTTGGTTTCCTCTTGCTTTTCTAGTTCTTTTAGACACATAAGTCGATTGTTTCTTTGAAGTTTTTTTTTTTTCTTTTTTGATGTAGGCACTTGTGGGTATAAACTCCTCTTAGTACTATTTTTGCTGTATCTCATAGGTTTTGGTTTGTTGCATTTTCATAATCATTTGTTTCAAGAAACTTTTCAATTTCTTTCTTAATTTCTTCAATGACCCACTGGTCATCCAGAACCATGTTGTATAACTTCTAAGTATTTGTATAGTTTCCAAAATTCTTCTTGTTATTGATTTTCAATGTGGTCAGTGTAGATGTTCGCTATTATTTAATTTTTTGAATGTTTTATGACTTGCTTTGTGACCTAACATATGGTCTATCCTTGAGAATGATCCATATGTTGAGGAAAAGAATGTGTATTCTGCAGCCATTGGATGAAATGTTTTGTAAATATCAGGTTTATTTGGTCTATAGTGAAGATTAAATCCGATTTTTTTTTGTTGATTTTCTGTTGGAAAGTATGTCCGTTGTAGAAAGTGGGGTGTTGAAGTCTCCAGCTATCATGATATTGGGGCCTATCTCTCTCTTCAGCTCTGATAATATTTGCTTTATATATCTGGGTGCTCCAGTGTTGGGTGCATATATATTTATAATTGTTGTTATCTTATTGCTTAATTAACCTCTTTATCATTATATACTGTATTAGGCCATTCTTGCATTGCTATAGAGAAATACCTGAGACTGGGTAATTTATACAGAATGGAGGGTTAGTGGGCTAACGACTTTGCAAGCTGTATAGGAAGCATGATACTGACATCTGCTTGGCTTCTGGAGAGGCCTTAAGAAACTTACAATCATGGCAAATGCAAAGAGGAAGCAGGCATGTCACATGGCCAGAGCAGGTGCAAGAGAGCAAGGGGAGACGTCTCATGCTACACACTTCGAAATGACCAGATCTCAAGAGAACTCACTCTCTATTGCCAAGAGAGTACCGAGAGAAATGGTGCTAAACCATTCATGAGAAATCTGCCCCCGTGATCCACTCACCTCCCACCAGGCCCCACCTCCAATATTAGGCATTACATTTCAATATGAGATTTGAGTGGGGACACACATCCAAACTACATCATACAGTGACCTTCTTTTCCTTTTCTTTTACTTTTTGCCTTGAAATCCACTTTCTCTGACATAAGTGTAACTATTACTGCTCTTTTATGGTTTACATTGGTATGGAATATCTTTTTTCATCTTATTTTCAGTCTATGTGTGCCTTAATAGATGAAGTATATTTATTGTAGGCAACAGATTATTGGGTCTTTTTTTTAATCCATTCAGTCACACTATGTCTTTTGATTGGTGAGTTTAGTCCATTTACATTTAAGTTATTAAATTATTATTAAGTGTATTAATAATAAACTTAATAAGTAAGAACTTTTATTATTGATAAGTAAGAACTTATTCCCGCCATTTTATTGATAAGTAAGAACTTATTCCTGTCATTTTATTATTCATTTTCTGATCTTCTCTTCCTCCTTTCTTTTCTTTCTGTCTTTTAGTAAAGGTGATTTTCTCTGGTGATATGATTTAGTTTCATGCTTTTTATTTTTTTATGTACCTGCTATATGTTTTTTGGTTAGAGGTTAAAACGAGGATTGCAAATACTATCTTATAACACATATTTTAAGTTGATTACAACTGAAAATATTTTGCATATACTAACAAACATACAAACAAGCAAGAAGAAAACTAATAGGCTCTACGCCTTAATTTTATCCTTCATTTTTTTCACTTTTTGTTGTTTCTATTTATATCTTATTTTATGGTCTATGTCTTGAAAAGTTGTTGTAGTTATTATTTTAGAATGGTTCATCTTTTAGACTTTCTTTTTAAGATAAGAGTAGTTTACACACTACAATTACAGTGTTATAATATTCTGTATTTTTCTGCATGCTTACTATTAGCAGTGAGTTTTGTAGCTTCAGATGATTTCTTTATAGCTCATTAATGTCCTTTTCTTTCTGATTGAAGTACTCTCTTGAGAATATCTTGTAGAATAGGTCTGGTGTTAATTAAATCTCTCACCTTTTGTTTTTCCTTCATGTTTCTCACCTTTTGTTTCTCCTTCATGTTTGAAGCATACTTTTGCCTGATATATTATTCAAGGGTAAGCTTTTATTTTTTTTCCTTTAGCACTTTAAATATGTCATGCCACTCTTTCGTGGCCTGTTAGGTTTTCTTCTATGGAGAAACTGGTGCCAGAAATATTGGATCTCCATTCTCTTGCTGCTTCTTGGATCCTTTTTTAATCTTTGACCTTTGGGAGTTTGATTATCAAATGCCTTGAGGTTGTCTTCTTTGGGGTAAATCTGCTTGGTGTTCTACAACCTATTTGTACTTAAATATTGATATCTTTTTCTAGGTTTGGGAAGTTCTCTCTTATTATCCCTTTGAATAAACTTTCTACCCCTATCTGTCTACCACCTCTTTAACACCAATAACTCTAAGATTTGCTGTTTTAAGGCATTTTCTATGCTGTAGATGTGCTTCATTTTTAATCTTTTTATTTTATCTCCTCTGATACTGTATTTTCAAATAGCCTGTCATCAAACTCACTAATTCTTTCTTCTGCTTGATCAGTTCTGCTATTAAAAGACTGATACATTCTTTAGTATCCCAATTGCATTTTTCAGCCACAGAATATCTACTTGATTATTTTTAATTACTTCAATTTCTTGTTAAATTTGTCTGATTTAATTCTACATTCTTTCTGTGTGTTATTTTGAATTTCTCTGAATTTCCTCAAAAGAGCTATTTTGAAATCTCTGTATGAAAGGTTACATATCTCAGCTTCTCCCCCTGGTGCCTCATTTAGTCCATTTGGTGAAGCCCTGTTTCCCTTGATGGTCTTGATACTTACAGATGTTTGTCTCTGTGTTACCATTGAAGAGTTAGACATTTATTGTATTCTTCTCTGTCTGGGTTTCTCTGTATTTGTCATTCTTGGGAAGGCTTTTCAGATATTCAGATTGACTTGAGAGTTGTAACCTAAGCTATATCTGTTTTAGGGTTTACCTTATGCTTAGTAATGCTGTGGTTCTTGCAAACTCATAGAAGTCCTGCCTTGATGGCCTTGAAAAAGACCCAGAAGAATTATGTGGATTACCAGGCAAAGACCTTTGTTCTCTTCTCTTACTTTTCCCCAAACAGAGCCTCTCTCTCTGTGTTCTGAGCCACCTGAAGCTGGGGCTAGAGTAACACAAGCATCCATGTGGCCACCAGCACTAGAATTTCACTTCGTTAGATCTAAAGCCAGCACAGCACTGGGTCTTGGCCAAGGTCTTGGCCAAGGCCTTGGCCAAGGCCTGCTGTAACCACTTTCTGGTTACTGCCTACGTTTATTTAAGGCCCTAGGGCTCTACAATCTTCCCAGGTGGTAAAGCCAGCCAAGACGGTGTCCTTCCCTTTAGGGCAGTGAGCTCCCCAAGGTACTGAAGAGGTCCTTGATGTTCTATTATACTATGGCTGAGCTGGCACTAAAACCACAAGACAGAGTCCTTCCCACACTTTCCTCCCCTTTTGAAAGGCAGAGGAGCCTAACCCCTTAGCCACTGCTGCCACAGACCCACAGAGAGTACTGTGAGACTACTGCCAATATTCCCCTAAGGCCCAAGGACTCTTCAGTCAGCTTGTGGTGAATTGTACTTGGCCTGGGACTCACCTTTCAGACCACTGGGTTCCCTTCAGGCCCACAGCAGGTCTAGAAACAATGTGATGGAAGATTATCTTTGAAATCTGAGGCTGGACATCAAGTTATTAAACATGATTCCAAAAGCAGCATGATCCATAAAAGAAAAATTTTGCCCATTTTTAAATTGGGATTTTTTTTCCCATTCAGTTGTTTGAACTTCTTATATATTCTGATTATTAATCCTTTATAAGATGGATGGTTTGCAAATATTTTCTTCCATTTTGTGAGCTGTCTCTTTGCTTTTTTTTTTCCTATGCTATGTAGAAGCTTTTTCACTTAATGTAATTTCATTTGTCCATTTTTGCTTTGGTTGCATGAGCTTTTGAGATCTTATTCAAGAAATCTTCACAAAGACCAATGTCCTGTAGTGTTTCTACAAAGTTTTCATCTAGTGTTTTCTTAGTTTCAATCCTTGGATTTAACTCTTTAATTCCTTTTGCTTTGACCTTTGTATATGGCATGAGATAGGATTCTAGTTTCATTCTTATGCATATGGATAGTCAGCAATCCCAGAAAAATTTGAAGAGACTGTCCTTTCCCCAGTGTATTTTCTTGGACTTTTTTTTTTTTTTGACAGCGTCTCACTCTGTCACCCAGACTGGAGTGCAATGGTCCAATCTCAGCTCACTGCAACCTTCACCTCCCGGGTTCAAGCTATTCTCCTGCCTCAGCCTCCTGAGTAGCTGGGATTATAGGCACGTACCACAATGCCCAGCATTTTTGTATTTTTTTAGTAGAAACAGGGTTTCACCATGTTGGTCAGGCTGGCCTCAAACTCCTAAACTTGTGATCTGCCCACGTTGGCCTTCCAAAGTGCTGTGATTACAGGTGTCAGCCACTGCACCTGGCCTTCTTGGCACTTTTGTCACAAAATAAGTTAACTGTAAATGCATATAATTCTGGGTTCTCTATTCTGTTCATGTGTCTATTTTTATGCTACCATGCTGTTATGACTCATATAGCTTTGTAGTATAATTTGAAGTGGGTTTGAATAAACATTTATTAAGGGAAGATATACAAGTGACCAACCAGTATATTAAAAAGTCCTCAACATTACTAATCATCAGAGAAATGCAAATCAAAACTACAGTAAGATATCATCTCACCCCAGTTAAACTGGATTTTATCTGAGGGACAGGTAATAACAGATGCTGGTGAAGATGTGGAGAATGAGGAACCCTTATATACTGTTGGTAGGAATGTATCTTACTATAGAGAACAGTAAAGAGATTCCTCAAAAAGCTAAAAATAGAATTACCTTATAATCCACCAATCCCACTGCTGGTATATATCCAAAAGAAAAGCAATCAGTATATTAAAGAGATATGATGCAGCCCCAATCCCTGTTGCACTGAACAAAGAGGGACGAATGTGGGAATAAAGATAAAGATAAAATAGTATATTTGGAAGAAGAGGTCAGGGGGCTCCTTGCTTCTAGTGAACAAGGGCCCTGAGCTTTTTGCTCCCTTCGTGTTTATTGAGTAAAGGAGAAGGGGAGAAGGGGGTGGTTGTCAGACAGCTGCTTGATTCAGTGCGGGCTTGCATGGCTGCATTTTCTGAACAGTAGTCTCCAGATGTTCCAGTAGATAACCTCAAGGAACATGGCTCCAGGGAGTGATTGCACTCAGCATACGTTCTGGCGGCAGGAATAGTCATGAGTTTGCCTACACCCTGCATTAATGATAAACATTTTGCTGTTTGATCATATTGCCTCCAGTGGAATGATGAGTTAGTCATGACCCATATGCCTTTGGATCCTTACATTTCCCCCTTTCTGTTTATGTATTAATTGAATGAATGTAAGGCCAGGCTGGACAGCTCTCATTTTCTGATTGGCAGTCCATCTGATTTTACAGACTACAAACAGAAAACAGAGACAAAATAACATTATTCCAAGAACTGCATATGAGATGTTAATGTGGTGCTTTATGTAGGTCCAAGGATTAAGGTTCTTCAGGCCTTGCTGGAATTCTATCCAGTCTTCTAAAGAAGGCTGAAACTCTTGAGTTTGCTTACTTAAATAAGGAATTCTGTTTTGTAATTTGCCAGTATCAAAGGTGATGTTGGGTGTGAAAGCTCCCTGCAAATGGGCTTTCACAAGGTCCCATGGATACTCACTTTGGTTATATTCTAAGTTGGTTACACAAATATGAGTGTGATTAAAATAACAGCACAATTGCTGTTGCAATTGTAAGATTTATACTTGTTCTTCTAACCCTAGAACTGTGGATTTCAACACAGCCACTTCAGTTTGTAACTCAGTGTTAATTTTATTCTGAAGTAGCCACACTTGGTTGGCTGTATGTGTCCAGTTCTCTATGTACTGAGCCGTTTGAACAGAACTATGCAAAGCTACAGAGGACATCACAACAGAAGTTATTAGTGTGACCAAGGAAACAACAGCAAATATTATCATGCCTAAGGCTCTACGGGCATGATGAGAAGGCTGAGTTAGAAGTAGTTTCACGAAGTGCAAAGCAGGGGTGGCAGCCTAAGGCTTGGACAGATTAATTGGAATCCATAGCCCAGGGATGCAACCCAAAATTATTAAGTAGAGATATTATGTGTCTGCAATGTGCTATGATTAATGCAGTGATATAACTGGCAAGATTTACAGTTCAATTGGGTATTGTTTACCTGGAGCTGGTCCTTCTTATCTGCCAAAAAGACATAAGGATTAAAAACAAAAATCATAAATTGAGTGGTGATATTCTTTACAAATGTAAGGTTAAGACTGTGTTGCTTACTATTGCTATTATTGCATAGTATCCCAACCTAGATGCTGCCATTCATAAATGGGAGTGCTGCCTTCCATAGTGTCTCTTGGACTGGTCCTTTCCTCCCTAGATAATGCCACTGAGGAAGAGGTGGGCTAAAGCCTGCTTTTGCCAAGCAATCTGGGCAGCAGACTGGGATTGGATCCCGGTGTAGTATAAAGAAGCAGCATTAAAAGTTTGCCACTAATGCCAGTGAAGTTTGTGCCATGATTTCTGATTTTCATCTTTTCCATATAGTTGACCTTTAGGTCGCCAATCCACAATGTCTCCAGTTAACATAGATTGTTTTCTAGCCAGTGGGCCAAGACACTGGTTCCATGGAGCAGGGTAGAAACTATCGAAGGGAATCCATTCCATGTAGTCAGCACAATTGGGGCGATTGGACTGGGAATGGTTGGTTAGCATACCAATCACATTAATACAACCAAGACTTAATAGGTACATGACTTTTCCATAGCGACTCAACCATTCTTGAGCTTGAATTATAAAGACAGCTATGGTTGAGTGACATCTTTGTAGTGTCAAGGGAAGTCCTTCTTGTGGGGCGGTATAATTAATGACATTGTTCTGAGAGTCTAACTGTTCTGTGTCAGGGGGAGTTAGGGGTCCTGGAGTCCACGCTCCCTGATCATGATAGATCTCGGGGGAGTGTCACTCCAAAGTACAGTTCATACTACTGGGGGATTGAGAACATATGCCCAATATGCTTTTGCCTCTGCACAGGGAAAACATACTGCACAGGACATTGTGGCTAACATGGCCAAGAACATGGAATCAGGGGTTTTTGTTTGGCCTTGTTGCTCCAGTAGTTTCTCAGCTTTCTGTTGGTTTTCTTGAGTTGCCCCCAGCTTATGGTGATTGATGTCATCGTGACTCCAATTGGCCTTCTCTCTGTCTTTGCACTTAGGCTCAGCTGGCTCATGGCTTGTACAAGAGGGACTAGGCCCATGGTTGGCCACCCAGGGTTCCTCCAGTCTCCCATGGTCGCATGAACCTTGAGGGCACCCACACAGTTTGTCCATCTCCTGTAAAAACAAGCATACCCTCATCCCCACGTTAATAAATCCACCAGACCTTTCCATTATCCTTCTTCTGGGGATTTCCATACATTTTTGGATAAACATTTTTCTTTTCCTCTAACACTTTCCAATGTCTTTCTGCTGGAGTCTTACCATCCGTATCAGGAGTCAAAAAAATTAAAGTAAATAAGGCTAAATATAGTTTTGTTTGAGGTGGTAAATGGTCTCCTATTCCTCCTTTCTGTTTATTCAACATACGTTTTAATGTTTGATGTGCCCGCTCTATAATGCCTTGTCCTCTAGGATTATAAGGAATTCCTGTTTTATGGGTTATAGCCCAAAGCTGTAAGAAATTTTGAAAAAACTAACTAGTATAAGCAGGTCCATTGTCAGTTTTTAATTGTTTAGGAATCCCCATGTGAGCAAATGATGACAGACGATGTTGCTGTACATGACCAGCTGTCTCAGCTGTTTGGCATGTATCATGCAGCATATGAGAATAACTGTCCATAGTCACATGAACATAGCTAAGCTTGCCAAAGGCTGCGATATGTGTAATATCCATTTTCCAGATTTCATTTGGAGCCAAATCTTGTGGGTTACAGCCTTCTACAGGTGTGGCTCCAGGGACTTGCTGGCAAGTAGGAGAGGCTTGTATTATAGACCTAGCTTGGCTGCAAAACAAGTGTAACATGCGAGTAAGAGCAGAAATATTTTGGTGCAGTAGCGCATGAGAGGCTTGAGCTTGCTGAAACACAGATCCAATCAATTTATCTGCTCTATTACCTAGAGATAGTGGTCCAGGAAGTTGTGTGTGAGAGTGAATATGAGAAATATGAAAAGGAGCTATGTAAGAGGGAATAGCTTGTTGAAGTCTTAGAAACAAACAGTTCTGTTTCTAGGGTACATTTAATTGTAGCAGTTTCTATGCGACTGGCTACATTTAAAAAAAATCATCTGAATCACAGACAATGTTGATAGGATCTAAAGCTATGAGCTATAAAACCTGAATGACTACAATTAACTCTGAGCTGAAACCCCAGAAGTCATTATTGTTTGAGTATGTTTAGGTCCATAAATAACTGCATGACCTTTGGAAGAGCCATCAGTAAAATAAGTCTGGCCACCTGAAATAGGCTTGTGATGAGTAATCACAGGAAGAATTAAAGAATGGACTTTATAAAACTGCAAAATTTTGTCTGAGGGTTAGTGGTTGTCTATTATTCCCAAGAAGTTTGCAAAAGTGATTTGCCATGCAATTGACATTTCCCAAGCTGTGGCCTGTTGCTAAGTGTCTAAGGGAACAATAATTTTGTCTGGATCCTATCCCATAAGCATCTTTGACCTATGCTTATCTATTGTCACAATTTGTGTAATTAAAGAAAGATAGACTTGCAAGGTTTTGACTGTTTGATTAGGTAGAAAGAGCCACTCTATTACTGTTACAGATTTGTCTAAGCATTGGCCTAGAAGTCCTGTTGGAGAGCGGGGGATAGGAAGAACAAACTAAAGCAAAGGTTGGTGTGGCTGTAGCCATGAGGAATGTCGTTATTGAAACATCTGCTCTATAAGCTGTAACTCTGCTTTGGCCTCTTTGCTTAATTGCCATGGGGAATTTAATGAAGAATCTCCTTGCATGGTTTAACCTGTCTTTCCAGGTATTGATACCAGGTTAGAGTTTCCTTGTAGGAATTTCCCTAAACCTTTTCCACTCTAATATCCCATGTCTTCAACATTTTAAATCCTGGGTTATCAAAGTTTTTATTTGTAAGTCTCATATCCCATGCTGTACTTATATTTGCAACATAAGGCTAGAAAGTACATGATTATCCATCCGGACCAAGACAAGGTAAAATCTCAGCACTCTATTGAACACTTTGAACTGCTCCTACTCCCACTAAGGATGTGGAGGTTAGTCTGAGAGACCATGCTGGGGGACCAGTCCTTACAGGATATTACTGACACATCAGCTCCTGTGTCCATAAGCCCATAAAATTTCTTTCCTTTAATTCTTTTTTTAATTTTTATTTTAAGATCGTGTTAGGAAGATTTGAAAAAAATCGTACAGAGAGTTTCCATATACCCTTCATTCAGTTTCCCCTATGTTAACATCTTACATAACCAATGCACTTACCTCTGAGAAACTACCATAGGCACAATGCTATTAAACTACAGATTTTTTTTTATTATACTTTAAGTTTTAGGGTACATGTGCACAACATGCAGGTTAGTTACATATATATACATGTGCCATGTTGGTGTGCTGCACCCATCAACTCATCATTTAACATCAGGTATATCTCCTAATGCTATCCCTCCCCCCTCCCCCCACCCCACCACAAGCCCCGGTGTGTGATGTTCCCCTTCCTCTGTCCATGTGTTCTCATTGTTCAATTCCCACCTATGAGTGAGAACATGCAGTGTTTGGTTTTCTGTCCTTGTGACAGTTTTCTGAGAATGATGGTTTCCAGCTTCATCCATATCCCTACAAAGGACATGAACTCATCCTTTTTTATGGCTGCATAGTATTCCATGATGTATATGTTCCACATTTTCTTAATCCAGTCTATCATTGCTGGACATTTGGCTTGGTTCCAAGTCTTTGCTATCATGAATAGTGCCGCAATAAACATACGTGTGCATGTGTCTTTATAGCAGCATGGTTTATAATCCTTTGGGTATATACCCAGTAATGGGATTGCTGGGTCAAATGGTATTTCTAGTTCAAGATCCCTGAGGAATCACCACACTAACTTCCACAATGGTTGAACTAGTTTACAGTCCCACCAACAGTGTAAAAGCATTCCTATTTCTTCACATCCTTTAATTCATACTACACAGATGGGTCTATTAGAGGCTATGAGTTGGGATATATAGATTTCTCATGTAGTTGTGCTCCAAACTCTTTATTTCCTCATTTCTCCTTTCATGGAGAAGGGTGTAATTTGCAGGGAATAAGCAATAGTTGAGCAATATATTCTTCCAGTCCAAAAACCTAAAGATTTTGTGACATTAAAGCTACATGAATTTCTCCTTCATAATCAGAGTCAGCTACTACTGGGACTACAGTAATGTCTTGCAAGTTAAGGGGCTTTTGCCTGAAATTAGTCCTGCTGGTAAAGGTCCGCAAATGCCAGTGGGAACTTTGGTAGGTTTGTCTCCTCCAACTAATGTAATTCTTTCTCTGATTAGGAGATCTAGTCTTGCACTTCCTGGTGTTCCTGGGGTGAGGGAATCAATGTTTCTCCTGGGACCCAATCCTGAAACAGGGTTGTGGCCTGGACTGGGAATGCCCTCATTGTTTGTGGGGCCTGAGTCCAGGCCCCCTTCTCATTTCCCGACAGGGGGGTGCTATTTTGATGAAATTTTGAGCAGCATTGATTAGCCCAGTGATTTCGTTTGTTACAGCGAGGACAGAGTCCTGGCATTTTTTTCTGCTGCGGGGTGGAGGAACTACATTATAAAATCCTTGCTGTCCTCAGATCTGGTGGCATTCCTTTTTAAATGTCCAGTTTTTCCCCAGTTATAACATTTTCCCATTTTAGAATTTGACCCTTGGCTCTTTTTAGATTTGTCAACTGCTAAATTAGTCATTGCTTGCACTAACATTGCAGAGTGATGAAGCTCAGTTCCTACATCCTGACAAGCTCTGAGAAAATTTTCTAAGTTTTTTGTACACCTCATTGGTGCCAGTGCACATTTACAATCCACGTTTGCATTCTCAAAAGCTAAAGTTAAGGTTAGCATTTCTGCATGAATGGTATGAGGAATCTGAAGCTTCACTGCCTCTTGTAATCTTGTGAGAAAATATGCATAGGGCTCCTATGACCCTTGCATGATACATACAAAGGATTGTCCTGGAACTCCCTCTTCTGGAATTGTGGCCCGGGCACATTTAGCAGCCTGTGCACAATGCTGATAAGCAGCATTTGGGATTGTCATTTGATGTTCTAGGTCTGAATAAGGGCCATTACCTAACAGCATATCCTCTGTAATGTCTTCCTGTCTGGCAGCACAATTCTGTCCAGCCTGGTCTGCACACATTTCTTGTCAATTTAAATTCCATGTCAGATATGCACTAGCAGACAAACAAGTTTGAGCAAATGTTTTACATCAAAGGGTAGAAGGCACATATCACCAAACACAGATTCTAGCAATTCTAAAGTGAATGGACTCTTTACTCCACTATTAACTATACTAGCTTTTAATCTCTTCAATAACTTAAACTCTAATGAGGTGTGTTTATAAGTATACTGCTGTGGATTATTTGGATCAGGCCTTACGGAAATAGGAAAAGCACAACATCCTAAGGGCTCTCCAGCTATGGCAGCAGAGCCTAAAATTCTTTGTATTGGTGTCCCTATTTTTGCTACCAAAGGAGGCGGTACAGATGTTTCTGCTATTGGAGGGGGAGGTATAGGCCAATTTTTATTCTCCCTTTTCTGTTTTTTTTTATTTTTATTTTCAATTGGTGCTGTTTAACAGCAGATTCTTTCAGATTTTTAGGCTCAGAACATGACTCCTGCTGTCCAGCAGAATAAGAAGGAGACAATGGCAGAAGGACAGTACAAACTAAACTCCAAGTGGAGGAAACAGAAGGATCAACTTTAAGACCTTTTTGATGAGGCCATTTTAATCCTTCTCTTGCTCTGTCCTAATTTTCCACATCAAAACTTCCTGTCTGTGGAAACCATGGGTTATGCATAATAACCTCCTGCAGAAGCTTGGTTAGTGTCTGCAAATTAACCTGAGTTCCAGACTGTCTCAACAGAACTTTAAGCAACTGCACATAATGTTTTTCTTCAACAGACTAATTATGCCCCATGTTACCCTGATTCAGAAAACTTCTCGTTCCCAGTACTTCTTTCCAGCACTGACCTTATATCATTCCCAGTACCTCTTTAGGGCACTGAACAGTACTTCTTTAGGGCACTGTCCTTATATCTGCTGTTGGCAGACTCCTCCCGAGGTCCCCGTTCATCTTGTCAGTTTCACTTCCTCTGCTCCAGCGGACCTTCTTCATTCGCGTCCTTGAAGTCCCTGTTCAGGCACCACTTTGATGCAGCCCCAATCCCTGTTGGACTGAACAAAGGGGGACGAGTGCAGGAATAAACATAAAGACAAAAGAATATGTTTGGAAGAAGGGGTCAGGGGGTTCCTTGTTTCTAGTGAACATGGGCCCTGAGATTTTAGCTCCCTTTGTATTTATTGAGTAAAGGAGATAGGGAGAAGGGAGTGGTTGTCAGTCAGCTGCTTGATTTGGTGCAGGCTTGCATGACTGCATTCTCTGAACAGTAGTCTCCAGATGTTCCAGTAGATAACATCAAGGAACATGGCACCAGGGAGTGATTGCACTCAGCATACCTTCTGGCGGCAGGAGCAGTCGTGAATTTTCCCACATCCTGCATTCATGATAAACAGTTTGCTGTTTGATCATATAGCCTCCAGCAGAATGCTGAGTTGGTCATGACCCACAGGCCTTTGGCCCCCTACAGAGATACCTGCACTCCCATGTTTATTGCTACACTGTTCACAATACCCAAAATATTGAATCAACCTAAAGCCTATTAACAGGTGAATGGATAAATAAATGGTGATACATATATACACAATGGAATATTATTTAGCTTTAAAAATAATTAAATCCTGTCATGTCATGTGCAACAACGTAGATGGTACTGGAGGACATTATGTTAAGTGGAGTAAGCCAGACATAAAAACAAATATTGCCTGCACTCACTCATATATGGAAGCTAAATAAATAAACTCATGGAAATAGAATGATGGTTACGAGAGGCTGGGAAGTTTAATGAGGAAGAAAGGATTCAAATGGGATGTTTAATGGCTACAGAAATACAATTAGATAGAAGAAATAAGACCTAGGGTTTGGTAGGACAATAAGGTTACTGTAGTTAACAAAAATTTACTGGCTACAATTAGTCATTACTGGTAATGTTAGAAACAAAATGCTTGCTCCTCGATTGTTAGAAGTAAAATGCTTGTTCCTCAGTGCTGCAAAGAAATAGCACTCAAACACAAAATTTTTCAGCAAGGCAATTTTTACTTCTTTTTTTAATTAGTATTTATTTTCTTTTTAAATTTTTATATATATATATTTTTTATTATACTTTAAGTTCTAGGGTACATGTGCACAACATGCAGGTTTGCTACATATGTATACATGTGCCATGTTGGTGTGCTGCACCAATTAACTTGTCATTTACATTAGGTATATCTCCTAATGCTATTCCTCCTCCCTCACCCCACCCCACCACAAGCCCTGGTGTGTGATGTTCCCCTTCCTGTGTCCAAGTGTTCTCATTGTTCAATTCCCACCTATGAGTGAGAACATGTGGTGTTTGGTTTTTTGTCCTTGCGATAGTTTGCTGAGAATGATGGCTTCCAGTTTCATCCATGTCCCTACAAAGGACATGAACTCATCATTTTTTATGGCTGCATAGTATTCCATGGTGTACATGTGCCACATTTTCTTAATCCAGTCTATCATTGTTGGACATTTGGGTTGATTGCAAGTCTTTGCTATTGTGAGTAGTGCTGCAATAAATACACGTGTGCATGTGTCTTTATAGCAGCAGGATTTATAATCCTTTGGGTATATACCCAGTAATGGGATTGCTGGGTCAAATGGTATTTCTAGTTCTAGATCCCTGACGAATTTCCACACTGTCTTCCACAATGGTTGAACTAGTTCACAGTCCCACCAACCATGTAAAAGTGTTCCTATTTCTCCACATTCTCTCCAGCACCTGTTGTTTCCTGACTTTTTAATGATTGCCATTCTAACTGGTGTGAGATGATATCTCATTATGGTTTTGATTTGCATTTCTATGATGGCCAGTGATGGTGAGCATTTTTTCATGTGTCTTTTGGCTGCATAAATGTCTTCTTTTGAGAAGTGTCTGTTCATATCCTTCACTCACTTTTTGATGGCGTTGTTTGTTTTTTTCTTTGTAAATTTGTTTGAGTTCTTTGTAGATTCTAAATATTAGCCCTTTGTCAGATGAGTAGGTTGCAAAAATTTTCTCCCATTCTGTAGGTTGCCTGTTCACTCTGATAGTAGTTTGTTTTGCTGTGCAGAATCTCTTTAGTTTAATTAGATCCCATTTGTCAATTTTGGCTTTTGTTGTCATTGCTTTTGGTGTTTTAGATATGAAATCCTTGCCCATGCCTATGTCCTGAATGGTATTGCCTAGGTTTTCTTCTAGGGTTTTTATGGTTTTAGGTCTAATATTTAACTCTTTAATCCATCTTGAGTTAATTTTTGTATAAGGTGTAAGGAAGGCATCCAGTTTCAGCTTTTCACGTACGGCTAGTCTGTTTTCCCAGCAACATTTGTTGAATAGGGAATCCTTTCCCCATTTCTTGTTTTTGTCAGGTTTCTCAAAGATCAGATAGTTGTAGATGTGTGGTATTAATTCTGAGGGCTCTGTTCTGTTCCATTGGTCTATATCTGTGTTTTAGTATCAGTACCATGCTGTTTTGGTTACTGTAGCCTTGTAGTGTAGTTTGATGTCAGGTAGCGTGATGCCTCCATCTTTGTTCTTTTGGCTTAAGATTGACTTGGCAATGCGGGCTCTTTTTTGGTTCCATATGAACTTTAAAGTAATTTTTTCCAATTCTGTGAAGAAAGCCCTTGGTAACTTGATGGGGATGGCATTGAATCTATAAATTACCTTGGGCAGTATGGCCATTTTCATGATATTGATTCTAAGTATCCATGAGTATGAAATGTTCTTCCATTTGTTTGTATCCTCTTTTATTTCGTTGAGCAGTGGTTTGTAGTTCTCCTTGAAGAGGTCCTTCACGTCCCTTGTAAGTTGGATTCCTAGGTATTTTATTCTCTTTGAAGCAATTGTGAATGGGAGTTCACTCATGATTTGGCTCTCTGTATGTCTGTTATTGGTGTATAAGAATGTTTGTGATTTTTGCACATTGATTTTGTATCCTGAGACTTTGCTGAAGTTGCCTATCAGCTTAAGGAGATTTTGGGCTGAAACGATGTGGTTTTCTAGAATACAATCATGTCATCTGCAAACAGGGACAATTTGAATTCCTCTTTTCCTAATTGAATACCCTTTATTTCCTTCTCCTGCCTGATTGCCCTCGCCAGAACTTCCAACACTATGTTGAATAGGAGTGGTGAGAGAGGGCATCCCTGTCTTGTGCCAGTTTTTAAAGGGAATGCTTCCAGTTTTCGCCCATTCAGTATGATATTGGCTGTGGGTTTGTCATAGATTGCTTTTATTATTTTGAGATATGTCCCATCAATACCTAATTTATTGAGAGTTTTTAGCATGAAGGGCTGTTGCATTCTATCAAAGGCCTTTTCTGCATCTATTGAGATAATCATATGGTTTTTGTCTTTGGTTCTGTTTATATGCTGGATTATGTTTATTTATTTGCATATGTTGAACCAGCCTTGCATCCCAGGGATGAAGCCCACTTGATCATGGTGGATAAGCTTTTTGATGTGCTGCTGGATTCAGTTTGCCAGTATTTTATTGAGAATTTTCGCATTGATGTTCATCAGGGATATTGGTCTGAAATTCTCTTTTTTGGTTGTGTCTCTGCCAGGCTTTGGTATCAGGATGATGCTGGCCTCATAAAATGAGTTAGGGAGGATTCCCTCTTTTTCTATTGATTGGAATAGTTTCAGAAGGAATGGTACCAGCTTCTCCTTTTACCTCTGGTAGAATTCGGCTGTGAATCCATCTGGTCCTGGACTTTTTTTGGTTGGTAAGCTATTAATTATTGCCTCAATTTCAGAGCCTGTTATTGGTGTATTCAGAGATTCAACTTCTTCCTGGTTTAGTCTTGGGAGGGTGTATGTGTCGAGGAATTTATCCATTTCTTCTAGATTTTCTAGTTTATTTGCATAGAGGTGTTTATCGTATTTTCTGATGTTAGTTTGTATTTCTGTGGGATCGGTGGTGGTATGCCCTTTATCATGTTTTATTGCATCTTTTTGATTCTTCTCTCTTTTCTTCTTTATTACTCTTGCTAGCAGTCTATGAATTTTGTTGATCTTTTCAAAAAACCAGCTCCTGGATTCCTTGATTTTTTTGAAGGTTTTTTTTTGTGTCTCTATCTCCTTCAGTTCAGCTCTGATCTTAGTTATTTCTTGCCTTCTGCTAGCTTTTGAATGTGTTTGCTCTTGCTTCTCTAGTTCTTTTAATTGTGATGTTAGGGTGTCAATTTTATCTCTTTCCTGCTTTCTCTTGTGGCATTTAGTGCTATAAATTTCCGTCTACACGCTGCTTTAAATGTGTCCCAGAGATTCTGGTATGTTGTGTCTTTGTTCTCATTGGTTTCAAAGAACATCTTTATTTCTGCCTTCATTTTGTTATTTACCCAATATTCAGTCAGGAGCAGGTTGTTCAGCTTCCATGTTGTTGAGTGGTTTTGAGTGAGTTTCTTAATCCTGAGTTGTAGTTTGATTGCACGATTGCACTGTGGTCTGAAGGACAGTTTGTTATCATTTCTGTTCTTTTACATTTGCTGAGGAGTGCTTTACTTCCAACTATGTGGTCAATTTTGGAATAAGTGCAGTGTGGTGCTGAGAAGAATGTATATTCTGTTGATTTGGGGTGGAGAGTTCTATAAATGTCTATTAGGTGTGCTTGATGCAGAGCTGAATTCAATTCCTGGATATCCTTGTTAACTTTCTGTCCCATTGATTTGTCTAATGTTGACAGTGGGGTGTTAAAGTCTCCCATTATTATTGTGTGGGAGTCTAAGTCTCTGTCTAGGTCTCTAAGGACTTGCTTTATGAATGTGGCTGCTCCTGTATTGGGTGCATATATATTTAGGATACTTAGCTCTTCTTGTTGAATTGATCCCTTTACCATTATGTAATGGCCTTCTTTGTCTCTTTTGATCTTTGTTGGTTTAAAGTCTGTTTTATCAGAGACTAGGATTGCAACCCCTGCCTTTTTTTGATTTCCATTTGGTTGGTAGATCTTCCTCCATCCCTTTATTTTGAGCCTATGTGTGTCTCTGCACGTGAGATGGGTTTCCTCAATACAGCACACTGATGGGTCTTGACTCTTTATGCAATTTGCCAGTGTGTGTCTTTTAATTGGAGCATTTAGCCCATTTACATTTAAGGTTAATATTGTTATGTGTGAATTTGATCCTGTCATTATGATGTTAACTGGTTATTTTGCTCATTAGTTGATGCAGTTTCTTCCTAGCATCGATGGTCTTTACAATTTGGCATGTTTTTGCAGTGGCTTATACCAGTTGTTCCTTTCCATGTTTAGTGCTTCCTTCAGGAGCTCTTGTAGGGCAGGTGTGGTGGTGTCAAAAATGTCTCAGCATTTGCCTGTCTGTAAAGTATTTTATTTCTCCTTCACTTATGAAGCTTATTTTGGCTGGATATGAAATTCTGGGTTGAAAATTCTTTTCTTTAAGAATGTTGAATATTGGCCCCCATTCTCTCCCCGTTTGTGGAGCTTCTGCTGAGAGATCAGCTGTTAGTCTGATGGGCTTCCCTTTGTGGGTAACCTGATCTTTCTCTCTGGCTGCCCTTAACATTTTTTCCTTCATTTCAACTTTGGTGAATCTGACAATTATGTGTCTTGGAGTTGCTCTTCTCAAGGAGTATTTTTGTGGTGTTCTCTGTGTTTCCTGAATTTGAATGTTTGCCTCCCTTGCTAGGTTGGGGAAGTTCTCCTGGGTAATATCCTGCAGAGTGTTTTCCTACTTGGTTCCATTCTCCCCATCACTTTCAGGTACACCAATCAGACATAGATTTGGTCTTTTCACTTAGTCCCATATTTCTTGGAGGCTTCGTTTGTTTCTTTTCATTCTTTTTTCTCTAAACTTCTCTTCTCACTTCATTTCATTCATTTGATCTTCAATCACTGAAACTCTTTCTTCTAGTTGATCGAATAGGCTACTGAAGCTTGTGCATTCATCACATAGTTCTTGTTCCATGTTTTTCAGCTCCATCAGGTCCTTTAAGGACTTCTCTGCATTGGTTATTTTAGTTAGCCATTTGTCTATTCTTTTTTCAAGGTTTTTAACTTCTTTGCCATGGGTTCGAACTTCCTCCTTTAGCTCGGAGAAGTTTGGTCATCTGAAGCCTTCTTCTCTCAACTTGTCAAAGTCATTCTCCATCCAGCTTTCTTCCATTGCTGGTGAGGAGTTTCATTCCTTTGGAGGAGGAGAGATGCTCTGATTTTTAGAATTTTCAGTTTTTCTGTTCTGTTTTTCCCCCATCTTTGTGGTTTTATCTACCTTTGGTCTTTGATGATGGTGACGCACAGATGGGTTTTTGATGTGGATGTCCTTTCTGTATGTTAGTTTTCCTTCTATCAGTCAGGACCCTCAGCTGCAAGTCTGTTGGAGTTTGCTGGAGGTGCACTCCAGACCCTGTTTGCCTGGGTATCAGCAGCGGAGGCTGCAGAACAGTGAATATTGCTGAACAGCAAATGTTGCTGTCTGATCATTCCTCTGGAGGTTTCATGTCAGAGGGGTACCTGGCCATGTGAGGTGTCGGTCTGCACCTACTGGGGGGTGCCTCCCAGTTAGGCTACTCAGGGATCAGGGACCCACTTGAGGAGGCAGTCTTTCCGTTCTCAGATCTCAAACTCCATGCTGGGAGAACCACTAGTCTCTTCAAAGCTGTCAGACAGTGACCTTTAAGTCTGCAGAGGTTTCTGCTGCCTTTTGTTTGGCTATGCCCTGCCTCCAGAGGTGGAGTCTACAGAGGCAGGCAGGCCTCCTTGAGCTGCGTTGGGCTCCACCGAGTTCGAGCTTCCTGGCCACTTTGTTTACCTACTCAAGCCTCAGCAATGGCGGGCGCCCCTCCCCCAGCCTCCCTGCAGCCTTGCAGTTCGATCTCAGACTGCAGTTCTAGCAATGAGCAAGGCTTCATGGGCGTGGGACCATCCAAGCCAAGTGCAGGATATAATCTGGTTTGCCATTTGCTAAGACCACTGGAAAAGCACAATATTAGGGTGCGAGTGACCTGATTTTCCAGGTGCTGTCTGTCACAGATTTGCTTGGCTATGAAAGGGAATTCCCTGACCCCTTGCACTTCCCAGGTGAGGCAATGCCTCGCCCTGCTTTGGCTCACGCTCGGTGCACTGCACCCACCATCCTGCACCCACTGTCCGACAAGACCCAGTGAAATGAACCCGGTACCTCAGTTGGAAATGCAGAAATCACCCGTCTTCTGCACCGCTCACGCTGGGAACTTTAGACTGGAGCTGTTCCTATTCAGCCATCTTGGAACCCCCTCCCATCAATTTTTACTTCTATAGAAGGGTGTGACTCATGAATGGAGTAATGGTGAGAGCACACCTGAGCAAAGGAGGGGAAGGGGTTCATATTCCTGCATCATAGGGTCATTTCCTTATTGGCTAGGGTTGGACCACACAGTCTAAGCTAATTCCAATTGGATATTTTAAAGAGGACAGGGGTATGAGCCAGAGTGGTGGGGTGAATAGTTTGGCGGGAAAGACAGTTAGGAACAGGTAACTAAAGGTGACTTAGGTCAGAGCAGGTGACCAGGGGTGGCTCAGTTCAAAACAGATGACTGGGATGAGTCAGGACGGAGGAGATGCCCAGGGGAACAGATGCGAACTACTGATTAAAACTGGCTGTTTACTGAAACTTCGAGGAAGTTAAACTTTAAAATAGAGGACAAAGAACTGAACATACTGACATACTGATTCTTTGAAGAGAAGTCTAGAACTCATTGTATCCAACAGTAACAATAATTTACTAGCTAACAATATTGGTAGCACAATAAGGTGACTATCATTAAAAATAATTTTGTATATTTCAAAATAACTAAAATGGTGAAATTGGAATATTCTAATACAAAAAAGATAAATGCTTGAAATGTGTATATCCCCATTGCTCTGATTTTTTTGTTTGTTTTTTGAGACAGAGTCTCACTCTGTTGCCCGGGCTGGAGTACAGTGGTGAGACTTGGCTCACTACAGCCTTGACCTTCAAGTTTTAAGTGATCCTCCCATCTCTCAGCCTCCCAAGTAGCTGGGACTATAGATGAACACCATGACACCTGGTTAATTTTTACATTTTTTGTAGAGATGGGCTCTCGCCATATTGCCCAGGCTGGTCTCAAATTCCTTGGCTCAAGTGAACTGCCTGCCTCAGTCTCCCAAAGTGCTAAGATTATAGGCATGAGCACCACACCTGGCCCCAATTACTTTGCATTGATCATTACATATCCTATCAAAATTGTACATGTGTCCCATAAATATATACAACTATTATGTAGCCATAATTAAACAATTTTTAAAAATAAAAAAAGAACAAGTATATTTTATAAAAGTTAAAAACCTTTGATCTGTGAAAAATCTCATAAAAAGAATGAAAAGACAAGTCACAAAGTGGGAGAATAAAGAGACAAGTCATATGTTCAACAAAGACTAGTATCTAGGATACATAAAGCACTCTCAAAACTCAATAGTGATAAAATGAACAATCCAATTCAAAAATGGCAAAATACATGAAGAGATATTTCACTGCAGATGTTATGCATGTGAAAATGAGCACTTATACTGTGTCAACACTGTTAGCCATTGGTGAAATGCAAATACACACCATAATGAGCTATTACTACATACTCATCAAAATGAAAAATAAAATAAAATAACGGCACCAAATACTGGTAAGAAATCACAGTAACTGAATGACTCATACATTATTGGTGTGAAGGTAAAATTTCACAGTCACTCTGGAAAACAGTTTGTCAGTTTCTCAAACAAAAATTAAACATGCAACTACCATAAAACCCAGAAACTGCATACCTAGGTGTTTATTCCAGAATACTTAAGACTTGTTTTCACACAAAAACCTGAAGACTAATGTTTATAGAAGATGTTTTCATGATAGGCAAACACTGCAAACAACTCAGATGTCCTTCAATGGGTAAATGTTTAAACAAACTGTAATACTTACACACCCTGGAATACTATTATGATAAACAAAACAACCTGGATAAATATTCAGATAATTATGCTGAGTGAAAAAAAATCAGTTTCAGAGTTTATACACTATATGTCTCCATTTATATATCAGACTTGTAATAATATAATATAGGTCAGTGATTGCCAGGAATTAAGTAAGGAATGAGAGTGGGAAGAAATTTTATGTGCCTATGAAAGAGAAACATGACTGACCCTGGTGATGGCAATGTTATGTATCTAGACTGCTTTAATGTTAATATCCTGCTTGTAATGTTGAGCTATGATTTTCCAAACTGATACTATTTGCGAAAACTAGTTAAAGGGTATGCAGGCTTTCACTTTATTTTTTCCTACAGCTGTATATGTATCTACATTTTTAGTACAATAAAAAATTTTAAAATTAAAATTTCAAATTTTTGATAAAAAGCATAATACTGAAAATAAGATACTTATGTACTCCAAATTTAACACATATTACTATCACTTCATACAACAGAGAAATGATAAGCTATACAGAAATATTCATATCCCATCTTCCTATGTCTCTTCCTAAGTTCCTTGTACATATGGGTGTACATTTGTTTACAAGCATAGATAATAACTACAAACTATAAATAACATTGCTTAATCAATTTTGATTAGGTACAATATGCAAACAATAAAATTATTCAATTTAAATGTAAAGCTTCATGAGCTTGAGATAAATAAACCTATGTAATCTCCACCCCAATCAAGATATAGAACATGTCTATCATCTCAAAACAATTTTTTTTTGCCCCTTTGCAAACCATGTTCTTTAACTCTGGCTCCACAAATCCTGTGTAATTTTGAGTATCATAAATATTTACATAAACTTACCATACAATATATTTTTGAAACTCAGCTAACACCAGAACTACCACTTTTCTCTTCGTGTCTGATGTCGCTCAATCTCTTTCTCACTTTTTCAATATGGCTGTGTACTTGTGACTTCCTGAAAAGCTTCCTGACATTGGAGGAAAAGATTTCACTTTTTCTTGAAGGAATTTTAACACAAGCATTTTAATTAGAAGTGCAGAAAATGTTTATCTGTGGAAAAGAGAAAACAGCTCACAAGTTGGGATACTAGGAGAGCAGAGTCTTTCTGTAAGATCTTGTTTAAAGGCCTGGAGCTGGAAATCTGGGATGAAACAGTGTTGAGAGAGCATGTTGTCAAATTTATGGTAAAAATATTGAGATAATTAGAACAAACCAAGGAGCTCCACTTTTACCTGTCTGTCACTGGGTCATTGTTGCCCAGGGCATTCTGGCAGCAGAATGAAAGTGAAGATAATATAGTAAATAGAGTGAGATCTTTGCCAAACCCATAGGAATCCTACAAAGGGAGGGAAAAGAAAGGCCTTATTTGGCCAGGTGCAGTGACTCATGCCTGTGATCCCAGCACTTTGGGATGCCGAGGCAGGCAGATCATGAGGTCAGGAAATCGAGACCATCCTGGCTAACACGGTGAAACCCCGTCTCTACTAAAAATATAAAAAATTAGCCAGGTGTGGTGGCGGGCGCCTGTAGTCCTAGCTACTGGGGAGGCTGAGACAGGAGAATGGCGTGAACCCTGGAGGCGGAGCTTGCAGTGAGCTCTGATGGCGCCACTGCACTCCAGCCCTGGCTACAGAGCGAGATTCCATCTCAAAAAAACAAAACAAATCAAAACAAAAAACAAACAAAAGGCCTTGTTTTGCTCTGCTGTTAATGGACAGAGTAATTGTAAGTCTTACTGGGGTGACAGAGACTGGAGGCAGACCCCTCTCTTGATTACCACAACCAATCTTACATATTATGACATAAGAAAATGCTGATAGTTAAATATATTAGCCAAGAATGTACAATCATTAAGGTAAAAAATCCCTGGAAGATGACCTGGATCCTGCTTCTCTTCCTCAGTTGAGAGATTCAGTGTGGATAGAGTAAAGAGGATAAAGGAGAAATTAGGAAAGCAAAATGACGCTTCTACCAAAGTAGTTCTGCCTTCCAAGATAACATAAATCACTGGAAAGAATTCCTCTCTAGGTACTTTAAACCAAGGGGAATCAAATAAATGCCCTTTTCAGTAATGGAGGGGATTCTATTGTAAAAGTTTTTTCTTCATTAAACTCTTATGGAAAATTGGACAAGAAAGAGACTTGCTATAAGTTAAAGTTTAAAAGTTAGAACTTAAAAAAAAAAATAGCCTTGCTAAACTGATTTTCTTGTAGAGAAAGGCTTTGGCCTTTAGGCTTCATAGTTTATGAACCTGTACTGAGATAAAATGGGGCAAAATATGAATTTAGAAATTTCATGGGTTATTTAAGCTGGAAGCATAGCTTTTCTACTAGTGCAATATAAGATAATATATTTTTTATATTCATCCTAAAAATTGGTAGGTGGATCTGACCTATATAGAATAAATTTATGGAACAATAGAGAAATATGGCAGTGAGAATTCTGAGTCCCCTTTACCTTCACCCCTGGTGTTATGTAAGTATAATCCCATCCTTTGTGTGTGTGGCAGTAGCCTCTGTTTTGCTTGTAAATGTTACAATATGGCAAAAGTAATAGGATATCACTCACTTGATTGGACACTTTATATGGCAAAGATGGTAAGATGTGTCTCCCATGATTACCTTATATTATATAAAATTTCATTTTAGCAGACTGGCAAGCAAGAGATTCTTCTGCTGCTCTTTAAGAAGCAAACAAGTATGTAGCAAACTGCTTATGAGACAGGACTACACTCACAGAACTGCAAGGAAATGAATTCTTCCAATTTGAATGAACTTGAAAGTAGAGTCTTCCTAGTCAGTCCTCCAGATAAGGATGCAGTCTACTTATCACCTTAATTGCAGCACATGAGACCCTAAGCGGAAGATCTAGTTAAGTTATGCTTAGACTTCTGAACCACTGGCATTGTGAGGTAGTAAACGTATGTTAATTTAAGCTGCTCAGTTTGTGATAATGAGATAAGCCATATATCTAGGGTGAGTCAACTTAGAAATTCAATTGCTGAGAATTCAGGCTGATAAAATTAAAGTATTTGCATTAAATGGCTTATTTTAAATCACTTTTCTTTTATAGCATAAAATAGCAATAGATGATTTGTTAAGAAAGAGTAGTGATCCACTAAAGAGGAGAAGAAAATATTGGCAGGTCAATATAATGTGAACAATATCTGAACAGTGATTATCAAGCAGTTTTCCCTTAATTCTGAAAGAAAAGATGATTACTGGATATAAAAAAATGTTTAATAGAAAAAATGAATTTTAGTATTTGATAGTATAGTAATAAAATTATAGTTAAAAATAATTTACTGCACATTTCAAAATAGCTAGAAGAGAAAAATTGTAATATTCCCAACACAAAGGAAAGATAAATATTTGAGATGATGGATATCCCAACCCTCAGTTTTCTCATTATACATTTTACACATGTATCAAAATGTCACATATATCCAAAAATATGTACAACTACGGTATATCAATTAAAAACCAAAAAAATGTTAAAAGCATTGAAATCAATTTTTCATTCATATTTTCATCACAAGATCACAGCTCCTGAGGCTTCTGAATTACTGAGATCCAAATAGACTACCTTCCACATTTTCTAACAAAAAGATGACTTTATGGATTTACAATTGAAATTTGCTATATTTACTGTTTGAGAAACTGTATATATGTCAATATTTTTAGTAAGATGATGCAGATATGTTGCATAACTAAGAAAATTATAGTATACAAAAAATCTTTTAAAATGAAGTAGGGAAAAACAATTTTGTTAAGTGTGGTTGTTTTCTAATAACTAATCTTTTTATGAATGATCATAGTCTTTTATCTATATGGTGATCCTTCCATTACAAAGACGCAAAATTGAAGGTTGTCAGCCAACCGTATTTCATTTCATTCAAATTTTGACGTTTTGCACCAAATGAAGTGCTTGCAGAATTGTAATGTGCTAAATCTGATTGGGCTTTTATATGAGTTTGTATAAGGAACAGGACCACTTGTAAGTCACATAAAGGTTGTTTTATACAAACTTTTGGAATGAATTTAAAATTTTATACGACATAATTTTTGTTATTCTAAATTTTTCCTTTTAAAGTTTTCTAATACTCTGATTTGGAAAAATTGAGGTAATATCATTAAACATAAGGATACTGTAAAACAGTAAAATGGCTAGTGATACAACAATGAGCAATGACTTTAAGGAAAAACTATTGCAATGTAGAAAATAGGTATGAATTAAAATAGAGTGTACTTCAAACAGAGGCAGGTAGAGGAGAGTTTTAGACAAAATTTGCAATTTGTTTATTAAGTATTTGATGACTCTATTACACCAGATGTTTTAATTAGTAGAGAAAAATGATTTTGGTGGGAGGAAGAGTAAGATTTCTTTTCCTTCATTTTCAAAGTACTAGGGTATCATCATGTTCTGCAAACTCTGGAGCCAGTTGAAGAACAGATGGGTTAGACTTCAAATTAAAAAAAAGGGGGGGGGGCAACCGCAGACGTCAATATCTTGAGAGTCAAAGTCGTAATTTAAAAATACTTATTTTTAAAACATACAGGTAGCTGCAGGTGTTAAAATTATTGACAAAATTGAGGTTTGTAACTGTGCACATGAGAGTAGAATAAAACAGAGCCTGATGTCTGATGTGATAAATATAAATAAAATATAAATCACATTTATTAACAATAATTCATGTTCTAATAATTGGATTTTTTTCCATCTGAGATAATATCATTAGAAAAGGAATCTTCTACTTGAGTTGGAAAAACAGTAGGTGGAATTCAATACCAGAGAAGGAGCAAAGAAAGGACGGGCAGCAGGATAGCAGTTTATTGAAGGGAGGATCTGAAAAGAGCAACAGAAACAAGAATGGCCCACAACACAACATGAATGTGCAACAAGAGATGTTTCCAAATCCAAAGACCAAAGCTTTAACAGTGTGAGAGGAGGCATTCAGATACTTCTTCACTGCTTGCTCTACAGAATTAACTTTGGGAGAACACAATGAACATTGTGAAATTTATGGCATTGGTGAAAACCGGTGAAGGAACCCCTATGGGTGAAGGAGGAATATGAGGTGGAACAGTGCTACAGTTGGAGTGCAGGTAAAGACACTGAGCAGGCCAAACTAGTGAGACCTAGGGACACAGTGTCTACTTATGACTAGGGCTTAATAGGAACAGCAGAGAATGTCCCTTCTACACTCTGCCACCAGATTAAAAATTAATGAGTATCAGGTATCAGAATAAAACTCTTAGAAGAAGACCAGCATAAGAACAAAACCCTGGAGAATAAACCTTTCTAAGGCACACAGCAAGGATCTAAAGCTAAGAGTGATGCAGAGATGATAAAACCATCCCTTAACGTATATATGTTATCACTATTGGAATTTGATAGCTCTGCTGTGCTGAGGGTAACAGTAGCAACAAAATAATCCTAACCAAGTGCAACTCCTGGCCTCATACTAGCAGAAGATCTATCAGAAGTAGAGGCATGGCGATTATTTCTAACTCACCCCCTACAAGTCCCACAAGCAAGTTATTTAGTTCTGTTTCTACTGTCATATATGAGATGTCGGGCTTCCTTCAGTAAAATATTACAAGATTCATAAAAAACAAGAAATACAAAAACACTGCCAGCTGTTTGTGCCAAGACACAAAAATAATCAACAGAACCAAGCAGGTATATGACACTGATGTTGGAAAGCTCTAAGTAGAACGTTAAAATACATATAATACATATAATAAAGGTCCTAATAGAAAAAGTGGACTGTGCAATTTTAGATGAGTAATTTTAGCAGGGAAATGGAATATATAAGAAAGAAACAAATGAGAATGCTAGAAACAAATAAAAAGTAGTGACAAATATCAGAAATGACTTCAACAGGCTCTTTTGTAAACTCAACAGAACAATTTAAAGATTCAGTGAGCTTGAAGATAGGTTTTTTTTAAAAAGTGAGAAAATAGAACAGAGGATCCAAAGGCAGCGGGACAATATCAAATGGTCTAATAAATGTATTCTTAGAATTCAAGAAAATAAAGAGAGGAAGAATGGGGAGAACAAATATTTAAGAGAATAATGGCTGCAATTTTTCCAAAACTAGTGAAAGATATTAGACATACACATAGGCCTATCATATTCAAACTGTTGAAAATAAATGAAAATGATAAAAATGTACAGGCAGCTACAAAAAAAAGATACAAATCATTGAGATGATCAAAGAGAAGAATTGCAACAGAAATCTCATCTGAAATTATGCAAACCAGGACACAGTAGTTTGGTGTCTTTGAAGCACTGAAACAAAACAAAAACAAACCTGCAGAAAACATTCTATATCCCTTAGTTTTCAAAGTGAAGGAGAAATAGCTACTTACACACACACATAACCTGTGATGATTTACTAGCCAGTAGTCCTGCACTACAGAGGCATTAGGGAATTTCTTCAGGCAGAAAGAAGATGATGCCAGACAGAAACTTGGATATACAAGAAATAAGAAAAATTGATGGATATAAAGTAAATAAAGACAAGCATAAAATCCAGTTTCTTTTAAAATTTAATTGCTCTAAAATACCTATTTTATTTTATTGTACTTTATGAGATAGGCTATAGCTCTGTTGCCTAGGCTGGAATACAGCAGTGTAATCAGCTCACTAGAGCTTCAAATTCCTGGGCTCTGCCTCCTGAGTAACTGAGACTAGGCACGCTACAACTCCAGGGTATAAAGTAACCCTTTATAAAGCAAAATATTGAGATTTTGTAACATATATGATATAATATATAAACATAATGTTATATATATAAATTTTTTTGAGGTGAAGTCTCATTCTGTTGCCCAGGCTTGAGTGCAGTGACATGATCTCAGCTCACTGCAACCTCTGCCTCCCAGGTTCAAGCAATTCTCCTGCCTCAGCCTCCAGAGTAGCTAAGATTATAGGCAAATGTCACCACGCCTGACTAATTTTTGTATTTTTAGCAGAGACAGTGTTTTACCATGTTGTCCAGGCTGTTCTTGAACTCCTGACCTCAGGTGATCTGCTCTCCTCAGCCTCACAAAGTGCTGGAATTACAGGCATGAGCCACCATGCCCAGCCCACAGTGTAATATATATTTAAAGCATCTGTTAAAGTAAAATATATGACCACGGTGCCACAAGGATGGAAGGGAATAATTGCTATATTCAGTTCTGAGCAGTTTACTCTACAAATCAAGAGTATAATGTTATTTATAAGTAAAGAGTGACTTATTAAAGATGTATATTTTAAATCCTAGGACAACCAATAAATTTTTTAAAGTAAGAAATAATGTCAGTAGTAGAGACAAAATAGAATTTTTTAAGAACTCAGCTGAGGAGAAGGCATTAATTCTCTGTTATATGCATTTATTTATTTTGCTTTCTACATTTATTTCAACTTATAGGAACACAGTTTTGCAATGATTTATTTCCTAATGTTTTCCTAAATGCCTTTCTCCATAAATTATAAGTTGTATGAGAGCTGGAGCCATATATGTTTTTGCGCCTCATTGTATCACAACAGCCTAGACTGTACAATAGGTTAATTAAGTATTTGTTGAATAAGTGAATAAAATCTAACTGCCTTTGGAAGCAGTTTTCTCTCTCTCCAATGCCTTCGGTCCATTTCACTGGCTGGACAAGGGTTCCTAAGCTTTCAAGACACTATTCACTAGCTCCTTTTGTGTCTGCAACTGCCCATGCATACAACACTCTTACTTAGAACTCACTGTATTAGTTTGCTAGGGTTGTCATAATAAAATACCACAGACTAGGTGGCTTAAACAACATAAACTTATTTTCTCATAGTTCTGGAGGCTTAACTCAAGGTCTCAGTATCTGAAATCAGTGTCCACAGGTTTGGTTTCTTCTGAGACCTCTTCTGTTGGCTTGTAGATGACCACCTTCTCTCTGCGTCCTTACATAGTCTTTCCTCTGTCCACATCCCTGTTATCTCTCTGTGTACTCAAATTTCTTTTTTTTTTTTATAAGGACATCAAGTAGATTGGATTTGGGCCCACTTTAATAACCTCATTTTGAATTAATCACCTCTTTGAAGGCCCTATTGTAAAAGACAGTCACACTTTGAGGTGTTAGAGATTAGAGCTTAAACATGTATGTTTTAAAGGGATGCAGTTCATTCCATAACACTTTTTGTCAGTGCTGAACAAAACAATTGTGGAAGATAGGGTGGCCTAATCGTGAGCAAAAAAGTGGTCTCTAATTTAATGGAGTTTGATACAGTTTATTGAGGTGATAATTAGGTAATCTAGTATAGTCATGTGTGGCTTAACAACATAGTTACTTTTTGAAAAAAAGCATTAATTTCACCATTGTATATACTTATAAAATCTTAGATGGTATAGACTACACACCAAAACTATATAATATGGCCTATTCCTTTAAGCTGCAAACCTGTACAGTATGTTATTTTACTGAATCCTGTAGACAATTGTAAAACAATGGTAAGTATTTGTGTATCTAAACACAAAAGTACAGTAAAAATACAGTATTATGATCTTATGGGACAAATGTCACATATGGAGTCTGTCATTGGCTGAACTGTTATTATGTGGCATAAAACTGTATTTGCAATACAGTGATAATAGTGCAAACAGAGTTAAAATCTTCTGATGACATCCAAGATATGAAGAGACAGAAAACAATTATTTCGAATGACTATAACCTTTTTCTAAACGTTAGGCAATCACAGTTAGAAATTCTACTTGTTGGAAAGTATATAACTTCATATTTTAATTTCCCCGTTTTGTTTTTTAGCAACAGATATTGCCTAATTTTATGGAAAAATGATTAACTAGCATTTGCAAAATTAAGTACATAATGAGTTTTTCATGTGCTCATTTGGTAGGTTTAGTTTAATTTGTAATTACTGTGTACACAAGTATACTTTGTAGAAGCAGCTGAGATTTGATGTTGCACATTAGTTATAATTATTATGGTAAAAGTAGCTACAAAAAGAGTTATAGAGGCATAAGTCTTTCTTGAAATCATATGCTAAGGATTCCAGCATATGTATGGATAATTGGTGTAATCACATCTTTAAAAAATACTTTATCACTTAATATTTCCTATGTTGGAAAGAACAACCCTACATACACTGCTGGACTATTGGAGGGGAGGACGTCTTCCTTTTACCCCTCTTCTCAGTTTTTGAGGTACATAAACAATGATATACGAAACTTCTAGATTGCTAGTGCATTCTAGGTTCCAGTTCTACACAGGACTAAAAATACCCTTTAAGTGAAGTCTAAGTCATAAGGGTGACTCTCAGAAAAATACAAAACAAAATAGAAAGAAATAAAGGTGAATCAATAAAAAGGAAGTCAAACTGTCACTGTTTGCTGATGATATGATCGTGCACCTAGAAAATCCTAAAGACTCCTCCAAAAAGCTCCTAGGACTGATAAACAAATTCAGCAAAGTTTCCAGATAGAAAATGAATGTACACAGATCAGTAGATCTGCTATACACCAACAGTGACCAACCTGTTAATCAAATCAAGAACAAAACCCCTTTTACAGTAGCTGTAAAAAATAAAATAAAATAAAACACTTAGGAATATACCTAACCAAGGAGGTGAAAGACCTCTACAAGGAAAACTACATAACACTTCTGAAAGAAATCATAGATGACACAAACAAATAGAAACACATCCCATGCTCACAGATTGGTAGAATCAATATTGTGAAAAATGATTATAGTGCCAAGAGCAATCTACAATTTCAATGCAATTCCCATCAAAAGAGCACCATTATTCTTCACTGAACTAGAGAAAACAATCCTAAAATTCACATGGAACAAAAAAAGAATCCGATAGCCAATGTAAGGCTAAGTAAAAAGAACAAATTTGGAGGCATGACATTAGCTGATTTCAAACTATACTGTAAGGCTATAGTCACCAAAACAGCGTGGTACTGGTATAAAAATAGGCACATAGACCAATGGAACAGAGTAGAGAACCTAGAAATAAACCCAAATATTTACCACCAACTGATCTTCAACAAAGCAAACAAAAACATAAAATGGGGAAAGGAGACCATATTCAACAAATGGTGCTGGGATAATTGGCAGACCATATGTAGGAGAAAGGAACTGGATTCTCATCTCTAATCTTATACAAAAATCAACTCAAGATGGATCAAGGACTTACATCTAAGACCTGAAACTACAACAATTCTAGAAGATGACATTGGAAAAACACTTCTCGACATTGGCTAAGGCAAAGATTTCATGACCAAAAACCCAAAAGCAAATGCAATAAAAACAAAAATAAATATGTGGTACTTCATTAAACTAAAATGCTTTTGCCTGGCAAAAAGAACAGTCACAAGAGTAAACAGACAATCCACAGAGTGGGAGAAAATTTTCACAATCTATACATCCAACAAAGAACTAATATCCAGAATCTACAATAAACTAAAACAAATTAACAAGAAAAAAAGAAGCAATCTCATCAAAAAGTGGGCTAAGGACATGAATAGATGATTCTCAAAAGAATGTATACAAATGGCCAACAAACATATGAAAAAATGTTCAACTTCACTAATGATCAGGGAAATGCAAATCAAAACCACAATGTAATACCACCTTACTCTCACAAGAATGGCCATAATCAAAAAATAAAAAAAAATAGATATTGGCATGGATGTGGTGAAAAGGGAACACTTCTACACTGCTTGTGGAAATGTAAACTAGTACAACCACTGTGGAAAAGAGTGTAGAGATTCCTTAAAGAACTAAAAGAAGAACTAACATTTGATCCAGCAGTCCCACTACTGGGTATCTACCCAGGGGAAAATAAGTCATTATATGAAAAAGGTACTTGCAAATACATTTTTATAGTAGCACAATTCGAAATTGCAAAAATGTGGAACCAGCCCAAATGCCCATGAATCAATGAGTGGATAAAGAAACTGTGGTATATGTATATGACGGAATACTACTCAGCCATAAAAAGAAATGACTTAACGGCATTCACAGCAATCTGGATAGGGTTGGAGTCTATTATTCTAAGTGAAGTGATTCAGGAATGGAAAACCAAACATTATATGTTCTCAGTCATATGTGGGAGCTAAGCTATGAGGATATAAAAGCATAAGAATGATACAACGGACTTTGGAGATCCAGGGGCAAAAGTGGGAAGAGGGTGAGGAATAAAAGACTACAAATTGGGTTCAGTGTATACTGCTCGGGTTTTGGGTGCACCAAAATCTAACTCATGTAACCGAATACCACCTGTTACCTAAAAACCTATGGAAATATTTTTTTAAAAGAGAGAAATGAACAAATTTTGATTTAGTGCTATGGAAAAAACTATGTTATTTTTACTTTTGCACAACCTTTTCTAGTCAACAATAAACTTAAGGGATCACATGAAGTTCCATGAATAGCAACTAAAGTATAACATTGTTATGATTTTTTTCTAAATGTTTAGAATACATTACTTACATATCTCATTTGTTGGAAGGATTGTAATTTTCTATTTATTTCCTCTAATAGGATTAAGCTTGCTGAGATTTTGATTATTTTCTTATGCCAGTTTTTGTAGAATGCATTTATCAATAAATTTAGTTTTTTTGAATTATCAAATTTAGTAGCACAAATTTGTTCATAATATCCTCTCAGAATTGTTGAAGCTTTAAGTAAAAAAAAAACAACAAGATATTACAAGGAAAAAACACTAGGGGTCTATATCTATCATGAAAATAGATTAGTACTAAAATATATTAACAGAATAAATCTAATGATATTTAAAATAGATAACATATTATTACCAAGTAGAGTTTATTCCAGGAATACATGATATGTAAGGAAATTTGTAGTTTTAAATACCTAGATTAGAAAAGAAAATTCATTGAAATTAATTATCTAAGTTTCTACTTTAAGAAAAGAAGAGATAATTTAACCCAAAATAAGTAGAAGGAAGGACACAATAAAGATAATGGTGTGAATCAACTAAACAGAAAATAGGCAAAAAGTGAGAGAAATTAACAATTTCAAAATTTGTTTCTTTGAATAGGTTAATACAAATTTTAAAACACTAGCAAAATAAAAAGAGAAATTATCAATATTAAAAATTAATGGAATTATTATTAAATATTTTGCAGAAATTCAAAAGACTTCAAGGGAATACAATGAGCAATTTTGTACTATGAATTTACCAACTTATGAAAACAAGAAATTTTTCAAAAAACATTTTACAAATGCAGACATAAATAAAAACCCGAATAGCCCCATATCTAGTTACTTATTTTAAAAATTTTATTAAAACTTACCTTAAAAATAAAAACAAACAAAACCTCAAGAATCAGATATTTTTAGGTGCTGAATACTCTTAAACATTTAAGAAACTATTACACTGAGGCTTTAAGAAAACATAGGAAACATTATATGTGCCAACATGCTTATTGAGGCCAGAATAACCTTGATATCAAAACCTGACAAAAACATTTAAAAAAAGAATAGAACAATTTTTATTGTTAGATGAGTGAGATTTGTTAATTTCTTGGATAATCCTAAGAAATAAAAATATAATATGTAACTTCCATGTTAGTAGAGAGGAAAAAAGACAGAATTGAGGAAAAATAGCCCAAGAGAAGGGAGAAAAACAAATGTAAAATAGATCAGAAGAAATAACAGAAATAACACAGAATATAAATACATTTCTCATTATAGCAAAAGTAAATTAATTAAATGTTGCATTTAAAAAAAAGCAAATCAAAATGAATGAAAAATCCAAGGCATACTATATATTTCTATGAAATTTCACTTAATGCAATGATCTTAAAATATAAAAGAAGTAAAACCATTCTTGTAAACTGTATAAAATTAATCAGGAAAAAGGAGAGTGGGAGAAACAAAAATAAACCAAGCTTTCAGCACATTCAGCGTTAATCGTTGGGTCATCTTGCTCTCTGACCTGCTTCCTCATAGCTGTTTGCTACCTATTGCCCCTGAATCACATACACACTGTCAGAAGATTATAGTTCCCCTTAACTGCTCTTAGAGATAACAACTTGAACATTATGACACATTAAGTCTTCCATTTGAGATATTCTTTAAGGTCTTGCATATCAGGGAAAGTACTGATATCACCTGCTCTTGGGGGCTAGCGCGGTGGCTCAAGCCTGTAATCCCAACACTTTGGAAGGCCGAGGCAGACAGATCACTTGAGGTTAGGAGTTCGAGACCAGCCTGACCAACAAAATGAAACCCCTCTCTATTAAAAATACAAAAAGTAGCTGGGTGTGGTGGCGTGCACCTGTAATCCCAGCTACTCTGGAGGCTGAGGCAGAAGAATCGCTTGAATGCAGGAGGCAGAGGTTGCAGTGAGCTAAGATGGTTCCACTGCACTCCAGTCTGTGCGACAGAGTGAGACTCCATCTCAAACAAACAAAAACAAAACAAAAATCAAACAAATAAAAACCCCGTGAACTGACTCACCAAAAAACAAAAAACAAAACAAAACTAGTTTCCACATCCTGATGATTTCATCCTCCTTAAACTGACCAATCAACAACAAAAAGCCCAATTTTCCAGCTCCTCACCATCCAGGAACCCCTTAAAAGCCCCAGCCCAGAACTCCTTGGGGAGATGAATTTGAGGGTTTCCTCCCATCTCCTTGCATGGCCATCCTGGGATGGTTAAATTCTTACTCTGCCTCAAACCCTGTTGATGTGGTTTGTCTGTGTCCCCACCCAAATCTCATCTTCAATAAACCTTATTCCTTTATAAATTACCCAGTCTCCAGTAATATGTTTATAGCAATGTAGGAAAAGACTAATAGACAAATACATCCTGCTGTCTCAGTGTATTGTTCTGTTATTGGACTGTTGGTCTTGTAACAGCAGAGACTTAACAGATTTTTTTTAAAAAGACAATTAATAGTGTGAAGAGCCCTCTCAAAGAACAAAGAGACAGAGATTTGAATATGGTTAGATATTTTACCTAAATGTTAATGAAACACCACACCAACAACCTTATTATTTTTATTATCTTGATATTTTCTGATATTGATTTTGTAGTAAATCTCAACCTATTTTGTACATATATATTAGCAATATCTACCCAAAATTATATAAATTATGTAAGTTTATGCAGCACTGTATTTATGAATAGGAAAACTTACTGAATATATTCATAATTATTAATAGGAGAATTTCTCCTAGTAGCTATCACACCATAATTGTAGTATAATATATAGCATAATGTAATTTGGCTCAAGGCATAGAGAAAAATACAAATTGAACATAAGAAAGAATGCGGAGACAGACCTGTGCATCTATGAATACTTTATATAAGTCTGAAGAGGCAGTGCTAACCACTGGTAAAGAACAAACTTTTTACAATAAATAGTTTTGAGATAATTATAGCAAAATTGCTATCCGGTCACATAAAATCTATTTAGTCTTCCTTCTGGAACACAGGTTATATTCTCCAACTTTTCTACATTTAGGTGTGGCTCTGAACATGTCTAAGCTAAGGAATATGAGCAAAATTAATGCATGTCACTTATGACCTAAATTTCAGAAAATATGTTAGTTTCAGCACATATTCTTTGTCTTTTTTTTTTTTTTTTTTTTTGCAGACCAGGTACAAAAAATGACAAGACCCTAGAGAGGATAACTTAGCCACTTGAACCTCTTAATCAACATATGGAGAGAAACCTCATACCGACTTGTATAGGACTGATAATAGGAGAAATATTTTCAGGAACATGAAATTGAAGCAACAATACAATACAGTAACTTGATTAATAATTTTATAAAATAAACATTTGAGTCTCTGATCGTCCCAAGTATTGGCAAAGATGTGAAACATTCATACTCTGCTGGTGGTAATATAAAATTGGTATAGCTAATTTGAACATTAATATAATGAATAAAAATGCTAGAAAATAATATAAATTAATAAAGTGAACTAACAACACCTTCACACATTGTGGATTTATCCTAAACATAAGTAATTTACCATAGTAAAAAAAATTAAAGGAGTAAATACACTATAACTTTATATATTTTTGACGTATATATGAACTATATTTATGTATATAGACATATCTACAAAGAGACGTAAGGGATATTGTTTAAAGATGCAGTTAAACAGTAAAACAATAATAAAAAACTATACGATGTTTATTCAGAAGTCAGGAGAGCATTTACTTCTAGAGAAATAAGAGGAAACACTGATTAGGGATGGGCAGAAAGGAGTGTCTTGAGGTGTTGGCAATATCTGTTTCTTATTGTGCATGACTGTTACACAGGTATTTGCTTGATAATTACTTGTATAAGTTATACGTGATTTTATGTGTTTTTGTGTGTATGATCTATCTCAAAAAATAATTTAATTGGGTAGATGAACATACATTTTCAAAGACTGTATTAGCTGTGTCTGCTATCAAGGATATTATCTTCTGACTGTCAGATGGCTGAGAAGTAAACTGTAATCAGGGTGTTGATTCCCAAGAATGAAAGGAAAAAATGGAATAGGCTTTGGTTGTGGGGAAAAAATCACCATAAAATCTTGTTAAGTTATAGACAGGATTATTTGTGCCTACCAATTGCAACATCTTATTGGGAATTGTTAATGGATAAGCACTGATGAGTTTCCTAGATGCTATCTATACCATGGTACCTTCTATTTATGTATTTTTTATACATCTTCCTGTTGCTTATATCCAGATTTAAGGATATATCTTACCAAATTGATAACATTGAGTAGCACTCATATCCTCATAAAGAAATTCATTTACATGCAATGTTCTAGTGTCAGTTAATTCTTCAGATGGCTGATGCATTCCTTATGATGACCGTCGCAATCACAACTGATTGGATTAGAAGTGGGCATTTGACTCAAGCCAGCTAATACATAAGAGGCAGTCTATGTGCCCTAAAGCCGAGGATTCTGAACAATATTAGTCTGTTTTTACAAGGCCCAAATGATCTTTACTCACATAATTTTGAAATTGGAATATAAAAGAATGAGATTGAAATAAGAAGCAGAAGCAGAGAGATAACGAGATTAGTTGCTGAGATTTACCAATATGAAAAAGTGTTGGAATAAAAATGCTGATTGAGAGACATGCCAAGTGGTAACTAAAAGATCTGTCAAGTTCCAGGCAAAATCATACTTACATCAATTCATTATCATCATGTGATAAAATCTAAATTATTGGTCTAAGTGTATAATGGGGTGGTTCTAAAACTATCTTTTCCTTTGTTACTAAAACACTTAAAATGATTTGTGTTTATAAACATGACCAAGTACCATGAGTAAATTTTTAATAAGTAGTAGCTATGATATCATGTCTCAGAATCATCTCAATAATTTGGAATCACTATAATTGTACTTTGAAAGGAACAATAAAAATTCAAATAAGCCTTGAAGATCGGATGAGAAAAAAATATAAGAAATAAAATATTAGGTCTGCTTGGTGCAGAGCTGAGTTCAATTCCTGGATACCTTTGTTAACTTTCTGTCTTGTTGATATGTCTAATGTTCACAGTGGGGTGTTAAAGTCTCCCATTATTATTGTGTGGGAGTCTAACTGTCTTTCTACGTCTCTAAGGACTTGCTTTATGAATCTGGGTGCTCCTGTATTGGGTGCATATATATTTAGGATAGTTAGCTCCTCTTGTTGAATTGATATTTTTACCATTGTGTAATGGCCTTCTTTGTCTCTTTTCATCTTTGTTGGTTTAAAGTCTGTTTTATCAGAGCCTAGGATTGCAACCCCTGCCATTTTCTGTTTTCCATTTGCTTGGTAAATCTTCCTCCATCCCTTTATATTGAGCCTATGTGTGTCTCTGCATGTGAGATGGGTTTCCTGAATACAGCACACTGATGGGTCTTGACCTAAGAGACATCTACAGAACTCTCCACCCCAAATCAACAGAATATACATTCTTCTCAGCACCACATGGCACTTATTCCAAAATTGACCACATAGTTGGAAGTAAAGCACTCCTCAACAAATGTAAAAGAACAGAAATTATAACAAAGTGTCTCTCAGACCACAGTGCAATCAAACTACAACTCAGGATTAAGAAACTCACTCAAAACCGCTCAACTACATGGAAACTGAACAAACTGCTCCTGAATAACAACTGGGTACATAACGAAATGAAGGCAGAAATAAAGATGTTCTTTGAAACCAACGAGAACAAAGACACAACATACCAGAATCTCTGGGATACATTCAAAGCAGTGTGTAGAGGGAAATTTATAGCACTAAATGCCCACAAGAGAAAGCAGGAAAGATCTAAAATTGACACCCTAATATCACAATTAAAAGAATTAGAGAAGCAAGAGCAAACACATTCAAAGGCTAGCAGAAGAGAAGAAATAACTAAGATCAGAGAAGAACTGAAGGAAATAGAGACACAAAAAACCCTTCACAAAAAACCTGAATCCAGGAGCTGTTTTTTTGAACAGATCAACAAAATTGATAGAATGCTAGCAAGACTAATAAAGAAGAAAATAGATGCAATAAAAATGATAAAGGGGATATCACCACCGATCCCACAGAAATACAAACTACCATCAGAGAATACTATAAATACCTCTATGCAAATAAACTAGAAAACCTAGAAGAAATGGATAAATTCCTCGACACATACACCCTCCCAAGACTAAACCAGGAAGAAGTTGAATCTCTGAATACACCAATAAAAGGCTCTGAAATTGAGGCAATAATTAATAGCATACCAACCAAAAAAAGTCCAGGACCAGATGGATTCACTGCAGAATTCTACCAGAGGTACAAGAAGGATCTGGTACCATTCCTTCTGAAACTATTCCAATCAATTGAAAAAGAGGGAATCCTCCCTAACTCATTTTATGAGGCCAGCATCATCCTGATACCAAAGCCTGGAAGAGACACAACAAAAAAGAGAATTTTAGACCAATATCCCTGATGAACATCTATGCAAAAATCCTCAATAAAATACTGGCAAACCGAATCCAGCAGCACATCAAAAAGCTTATCCACCATGATCAAGTGGACTTCATCCCTGGGATGGAAGGCTGGTTGAACATATGCAAAACAATAAACGTAATCCAGCATATAAACAGAACCAATGACAAAAACCATATGATTATCTCAATTGATGAAGAAAAGGCCTTTGACAAAATTCAACAACTCTTCATGCTAAAAACTCTCAATAAATTACCTATGGATGGGACGTATATCAAAATAATAAGAGCTATCTATGACAAACCCACAGCCAATATCATACTGCCTGGGTGAAAACTGGAAGCATTCCCTTTAAAAACTGGCACAAGACAGGGATGCCCTCTCTCACCACTCCTATTCAACATAGTGTTGGAAGTTCTGGCCAGGGCAGTCAGGCAGGAGAAGGAACTAAAAGGTATTCAATTAGGAAAAGAGGAAGTCAAATTGTCCCTGTTTGCAGATGACATGATCGTATATCTAGAAAACCCCATCGTCTCAGCCCAAAATCTCCTTAAGCTGATAGGCAACTTCAGCAAAGTCTCAGGATACAAAATCAATGTGCAAAAATCACAAGCATTCTTATACACCAATAACAGACAAACAGAGAGCCAAATCATGAGTGAACTCCCATTCACAATTGCTTCAAAGAGAATAAAATACCTAGGAATCCAACTTACAAGGGATGTGAAGGACCTCTTCAAGGAGAACTACAAACCACTGCTCAATGAAATAAAAGAGGATACAAACAAATGGTAGAACATTCTATACTCATGGGTAGGAAGAATTTATATCATGAAAATGGCCATACTGCACAAGGTAATTTATAGATTCAATGCCATCCCCATCAAGCTACCAATGCCTTTCTTCACAGAATTGGAAAAAGCTACTTTAAAGTTCATATGGAACCAAAAAAGGGCCTGCATCGCCAAGTCAATCCTAAGCCAAAAGAACAAACCTGGAGGCATCACACTACCTGACTTCAAACTATACTATAAGACTACCATAACCAAAACAGCATGGTACTGGTACCAAAACAGAGATATAGATCAATGGAACCCAACAGAGCCCTCAGAAATAATGCCGCATATCTACAACCATCTGATCTTTGACAAACCTGATAAAAACAAGCAACGGGGAAAGGATTCCCTGTTTAATAAACGGTGCTGGGAAAACTGGCTAGCCATATGTAGAAAGCTGAAACTGGACCCCTTCCTTACACCTTATACAAAGATTAATTCAAGATGGATTAAAGACCTAAATGTTAGACCTAAAACCATAAAAACCACAGAAAAAAACCTAGGCAATACCATTCAGGACATAGGCATGGGCAAGGACTTCATATCTAAAACACCAAAAGCAATGGCAACAAAAGCCAAAATTGACAAATGGGATCTAATTGAACTAAAGAGCTTCTGCACAGCAAAAGAAACTACCATCAGAGTGAACAAGCAACCTACAGAATGGGAGAAAATTTTTGCAACCTACTCATCTGACAAAGGGCTAATATCCAGAATCTACAATGAACTCAAACAAATGTACAAGAAAAAAACAAACAACCCCATCAAAAAGTGAGTGAAGGATATGAACAGACACTTCTCAAAAGAAGACATTTATGCAGCCAAAAGACACATGAAAAAATGCTCACCATCACTGGCCATCAGAGAAATGCAAATCAAAACCACAATGAGATACCATCTCACACCAATTAGAATGGCGATCATTAAAAAGTCAGGAAACAACTGGTGCTGGAGAGGATGTGGAGAAATAGGAACAATTTTACACTGTTGGTGGGAATGTAAACTAGTTCAACCATTGTGGACGTCAGTGTGGCAATATCTGAGGGATCTAGAACTAAAAATACCGTTTGACCCAGCAATCCCATTACTGGGTATATACCCAAAGGGTTATAAATCATGCTGGTATAAAGACACATGCACATGTATGTTTATTGTGGCACTATTCACAATAGCAAAGACTTGGAACCAACCCAAATGTCCAACAATGATAGACTGGATTAAGAAAATGTGGCACATATACACCATGGAATACTATGCAGCCATAAAAATTGATGAGTTCATGTCCTTTGTAGGGACATGGATGAAGCTGGCAACCATCATTCTCAGCAAACTATCACAAGGACAAAAAACCAAACACCGCATGTTCTCACTCATAGGTGGGAATTGAACACATGGACACAGGAAGGGGAACATCACACTCTGGGGCCTGTTGTGGAGTGGGGGAAGTGGGGAGGGATAGCATTAGGAGATATACCTAATGTTAAATGATAGGTTAATGGGTGCAGCACACCAACATGGCACAGGTATACATATGTAACTAACCTGCATGTTGTGCACATGTACCCTAAAACTTAAAGTATAAAAAAAAAGAAATAAAATATGACACCACTATATGCCCTAAAGATATTAAAAACATAATTGGCATATTGGCAATTGTTAATAATATGTCAATATTTTAAAAAATAGATTGACAATTTGATTTCATTGAAATTGATACAAATGAATTGTATGTCTGTCAAAGACCAGGGCAGTGTATATAATTCATGGAGTCCAGTTCAAAATGAAAATGCAAGATTCCATGTTCAAAAAGAAGGAAAAATTGTCATTATAGGTACTAAAATATCATACCTTTTCTACTTGTCACTGATGGCTTTTAATTTGCTGTTGAAGTCTGTGCCATCTTTATCATGAGAATACTGCTGGGGCACGTGCAGATCCTCAGATGCCCCCACATGGACCTACTCTGTAACTTGAAATGCACACACACACACAGCCCACTGACTGCCAGCTTTCTCCTCCTGCCAGCCACTAGTTAACACCCTTGGCAATCCCCTTCCCCAAGTGCTCACTGCCCCAACCAGGGTGGTCCAGTGAACCCTAATGGATTGTATTGTTAAAGCTGGAAACATTCAGTAATTTGATGAGAGTCAGTTGAGTGTTTTTCCCATGATGAGCCTGTAAACATCCTGTGGTGCTGTACAAGGGTAGGCAAATAGATTAATAGAATAGCGTACAGAGTACAGGAACAGATTCACACATATACAATTACTTGAGTTATGAAAGAAGTCACTACAATTCAGGGGAAAAAGTATAGTCTTTTTATACTTTTTCAGATCAACTGACTGCAGTGTAGTCTACCCTCCATATCTGGAGGTTTTGAACCTGAGAATTCATCTAACAGCTAATAAAAAATATTTGGGATAAAAACAATAAAAATAGAAATAAAACAATAAAAACAATACAAATTAAAAAACAGTATAGTATAACAACTATTTATATAGCATTGACATTGTATTTGATATTATAATCTAATATGAGATTATCATAAATAATCTAGAGATAATTTAAAGTATATGGGAGGATGTGCGCAGGTTATATGTAAACACTAACCCATTTTATATAAGGACTTGAGCATCTTTGGTTTTTAGTATCTGTGGGGATTCCTGGAACCAATCCCCTACTAGTGCTGAGGAATGACTGTATTGGAAAAATTGAATCTTGGTCCTTGCCTCAAATTTTAAATAAAAATGAACTCCGGCTCTTAAAATATAACATTAGAGAATATCTCCATAGGCTTGGAGCAAGCAAAAATTTCTTAAACATGGTAAAAGGCTCAAACCATTAGCAAAAATATTGATAAATTGGACTTTATTAAGAAATAGGAAAGTTTGCCTAATAAAGATATTATTAAGAAATTGAAAGGCACATCTCAGAGTGGGGAGAAGATATGTGCAATATCTGACACACTACTCATTCAGAAGATATACATGTCTCTTCTAAACTAATAAGGAAAAAACAGAAGCTCAAATTTGATTTCTTTATAGATTTTTTTCTTTTTTTTGAGGCGGAGTTTCACTCTTGTTGTCCAGGCTCCAGGCTGGAGCGCAATGGAGCAATGTCAGCTCACTGCAACCTCCACCTCCCGGGTTCAAGCGATTCTCCTGACTCAGCCTCCCGAGTAGCTGGGATTACAGGCACCCGCCACCACATCCGGCTAACTTTTGTATTTTTGAGTAGAGACGAGGTTTCACCAAGTTGGCCAGGCTGGTTTCAAATGCCTGGCCTTAGGTGATCCACCTGCCTCGGCCTCCCAAAGTGCTGAGATTACAGGCATGATTCACCACGCCTGGCCCTCTTTATAGATTTTAAACAGGCATTTTAATAGATATGCAGATAACCCATTATATGAAAAGGTGACCAATTTTATTTACTATTAATGAAATGAAAATGAAAAGTATGATAAGATACTTTTGAATACTCCCTACAATAGCTTATATAATCTTAAAAATTCCACAATATCAGTTGTTAGTTAAGAGTAATATACTGTTGATAGAATTGTAAATTAGTAAAACTACTTTGGAAGATGGTTTTAATTGATATGCTAACATTTCACAATTCCCATCCTAGATATATAACTACCAGAAACACATACCTATGTACACTAAAATGTATGTACAAGAATGTTCATAGCAACAATGTAATATTTTCAAACTTGTAGGGAGGGCATATGTTGTAGAATTAATAAATAAATTCGGTACACTCATTAATGGAATATTTGAAAACAAGTAAACAACTTGTTGCTACATGCAGAAACATCGATGAATCTCACTCATCTCTAATATGTCAAACATAAAAGAGTGCATATCAACTGATATAAAGTTCACCATTGGTGATAGAACTAAGCATAGTGATTACTCAGTGGGAGATGGGGGTGAACGGAGAATGGGAAGTAGGGAGCTTCCTGGGTGCTAGTACTGTTCTATATGTTAATCTGATTGTTGGTTTCTTGGGTATTTTCATAGAATAATATTACACTGACTAAAGAAGAGACAGGCAAAATGAGTAGAAAAATTTATAAAAGTAATAGATATGTAGAAAAATAATGAGAAGACCTCACATATATCTAATAAGAAATTGAGGAGAGAAGGATAGAAAGGAAGGCAAAAAGACTATGTTAAGAGAAATAGTGACAAAATTGTGATGAGATAATTTATTATTTCTATTCAAAGAAAAATTGAAATCACATCTCATACATAGTATCAATTCTCAGTGTACGAAAAACTATAATGATGAAAAACAAACTTTGAAACATTTAGAAGAAAATATATAAGACCTCTGATTTGGAAATATTTTTTGGCCAAAAATATTTTTGTTTAAAGAAAGACTGAAAAACACAGCAGTAAAAGAAAATGATTATTAAAATCTACGACATTAAAAGTAAAAAATGTCTCTTCAGCAAGGACTTACATGTGAAAAACAGTGATTGGCTGTAAAAAGATATTTTCAACAGATTAAACCAACAAAAGTTTGGTATCCTAAATGTGTAAAGAATTTTTGCATGCCAATTTGAAATAAAGTAATGGACTATCCAATACAAAAATACACAAGACATGCAGAACACAAAATCATAGAATAGAAAACATAAACAAACCAGAAATATGTGAGAAAATGGATCCCCGACAATTTTAAGAAGTAACTTTACGACCTCTGAGCTACTTAACTCTAGATTTCTTTTACTCTTTTGATATGATCGGTTGTTAAATTTTTCTAATTGATGTACCCAATTCTACTCTTGAGAACACATGTAATTATGTAACAATAATTTAAAGAATTTATGGAATTTATTAACCTCTATTTATCTCTCCCACTCATTCACTGGAGGATTCAATGGAATTGTAATATTCCAGTTTTTTTTTTAAAAAAAACAGAGTAAATAATGCATAATACAAAATTTGACAAAGTGGACAGTAAGGGTGGTAGCTTTTTATTGCCTTTTTATTACCCTACAGCTTTCTGTATTCTTGAAACAGATCATAATAAATTAATACCAACATTAAAACAGATTATAATATTGAAAAAAATAAGGGAAGAACAAGACAAATGTGTTGCGGCAATTTTACCCCTGCCAAAACCTGATTACAGGAACTATACAAGTTCAAATGTGTCAAAAGATAAAAAATTATAATTAGTATTCCTATCGATTCTTCACAACTCTTTAGCAGAGTCTGCCTATTTTAACTGTTGTATTTGTAATGCAGACTGTGCCTTGACAGATACTAACAAAAGTAAATCAGCAAACTGATTCTCCTTCTTCTTTTCCAACCTTAGGCTCCAGGCAATCAAAGAAACTATGAACATCTGCCTGGATTCTGATTGCACTGTTCACTGATTCAGTGCACCCAAATAAGCAACAATTAGTCTGTTCAGCATGTGTCAAAAGACCCGTCAAGTTAATTCAAATTAGGACAGGATAAATTGAATCCAGTTGGCATCTTGCATATTTGTGTGCAAAGTTTAAACAAGCGTCAACTGTACTATGTTATCTTTTATTTACAAGCAAAACAAGAGCATATTGTTACATAATTCCAGAAATAACTCTTTCTCACCATAATTTTGCTTACCTCATTTTCTAGATGTATTTTCTTGGGTTGGAACAATTTTTAATGTATTTGAGCAGACTTTTGTATTGAATCTGGTTAAAATGTTGTCTGCCTTCTTATACGCATTCATTTTATTTCCAATAATTAGCTCCAAGGTACAAAAATGAGTTTCAAAGATTGAGATGTGTAAAAATTATGCTTATAAATATGAGCTCTCTTTGGTCAAAATTAGGCATTTATTTCTTAAATTTTTAGAAAATGTTAATGCCTTTAAGTGGTCAGGTGATAGATTTTCAACTTACTTATTGAATAGCAATCTGCAGTATCAATTACCTTTGTACCTTTAAACTGAATCAGAGTATCTGAATATTTAGAGAAATAAACTTTTAGGAACCTGACAAGCTTACAGCAGAAAACAGAATGATTGCATTGGCATTAATTATCTTCTGTCCCATTTTTTTCATTTAGGAAAATATCTTCCTACAATGCCCCATGTTCCATCTCTGTTGATGTTTGGTTGGAGTCATGTAGATGGTCACCAAATATGTTGCACTATTGATTTTCAACAGAAGAGCTCCACAGTGCTATTATCTGTAAGTAATACTCCAGTTGAAACATAACTTTGCAAAAAAAAAAAATAGAAAATTGATTTGCCAAGCTCTTAAATGTTTACTTTTAGTGACTCATATTCTCCCACTTTTGACATTTCACTAGTGAGAGAGGGAGAAGGAGGCTGTGAGAATCTGTGGTTCTGACTAAATTTGGAAACAAGGAGAACTAAGAAAAGATGAGGATGAATTATATCAACATTTAAGGAAATATAAAACAATATGGCCTATGATTTAGCAGAGAAAAAGTTTGAAATAACAACTAATAATCATTTACCAGGATGCTTGCAGGTTTGGAGATCAGCGAATGTTTGCCAGAATGCTTGGGGTCTAACAGATCTCCACTTCCACAAATTAGAAATACATACTCTGGTCCATATGGGCTAGGGCGTTAGAGAGACTTCTCCCCTTCTTTTCATCTAATTTGAATATCAAATAAACACTAGGTTGGAAAAAGGCACTGCCTGGCAGGATGAGACTTTGTGCGTGTGCGTGTGCGTGTGTGTGTGTGTGTGTGTGTGTATATATATATACACACACATATATATACACATACACATATACATACGCATCCACATACATACACACCTATAACACACACACACGTATAGATATACGCACATATATGTGTGTGTGTATTAATATAAGTTTCATCTGTTAAAATCGACATTGAAGAAAAAATATGATAAGAAGAAATACTAACATAATTCCCAAATGGTTACAATATGCCAATAGAGGCTTTCTGCTAAAATCTGCTATTAGCAGGAACCTTGGGACTATTTCCAGTAGCTGTAGCCTGGAGCAGAATTTTCTGCCTTTAAAGAGGCCTGGTGCAGCAGGTTAGATGTCTGCTTTTAGTGTGATAAGGCAAAGATTTCCTTTGTATGGAATTATCTGATACTAACACTGTGTGTGTGAGTGTGTGCATAACATTTTCATCACATCATTGGGTGCCTATGTGAAGATCCAACCAGAGAAATATGGAAATTCAGTTACATTGAATTTTATTGAATATCCAGTTTCAGCTCAAAAGTTCTGCAATCATTGCTTATTTTCAAGCCACATAATCTTTTATTTACCTCATCTTTTATTTTAAGAAACTTGTGGAGTGTCATGTTAGTTTGGACTCTCCCATGAAGATGCTATTACACCTCCTAGATGAAAAATACATAATCTGATTGTTTTCTTTAGAATTATGTGACTTTAAGAAATGTGAGTCTTTAGTTACAAGGATGAGTATACATAGTTCTAATCAGTATGTTGTCAGATTTATTCAGGCACTATTTTATTTTATTTATTTTTTATTATTATACTTTAAGTTCTAGGGTACATGTGCACAACATGCAGGTTTGTTACATATGTATACATGTGCCATGTTGGTGTGCTGCACCCATTAACTCTTTTAATGCTAAGCAGTAGAGTTCAGAACCAAAAGATGAGTTTAGAGATGAGTTTCACAAAGACATTTGTTTCTGATTTTAGTTTGAAGGTCACATTCATAGGCTTACTCTTTCACTCTTCTGAGAGACACCTCAGTCCATCTGATTGGGTTGTGGAGAGGGGTGTTTCTTAATCATCCCAATATTCCTGCTGAGAGCTGAATCTGCTCATCAATAATTTCTAAAAACTAATGTCTGGAGGGTACTTACTCTGATGTTTGCCACACATTCACCCTTGCTTGCTTCAGAAATATTCGTGGGCCTTGGAGATGCTGGGCTAAGGTAAAGGAATAATATGGGAAGAGAAGAAATTATATAAACTTTTTTTCTATTTTGTTATGTTCATCCAAATATATATACCCCTGCTTTGATAGCCGGTGCGATAGAAGCTCTTAAATCATCAGTCCATGAAAGGTGAAGAGAAAGTAGACCTGCAAGATATGTTTGCCCCTACTGAGCTCAGTTGCAAACAGAGCTATTCTGAAACACCCTGTTTCCATGATGTGGGTAGAAAGGCTAAGGTGAATAAAGTACTCTCTTGTCTGTAAATCAGATGGGCCTTAGTCTTCTCCTGAGCTATTTCCGTCATGCAGGAGGGCGTGAATATACATAAGAGAAAGAGAAATGGATTGTATCTTGGGCAGGGATTTTAAAGGAAGCTGTGTGGATATTTAGCCTCTTCAAACCTCTTCTCCTTCTCTCAGTCTCTTTTTATCAGGACCTTGTGGGTATCCTTGTTTCTGTACTTATTTAATATTTATTTTGAACCTAAAAACAATAATTATATTTATCTCTATTATCATAGCCTTTATATTTTTGTCCGATAGTTCAGTCTTCTAATCCTTTTAAGTTTATGTCATCAAAGATATTAGCTATCTCAACCGAAACTTTGTCAGCAAGAACTGCAGTAGCCACACCATTATTCTTGACACAAAAATCACAATAAAAATGTTTGAACAGCCCTATGTCAAACTCAGAGTTTTCTGTCACAGCAAAAAAATCTTCACCTTAATTTAAGCTAAATTTACATAAAAACTCTAAAAATCAGTACTCTTTACAACTCTTTTTTTAATAAACTATAACTATATATATGTGGTCCATACATTTATTTATTTATTTATCTTGTCTACAAGTTTATCTTGCAAATGTTTATCGAATAACTAAAATGAAGAAACTCTCTCTGTGGGGGACATCTGCTCTTTGACCTGACAGATATCACTTGCCTGACTCCTTGATAAATGCCCTCGTGTGTTCCATCAGAGATTACTCCTTCCCCGTTTCTGTAGCACTGGAGAGCCTGTCAATCCAGGCCTTTCCTGCCACTCCCTGACCCTGCCAAGAGAATATGACCCAATCCAGTCCACTCTTCCAAGATTGGAATTTATTTTAGAAACTAATTTCAACTTATAAAAATAACAGAAATCATGCACAAATTCTGTTCACCTAGATTTGCTAAGGGCACCACACTGGTTTCATCACTCATTCTCTAACTCTGCGGACATCAATTTTTTTTAATTTCAGGAGTAAGTTGCAAAGACATTTAACACTACATACTTCGGTGTAATTTCCTAAAAAAAATCCCAGAACATTGTAGTACATAATCTCAGCAAAATTATAAAATTTCAGAAAATTAACAGTGACTTATTAATATTATATAACCTATAAGCCTCATTAAAATGCCACCAGTTATTCTGTGATCCAATCCAGTACCACATATTGCTTTAGTTGTCTTGTCTCTTTAGTCTCATTTAATCTAGAATATTCCCCCTACATTTCTTTGTGACCTTACACTTTTGAAGAGTTCAGGGCAATTATTTTGTAGATTTCCCCATAATTCCGAGTTGTCTGATTTTCTTTGTAATGAGATTCAGGTTAGGCATATTTGCCAGGAGGGCCACAGAATGTTGCAGTGTTCTTTCAACCACAACATGTCAGAAGGTGCACTATGTTGCTCCATTACTGGTAATATTAAATGTGATGACTTCCTTAATTTGGTGTCTGTCTTCTGTCTCCAATGTAAAATTACTAATAAGCATCTTGCGGAAAGATACTTAAAAACTACGCAAATATTCTATTTTTATCATTCTTTTATCATTATATCATTAATAGTGGCATCCATTGATGATTGTTGTCTGAACAATTACTGCTTTTGTGGCCTCCAAATAATATTTTGTTTTATTTTTATCATGTTTTCTGCAAAACATTCTCCATATCCATTTATTTGTAGATTGATTACAAATTAATACACACTAATCCTATTCTATGGATTATAATATGTCACTATAATTATTATTGTTGCTCATATTCACCAGATTTGACCAACAAAAATAATTTTGTGGGTGCAATGGGATCCTCTTCAGTCTGGCTTTCCTGTCCTTTTGACATGTTTTCATCACTTTTTGAGTACTTTTTAATTTTTTGCCACCACAATATTCTAGGATCATCTTTCAACCATTTATCATCTTCTCTTTTATTAGCATGGGATATTATATATCTAACCATATGTTCATATGATCCCTCTAATTTATATCGAACTGGATCATATTAATTCTGACCTGTTTTTCCTTTCCACATTTGCAATTCTGTTCTATAATTTTGAGAATCCTGGCTCTCATATCCAAAAAGTACTTATTTACTTTCTTAATTTTAGAATATACATAAAATAGCTTCAGAATTTTTAGCCCATTGACAGATGAACTGTATATAATGCAGGCTAGTCCATTTAACTCACATTTAGAAATTGCACTCTGAAAAATTATTTTAAAACTTTGGGTAAAATTTAGTCCCTCTCACCCTCCTCAAAAATATCCTTAATAACTTCTAACTAGTGTTATCTCCTTTCCTAATTTTCTTTAAACTTTTTATATACACCTTTGCATCTTAACTGTATGAGTACACCTTGTTTTTCTACCTGTAGAGCAATCTGATTCATCTAAACTTATTCTTCCCTAAGAAGCACAATTGACTGTTGACTATTTTCTTCACCATTGAAAAAGCCATCATTTAACAAGTAAAATGAGATATAAAACAATATTTACCTGTAACCAAGTAATCTTCTAAAATAAACTTTGAAACATAAGTGGGCAAAATTAATTATTCATATCTTCCTAGAATATAATGACATCTCTCCAAAAACAAGCTTTTAAAAATTATTAGCATTAGCTATTATAATAATGTGTGACATTACATATTTCCAAAACTGGTTAACGTATATTGATACATTATTCTACCTTTGAGTTGGCAGTGTTAAGTCACAGCAAAGCTCACTATAAAATAAAGCAAAACATCAGTATTTTTAGTGTCATGATTTTCCTTTTTCTGTAGTGTTGTGCTATATATTAAGTATTTGGAAAGGTGATAATCTCCATAGCAAATTCTTCCCACTCCTCTGCCCAGATATCAGCTAAACAGTTGCTAAATGCTCTTAATTTTTTGCCCCACAGATTGAAAAGACCACTGCCTAGCTCTTGCATTTTACAGTGGAGCCCCAGAATGAACTTCTGAACACAAAAACAGAACCCCTAACCTAAGCCAAAGTCATGTTGTTTTTTCTTCTGTGCTCTTTAATTAAAGGTTTGAATTTTTGTTGTTTAAATAGTAAAACTGATGAATATACGATAAACTAAAATTCCATTTGATTTAATGAAGATACTGAAATATCAGATGATACTGAAAATAATTGTGTGAACTATTCACCATCTGACTGGTATGTTCTTATAATAGTTTTGTGAGATTGAATTTGATTCAAAGTACTTATAAACCTAAATTGCAATACACATATTTCCTTTACTGACCACAAGCTATGGGAAATAAATTAAACTAAGTTAATATCCAGAGATAAAATTACATTTTACAGGCATGAGTGCCATTTAGAGATATTGGATTCAGCGAATCTTTAAGAATGCTATCTTAACTGAAATGATAATAATATAGTACTCTAAGCAAACACTAAGATGAGTCAGTCAGTTCTACCTTGGTTGGATTGCAGAGGAATTATCTAAGTTTTCTCTCACTTCAATTTGAAGCGTTAGGACAGTTTTCCTCTTTACGGAGGAAGCTGCCCTCAGGTGTCTTTAGCACTTATTGCTGTTAACAAGAATGTGGGCTACCTTAATCCACTGTCAAAAAAGATCAGAGAGAGATGGTACAGAGGACAAAGAGAAATGCATAAATATAGAAGAGGTTATCATTAAAATGAAAATTACAAATAGTGGATGCAATTTTGTGTAAATGAACTTTCAAATGAAAAACAAATATACCATTTCAAATAGAACATTTCAGGAAGCCAGTCACACAAAACATGACACGGAAAGATAATAACTTTTTTTAATTTTTCTATTTCCTTATCTAGAATATTGGTTATTGACTAAGAGGTCTGAGTTATTATGCATCAAGAGAGTCGAGCATGCTCTTGGCCTAAATAGATGGGCTCAGGTGAATTAGTATTATCTACTGAGCTTGACGTTTATGGGATATTAGTTGACAGGTTGGCTTTATTATCAGATTGTTTTTAAAAACTGAGATGAAAAAATTGGCAAGCATAATATTCTTGGTCACTTCAGAGCTCATTTTAACACCTCCAGTCTTACTCATTAATGCTGACTTTGACCTTCAATCTAAAATTCTATGAGTCTATGAATCTTTCTCTTCATGATAAAATATAAAGCTGACCCTGTATTTCATCTTCTATGAAATATATTACTGCACACTGTGAAATGAAATTATTTTCACCTTATGATCATGATGATGATTTTCCTGATGTTAGTTAAGTTGCAAATTCTGGAGCAGAGACATTTGGGGCAGGACTTTATGAGCAAATCTATTGATAGTTTAAAAAATCAGCAGAATAATTCAGATTAATAAAAAGCATTCTTTTTCACTTCATTTTTTCCTTTATACTTCCATCATCCTTTGTTTCTAACCATACCACTATGCTTTACAGTCTTGTTTCACGACTTGAGTTGGATTTTTACGGGAAAAAAAAAACTTACATTTTTTCTTCTCTTATTCTATGTGTGTATTTCAAAATAAATAACATGATTTAAACAAGAATAATACATTAATTGGAAACAATAAATGTCATGATGAAGGCATTACTCATTCCCCTTTTTTAAAGGCTTATTGATGCTATAGTGTTAAACAATTCCTAAAAATGTTTCATGCCTCAAATTATGAGCAGCAAGTTCCTGAGTTGGAATACTTTCCTGCCAGACTTTCATCTTTGGTGAGTATTTCCCAGTTGTTTCTGAAATTACTCCCTCTGAGGATATTGTTGAAATGTTGTACGCATTGCTGCTTGTCGAAGCCAAGAAATGATGCAGAGCTGCTCACATGAGTTCTTCTAATTGTTCTTGTACTAGCAACTGAGGAATTCCCACAGATGGGTTTATCATAACACTTTGTTAGCATTTTTGTATAACAACTGCCTTTTCATCCTAAGGAAACCCTGGAGGAAAATACAACATTCAGGAATAGGGTTTGAATATTAATTAATTGATGCTTCAAGTAGGAAGATTTCTTTTTTAATCTTCTAAATGCACATAGTGAAATTTGTTTATAAAATTTAATTTAACCTTCTTTAAACTATACACAGTGTGTAGATTTTTAGTAAAGCATTTCATTTGTATTTAATAATTTCACTTCAGAATTTTTTACTTTGTATCTGCTAAACTATAACATAAGTTTGGTGTTATCATTAATATTCCTAATCAATGTCTTCAAGGTGAGTTTTGATTAGTTTTAGGTTTTTCAATAAAGGATTTACCAGCCCCAGTAGTATAAATTATTAAATTAGAAAATAGCCTATTAACTAGGATTTTGGTTTGCTGGTTTTTTAAATGAAAGTGTGGTGATTTTTTTAGCGGTAAATATTCTTTGTAGAATTTGTTGTTGAAACTAATATTAAAGTTACTAAGGACCTAAAAAATGGTGTTGAATAGTGAGTTGTTTTCATAACCTTGGCACATTTTTTGTTATGATTTATAATAAAAAATAAAATATATCATTAATATTGATTTAATTAGGTGCATACTTTCCTAAAGGAACATTTCAAGTTTCAAGTAGGTGTCCCTGACACAGTGATCCACAGTCCATTTTTGTCTGTCATTGATTGAATTCTGTTTTTGAAACTAATCTATTTTTGAGATAATAGGGAAAATAGTTTTAACATTGACTGGATCCTTCATTTTTTTGTTTTCTTAAGGTTTACTGAAATTATTCTTACCCTATGTTTCATATTTGAGATGTTAATAAATGGACTACTTTGTTTAATATGAAAACTGAATGTTATAACTTATCTGATATTTTTATTCTATCTTTGTGGAAAATATTGATTTATTAACACATTTTCCAATAACCTTTATAGTTAACCCTATTAATTTTAAAATCAGTTAATTAATTTATTCATATTAAGGGTGTGCTTTTTATTTGTTTAATTAATAATATTACTTAATCAGTTATATTATTTTATTATTTGTGTTAGCAATACAACTGTTAATGCACAACTTTAAAAAAGTGGTAAATTTTCTCATATCATCAGTCCTTACTTGTGATATTTATCTTTCTTGTCTTCTAGGGATATAGACAGATGTTCAAAGTAAAAAACAAAACAAAACAAAACAAAAAAACTTTAATTATTCTGAAAATTATTAGCATTTTCATTGTGTCTAAAATTTATGATAATCCATATTATTCAGTATGGAAATTATAACTAATGGGGAAACACTACTTTTCAGATGAAACCCAAAACTTAAAGCCAACTAACTTAAATACAAAAACAAAAAACAAAAAGTAAAAATAAGAATGCAATAAATTACCAGTTTCCAGCTATAATGTTACAATGGTTAGACTATTGCCAAGTTTTAAAATATTTATATCCCAGATTGGTTCATTTCAATGGAACATGTTTGATTTCTAGAAGCCTCTTTGATATGCAGGCTTAAGAATATTTCATAGAGTGGTATCAGACAGAGGCTGACCAGAAATGGTGGATAAAATAGCAACCAGGGGGCACTGCAGCTTTATGAAATTACCTCAAAGATTCAGATAAAATCTGTTTTGAGATTTCTTAAGAGTTTAAATATGATTTACAGTTTACTATAATGTAATTTTGAGAGACCTTGGAAAGAAGGTTTTGGTAGGAGTTTATCTTAAAAATCAAGTCAGACTTTTCTTAATTATATAGTTTTAAAACATGAATATTATTTTAAATGCTCACATAATTTTAAAAGGAATGATCTTTTATTTCTTACTATTTAGGAGCTGATTCTCAGGAACCTAGGGATTGGCAAATAAGATTAGAATTTTCATGTTCTATTGTATTTAACCTATTTGCAAAAACACATATTTCTATGAAAGAAAAGACTAAAGTATAAAGTTAAAATTTTTCTTTGAAACATGTGCTATTTAGGACATTTAATATGTTCAACTCAATTTAGATTACATCATTATGTTGAATTGTATAGGAAAATATTTTATATTTTGTAAGGAGACCCCCTGAAACTATTGCTACAGAATAAAAGATGAAATGCTCCTGATTATTGTAAATACAAAATTGCATGCAGGATTGTGTAAAGACAATGCCAGGTTGGAATGCCAGAATGAGCCAACAGCTCATGATGTGCTTCCTCCTGCAGAGAGCCTATAAATGGACATGCAGTCAGGGAGGTTTCACATCACCAAGATTCCTATCCCAGAAAAGCAGATGTTCATTGTTCTGGGAATGGAATGTGACCCTTGTGGAGAGCCTATAAACGGACACATGAGGGCGCCTGTCCATATGGATAAGATAGGGCTATAAACGCCCTCATCTTGCCATGGCTCTTCTAGGCCTCTTTAGCATTAAAGCATACTCCCTTCTGAGAATTTCTGGTCTAACTGGTTGTCTAGCTTCACGTCCTGTTTCTATGGATTGTTTGTAACCAGCTTTTGCTGCAACTGTTACTGCTGATTAATATCTTGCTAATCATAGATTATGGAAAGACTGTGTTTCTGTTTTAAGGCTCTGTTAGAAATTACTGATGCACACACTATATTGTAAATTCTTATCTCTGTGTACTGTACTACTGCATACAGATGTTATGTTAAAGAATTACTTCATCCCCTTGTGACCATCTCACCTCATAATCAAATGACCGTAAATCCCTCACTAACCTACCCCCACCCTCACTAAACTTAATAATAAATGCTGGTATATCCAGTGCACTGGCGGCACCACAGGACCAGAAGGCGGTGACCCCCCTGGACCCAGCTTTCACTATCTTGTGTTTGTCTATTATTTCTCGACCTGCTGATCTGCCTGGGAACAAAGAGAGAGCCCAGTTGCATTGCAGGCTGCTGGCCAGATCCCACGCCAGATCTTTCATTAGTCCATATTAGAAGACATTGAATAAAAATCTAACCAGTCATCTTTTTCAAGACAAAATAAATAAAGAAATAATTATTTAAAACATTTTCCCAGAACAAGCATAAATCACAAATTCCAGGGGTAATGTTCCAATATTATATGTTATTTTAAACTTCATTAAAGTATCAAGTTAGTGTGTATATGTGTGTGTGTGTGTGTGTGTGTGTGTAATGATAACCATATTAGTTTAAAATTCTGAATAAATAAAAAGTACTATGTGGCAACATAAATAACTGTTGGTTTCTTTAAGTGATGAGAAATCAAGAATCTCATTCTGCAATTTCAATTACTTGGGCAGTTGGATATGGACTTTAGTTACCTCAGCAGGGATATCAAAGTAACTACTCACCTTTGCTTTTGAACTCTGAGCAAAGCCTGCATACCACTGATCAGTCATAGATCGATCAACCTACCATTTTCTTTCTGATATCTCTACCTTCACTTTTCTACAAACCTCCAGAGAAGTCAAAGCAACCACAGTGCTCATCTTATCCTCCTCCTTCAGCACTGTTTACATACAAGACCTGAAATTCTTATGTATCTATGTATATATAACTGCTGTAATCTCATTCTCAGAATATTCTGTATTTCATCTTACCTCCCCCTTACTTCCATCTTTTAGGAGAGACAAGGAATCATATTTATAGAACATGTTAATGTTGTTAAATTTACCATTACAGTTTTGTAATTTGTATCCTTCAGGTAAGAATCCTTAATTCTCATGTTCATCTGAAGAGCTCTAAAAGTCTCTTTAGTTAGAAAACATGAGCTCTATCTTAGTATATCTGTATATATTTGATAATGTACTTTATATAGAGATTTATATGATAATAAAATAAGCAGAGCAGACATTATTGGTGCCAGATGCACTCAGATCCTTTCATTGCTTCTATAAGCCATACTACCTACTTCTGTGTGCTTTCTTTGTAGGCTTGCATCTGTAACTTTCTTTAGGGGAATGTTCTTGTACTACTGAGAGCTGGCAGTATTTAGGAGTTTGAGAGCTTATGTCCCTCTGGGTGGCCTTAATCAGTGACTGACTTGTGAGTGAATTTGAAAACCCAACTCTCTTGCTTTGGGCAGGTCAAACAATATTACGTATTTCACTTTTCACCAATTTCCTTTGGGAGCACGCTTTAATAAATCACTTGCACACATATCCTGCCACAGGATCTGCTTCTAGGGAATTTGTCCTGAGACAAAGAGATGTTCTATAGCTATTCAAAATAGTATTAATAAAAATTACAATCATACAGAAAAATATTTTCATATAGATAATCTATTGAGTGGTTGGGGTGTGTGTGTGTGTGTGTGTGTGTGTGTGTGTGTGTGTGTTCTTGCATAGAAAATAGACTGAGGAGGACTGTACTAGTATTTGGGACTTCTGGTTTGAGAAACAGGGTTGACTGAAATAATGAAGAATCTTGTGTCCTAATATAAAAATACAGAATGAAATGTTATTGAAATAAATTAAATATATACTTGTCATGAAAAAGGAAATAGAAAATTCCCATGTGTCAGAAATATGTATATGTTAAGCCTATGAGTGGCAGGAGGCAAATATTGAGTCCCTTCCATCAATTCCTATTGATTTCATGTGAAAACTCACAACCTCAGAACTTCTCCTTGACAGAAAGCTGAGTCTAGCTTCAGTCTGCTAGTATAGTTCAAGAATCATCAAGGAGCTTATATGAAAAAATAAAAAAGTAAGAGGAGATTTATTTAAGAAACTATAAATAAATGAGAAGCAAATAATCTGATAAAGAATATTTTTGCAGTTTGACTTATTTTTTAGGAAGCAGTCTCTGTCATGAGTAGCATATTTTTGGTTTATTGGGGAAGATACCTAGAGTCAACTCTTGTGGAAGGGTGTTGGGGGTGGGGGAAGCAGGATTAAGGCAGAGAGAAAGGTTGACCTGTAACACCATCTGAAAAGAAGCCTCCACTGATTATATGAGGAGATCAGAAATGGGGATCATCTTTCAAAGTTGCCCTAACTCAGGTGAACAAGCCTAGACTCTATATCCTTTGATGATTAGTCATTTAATGCTGGATGTCCCAGGAAGAAATAGCTTTAGATCAGGTGGCTCTCTTCAGCCAGGCAATCCAGATAGGAGTTCAGCAGCTAAAAACTGTCTACTTGCAACACTTCTAGCAGCTGGAGGAAATAAGTCACTTCTAAAGGGGAATCTAAATAGAGTATGATAGGATAATGCACATTTCTATCAAAAATTCAAAGACAATTTCCAGCTAAATGATGAAAATGTACAAGTAGTCATTTCATAGTAAAGGAGAGGTGAAAATATGTGGATATAACTACTTTATTACCCTGAAGATAGTAGTTAGTAGAACAAGAAATATTAATTATTAGAGTTAGAAATAAAAACTTAAAAGTGACATTACTCCAAAGAGACAGAATCAACCACATATCTCTACTTTTTTGTCTTCCATTCAATCGTCAACCCTTTTGAATCTTCATCTTTTTTCAAACAAAATGTTTTCCCTATAGCTTCTATTTTCTCAGATCCAGTAGATTTTTCTTGGGCCTTGGGCTACTTGATTTTCCTGGCATGTTTAAAACTGCCAACTACACCTTTCTAGAAAGGTTCTTCTCTCTTGCCTTGGGTGACCCAACTCTCCTTGTTCTCTCTTACCCATTCAGATATTCCTTTATGGACATATCCTCATCTTACAACTCCATGATGTCTTTCTTGGCCAATTGCTTTTTCAACTTTGCAGCTAGCTGGTGTAGAAGCAACCATTCTCATCTATATGCTAATGACTAGCAAATCTCTGTGGTAGTCTTTGTCCTCACTCCAGGCTTTAGATCTGTTTAGTCAATTGCCTCCTTATCACCTTCAAAATCCTGTAGTCACATAGAACTCAGAATGTATAGGACTAAACTCATATTTTTTCCCACTCGAATCTCCTTTTTCTACACTACAAAATTAATTATTGGAATATAAATTTGGACCAAACTACAGAGAAAGTATCCACTTAATGACACATCCCTCAATGTATTCAGAACTGTTTTTAAAGTTCAGGAAATTAAATTTAACATAAGAGCTCATTTATATCTGTTTGAAATCTGGTCTTAATTTCATATTAATAGCTAAATTAATAAATGATTCCCCTATTGTCTTTGAGGTTCAAATGAGATAACAGGCTTTGTATAAATAGTTTTTTAATAAGACTTGATGATTGACATTCCCCAGTGAATTTTCCATTAGATAAATAAAGAAGAAGCTGGGCATGGTGGCCCACACCTGTAATCCCAGCAGTTTGGGAGACCAAGGCGAGCAGATCACTTGAGGTCAGGAGTTTGAGACCAGCCTGGCCAACATGATGAAACCCCATCTATACTAAAAATATTACAAACATTAGCTGATCATCATTGTGCGTTCCTGTAATCCCATCTACTCAGGAGGCTGAGGCAGGAGAATCACTTGAACGTGGGAGTCGGAGATTGCATTGAGCAGAGATTGTGCCACCACACTCCAGCATGGGCGACAGAGTGAGACTCTATATCAATTAAAAAAATATATATATATAGTGAAATGTCTTAAGTCTTTATTCCTTTTTCACATGTTGTATAATAAAGATAGATTTGTGCTTTTTAAATAGCACATAGAGTTGAGAGGTCTTTGAATCAAAGGTTATACACATCATGTTTCAAGGTTCTTAAAAATGTCAGCTGACTTCCTTATACTCACAAATTGAATACATTTTTGCATATATAATTGGGAAAGTGAATTATGGTCTACATTAGTAGCTACTAGTTCTACTAGTAAATACCTTATACGTAAGGTATTCCTGGAGGCAATCAATTCAAGTTCTCTGAGTAGCAATCTCAGAACTGTATTAACAGTGACTTAAATATACATTGTTTTGCAATGGCTTACACATACAAGATTTTATTCTTTTAAAATAATCCTGAATGTAATCATTCCCTCGCTGATGTGGCAACTCAAGAAAGTTATCAGATACCTAGGGCTAGCTCCTATCCTCAGGATAAACTCATAGTCTAAGAAGGTTTGACATTACTCAAGAGCTTCATGCTCCTCCCATTAAACATTTTTCCTGAAGCCTGATACAACACTCCTAATTATATTTCTTTATCCAAAGCTTAGTAATGTGGCCATTTTTCATTGCAAGAGAGTCTGGAAAGTTTTGTCTGTAAGTTGAGTGCATTGTTTGTCAAAATGAACTATTTTTCTAAAGCAAGAAGAGAAAAGGGACCTGAGAGGCAGCTAGCATTCGAATACGTGATTGAATAATTACACTATTTAGGTCTGTTGAAATTGAGCCATACATTTCAATTTCCTCTCTAGTAAAGTGTTCAACATTATCTTTGGATTGTGGCAGACCATTACATTTAGCCAGAAGTAATATGTGGGAAAGGAAATGATCTGACAATCCTAAAAGGCTCCACAATTTAATTTGTGTACTTTCTAGCAGATAATTTACAGATAAAATAGTACACAGCAAATGAGCTAGAAGTAATGCTACTCAGAAGAAATCCAAAATACATTTAAAATAGTTTACTGCAAAAGCTACAAAAACATTTTAAAGATACAAAAAATTTTTGATGAGATAATGAATGATCAAAATGTCTTCAAATCAGGAGAAATACTGATATGGTTTGGCTGTGTCCCCACCCAAATCTCATCTGGAATTGTAATTCCCGTAATCCCCATGTGTTGTGGGAGGGACCCAGTGAGAGGTAATTGAATCATAGGAGGGATTTCCCCCATGCTATTCTCGAGATAGTGAGTAAGTTTTCATGAGATCTGATGGTTCTATATAAGGGGCTTCCCCTTTCACTTGGCTTTCATTTTTCTCTCCTTGCTGCCACCATGTGAAGAAGAACATGTTTGCTTCCCCATCTGCCATGATTGGAAGTTTCCTGAGACCTCCCCAGCCCTGTGGAACTGTGAGCCAATCAAACATTTCTCCTTTATAAGTTACCCAGTCTTGGATATGTCTTTATTAGCAGCATGGAATGGACTAATACAGTAATCTGATACCACAGAGAGTGGGGCGCTTCTGTAAAGATACCTGAAAATGTGGAAGTGACTTTAGAACTGGGTAACAGGCAGAGGTTGGAACACTTTGGAGGGCTTAGAAGAAGGAAGAAAAATATGGGAAAGTTTGGAACTCTTTAGAGACTTGGAGGGCTCAGAAGATGGGAGGATGTGGGAAAGTTTGGAAATTCTTAGAGATCTGTTGAATGGTTTTTACCAAATTGCTGATAATGAAATCAAGGCTGAGGTGGTTTCAGATGGAGATGAGAAATTTGGAAACTGGAGTAAAGGTTACTCTTGCTATCCAAAGAGACTGACAAGATTTTGCCCCAGAGATCCATGGATCTTTGAACTTGAGAGAGATAACTGAGAGTATCTGGTGGAAGAAATTTCTAAGTGGCAAAGCATTCAAGAGGAAGGAGAGCATAAAAGTTTGGAAAATTTGCAGCCTGACGATGCCATAGAAAAAAAACTTCATTTCCTGGGGAGAAATTCAAGCAGGCTGCAGACATTTGTTTAAGTAACAAGGAGCCAAATGTTAATCACCAATAAAATGGGAAAAATATATCTGACATGTTTCCAGGGCATATCAGAGACCTTCACAGTAGCCCCTCCCATCACAGGCCTGGAGGCCTAGGAGAGAAAAATAATTTCCTGAGCCAGGCCTAGGTCCCCTTGCTCCATGCAACCTTTGGGACATGAGGCCTTGCATCCTAGCTGCTTCAACACCAGCTGTGGCTTGAAGGGGCCAATGTACAGCTCAGGCCATTGTTTCAGAGGGTGTAAGCCCCAAGCCTTGGTGTCTTACATGTGGTGTTAGGCCTGAGGGTGCACAGAAGTCAAGAATTGAGGTTTGGGAACCTCTGCCTTGGTTTAACAGGATGTATGGAAACACCTGGATGTCCAGGCAGAAGTTTGCTGCAGGAGCAGAGCCCTCATGGGGAACCTCTGCTAGGAAAGTGTGGAAGAAAAATGTGAGGTTGAAGTCCCCACACAGATTCCCTACTAGGACACTGCCTTGTGGAACTGTGAGAAGAGGGCCACCACCTTCCAGACCCCAGAATGGTAGATCCACCAACAGCTTGCATTGTGTACCTGCAAAAGCCACAGACACTCAATGCCAGCCTGTGAAAGCAGCCGGGAGGGCGGCTGTACCCTGCAAAGCCACAAGGGTGGAGCTGTCCAAGGCTGAGGTAGCCCACCTCTTGTATCAGCATGAACTGAAGGTGAGACATGGAGGCAAAGGACATTGTTTTGGAGCTTTAATATTTAAGTACTGCCTCCTTGGATTTCAGATTTGCATCAGGCCGGTAGCCCCTTTGTTTTTGCTAGTTTCTCCCACTTGAAATGGGTGTCTTTACCCAATGCCTTTACCCCCATTGTATCTAGGAATTAACTAATTTGCTTTTGATTTTACAGGCTCATAGGTGGAAGGAACTTTTCTTGTCTCAGATGAGACTTTGGACTCTGGACTTTTGAGTTAATGCTAGAATGAGTTAAGACATTGAAGGACTGTTGGAAGGGCATGATTGTGGTTTGAAATGTGAGGACATGAGATTTGGGAGGGGCCAAGGTCGAATGATATGGTTTGGTTGTGTCCCCACCCAAATCTCATCTCAAATTCTAGTTCCCATAATCCCTATTTGTCCTGGGAGGAACCCAGTGGGTGGTGATTGAATCATGGGGGCAGTTTCCCCCATGCTATTCTCATGACAGTAAGTTCTTATGAGATCTGATGGTTTTATAAGGGGCTTACCTCTTCACTCAGCTCCCATTTATCTCTCCTTGCAGCCATCATGTGAAGAAGGACATATTCCTCCCCTTCTGTCACGATTGTAAGTTTCTTGAGACCTCCCAAGCCCTGTGGAATTGCGAGTCAATTAAATCTCTTTCCTTTAAGTTACCAAGTCTTAGGTATGTCTATTAGCAGCATAAGAATGGACTAAAACAAATTCTCAAGCAAGCATTCTTTTCATTTGTTTTGAGTTTATGCAAGATTTAATTATGATCAGGCAAAATTTTTATAAAATACAAATGTTTAATGGACGTTCCAGGCTATATAGTGGTTATTTCTTATATAATGCTTCATAATGTCAGTGACAAAGTAGGCTGAACAAGAATCAGTCACATGGAGATTCAATACTGAGATGTATAACTTAATGTCATTGGTACATCTGAGTGATATATTTTCTACTTTTTTCTACAGCACTTTTTAAAAATTCTGTCTCTATCATTCCTTCATTATCTGCCTCTCTTGACCTTTTCCTGATTTCCTAAACTAGGGCCCTCTTATTTCTTGTCTTGGTTTTGGCTTATTTTTCAGAGAATGCACAATTTTTCAGATGAAAGTTCAAGCAGAAATGATTCACAAATAACCATAAGTGCAGACTCCCGCCTCTCAATTACATATTCTTTTTCTCTTGTTAAGAATAAACAATTCTGGGATGTTAAATGATGACTCACAGTCTATTCTCATCATTATTCTGTCTATAAATTTGTAATAAAAATGAATGCATATCATTAAGACAGCTAAACCACCTCCTTATCAAAAAGGCAGAAAAGCCCAGGGCAAGTTGGTTTTTATTTATTTATTTATTGACAAATAAACTAAATATATAGTCTAGGTAGACTTTTTTATTTGTGAAAGTAATTTTTATTTCATTTTTTTAGATATTCATTAGGCACCTTTTATGACTTTTAATTGGATAAAATTGACTATATGATTAAAGACAAGAGTTACTTTGTTTTTCTTAACACTCGCTGCACATTAATGTTTTTCTATGGATTTACATAGATGGAATAAATAATGCCAAAACACTCTTACAATTATCTTAACAAAAAGATGATGCAACTTTTAAGAAAAAAATCTATTAAAAAGCCATTTGTTCTCTACTAATTTCTGATATGGAGTTATTAGTAAGCTGTATCTATCATTTGTAAATATGTATAAATTCAAAGTATTGAAAAAATTCTATAAGAAATAACAAATTTCAGTTTTGAATTGCAGAATGACCTTGTAAAATCTGTAAATCATAATTTATTTCTATGACATAAATGATACATATGCCACCCAAAACACAGAAATCTGTATTCATAGTGAAACAATAAAACTAAATGAATGTTTTATACACAAAATATGTAAATTTTATTTATTTTTGTCTGTCCTTATTTACTACATGACTCAGTTTTTTTTTTCTTTTTTTAAATTTTATTTTATTATTATTCTACTTTAAGTTTTAGGGTACATGTGCACAATGTGCAGGTTAGTTACATATGTATACATGTGCCATGCTGGTGTGCTGCACCCATTAAGTCATCATTTAGCATTAGGTATATCTCCTAATGCTATCCCTCCCCGCTCCCCCTACCCCACAACAGTCCCCAGAGTGTGATGTTCCCCTTCCTGTGTCCATGTGTTCTCATTTTCAATTCCCATCTGTGAGTGAGAACATGCGGTGTTTGGTTTTTGTCCTTGCGATAGTTTACTGAGAATGATGATTTCCAATTTCATCCATGTCCCTACAAAGGACATGAACTCATCATTTTTTATGGCTGCATAGTATTCCATGGTGTATATGTGCCACATTTTCTTAATCCAGTCTATCATTGTTGGACATTTGGGTTGGTTCCAAGTCTTTGCTACTGTGAATAGTGCCGCAATAAACATACGTGTGCATGTGTCTTTTTAGCAGCATGATTTATACTCCTTTGGATATATACCCAGTAATGGGATTGCTGGGTCAAATGGTATTTCTAGTTCTAGATCCCTGAGGAATCGCCACACTGACTTCCACAAGGGTTGAACTAGTTTGCAGTCCCACCAACAGTGTAAAAGTGTTTCTATTTCTCCACATCCTCTCCAGCACCTGTTGTTTCCTGACTTTTTAATGATTGCCATTCTAACTGGTGTGAGATGGTATCTCATTGTGGTTTTCATTTGCATTTCTCTGGTGGCCAGTGATGATGAGCATTTTTTATGTGTCTTTTGGCTGCATAAATGTCTTCTTTTGAGAAGTGTCTGTTCATATCCTTGGCCGACTTTTTGATGGGGTTGTTTGTTTTTTTCTTGTAAATCTGTTTGTGTTCATTGTAGATTCTGGATATTAGCCTTTTGTCAGATAAGTAGGTTGCAAAAATTTTCTTCCATTTTGTAGGTTGCCTGTTCACTCTGATGGTAGTTTCTTTTGCTGTGCAGAAGCTGTTTAGTTTAATTAGATCCCATTTGTCAATTTTGGCTTTTGTTGCCATTGCTTTTGGTGTTTTAGACATGAAGTCCTTGCCCATGCCTATGTCCTGAATGGTAATGCCTAGGTTTTCTTCTAGGGTTTTTATGACTTTAGGTCCAACATTTAAGTCTTTAATCCATCTTGAATTAATTTTTGTATTAGGTGTAAGGAAGGGATCCATTTTCAGCTTTCTACATATGGCTAGCCTGTTTTCCCGGCACCATTTATTAAATAGGGAATCCTTTCCCCGTTGCTTGTTTTTCTCAGGTTTGTCAAAGGTCAGATAGTTGTAGATATGTGGTGTTATTTCTGAGGGCTCTGTTCTGTCCCATTGATCTATATCTCTGTTTTGGTATCAGTACCATGATGTTTTGGTTACTGTAGCCTTGTAGTATAGCTTTTAAGTCAGGTAGCATGATGCCTCCAGCTTTGTTCTTTTGGCTTAGGATTGACTTGGTGATGTGGGCTCTTTTTTGGTTCCATATGAACTTTAAAGTAGTTTTTTCCAATTCTGTGAAGAAAGTCATTGGTAGCTTGATGGGGATGGCATTGAATCTATAAATTACCTTGGGCAGTATGGCCATTTTCATGATATTGATTCTTCCTACCCATGAGCATGGAATGTTCTTCCATTTGTTCGTATCTCAAAATAATAAGAGCTATCTATGACAAACCCACAGCCAATATCATACTGAATGGCCAAAAACTGGAAGCATTCCCTTTGAAAACTGGCACAAGACAGGGATGCCCTCTCTCACCACTCCTATTCAACATAGTGTTGGAAGTTCTGGCCAGGGCAATTAGGCAGGAGAAGGAAATAAAGGTTATTCAATTAGGAAAAGAGGAAGTCAAATTGTCCCTGTTTGCAGATGACATGATTGTATATTTAGAAAACCCCATTGTCTCAGCCCAAAATCTCCTTAAGCTGATAAGCAACTTCAGCAAAGTCTCAGGATAGCATTCTTATACACCAATAACAGACAAACAGAGAGCCAAATCATGAGTGAACTCCCATTCACAATTGCTTCAAAGAAAATAAAATACCTAGGAATCCAACTTACAAGGGACGTGAAGGACCTCTTCAAGGAGAACTACAAACCACTGCTCAATGAAATAACTCAGTTTTACAAAAGTAATAGGGATGAGATAAGACTATATGCTAAGGATTGTGGCCTCTAGCTGCATCCATGTTCCTGCAATGGACATGATTTCAGTTTTTATGGCTTTGTGGTATTCCATGGTGTATATGGCACCTAGGTTTATTCCGTTTCCTTGCTATTATAAATAGTGCTGCAATGAACACACAAGTGCATGTGTCTTTTTAGTAGAACAGTTTATTTTCTTTTGGGTATATATCCAGTAATGAGACTGATGAGTTACCTAAGGTATTGATTTTGTTATATAACACAACTACCAGTTTCCTTTCTATTCATACATAAACACACATATTTGGAAACATGGTCCATAGGTGGAATTGTATTGCAAACTTGAATGAGATTTAAAATGCAATTGTTGAAATGGCAACAAAAAAATAAATAAAAAGCTAAGGTGTTTTGATATATAACTTAAGTTGTGCTTTGTACGTGGCAAATTTATAATGATCCTTCCTTCACACTGAAACATTTCATCCTATAAAAACAGATAAGATTATTAGTTTTACTTTAGTCACTGTCTAAAAATCATTCTTTTAACAAATACTTATTTGTCAAATATATGTTTCTGAGTGCCAGAAGGATCTCCAAGTGCTCTGGATACAGTAATTAGTGAAAACACAAATATACACACACGCATGCATGCACACATACACACATCACTGGCTTCAAATAACCAACTCTAAAAGGAAGAATAAGACAGTAATGAATAAAATATAAAATAAGTTTTGTTAAATATTAGGAAGTGATAAGTGTGACTGAAAAAAGAAAACATAGAGCAGTATAAGAGGATCAAGAGCTCCAGGATGAGGGAAGATAGATGCAAGTTAGAACTGTTGGCAACTCACTAAATTAAGGGAAAAAGTCAAATTTTAAAATTTTAAGATAATGAAATTTAGAAACAATGCATGAAAGACTACACTCCATTTCTATATAGTACATTGACCTATATCTAGAGAAAATTATAAAAACCCTTATTTACTAAGACAAATATTTTGTTTTTTAAATGTGTTATATCACCCTAAGTGCTCCAAATCAGGTTCAATTTGAACATTAAAATTTTGTGAACATTAAAATCCTGTGAAGTAGAATTTTCTGGAAAATCTTCTTTAACGAGTCAACTTTTATCTTTTTTATTGCAGAAAAATCTATTTTGACAATAGACTACACTAAACATAATTTATATAACTGAATGATTCCATAAATATTAATCCATTTCTTGGCTCTTAATTGTATTTTCAAAATAACTTGTCAAAATATTTCACGTAGGCAATTTTTATATGTCCTTAGAGAAAAGCACCTTGGAAGAAAACACTACTGGAATTTTAAGTAATGAAAATCAGTTACAAACAAGAAGTAAAATGAAGGTTAAAAAGCAAGTAGTGATTAATGTACCTGGTAACATCTTTAAGAGGTGACTCAATCTCTCCCTAAGTAGTCAGCATGTATTTATGAAATGATAGAAAGGCAATCAAATGTGCATCACATAAAAAAATAAAGAACATTACCCTTATTACAATTAATTTTAAAATAAATGATGTGAATATTGAGTTAAAATTAAATAAAGAGTTTGCATTGTTTTTCCCTAAGAAATGAGGTTCAGCAGACCAGGCGCAGTGGCTCATGCCTTTAACCCCAGCACTTTGAGAGGCCAAGGTGGGTGGATCACCTGAGGTCAGGAGTTTGAGAGCAGCCTGGCCAACATGATTAAACCCCATCCCTACTAAAAATACAAAAATTAGCCAGGCATGGTGGTGTGTGCCTGTAATCCCAGCTACTCCAGAGGCTGAGGCAGGAGAATGGCTTGAACCCAGAAGGCGGAGGGTGCAGTGAGCCAAGATCACACCATTGCACTCCAGCCTGGGCAACAAGAGGGAAACTCCGTCTCAGAAAAAAATAAAATAAAATAAAATAAAAGAAATGAAGTTAAGCAAATAAAGGCCATTAAATACTTAAACAAGATGAAATACAAATAGAAAATAAACAACTTATAATAATTATAATAGTGTTTAATAGTAATTATAAACAAAAAACAACAGAGGGCTGAGGGACAGGTTGTGGAAAAAACTCAGGGTCAGTATCAATCATTCCTTTACTCATCTTAGTACCTATCAGATAATGTCAGGTAATATTCTAAGTTCTGTGGCTAAAGGATGATCAGTGCATAGAGAGCTCCTGACACAATGAAGACTGTGATCATGGATTTCATTCACTAAATCCAACAGCCATAAGCAATCACTTTCAGTTGCCTAAGATTGAGTATTTCATCCAGTCCAGACCCTTTGCGTTTGTTCTGGAATTCCTGGAGCATGAATTCCTTTAGCTGGAAAACAGCTGTGTTGGCTACTCCCGGATGACAACTTGACACTAATTACACATAGTGGATTTTGGGGTCTATGTTGGCATTATCTCATATTTATCTGGAACATTCGGGAATAGCTATCTTTAGGCCAGCATCCTTGGATGATGGTCCAACAGGAGTTTTAAATCAGTGACTGGATCAATAAGGAGGGTGAAATTTGCGTCTACATGCATCTCAACTATTTGTTTATTTATTTATTTATTTAAGCTTTCTTGCCAGGCTGGAGTGCAGTGGCACGATCTCGGCTCACTGGAAGCTTCGACTCCGTAGTTCAAGTGACTCTCCTCCCTCAGCCTCCTGAGTATCTGGACTTACAAACATGCACCACCACGCCCAGCTGATTTTTGTATTTTTAGTAGAGAGAAGGTTTCACCATGTTGGCCAGGATGGTCTCGATCTTCTGACCTCGTGATCCACCTGCCTCAGCCTCCCAAAGTGCTGGGATTACAGACATGAGCCACCAGGCCCAGCCCATCTCAACTTTTTAAAGCCCTTGTCTCTTGTTCTTTTTATTTAGTCAACACCTAGTTACTTCACCTGCCTCCACCTGCCCCACAGAAACTGGAAATAAAAGGATATTTAACTATTTCACTGAAGACTTTCTTTTTGAATCCGTTTTTCCCTCTCTGGCATTTGTAATCAAGAGTTTGGGAGAAAGCTGACAAGGTTGACCAGATGCCTAGCTCCTGCTGAGATCTCCTCTGGTGCTCTGACAGATCAAAGAAAGACACTTTGAAAGGCAAATGCATGCTGCACAGCACCCCTGCAGTGACTGATGGGCTCTGGCACCTGCTCTTACCTTGTGTTCCAGACAACTGAGAGCTAGTGGCTGGCAGAAGGGCATGAGCTCTTTTTTGGCCCATGGTTCAGGAGAGCTAAAATTTACCTGAGGCCCATGTCTACTGAAGACTTCATAGTACATTTCTGAATCAAATATGCAGCTTTGATAGAACTTTGCACTGTTTGATCAAAAGCAAGTGGTTTGGGAACTTTTGCAAAAGTATATCCCATCTTTTTATATGCAATAGTTTATTGGTTATATAATAAAATGATACTACTTTGGGTTTTAAAAAAGAAACATTTGACCTAAATGGTCACTATTTTTTAAAAGAAGATAGATTTTAGGAAAATAAGAGAATATAGGGTAAAAATGAAAACAAAAACTGATACTATGATGTTATATGAAAATAATAGCTTATAAAGTTATAATGGAAATAATAACTACACACCCCCCACACACAAAGACAAACACGCATGCGCGAGTGCAAAAATATATGATCAGCCTGGACTTTACCCAAATGAAAACTATGATTGTGAAATTGGTAAAATTCTGAACCATTTTTTCTCCATTTTCCAAAACCTTTTAATGTTATTATATTGCTTTTTATTCTGCAAACAAGTATTTACCTCGAAAGAAGGTATGTGATTTATACATTTTGAGGTGTATTTTTTAAAATCTTTTATTTTGCAAGATTTCAAATTTTTAAAAATCAAAAAATAAAATATTATAAAAGTAATGCAAAAACATTAAATAAAATGTTGAAAATATATACAACAAACACAACATTGGTAATCTCAGCAAAAAGAATAAAAGAGGCAATTAACATTCGTGAATTTATTTTTTCTCCTATAGTATATCCAAATAATTGTTATTTCTCTTTGCTTATTATTTACCGTTTCGTTCATCCCCAATTTGGCCATGACAGGAATAGTATTAGATTAAGGATCTGTCAGAGGCACGTGAACCAGAGCAACTCCATTTTAAATAGGAGCTGGGTAAAATGAAGCCGAAACCTACTGAGCTGCATTCCCAGATGGTTAAGGCATTCTAAGTCACAGGATAAGATAGGAGGTCAGCACAAAATACAGGTCATAAAGACCTTTCTGATAAAACAGGTTGAAGTGAAGGAGCCTGCCAAACTCCACCAAAACCAAAATGGCGACGAGAGTGACTTCTGGTCGTCCTCACTGCTACACTCTCACCAGCGCCGTGAGTTTACAAATGCCGTGGCAACCTCAGGAAGTTAACATATATGGTCTATAAAAAGGGGAGGCATGAAAAATCCACCGCTTGTTTAGCATATCACCGAGAAATAACCATTAAAAGGGGCAACCAGCAGCCCTCAGGGCTGCTCTGACTATGAAGTAGCCATTCTTTTATTCCTTTACTTTGTTAATAAACTTGCTTTCACTTTGCACTGCGGACTCACCCTGAATGCCTTCTTGTACCAGATCCAAGAACCCTCTCTTGGGGTCTGGATCAGGACCTGTTTCCTGTAACAGTTCTGGCATAATAAAAAACTGTCAGAAATTAAGTATATGAGATGGAGAAAATAGTGCTTCATTTCCTCACTACCTCATATATATTTTTCATGAAACTAATTTAGAAAAGTAAATAAACTGTAGTGTATCATAAATACATACAAAATGGAAATCTATTATATGTCAAAATTTAAAGAGAGTAGTATAAGAATTACCTAAAATAACAACCGGCAAAAAGTAGATATTTTAGATTTCTTCTCTTTTTCTTGTATAGTTATATAGCAAAATAAAATATATTTTTGTATCTCTCTGTAATGTTTTTAAAATGGAAATATCTCCATAGGCATATATATATGTGTGTGTGTATATATATGTGTATATATGTATATATATACGTGTATATATATACATATATATACATGTATATATGTGTGTATATATGTATATATGTGTATATGTGTATATGTGTATATATATGTGTATATATGTATATATATACATGTATATATACGTGTATATATACATGTATATATGTATATATACACGTATATATACACGTATATATACACGTATATATACACGTATATATGTATATATACGTGTATATATACGTGTATATATACATGTATATATGTGTGTATATATGTGTATATATATGTGTGTGTGTGTGTGTATATATATATATATATATATATACACTTCCTAGGTGAAATCTATGACTTGACATTATTGGCATCATGATTTAGCAAAATTTACTCACATATCTATGTAGTTTCCCAACATTTAGTTGTATTTTCATTAGATTTCTTTTATGTAAAATTATTTGAATTATTCAGTGGACAGATAAATATTAACTGCAAATATTATAGTTGGTGTTGAGTATATGTGATGGAGATTGTACATCTGATCATAATGGCTCCATGATTAAGCTAATCAAGAAAAGGGTAGTGTATAAAACAGAGGAGGTAGGCTACCAGTGTATCACTAATTCAAGTTTTAAAATTTTTGCATGGTGCTCTTCCAATTTCCTGTCTGGCATGTAAAAAGCTAGAAGTCACCGCTCCATCTTTACATCAAGTAAAATGACAAACCACTTAAAAATTAACAACTCAGGTCGGGCGCAGTGGCTCACGCCTGTAATTCCAGCACTTTGGGAGGCCGAGGCAGGTGGATCACGAGGTCAGGGGTTCGAGAGCAGCATGGCCAACATAGTGAAACCCCGTGTCTACTAAAAACACAAAAAATTAGCTGGGCCTGGTGGCGGGTGCCTGTAATTCCAGCTACTTGGGAGGCTGAGGCAGGAGAATCGCTTGAACCTGGTAGGCGGAGGTTGCAGTGAGCCGAGGTCGCGCCATTGCACTCCAGCCTGGGCAACAAGAATGAAACTCCGTCTAAAACAAAACAAACAAAAAATGTTGGCCAGGAGTGGTGCCTCACGCCTGTAATTTCAGCACTTTGGGAGGCTGAGGCGGGTGGATCACCTGAGGTGGGGAGTTCTAGACCAGCCTGACCAACATGGAGAAACCCTGTCTCTACTAAAAATACAAAAAATTAGCCGGGCTTGGTGGTGCATGCCTGTAATCCCAGTTACTTGGGAAGCAGAGGCAGGAGAATCGCTTGAAACCGGGGGGCAGAGGTTGCGACGTGCGGAGAGCCCGCCATTGCACTCCAGCCTGGGCAACAAGAGAGAAACTCCGTCTAAAACAATAAAGTAAAATAAAATAAAAATAAAATAAAATAAAATAAATGAAATGAAATAAAATAAAACTCTTCTTAGATCCAACAAAAAGGTGGAGTCACAGAGCTATCTGCTGCTCCTAATATTGGAGAGCCCAACAGGTGAATGCAGAGAACTGCAGCTTGCTGGAGCGGAAACCCACAAGCAAAAGCAACACGGGGAACCAACATTGAGGTAAGAAAACCTGAACTATGATGGATTAATTGCTGGAGGCTTAGCAAAAACAAACCTGAGAGATTAAAAATTCAAAGGTGACCCAGATATTTTGAAGCTCCACACTTTTGTGAGTCTTATCAACAGACCAGATTCTCACAATTCATATTGAAAAAATATCCCCTGCTGCTTCTAGAAGGGGAGAAGAAAAAAAATCATTTTGAAACATGCCAGAGCATTCTGTTTTTCTTAACAAGGTCTGACCTCAGTAGAAGCTATTTAACCAGACCCTAAACTGCTGAGGTTTTATCAAAGTCTAACATGAAGGGAAAGAAAATACTCAACTCCACTCGTCTCTAGCATGTGGAGAAAAGGAAATATCCAAATCCAGCCCACTCTAGCTATCTTGTCCCATTGAAGGGAGAAAAAAATGAGATTTACATGTGAAGTTCACAGTCCGGTGGTATAGGCTCAATAAAACTGAGAACTATTCATAGAATTGTAAAATGCTTCTCTCTCCACATCTAACTATCACATCTTACTACCACGTTATTAAAGATCTACTGATAGCAATTCCTTTAACCCAATAAATCATGTCAAACTGTTAAAAAAATTTACAAGCAATACTAAAAAGCAAAATCAAAATAAAAAACAGTTTGAAAACAGAGCAAACATCAAAAACACGTGTGGGTACAGTGTTGAATATGAATTCTATCTTTTTTTCCATAGGCTATTGGGGTACAGGTGGTATTGGTTATATGAGTAAGTTCTTTAGTGGTGCTTTGTGAGATTTGGTGCACTCATCACCCGAGCAGTATACACTGCACACTACTTGTAGTCTTTTATCCCCCCGACCTTTCCCCCAAGTCCCCGAATTCCACTGTATCATTCTTAGGCCTTTGCATCCTCATAGCTTAGCTCCCACATATCAGTGAGAACATACAGTGTTTGGCTTTCCATTCCTGAGTTGCTTCACTAAGAATAATAGTCTCCAATCTAATCCAGGTCGCTGCAAATGCTGTTAATTCATTCCTTTTTAAGGCTGAATAATATTCCATTGTGTGTGTGTGTGTATATGATACACATATATATCATATATATGATATATATACCATATATGTGACATATATGATATATCATATATATCATATGTATGTGATATATATGATATATAAGAAACCTGCGATATATATACATATATCGCAGGTTTCTTATCCACTCGTTGATTGATGAGCATTTGGGTTGGTTCCATGATTTTGCTTTTGCAAACTGTGCTGCTATAAACATGCAAGTGTAAATATGTTTTTCTGTATAATGACTTCTTTTCCTCTGGGAAGATACCCAGTAGTGGGATTGCTGGGTCAAATGGTAGTTTTACTTTTAGATCTTTAAGGAATCTCCACACTGTTGTGCAGAATAACCACACTGTTTTCCATAGTGTCTGTACTAATTTACATTCTCATCAGTAGTGTAGAAGTGTTCCCTGATCACCACATCCATGCCAACATCTATTATTTTTTTATTTTTTTGATTATAGCCATTCTGGCAGGAGTAAGGTGGTATCCCATTGTGGTTTTGATTTGCATTTCCCTGACATCAGTGATGTTGAGCATTTTTTCATATGTTTGTTGGCCATTTGTGTATCTTCTTTTGAGAATCGTCTATTCATGTCCTTAGCCCACTTTTTGATGGAATTGTTTCCTTCTTACTGATTTGCTTGAGTTCCTTGTATATTCTAGATATTAGTCCTTTGTTGGATGTATAGATTGTGAAGATTTTCTCCCACTCTGTTGATTATCTATTTACTCTGCTGACTGTTCCTTTTGCCATGCAAAAGCTGTTTAGCTGAATTAAGTCCCGGCTATTTATCTTTGTTTTAATTGCATTTGCTTTTGGGTTCTTGGTCATGAAATCCTTGCCTATGCCAATGTTTAGAAGGGTTTTTCCAATGTTATCTTCCAGAATATTTATAGTTTCAGGTCTTAGATTTAAATCCTTGATCCATTGAGTTGTCTGTTGCATAAGGTGAGAGATGAGGATTCAGCTTCACAAAAGACTGCTGAAAGAAATCATAGACGACACAAACAAGTGGAAACACATCCCATACTCATAGATGGGTAAAATCAATATTGTGAAAATGACCGTACTGCCAAAAGCAATCTACAAATTCAATGCAATACCCATCAAAATACCACCATCATTCTTCACAGAATTAAAAAAAATTTTTCTAAAATTCATATGGAACCAAAAAAGAGCCCATATAGCCAAAGCAAGACTAAGCAAAAATAACAAATCTGGAGGTATCACATTACTTGATTTCAAACTATACTATAAGGCCATAGTCACCAAAGTAGCATGGTACTGGTATGAGAATAGGCACATAGACCAATGTAATGTAATAGAGAACCCAGAAATAAACCCAAGTGCTTACACCCAGCTGATCTTCGACAAAGCAAACAAAAACATAAAATGGGGAAAGGACACCCTTTTCAACAAATGTTGCTGAGGTAATTGGCTAGCCACATGTAGGAGAATGAAACTGGATATGAATTCTGTCTAATGGATATGAATTCTGTCTAATGGCTACATTGCTAATTACTGCCACCACAGGAAGGTTGAATAGTGCTCAAATCTATACTTACTGCACCTGTGTATCTCTTAGGAATTTCTCCTTTGTCCTCTTCTCTTCTTATCAGCGTGAGCTGGCTACATTCTGTTAGTTTAACTACCAAGTGAATAGTTACTAGCGCATCTTACGGGGCGTTTCTTTCTGCATAGGTACGTCCCCCTTTCTCTGGTCATATCTAGCATGCACGTTTTGGATGGTCTGTGGGGTGTGAGATTTACAGACCTCCTTTTTTCAGGTGCTTTCCCTCCTGCTCATGTCTAGCTGTCTAATATATTCATGTTAGAATAAAAAATAAGAATACCCAAGTGCCTTTCAAGATGACTAATGCTATAAGAATAATGTATTTTATTAAATATTGTATCAGAAAACAATTTAAAATTTTTAATTTTAAATGTTTATCTAGCTATGTTAATTATTATCTCATTGTTCAATGCTTCACTGAGTCGGCTCTTCATGCCTCTGAGAACTCTTATTCAGCTCACAATTTTTCTTCTTTATTTCAAACTATATAGTAATATTTAACAATTTGTTGCTGTTATAAAACTTGTCCAATTTGAATTTCTAAAGTAAAAATAATTGAGGCATTCTGTTTGCTTATTAACTGAGTGGATCTTAACCTTTCAAATTTCCATAGTTTCTGAGATCCTGGCTTCCTATTGTGAGGCAGGATTTTATCACTTATAGGAATGATGAAAAATCCCTCCAATCATGTAAATACTTCCCAGGAAGTGAGCTCAATATGACAGTGAATGACCATTCTGCTTTTTTGCATCCCTGGGAATTCATGGTTTTCTAAGTCCACTCTGGGCTCCAGTTAATAGATACAGTGAATAATGTTTGCTATCCTTTGGCATCATTGCCTTTACAGAAAAAGAAAAAGAACTTGGTAACCCTATATAACCCATATTTGCCTGGCTTGTTTATGTCATTCAGGCATATGAGTAATACATCTATAATTACCATATTAAGCCAAATATATTTCTTTCTCAGGTATAGAAGTCCTGAATTTTATCACTTTATTGGAATTTTCAGTTAAACTATAATAAATCAGCCTGGGCAACATAGTGAGACCCCTGTCTCTGCAAAAAATAAAAATTTAGCCAGGCTTGGTGACACATGTCTATGGTTCCAGGTACTTGAGAGGCCGAGGTGGGAGGATAGCTTGAACCTGGGAGGTTGAGGCTGCAGTGAGTTTTGATTGTGCCACTGTGCTCTAGACTAGTTGTCAGAGGAGACACTATTTTAAAAAATATATACATATATATAGATAATGGAAAATACATTTTACATATATTATGCAATATATATAATTATTGTATACCTTGTAAAATACAAAACAATTATAAAAATAAAATCACCAATGATTTTCCACATAACTTTTCAGGCAGAAATTAGATTAGATACAATTATCAATTACATGAATCATACTTCCAGAAATGTTAAAAGTTTGATAGAATACATTGTTTCCTCTGACTGTTATTATTAAAATGTAGAAATACTGATTTTATTCATACCTATATGAACAGGTAAATTGCCTGAGTGAAAACATATTTTGTATATATTAATATCTAATATTTTGTTCTCCAGTTTCCTTTCAAGATTATTATCCGAATTTACTACGCTTTGAAGCCAAATGTGAATTTCAACTCTTAGAATGGATGATAGTGAAATAACAACTTTATTATGTTTTTATAACAATGCTTAAGCAGTATATACTGATGAGCAATGAGTATAAATGCTTTTAGACCATGATGATGACAAATGCTTTAGATGATTGTCATGATGATGGTAATGAAGACAAATAATGAAGATAAAATATTCTCCTGGTGTGTCCTTTTCTGACAAAAGTAGCATCAAAATTCAATGGAAGGTCATTGTGAAAATAAGATCTACCTTCCATACAAAGGCTTTGACGTATCATTTATAAAGCAGCTTAAATATCATTTTGCTTAATTAATAATCACTTGTTCAGACAAGATAGATAATGTTTATTTCTATTTTTTTCAGGTAGCTTTTCTACAGCAAAGGATCGTTGAAAGGTAATCCCAAAGATGAAAAAAAACTCACAAGTTTGACATTAGCAGACTAGACTAAATGCAAGTCAGGCCTTGACAGATATCTATGACCTGATTTACTGATGATATAGAAAATTTTAAAAAGCTTAGGTATTTCGCTAAAACAGTTTTATAGGCCAGGCACTGTGGCTTATGCCTGTAATACCAGCACTCTGGGAGGCCAAAGCAGGAGGATCGCTTGACCCTGGGAGTTGGTGACCAGCCTAGGCAACAAGGTGAGATCTCGTCTCCACAAAAAAATAAATGAAAAGTCAGCTGGTCATGGTGGCACACACCTGTAGTCCCAGCTACTCAGGAGGCTGAGGTAGGAAGGATCACTTAAGCCCAGGAGTTCAAGGCTGCAGTGAACTAATGATGGCACCACCGCCTTCCAGCCTGGGTGACAGAGTAAGACTCTGCCTCTAAAACAAACAAACAAAATGAAACAAAACCAAAACCCCAGCTTTATATCTCAGATGCAATTCAATTTACAGAGTAATGCAGTCTTTATCTATTTGAATTGAGCGCAAGAAGCTAAAATATTCTCTTTTTTTCTCTAGGCATTCATGGTAGTTTATTTGGGTAAAACAGTCAAATTATCACTCTTTTGAATGTCATATTCTAGCTTATCCATAATGTATAAGGAAGTTTGTTTTTCTACTGCATCTCCTGTTCCTCCCATGTGAACAAATTTTGAATCAGCTATAATAAAACAAAGCCTTTTTCCATGACCACCTGGTAATTTCTTATAACACATTTGTCATTACTATATTGAAAATTTAATTGCAGGGCAAAACATAGTTCCTTCGTTCCCCATAAAAGATAATGAGATTTTCAAGGAGAGTCTGTGATTATATTAATTGAAAGCTCTTTTCTTTGAAAGTTAAAACAACTGTAGCTTAACATCATCATCCCTTTAAACACATTAACTCATTAGAAAAAAAAAGGAATGGTAGCCTTGAGCGTGCATTACAATTACATTTGTAATGTATCTCTAATCATTCACAATGGATTCCCTGATTAACTAATATTGCTAAATAGTTGGCATCACATACATACATCATTAGCAAGATGAAAAAAACTAAGCTTAATTCCATTTTATAGTTACATCAACAGCTGCCAAGTGTCTTCCACCAATCAACCTTGACCTACAATTAGAACTCTTCAGTTTTGTAGTGGAAAAATAAGGACATTCAAATTTCAGGTGAGTGAACTTAGATGAGTCTAAACTAAAATAGCTCTGATGTATTCTGTACCCCTCAAATTAATTTTTATACTAGGTGGGGTTTCATTATTTTCCTTGAATTAGAGTGTTCTGGTTAACCAATCGCCATGCTGACTACATTCTCTACCATCTGATATGGTTTTATTTAACTTTGTGTTTGCCGGTGTACTATCCTGATGACATAACCAAATATCTTTATTTAAGACTTACAGTCAATATAGGGAAGCAAATATTGAATCAATTTGATTTAATTTCTTTCCCTTGTCTTCTTTTGGCTTTATAACTGTATGAGATTTATTTTTTACTTTTATATTTTTGCTTTCACACACCACTCAACATTCAGTACAAGAAAGAACATTTCACTTCTCATAGCAGATGGGTAGGGAGTTTTTGCCACACACTAAGCAATTCTTCAGAAGATGCTAACTGGCTATCCTATAATTCAAATCAATTCTGACACTACTACTTGAAATTAGATTCAGATCGATCCCACAGGTTAAGCTCAGTTCTACAAGATTGCCCCCCACTTCAGATGCCAATCATAAGTAGTAGGTGGCTATCTACTCTTCTAACTGCCAGCTATAAATCACGGTTCCCATGACCCTCTCCTCAGGTTCTATTAATTTGGCAGAATGGCTCACAGAATTCAGAAAACACATATGTTAATGTTTATTGTGTTAACAGGGTATGATAAATGCTATAGTTGAACAGCCAAATGAATAGAGGCATAGGAGGAGGTCCGGAAGGAGCCTGAGTGTAGGAGCTTCTGTCTTCATGGAGTTGGAGCATGTCACTCTCCTGGCATTTGCCAACCTGGAAGCTCCCCAAACCTTACAGTTCAGGAATTTGTATAGAGGCTTAATTGCATAAACATAATTAATTGACTCCATTTCTAGCCCCTCTGCCCTCTTCAGAGAATGGGGAATGGGGCTAAAATTTCCAAGCTTCTAATCCTGGGTTGGTCTTTCTGATGACCAGTCCCCATCCAGGAGCCCACTATGAGTTGTTTCATTAGAACAAAGGATGCTTCTATTGCCCAATAAATTCCAGTAGATTTAGCAGCTCTGTGTCAGATGTTCCTATCATTTAGGAAATTACAAGTTCTTAGAAGCTCTGTGTCAAGAACGAGGGTCAAAGACTAAATATATTTTTTTAAAGTTTATCCAAGAACCCTTATTGCTTATATATAGAAACAGAGAGAGAGATTGAGAGGGGAGGTGTAAAATAATGTTGCATAGTAGCTATTTTACATGCTTAGTCCATTATGGATTATGTACCACTTCTGATGTATGTACTTCAAAAATAATTTAAATACTCAACTTTACATTCAGAATCCTTTCTCAGCTTGTGAGAGTAGAATGAATCTATTGGCATTTAGGTTCTTGGTTTCCACAAATGGTGAAAAAATGTTACAAGGTTAATAGTTGTTCATATGCAATTTATGAACAAAGAAATACTAATTAAAATGTTTAGTGGTCAATATTGAATAGGTCTACAAAACTAGAAAAATTAATTTATTAATAGCAATATAATGTGTATAATTATATATGGGGAAATAATGAGCTAAGTATGTAAAATAACTACATAAGCTGTGAAAGCTTAAAAAAAGTTTAAAAGTTTATTACTATGTCTAACTTATTCATGTCCTGTTATAGATTGTCTACAATAGACTTCTGCCACAGTCAATGAGGTTATGACCCTGTACGTAATAGGCTCTTCACAAAGAAGTATTGACTGGCTGACAAAATATTCTTGTTAATTTACTTCTCTATTTCTATTTCATATTCTGTTCCATAAGCCCAAATATAGCTCAAATTTACAGGATCATATCCAATAATTATTCTATAATAGCTGCAACTTGAAGATTAGGTTCTATTCCTGAAGAAACGTATAATTTAAAGCAATATCAAATACAAGTTTTAAAATAGACAAACAGTTGCCTCTGAATCAACACCATCTTGCCACTAGTATGTCATACATATTCATTTGTTGACCTGGCCTGAGTGTTCTTCACTGGAGAATTGCCTGGTCCCACCATGCTTCTCTGAAGTTTGTTTACCCATTTGCTTTGGTTACTGTACCTTTCTACATCATGACTGCTTGTATAATTGAAATCTGTTGTATAGTTTATCTCTGGTATATGCATATATTTTGTTTTCAACTGCTTACTTATAAGCTAAAAATTACTCCGTCTTTAAATTTTTGCCTATTTATTTTTCTGTCTATCTTGGTGCATCAATCTCTATTATCCAATGCTATAGCTGCTGCGGGGCTGACAGAGCTTCTTAGCATGGCTTCACAAACTCCACCCACCATCAAAGATAAATGATGTACTTTCATTGGATCCATAGTATAATAAGACAAAAGTTTACTTAGAAAAGTATCACTGTACATGTTTATGTATAGTTTAACGAATATTATGGAGAAAGAATAAAATGTCTAAAATTAATAAAAAAAGAAATATTTATCTTCCAAATATATATGCGTTTGTAACAACATACAAAATATGGATTACACACCACTTGTGACATATGTACTTTAAGAATAATTTAAATACTGAAATTAAGAAATACTGGTAAACATTTATCAACACCACACCAATTCCAATGAAGTGTTTCTCAGCATTTCATGGACATCTTAGTAAAATGGAAAAATCAAATAATCACCCATATGTTCCATACCAAATTGCTTTGCCTCTGCTACCAAGAACACTATGAAAGTCTATCTAATGTCTGTGTAAACTAGTGATGGTTTTCTGCTATTCTGTTGATGCAAAAGTAATTGTGTTTTGCCATTGAAAGTAGTGACAAAAACCACATTTACTTTTGCACCAACCTATTACTTTAGGCAATAACGTGGGTGTAAGAAATTTTACATCACTTATAGGGAGGGAAAAATGCTAACTTTTTTCTTTGACATCTAGCTACAGTGTTACAACATATAATCATCTTATTTAAATATTCTAGTTGCCTTTTGATTACCACTTTTATTTGTTCATGAGCATTGTCAAAAGTGTATTTTATGTCACAGAATACATCCTTCGAAGAATAGGATGTGCCAGGATCAATTGCTAAGCTGAAAAGCTAGCAGTGACCAAAGAACACCAACAAAGAAACTCAGCCTCCAAAAGAGAAAAGTCATTCTGACATAACAGCTACAGAACTGACAAGTGTTAAGGACAAACATATTAAAATTTTTATGCTTTCAGAGTCTATGATACTTCTTATTAATTGAATAATTGTTTTGTTTAGAGGAAAGTAAGTACTGTCTTCTTGTGCATGAGGGGACACATGAAGTGAGGGGGCTTAATATCTGCCTTTTTTCATATAACATTTAATTAATAATGAATCTACAAATTAATTTTGTTGGTTCATTTTTTTTTCTGTGTAATACACCACCCAAAAACTTAGTAGCTTAAAAGCACCTTTTATTTACCTCACGATTCTGTGGTTCTGAAATTTGGGTTGGACTCAGATGATGAAGACTTCTGCTAAACTTGACTTGACTCACTCACCAGCCTGTGGTCAGTTGACATGTTGGCTTGGGGCTGGTTGGTCTGAGGGTCTGAGGCATCTCATGTCTGCTTTTTGCAGTCTCTCATATCTCAAAAGCCTAGTCTGAACATTTTTACATGTTTCTCAGGGAGTTGCAAGAGCTTGAAAAGAGGAAAAACGCCATTCACAAGTGTTAAAAGCAAGTCATATGGTCAAGGCATAGGTGAGTATGGGAGACCACACAATGTTATACAGTAAAGGAATGTGGACACCAGAAGGAGAAAAATTTGGGGACCATTGTTGCATTTCATCATATACTTCATGAATGGTGCTTTCTTTGAAATAAACTATTCAGGCAGCTGTAGCTTGCCAGTTTTTTTTTTTCTGTGTAAAATCAATTAAAAGCTGGATCTTATAGGTCTTGACCCCGATGCATACTCCTGGATGTACTACCGACCAGTTATGTGATACTAGGTAAGTAAATTACATGTTCAATTTATAAAATAAACATTCTAAATTCTATGGCCCCTATGGCCCCTTGAAAGTCTATTTTGATTTCATAAATTATTTCATCAATACTTCCCATAGGCAAAATTCTTGTATGTAAAATGGGGACACTACAAATAAGCATAATAACTGGATACTGATATAAAGGAATTTGCACTCTAATATTAATCATAATAGCTACATATTAAAAACCTCTATTACCATATATACTCTCACTTAGTACTTGTAAAAATCCTGCCAACCAGTTATTTATTTGAATTTTACATATGAGGGAAAGAGGAACATAGAGAATAAGTAATTAGCTTTAAATCACATGTCTATTAAGTGATCTTGGCTTAGATATGGACCCCAGGTTCTTAATCACTACATTATATTTACTCTGAGCCTAATGAACAAAACAAAACATAAAGACAGGGTAGAATAAATTCACAGCAGTTAATGCACTTCAGAGCTCAGATAAGCGAGTATGAGTCAGGAAATGCTTGCTATGTCATTTCAGTTATGAAGTAGGATTTAAGGAAACTGAGGCTTAGAGAACTTAGATTAATTGTCCTTTGTAGGAGTGAGAGAACATATTTAACTTTAGTTTAATATGAAGAAGACTTTCTTTGGGGAAAGAGTAGAATTTTTTCTCTAGAAAAAAAGACTGGTGAAGATAGCACTTGACTTTAAATATTGCCCTGAGTAGTTTGAACTGATTTTTGTCCAAGAGGCAGTGAAGATGCATGGAATGTTTTTAAACATAGCACTTATGTCACAAAAGGTATTGATTAATTTGGCATGACTGCCTTTGAGGCCAGGATAGTTAAAAACTGATTAAAATATCTTGGAAAAGCGTTTCTCAAAGTGTATTTCACAAAACACTAGTTTCTAGAGGTTATAAGAGGTTTTTTTTTAAGTTGCTATGTTGAGATAAGACTGGGAATTTTGGATTAAACAAGTCAAAGAGGTTTCTTTATTGGAAGATATCTCTGCTAATGAGTATGTTAAATCTCTAAAATGGGGCAAGGCATGTGGCATTTCTAAAATATATTTAATCATAGGAAGCCCTCATTTCTTTGAAGAGACTCTAAAAGTGCAGTGTTCCTCAGAATACTTCTGAAAATGCTGACTTGATTATAAGTGATGGAGAAAGTAGCAATGGGGAGAGAAAAGAAATTAGAAATGTTTCTTTTGGTAAAAGTAGGTATGGTAGGATTACCGATTTGTTTAGAAAGGACAAGATAAAACAATATTAAAAATAGATCCACAATTTTGAATTTAAATAAAGAGGAAATGAACTTTAAAAAATGATGGCTGCTTGATTAGATGAGGCAGGTGGAAAAGGAGACTAATTCAGTTTTCATTGAGGAATCTGGGTACCAACTAATTTTATGAATATTCTCTTTATTCATTCTTTTCTATGAACCAGCCTGTACTCTACTCCTGACATATACCTCCTTGTGAAGTACGCATGATTAGAGTAATATTCTTGCACTTTTTCTTATTACTTACCCGTAGTAGGTACAGAAGTGTGGGACAACAACTCCTTGATGAGTTTGAAAGTTTTGGTCAGAGGCATGAGGATATGCCTATGTAAAGTAAAAGGACTGTGTTTTCATGGAGAGACCTTTGGTTTTCAGTGCTGTACTGTTAAGCATTAGAAAACCTCTTGCAGCAGTGTGTCATATTGAAAATACTATAGTTGTGCCAAGACAAGGTCTTGTTCTCTAATCTAGAGTTTTATAAGTATAACAATTTATATTTTGATTTCCACTTAACTGTCTCTTTTATCCATCTCTCAACTGGTTAGAAGCTGAGCAGAGGAAGCAGGGGGATTATTCACTGGCCTTCTGGAAATACAGATGATTCCTATGCCATGGCTTCTGGGTTTTATACCTCCTCCATTCAAGAGACTAGTTTAACCTGAGACCTGAAAATTTAAACTGCAAAGTCACAGGCATCTCTTGATGTATCATTTAGGTTAAGTGTCTTTCTCTAGTTCGGAAGGCAGAGTCACTTAGTACAACTATATCTACTCTGGGTTATTATAAAAATATTGATTAATTTAGCATGACTAGATTTAAGGCTAATTTATTGTGAGCTCAAAAGGAACTCTATGAGGTTGGAATAACCTGAGGGAGATCAGTAAATAGATTTGGATATTAGGAAAAAGTGAGGGCAGATTAGCATTAGTGTATATCAACTTAATACTGTACCCTTAAGATTTCCTTGTATGTTGTGTGGGTCTGAGATAGAAGTGAGGCAATATGGATTACCATAAATTTATCATTTTACAATGACAATCACTAACTCATTGGAAAACATGAAAGCTGTAAAATATTCAAAACTATCTTGATATGCAGGCTCAGTTAAATCTTTTTCTGTAAAAACCAAGATCTCACTCTTTGTCTGCTACATATGCCCTTTCAAAAGTTCCTTAGGTCTTTTACCCAAGATAAAACTAGCTATACTATCTTTAGCTCTGCCTCTAATTACTATTTATATATAGCTTTTCACTTTAAAATTGTATAAGTAGCTCCTAAATTGAGAAACCAGCAGTAGTACATGTTCTCAGCTAACTCATAGCTAGCTTCAAACTGTGCCTTGGCTCACCCAACCATTGTCATTGGAAGAAGACAAATTTTGAGCAGTACTCATTATCTCATTTGCATTTTTACAATGTTGCCCGAGATCACTGATCTAATGTACTTTACTTCTCATCTACCAAAATTAATCCATTTCCTTCTATTATTCAATGCTTCTGAAAAGTTAATGTGTATCTTTTATGATTTATTTCTTCCCTTTAAAAAAGCCTACTCTGTATATTTTTTATATTCCATTTTCTTAATTGGTATTCATCGTCAATGTAACATAATATTACATTATCAATGCTAATTTGTAGTGTCATAATACCCTTTTGGACATGATATTGTTAGCATACCCAACTGCATTGCCTGTAGAGCAGGCATGTACCAGTAAAGAGGAAGGCTAGGCCTTCCCTAACATTAAGCAATCATCCTGTACAAAGTAGGTTTTCAAAGTGCATTTCAAAAATTCTTTTATAATCTGGAAAAAATCATGTTATCTTGCTTTTGAAGATGGATGTTGACAAACATAATAATGGATAAAACAAAAAGTACATGGTATCCTGAAAAATATTTTATTACTGTGATATGATCTTTAAAATAAGGAAACTATAGAAGACTTCCTAAGGATATTTGTTTTCATACTACAAACAGAAAATATGATGTATATTTGATATTCTTCTTCCTGCCAGTTTGTCTTCGAGACTGTTCTGGTGCTTCAAGCCTGGGGGGTAATACAGGAAGCAATAGTGTTAGGAAATTTGCATCATGATTCTAACTCTAAATCATGGAAAAATAAATGGTGAATACTACATTTTACAAGCTGTCACATCGATTGGCCATTCTCTATCCATATAAGCATGCTTTTCACTTGAAAAAAGCAAACAGTATTTTGAGGAAAAATTTGATGAACTCTGCCTTACGATATGAGAATCAGAGGGTAAAATGACTATTATTAAATGGTCTTACATCTGGGGAAAATGTACCTTTCTAAAAATTGATCAATTGAATAAGTTTGGTAAATTACTATCTAGAAATTTATTATGTATACAATGACAAGGATTGAGTAGTTCCGTTCATTTTTGCCTTATGAAAACATCCCAGAAATTGAAACTTAATATCAAGGGAGAGCAATGCAATAATTCAGGTATATTTGTGATAAACCATTCAGAAACACCCCTAAAACTATGGATTGTTCAGTTCTTCAGTTCTCTAAATCTTGTTGAAAATTGTATCTCAAATAACTTCATGCAAATTAATGTAGTTCTAACAAACTCAGGCATTGACATCTCCAAGAATGATTCCTTTTCTTTTCCGTGGATTGTATTAATGACAACTGACAAGTTGTCATAAAAGATTTTCCTGATGTCTTCGGTGCATCCAGTGTGGGGACATATGCACTAATCAGTGTCATCGTTTGAACTCCCTCCAGCCTCAATTTTAATGTCTTAAGCCTGAGGCTGACCATATGGCTCAAAAATAAGTCTTTTCACCATCTAAAAGGTCATAGTCTATGTTTAGCTACATTTTTAAAACTGCTTTGAGCTTATGACTTAAGTACCTGGGTGACTTTCAGAAATGATAAATCTTTGCTAAGAAAAAAGTGACTTGTTTAATGAGACACAAAATAAAGCAAGCCAATATATCCAAATACATTTTACTGTGTTGGAAAAACATATAAGTGGTAGAAACCCATAATTTGTGGATATAATTCTATTTTCACCTGTAATAAAAAAGAATCCAAATTATCAGTGATAAATTTCTAACTCTAGGAGAATTTAAATGAAGGCACTGTGGCATTTACTTTTCAGTCAGCTTGCTTTTATCATTAATAATCAATTAGAAAAGCTAATATAATCCGTATTTTTAAAACTCAATGTCCCAATGGGAACTACCACAACCATAGATTTTGTAAAAGTTGGATGATTATATTCTCACTTCAAGTTCTATTAGAAAAATAAAACCCCTTTTTTCATATTCTGGGAACTATTTATTTAACCAAAGAAACATTGCAAGAATTGCAAAGAACATGTTCTTACTCTCAATTTATTTATGCTTCAAGAACTTAAGAAAAGTAAAATAAAATAAATAATTTTTCTAAAAATTAATATGTTTAAGGCCTTAATCACAAAGATTAGATTAATACTTGACTAAATGCCCAACTTGTCTCCAGGATTTGAAAGCCTTTAACCTAATATTTCAGATACTCCCAATCCTTGATTCACTTGACTAAAGAAAGCAGCAACAGTAGACATACTTTCTTAAATCTGTAGATGGATATGATTTACGCAAAATGTCTATCCTCATTATCTACAGAACTGCAGCTTCTTAATTTCCCTACTGTCTTTTTGCATTGTTTTCCTGATTCTCTGGCATACTCTGTTCTTGTAAAAGGCTCACGGTGATACACATCAAGGGTAGAGATACTGATCATTGTCTGGTTCTTGTCACGAATTCCCACAGGAGCTGATTCTCAAAGACCTAAGACTGCCTCAGTAAAATCTAAATTTAGTTCACTCCTCTGAAAGCTAATTTTATTTCTAGCTTCAGACACAGTTCTTGGTTGCCTTACTTTTATTTTTAAACATATTTATTCATTTTAATTGTATTTAAGTTGTACAATATGATATTCTGATGTATATGTATATGTGTATATAATGTGTGTGTGTGTGCGTATACGTATATGCGAATGTTGCAGCCATCATGGAAAACAATATGAAGGTTTAACAAAAAATTATAAATAGAACTACCATATGACCCAGGAATCTCTCTAATGAGTCTATACCCAAAGAAAATATAATCAGCACCTTTGAGAGGTATGTGCACTCCAATGTTTATTGCAGCATTATTCACAGTAGTCAAGATATAGAAACATTAGGTGTCCACCAAAGGATAAATGAATTTTTAAAAATGTGGTACATATACACATTGGAATATTATTCAGTCTTAAAAGAATATATTGCCATTTGCAACAATATGAATGAACTTAGAGAACGTTAGCTAAGTGCAATAAGCCAAACACAGAAAGAAAAATACTGCATGACCTCAATTACACGTGGAATGTAAAAAAGTCTTACTTTTCTATTGGCCAGTCGTTATCCCCCTACCATGCATAGTGGCCATGTCTGCAAACAGACCATAAATCCAGTACAAAGATGCCTTTAAGAATACATTTTAAGATTATTTCCCCAATTCTCTGAATATATAAATGTAATTTTAATAATACATATGTTTTCATAGGTAGATAAAAGGATGTTCCCCCTCATGAAAAACAAATAGGTTTTATCAACTATTGGTATTCCCTGTTTATCTTAAATCAGGGCAAGATCTACGTGAAGGAGAGCATATTGTATCTGTAAACGCTTTGTTAGGGTTTAATGGTTAAAAACACTTTTTTTCATTTTTTTTTTGCTGTTGCTATTTAAATAAAAACAACTGTCTACCAGCATTTCAAGTAAGTTAACAGGCAAACAAAACATTTCACCTGTTGCTGAATATTTGTTTTCTGCAAATTTTCATACCTTGTGATCTTAAGCATGAATGTAGTCTGAGACATGGAAAACAACTTTGAATTTTGTTTTATAAATAAATATTTTTATTAAAGTATTAATACTTACAGAAAATCATACAAATTAAAATATAAAAGTTTGATTAATTATTACTAAATTAACACAACTGTTCATCTGCATCCAGAGCAATAAACATGAAATTAATGCCAGAAAACTCCCCTAGGAGCTGTCCTAATCACTTCTCTCCCTTTCCTGAAACCTAACCCATTCAAATTGCTAATATATCAGATTAATTTTGCCTATTTTTAAACTTTACATAAATAGAATCGCATGGCATGTAGTATTTTGTGTTTCTGTCTTTTGCTTAACATTATGTTTGTAAGATTCATCCACATTGTTTCATGCAGCAGAAGTTTGTATATTTTCATTGCTTCAGAATATTTCATTATATAAATAAAACTGTTTATATGTTATAGCATACATGAATTATTTGGTTGTTTGTAGATTTTTAGCAATTAAGCTAAAGCTGCTATGAGGATTCTATACATATATCTTGGTCCATAAGTATTAGTCTGTTTTCACACTGCTGATAAAGACATAGTCAAGACTGGGCAATTTACAAAATAAAGAGGTTTAATTGGACTTAGAGTTCCACATGGCTGGGGAAGCCTCACAATCATGGCAGAAGGCAAGGAAGAACAAGTCACATCTTATGTGGATGGCGGCAGGCACAGAGAGAGAACCTGTGCAGGGTAACTCTTCTTTGTAAAACCATCAGATCTTGTGAGACTTATTCACAATCACGAGAACAGCTGAGAAAACCTGCCCCTATGATTCAATTACCTCCCACTGGGTCCCTCCCACAACACGTGGAATTTAATATGAGATTTGGGTGGGGACATAGCCAAACCATATCACCATATATATTTAAATTTCTATCGAGTATGTTTTTAGAATTAGCATTTCTAGGTCATACGATTTGCATTTATTTACTTTATGAAATAATGCCAAATATTATTTGAAAGTGCTTTTACAATTTTAAATTCACAACAGTAGCAATGAGATTTCCAGTTGCTTAATGGTATCCTTGACACTTGGTGTTTTTATTCTTTTGAATTTTAGCAATTCTTTGGTGAGTAGAGTTGATCACATTTTTATTTTAATTTACTCCTTGCTGGACAACTTTGCCCTGACTTGCTCAGTTAAGGAGCTGTGCAACAACCTTCCAAGTACCTGAGTGTGTAACTTATTGGGTTGGCCAAGGCTGGTAAAGCTGTTGGAATGAATATTGATTCTAAGTGTTAAAATAAAAATTTTTGTATAGACTTGTAATTTTTCTCTCGTGGCATTCCCTTAGAAATGTTCTGTGTCTATCCAGCACCCCGGTAGGCCTGGTTGGGTTTCTAATCCTCCTTAACCACTTATCTCTCATATGAGAGTGTGTAAAATAGGAACACATGCTCTACCTCCATTTAGGGACTTGCTTGGGATATAGAAGAGACCATGTGTCTCAGAGCTGTGAATGGCTTATTATTATTTTTTATTACATTGAAATCATGACGTGTGTAAACTTTAAATATGCAAATAAATTTTTAAAAGTCTTCGTGCATTCTTAAAACATACTAGGTTATCCTCTTTTGTGTAGAGTGCTTCTTAAAGTCCACTGTGCATTTTTCTATTTGGTTGCTTATTATGTCTTAGAGTTTGCTTTATGTTCTAGATTTGAGAGCTTGGTAGTTATATGCATTACCAATATCTCCTCCTTTCTCTTTTATTCTCTTAATTGTTTCTATTATTGGTGGGAAGTCTATAGTTTTAATATAATGTAGTTTAACCTTTATTTACTTTATAATGCATGTTTTTAATTACTTGAAGAGGAAACCTTTTTTACCATATCATAAACATATTATTTCATATTCTTGTTTAGAAGCTTATTTTGGTAATCATTTAAACAGATGTGAGGGAGGGATTAAGATGCCTTTTCCCCATTTTATTCAATTGTTTCCTCATGTTTTAAAAGTATGTCCTTTCTAATTCTAGAGTTGTACCTTAGGTATAAGCAATTATCCATGTATGCGGGACCCTTTTCTGGACTCTCTAGTGTGTTCTATTTGCCACTATTTTAAATAATATCATGCTGTATTAATTACTATATTATGATAGTCTTGATATGTGGTTGAAAAAAATTCCTAATTTGCCCTTATTCCGGATTATTTTTCCTACTTTTGACACTATATATATACACACACACACACACACACACGTATATACATATATACACATATATATACACACATACATACACATATATACATATATACACATATATATATACACACATATATACATATATATATATAGTAATTTTCCCTGAAAAAAAAGTTGGAATTTTGAGCGGTAGTGAAACAAATCTATTGGTCAATTTAGAGAGTGTTGTCTTTAAAATACCAATCACTTCAATTCATTAATATTGTATATCTCTCACTTAATTTAGGTCCTTTTGATGTTCTTCCTCAAATTACCCACTTTTTTTTCTTCTTTTCCTGGCTAGAATGATCAATGTAATAATAAAAAGAAGTGCAAAAGTTGTCATTATTGTATTATTTCCTTAAGACAGAGGAAAGCTTCCAACATTTCACCATTAATTATGATTTTTCCTGTAGCTGTTATTTTTTAAATACCCTTCATCAGGTTAAGAACAATGTTTTTTTTCCTAGGTTGCTGAGTTTTATTACATTGATGATGATGATGACAATGGTCACAGCTATTAAGTTTTATTAATTTTTTAATGAGAATCTCTTGAAGATAAATCAATTTTTCTTCTTTATTCTAATTGCACACTCTTACTTATCTTTTATTTTCAAAAGACTTTCACAACGCTAAATATTATCTTACAATATTATATGTCATTTTTTATCCTAGTATATAAATATGGCATTTCTTGTTTAGCTTTTTGAAGTTTAGATTGACTTCTTTTTTTTAAATAACACACACAAGAAAACACCTCTATCAGTATCCTGTCTTATATAGTTTTGTTCAACTTAAAGTTTCTCTTCAAATAATTTTTTGATATATTCAGTCTTAACATATTTATTCTTAATTCTTTAGGTACGTATTACCAAATTTTTCTTTATAATAATTATATGAGCTTAATGTATTAGTCTACGTTACTATAAATAAATATTTGAGACTGCGTAATTTATAAAGAAAAGAGGTTTATTTTACTCTCAGTTCTGCAGGCTGTACAAGAAGCATGGTGCCAGCATCTGCCCCTGGGGAGGGCCTCAGGAAGCACTTACTCCTGGTGGGAGGCAAGGGGAGCCAGCATGTCACATGGTAAGAGGGGTAGCAAGAGAGAAATGGGAGGTGCCACACTCTTTTTAACAACCAGTTCTCATGTGAACTAATAGAGTGAGAACTCTTTACTCTAGGGATGATACCAAGCCATTCATGAGGTATCCTTCCCCATCACCCAAACAACTCCCAACAGGCCCCACCTTCAACACCAAGGATCACTTTTCAATGTGGGATTTGGAGGGGACAAGCATCTAAACTATATCACTTACCTTTCAACCAGAAGTGTCTGACAGCACCTATTTTTTCTCCCTTTCACTAGTTATTGCATTTAAAAATACTGTTTCAGCCTGCTATATGAAATTGGTATCTCATTTTAATTTTTATTTTACAATAGACTTTTTAATTGGAAAAAATATAGATATACAACTATTATTCCCAGGTCTATTAATATTAAAGCTTGGTTTATGAAAGTAATATATCAATAAAATAGGAGATAGAACAGCTTATTGTCTTAACCTAGGAGGGGTGATGACCTCACTATAAAAAGCTTCTAAGCACCAAATACTTTCAGTATAATTCCAAATAATGAATAATTTTTTTTGTAAACAATTATATAATATGTAAATTACATAAGCAAAATTGCTTTTCCATCTTAACTTACCTGCAAATAGAATTACATCATAAAATTATGTTTAATATACACATGTCAAATCCCAAAATACCTGAAGGTATAGTCTCTTACTTGTTACGGAGTACTTTTAAGATTTTATATGAAAGACTTTTGAGTGATGTATTCTTTGAATTTCTATTAATAATAATGAATTGTTTACATCATTTACAATAGTCAGTCTTGTCCTTCTGTCATGAAATGCTTCAATTTAGTCCTTTTATTATTCTCAATTTTCTGGTCACTTCTGCTATTACTTCATAGATGATTTCACAACAGAAATGCTGAATACACAAATTTATCTTTCATTGGTCTCTAACCACAGATAATATCCATGTATTATTTTGCATTTTGTGTTAAATATGATTTCTTAAGTACAATGTTATCCTCTATCTGCCTCCACCAAGATGCAGCAGAATAAAGTTAATAATTTATAACTCCATCCAATTTAGAAAAATATTTTAGAAATGGTCCCAGGGGCTTGCTTCACAGTGATTTATATATAATGTTGATTTCTTGCCTTCTATTTTAGTGAGGGTAAATAGGATGAGATGAGTTTACCACTATTGTATTTAATAGACTTCTTTAAATAGTAAAAGATATCTATTGGTTGCTACATGAGGTGTATAAAGAGTGAAATTTTTATTATTTTTAGGTACTCAGTTCAAAGATTTTTTTCCTCCGCCAGCATGCAAATCCTCGACTATACGATCATAATTTTAGAGATACACTTTATAAAAGAAAGTTAATGAAATCATAGCAAATACATTTTTTTTGCCTTTACTTCAATGAAGTGAAGGTCATTGTGATGAAGGATCATTTCCTAGTTGTCATGATTATGCCCACCTAGCCTGGTATTTTCTCTAATCATGTTTTTGGTTTTCTCCTGAGATCTGTTTATCAGAATTGAAGAACCTGCCTACCAATCATTTGATGTATAACCTTTGGAGCCTCATAAAAATAAAGTACTAACTTGCCTCTAGGCATGCTTGGAGAATATATTACACAAAGCCAAACTGATTACTATTTGTGGCCTTAGGAAAGAGCCTAGTAAAACCTCCATATGATTCACAAACTGTTGAGACAATTTCTTCGTTTTATATATGGATAACACATGGCTGTCTCTAACTCTGCAGTGTCAGCCAAGGTATTTTAAGTTATTGCCAGAAGAGCCGTTGGCAGAATAATTTTAATAGCTTTCAGTTTCGTTACATGATTGAAGACTCTTGAACATGAATTTCTACTAAAGAGTAAATTTTACAGAAGTAGTTAGCAATACACAGGGGTTTGTTTTTACTAACTAAATATACGTATATTTAATACTTTTTAGGGTTTTTGGCCAAATCAGTGTGTATATAACTTCTAGATATATATTTTAGTTACTCTTACTTACATGAGTTGTTGTAGTCAGATAAAGGTATTAGACACTTTAAGGAATACTTACCCTAAGGTCTTTTTCTGCTAAATTAAAATAGAGTTGTCCCATCTTTGACTTCCTTTGGTATTTGAGTCTTCTTGTTGTTAATAGCAACAAGAGATACAAATTGTGTGCACCAATTTACACACCCACCAGCAAGTTATAAGAATTCTAGTTGCTCTATATTATTGCTAATGCTTGGTGCAGTGTTTCTAATTTAATCCAGGTTGGTAAATTTCTTTCATCACTTTTGGATTATAATTTGCATTTTGTAAGCCATTAATCATGCTCAGCAATATGTTGTATCATTTTCACCCTTATTTGGATTTTCCATTATCAGTTGATTTGTTTTTATTTTTCTCATTTATTTATGGAATTTATCCATACAAATCTTCAGTGTCTTGCCTTTTTACTTTCTTAATGATGCCTTTTAATGAATAGAGCATCATACTTTTTGTGTCATTTGTCAATGTGTTCGCTGTTTGTGCTTATTACAGCATGTTGAAGAATCTGTATATATATAAAGATATTTTCCAGTGTTTTCTTATGTAGGCACTTGGTTTTAACTTTCTCATTAGATCTATAAACCATCTTGAAATTATTTGTTGTATTGTGTGAGGTAGTGGTCAAGATGGATTTTTTTTCATACATACATACACATACCCATTGAGCCAGTATTTGTTTGCTGACAGAACCATAATTTCCCAAATACATTATACTTACATCTATTTTATAGTCAGTTGACCATATATGTATGGACATTTCCTTGATTCCCAATTTTTTAAAAAGTATTCTGTACTAGCTTGAAGAGAATACTGTGATTTACTGCAGATATATAATAATTCTTAATATTTGCAAATGCAGTTTCCCCTGAGTTGTCCTTTATTGTCTTCAGAAATTTCTACACTTCTTAAATTTCTCATTTTCTTATAAATTTTAGAATCACCTTGTGAATCCACCTACCATTTTCCCACACACACAGAAAAACAAAACAAAAAACAACTTGCTGGGATTTTAACAGGGATTATACTGGATCGAGATCAGTTTGAGAAGAATTAACAATTTATTACCTGTAAACCATGGAAATTTTCATTAGGTTTTCCTTAATTTCCTTTCTGTCACATCTTTTAGGGTTTGCACTACCTTTATGAGCTGTAACACTCACCACGAAGGTCTGCGGCTTCACGCCTGAAGTCAGCGAGACCACGAACCCACCAGAAGGAAGAAACTCTGGACACATCTGAACATCTGAAGGAACAAACTCCTGACACACCATCTTTAAGAGCTGTAACACTCACCGTGAAGGTCCATGGCTTCCTTTTGAAGTCATCGAGACCAAGAACTGGGCACCTCTTGGTGACCACTAAGGGACTATCACCTATGGCCAAGCGGTGAGTACCATCAGACCCCTTTCGCTTGCTATTCTGTCCTACTTTTCCTTAGAATTTGGGGGCTAAATACCAGCACCTGTCAGCCAGTTAAAAGCGACTAGTACGGCCACCGGACTAAAGACACGGGTGTCAGGCTTACTGGGAAAGGGCTCTCTAACAACCCCCGACTCTTTGGAGTTGGGACCGTTGGTTTGCCTAGAACCAGCTTCCGCTTTTCCTGTACTTCTAGGCTGAGCCGAGGATCAACAGAGAGGAAAGCCATTCAGCTCCGGGGTCCTGACAACAAGTTGGTTGTCCCTGAGGCCATGATCGGAGCTCTCAAAGTCATGTCACCCAAGCGAGACTCACCCATCTATCCTATCTATCCTGACCCTTGCTTCCTGGGTCCTAATGCCTGTCAGACAAACTTCCTCTTGCCTCTCTTCTCTGAGGCTAGTCCCGCTTCTAAAAACCATTCCCTGCCTCTGGTGCTTTTTTAGTTTATCCAATAGGAATGATTCCTAGTATAAACTTCAGGACTTTATTCCCTTCTTTAGGCACCTTGCCTCCCTCATCAGAAAGACTTAATTTTTGCCCAAAGCCCTGTCGGGTGGGCAGACCAACTATCCTTTTAGTATCCCTCCTCAGACAAGCAGGCCTAACAAAGGCTATTCCTGAAGCTAGGATATGGGGAGCTTCAGAAATGTTATCCTTCCTATTCAAGTGAGGACAAAAGGTGTCACTCTTCCGACCCTGGAGATCCCTTCCCTCCCTCAGGATATGGCATTCCACTTCATATTTGGGGCATAACATCTTTATAGGACAGGGGTAAAGTCCCAATACTAACAGGAGAATGCTTAGGACTCTAACAGGTTATCGAGAATGCGTCGGTAAGGGCTACTAAATCTGATTTTTCTCAGTCCTCTTTGTGATCTAGGAGGACAGGCAAGGGTGCAGGTTTTCAAGAATGCATCAGTAAGGGCTACTAAATCTGACCTTCCTTGGTCCTCCTTGTGGTCTAGGAGGAAAACTAGAGTTTCTGCTGCTGCATCAGTGAGTGCAACTATTCCGATCAACAGGGTCCAGGGAATGCTGCAGGTTCTTGGGCAAGAGGTGTTTATGCTGCTACATCAGAGAGCACAACTATTCAGACCAGCAGGGTCCAAGGACTGTTGCGAGTTCTTGGGTGGTGGTGGGGGGACAAGCAAACCAAAATCGTGGGTGGTTTTGTCTTTCAGATGGCAAACACTCAGGCATCAACAGACTCACCCTTGAAATGCATCCTAAGCCATTGGGACCAATTTGACCCACAAACCCTGAAAAAGAAGTGGCTTATTTTTTTTCTGCACTATGGCTTGGCCCCAATAATCTCTCTCTGATGGGGAAAAATGGTCACCTGAGGGAAGTATAAATTACAATACTATCCTGCAGCTTGACCTTTTCTGTAAGAAGGAAGGCAAATGGAGTGAAATACCTTATGTCCAAGTTTTCTTTTCATTGAAGGAGAACCCACAACTATGCAAAGCTTGCAATTTACATCCCACAGGAGGACGTCTCAGCTTACCCCCATATCCTAGCCTCCCTATAGCTCCCCTTCCTATTAATGATAAGCCTCCTCTACTCTCCCCTGCCCAGAAGGAAACAAAGAAATCTCCAAAGGACCACAACCCTCCCTACCCCCCAGGCTATCAGTTATGTCCACTTCAAGCTCTAGGGGGAGGAGAATTTGGCCCAACCTGGGTACATGTCCCCTTCTCCCTCTCTGATTTAAAGCAGATCAAGGCAGACCTGGGGAAGCTTTCTGATGATCCTGATAGGTATATAGATGCCCTACAGGATCTAGGGTAAACCTTCTATCTCACTTGGAGAGATGTCATGCTATTGTTAGATCAAACCCTGGCCTTTAATGAAAAGAATGCAGCTTTAGCTGCAGCCCAGGAGTTTGGAGAGAGCCTGGTATCTTAGTCAAGTGAATGACAGAATTCACTTGTCCCCAAAGAAAGGGACAAATTCCCTACTGGTCAGCAAGCCATCCCCACTAGGGATCCCCACTGGGACCTCAACTCAGATCATGGGGACTGGAGTCACAAACATCTGTTGACGTGTGTTCTAGAAAGACTAAGGAGAATTAGGAAAAAGCCCATGAATTATTCAATGATGTCCACCATAACCCAGGGAAAGGAAGAAACTCCTTCTGCCTTCCTAGAATGGCTATAGGAGACCTTAAGAAAATATACTCCCCTGTCACCTGACTCCCTGGAGGGTCAATTGATGCTAAAAGATAAGTTTATTACCCAATCAGCCGCAGATATCAGGAAAAAGCTCCAAAAGTGAGCCCTGGGCCCTGAAAAAAATCTGGAGGCATTATTAAACCTGGCAACCTCAGTGTTCTATAATAGGGACCAAGAGTAACAGGCTGGAAAGGAAAAATGAGAGCAGAGAAAGGCTGCAGCCTTAGTCATGGCCCTCAGACAAACAAACCTTGGTAGGTCAGAAAGGACAGAAAACGGAGGAGGCCAATCACCCGGTAGGGCTTGTTATCAGTGTGGTTTGCAAGGACACTTTAAAAAAGATTGTCCAATGAGAAACAAGCTGCTCCCTTGCCCATGTCCACTATGCCAAGGCAATCACCGGAAGATGCATTGCCCCAGAGGACAAAGCTTCTCTGGGCCAGAAGCCCCCAAGCAGATTATCCAACAATAGGATTGAGGGTGCCCAGGGCAAGCACCAGCTCATGTCATCACCCTCACTGAGCCCTGGGTACGTTTAACCATTGAAGGCCAGGAAATTGACTTCCTCCTGGACACTGGTGTGGCTTTCTCAGTGTTAATCTCCTGTCCCTGACAGCTGTCCTCAAGGTCTGTTACCATCAGAGGAATCCTGGGACAGCCTGTAACCAGGTATTTCTCCCACCTCCTCAGTTGTAATTGGGAGACTTTGCTCTTTTCACATGCCTTTCTTGTTATGACTGAAAGTCCCATACCGTTATTAGGGAGGGACATATTAGCCAAAGCTGGAGCTATTAACTACATGAATATGGGGAACAAATTACCCATTCGTTGTCCCATGCTTGAGGAGGGAATCAACCCTGAAGTCTGGACATTGAAGGGAACAGACTCAAGCTCCAGCCTTAAGCCTTCCCACAGGACAAAATTTCTCTTTATATATCACAGAGAGAGCAGGAATAGCTCTTGGGGTCCTTACTCAGATTCATGGGATAACCCCACAACCAGTGGCATACCTAAGTAAGGAAATTGATATAGTAGCAAAAGGCTGGCCTCACTGTTTACAGGTAGTTGCAGCAGTGGCTTTCTTAGTGTCAGAGGCTATCAAAATAATACAAGGAAAGGATCTCACCGTCTGAACTACTCATGACGTAAATGGCATACTAGGCACCAAAGGAAGTTTATGGCTATCAGACAGCCACCTGCTTAGATACCAGGTGCTACTCCTTGAGGGACCAGTACTTCAAATACGCACATGTGTGGCCCTCAACCCTGCCATTTTTCTCCCAGAGGATGGGGAACCAATCGAGCATGACTGCCGACAAATTATAGTCCAGACTTATGCGGCCTGAGAGGATCTCTTAGAAGTCCCCTTAGCTAATCCTGACCTTAACCTATATACTGATGAAAGTTCATTTGTGGAGAATGGGATACGAAGGGCAGGTTATGCCATAGTTAGTAACAGTACTTGGAAGCAAGCCTCTTCCCCAGGGACCAGCTCCCAGTTAGCAGAACTAGTAGCACTTACCTGAGCCTTAGAACCGGGAAAGAGAAGAAGAATAAATGTGTATACAGATAGCAAGTATGCTTATCTAATCCTACATGCCCATGCTGCAATATGAAAAGAAAGGGAGTTCCTAACCTCTGGGGAAACCCCCATGATATGTTACAAGGAAACCATGAAGTTATTGCATGCAGTGCAAAAACCCAAAGAGGTGACAGTCTTACACTACCAAAGCCATCAAAAGGAGAAGGAGAGGGGAGAACAGCAGCATAAGCAGCTGGCAGAAGCAGGGAAAGATCAGCAGAAAGGAAAGAGAGAAAGAGACAGGAAGTCAGAGAGAGAGAGAGAGGAAGAGATAGAGACAAAGAGGGAGTCAGAGAGAAAGAGACAAAAAGACAAAGTAAAAGAGAGAGACAGAAAGAGAGAAAGAGACAAAAAGTCAGAGAGAAAGAGACAGACAAAGGAGTCAGAGAGAGACTGAGGAAGTGACAGAGAGACAGAAAGTCAAAGAGAGAAGGAAAGAGAGGAAGAGACAAAGAGGGAGTCAGAGAGGAAAAAAGAGAGCGATAGAAGTAATAAAGAAAAAACAATGTACCCTATTCCTTTAAAAGCCAGGGTAAATTTCTGTCTACCCAGCCAAGGCTTATTCTTCTTATGTGGAACTTCAACCTATATCTGCCTCTCAGACAGTTTGCAAGAAATAACGAAATCTGTCCTTGCTCTACAATCCCAAATAGATTCTTTTGCAGCGGTGACTCTCCAAAACCGCCAAGGCCTAGATATCCTCACTGCTGAGAAAGGAGGACTTTGCATTTTCTTAGGGGAAGAGTGTTGCTTTTACGCTAACCAGTAAAGGATAGTACGAGACACTGCCCAGCATTTACAGGAAAAGTCTTCTGAAATCAGACAATGCCTTTCAAATTCTTATACCAACCTCTGGAGTTGGCCAACATGGCTTCTCCCCTTTCTAGGTCCTGTGATAGCCATTTTGCTATTACTCGCCTTCGGGCCCTGTATTTTTAACCCCCTTGTAAAATTTGTTTCCTCTAGGATCGAGGCCATCAAGCTACAGATGGTCTTACAAATGGAACCCTAAATGAGCTCAACTAACAATTCTACCGAGGACCCCTGGACTGACCTGCTGGCTCTTTGACTGGCCTGAAGAATTCCCATCTGGAGGACACTACAACTGCAGGGCCCCCTTTTCACCCCTATTCAGCAGGAAGTAGCTAGAGTGCTCATCACCCAATTCCCAACAGCAGTTGTGGTGTCCTGTTTAGAGGGGAGATTGAGAGATGAAGCCAGCTGGACTTACTGGGTTGAGCAAGGACTTGGAGAACTTTTCTGTCTAGATAGAGGACTGTAAATGCACCAATCAGTGCTCTGTTTCTAGCTAAAGGATTGTAAATGCACCAATCAGTGCTCTGTGTCTAGCTAAAGGATTGTAAATGCACCAATCAGCACTCTGTAAAAACCCACTAATCAGCACTCTGTGTCTAGCTAAAGGATTGTAAATACATCAATCAGCATTCTGTAAAAATGCACCAATCAGTGCTCTGTGTCTAGCTAAAGGGTTGTAAACGCAGCAATCAGCACTCTGTAAAATGGACCAATCAGCAGGACATGGGTGGGGACAAATAAGGGAATAAAAGCTGGCTACCCAAGCCAGCAGCAGCAACCCACTTGGTTCCCCTTCCATGCTGTGGAAGCTTTGTTCTTTTGCTCTTCACAATAAATCTTGCTGCTGCTCACTCTTTGGGTCCGCACTACCTTTTTGAGCTGTAACACTCACCGTGAGGGTCTGCAGCTTCACTCCTGAAGTCAGCGAGACCACGAACCCAACAGAAGGAAGAAGCTCTGGACATATCTGAATATGTGAAGGAAGCAACTCCAGACACACCATCTTTAATAGTTGTAACACTCACCACAAAGGTCCGCGGCTTCATTCTTGAAGTCAGCAAGACCAAGAACTCACCAGAATGAATAACTTCCGGACACAAAATCTCTCTCCCCACTCCCAGTCCACAATAATTATTCAGCTGATTCCTATTTTTATAGATTTGCCTTTTCCAGAATGTCATATAAGGTGCTCATACAGGATGTAATCTTTTGTGTCTGGATTCGTTCACCAAGCATGATGCTTGTATTAGAAATTCGTTCCCTTTTATTGCTGAATAGTATTTTATTGTGCTAAAATATAACAATTTGCCATTTATCAGTTAATAAACATTTGACTTATTTTCAGTTTTTGGCTCTTCTATGTAAAGCTGCTATATAAACATTTGTGTGGACATACAGTTCCTTTTGCCTTGAGATAGTAGGTCATATGGTAAAGCATATGTTTAAATTTATGAGAAACTGCCAAGAAATTGTTTGAAGTGGCTGTACTATTTTGCATTTCATCAGCATGTATAAGGTACTCTTTCAGTTGCTCTGCTTCCTTGCCAGAATGTTGTAGTCTTTTAGTTGTTTTGTTTATAATTTTTAACCATTTTTACAAGGGCGTAGGATACCTAGTTGTAATTTTGATTTTCTTTTCCGTAAACAGGATGTTGAACATTGCTTCTTGTGCTTATTTGCCATCTATGTCTCTTCTTCGATAAAGTAACACATCAAAGACACTTTGATGATTTATTGAGTTGTTTTCAGTTTTATTGTTGAGTTGTAAGAGTTCTTTATATATTCTGGGTATAAGTTTTTTTTAACAGATATATACTTTGTAACTACTAGTTCACAGGTCAGTTATTGAATGTGGGGTGAATTTTATCCTCTGTTTAACTCCATTCATGAGGTGCAATTATACAGTGAGCAACTCTAAAATGTACCTAGTGGCAAATGGCTATTTCTAGAAAGGTAACCCTTACAAAGTTTATGATGCTGTAAATTCCTCTTGAATGTGCTTTGCTCTGAAATGCATTTGGGGATAATTTTTTTTGTTTTCTTTTTATTTTAAATGCTCTTGAATAAATGGAGTTTTACAAATCAAATTGCAGGATAAAATGGAAGGAAAGTATGCCTGGTAACAGGAACAAAGAAGGCAGAATGAAAAAGCATATTAACAAGAAAGTTTTGCGTTTTTAAACTACGAACTAATTAATGGAAATTTGACCCAGTTATAGTTACAACTTCAGGGAGTAATGGCATTTGGATTGATACCATTTTTCATAAATAGAAATTTATATACTGTTATATAAACCCATGTCTTATGACACGTGTTAAAAATGTACTTGTGGTCAAATGCTCAACTTAATGACCTAGTGACTCATGTTAAAAATATGATACTTTAAATATTATATTTTACTATTTTATATAAATATAAGCCTACTTCAAAATTACAATTCCTTTCAATACTAATTACACTTCTTATAAAATCACTTTCCCTTTTTTAAACCTTGATAGGTTTTTATTGTAATTTAGGGTATTTTTCCTTTGCAACAGAAATTTTAAAATTAATTTGTATTGCTTATTTTATTTAATGTTATGACTAAATCATGCAAGAATTTTTTTGCCACCTAGCTTACACATTCTGGCTAAAATGTATTTTTTCCTACGGACTAATTAGCTATTTCAGAAAAATAAAACTAGGCAAGGCATCTTACAGAAGTATTAAAAGCCAGATATTCAATTTTCAAATTACTGAATATTTAGTCAAGTAAAATAATATTCTAATTCTGATTCTAATATTCTAAAAGAGTGTAAAGAAGAATGCAAATTGATAATTTTCCAGGAATAAACATAACCTATTAGTTTAAAGGAAATATGCAACCTGAGAGGTTGTATATTTTTATTTCTGTATGTACTGTCATGTTGTATGCTACAATTAATAACATAATTTATAAGATATTTACCTAAATAAAAGTAGGTACTCATATATTTAGAGTAATATTCTTTTTTTGTTTGTTTGTTTTCGAGACAGAGTCTCGCTCTGTTGCCAGGCTGAAGTGCAGTGGTGCTATCTCGCTCACTGCAACTTCCACCTCCTGGGTTCAAGCGATTCTCTTGCCTCAGCCTCCCAAGTAGCTGGGACTACAGTTGCCTGCCACCGCGCCCATCTAATTTTTGTATTTGTAGTAGAGGCGGAGTCTCACCATGTTGGCCAGGATGGTCTTGATCTCTTGACCTCGTGATCCAGCTGCCTCGGCCTCCCAAAGTGCTGGGATTACAGGCATGAGCCACCGCGACCGGCCTAGAGTAGTATTCTTTAAACTTTAATTCCCCTTGACATACCCTAGATAGAGGTTTTACACCCCAGTAAATTTAAAGACATATGCTTAGTTTCAATAAAGTTTGAATATCAGATAAACTTTTTGAAGCATAAGTATGTCCTGTGCAGTGTTGAGACATACTACTCTGAGATCTTCTCAATTCCACGCACAGTCCTATAGCTGTTCTTTAAATACCACAGGCATATTTACATTAGGGCCTTGTCACTTTCTGTTTTCTCTACATTGAATGTTCTTCACCAGAATGCACTCCTTTACCTTCTAGTCCTCAGTGTGAGACCCGCTCTGACCACTCTATTTGAAATTGCAACTCCCCTCTGACCTTGCTCTATGACATAATTTGAGTATTTGTCCATGCCCAAATAACATGTTGAATTGTAATCCCCAAAGTTGGATGTGGGGCGTGGTGGGAGTTGTTTGAATCATGGGGGCTAATCCCTCATGGTTTCATGCTGTCTTTGAGATAGTGAGTTCTTGCAATATCTGGTCCTTTAAAAGTGTGTGGTAACTCCTCCCCAACTCTCAGCCATGTGACGTGCCGGCTCCTCTTTCGCCTTCTGCCATAATTGCAAGCTTCCTGAGATCTCGCTAGAAGCCCAATAAATGCAAGCAACATCCTTCCTATAAAGCCTGCAGAACCATGAGCCAATTAAACTTTTCTTTGTAAATTACTCAGTTTCAGGTATTTCTTTAGAGCAATGCAAGAATGGCCTGACATACTTTTTCTGTTTTTTTCTCATAGTATTCATAAAAAATGTTCTCATGCTTATAATTTTACTTATTGTTTATTGACTATTTCCCCTTGCTAGAATGTAAGATCCATGGGGGTCGAGAAATTTATCTGTTTTGTCCATGGTTATATTCCAAGCACTAAGAACAATGACTGTCACTTAGCAAACACTCAGAAATATTTATAAAATGAATGAATGAATGAATGCACAAATAATGATCTAAACACTTACATGGAAAAATTTTGGCCTCTTGGCTGGAAGATATGTGGGTTTGCACAGTGCATAGAAAAATTAATGTTGCTAATCTATTAGAGTAAGATCAACAATATTTGCATATGCATTTATTTGAGTCCCATACAATATTTTTATGATGGAAATCGAATCATAACTCAATTTATTTTCCATAGCTGCTATTTTTAAAATTAAGGCAAAAATAGAGTGACAAAGCATATTTCCCTTTAGTGACTATATGCCTAGTAAAACTTTGTAGTGAATTGGGCATATTCTCTAAACTACGTGCTATTGAATTGTCTACTATTTTAGATGGTGCTTTCTTAAACACTAGTATCAGACCACCTATGTAAGCAATCTACTGGTATACCTTTATTGATTAACCTCTTTTGTTGAAACTGTAAGGATTTTGAGAATCTTCACAACATTTCACAGTGTTTTTCTCGTACAAGAAATATGCATATCAAGTACTAGTGTAAGGAATGTTTTTACTACTCCTGATAAAAATAGCATTAAAATATTATGAAAATGTTGCAACACATAAGTAAACATAGTCTTTTTTGCACTGAATGCCAAAAACTCAGAGCCAAATTTATGCCATAACATGGCCATGGACTAACATATTAATTTTCCTGATCCTAACTTCTAGGATTATTCATTTATTTTTAAAAAGCCTTCTGATGTAAATGCATGTGTTTACACTATTTTAAGTGTTTTCTGAAAAAAAAAAAGTAGAATGGCATTAAACAAATAAAATAAATGTAAAAGAGTATTGTTTCATCTAGCATTTCCCCAGCAACTGCCTGTGCTCTCCCATCATAAGCAGGTATTAGTGCTGCCAGGCCCACTGTTCATCCCATGCACTCCCAGTGTTGTCCTACAAATTAACCAGGGGATTTTGTGCAACCCTGTGGAATATAACAATTACCACGAATCAGTCTGCATAATTCTAAAATTGCTAAGGAAGTGAGAATCTCATAAATGTGCCTACCAGTTACATAATTTACATAATTTCAAACCTATTGTGAGCTATATAACTGTCATTCCAACAAGGTGATTGAATTAAAATTACATCCAGTAAGACGAGTGAGGCCTGACTTCTCATTGGTTTTTGATACACACCTAGTCTTATATTGTTTTGAGTGGGATGTTTATCTATTCAAGAAATAGCTACTGTAAATTTTACTTGTAGTTAAAATTGAATGTAATGGGCACCTCTAAACAATTTTAGACACAAATTGGTTAAATCCTTATTTTTCTACTGTCCTCTTCCGTTTAATGTTTTCCCTTATGGATAATAATGCCTTTTTTTATGCAATCTCCTTTTGCTAGCTAGAGCTGGTAAACTAAACCCTAAAAATCAGGTATTTTAAGGATTTTATAAACCTTCAAATTATTATTATTGTTATTAATTATATATTAACTATTATAAATTAATAACATTTTGTTAGTAGTATTTTTTGTTACTAAGGCAAATTTTTACCCTGAGATTTAGGATGTATGACTTAGATAAATAGAAACCTTTCTTCGCTTATTAATAAAAAATTGTGACCTCCAAACCATAATCCATGTTTATAAGGCTTAATTTTTTAAAAAAATCATCATTTTTCCTTAACATTCTCCTTAACTTTTAGAAGTCGTATTCAAGAAAGGGGCTGAAACATTATAAACTAACATGAATTTATTAAGGGTTTATGTGTATTATTATAAACTGTGGATAAGAACAAGTACATATTAAATATTTTCAAAATCTAAACTTTTAAAAATGTGAAATCACAGATAAAGTGGTTAATTTTCTACTCAACTTGCTACAAAATAACAACTATAGTGTTTTATTCTAAGCATCTCCACTCAATTTTCTCTCACCCACTGCAGTATCATATCAAAAATCTAATCAATTGTTGAGTATCAGAGATCACTAGGTCGTCTTTCATTAATTAAGAATTGGCTTACCAGCTGGCCAAGATTCTTCTCATGTTTTCTGACAGGTAACATATTTATGGCATAATGTCAAAATTGCTGCCTTGAAGTGTCATTTGATCTAGTAACTTAGGACACAACTGTGCTCTCAACCCAGTGTTTCATTATTTCCCCATGTGTAGAATTATTATTTTACATGTCTCTTCATCTCTCAATTTAAATGTGAAAACTATCCTGAAACTCATAGGCAACTCATTGGTTCCTCTTCAATGCTCCAATAATGCTGAATATGTATTTCTATTTCAGTAGTCATGAAGCTGTATTTTTAATTAAATATATTTATTTAATAACGAATGGAATACAAAGCGCTTCTGTGAATTGGCTAAACATAAATAAGATGAGACCCTTATCACTGAGATAGCCACAGTGACATGAAATTATTTTTATGTTTATTTACATAATTAAATTCTGATTTCATTGTAGCTAGGTATCATCACGTATTTTTTTTTCATGCTTGTGGCATTAACAGGTTGCCAGACACATTCAGTAAATAAAGATATGTATGATTGGAAATGGAGAAAGGAAGCTAGCTGAAATCATTTCACAGGGGTTAAAGTTGATGAAGACAGCTTTACATCTGAGAGCATTTGAACAAACAAAGTTATACTTGGAGGAAAAGGGGTCTTATATACAGCCTATTGCATAGACAGCCATGACACTGTTTAAATGAGCACAGCTTCTCCACAGTTACTCAGCAAAACACCCACAAAACTGAAGTTTTAAAATGCAAAATGTATATTTAAACAATCAACTTTCTTCTCTGCAAGGCCTGACGTGAAATTCATGTTTGTCTTTCTTACTTCTATTGCCACTGGATGGGGCAGTGAAAATCTCAAGAGCATCCACAATCCAGGCAAGCTAGAAACAGTCCTGCATCTAGTAGGCTAAATAGTTAAGATGACACTTTCATTCATAGGTAGGTCAGAGTATAATCGTCTCCACAAAAATTCTGGTTTATGTTTTTTGTTTGTTTCTTTGAGTCTAATCGGGATCTGGTTTTTCTTCAAGCCAAGTCAGAAAATGAGAGCAATAAAATGCCTTTCACAGTTTCTATTGTCTCTGGGAGCAACTCCTTAAGCTTGCTAAAGCTGTTTTCTGTGTCTTTTATCCCAAGAACCCTAGACTGATAGCATGTAACAATAAAAGAGGGAGGTAGCCAGCTTTTTAGAGATTGTTTGAGGGGGAAATGCCTCCACAGAAACATGTTAAAATCTCTCAAAAATCATCAAGACTTAAATAAAACGTTATCAGGGTTTTGCCAGTTCAAACCGAAGTGGAATAAGAAAGAGAGCATAGGATGAGAGACATCCAGAACAGATCAGATTAGAAGCCGTTCTGAGAGAAGAAACTAAATATTTAAATTAGAATTGTGCTGTGTACATCTTACAGTTATTCTTAGACAAGTGTATAAAGTTGCACTGAAAACATCCTTTACATATAAAACCCCTTCCTACTGTTATATTGATTTGATAATTCACAACAATGACTCTGATCTTTTCATAAAAACTTGAGAAATCCTCATAAATACTGGTGGAGGTAGATTTCTGGATTGGGTTGATGCTACTACTATTTCAATCAATATTTTTCTGTCTAAGGCATCAAAAACCAAACCAACCACTCTATACTTTGCAAGATTTTGCATAATTTCTGACTGGATATGCTACAGAATATATTCGGAAAAAACAAGTGTGAGAGACAGGGCCTATTGAGGACTGTTTTCTGTCAAATTTAGTGGCCAATCTAGTGCTATAGCCTCACTAAGAAAATAGCATTTAGAAGCAACAAGGCAGATCACAGCTCACTGAATGTGCCAGAGGAGAAATGGGTATAATGCCTGTGATGCAGGCTTGCACAACATTATGATCACCATCCCATAAAAATTTTTGCCTTATCTTGCTTATTTTACAACTTCTCTACTGTTCTTTTTATCAGCCCCAGAAAGTGTCTTTTGAATTTGATTCAATAAAATTGTTTAAATCTAATGCTGCTAACAGGAGGACTAAAGGATACAGTCACAATGTTTGTGCACAAACACAGAAATATGACAGTGTCTTGTTTTCCTTACAAATGTTTTTACAAATGCAGAAGAAGACATATATTAAAGCGGTTTATAAGACTTGTGAATATTTGTTTCATGCAGTTCTCACCAGAGACTCCTTTAAAAGAAAGCAAAGCAAAAGATAAGGCTAAAATATGCCCAAAAATCTACTATGTACCCTTCTACATTCAACTTTGTAGGCTCTGGTTTAAGGCAAAGTGTTAATACCTAATTAGTCATTTAGAATTTCGTAGATGGTTAGAAAAGACAGAGAGGTGAAAAGTGAATAAGTGAATAGGATTGTGTAGAAAAACTAAGAATAGCATACAGATCCAGATTGGTGCACTTCATAGCCTTTTATGTACATTCTATGCAGTGAATTTTACAAGTTTCTGTTTTAAACTTAACCACAGTCAACACAATATATTATTTACAGTTGCGATTGAACATAGAAGTGAAAGAAAATTGTCTTGTTTACAGGCATTTCATTACTGGGGAATAGTTCTCTTCATTTATTTATCCTGACTTAGTAAATAACTGAAATGATTTACTGTATTTAGAAATTATCCCAAGAAAAAATTGGAAAAAATCTGTCTAATCACAGTTGATGTGATTTATACAATGAATGTTTACCTATAATAAGATAAACAAGAAACTGTGTTTTATTATTATAAGAAAATAAACATTTAGAAATATATCTGAACTAATTGAATTGGACCATTTTGACCTATTTATTCTCAGTATTAACAATATTTCAACCACTAATCATAATACAACAAACAACAAAACTTTAAAGATAATTCTAATTTACAAATAACAAACTTTTTTATATATGGGTTAAAAAGCAAATGTTTATTATTTATAATTTTACTACACTAATAGGAATTATTTACTATTGGTGAGTTCAGGACAATTTTCAAATTACTGAATATTTAATCAAGTAAAATAATATTCTAAAAAAGTGTAAAGAAGAATGCAAATTGATAATATTCTGGGAATAAGCATAACCTATTAGTTTAAAGAAAAAAATTGGACTATATTTTTGTTTTGTTTTGTTTTGTTTTTTGTTTGTTTGTTTTTTTGAGACAGAGTTTTGCTCTGTCACCCAGGCTAGAGTGCAGTGGCAAGATCTCGGCTCATTGTAACCTCCACCTTCCAGGTTCAAGCAATTCTCCTGCGTCAGCCTACCTAGCAGCTGGGACTGTAGGAGCACACCACCCCACCTGGCTAATTTTTATATTTTTAGCACAGACAGTTTTTGACCATATTGGCTAGGCTGGTCTCGAACTCCTGACCTCAGGTATCAGCCGGCCTTTGCCTCCTAAAATGCTGGCATTACAAGTGTGAGGCTCCACGCCTGGCCTGTACTATGTCATTCTAACTAGGAAGCATTAACTGAGAACAAATAGAGAATTATAAATATGAACATTGTTGCTGTTATGATAAATATGCCCACACTATGCTTAATGGAATTCAATTTTACCTTTAATATATATGAAACAAAAAGATAGTGACCTTTCTTATCCTCTGTAATCTTCATCCTCTGGGATAAACATATCATTGGGTGAAATATAGGGTTCATTAAATTTCTTCTGCCCTTAGGTATAGAATGACTGAGCAGTGAGGTGCATACACATGTAGGAAGTGTGTGTGTGTGTGTGTTTGTGTGTGTGTGTGTGTGTATTTGTGGTTGCATTTATTTGTCAGAGTTTACCCTAACTGCTAGTGATCTCTAGAAAACTAAATAGGCTTCTTTTTTTCTTTTTCAGAGCACATATACAGCAACTACAGGATTCTGCAGTTCTATACCTTTGCCTCAATCAATACTGTGGGTGTTTCCTAAAATCTCATTAAAAACCACAAAACATTTTGAAGGAAAGCTATCTTGTTCAGCTTCCCTTGAGTGTGATTTGAGTCCTTCAGGCTTGCCACATCTGCATATCTCTGTCCGGCAGCAGCCATCCCCTTCAAAGAAGATAGAAACATCAAAGAGCCCAAAAGCTCCAAAATAATCAGGAGGAAGGTGATTTTTAGGTCTCTGAATAGCATTAACTCACTTCTCTAAGAAATGCCACGGGTAGCATCTCTAGAGTCTTACCTAACTTAAAAATTATACCTACTTGAGGAAGAAAAAAAGACAGTGATTGCTGAATTTATTAGGGTGGTCTTCCTAACCTCAGAATACTTTCAAATAATTTTTCATGAATGCTAAAGGAACAAATCTAGGATAATGAGTAAATAGAAATAACTCCATTATTCTGCCAAATCTTGTTCAACAATTAGAAAAACTGAAGCATTCTTCTGGAAAATAACATCGGATTAGTTTGGAAGACTATGTTATATTTTCATTAATTTAAATTTATAATGAATTCTTAAAGCTCCCCTCAAATTTGAATTTATTATATTATTGCAGTTTTGTGTTCTAAATATTTGCTTGAATTGGTATTGCGCTTCACAATGTAGATTTTTCATTCAGACTCTTCAACTGTTGCTGAAAAATTATTGATGTCTGATGAAGATCTTGATTCTTTTACAGTTCTATATGACATAATCAGTATAGAATTTATAATTGTTGGTAAGGTACACTTAATAGAATTTTTAAAGCATTCTGGATTGTTCAGTGCATTTGAAATCACTACGTCATAGGTGAAAATTTTTATCAATTGGAGAATGTACTTCATTACTACAAATGTCACCTTTGAAATATCAAATTAAAATCTTTGGATAAATCATCATTTCTAACTCCTGTCCTCTCAACCAATTTTCTGCTTCTCCACCCCATCCCCCATCCTAATTTTTTCTTCAGAGGCAAGTGGTTATCAGTGTCTTCCTGAGGCTTACTAACTTTACTTTCTTCCCACATGTACCTTTTTATTAATTTTTTAACTTCCCTAAGCTTTGTTTTTCTCTCATAAGTAAAATAAGAATGACAACCCAATCATTGCTATGAGGATTAAGTAAGGCATTTGAAGCATGCAGCATGATATCTAACCCCTAATATTTGGTCAACAAATGAGCTAGTTATCCAATCAACCAAGGAGTGTTACATTTTTCTTTTATTTGTGTCTTGGTTCTGATGCTTTGTTTCTAACTCTATTAAAAACAAATTATTTTAAGCCCTTACTAGATCTCCTGCATTATTCTACTAGTTTGCTAACCAATCTATCTTTCGCTGTCCTTAATTGTTTATCATCTTTCTGAAGCAAATATCTGACTTTATCACCTTCTGCTTTTGTGTGGCTCTCCACCATCTATAACCATGGTCTTCACCTCCTCTCAAGATATTCGTATTCACTTCTTTATAAATTATATACATGGCTTACTATGTTGTAGAAGTTATAAAACATATACAAAATAGAAAATAAGATGAGATACAAATAATCAGAATCCATTTTTCTACGGGCATTCCAGTGAATAATCTTGTATAATCCTTGTTGGTCACATTCAAATTTAGAGACTCCTGATTGCTAGTGATTCAAAGTTCCTTAGTAAGCACTTACATCTTTATACCATATTCTCTTTGTCTTTCTCTACCTTTCCCTTAAACATTGTGTTCCAGCAATTTGGGATGATTCATGGTCTGTACATGCCCATCTGTTTCTATTCTGGGTAATTTTCCTACTTACTTTTCTGGAACACTCTCTCCTTGCTATAGGGGAGATCCGTCTTCATCCTTCAGTAACCTTCTGTTGCCCCTGCCATATGAATAATTTATTATTCTTTCCTCAGTATTATATCTTTATGTTATGCATACTCCTAAGGCTGTAAATTTTCCACATTATTTTAAATTATGTGTTTACTTATTTGGTCAACTTTCTAGATTGAATTTGTTAAAGGTAAGAACTTTTTTTCTCTGAATTCTCTGATAATTATAATTCAATAAACATGTATAAATTAAATCATTCAATACATATTTTTTAAACTAAATTGAACTATTTGTGAGATTTCCTACAATCATTTGCATGTTATTGTACACTCATACTTGACTGAATGCTGAACTCCTGTTCATTATTTAATACTCAGATCAAGTATTGACTCTATGATACCTCCTTTGAACTTCCAAGGTTCAAGATGGAGTTGATTTTTCTTTCTTTGAAGCATCCCTTTTTTCGTATTTACATATATAAGTACTTATCTTATTTGATTGAAAATATTTAATTTAGATATCTGGTTTACACCACCCTCTCAAAACAAAACAAAACAAAACAAAAAAACAGCTAACTTTATTCAGGGCAAAGGCAGCGTACCTAGTTTCTGTTTGTTTCAGTGATGATTTATGGATTGAATCAATAAACAAATAACCAGAAACAAATGATTAAATGAAAAGGCCACTAAGTGATAACTGAATAATTCAAAATTCATTGTTTCAAATGGTCTGATTTCTCTGTCCAAAATACTAAGAGTGTTTCAAATGTCCCACAAAATTTACTTAGAAAAGGAAAGTATTTTGATCTTCTGGAGTCAGGTGAACCTAAATTCTTAAACCTTGATATTATAACGTGTGCATAATACATTTTCAACATTTATTTCCTTAACGTGTGAATGGAACTCAGAACATACACATATTTGAGTTAGAAAATTGAACTAAGCAAACAAATAAAATTATGCAAAATTTGTTCTGTTAAAATATTAGCTTCAAATAAAATCATCATTAGTGAGATTCATTATCACTAATTATGTAATATTCTTATTCACTTAATCTAAATATGTTTGTAGTAGACACATCCATCCTATTGCCCGTTATAATTTTTAAAAGGCATATGCAAAAATGAGATTAATCTATAACCCAATGAGAAATATATTACAACATAATGCTGTTCAACCTTTTTTTCTCAAGTAGCTATAAAAGTGGCCACTGTGGCCGAATGCCATATTTCTTAACACGCTATTGGTCATGTCTCATATAATATTATAGTTCCTGGTGGGCACTTTAAACTTAATTAAAATGTACAGTTTTCTACCACTTAGAAAATAAATCTGACATGCTATAATTCAAATATAAGCACCCTCCTGGTGGCCATCAATAATTGATGATGCAGAGATAAAGGTCTTTTTTTTCAAATTGCACCTGGTGAAGGACTATTATCTGGTAAAAACTGATGATTTACTAAATTCAGCTACCTCATTATTTTATCCTCAACATACAAGAACTTACTGCTAGTATTCTAGTATCTGAACATATGTTGATGTATCAGGTTGCTGCCTTGGGGTGCATCAAGTTTAAAACCACTCTTTGGCCAACTGACTTAACTCTTCAGTTCCTCAATTTGCTAATCTATAAAAGAGGATGATAAGCAAAACTTTTCTCATAGATTTTTGTGGAAATTAAATGATGGATTTATAGAAAAGGACGTATTTATTAATTTCTATATATTGACAGCACTGAATTCAAATCACCATGCTTGTTTGTATTAAGTAGCAAGTGAATAGAAGAGAAAGTAATTCTAGGTTGTTTATATCAGATACATGTTTAATGCATTTCTCCACTAATGAACAGTCACAGACCTTGAATCTTAGACTCTGATTAATGGCTTTTGAAAACTGCAATTAACATAGTTAAAACTTTGATGAATAGGTCTACAGTTATTTTCCTCTGGATTGATTTATTGTTAGATTTTTGAAGATGCTGGCCTCCTGAGACCTCATAGTCTAGGGTGATAGGTGAGATTTGTCAAATCCTGATCTCCTTCCCCATGGAAGAAGATTAGAGATGCCCAAGACAAAAGGACATTGTGTCCAGACTTTGAGCTACTGTAGCATGAAGGAACTACTGTAGCTACTTTAGCAAATCAGAAGGGAAGGCAAGAAAGCAAATGGGAAGTAACAGTGACTGGATATTGGAACAGAAAGTTTGACTGGCCATGGATTGCTGCCAAACTTGGTGGGTAAATTGTACATTTTTCTTTAAAACCAGCAAAATATCATGGCTTTTATAGATGTGGATCATGAATATAGCCAGGGGTGTATGGTAATGAAATTACCATACAAAATATAGTTACATGTCCCTGATGTCAGAGAGAAGGTGTACAGCCCTATTTTATTTCCCCTTGGGAAACAAGTCACTCCTCAAAGAAGTTTCATTGCTGGATTGATGTCTGACAGGCAAAATAGATGCTATTCCATGATTTATCTTCTCACTTCTGAGTCTACACTGACACATCCATTAGCACACATTCATTTTGCCTACTATCAATCAATTAGTGCTTCATTCTCTTAAAGACCAGCACCTCCAACATGTAGGCTTAATCCTATCTCCTCCTACCTTTGTAAAGGTCCTTTCAGGAAAGAATAGGTAACTGCGTCAAATGTTGCTGATACATTTAAGAAAATATATAAGAAATGTTTCTTTCTGTGAAATCATACTTTCCTAGTTTTCATCCTGATTCTTATATTGGGCCTTACTGAAATCTTCTTTGGTCTCTTTCTTACCCAAGTTTATGGAACTTTCTCTGTGTTTAGTCTTGAGTCTCCTTACTATACATCATCAATTCCTGCAATTCTTTATACCTTGGCACATCTTGCCAAGCATGTGCACCTTACCACCTACTGAATATTACTATATTGATTGTTTTTCTTGTAATTTAAATAAAGTGTCAGACCATTGTGATCAATCTTCAACAACTCTCCCTACTCCAAAATGCTTTTTCTTTGTTCCTAACTGCAATAACTGTCAAAAACATCATTGCTTGCTCAATCTAGAGAGCCAGGAGTCATTCTCAAGTTTTTCTTCTCTTCCCTCACAAATCCATCACAAATCCTTGTTACTCTACTAGAGAAAAATCTTACTTCATCCACTTTGGTTCTACACCACTGCCATTAAATTTTAAAAGTTACCATCATCTCATATATGTGCAGTCTTGAATTGCTCTATCTACTTTCACTCTTGCTTCCATCTAATTCATTCTCCAACTAGAAGTAATAACTAATGTAAGACATGAATTTGAACATGGCAGTTTTCTGCTAAAAATGTCTAAGGGGATACTTATTATATTTGAGAAACAGAAGTATCCAATAATTTAAATGACTATTAAGATTTTTTTTAAACTGGCACTCTATTTCCCAAGTTTCAATATAATCCCCTATAAACTCCCACCAAATAATACTTATCTTTGCCTCATTGTTTCCTCTTATTGGCATTTTTTGAGGACCCTCCAAAAATTAGATCCTCTATAATCTTCTCTCATAATACCTGTACTTTTGTTTCATAGTTCAATCATAGTTTGTTATTATGTATTTGTATAATTATTTGATTTATTTACAAGTCTTTGAATGTGATTATATTTGGTTTCTACTCTACTGACATTTTCTTCAAGATGGTATTTTGCTTAGTTTCCAATTTCAACATAATTGTCATTAATAAATATTTTTTGAATTAACAAGTAAAACAAATTACAAGGACAAAACTAAAATACACTATTCAACTATGCACTCCCATAGTTTTCTTTATCACAAAACTTCGTTTGCTATTTCTCCTTGGTTTTACCAATCCTCTTGTCTGTGTCTTATTATTGATTGCTCCCTCTAAGACTACATTTTTGAATAATAGGACATTTTAATGACTATATTTACATGATGCTAAGTGTTTGAATTTGATGTTTGTCAATAACTGCTTTAAGCATCAAGCTCTATGTAATTGCAACAAATCTTTGTCAACTCATTTCTACAGAGATTTTTTACCTTCTATTTATTCTATAAAATGCTTTCTGTCATTTTACTTACTAATCACGTCTCGTTCATCTGAGTGCTATGTTCTGTGCATTTCAAGACACTATGGAAATACAGAAGGCAATAAAATTATTTATGTTTGGTGTCTAAGCTCAAGATGACTCTCCCCACCATGGAGTAAAATAGGAATACGATACAACGTCCTCAATCTGAAACAGCTGAGGATTATAATAGAGCTCAAGGATGCCTTAAATATTTTGCACTTATTATCATTATACAAGTAAAAGCCATGAAAATGGGATTTTAAAAAACAGCTTCTCAATTATTATCTTTGGTTGGTTTTCTGTTCTATGTCCTCTTATATCTGTCTTAGTTTTGTTTGTGCTGCTATAATAAAAAATACCATGGACTGGGTAGTTTATAAAAAAGAAAAGTTTATTTCTCGCAGTTCTGGAGGCTGAAAAGTTCAAGGTCAATGTACTATCAGGTTCAGTGTCTGGTGAAGGCCTGGTCTGTGCTTCCAATGTGGCACCTTGTTGCTGTGTCATCTGCAGGGGATTTGAGGGGAGAACACTGTGTCTTCACATGGTAGAAGTGCAAAAGGGAGAAAAGAGTCACTGTATGAAGTCTCTTTTATAAGGACCTTAATCTCATTGATGAGGAAGGAGCCCTTACGACCTCCTCAAGGCCCTAACTCTTATTACTATTGCACTGGAGATTCAGTTTCAATATGAATTTGGTAGGGGACACAGACATTCAAAAACATGGCAATCTCTTTATCTGATCTTTATAAAATATATCTATTAGTTAGACTCCAATATGTCTTTGGTTAGAAATTCCATATTCTAGTGGATACATAGACATGAAATCTGACTTTAGAATAATGTTGACAGTCCAGTAGTTATTTTTCTAGGTAGATTTGTCTTCTGATGAATGTCTGAACATTTACCCTTCATATTATCTCAACTTTTTGCCTTTACACAATATTATTGATAATTATTTCTACTTCCATAAAATACTTATGTCTTTAATTTACTCTTACCATTATCACAATTACAAATTCTAATGCAATTGCATTTTAACTTTTCCTAAATTAATTAAAATGTCACAATATACTTAATAGACTACATAATATAAACAGAATTTTTCACAGATAAGAAACAATGATTACTTATTTTACAATCCCAAGCATCAGTCTTAGTACCTGTCATAAAAGATAGGCTCAATAAACATTGATTGAATGAACAAAAAAAAAAACCAATTTTAAGCAGTTATTCAGATAATTTTTTATTCTCACAAAACAACTTTATTTTTATATTTATTTTTGACAATGGAAATTGCTCTCTTGCTGAGTGTAACACATCCACAGTTACCACTAAATTATTGATTTTTATATCATTTCTGATGATACATTCTTTATAATATCAAATTACTCAGGAAAAGTAACGTTACTGTAGTTTTCACAAAGCAAATGTACTTGGCAAACATTTCCCTTTTCTTTATTTCAGCGACTCATGGACTGAATAAAATAAAATGTTCTATTACTCTCCCAATTGTATCAAAAGCACACTTTTTGTTTATAATGCAAGCTTTCTTTGAAACATAACAAATTTTGAAAAAAAATCTTTATTTTCCAAGTTAATAATTCTGATAAAAAATGTTTAATTTTGACATTTAGGCCACTCTTAGTGGTATAAGGTTGATGAACATCTGACAGTGCTGTAAAAAGAATGCAGTTCACACTAAAATCACTAAAATGAAGATTTATATATACATCATAACATTACTCCTCCTGTATCATAATGATAAGTTCTGAAACTTACAATTCAGAACTTATGAAAGAACAATTCTTTTCATTTTTTGATATCCCTTCCGTATGAAGAGAATTCAATTAATGTAACATGACTGTCCTCTCTCTTCTCTTTATCCCTTAGGAGGAATACAATATCCACCGGAGTTATGTTTGTTAATTCTCAATTTCTGAAAGCAATCAGAATTTGCAAAGCAGGCTTAAACTAAATAAATGACCAAAAAAGAAGAGAAAATAATGAAAACAGAAAAATAAAGATTTTTCAGAGAGAAAGGTAAAATGACTTGAGGTATTAAGGTGATAAAATCAGCAGCATGTATGTTGTTTGTGAACGTATAAGGGAGGAATTGATTTGGAAGTTGGACTTCAAGCTTGAAAGAAAATACAAAGAAGTGGTTTGGTTAGAAAGGAAATAAAATAATTTGAGACAAATAAAGTTTGAGATATTTGTGAGGCATCTGGCAAATATGTTTTACAGGGGATGTGAGTCTAACATTCAGGGATAAAGTTCTAGGCTGGAATACATAGTTTTGCAATAACCAACAAATAAATAGTAGTGAAAATTATGTCACTGGATGAGAATGCCAAGGTATGATAAAGGGAGTTGAGGAGGAGCCTTGCAAAAATGTGGGAAAGATAGAGAAGGAAGAATCAGAAAAGGAAACAGAGGATGTAATGGTAGAGAAAAAAATAGGAGAGAATAATGCAATTAAAGAATCTATACTTTTGCACAAATACAGAGGGCATGAACAAACATACTCAAGTCCATCCCAGATAATTAATTATATGATTCTACAGTAAGGCATAATCCAATAGACATATTCATATTTCCATGGTGTCATTTTTGAATTTAATTCAGAATTTAGAAAGAATGTATAAAATAAGCCATCTTGAAACTGTGTTAAGTTTAAAAGAACCTTTATGTCTATCCTAAATAATACTTGAAAAATAATTTTAAATAAAGAAAGTTCTACTTAGTTTACAAAGTCTATTAATGTATTTGAAAGCAAACTCATAGAGCATGTAACCTACAAGAATTATTTCCTTGAATTGTGATTTTTCCCCTGTTAAATAATTTTTAAAGATATTTACTTATTCTTTCATTCATTCACTTATTTTTTTAGAGACAAGGCCTCCCTCTGTCATCCAGGCTGGAGTGCAGTGGCACAGTCACAGCTCACTTCATTCTCCACCTCCTGGGCTCAGGAGATCCTCCCAGCTCAGCCTCACAAGTAGCCAGGACCACAGGCACGTGCCACCACACCTGGCTAATCTTTTTAACTTTTTGTAGAGAGGAGGACTTGCTATGTTGCTCAGGCTAATCTCTAACTCTTGGTCTCAAGCAATCATCCCACCTTGGCTTCTCAAAGTGCTGATATTAAAGGCATGAGCCACCAAGACTGGCCTTGCTACATAATTTTTGAAGTCCCTTTACCATACACTGGAGAGCCTTGAGGATATGTTGCGAGTGTTCTGAGTCAATACATCATTTAAGAAGAAGCATTTAGCTGTATTTAAAGTTTATTTCTGCCACAGTTAAATATTAAGCAACTCATTTGGATGTGAGAGCATGGATTCCTAAAGTAAGTTTATGTCACACTATGAACTTTTTACTCAGTGTGTGCATTTTGGCAAATGGCTCATGGAAATGTTTTCATGACTTATTTTCCTCTCAAAATGGAGGTATAATGGTAAAAATATTAGACTGAGAGTTAAAAAAACTAGAGTCAAATCCACACTGTATCACTGTCACTCTCTATAATATGGTAGAGAAACCACTTACAATGGTGAACTCTCTTTAAAGTGGAAATAATGCAATGATCTATGTATTTTATATATCATATCCATTAAAAATGAATATACTTCTTTCAAGAACTCCAATGATTCAAGTATGCTATATTGTTAAAAGAGGTACTATATTGCTTAAATATATAGAGAGAGGAATGCCTTCACAGCTATGTAATATTAATGTAGAGGAAAGCTCATATATTCAGTTGGTTGGTAGTTTTAGGTAGTTCAAATGGAGAATTGTATCCATTATTTCTATAGTTAATGAAAAACAGACACTTTCCTCAATCCTTGTGAAGTTTTAAAAATAAATTCTACATATTGTATTATTATCTGTAAAGGTAACTATGATACATTTTGTTACTTTGTTGGCTTGACTTTGCCTGTCATTGAGTAAATACATATGAATGTACATATTGTTCATATCTTTACATCTTTACATTGTTTGGCTGTTTGTTTGCTTTTTTTTTTTTTTTTCAAATGTCCCAGCCTGTTTATGAGGATTCTGGAGTGCTAAAGCTTTAACTGCTGCCTGGCAATGAAATAGAATATAGGACGATCACTCTTACTTTTACCTTGGTTTATTAGGATTAAGAGCAATACATTCTGCTAATTTATCAGTATTAAAGTCTACCTTTTTTGCATGCTGTGAATGTAGTTGACTTACTGAACAATACATCTCAAGTAATTTTATGGAAGTAAATTGTCTTTGTTGAATAAGAACGGACATTGCTATTTATCTGTGATTTTTGCTAAGGATATTTGCTAGTCTGATAAAATATAAGGCACTCTACAAAATTCTTTTGGGGTATTAGAATTATGGAAAGAACCAAGGTATATGGAAATGGATATCCGAATTATTAAAGGTGCAATAATAGGTTTTTTACTTTGCCAGTTTATTTCTACTTTTAGTCATGATGACAGATTCTTGATTACTATCCTAAATTAATCTTTGTTAGTTGTTTAAAACATTAACTTGAGAATTGAACTAGATTTCTACCTTTCTTAAAATGTAGACTTATAGCAGTTTCAACATATTTTTAAATGTTCTATTTGTTTTTTCTTAGCACTATTCTGTAGAAATCCTACTTTCTGGAGAAAATTGTTCCACACATTAAGATGCCACATGACTCATAAAAAAAAATTACCTTACCCAAAGCTGGAAAAGTTTACAGCAAAGGCTTCAGGGCTTACCCTTGGGAAAAAGAATAAAAATGTAGAAGGAATTTTTCACTACATAATATTCTTTGAACATGCTTGTAATTAACCAAGTTTGGATATTTTAAGATACTGTGCTATGCTAATCTATAGTGGCAAAACATTAAAATTAATGACATAGAAATGCTGTGAAACAAATTTTTGTAATTCATGCAGTATTTGTCAATCAATTCTTTGTCATTATTCTGAATGATGAAAAAATCTCATATAAAAATATGAAATTATAAATATAAAGAAAATTCTTTCAACCTAATATTTATGTATGTCAATATATGTCTTGGAGACAGAGACCCAAAACCATAACCAATGCTTTTGCTATGGGTTGACAAAAGACATGCAGTTGACCATGAAGTACTTTACAGAGACAGTAAAGAATAAAAGCTTAATGATCAATGTAAAGAAGAAGAGATTCACTGACAGCAAGGAAATCATTCAACTTGACAGTTTTTCGCAGATAAAGCAGCTTAAAAACACTCTTAGTAAATCTTGTTGGGTAAGCAGCTCAATATCTATCAATCTTTAGAAAAGGGTTACATAAAGCCTCCTGAGATATATATATATATATATATATATATCAGGAGATATATATATATATCTCAGGAGATATATATATATATCAGGAGATATATATATATATATCAGGAGATATATATATATATCAGGAGATATATATATATCAGGAGATATATATATATATCAGGAGATATATATATATATCAGGAGATAGATAGATATATATATAATCTTCATACTATATATATATATAACTCATACATATATATATCTCCTCCTACATAGATATATATAACTCCTCATACATATATATGTGTGTGTGTGTATATATATATATAGAGAGAGAGAGAGAGAGAGAGAGAGAGAGATCTCTAAGGAAGAAATACATCTCAACCTATACTTATGAGGACAGCATTGCCTTACTAACAAGATCTGAGCTGGGCACACAGTGGCTTATGCCTCTACTCCTAGCTACTGGGGAGGCTGAGGCAGGGGAATCTCTTGAGGCCAGGCTGGACAACATAGTGAGATCACATTTTTGAAAAAAAAAAGAAACAAAACAAAGCAAAGCAGCAATCTGCTATATTAAAAGAAAATTGCAGACCAGTAGCCTTCATAAACACAGACCAAAACTGTTTAATAAAATATTAGGAAATTAATCACATGTATGTATAAAATGGGTGCTACTTCATAACTAAGTGCTGCATAGTAAAGGGATTAGAATGGTTCAAACTTCAGAAAACAATTAATGTAATTCACCATAGTCACAGACTAAAAAAAAAAAAAAATCAATGAGTACCTCAACAGATGAAAAAAGCCATTTGACTAAATTAACATTCATTGTGGATAATCCTCATTACACTGGGAATAGAAAGGAACTTGAAACTGGTAAAGGGAATATCGGAAACCTGCATTTAACATTATTCTTTACTGTAAATGATAATGATTTCTTTATAAAATCACAAACAATTCAAGAACGTATACAACTTGCCACTTTCATTCAACTTTTACTAAACAAGTATGATATGGCAGTGTAATAGGGCCAATACATAGTTTATATGACACTATTATACTAGAAAGTGCAATATAGCAAAGAAAAGAACAATAGATTGTTTATAGAATTGAAAGGAAAAAAAGAAACAAAGTTGTCTTCATGCATTGACTACATGAATTGTCTGTAGGAAATCCTAAAATACTAACCCAAAAAGTCACCAGAACAATTATATGAGTTTAGCGAGGTCTCAGAATAAAAGGTGAATATATTAAAATTAAATGTTTTGTTATAGGCTAGCAATGAACAGTTAGAAATTTAAGTTAGAACTAAATGTATATCAAATGATGAACAGATAAATTGTGGTATATTCATATGGTCAGATAGTATTCAGCAAGCCATGCAACTGATTTATGCAACAATATCAATGAATATAATAATAGCATTATGCTACGTGATGATAGAGGTCAGAAGAAAATAAATACAGTTTATTTTAAAATATGATATCTAGAAAAGCAAAACTACAGGGACAGAATCAGATCAGTGGCTGACAAGGGCTGGGTGAGGAAAGGAGATTCACTACAAAGTAACAAGAAGGAATATTTTCAGGTTGATGGAGATGTTTTCTATCTTGATTATGTTGGTGGCTCCTCACTGTGTACATTTGCCAAAACTTATCAATTTGTAAATATAAAATTGATAAATTTTAACTTATATAAGTTATTTCTTAATAAAACCTGACAATAAAAAAAATTAGAAAAAAGTTAAAAAAATTGAGCAACTTGATATAACTTTACTACTTAGTATATGGACTATGCATTCTACTTTATCTGTTACAGAATTTTTGTCAGATTCATAATATAGCCTTTTATGTGCTCCTTGGATATTTACTTATGTTTTCTGTGAACCCATAGTCTTCTAGGATGGTGTTTGCAATTTGTAGGGGAAGAGGAAGGGCTGGTGGTAAACCTTAGGTCACGATTGGATTGTATCTTTCACATCGAGTTTAGAAATCTTCATATTCCTCCTCACTGGATATTGCTTTTATGTAAGAATGATAATGTGTGCTTGTAATCACCAAGCAGACAAACTGTGAATGGAGAGCTAAGGGAGAGACTTGTTGTGGAATCTACTTGTTGTCTGATCTCTGATTCCAGCTGATTAGTGCTGCTGTCCTGCTTGCCCAGAACAGTCTCTCTCTCTCTCTCTCTCTCTCTCTCTCTCTCTCTCTCTCTCTGTCTCTCTGTCTCTCTGTCTCTCTCTCTCTCCCCCCTTCCCCCCACCACCTTTTATTGGTAGGTGGTTAGGTAATGATCTGCCAATGGCAGTGCAAGAAAGATAAATGAATCACCAGTATAAAATTCTTCCCCAAATATCGCCAAACTTTCTATGACATCTCCAGAATTATATTATGAGAAAGAGCTAGTGGATCATATTACTTCACTTTTTTCTTGAAAAGAAACTGTACAAGCCCTTGATTGGAAAAAAACTGTTGAAATTGGGTTAAACTCCTACTGTAGGGAGGTTAGATTTCATTATAAGAAGATTGTTGAAGCATTGTGTACTGATATGACAAGGTAAATAGTCTCTAATAAAGTTACTCACCTGTCTTAAGTATTTAATATTCCTCATATTACTTTCTGTGGTTCAGAATATTTTAGAAGGATTTAAAGAAGCTAATAGGATTTAAAGATAAAACTCAAACTATATTGCAAAGATAGTGTTATTAGAATTTTGTGACTAATTTGCTGTGCAATAGGGAAAGTGTGGAATTCCCGAAAGAAGTCTAAGCACATATATTCTAAAGTCTGGAGTCCTTTCTTATATAAAATGGTTGTTAATTAATTAAAACATCTGCTTGACAGTGACCTCTATTTCTCTTAAGTCAGATCTCTTAGCAAAGCAAATTTTATCATTCCCTAGACTCCTGACTGGTTTTAAAATATACTCCTGTACTACCACAGCCACATCTTTTTACCTGGCTTTAAGTCAGAATATAAAATACCATACTTAATAATTTCACAAATTCAGCACATTTTTCTTTTTAAGGCTCTCAATATTACCACGACCTTTGCTAAAATAACTTAACCTTTCCTCTAAACAGAGTATCTAAATGAGTTCATGCTACCTTTCTTATATATAAATAAAGTCTTCTTTGTCCCAAACCTGTAACTATACTATGGAAATAATACACTAAGGAACCTCAGCATTCTTTTTCATTATTAACAGATAAAATGCAGCACATTGAAATAGATACCTTTTTTTTTTTTTTTGAGGTGGAGTCTTGCTCTGTCTCCCAGGCTAGAGTGCAATGGCACAATCTCGGCTCACTGCAACCTCCACCTCCAGGGTTCAAGCGATTCTCCTGCCTCAGCCTCCGGAGTAGTGGGATTACAGGCACCTGCCACCATGCCCAGCTAATTTTTGTATTTTTTAGTAGAGACGGAGTTTCGCCATGTTGGCCAGGCTGGTCTCAAACTCTTGACCTCAGGTGATCCACCCACCTCGGCCTCCCAGAGTGCTGGGATTACAGGCATGAGCCACCACGCCTGGCCATATTCTTCTTGTTACAGTGTGATGCTTTGAGATTTATTTTTTCAAAGCTCAAAAGCATCATTTGAAAAGTTGCTTCTTTACTCACCTAATTGTGAATATTATTCCTTCCTTCCAATCTACAATACAGGCAGATTTATTTACATTCTTGTGATTGAAGCCACATAAGATTTTGATTTCAGGACTAAGGTTATGTCTACATGTGTCCTGTAGATTCTAGGTTACGAGTAAATTATTTCTGCCACCTTAAATGATTCTATAGTATCATTAAAATGTGACTAAATTTCAGAATTAGAGAAATAGACAATGAAGAAACAATACTTAGAATTTTAAATCTTTGTAATAATCTTAATTTTCATTTTTTTTGAAGTTTCAATAAATTCTCTGCTAACAAAGATGATGCTTATAATTGAAAACACTGTCAGTGGTATTATAGGAGAAAGTCAGGTGAATTATAAAATAAATTTACTTCTACTAAATTTAATTTTAATAAAATGTCTTAAGTATACAAGAAAACATTAAACATGTATGAGTGACTACTGGGGAAGAGATAGAAAATTAATTTAATGTTATATTTTTAAATTCCCAAGGACAAGCCTCTAGGCTGCCAAGACACAAGAGATTTAGGTCAGAAAAGACTGTCCCCTTTCATCAGTGGGAAATCCCAATGTGAGATTTTAACCATGTCTCCATGGTTATTGGGATATCCCTTAGATCCAACACATTGAATCACCCTTAGTGGATTATATCAAAGCTGGCAAATTAAGACTCTGAAATGATTTCTGAATTTTCTTTAACAACAACAAGATAAAGGCCTTTCATTTTAGAATATCAGTTGTTTGTTCAATTAGAACACAACGTGAATAAATCCCATGACCTTGGATTGTCAATGCCATGAGACTGTGTCCATTTTAAAAATGAATATTATAAAATATTATATATAGAACAGTGCAAATCAAAATTAGACCTTGAGATACTTGAAGGTGGGCTGGGAAGCAGTGAACTCTGAAATTAAATTGCCTGAATTTGAAGTCATTTTATCCCTAATTGTCATGTGAACTTGTGAAAATTACTTAATCTCTCTGTATTTCAATTTAAAGTACTGTTAATTTTAAGGTCTATACCTGGTAAAAAGTAAGATGATAAGGAATGTTCTATTATTTAGGTTAATAGAATTTAGGGATTATATATGAATCATTTGTACAGTTGTCATGTCGCTTACTGTTTCTTACACATAATAAGTTTAATATAATTTCAAAACAAAAATTAAAATGAGTTCTGTAAGAAATATTTTCTAAAATTAATAATTTGGTTTACTTGTAAGATTTTTTGTTTATAGTGAGCAATTTAAATGCTTTTCAAAAATACTTCAAAATAAGTAGTGTACAGTCAATTGACCAAGCTACATATAGCTTATTATTAAAATTCTACTAGTTCTTATGCACTGGTTGAGAGTCTGGAAGAATAGTGGTATTCACATACACACACACACACAGACACACACCACATGCATATATACATATATTATGTGTGTGTATATATATATATGTGTGTGTGTGTAAATATTTATTTAGTCCTCACAAGAATTTCTCAATTCAATTCTGTTTAATTGATGAGACCATTTGAACCCTACAAATGTTAAGTAATTTCCTAATATTTCATAGCAGTTAGTGAAATAACGTGAATTTAAAATCAATGCAATCTAACTCTAAAGTCCCTGCTATCAAATATTTTTAAATATTACACTTTCCACCTCATAGATAATTTACACAAATGGAGGTTTCGAGCAAAGAAAACTGGCACAGGTTTTGACTAAAGTAAGTTACTGAAAGGAAGGAAAAAGTAAATCTTACCCAAGTTTAATTTTCACAAGTTGGTAGTAGAGCCAGAACGCAAACTCAAATTCCATGTCTTTTCTATTCGATCCTTATACTTTATTTAACTCATACATATATATACACACACACACACATATACACATGCATATATACATATATACACATACATATATACATATATACACATACATATATGTGTATACATACGTATGTGTATATGTATGCACATACGCACATTATCTCTCATATATGTATATATACATACATATATATGTGTATGTATATGTATGTGTATATATATAGGCACATACACACATTTTTCTCTCATAGATTTCAACATTACCTTATTAGGAAAATTCTAGTATAATCTCCTTTTTATATTTGAGGTAAATAAAGCATGAAAAGGACATGGAATTTGAGTTTGCATTCTGGCTCCACTACCAGCTTGTGGAAAACTTAAACTTTGGATAAAATTTACTTTTTCCTTCCTTTCAGTAAGTTACTTTAGTCAAAACCTGTGCCAGTTTTCTTTACTCGAAATCTCCATTTGTGTAAATTATCTATGAGGTGGAAAAGTGTAATATTTAAAAATATTTGATAGCAGGGACTTTAGAGTTAGATTGCATTGATTTTAAATTTACTTTATTTCACTAACTGCTGTGTAACATTAGAAATGTACTTAACATTTGTAGGACTCAAGTGGCCTCATATATATATGTGTATATATATGTATATATGTGTGTATATATATGTATATATGTATGTATATATGTGTATATATATGTGTGTATGCATACACATATATATGTGTATACATTAACAACTATGCCTGCCACATAATAAGTATTCAATAAATAACTACTGATATATCTTTAAATTTTAATTATACCCTGATTTATAAATTGACTTTGCTATAAAATAGCTAACTTTTAAATTCAGAAGCTATTCTGAAAGATGTCATTTTTACATTGAAACATATTTATGTACTGATTTGATATGCATATGATAAGCTGCATTGAGGGAGGGAAGCAAAGGAGGACATACATTCTGGGTAGCAGTCTGTGTGTCAGTAGCATCAGGAACAACAGAAATATTTGAAGAAAAAAAAAGCAGCATCTCACCCCCAAAAGAGTCCAGATACACTGGGCAGTACAGTCCAGAAACATATGCTCTTGAAGGATGTGTACTGGAGTGGAAAGAACAAGGGTAACATTGTTTTATTACATTTAAGGTACGCTAAAAAAAAAATGTGGTAGGGAAGATGAGAGCCAAGTGAAACCAGTCATAGAGTTGGCAAGCAGATCTGAGAGATATTAGGGTGAAGGTGGTTGGGAAGGCAGAACAGGACCAAGTAACAGGGTGTGGACAGAATATTGATATTTGTGATAGCAGGAACTGACATAGAGGCAGACAAATGGATCCAGAGTTTGAAATGGCTCAGTTTTCATTCAATATAGGATGACCAGCTTCAATGGTGGTACAAGGTTTAAGAGTCTCATAGTCAATTTGAACAGGATGTGATGTTTCCTAAGTCAGAATTGGAAATGAATGAGTGAGTAGGGGGGGCAAGACAAGTGCTTAGAAAATAGTTAGTAGCATAAAATGGTAACTACAAACTATGTGGGAGAAAGTGTAACTTTAAGAATGAGAACTACAATCATTAGTCAGGAATAGGAAATAAAATATAATCAGATACAATTTCTGGAAAGACCTGAGGCAAGGAATCCAGAACCACGGCTATGAATGGTCAACTTCCAATTTGAACAAATTAAGGTGAACAAATGCCCCGGTCTTCCTAGAAATTTCAGGTTTTAGAATTAGAAGTCCTATGTCCAGGAAAAGCCTTCAGGCTCAAACAAACTATGTTGATTGGTCATCCTAAAATTATGACTAATAGACAATACAGAAACATGTATGGTAGCATAAAGACAAAGGCATGCCCTGGCCAAAGCCAAAGAACATCTGGTACAAAAGTGCCAGTGATAGAAACATTTCCTCTGTAAAAGAAATTATGCCAGAAATTGGGACTGAAATTGATTCCAGTTGTGAATAGAAGTACTTGTTTGTGCAAGAGTTTATTTACTTGTTCATTCATTCATTTATATTCCAAAGATTAAGAAGGCATAGGAATGAATGTCTCAATAACATTCAAGAGAAGGGTAAGCAAGTGAGAAAAAACTGAGTGAGACGCCAGATTGAAAAGCCAGAAACTAGTAAAAAATATATATCTGAATTTAAGATCAGAGATATTTTTAAAATTAGTATTTGGACAAATCTGTAGAACTATATAACCACAATCATAATCAAGATATAGAATATTTCTAACATCTCAAGATAATTCCTTAAGTTTGCTCACAACAGTCCTTGCAAACTTTTCTAGAATTCATGTAAGTGAAAACATACATTCTGATATCTATTTTTGCATAACAAGCCATCTCAAATGTCAATAACATACAACAATAACAATTATTTATATCACTAACGAATTTGGGCAGAGCTCTATTTGACCACATCTGGGAAGACTTGAAGATCCTCTGGAATCTGGAATCATCAGAATGTTCTCTTCCTCTCTTGTCTGGTAGTTGAGGCTGGCAGATGGCTAAAATTTGACTCTAACCTTGTGATAGGAGTGTCAAAGCTTTTGCAGGCATGTTTTAACAGACACAGGACTCTTTTGGGTCTGGCTTTCTTTTGTTCAGCAGAATATATCAGAAATTCATCTATTTTTCTGTGTGTATATAATTGGCTCCTTTTAGTATTTTATTTCACAGATAAGACACAATCTGTTTATGCATTCATTTGTTGATGAATATCCAAATTGTTTCTAGCCTAGGGTTTTTATGAATATAGCTACTATAAGACTTACACAAATATTTTGTCTGATTTTTTTTATTAAATAAATATAGTAAATGTATGCAGTAAATGTCTCCTGAGTCATATATTAAATGTATTTTTAACCTTATAAGAACTGCCAAATTGTATTCCCAAATGGTTTACCATTTTGCGGTTTCATCAACAATGTATGCGAGTTTCAGTTCCTACACATACTTCCCAGCACTCAGTATTGTGGATGTTTAACAGTATCTAATTGCGATTTTCAGTTTTGTTTTCATGAAAACTCATGATGCTGACTGTTTTTCACCTACTTTTGGCTATCTTCTTTTTTTAAATGTCTGTTCAAACCTTTTGCCAAACTTTTAATGGTCAATTTCTCTTATTATGAAATTATACGGTCTTTGCATATTTTGGATACTAAGTATTCGTCAAATAGAAAATGAAAATGAAAATATTAAAACGGAAAACATTTTCTTCCAGTCTGTGATTGTCTACACATTTTAATGTTATCTTTGGTGATTAGAAATTTTTCAATATTGATATTCTTATTCATTTTTTATTTTGAATTTTGCTTAATTCTGATCTGAAAAATTCCTGATAAAACCAATATGGCAATAATTTGCCTTTATATTTTCTTCTAGAAAGCCTACAGCTTGAACTTTTTATTTAGGTATAATATTCTTTTAAAAATAATCTTTGTATATGGTGTGAAGTCGATCATTTTGAGGTTCATTTTTCTCATATGGATATTCAGTTTTGTCATCATCATTTAAAGAAAATATCATGATTTTATTTGAATTTATTTGGCACTGTGAAAACCACACACACACACACACACACACACACACACACACGCACAAACACACATTATTTTTTGATGCTCTAGTTTATTTCATTGATTTGTACATTTCTTTACATGTTTACCTTTACACCAGTACCACACTGTACAATTTAAAGTAGCTGAAAATTAACTATTAAATAGTGTTTAAAATTGTTTTTGGCTGTTCTAGATCATTTCCATTTCCAAATAAATTTTAAAATCGACTTGCCAATTTCTACCAAAAACAAAATTCCAATCAGCTTTTGATTGGGCTTGTGTTGAATGTCTAAATCAATTTAGAGAGAATAGAGATAATGTCCCATTAATGTATTGCTAATTTTCAAATATTTGGGGATTTTCCAATTGTTTTATTTTGCTTATTTATAATTTAGTTCCATTTCAGTTAGAACATATATTCTATATGATGTTAATGTTTTAAACTTTATTGAGAGTCGTTTTATGTCCCATCTTTGTGAATGTGCCACATGGACTTGAAAATGACACAGAAGTGTCACTGTGGAGTCGAGTCTTATATATATGTCGAATAGGTTGTTTGTTGACTGCAGCGTTAGATTCTTCTGTATCATACTGATTTTTTGTCTACCCATGATCTCATTTTCTGAGAAGAGTGTTGAAATTCAAACCAAACTGTCATTTGTGAGTTCTATCACTTTTTGTTTCATGTATTTTGAATTTGTTGGTACATAAACATTTAGTATTTTTATGTTTTATTTATACATAGGCTATTTTTTCATTAAAAAGTCCATCTTTATTTCTGATAATATTTTTTGTTCTGAAATCTATTCTGTCTGCTATCATAATTACCACTCCAGCTTTCTTATGATTAGTATTTGACTAATACATATTTTTCATCCTTTCACTTTCCATCTACCTGAGTCTTTTTATTTAAAGAGTATTTCTTATAGGAAGCATTTGGTTTTGTCTTACGCTTTTATTCATTCTGACGATATGTGTTTTATTTGGAGTAATCATGTGTATTTACTCTATTATCAATGTATTTTGGATACATCTACAATATTGCTATTTATTTTCCCTTTCTCCCATATTTTATTTCTCCTGTTTTATTCCCATTTACTACCTTCTATATTTAGATAAATTAAACATTTTTAATTGAATCTAATTACATTTCATGTCCTCTATTTAATTATTAGTTAGACCTTATTTGTGTGTGTGTGTGTGTGTGAGTGTATTTAACCTAGGTTTAAAATATTTATGTCTAGCCTATCAAAATTGACTTTTTCACAGTGATATAGCACTTTATCTATACTGTGAAAAATATACAAAAGTACACATTCACTTACCTTCTCTCATCTTTTGTCTTGTTGTTGTCATACACTTTACTACTATTTGTGCTATATTCTTCACAATACTTCATTATTACTTTTGTTTTAAACATTCAATTGTTTAAATAATTTGAATAATATATATTTTTCATTTTTATCATTTGTTGTCCTTTTTAAATGTAAATTCATGTTTCCATTTGATTTATTCTTTGTTTCAGTTTTTTCAAAATTGCTTTAATTTTTTTATAGTTTGCAGTGGGGTAAATTCCCAAAACTTTTGCTTTTCCAAAAAAAAACTTTCTTTTTTTTAAAAAAAAATATTTTATCTATATATAGGCTGATGTTTTTTTTCTTTCCTCAATTTTAAAATTTCATTCTATTGTTGTCTTGTTTGTATTGTTTCTAAGAAGAAGTCTGTATCTGTATTACATTATGCCTTACATTTCTTCTCTTTAAAAATTCTTATTATTTTAAATGTTGTCTATTATTGGTTTTGAATAATTTGATTTTGATATACTTGTTAGGGCTTTGATTTTGTTTCTCTTGCTCAAAGTTTTTTTTCCTTTTCTTTTTCTTTTTTTTGGTTTGTTTCTTGGAACTGTGAATGTGTAATTCTGATAAAAAAACTGGAAAACATTTGATAATTATTTCCTCAAATATTTCTATAATACTCTTATTTTGCTGTTCCATTACATATATATTACTGCACTTGATATAGTTTTACAGGTCAATGAGAGCGCATTTGTTGTTTTAAGATTATTTTTATCTCTATTTTGGATAGTTTCTATCGCTATGTCTTCATTTTCACTCATCTTTAGTTTGTTGTTATGATACGGTTCCTTTCAGCTCTTGGAATTTCATTTATTCTTTTTACCCTATTTTTAACTCGGCTCATTTTGTCTATGTTTACTTTTACATTCTCTAGCATAAGCAATTTCTACTGATTTCATCATAATCATTTATGTGCCAATTTTTATTGACTGATTTTTCTTGCAGTTATGATTTACATTATTTTACTTCTTTGGATATCTAGTACTTTTATTGAATACTGGACTTTATATATCTTAAATTGCTGATGATCTAAATGTCAATTCTTCCTTTTAAAAAGTGCAGAATTAGTTTCAGAAGGCAATTCAGTTGCTTGTGCATCAGCTGGATCTTTTAGTATTTATTTATTTATTTGTGATAGCCTCACTTTGTCACCCAGACTGAAGTGTAGTGGTGCAATTACGGCTCATTGCAGCCTCGATTTCCCAGGCTCAAGTAATCCTCCTACCTCAGCCTCTCTAGTCACTGGGACAACAGGTGTGCACCACTATGCCCAGCTAATTTTTTTCATTTTTGGGGAAGTGGGATTTCACAGTGTTGCCCAGGCTGGTCTCAAACTCCTGGAATCAAGCGATCCTCATGCCTAGGCCTACCAAAGTGCTGGGATTACAATTGTGAGCCACTGCTCCTGGCCTCTTTTAGTATTTTAAAGCTATATTATGGCAAATCTTGGTTAGCTTTACTACAGGACTACTTTTCCTCTATTGTGTCTGTTATTTTCTGTGGTGATCCTGATAGATGCAAAGGAACAACAATGATGCTATTGCAATAGAGAATCAACCTATCTCAATTCATTGATTCTTATGTAAAAACCACTGAGAAATAGGGACATCTGGGCTCCAGAGGGTATCATTGAACCCACAAGGGAAGGGATAAAATTGTTTAAAAGAGAAAGGCCAAATGAGTGTGAACCTCAGGAGGCATGACTTACCAATGGCGTGTGTGAGAGAGATCCTTGGCTATATAAGTAGATTTGTGGATTTTTTTTTTTTTTTTTTTTTGAGACAGGATCTCACTCTCCCCCAAGCTGGAGTGCAGTGGCACAATCTCAGCTATCTGCAACCTCTGCCTCATGAGTTCAAGTGATTCTTGTGCCTCAGCCTCCCAAGTGGCTGGAACTACAGGTGTGCACCATGACGCCTGGCTAATTTTTGTATTTTTAGTAGAGATGAGTTTCACCATGTTAGCCAGACTAGTCTCAGACTTCTGACTTAATATGATCCATCCGCCTTGGCCTCCCAAAATGCTGGAATTACAGGCATGAGCCACCACGCCCAGCCAATTTGTGGATTTAATCAATGACTTTTTTATATAGAATCCTTTCTCAGTGGCAACTGTAATATTTCAAATTGTAGCATCCCTTCTGGTAAAAGACTGGAGATTGGAAGAACTGCGATGAACAGGTTAAGCTTGCTCAGAGCGAGGACAATGGCTTTTTAAGTCATATCTATTTTCTTCTTCACCTTTACATTAATTTTGCTTCTAGAAAAACATAAGGCAAAAGGTAACTTCAGAAGTAGCAATTTCCTTGCTTTTCCTTGCTCTTAGCAGTAATTTCCATCTCTATTTCAGCAGGCAAAATTATGATCCCATACTAGCATCTCATTACTTCATTTCTAAAACTCACACATTGGAAAATATTTTGTAATAAATGCTTTGTAGGGACATGGATGAAATTGGAAATCATCATTCTCAGTAAACTATCGCAAGAACAAAAAACCAAACACCGCATATTCTCACTCATAGGTGGGAATTGAACAATGAGAACACATGGACACAGGAAGGGAAACATCACACTCTGGGGACTGTTGTGGGGTGCGGGGAGGGGGGAGTGATAGCTTTAGGAGATATACCTAATGCTAAATGACGAGTTAATGGGTGCAGCACACCAGCATGGCACATGTATACATATGTAACTAACCTGCACATTGTGCACATGTACCCTAAAACTTAAAGTATAATAATAATAAAATAAAATTAAATTAAATTAAAAAACTATTTTAAAGAGAAGGCACATGTGTCCCTTTATCATATATGCCTCCAAAGAATTCAGGAAGCTTATTGACCCAAATCTCATTTCATTTTCCCAGGAATAGGCGCTATAAAAATCAGCGCCAGCTGGGAGGTCAGTAGCTGTGGTTAGCTTATCAAATATGCTTTTGTATTCATTATTCTGCTATTTCTTGCTCATATAATTTGCCAATAAATAAGAACTACTATTAATTACGTATTTTACTGAACAGTTTGAAATAGCTTTTCCCAAATTTTGAGTTGTACTGGAAATTCACAAATCTGTTAGCTGACTATATTTTCATTAAATAAGCAAAAATTATGAGATTACATACTCAGTGTTTAGAACTTATAGATCCAAGTAAAATAATCGTCTTACAACTTGTGGCATCTGTGGTCATTTTAGAAGGCTTTACAATATATTCCAAAATGATAGGTACAAACAATGCTACAGAGATACAAAGATAGACAGCTATCAATATGTTGCATATTGAAGGGTGTTAATAAAGAAAACCTGATTTGATTTTTCTTCACAGGAATTTAAATTTTTATAGCTTCTTTTGAGCATAACATATTATTTCCAAAAGACTCCAATCCAATCCATGTAAACTAGGACAATTAATGTAATTGTACATTAGATCTAATTTAACTAGAAATTGAAAGTGAGATTTATAGTTGAAAATCAATAAAAAGAAAGAGAGAGGAAGGAGAGAGAAGAAGAAAGGAAAAAGAAAAAAATAAAGTAAGCTTAAAGGTGGCTATCCAAAAAAATACAGCCAAACACTGCCAAATTCAGAGTTATTTACTCTTGTTTTTGACAGTGCTGACAAATTTAATTACTGTAGCACTCATTTCATCAAATGTCACTCCATGAAGAAAGAATGCAACATCATATAATTATACTCATATAATTATTTCATCCATATTAGTTTTAAAAATTAATTTGCATGCCAAACTCTTCTATTTTCTGATGTTATTGATCTCCATAGTCACACAGAAAAAAATACTATGGAAGATTATCTTAAAAATTGTACGCCGTAGTGTGACAAAAACCTTTTCTGTTGTTGTTTTAAGATAAATGCATAATTCATTTTTGCAGAGGTTTTCAGATAATGTGGTTTCAGATAAATGAGGTTCTTAGAATAATGACTATCTTAATACCATATATTTTCAATGTTTTTCTCATTTAGCTGCTGCCAGCGATATGTATTTTAAATGTTACTGGCAGGAAAAATCTAGCAGAGATCTTTGAAAAGCAATTCTCTGTCTTATTTGAGAAACTTTCCAGAAGAGGTTAACCTATAAGAATCTGAGACTTGGGTCAATTTTGTCTGTCTTAAATGTAATCAAAGAATCACAGCCTTCAAGTTCAAGGTTAGTCATTCAGATAGTTTAGAGGGCAAGCTTTCATTTAGTTTTCTAGTCCAGTGCTCCTTCCATTTCTTCAGGAAGAAAATTGTGTGAAAAGAAATAGGGAGAAATATTATGAAGTCAGTTACTTTGAGAAAGGTTACAATTAAAAGTCTTACTCTTTATCTGAGCTCCACCAAGAGATTTCCTATTAAAAACAAGATGAGGCAGTTAACAATAATAGTAATAATAGATATTTAAAAATATTTAATATGCACAAATTATTTTATTTAATTCTCTCAGCAACCCCTTGAGGCATGACAGAGAAGTTAATTAAGTCACCCAGGAGTCAGAATTCAAACTCTGAATGTCTCACTTCAGAACCTATTATTTCAATCACTAATCCATACTTCAGATAGAGATGCTCTTGGCCCTTGTCTCAAAGACCAAAACTTACATCATGTCTCTAAATAACTAACATTTTCTTCATCTATTTGACTTCCTGATTTGGGGCTTTTATTTTCTTTATCCTATCATTTAACCACTCCTCTATGTCTTGGAGAGTTTCATTTAGTACTCATTTTGTATGCCCCAAATTCTGACTCCTGGATAATTCTGTCTCTTATAGTTGCAGATCTTTCACTCATAACTTGTATTCTCCAGATTGCATGACCCAGGCTCAATATTTTCCTTCTTTTTTTTACTTTTATTTTAAGTTAAGGGTTACATGTGCAGTTTGTTACATAGATAAACTTGTACAATGGGGATTTATTGTACAGATTATTTCATTACCCAAGTATTATGCTTAGTACCCATTAGTTATTTTTCCGGATTCTCTCCCTCCCCCGACCTTTGACCCTCCAGTAGGCCCCAGTGTGTATTGTTCCCCTCTATGTGTCTATGTGTTCTCATCATTTAGCTCCCACTTATAAGTGAGAACATGTATTTGGTTTTCTGTTCCTGTGTTTGTTTGTTAAGAATAATGGCCTCCACCTCCCTCTATGTCCCTGCAAAGAACTTGATCTCATTCTTTTCATGGATCCATAGTATTCTATGGTGTATATATACCACATTTTCTTTATACAATCTATCATTGGTGAGCATTTAGGTTGATTCCATGTCTTTACTATTGTGAATAATACTGCAATGAACATACGTGTGCATGTATCTTAATAATAGAATGATTTCTATTCCTTTGAGTATATAGCCAGTAATGGGATTGCTGGGTCAAATGGTATTTCTGTCTCTAGGTCTTTGAGGAATCACCACACTGTCTTCCACAATAGCTGAGCTGATCTACATTCTCACCAAAAGAAGTGTTCCCTTTTCTCTACGACCTCACCAGCATCTGTTATTTTTTGATATTTTAGAAGTAGCCATTGTGACTGGTGTGAGATGGTGTCTCATTGTGGTTTTGACTTGTGTTTCTTTAATGATCAGTGATGTTGTTGAGCTTTTTTTCATATGATTGTTGGCCTCATGTATGTCTTTTTTAAAAAGTGTCTCTTCATCTCCTTTGCCCACTTTTTAACAAGGTCGTTTGCTTTTACTCCTGTAACTTTGTTTAAGTTCTTTATAGATGCTGGACCTTATACCTTTGTTTGATACATAGTTTGCAGAAAATTTCTCCCATTCTGCATGTTGTTTACTCTGAACAAATAAAGGGCATCCAACTAGGAAGAGAGAAAGTCAAAATATCCCTGTTTGCAGATGACATGATCTTGTATATAGAAAACCCCATAGGTTTAGTCCAAAAGCTTCTTAAGCTGATAAACAACTTAAGCAGTCTCAGGATATGAAATCAATGTGCAAAAATAGCTAGCTGACATTCCTATAAACCAAGAACAAGCAAGCTCAGAGTCACATCAGGAATGAAATACAATTCACACTTGCTTCACGAAGAATAAAATATCTAGGAATACAGTTAGGGAGGTAAATGACCTATACAAAGAGAACTACAAAACAAATGAGAACACATTCCACGCTCATGGATAGGAAGATTCAATATTATTAAAATGGCCATAATGCCCAAAGCAACGTATAGATTTATTGCTGTTCCTATTAAACTACCACTGAGATTCTTCACAGAACTAGAAAATCCTATTTTAAAATTCATGAGGACCCAAAAAAGAGCCCAAATAGCCAAGGCAATCCTAAGCAAACAGAACAAAGCTGGAGGCATTACACTACCCAACTTCAAACTATACTACAGGGCTAAAGTAACCAAAACAGCACAGTAGTGGTACAAAAACAGACACATAGGCCAACGGACAGAAGAGAGAATGCAGAAATAAGATCACACATCTACAATTATCTGGTCTTTGACAAAATTGACAAAAAAAAAAAAAAAAGCAACAGGGAAAGGACTCCCTATTCAATAAATGATGTGGGATAACTGGCTAGCCATATGCAGAAGATTACAACTTGGACCCCCTCCTTACACTATGTCCAAAAATTAATTCACGATGGATTAAAGAGTTAAATGTAAAACTCACAACTATAAGAACCCTCAAAGACAACCTAGGCAATACTATTTAGGACAAAGGCACTGGTAAAAATTTCATGGCAAAGGTGCCAAAAGCAATTGCAACAAAAGCAAAAATTGACAAGTGAGATCTAATTAAATTAAAGAGCTTCTGCACAGGTAAATACTTTTCTAGTTGAAAATTTAGTTCAGTGTGTTCACCTGAAGGAACTTCTGTTCCAACCATTCATAAATGTCCTCGTGTGTCATTATGAACCAGGAATCTGTGTGTCAATAGTCTCTCATTCAGTATGGTATGCTTCCACCTAATGAACCCACTTCCATGTTGAAAGCTTCAAAAATTGATTTTATTTCTACTCTTCTTATTGTAGTGAAATATTACGGCATGAATTTCTAGATAGATAAACAGAAAAACTAACAAATATATGTACACGTACATCTCTATCTACGTTTCTCATATATACATACTTTTCAAGAAATACATTATTTTAAAGGTAACCATCGTACAGTGCAACCTAAGGACACACATTGCTTTCAATGAATGATATCTGTCATTTTAAAACCAATAAAAATCTTTTTTAAATGATGATAAATAAACTTCCAGAATCTTTTTAAGTAATGTGCAAAAAATGAAGAGCCTTAAAATCAGATACTGTTAAAATGTACTAATAAATGCTAGTTTTCTTCTAAATAAACCTTTGCATGTTTTCTCTTTCTTCAGTTTCTATTTGATTATTTAAGTATTATAATCTCAATTCATTTGGTAAAAGGAATGGTAATATAAAATTTTTACTATAAATATTTATTAAATATTAATTATGGATATTCTGGTTCAATGAATAATAATTATTCCAGTTGGGATAAAAATCCCAACGAAGAGGCCAAATCTGGATGACAAAACTGACTTTATCAGCAGGTATTCAAAGCCTTTCTCTCTCGAGTATGTTGTCAGATTTTTTAGTGTTGTATACCACTCAATCTGCATATCTGTTCTACCATTAAAGACTTAAACTCTTAGGAGGTTGTCTCTGTCCTTCTTCAGTCAGGGAATTCTATATCCTTAGATCCATGAGTTATGCCCATCTTGGCAGGAAATTTGTACCCCTGACCTCCGAAAAAGTCTATAAGAGGCCAATCTGATTCGTATGTATGGCCAAGTAATATTTAAAGTAATTTTTAGCTCTGATAAAATATCTTATTTACCAAAATAGCTTAAAAAGGTAAAAGAATAGTTGCTCACAGGAATTATAATTTTCTGTAATTTGATATATGATGCCATACCATTAATTTCTTGGCCTCTTAACTCTTTGACCTCAATTCCAGATTCCTTCCAATTAAGTCAGTTAATATTACAACACATATGAATCTGTTCCACACCCAACGTTTCAAATCAGGATACTTTCTCCATGTCTGAAATGTTTTCAAACAAGTACTTCTGTGTAACTCTTATCTTTTCTCTTGGTCTGTCACATATTTTGTTGTCATATACAGTCAGACGCCATACATTATTGACAGTGGTCCTATATTGTAATGGAACTGAAAACTTTCCATTGTTTAGTGACACTGTAGCCATTATAAGATGCAGCAAAATTATTTAATTTTTTAATAAATTTAGTGAAGCCTAAATGTACAGTGTTTATAAAGTCTATAGTAGTGCAAAGTGATGTCCCAGGCCATTGCATTCATTCCCCACTCAATTCCTGATTGTCATGGTTAATATTCGGTGTCAACTTGACTGGATTGAGGGATACCTAGGTAGCTGGTGAAACATTGTTTCTGAGATTGTCTATGAGGGTGCTGCCCGAGGAGATTGGCATTTGATTCAGCGGACTGGGACAGGAAGAAGACTCACCCCCAAGATTGGTGGGCACCATCCAATCAGTTGCCAGCATGGGTAGAAAAAAGCAGGCAGAAGTGGGAGAAGCAGCTTACTGAGTCTTCCCACTCATTCTCTCTCTTCTCTTGCTGGACACTTTGCTTCTGTTTCTCCTGCCCTTGAACATCAGACACCAGGTTCTTCGGCCTTTGGACTCTGGGACTTGCACCAGCAGCCTCCCGAGGGCTCTCAGGCCTTCAGCTTCAGACTGAGGGCTACATCGTTTGCTTCCTTGGTTTGGAGGCTTTTGGACTCAGACTGAGCCACTCCAGGCTTTTCTCTTTCCCTAGCTTGCAGATGACCTATCACAGGAATTTGACTTGTAATTTTATGAGCCAATTCTCCCTAATAAATGCACTTTTATATATACATATATTCTATTGGTTGCATCTCTCTGGATACCTTGAGATGTAGCTTTTTTAATGTTTAGATATGTTTAGATACACAAACACTTGCCATTGTATTGCAATTGCCTACATTATTTAGTACAGTAACATGCTATACAAGTTTGTAGCCTAGGAACAGTAATACCATACAGCCCAGGTGTGTAGTAGGCTACACTATCTAGATGTTAAGTACAATCCATGATGTTTGCACAGTGACAAAATTGCATAAAAACGTATTTCTCTGAATATAGTGATCATCATTAAGCAATGCATGAGTACAATTACTTATTTAATTATCTCAACATAACACACCCAATGCTATTAAGAGTGCCTTAGGCTGGTTGCAGTGGCGCACACCTGTAATCCTAGCACTTTGGGAGCCTGAGGCTGGTGGATCACCTGAGGTCAGGAGTTTGAGAACGGCCTGGCCAACATGGTGAAACCCTGTCCCTACTAAAAATACAAAAATTAGCTGGGCATGGTAGCGGTCGCCTGTAATCCCAGCTACTCCGGAAGTGAGGCAGGAGAATCGCTTGAACCCAGGAGGCGGAGGTTGCAGTGAGCTGAGATCTCACCATTCCAATACAGCCTGGACGGCAACAGTGAAACTCTGACAAAAAATAAAAATAAAAAATAAATAAAAGCCTCAATTCCTTTTATATAAAAGAAAAATTTATTTCCCTTATTAAAACTCATTCATTTGTTTCTGCAACTATCTGCTCTCATCTCCTCTAGAGTGGAGGGGTGTCATAGAACTTATCTACCTTATTTTTGATTGACATCTTTAGTCTCTTTGTGAACTGTAAGTTCTTTCACACATTTATCTATAAACTTTATAACTTTTGGGATATGAACAAAGCAGACAGCCCCTCTAACCACTCTGAAAGTATTCACATTCTTTCTAAAATAAACAATTGCATGATATTCAAATCCATCAACTTAAAAAAATAAATGAAAACTTTATTTTTTACTTTACTGTCAACTTCCCAAATCTATGAGTGATTATTATCTTTTTTCTCCTTAAATAACATACTTTAACAAGTTTTTTTCATGTTTTCATAATTATTGTACATAAGGTAAATAGTGAAAATAATCCTAATGTTACTGTTTAATATTTCCAATCCTTCAAGAGCCTTCAAGTTTTTTAAATTTGCAAATTAACCAGAATTTTTCATCTTTTCATTCTTTAAAAGTTGATAGTATTTTATTTCATGTGCTCTTATGATATATATACTTTTGGCCCCAAAAGTTTAGAAAATATATTAGAATAAAATTTTGTAGCCATGATCTAAATGTCACTATCTTATGTTAAAGTAAGTTTTCAAACAGAAAAGATGATTAATTTAAAAATAATTTTATTTTATTTTATTTTTTTATTTTTATTTTATTATTATTATACTTTATGTTTTAAGGTACATGTGCACAATGTGCAGGTTAGTTACATATGTATACATGTGCCATGCTGGTGTGCTGCACCCATTAACTCGTCATTTAGCATTAGGTGTATCTCCTAATGCTATCCCTCCCCCCTCCCCGCACCCCACAACAGTTCCCAGAATGTGATGTTACCCTTCCTGTGCCCATCTGTTCTCACTGTTCAGTTCCCACCTATGAGTGAGAATATGCAGTGTTTGGTTTTTTGTTCTTGTGATAGTTTACTGAGAATGATGATTTCCAATTTCATCCATGTCCCCACAAAGGACATGAACTCATCATTTTTTATGGCTGCATAGTATTCCATGGTGTATATGTGCCACATTTTCTTAATCCAGTCTATCACTGATGGACATGTGGGTTGGTTCCAAGTCTTTGCTATTGTGAATAGTGCCGCAATAAACATATGTGTGCATGTTTCTTTATAGCAGCAGCATTTATAGTCCTTTGGGTATATACCCAGTAATGGGATGGCTGGGTCAAATGGTATTTCCAGTTCTAGATCCCTGAGGAATCACCACGCTGACTTCCACAATGGTTGAACTAGTTTACAGTCCCACCAACAGTGTAAAAGTGTTCCTATTTCTCCACATCCTCTCCAGCACCTGTTGTTTCCTGACTCTTTAATGATCGCCATTCTAACTGGTGTGAGATGGTATCTCATTGTGGTTTTGATTTGCATTTCTCTGATGGCCAATGATGGTGAGCATTTTTTCATGTGTTTTTTGGCTGCATAAATGTCTTCTTCTGAGAAGTGTCTGCTCATGTCCTTCGCCCACTTTTTGATGGGGTTCTTTTTTTTTTTTCTTGTAAATTTGTTTGAGTTCATTGTAGATTCTGGATATTAGCCCTTTGTCAGATGAGTAGGTTGTGAAAATTTTCTCCCATTTTGTAGGTTGCCTGTTCACTCTGATGGTAGTTTCTTTTGCTGTGCAGAAGCTCTTTAGTTTAATTAGATCCCATTTGTCAATTTTGTCTTTTGTTGCCATTGCTTTTGGTGTTTTAGAAATGAAGTCCTTGCCCATGCCTATGTCCTGAATGGTAATGCAGGGTAATTAGGGAAGAGAAGGAAATAAAGGTATTCAATTAGGAAAAGAGGATGTTAAATTGTCCCTATTTGCAGACAACATGACTGTATATCTAGAAAACCCCATTGTCCCAGCCCCAAATCTCCTTAAGCTGATAAGCAACTTCATCAAAGTCTCAGGATACAAAATCAATGTACAAAAATCACAAGCATTCTTATACACCAATAACAGACAAATAGCCAAATCATGAGTGAACTCCCATTCACAATTGCTTCAAAGAGAATAAAATACCTAGGAATCCAACTTACAAGTGACGTGAAGGACCTTTTCAAGGAGAACTACAAACCACTGCTCAATGAAATGAAAGAGTATACAAACAAATGGAAGAACATTCCATGCTCATGGGTAGGAAGAATCGATATTGTGAAAATGGCCATACTGCCCAAGGTAATTTACAGATTCAATGCCATCCCCATCAAGCTACCAATGACTTTCTTCACAGAATTGGAAAAAACTACTTTAAAGTTCATATGGAACCAAAAAAGCCTGCATCGCCAAGTCAATCCTAAGCCAAAGTAACAAAGCTGGAGGCATCACACTACCTGACTTCAAACTATACTACAAGGCTACAGTAACCAAAACAGCATGGTACTGGTACCAAAACAGACATATAGATCAATGGAACAGAGCAGAGCCCTCAGAAATAACGCCACATATCTACAACTATCTGATATTTGACAAACCTGAGAAAAATAAGCAATGGGGAAAGGATTCCCTATTTAATAAATGGTGCTGGGAAAACTGGCTAGCAATATGTAGAAAGCTGAAACTGGATCCCTTCCTTACACCTTATACAAAAATTAATTCAAGATGGATTAAAGACTTAAACGTTAGACCTACAACCATAAAAACCTGAGAAAAATAATTTTAAATTGTTTCTGCAACTGATTTACCTCTTCCAAATGTACATGTAAAGTTTACAGACATACTTTATCTCTAAATATAACTGTACATATGGAATAAACAACACCAGAGTTGATGATATCACTATTCTGTCTTCCCTTTATTCCTGGGTATGACAATGGCTTCTAACAGTTTTCTTTACTATTCAATTAAACCCCCACTACCATGCTACATATATTTTGCCATATTAGATATTTTTATAATATTATTTTCCAGCTATTATTTTCCCTTCAATAAATATTAATAGGTTCTTTCTGCATAGGTTGAAGTTAAAATTCTTCAGATTTGCATTCAAAGCTCTTCCCAATCTTATCTAATACTGCTTATCATTCCAAGCATATTTTCCACTATTTTCCCAATGTAGATTTTCTAATAGAATATAGTGTGTTTTGCTTATAATATCATAAATATACTATTCTCATTACAATTTCTGCAATATTTTGGTACTGTTACCCTCAAATTTCTAGTCATTCTTTACACATTTATATTTGTGTAAGTTTATTCTACCTTTCACCAAATATTCTTTGTATCATAGTCTGTGTTGGCTATTCTTCAAATAGTCCATATGAATAAAATGGCTTTTTCCCTCAAATATCTCATAGTCCATTAGAGAAGCCATATTCATATAGATAAGTGCAGTACAGTTGACACTGCATACATAAAGGTAGGGGAAATATGGAATAAAGAAAGATTAAATCTCCATGCGGATGTAGAAACGTTCAGAGAAAACTAGCTGAACTGCAGATTCTTGGGCCCATCGTGAAGTATTGTGATGTTCCATGCTGGGGTTTCATAATTATTGCAACAAACTTAGAAAAAGTTTCCTGTTTTCTTAGACAAGAAATAGATGGCCTGGTACCTAGGATGTATTGCACACCATCACAAGTTCATCCTGTAATGGCAGTCATACAAAGAGTTACATGCAAAATGCAAAATATAGATGAGACATGTATCAGCAATGTATAATGATATTTTGTTTGGAGTAGGATGAATCTCGAGAGTGGGTTGTAATAAAAAATGAACTAATGAATAGTGTTTTCAATACCAGTTTGTTAACTATTTAAAGAAATTTACAAAGTTGATAAAATCTGAAAAATAGTCTTGAAATCTTTGTTATTTGCCTTAATTTTCTAGATTTAGGGTGCTACTCTGTATCTTACAGGGGATGGTAGAATTACATTTTAGGATGCTAAAATGTAATTTCATTTAGCTTTTAAATCGAGATAAAACCTAATGACAAACTGGCAAAACAATAGATTTTAGATAAAAACCTCTAACTAAGTTTTCGTAGAATAAGCATAATTTATTGCAGTTTTTTTTTTTAAATCCCTACAGATTTCTACTGTCCTTGGAAATACAACCTGAGTTGTAAATTGATTCAATAATTTCCAAGTCAAGCAATAACAACCTGCCAATTGTTACAGATAGCCAAGATGTCCTACTCTTTATTTCTCAATTAAAATTATATCTCTATATTTGTTTTACTATTTTTCTCTTAAAATATGTTATCTATAGATGGCAAAGTCTATCTGGAAATATTTTGGAAAAATCACTATGCTAGTGTACTCAAAGAAATGACTCTACTTTTTATACTGCAATGTCTACCATGGCAAATGGCTGCCATGCCACAGTGAGAAAAGACTGGCAGTAACATTATTTTAAATTTTTCCATAATGTCAAAACATAACATATTGTATTTCTCTACTTTGAGAGGCAATTAAATACTTTTGTGATAGGAATAATGACTTCATCATACTGATGATGCTAACATCTACCATGCTGTAAAACATTTCAAAGTTTTGACAAATATTATTTTACTAGGTTTGTCCAGCAATCTTGCCAAATTTTTTTTTTGTAAATCTCATCTTTAAAATTAAAGATACACACATGGAAGTTCAGCATCACAAATATAGATGTATATGGCCAATGACTGGTGAAGAAGCTCAGATCATTGCATATCTATTAAAAGTCAATTTGATAACACCTGGCTTCACTTGCTTGCATGCAGATGTAGCAATGACGTCATTTCAGGGAGAAAATTCATAAGAAACTAAGGCCACTTTTTTCCTACAAATGCAGGAAGACCACTGCTTATGTTTCTATTGGAAATAGGGGCATCATTTAAATTAATGAAGGCACACAGTTATTTTTTTTTTTTTTTTTTTTTTTTTTTTTTTTTTTTTTTTTTTAATTAGTGGTCATGGCCGTGGCTTCTTTTTTTTTTTTTTTTTTTTTTTTTTTTTTAATTTTTTTTATTATACTTTAAGTTTTAGGGTACATGTGCACATTGTGCAGGTTAGTTACATATGTATACATGTGCCATGCTGGTGCGCTGCACCCACTAACTCGTCATCTAGCATTAGGTATATCTCCCAATGCTATCCCTCCCCCTCCCCCCTCCCCACCACAGTCCCCAGAGTATGATATTCCCCTTCCTGTGTCCATGTGATCTCATTGTTCAATTCCCACCTATGAGTGAGAATATGCGGTGTTTGGTTTTTTGTTCTTGCGATAGTTTACTGAGAATGATGGTTTCCAATTTCATCCATGTCCCTACAAAGGATATGAACTCATCATTTTTTATGGCTGCATAGTATTCCATGGTGTATATGTGCCACATTTTCTTAATCCAGTCTATCATTGTTGGACATTTGGGTTGGTTCCAAGTCTTTGCTATTGTGAATAATGCCGCAATAAACATACGTGTGCATGTGTCTTTATAGCAGCATGATTTATAGTCATTTGGGTATATACCCAGTAATGGGATGGCTGGGTCAAATGGTATTTCTAGTTCTAGATCCCTGAGGAATCGCCACACTGACTTCCACAATGGTTGAACTAGTTTACAGTCCCACCAACAGTGTAAAAGTGTTCCGCTTACCTACAACTATCTGATCTTTGACAAACCTGAGAAAAACAAGCAATGGGGAAAGGATTCCCTATTTCATAAATGGTGCTGGGAAAACTGGCTAGCCATATGTAGAAAGCTGAAACTGGATCCCTTCCTTACACCTTATACAAAAATCAATTCAAGATGGATTAAAGATTTAAACGTTAGACCTAAAACCATAAAAACCCTAGAAGAAAACCTAGGCATTACCATTCAGGACATAGGCGTGGGCAAGGACTTCATGTCCAAAACACCAAAAGCAATGGCAACAAAAGACAAAATTGACAAATGGGATCTAATTAAACTAAAGAGCTTCTGCACAGCAAAAGAAACTACCATCAGAGTGAATAGGCAACCTACAACATGGGAGAAAATTTTCGCAACCTACTCATCTGACAAAGGGCTAATATCCAGAATCTACAGTGAACTCAAACAAATTTACAAGAAAAAAACAAACAACCCCATCAAAAAGTGGGCGAAGGACATGAACAGGCACTTCTCAAAAGAAGACATTTATGCAGCCAAAAAACACATGAAAAAATGCTCATCATCACTGGCCATCAGAGAAATGCAAATCAAAACCACTATGAGATATCATCTCACCCCAGTTAGAATGGCAATCATTAAAAAGTCAGGAAACAACAGGTGCTGGAGAGGATGTGGAGAAATAGGCACACAGTTATTAATTCCTGAATTTCAGAGTTTGCCATTTTGGGTGCTATTCATTAATATACACTCTTTTGTACATCAAATTTGCTTACTCATAATGTTTTTCTCTTATTTTTTTCCTATCCTCTGTTCAAAATATAAATGAAATCAAATTATATCCATAATTTTCACTAGTGTCTATTCTTTCATTGAACCATTCTCTTAGACTATGATGGCCTATGTGATATACTTTCTTGAATAAATATCATCTTCTCAATTTTACTGATATGAATAATTACACTATAAAATTTTCTCCCATAAAAGATCATGTAACATTTCCAAGTTCACTGCTTGAAATACGGACTGAGGAAAATGTGATTTTGGTAGACAATACCTATTATAATTGTTCATATTGCTAATTACCTGAAGATAAGTTTGAAAAGATAAACAGAGGCTTGAAAATGTAAATCATTGTTTGGCTTGCTAAAAAGGTTGAACCTCATACTATAAACACTGAAGATCAATGAACAGGTTTAACGAAAACAGCAGAATATGACATAATCAGATTAATACAGTTGTATTAATCCAATTGGTTCAGATATCTTTGACACGATTTGGGCAAAGATGAACACTGATTTAGAGAGGGCGAGAGTGGAAAGCAGAAAAAAACACCATACATACTAGTTAATTTTAAAGATAATAATATTTTGATATGGGATAACAACAGTATGAGTAAAGAGGGAGAAACAGTGTTGGAAAGGCAAAACTTTTCTTCTAGCCTCTTAGGGTCTCTGGCTGGGCTTGAGAATTAAATCAACATAAAACAAGCTAACAGGAAATAACACACAATTTTAATATTTACATGTAAATGAGAGCCTTCACAGGAAAAAAAGAAGATCTAAAAAGCACTTTGGCCTATGTGCTTATGTACTAGGATGAACAAAGAGGAATAATTGTAAAAGTACCTAAAATATACAGGGAGGCTAAAGGAAGATAAAGGTTATTTTAACAATATTTGTTTGTACAGATTTCTCTCAGCCTTGATTTTCCCATTCTGTTGGTAATATTATTTTCCTCTTGGGAGAGGGAGGGCGTCTTTCAAAGGGGAGTTTTATTTCTTGCTTTCAGGAAGAAAGGGTGTAGTCAGAGCACCTTTCTTGAGTCTGCTGTTTGTCAGCTGCCTTTAACTCAAAATAATTCTTATGCCAAAGTGGCAGACTTTAAGGTACATATTCTATCCTTCCACAGTTTGCTAAGACCTTAAAGAAGATGAATGGATTATTGGGATTGAGGGTTGAGAGACTGTGTGGAGTGCAGCATGGCACAGTTTGGAGTTTCACTGTGCTGGATATAGCATATGTTGAGTTTGGGATACCAGTAAAACGTCTAATGAAGATATCGAGTAAAGAGACAGATATATGTGTTCAAGGTCAAGTCAGAGATCAGAGCTAGGATTTTAGAAGGACCAATAATTAACATATGGCTTCTAGCTCTCTTGTTGAGATCAAGGAATTGCTGTTTTCTACAGACAAAATATAAACAATAAAAATTGTAAATATAAGGACAGTATATTATAAAAGCATACCTACAAATAGCCATTTGCCTTGGGCAATTCAGTTACTTAAGCTATTTAGTTTCATATTAAATAAATCAAAATTATGAAAGGGACAAAAGTACCTACTTATAAATTAGATTAGCAAACATCCATTTAATTGGCAATTTTGTTTTACAAAGTAGGTTTGTTTGGTGCTCTTGGACTCACATGAATATTTCATGATGTTGCATGTATTTATACATCTGTGTATTTGATTTATTCATTTACTGCTGCAATTATGGCTCTCTTTTAAATGAACCCGTCCATGGGTTTTAATTTTTTCAGGTTTGAATGATGGAGGTAAAATTTAACAAACAGTTTGTAACAAGCTAGACTCAAAATCACTCTTTCTTTTAATAATAATAATTCCTCCTTGACCAATACAATGCTCCTCACTGTTCTCTTAGACTAGGATGAGTTTCAATCAAAGATACTATTCAGTCACTCCTACATAATAGGGTACACTCAGGTTTTCTGCAACAATTTTCAATAGTTTTAGGTGGGTAATAAGTATGTAGTGCTCTAGCCATGATTTATGTTCCTTTTCCATGGAGTAAAGTTGTTGGTTGGCAATGGCTTCCATGATGTGACTACATTTCCCATCCACTTTTGCTTCTGAGTGGGGCAGAGGTGTATGGGCATATGTTATGATGAACACTTCCAGGCTGAATAAACCTTTAATTCTGTCATTCACCACTTTATCTTTCCCATCTACTGGCTGGATATTGATCACTTGGGTGAGTTTAGAAGCCACAGATTGAATATGACGAGAGACTCTATTAGCCTGAGTCATGGATGGCTGCACAGAGCAGAGCTTCCATTTACTTTTCCAGGGTGATAAATAAATTTCCATTTTCTTTAACTACTGACATTTCATGATCAACTTGTTAGAGAAGCTATTTGGCTATTTTAACTTACATAATACAACAGAGCATTCTGAACCACAGTCTGTACCTAGCTTAGGCCCTTAAGTTCAGTCTTGTATTAAAGATATCCTCAGACCCAGTCATTGAGAAAACACCAGTCTAATTCTGTTTGCAAATCAGGATTCCTTAGCATCAGAGTTAAAAGTTTCTTTTAAAGAAATATGGAGGGAGAAGAAAAGAGGTTCTTTGGGAGCAGACTCTGTAGTTAGTTCTCTAAAGGTCATATCACTTACCTCTTGTAGAAACTCTGAGATATTCCTCAGTAACTCAAATAAAATAAAAGCTATTTTAAAGATAAAGAAACTGAACATCAGGCTGTTTTGCTGAAAGTCACATAGCTATTGTCAGAGTTGAATTTTGTACCTAGAATTGTACAACCCACGATGTTCTTTCAATTATATCACACTGATTTTTAACAGATGTAACTCAACATTTCTATTTGTCTGGACAACTCTACTACTTCTTAAAGAGACAAAAGTAACTGCAGAAATTCATTCTTCAACAAATATAAGCTCAGAGCAAATATTTCAATGTATAAATGATGATCATTCAAGGAGACTATAACCCATAGGAGCAACCGTATATAGCAGTGTAGTTTATTTGAAAAAATGTGTGTTTCTGTAAGATGCAGCCATGCCTGCAATTTTGCTATTATGTATATTTGTTGGCTACAAGTTTCAAAGGTTTAGAAAAGAGCAATCCCATTTGTATTACTGTAGCTGCACATATCAATAAAAAGTCTCCCTGAAGATAATATAAAAGCTAGTGAAGATTGAAAAACCCTCTCAGAAATACAGATAGAGTCATTTGGGGTCACCTGTATTGTCAGGGAAAATATAAATATTTGAATGCACTGAATCTGAGAGCACTTATAAAATAAATGGTAGGAATATAAATTTGGGGCAAAAGGGTCATTGTATCACTGAAATAGATAATCTAGACCTGCTTTTTGTTATACCCTTTGTGATATTATAATGGTTGAGAATAATTCGAAAGTAGCCTTATTTGGTATTGAAGATGGTTAGTGGAGCACATTTTATTTCACAACAAAGCAGACATACAGTCTTAAAAATTCACCCTCGTCTCTACTAAAAATACAAAAGTTTAGCTGGGCCTGGTGGCGGGTGCCTGTAGTCCCAGCTACTCGGAGAGGCTGAGGCAGGAGAATGGCGTGAACCCGGGAGGCAGAGCTTGCAGTGAGCCGAGATTGTGCCACCGCATTCTAGCCTGGGCAAAAGTGTGAGAATCCATTTTAAAAAAAAAAAAAAGAAAGAAAGAAAAAGTCACATATCTGAAACTGAGCTATTCAATAACATACTGGTATGTCCCCTAAGAGGGAAGAAATATATAAGAGATGGCCTCTGGGTCCTTGAGGAAGACATTCCTGGGTTTTAATATGGGCAAAAGACTTTTAAAATAAATTTATATTATTTCAAAGGGGCAGAAACAGAATTTACAAACCAAGTTTTCTAAAGAAAATGCTCTATAAAAAGGGAGGTCAGGGTGTAGAGTCAGAAAGGAACCTATCTAAAGTTTAGTCAAGCTGAGTTAACATTAAATCTATTTTGGTCACCTCAATCTTATCCTTGCTTCTAAGTTCAGATTAAGTCACCTTGTTCATGACACCAAAATACTATTATGATGTTTCTTCTTCAAAATGTAAAAGCCATAATAAATATCTTTACCTGTTAAACATAAAATTCATTTGATTTAGAAAATCTAGTAAAATGGACAGAAAACCTTATATGCATTTTTTAAAATGAGTCTGGATTTAGGTCAGGATAAATTTATTCCAAAAGATGATTACAATAAAGATGAACAATTATAATGGCGAGAATGCTCTGATAGCAAGATTTACAAGTATCTCAAGGGGTAGACAGAAAAGGTAAAGAAAGTAATGCTGGAAAAACAGGGTATAGGGGAATAGGATGAGGAGATGGTGTAATAGGATGGCCAGCAAAAAATGGGGTTTGTTCTACACTCCAAAGGCTACTGAAGCTCCCGATGCCTCCTTAAAATTAAGAGTGGACACATTTCATTCTTTAAATGTGGACATTCAGTTTTTCCAACACCATTTATTGAAGAGATTATCTTTACTCTATTGTGTGTTGTTAGTGGCTCTGTTGAATATTAGTTGACCATATGTGCTTGGATGTATTTCTGGGCTCTGTATCCTGTTCCACTTGTCTGTGTGTCTATTTTTATCCTAATTCGGTATTGTTTTGATTAATGTAGCTTTGTAATATAATTTGAAGTCAGGAAGTGTGATGCCTCCAATTTTTTTCTTTCTCAAGATTATTTAAGCTACTTGGATTCTTTTATGTATATGTATATCAAAATGTCATACTGTAAGCCTTAAATATATGCAATTAAAAACAACAACAATAACCAAAGTAGCTAAAGTTCAGTGTGGAGGAAGGAGAGAAATCTGCATGAAACTTGGGCTAGTTACAGTTAGAGGACATTTTGTCCAGATTTATCAGGATGAACAAAGAATTCAGCCAATAACATATGACACAGAACAAGAATATCAAGTGTCTATGTATGGATTTTTATAGGTAAATAAGCCAGTCATTTGCAAGTATTATCTAAATCAAATAGGGAAAATTGGTTCTTTGCAATAACTTATTTATTAGGACACAAAATGGTGGCAAGGTGCATTAGTCCATTCTCATGCTGGTATGAAGAAATACCTTATAAAGGAAAGGTTTAACTGACTCACAGTCTCACAGGAGTGGGGAGGCCTCAGGAAACTTACAATTATGGCAGAAGGGGAAGCAAACATGTCCTTCGTCACATGGCAACGGGAAGGAGAAGAATGTGAGTCAAGCAAAAGGGGAAGCCCCTGATAAAACCATCAGACCTCAGGAGAACTTACTATCAGGAGAATACCACGGGGGAAACCTGCCCCATGATTCAATTATCTGCCACCAGGCCCCTCCCATAACACACGGGGATTATGGGAACTACAATTCAAGATGAGATTTGGGTGGGGACACAGCCAAACCATGTCACAAGGTTTCTCAACCATAGTTGTTTTCCAGGGGCACAGGCTCAGATAAATTTCAGCATTTTAATATTAAAGTCCTAAGCCATAAGAATATAATAAAATTTGCCATTTGGTATTTGAATTCACAAATTAATCAAGAAAATTAAATCTATAAAAAATTATCCCACTTCCATACATGTTAAAAGTAAATAAACCAATAAATATAATTCCTACTTCTAATACTACAACCTTGGAGAAACTAAAAAAAAATGGTCTAATGATCTAATGATGTGAACCCTTTGAATATTAGGACTCCTTCCAAAGAACAATACCTGTATTGGAACCTAAACATGTCTAAGTCCTAGAACATTTGGAGGTGGAATTGCATTGATCTAGTTTAAGTGAGGCTCTGAATTCCAAACAATTTTCAAATTTTCCTCTACCTTAAAAGCAGCTATGGGACCTGATAGGGATAGGAAAACTGAATTATAACGCGAGGTGGAGCCTTTAAGATCACTTCTGACAGCATACATCTTCAAATGCTTAAATTTCCATAAAATATTATTTCTATTTATGTCTTTCATACCACTTAGCATTCCCCTAAACATTCTTCTTTGTCTTTAACACATGGTAAAACTGTCTTTATCCCAAACCATAGCACCAACAAAATTTTAGTTCATTATCAGGTAAGGAATGCTTGTTGTTAGTTGTGTAATTGTTCTTAAATATCTTTAATTCTTGCATCTTTATATTAATTTTTATATGTTTGTGCAATGCTTTGCTTATTAGGTTTGAAATTCCTTGAATACAAGGGTTTCTTTTTAACTCTTTTTCAAAGGTCAATATAGTGATTTGACAATTGTAAATTGGGAACGTATTTATTTTCTGGTGCTTACATATTTATTTTTTGAAAATTTGCTTCATTTGTATTACATTTTTAGATTTTCTGATATTTTATCAATTTATAAACTATATTATTTATAAGCATGAATTATTCAAAGGAATAGGACACTAAATTTTATTTAATTCAATTATCTCATTTTATTGATGAGGAATTTGAGGTGCAGAGATCAAGCCTTTACCTAAGTAACTAGCTTGTTGGCATATAATAAAAAATTTTTATGGTTACTTAATATAAATATTAGGTTTCATCATTCTTCAGATACTCAAAGAAATTTATGACTCTTCTGGTGGTTAAGGAATATTGACCTAGATAATTTCTGAGGACTTTCATAATAACATGATTAACCACAAGTGCTATATTTCTCTATTATATAAGTGAAGTAACAAGATAACTTTAAGTAATTCAAAATTTAAGTATTCAGGTAGCCTAGTTCAAAGTCTCTGGAAACATTGAATTTTAAAATTTATATTTATATTCTACCTTTAATGAAATCATTGTTACATAATATATATTTCTGCACAGACCAAAGTGCTTTAAAATGATAAGACATAAAGGAATTTTTGCAGGATCCAGTCCTTTGTGCCACAGATAACCTGATGTAATCTTAGTCACAAGAGATGCCAGACAAATTCTTTTGCATCAGTAGGATACAGGAATAATTTGAGAACTCGTGCAAGCACAGGAAGACATATTTCTTTTCAGAGGAGCATAGAGACATAATTAGATATTTGCATGTAACATTTAACCCTTAAGTATGTTTTTAACCCAATTACTTAAAATTATCTAAACTGCTTATTCCACCACAAACTAAAAGTAAGTATAGTCTTTGTTTTCAAAGAGCTTACAATTTAATCTTCTAATCAAATTTGTGAATAAATAATTAAATTACTGGGTAAAATAAAATTAAGAAATATAAGTATATACACACAATTTGTACATTAAACAAACAGTTCCGCGGAATAAGCAGTTCAGACAATATTATCAAACTTAAAATAAAAATGGCAAGATTTGATATTATTTGCTTCTATCCAGAGACATTCTTTATCAACATGAAACATTTGAGGAAAAAAAATAAACAAGGAAACAAAAACAACAAATATCTCTACAGCACAGAATATCTTAATCAATAGTCTAACCTCTTAATTAAAAAATTTTAAGGATAACACTGATTAGTGGTTCTGTAAGCATTTTGAGTTTTTAGATTGTGTGTTTGTGTATGTGTCTGTGTGTGTGTGTGTAGAACTTCATTAGAAAAATATGTATATTAAGAAAAGAATTTGCACACAATTATTGCTATTCTTCATTAATTCCAATGAATGTTAGATTAATAACCACTCAAATAGCCTGGATAAATTATTTAAATTTTCTGAGGTTAGTTCAGTTTTCTATAAACACTGGACTAGATTAAGAAAGTCTAATTTGGAATGCAGGACAAAAACCCACTTTTCTTTGGTGTTTTAATAACAAACTTCCTTGTGATCTTTATTCTTTAAGAATAAGGTTCTAGTGAGACTTTAGTACAGGGTTAAAAGAAGATTATCTTTAATTCCACCTTTAAGTTGAAGTCACAATTAATTTTTTCAGCTGAGCATTGTGAGATATAAAGTTGAAAATTTGCAGTCTTTGTTTTCAAAGAGCTTAGATATAATCTTAGAATCAAATATGTGAATAATTATATTACTGGCTAAAATGAAATTAAGTAAGAAAAATAAGTATATTCCATATGATATGGAATCATAAAAGAGTGAATACTTTTGCTAGGTATTTTGTAAATAATTAATAATGAAGGTAGTAAGAACATTAGTTATTGAAACACATTCATAATATATTGTTGGGTGAAAAGGCAGGTTAAAACAGTGTATGGGATGCAGAACATAATATTTATAAAGAATTAATATATGACTCAGTATTTAAAAAAAAATTTAATGAGAGCCCAAAACCAAATGCTCACAATGGTTATTCTCTAATCAAATAATAGATTATTGTTATCTTATTTCTTGTTATGTGTATTTGTAATTGCCTAGAATGTATATTTTTATTTGTGTATATGTATATATAACTTTATTAAAAAATTCATAAATCCCATATTTAAAAAAAAGTAGACTCATACATTCAGCACTAAAGAAAAACAGTTCCAAGGTTGTGTTTAAGGACGTGAAGAAGATTAGAAAATGCCCACCCTAAAATATGCCACTTTGGCTTAAGGATTATTTTGAGCCAAAGGCAATTGAGAAGCATTAGACACAGGAAGAACTCACTGCCCTTCCTCTTTTTGCTTAAAAATGTGGAATAATTTTCTCTTGGTGAAGTTGAGTTGAATTTCCATTTGTAAATGTGTTACCCTCTTCGTTAATAGGAAAGCAGCAACCTTGTTAAACAACCTTTATGTATCATATGTTTCCTAGTCACCTTTACACAGTTTACTAACCTGAGGAGCCAAGGCCCTTTTCATTGTCTAGTCATGTCTCCATATACAACTGCTCTTCCTTTGATAGCTCTTTTCATTGATCACCAATTTATCCCCCTTTTGGGTTTTCACTTCTTTTCTATGAACTCCCCATGCATGTAAAAATATTAAATCAAATAAAATTTGTATGCTTTTTCTACTGTTAATCTATGTTTTATCAGTTTAATTAGTAGGACTGAGCTACAGAATCTAAGAGGGTAGAGAAAAAGTTTTCCCCTCCCCTACAAGTGCTTTCAGAAATGAATCTTAATCCATAACTTGCACTATATACAAAAATTCACTTAAGATATGCCATAAACGGGGCGCAGTGGCTCACGCCTGTAATCCCAGCACTTTGGTAGGCCAAGGTGGGCCTGAGGTCAGGAGTTAGAGAGCAGCCTGACCAATATGGTGAAACCCCATCTCTGGTAAAAATACAAAAATTAGCCGAGCATGGTGGTGGGTGCCTGTAGTCCCAGCTACTCGGGAGGCTGAGACAGGAGAATTGCTTAAACTTGGGAGGTGGAGGTTGCAGTGAGCCAAGATCATGCCACTGCACTCCAGGCTGTGACAGAGCAAGACTCCATCTCAAAAAAAATCAAAAAAACAAAAAAGATGTGCCATAGATCTCCATGTAAAACAGAGAACTTGAAAATTTCTAGCAGAAAACATAGAAGAAAATCCTTATGACCTTAGGTTAGGAAAGGATTCCTACATATATTACATCAAAAACATTGTTCATTATAAAAGTTAAATCAAATTTTCCCAATATTAAAAGAAATCCTGTCATCAAAAAAGTTGGTTAAAAGAATAAAAATACATGCAACAGACGGGTAAAATATTGGCAAAAAAAATATTTTGTGTGAATTTTTATCTAGAATATATAAAGACATCTTAAAAATGAAATTTTTTAAAATTAAAACACCAGTTTAAAAAATACAGAAAAATTTTAAACAGACACTTTATCAAAGAATATATGCTGGTCATAAGTAAGCACAGAAAAAGGTACTCAGCACTATTTGTTGCTAGGAAAATGGAAATTAAAAACACAATAAGCTTTATTCCACATCTATTGGAATAGTAAACTGTGAACACCAGATTCAGGGGAGGATGTGAAGCAACTAAGCCTACCATAGATTTCTGGTGGGAATATAACATGGTACAACTACTCTGAAGACATTTTGGTAATTTTCTAAAAAGTTAGATATACAGTTACTATATGACAAAACATTGTGCCCCTAGGTATTTACCCAAGATGTGTAATTGTTCAACCAGGCTCCTCTTGCCTGCTACCCTGAAAAAATCCTATACACTGAGAATAGCAGGTGTTGCAGCAGGGAAAGAGTTTACAGGGTCAGGTAAGCAAGAAGAACAGGAGATGGTTCTCAAATCCTCCTCTCCAAGAATTTGAAGGCTAGGTTTTTTAAGAGTGATTTGGTGGGCAAGGGGCTAGGGAATGAGAAATGCAGGTTGGTTGGGTCAGGGATAAAATCACGGGGGTATCAGAACTGTCTTCACACAACTGAGTCACTTCCTAGGGGAGGGAAGTCACAAGTCCAAGTGGTATCTCTTGGTCTGCTGAAATGCTAAATCTGAAAAAATCTTAAAGACCAGTTCTTTACATTTCACTATAGTGATGTTATCTATAGGAGCGGTTGGGGAAGTTATAAATCTTGTGATCTTTCATCACATGACGCTCAAGTAGTAGGCACTAGAGAAAAGCAAGCTAAGCAAGTAAAGACAGTTTATTGTTTATGCCTGTTTTCAGCAAAGTCCAGATCCCTGTCATAATTCTAACCTTGTTTTATGAATGAGGCTCCAATCTCCAAGCAAGGACGGGAGTCAGTTTTCTTTGCCTCAAATTTTAACTATAAACTCCTTTCATAGTTATCTTGGTCTCTGGACTAGAATAAGAAACAAAACAAAATAAAACAAAACAAAACAAACAATAATGTAGCCTGTGAGGTGGGAAGCAAGATGGAGTCAATCGTGTTAGATTTCTCTCATTACCAAGCATTTTGCAAAGGCTATTTTAGATGGATAAAACCTAGAATGCCAATATTTATAGCAGCTTTGCTAATAACTACCAAAACCAACAATTAAGTCATATGTCCTTCTACTGGAGAATGAACAAACAATAACTAGTATATCTGTTCAATGGAATAGTACTCAGCAATACAAGTAATGAACTGTTCATACAAGCAATAACATGAATAAATCTCTATTGCATTTGCTAGTTAAAATACCCAGATTTAAAAGACTGAATATTGTAGAATTCAATTTATAGAACTCTCTGTAACAGGCAAAACTATAGAAATAAATTATCAGTGCTTACAGTTAAAAAAATTCAATGTTTGTTAAATGGTAAGAAAGACTATTTGGGATTATTGCAACAGGTGTCAAGACTATCGCAGTGAGGGAGAGTGACACGGCTCAACTCCAAAAACAGAAAGGAAAAGGGGATATTTATAGACAAGGAGCAGATTGACAGTGGTGATTGGTGGGGGAGGGTTGTCAGTGGAAAATTACTTTAAAAAGACATCAAAGGTAGAGAAATTATTTTAAAATGACTTACCAGTACTCATGTGGAAGGCAATGCAGGTTGATCCAATGTAAAGGGCAAGAGGCTTTTTTCTAAAAATGACTTAGCAAGATTCTTGCTAAAAAAGGAAAACGAACATTTTTCCTACACTTACACGTTTCTGATACCAAATGTGTGTATTTTACACACCAAGCAATTCTCCAAGTCTCTGAAAACACCAACTGGCTGTTCTCCAATTTTATGCAATTCTAACACTAACCTCCTGGAGTTAGCAGAGATCCCACAGGTTAAGAACTCAGTTCATCAAGATTGCCTCCCAGCACACCTTCAGGTGTCAGTTGTAAATAGTGGGTCTTCAAGTTACTAATATTCTGTCCAACTTGGCTACAAATCAGGAATTCCCATAATTCACTCCTTAGGTTCACAATTTGCTATAATAGTTCACAAAACTCAGAGAAATATTTACTTAACGCTTACCAACATATTAAAGAATATAAGGAATGCAAATAAACAACGAGGGGAAAGGACACATAGAATTTGGCCTGAAGAGTTCCCAGCACAGGAATTTCTGTTATGTGGAGTTGGGGTGCTTTAACCTTCCACCATGTGGATCTGTTCACTGACCCAGAAGCCCTCTGAATCCCATACTTTGGAAATTTTTGTAGGCTTTATAACATAGAAATAATTGATTCATAGCACAATCTCCAGCTCTTCTCCCGTCCCCAAAGGATAGGGTGTGGAAATATAAAGTCTAAGCGTCTAATTGTTTTTTGGTGACCAGCTTCCATCCAGAAGCCTGTTAAGAGTCCTTCCATTAAAACATAAGATGTTCCAATCACCAAGGAAATTCCACAGGATTTAGGAGGAAGCTATGCATCCAAACATTTTGCATTCTGTAATCCTGCAGAATTATCTCCACATGAATGCCACCAAGACTTACAGCTTATGTCTTCCAGAGTAACATGTCCAGTTGCACTTGAGTCTGCTTGAAATGTAGTGAGGTGGCCAAACAGCCCTGTGCTGTAATGTGGTGAGGAGAGTCCTGAGCCAGCTGTGGACAGTGAATCCATGCCCTGGGCCTGGCCCCGGAAACCATTCTGCCCTGCTAGAGCTAAGGGCCTGTGATGGAGAGGTAGCCTTAAAGATCTCTGAAACACCTCTAGGATTATTCTACTATTGTTTTGATCCTTTCTGTCTCTACTAATCTCCTTAGCAAATGGGCGCTTGGCCACACCCTTGGTTTGCTCTCCAAATCTCACTGTTTTACATTTTACATGGTCATGATGTAAATTTTCCAAACCTCTACTATTTCTTTTTTAACCATAAATTCCACTGTTAAGTCATTTATTCCTTCTAATATATTACCATATGTAGTTAAAAGTAGCCATACAACTGCCTAAATGCTTTGTTCCTTAGACATTTCTTCTGCTAGATATCATAGTTCATTGCTCTTATGTTCTGCAGTCCATAAAGTCCTTGGGCAAGAACACAATTCAGCCAAGTTCTTTGCCACTTTATAACAAGGATGGCCTTTATTCCAGTTTCCAATGTCTTGTTCTTCATTTCTGTCTGAGAACTAATCAGGATGATCTTTACCATCCATATTTCTACCAACATTCTGGTCACTACTTAAGTAATCTCTAAGAAGTTCTAGACTTTTCCTGTATTTCTTCTCTTTTTCTGAACCCTCACCAGAAGTGGCCCTAATGCTCCATTCATGGCAATCTAGGCTTTCTCTAGCCTGCTCCTCCAAATTCTTCCAGTCTCTACCCACTACCCAGTTCCAAAGCTGCTTCCACATTTTCAGGTATTTGTTATAGCAACAGCCCCACTCCTTGTTACCAATTTTTTATCATATTCCACTTTCTTCTAACAGAATACTACAGGCAGGGTAATGTATAAATAAATGTATTTCTTCTGGTTCTAAAGGTTGGGAAGTCCAATATCAAGGTGCTAGCATTTGGCAAGGGCCTTCATGCTGTATTACCCCATGGTGAAAAGAGCAAGAGAGCATGTGTGAGAACAAGAGAGTATAATGGACAAACTTTTTTTTCATCCAAAACTCACTCCTGTGATAACTAACCCACTCTTTCCATGAAGGCATTAATGAAGGCATGCAGGCAGAATTCGAATGACCTTCTCACCTTTTAAAATTATCACCTCATAATAGTCACAATGGCAATTACATTTTTAGATGAGCTTTGGAGGGGACATTCTAACCAAAGCAGTTAAATTTTGTATGAGTCCAGCTATATGGCATTCTGGAAAAGACAAAGCTATATAAACAGTAAAAAGTACAGTGGTTGCCAAGGATTTTGAGATGGAAGAGTGTTGAGTAGGCAGAGCACAGAGGATTTTGGGGGCAGTGAAAATACTTTGTATAACACTGTACTTATGGATACATGTCATTACACATTTGTTCAAATCCATGAAATGTACAACATTAACAATGAGCCCTTATGTAAACTATGAACTTTGGGTGATTCCAGTGTACCAATGTAGGTTTAGCAATTGCAAAAAATGGACCACTCTTGTGGGGAATGTTTCTAATGAAGTGGGTGTCTTAGTCCATTTCAATTGCTGAAAGACAGTGTCATATACTAGGTGACTTACAAACAGAAATGTATTTCTCACTTCTTGATTCATAGATGACTATCATTTTGCTCACATGGTGGAAGAAGCAGGGGACCTCTCTGTGGTTTCTTTTATAAGGGCACTAATTTCATTAATGAGAGCTTGGCTCTCGCAACCTAACCATCTTCCAAAGGCCCAGCCTCCTAATACCATCCCCTTGGGGGTTACCATTTTAACATATGAGTTCAGGGGTTAGACATAAAGATTCAGTAGATTGCAGGAAGCTATGCATGTGTAGGAAGAGGGACTAAATGGGAAATATTTGTACCTTTTGCTCAATTTTACTTTAAATCTAAAACTGCTTTAAAAATTAATCTTGAAAGAACAAAAAATATTGAAAATTAAAGTACCATGTAAATAGAGTATAACTAATGGTTGGACGACAAATTATCATATATATTGTAAGAGGGGATTTGAAAATGCTCCTGGAAATTGTACTGGATAATGTGAATCTCTTCCACACTCAAGTTTCAAGATTTTAAAATCTTTCAATCGAAGTAAAGAAATGAATACATGCTGCTGGTTTATCAAATCCTCTCCAGTGGAGAGGAAACACAGCAGATAGAAAATCACGGAAGAGAACAGAGAATAAAAATAAGCTCAGATAATATTCCACTGCATGGTACCACATTTTCTTTATTCATTTACCTGTCAATGAACATTCAGGTTGTTTCCACATTTTAGCTATGGTTAATAGTGTTGCAATGTACATGGGAGTGCTACTATCTCCTTGAGATACTGATTTTAATTATTTTAAATACCCAGAAGTAAGATTGCCAGATCATATGGTAATTCAATTTGTTAATTTTTTGAGAATCCTTCCTTTTATTTTGGTTCAAAAATATTATGTGAACTAGGAAAGAAGAAAGGAGAAACAAAATTTAAGCATTTTAGTGCCCTATTTCCTGGGAGAAGTTTGCAAAAACCACCTTTTTACTGGGAGAAGAGTATAACAATAACACATTTCTTTTACCCTGGAGTTACTGCTTATCGTTTGATTCACTTATCTTATTTTCAATGTTATAATAAACAAAAAGCTATGAATACATGGTAATACACGGTAAAATATCAATGAAATTATTAGAATAACCAATTTAGGTTTGACATTTTTATCCTCAACAAGTTAACCAATTATCTGAATAAGAAATATTTGATAAGTGAATTTGATTTATAAATTGAGTTTAAAATATTTAACTCAATTGTGAACAAAATATAATTCAGTAGAGCATTATCAGAAGCTTCACTCTTATGATTCCTAAACACAATGATGAATTATCACTTATCATCTAATCTTGTGATTGTTTTTGTATCATACCAACACTTTTTAATGTACACAGATATTGATGTAATCTCCCTTCTTAATGACTTTTTATAATTAGAGGCATCATATTATTCCTGACAACTATTTCTTCCACTGAGGCATAATTGGGAATTTTCTCTTCTAGAAATCAGTGTTAATTTGCTGCCCCATCCTTTCATTATAGTTCACTGAACTGTGTTCTCAGTACTTCCTTCTCTATTTTTAATACTATACAACCCTCCCAACACACATTTTAAGGAGATAACACACTTGAGTTTTTATAGTCAATCAAAATATATTTCATGTATCTAGCACAGTGCATAACATAGAATAAAATGCCATTTTAATAATGATTTTTTATCATGACAAAAAATATTCTGAATGACAGCTCGTGAAAAAAAAAAAGTTACCCTCAAAGAGGAGGTTGTTGTTCTATTCTCACATGGTCAGTACTCTCTAACTTCCATCTATACCTCCTCAGAATCATGTTACAACTCCCAAAAACTTAGTGGCCTATAAGGGATATCAATAATATATAAAAAGAAACTTGTTTTTAGTAGGCATTGAGAACCAGATGCAGATATAGTAGAAACCAATTTCAAAACAGCCTATTTAATGTAAATTTAACATCACAAAATATTCACTATTCTTTAATGTAGCTAGATTTTATTAATATATGGATATTAAAGTTTATAGATTGAATTTAAATCTTTGCCATTATCTTTAATGATGGAAAAATAATAACATATAATTTCCAAAATTTCGTAAGACCCAAAATATTTTTAAATTATTTATTAATTTAAAGTAATCTAGCTTAGGCTATGATAGAGAACACCACCAACCAAAAAGATGGCCAGGTACAGTGGTGCATGCCTGTAATCCCAATACTTTGGGAGGCCAAGGCGAGTGAATCACTTGAGGTCAGGGGTTCGAGACCAGCCTGGCCAACATGCTCAAACCCCATCTCTACCAAAAAATACAAAAATTATCTGGGCATCGTGGCTCGTGCCTGTAATCTCAGATACTTGGGAGGCTGAGATGAGAGAATCGCTTGAACCCAGGAGGCAGAGGTTGCAGTGAGCAGAGATCACGCCACTGCATTCCAGCCTGGGTGACAGAGTGAAACTGCGACTCAAAAAAAAAAAAAAAAAAAATTAGCTTTCCTTCAAAAGACTAAGAAGGCTGAGGATGTGTATAGATGGGTAGCCTATAATATATAATTGGTATTTCTGCCCTTCAGAGATACAAATTGAAAAAGAGAAAACCTTACCAAAAAACTCCAACTCTAAAATACAATAAATCCATGAAAAGAATTTGTTTTGAAGGTCTCCAACCAATTAAAAATATTTTTAAAGATGTTAGAATAATGGCTTTGAGTCATGCAAACCTATACATTTGTCAGAATTCATAGAACATATACTTTAAATTTGTGCATTTCATTGTATATAAATTTCACCTCAAAAACACAAAGAGAACTGTAAACAAATATGGAACTCTAGTCATTCATATGCATGCAGGAGTACTTAAGGGGAAGTGTACTGCTGTCTGCAATTTACTTTGAAATGGATATATTAATACAAAGCAAATTGATGGATGGAGAGAGGGATGAATGGATGGTCAGATACAGATTAAGTCAGGCAGAGTAAACATTAATGTGAGAATATAGGAGGTGTGTATAGTATATGGGTTTCTACTGTACAATCTTCCAAGTTTTCTGATGCTTGAAATTCTTGTAATGAAGTGTAGGGGAGAAAAGTACCCTAAAATACTGACAATTTTTGGAGCTGATTGATGAGTATATGGGAGTTCTTTATACTATTCTCTTTACATTTGTATATATTTGAATATTCCCACAACAAAAATTAAAAACAAAACAAAACAAAAGACTAATTCCAGTTAGTTGAGGAGATAGGTCTAGATCCCTAAATTCTGATTCTTAGTCTCATATTCTTTAAATTTTACTTGTCAAGTGCTTTCATATATATTTTCAGGATAATTCTCTGAGTGTACCAGTATGTTATTATTAAACTAATTTTACCAAGGGAAACTTGAGACTTAGAACAACCCTGTGATTTCAGCAGGATCACACAGAAGGCACTGATTATGGGGATTTACCTCAGAAAATCTTCTAAGACATATCTGTTTCATGAAACTTAACATATTCAGGCTGAGTTCAGTGGCTCCCTTTGAGAGACTGAAGTGGGAGGATTGCTTGAGGTCAGAAGTTTGAGACTAACCTGGGTGACACAGCGAGACCTTGTTGATACTAAAAATTAGCCAGGCATGGTGGTGTGTGCCAGGTATTCAAGAGGCAGAGGCAGGAGGATTGCTCAAGCCCAGGAGTTTAAGGCTGCAGTGAGCTATAATCATGCCACTGCACTCCAGCCTGGGCAACAGAGTGAGACCCTATCTCTAAAAATAAATAAATAAATAAATAAATTAACATATTTATTTTTGCTGAGGCTTCTTCAGTACTTGTACCTCATCTTTCTGTATCAGTTTGAATTAGGTCCATCTTTAATTTGCTAAAGAAGGAAAACTCTTCCTTTCCCCTCCTAGGCTTCCAGGGAACTAAACTGACAAAAGACAGGTTAACAGAAGAAAAGCCACACAATTTTTATTAATATTTGCATGCATGGGAGTTCACAGAAAAGAAGTAAAACTCAAAGAAGTGGTTACACTGGGGGGCCTTATCTACCTTTACAACAAAGGAAAGAAGGTACAGTAAATTTTGAGGAATTGATAAGGAAACATATGAGGGAACTAATGGAAGATAAGGGCTGGTTTATCTTAGGTTGGAGCAAAAGTAATTGCAGTTTTCACCACTACTTTTAATAATAGCCATTATTTTTAATGGCAAAACCCACAGTTACTTTTGTACCAACCTGATGGTTTCATGCAAACTCATTGTGATGTTGATTCCTTGTTTTTGATGATTAGAGTTATTCTTCTCTTCCTGGTATTGAGAAAGCACCTTCCTCAACAGCAAATTATGCTCTGCCTTTATGCAGAGAAGAAGAAGGCAGGCAGTTCTTTTTGCATCTGTTGGTTCTCAGTTGCTTTCAGCTCAAAATAATCTTTCTGCTAAGGTAACATATTTGGAGGTGGCATACTATGGACTTCTTCAATATAATATAAAACAAAGTCACAGTGACTTAAATACATAAAATTCATTATATAGTTACTGCTTGGATTTTATGGTGTTTCACATTTCAAAGACCCAATCCTTTCCATGCATCTGCCCTTAGCACTGACTTCCAACTGCAAGGGCACTCCAGGATCCAAGATGGCTCTAAGAATGTCAAACTTCACACCTGCATTACAGTCATCAGCAAGAAGGGAGGGAGAGTGAGCAAAAGACACTTTTCAGCTAGCTATACCTCTTTTAGGGAGCATGTCTTGAAGTCTCACTTAACAATTTCAATTCATATTGAAAAAAAGAAGTTAACGTGCTGTCACTTACAGATAGATAAAGATGCAAGAGGTATTAGGAAAACAGTCTTGTAGCTGCAGGTATTGCTACTCTAAAAATGAGGAACAGTTACCAAAAGGGAAAAGAAGGAAAGAAAGATAAGTAACTCTGCTGAACAATTTCTATTTGTCATTCCAATCTACTCCCCATCAGCATTCATTCTATTTTTTGTGTCCCCCTGGAAGACTGACTTACACAAACTGCATCATGAGCACACACTTACCCTCTGGTTGCCAATTAGATTTAGCCAGCAGGAGAAACTAGAAAATTGAAAGACGGAAGTAGAAAGTAGTAAGTGGTCTGGGTATTTATTCTCCATGCTCCCTTCCTGCCAGCCTGCTATTTATTGGTAACTGCATTCAACTTTTTAAGATGACAGCTTCTAGAGGGGCACTTTTCCTATAGTTACAACTGCCTTCAGGCCTAGAATTGATCATAGCTCTCTGCACCACAGACTGAGTGGCTCAAAGAAGAGAAATTTATTTTCTCACAATTTGAGAGGCTAGAAGTCTGAGATTAAGGTGGTAGCAGTGTTGGTTGGTTTATTCTGAAGCCTCTCCTTGGCTTGCAGATGGCTGTCTTCTCCCTATGTCTTTGTCTTTACATGATCTTCCCTCTGTAACCACTGGTGTTCAGATTTCCTCTTCCTGTATGGTTTCCAGTCATATTGGAATAAGACCCACCCTGATAACCTCATTTTAATTTAATTACCTTTTAAAGACCCTATTGCAAATACAGCTACATTCTGAGATCCTGGGAATTAGAGCATCAACTAATCTGATGCTCTAGCATTGACTAATCTGAATCTGGAAGAGGGATGTCACACAATTCAGCTTGTAACAAGTCCCTTTAATAATGTTTCCCCAATTACGTTTTGTGAGTGTTCCACCTGTTCTTGCTGGGATGTTGACTAACAATCTCTGTCTTAATAACAGTGTTTCTCAAACTGTAATGTGCATGCAAGTTGCTTGTTAATCCTGATAAAAATTCGTTCTGATTTAGTGGGGAGAAGTGTTAATATTTTGCGTGCTTCCAAATGATGTCATTGTAATGCAGCTCATCATGAGTTGCAAAGCACTATGCTGTTTTTTAAAATTTCCTAGCTGTTCCTATGAGTGATTACTCCACTCAGTTGGTCCTTTCTTACTTTGAACTAATCTGGCCTATTACCTTGAGGCCAATTGATGTTTTCCATTTTTCTGAATTTGTTGTAAATATCTCAACATGAAGATTTTTGCATCTTCATATAATGGAACAGTATTGCCTAACTTGGTGGAAAGGTGAGTTCTGGTTAACACTGTAGTTCAATGTAACATAGATAATATTTTGTTATTAGTGTCTTCCCAGAATAACATTTTAATGACTTTTCACTTCAATTTTTCTTAAGTTGTTTACACTAAAATGCATTGTTAGTCACAACACTATAAAATTTATGAATTAAACACATTGGCATTTCCTAGACTCTTCCTTTATTACAGCTCATTAGCACAAAAGTAAAATTAATTTAATTTGGGCTTTGAGATTACTATCAATCAGTCCTCTGTTTCTTTCTAAATAACAACTGAGAAGAGGAATGCTGCTGCAAACCTTTATATATAGATGCTATATATTACATATAGCTGGATGCTATATATAATGTTAGCAGAACATACCTTTATATATAGATATGGGCACACTCTTTATACTCATTATCTTATAAATTTAATAATTATTGATTAAATAAATACATGAATAGATAAAATACTGATTTATGGATTAAAAGAGCAAGATGTATTTACAAGGTAGCTAAAAATAAAGGTGAACAAATACTTAAGAAACATCTAATTACATTGTTAAGCGTACTAAGAGGTTTTCTAAAGAGTTTATGTTTGACGGTATAATAAATAAAGTCATTCGATTTTTAGGTTAGAAGTACACACTTTCTGTGGGAGACCCTTTCCTCAGGCCATACCAGCTTGTATTAAAACATTGACAGAAAAATGGTAAAAAGATGGTAAATTTGTCTTCAGCTATGCCAGCAGAATGCAGGGCCAGCATTTCCCGTACTCTCTGGCTAAAAGTAGCCTGAGTGTTTCTGCATGCTCGTGAGAGTCGGCATCATAGTGTTTGCCAATCCCCCTATTTATTTACTCTTTAGACTCCTGATGCAACTTTTGCTATTTATCAAATGTTTGATAAATTCTATATTGACATCTCAGAGCTTTACTCTCATGGCTTTGAAGTGGTAGAATAGCACAATTACTGGAGAATTTACTGCTGCCTTAGGCTCTGACTCCATGAAGAAAATTATGATTAAAGAAAAATGAGTAGAAAAAGATAAAGCTTCAGGGCAATACCACTGTACAATATATACTGTCATTTTTCACACTTGCCAGGGACAGGTTACATCATCCAAAAGATAAAACAAAATTAGCTATATTAATCACATAATCTTCTGATTAAACTTACCATTTACTCTATGTAGGAATATATTTCAGGTCCTGAAAACAGAAAAATCCATGTCCCTGAAGCTTCTTACAATATGGAATTATATAAGGTGGTGAGTAGCATTATTATCTGTCCAAAAGAAGTTATTCAATGAATACACATTTATTTACATGTTATTTACTTAATTAATTAGAATAAATATAAAAATATTTTAAATAATTTCTGTGTAGCCTAAAGATTTATAAATGGTTCTGTAAAATCAATTTCACAAAGAAATAAAACATCTCAATTTTAAATATTTAGTGATCTTGCTCAACTGAAATTTAAAATTTAGAAGGTCTAGACAAGTAAATGAGTTGCAGTTCTTTCAGGCTTGACATCTCGTTACTGTGGGCTAAGGATATGGCTTCACAATTGCCAATATTTTCCCTAACGAGAGAAGCAGCTATTGTGAAAGTCACTAGTCTTAAGTGATACCAATAGATAAAAAAATAATTTGAGTGCAAGTATGCGCAGTAGCATTCTTTTACTGTGGGAGGGGCAGACCTGCTCTGACAATTTTTACTGAAGTTTCATTTATTGAGAAAGACAATGTCTTAGTTGTTGAGGGGGAATACAACTATGAACATGCCATATCTGGAGGTTACATTAAGGTAAACATTTAATAGACATGATGAAGCATTTGTTCCCCTGAACTCAACAGTTTATTTTAAATTAAGTTACTTGGACTTTATAACATTGTTATATTCACATTAAAAATTATACTCACTCCTTGATATGGTTTGGTTCTTTGTCCCCCACCAAATCTCTTATAGCTCTCACAATTCCCAAGTGTTGTGGGATGGACCTGGTGAGAGATTACTGAATTATGGGGGCAAGTCTTTCCCATGCTTTTCTCATGACAGTGAATGGATCTCGGGGATCTGATGATTTTAAAAACAGAAGCTGCCCTGCATAAGCTCTCTTTTTGCCTGCTGCCATCCTTGTATGATGTGACTTGCTCCTCTTTGCATTCCACCATGATCCTGAGGCTTCCCCAGCCACATAGAACTGTAAATCCAATTAAACTTATCATTTTTTTTTTGTAAATTGCCCGGTCTTGGGTATGTCTTTGTCAGCATCGTTAAAATGGACTAATACAGTAAATTGGTACTGGTAGTGGGGTGCTGCTGAAAAGATACCAGAAATTGTGGAAGCTACTTTGGAACTGGATAACAGGCAGAGGTTGGAACAGTTTACAGGGCTCAGAAGAAGACAAGAAAATGTGGGAAAGTTTGGAACTCCCTAGAGACTTGTTGAATGGCAACATTTTGCCCTTGACCTAGATATTTATGGAACTTTGAATTTGAGAGAGATGATTAAGGGTATCTGGTGGAAGAAATTTCTAACCAGCAAAGCATTCAAGATGTGACTTCGGTGCTGTTACAAACATTCAGTTTTAAAAGCGAAGCAGTGCATAAACGTTCAGAAAATTTCCAGAAATTTGCATAGGTAATCAGGACCCAAATGCTAAATCCCCATTTTGGGGATTACCATTTGTAAGCCCCATTTTCCCCAATGGGGAACATGTATCCAGGACATATCAGAGGCTTCAGAGCCACCCCTCCCATCACAGACCCAGAGGCTAAGGAAGAAAAACGGTTTTGTGGGCCAGGCCCTGTGTCCCTGTCTTGTGTGCAGTCTAGGGACTTAGTGCCCTGTATCCCAACTGCTCCACCCATGACCAAAAGGGGCCAAGGTATAGCCCGAGCTGTTGCTTCAGAGGGTAGAAGCCCCAAGACTTGGCAGCTTCCACATGGTGTTGAACTTGCAGGCACACAGAAGTCAATAATCGAGGTTTGGGAGCCTCCCCCTAGATTTCAGAAGATATATGGATATGCCTGGATGCCCACGCATTTGCTGCAAGGGCAAGGCCCTCATGGAGAACCTCTGCTAGGGCAGTGCAGAATGGAAATGTGGGGTCAGAGCCCCCCCACACAGTCCCTACTGGGGCACCACCTAGTGGAGCTGTGAGAAGAAGGCCACTGTACTCCAGAACCCAGAATGGTAGATCCACCAACAGCTTGCACCGTGAGCCTGGGAAAGCCACAGACACTCAATGTCAACCCGTGAAAACAGCCAAGAGGGAGGGTTTACCCTGCAAAGCCACAGGGGTGGAGCTGCCCAAGACCATGGCAACCCAATCCTTGCATCGATGTGATCCAGATGCAAGACATGGTGTCAAAGGAGATCATTTTGGAACTTTAAGATTTGACGGCCCTGCTGGATTTTGGACTTGCATAGGGTCTGTAGCCCCTTTGTTTTGGCGAATTTCTCCCATTTGGAATGGCTGTATTTACCCAATGCCTGTACCCACAATATATCTAGGAAGTAACTAACCTGCTTTTGATTTTACATGGTCATAGGCAGAAGGGACTTGCCTTGTCTCAGATGAGACTTTGGACTGTGGACTTTCGGGTTAATTCTGAAATGAGTTGAGACTTTGGTGGACTGTTGGGAAGGCATGACTGGTTTTGAAATGTGAAGATACGAGATTTGGGAGGGGCCAGGGGCAGAATGATATGGTTTGGCTCTGTGTCCCCACCCAAATCTCCTCTTGTAGCTTCCATAATTAACACGTGTTGTGGGAGGGACCTGGTGGGAGATTATTGAATTATGGGGTGGGTCTTTCCAGTGCTGTTCTCATGATAGTGAATAGGTCTCACAAAATTTGGGGGTTTTAAAAATGGGAGTTGCCCTGCACAAGCTCTCTTTTTGCCAGTCACCATCTATTGGGAGAGAGAACAAACTAAGAACAGTGAGGTTGGGAATTAAGGCATCAAGAGAAATCCTGGGACAATGAAGGCAACAGGGCAAAGCCTTTGGGGTTGTATATGTCTGTCTAAGTTTGAATTCTGACTTCCTTAGACATGTAAAAAACTGTGTGATATGGAGTCATTTAACATTAAAGGTCCAGTTCTCCCATCTACAAAATGAGCATATTCATATCCAACTGGGTATGTGTAAGGATTAGCACAGAGTAGATGTGATAATATCAGCCAATAAACATTTAGGTTCATGAATTAGACATCACATAAGTTGTAGTAACATGACTGTCAAAGGCTAACAGCCAGTTTATCTAGAGAGACAGAGACATTATGACACAAAGCAACAGACAATATCAGATCAATAGAGTAGGTTAAGGTAAAGTGATTCAAATTGAGCTAACAAAATTGTGTGACTGTCTTATTATAGGCCATGACAAAAATCCTGGGAATTCTAAACGTTAAACTCTTTGTAAATCCTTGTGAAAAGAAGATTGTCAATTGAAACTATAACTGCATGTGTTTATATATAGCTCCAGATAAAATAAAAACATATGTAGCTTCACATATTCATTAGGTAATAATAATTGTTAGTATCTATTTTTTGCTTACTGCACCCTAGGCAGTTCTTGAGGATTATATTTACATTGGCTTATCTAATCAACTCCTTCCCTTCTAACAAACTAGTGAGGTAAATATGATAAAATTCCCATTTTATGGCTGAAGAAATTGAGGCACAGGGCCAGGTGTGGTGGCTAACACCTGTAATCCCAACACTTTGGGAGGTTGAGGCGGACAGATCAAGAGCAGCCTGGCCAACATGGTGAAACCTCATCTCTACCAAAGATACAAAAAATTAGCCGGGCGTGGTGGCGTGTGCCTGTAATCCCAGCAACTCGGGATGCTGAGGCAGGAGAATCGCTTGAACCTGGGAGGTGGAGGTTGCAGTGAGCAGAGATAGTGCCATTGCATTCCAACCCAAGCGACAGGGGAAGACTCTGTCTCAAAAAAAAAAAAAAAAGAAAGAAATCGAGGCACAGATAAGTTGACTGAGCCAGTATTTGAAACTAGCAACTTTAACCTTGGGCCCACTTTCTTGATTAAATCACTATTTCACTTCTCAAGAAAATTTTGCATATCAGTATCTCTAAACTCAGTTCATATTAACTTTATTCTCATGCAGTTACTTTTGTTGTTAGGTTCTATATTAAGAAGACTGATAAAATATTGTTTTTAATATGTGGACTTAAATCTAGTTATTCCTTATAATATATCTTGGTACTAAATGTGTGGTCTGAAAGAGATTAACTTTGTCTATTTTATTTCAATGAATAGCTGTCTATTAGGGGAAAAGAAAAAAACAAGGTAAAGTTCTACATAAGCTGAACAATATAAGTGTACTTGTTAGTCTGATCAAGTCTCATTATTTGTATATATGAAAAAAACAGTATCCACAGTTATGTGATACATAAAAGAATGCAAAATGTGTGATACCTAACAGATATTGGAGACGTATTGTTTTATACAACAGAACATTTTTCTTGGTGAAAGCAATTTGATGAATTAGGAATTGCCAGAAAAAAAAATGGTCTTATCTTACATAAAATTGCCTTAAATATATAAAACCCTGCTGTATCCTTCTCTATTTCAAGTATGTAATTTCTAATATATATTAGAATACAGTTAATGGCCAACCTATCCTTAGCACTAAGAGAAACATACTATTAAGTTAATTATATTCATACCTCCTTTTCTAATCATTCTTAGCTGTGAGCAAAAACCTCTGTCATTATATCATTTATCAACAATTCCCCTTAAAAGAGACAATCATTCTTCCTGACATGTATTAGTTAACTTTTAAAATATAGTCTTTCTAATGACAGTTAAATTGGCATCATAAAATTCTACTTTGTGTAATGGAATAGCTTTAAGAAAATTCTGTAAAAACATTCATTTCATTTATTTTTATAATTAATTTTTCTTTCATGGGAGTGATACTTTCTATGCATTTATCCAAATTCAGGGGTGATTTTTTTTGTGAATGCATAATTCTATCAACTTAATGAACTGAATAGCATTTATTTAATCTATTATCATGTAGTATGTCTGACTTTTCTAGCATTGCCATCTTATAAATTTATATGATTATTTTAAAATTTCTTATTTTTCCACAAAAAGTAGAAAAGAGAAAGGAGACTACGTATTTTGTGTAACTTTATCCACCACAGTGCTATTCGTGGAACAGGCAATCAAAAAGGGTTTAAAATAAAGCAGTAGTATAGTTTGAAAATATCCATAGTCACAAGTATAGATTCATTATTACATTACCTTAATTCTCAGTTACTTACCTCCTTATGATATTCCACTTAACTATTCTCACCTCATTTTTATCCTACAATCTCCTTCCATTTCTTCATGGTTTTGTGTTAATAATGGAAACAGGATAGCTAGCTCCTATTAAAACCATTCTTATGTAGAACTACTTAAGGAATGCTCAATGCCCCAGCAGAGTTAAGGTATTTCTATATAGGTCTATTAGAACTAAAATTCCTATTTTATTCACCATTCATGCTTTAGGTGTGTTAAATAGTAGGTTATAAAGCAAATTCATTAATTAGAATGATAGCACACATTAAATCACTTTCAACCATTAGTGCTTTATCATGAATTGAGATATGTAATTAGCAGGCCAATAATTTAATGAGGCTTTGAAAATATAGAACAAATTAGGAGTGACATTTAGCAGTGAGAAATCAGTAAGGCAAAGTGCAGATTATGTCGTGTTCCAAATGAAGAGAATTTAGGTTTCAGTAACAGGATAGTGAGAAAATGAGAGGGCATATGAGACTTCTGGTTGACTTTATTAGGGATTCTCTAGCTGGTTCCTCATTAAAACCACCTACGGGACTTTTGAACAATACAGATGTTTGCTCCCCTTCCTTATCAGATGTTAACTGAATTCATCTCAGGTAAAGCCTCATCTCAAGGGGGCTTTCTGTGTTAGTCCTTCCCAGTAGGTTGCAATGTGCAACCAAAGCTGAGAATCCTTTTAGATGAAGATTTTCTACAAGAGATCAAAAGAGGTTTAAAGAAAACACGTTTGTTTATTTTACAATTTTTATCTAGGATATGCCTTAGATGAGAAAGTTCACTGCAATTTGTTTCCCTTAAAATGCCTTACAATGTTTCTTTTTTTCACCTACTTAGCTGGATAAAACAGTGATTGTGTGACTTAAGATTGGCATGTGGGACCAAGTGTGGTGGCTCACGCCTGTAATCCCAGCAATTTGGGAGGCCAAGGTGGGCCAATTATTTGAGCTCAGCAGTTAAAGATCAGCCTCGGCAAAATGACAAAACCCGGTCTCTACAAAAAATACAAAAATTAGCCCCATGTGGTGGTGCACACCTGTAGTCCCAGCTACTTGAGAGGCTGAGGTGGGAGCATCACTTTAGCCTGGGAGGTAGAGGTTGCAATGAGCCGAGATCATGCCACTGCACCTCAGCCTGAGTGACAGAGTCAGACCCTGTCTCAAAAGAAGAAAAAAAAAAAAGACAGGCATGTGATATGCTCTCATAGTTGAAGTAGCTAATTTGATAAATTCTAGATATGCCAACAAATTATTTTTTAAAACTCTTAATTCATAACTTGTTGTTCTACTGATAACAATCATATTCTTGATAATTGAATAATAAATATTTGCACAGTTTATAATCTTTAATGACTGTATATTATGTTACATTGTAAATGCTATTGTGTTCAATCCAATAAAATACAATAATATTTAAAGAAGTATTTTTAGAATTCTGTATTATGAAAAATTTTAGGTTTTTATTATTTAGTTTAAAATTTTTAAGTAAGAAATGAAAAGTACAGAAATAAGAACATATACAATTTTACTTGGGGCCAAGAAAATGAATTAATATGGCTAATTTCATCCTGCTACAAACAACTGACAATGCAATATGCAATATGTGTCTTAAGTCTGCATATGAAAATATGTGATATAGCTTGAAAATTAGAAACAGAACACTCAATATGTCATAAATTCTCATTACAACCACATATATAAACAGATATGGGAAAATAGCCTGGAAATAAAGAATTTGTGAAAAACAAAGATAACAGTTCTCACTATTCATCTGTTCTTAATCTGTATCTCATTTCCTGACACTTTTTAGAGGCAGAATATTAATGAATTCTACAATCAATTTATCAACATAATTTGGCCATAAAGAACGCTTATTTATTTTAGAAGCTCGGTTTTCCAAATAAGTTTGGAAACTTGTACACAAAAGCAGTATGTTAGCACAAGGGAGAATTCCACAGCCTGGATACATGGCTTTATTTGAAACAGTTTCCCCTTTTAAATGTGCCTGTCATTTCTATTTTATCGCAAATAACAGTATCAAATAACTCCATTAGGTCTAATCTTAAGGTAGCTTTCACACAGTGGATATCATTTAAAGGCATAGATTTAATTTAATATGTCTTTTACCAATTCTCCTCCATTTTTCTTTGAAATTCACCTGCCCCTATCTACGTGAATTTCAAACACTTTAACTCAAAGTTGTTCAGTATAACCGTAATGTGAGTAACGTACAGACCTAAATTTTCTAGCAGTCAAACTAAGTTTTAAAAAATGTAAAATTACTTTTTTTTTTTTTGAGACAGAGTCTCGCTCTGTCGCCCAGGCCGGAGTGCAGTGGCGCGATCTAGGCTCACTGCAAGCTCCGCCTCCCAGGTTCACGCCATTCTCCTGCCTTAGCCTCCCGAGTAGCTGGGACTACCGGAGCCCACCATCACACCCGGCTAATTTTTTGTATTTTTAGTAGAGACGGGGTTTCATCTGTTAGTCAGAATGGTCTCGATCTCCTGGCCTCGTGATCCACCCACTTCAGCCTAATTACTTTTAATATGTTTATTTTAATCATTTAGCCAAGTCTTATCATTTTAATAAGTAATCAATATGCAATTATTAGGAGCATATTTACATTCTATTTTTTGCACTAGGTTACAAAATCCAGTGTGCATACACTTTCTGCACATTATAAATCAGACCATGCAATTTGAAATGCTCAATAGCCACTTGTGGACTAATGGCTTTCGTATTGTTCAGTGTGGCCCAAACTTCTTTAATAGTCTATTATGTAAATCAGACATAGACATCATAAAAGTGGGATTGTAAATCTTATTACTTACATAGTAATAAGTTCATTGTATTACCTCCAGAACATCTGATTAAAATTTTTTATGTGTGGGTCCCTTAGATTGATATAATTCTTTTTATCATAAAATACCTGAACATAGATTGCTTAATTAAAAAATAAAAATACAGATAGATGGATAGATAAGTAGATCACCATTGAATATCTTTCAATGTAGAGATTAAAGTCTAGATAGTACATTCGCCAATAATGTTTAACTTTTAACCTAATTATACAATGCCCAGAGGAGTAAAGTGGAATATAAGTGCTCCCATTATGATGATGATGATGATGACTATGGTGACAATGATTATAATTTTCTAACAATGAATTGATATGTTCTTTAATAATAGGTATGACATCCTCATATAATGCAAAAAGGCCACCTTAAAACTTCTCCTTCACTCCACAGTGTTATAAAAGCCATCCCCTGTTGACTCAGACAAACTGTAGAGTGGATCATCTGAAATAATAGAATTTAAACTGTTTCTTGAAACTGGTACTTTATGATTCCCTATACTTTCACAGTAAGTTGTTCTGTCCAACATATGCCAGCATCTAAACAAATACTATTTTATATTGTTACCACTTCAAAGTGTAAAAAAACATACCATTAATAAAAATATCTCTCATTTTTATGTGTATTGCCCCACCCATGGGACACTATTCACACCTGAAGGAGTAAAATGATGTCTTTCACAGTGCTGTACCTGTAGGATATTGATCAACTACACACCTATACTATAAATTTTCTCTAAGGCAATTCTATTATATCCCAAGGTTTCTCTTTAGTTTGCATAAAGAAATGAATTATGAATAAAATGGTGGGATTTTCTCACAGGAGAACAAGGTAATTTACAGTTCAGCCGCAGTGCTGCAGTTTAAAAACAGCTATTTTAGATAAAACATGTAACCAAAGTCAATGCAATAACAATCTTCTAAAAATGTTTTGTTCTATTTCTTCTACAGAAGTTATAGGTGTATTTTGTGGAAAGCAAATTTGTTGAGATGCCAAAATATAATATTGTAGGCATTTCTAGAAGAAAAATAACTAATTCTTGAAAAATATTTTATCATATTCAACTCAGAGATGGGGAATTTTTCTTCTACTTTACGTGAGAATTCTTGTCTTCCAAAATATTTTTATTAATAGCACTCTGTATAAATATAAAATTCATACATTCAATCATGACTTAAGAAGGCTTTCAAAATTTCATTTTTCCTATTTGTAGTGGGAATAACATTAAAACACACCACTCAATGTTTTCAAGTTATTATGAAAAAGTGTGTTTCTATCGATGAGTTGTAACTAACACTTTTAACTTTATAGTCCAAGCTCCATGATGGTTACTCATTGAACATAGATTTATAGTGTCTCATATTACATGTCAAGCAATGTGCTTCAAATTGTGACATAGTCAATAGCAGAAAATAGTGTATTTCTTTAGAAGGTTTATATAAAACAAAAATAATTATAATACAATTCATGGAATCAATTTTGAGCCCTTACTTGCTGATGGACACTATCTTTACTGTTTGTACATTTTATCTTATTTAATTCTAAAAATAGTCTTTTAGATAGATACCATTAGTATAGAACAGCAGAAAACTAAAGTGTTCAGAAATGTTAAATACCTTTCCAAAGGGCAAGCACATGAGACAGTCATGATTTACACCCAAATTTGTTTGATTTGAAAGTCCATATTTGTAATAGCTATAGTGAAAATAAGCTTTGCTTTTGAAACTGTCTAAATGTGAAATGCATTTTACAGATGACATTTATTAAATCTTCTAAGAATACCATGGAATAAGTAAGTAATTTTGCCCTCTTTTAGGGATGCTGCACTGATATTAAACATAAGTTGAATATTAAATGATGCTTAGGCATTCCCTGGAAGGAAAAATGACTAGACATTCCAAAGAGTTATGTATCCTTAGAGACACAAGCTTGCTTAGGAACAGTTATTCAATGGTGACTAAAGGGTGTGGTGTACAAGTATACAACTTTAATGGCAATTAAGAATCAACTGGGGCAGTAAGATAAAAGGCTGTCAGCTAGTCGGGAAGAAATGCTTATAAAATAATCACTCTTGGTGGGCATGGAGAGAAAGAGAACATGTAAAAGTAGAGCAAGACGTAGTATGTGGGTGACAAAATGAGTTTGATATTGAGTATGTTAAATTCGAGGTTGCTTTAAGACATTCCAGTGAAGATGTATAGGAGCCAGTTGTAAATAAAAGTCTGAATATCAGGAGGGAAATAGGAGTTGGAAATCTGATTTGGGAGTCATCAGCATGTAGGGCTGATTGAAATAGCTAAGGAAAATAATGGAGAGTGATACAAGTGCCTAACTTATTATTCACAAGTTGATAACTAGGCTATGGATCAACTCACTAAAAATGTATTGCTTTAGCTTCCAGAGCTTAAGGCACATCAAAAGAATGACATAAAATGAGATGGAGATTAATACTCTAAAAATGTTCCTGAAACTAGAAATTTAAGGCATAGAGGAAATGATGGAATCATTAGCACAACATTCAGTAAAAAATAAGTGTATAAATATTACCAATCTATAAAACAGAATTTATGTAAACAGTAATATTTTCTGGAATATCCAAAATAAGTTTTAAATGAAAAAATCCAATTGTTTAGTATGAAAATTTCAAGAAGTGTACTTATTCCATAAATAAGACACACTTGTAATTTATTTAAAAACAAAATGCCTGTGTAAAGTACATAACTTTAAATTATTGTATGCTATACAAAACAAAACCAACCACCATCACAATAGCAATATGACCTCTGAAATATTTTTCAACAATGACAGACAACATAGGTCTCCTCGAATCTGCTTCTCTACTAGGGAATTATTATTGGGTATTTCTAGAAAATGTAGTAAAACAAATTCTTAAAGCTTGCCATAGATAATCTACATAATCTCATCAGTTACTGTTTTCTACAGAATCATATTTTCTAACAGATTTTTTCCCCTAAGTTTAGCTCTTCTTTCTGGAGTTTGTATAGGAACATGGTCTGTCATCATATCAGGAGAAAGTTTAAAAAATTAATTGCCAAACCTACTCACCTAACCTATTGTAACTGTAGGTGTTTTACCAAAGGCAGTTTACTTTTGACTTGATGAAAATATGACTTTCAACCCTCAACACATACATAATTATGTCTCCACTTATTTTAGTATATTTTGTAGAATTATTTCAAAATTAAATAATTATGTGCTGAATATGTATCTAATGGAAATTCAGCAATCAGAAATCACAATTTCACAAATTACATAGAAATAGAAAATTCAAAGCAGATCAAAAGATATGAAAAGTTTGGGTTGGAAGTAGCATAGTGATAATGAGCAGTTTTATGGTTTGTACCATTTGTACTTAATCACTTTGACTTTGACTCATTACAACTGATATTCTATATATTTTAGTACACATAGAAATTCTAATATTCATAGCTTCCCCAGATTTATTTTAAATTTTTTGCACATTTTATACTTATAAAATTTAAAGTCTGCAAAAGCAATGCCAATAAAAAATTTTATATTGTTTAAAAATGAATAAATACTTCCAATGCTGAAAATATTTTTATATCAAGTATTCAATATTAATTTTGTTCTAAAATGAATAGGACTTGCATATTACTGAATGTGTTTTCCATATAGAAATTAAAATCAAATGATAAATATTAATTTTCTTTGTTGAAGGTCTTATGTAAATAGAACTACAAAATTATGAAGAGCAAGCTATTTCTAGATACTTACTTCTCAAAACCGTGCCTGTGACTATATTTTGGGCATGAATGACATAATTTAATGAAAATTGCCTTATTATTAAAAATAAATGCAGAAGCTCATCACAAAATGTGGAAAATATATCTCTGTATATGAGATAAAATATTTTTGTTTAATTTTTCTTCCTCTGTATTCTTTTTGTCTTACTACACCCTCCAGCAAAACTCAAGAGTATTTTGCAATTGAAGTCTACAAATGTGAGCATTTGCCGTGAGTTTGGATGTATTACAAACACACATCGACAGAAATGAAAAATAAAAATAAGTTTCCTAGTGGATCTTTATTACCCTTTGTTGTTGTGGGACTATGGTGACAGCTCTAATATCAAAGCTGAGTCATTCTGGAATGACAAAAACAAGAATTCCTAATAAGATCCTTTATTAGATTTTTTGAGTAATCAGCTCTCCTCTCCCCCACAAAGTAAACTCACTCCAGTCAGATTCCTTCAAAAGTATCATGCTACCATGGCGTCAGCTCAAACTTCAGGTCCAGGATCTCCTTCCTTAGCTAAATCAAGTGCAGTTCATATCTCACAATTGTGTAAGTCAAGAATTTGGACAGAGCTTAGCCAAGGTGGTTTTTCATCTCCATTTGATTCGGATCGAAACTAATCGCTGGAATTCAACATGCAGATGAGCTAGTCTAGAGGATCCAAAATAGCTTCAATCATTTTCTGAAGCATTACTAGTGGAAAGCCTGGGCTCATTTGGAACTTTTATACATGTTAAAACAAAATTCTAACTGTGAGGCCATTAGACTAGAGTGGCAATGGCACATTAAATTCCTACATGACGCCGGGCGCGGTGGCTCACCCCTGTAATCCCAGCACCTTGGGAGGCCGAGGCGGGCACATCACGAGGTCAGGAGATCGAGACCACCCTGGCTAACACGGTGACACCCCGTCTGTACTAAAAAATACGAAAAAATTAGCCGGGCGTGGCGGCGGGCGCCTGTAGTCCAAGCTACTTGGGAGGCTGAGGCAGGAGAATGGCGTGAACCTGGGAGGCAGAGCTTGCAGTGAGCTGAGATCGCGCCACTGCACTCCAGCCTGGGCGACAGAGAGAGACTCCGTCTCAAAAAAAAAAAAAAAATTCCTACATGAACAAGACAAAGCCCAATGTAAAACGGAATTGAAACTAGAAACTGCACCAATCAGAGACCAACGAACCTCTAACTAGACACTTTCCACTCTAACCAATAAAAATTGTTTTCTGTCTTGCTTCTGAAAATACTGTATCAATGTTTCCTCTCTTGCCTGTCTCAGCAGAGTGTTAGCCCCTTTTGGTCAGATGCTGATCCAATCACTTAATAAATCACTGAATGCTCAACAAAACTTTTAAAAATGTAAATGGGCTTGTTTTTCTTCTATCAGATGGCATATCTGCTTATGACCTTTCCAGTATGCTGGTCTTGAGGTACCCAGAATTGTTGTATATCAGCCCTCAACTTCCAAAGATATATTCCAAAAGATAAGATATGGTGCTGGGAACTAGTACAGCATGACTTCTGCTATTTCTCTTGGTCAAAATAAAGCCCAGTCAGGTTTGAAATGAGTGCCAAACAGTTTTATGGACATTTTTAGTAGGCCACAACATTCATATAATAAGATCTGGTATTAATAGGAAGGTATTCAAAGGAATCTTCAGTCTTTCAATAAATAGGAAAATGATGGCTGCTAAGAAGCCTCTGATTAACCACGTTTGATGTAGATGGTAAGATTTCCTTTGGATCTATACAAATCTCGGTTGGTATCCTGGCTTTGCCATTTGCTAGTACTTTGACTTGATTATCTTACATTTTACTCTCGATTTTTTTGTCTGCAAAATTATGGCAGCAAAACTTATTTTACATAATATTTGCATTAGTCATAATGATCTGTGATAAGGCATAACGTAGTACTTGGAGCATAGTTAACATTTAATGGCTTGTCACAGGTATTATAATTGAATTTTTGGTATATTGTTAGTAAAATTACAGGCAATTCAATCCAGGAGTGCAGTTAGAAGAGAACAAAACACTAATTTATGGTGAAAATTATGCTGATTATGTAATTCAGTGTAAAATATTATATTATTAATACATTTAAGAACTAATAACTTATGAAATTTTAAAGCTGCTAAAAACTAAGTGAATTTTAGAAGCTATTCTTTGGTGATGAAATAATTCTTTCAAATTAATTTGTAAAGCTGGAACTATTTTGAAGCTATTTTTTATGAGGCGGATATTGAAGAAGATAAGTTCATTAAGCCTTCACTTACATCCAAGATAAAAAAATTTTTAGGTATCTTCCTGGATGCAAATAAAGCATCCTCTAAATTATACAGATTAAAAAAAAACAGATCACTATAATATTTTTGGGCACTGAAACTCTAGTGTCAAACTTTTTCAGAAGTTTTAAGGCTACTTTCTAAACTTAATTTACATAAAAACATTTTAAAGTCCTACTTAACCCTAATGTAATGTTACTTCATTCCCCCAATAGCAAACGCGGTGCAGCTCATGGTAATTGGCATGAAAAGCCTCTTACTCTGATTATACTCCTTAAGTGTTTTCAAAGAAATCAACTTTATTGGAAAACAATATTCTAAGAAATGGCTTAAATGTTCCTTTTGCTAATGCTACTTGAATGCTATTGGTCCTAAAGGAAAAACTTAAAGAGTTATAAAAAGTTAATTAGATATGGCACATGCAAATGATTATGATTACTTAATTAGCAGTATCCCTTAAATAGGCACAATATGTAATCTCATACGTAGCTTAATGGCTTTGTTATTAATCAATTCTTAATGTAAATAGTTTGAAGCTCTTGTTGGTTTGTAATGTGCATTATAAATAGTCCCTGTGGGAATCACAACTTTATTTCATTAAAACTCTTGCCTGCTGCTAATTGCTGCTAGGAAAATATGAACAAATTAATTGTGTTTTAGAAGCCAATGAAGAAATTTATAGGCTTCTGCGTTGATTTCTGGAGACTGCTATGTTGTAGATCATTCTTCCTCACTGTGATAGAAAATATACAGTAGCAGGCAACACTGACCTGTTTTAAGTCAGTAACACTTAGTAAATCTTACCATTACAGATACTAAAAAAAAAAAATTAGTAAGAGATTAGTTGAAAATGCTGTTTATCATGCCAGCTGGGACACAATGTAAATTTATGTTATGGGTAATTAATTTGTAAATTTTAATGACTTTTCTTATGTGACACAAACATATCTTTAGCAAAGATGATTGATGAACACTAACTTGGTTAATATTTTTAAGGAGATACATATATATAATTTTTTTTAAAAAAATACACATATAAATATAGTCATGCTTGTTGACAACTCCTCAATAATCTTTAATTGTTACAAATGGCCTGTCCAAAATGTACCACATAAGATGGATTTAAAACCCCAAATACTAAAATGCTGGACTGAAAGGGAAGTATTTGCTATGAATAAAGAACACTGGCTTCCAAATGTAGATTGATACCAATGAGAAAATACCCATTTATATTTTTAGTTGATTATTGGAGTCTTAGCATGTGGTTTCCACAATATTTTAGAATAATAAGATCATTTGTAAACAGAGGAAACGATCAGTAACAATATAGGCAGAGAAGTCTTCATACTATTAATAAAATAGTGTTTATTTAACATATTTTATTGTCTTGGATTGTATTTGTACCCAATATTTGTTGATCTTGTTTTTATTTTTCAATTACTTAATAATGGAATAAAATTATGATTTTTCACAACTATGTGTTATACTGACTCTTATGATATTGTTGTTAAATTGGCTGCACACATTACCAACAATCTGTGTTAAAAATACTCCTGCAGTCTATGAAAAACCAAAATACATATATAAATTAGATTCATGAATGCAACATCTTAGTTAAATGGAGGAGGTGAGAAAATCTTTGTTAAATGTCAAATATATAGTGTAAATCCTTTAGTAAAATAAGATGTGAGATGCAGTACAAGTAATTGTGTCTACTTGTACAAGTAAATAAATTCAAATAGAAAAATTTTGTCATAGTGACAATTAAAAACTTAAATTTATATATATATATATAATTCTAAAAAGTGGTTAAACAAAGACGTAACTCAAAAATGAAAAGTGTAAAACAGCTACACTGTGAACAGTTTATCTGTATTTATCATGTCCCCAGTCTTTTCATCTGAACACGATAGGGCTATATGCACACTATAGTGTATCATTGACATAGGAGTCTTTCGGTGCCGCTTTGCCAGCCAGAAATCTCCATGGCTGGCAGTGACTCTGTCTGAGCTTCACTTGGGCCTGCTGGGCTCGCTTCTCCCACTGGGCCCAGCAGGCTGCTCTGGGCTCATGCTACTCACCGGGATCCTGCACCCGCCAAGGCTCTGTGCTCATCCCATGGCTGGTACGGGATATGCCGAGATAAGCTTCCACCTCCGGCGTCAGTGTCTGGACTATAGGGAGCCTGCAATGCCTGAAAACTTGGAGATGGCAGAAACTGCGGAGCCCCAAGGAGTGTTACAGTTTTCGTTCAGGGAGTCTGGAGGTCTGAGCCCCTGTAAAATGTTACAGGTCTCGTTCGTTCTCTCGCCTGCAACTTGGTGAAAAGGGCATGCCACAGCTCAGGTCTTGCCGCCTTCTCCGTGAATAGGGGTGTGTGGTGCCCAGTGATCTTTTCTCCCATAGCTCTGCGAGGAGGAACACAGGTTACAGTTCTTTTCATATCCGCAGTTCCAGGTGCCAGGTTCTTGTCCTGCGACCAAGAGGATTTTTTTTTTTTTTTTTTTTTTGAGACGGAGTCCCACTCTGTCGCCCAGGCTGGAGTGCGGTGGTGCTATCTCGGCTCACTGCAACCTCCGCCTTCCAGGTTCAAGTCATTCTCCTTCCTCAACCTCCCGAATAGCTGGGATTACAGGCTGCCACCATCACGACCTGCTAGTTTTTGTTTGTTTGTTTTTTTTATTATTATTATTTTTAGTAGAGGCGGGGTTTCACCATGTTGGTCAGGCTGGTCTCGAACTCCTGACCTGAAGTGATCCACCCACCTCGGCCTCCCAAAATACTGAGATTACAGTCGTGAGCCACCGCGCCCGGCGGAGAAGAATTCTACTGAGTAACAGAAAAGCTCTGGACAAGAAGAGGGGACCCAAAGTGGGCAGCCCTCCGTGGGAGAGGAGGCCGGAAAGCAGGTAGCAGCCATCTGTGAGGCTGAGTCCAGGGTTTATACGTGCTCAGAATGGAGGCGTGCATGCTGATTGGTCCTTGGGCAGGTCTGGAAAAAGCACCATTTGATTGGCTAAAAGGCATCCAGGAAGTAAAGAAGCTCTTACTCCGGTGACGGGCTCCACCCAAAACTGGTAGGTCAGTTTTCAGGTTTCAGACTGTCTGTGGCTTGAAGTTTGGGTTTTACCCGGCACTGTCCCGTTCTACCAAGGAATTTATCTGTCCCCTCTTGCTATTGAGAGGTGACAGCGTGCTGGCAGTCCTCAGAGCCCTCGCTCGCTCTCGGCGCCTCCTCTGCCTGGGCTCCCACTTTAGCGGCACTTGAGGAGCCCTTCAGCCCACCGCTGCACTGTGGGAGCCCCTTTATGGGCTGGCCAAGGCCGGAGCCGGCTCCCTCAGCTTGCGGGGAGGTGTGGAGGGAGAGGCGCCAGCGGGAACCGGGGCTGCATGCGGCGCTTGCGAGCCAGCTGTAGTTCCGGGTTGGGCGTGGGCTTGGCGGGTCCTGCACTCGGAGCAGCCGGCCGGCCCTGCCAGCCCCAGGCAATGAGGGGCTTAGCACCCGGGCCAGCGGCTGCGGAGGGTGTACTGGGTGCCCCAGCAGTGCCGGCCCACCGGCGCTGCGCTCAATTTCTCGCCGGGCCTTAGCTGCCTTCCCGCGGGGCACGGCTTGGGATCTGCAGCCCGCCATGCCTGAGCCTCCCACCCCGTCCGTGGGCTCCTGTGCGGCCCGAGCCTCCCCGACGAGCGCCGCCCCCTGCTCCACGGCGCCCAGTCCCATCGACCATCCAAAGGGCTGAGGAGTGCCGGCACATGGCGCGGGACTGGCAGGTAGCTCCACCTGCAGCCCGGGCGCAGAACCCACTGGGTGAAGCCAGCTGGGCTCCTGAGTCTGGTGAGGATGTGGAGAACCTTTATGTCTAGCTCAGGGATTGTAAATACACCAATCGGCATTCTGTATCTAGCTCAAGGTTTGTAAACATAGCAGTCACTACCCTGTGTCTAGCTCTGGGTTTGTGAATGCACCAGTCGACACTCTGTATCTAGCTACTCTGGTGGGGCCTTGGAGAAACTTTATGTCTAGCTCAAGGATTGTAAATACACCAATTGGCACTCTGTATCTAGCTCAAGGTTTGTAAACACACCAATCAGCACCCTGTGTCTAGCTCAGGGTTTGTGAATGCACCAATCGACACTGTATCTAGCTACTCTGGTGGGGCCTTGGAGAACCTTTGTGTCCACACTCTCTATCTAGCTAATCTGGTGGGGACGTGGAGAACCTTTGTGTCTAGCTCAGGGATTGTAAACGCACCAGTCAGCGCCCTGTCAAAACAGACCACTGGGCTCTACCAATCAGCAGGATGTGGGTGGGGCCAGATAAGAGAATAAAAGCAGGCTGCCGAGCTAGCAGTGGCAACCCGCTAGGGTCCCCTTCCACACTGTGGAAGCTTTGTTCTTTCGTTCTTTGCAATAAATCCTGCTGCTGCTCACTCTTTGGGTCCACACTGTCTTTATGAGCTGTAACACTCACCCCGAAGGTCTGCAGCTTCACTGCTGAAGCTAGCGAGACCACGAACCCACCGGCAGGAACGAACAACTCCAGACGCGCCGCCCTAAGAGCTGTAACACTCACCGCCAAGGTCTGCAGCTTCACTCCTGAGCCAGCGAGACCATGAACCCACCAGAAGGAAGAAACTCCGAGCACATCTTAACATCATAAGGAACAAACTCCAGAGGCGCCACCTTAGGAGCTGTAACACTCACAGGGAGGGTCTGCGGCTTCATTCTTGAAGTCAGTGAGACCAAGAACCCACCAATTCCGGACACACTATCACCTTTCTTTTATTCATGTCTTGTACCTTTTAGAAATCTTTTCAGTTTAGCATGGGGGTTCCTGATTTTGTTTGAATGTTTTGTGGGTGTTCCAAAATTTATATAGCTAATGCTTTATTGATGAGTTTTAATTTCCTATATTGTATTCTGATTTATTTTATTTATTTGGTTTTTTTTTTTTTGAGACAGAGTCTCACTCTGTTGCTCAGGCTGGAGTGCAGTGGCACAATCTCAGCTCACTGCAACCGCCACCTCCTGGGTTTAAGTGATTCTCATGCCTAGGCCTCCCAGGTAGGTGGGACTAGAGGTGCACACCACCACACCAGGCTAATTTTTCTGTTTTTAGTAGAGACAGGGTTTTACCATGTTGGCCAGGCTGGTCTCGAACTCCTGGCCTCAAGTGAGCCGCCTGCTTCAGCCTCCCAAAGTGCTGGGATTACAGGTGTGAGGCACTGCGCCTGGCTGTATTGTGATTAATTTTAAGAATAATCATGTTGTACATATTATTTTGCCTGTATGTAGGTATATCTCTAAGAAAAAGTACTCAGCATACATTTTTCTAATTATGAGTGAAGATGAACGATTTTAAAATGTGTAAATATCATCCTAATTTACCCCCACACGTGTGTGTGTGTGAATTATCCATTCGCTGTCCTTGACTCACATTTTCTCCTTGTTAGATTTTCTCTTTACAATTTTTAGTGAGATTTTATACATTAACAAATATTAGTCATTTTCGATGTTACATTTTTCTCATTTTTAAGTATATTTTGTTTATGTTTGTTTTTTCTATTCTGAGGTTTTCAGGTTTTAAAAATAAACTACATCATGGTGTAATTTAGTTACAGTAAAAATGAAGTAACTAAGTGTACAGTTAAATGAATTTTTATAAAATGTATAATTGCCACAATAATCAAGATATAGAATATTTTATTTAATACAGAAAGTTCCTTCTGCCCTTTCCAGAAAATATTTCTGCCTCTTATTCGGGGCAACATGGATCTGTTTTCACTCACTATATATTAGTTTTACCTGTTCTAGAATATCCTATAAATGGAATAATATTGTATATACATTTTTATGTATGGCTCCTTTTGATCAACAATGCTTTTAAGATTCATTTGCCTTGTATATATTAGGAGACTTTTGTTTTTATTTTTATTTTTGTTTTCACTTTTTACTACCAAGTAGTGTTTCGTTCTGTGTATGCCAAGTGTGTTTATCCATTCACATGCTGAGTGTTCCCCAGATTATAAGTAATATGAATAAAGCTCTTTACATGAACATTTATGTAAAGTTGTAATGTGGGCATTTGTTTTCATTTCTTCCAGGTAAGTATCTAAGGGTATTATTCATGTGTCATATAGTAAGTATATTTTAACTTTCTAGGAAAATATCAACAGTTTCTAAAATAGTTGAACCATATTACACATTGATATGTCAGACTCTTTGGGAGGTTAATTTTAGACATTTAAGTAGGTATGTAGTGATATCTTACTTGTTTTTAATTTGCATTTACACAGTGACTTTAATGTTGCTCATCTTTTATGTACTTATTGGTTATTCATATATCTTCTTATGTAACATTTTCATTCAAGTTTTTTGTCCATTTTTAAATTAATTACTTCTTATCGAGATGTAGTAGCTCTTTATTTTTCCTGTATGCAAGTCCTATTTCACGTGTGTGTATTGCCAATAAATTGGCTTGATTTTTTATTTTCCTGTCAATATTGTTTTAAAAGTAGAGATTTCCATTTTGATAAAGTCTACTTTATTGTTTTCTTTTATGTTTTTTGCCTTTTATGTCATGTTTAACCTCTCTTTGTTGACTTCTATAGGAAAGGGAAGACTCTTTCTGAGGGTTTGATAACTGAGGCTGAAATAAACAGTCATCAGGCAAATTAACAGGAGAAAAAGTATAAAAATATATTATGTGCATGAAGGAATCTCAGGAAAGAAAGGCAAATACCCCCAAAACCCAGTAAGATCTTGAAACCTGTACACCCACTTCATAGGAAAGGGATAGTAGAAGCAGGCAACTTAGAGGAGAGAAAAAGATTTTTTGGAAAGATGAATGAGCCCTCAGAAGATCAAGTAATGATCTATGACAGTCTTTCTGGTCCTGCTGCTGACCTCCAGACTCTGCTTCTGTGATAGGAGTTAATCTTCCCTGGTTGATGAGACTCCCAGGGAGGGGACTTATGACAATTGTGGTCCTTTTCGAGAATCTATCTTTAGGTAAATAAGGAAAATTCAGAGAAGCCTCCCTCCCTTTTCCCAAATTTGCTGTTCTCGGAGTGCTTTCAGTTTGAATTAATCAGCATACCAAAGGGGCACAGTTTGGTGTAGCATTTCTTGCACTCCTTCACCTCAAAGTCATGAACAAATTTCTCCTATATTTATTTCTCTCTATTGTTGTTTTGTAGGTATATATTTTTAATTTATAGAAATGTATTATTTATTTATTCTATTACTATTTTCATGAGCTTCTCTAATTTTAGTACTTATTCATGTTATTATGCACATGTCTGTCTCATTGCTGTGATTGTTTACTACTTTAGGAAGTGCCTCCACCAATAAGAAGTATTTACCAATGAGAGAGTGTCTGTGTACTCATAGTAGACTATAATTTTTTTTTTCAGATCTACAAACATCTATCTCTAGTGGACTAGATGGAGCCCCACATATACTGTTACAGTGTTATTCTCACAGCCCTTCTAAAAGAAGTAAAAAGCCTTAGACACCTATCCCTTTCTACCTATAACACTCAGAGCCAGGCCAATACTATCTGTTTTAAAAACTAGCATCAATGATCTTATGATCTCCTTCATTCCTAATTCTATCACTCACCAGAAGAATCCACACATTCCTAGGGTACTGTCTCATATCTTGCCTTTCAATTTCCACTTGTCTCCTTCCATCCTTTCTTCTGTCCCCATCTTACCTACTCCTCATTTATGGAAATTTCCCTTCCCCCGTTGAAAAACAATTATTTTAAGAAAAAAACAATTGGACAACAGCAGAAAGCCCCATATCCTCATCCCCTTCTCTAAGCATTTACTCTCTTGAACCAGCCAAAACTTTAATATCTTCTGAGATACTAATTTTCTTGTCCTTTTTAAAGAGTGGGTAATTTTTTATCCTGTAATCATGAACCTAGATGCAAGCAAGGGGTCTTTCTTGCTTCACAGTTCTGATACCAGAAAGGGTGATCCAGACCCCAAGAGAGGACTCTTGGCTCTTGCACAAGAAGGAATTCAGGGCGAGTCCATAGAGTAAAGTGAAAGTAAGTTTATTAAGAAAGGAAAGAAATAAAGAATGGCTACTCCATAGGCAGAGCAGACCCAAGGGCTGCTTGTTGGCTATTTTTATGGTTATTTCTGGATTATATGCTAAACAAGGGGTGGATTATTTGTGAGTTTTCCAGGAAACGGGTGGACAATTCAAGGAACTGAGGGTTCCTCCCCTTTTTTAGACCAAATAGGGTAACTTCCAGATGTTGTCATGGCATCTGTAAACTGTCATGGCTCTGGTCAGAGTGTCTTTTCACATGCTAATGTATTATAATTCATGTATAATGAGTAGCGAAGACCACGACAAGTCACTTCCGTCGCCCTCTTAGTTTTAGTGCGATTTGGCCACTTATTTACCACATGCTGTTTTATCAGCAAGGTCTTTGTGACCTATGTCTTGTGCTGATCTCCTACCTTATCCTGTGATTTAGAATGCCTATCCTTCTGGGAATGCAGCCCAGTATATCTCGGCCTTATTTTAATCACCACCTATTCAAGATGGAGTAGCTCTGGTTCAAACGTCTCTTACATTTCCACTTCCAAACTGTCCTCTCTTCCTCTTCCGCAAATACTCCAAGCACTGAAATTTTGCTCATACAACTATGTAACTACTGCCAATTCTTTTTAGTGATCTGTGCACATCCAGGTCATCTCTCTTTTCTATCCACAGTTTTATCTCCTGTCTTAGTATCATATTCTATAACATTACAACAATCTTCATTTCTGAGATTCCTGTATTCATATTGAGGGCCACACCAACATCTTGGCTCATGTTTCTTTGAACTTCTTTCCTCCAATATTCTCGTCCTATTCTTGTCCTTATTCTTGTCTTCATACCTATTTTAGCCAGTTACCCACTGAACATATCCCTAGATCCTGCTGTTATCAATATCTTTAACCCTTCCATGTACTCAATTTCAATGATCCCCTTACCAGTTCAGCACATTCTTTCTTATAGCTAACCCTGTCAGGTACAAGACTCCAGCAGTCTTTCAACCACAATGGACTTCCAATCCAATAATCTTAAAGCCTCATCATTGACTTAACTCCCTCCTTATTGAGAAAAGTTCCATAGTCCAACATTGTAACCACTCCCTAACACGTATCTTCAATTCTTTCTCACCTTTCTCACTTTCTTGTAACTTCAACCTGATTAAATTTTATTCTCGCCTTGCAAATTTTATTCATCCTCTGCCTGAGAGTCTTAGAATGCTCTTCCATTGGATATCTATAAGCATTGCTCTTTTGTTTCTATAAGACTTTGTAAAATTTTATTTCCATAAGATCTTCTTATTCCGCTGTTTAAATAAGGCAGTACTCCTTCCTTCTCGAGTTTTCTATTATCTCCGTCTCCTTGTTCTGCTGTATTTTCCTCCATAAAAGTTAATAACAAAATAAAAGTTATTACTTTCTAAAATGCTACATATCTTACATATTTATTTTCTTTATTAGTTATTTTTTGTTTTCTACACTCTCACACACAGGATAGAATATGAGTTCTAGGTCCCCTTGTGTGTGTGTGTGTGTGTGTATATATATATATATATATTTTTTTTTTCCACTGAGGTATTTTCAGTTTCTAGAACAATTCTTGGTTCATAGAAGTAACTTAATGAATATTTTAAAAATGTATTAAATGAATGAATGAACAAAAACAAATTGTCTCCAATAACTGTTGCTTGTGGCACAGGTAGCCATAACACGAACACAATTGTGCCTTTCTGTTTTCCAAGGTTGAAATAACTCCTAAATGAAAAAGTTTGTACTAAAATCCCAATAATATGTGTAAAATCTATATTTTTTCCCTACTATTTTGCCTTAGGAACGATTTTATTTCATTTGATGATTAACTGTGAAAATGTATTTTCTCCAGAATTTTCTGTATGTTGGACTTTTATCAAAATGTTATTACCACATACACATTTCTTATAAATAGAGTAGAGAGACTGAACAAGAAAACTTGTGACTCCAGATCTCCAATTTTCTATAAAAGGAATGGATAATGAGATGAAATAATACCATGTATTCTCAGATTACTTTAGAAAAGCGGAGATAATTTTGTGAAATAAAATTTATGTATGTTCTTTTCTAGGTAATATGATTTGCTATTATTGCCCTATTGAGATTTTAATAAGCTCTTGGAAGGTAAGAAAGTTTGTTTTTAAATTAAAAAGAGTGCTATTTGTCTATGTTCTACAGCAAGGTACTCTGCTGCAGCAATTCACTTTGTTACACAATGCTCACCACAATACAAACCACTATTACAGATATAATACCCAGATGATACAAGGCACAGTAAACCAGGAGGTTTAATGTTTTTGATCCCATGCATGTCAATTTCTGCTTCATATTTTCACCTATTATGTGGTGTATCTATGTGTAATTATATAGCTGGTAGTGTTTTGATTTAGGTTTAACATAATTTCATATTAATTTTGTAAATTTCTCTCCTGATTGCTAATTAAAACATGCCAGTGATTACCCTGAAAGATATTAAGTCAGCATGAGGTGATCAAATATTTCTTTGGAAACTCAAAATATACATTTGTGCTAACCTAGGTGACTCAGGTACCACCATATTTATTATTTTCTTATCAGTCCTAAAAACCTTTATAGAATGTGAAAAAAATCATATACAGTTTCTAAAACTTTTGCAGATGTTCATCTTTCTGGCAGCAGTTTCTTCCTGCACAAATTGAAAATGCTATTTAATTTTAAAAGGCAATATAAACAGACTCCAAAAAAAAAGTTCTCTTAATCATATAGAAGGGAAAGCTGGTAGTGTTTTTATCAAGTCTCATTTTACTCCTTGGTTACTAAATGTAGCTAAGATGCCAAATTGATTTCTGTACTGTAAAAGCAAAATATTAACACACTTTTTCCCCATAAGGATGGATTAGTTCTAGGTATTAAAATTTCAAGACATAAAGTTCAGGATACTTAAGTATCATTTGAGATAAATAGACATCTTTGGAAAATAGACAAATCAAATTTATAATTTTCTCTGAGTTTCAAGAAAAATTTAATTTTGGTAATCTCAGACTAAATAAATTAATATTGCTACAAGAATTGAAGAATTGGGTCAAATTTAACTTACAGTTCTGTTGATCATTGACTAATAATTCTTAAAGTATCCTTAACCATGTGGAAGGCTAAATAATAACGCTCAAAGGTCTCCAGGTCCTAGTCTCTGGAACCTGTGAATGTTACCTTAAATGGCAAAGAGAGACTTAACCAGATATGATTAAGCTAAGGATCTTGAGATGGGTCGATTTTTCTGTATCATTCAGGTAGACATTGAATGCAATCACAGATGTCCTTATAAGACAAAGGCAAAGACAGATTTGAAACAGATAAGAAGGTCACATGGCTGAAGTAGACAGAAGCAGATGAGGCAGAGGGGAGCAGAGTCAGAGAGAGGTGAGACTCTGCTGGCTAGGTGCGAGAAGTCATGAGCCAAGGAATGCAAGTGATGCAACTTCAGAATCTGAAAATGAGAAGGAAGCATACTTCCCGAGAGCCTCTGGAGAGAGTGTGGTCCTGCTGACATTTTGATTTTAGCTCAATGCAACTGATTTCAGGTTTCTTATCTCTAGAGTATAAGAGAACAAATGTGTGTAGTTTTAAGCCACCACATTTGTGGTGATTTGTTACAGAACCCCTTAGGTAACTAATGCAAAAAAAAGTGCCTGAAACACAAGAGAAAGATATAAAAGGCATTCAAATAGGAAGAGAGGAAGTCAAATTGTCTCTATTTGCAGATGACATGATTGTATATTTAGAAAACCCCATCTTCTCAGCCCAAAAAATTCTTAAGCTGATAGGCGACTTCAGCAAAGTCTCAGGACACAAAATCAATGTGCAAAAATCACGAGCATTCACATACACCAATAATAGATAAACAGAGAGCCAAATCATAAGTGAACTCCCATTCATAATTTCACAAAGAGAATAAAATACCTAGGAATACAACTTACAAGGGATGTGAAGGACCTCTTCAAGAAGAACTACAAACCACTGCTCAAGGAAATAAGAGAGGACACAAATAAATGGAAAAACATTCCATGCTCATGGATAGGAAGAATCAATATCATAAAAATGGCCATACTGCCCAAAGTAATTTATAGATTCAATGCTATGCTCATCAAGCTACCATTGAGTTTCTTCACAGAATTAGACAAAACTACTTTAAATTTCATATGGAACCAAAAAGGAGCCCACATAGCCAAGAGAATCCTAAACAAAAAGGACAAAGCTGGAGGCATCACGCTACCTGACTTCAAACTATACTACAAGGCTACAGTAACCAAAACCACATGGTACTAGTATCAAAATGGATATACAGGCCAATGGAACAGAACGGAGGCCTCATAAATAATACCACACATCTACAACCATCTGATCTTTGAAAAACCTGACAAAAGCAAGCAATGAGGAAAGGACTCCCTATTTAATAAATGGTGTTGGGAAAAGTGGCTAGCCATATACAGAAAACTGAAACTGGACCCCTTCCTTACACCTTATACAAAAATTAACTCAAGATGTATTAAAAACTTAAGTGTAAGACCTAAAACCATAAAATCCCTAGAAGAAAACCTAGGCAATACCATTCAGGACATAGGTATTGGCAAAGACTTCATGACTAAAACACCAAAAGCAATGGCAACAAAAGCCAAACTTGACAAATGGGATCTAATTAAACTAAAGAGCTTCTGCACGGCAAAAGAAACTATCATCAGAGTGAACAGGCAACCTACAGAATGGGAGAAAAATTTTGCCGTCTATCCATTTGACAAAGGGCTAATATCCAGAATCTACAAATAACTTAAACAAATTTACAAGAGAAAAACAAACCACCCCATCAAGAAGTGGGCGAAGGATGTGAACAGACACTTCTCAAAAGAAGACATTCATGCAGTCAACAAACATATGAAAAAATGCTCATCATCACTGGTCATTAGAGAAATGCAGATCAAAACCACAATGAGATACCATCTCATGCCAGTTAGAATGGTGATCATTAAAAAGTCAGGAAACAACAGATGCGGAGAAATAGAAATGCTTTTACGCTGTTGGTTGGAGTATAAATTAGTTCAACCATTGTGGAAGACAGCGTGGCAAGTCCTCAAGGATCTAAACCAGAAATACCATTTGACACAGCAATCCCATTACTGGGTATATACACAAAGGATTATAAATCATTCTACTATAAAGACACATGCACACATATTTTTTTTGCTGCACTGTTCACAATAGCAGTCTTGGAACCAGTCCAAATGTCCACCAATGATAAGCTGGATAGAGAAAATGTGGCACATATATATCGTGGAATACTAGGCAGCCATAAAAAAGGATGAGTTCATGTCCTTTGCAGGAACATGGATGAAGCTGGAAACCATTATTCTCAGTAAACTATCATAAGAACAGAAAACCAAACACTGCATGTTCTCACTCATAGGTGGGAACTGACAATGAGAACACATGGACACAGGAAGGGGAACATCACACACGGGTCTGTCAGGGGGTTGGGGGGGCTAGGGGAGGGATAGCATTAGGAGAAATGCCTAATGTAGATGACGGGATGATGGGTGCAGCAAACCACCATGGCATGTGTATACTTATGTAACAAACCTGCACATTCTGCACATGTATCCCAGAAATTAAATAGATATATTTTAAAAAGTGCCTAAAACAGTAGATTTCCGTGTGTAATCAACTGGAACAGGAAGACTAAGTCTGTAATCATAAAAAACAGGTGATATGAATACAGATCCATTTTGAGTCTAAATACATGACATAAATTTGAGGAAAAATGTTTTGTTGTTAGGATCTTATTAAATAAAATATAAATATAAAATTTAAACTTTAAAATTTAAAGTTTAATAATTGTACATGTTTAATAATTTAAAGTTTAATAATTTTGAACATATACAAAAGTTTGATAATTATATATGTTCCTGTAAGTTCCTTCTTTTGACAAGAAAAAACATTATATGCACTTTTTTTTTTTGTTTGTTTGTTTGTTTGTTTTGAGACGAAGTCTTGCTCTTGTTGCCCAGGCTGGAGTGCCATGGCGCGATCTCGGCTCACTGCAAGCTCCGCCTCCTGGGTTCACGCCATTCTCCTGCCTCAGCCTCCCGAGTAGCTGGGACCACAGGCGCCCGCCACCACGCCCGGCTCATTTTTCTGTATTTTTAGTAGACGGGTTTTCAGCATGTTAGCCAGGATGGTCTCAATCTCTTGACCTCGTGATCTGCCCGCCTCGGTCTCCCAAAGTGCTGAGATTACAGGCGTGAGCCACCGCGCCTGGCCAATATGCACATTTTAAATGCAATTCTATTTCAACTCTATGTTCTCTTTTCCTGTTAAGGAGACCTCAATTTTCTTTGGAGCCTATTTCCTAAATCAGATAAATATTATTATATAAGAGAGGATATGATTTTAGTGGTAACAGCAGTAAAATAAATATGTAATCATTACTTTCCTACACAAGCAGGACACTTTCCATCAAGAAATATATTTATTTTTAATGCCACTAGGAAAGACAGCAGCTAGACATTACTGAAGTTTCTCAGTGTGGGGCCCTACTGTCCTTTATTCATGGTGTCCATTCCATACCAACCTCTTGATGTTACATATTTTGGCTACCTGCCAATGGCTAGGCTTTCTGAAACTTGGAATTTTATTTTTCTATCTGGTTAGACTTGTGAAGGCAACTACCATATTCCCTATGATACAAATAATACCAAATATATTTTTAAAAATTCTCTATGCAATTGACTTCTTATAATTTATATTTCTCCATTTTTTTCATGCCTGTGTTACATTTAGTTGCTGTCAAATGTAAATGATACTTAGTTTTTCTACTGCAATATGGAGAGTTTTGCAGAACGATTTTCACTTTTCAAAAGCCAAATTTTACTACAGAAGGCATTGTAATGACTTTAATTGTGGTTTATATACTTTAGAATTATTTCTAATGGTTGTGGGTATTTCAGAGTAAATAGCAGCAAGTATGTGTAGAATCCTAATGTTGGATAAAGAGCTATGACTCTTGTTTTAAATGCTTAGTAATAATCAATAAAAATTATATGCATATATATGTGTGTGGGGGGTGGTAAATTGCCCAGAATTAAAAATAATTTCTTTATCTACCTTATGTTTTCAAGACGATTTTAATAAATCTTTAATGTTACAAATTATCTTCACTTCCATTCAATATATTCATAATTTTATTGTGAAAGATTCCATTTATAAGTCTATTTCAGTATCTAAATGTAAAACTACAAGGCATTTACGACTATTTGTTCAACAGAAGAGAAAAATACCCCAGAGTACCTGTTCTCATGATGCTTGCACTCTATTCAGGCTAGAGAAACAAGAAAGAAAAAAATGCACTTACTAACAGAAGGATCTAGTAAGCTCCAGACTAAAAAATTTAAGGCACAATTTAATGGGAGCTCAAAGACTTAAATTCTCTCCAAAATTACATTATAATCTTTTGCTTGGGAACATAGATTTGAGGCTGTCAAAGTCAACCTCTTATGAAGTAAAATATAATCATGTGGCTCGGTTACATTCGCTAAAGAGTGAGCAGAAATTATGTATGCAATCTTCTAGCCCTTAAAAAAGTGAACAAAACTAAAGCCTACCATACTCTTGTTGTTTTCATCCTCTTTTTATCTTTTCACTAGCAAGGATGGAGAGGACCCCAGTAAGCTTAGAAACCACATATTGAAAATGGTGTCATGGTTCCACTCAGCCTAATACTCTGAGCAAAGATGTGGAGGAGTGTTAAACTGGCATGGTCATCATAGAGTGAACAAAATATAAATGTCTGTTGTGTTTGAGGCACTTACATATCAAGTATGTTTGATGTATCATTGCAGTTACCCAAGGTAGAGGGAGTGGTATTTTATACAGGGTAGTTGAAGAAGTCTCTCTAATAAAGAGAGGCTGAGAGAACTTAATGAAGGGAGAGACTCACTTATGTGTCTATAAAAAGCAGAGTGTTAACTGTCAGAGGAAGAAATTATTGCAAAGAAGTGGAGGCAGGAGTATTTTTGAGAAAGCACAAGGAGGCTAACATTACTGGAACAGTAGACACAGGTGGGAGAAAGTGAGGTCAGAAAAGTACCGTGTGGCCATATCATATTGAGCCTTGAAGGCTGTGATAAACTTTTAGGATTTTATTCTGCATAAGACAGAAAGGCAGAGATATAATACAATCTAATCCTATTTAGAAAATCATGAGTCCTATGTTGATAATTAAATGTAGGCAGGTGCATGAACAATTTAAAGACCATTATGGTATTCTAATATAAGCACTTAATGTTATAATTTTCTTTCTGAACTCCACTTTAGTTGCATCCCATAAACCTTGATATGTTTTTTTTTCATTTAGCATAATCACAAAAGCAGTATCCTTTGAGACTTTTTCTTAGGTGTAGGCACTACATAGGGATTTGTTGATTAATTGCTAAATGTCTAAGGGGATATGACAGATGCCTTTATGTCGCTGATTTTGGTTTAATCTATAGTTATCTGAGGATGCCCTTTGTATGATATCTATTCCTTTAAATTGTTTAAGATTTGTTTTGTGGCCCAGAATATGGTCAATTTTAGTGCATATTTCATGTATACTTGATAAGAAATCTTATTCTGTTGTTAAGTGGAGTGATGTACGAATTAGAGTCAAGTTTATAGATAGGTTTTTCAGGTCTGGTAGTTAGATAGGTAGACAGACTTTTCATATCTTACCAATTTTCTGTCTATTCATTTGATCAATTACTGAAAGATGAAGGTTGAAGTCTCAACTTGATTATGGAGATTTCCTTTTTCCTTTGTATTCTATTAGATTTGCTTCATATATTTTTGAAGCTCAGCATGTAAGTACATATGTTTTTAGGATTTTTAAGTTATTCTTGGAAAACTACTTTTTTTATAATGTAATGTCCCTCTATATTATTAATAAAATTCCATATTCTGAAGTCTACATCATCTTATATTAATAGGGGCACTCTAGCTTTCTTTAAATTAGTATGTGCATGGCACATTCATGAGAGGTTTGAGAAATTTGGGGCTTGATCAAGGAAAAGATATGACCATGACATGGCAGTTTATTTCATCACTCTTTGACAGGTTTGTATTTTATGTGGGATGGGAGGGGGGATCTCTTATGACAGAACATAAGTCTATTCAGAGGCTTAAGTGGGGTTGCTACAGAAAGGGAGGAGGGCTGGGAATTTTCCTAGGGGGAAGGGGTATCAAAGATGGGACTTATGTATCCAGATGATGTGACTCAGCCACATCCAGAGGGCAGCAGTGGTTTGGGGGTCTTTATGGCATATGGCTTATCTATTGCTGGCAGATGTGGCATGACGTTTTACAAAGTATTCAAAATAAGCAGGCTCTAACTAGCTAAAAATTAGCTTGTTTGGGCTGTTTTAAAAATAACTGGATGTGTAAATATTTGTGTTTGGCACTGGCAGGCTCTTGAGCTAATGGGTTGCAGCCTGCAGTGAAGAAATAAACAACCTAGTGGCCAATGTTCAGAGGCCATTATTTTGCCACATTTATATAACAATCCATCCATGGTTCTATGTTGCTTTATAATCTAAACTGTATTTTGTTTTGTAGGGCTTAGATGGAGCCAGTGACAAAGCATTTTCATAACCCAGAATTCCATATAAGATGGGGCACAAACTAGGATTTCAAAAGTATTCACAGCCAGTCTATTCACCTAATGGAGGTAGAATAGATTAGAAACAGAAATGACTTTTTGATTTGTTCCATCTCTTTAGTCAGCAGACTGATATGATAGTTCTGGTGCATGTCATTAGCTACCTATAAAACTTGGTGATTGTTGTTGTACTCACATGCAGCAAGATGTGTTAACAAGTACCCAGATCTTTTCTCATTTTGTTCTTGGGCTAGATCCTTAAGGACAGACTGGGTCTCAGGGTGAGAGAGAAGATGCATGTTTTCTCCTCCAAGGGAGAGTTGGTTTCTCCTTCTTAATCATTTTGTCTGTTTTGTTCTTATTGCCTTGTGGTGGACGCCAGGCAAAAAGAGGGTAAATTTTCCCAGTCCCAATTGTGGTGACACCATGTTGCTCTTTTCTCTAGAGGGCAACAGTCCTCTTCTCCAGGGTCCTCCCCTCCAGTTCATCTTCTCTAGGAGTTTGGGTTCTTTTCTTCTCTCTGATTGGCATCCTGGTGAAAAGCTTCTGTGAGCAGGGCCCAGCACACGTCTCTTGGTTTGTAGCATTCCTTCAGTAGGATAGCCACTTCCTTTGAAGTATTGAGAAAAGGAGGAATATAAACTTCCTTAATTTCATCTTTTAAATAATGCATTTCTCAGCTCAGTCCAAGGCTTTGGGTCTCAATATACTCCCCAGAAAGCAACTAGAATGACACCATCTCCAGTAGTATATCCAAGTAAGACAGCAGCATCTGCATGCTATCTGCTTACAAATGTGTGCCACTCCAGCTGCACTTAAGAAGCCAACCCTTGTCTGTCATCTATGTCTTGTAGGTTCATTTACCTGCCATTGTAGTCCCCAAGGAAAGGACTCCTCTCATTTCAGCCAAATTCAGCAAATTGCCAGCATAGCCAAAGGAGCACCTCCTGACGTACCTTGTTACTGTGTCTAAGATGTCCCACCCTTTGTCCAGAGGCGTGTATTCCTCCTTTTCTATTCAGGCTCATAAGTGCCTGTTGCCTGCCAATTTAGGAACCCGTGAAACAAAATACACAGTGGGCAGTTTGAATTACTACAAAAAGCAGAGGTAAGAACACAAGAAAATGAAATGTTGATGAAATTGGATAAATATATGAAATAACATTCCAGTAACAATAGTGATTAACATATAATAATAAGATTTCCTTGTAGGAAGTTTGTCAGGAAATTGTAGAAAGATTAATTTTTTTATAGTAGTTTAATCAAATTACCTTAAAAATTCCCTACAACAGTGACTCTAGCAATTTGCGAACAATTTATATCAAACTTTGAATTATGTCATTAGTTAATAATTAAAAAATAAGCAATTGTAAATAACACACACTGAAAAAGAATGTGATTATTATCTCCAATTTATTGATTTCCTTAAAATGTTGGCACTATAGTGCTTTCTTTGGCCTTTTCTTCTTATGTTTATACTACCTTATCATTTTATTTTATTTTATGTTTTTATAATTATTATACTTTAAGTTTTAGGGTACATGTGCACAATGTGCAGGTTAGTTACACATGTATACATGTGCCATGCTGGTGTGCTGCACCCATTAACTGGTCATTTAGCATTAGATATATATCCTAATGCTATCCCTCCCCCTCCCCCCACCCGACAACAGTCCCCAGAGTGTGATGTACCCCTTCCTGTGTCCATGTGTTCTCATTGTTCAATTCCCATCTATGAGTGAGAACACGTGGTGTTTGGTTTTTTGTCCTTGCGATAGTTTACTGTGAATGATGATTTCCAATTTCATCCATGTCCCTACAAAGGACATGAACTCATCCTTTTTTATGGCTGCATAGTATTCCACGGTGTATATGTGCCACATTTTCTTAATCCAGTCTCTCATTGTTGGACATTTGGGTTGGTTCCAAGTCTTTGCTATTGTGAATAGTGCCGCAAGAAACATACGTGTGCATGTGTCTTTATAGCAGCATGATTTAGAGTCCCTTGGGTATATACCCAGTAATGGGATGGCTGGGTCAAATGTTATTTCTAGTTCTAGATCCCTGAGGAATCACCACACTGACTTCCACAAGGGTTGAACTAGTTTACATTCCCACCAACAGTGTAAAAGTGTTTCTATTTCTCCACATCCTCTCCAGCACCTGCTGTTTCCTGACTTTTTAATGATTGCCATTCTAACTGGTGTGAGATGGTATCTCATTGTGGTTTTGATTTGCGTTTCTCTGGTGGCCAGTGATGATGAGCATTTTTTATGTGTCTTTTGGCTGCATAAATGTCTTCTTTTGAGAAGTGTCTGTTCATATCCTTTGCCCACTTTTTGATAGGGTTGTTTGTTTTTTTCTTGTAAATTTGTTTGTGTTCATTGTAGATTCTGGATATTAGCCCTTTGTCAGATGAGTAGGTTGCAAAAATTTTCTTCCATTTTGTAGGTTGCCTGTTCACTCTGATGGTAGTTTCTTTTGCTGTGGAGAAGCTCTTTAGTTTAATTAGATCCCATTTGTCAATTTTGGCTTTTGTTGCCATTGCTTTTGGTGTTTTAGACATGAAGTCCTTGCCCATGCCTATGTCCTGAATGGTAATGCCTAGGTTTTCTTCTAGGGTTTTTATGGTTTTAGGTCTAACGTTTAAGTCTTTAATCCATCTTGAATTAATTTTTGTATAAGGTGTAAGGAAGGGATCCAGTTTCAGCTTTCTACATATGGTTAGCCAGTTTTCCCAGCACCATTTATGAAATAGGGAATCCTTTTCCCATTGCTTGTTTTTGTCAGGTTTGTCAAAGATCAGATAGTTGTAGATATGCAGCGTTATTTCTGAGGGCTCTGTTCTGTTCCATTGATCTATATCTCTGTTTTGGTACCAGTAGCATGCTGTTTTGTTTACTGTAGCCTTGTAGTACAGTTTGAAGTCAGGTAGCATGATGCCTCCAGGTTTGTTCTTTTGGCTTAGGATTGACTTGGCAATGCGGGCTCTTTTTTGGTTCCATATGAACTTTAAAGTAGTTTTTTCCAATTCTGTGAAGAAAGTCATTGGTAGCTTGATGGGGATGGCATTGAATCTATAAATTACCTTGGGCAGTATGGCCATTTTCATGATATTGATTCTTCCTACCCATGAGCATGGACTGTTCTTCCATTTGTTTGTATCCTCTTTTATTTCATTGAGCAGTGGTTTGTAGTTCTCCTTGAAGAGGTCCTTGACGTCCCTTATAAGTTGGATTCCTAGGTATTTTATTCTCTTTGAAGCAATTGTGAATGGGAGTCCACTCATGATTTGGCTCTCTGTTTCATTTTATAATAAACAAACGTTTCTTTTACGATTGAAAAATTCAGAGAGATACAAAATTTGAAGTAATCACACCTTATTAACTTAAAAATATACCATATATAAAAAACTAATACACAAAAAATTAAAACTGATAAATTCAGTAAAGTTACAGGATACAAAATCAACAAACAAAAATAAGTACCAGTCCTATATACTAACAGCAATCTATATGAAAAAGAATCAAGAAAGAAATCCCAATTACAATAATTACAAAAATACTTAGAAATAAGTATGGCTAAAGAAGTAAAATATATTTATAAGAAAATACTAGAAAACACTGATGAAAATAATTTAAGGGGACACACACACAAAATGGAAAAATATCCTTTGTTCAAAGATTTAAAGAATTAATACTGTTAAAATGTTTATACTCCCCAAAGCTACCTCCAGATTCAATGCAATCCCTATCAAAATACCAATGACATTCTTCACAGAAATTTAAAATAAAATCTTAAAATTTGTAAAGAACCACATAAGATCTCACACAGCTAAAGTAATCCTGAGCAAAAAGAACAAAGCTGGAGGTATCACACCATCTGATTTGAAATTACACTACAAAGCTATAGTAGTTAAAATCACATGGTACTGGAATAAGAAAAAAAGAATAAACTAATGAAATAGAATAGAGAACCCAGAAATATATCTATGCACTTACAGTAAACTTATTTTTGACAAAGGTGCCAACAACATACCTTGGAGAAAGGACAGCCTCTTTAATAAATGGTGATAGGACAACTGGATACTCCTATGGAAAAGAATGAAACTAGATCCATATTTTTCACTGTATTAAAAATCAACTAAAATCAATTAAAGATTTTAATGTAAGACATAATCCTAGGCCGGGTGCGGTGGCTCACGCCTGTAATCCCAGCACTTTGGGAGGCCGAGGTAGGCGGATCACGAGGTCAGGCGATTAAGACCATCCTGGCTAACACGGTGAAACCCCGTCTCTACTAAAAATACAAAAAAAAAAAATTAGCTGGGCGTGGTGGTGGGCGCCTGTAGTCCCAGCTATTAGGGAGGCTGAGGCAGGAGAATGCGTGAACCCGGGAGGCAGAGCTTGCAGTGAGCCGAGATGGCGCCACTGCACTCCAGCCAGGGCGACAGACCGAGACTCCGTCCCCCCCACCCCCCAAAAAAAGGCATACTCCTAGAAAACTACTAGAAGTAAACATTGAGAAAACACTACAGGACATTGATCTTGGCAAAGATTTTTGGGGTAAGTTCTCAAAAGCACAAACGAAAAAAGCGAAAATAGACAAATAGGGTTTCATCAAGTTGAAAAGCTTCTGAACAAAAACGAAACAATTAGCAAAGTGAAGAGACAACCTAGAGGATAGGAGAAAATATTAGAAACTACCTATTTGAAAAGAGATTAATAAACAGAATATAAAAGGAACTCAGGCAACTCAATAGCAAAACAACCAAATAACCCAGTTAAAAAACAGGCAAGGGACATAAACAGACATTTCTCAAATGAATGCATACGAATAGCCAACAAGTAAATGGAAAAATGCTCAACATTATTTATCATCAGGGAAATGCAAATCTAAACCACAATGTGATATCATCTTATCTCAGTTAGAATGGCTATTGTCAAAAAGATTTTTTTTTAAATGATAAATGCTGGCAAGGATGTGAAGAAGAAATAGCAATGCTCTTATACTTTTGGTGGGAATGTAAGTAAAAGAGCTACTATGGAAAACAGTGTAGAGTTTTCTCAAAAGACTAAAAGTAGAACTACCATGTGATCCAGAAATCCCATTCCTGGGTATATATCCAAAAGAAAGGAAATCAATATATTATAGACAGTTGCTCTCCCATGTGTATTGCAGCACTATTCACAATAGTCAAAATATGGAATTGAACTAAGTGTCCATCAATAAATGAATGGATAAAGAACCCACAGTATATATACAAAATTTAATTTTATTCAGCTATAAAAAAAATAAAATTCTGTCCTTTGCAGCAACATTGATGGAACTGGAGGACATCATGTTAAGTGAAATGAGATAAGCTCAGAAAGACAAATATCTCATGCTGTCACTCATATGTGGGAGCTAAAAAAAGTAGATATCATGGAGGCAGAGAGTAGAATGGTGGCTACCAGAGTCTGTGAGAGGAAGGGAGGATAAAGAGAAGTTGGTTACTGGGTACAAAAATATACTTAGATGGCATAAATATGTTCTAGTATTCAACACTACAGTAGGAAAATTAAAGTTAGTAAAAATTTATTGTATATTTAAAAGCAGCTAGAAGAATTGTAATGTTCCCAACACAAAGAAAAGATAAATGTTTGAGGTGATGCATATCCTAATTACCCTTATTTCATCATTATACATTGTATACACATATCAAAATAGTACGTGTAACACCCAAATATGTACAACTATGATATATCCATTAAAAATAAAGTCAAATACAGACACACACACACACACACACACACACACACATATATATATCATATATTATGTATTATTTGAGTATTATCCCCAAAGAATGTACTTTTACTTAAAAGGGTAAGTAAAGTAAATTATATACAAGTTCTCTTGAATTTAATAAATCCTTTGCAAATGTGAGTCTTCAACCAAAGTTAGTAAAACTTTATACCATACTTGCTTTGTACCAGGAGCCATTATAAGTATTTAATATTTACAACAACCTTGTGATGTAGACACTATTTTTTCCCTGCTACACAGATGATTAAATGGAGTAAATGGAGGCTTAGAGAATTAGAATAACTTGCTCAGTCATGCAGTTACTGAACACTAGTTATGTCTTAGGAGCCAAATTTGAGAATGTATGGTTTTAATCCACTCTTCCAAACTATCTCCCTATAACAAACATTTCGATTGCAAACATTTCTATTATTATTTAGAAATTTATACAATAATTTCATATAAATGACATCTTTTAATTCTTACTACTACATTGCTTTATTCACTCTAAAATAATAATGTGATTTTGAATGTCTACTATTGCTACTTAATGTGCTGTTGCTCCAGAGTATTAAAATCTACGGCTAATAGCCATACAACCTTGCAGATATTTGAGGTATTTGCAATATTATAAACCATATTCAGAATATTCTGAAGGCAAATAGAATTTTCCCCACTTTATAAATAAGAAGCCTGAGTCTCAGAGTGCTTAGAACATTTTCTGAAATCATGCAGACAATATATTAAGTGGGATTGCTGAGATTTGAACTGAGTATTTGTGAAACTGGTTTCAGTCTTTGCACTGTATCTCAAAATTATCCAAGTTTTTATCCTTTTTAAAAGATACTCCATTAAAGATTTTCATTGTTCATCAGTGCTCTCAGAACTTGCTCAAGGAAAAACATAACTGTAATAATCAAATATAAATTCCAGGAATAATCATCTCCTTTATATCATCCTCTCTCTTCCCTCCACCATAAAGATGTGGTCCAGAATGTATTACATACATAGCAATTTAAAAATTATGCTATATTTCCTCACCTTTATTCCAATTTCACTTTAAGGTAATGCTGATGCATTCTGCAGGTGCAGATATCATATTACGTGTTTAGTAGTGAGAACCAATCTCTACCTAAAGGAAGTCCTTGAGAAGTTGTTGATAATGTGTTTTTTATTATGAACACTTTTGTGCTAAGTATTTGAATCTTGAACATTTTAGAATTTGCTTCCAACTTGGTGTTTTATTTATTTATTTGTAAAATTATATGCCACTCAGAGCATAAAAAGAATGATTAAATATCAGTTTGAGCCAGTTCTAGCCAGTGGTGCATTCTTCCATCACAGTGTGCAACCATGTGCAACTATGACTCTTGGGTAAGAGCTCCCAGAGAACATTTGATGATTGAATTTGTGCTTATCAGATTGAAGTTTGAAAAATTTAGTGCTAGTAGATTGATTTTTTTTCCAAAAAGCACATGTAGATATATTAGAGGCCAAGTTGGAACCAAACACATTAAAAAATAGCTTTAGAGGCAAAACTCACTATTTACAGGTCATAAAACATCTGGTTCTTTAAAATCTTAAGCAAATGCCTTGATATATATGAAATTTGTACAAGTGAAATATGTGCATTTATATATGTGCTAATTTTCTTCTGAAAATACTGTGCTGTTTCACTTTATTAAAATAAGAAGAAATAGAAAAAGAGAGAAAGAGAGAAAAAGAGAGAAAGAGAAAAAGAGAGAGAGGGAGAGAGGGAGCGACAAATGAAGGAAGGAAGGAAAAAAAAAGAGAGATCGAAAGAGAAGTCATAGCTAGATGTCTGAAAAATAAAGTCAGGGAAAATATTTATAATTTGGATTTTCACAGATAAAGAAGAACTGAATTCCTGATTACTTTCTTTCTTTTTTTTTGAGACGGAGTCTCGCTCTGTCGCCCAGGCTGGAGGGCAGTGGCGTGATCTCGGCTCACTGCAAGCTCCGCCTCCCAGGTTCACGCCATTCTCTTGCCTCAGCCTCCCTGGTAGCTGGGACTACAGGCACCCGCCACCCTGCCCGGCTAATTTTTTTTGTATTTTTAGTAGAGACGGGGTTTCACCGTGTTAGCCAGGATGGTCTTGATCTCCTGACCTCGTGATCCGCCTACCTCGGCCTCCCGAAGTGCTGGGATTACAGGCGTGAGCCACCACACCAGGCCTCCTGATAAATTTCTAGTGCAACATAATGAAGTTAAAAATATGAATTCGAAAGACAAACTACCCAATTATTAAGCCCTGCTCAACTACTTACTAGCTATATAATTTAGACAATATTCTCTTTACCATTCTATAAAATGAACCTAATAAATATTTCTACCTTATATTTTAATAAAGATTAATGAAAATATATGTAAAAGGCACTTTTACACTTCTTGGCATATAATTAACAGTATAGAATTATTTTCCTTGGTAACTGTCTTTTGTCATGTGGCTTGAAGCTACAAATTCTACCCTAAATTTTCATGGCTCAGAGTTATTTGAGAAAAAGAAAAATATATGCGATTCTTTAAAATAAACGAGTCAACAGTATAGGGTGCCACTGCTTTTATTCAACATTGTACAATAGATACTAGCCAGTAGAGTAAGACAAAAAAAAAATTAAAGGTGCATAAGGATTGCAAAGAAACAAACTGATTTGCAGGTGATACAGATTTAAAGTCAGTATTACATATTCAACTCCAAATATATGTATCAATATATGCAGTTATAAATTTAAATACATCTTAAAATATTATTTATAATAAATAATAAAATTTAAGGTGTGCAGGAATAAGCCTAACATATTTTCCAGACCTACTGCACATAATTAGAAAAATTTTTGAAAGACGTTTATGGAAACCTAAATATTCACGAATGTGAAGAGGAAATACTAAAAATATATCAATTCTATTCAAATATAGTACAAGATGAAAGCATTTCCAAACAAAAATCCAAAGTATTTTGTGAGACACTTTTCAAGTTTATTGTAATATTTATATATGTAGAAAAGACCTCAAAATAGCTAACACATTCTTGAAGGGGAGAGCTTTCATAGGGTACTTTACTAAAAATCAACTTACTTAAACATGTTACTAACTGTTAAAGATGATCAAAAAATGTTTTGCTTTTGATATGGGAAGAACAGGAATGTAAATTCACTTTATTGCCCTGGAGATATATATGTTCAGCTCTCACAGGATTCTTCATCACTTTGGTACATTCAAGTAATGAAAACATGTTAATTGGACTTGGTAAACAGAAATTAGTAGACAGATTAGATGCCTATATATGGACCAAAGTGTGGATTGTTTGAAGTAAAACAGTCTGGGGCATGTGGTAAGAACAAAGTCGCCATGTGTTGCACTCTCTATCATAAGAAAGCTTTTGGTGAGCCTTAGATTTTGGAGATAGGTTACGCCAAACTAAGGGATACTCTTTCAACCTACTTATCATGTAACTAAAAAGTGGGACCCAGAGTAAAAGAGGCCTCTGTAGAAAGTTTAGGTTTCAGTACAAGATGTCTTCTCTCTGTGCCATACCTTCCAGGAAACTGATGGTGTCAGAGATATCACAATTGTAAAAGATGCTGTGTACATATGTCTCTGGTAATCCCAATAGCAGAGTTCCAGGAAGGTTATAGAGAAAGGCAATGCCATCTGTGACAGACCCCTGGTGTGCTAGTGGGTATTAGTAGACTGAGTTCCTAAACGTGGGACCTGCATTTACCATGTTGAGTAGGGTATTACTTTATCTACTGCAAAAAGCCACAAGAACAAAGAAGGAATTCGTTGTTCAGTGGAAATGGCATGATGAGAATTGGACTTGAGTAGTTCAAGACGCTGTGTGTAAAATTACATGATTAGGTGGCCTGAACTTTTGTGACGTTTATTCATGCTGTATTAACATCTCTCCAACTCATACCTATGATTTATTGGAACTTTTCTCCACCTGGCCAGCTTCCTAGATGGCCATATTCTATGGCTAGCTAAAAACAGATGTCTGCTGAACTTTAGTTAGGAGTGGTCCTAAAGGACAGTGTGAAAAGAAACTGCTGCCAGCACAACTGTGAACAATATATTTATTACTAAATTCATAGGGATTAAGAACTGCTCTGGAGTATGGCTAATGCTGAATACATTGACTGGGTTTTTCAGGGGCAAAAAAAAAAAAAAACCCATGAATGAGGGCAAGCAAATTCTGGGAAAGAGACATCTGGAAAGAGGCATCTATAGGTATTGCAGAGTTTCAATATTTTTACCCATAAAATTGCATCCATCAAACCACAAAGGCAGCACTCAAGAGAAAAGTGGAAAGGGTGATGCACCCTCCTTCTTTGGTCACACCGGTGATTGCATGATGGGCCTATGAAAGTTGTGGCCGTGGCCGCAGTGATGGAGGCTTTACATGGGCCCAGTAGTCTCATCTAGACTGTCAAACTACTCCAACTACTCAGTGTCCAACCACTGAGCAGCAGAGACTGATTCTGAGAAGCACCATCATTCAGAATGACTATCCTGCTTCTTTAAGGTAAGGAGATTATATCTGACTCCTTCTAGAGATTTTTCCTTTATAGCTAATACAGTTGTGAGTTTGCCCTCCATTGCCACAGTACTGGTGTTGGCACTTTTATTTAAGGGCTTACACATGCCCTGTGTATTGCTGTGATATACCATATAAAATTGCCTCAGGTTGAACTTCATATTTCAGCAAAGAAGGTTCAATATAGATGAATGATGATGGAATCCAGAAGAATCAGGAACTGGACTTAAAAACATGGTGGTATAGACTGGTAATGTTCAGCTAAAACTTAATAACCTATAGGCAGGGGTGCTGACCTCTAGGATGGAGATATATGAGCTGAATCAATAGCTAATATATGGTCATATATTACCAAAATCTATAGGACATTGAGCCAAGAGCCAAAGGGGAATGTATGATTAGGCCTTTTCTCTATCATTCCTGCTAACCCATGTGCAGATTTTTGCTTCAAAACTATAGGCTCCATTTGATTAAAAATCTTGGTCCAGTGGCTCAGTGCAAAAATAAAACCAAACCAAAACAATTATTTTATGTGTATAAGTAATTGATAATTGTCGTGATAAGCATGAAAAGTTACTCTTGTGACTATAAAATGAGACTGGGTATGTGTGTGGAGTTCACTTGGCCTGTTCCCTGGAGTACTTCCCTGACTGATGATAGCGGCAACCGGACAATTTTAGCAACCACATTGCAACAAGAGCAAGTTAACCAAAGTCTCAAACTCTTTGGGGAGAGTGACATGGGTCATGTCACAAAGCAGTCAGCCTTGACTAGCCAAAATTCTAACAAAGCACAAATGAAATCTAGAATTAGTGATAAAGGAGAGAGGTGATGAATAGCAGTTATGTCCTCAAGGTGGGTGACTGGAGCATAGATTGTTGCTTGTTTTGCAAACTGTCTTGTATCTTTGTAAACAAATAATGTGCCTTGCCACCCCTGGTGATATATTGGATTTCACAGAAGGCATGAGTAAATCTGAATGATGCAAAAAGTAAACTGTATTGGATACCTGTTGTGTGTGTGCTGCTTTCTTCAGATTCTTTTCCTTTGTTGTTATTTTAGTCACTGCTATAACAAATAATTTTAAACAGACTTCTGCCACTTTTGCTCAGGTGCAATCAATGTGCTTTGCTAAATATAGCTTCAACGATGTCTGGCTTCTTACCTTGGGGCTAACCTTTGAGTTACCCATGGGAACCATTTCGCCATTCCTTCATGTGTAGCTTGTGTGGAATGGTTACTCCTATAGGGCAACCCTTGACCAATAACTACGGAAGCTGAGGGACAAGTGCTTTCTCCTTTCTTCCCATTGGCAGAGAGTTATTATATATATATATATACACACACACACACACACACACGCACACACACACTAAGGCTTCTCAGAAGTTCCTGGAGATAAAATACCCAATTAAGTATGGGTGGCAAACTCAGTAACTCATTTCTCTATTGGCTTTACTTTCTCTGCTTCATTCCCTCTGTTCTTCATTCCTATTCCCTGAGTTATCTTCTCAAGGAAACTTTTTGAAAAGGAGCCCTGTTCTTAGTTTCTACTCTTACAGACAAGGTAACACCCTAATACGATAACATTTTGCCAAGCCACCAGTTGAATGAACATAGAGAAAACTAACAATTTATGTTTTTAGTGTCTTAAGCTTAACATTTATTTGGTGATTCAAATATTATTTATTAATTAAAGGTATGTGTATATGTGCACATATATTTTTATATAGGTATGTGTATATGTATGTGTACTTGTTCTCTCTGTCTCTCTTGCACACACACACGCACACACACACACACACACAAAGCTTTTAGCTACTGGTTTAGAGGAAAAGGTTTAAAAATAAAATCAGAAGAATTTATGCCCCTAGAAATGTATAAGAAATCTGATCCAATACATAAAATTTTAATTTAGGAATAGGAAATTGAGAGTGATAGACATTTTCCTAACTTTTAAAAATGTGTACTGTGTTTATATTTCTTTAGGCATGTTCACCTGCAGTCTTTAGTCTACGTAATAATCTATTTTAAATATTGTTTGCATGCATTTATGTTAGATCTAGTAAAGGTTTTGTCAGCTTAAAATCATATATATAATTAGCATTGCATTTTTTCTCCTTCATGATACTTTGATTATGTTCATCATACTGAAGCACATTTAAAGTCCAGAAATTAATCTTGGTCACACATTTTTGGTCATAATTTTATTTATAATTTACAAATGAAAAATAAAAAACTATTATAGTGCATAACTGTAAAATGTCAAATTTGGCAGTCTAATGGATCAGAAAATATAAAGGGATCTTACTTGTTCAGTATCATAGAAAAAATTATGAATTTTACATATTTTTCCAGACAATATAATTTATTTTCAGTACAAAATAATCTTAACACATCCATATCAATTATTATCTTAAAAATTAGTTGATTTTTTAACATTTATTAAAGAAAGTATTTCAAACATAGTTTAAGCTTTTCAGGTTTTCTTCATTTGAAACATCTATTTTTCCATCACCTTTAACCTCATTGTCATCATTTAATTCAGACCATAAATGACTAAAACATCATGTATAATTTTCCTTGTTCATTTTTCTTTGTCTACCATCTTTAATATTTCTCATCCTCAAAGTCATATAATATATGCAGCTCATTAAATTTTGTATTCAATACAATTATGTTTTGCATTGCTTTTGATATTTTATGTATATTAATTTTGACTTTTCAACATACAACCACATAATAAACTCTTAAAGGCAAAAGTAATATCTTTCATTATTTAATAGGTACTCTATTTTTAAATCTTGGAACAATACTGAATGTATCTTTTGAAAAATAAGCATTTTTATGTTTAACTTAATTACAGTCATAAAAAATAATTTTCTATCTTATACTAGCTTCATATGTGTAGTTTCAAACTTTCTAAAGCCAGAAAACCCTTTGATCAAATGAAACTTACCTTTAAACAGGATAATTATAAGCATAACTGCTCCAGTTGAAATGGGTTAAGGGTAGCAAAATCATACAAATGTCTCTTGCTTTCAGTCAGCTGGCCTGAGATGTGTATTGAGTTTCAAAATGTTTTTTCTATAATATGTAGTCTTATTAAATTCATATAATGGCTTATTAAGTATTTTAGAATTGAAATAACCATATAAAGTATTTCCTATGATTAGTGTTTATGATTTACCACTTATAATGCATAACAACTGTATTTCAACTATACTTTAAGATATGTTTTGGACAATTAGGGGGATTAGAAACAGAAAATCATCAATCCTACCAACATTTATTAAGCACCTTCTACATGCTTTATAGGCTCTGGAATACAGCAGTAAAGAGAACAAAATGTCCCAGTCTTTATTCTCAGGGATTTTGCATTTTGGAGGAGAAAACAAGCACAACACACATGATATCAGGGGTAGTCAGGGTGACAAAGGAAAAATGAAGTGAGGTAAAACAGGTATAGAGAGATGGAGAAGATGAAGCTGTTACTATTTTTAATAAGATAATTAAGTGAAGATTTTCTGTAAAGATGAATTTGTGTGGAAATTTGAAGATACTGACTTAAAATGTTGCCTGCTTATGTTAGAAGCTGCTTTATTTCTGTTTTATGCATTATTGCCTGCTATGTTATAGGTTTAGTGGAGGCGGTTTAATTATAATCATAGCTTAAATGCTTTCAAAGTTCCCCTTGATTCCAGTCTGATTCCATGTTCAAGTGATAAAATACTCCAGACTCATGAATATCCACTTAACGTGTTTTAGAAAGATATGTGAAAGCTGTAAAGCACCAGGGTTCTTATAGAGGGATTACTGTGTAAAGCTACAGGATTGAAATGTAGCATATTTAATTCCTTATTTGTTCAATGAAATGAAAAATTGTATAATAAAGTGGTCCTAACTATGTGTGACGAGTATACATCAAACTGTTTTCTTTTGTTATGAAGTTAGAGTAAGAACTTAGTGTTTATGTATAGTAGGTCATCCGCTCAAGGGTCCCATGATTTGTCATCATCACACGATGCAGTATAGAAGTTGAACATTACCAGCTTGAAGCCATGCTCGAACATAATGACAGTGGTTTATGTTTATAAATAATCATTCTCTTAGCAATTCAAAGTCCTTCATAGATCTTTCTCATTTGTTCATACAACTTTAATGAAAATTTAAGAGACTGCTAACCAATCTCTTTTCTCCCAGAGACTAAAAGTAAGGCACAGTCAGGTTAGCCTCATTGCCTCAGGTAAGTCAACCACTTAGTAGCAGAGCTGAGAATAGAGCTCAGCCTTCTGACTTTTTCCAAGGAGCAAGTTTCAAAACCTTGCTTCACTGGAAGAAGTGTGTGCTTTTTGTCATTCCCAGAGGCAGAAAGCTAAAAATAAAAGATTGCCTATGTCAAAATCTTGCTACCTTTACAAAGGTTAGCTTTCTCGTGGTTCAAAAAATAGGCTTTAATATTTTTTTCTTTTTTTAAAATGAATCCAGAAACTATAAGAAAGTCTTGGCAAATCATGGATCTAGACTATTCTTTTTATTTCTAATAATCAATGTCAATATTTTTAATAGAGTCTACATGGCATTACCCTAGTCATTATTCATTTAAAAATACCAAAACAAACAAACTTGCTAATCCAATCTGTAAAATGGCCATGAGTTTAATTTTGCAAATGTTATTGAGACCTATTTAATAAGAGCGGGATATCCATCAAGAGTCATAATGATATTTATAAAATATGTATAGCTGCCTAGTCTACTTAAAAGGAACATCCAGCACAATCAGGGCAATAACTACCTTTTTATAAAACATTATTACTGTTCTATTAGTGCCATAAACAAAGTATTGTGCTACTCCAGTGAAATGAACATTATTCACCCATTGGAACCAGCAAAGATTCCATGAAATGCTAATTGAAACTTGGATTTTGATGGGCATATATGAGGGATAGTAGGGAACTTCAAGAAAAAAAGCATGGTGTGCAATCTGCCACAAAAATGGGATGAACCCTAGCAATTGTTGCTGTCAGCAAGATGTCTAGGTGATGACTACTACTTTCTTCTCTTGCTTTGGCCTGCTAACTGGTTCTGCTGCCTTCTTGAGAGCACACACCTTGAACTGCTGCTGGCTGGCTACGATGCTCATCAGCTCATGTTGGGCTTGCACTTTGAGCACTATTCCCTTGTGCTGCTTTGTGCTGCGTATGCTGAGTCTTAACAATTCTCTGTTACAGATTTAACTGATCAAAGTCAGGAGTTTCAATAATTGGTGTGTAGGGATAGGGATATGTGATTTGGGCCCTTCTTAAAGTGTTCCTGTGTTGTCTGTATCTGCCTCTACTTATCTTTATGTTTCACATTGAATTGTGTGTTCTCATTCCAGCATAAGGAATACCTGACACTAGCCTCAATGAATGATGTTTATTCTGTGAGTATTAGATGCGTATCTAAACCAGTTATTGGACTCTATTCTGTACAGCACTCAGGAGAAAGAATGATGTACTATGCAACATGTGGGTTCATCAGGTGCTCACTTATATATGGGAAAAGTGTCACCATGTGGTCAGTGTGAGAGCCACATTCCTAAAAGCAGCTGAATCACTAGGACCCTATAAAATGTATTTGCTGTTTCTGCTGCCAAACACAGTATGTGGCATTCAAACTTCTTGGGATTTCCTAGAAATACGTAAGTTCAAAGAATGACTGAATATAAGGGTGCATATGAAGGTGGAGTGCACAATAAAAGTAATAACAGGGATGAAAGGAGAAGTTACCATCCATGGTAAATAGTGTGCCAGACACTGGAAACTAGTATAAGATCATTGAAAGTCCTGCAAGCTAGACTAAGGGTTTAAGATATTACTAGGAAATGTTGAGCTATTGAAATGTTCTGAGAAGTGAGTTTTAGAAACATTATGTTGCTGTGTTGGCATACTATATTTGGATCTCCAATCAATCAACCAACCAATCCATTTTTAACAGGAATAAAAAAAGTCTTGCCAAATTTAGAATCATTGTTTTACTCTACCTGGCATGGTAGTTACATAGAAATTTTGACAATCTGTCTGAATTAAAATTCAGGCTCCGCTGATCACTATTGTGTGACCTCGGGAAAGTTACTTTATCTCCCTGCTCTCAGGTTTTATCATTTTTAAGATGGGGATAGTTATTACACCTGCCTCTTATGACAATGGTGACAATTAATTGATTTAATATATTTAAGACATTTATAATATGTCTTATAAAATAGATTTATAACTGTGTCTTACATATAGTAATCACTGGTAAAAAGGTCACTTAAAAATATTTAATAAGTAATATCCATTCAACAAATATTTATTGAGTGCATATCTTTTAGGTACCGTTTTAAGTTCTCACAATATGGTAGTGAACAAACTGATGAAACAAACAACAGAAACACAAAACTACCTTCACGTACTGTTTCAAAATAGTTGTATTTTGGAGCATTTGGGAGGTTTGAGAAAATACAGGAGAATTTCGAGTTAAAGCCTCATCATAGACTTTTGCTGACACGTTGAGCTGCTCAGCCCCCAGACTTTTTTCCTCTTGAGAGGGGTGCCCAGTGTGTGGGTCTTTGCAGGAGACCTACTATGAAGTTTGGATGTTTCTATATATTCCTCCTTTCTCCTCTCTGGCAGCTGAAGCACTGTTTCTCTCAGTATGATGCTCTCACCAGGAATAAAAAGCCATACATTTGAAGATTATTTACTCAGCAGGCAGTGCAGTTAAGAGTCCAGTGGTGCCCGCAGTAGCGGTAGTTCAATGTTAGCAGGGCTGATGGCAGCACTGTGTGCATGACAAGACAAGACACTGATTGTTTTATTAGCTGGTTGCAGCTCCCTTTCCTGTCTTTCAGATGGAATCAGTTTCATTTTCTCCAAATGTTAACATACAAACAAGCAAATAAGCACATAAAAATTGAGGCTACACTTTAGCTACCTCGAGTCCAATGGTCCATAGCCTTGTAGCCAAAAATTGTTATCCTGATTTCCCTGAAACACTAGCTTTTACAATAAACAAAACATGAAATGTAAGCTTTTTGTCTTTGTCAGCATAATTCAGTGAAATTAAACCAGTCAGCTACAGACAAATCAGCATAGACAGCTGTACTTTCCCTAAAAGGAATATATGTTTATAATAGCCAGTCACAGTGAAGATCCATGTACTTCTTCATTTATGCTTTATAAGCTGCACTAAAACTGCTGAGAGAAGAGCTGTTTCGCATTTCTGGTTTGAAATCTTCCAGTTTGTGAACTGTTCTTTTGCATGCATAATAAACTATAACATTTTTCTAACTTTGATCTGATTTTAGTTTTGACACAACCAAGGACCTTAACTTGCATAAGGCTTTGATGGTAGTCAAATCACTCATTATAAAACAGCTACTAGAGTGAAGTCAGAAGGAGGCTTTAATTCATTCAACCAAAATATATAAGCAGCTTCTCTGAGCCAATCACCATAATTGAGCAAAAACAGATATCATCTCTGCCTTCTTTAATCAAATATCATACATATAAATGTAAAATTACAGCTATAATAACTCTTTAGAAGAAGAGGCACATTATACATGATTACTTAAAGCAGGAAGATTTGACCTGATCAAGGATGTGAGGGCAGGCCTTTCTGAGATTTTGACAACTGAGTGGAAATCTAATGGTTCTATCATTAGCCAAAAGAAGGCAAGATAATGGTACTCCATTGACAGGGCACTGTCTACAGATCATAGTGATTTACAGAGTGAGACTAGAGAAATAAGTGTGCACTGTATTCAGGAGCCAGTGGATTTGGTGCAAGATATTTTGGCCAAAGTAATCACTTTCCTCTAATTCAGGCAAGAATTGATAGCAGCTCAAGTTATACATTGAAAGTCATGGCAAAAACTGGAATTACTTTTGCACCAACCTAATTCTTTTGGCATTAGAAAGAAACAGAAAGATTTGAGATAAATTTAGAAGAAAAGCATTTAGAGAATTTGGTTCTGGCTTAGATGTGAAGATAAAGAGGAGGGACATATTCAGATCGCTTGTTTGTTTCTGGCTTACCTAGGGTAGCAAGTCATCTGAATTCAACTGAACACAGAAGTATGAACTTGTTTGTTCGTAGTGATGTTAATCACTGAAAGAACAGTCATGGAAAACACCACTTTTTGGTTAATGATCATTGTTTTAGTAATGGGCTTGTTGAGTTTCAGGATCTTATAGGTATTCCAAGTTTATCAAATAAGTAGTTGTATTTATTAATCTGGTTGTCAAAAAGAGCTCTAGTTTGAAGATACAATTTTATCAATTGTATGGGTCTAATTTAAGAAATAAGTGTGTGTGAGGCAGCCTAGGGAAATAATTTTGAATGAGAAAACAAAAGAGGCTAAGATAGCAAGTGCTGGCCAGGATATATAGGAAAGAGAACCCTTGTGTGCTATTGGTGGCAATGTAATTAATACAGCCACTATGGAAAACAGTATGAATATTCTTCAGAGAACTAAACATAGGATTGCTGTATGATCCAGTAATCTTATTTCTGGATGTATATCCAAAGGAATTGAAACTAGTATGCAGAAGAGACTGTATGTAGTATGCAGAGAGCCTGTACTCTCACTTTCATTGCAGCATTATTTACAATAGCTAAGAAATGAATAGAGCCTAGGTGTCCATCTTCAGATTAATGGATTTAAAAAACATGTTATACTTATATACAGTGGAATACTGTTCAGCCTTCAAAAGGAAGGAAATTCTGTCATTTAGGACAAAATGGATAAACCTAGAGTACATTCTGCTATGTGAAATAAGCCGGACACAGGAAGGCAAATACTGCATGTTCTCACTTATATGTGCAATCTAAAGCAATTGAACGCATAGAAGTCAAGAGTAGAATGATGGTAACAAGATCCTGGAGGAAAGGGGAAGAAAATGTTAATCAAAGCATACAAAGTTTCAATTAGACAAAGAGGAATAAGACCAGGCACAGTGGCTCAGACTTGTAATCCCAGCACTTTGGGAGGCTGAGCTGGGAACCCAGGAGTTTGAGACTAGCCTGGGCAATATAATGAGACCCCATCTCTGCAAAAACAAAAATACATTGTTTGGGTCTGGTGGTGCACACCTGTAGTCCTAGCTATGTGGGATGCTGAGGTGGGAAGATGACTTGAGCTCAGGAGGTCCAGGCGGCGGTGAGCCATGATTGTGCCACTGTACTCCAGCCTGGGCAACAGAGTGATACTGTCAAAAAAAAAAAAATGTCAAAGAGGAATAAGCTTCAGTAATCTATGGTACAAAATGGTGACTGCAATAAATAATAATGCCTTGTATGTTTCAAAATTTCTAAAAGAGTAGATTTTACATTTATTTCACCACAACAAAAAATAATAAATATGTGAAGTGATGAATTTGTTGATTAGCCTGATTTAATCATTCTACATTGCAAGCATTATATCAAAACATCACACTGCACCCTATGAATATATAAAATTATTATTTATTAATTATAAAGTAAAAATAATTGTTCAAAAAAGAAACTAAAATTCACTTTAAGAATTTCCAACTATTAATGGTAAGTAGAGAAGACTGAATGATCCCATGATAAAGACTGGGAGAATGTGATGGGATTATTTTTTTCTCTTTTGTCCCAGATTTATTTATAAAATGAGTGGCCTGAAGATATCTGATACTACTCAACTATCATTTAATCACTAAGGAAAAAATTTATGCTGTTTTCTTTCATCTCAGAGCTTGATGATTTTACAGGAAATCTTTTTTATGTCTCTGCATGGTTAAGTCTTTATTAGTAAATTTCACTGGAACTTTGGTTAATGGACAAACCCTGGAAATTAAAAGATGACTGAAGAGGTATTGACAACTCTGAAGAGATTTGTGTATCTGGAATTATGAGTTTGTCTCTAAAAGGAGAATAAAACTAGGAACCTTGAAGACGGTCCAGAATATGTAAAGCCAGAGACACTTATCATCCTCTTTTAGACATTTATCTGTTTACATTTCAATGGTAGGAAGCCAGGGGTTTTTCTCTTCTCCTTCCAGGGAGAATTTGTAGTATGGAGATATGTCCCTCTCTCAGGAGAGGAAAGGGGCAACATATATCAGCTGCCGTATTCATATTTTGGGCTTCCTCTCCTGTGATGCAGAGGTGTAAGCACAGAGATGTACATCTGGCTTTCATGGGATCAAGCCAGAAGAAGGAAAGACTAAGGCAAGGGCAACCAATGCACTGATCACTGTAAGAAACAATATTTAGAAAAATATGAATAAATTTACATATTAAAACTTACCAATTTCCATAACATTTGTTGTTTTTGGCAGCACATGACCTTTAAACAACGTGAAGCTTAGAAATGCCAACCTCCTGTGGAGTTGAAAAATCTAAGTATTGGGAGCCTCCGCGGCTCAAACTGGTTGCCCTGGCACTCAGGGAGGCAAGGCTACATGTTCAAGGCCAACCTGGTCAACATTGATTAAAAAAAAAAAAAAAAAAACTTTAAATAGCAAAGACTTGGAACCAACCCAAATGTCCAACAATGATAGACTGGATTAAGAAAATGTGGCACATATACACCATGGAATACTATGCAGCCATAAAAAATGATGAGTTCATGTCCTTTGTAGGGACATGGATGAAATTGGAAATCATCATTCTCAGTAAACTATCGCAAGAACAAAAAACCAAACACCGCATATTCTCATTCATAGTTGGGAATTGAACAGTGAGAACACATGGACACAGGAAGGGGAACATCACACTCTGGGGACTGTTGTGGGGTGGGGGGAGGGGGGAGGGATAGCATTGGGAGATATACCTAATGCTAGATGACGAGCATGGCACATGTATACATATGTAACTAACCTGCACATTGTGCACATGTACCCTAAAACTTAAAGTATAATAATAATAAATTAAAAAAAGAAAAATCTAAGTATTATTTTTGACTCCCCCAAAACTTCACTACTAATAGCATACGGTTGACATGAAGCCTTACCAATAACAAAAAGAGTTGATTAACACATATTTTGTATATGTATTATGTATCATATACAGTATTCTTACAGTATACAGTATTTTTACAATAAAGAAAAAAGGTTATTAAGAAAATCACAAGGAAGAGTAAATATATTTACTATTCATTAAGTGGAAGTGGATCATCATAAAGGTTTTTATCCTTGTCTTCACATTGAGTAAGCTGAAGAGGAAGAGGAAGAAGAGCAGTTGCTTTGCTCTTTCAGGAGTGGTAGAGACAGAATAAAATTCACATACAAGTGGACCAGTGTCATTCGAACCCATGTTGTTCAAGAGTCAACTGTACTTCAATATATATAGTTAGTCCCAACAGAGATGGAATTGATCTTCAGAATGGCAACATATAAAATATCTTAAAACTTTCTAACCATCAACCATATATAATCAGCCATATATGATCTCACACTACTTTGAACCACCATGATACATCCATCATATTTAATGGTGCTTAACTTATTTTTCCTAATAATATACCACTGGTACATTCATAGCGGTCCCAATTAAAATCATAAGCTAATTGAATATAAGAGCTATATCATATTTATTTAAACATATTACTAGGACATTGTTTTACCACAATGAATATTTGTATAATCTAATTGAATTGACAAGTTTTTATGTGATTTTAAAACCTACACATGCAGCCCTGAGGTTAAATGTATAGGTAACAGGTTACTCATATAGAAAGGCTTACCCTCCCTCCTCTCCACACATCTCCCATATGTCTTTCTTATTTTCATGCATCTGTCCAAACCATTCCTTTGGGAATATTTAGAAGACAATTTCACTTCATATGTATATAAACAGGGCTTGAGATTGTTGAATAAATTTACTATTCAGAAAAAATCATTGCTAAAAATAATTATAAATTATTACATTAGTCATATGAATTACTCCATGAATATTTAAGACTTCTGAGAGGTAACTTTATTGTGTCTTTCCCAAAAGATAAGTAATTCAGTTTTATGAGGAAACAGTTTTCTACAGAGAAGAAGAGTAAAGAAGAAAGAATATTAATAGTTTTTGTTTCTTTCCCTTACTTCTGGGAATCTTATGTATATGCTTTCCACAATACTTTAGTTGAAGAGATGCACGTGTAGTAATTGTAAGAAGTGGTTTGGCACTCAATGTTCTCACTTATAAGCCTGCAGGCTTAGGAGAGTTTCAACAAACCAGGCGTGGAAGGGATCCACCAGCACAGCACAGCTGCTCTAGCAAAACGTGACCAGACTGCTTCTTTAAGTGGGACCCTGATCAATTCCTTCTCACTGGGTGAGACCTCCCACGTGGGGGCCCCAGCTACCTCCTACAGGTGTATTCAGGCTGACAACAGGTTTGTATCCCCCTGGGATGAAGTTCCCAGAGGAAGGGGTAGTCTGCCATCTGTGCTGTCTCACAGCCTTCACTGGTGATAATTCTGTGTACTGGAAAATCTGAGGTGACTAGGGTCTGGAATGGACCCCTGGCAAATTGAAGCAGCACTATGGAACAGTGACCAGACTATTAATAGGGAAAATAAAAAACCCAAATCACATCCAAAGGTCAGCAACCTCAAAGACCAAAAGTAGATAAGCCCACAAAGATGAGAAAGGATCAGCACAAAAATTCTGAAAACTCAAAAGGCAGAGTGTGCTCTTTCCTCCAAATGACAACACCTACCAGCAAAGGTTTAGAACTAGGCTTAGGTTGAGATGGCTGAAATGACAGAAGTAAACTTTATAATGTGTATAAAACAAATTTTGCAGAGCTAAATAAGCATGTTGGAACCCAATGCAAGGAAGCTAAAAATCATGATAAAACAATGCAGGAGCTGAAGATAAAATAGCCAGTATAGAGAAGAGCATAGCTGACCTTATAGAGCCGAAAAACACACAAGAACTTCACAGTGAATCGCAAGTATTCATAGTAGAATAGACTAGGTGGAGAAAGGAATTTCAGAGCTTGAAGACCAGCTTTCTGAAGTAAGACAGACAAACAAGAACAGAGAAAAAAGAATAAAATAGGAACAAAACCTCTGAGAAATATGGGATTATGTAAAAAGACTGAATCTACAGCTGATTGGGGTACCTGAAAAAGATACGGAGAATGGAACCAATTTGGGAAACATATTTCAGTATACGACGCAGGAAAACTTTCCCAGCCGAGCTAGAGATGCCAACATTCAAATTCAGAAATGCAGAAAACCCCCACAAGATACTCCATGAGAAGATCTTCCCCAAGACACATAAACATCAGATTTTCCAAGGCAGAAAAATGTTAAGGGCAGCCAGAGAGAAAGGCCAGCTCACCTACCTAAGGAAACCCATTAGACTAACAGCAGACCTCTCGGGAAACCCTGTATAGCAGAATATATTGGGGGCCAATATTCAATATTATTAAAGAAAAAACAAATCCAATCCAGAATTTCTTATCTGGTCATACTAAGCTTCATAAGCAAAGGAGAAGTAAAATCCTTTTTAGGAAAGCAAATGTTAAGGAAATTCATGACCACCAGATGTGCCTTACAAGAGCTCTTGAAGGAAAAACTAACTATGAAAAGGAAAAGCTGTTACCAGTCACTACAAAAACACACGAAACTACACAGACCAATGACACTATAAAGCAACCACGTAAACAAGTCTGCAAAATAACCAACTAGCATCATGATGACAGGATCAAATCCACACATAACAATACTAACTGTAAATGTGAATGAGGTAAATGCCCCAACTAAAAGACACAAAGTGGCAAGCTGGACAAAGAACCAAGAACCAAGACTCATTGGTATGCTCTCTTCATGAGACCCATCTAACTACAAAGATACACATAGATTCAAAATAGACAGATGAAGGAAAATTTACTGAGAAAACATAAAACAGAAAAAAGCAGGGGTTGCAATCCTAACTTCTGACAAAACAGATATTAAACCAATAAAGATCAAAAAAGACAAAGAAGGGAATTACATAACAGTAAGGGATTCAATTCAACAAGAATAACTATCCTAAATAAATATATGCACCCAATATAGAAGCACCCAGGTTCATAAAGCAAGTTTTTAGAGACCTTAATAGAGACTTTGCCTGCCACATATTAATAGTGGGAGACTTTAACACCCCACTGACAATATTAAACAGATCATCAAGAAAGAAATTTAACAAAAATATTCAGGACCTGAACTAAGCCTTGGATCAAATGAACCTGTTAAGTATCTACAGAGCTCTCCACCTCAAAACAAAAGACTGTATGTTCTTCATATAACCACAAGGCACTTACTCTAAAATTGATTGCATAATTGAGAGTAAAATGCTCCTCAACAAATGCAAAAGAACTGAAATAATAGCAGTCTCAGACCACAGCACAATCAAATTAAAACTCAAGATGAAGAAACTCACTGAAAACCATAAAACTACATGGAAATTGAATACCCTGCTCTTGAATGACTTTTGGGTGAATAATGAAATTAAAGCAGAAATCCAGAAGTTTTTTGAAACTAATGAGAACAGATACAATATATCAGAATCTCTGGCACATATCTAAGGCAGTGTTAAGAGGGAAATTTATAACACTAAATGCCCACATCAAAAATCTTGGAAGAAATCAAGTTAACAACCTAACAGTCCCACTAAAAGAACTAGAGAACCAAGAACAAACAAACCTCAAAGGCAGTAGAAGACAAGAAATAGCCAAGATCAAAATGGAACTAAAGAAGATAGGGACATGAAAAGCCATTCAAAAGATCATTGAATCCAGAAGCTGTTTTTTTAAAAATAATAATAAAATAGAACACTAGCCAGACTAATTTTAAAAACTGTTGATTCTAATAAACACAATAAAAAATGAAAAGGTGGCTATTACCACTGACCCCATAGAAATACAAATAACAATCACAGAATATTATAAACACTTCTATAGATGTAAACTGGTAACTCTATAAGAAACGCATAAATTCCTGGACACACATCCTCCCAACACAAAAACAGGAAGTAATTGAATACCTGAACAGATCAATAATGAGTTCTGAAATTGAGGCAGTAATAAATATCCTACCAACCAAAATGCCCAGGACCAGACAGATGCACAGCTAAATTCTACCACATGCACAAAGAAGAGCTGGTACCATTCCCACTGAAACTATTTCAAAAAATTAAAAAAGAGGGACTCTTACTTAACTCATTCTATCAAGCCAGCATCATTATCATACCAAAACCTGTAAGAGGTAACAAAAATTTCAGGCCAATATCTTTCATAATCAATGCAAAAATCTGCAACAAAATACTGGAAAACCAAATTCAGCAGCACATCAAAAAGCTTATCCACCATGACCAAGTAGGCTTCATCCCTGAGATGCAAGGTTGGTTCAACATACACAAATCAATAAATGTGATTCATCACATAAACAGAACTAAAGGCAAAAAGGCAAAAAACACATGATTATCTTAGTAGATGCAGAAAAGGCTTTCGATAAAATTCAACATCACTTCATGTTAAAAACTCTCAACTAGGTATTGAAGAAACATACCTGAAAATAATGAGCCATCTATGACAAACACACAGTCAATATCCCTATTAAATAGGCAAAAGTTGGAAGCATTTCCCTTGATAACTGGCACAAGGCAAGGATGCCCTTTCTCAACTATTCAACATAGTATTGGAAGTTGTGGCCATGTCAATCAGGCAAGAGAAGGAAACAAAGGGCACTCAAATAGAAAGAGAGGAAGTCAAATTATCCCTGTTTGCAGATGACATAAGCCTATGTCTAGAAAACCTCATCATCTCAGCCCAAAAGCTTCTTAAGCTGATAAGCAAACGCAACTTCAGTAAAGTCTTAGGATGAAAAATCAAAGTGCAAAAATGCTAGCATTCCTGTACACAAACAGCAGTCCAGCTGAGAGTCAAATTACAAATGAACATCCATTCACAATTGCCACAAAAAGAATAAAATATTAAGGAATACAACTAACAAGGGAAGTGAAGCACCTCTACAAGGAGAACTACAAACCCCTGCTCAAAGAAATTTCATGCTCGTGGGCAGGAAAAATCAATATTGTGAAAATGGCCATACTGCCCAAAGCAATTTACAGATTCAATCCTATTCCCATTAAACTACCACTGACATTCTTCACAGAACTAGAAAAACTATTTTGAAATTCATATGGAATCAAAAGAGAACCTGAATAGCCTAGGCAATCCTAAGCAAAAAGAACAAATTTGGAGGCATCATGCTACCTAACTTCAAACTATGCTACAGGTCTGCAGTAACCAAAACAGCATGATCACTGGTAGAAGAACTGACACATAAACCAATGAACCAGAATGGAGAACCTGAAATAAGAACACACACCTACAACTATCGAATCTCCAACAAATCTGACAAAAATAAGCAATAGGGAAAGGATTCTCTACTCAATAAATTGTGCTGGGATAACAGGCTAACCATAATCAGAAAATTGAAACTGTACCCCTTCCTTACATTACATACAAAAATCTACTCAAGATGAAATTAAAGACTTAAATATAAAACCCAAAACTTTAAAAATGCTAGAAGAAAATCTAGGCAATACCATTCAGGACATAGGCAAAGGCAAAGATTTCATGACAAAGATGTCAGAAGCAATTGCAATGAAAGTAAAAATTGATGAATCAGATGTAATTAAACTAAACAGCTTCTGCACAGCAAAATAAACTATCAACTGAGTAAACACACAACCTACAGAATGGGTGAAAAATTTTGCAAACTGTGAATCTGACAAAGGTCTAATGCCCAGCATCTATATGGGATTTAAACAAATTTACAAGAACAAGACAAACAACTCCATTAAAAAGTGGGCAAAGGACACAAACAAACACTTTTTAAAGAGGACATACATGTGGCTAGTAATCATATAAAAATAAACTCTCAATATTACTGTTAAAAAAGCAAATCAAAACCACAATTGGGTACCATCCCACACCAGTCAGAATGGGTATTATTAAAAAGTCAAAAAATACCAGATGCAAGCAAGGTTGTGAACAAAAAAAAAAAAAAAAAAAGGAACATTTTGACACAGTTAATGGGAGTGCAAATTAGTTCAGCCATGTTAGAAGACAGTGTGGTGATTTCTCAAAGATCTAGAGACAGAAGTACAATTCAACCCAGCAATCCCTTTACTGGGTATACACCCAAAGGAATAGAAATCATTCTATTATAAAGAAACACACATGAATATGTTCATTGCAGCACTATTCATTATAGCAAAGACATGGAATCAACCTATTTGCTCATCAAAGATAGACTTGATTTAAAAAATGTGGTACAGCCGGGCATGGTGGCTCACGCCTGTAATCCCAGCACTTTGGGAGGCCGAGGTGGATGGATCATGAGGTCAGGAGATCGAGAACATCTGGCTAACATGGTGAAACCCCGTCTCTATTAAAAATACAAAAAAAAAAATAGCCAGGTTTGATGGTGGGTGCCTGTAGTCCCAGCTACTCGAGAGGCTGAGGGAGGAGAATGGTGTGAACCCAGGAGGCGGAGGTTGCAGTGAGCCGAAATCATGCCACTGCACGCCAGCCTGGGTGACAGAGCGAGACTGTTTCAAAAAAAAAAAAAAAAAAGTTGTACATATACACCATGAAATAGTATGCAGTAATATAAAAGAATAAGATTATGTTCTTTGCAGTGACATGGATGAAGCTGGAGACAATTATCCTCATCAAACTAATACCAAAACAGAAAATTGAATACAGCATTTTCTCTGTTATAAGTGGGAGGTAAATGATGATAACAACACATGGATACATAGAGGGGAACAACCCACACTGAGGTCTACTGGAGAGCCGAGGGTTGGAGGAGAAAGAAGATCAGGAAAAATAACTAGTGGATACTAAGAGGCTTACTACCTGGGTAATAAAATAATCTTTACAACAAACCCCCATGCCACATGTTTACCTATGTAACAGCTGTGCATTCTTGCACATGTACCCCTGAACTTAAAAGTTGCTTTTTTTAATACAAGCCTACTTTACCTGTATCCCATAGATACTGGGATGTTGTTTCTTTGTTTTCATCAGTTTCAAATATTTTTTTTTATTTCTGCCTTAATTTCGTTCTTTACCCAAAAGTCATTCCCAAGCAAGATGTTTAATTTCCATTCTATCATGTGGCTTTGAGTGCTCTTCTTGGTATTGATTTTTATTTTCAATGTTATGTGGTCAAAGAGTGTGGTTGGTATGATTTGGGCTTTTTAAAATTGGTTGAGAATTGCTTTATGGCTGAGCATGTGGTCGATCTTAGAGCATGTGCCTTGTGCAGATGAGAAGAATGCATATCCTGTTTTTGCTGGGTAGAGTATTCTTTAGATATCTGTTAGTTCTGTTTGGTCAAGTGTCAAATTTAGGTCCTGAATATCTTTGTTGGTTTTCTGCCTCAATGATCTAACATTATGAGTAAGGTGTTGAAGTCTCCCAGTATTATTATGTGGTTATCTAAGTCTCTTTGTAGGTAGGTCTCTAAGAACTTGTTTTATGATTCTGGTTGCTCCACAAGGGTGTATATATATTTAGAATAGTTAAGTCTTCTTGTTGAATTGAACCCATTATCATTATGTAATGCCCTTCTTTGAACTTTTTAACCATTGTTGGTTTAAAATCGGTTTTGTCTGGAATAAGAATAGCAACTTCCTTTTTTTTTTTTTTTTTTTTTTTTGAGACGGAGTCTCACTCTGTCGCCAAGGCTGGAGTGTAGTGGCACCATCTCTGCTCACTGCAAGCTCCGCCTTCTGGGTTCATGCCGTTCTCCTGCCTCAGCCTCCTGAGTAGCTGGGACTACAGGCACCTGCCACCACGGCAGGCTAATTTTTTTTTTTGTATTTTTTTAGTAGAGATGGGGTTTCACCGTGTTAGCCAGGATGGTCTCGATCTCCTGATCTCATGATCTGCCCACCTTGGCCTCCAAAAGTGCTGGGATTATAGGCGTGAGCCACCATGCCCGGCCCATTTTTCCTTTAAATTTTTTTTTTTTTTCTGAACAGATCTTTCTCCATCCCTTTACTTTGAGCTTATAGTTGTCATTGCATGTGAAATGGGTCTCTTGAAGACAGCATACAATCGAATCTTTCTTTATCCAACTTGCCACTCAGTGTCCTTTAAGTGGGGCTTTTAGCCTGTTTACATTCAGAGTCAATATTGATAGGTGAAGATTTGATCCTTTCATCATGTTGTTAGCTGGTTGTTATGTAGACTTGATTAGATAGTTGCTTTATATTGACAGTGGGCTGTGTACTGTGGTGGCAGGTATCAGTCTTTCATTTTCATGTTTAGCACTTCCTTAAGGATCTCCTGTAGAATAGATCTGGTGGTAATGAATTCCCTTAGCATTTGGTTGTCTGAAAAAGATTTTATTTCTCCTTTGTTTATAAAGCTTAGTTGGCTTGGATATGAAACTCTTGCTTGGAATTTTCTTTCTTTAAAGATGCTCTAGATAAGCTCCCAATCTCTTCTGGCTGGTAAGGTTTCTGTTGAAAGTCTGCTATTAGCCTGATGGGGTTCCCTATGTACATAACCTGCCCTTTCTATCTAGCTGCCTTTAAGATTTTTTTTTTATGTTGACTTTGGCAAGTCTGATGACTGTGTGTCTTGGGAATGATTGTTTTGTATAATATCTTGCAGATGTTGTCTGAATTTTCTGAATTTGCATGTTGACCTCTTTAGGTAGGTTGGGAAAATGTTTGTGAACAACATATCCTCAAATATGTCTTCCAAGTTGCTCGTTGTCTCTCCATCTCTTTCAGGTATGCAAATGCATCATAGGTTTAATTTCTTTACATAGTCCCCTATTTCATGGTTGTTTTGTTCATTCTTAAAAATTCTTTTCTTGTTTTTCTCTGTTGATTTGAAGGTGAATTCATCAAGTTCTGAGATTTTTTTCTCAACTTTGTCTATTCTGTTAATAATGCTTCCAATTGCATTATAAAAATCTTGTAGTGAATTTTTCATTTCTACAAGTTCAATTTGGTTCTTTCTTACAATGGCTATTTAATCTTTCAACTCTTGGGTTGTTTTATTGCTTTTCTTGGATTGGGTTTCAATCCAAGCAATTCTCCTATATCTCATTGAGCTTCCTTGCCATCAAAATTATGAATTTTATGTCTATCATTTTGGCCATTTTAATCTTGTGAATAAACATTGCTGGGCTTGTGTTGTCATTTGGAATTAAGAAGATACTCTGGCTTTTAGAGTTGCCAGAATTATTGTGCTGATTCTTTCTGATCTGTGTGGGCTGATGTTCCTTTAATCTTTGAAGTTACTGTCCTTTTAATGGGGCTTTTTGCTTTTATATTCTTGAATAGTTGCTGCAGGTTAGTGCACACTGGTGAAATGGTGAGAGGTTCATTGGCAAGTGTGTACCAGTTGAGTGGTGGTGGGTTCCTGCATGGATGCACACCAATGGGTTCCTGCATGCATACACACCAGTGAGTACCTGCATGCATGCACACCAATGGGGCAACATGGGTAAGCTATAGGTGAGTGCACACCAGTGGGTGTCCATCGGCAGAAGAGCTTCAATGGGAAAATGATGGCTACCAGAAAAACAGCCATTGTGGTGGCCACTGGCAAGCATTTCTCTGGGGCAGCTGAAGTTGTGCAGCAAGTGCGTGCATTCAGCTGGCACCCTGGAAGAAGCTGGTGGACAGGAAGACATTCAAATCAAACTGTACCTTTCTCTCAGCAAGACAACCCTTCTCTCTCCAGGTTTGGCAGCTAACAAAGTCTAAAGCCATTTAGAAAGGCATGGAGAACTTTGGGGAATGGGCACCCATGGCCGTGTTCCACTGCAGCCATTCCCATGACATACCCTCTGAAATCCACAAAGACTGGAGTTATCTTTCTACCAATTCTCCAGGTACTTCTCTCTGTAAAGTCAAACATCCATAGGCTTTGTAGGGTCTCCCATAGCTAGGATCCCAGAAGTATGGGGTGAGAATGGGCTGATGTATGCTTATTTCACTAACCCTTTCCCTAGGGGCCACTCAGGGCCAGAAACAAATCCTGCTGCTTGGCAATCCTGCACAGGGTTCCCAGCTTTCTCCCCTTTCAGCCTCAGGGTCTGTGTTCTCCCTGTGTTTACTCAATGCCTTTTTTTCTGAAAATCTGTTTGGAATTTGCCAGTCTGCTTGATGGTGTGGCCTCTCTTGGTAGGAAAAACTCTTTTTGGCTGCGTCTATAAAGCCATCTTGGCTCTTCCTCTCCTCAAATAATTTTAGAAACGCTCTTTACTTCTTCAATTGCAAGAGAATATAATTTTGCAATTTCTTTTAGACCCATCTTGGGACTCTAGGATACTGTTAATACATTACCTAACCAGACTACTTTTACTGCCAATAGCACTTTTTTAACATACTGGAAAAAAAAAAAAAAAAACCAGCTCAAACTTTGGCCCAATCTGAGGATTTCAGTGCCTTCTCATAAAAAAGTAAATAAACATAAAACATCTATCCATACTCTCTCTGCATAAGTTTTCTATATATAGAGCCATTTATGACTGTACATACTTTTACTGAATGGTAAACTCTACTATAAACTCTTTTGAAAAAAATTTGGGCATTGTTACAAGATAAATAATTCATAAATTAAATTAATACTTGTCAGTCTTTTTCTACATGCCAGACATTGAGCTTGCATTTTAAACAGAGAAACAGGTAGCAAACAAATGTATAATATGAAAGGGGTTGATTCATGTTATGAAAAAAAAACACAGAAGGATTACTTAAGGAGTGATGAGATACATATAAATATTTATATACATTTGTCTACATAAATTACTTGGAATTTTTCTGCATAGAATGTTTGTCTAGTTTATATGTATAAAGGTGTTCATAAAATAATCTAATGCTTGTTTAGATTTCTGTGGATCAGTGGTGATATCCACCTTATCATTTCTGATTGTGTTTATTTGAATCTTATCTCTTTTCTTCTTTATTAGTTTAGCTGGCAGCCTATTTTATTATTTTTTTCAAAAAAAAAAGCTCCTGAATTCATTGATATTTTGAATGGTTTTTTTGTATCTCTATCTTTTTCAGTTCAGCTCTGATTTTGGTTATTTCTTGTCTTCTGCTAGCTTTGGTATTTGTTTGCTCTTGGTTCTCTTGTTCTTTTAGTTTTGATGTTAAGTTGTTAACTTGAGATTTTTCTAATTTTTTAGGTGGGTATTTAGAACTATAAATTTCCCTCTTAACACTGCCTTAGGTATATCCCAGAGATTCTGGTATGGTGTATTTTTGTTCTCATTAGTGTCAAATAACTTGTTGATTTATGCTTTAATTTCATTATTTATCCAAAAGTCATTTAGAACCAGATTATTCAATTTTCATGTAATTTTATGGTTTTGAGTGAGTTTCTTAATCCTGATTTCTAATTTGATTGTGCTGTGGTCCAAGAGACTATTATGATTCAGTTATTTTGCATTTGATGAGCAGTGTTTTACTTTCAATTATATGATTAGTTTTAGAATAAGTGCCACGTGGCTATCAGAAGAATGTATATTCTGTTGGTTTTGGGTGGAGAGATCTACAGATTTCTATCAGGGCCACTTGATCTAGGGCTTAGTTTAGATCTGTTTAATATTGTCAGTGGGTGTTAAAGTCTCCCACTATTGTGTGTGAGTCTATGTCTCTTTGAAAGTCTTCAAGAACTTGCTTTATAAATCTGGGTGCTCCTATATTGGGTGCATATATATTTAGGATAGTTAGCTCTTCTTGTTGAATTGAACCCTTTACCGTTAGGTAAGGCCCTTCTTTGTCTTTTTTGACCTTTGTTTATTTAAATTCTGTTTTGTCAGAAACTAGGATTGCAACCCCTGCTTTTTTTCTTTTCTGTTTGCTTGGTAAATTTTTCTACATTCCTTTATTTTGAGCCTATGTGTGTCATTGCATGTGAGATGGCTGACTTGAATACAGCATACCAGTGGGTCTTGTTTTTTCATCCAACTTGCCACTCTGTGTCTTTTACTCAGGGCATTTAGCCTGTTTACATTTAAGATTAGTAGCAGTATGTATATTTTTTTTCTGTCATCATGATGTTAGCTAGTTATTTTGTAGACTTGTTTATGTGGTTGCTCTATAGTGTCACAATTCTATAGTGTCACAGGTCTGTGTACTTCAGTGTGTTTTATAGTGGCTGTTAGTTTTTTCTTTCCATATTTAGTGCTTTCTTTGGGAACTCTTGTAAGGCACATCTGGTGTTAATGAATTCCCTCAGCATTTGCTTCTCTGAATAGGATCTTATTTCTTTGTCTATTATGAAGCTTTGTATGGATGGATATCAAATTCTGGGCTGGAATTTCTTTTCTTTAAATGTTGAATATTGGCCCCCAATCTCTTTTGGCTCATAGAATTTCCACTGAGAATGCTGTTAGTCTGATGGGCTTTCCTTTGTAGGTAACCTGGTCTTTCTCTCAAGCTGCCTTGAAGAGAATTTTATTTCATTTTGACCTTGGGGAATCTGATGATTATGTGCTAGGAATGATCTTTTCATGGGGTATCTTACGGGGGTTCTCTGCATTTCCCGAATTTGAAGGTTGGCCCCTGTAGCTAGGTTATGGAAATTCTCCTGGATGATATCCCGAAATATGGTTTTCAAATTGGCTCCATTCTTCCCATCTCTTTCAGGTACCCTAATCATAGATTCCATCTCTTTACATAATTTTATATTTCTCAGAGGTTTTGTTCATACCTTTTTTCTCTATTCTTGTCTGCCTTTTTTATTTCAGAAAACCAGCCTTGAAGCTCTGAAATTATCTAATCCCCTTAGTCTATTCTGCTATTAATACTTGTGACTGAATTATGAAATTCTTGTAGTGTGTTTTATCTCTATCAGGTTGATAACGTTTTTCTCTATACTGGCTCTTTTGTCTGTCAGCACTTGAAATGTTTTATCATAAATTTTAGCTTCCTTGCATTGGGTTACAACACACTCCTTTTACACAGTGAAGTTCGTTTCCACACACTGAAATCTACTTCTGTCATTTAAGCTATCTTTGGCTAAGCCTGGTTTTGGACCATGGCTGGAAAGGTGATGTGGTCATTTTATGTCTGGAATTGGTTCCTTCCGGTGGGTTCTTGACCTAGCTGACTTCAAGAACGAAGCTGCGGACTCTCACGGTGAGTGTTACAGTTCTTAAAATGGTGTGTCCGGAGTTTGTTCCTTCAGAAGTTCAGATGTGTCCAGAGTTTACTCCTTCCGGTGGAGTCATGGTCTTGCTGACTTCAGAAGTGAAGCCACAGACCTTCACAGTGAGTGTTACAGCTCTTAAAGGTGGCACATCCGGAGTTGTTTGTTCCTCTCAGTGGGTTCGTGGTCTTGCTGACTTCAGGAATGAAGCTGCAGACCCTCACCATGAGTGTTACAGCTCATAAACGTATTGCAGATCCAAAGAGTGACCAGCAGCAAGATTTATTGGGAAGACCAAAAGAACAATGCTTCCACACAGGGCAAGGGGACCTTAGATAGTTGCTGCTGCTGGCTTGAGTAGCCTGCTTTTATTCCCTTATTTGCCCCTCCCACATCCAGCGGAGTGGTCCATTTTACAGAGCACTGATTGGTCCATTTTACAGAGTGCTGATTGGTCCATTTTTACAGAGTGCTGATTGGTGCATTTACAAACTTTTAGCTAGACACAAAGCACTGATTGGTGCATTTACAACCCTTTACTAGACAGAAAAGTTGTCCAATTCCCCACCCGAACCAGAAGCCCAGCCAGCTTCACCTCTCAATTTGACAGAAAACAGGTACTCTGGGATTTTGAGTTTTCAACATTCTTGTGTTGATTTCACAAGAGTTGCTAACTTTTGGATGTATTTATTTATTTATTTATTTTCCTTTCAACCGTCTGGCCACTTTTGGGTAGGGAAAAACATATTACAAAGTGTTCATATATCTCTTTGTTGTTTCTTAAACTACATGTTAGGATGATTGGATGATTGGGAGAAAATCATTTCATTAAAGTTTCAGTATGGAAGTAAATCATTAAAGGAAGTTAAGTATCAGTTTATAGTTATTTTCTCTGGCATGTTTTTTGTTTGTTTTGTTTTTTGTTTTATTTGGTTTTGAGATGAGTACTCCTCTCTCTTGCTTAGTTCCTAATTCAACATCCAAACTACAGGATAGAGTCATGTGAACTGCTGGCATTTAAAAAAAGATTTCCTTCTTCCCAATCACTCAAATTATCTTATCTGCTATTGTTAGTTCTAAGTGTATCTCATTCAATTCTCCTGAGAATAAACCTCTTGTTCCTTGTCTTGTCTCAGAGACATGCATGTACTCAGTGTCATTTTGAGAGCAAGAATGTTCTGGTTTGATGGTTCCAGTCTTTCAAAAGACCCCCCTATTTTGAGACCTATACTTAACATATGACTCTATCAACTCATTAAAGATTTGTCTCAGCTAAATCAGTTACCACTTGTCAACCTATGTTGCAAAAATTTGTTAAAATCTGTAGTCAAGTAATGAACCCTGACCTTTTCTCTTTGTGCTTATGACTTAATAGCATTTTTATTTCTTGCAATAATTTTAGTAGGATCCTAGGTATGAGAAAGAAAAAATAGGAAAATCAAGTTGCTATCTTCAGTTAGAAGCTTCCGATCAGCTCTATTGTATGGTTAACATGAATAGTCTCTGTATCCGTTATGTTAATTGTATTTAATCATCACAAGTCTGGTATATAGGAATTATATTGCACCTGTTTTGTAGATGTGGTATCTGAGGCTCATTCAGGGAGTACAGGATTGTGGAATGATTATTATCAGTTTGCTTTTCTCTACCCATACCAGTTCGAAACTTTTTCTAGTCTGTTCTTTGCCTTAAGAATTGACTCCTGTGGAATGCATCTCACTTACTGCTTCCCTTTGGTTAAGTTTCATCAGTGGAAGCAACTGGTAAATTAGAGTTTTTACCAGTTGGACTCTCCTCCAGATTCTACAGTTTTTTTCCAATTGGCCTCTCCTCCACATCCTCCTTCTCCTTCTAGAGCTTCTTCTCTTTTTCCTCCTCCTTCTGTTCTCCAGCTCCCATAGAAATGAATGGCTTACTGCAGTTGCCAGTCTTGGATGCTTCGACATCCCTTACTGTTTGTGCTCTTTAAACCTGCCCACACTTTACAAGTGATATCTTTTTTCACGTCCTTTTATGTGAAACAACTATGTTGAATTTTGTTTCCCAATGAGGCTTCCCTCATAAGGAGGTAAATCTTGATACAATTCTTGCTTTTTCTTACTCCATAATCCAAATTCTTTTTTCTTTTTTTTTCAAATTCTTAAACACTGAACTACATTACTTTATCTTGCACTATTGACTCACAGAGTTCATTAGACACTAATTCAAATGTAAAAAAAAATTAAAGATATGTGTATGGGTATAGAAAATCATATCACATTCAACTAAAAAAGCATCTAGAATATGTCTTCACCAAACATTTAAGACTCAAATTGTGAAATCAAATGAAGCAACTAGAAATATACAAAGCGGTTTCAAAATTTAGCCATATTGTTAAAAACATCTATTATGTACTTATTAGAGGACTTGAAATTATAGCACTGAGAGAATTGTACAGCTTCTGTGCAAAGATTCTGTGTAATGTGAAGAACTAGAAGGGACAAGGCAAAAATGTTTTCTCCCCTGATCCAAAGTTCCTAGCTTACACCCTCCTAATTCATCTACCCCAAGCATCTCCAGTCACAGCATTTGTGGATAAATGAAATAGAACAGATGGTTTAGCTGGTAAAACTGTTGCTCTAACTCTATATAGAGTTTGAGTTTCCTTATCTCTGTTCTTCTCTGAAAATACTGGATAGGTTATGTGCAGGGCAGACTATTTAAACCAACTGTTTTTAAAAGACAGAGTCATTTTTCTCCTCGTCAATTTCCACCCTTTCTCACATATTCCATATCATGTTTTCCATCTGTATAAAATACTAAGGCTCCTTTTTTTTCTTGGGATAGACTATCATGCTTGGACCAAATTAATCTCAGTGGAATATTTAGATTCCAATAACAATACAGATATTTATCTGTGAGAAAGGCATATAGTGCAGGTGCAAGGTTCAGTTCCTGCCTACTAAGAGGTTCTAATCTAACTGTGAAATTCCTCCATTATTTATTTTTCTAATTCACAGAAATTGCCTTAATTTGGTCCCATTTTGTTTTGTTTTGTTCTTCTTAGTTTAGATTATCACAAAAATATATTGTTATTCTTTCACTCTGCAGCTCTTAATCCTTCCATTTTATTCTTATACTGAGAGATAATTAGTGTTCTAGCAGGCATATAACATAATTTTCCACCTCCAGACAGTTCTGATTTATTGGGAGTGGTTTTGTAGTATGCTGTGTTAAGCAAACAATGGTTGAGTGGGAAGGTATGTTAATATTTATTGCCAAAGTTTGCCAATATTATCCAGTGCACAGTGACACAATGACAGCATTCAAAATACATGTTTCCATTCTTACCCTAGAATCTAGTCACATTACAGTTCTGCCTTAAGGAGGTGGGATAGCATAATGGTTAGGATTTGGAGCCAGGCTTTCTAAGTCCAAATTCTAGATCCATCCCTTGCTAGTTTTATTGAATTTAGTCTCAGTTATTCAAGCTCTCTGCCTCATGGTCATCATCTGAAAAATGACGGTAATACTTGTATCAATTGGAGAAGGTTGTTGTAAGAATTAAATTAGTTAATATGTGTAAAAGCAGTACTTAGAACACACTAAGTACAGCTTAAATATTTGTTGTAATTACTATTCATACAATATATCTGCAACTTTTCTGTCTTTCTTGGTGAAACTACCATGAAGAATTTTTCTCCATTTCTCTATTCAGCAGAGCCTTACCCAATTTCTAAGAACCATCTTCAATGCTAACTTACCAGATCACACAGTCAATCCAAAGTCTATTCTTTAAGTCTCTGAAAGATTTTATTTCCATTTCCATTTAAAGTAGTTGTATTCTGTTTTGTACTTTCCCAAAACTTCTTAGGCAGTAGAAGCTTTTCCTTCTTACACTGTTTTTTCATTAGAATTATATGGCTGCATTCCCACTATTAGCAAGCCTCTTTCTTAACAACAAAATTGTGTTGTTGCCTTCTTAATGACATAACATTGTTGCGCATTTCATGTGTCATTAAATCATGATCTTTTTCAGCATGAAGGCAAAAACCAGAGATATGCTTCAAAGAGAAGCATATCTGTGTGTTTTTATAATTTTAGCAAATTATGTTTATATAATCAATGTATATATTTTGCTCACAAAGCATATGTTTTCATCTGAATCGCAAATGCTTTTTGTGCTCAGATAAAGCACTGCTAATATTTAGGGTAAGAGAAATGAAAATGCCATTACGTTTGGTTTGTGTTTAATATGTCTCTCCTGTCTCTCTTTTACTCTCTCTTTCTCCTTACTACCACATATATATAATCTTTAATTGGACCAATTATTAAATTATTTCAAAAAGAACAAACTAAAGCCTTATTTCATTACAAATAAATTAAGAATTAGGAGACAATAGAGACTGACAATTCAATACCAATAGATAATTGATAAATACTAAAGAAATAATTACATTACAGCATACTGTTCTGCTAAAACTAAGCTGTATCTGTGACTTTAAAATTTGATTTAACTTATGTATAAAAGAAACAAAGATTTGACATTTACAAACAGAGAAACAGGTGCTGTCAAATACTCAGTAATGTATACAAGTGGATGTTTTCAAGGAGATACTGAAATAAATGAATTACAATAAAGCTGGGAAAAATATTAAGTTAAAAGAAATAAATGTTAGATGTATATCTACTTGGAAAATACAACATTCCAAATAAAAACTTAAGGGCTAGAGAATTTTGAGAAGAAAGAAAGAAAGAAAATGAGTAGAAATTTAAAGAAGGAAAATAAATGCGGCAAACGCTGCTCCAGCTGCAAGCTTTATCTTCTCATTGCCTTTCCTTCTGTGAGAATTCCTCTTTTCTTCTCTTATGAGAAATCTTGTCATTGGATGTAAGGTCCAAACTAATTCAGGTTAATGTCATTTTCAGATTCTTAATTACATCTGCAAATAAACTATTCCAAGACAATGCCAGTGGATGTGCTGAGATCATTGTTCCAAAGAACAGTATCATTCAGCAGTGAAAATCTAAATCAGAAATTCCAAGTCTTTGCTTTTGCTATACCTAGGCTTTTTTATATAGCAATTTATTTTTAGATTTCACCTTTCTTCTCTCATGAAAGTCTATCAAGCACCTAATAATTTATGTAGTTAGAAGGCGCACGATGAGTCCCAACTAGTTGTAGGTAATTTGCATTTTTAGCATGAAAGTAGAGAACCAATACCCTGATATTCTGCAAAGACATAGATATAACTGTTGGAATTTCATACACATTATCTTATGCCACCTTCAAGAGTTCTTTAAGTCACAAGTACCTATATTTTTCAGAAACTACATACTTTGCCTTGATATGTAATTTTCATGTAACTTTACTTATGACTGTTCAAACACTCTAAACTACTAGAATACATGCTTGCACATTTTGTATTCCTCTAGTATCTATGTATTATGTGTATATAGTTAATTAGAAAAAAACTTGTGGGTAATATTCCACAAAGTACTGACTATTTTAGTACAGAAATGACAAAATCTACTTAGTAGTAACAAATTTATATTATTTGAAATGTCCAATTTTAAGTAAATTATCTAGAATTTATGACCCCCCCAAAAAAGTGACCAAACACTTTTGTATAAATAAATAATTTCAGGTAGTTTGGAAATAATTTTTATTCTAATTTTATAGACAAATAAACTAACGTTAAGAGAGGTAAATAGCTTTACCTAGATGATTACCTAGATTTTATTTATTTATTTATTTATTTATTTGTTCATTTTGGGACAGAGTTTCTCTCTTGCTGCCCAGGCTGGAGTGCAATGGCATGATCTTGGCTCACCACAACCTCTGCCTCCCAGGTTCAAGCAATTCTCCTGCCTCAGCCTTCTTGAGTAGCTGGGATTACAGGCATGCGCCACCATGTTGAGCTAATTTTGTATTTTTAGTAGAGACAGGGTTTCTCCATGTTGGTCAGGCTGGTCTCGAACTCCCAACCTCAGGTGATCTGCCTGCCTCAGCCTCTCAAAGAGCTGGGATTACAGGCATGAGCCACCGTGCCCAGCCCACCTAGATTATTTACCTAGCCGGTATTTTTATGTATAAATAGAATCTAAAATTGACTTTTCCTATATATTCTGTTTTTGCTTAGTATTCTTTCTATTTGGCATGTGGGCAGTATTTGGGATAGAGAAGAACATTGACATATAGGCATTAATTTTTAAAAAATAATTGCATTGGTCTTTCTTCTTCATTAATATTACTTGTCTATTCATAAATATGACAACATTATAACATTAGCTATAACGTTATAATGAATAAAATGTTATCTAAGAAATGAGATATGTTTCTAGGGTATATTTAAAAAAAATGTATATGGATGTCCCCGGTGTGTGATGTTCCCCGCCCTGTGTCCAAGTGTAATGGGTGCAGCAAACCAACATGGCACATGTATACATATGTAAAAAACCTGCACGTTGTGCACATATTAAGTTAAAAGATATAAATGCTAGATGTATATCTACTTGGAAAATACAGCACTCCAAATAAAAACTTAAGGGCTAAAGAATTTTGAGAAGAAAGAAAGAAAATGAGTAGAAATTTAAAGAGGAAAATAACTTAAAGTATAACAAAAAAATATATATATATAGATGTCTCATGAAGAGTATCCTTGTTCAATTCATTTGCTAAAAGTATATTTTAATTAATTTAAATATATTTAGAAACAAAAATATCTGACATTTGATAGGGCATGTATTAATTTTCTAGGGCTACCATAATAAATTACCATAAATGAAGTGGCTTAAAACAACAAAATTTATTATCATATAGTTCTGTAGGCTAGAAATATAAGATCACAGTGTAGATAAGGGTGGTTATTTCTCTGAGGGACAGTGCATTTTATGCCTGTCTCCTAGCTTTCAGTAGCTTCCCATAGCCCTTGGCCTTTCTTAATTCACAGATGCATTACTCTAATCACTGCCTTTATCTTTTCATTGACTTTCCTTCTGTGAGATTTCCTCTTTTCTTCTCTTATAAGACCTCTTATCACTGGATTTAAGGTCCAAACTAATTCAGGTTAATGTCATTTTCAGATTCTTACTTACGTCTGCAAATAAACTATTCCAACACAATGCCATAGTCACGGTTTCTGAATGAAAGTTCCTTTTGTCGGGGGAGGGACACCGTTCAACCCACTACTATGTATTACACTTCCTAGCAGGAATATTAATGATAGAGTTAAGATTAAGTCTTCCAAAATTAAAACATTCAGAGTGATACTGATTCATTCTACTTCAGAGTAGACTGAGGTAACATTTTAATGCTATTATAAAAATTTTATAATAAAAATTTGGAATATTATTATCTGTTTACCTATCTCTTTAGTACAATAACAAGTGCATGTCATTACAAATATTCAAGCAAAAAATCCAGTTTCTTTAATATCAGTTGAAAATGTTTTATATTTTGTGACCACAAGTTAAAATGATTTAGTATTATAATTATTGTTAAATAAAATTACAAAAATTTGGGAAAACAACAGTAGCAGTAGATAGATTTTATGGTAGCCAAGTCTATGCACAGAAGCAGAATAACTATAATAGAAAAATTAAAAATAAACCGATAGCACAGACAAACAAAGCAAATGACAGGCTGTTTCATAAACTCCAAAATATGAGCAAGTGGACAAAATCACCTCCTTTACCAGACCATGAAGGATCAAACCTGTGTAAAAGCAAGGCAACAGGGCTTCTGGAAGTTTTATGAATGAGAGAAGCCTCTACATTCTCAACAGAAAATCAACAGATAGTGTGGAAAGACCCGTCTGTTAACAGCAACTAAAATTGGAAATGAGTATTACAGACTCTAATTTGTAGAGAAGAACAAAAAGCACATGGTAATATCAAATGGCACTGGAACAGGACAAGCCCTTCTAGTTAAAACTAGTACTTGAAGCTTCTTTCATATTGACTCAGTCTCTGCATTAAAACCAACTTGTCTTTATCCATAATCACCAGATTTTAAGCAATGTACAAGGACATTAGAGGCAAAAAATAACTCACATGCTTCCCTACTCAAATAATTTTGCAGTTCTTCAGCTTTACCTATTATTAATGAACCGTGTTTCAGCTGTAAATATAAAGTCAGAATCTATTCTTAGTTGTACCTGACAGAGTTTCGAGAAAAAAAGCCAGTAGGAAAACTCAGTGCCTAATCACTGAAAAACATTAAGCTAGTCATGTGTTTCAATTTCTTCCTCCTGTCCATTCCTGGATATCTTACAAGGCATGGATGACTTTTTATGTTCTAATTCCACCTATATTTCCAAAATTAATTTCTACTATCTTCCTATAAGCACTGTAGCTTTCAGTCATTTAAACTATCTAACGTTCTCTTAAAAAACTGTGCTCTTTTACTAGGCACTTTATCCTTAAGTCCTTAAACGGTCCTTACTATGGTCATAAGCCAAGGAGAAGAGTCCAGTGGAGAGAGATTTTTGAATATGTAACAGAGAGAGAAATTATTAATGAGGAATAATCCTCAAAAATATAAGGTGCTTTTGCATTAATAATATCCTGAAAGATTTAGATTCATGAACACTTTAGATGGTGATCTCCTAGAAGGCGGGGTTTGTCTTATTTATCTCATATTGCAAGAGCTTGGCACAGTACTCGGCTTATAATACACATTCCTGAGTGAGAATAGACTTGTACTTAGAAAAATTTGGAAGGGAAGAAGAACTTTTAAGAATATCATATCCTATTTAGTGTCTGACTTTTCTAAGAAACAGGCAAGATGAAAGAGTGAAATTGAAAAAAGTGAAGTATTAGAGATCCATTACTTGAGGAATGGAGAGGAATGAACTAAAGAATATTTAAAAGAAGCATGGACTAGAGTAAAGATGCAATTGAAGTAATGTGAATGTTAGAAAGGGTAAAAAATCATAATGTGTAATTAAAAGCAATAGTATTCTCTACCTATTTTTACAGTTATTTATTATGTGGCTTTGTGTACAAGTAAACATGATTTTGGGATCTTAAATCAAGAGAGTTTTATTTTCTCAAAATATCCTCTATGAATAAAACTTCTGTACTCTAAGAACCAAATATATTTCTAGAAAGACTGATGGACAAGAAAAGAGAGATCTTCTACAGAGCATTTGTGGTGGGTGGTCAATTAGCTCAGCAAAGACAAATATCCAGGCAAGTTCTAACTCCAATGGGAGTTACTTCATTATATTTCTGGAAAGGCAGAAGAAGAAAACAGTTATAAAGTAATTAATTTAATGACTCAACTGTAAACCTGTAAAGGAGAAAAACTAGCAATGTCCTATTGATTAATTACATATATTTTCAAAACTGCAACATTAAAATAATTGTTTTAAGATCCAAAAACATGCAAGATAGTGGGGAGGTGCTGCTACAGAGCACAACCTAACTTTCAGTGAATTAATGTTTAATAATTAAAACTTAACAAATATTCCTCTCTGCAACATTTCAGAAAGTCAGATATAATAATTTTAAGATTCTATAAAGTCTTATTTGTACTGACGTTTTTTTCTCGATTTTTTTTAACGTTATCTTTCTTCATTTCCATTTGACGGGAAAGTACAATGAAAATGCAAACATGTACCTGGCATCCTGGCCTGGCTTCTAATACCATTCTCCAGACCTTCTTAAAGAAATGCTTGATTTTAGGGCTGGGGCAAGAAATGCATACCATGAGATTGGAACATTTTTTTCATGCCAGGTGATAAAAAAAAGTGCTTCAGAAAACTCAAAACAAAACACATTGATGGGAGTATACCAAAGAGACACAGGAGTAAACTAAAAGATCTTTCAGTGGCCAAAGGTGGAACAATTTGAGCCAAAATATAAAACTGGAACAATTTGTGTCTTAGCCAAAATACAAATATCCATGATTCCATATGATATAAATACATGATTAAATAAATAAATAAATAAATGGGAGAGAATAGACAAATTTCCTGTGCAGAAGATTTCCAAATAATTCATGGAGTTGCTTTGCCGTCAAGGAAATGGAGCATAAGTTTATGTGCTTGATGTATGTGATGCATATAGTGACTTCCTTACAGAGAATGCAAAAGGGGACAGATGAGTAATTTTACATTGGAGAAACGTGAAAAACATTACCTCAGTCAGGTGATCAAGATAAACAGTAACAGTGATAAGTCACGTTGATAGTATGTAACCTTGATACCACTTGATGAGAATGGTACTTTACCTCTGCAGCCTTCCTCTGGATAACCCCAGCATCATCATAAAAAACATGAGACAAATCCAAATTAAGGGGCATTCTACAATCTATTCCTCAAAATTGTCAAAATCATTTAAAGCAAGGAAAGTCTGAGAAAACTGTCACAGCCAAGAGAAGCCTAAGGAGACATTGTGAATCAACTTAATGAGGTATCCTAGATGAAATCCTAGTACAGAAAAGAAGATAGGTAAAAACTAAAGAAATCTGAATAAAGTATGGAACTTATGTATTCACATGGTTTCCTTAATTGTGATAAAGGCACCATATTATTGTAAGAAGTTAACAGGAGAATCTGAGTGAGGAGTTTATGTGAACTCTCTGTACTATCTGATGATTTATTCTATAAATCTAAAACTATTCTAAAACAAAAATTTCATTTAAAAAGGCAAATGTAATTTTCTCACTTTATATCTGACTTTTTAAAAGTAATATCATACTGAAAATAATATTTACTTTTATCAAAGTAATACATGTATCTAATTAAAAGATACATGATCTGCAAGACTCATAGAACCCCTTTTTACTTGATTTCCCCCATGGGCAAAGATATTAAGGAATTTTCCATTTCTCTACTCCTTTGAAGACTTTCCCCATTGTCCCTCTGTTCTCCTTCAATCTGAACATCCTGTTATCAAGGCTGCTGATTGTCTCTCACTCTGGAAATCTTAGTTAATAGCATCCAGGATGTCTTTCTATTGATGTTCTTTGTAGAATATGTTTTCTCAATCCTGTGTCCTCTTCTTCAGTGGCTTACTTCATTCTTTATTTCTAGGACCCATGTTTCAATATATTTCTGCAAAGAAATACATGGGAGGTAAATCTTGAGAGATTGTGTCTGTGAAATGTCTGTTTTATCCTCATACTTGTTTGAAAATTTGGCTGATTGCATGATTGTTATAAATAGTTTTTTTCTCAGAAATTTGTTATGACAGTGTTAAATGTTTCTATTGTTTCTCATGTTACTTTTGTCAACTCTAGTTCCATCTTTTTTCTAGGTTATTTGTATTATCTATTGTTTTCCTTCTGTGAAAGCTTTTAGTTTATTTTCTTTAACCCTGATATTTTAAAATTTTCTCATGGTGTACCCTGATGTGGAATTTTTTTTCCAGTGGTTTGGACTATTTCATGTCCTGCAACACTGGGAGATTTTGTTAAATTTTTTTTGGCAATTTTGTCTCTCGTGTATTATTTTCTCTCTCTTTTTAAAATTCCTACTAATCAGATGTAAAACCTCCTGCAAAATTTTAGTTTATCAGTTTACTCCTGAAAAATCTTGGAAAGTCACTGAAATTAGACTGAGAGTGAATAATAGAAAAGAGAGAGAGAGAGAAAGAGAGAGAGTTTATCCCAAAACCAAAACCAACAAATCAAAAAAAAAATAAAAACAAAACAACAACAACAATAAAATACATCTTAGACCTCTCCAGCAGGTTACCAACACCCTCTGATGCATATTGGTAATTCCTCAGTTTTTCACTCTATTTTAAATTTATGTATAATGTAAAAGTGACCTTGCGTTTGACTTTTATTGGCTTAAAATACACAAATGTCCAATATAAGCTTAAGGTTTTTGAGTACTTGTCCCTTGAAATCTTATTAAAGAAATTTTTTTAATGGTATAAGATTATATGATGCAGAGCATAACAGAAGACAAAATATTCTCACAATATTAGAAGATGGAGGTTTTATTCTCTGAAGAAATGAAGCCAGGAAGGCTCTAGAATTTTTTTCTTTTTTTTTTCTTTTTTTTTTTTTTTTTTACATAGGGCCTATTTAAATGTCTGGGAAATGAGAAATTCTACCTTCTCAGGAGTGAGACTTTGAGCATTTGTTCCTCATCGGTTCCTAGAATGCAAGAAAGGATTCTGCAACGAAATTGGTTTTCTTCTCAACATCTCCCTCCACATGCACTTAGCTTTGATCTTCCCCACACACATTTTGGTCCTCTGTTGTGTTCTGCATCATGGAATCTTATAACATTAAAAAAAAATCCTTTAATTTGAATGGAATTCCATGGGACATGCATTCAAAAAACTTAACCTTATATTGGATATATGTATATTTTAATCCAATAAAAGTCAAACACAAGGGCACTTTTACATCATACATAAATGTAAAAGACAGTAAAAAACTGAGGAATAGAGGCTTAAAGGAAATCATAGGAATATACCCAAAAATTCAAGAGGTCTTAAATCAGATGACAGTGTCCAGTTTTCCTGTTGTAATATCTTTTGGAATAATCTTCTTTCTGATTTTCTGTTTTTTCTCTACTTTGTTAATTATTCTTTATCAAATGTTTCTTTAATTTTCACAAATGGATGTTTCAGGGCCTATATGAGGATGTTCCAGGAGTACAGAGGGCCCTCTGTTACAAATACTGCACATTTTTAAGCACAGATTTTACTGAAATTGTGTAGAAAAAGAAAAATACCACACCATAATAAAGCAAACATACATTATATAATAAAAATTTTAAACTGCTTACATTTTCTGATAAAACACAACCTCCAAAGAATTTTTGTGAATGTCAGTGTTTCCAGAATTTCTAGGCATGTGAATTCTTATTTCTTTGCCCTTGGGCACTTGAAGAGAGAGTTTTGATAAACTCTGCCAGAGGAGTTAAATCATTGTTAGAATTGGCCTTTACCTGAAGTCACAAAACATTTCATTGCAAATAATTTCTAAGGAAATTCATCCTTTAGCACATTCATTGCTTACAAGAGAAAAAGCAGAGTTCAAAACTGGTTAAAACACAATGTTTCTCTGAAATATATTACAAAAAAAAAAAATCTCTAGGGCTGTCTGTAAGGCAGAACTTTGTTATTCCTTACAGAGTTTCCATCAGTCAATCAACTAAATTAGCCAATGTCCCATAAATAAAAACCATTATGCTGCAGTTTACTTCTGTAAAAAGTTTTCAAAATATGTTTATTAATTTATTTGCAGTTCTTCTACAAAACCAATGGTCTACATATTAACAACTGGAAGGCATTTATGTGCACAATTTATCATGTGAATCAAAAGCTATTCTTTACTTTCTATAAAAACACTTAAAATAACACATCTAATATAGTTGTTTCAAGCTGTGTATTAGGATGTGAATCGCCATGTACAATGACCAAAAACACAATTAAATGCCTCATGAGATAAATCAAACAGCTTTATTTTATCATTTGAACCGATCTTCTCTCTTTTTTGTACTCATTTCCTCTTTTTTTTTTTTTAAGTTCAAATGTATACAGCACAAAGAAACATCAGGAGAATTAGAATATAAATTAAAGACTTTGTAGGGGACAACTGAAAAGTTTGAAGGAATTGTAGTGGGAGACAGAAAATTAAATTAGACAGAATGTGTTGTTAAGACCAGGCAGGGCTCTTGAATTGTCATGGCTGCATTGAGAATGTGGACTCAAGGTTGATGGCCCAGGAAAGACATTATTTCTGGGAAAAAAAATGACAAGCAGGTAACAAATATGCAACGAGCAATTAGGTGTGGCTTTATGGTGATTCCCATTGCTCATTCTCATAATAAAAGAGGAGTTAAAAAGTTAGTTGGCTCCTGACACTGTTCTTTTCAGACTTCTGACTTCCACAAGAGTATGCTTCTGGTTTCCCCCACAATTCTAGCTTTCTCTTGTGCATTACTTTTGACTCTAATTCCATGCCTTTCTGACACCTTGAGTTCCTAAACTTTCACTACTCTTTCTTCATTGTCTTGGCTTTAGAAATTATATATATGTCACAGTCTCACAAATTTGATCCCCACTTCAAGACTCGCTTCTGAGCTCTAGACCTTCCTATCTCCTTCCTTCCTTCCTCCCTCCCCTCCCCTCCACTCCCTCCCTCCCTCCCTCCTTCCCTTCCTTCCTTCCTTCCCTTTTCTTGAGATGAAATCTCACTCTGTCATACAGTCTGGAGTGTAGTGGTGTGATCTCGGCTCACTGCAACCTCCACCTCACAGGTTCAAGCAATTCTCTCACCTCAATTTCCAGAGTAGCTGGAATTACAGGCACGTGCCACCATGCCTGGCTAATTTTTGTATTTTTAGTAGAGATGGGGTTTTACCATGTTGGCCAGGCTGGTCTGGAACTCCTGACCTCAAATGATCTGCCCACCTCAGCCTCCCAAAGTGCTGGGATTACAGGCATGAGATCTAGGCCTTCCTATCCAGCTTCTTTCTTGATATGTTCAATGAGATGCCCCACACGTATCTCAAACTTGAGATATCAAAAATTCAAATCGGTTTGCCACATCTAATTTCTCCATATCCCAGTCTTTTGCAAATAATGACCCCAGTTTCTCAAGCCATAAAAATTGGATTTCTTTTTATGGAGAAATATTTCTCTCTTTTACCCCACATATAATTCTTTGTCTATTATCCCTAAATATTAAAACTTTTTTTTTCCATTTCTCTCCATATATGCTTCCTCAATTGAATCCCATAATTTTCACTTGGACTACTCTATCAATTTCCTAATGGATCTTCCTGTTTCATTCATGGCTCCTACAATCCACAGTCACACAATGATCATAAAAACTTATTGCCAACACTTGGGGTGTATTATGCCATTTCTCTTCTTAAAAGTTTTCAATGATTTTGAAATACTTCTAAAAGCTGTTCACTTTGGCATGTTAATACTTGTTTTCATTTATGTAAGAGCCAATATTAATTCAACAAATATTTATGAAGAATCTGCTATAAAGCAGGTCAAGTTCTAAGCATTGCTGAGTGGCCCACACATTTATAAAACTTACTATCTTCAAGCTTGTATTCTAATGAAAATAGCCATCATATTTTGAGTGATTATTATAGAATTTACACATACTATGTCATTTAGCCTGCTCAATAACTCAATGAGATAGTTAAAACTTCTTACATACATCTTCAATATTAGTGTCTTTGTATCAGAAAAGCCATATTTTAAGTCATCTAATACAGTTTTATTGAACAATTTATTTATTTATTCAATAAATCTCCATTTAGAAAACATTATATAGTAAGGATTTTAACAAAACAGGAGAAAAAATTCCTTGCGTGGAAGCAGATTACACTGTAGTTGTAGAAAATGGCATTACAAGATAAAGTGGTAAAATACATAGTATATTAGATAGTTATAAATAGTTTAGAAAATGTTGAAAGGGAGATAAAAGTTTAGAAACAGCTTGCTTTTGGGTGCTCAGGTAAGAACTCATTAAGAATGGGCTATTTGAGAAAGACCTGGAATAGTGAGGAAGTGAGCATTTATATATCTTTGGAAGGAATGGTACAGAGGAAGGCATAGCAAATGCAAACACTCTAAGGCAGAAACATGATTTATCTGTCCTTGGAGCAGCAAGGAGACCAGTGTAGTTGTAGCAATACAAATGATATGGAGGACAATGTGAGGTAAATTCAGGTAAGTAATATGGTGTAACAGTTTCCTAGGGCTTCCATCACAAACTACCACAATCAGCGAGCCTTAAAATAAGACAAAAAAAATTGATTGTTTCACAGTTCTGGAGTCTAAAAAATCTCAACTTGAGGTGTTATCGAGGCCTTGCTTTCTCTGATCCTCCTCCTATCTTGTGGTATTTGTGGGCAATTTTTGGCATTCCTTGGTTAACAGCAGCATAACTCCACCCTCAGCCTCTATTTTCATGTGACTGTCTTCCCTTTGTCTATATCTCTGTATCGGTTTTCTCTGCTTATAAGAGCACCAATCATTAGATTAGTGCCCACCCTAATCCAGTATAACCTCTTAACTATTTATATCTGCAAAGATCCTATTTCCAAATAAACTCATTGTATTAATTTCCTAGGCCTGTTTTAACAAATGACCACAAACTGGGTGTCTTAATGCAACAGAAATTTATTCTGTCACAGTTCTGGAAGATAGAGGTGCAAAATCAAGGTGTCAATAGGTCCATGCTCTTTCAAACGACTCTTGAAAAGAATCTCTTCCATGTCTCTTAGCTTCTGGTGTTGCTGGCAATTCTTTCTGTTCCTTGGCTTGTCAATACACCACTCCAATCTCTGCCTCTGTCATCATATGGTGACTTCCCTGGGTCTTTCTCTCTGTATCTCTTTACCTCTTCTTATAAGGGCACCAGTCATTAGATTAATCCCCATGCTTATCAAGTATGACCTCATCTTAATTTGGTTAGTTCTCCAATGATCTTATTTCCAAATAAGGTCACATTCATAAATACCCAGGGTTAGGACTTGAACATATCATTTTGGGGGATGCAATTTAACCCATAACTGTTACATTCCAAGTCTATATGTAGAGCAATAATATTTAATCCACAACAGTCCATTGTCTGCCTTATAATAACTCTTGTCTATCATATGTGAAAAATTCATTCACCCCATCAGAACATCCTCAAAAGTATCAGTTTATTCTACCACTAACTCTTAAGTCCCAAATCTTATCTAGCTGTCAGTTCAGAAAGTCTCAATCTCATGATCTAAATAATCTAAATCAAATATAAATAAGATTCTAAGTATAGACAATTTTGGATCAAAATTCTCCTCCATCTATAGACCTATGAAACCAAACAACACAGTTTCTCCTTCCAAAATAAAATGGTGGGGCTAACATAGGATAGATATTCTGTTTCAGTCTCTTTGGGCTGCTGTAATAAAATGCTATAACCTGGGTAACTTATAAACAATAGTTTCTAAGTTTATTCTCACAGTTGTGGGGGCTGGAAAGGTTAAGATCAAGGTGATAACAGATTCAGAGTCTAGTGAGGGCCCATTTTCTGGTGTATAGTTGCTACCTTCTCACTGTGTTCTCAAATGATGGAAGAGCTCTTTGGGGTCACTAATTCCATTCATGGCTCTGTTATCATAATCTAATCACTTCCCAAGACCCTGCCTCCTATTCCCATCATCTTGAGGATTAGGAT